>NC_090443.1:162992184-165492184 GCF_031143425.1 Pleurodeles waltl | reverse complement strand
TCCAGAACAGATACTCACCCAAGCCCCAAAATCACCATTCACACAAGGCCAAAGACAAGAAGCCAAGCACAGGAGTGGAGGGTAACTCACCCATTGCACAGGATGGCACACACAGATACAATAACTATGCATTTACACCCCAACAGGACCCCTACACAACGTCACCGAACAGGAGGTGCCAGACATATCCAGTCCCCCCACAGAAGAGACCCACAGTGACGACAGCAGCTCTGCACATCTGGATCAAGATGACCAGCCCGGCCCATCTGGGACCTCGGGACAGTCGTTCCCCTGCCACAGTCACAAACTACCATTGAACCTCCCCCTCAGGAAACACCACCACAGCACCTAACCAGCTAGCCCATGCCACTGTCCCCAGGACACGTCAATTAGCAGTGTGTCCACAACTACAGGGACCCCAGGCAAACCCACTAACCCAAGACAATCCGGGACCTGGGGTCATTGGCAGTGGGCACACGGTTCAGGGGACAGAGGCACAGGACAACAGGGAAGCTGGGAGGACTGCTGTGCAATAGGGGGAGGACAGGCCCAGGGAACCCACTCTCCACAAGGCACTTTCCAACATCATGGGAGCATACCACCAGTCCCAGGAGACCATGGGCACGGTACTGGCCAAGTTTCAGGAGACCCAGCGGCTGCAGGAGGAACACTACCTGGGGATCAGGGAGGACTTGAAGTCTATTAACACCACCCTAGTCACCATTGCAGGGGTGCTGGCAGACATGGCCAACACCAAGAGGGACAAAGTGGCACACCAACGGGCCCCTGACACTAGCCTGAACAATGAACAGCCCTCCACCTCCGCCGGCGCTAGTGGACAGGAGGTCCCGCTACAGGACCAACAGGCCACCAGCATCCCACCCCCTGCAGAAGGAGAACCACCACGCAAAAGGTCCCTGAGATCCAGGAACAAGACAGAGAACACAGCCAAGACCCCGCCAGGAAATAAGACTCTCCTCAATGTTACCCTTCTGTCTCACTATGTTATCCTGTCCACCTTGAACTGCCATTACTCCACTTCCTATGCCCCCTTGGACAATGCACCTGTGATACCATGAGACTGGACTCCACTATGGACATTCCTCCACCATCACCCCCAGCCTATTGCACAGCCCCCTCCACTTATTAGCACAGAAATGAACACCCTTGAATCACAAATCAATCTGGAGTCAGTCTGTACTTTTACAAAGGTGTAATAGCAACCTCTCAGAAAAATAGCATTGTCAATGTTCATTTCCATATACCAATGTTCGACAGTTGTAGGGCAGCAGTAAACATAGCAGAAGGCACAAAGTGGTACCCAGATCTGTGAAATGGAAATCCAAAGTTAACTGTCAGGATTCATGCACAGAGCTAAAAAAGGAAAATTATGCAATGTCCTACAGTAGTCTGATATGAGAGGAGCAGTGCTAGTCTCTTACCTGTGTCTCCTGGAAGTATTGCATGATGATGTTGTTTCTGTTGTCTACATCTTCTTCTTCTGCCTCATCTTCTTCACTGTCCACAGGCTCCATAGCTGCTATGAGATCGACATCATGCACATCCTCCTGCAGCAAAGGCACCCGGCGTCGCAAAGCCAGGTTGTGCAACATACAGCATGCTACAATGATCTGGCACACCTTCTTCGGTGAGTAGTATAGGGAGCCACCTGTCAGATGGAGGCACAGAAACCTGGCCTTCAGGAGGCCGAAAGTTCGCTCAATTATCCTCCTAGTTCACCCATGTGCCTCATTGTAGCGTTCCTCTGCCCTTGTCCTAGGATTCCTCACTGGGGTCAGTAGCCATGACAGGTTGGGGTAACCAGAGTCACCTGCAAATATTGAGGGACAACTGTTAGACATACACTAACCCTTAGAGACAACCCCATACCCAGACACCTATGTAAACTGTCTTAGGACCTTGGACTCACCTATCGGCCACACACGGTGCCTATGGAGTTGGCCCATCACATAAGGGATGCTACTATTCCTCAAAATGTAAGTGTCATGCACTGAGCCAGGATACTTGGTATTCACATTGGAGATGTACTGGTCTGCCAAACACACCATCTGCACATTCATCGAATAGTAGCTTTTGCGGTTTCTGTACACATGTTCATTCCTGCGGGCGGGGTACAAATGTCACATGTGTACCATCAATTGCACCAATGATGTTGGGGATATGTCTCAGGGCATAGAAGTCACCTTTCACTGTGGGCAAATCCTCCACCTGGGGCAATACGATGTAGCTGCGCATGTATTTCAGCAGGGCAGACAACACTCTGGACAACACGTTAGAGAACATTGGCTGTGACATCCCTGATGCCATGGCCACTGTAGTTTGGAAGGAACCACTGGCCAGGAAATGGAGTACTGACAGGACCTGCACTAGAGGGGGGTTTCCGGTGGGATGGCGGATAGCTGACGTCGGGTCAGGCTCCAACTGGGTACACAGTTCATGGATTGTGGCACGATCAAGTCTGTAGGTGAGAATGATGTGTCTGTCTTCCAATGTCGACAGGTCAACCAGGGGTCTGTATACCGGAGGATGACACCATCCCATCATCATCTGCCCCAGTGGACGTGCCCGATGGAGGAGAAGGGTGAGCAGAGGGTCATACACCACATAGGCCCTCATTCTGACCTTGGCGGTCAGCGGAGAGGCGGCGGTCGGACCGCGAACAGACCGGCGGTCCAAAAAATGGCATTCTGACCGCGGCGGTCACCGCCGCAATCGACCGCCACTTTCCCACTCCGACCGCCACGGCGGTCATGACCGACGGGCTGGAGTTTGCGCACTCCGGCCCGGCGGTCGACCCAAGACCGCCAACCGTATCATGACCCTGCTTACCGCCGCGGTTTTTGGCGGTCAGGAACCGCCATGCGAACCATGGCGGTAGGCACTATCGGGGCCAGGGAATTCCTTCCCTGGCACTGATAGGGGTCTCCCCCACCCCCCACTACCCCCCAGGAGTCCTCCCCCCACACCCTCCACCCCCCCAGAGGTGGTACGAACCCCCTGCCCCCCCACCCCGACATGCACATACACGCACCCCGACATGCACACATACACAACGGGGGCACATACCCGCACACATACATGCCAACATGCGCACCCGCCGAACTACACACATTGCCCATAGGCACAGCAGCACCCCCCGCCCGCATGCACGCACTCACACACCCCCTCTACACACCCCCATGCACGCACACATCACACAACACCCCCCCACCCCCTCCCCTCACGGACGATCAACTTACCTTGTGCGTTGGTCCTCCGGGAGGCGACGGGAGCCATAGGGACGTGACCGCCAACAGAAGACCGCCAACAGAAGACCGCCACACAGAAATGTGGGTCGTAATTCTGGGGGCGGTGTTCTGCTGGCGTGGCGGTGGAGGTTGACCAGTCTCCACTTTCCCGCCGACCGCCAGTGTGGCTGCTGGCGGTTTTCCGGCAGAACGCTCCCAGCGGTCGGAATACGCGCAGCGGCATACCGCCGCGGTCGGCGGTCTTTACCGCGGCGGTAACTCGGCGGTCTTGCGAAAAGACCGCCAAGGTCAGAATGAGGGCCATAGTTTTCACAAGGGTGTTTAGAACAAATGTGATGTAATGGGTGTTTTGCACTGTATGTCCGTATTCCTGCCCAAAAGTGCTGTGACGCAGTTAGTTGGCCGGTCATGTGCCCCCCTGAAATGGCGGCTGCCTGACCTGTAAGGTGGGACAAGGGGAAATGAGGTAACTGCGCTGGCGTTGTGCAGCATCGCGGTAGGCGTACGAAAACCGCAGCGGAATTCAGCACTGGTATCATTGGGCCCCATGGGTTCCTGGAGCCAATGACGATGTACGCCGGTGCTGACGGTACGTACCGTCGCTGAGGTAACCGCCATTTTCTAACTGTTCAATCACTTGATACCTGACCTTCAACAGGAGAGGACCTACACTGCAAGTGCTGCTGTGACCTGAGTCTGGAAGCAACAATAGCTACAGTGTCTGTGGAAAGGGCCCCTGCCTTCACTGCAGAGGAGTTGGACAACCTGGTGGCTGAGGTCCCCCCCAGTACACCCTACTCTATGGTCCCCCAGATAAACAGGTGAGTACACTGTGAGCATGATGGATGGAACATGAATGTATGGAGTGGGGTCGATGGAAGATACAGTTGGGGGGGGCAGAGGCGAGCATTTGAGGATGGTCAGTGTATGTGTTTTTGGGCCAGGGTGGGAGGTTATGGCCAATGAGTAAGATGAACCGGATGGAGGAGTAAAATCCAATCTCTCGTTACTTTTCCTCTAGGTCAGCGCCCACCAGAAGAAGTGTATTTGGCGTGCCATCGCCAAGGAAGTGCGGACCCTGGGGGTCTACCATAGACGGAGCACCCCCTGCCGCAAAAGATGGAAGGGCCTGCGCCGCCAGAGCAAGAAGACGGCAGAGGCCCAGCTGGGGATGGCCTCCCAACGTGGAAGGGTTGCCCGATGTACCGGATCCTGGCGGTGGCATATCCGGAGTTGGAGGGCATCACAGCAGCCACAAGGGGGTGAGTACAGTCTCATTCAGCTGACTCTGTGCGCTTTATAAGGTTTCTGGGTGGGGAAGTGAGCTGTGGGCTCCCCTAGGCCAGGGCAAACGTGGCAGGGTAGATCCATTGTTAGGCAGGCTCAGTGGCAGTCCAAGCCCAAAAGTGGTAGTGGCCCCCTACACCTAGTCAGGCTCCTGTGGGTTCCAGGTGTGCATCAAATGGGTCTAGCCACAGTCCCCCATGGGCATGTGATTTTCTCCTGAACTGTTAGTGCATGGCCTAGTGCATAGGGCTGCTCCCTGTGTGTTGTGTCCGCCAACGGTGGTGTTGTTGCTGGCATTGACCATGTCTCTCCTCTGTTTCCCCCCCTTTTTGTTTTGTCACCCTGTACTTGTTTGCATTAGAATCATCTGGCGGAGGAGCATTGGCACCGGAGCAGGAGGGAGCTGCAACCCACATGGCCCAGGAGGGTGAATGTACGGAGTCTGAAGGCACCAGTGGGACAGAGGGCGAGGGAAGCTCCACGGCGTGGACAGGAGGAGACACCAGTGACAGCAACTCCTCCTCTGATGAGAGCTCCCTTGCGGTGGCGGGCACCTCTGTGCCCACTGCATCAACAGGTACAGCCGCCACCCCCCCTACTAGCACCGCCCTCCCAGCAGCCCCTCAGCGAGTTTTCCGTGCCCGCTCACCCAGGAGGGTGGGCATCTCCTTCACCCCAGGCACCTCAGACCCTGCCCCAGTCAGCCCTGCTGCCCTCAGTGAGGAGGCTATTGACCTCCTGAGATCCCTCACTGTTGGGCAATCAACCATTTTGAATGCCATCCAGGGTGTTGAGAGGCATTTGCAGCAAACAAATGCATACCTGGAGGGCATTCATTCTGGCGTGGCAGCCCAATAGAGAGCATTTCAGGCTCTGGCCTCAGCACTGATGGCAGCCATTGTCCCTGTGTCCAGCCTCCCCCCTCCAACTTCCACTACCCGGACTCAATCCCCTGTACCTCAGCCTATCCCAAGCACACCTTCAGACCAGCATGCACACTCATCAACACACAAGAGTGAACATGGCAAATTAAAGCACCACACATCCCACAAGCACCATCCCCATGCAGACGCAGCAACATCCACGGCCCCCACTGTATCCCCCTCCTCCACGTCCTTCTCCTCCCTCCCAGTCCTGTCTCCACTCACACCTGCATGCACTACATCCACAGCCACTACCTCCATCACCAGCACGCCCATCACCAAACACCGATCACGTGCAATCACCACCCTCACTACCATGCACACTCTCCCAGTGTGTCTGTGAGCCCTCCTCCCCAATTACACAAACGCCGGCACACACCCACTCATAAGCCATCCACCTCACAACAGCCTTCAGTCTATGCACCTTCACCCAAATTCAGCAGACATACACCTCCTACAATCACTACCTCTTCCTCCACTCCCAAACCCCCTCCATCTTCCCGTCCCAGTGTGTCTAAAAAATCTTTCCTCGCTAACATTGACCTGTTCCCTACACCTCCCCCTCTGTCCTTCCCGTAGGGCCAGGATGTCCAGATCCCAGCCCAGCACCTCAGCCACCAAATTCTCGAGCACTGTGGTCCCTGCAAGTCCAGTAACATCGCTGGCCGCACCCATCAGGACTGCCAGTGTGCCACCTAGTGAGGCCAAGGATCACCCTATTCCGCCACCTGCAAAGGTGAAGAAGGGGACAACATGCAGTAGGGAAAAGCTGCACCAACCACCAAGCAAGGCCTCCTCCAAAACAAAAGGGGACAATGCCAAGGTCCGAGCAGCGACTTCCAAGGTGAGGAAGGGACACAAGGCTAAAGGGAAGTCAGCTCAGGGCACGTAGCCTCAGGGTGAGGGACTGGTGATACCCCTTCTGCAGGACAGAACAGCAACCTGTACGGCGTGGCCACCGCCGCAACCACCGTCATCTGCACCACCATCTGCACCACCACCTGCACCGCCACCTGCACGCCCACCTGAACGTCTGCTGCCTCTGCTCCAGTCCCCAGCATCATCCCCAGTGGGCAGCCATCCGAGGCTGCAGGAGCCGTCCTGGTCTCTCCCTCCACAGGTGCTGACACATGAGCCACTGGCAGCATTTCTACCTCTGACACCGCCGCAACCACCGCCACCTGCCCCGCAAAGTGCCCAGCCAGTGCCACCACAGCAGACAACAGCAGCATCCCCAGTGGGCAGCGGTCCGAGGCTGCAGGAGACGTCTTGGTCTCTCCCTCCACAGGTGCTGACACATGCACCACCTGCAGCATCTCCGCCGCTGACACTGCCACAACCACGCCACCTGCCCCGCAAAGTGCCCAGCCAGTGCCACCACAGCAGACATCAGCAGCATCCCCAGGGGGCAGCGGTCCGAGGCTGCAGGAGACGTCTTGGTCTCTCCCTCCACAGGTGCTGACACATGCACCACCTGCAGCATCTCCGTCGCTGACACTGCCACAACCACACCACCTGCCCCGCGACTTGCCCAGCCAGTGCCACCACAGCGGACATCATCAGCATCCCCAGTGGGCAGCCGTCCGAAGCTGCAGGAGACGTCTTGGAGGGCCCAAGACGTCTCCTGCACTTGTTCAGGGCGAACAGAGTACATGAGGCACCACAACCAGCACTGGCAGTACCAGCAGTTGGCAGGCTAAGTCGCCGCAGGGTGGAGTGTGTCTCTGCCTCCATGGAGTATCATGCTACCTGTTCCCAGGAAATCTCGTGGCTCAGACACCCATGTGAGGGAATGGGAATTGCCATACCCCAGAAGCAGCATCACTGGGCACAAAGCCCCCTCCAGAACCAGTGGAGAGATACATCCACTACCCCAGTCCTTGGCAGGATGAAGCACTCTGGGCACTAGGCCCCCTCCAGAACCAGTGGAGAGATACATCCACTCACACAGTCCTTAGCAGGATGAAGCACTCTGGGCACTAGGCCCCCTCCAGAACCAGTGGAGAGATACATCCACTACCCATATCCTTGTCAGGATGAATCACTCTGGGCACTAGGCCCCCTCCAGAACCAGTGGAGAAATACATCCACTACCCATATCCTTGGCAGGATGAAGCACTCTGGGCACTAGGCCCCCTGCAGAACCAGTGGAGAACAGCATCCACTGGACAGACTGTGGCTTTGCACTTCCTAGAACCAAGCAGTGGGCAAACCACCCACTTGAGAGACTGTGGCCTTGCACTCCCCAGGACCAAGCAGTGGGCAAACCCCCCACTTGAGAGACTGTGGCCTTGCACTTCCAGGACCAAGCAGTGGGCAAACCACCCACTTGAGAGACTGTTGCCTTGCACTCCCCAGGACCAAGCAGTGGGCAAAGCACCAACTTGAGAGACTTGAGAGACTGTGGCTTTGCACTCCCCAGGACCAAGCAGTGGGCAAAGCACCCACTTGAGAGACTTGTGAGACTGTGGCTTTGCACTCCCCAGGACCCAGCAGTGGGCAAAGCACCCACTTAAGAGACTTGAGAGACTGTGGCTTTGCACTCCCCAGGACCAAGCAGTGGGCAAAGCACCCACTTGAGAGACTTTAGAGACTGTGACTTTGCACTCCCCAGGAGCAAGCAGTGGGCATGGAGCTGAGGTGCCCTCCTCCCCTTCCCCCTGGGGTGCCTGTTTTTTTTTTTACCTGATGCCCCAGCAGTGTTCTATCCGTTTTGAGGCAGGTATCATGTGTGGGCTTTGCCTATGCATTTTAGGGACCACTGGTCCACGGACAATGAATGGAACACTATCCAGACTTGTGTAGTTGCTGGACATATTTGTATATAATGATCTGTTACAGACCTGTTTCCCTATCTGGATTTTCAATTATTACACTCGTCACAATCATTTCATTTTGTCGTTGCGTTCTTCCAGAGGGTAACGGGGTGTATCTGTAATGTAACTGGATGTGTTTGTGTGTATGGTGTTGTGGGTGAGGGCGGGGGTGGGGGTGGTGGTGTTGCGTGTGTGTCTGTGTGTCACTCTCTTTTTCCTCCCCCCTCCCCTGTGTGCTAGGTGCAGTACTCACAGTGGTCGTCACCGCCATCTTTGATGTTCCTGGTAGAAGAGGAGGTAAACCAACATTGGTAGCACCTGTAACTCGAGCTCCATGGCGTCCTGGTTCCTCGTTGGGTGTCGAGAGGTGAGTGGTTTCCGTTCCAAGTCCTGTTTCCGCCGTGCTTTTGATGGCGTTGGTACCGCCCTGGAAAAGCTGGCAGATGGGCGGGTTGTAATGGGGTGGGCGGTACATTGTCTTCCGCCTGTCTGTTGGCAGTTACCACTGCGGTGTTTGTTTCTACCGCCGTGGCAGTCGGAGTGTTAAAGTGGCTGTCTGTGTTGGCGGTTTCCGCCATGGTCATGATTCCATTTTTTTACCGCCTGCCCGTTGGCGGTATTACCGCCGCTTTTACACCGACCTCCAGGGTTGTAATGAGGGCCATAGTGTCCTGTGTTTATGGATGTCTGGGTGGAATGCACAAGGGGAGCCTTCAACCAGCACAGATCAGATGTGGATTGGAGACAGGCTGCAAGGCACAGATGGCAGTAAGTGCAGAGAAATGCCCACTTTCTAAAAGTGGTATTTCTAAAACTAGCAATATTAAATCTAACTTCACCAGTAAGCAAGATTTTCTATTACATGCTGGCCATGCTAAACATGACAGGGCTAGTCCTTCCGGGTCCAAATCTACCACTTAAAAGTATAAGAGGACAGTTCTAATGCTAGTCTATGAGAGGAGCAGGCCTCACACCAGTGGAAAACGAATTTGTGAGTTTTTCATTAACAGGACATGTGAAACACATAAGTACATGTCCTGCATTTTACTTATGTAGCTCCCTGCCCTATGGGTTACCTTAGGGGTGACCTACATGGAGAAAAAGGGGAGTTTAAGGCTTGGTGTATAGTTTTAAATGCCAAGTCCAAGTAGCAGTGAAACTGCACACACCGTTCTTGCAATGGTAGGCCTAAGACATGGTTAAGGGGCTACTTATGTAGGTGGCACAAGCAGGACTGCTGGCCCACTGGTAGCATTTAATGTACAGGCCCTGGGCACATGTAGTGCACTTTACTAGGGACTTACCGGTAAATTAAATATGCCAATTAGGTAGGAATCAATGTTCTCATTTTAAGTGAGAGAGCACATGCACTTTAGCACTGGTGAGGAGTGGTAAAACCAGCAACAACAGGGTCAGAGAAATGGAGGGAGTCAGGCAAAAAGTTGGGGATGACCACCTTAAGGCTTTTAGGTCCAACAGTGTAATGCAACTCAAATTCTCTTTTTTTTTACTAAGTGTGGGTATACTAATTCTTCATTTGAAAAATAGTCAATCATGAGTATTCAGCAGAATTTTGTGCCATGTATAATAATGAGGCCGGACTACCTCAGGAATCTAATGAATAACTGCGAATGCTGTCATTGAAACTCACAAGGAACAACAGATCTGCTAAATGCTAAAATTGGAACCTCTGTCCTTAAAAAAAGGGACATAGGCTATGAGAAATATGAGAACAAAATACTGTGACGCAAAGGTACTGTGCAGGAGCAGGCAGTAGTCCCTTAGATCTCCAATACGCAGAATATTGTGCACTGGAAGCAAAGCCTCGAAGACAATTTCCAATTTGCAAATGGATACCACCCCTTCTGGATGATGGTGTCCCTTTAATAATTTGTGGCCGCAGTATCAGTTGCAAATCACTGATTCGTAAACCCTGCAAGTGACAAGCAGGGTGGGGCCACCCCCTCCCCATTATATTTTCATTGGGCATTGCAAAGAGTTACAACATGGACATTTTGAATTGCAAATCGATTTGCAAATTGTAACTGTTTTTTTCACTTAGAAATCTATCTAAGGAGTGTAAGAAAACATATTCCTTCTGCTTGATAATGTAAGCTAATAAAATAGAGCAGAATAAAAACAATGTTCTGTTTGTTGATTTAAACAGCTGCTTCAATTATGCTCTGTGACCTGCCCTACCTTTCACCGTGGCTGCTGGCTCTGCAGACAGACATTGTGACTCGAGTGTAATAATTTAGAATCGAGTTATGGCGTTTTTTCTGAATAATCGGCGACATGGAACTAAATTAGGGGCTGATTTTAAATAAGTGGCGCTGCACCCAGTGCAGCGCCACTTTCCTTGCACCCCTTAGCGCCCCCCACCACCACCATGTGTGTACCGTATTTAAAATACGGCACAGCATGGCACAGGATAGGGGACAATAACGTCAGAATTCCTCATGCTATTGGAACTACTCTTGCAGAGTACAAAAGGGCCCATTGTATTGAATAGTATGCACCCTTTTAACACCTGCTCTAAGAAGGCATTCAAAGTGCCAAAACAAATGGCAAGGAAATCTCTTAGATTTCCTTGCTCCTTTTTTTCGTCCACCCCCTCCAATTGGGGAACGCCCTCTGGTGTAGGCATAATGTGGTTCAAGGGTTTACAAAGTGTTGCAATGCATGCATTGTGCCACTTTGTAAATATGGTGCATGTAAAAAGGCACTTTAGCGCCACCTTAGCATTAAAAAAATTATGCTTTGGCAGCACTAATGTGGCGCTAGGGCCTCTTAAATCAGGCCCTTAGTGACTGGAGTTTATACAGGGATTAAAGAATCCCATGTGTTATAAAAACGTATTCTTCAGGAGTGGAATGAAAACAACAATAGGGATGTAAGCCATTGATTCAGAAGCAAGGTGCCAACACAAACACCCTTCTATTTATTACTTTTTTACTGTAGACAATAATTATACACACACAGCTAAAGCTGTCTTTCAGCAAGCTCTAACGCAATGGGTCTCACATTTGCTTGAGTTAGAGCTATTGGTATTGCAAATTCATAAGTGGGCTTTTCTTGCCACATAAATTGGTCAACCCTGCCTCATAATTTAGGCGGTCATTCTGACCGAATGCCCGCACTGCGGTCAAAAGACCACGGCGGTCATTCCAACTTTCCCGCTGGGCCGGCGGGCGACCGCCAAAAGGCCGTCCGCCGGCCCAGCAGGAAAGCCCCTGCAACGAGGAAGCCGGCTCGGAATGGAGCCGGCGGAGTTTCAGGGGTGCGACGGGTGCAGTGGCACCCGTCGCGATTTTCACTGTCTGCAAAGCAGACAGTGAAAATCTTTGTGGGGCCCTGTTAGGGGGCCCCTGCACTGCCCATGCCAGTGGCATGGGCAGTGCAGGGGCCCCCAGGGGCCCCCCGGCACCCGTTCCCGCCATCCTGGTTCTGGCAGTGGACACCGCCAGAAACAGGCTGGCGGGAAGGGGGGCGAAATCCCCATGGCGGTGCTGCAAGCAGCGCCGCCATGGCGGATTCCCTGCCGGTTCCGGGTCCGTGCTTTACCGCCGTGGTCAGAATAGCCCAGGAAGCACCGCCAGCCTGTTGGCGGTGCTTCCGCCGCCCTCCGCCATGGCGGTCATGGACCGCCAGGGTCGGAATGACCCCCTTAGTCTTTTCCTGCCACATAGTTCCAGTGGTCCTGCATATAACTAAAGATCGTCTCTTACCTTCTTCCTCTATCTGCAGACAAAAATGGAAATGTTGCCATTTAGCATCCTAATTTAAATCTGCCATGCTTATTCCAATAGAATACCACCCCATCATCAGAGTTTCAGCCACAGAGGAGTAATGAGAGAAACAAACTAGAAGGGTCACCCAAACATATCAGGAGTGTTCAAACAGTCATAGTGTAATAAGCATGTTAGGCTGGCCTTAATCATGGCCACAATTGCAATAAGGAGTGATTAAAAAAAACATATACAATTATCATATAAACCCAAGAAAAAACACTATCAGAAATGAACTTTTGGCCTTTGGCATTAGACTGTAATGTTCAGAACAGCCCCTAGAGAACACCACAATGAAAATCCCATTTGTAAGAAATATGGTGATGTAACCATATAGTTAGCCCTTGGAGGGCATAACCACATGAAAAAATGGCATAAAGTAATGGAGTGTAACCCTGTATTTAATCACTAGAGGACATAGTGCATTACACAACTTTAGGGCTAGCAGCCCTGCTATAATACTATTACAAACAAGGCCCTTAAGAGACAAGCTACTCTCCACTGCAAAACAAAAGTTCCAGCATTGAGAGAGCTAAAAAAAATAAAAAAAATACAATAAAAAGGACTGAATGATGGGAGGTATTATTGTTTTGGGGTTCCCACTAACCTAGTGTGGGGGCCCAGAGATGGCCTGAACAGAAAGAGTGTGTGTGCTGAAAGTTTTGGTTGTGGTCCCATTGTCCTAGGATCACCATAGGCTGAGTTATGTGCAAAAATGTATTATAAAAAGAATGCCCTGCAAAGCATTATGGGGCACGTTTCTGGGTGCTGGGAATATTGTAGCATATTGACTGTGAAGCTTAGAACAGCCCCTAGAGAACACCAATATAAAAACAGCATTTAAAAAAAAATGGCAATGTAACCATATAGCAAGCCCATATAGAGCATAACCACATGAAAACCGAATGGCAGAAAGTAATGCTTTGTAACCATATATTTAGCCCTTAGAAGATGTAGGGGGTCATTCTGACCCTGGCGGTAATTACCGCCATGGCGGAGGTCGGCGGTAGCACCGCCAACAGGCTGGCGGTGCACCGCTGGGCATTCTGACCGCGGCGGTTCAGCCGCGGCCAGAAACGGAAAGTCGGCGGTGTCCCGCCGACTTTCCGCTGCCCTTGAGAATCCTCCATGGCGGCGGAGCGCGCTCCGCCGCCATGGGGATTCTGACACCCCCTAACGCCATCCAGTTCCTGGCGGTTCTCCCGCCGGGAACAGGATGGCGGTAGGGGGTGCCGCGGGCCCCTGGGGGCCCCTGCAGTGCCCATGCCAATGGCATGGGCACTGCAGGGGCCCCCGTAAGAGGGCCCCAAAAAGAATTTCAGTGTCTGCCTAGCAGACACTGAAATTCGCGACGGGTGCAACTGCACCCGTCGCACCTTCCCACACCGCCGGCTCAATTCAGAGCCGGCGTCCTCGTGGGAAGGGTGTTTCCCGCTGGGCTGGCGGGCGGACTTTCGGCGGTCGCCCACCAGCCCAGTGGGAAAGCCAGAATGACCGCCGCGGTCTTTCGGCGGTAACCGCGTGGCGGGCGGCGACCGCCATCCGCCGCGGTCAGAATCACCCCCGTAGTGTTTTACACATTTCCAGGTCTAGCAAGCCTATTGCAATATTAATACAAACAAGAACCTTAAACAACAAACTACTCCCAACTGTAAAACAAAAGTTTCAGCCATGTGAGAGCTTATAAAGTCACTGAATGGTGGGAGGGGTTATTATTTTGGGGTCCCCACTAACCTAGTGTGGGGACCCAGAGATGACCTAAATGAAAAGAGTGTGTCTTGCTGAACGGTTTGGTGGTGGTCCCATTGTGCTAATACCACCACAGTCAGAATTATGAGCAAAAATGTTTTGGAACTGAATGCTTACAAAGCAATAGGGAGCGAGTTTCCAAGAGTGCAGTAAATATTGTAGTATTGGCACTCCCGCTGTGTCAGGAGATCCGCTTTGAGAATTTCTGTGTTTTTTACTAAAGCATATACCAATTACAAGTGTTTTTGTGAAAGCTATAGAGCGCGAAGGGGAGAGCCAAAAGAAATGACTGATTAGGTAACAGCGTGAACAATGTGACGAGTGCTACAATACAACCGATCAAGTTCACACTGTGAGCGCCATGGCCATCATGGAGCACGAAAGGGAGAGACAAAAGAAAAAAGTAGTTTGCCCATGCTTAAGTATGTTGGCAATCCTGCAATTATCCATGTAACAGGGTCAGCCTGCAAGGTGATAACAAAACCACCCCAAGGCGGGGCAAACGTAAAGCATTTACCAATGACATCAAGGGATTTTTGAAAGGCAAGACCGTGAATTAATTAAAGTGATGGGCATGAGGTGGATGTGGTTAAAAGTCCACAGAATACCTATTACAGATCAAAAAGAGATTGCACGCTGGACCTAAAAAGTTGTGTGCCGCACTAAGGTATATGACTGATCGTGCAATAATCCATGTAACAGGGGTAGGCTAAAGTTGGGACAAGGTGTTAATCCTGTGATGTTATTAGAGGCCTAGGTTGAGTGATCTCACTTCTGCTACTCAGCTATTTTTGTGAAGTCTTCACAAGGTTCGCACTTACTGAGTTATAACATCACAAAGTGGCAGAAAGCTCTACTATTATCTCCAGGGCACTGCTCATTTTGTTCTGGAAAACATAAGACGTGATAGATTTCAATGCTTCCTTTGTATGGAATGACCACAATACTAAGCTAATAAAGGAAAAGTTGGGTAGCCCAAATTCGAACTGAAAGTATATTTCGCTTTTTTTAAAATATCCTGTTTCAAACAAATACCATTGCATGAGATAGGTAAATCACTGTTCATACAATACAACATACATATGTAAACTCCACCATTTGAAAAAACAATTTAAAATGCTAAATTATTTCACTTCACCCTCACCAAATCATCACAGAAATATATTAAATCAGTGCACTAATGATTCTTTAAATTGTCATTGCTTCTTGATCCGACCTAATCATACTTTCCTTCACCACGAACAATACCAACATCTCCAACAGGTACAAAAAGACCCCAAAAACGTGTTTTATTGATATAGGGTCTTATAATATAAAAGGCACAGACTCTTATTTTTTGTTGCTCCTGTTGAGTCCCACAAATAAATGAAGTATATCTCATATGACAATGGACGAAAGTCCTGAGATCATGAAAACATCTACATAACCATGTTAAACATTTTATGGTCAGTTGGTATTTCCCAGCATTCCCTACAGATTACCAGATTTTGTGTTTTGAAAGGCCTTAGAGCCAGCTTTCATTCAGAAATACTAATTTCTTTGATCCAGAACTCTTAAAATCTGCAATAGTCTTATGGACGAATTTCTTTGCCATTACAAAAGTAACTTTCTTGAAAAATAAGAATGATCAAGGTGTTGGTATGATGTCTCAGCAGAAACTGAATGGCTACTCCCTTACATGACACCACACATATTCCAAAAATCATTCCCTAGGTTGATATGATTTGGATTTTTTAATAAGATGATGTCTATTTGGCATTACACCCACAAGAGCAGATCTATACCATTATAAATATCCTTTTCTGAGAGTGCCCTTTTCTGAGAGTGTGACTTGATAGACACTGGGACCAAAGTGGTGCACCCATGACGCAAACATTTAGCACATCTGGGCCCCTGTGTCTGTCCTGGAGAAATATGAAGGACCAACTTGAAACTCTTCGTTCAGACGTGATACAAAAAAACATTAAAACCCAAAGGCCTCTGGCTCCTCTTTTTGGGGGAGAGAGCCTACAAGCCACTGGCTCCTTTCCCAAACCATGATGCTTTGCACAGAGCAATTAAAACTCACCTTAAGCAACAGGGTTGAGCATGCAGTTCTTAGGCCAGAGAGTTTATGAGGCCCCTTATCTCACAACACGTGAAACTTCTTCCCTAAGCAGATTTTACCCAGGTTCAGAAGAACATTGTGCTAGTTCCATTATGGTTTGGATGCCCCTGTGTGAGAGATTGGGTTGTTGTTTGACTGGGGTGAAAGCCCTGGTCAGGCAATAGCCACAATCCCTTGCAGGGTGAACCTTAAAAAGTCAGTAAATTAACCTGCGCTTAACCCTGGGTAGGTTGGCATGAAAAGCAGTCAGGCGTAACTTAGAGGCAATGTGTAAAGTATTTTTTTCAGCACACAAGCAGTAATAATGTCAAAACACAAAACAAGAAAAATCCCAAACCAATTTAGAAAAAGAGACCATTTTAGTAAATGACTTGATACAACAATAATCCAATAGACTGGATTTGAATTATGAATTTTTAAAGTTTAAGGTTTAAAATAGTACCTAAATGATCAAAGCACCAACCGTGGACATCTGGTTGCACGAAACCGGGTCAAAGTCGAATGTTAAGACCGACAGTAATGGAGTGCAGTTTGGATACAAGAAGTGGAATTGGCCCAGTCACCCATTACCTTGGGACTTAGAAAATGTTTGGAAGAAAAATGTCGGGGAAGGTAGAAGTTTATCAGTGGAAGGCTGCAGGAGTGTTCGAAAAGGGAATGTCATCGTCAGAAGGCCATGGAGCGAAGTCGCAGTGAAGATTTTCACCTTCTGACTTCAGTGAAATGGAAGTCAAAAGTCTACAGTGGGGCAAAGCAGATGGCAGTAGCTGAAAACAGTTCCACAAAGTCATATACCCCTTTGGCAAAGCGGAGAAGAACGACTGGGAGAAGCCACAAAGTCAACCTGAACATAGATTCACGTCGGGCAAATAGGCAAGCAGATTGGTCCTCTTCTCCTCCTGGTTCTCAGAGCATTGTTTGGCCAAATTTTGTCTAATTCCACAGTTTCTCTCAGGGAGTATGTTCAATCGAACAGAACCATTACCCCATTACCCCCCAGTCAATGCAAAGCCCTGGACAACTTCCCTTCAAGCAAATGTGTGTATGCAAATCTAGAGGGGCCTAGCATCTGGTGACTCAAGCAGGTCTGCAAGCATCGCCTCCAGGCCAGCAGGTCATCTGCTAGTTCATTGTCTCTCCGACATTTACGCATCCTGCTTTCCTCTGTGACCACCCACTCAGTCATATCTCTCTCTCATTCTCACACCATCAGGAGGGTCGGGGACAGCCAGCTGATATCCACCGTCCATTTAGCAAGGACTAACCCCAACATCAAGAACTGTCTACGAAGGCCCTTCTTTTTGTGCAACAGAATCTGCCCAAACAGGCATTGTCTGGGATCTCCCTAAGACTTCTGAACAGGAGGCAAGCTCAATCCAAACCCTTGGAGAGCACTTGTGGGGAAGGCAGGGTCCTTCCAGCAGAATCACAGGCCAACAGGCAGCTGGGCAGCAGTCTTTCTCAGCAAAGCACTCAACCGCGGTAATCTATTGGCGGTACACACCGCCGCTCTCAAAATACACACACATTTACAAAACACAACCACATTGGACAATTCGAAATACACACACTTGATAAACATACACACACCACACCCACACACTCACACCACTATAAAACACACACCCACATTAGCCACAAACACTTACAACGATATACTTTGAAGAAACAGAGAGAGAGAGAATAGCAAACACAACACCAGCATCCACAGGCACACCACACCATCACTTATTC
Source organism: Pleurodeles waltl (assembly GCF_031143425.1). Lineage (NCBI taxonomy): Eukaryota > Metazoa > Chordata > Amphibia > Caudata > Salamandridae > Pleurodeles > Pleurodeles waltl. The sequence continues at coordinate 165,474,511 of NC_090443.1, read as the reverse complement.
AACATCCATGCACCTCATACAACACACACCAACACAACACATCACACAGCACAACAAACAGCACTTCACACATCACCCACACCACATTATGGTACCCCAAAGACACCCCAGGTTTTCTGAGGAAGAGCTCAGGGTCATGGTGGAGGAAATCATCCGGGTAGAGCCACAGCTTTTCAGATCGCAGGTGCAGCAGACATCCATTGCAAGAAAGATGGAGCTATGGCGGAGGATCGTGGACAGGGTCAACGCCGTGGGACAGTATCCAAGAACACGGCATGACATCAGGAAGAGGTGGAACGACCTACAGGGGAAGATGCATTCTGTGGTATCCAGACACCAGGTAGCAGAACAGAGGACTGGCGGTGGACCCTCCCCTCCTCCCCACAACTAACAATATGGAAGGAGCAAGTCTTGGCAATACTGCATCCTGAGGGCCTCGCAGGAGTAGCAGGAGGACTGGACTCTGGTAAGTCAAGTCTTTACCATTATATCCCCCCTACCTGCATGCTATCACAAACACCTGGCCCAGCCCTCATACCCATCACCCCAACACCCCACTGATAACCCACTATCACAATCCACACATCCCAATACCAAGGCCTGCATGTTACACCAATGCATGTACACCCATCACCAAAGCATGTCCAGAACAGATACTCACCCAAGCCCCAAAATCACCATTCACACAAGGCCAAAGACAAGAAGCCAAGCACAGGAGCAGAGGGTAACTCACCCATTGCACAGGATGGCACACACAGATACAATAACTATGCATTTACACCCCAACAGGACCCCTACACAACGTCACCGAACAGGAGGTGCCAGACATATCCAGTCCCCCCACAGAAGAGACCCACTGTGACGACAGCAGCTTTGCACGCCTGGATCAAGATGACCAGCCCGGCCCATCTGGGACCTCGGGACAGTCGGTTCCCCTGCCACAGTCATAAACTACCACTGAACCTCCCCCCTCAGGAAACACCACCACAGCACCCACCCATCTAGCCCATGCCACTGTCCCCAGGACACGTCAATTAGCAGTGTGTCCACCACTACAGGGACCCCAGGCAAACCCACTAACTCAAGACAATCAGGGACCTGGGGTCAGTGGCAGTGGGCACATGGTTCAGGGGACAGAGGCACAGGACAACAGGAAAGCTGGGAGGACTGATGTGCAACAGGGGGAGGACAGGCCCAGGGAACCCACTCTCCACAAGGCACTTTCCAACATCATGGGAGCATACCACCAGTCCCAGGAGACCATGGGCACGGTACTGGCCAAGTTTCAGGAGACCCAGCGGCTGCAGGAGGAACACTACCTGGGGATCAAGGAGGACATAACGTCTATTAACAACACCCTAGTCACCTTTGCAGGGGTGCTGGCAGACATGGCCAACACCAAGAGGGACACAGTGGCACACCAACGGGCCCCTGACACTAGCCTGAACAATGAACAGCCCTCCACCTCCGCCGGCGCTAGTGGACAGTAGGTCCCGCCACAGGACCAACAGGCCACCAGCATCCCACCCCCTGCAGAAGGAGAACCACCACGCAAAAGGTCCCTGAGATCCAGGAACAAGACAGAGAACACAGGGAAGACCCCGCCAGGAAATAAGACTCTCCTGAATTATACCCTTCTGTCTCACTATGTTATCCTGTCCACCTTGAACTGTCATTACTCCACTTCCTATGCCCCCTTGGACAATGCCCCTGTGATACCAACAGACTGGACTCCACTATGGACATTCCTCCACCATCACTCCCAGCCCATTGCACAGCACCCTCTACTTATTAGCACAGAAATAAACACCCTTGAATCACAAATCAATCTGGAGTCAGTCTGTACTTTCACAAAGGTGTAATAGCAACCTCTCAGAAAAATAGCATTGTCAATGTTCATTTCCACATACCAATGTTCGACAGTTGTGGGGCAGCAGTAAACATAGCAGAAGGCACAAAGTGGTACCCAGATCTGTGAAATGGAAAGCCAAAGTTAACTGTCAGGGTTCATGCACAGAGCTAAAAAGGGGAAATCATGCAATGTCCTACAGCAGTCTGATATGAGAGGAGCAGTGCTAGTCTCTTACCTGTGTCTCCTGGAAGTATTGCATGATGATGTTGTTTCTGTTGTCTATATCTTCTTCTTCTGCCTCATCTTCTTCACTGTCCACAGGCTCCACAGCTGCTATGAGATCGACATCATGCCCATCCTCCTGCAGCAAAGGCACCCGGCGTCGCAAAGCCAGGGTGTGCAACATACAGCATGCTACAATGATCTGGCACACCTTCTTCGGTGAGTAGTATAGGGAGCCACCTGTCAGATGGAGGCACAGGAACCTGGCCTTCAGGAGGCCGACAGTTCGCTCAATTATCCTCCTAGTTCGCCCATGTGCCTCATTGTAGCATTCCTCTGCCCTTGTCCTGGGATTCCTCACTGGGGTCAGTAGCCATGACAGGTTGGGGTAACCAGAGTCACCTGCAAATATTGAGGGATAACTGTTAGACATACACTAACCCTTAGAGACAACCCCATACCCAGACACCTATGTAAACTGTCTTAGGACCTTGGACTCACCTATCTGCCACACACGGTGCCTCTGGAGTTGGCCCATCACATAAGGGATGCTACTATTCCTCAAAATGTAAGCGTCATGCACTGAGCCAGGATACTTGGTATTCACATTGGAGATGTACTGGTCTGCCAAACACACCATCTGCACATTCATCGAATAGTAGCTTTTGCGGCTTCTGTACACATGTTCATTCCTGTGGGGGGGGTACAAATGTCACATGTGTACCATCAATTGCACCAATGATGTTGGGGATATGTCTCAGGGCATAGAAGTCACCTTTCACTGTGGGCAAATCCTCCACCTGGGGCAATACGATGTAGCTGCGCATGTATTTCAGCAGGGCAGACAACACTCTGGACAACACGTTAGAGAACATTGGCTGTGACATCCCTGATGCCATGGCCACTGTAGTTTGGAAGGAACAACTGGCCAGGAAATGGAGTACTGACAGGACCTGCACTAGAGGGGGGATTCCGGTGGGATGGCGGATAGCTGATGTTGGGTCAGGCTCCAACTGGGCACACAGTTCATGGATTGTGGCACGATCAAGTCTGTAGGTGATAATGATGTGTCTGTCTTCCATTGTCGACAGGTCAACCAGGGGTCTATATACCAGAGGATGACACCATCTCATCATCATCTGCCCCAGTGGACGTGCCCGATGGAGGAGAAGGGTGAGCAGAGGGTCATACACCACATAGGTTTCACAAGGGTGTTTAGAACAAATGTGATGTAATGGGTGTTTTGTGCTGTATGTCCGTATTCCTGCCCAAAAGTGCTGTGACGCAGTTAGTTGGCCTGCCATGTGCCACCCTGAAATGGCGGCTGCCTGACTTGTAAGGTGGGTCAAGGGGAAATGAGGTAAATGCCTGGCGTTGTGCAGTATCGCGGTAGGCGTACGAAAACCGCAGGGGAATTCAGCACTGGATATCATTGGGCCCCATGGGTTCCTGGAGCCAATGACGATGTACGCCGGTGCTGACGGTACGTACCGGCGCGGACGTAACCGCCATTTTCTAACTGTTCAATAGCTTGATACCTGACCTTCAACAGGAGAGGACCTACACTGCAAGTGCTGCTGTAACCTGAGTCTGGAAGCAACAATAGCTACAATGTCTGTGGAAAGGGCCCCTGCCTTCACTGCAGTGGAGTTGGACAACCTAGTGGCTGAGGTCCCCCCCAGTACACCCTACTCTATGGTCCACCAGACAAACAGGTGAGTACACTGTGAGCATGATGGATGGAACATGAATGTATGGAGTGGCGTCAATGGAAGATACAGTTGGGGGGGGGGCAGAGGCCAGCATGTGAGGATGGTCAGTTTATGTGTTTTTGGGCCAGGGTAGGAGCTTATGACCAATGAGTAAGATGAACCGGATGAAGGAGTAAAATCCATTCTCTTGTTACTTTTCCTCTAGGTCAGCGCCCACCAGAAGAAGGGTATTTGGCGTGCCATCGCCAAGGAAGTGCGGACCCTGGGGGGTCTACCATAGACGGAGCACCCCCTGCCACAAAAGATGGAAGGGCCTGCGCCGCCAGAGCAAGAAGACGGCGGAGGCCCAGCTGGGGATGGCCTCCCAACGTGGAAGGGTTGCCTGATGTACCAGATCCTGGCGGTGGCATATCCAGAGTTGGATGGGCGCTTTAGGGCATCACAGCAGCCACAAGGAGGTGAGTACAGTCTCATTCAGCTGACTCTGTGCGCTTTATAAGGTTTCTGGGAGGGGAAGTGAGCTGTGGGCTCCCCTAGGCCAGGGCAAACGTGGCAGGGTAGATCCACTGTTAGGCAGGCTCAGTGGCAGTCCAAGCCCAAAAGTGGTAGTGGCCCCCTACACCTAGTCAGGCTCCTGTGGGTTCCAGGTGTGCATCAAATGGGTCTAGCCACAGTCCCCCATGGGCATGTGATTTTCCCCTGAACTGTTAGTGCATGGCCTAGTGCATAATGCTGCTCCCTGTGTGTTGTGTCCGCCAACGGTGGTGTTGTTGCTGGCATTGACCATGTCTCTCCTCTGTTTCCCCCCCTTTTTGTTTTGTCACCCTGTACTTGTTTGCATTAGAATCATCTGGCGGAGGAGCATTGGCACCGGAGCAGGAGGGAGCTGCAACCCACATGGCCCAGGAGGGTGAATGTACGGAGTCTGAAGGCACCAGTGGGACAGAGGGCAAGGGAAGCTCCACGACGTGGAAAGGAGGAGACACCAGTGACAGCGACTCCTCCTCTGATGGGAGCTCCCTTGCGGTGGCGGGCACCTCTGTGCCCACCGCATCAACAGGTACAGCTGCCACCCCCCCTACTAGCACCGCCCTCCCAGCAGCCCCTCAACAAGTTTTCCGTGCCCGCTCACCCAGGAGGGTGGGCATCTCCTTCACCCCAGGCACCTCAGACCCTGCCCCAGTCAGCCCTGCTGCCCTCAGTGAGGAGACTATTGACCTCCTGAGATCCCTCACTGTTGGGCAATCAACCATTTTGAATGCCATCCAGGGTGTTGAGAGGCATTTACAGCAAACAAATGCATACCTGGAGGGCATTCATTCTGGTGTGGCAGCCCAACAGAGAGCATTTCAGGCTCTGGCCTCAGCACTTATGGCAGCCATTGTCCCTGTGTCCAGCCTCCCCCCTCCAACTTCCACTACCTGGACTCAATCCCCTGTACCTCAGCCTATCCCAAGCACACCTTCAGACCAGCATGCACACTCATCAACACACAAGAGTGGACATGGCAAATATTAGCACCACACATCCCACAAGCACCATCCCCATGCAGACGCAGCAACATCCACTGCCTACACTGTGTCCCCCTCCTCCACGTCCTGCTCCTCCCTCCCAGTCTTGTCTCCACTCACACCTGCATGCACTACATTCTCGGCCACTACCTCCATCACTACCACGCCCATCACCACACACCACTCACGTGCAATCACCACCCCCACTACCATGCACACTCTCCCAGTGTGTCTGTGAGCCCTCCTCCCAAATTACACAAACGCTGCCACACACCCACTCAACACCCATCCACCTCACAACAGCCTTCAGTCCATGCACCTTCACCCAAATTCAGCAGACATACACCTCCTACAATGACTACCTCTTCCTCCACTCCTAAACCCCCTCCATCTTCCCGTCCCAGTGTGTCTAAAAAATCTTTCCTCGCTAACTATGACCTGTTCCCTACACCTCCCCCTCTGTCCTTCCCGTAGGGCCAGGATGTCCAGATCCCAGCCCGGCACCTCAGCCACCAAATTCTCGAGCACTATGGTCCCTGCAAGTCCAGTAACATCGCGGGCCGCAACCATCAGGGCTGCCAGTGTGCCACCTAGTGAGGCCAAGGATCACCCAATTTCCGTCACCTGCAAAGGTGAAGAAGGGGACAACATGCCATAGGGAAAAGCTGCACCAACCACCCAGCAAGGCCTCCTCCAAAACAAAAGGGGACAATGCCAAGGTCACAGCAGCGACTTCCAAGGTGAGGAAGGGACACAAGGCTAAAGGGAAGTCAGCTCAGGGCACGTAGCCTCAGGGTGAGGGACTGGTGACACCCCTTCTGCAGGACAGAACAGCAACCTGTACGGCGGTGGCCACCGCTGCAACCACTGCCATCTGCACCACCACCTGCACCGCCACCTGCACGCTCACCTGCATGTCTGCTGCCTCTGCTCCAATCCCCAGCATCATCCCCAGTGGACAGCCATCCAAGGCTGCAGGAGCCGTTCTGGTCTCTCCCTCCACAGGTGCTGACACATGCGCCACTGGCAGCATCTCTACCTCTGACACCGCCGCAACCACCGCCACCTGCCCCGCAAAGTGCTCAGCCAGTGCCACCACAGAGGACATCAGCAGCATCCCCAGTGGGCAGCGGTCCGAGGCTGCAGGAGACGTCCTGGTCTCTCCCTCCACAGGTGCTGACACATGCACCACCTGCAGCATCTCCGCCGCTGACACTGCCGCAACCAAGCCACCTGCCCCGCAAAGTGCCCAGCCAGTGCCACCACAGCGGACATCAGCAGCATCCCCAGTGGGCAGCCGTCCGAGGCTGCAGGAGACGTCCTGGACCCTGCACAGAGTACATGAGGCACCACAACCAGCACTGGCAGTACTAGCAGTTGGCAGGCTAAGTCGCCGCAGGGTAGAGTGTGTCTCTGCCTCTATGGCGTAACATGATACCTGTTCCCAGGAAATCTTGTGGCTCAGACACCCATGTGAGTAATGGGAATTGCCATACCCCAGAAGCAGCATCACTGGGCACCAACCCCCCTCCAGAAACAGTGGAGAGATACATCCACTACCCCAGTCCTTGGCAGGATGAAGCACTCTGGGCACTAGGCCCCCCTCCAGAACCAGTGGAGAGATACATCCACTCACACAGTCCTTGGCAGGATGAAGCGCTCTGGGCCCCCTCCAGAACCAGTGGAGAGATACATCCACTACCCATATCCTTGTCAGGATGAAGCACTATGGGCACTAGGCCCTCTCCAGAACCAGTGGAGAGATACATCCACTACCCATATCCTTGGCAGGATGAAGCACTCTGGCCACTAGGCCCCCTGCAGAACCAGTGGAGAACAGCATCCACTGGGCAGACTGTGGCTTTGCACTTCCCAGAACCAAGCAGTGGGCAAACCACCCACTTGAGAGACTGTGGCCTTGCACTCCCCAGGACCAAGCAGTGGGCAAACCCCCCACCTGAGAGACTTGGGCCTTGCACTCCCAGGACCAAGCAGTGGGCAAACCACCTACTTGAGAGACTGTGGGTTTGCACTCCCCAGGACCAAGCAGTGGGCAAACCACCCACATGAGAGACTGTGGCCTTGCACTCACCAGGACCAAGCAGTGGGCAAAGCACCCACTTGAGAGACTTGAGAGACTGTGGCTTTGCACTCCCCAGGACCAAGAAGTGGGCAAAGCACCCACTTGAGAGACTTGTGAGACTGTGGCTTTGCACTCCCGAGGACACAGCAGTGGGCAAAGCACCCACTTGAGAGACTTGAGAGACTGTGGCTTTGCACTCCCCAGGGCCAAGCAGTGGTCAAAGCACCCACTTGAGAGACTTTAGAGACTGTGACTTTGCACTCCCTAGGAGCAAGCAGTGGGCATGGAGCTGAGGTGCCCCCCTCCCCTTCTACCTGGGGTGCCTGTTTTTGTTTTTTACCTGATGCCCCAGCAGTGTTCTCTACGTTTTGAGGCAGGTATCATGTGTGGGCTTTGACTATGCATTTTGGGACCACTGGTCCACGGACAATGAATGGAACACTATCCAGACTTGTGTAGTTGCTGGACATATTTGTATATAATGATCTGTTGCAGACCTGTTTCCCTATCTGGATTTTCAATTATTACACTTGTTACAATCATTTCATTTTGTCATTACGCTCTTCCAGAGGGTTACGGGGTGTATCTGCAATGTAACTGGATGTGTTTGTGTGTATGGTATTGTGGTTGAGGGTGAGGGTGGGGGTGGTGGTGTTGCATGTGTGTGTCACTCTCTTTTTCCTCCCCTCTCCCCTGTGTGCTAGGTGCAGTACTCACCGTGGTCGTCGCCGACATCTTTGATGTTCCTGGTAGAAGAGGAGGTAAACCAACATTGGTAGCACCTGTAACTCGAGCTCCATGGCGTCCTGGTTCCTCGTTGGGTGTCGAGAGGTGAGTGGTTTTCGTTCCAAGTCCTGTTTCCGCCGTGCTTTTGATGGCGTTGGTACCGCCCTGGAAAAGCTGGCAGATGGGCGGTTGTAATGGGGTGGGCGGTACATTGTCTTCCGCCTGTCTGATGGCAGTTACCACTGCGGTGTTTGTTTCTACCGCCGTGGCAGTCGGAGTGTTAAAGTGGCTGTCTGTGTTGGCGGTTTCCGCCATGGTCATGATTCCATTTTTTTACCGCCGCCCCGTTGGCGGTATTACTGCCGCTTTTACACCAACCTCCAGGGTTGTAATGAGGGCCATAGTGTCCTGTGTTTCTGGATGTCTGGGTGGAATGCACAAGGGGAGCCTTCAACCAGCACAGATCAGATGTGGATTGGAGACAGGCTGTAAGGCACAGATGTCAGTAAGTGCAGAGAAATGTCCACTTTCTAAAAGTGGTATTTCTAAAATAGCAATATTAAATCTAACTTCACCAGTAAGGAATATTTTCTATTACATGCTGGCCATGCTAAACATGACAGGGCTAGTCCTTCCGGGTCCAAATCTACCACTTAAAAGTATATGAGGACAGTTCTAATGCTAGTCTGTGAGAGGAGCAGGCCTCACACCAGTGGAAAACGAATTTGTGAGTTTTTCATTAACAGGACATGTGTCCTGCATTTTACTTATGTAGCACCCTGCCCTATGGGTTACCTTAGGGGTGACCTACATGGAGAAAAAGGAGTTTAAGGCTTGGCATATAGTTTTAAATGCCAAGTCCAAGTAGCAGTGAAACTGCACACTCCGTTCTTGCAATGGTAGGCCTAAGACATGGTTAAGGGGCTACTTATGTAGGTGGCACAAGCAGGACTGCTGGCCCACTGGTAGCATTTAATGTACAGGCCCTGGGCACATGTAGTGCACTTTACTAGGGACTTACAGGTAAATTAAATATGCCAATTAGGTAGGAATCAATGTTATTATTTTAAGTGAGAGGGCACATGCACTTTAGCACTGGTGAGGAGTGGTAAAACCATCAAAAACAGGGTCAGAGAAATGGAGGGAGTCGGGCAAAAAGTTGGTGATGACCACCTTAAGGCTTTTAGGTCCAACAGTGTAATGCAACTCAAATTCTCTTTTTTGTTACTAAGTGTGGATGTACAAATTCTTCATTTGAAAAATAGTCAATCATGAGTATTCAGCGGAATTCTGTGCCATGTGTAATAATGAGGCCGGACTACCTCAGGAATCTAATGAATAACTGCGAATGCTGTCATTGAAACTCACAAGGAACAACAGATCTGCTAAATGCTAAAATTGGAACCTCTGTCCTTAAAAAAAGGGACATAGGCTATGAGAAATATGAGAACAAAATACTGTGACGCAAAGGTACCGTGCAGGAGCATGCAGTAGTCCCTTAGATCTCCAATACGCAGAATATTGTGCAGTGGAAGCAAAGCCTCGAAGACAATTTCCAATTTGCAAATGGATACCACCCCTTTTGGATGATGGTGTCCCTTTAATAATTTGTGGCCGCAGTATCAGTTGCAAATCACTGATTCGTAAACCCTGCAAGTGGCAAGGAGGGTGGGGCCACCCCTTCCCCATTATATTTTCATTGGGCATTGCAAAGAGTTACAACATGGACATTTTGAATTGCAAATCGATTTGCAAATTGTTACTGTTTTTTTCACTTAGAAGTATATCTAAGGAGTGTAAGAAAACATATTCCTTCTGCTTGATAATGTAAGCTAATAAAATACAGCAGAAGAAAAACAATGTTCTGTTTGTTGATTTAAACAGCTGCTTCAATTATGCTCTGTGACCTGCCCTACCTTTTACCGTGGCTGCTGGCTCTGCAGACAGACATTGTGACTCGAGTGTAATAATTTAGAATCGAGTTATGGCGTTTTTTCTGAATAATCAGTGACATGGAACTAAATTAGTGGCTGATTTTAAATAAGTGGCGCTGCACCCAGTGCAGCGCCACTTTCCTTGCACCCCTTAGCGCCCCCCACCACCACCATGTGTGTACCGTATTTAAAATAAGGCACAGCATGGCACAGGATAGGGGGCAATAACGTCAGAATTCCTCATGCTATTGGAACTACTCTTGCAGAGTACAAAGGGGCCCATTGTATTGAATAGTATGCACCCTTTTAACGCCTGCTCTAAGCAGGCATTCAAAGTGCCAAAAAAAATGGCAAGGAAATCTCTTAGATTTCCTTGCTCCTTTTTTTCGTCCACCCCCTCCAATTTGGGAACGCTCTCTGGTGTAGGCATAATGTGGTTCAAGGGTTTACAAAGTGTTGCAATGCATGCATTGTGCCACTTTGTAAATATGGTGCATGTAAAAAGACACTTTAATGCCACCTTAGCATTAAAAAAATTATGCTTTGGCAGCACTAATGTGGCGCTAGGGCCTCTTAAATCAGGCCCTTAGTGACTGGAGTTTATACAGGGATTAAAGAATCCCATGTGTTATAAAATCGTATTCTTCAGGAGTGGAATGAAAACAACAATAGGGATGTAAGCCATTGATTCAGAAGCAAGGTGCCAACACAAACACCCTTCTATTTATTACTTTTTTATTGTAGACAAAAATTATACACACACAGCTAAAGCTGTCTTTCAGCAAGCTCTAACGCAATGGGTCTCACATTTGCTTGAGTTAGAGCTATTGGTATTGCAAATTCATAAGTGGGCTTTTCTTGCCACATAAATTTATCAACCCTGCCTCATAATTTAGTCTTTTCCTGCCACATAGTTCCAGTGGTCCTGCATATAACTAAAGATCGTTACTTACCTTCTTCCTCTATCTGCAGACAAAAATGGAAATGTTGCCATTTAGCATCCTAATTTAAATCTGCCATGCTTATTCCAATAGAATACCACCCCATCATCAGAGTTGCTGGCTGGCTAAAACAATTTCCAAAACAAAGACACAAGACAGCCACAGAGGAGTAACGAGAGAAACAAACTAGAAGGGTCACCCAAACATATCAAGAGTGTTCAAACAGTCATAGTGCAATAAGCATGTTAGGCTGGCCTGAATCATGGCCACAATTGCAAGAAGGAGTGATTAAAAAAACATATACAATTATCATATAAACCCAAGAAAAAACACTATCAGAAATGAACTTTTGGCTTTTGGCATTAGACTGTAATGTTCAGAACAGCCCCTAGAGAACACCACAATGAAAATCCCATTTGTAAGAAATATGGTGATGTAACCATATAGTTAGCCCTTGGAGGGCATAACCACATGAAATAAATGGCATAAAGTAATGGAGTGTAACCCTGTATTTAATCACTAGAGGACATAGTGCATTACACAACTTTAGGGCTAGCAGCCCTGCTGTAATACTATTACAAACAAGGCCATTAAGAGACAAGCTACTCTCCACTGCAAAAACAAAAGTTCCAGCATTGAGAGAGCTAAAAAAAAAAAAAAAAAAAAAAAAAAAAAAAAAAAAGGACTGAATGATGGGAGGTATTATTGTTTTGGGGTTTCCACTAACCTAGTGTGGGGGCCCAGAGATGGCCTGAACAGAAAGAGTGTGTGTGCTGAAAGTTTTGGTGGTGGTCCCATTGTTCTAGGATCACCATAGGCTGAGTTATAACCAAAATGTATTATAAAAAGAATGCCCTGCAAAGCATTATGGGGCACGTTTCTGGGTGCTGGGAATATTGTAGCATGTTGACTGTAATGCTTAGAACAGCCCCTAGAGACCACCAATATAAAAATAGCATTTTATGGACATGTAACCATATAGCAAGCCCATATAGAGCATAACCACATGAAAACCGAATGGCAGAAAGTAATGCTTTGTAACCATATATTTAGCCCTTAGAAGATGTAGTGTTTTACACATTTTCAGGTCTAGCAAGCCTATTGCAATATTAATACAAACAAGGCCCTTAAACAACAAACTACTCCCAACTGTAAAACAAACGTTTCAGCCATGTGAGAGCTTATAAAGTCACTGAATGTTGGGGGGGGGAATGGGGTTATTATTTTGGGGTACCCACTAACCTAGTGTGGGGACCCAGAGATGACCTAAACGGAAAGAGTGTGTCTTGCTCAACGGTTTGGTGGTGGTCCCATTGTCCTAGGACCACCACAGTCTGAATTATGAGCAAAAATGTTTTGGAAAAGAATGCTTACAAAGCAATAGGTAGCGAGTTTCCAAGAGTGCAGTTAATATTGTAGTATTGGCACTCCCGCTGTGTCAGGAGATCCGCTTTGAGAATTTCTGTGTTTTTTACTAAAGCATATACCAATTACAAGTGTTTTTGTGAAAGCTATAGAGCGCGAAGGGGAGAGCCAAAAGAAATGACTGATTAGGTAACAGCGTGAACAATGTGACGAGTGCTACAATACAACCGATCGAGTTCACACTGTGAGCGCCATGGCCATCATGGAGCACGAAAGGGAGAGACAAAAGAAAAAAGTAGTTTGCCCATGCTTAAGTATGTTGGCAATCCTGCAATTATCCATGTAACAGGGTCAGCCTGCAAGGTGATAACAAAACCACCCCAAGGCGGGGCAAACGTAAAGCATTTACCAATGACATCAAGGGATTTTTGAAAGGCAAGACCGTGAATTAATTAAAGTGATGGGCATGAGGTGGATGTGGTTAAAAGTCCACAGAATACCTATTACAGATCAAAAAGAGATTGCACGCTGGACCTAAAAAGTTGTGTGCCGCACTAAGGTATATGACTGATCGTGCAATAATCCATGTAACAGGGGTAGGCTAAAGTTGGGACAAGGTGTTAATCCTGTGATGTTATTAGAGGCCTAGGTTGAGTGATCTCACTTCTGCTACTCAGCTATTTTTGTGAAGTCTTCACAAGGTTCGCACTTACTGAGTTATAACATCACAAAGTGGCAGAAAGCTCTACTAATATCTCCAGGGCACTGCTCATTTTGTTCTGGAAAACATAAGACGTGATAGATTTCAATGCTTCCTTTGTATGGAATGACCACAATACTAAGCTAATAAAGGAAAAGTTGGGTAGCCCAAATTCGAACTGAAAGTATATTTCGCTTTTTTTTAAATATCCTGTTTCAAACAAATACCATTGCATGAGATAGGTAAATCACTGTTCATACAATACAACATACATATGTAAACTCCACCATTTGAAAAAACAATTTAAAATGCTAAATTATTTCACTTCACCCTCACCAAATCATCACAGAAATATATTAAATCAGTGCACTAATGATTCTTTAAATTGTCATTGCTTCTTGATCTGACCTAATCATACTTTCCTTCACCACGAACAATACCAACATCTCCAACAGGTACAAAAAGACCCCGAAAACGTGTTTTATTGATATAGGGTCTTATAATATAAAAGGCACAGACTCTTATTTTTTGTTGCTCCTGTTGAGTCCCACAAATAAATGAAGTATATCTCATATGACAATGGACGAAAGTACTGAGATCATGAAAACATCTACATAACCATGTTAAACATTTTACGGTCAGTTGGTATTTCCCAGCATTCCCTACAGATTACCGGATTTTGTCTTTTGAAAGGCCTTAGAGCCAGCTGTCATTCAGAAATACTAATTTCTTTGAACCAAAACTCTTAAAATCTGCAATAGTCTTATGGACGAATTTCTTTGCCATTACAAAAGTAACTTTCTTGAAAAATAAGAATGATCAAGGTGTTGGTATGATGTCTCAGCAGAAACTGAATGGCTACTCCCTTACATGACACCACACATATTCCAAAAATCATTCCCTAGGTTGATATGATTTGGATTTTTTAATAAGATGATGTCTATTTGGCATCACACCCACAAGAGCAGATCTATACCATTATAAATATCCTTTTCTGAGAGTGCCCTTTTCTGAGAGTGTGACTTGATAGACAAAGGGACCAAAGTGGTGCACCCATGATGCAAACGTTTACCACATCTGGGCCCCTGTGTCTGTCCTGGAGAAATATGAAGGACCAACTTGAAACTCTTCGTTCAGACGTGATACAAAAAAACATTAAAACCCAAAGGCCTCTGGCTCCTCTTTTTGGGGGAGAGAGCCTACAAGCCACTGGCTCCTTTCCCAAACCATGATGCTTTGTACAGAGCAATTAAAACTCACCTTAAGCAACAGGGTTGAGCATGCAGTTCTTAGGCCAGAGAGTTTATGAGGCTCCTTATCCCACAACATGTGAAATTTCTTCCCTAAGCAGATTTTACCCAGGTTCAGAAGAACATTGTGCTAGTTCCATTATGGTTGGGATGCCCCTGTGTGAGAGATTGGGTTGTTGGTTGACTGGGGTGAAAGCCCTGGTCAAGCAATAGCCACAATCCCTTGCAGGGTGAACCTTAAAAAGTCAGTAAATTAACCTGCGCTTAACCCTGGGTAGGTTGGCATGAAAAGCAGTCAGGCTTAACTTAGAGGCAATGTGTAAAGTATTTTTTTCAGCACACAAGCAGTAATAATGTCAAAACACAAAACAAGAAAAATCCCAAACTAATTTAGAAAAAGAGACCATTTTAGTAAATGACTTGATACAACAATAATCCAATAGACTGGATTTGAATTATGAATTTTTAAAGTTTAAGGTTTAAAATAGTACCTAAATAATCAAAGCACCAATCATGGACATCTGGTTGCACGAAACCGGGTCAAAGTCGAATGTTAAGACCAACAGTAATGGAGTGCAGTTTGGATACAAGAAGTGGAATTGGCCCAGTCACCTATTACCTTGGGACTTAGAAAAAGTTTGGAAGAAAAATGTCGGGGAAGGTAGGAGTTTATCAGTGGAAGGCTGCAGGAGTGTTCGAGAAGGGAATGTCATCGTCAGAAGGTCATGGAGCGAAGTCGCAGTGAAGATTTTCACCTTCTGACTTCAGTGAAATGGAAGTCAAAAGTCTACAGTGGGGCAAAGCAGATGGCAGTAGCTGAAAACAGTTCCACAAGGTCATATACCCCTTTGGCAAAGCGGAGAAGAACGACTGGGAGAAGCCACAAAGTCAACCTGAACATAGATGCACGTCGGGCAAATAGGCAAGCAGATTGGTCCCCTTCTCCTCCTGGTTCTCAGAGCACGTTTTGGCCAAATTTTGTCTAATTCCACAGTTTCTGAAAAGGCCCATTTTTGCATCTTTAATATCACAACCAAAGGTCCACGAGTGGGTGGAGACCTCTGGGCGACTGTGCTCAGGACTCATTCAGGCTGGGCCCAGGTGCGGGTTCAAGATGGTCGGAGCATGTTTTTTGTGGTATAAATCATTATTGGCATTTAGAGCAAAATGGTGCAAACCAAATATTCATACAGCACTAATAACCTGTAGACCACCAACCCCCATCCCCCCATGCTCTACCACTACAGTTACTTCAAAATGACTCATGGTGCAGAATCCAGGGTAAAAAGAAGGGAGCTTCTGAGTCCTTATTTTAGAAGCAGACAGTCTAACACAGACATCACACCTGCAGTATCTCTCAGGGAGTATGTTCAATCGAACAGAACCATTACCCCATTACCCCCCAGTCAATGCAAAGCCCTGGACAACTTCCCTTCAAGAAAATGTGTGTATGCAAATCTAGAGGGGCCTAGCATCTGGTGACTCAAGCAGGTCTGCAAGCATCGCCGCCAGGCCAGCAGGTCATCTGCTAGTTCATTGTCTCTCCGACATATACGCATCCTGCTTTCCTCGGTGACCACCCACTCAGTCATATCTCTCTCTCATTCTCACACCATCAGGAGGGTCGGGGCAGCCAACTGATATCCACCGTCCATTTAGCAAGGACTAACCCCAACATCAAGAACTGTCTATGAAGGCCCTTCTTTTTGTGAAACAGAATCTGCCCAAACAGGCGTTGTCTGGGATCTCTGGGTACCCCCCCCCCCCACCTTAGCTTCTTCATCCTATCAACTATGGTCTGCCACTGCATGTCCAGCTCGGGACACTGCCATAGAATATGCAGAAAGTCAGCTCCCTCAGCAAAGCATTGGGTCAATTAGGCAACTTTCCCTGCCAAATAGCATGCCGTCTAACGAGCCTAAGATATACCTGTTACATAATATTTTAGTGGATAAATTTGGACGCCTGAACCCCTGCATGTGTGCGCTCCCATTCCTTATCAGTGATCCCACAGTGCTTCCTACCACCTACCCTGCACAGTCAGAGCACATAACATGATATCTTCTCTAAGTACCCTGTATATAAAGGAGATTAGCCTACGACACTCAACCATGCTGAGGAAAGAGACTAATGTTTGGGATTCCACAGGTAGCATTCAGGAAGGTAGGCCATATACCACAGGCTGTGGCAGCCATTTTAGCAAATTGTAAGAATTGTTCACGACCTAAGTTGAAGTTTTCTATTGCATTTGACAGCGTGAAAAACCTATAATTTTAGTATAAATCCAGCAGGGTGTCGCAGCCACCTGCCTGCCTCCAATCCATTCCCATTGATTGGGATATTTGTACATACAGCTACAGGGACCACACATGCAAGTCTGGTGCATAGGGAGCACAACACAGTACCCATTGAACTGCCTCTCTCATGGCCTGCACACCTGCCTCACTACGTAGGGAACTAAAGTGGGTCTCTTGACCCCAACATTAGGGGTTCAGGCAGTGTCAATTTGCTGCAAGTACCACGCAGCAATCCTTTTTCCCTTTTGTCCCCTTCATCTAGCAAGTGCACTGTCTGTTCGAGTTGCGCTGAAAGATAGTATAGCTCCAAACTGGGTAGCTCCAGCCCACCACGCTATCAGGTTCATTTCAAAGTGGTCAGGCTGACTTCTGATCGGATGCCCAAAGGAGGTCAACAATGGTTTTATCCAACTCAATTCATATTTTCTAGGAATGTCAAATAAGGCTTCCAGAAAAACATAAAGATATCAGGGCAAAACTACCTTTAGTATGAGCACTACTTTTCCCATTAAAGATAGACGGAGAGTATTCCAAAATTTCACAGACGATCTGAGACCCTCTAGAACAATACCAATACTCAGAGTTTCAAAGGACCCCACCTTCCTTACTATTTGTATCCAGAGATATCGCACAGTGTTAGCCTCTCACTGGAGCTGCAGCTGCGGAGTTGATTTTGTGGAATACCACCCCCCTCCCCAAAGTGCCCAATGGGAATAATTTGGACTTGCTGCAGTTTACATGAAGCCCAGAGACCTCTCTGATTTCCACCAGGGTTGCTAACATTATGGGGACAGAGTACTCTGGTTGACTTAAGTACACCAATGAGTCATCTGCATACAGACAGACTACATGTGTGATCTCCCCAATCATCACTCCCCACCCGCACATTGCTGATTGCAGTTTACAAGCCAGTGGCTCCATTGCAAGTACGAATAGCAATGGTTATAATGGGCAACCCTGCCTTGTCCCCTGATTGAGGGGAAAATGATGCAACACCATCCTGCCAAGAAGGACTGTTGCCATGGGCCCCTGGTAGAACAGCTGCACCCATTTGATAAACACCTACCCTACTCCCACCTTTCGTAGTCCTTCCCATCAGAGTTCTCACAACAGGGAATCAAAGGATTGCTCTATGTTGAGTAGTGCCAGAGCACGGGGATCATCTCCCACCTCAGGCGCATGCATCACCAGGGAAAGCCTCCTCAGGTTACATAGAGTATTTTTGTGAGGAATAAAACCGCACTGGTCCTTAAAAACCAGAGCTGGCATGTATCCCAGCAACAGGTTTGCTAGAATCTTGCTGAAAATTCCTAACATCAATTTTTAGCATGGAGAGGGGGCTCTAAGAGGAGACCTCCTCAACACCTTTATCTGGATTAGGTATCATAACAATAACTGCTTATCTCATAGAGTTGGGCAGTTCTCCCCTCTCAAATGTCTCCTGATACAACAACAAGAGGCGATCAAGAAAGGAGTCAGCCCTCCTCTGGTACAGCTCAGGCAGCAGGCCATTCCCTTCCGGAGTCTTAGAAGTTTGCAGTGTGCGGATAGCAGCTATGATTTCTTCTTTAGAGAGGCATGCGTCCAGCTGTTTCCAGTCCTCACCAGACAAACAGGACATTTACAAATCATTCAAGGATTCCGCCATTACCCTCTGAGATTGAGAATCAGGTGCTGCATATACCCCCTGTAGACGCTGTGCAAATACATCTGTAATGTCCTGCTGGGAGCGTACCTCCCTACTCCGTGCATCTTACACCGCTACCACAGGTGTCCTCTGGTCTTCATTGTGAAGAAGCATAGCTAACACCCTACCCACATTGTCTCCCTCTGCATAGAGACGCTGTCTATAGTTTGTATGTACACATGTATCCAGCCAATTCCATGTCTCCAGCAGCTCTCTCTTAGACTCCTTCCAGTCCCCATCTTTTGTGGCTCTGCAGCCAGACACTCTTACAAGGTAGCCAGTCGCCTCTCCTGCACATTCAACATATGTATGAGCTGTGTTCTAACCCCATACATCATCTTCATGCATTCCCCTAGTAGCACCATCCTCATTGCATCTCTCTCTGTGGCCCTTGTGCTTCTGGTCTCCCAGACTTTCTCCAAACAATGGACCATTCCCCTCATATAATAAGTACGAATACTGGGTCTGCCAGGGCCTCTGTCCTCAACTGCCAGAGGGGCACCCTGGGGGCCCTCCTACTCATCTGGTACTAAAACAGCAGTGGAGAGTTGTCTGCAAGGTAGCAAGCCAAAGAGGAGATACTAACAGCATCCTGGACTAGGTTACCAGATATCAAACAGTAATCAAGGTGCGGAACATCCCAGTCACAGGGGTAAAAGATGAGTAGGTGTGGCTCTTGCCATACATCATGCACGCCAAGTCCCAGCATAACCTCACGAAGTGCCCCAGTCATCACTGCCTTTGTATCCACCTTCAGGAGTCAATGATCCATCAAATTATCCAGAACAAAGTTTAGTTCTCCTGCAACTATCACTCTGCACCCACATTATAAGTTGCTGCCCTAATCAGTGCACCATATAATATCTGCATCATCCACATTAGAGACACAGACATTTAGCAGGCAGAACGCCCTAGAGTCTAACATGCCTGATTCAATAATGTACCTACCCTCGGAATAGACTATCACCAGTGTAGATGAGAACAGGGTACCAGGCGCAATCCACATCAGTGCCTCCAGTGCACAGATGGAGTAGGAGGTTGCACATATCTCTCCTCCCTACCACTTACGTAGCTGGCCTCTGCAGTCCTCCCGGAGGGAAGGCCACTGTGACTCCATACCTTCTCAGGCAAGTGCACACCCCCCTCCTCTTAATGAGCCGTCCAAGTCCCTGAACATTCCAAAGAAGGAATTTCCAGGCCTGATCCATCTTAGGTGTACAGTATCACACCTCGCATCCCCCTTTCTACTCCTGCACTCTCAACCACCACTCCAGTTGTACAACCATCAGTCTTCCCTGCGTTTCATAGAGCAACTCCAATAACCCCAATGCAAGCAATAACATGAATTCCGAACCCCCTCCCCCAAACGCAGTGTGTCCAAACAACTCAGGCCCATAACATTCCAGCCAACATGAGGAACCCACTACCCCATCCAGCCCTCAAAGGCCGTGCCCTCAACCATCCCCACGTGGATCTCACTGACAGTCCATCATCTCGCCAGTCCAGCAAGACCAGCGGCACACTGTAGCCCTTCAGTGCTTCTCACCAGCAAGTAGGAAAAAGCTGCAATCACAGTTAGCCCAATAGCATTACAAATAAGATATTCCCTCCTCTGCATGACAAATGGTTTCAAGCGCTATAATTTCCCCTCTGCTCAGCAATGAGTCACATGATGGCATCCATGAGTATGTATTACAGTTCGGAAGATTCAGAGCAGTCAGCAGTCCAGTAATGCCGGGAGTCCTCAGTCACTCTTTGTTAAGAGTCGTGGCAGGCCCTGGCAGAGGGAGCGGCCCACAGCAGCTTGAGGGAGCCTTCTGCTTTGCTCCTCCCTATGTTGGGCCAGTCATTTACCTCCTCCTGGGTCACATAAAAGAAGGCCTTTCCATTGTGTTGAACCCTGAGTTTTGCAGGGAGCTTTAGGCTGTACCGGAGGTCTAAGTCCCACAGCTGCCTCTTGGTCACCTTAAAGTCCCTTTGGAAGGCTTGCATTTTGTGAGTATAGTCTGAGAATATCATAATGCTCCTCCCCTCATGCTGGGGAGCTCTATGAGCTCTGATGAGTTGCAAGGGTCATCACAGTCTGTAAAAATTGAAGAGCCTGACAATACTGGTCCGGGTAGCCGCTCCTGAGTTGGGCACTGGCTCCAGCGACCCGTGGGCACACTCTGTCATAAAGAACACCTAGAGAGTTTTCGTGGCTTCAGGGTATTTGTGATCCAGTCCTCCAGGAATAGTTCTGCAGATTGGCCTTCTTCCTGCTCTGAAAGCCCATGAATCTAAGGTTATTATTTATTCTGGAGCACCCCTCCACATCTTCAAACCATACTTCCATGTGGGTGGGGAGCACCATGTGCACATATTTCCTGTGTCCTCACTTTTGGCTGAAGTTCTGAGATGTGTCCCCCTGCCTCAGCAACACTCTCTGACATGTTCTGGAAGTCTGCATAGAGAAGCCAACCTCAAGAGCCACTGTGTCAATTTTCAACAGCATGGCCTCCTTCGAGGCTATTATTGCTGCCATTATGTTCATCATTGTTGAGGTCCCCGATCCGCACAGTGCATCCAGTCAACCAGCGCCCCGTCACACCTTCATTTATTACCGGGTGAGTGTAGTTGTCTATTTTGTTGCCCTGCAGACTTGGGGAGGCATTTCTTTACCCATGCCTCAATCATCCACCGCCACAGCACATTTAAGTGGTCCCCAATCTCAGAAGTCCAGTGTGTATTGCTGCTCTGTCCAGAAGTTAGGCACCCCCGAAGGGCATTCACCCTGTAGGGGTCTAAACTGCATATATAGGACGCTCTGGCTCAGGATATTATGTGGTAGGGGCCCCTTTATCTATACTCCGCTGGGAAGTGCGCTTCCCATTGTCAGGTGTCAGGGGATAGGTGCATTGACTCATGGGGCTGCTCAGGGCAGTATCAAATTCCCCTCCTCACACACTTTTGTGAGAATATTGGTCCCCTGGGTGCCCCTCTGTACTCACATCAAGCAGGCATTGCAGGAGTAGGATTATGGCTCCCTCAGAAATCTAGCAGCACTCCCATCTTTCACCGGCTGGGTGATTTAGGGGATGGGAGCACACCTCCTGGTCGCGCCCAAGAGATAGTCAATGTCCTCTGGTCTGGCTGTGCAGCCCTGCCCTCAAGCCCTTAGAAATGCAGTGCAGGGCTCCATAACTTGAGCCAATGAGGACCACACCACCATTGCTGCACAGCACAGACAGGCCCTTCTCCCCACAGGCACTCCTCCCCTCCAGGCCAGGGGCCATGGCCCGGATCAACATGCACACTCCCCACATAGGGATGCGTCAGGCCAAAAGCAGCAATGAGGCCACATCCCAGACCTACAGCCCTGGGGGCCAACTCCGCTGTCCAGGCCAGACCACCTGAGATCAGGGAAGTGATGCACCTCTCGCTGATGCCTACAGAAGGCTGCACAGGAACAGAGGGCCTTCCCCGCTAGACATCACACAAATGCCAAATCCTTGTGTCGCTGGGGCCCCAAAATCAACAATGGGCACTACCTCTACTCCAGTAGTCCCTGGAGGGAGGTCTCAGGTCATGAGGGTGATGAGCTGTGAATGCAACCCCAGGATTCATCAGGATTTTAATTTAGTCCACCCCCTGGAACTCACAGGAGTGCATCTAGGCAGCTGTCTTGCCTGGCTCCTCCATGGTGTGAGTCTTTTATGTCCTGGTGACTTTGAGAAGGAGACCAGAAAAATAGCCCTTGGAGTCATTTCTGGGAGTCCTGGGTGCAGGTGTAGATGCAGGGCTCAACACTGTTGCTTGTAATAAATACTTTAATAACATAAATCAATGTATCACTAGGAAGGTTGAGATAATTGTATTTCCGGATTGACACATTCTCCTCTTCTTTAATACTATTATCTTTAGTTTATAAAAGTGTATGAGAATTTCTGGAACCACAATGCAGTATGTTCTAGGGCAATCATGTCATCATCAGTCATAAAGAAGGCATAGAGGATATAAGTATGCATTCCTCCTAAGTTGATGAAAAGGTTACAGTTTTAACAAACCTGTAGTGTGAACATTGGAATCTTAAATGAAATTCTTAGGCAGAATTGTTCTTTGAGTACTCAACAGTCCAGTTCTCAGGCACAGCAAGCAGATGTGCATACATTATACGTGTAACAACTTATTCCTGGTAGAGTGTTAACATTTTGTTAAACGATGCACACTTCCTTCTACAGCTGCAGTCTTAGGAGTTAGTTGCAAGTGTCAAAATGAGAACATTATATAGTACTACATAGTCTTTCCGTGCCATGCAAGAATGGCCTCTGCAAAATGCCCTTTATTAATAGTCCCTGAAGCTAATGCTTGAAAATATTCAAATTGCCATAACATAGATTAGCAATTTTAGGTTTTTGGTAATAGTGACACTGATATTAGAGACTAGAAAGTTAGTGTTATCATTGTTGGACTCTGGCTATTCTAGCATTAATTAATTGATATTATAATTTTTGGAAATGCTCATTGTTCAAATGTAATCTTACGGGATGAGAGAAACCTTATAGGTTTTGCGTTATGAGTAGCATTTATGTATTCTTTGTAAGCTCTGAATTTTAGAAATGTGAATTAATCCACTATTGTGTCAAGTTGCAATATCTAGAGATGAAACTTCAGCTACTAAAGCCTTGATTTCATGAGAAATGTGAAGCAAAGATCTAGTATGGACAGTGGAAACATCTTCATAGTCATTCTTCTCTGTCTATCATACAATCGGTGATCAGTATATAATTATTGTTTTGGCTTACTTTAATAAAAGATTATTATGTTCATTTATTATCTTTGTCAGGTAATACACATTTGATATTATTGTTCACTTTTGGAACAATCTCTGCTGTTATATGAACTAAGCTGTTTTATGGACCAGCTAGGGGTCCATCTTAAATTTTTGTGCCTTTAATTGTATTAAACTCTGAAAGTTTGTGTGAAAGAGAGTCCGTTGAGTCGAATTGTGTCAGTTTATATGCCTTGAATAAAGAAACACTTTTGAAGTGGCTTGCATTCCTTCTCAACCATAAGTCGTAGAGACAGAGCTTTACTATTTCTCACTTACATATCTATATATAACTATATCTCAAAAAGAGATTGTATTTGAACGAAGGCACACCCACAAACGGGTTTAAATAATGTATTCTGGAATACAGCAAAGCCAGTAACATACAGCAAATTCTTCATTAAAGGCCCAACACATTTCAGACTTCCCCAGTCCTTGCGCACGGCAGTTCAGCACATGATTATCCTATTTATCCTAAAGTAGACCCCTTAAAGTGAGTTGCATACAAGTGCATGTTGGTACAAGTAGTCCACACAAACATTACATTTGACTCAAGTGAGTTTGCTGCAACCGGGCATATTATGTACAAATCATAACCCCAGTGGGCAAATCCAAAGTACATTTACCGGGTTTGCTGACAGTGTTCCAAAATCTGTTGTTCCGAAGTGTAACATGCCATACTGTCACATATACCTGCTCCTTCTGCAGTGGTGTTGCCCTCAAGGCTAGACCGGCCATCAAATAGCAAAAAAGAGGTTGTCCTCACGCGAATGTGCACCCACAAACAGGTTTAAATCATTTATTCTAGAATACAGCAAAGCTAGTACAATACAGCAAATTCTTCATTAAAGGCCCAACCCGTTTCAGACTTCCCCAGTCTTTGCTCATGGGCCAGCAATGGGGGCAGAGGAGAGGGGATTACAATTAAGTTAAAAAATGAGTGCAATTGTGCTGTGTAAAACCTTTAATTTGCCAAGGAGCGTTAGGATGAACAATATAATTAAACTGGTAGTTATGCAAAATGCTTCATTACTGCCGTAAGAAATAGAAAGAAAAAGTAATACAGAAACCATGCGGAAAACATGGAGCCTCGTATGTTTCCAGTAGTTGGCAGGTGCGCTCGAGGAGGGCTAAACACCTGAAAAGGCATGACCTACACATGCCTTTCACAAATGAAATCAAGCCAATTTTAAAAGGTAAGCCGACAAACCAACAAAAGTGATGAGCGTGCATGGGCATGGTTAAAAGCCCACAGAGAGATTACAACAGGCCAGAGCCCTTGTGTAAGGAAATGCCTCCTTGGCATGGTTACCCCCTGACTTTTTGCCTTTGCTGATGCTAAGTTATGACTTGAAAGTGTGCTGGGACCCTGCTAACCAGGCCCCAGCACCATTGTTCTTTCCCTAAACTGTACCTTTGTCTCCTCAATTGGCGCAACCCTGGCACCTAGGTAAGTCCCTTGTAACTGGTACCCCTGGTACCAAGGGCCCTGATGCCAGGGAAGGTCTCTAAGGGCTGCAGCATGTCTTATGCCACCCTGGACACCCCTCACCCAGCACATACACACTGCTTCCCAGCTTGTGTGTGCTGGTGGGGAGAAAATGACTAAATCGACATGGAACTCCCCTCAGAGTGCCATGCCAACCTCACACTGCCTGTGGCATAGGTAAGTCACCCCTCTAGCAGGCCTTACAGCCCTAAGGCAGGGTGCACTATACCACAGGTGAGGGCATACAGTATGTGCATGAACACTGCCCCTACAGTGTCTAAGCAAAACCTTAGTGCAGGGTAGCCATAAGAGTATATGGTCTGGGAGTCTGTCAAACACGAACTCCACAGCACCATAATGGCTACACTGAAAACTGGGAAGTTTGGTATCAAACTTCTCAGCACAATAAATGCACACTGATGCCAGTGTGCAATTTATTGTAAAATACACCCAGAGGGCATCTTAGAGATGCCCCCTGAAAACATACCCGACTTTCAGTGTAGGCTGACTAGTTTTTGCCAGCCTGCCACACACCAGACATGTTGCTGGCCACATGGGGAGAGTGCCTTTCCCACTCCGTGGCCAGGAATAAAGTCTGTACTGGGTGGAGGTGCTTCTCACCTCCCCCTGCAGGAACTCTAACACCTGGCGGTGAGCCTCAAAGGCTTACCCCCTTTGTTACAGCGCCACAGGGCATCCCAGCTAGTGGAGATGCTCGCCCCTCCAGCCACTGCCCCCACTTTTGGCAGCAAGGTTGGAGGAGATAATTAGAAAAACAAGGAGGAGTCACCCACCAGTCAGGACAGCCCCTAAGGTGTCCTGAGCTGAGGTGACCCTTTCTTTTAGAAATCCTCCATCTTGTGGATGGAGGATTCCCCAAATAGGATTAGGGATGTGCCCCCTCCCCACAGGGAGGAGACACAAAGAGGGTGTAGCCACCCTCAAGGACAGTAGCCATTGGCTACTGCCCTCCCAGACCCCAACACACCGCTAAATTCAGTATTTAGGGGCCCCCAAAACCTAGGAAACTAGATTCCTGCAACCTTAACCAGAAGAAGGACTTCTGACCTGAAGCCCTGCAGTGAAGGCAGAGACGACAACAGCTTTGGCCCCAGCCCTACCGGCCTGTCTCCCAACTTCGAAGAAAACTGCAACAGTGACGCATCCAACATGGACCAGCGACCTCTGAAGCCTCAGAGGATTGCCCTGCAACCAAGGACCAAGAAACTCTTGTGAACAGCGGCCCTGTTCAACAATCTGCAACTTTTTTGCAACAAAGAAACAACTTTAAGGACTTCACGTTTCCACGTGGTCTGCCCCACGAGGACACGGGTACTTACCTGCTGGCAGACTGGAACCGGGGCACCCCTGTTTCCATTGAAGCCTATGTGTTTTGGGCACCTCTTTGACCTCTGCACCTGACCGGCCCTGAGCTGCCGGTGTGGTAACTTTGGGGTTGCCTTGAACCCCCAACGGTGTGCTACCTTGGACCCAACTTTGAACCCTGTAAGTGTTTTACTTACCTGTGAACTTAACATTACTTACTTTCCCCAGGAACTGTTGATTTTTGCACTGTGTCCACTTTTAAAATAGCTTATTGCCATTTTTGTCAAAATTGTACATGCTATTGTGATTATTCAAAGTTCCTAGAATACCCGAGTGAAATACCTTTTATTTGAAGTATTACTTGTAAACCTTGAACCTGTGGTTCTTAAAATAAACTAAGAAAATATATTTTTCTATATAAAAACCTATTGGCCTGGAGTAGGTCTTTGAGTGTGTGTCCTTCATTTATTGCCTGTGTGTGTACAACAAATGCTTAACACTACCCTCTGATAAGCCTACTGCTCGACCACACTACCACAAAATAGAGCATTAGAATTATCTTTTTTTGCCACTATCTTACCTCTAAGGGGAACCCTTGGACTCTGTGCACACTATTTCTTACTTTGAAATAGTATATACAGAGCCAACTTCCTACACCTTGCATGCCCAACACTAAAAAACTGATTACTACGAACTGAGAATTGGTGAGTGACACTGTGCATAAAGTAATTGCCATTAATGCACTGTGCATAAATCAAATGAGCTGAATATTTCAAATGAACACAAGACAACAAAATAACCCAAGTAAACTCTGAGTACTGAAGTTCCTCGGTGCAGTATCCATCACAGGACAGGCAAGGTCAGAGCGGAAAACGGAGAAGTAACATAGAGTCTGGGCTTGAGGTAAATAGGTCCTAGCTGCTTTCAGACATCCTGTGTGATCCATGCTGGGCTTAATTTGTCAATTTTAATAGGAGATGTGCACCATGAGGGATGGATCTGCTGTGTGAGATAGCTCGGATGCCTGAGGCCATAGAAAGTAGGGTCTGTGTAACCTGAGAGACAGCTCTGTTGACTAAAGTCATCACCTACAAGATCTGTGTAACCTCAGAAATAGCTCTGCGATGTAAAGCAAAACTGTGTTTATTCTGTGTTACTTAAGGTACAACTCTAGTGCGTGACGCATGAGCCTAGAGGGTCTATGTAACTTGACAGCCAGCCCTGGTACTGGAGCCTGTGAAGAAGACTTGCATTCCCAGACCAGTTTCAGAATCAGGTAGCTGGGTATGCCCAGTCCTGGGCCCCAGGCTGCTGTGCCACGGGAAGCAATCTATACCTTACTGATGAGGCCTAGCTAGGCCAAACCCAGCCTAGAGTTCCTGTGTCCCGCTCCAGAGTGGGGTAGGCATTTCAAGCTGAACTGTTGCTACTGAAGGAAAACCATGGCGGACCTGCACGTGGCTGGTCTCTGTCTGAAGTGTCACAGTGGGAGGAAAACAATGGACTACGATAAGGGTTTCAGGTGAGTGCCTGTGGCTGGGACTTTTGTGGCCAACCTCTTCAATATATACGTGATATATTTGTGGAAGCCTGGTCATAAGCTGTGAATTGATAAAATGTTCTGCAGAGGGTGCGGTGCTAAGATGTTCTAATATCCGCAGAACTGTGAAAGCCCCACATTTCAAGTTTCTCAACAGACCTGATTAATCTATAAAAGGGAGTTTGCGTCCAAATTGGGATTACAAACTATGTGGGAAAACAGGCACTTTGGGGTTTCCCTACACTCATTTTGTTAGTCAAAAGCTTTCAGAATGTATCTGAAAAAAGCTCTTGGGAATAGGTGAAAAATGTGTGGAAACGTGCAGAAAACTACCAACTTGCACCATTATTCCCAGTTCTGAGATGCAACAGGAGTTAAGGTGTTGTGACACACAACCAGGAGCCACCAGACCCTCTATTATTGGTAAATCTGGGCGAGTCTTAATGAGGACCTTGATGGTGAAAATGAAAAGGTGACAATGGTCTTAGATTAAGAAGCAGACGTCCACTCCCCTAGTTCTAATTGAAAGCGTTGTAGGGCTTGTAGGGGTAGGGGAAGCGCTATACAAATACTACTTCCACCTCTGTGGCTCATACCTACAGTGTTTGCTGGGAACATTTGAGTGTATTACGAATGGCGTCTTGATGTGCTTATTGAAATGTTTTACATTTTCTTCCACATTCAGTGTAGCAAATCCCTTCAAGGTGCCTTGCAATTCAAGCGCGGCCCGTCCTTTAGGGCGGAGGGGCTACGCCCCCCCCACCTTTTGCCCCTCATGAAGAGTGTCTGTCAGGCTGAACAAAGGTCAGCCTGACAGACACTCTTCATGTTCAGGTCAGGCTGCCAGGAGCAGACATGCGTGATTTGTGCAGACTCCTGGCTGCCTGAGCTTAACTTTGCTGGGCTGAGGAGATCACAGCTCCTATGGGCGTGACCTCCTCGGCTCAGCAAAGGTGTCTTGAGGCCCTCCCCTGGGTGGAAAGCATCACCCATTGACTTCGACCTGGGCACTTCAGGTTTAAGCCCTGAAGCGCCCAGGGCAAGTGTCAATCAGTGACACTTCGTCACAGAATGGGGTGGGGTCAGCAGTCTCACTGACCCCATCCCACTCTGTGACAGGCTGGGACTGCTCCCTCATTGGCTGACCTAAGGACAGCCAATGAGGGAAGGCAGCAGTCCCAACCCTACTGGGACCTTCGAGGCTGAAGGTATGTGTGTGTGTGTGATCTTTTAAAATGAATGTTTGGTGCGTGGGTGCATGTTTGAACGTTATGAGTGTTGTTAATGGATGTGCGTGCATGTGTGTGAAAGAATGAGTGTGTGTGCGTGTGTGATCTTTTAAAATGAATGTTTGGTGCGTGAGTGCATGTTTGAACGTTATGAGTGTTGTTAATCGATGTGCATGCTTGCGTGTGTGTGTGAAAGCATGAGTGTGTGTGATCTTTTAAAATGAATGAGGTGCGTGCGTGCATGTTTGAATGTTATGAGTGTTGTTAATGGATGTGAGTGCGTGCGTGTGTGTGTGAAAGAAGGAGTGTGCGTGTGCTTACCGCCCGCCCCCCTCCCTCCTAAAGCTGCCTGCCGCCACTGCTGCAATTACAAACAGCACACTAGCGTGGCTCACTCCCAAAAGGACCAGCCTAAAAGGTTTGTCTGCTGTTAATGTTCAAGCACCCTTCCGGGTTTGCAGCTGGAAAGCAAGGGAGGCGCACCTTCTGGCACGAGCTATTTATCACATGCATCTGGATATTGTCAAGGCAACAACGCTTCAACGTTTTGGAAAGGAAATGTGGGCTGAAACTGAAGAAATACTTTATGCAAAAATCAATGGTGGGCGGGCAAAAGCGCCCAGAATGGTATAAATCGATGTTCTCAAAACTGCATGACATAGTTTGAACATTAAAGAAAAAAAATAAAATTAAAAAAAAGAATAACAAGTATTCGCAACTGAGAAGGCAAATATTTAATGTTTACGGGAATGCCTATATATAAGTGCTTTGGCTGTGCTGTCAGCACTGTCACTGAGAAACTTCAGAGGCCCACAGAGAAGTGAGCTCACCAGTCCACTCACAGACACACTGATGCCCAAAGAAGTGGCACCTGCAATTTGACTTTCTTATTAGCTCTAGTTGCCGCCTGTTTATTAGTAAGCTGCATTCTGGGGCTTGTAGTTTCACGTTTTCAGGCTGTCTGTTTAGCTATCAAGCTTAGCCATTTGTCAACTTTACAAGAGTGATTTTGCATTGAAAGGGACCACCGACCCCATTCACTTAATTAGATGCGAGGCAATGTTTCCTAACAAAGGTTCTTTAGACCCACTCTGCCAAAGGGGTGGCAAAGGATCTGCCCGTATAAACGTATGCAAGGTCTGCATGCTCTCGGAAATTAAACAAGTGCCTTCTTCTTCCATCCCAGTCAGCGCTCCCATTCCAAAAATACCGCACAACTCGATCGAGAAGGACTCCCTCACTCTTTCCGCTATAAATAAATACAGGTTTGGACAACAAGGTCTGAGACGCCCCAGCAGGAAGACGCCGCTGCCCGCTGCCCGCTGATGGGGCAGGAGAGGCATCTGCCAGGGCGTTAAGGAGTTTCCAGGGACATTGACACTCGCCTTGGTGTCAAAGAAGTCTCTGAAAGAGCACCTCAGAGAGCGTCCCTGCTTCACTTGTCGCGCTAGGAAAATACCTCAGGCATGGAAATAACCGGACACCCTTGTGCTACAGAATGAGTCACTGACAGCGGAGGGTCCGTGGTGAGTGAGGAATTCACTGCATTTTACACCAGTGAGTGAGGTATCGTGCAGGGAACGTGGAGCAGTGACGTTACTGACAGCAGATCTGGTTTAATTTGTGGTCGAAAATTACAATACACACAAAGTGGGGCGGAGGTAGTTATTAACCAACCGGAAATAATTCATGAATGGTACAAGCATCAGATCCTAGTCTGGTTTTTGGAATAACCACTACAAGTGCTGCCAATCCTCTGTTTCAGACCAATAGAAATGTCCACGGAAAATTGACATAGTGTGATGGCCAACAGAAATGTCCAGGAATGTTCACTTAGTTAATACACCAGGGGAGGGAACTCAACACACAAAGGAGAGACATTTCACAAAATGCACCAATAAAAATGAAGCATTTAGGAGAAGCACGACAAAGAATGAATAGCAAGAGTGGGCGTGATTAAAAGCTCCCAGAGAGATTACAACAGGCTCTAGAGCATTTACGCGCTCAACCCTTAATAGAGGTTGTCATCAAATGAATGCGCATCCACAAACAGGTTTAAATAATTTATTTCAGAATACAGCAAGGACTGGGGAAGTCGGAAACGCTTTGGACCTTTAATGAAAAACTTGCTGTGTTACTGGCTTTGCTGTATTCTGGAATACATGATTTAAACCTGTTGGTGGGTGAGCCTTTGTTCAAGGACAAACTTTTTTTTATATATATATATATATATATATATATATATATATATATATATATATATATATATATATATATACATATATATATATATATAGATATATATATATAGATATATATATATGTTTCTAAATGTGAGTGCAGAGTTTTACTGTATATATATATATATTCAGTAAGGAGCACCCTGCAACACCAACAACACTCTCAAATGTCTGTTTATCTAGCAAAGTTTTTAAGCGTAGGATCAGCACAGTGCTATCCACGCCGAGCTAGGTAGGCAAAAAAGTATTTTGCGACTTGTACAGCAAAAATCTATAAGCATAGGATTGGCAGAGTGTCACCTTCGCCAGGCTGTAAAATTACAAAAGCCATTTAGCACTGCAGGCACAGTATTACAGCTTTGGACTGGTCAAATACCATCCAAGCTAACCTGGAATGAGTAAAGCAACCCCTGACATGTGGTTCGCTCTCATTAGAGCTCTAAAGAGGGGTTTAGCTTTATCCAGACACAAGGGAGGACCCAGTATAAGTCAAAACAAGACTGTTTCAGGGTTGGAGTGATGCATAAATTATACAAAACAGAAGATCGAACTCAGGGTAGTTCCCAAATTAAGGTGGAGAGCAGCTCCAGTAAGGAGCACGCTATTTGTTTTTATATATGAACATGCCAGGTTTGTATTTTGTATATTTTATTTAAAGTGTGGTTTGTGTGTTTTTGGTGTTTTCTAAATTAACTTACATACTTTTATTAGGTAGATACATATTTTTTCATTTGTTTTTCACTCTACTGTTACTAAATGCTTTCAAATTGGTTTATTTAGTGTTGTTTTATTCTTTAGGTATATATCACTTACTGGCGGTCGCCAGTAGATAGTTATAGTTAGGCCTGTTTTTCCAAAGATGGACCTTTTATTAGTTTCCTAATAAGTTTGACTCTGTTTGATGAATCTTCACGAAACCTTCCAAAAGAAAAGTTCATCCATCTCAGCTCCTTCTTGGAGAGCTTTTGGGTGATCCATCAAGTGGGGCTGAGAAAAAAGAGGGGTCCCAAAACTTAAAACCCCCATGCATTTTCCATAGACGTCAATAGGCCCACCTACAACAAAAACTACTGTATGGAATTACATCAAATTTGGCAGGAAGCTAGATCTTTGCCCGCAGATTGTGTTTTTTGTGATTTGGTGTAAATCCATTCAGTAATTTCTGAGAAATTAAGGGTAATGTATATGGACGATTGGGCCTGTGAGAGTCCCCCGTGCCTCCAGCAAGAGCGCAAATTCAAGAAAGAAGCTTGTGGTTGGTCTAGAGGCCTATTTTTCCCCTTGAGCCTTCACGAGCTCCTGGGAGCCCTCTGATTGGCTTGCTGTTGGACTGTTAAAAATTAAATGTTTTACTGTGAAAAAATGATGTCTACTGTGAAAAATTTGAGGTGTTGTGGAAATGAAGTAAAAAAAAAACTATACAAAGGAGCAGCAGAAAAGCATGCTGTCCTCCTAAATTTAGAAAGGAGATGTCTGAAGGAAAACTGCTGTGATAAAAATAAATGTATATTGTTTAACTAACTTTTACTCTCTTGTAGGACTCTAGTGAGATCGTGAATAGTACAAATTGGTAGATGAGTTCTGAATACACTCCATTATTAAGAATGCATATTGTGGTCATTGTTTTTGAGAGAAAGTGAGGAAGAGATAAGTACTGTAATGAGTATATGATTAATTCCTATTTTCAAAAAAAGTTAGGATCCTGCAAGACTCTTGCAGGATTGTGAACAGTAGAAAGGAGGAGGTGATCTTTGAATACACTGTAGTGTGCACACTTGCTATTATAGGAAGGGATATTACTGGAAATGGTGTTTGTCAAAAAGTACTATTTACACCCATCAGCTTTGTAAAAGTTATGAGTAGGGTATTGTCTCTTCCCATACCCTATTATGCACACCCATTACGAGAGAGAGGGGTGTTAGCAGGGAGGACAGTCCATGGACAGAGCATACTATGCATACCTGTCATCTAAGAGAGAGGTATCACTGGAGAGGCACAATCGTAATCTGAGAGAGAGTTGTGACAGAAGAGGCAGTCCATGTAGATAGCCTAATACATACACCTGTTATTTGAGAGAGAGAGGTATGACAGGAGAGGCTAGTCCATGTATGCACGTTATTGTGCACAGCATGCATCATCTGAGAAAGAGGTCTCACTGGAGAGGCCAGTCTTTCTGCACACACTCTACTACGCACACCAGTCATCTGGGAGAGAGGACTTGGAGAAGAGACCAGTCTATGTAGGTGCCTAATACATAGACCTGTCATCTGAGTGCGAGGTCTGTCAGGAGAGGCCATTCTCTCTCCATGCACCAAGTCAAGTTTTTCCATAAATTTAAGGGGCGTATTTAAGAAACGTGGCGCTGCACTCATTCAACCCCACTTTTCTTGCGCCCTTTTCTGGTCCCCTACCCCCACTATGTGTGCACCGTATTTAAAACACGGCACACCATGGCGCAGGGTTGAGGGCAATAGCGTCATTGATTATGATGCTATTGAGGTACTCTGCAGGAGTAGTGTCAAAATATCGGCGCTTCTCCTGCAGAGTACATAGGGGACCATTGTAAACAATGGTGCGCTCCCTTTTAACGTCTGCACTGAGCAGGCGTTAAAAGTGCCAAAAAAATGACACAAGGAAATCTCTTAGATTTCCTTGTGCCATTTTTTCAGCCCTCTAACGGGAGAACACCTTCTTTGCATACATTATGCCTGGCGCAGGCATAATGTAGGGCAAAGGGTTACAAAGTGGTGCAATGCATATGGCATGGCATTTTTGGCCTTCTAGCACTACATTAGCGTAAAAAAATGAAGCTAATGTGGCATTAGAATGACTTGCGGCTCTTAAATATGCCCCTAAGTGTCCCCACAATTATATAATGAATTGCATTTCATTAGAATAAACTCACTGTTACTATTTTGATGTATATAAATTATAAATTCTACATCAGGATATATATTCAGTGTAAATGCACATTCCATTATACAAATTTATGATTTTGCAAGAGGCTTGCAAGAGCAAACCAGGAAGCACTGCCCACCTTGGACAGCATGTGAGGCATGCTTCCCTGGGTCATGCAAACAATTGCAAGAGGCTTGCGAGAGACGCTGGCTATGATGGACTTTTCTGGCTTTCGTAAGAGTCCTGTGAGTGAATTTAAGAACAAAAAAAGGGAAATAGCACAAAACAACCTACATGATAAAACTAGAGGGTAGCTTTGTAAAGAGCAGTTTTAGTTAACAGTTTACAGGCTCTCGTGAGAGTAATGACACCTTAAAAATAGATTGCTTGTATCATGTATCCACATAAGAGTTACAGGAACTGAGCAAATACACATTCACTAATGAAATATTTAATATTTATCTGTTTAATACCCTATGCTATATGAAAAAAATCATTATTTTTACAAAATAATATCTAGGTACAAAATATATTACAAAATCATTCTACCATACACTCACTCACCTAAATAATTATTTTACTTTAAAGAAAACCTCAAAAGAGTGACTGAAAAAAACAAAGGTTAAAATAATTTTATCGTTAGGTGTGGTCAAAATATGTTTTCAACTAAAAATACCTTAGAAATTCACTGAAAACAACAAAGGTTAAATTAATATTATTGCCGTGTGAATTTCTCGGTGACAACATTAACACCTTGAACTAAAAAAACACAAACTCGCCAGTTATAGTTCACAGCACTACCTATAAATTGTGCCCCCGCCATGCACTGCTTATGATCTCACAGATGACATCACTCATGACATATGCTTTGACATAATTTATGACATCATTGATAACATCTCAAATGTATCATTGATGACATCAAAGATGACATCATCCAATGAGTGTCCTAGATTGTTTTACAGTTTACCTAGTGGCAAATGACTACAATAGTGCTTTTCTACCTAATTGTGTACAGCCTAGGTCCAGCTAATGGTTGTTAGAGTGTAAAAAGAGCATGTGCACCTAATGCACCATAAGATGTCATTTTGAGCAGTATGCCAGAAATGTTACATAGAGTGATAGGAGGGAAGCAAACTGTATGTTATGGGTAAGCAAAAACTATATAGTTCAAGGGACATTTTGGTATGGTTAGACAGAAACTAGAATTATACTTTGAGATTAAATAGAATTTATAATTCATTTGATATATACAGTACAAAGTAGTACTTTGGTACAAGAGAACACTAATCTGATGAGATATTAAGATACTCTTCTACAGCGGGAATAGGTAATTATCTTGAAAGATATTCTCTCCAATTGAAATTTTTCCATATCCAATCATGTCACATTATCTGTTTAAATATTAAAAAATCACCATCTGGTTCTGACATAAGAATATGAAAGAGGGATTTTACAATAAGGTTTAATTGTTGAAGGTTGCACCCAGGGTGCTGATCATACAGCAGTTTTTTATGTAACTGGGATCTCTGTAACAATTGTATATAGAAACATCTATATTGAAAGTGAAGTACATGGTTTGGATTATAGGTAAGTGAGTTAAATTTTGTTCATAGAAAGGATTAATTATATAGGACACAATGACTTGTTCAAGAGTCTTTTAACTCGCAGTATGATGCATGATTATCAATGACAAGGTGGCAAGGTGGATTTCATAATTGTAGACATGTATTGAGTGAATAAATGGAAGGCAATTTATTGTTGGAGAGAAATTGTGTCTTATGATCAGTTTCGTACAGTGCATATTTCAATAGAAATTGTTTCTATGTCCTAACTGTCATCCTCACAGCCACTAGGAAGCCTTGTTGTTACAGTAGAAACCTTGTGGCTATATCCTGTGAGAGTCAGTTACACATTGGAAGGACAATCCATTTAGAATGAATTTATATATCTTTCCCAGACCAAATAATTCAGTAAAGAGAATTTATGTGGCAAATGTGTGAAAATAAATTACTCTAAGTTCTGCTAGGAGCGCCGCATGCCAACTTTTTATATTTTTGATTTTGCATCATGCTACATCAAAAAAGTGACACATCCCTGATTCAAAATCTTAGTAAATCTGGGCCATAAACCCAAATTATAAATGTAATGGAGGGGTTGGGATACTGCTCTGCTCATTTATAACCGTTCTGGCATTCCTGCACCCAATCTTTCCGTGTATTAGCACAAGGATTCTATCTTACCAGCTGGAAAATTCAATGAGTAACCTTGGTTTGGGATGGGCTGCAAGGCCAGCCTGGCTCTGATTCATGGTCTCTATCTGATCCACTTCTAAGGCATAGTAGGAGCATAAAATGCTCATCTTACCAGCCCAAATCCCCACTTCCCTTGCCTTTTCCACGCCCCTAGGCTTGCATCAGCTCAACCTTCTCTTAGTTACCGTCCATCAGAGCAAATGGTAAATTAGATCATTAAGCCACCCAAATTTGAAATTCAATGTCGAAGTTTATTGAGAATAACTGAATCTGCGCAGTTATCCCCCATTTTGTGGGGATTCACTTTTAAATGCATGGTACTGGGGAGTGTTACCACATTGTATTTATGTCTACAGGTGCAGAATTTCTACGCAGCCAATACTACCCTATTTATAATTTGGGATCTAATGGAGAAAGGCTATGCACAATATCCCAAAGTGGGGTTTTGTGAATCGAGAAAAAGGTAATGGTGAGCATTGGGGCACTAATGAACTGGTAGCAATATAATTCAGTCTCGTCTGAGAGATTTGGCATGGGCTAAGCATAGCAAAAGATGGCACCATGAGGGGAAATGTCCTTAACAATATGTTGCGAACAACGCTGATGTTTAGCACGCAAGCGTAACCACGCTTGCCAGAACCACGCATGGCTTTTTCTGTGCCTTAACCACGCATGTGCCGAGCTACGCTTATGCATGGTTAAGGCACAGAAAAAGCCAGAGTGGATCGGGAGAGGACGTGGTGAGGTAAGTGGGGCTGGGGCAGGGGGTGGATTAAGTGCTTGCGTTGGGGGAAGGTCAGGAGCTGCTTATTTGTTTTTCAAGGGGTTGGGGGTTTGGGTATTTTTTTAGGGCTTAGTCGGGGGCTTGGGCTATTTTTTCTTTTTTGGTGGGAGTGAGGGTGTTGGGTATTTTTTTTTATTTCTGGCTTAGGGTGGGGGTTAGTTTAGTTTTAAAGGGGTGGGGGAAGGTTTAAGGACGGGCGGGAGGAGGGAGGAGAGAAGAGGATGAAGGATCAGGTGAGGACACAGTGATGTAAGCGAGGTTGGGGATGGGTTGGTGGGTAGTTTTTAGCGGTGGGGTAGATTTGGGGCTTAGGGTGGGTGGGGTGTATCCGGGTAGTTTTCTTGGGGCTCAGGGTGGGTAGAGGGTTGGGGTAATTTAGTTTTTAGGGTGGGAGTGGGGAAGTTGGGATAGTTTTTTTTTAGGTCTTAGGGTGGGTGGGGGGTCAGGTTAGTTTACTTATTGGGGGAAAGGTTTTAGGGCTCAGGGTGGGTGGGGGTGTCAGGGTTCTTTAGTTTTTAGGGGTAGGGAGTCTGGGTAATTGTTTTTTAGGGCTCAGGGCTGGTATGGGGGTTGGGGTAGTTTTGTTTTTATGGGTGGCCGGGTGGGTTTAGGGAAGTTTAATTATTAGGGGTGGGGGTAGTTTTGTGCCTCGGGCGGATGGAAGGGTTGTATGACTAACCACACATGCAGTTTCACATGCCGTCTCCACATATGCCTTTAGTAGGCCTGCTTCTACAACACAATTCACTGTAACGCGTGCGTGTTAAAGGCATGTGTTTAAACAATGCAGTTGCCGTCCAACAGTGGTGAGGCGCGGCGCGTGTAGGAATAATTGAGCCGACACCAGTTGCGGGTGATTATGGATGCCGCGTGGTCTTTGGGCCTCAGGTTCCGCAGCAGTGTCTCAGCGGGTTCCTCCAACACCGCTGTGCCACGTCCTCTGCCTCAGACCACGCCCTCGTTTATTTTATACCCCCGGGACAGAGGCCGCAGGGTAAACCATGAGGGTCACAATACAGAGGGGAGTTATCAAGGCTAAACACGCCTGGGTACTCCCCTGTTACAAAAGAGGTGTTGGATGGTCGGTTGCGTCACCGACCATCGACACCACATTCCTTTAAAAATGAATAAACAACAAAACAAATACACAGTGTATCAATAAACTTCACACATCACAAAGGTGGAAGGGCAGGGGTTGGCACGCAAATTGTATTTAGTGATGCCAGATCGGCTCAGAGTGGAGCCTGGGCTTGACGACACACTCGGCACTTCAACCGGCACTTCGTCTGACGTCGCCCCTTGTTGATTCATGGATGACAACCAGGGTCGTTATCCTCAACCAATGGGGAAAATGAGTTGTCATCTTCATTGCCACCAAGTTCTCCTGCGCGACTATCGCCTGGCTGGTAGAACCTCTTGAAAAATGAAATGTTCGGGTGACAGTCTCGGCCCCACTCTGAGCGACAACAGCAGACCCTGTTTGGCGAACAATCTTCCAAGGGGTCGTGTCGAAGAGTGTGCGGAACTTGCTCCTGGGCAAGGCATGCTTCAGCAGCACTTGATCTCCCACGGTGAGGTCAGACAGGGTAGCACACCTGCTCTGACTGGCTCGTTGATTGACTGCATGTCGCTTCGCTTGAGCTTGGTCCTGACTCATGGCTAGAGGGGTCCACGAGGAGTGATGGGGAATGGTGTCCACGGATGCCCTCCCAAATGCAATGTGACTAGGTGCCCTGTTCGTAGTGGAGTGGGGCGTCTGGCGATAATTACGTAGGAATGAGAAAATGGCATAGTCAGCCGCCTGACCTCCTGCAACGGTAATGCGAATTACCTTGTTCAGCATAAGCATGAACCTCTCTACCTCACCGTTGGCTTGAGGCCACCGGGGCGTGATCTGTCGATGACGAGTGCCAGTGACTTTCAGGTATTCCGCTAACTTGGAACGGAGGCCCATTGTCAGTTTTTATTTCGCCTATCAACCCATGAGTGGCCATGACTTTCTATAATCCGGATATTACCACGTCCGCCGTGAGGGCCGGGATGATTTCCACTTCGGGGTACTTGGAGAAATCGTAGATCAAAACCATGGTGTGGCGACCATCCGGTAGACTCCCGAAATCAAGGCTGGCAGACTTCAATGGCCCTTCTGGGGAGGGCTCGGTTTCGACTGGAGTTGGCTTTCTGGGCTCTCCAGTGACTTGGCACCACACGCACGATCTCACTAGGTCCTCAGCTTGTTCGTCCATGAGGGGAAACCATACCTTCGATCGCAGGCGCCCCTTTGTCTTGACCATCCCTTGGTGACCATTGTGCACTAGCTCCACGGCTCGGGTGGTAAGGGAGGACGGGAGGACCAGCCGATTCCCTCTCAGAAGACACCCCTCCGAATCCGTTGTGAGCTCATCTCTAACATGGTATAGACTGCTGATGATACGCTGAGACTCTGAGGTCAACAGCGGCAGTTGTTTCTTTAAAGTGTGCCAGTGGTTGTTCCTCAACGCCACCAGGACCTTTTGCAAACACTCATCCTCACGGGTAGCTTGCACGATTTCGTCTATTGACATGGGCATCGGTCTGGACCGATTCGTGACGTACCGGACATACTCTTAGGTCTCCCGAGCCTCATCGACATCTGTATCCGAAGCCGCTCGTGGATGTCTTGACAGGTAATCTGCAGGGTTCTCAGACCCCGGACGGTTCTCCAGTCGGCAGCGATAGTCCTGCAATTGAAACATCCATTTCTCGATTCTCGGTGGAGGCTTTGAGGCGGTGCCATTGAAAAGAGGGAGTAAGGGCTTGTGGTCAGTGGTCACGGTGAACGGGCGTCCATAGATGTAGATGTGATAGTGCTTGCATCCCCAGTGTACTGCGATGGCTTCCTTTTCTATCTGAGAGTATCTCTGCTCAGTGTCCGTGAGTGACCGTCTCGCGTAGGCAGCTTGTTGTACTGTCTTGTCAATGTGGAGCTTGATCTCGCGGTCTCGGAGGC
Organism: Pleurodeles waltl; assembly: GCF_031143425.1. Lineage (NCBI taxonomy): Eukaryota > Metazoa > Chordata > Amphibia > Caudata > Salamandridae > Pleurodeles > Pleurodeles waltl. Next base: position 165,434,671 of record NC_090443.1, on the reverse strand, counting down.
AGCCTATCCCTTCAAATATTCCATCATACTTTGCTAGCAGGTCCGTTATGGACTCTTGGTGGATGCTGAAAGCAAAAGTGACTATTGCTAGTTCTTTGGCTGCTTTGCAGCCAGCAGCATCCCTCGTCCATCTTCGGTTACATATACCTTCGCTGGAGTGGATCTTGATCCATGAGTTAGGGTTGTTCGGAACATGCCATTCAGGGCTAGCTTAGTGTTCTGCCCATTCGCGTAGACCTTCACCTTTGCCTTGGTTAGCATTGGGACTGGTACCATCCTGCAGTGTTCCTCTGCTGCTAGGAGGTTGATGGACGCTCCTGTGTCCACCACTGCCATTGTCTCGTGCGTACCCATTTGGATCTGACACCTTGGCAATGTTGCTTGACGAGGGTGCGCGTTTTTGACTGTGAATAGGGAGTGGACTACGTGTACCGTGGCCTCGTCATCGTCCATGTCACTCCCAGGCTCTGATTTGCTAGACGCTGTGTTTTCCGCCGTGGTGTTAACTGATGCATTTCCGGTTTTAGCTCTTTTGGATCTGCAGACTTTTGTGAAGTGGTTTATCTTCCCACAGTTGGAGCATACTCTGCCTCTCGCTGGGCACTCCAATGATTTGTGTGGGACTCCCCCGCAATATCCGCATTGCCTAGCTTGAGTCCTGTTCGGTCGTTGTCTGGGTTTGCTGGTGAGTATCGTGACCGTGTTGGCCGTCTCTTCTTTTATGGGTCGCTGCAGGGCGGTCTCCATGTGAGATGCGCGGGCTCATGACAGCTCTTTCGTGCGCCCTAACTGCAGGATATCTGGTAGAGACTTTCCAGATTCTTCTAGGATGCGCTCTCTGAATTTTAAGGAGGCACACCCCTGAATGAGTTGTCCTTGTACTTCTTCTGTTTCGTCATTGAACCTGCAGGTGCTGGCTAATTCCCTCAGACTCATATGGAATGCGTCCAGTGATTCTTCCATATTTTGTCTGGCCTGACTAAATATAAATCTCTCATAGTCGATGTTTACCATGGGCTCAAAGTGTCTGTTCAATGCAGCTGTGAGCGTCATGTGTGTTTTTGGGGTGTCCTCCACCAGATTTTTTGATATTTTATATATGTCTCTCCCTCCTATGTGAATGAGCATGGCGCGCTTCTGGTCATTTGCCACCTTGGTGGCTTCAAAGAAAAGGAGTACTCTTTCAACCCATTCCTTCCATCTGGGGGCTTGAGCAGACGGGGCCCCCTCTACAATGAATGGCTCAACCGGGGGTATGGCAGACATGGTGGCTGGATGGACTGGTACGTCTCAGAGGTGTTGGCCGTGCTGTGGGGCGGTGCTGACGGGTCTTATATCATGGGCATTGGTGCAGGATCATTAATGTACTCACTGTTCCCTGTTGTGGTGGGACAACCTCTCTGTGAGTAGCGGGTGTCGGCTGCAAAGGGGTGCTGGCCATGTAGCTGGGGTCCTGTGGTTCCAGGTTTTCCCCAGCGTAGGATTTTCTATCTTTTTTTTTCTCTCCAACGTTGAGGTGCCCAAAATAGTGGACCAGTAGGTTGCAGCAGTTCTTTGCCTTCAAAAGCGGCACGAGCACTGCGTGAGAGGCGGCCGCCGCTTTTGAAGTTTTTTTTGTTTTTTGTTCTGTGCCTGGAAGAGGGATTGCCTCTGCCGCACGAGCACCGCGTGACTTGCGGCCGCTGCGTGGCAATCCTCTTGGCGTAGAGCCATTCCGCTCGTCGCCAATGTAATGTTGGACGGCTGACGGCCGTCCGACAGTGGTGAAGCGTGGCGCGCGTAGAAATAATGGAGCTGACACCGGTTGCGGGTGATTATGGATGCCGCGTGGTCTTTGGGCCTCAGGGTCAGCAGCAGTGTCTCAGCAGGTTCCTTTAACACCGCTGTGCCGCGTCCTCTGCCCCAGACCACGCCCTTGTTTATTTTATACCCCCGGGACAGAGGCCGCGGGGGAAACCATGAGGGTCACAATACAGAGGGGAGTTATACAGGCTAAACACGCCTGGGTACTCCTCTGTTACAAAAGAGGTGTCGGATGGTCGGTTGCGTCACCGACCAGCGACACCACAGTGAAGTGGATCTATTGGTGTGCTGTGTTTGGTCGGTTAATTTTTAAGCCCCAAGGTCTGGGTTATATGAGTTTAAATCTGCCTAAAATAATAAAGTTACTTTCTCGGAAATGTGTCCTCCATCTTCAGAGGTAGCTGGGTTTTGTCTTCAGAGGAGGCATTTGAAGATGATGAGAAAGCGAGGAGTAGGAACTTCTAGGATGGAGAGAGTGACAGGATATGCAAGACAGTGGGAACGGAAGGGATAGAAAGCACAGCAACAGGGATGTAGAGTATAACTTTTTCCTGTGATGTCAGATTTTCAAAAGTAATATACTGTTACATCTGCTGGACTCTTCTGATTGCTGGGATATATTGGGCTCGTAGGTTCATCAAGAACCCTAGATTCCCAGATCCAATAAAGGAGCTGCACCTTGCAATTGGTTTTCCTTGTATACCTGCTATACAGCAATTTATTTGGTGAAATATAAAGAGTACAAAATAGGAATCAAGGAAACCTTTGTATTGCCAAAATAGGCACAAGATAATATGTTGAGAAGCAGTGGTTATTTTCACATCTCTGGATTCCGGGGTGCTCATACTAGTATGTGAATTACAGGGCATTTCTCAACTAGACATCTTTTTTACAAACTGTCTTACATTTGGAAGGAAAAACTGTAGAGAAATACAAAGGGCAATAACACTTGTTCTGCTATTCTGTGTTTCCCCAAGTCTCTCAATAAAAATGGTGCCTCACTTGCGTGGGTAGGCCTAATGCCAGCGACAGGAAACGCAACATGGACACATCACATTTGTACATTGAAAACTGATGTGTTTTTTTAAAAGTGCCTAGCTGTGGATTTTGATCTCTACCTCAGCTGGCACCAAGGGAAACCTACCAAACCTGTGCTTTTTTTAAACCTAGACACCTAGGGGAATCCAGGATGGGGTGACTTGTGGGGCTCTGACCAGGTGCTATTACCCAGAATCCTCTGCAAACCTCAAAATGTGGCAAAAAACACCTTTTCCTCAACTTTCGGTGACAGAAAGTTCTGGAATCTGGGAGAAGCCACAAATTTCCTTCCACCCAGCATTCCCCCAAGTCTCCCAATATAAACGGTACCTCACTTGTGTGGGTAGGCCTAGTGCCCGCAGCAGGAAATGGCCCAAAACACAACGTGGACACATCCCATTTTCCCAAAGAAAATAGAGCTGTTTTTTGCAAAGTGCCAAGCTGTGGATTTTGGCCTATAGCTCATCCGGCACCTAAAAAAACCTACCAAACCTGTTCATTTTTTAAAACTATATGCCTAGGGGAATCCAAGAAGGAAATGCCCCAAAACAGGAGGGAGGGGCACTGGCGTTTTTGGTCCTGGGCTCAGCCGCCATATAGGGAAACCTGCCAAACCCAAACATTTCTGAAAACTAGACACCCGAGGGATTCCAGGTAGGTGTGACTTGCGTGGATCCCCCAGTGTTTCTTACCCAGAATCCTCAGCAAACCTCAAATTTAGCCCCAAAATAATATTTTTCCCACATTTCTGTGTGGGATTACCACACCTGCACAAATTTCCTACCACCCAATGATCCCCTCAGTCTCCAGGTAAAAATGATACCTCACTTGTGTAGGTGGGCCAAGTGCCTGTGACAGGGAAGATCCAAAAACATGGCAAAAATGAGGGAGAACCAAAGCGGGTTCAAAAGGGTTCAAAAGGGCAGTTTGGAAAAAAAACATTTTAAGGCTAACTAGTGGGGCAGAATTTTTATCGGTATAGATGTGACATGCTGGGTGGTAGGAATTTACTGGAATCTGCAGATTCCGGAAGGTTCCATCACAAAAATGTGGGAAAATGTGTGATTTCCAGAAAAGTTGGAGGTTTGCAGGGCATTGTGGGTAAGAAAATGGTGCGGAGTGCATGTGAAGCACACCACCCTAGACTCACCCAGATGTTTAGTTTTCAGATGTGTTTAGGTCTCGTAGATATTTCTACATGGCAGCGTCCCAAAGTCCAAAAAGTGCAGCCCTCACCATTCCTAGTGGGACAATTTAGAGAGTTAGACAAGCTCTCATGGCCCAAATGTAAAACCAAAACCCAAAATAATCAAATGTCCACTTGCTTGCCGTGGGATAAGATGTTTTAGTGTGCGAGGGGAGAGCTGAAAGACTGTTACCCCCTTCAGTTGGGGTGGGGGCATGACCATGCCCATACTGGTTGGTACCCACCACCCCACTATTTTTTTTTTTTGTTTGTTATTTCCTGGCATCTAGTAGGTTTTCTGTCCCCCCCGCCCCACCGGTGAGTGAATCGGGGGTAATTGCCAGTGGACAGAACAACTTTGGCCCAATTTTTGGGGTGGCCTCTGGTGGGCTTTCTGCCCCCTTGGGGGCAGATGGACCTTTCAAAAATAGGCCGGTCTGCCCCCAGGGGGGCAGATATGGCCAACAGTAATGTGCCCCCATGGGAAGCAACCCTTGCCCAAGGGGCTGCCATCCCAAACAAAACACACATATACACACACACCACTCTCTGGTGCCTAAGTGGTTTCTGCCCCCCGGGGGCAGATCGGCCTAATAGAAATAGGGGGGCAGAAATGGCCCAAAATACATTTGTCTTGCATAAGGGGTCGCTCCCCTTGTGTGATATTGGCGTAAAAAAGAAATCCCTGGTGCCTAGTGGTTTCTGACCCCCTTGGGGGCAGATTGGCCTTATAAACATAGGCCTCCAAGGGGGGCAGAAATGGCCTAAAAAAAAATTGCCCCCCCTGGGGAACAACCCTTGCCTAAGGGGTCGCTCCCCTTGCGTGAAATTGACAAAAAGAATCCCTGGTGTCTAGTGGTTTCTACCACCCTTGGGGGCAGATTGGGCTAATAAAAATAGGTCAATCTGCCCCAAGAGGGGCAGAAATGGCCTAAAAATAATTTGTCCCCCAGGGGAGCAACCCTTGCCTAAAGGCTTGCTCCCCTCCTGCAAAAAGAATAAAATAATAAACAATCCCTGCCGTCTAATAGTTTCTGCCCTCCCGGGGCCAGATCGACCTAATTACAGTAGGCCGATCTGCCCCCAGGGGGGCAGAAAAGGCCTTAAAAATAATTGCCCTCCTAGGGAGCGACCCTTGCCCAAGGGGCCGCTCCCCTTATTCATATATATCAAAAAAATAAACTCACTGGTGTCTCGTTTTGCGATCGGGCAGCAGAAATGCTGACAGAGTCATCAAACTAAAGGAAAGGCCTTTCCGTTGATGCCACTTCTGCCCCACCTCCTGGTCAGAAGAGAAATGCATTTGCATTTCTCTTCTGGGATCGCACTGGAAGCTGTGCTTCCAGCCCAATCGGACGTGACCTCTGATGAAGTCAGCACCCGATTTGCGCACTGACGTCATCAGACATCACTGGGAGGGCAGGTGAGGTTTGGGGGTTGAAGGGGAAGGGATTCCTTGGCCGGGTGCAGGACAAGCTGGTCCCGTCACACAGTGGCCATGGCCTAGGGCCCAGCTCGTCCAGGGCACCAAAGCCCTTTATTTTTATTTATTTTGTAAGGGTCTCTTTTTGTGGCTCTGTATTTTTACAGTTAAAAAAAAAAAAAGTGCTTTTTTGAGACTTTATATTTATTTTTCCCTTTTCTTACTTCCTTCTCTCTATTAATTATTTTCTTCTTCACCCAGCACAAGGCAGAGCAGGGTGGCGCTGGGGATCAAGGGAGCGGAAGTGCCAGGTCACCCCAGGCAGCCAGCAGCTGCCTACCTTGTGGGCGGCAGCGCTGCCAAAGGGTGCAGCCCCAGCCAATCCCTCCTGAGGAGCAGGAGGCAGCACTGGTCTTTTATGTGCAACGCCACCTCCCCTCTATGCTGGAAGCAGGCGGCAGGCCTGGCAGCGGTTGCCCCCTGCAGAAGCATTGGCTGCATTAGAGGAGGTTGTGTCAGTGCCACCACCCACCAGCTGACGCACCACTGGGTGGATATGTTCTGCCGCAAGCAGAACCTGCTAGGCATTAAGATTCCAAGCTTGGTGAGTATTATAATATTGCGTTTGTTTTCTACAATGCTTACTTCTTTTTCAGAATAGCATGTAGCTTGCACTCAGAGGTAAGTTACATTTAGTTTACCTTAATAATATTATTTATAAAGTGATCTAGTTAGAGCTAGGCAGGTGCTCAGCGCTACACAGACTCATCTGTCTGTCCTCCTGTCTGCATAGTGAATAAGTGATATCAGTGAGTTAGCATTCTCAGTGACTTTATGTAGCTTTTAAAGTCCCAAGAAATTTCACAGTGATTCAAGTATGCATCTATGCATTGCAAAAATGGAAGACTAAGGGCATGATTTATGAAAAGGTAGCACCGCCTTTATGTCATTTTGTGACGCAGCGTAAATTTATAAAATATGATTATATTTTGTAAGTTTGTGCCACATTTGCTTAAAAAAATTACATAAAGGCTGCGCTAACTTTTTTTCATAAATCAGGCCCTGAGTTTGTCCATCAAGGTGGTGAGAAACGAGAATAGAATCAAAGATCATTCATTGCAATGTATTAGTCCCAAATGTAGTTTTTGTTACGGAAGTTCGGAATAGGGGTTTTAGGAGGATGGCCAGCTCAAAGCTAGTCGATCATACTAATACCATAGGCGAGCTGATTTAAGTACAATGTTATTGTATATAATAATTTTGTGACGATTAGTAGAACACGTAATGTATTTTTTTTAATCTTCTTTATTTCTTACATCAGCACCCAAGGGCAAGAAGAGGGGCACTAAACAGGCGGGTCCGGCAGCAGCTGGAAAGGTGACAACCACAAGCGCCAATGCTGATAGCTCTGCTCATCCCAGTTAGCCCTATTATTTAATATTATTATTATTTCCCTAACTTTTACCTTTCCCCACTATTGTACTACTTTTTTTTCAACCTTGTTTACTTTTTTATACTGTTTCCCTTTTTTCCAAGTCCCCTATACAAGTTTTGTTTATTTCTTGTTGTCCCTTCATTATCTTTTTTTCTGTCTTTCATTGACTATTCTGTATTCCACCCCTTTCTATCATAGGCTATAGCTCTGCCCCCCGATTACACAAAGCTTTTGGTTGGCTTGACTACCTGGCTTTTCTAACATTCCAATGAAATGCCCAGAGTGATATTTTTGATTGAAGACAATGCAGTGCTATCCAAACAGTAACAGTGTATTGCGGTTGCATTTGTTTGACTAAAAAAATTAAGAAGGGGAGGTGTACCTGTCATCTAAAATCTGTATGCTGTTTTCTTTCTAGCCACACGACTAGTGTGACCAGTGGAGCCGGCTCACATTCCATCACTGCAGGAGCAGATGGAGTGGGGGAGACACAGTGGCAGGGACGGGTGATGGTAAGTCATATTGCTTGCTTATTGACAATTACCATTCCTCACTAGCTGCAAGGGCGTTGTCATGATCTGATTTGTGAACCCCCCGCATTACAGCTACAGACGTGGTTGAGTTACTTATGGCTTTGTCTATCTGCAACTCAGCAAAAGCACACATAATATACGCCAAAAATGATGGCTTGATGGAAACGTGAAAGAGCGGAAGGTTAAAAGAAAGGATGGGTGAAAAGAGTGAAAGAAAATGATGCATGAGTAAATTAAAAGGGATGCGTGGGTGAGTATTGGGTAAATAGATGGATGGGTGAAAGAATAATTGAAAGAAAGGGTGGATAGTGGGTACTGAATAAACGGATAAAGGATTGTGAATATTGGTGAAGGACTGGATGAGACAAGGTAAAGCTTAAATCATGGTGGCTAAGGGCAAGATAGTAGGAAGAATGAAAGGATGATTGAATAATTGCTTGGATGAATAAAGAAGGGAGCTCTTCTGTAGAGGAGCATGCTGCTTACCTACTTTGCTTACTTTTTGTGTTTGATAATTTATGGTTATTGTTAGAAATGGGGTCTCTAGTTGGCAGAGGTATACAGCCTGTCCGAATAGGGACTACAATCCTAGTCAGGGTAAGACACACACAATCCAAATTATCCTGTGCCCACCCTCTGGTAGCTTAGCACTGAGCAGTCAGGCTTAACTTAGAAGACAATGTGTAAAGTGTTTGTGCAATACATCACAGAGTAACACAGTAAACACACCATAAAAATACACCACAGAGGTTTAGAAAAATATAGGATATTTATCTGATTAAATTAAGGTCAAAACATTAAAGATTCAATAGAAATATCACTTTTGCAGATTTCAACAAAGTCTTAAATCGTAGAAATCAACCGTTGTCTCTTCATTATACAAAGTACCTGGTTTGCGTAAAAAATAACACGCACGGAGACCACAAAGGAGGAGATGCGTGGAAAAATATGGTTTTCCGATATGGAACAGACAATGCGTTGTTTCTTTCCACACTGCAAGGGGCTTTGCGTCATTTTTTGGTGCACAGTCTTGGTTCCTCACTGCGATGGAGGGATCTTTTTGACGGCCAGGAACTATGCAAGGAAATCTTGTGGCGTGCGGAACGAAGTCACAGAGGTTGCGTCGATCCGGTGTGATGATGCATCCAATCTTCTGTTGCACGGCAGGTGGTGTGTCGATTTTCCACTCAGGGATTCGGCTGCGTCGTTCTGGTTTGGCTGTGCGTCGATCCAGTGGGGCTGTGCATTGAACTTCCAGTGGCAAGGCAGGCGCTGCAGCAAATTTTACTCAGCAAGTCGGGCTGCATAGTTCGGTTCCGCTGTGCGGCGATTTCTTGGTCGCAAGATAACTATGGGTCGTTTCCACCAGCCTGGGCGCTGATTTCCACACACAAGGAAGAGATGAAGTCTTTTTGGCACTGAGACTTCAGAAAACAGGAGGCAAGCTCAATCCTTTTCAGCCTTGTCCCCAAAAGTCCAACAAAAAGTCCAAAGTCCATCCCAACTCCTTCCCTACCCTCTCCATCCACAAGTCCCTCCCACCGCAACAATAAAAAAATAAAAAAAAGTGCTTAGATGATGGCACTGTTAATATGGCTCCGTAGCTGGCCCAGGCTCTGCTCAATGCTGGCAAGCTGACTCTCCATGCGGTCCACGCACTGCAGGATGCGGTTAAACAATACCCTGTTGGAGTGGAAGGGTGCAGCAGCAGGTGCAGTCAGGGACCCTGACTGCTGGTGGCCGCACCAGTGATGTACTAGCCGGTTTGCTGGACGCTGATGTGGTGCTCTGCTGGGTCCACGGTCTGAGGCAGATGTTTCGGCCACTTACTCCTCCAGGACCAACAGCCGCTGGTATTTGGCCTGGCTATTCTCCAGTCTCTGCTGCCACAGTCAGGCCACTATCTCCTGCCTTGCTGGTGGTGGTCGTTGAGCAGGAATAGCTATATCAGAAGTAAGAAGAATAAAAAAGACACATTGGCCCTCATTACAACCCTGGCCGTCGGTGATAAAGCAGCGGTAATACCGCCAACAGGTCGGTGGTAAAAAAAAAAAATATATTATGACCCTGGCGGAAACTACCCACACAGACAGCCACTTTAACACACTGATCACCACGGCGGCAGCAACAAGCACCGCGGCGGTAACTGCCAATAGCCAGGCGCACAGTTTTACAACAAGCCTATCCACCACCTTTTCCAGGGCGGTACCAACGACATCAAAAGGACAGTGCAAACAGTACACAGAAGGCAAAGGACTCCTCTCTGGAGACTCAAGGAAGAACCACATGCCATGGAGCCCGAGTTGCACATCTTCCCCATGCTTGTATACCTCCTCATGCACTACGAACAGCAATGCCGGCGAAGACAACCACGGTGAGTACTTCCGCCTAGCACACAAGGGAGGGGGGGAGGAAAAAGCGAGTGACACACTCAAGCAACACGCAACACCCCCACCCTCACCCCAACAGCATACACACAAACAGATGCAGTGAAATTACATATCCACCCCGTACCCCTCAGAAATAATGCGAGGACAAAAGGAATTGATTAAAGTGAGTGTAATCAGATAAAATACTAGAAAAGCGTGCTTCAAAATCAAAACAGCATATACATATATACAAATGGAGGGACACTGCCCAATCCTCAATGTCCGTGAGACACAGTGCCACATCACATAGGCCAAGGCCCCACTTGACTCCTGCACCAACACAGAGAGAACACTGCAGGGGCATCAGGTCGAAAATACACAGGCACCTCATGGGGACGGGGAAGGGGGGGTTACCTCAGCCGGAAGATGGTACAACACCACTGGTCCTGGAGGGGGCTTCCTGCCCTGTATGATGTCCTGGGGAGTGTATAGCCACAGTCTCTCTAGTGGGTGGTTTGCCCACTGCTTGGTCCTGGGGTGTGCAAAGCCACAGTCTCTCAAGTGGGTGGTTTACCCACTGCTTGGTCCTGGGGAGTGCAAGGCCACAGTCTCTCAAGTGGGTGGTTTGCCCACTGATTGGTCCTGTGGAGTGCAAGGCCACAGTGTCTCAAGTGGGTGGTTTGCCCACTGCTTGGTCCCGGGAAGTGCAAAGCCACAGTCTCTCTAGTGGGTGGTTTGCCCACTGCTTGGTCCTGGGGAGTGCAAGGCCACAGTCTCTCAAGTGGGTGGTTTGCCCACTGATTGGTCCTGTGGAATGCAAGGCCACAGTCTCTCAAGTGGGTGGTTTGCCCACTTCTTGGTCCTTGGGAGTGCAAAGCCACAGTCTCTCTAGTGGGTGGTTTGCCCACTGCTTGGTCCAGGGGAGTTCAAAGCCACAGTCTCTCTAGTGGATGGCTTCTCTACTGGTTCTAGAGGGGACCGTATGCCCATTGTGCTTCACCCTGGCAAGAAGGGGGTGAGTGGATGGCTTCTCCCCTGGTTCTGGAGGGGGCCTTGTGCTCAGTGTGCTTCACCCTGGCAAGGAGGGGGTGAGTGGATGGCTTTTCCATTAGTTCTGGAGGAGGCCTTGTGCCCAGTGTGCTTCATCCTGGCATGGGGGGGGTACGTGGATTGCTTCTCCACTGGTTCTGGAGGGGGCCTTGTGCCCTGTGATGTAGCACTTGGGGAGTGCAAGGTCACAGTCTCTCACCTAGGTGTCACACCTACAGGATTTGCAGGGTCCAGGACGCACTACAGCCCATGGAGGCAGGACTAGACACTGCCCGCCGGCGGTGACGGCTGCTCAGTAGTGGCAGCGGAGGTTCTGGTGTTGGGGATGCCAGTGGTGGGGGGAGGCTCCAGCCCTTCCCCTGCAGCCTCGGACAGCTGCCCACTGGGGCTGCTGCTGCTGGCAGTGGTGCTGGTGGCGGTGCTGGTGGCGGTGCAGGCAGTGGTGGGGGGAGGCTCCAGCCCTTTCCCTGCAGCCTCGGACGGCTGCCCACTGGGGCTGCTGCTGGCAGTGGTGCTGGTGGCGGTGCAGGCAGTGGTGGGTGGAGGCTCCAGCCCTTCCCCTGCAGACTTGGATGGCTGCCCACTGGGACTGCTGCTGCTGGTAGTGGTGCTGGTGGCAGTGCTGGTGGCAGTGCAGGCAGTGGTGAGGGGAGTCTCCAGCCCTTTCCATGCAGCCTCGGACAGCTGCCCACTGGGACTGATGCTGCTGCCAGTGGTGCTGGTGGTGGTGCAGGCAGTGGCGGGGGAGGCTCCAGTCCTTCCCCTGCAGCCTCGTACGGCTGCCCACTGGGGCTGCTGCTGCTGGCAGTGGTTCTGGTTGCGGTGCAGGTGGCGGTGTTGGTGTCGGGGATGCCAGTGGTGGAAGGAGGCTCCAGCCCTTCCCCTGCAGCCTCGGATGGCTGCCCATTGGGGGTGCTGCTGCTGGCAGTGGTGCTGGTGGCGGTGCTGGTGGCGATGCAGGCAGTGGTGGGGGGAGGCTCCAGCCCTTCCACTGCAGCCTCGGACGGCTGCCCACTGGGGCTGCTGCTGCTGTCAGTAGTGCTGGTGACGGTGCAGGCAGTGGTGGGGGAGGCTCCAGTTCTTCCCCTCCAGCCTCGGACGGCTTCCCACTGGGGCTGCTGCTGCTGGCAGTAGTGCTGGTGGCGGTGCTGGTGTCAGGATGCCAGTGGTGGGGGGAGGCTCCAGCCCTTCCGCTGCAGCCTCGGAATGCTGCCCACTAGGGCTGCTGCTGCTGGCAGTGGTGCTGCTGGTAGTGCTGTGCTGGTGGCGATGCTGGTGTCTGGGATGCCAGTGGTGGGGGGAGGCTCCAGCTCTTCCCCTGTGGCCTTGTACAGCTGCCCACTGGGGCTGCTACTGCTGGCAGTGGTGCTGGTGGCAGTGCTGGTGGCAGTGCTCGTGTCGGGATGCCAGTGGTGGGGGGAGGCTCCAGCCCTTCCCCTGCAGCCTCGGACAGCTGATCCGCCATGGTTGGTGGTGGGGGCTCAGAATCAGTCCCAGCACCAGGCCTCCTGTCCTTCCTGCCTGCAGGTGCAGGCCCCTTGCCCTTCCCCTTGGCAGCTGGTGGTGCCTCCTTGCCCTTCCCCTTGGCAGCTGGTAGTGCCTCCTTGCCCTTCCCCTTGGCAGCTGGTGGTGCATCCTTCCCCTTCCCCTTGGCAGCTTGTGGTGCCTCCTTGCCCTTACCCTTGGCAGCTGTTGGTGCCTCCTTGCCCTTCCCCTTGGCAGCTGGTGCAGGCACACTGTCAGTGCTGATGGCTGGTTCCCTGGAGCCTCTCCCACCTGTAGTGCTCACCTGGGTTCTGACCCATTCGCAACCGGAAGAGGTCCATGGGACCCCTTCCCCTTTGTGAATGGCAGCGAAAACAGTTTTTCAGAGCAGGCAGTGGTCCTAAGGACCACTGCCTGCTCTGAAAAAATGAAAAGAAAACTTTTCGTTTTTTGTTTTTGAAATGAATCTCGTTTTCCTTTAAGGAAAACGGGCTGCATTAAAAAAAAAACTGCTTTTTTTAAAAGCAGTCACAGACATGGTGGTCTGCTGTCTCCAGCAGACCACCATCCCTGTGAGGACGGCCATTCCCAATGGGGTCGCAAATTACATTCTTGAAAAAAATGTCTCAGTTAATGTCTAATTGTAAACTAGGAGTCCATTTGAATTTGATTTTACATGCACTCTATTCACTAAGTCCCACATTTATACCTAAGTCTCTTGCTGTATCCTTTATATTCATGGGTTGTTCTTCTGTATCTGTCAAAGAGAGAAGTGTGGCTGTATCTATAATATCTTGTATGGAGAAGTTGCCAAATAGTGCATCTGTCCCAGTTCCTGTGTGAGCAGGTGTGAGTATTTTTTTCAACTCACGTTTTCTAACAAACTTAAAAACATCCACCTTAATCATAACATAATTGAAGTCTACGAGTAGACAAAAGCCCTACCCTTTCTTCAATACTTTAATAATTTTGGGAGTCAATGTTACATCAGATAAATTTACAACTTTGACCTCCAGATTATCCATTGTAAGAGTTGACTTGTTTATTTCATCCGAGGCCATGATCTTGTTTGCATCTCCACTCTGTCTTTGGATTGATCTTTTTTTATCTTGCCTTTACTGTGTTGCTTGGACGTGAGTTTGTATTCCAATTGCCCTTGCGGATCGGGTTCATTTCTCATTCAAATGATTGCCATTGTTGCTGGAGGTGCCCTCCCATGGATCTTTCCCTACTTCCACAATGAACACAGGTGATATGATCATACTTTAATGATGGAACAAGAAATTACAAGAGAACTCTGTTTTAAAAAAACCTTGATTATATCTGTAATTTTATTATAGTCTTGAAGAAGTCAGCTGTAATACAGGTAGCATTGACAAAACACATCTTGGTTGTGGCACAAGATGACACAATAAATACAGCACAACAGGCACAGCATGCTAGAGATGGAGGGAACACACAAGTGGATCAATCATGCATTGATCTAAACACCATGAATCACCCTACCCAGTCTAGGGTGCCCCTGCACTTTCTAATCTGAGCAGGGGTGGTGAATCCTGTAGTCACACACTGTAAAGGTATTCATTCAGTGTCAACCACAACAGTGAACAATCAGCATCATAATAAGGAGTAAAATAAGACTCTTTCATAACTCCTCATATGATCAAATTAATTCAGCATTGGGGTATTTTAGAGTTAAAAACGTTAAAAATATTCATTAAAAACATTAAAGGTGAAGAGGAGCACATGGTATCTTACCCTGGTGCTGGATGAGTGTAAAATGTTTGATTTAAGAGAGGTAGAGGTAGAACCCCAAGTTGCATATACCCCCATCACTTACTTCATCCTGGAAAATTGCCAGGTAATGACCTAACTCTCCCTGTCATCAGCCAAACAGCAGGATGAGACAGCTACAGGGGCGGGCCTATTCATGTGCAGGGAGCCGACATGGCGGGGGCGTGCCCACTGATTGCCAGGAGCCTTCTTAAATCCAAATTTTGTAGTTAAGTGCATGCCCAGATGGGAGCAATGCAGTGAAAGGGAAAGAATAATAACAGTGTTGGAGTATAACATGCTTGGTGAAGAGCTCTGTATGCTGTGGAGCACCAACAATCCTCACCAGGTAGTCCATCCAGTGTGCATGCGCAAGTCGCATGCCTCTTGGGAGATGTAGCCCCCGACTAGTGGGGCTACCGGGGTCGTGGTGGTAAGTGTTAGAAATGGGGTCTCTGGATGGTAGTCAATTTGCACTCTATCCAAGCAGGGACCCTCACTCTAGTCAGGACAAGGGAGATACTCATTTAAGATAACCCCTGCTCACTCCCTTGGTGGCTTGGCACAAGCAGTCAGCCTTATCTCAAAGGCAATGTGTAAAGTATTTGTACTAAAATACACAGTAATACAGTAAAAACACTACATAATGGACACTGCACCGGTTTAGAAAACTAGCCAATATTTTTCTAAATCAAACAATACCAAACCAACAAACATCTAAGATACACAAATCAAGATATTAATTTTCAAAATAATAGAGTCTTACTCCATTGAAAACAATGGAAACAATGATGTTACACAAAGTACCTGGTTTGCGTAAAAAATAAAGCCGTACGGGCGAGCGTGCATTAGAAAAGTCAGCAATGTGTTGATTCCTTAGTCGTGAGGGAAGGTAGGGATAGGCAATGCACTGTTTTTCTCTCTTGCAAGAGACCGATGGGTCGATTTCCGGACGGGGCTCCTCAAATCTGCAAAGATTCACATTGATTTTGACACCCAATGATGATGTGTGCGAAATCCGGCCGGACGTTGACGGAAAACTGCGCTGCATGGGGTTTGCATCATTTTCAGCAGCTGCAAGTGGGTGTTGCGTTGTTCCTCCAGGCACGATCTAGGTGATGCATCGATTTCCCAGCCACAGTGTGGGTGGTGTGTTGGTTTCGTAGCTGCGATGCATGTGGTGTGTCATTTTTACAGCCACATTGCATGTGGTGCGTTGAAATTTTCCCCGCACGCCTCATGTGCGTGGATTTTCACCTTGGTTCTACCAGCTTCACCTTTCAAAGGCCCAGGGACTGGATAGGGCACCACATGGCAGGGCAGGAGTCTCAGCAGAGAGTCCAAGTGCTGGCGGAGGAAGTCTTTGATGACCCTGAGACATTTGAATCCAGGAGGCAAGCTCAGTCCAAGCCCTTGGAGACACTTCACAAGCAGGAATATACCACAAAGTCCAGTCTTTGTCCTCTTTTAGGCAAAAGCAGCAGCAGCAGGCCAGCCCAGCAAAGCACAGTCACAGGGAAAGGGGCAGTTCCTCCTCCAGCTCTTCAGCTCTTCTCCTTGGCAGAGGTTCCTCTTGTATCCAGAAGTAATCTAGAAATCTGTGGTTTTGGGTCCACTACTTAGACCCCTTTCTGCCATTGAAGTAGGCAAACTTCAAAGTAAAGTCTCTGTTGTTCACAAGATCCTGCCTTGCCCAGGCCTGGCCCCAGACACACATAGTTGGAGACTGCATCATGTGAGGACAGGCATAGCCCATTCAAATGTAAGTGTCAGCCCCTCCCTCTCTCCCCACTCTAGCCCAGGAGACTCATCAGGATATGCAGACTACACCCCATCTCCCTTTGTGTCACTGTCTAGTGGAGATTCACAAACAGCCGAACTGTCAGTCTGACCCAGACGTGGAATACACAAGCAGGCAGAGGGACAGAAAGGGTTAAGCAAGAAAATTACCACTTTCTAAAAGTTACATTATCAACTGACAATCTATAAACCAACCTTAACAAAAGATGTATTTTTAGATTGTGAGTTCAGAGACCCCAAACTCCACATCTCTATCTGCTTCCAAAGGGAAACTGCACTTAAAAGATGTTTAAAGGCAGCCCTCGTGTTAATCTATGAGAGAGATACGCCTTGCAACAGTGATAAACAAATTTGGCAGTATTTCACTGTCAGGATCAGGACATGTAAAACACATCAGTGCATGCCCTACCTTTAATATACAGTAGCACTGCACCCCCCCATGGGGCTACCTAGGGCCTACCTTAGGGGTGCCTTGCATATATTAAAAGGGAAGGTTTGGGCCTGGCAAGCGGATACACTTGTCAGGTCAAATTGGCAGCTTAAAACTGCACACACAGACACTGCAGTGGGAGGTTTTAGCCATGTTTACAGGGCTAATCATGGGGGTGGCATAATCAGTGCTGCAGGACCACTAGTAACATTTGATTTACAGGCCCTGGGCACCTCTAGTGAACATTACTAGGGACTTACTGGTAATATATATGCCACTTATGGATAAACCAATCACCAATATAATTTACACAGGAAGCACTTGCCCTTTAGCACTGGTTGTCAGTGGTAAAGTGCCCAGAGTCCTAAAACCAACAAAAACTGGTCAGAAAAAATAGGAGGAAGGAGGCAAAAAGTTTGTGGATAACCCTGCAAAAAAGGGCCAAGTACAACAGTAAAGCAGTGCTGCAATGAACAGGGGCGGCTTAGTTTTGCTCCATTGGAGAGGGGTGATAAATGAGTAATTAAATGCCGTATGAGTAATTGGTTCATACTGAGGAGAAAAGGTCCAGAATTCAAATCAAAATAATAGTAAATGAACGGGACGCTTGGTGGTGACAG
This sequence comes from Pleurodeles waltl, assembly GCF_031143425.1. NCBI lineage: Eukaryota > Metazoa > Chordata > Amphibia > Caudata > Salamandridae > Pleurodeles > Pleurodeles waltl. Next base: position 165,417,726 of record NC_090443.1, on the reverse strand, counting down.
CTGGGGCCAGGACTACAAGTCCCAGGATTCGGTCTAAGCGGCGAGGACTGCCACGCTCCCACTGCGCTGGGCACTTGGTGGTGACAGCTGGGGGAAGGACTGCAAGCCCCAGGATTCTTTCGAGGCAGGGTTGACTGGCAAGCTAGTTTCGCACCTGGAGACTCTTTATCTTGGACTGCGGTCCTCCTGCCGCATGGGATGTGTGCGTGTTGCGCCCAGGCGCGTGCCCAGGCCAAGACCGGGCCAAGAGCGGGCCCATCTGCGCTTGTCCGCAGCTGTCCAAGGCTGGGCTGGTCCATCCCTCTGACTAGTGAGGTTGGAAACTTTGGAGTAATTTCGGAGTGAGCAGTGGGCACAAGTATTGGAGAGAGTCAGAGGGGTTGTGTCAATGGAGATTGACATAGCAGAAAGGAAACTTTCATTAGGGAGGGCGGATAATGTGGCTGGTAATGAGCCTTCAGGTGATGCTGGGGTGGGTTCTTTTGAACGGTGGGAGGATAATAGATACGAGGAGGGTGTGGAGGGGGTGGGGCACAATATGCTCAGGTTATTCCAAGGTTGGTACGTGATCTGGAGGATTTGGTGGACCCAGTTGAGGGCTCTGTGGATAATGAGCAGTGTTTGTTATCAAAGACTGAGCCTGTATCAAAGTGGAAGAAACAAGGGCCCAGCTGTGGCGGGAAAAGGAAACTTCTGTCAATTTTGGATCCCAGTCGAGTATCTCTTCCCCTTCCTCTTGGCAAGGCTGTGCTGGAGGATGTTTTTATAAGGTTTGATTCTATTTTAACCACCTATTTAGACCCCATAAAATCCTGATTGTCCCTAATTGAATCTCATTTGGAGTTGCTTTGCTTTCTGCATCCGTGGTCTGCAAATGAGACTTTATCGCATTTGGGATCAATTGTTCCAAAGGGACTAGCGGAGGAGCAGCCACCTGTTAAACAGGGTGGTGGAGTTATGCTGTCTACTTTTAGGGGTCATTTATTATACCTGTTACTTCAGATGAGGGGCCTTATGGGGGACTTAGTGGAGGGCTGTTACAGCAAATCCAGGTGGAGAGTTGTGATTTGACAGTCCCTCAGTCTCAGCAGACTCAGGCTCCATCCACCACTGCATCCGTAGTAAAGAAGGGTGTAAGTGAGGGAACAGATATCCCTGGTGGTCCTGTGGTCAGGGACCCTGTAACACACAGTGACAATGTACAGCGATCCATTCTACCTAGATTGCAGCTCCCCCCCAGCGGCTACCCCATTGGTGGTTATTTTGACGTACGTCCCTCCCTAAGTGTTGTAGTAATGGAACCCACCTGTGACTTGATTTGGAAGGTTAAACACTGTTGTAGCGGGAAGGGAGGTTTGATGGATCTTGATTGTGGTAATATCATTGTGGCAAGATGGGTGGGCTAGATAGGCACAAGGGAAAATGTTTTGAGGGGGACTGTGCGGGATTGAATTTTAGATCCCAGGTGTCAGAGAGCTAATTACATTGCTGCTTTTCCATAGCAGGGCCATGGGGCCTGGGGACGGGGATAAAGGTTTGCCCTTTAGGTTTCTTTTATCAGTCAGGGGTGGAACCTATTGCAGTTTTGCATAATCCCCTGCACCTTGTTAAGCAAGAGGTCCCCAGTACCCTCGAGTGGGGGGCACCTGGTGCCATTAGAACTTAGAAACAGGTTTCAATCATTGGAGGGTTTGAATCTTACTGACTGACAGAGTGGAGACAACAGGGATATCACAGTAAATGAGGATATTGTATCGGCTGGGTCCGTGATCCTGCAATGACCCCTTTCGAGGTTATGTAGTTGGAATGTAGCGGGCTGGTAAATAAGAGGATCAGGTATGGTTGAGTGAACTTAGAGAGAACTTAGAGACCTGGGATGTTGAGTCACTGTTTTATATAGAAGGCTCTGTCTCCCTTTCAGTTCGTGCTGTCCCAACGCGATGCGGTAGGGCACGAGGCAGTTTATTATTGATGATCTCTCTTAGTTTAATGTGTTCTTTGTCACAGGTAGACCTTGGACTTAGGCACTTGTAGGTCATCAAATTAGACTTTGTGGGCTTTCCGAGCATTATGGTTTTACATTTTTATAATTCTTACAAGAAGGGTGCTCTGGCAGAACAGATTGAAGTTTTATCCCTTGCCTTAGGCTCATTACAAGGGAAGTGTAAGAGCCCCTTGTAGGAGGCTGGCCTGGTTTGTAGTGGGTACCTTGGGTACTTACACCTTATAGCAGGTCCAGTTATCCCTTATTAGTGAAATGTAGTAGTGTTTTAGAAGCTTAGGCTGATAGAGGTAGCTATAGCAGAGCATCTTAGGCTAAACTAGGAGACATGCAAAGCTCCTGAAATACCACTTATAGTCACACAGTACTTATACACAAGTGAAGACAATACTCAGTGTTACCAAAAATAAAGGTATTTATTTGGGTGACACAGTACCAAAAATATCTTAGAGACAATACTCCTTCTGGTGGTAAGTATTATACACAATATATACACTAGACACCAAAATTAGACGCGTAAATAGTCATAGCATAGGACAATACAAACAATAGGAAATGCCATAGAATGCAAAGGGAGAAAACAGCCCTAGGGGCAACACAAACCATATACTAAGAAAGTGGAATGGGAATCACGAATTCCCCCCTAAACAAGTGTAGTGTGTGCAGAATCACAAGGAAGTAAATTACCCCACCCCAGAGCCCAAAAAAGCAGGATTAAAGTTCTGCAAGTTTCCTTAGGACACACTAAACCTCGTGATTGGGATTATGCAGTAACCAACCAAGTCTGCAAACCACAACTGCTGGGTTCCTGGACCTGAAGACCTGCAATAGAAGGGAACCAAGCCCAGAAGTCGAAAGAAGTTCCAGGAAGGACAGGAGCCCCTGCCAACCCAGAAGAGGGTGCAAAAGAAGAGTCCATGGTTAGTCAAAGACTGCAGAAATGCACCCTAGGAAGATGCCAGTGGGCTCCTGCATAATGCAAAGGATGTCCCACGAGGTGAAGATCATTGCAGATGTGATTTTGTGTTGGAAGTCATCAACAAGCCTTGGCTACGGCAAAAGTGCGTTTTGCATCAAAATGCCACTGGATGGACCCAGGAGGGACCTGGGGGCCTCAGCTCTGTGTGAGGAGGAAGATGGAGCTCTCAGCACTTTAGAGAGCCCACATGATGCCAGCCAGCACCCCCAGGAGTCCCAGGACACGGGGACAAAGGAGGTGCTAAATGCAGTTGATACAGCACAACAAAGGAAGGTCCCATGCCGCAGGAGAACAACTCAGCGAGTTGAGCATCACAGGATGGAGTGCTGGGGACCTGGGCCAGGCTGTGCATGAAGGAATTTTGCAAATAGTGCACAGAGGCTTCAGGAGGTGAAGAAGTTGCAGTACACAGGGGTACTGTCACTCTCTAGGAAGGCAAGGTCATACCTCCTCCAAAATGAATCAGCAGGACCTCAGGACGGTCTATGTCGATGATGTCCACCCTCTGTGTTCTTAGGAGCACGCTCATTGCTGTGAGAGGAGTCCAAGGGTACCGGTCATTGTCTTGGAAGGTGCCTGCTGGAGCAGGGGGAGACTATGTCACCCCACTGGAGATTTCTTCGGTCCTTCTTCTGCAGGATGTAGACAGGGAGTTCCCAGAGCGTGCACACTGTGGAAACTGTTGCCGTTGCTGACTTCGAGCTGAGGTTGCAGAAGAAAAGTATCCCTTGTGGATACTTTGTTGCAATTACAGCGGTTCCTGGAGCAGGCTGCGTTGATCCGAGGTCAGAGGATGATGAAGTTGTTGCAGAGGATTCCTGAAGGACACTTGCAAGCAGAATCTGAAGAGAATCCACAGGAGAGACCCTAAATAGCTATGAGAGGTTGATTAGCTACCTTATTAGGTATGTACCTATCAGGAGGGGTCTCTGACCTCACTTGCTGGCACTGGCCACTCAGAGGCCGCCAGAGTGCCCCTACACCTTGCAAAGCTAGACGGCTAAAGTCTGGGACACACTGGAGGAGCTATGAGTACCACCCCTAGGGTGGTGATGGACAGGGGGGTGGTCACACCCCCTTTCCTTTGTCCAGTTTGGCACCAGAGCAGGGGACAAGGGGTCCCTGAACCGGTGTAGGCTGGCTTATGCAAGGAGGGCACCATCTGTGCCCTTCAAAGCATTTCCAGAGTCTGGGGGAGGCTACCCCTTCCTAGCCTGTTACACCTATTTCCAAAGGGAGAGGATGTAACACCCTGCTCTCAGACGAAATGCTTTGGTCTGCCTTCCTGGGATTGGGCTGCCCAGACCCCAGGAGGGCAGAACCCTGTCTGTGAGGTGGCAGCAGCTGTAGCTGCAGTCAAGCCTCAGAGTGCTGGTTTGGCAGTACTGGGGGTCCATGGTGGAGCCCCCAGGATACATGGAATTGGCTCCCCAATACCAGATTTGGAATGGGGAGGGGTATTTCCATGATCTTAGACATGTTACATGGCCAGATTCGGAGTTACCATTGTGAAGCTACATATAGGTATTGACCTATATGTAGTGCACGTAGGTAATGGTGTCCCTGCACTCACAAGGTCCGGGCGAAATGCCCCTGAACTATGTTGGGGCACCTTTTTTTTAGGAAGTGAGGGTTAGACATATAGGTGACCTATAAGTTGTTTAAGTGCAGTGAAAATGGCTGTGAAATAACGTGTGCGTTATTTCACGCAGGCTGCAATGGCAGGCCTGTGCAAGGGTTTGTCTGAGCTCCCTATGGGTGGCAAAAGAAATGCTGCAGCCCATATGGATCTCCTGGAACCCCAATGCCCTGGGTACCTAGGTACCATATACTAGGGACTTATAAGAGGGATCCAGTGTTCCAATTGAAATTGGTAAATTAAGTCACTAGCCTACAGTGACAAATTTAAAAGCAGAGAGCGCATAAGCACTGAGGTTCTGATTAGCAGAGCCTCAGTAACACAGTTAAGTACTACACAGACACACACATAAGGCCATAAACTATGAGCACTGGGGTCCTGACCAGCAGGATCCCAGTGAGACAGGCAAAAACATACTGACATACAGGTAAAAATGGGGGTAACATGCCAAAGAAGATGGTACTTTCCTACACCCCTGTTATTTTATTTTGGTGGGGGACTTTAACCTGCATTTATGCACCACTAATTGCATAGACGCCGTTTTCACAATGGGGACCATTGTTCCCAGCCTCAAGTCTCATACGCTTTAATGTAATCTTGTGGATTGGGGATACAAGTTTTGCCTATAGTCGGTGCAAGAACTCCAGTGCCTTCCCATATTGTAACTGTGAGAGTGCCTGTCGAACTTCCCCATCTGTTAAATCCTCCTCCAACTCCTTCATCTTCTTTCAATCCAATTTCCACAGGGGCAGCCCCTGACACATTCCCTCATCTCCGATTTTTCTCCATTGGAATCTCGTGAGTAGAAATTCCTCAGGTTCCCTGCATGGCCCCCTCAATACTGTTGCCACCTTGTAGTGTTTTCCAGTTGGACCTATGAACTCAGTAATATGCAGGTCTTTCAGCTCCCTTTGCTGCTAACTATGGCAAGAGTTTGCCCATCTTATCACCCATCTCACATAACCTTCTCTGTTAAGCCAGATTTATCTTTTTTTACCTCATCGGTCACCACAGTTTGATATCCTTCCCTCTTCCTTACCAATTGCAGATTCATCTTCCCTGCTGGGGTATGAGCCTGTCTGTCTTACAGGAGGCAAATTTTTCTCTCCTGCTCCAAACATCCCAACTCCTATTTTTCCGCCACCTCTCCTGAAATTATTTCTCCCTTTTCTGTAGCCTTATACGCCTCCTATAGGATTGCCACTCTCTTAACCATTTTTTGTGTTTTCTAAAAAGTACAGATGTGTAACCCCAGAGAACATCACTTCCACCGGGGAGGTGAACCGCCAAGCTGCCATGTGCCATTCATTCATCCCTTCTACAAGCGGGGCCTGTAATTTGACTTTCTGTGGGAATTGGTCTGATATCACCCCCACCCGGAAGGTTGCCTCTGTAAGTCTAAGGAGTGTCAGGGTGGGTGTGAGTACAATATTAATGTTGCAAATCATATTGGGCACCCCAGAATAATAGGAGAATCCCTTATCCTGTCCATGTAGAGAGTGCCAAATATTCTCCGTACCTAGTGCCCGCATAAAGCCCCTCAGTTTCCCCCATTGACTGCCTGTTCTGGTCTAGCATAAGTCAGATCCACTCTTGGGTCCCTAAACATATTTAAATTGCCCCCCATTAGGGTTGTGGCTTGCAGGATGTAGGAAAAGAAGACGTCTTTCACACAGGTGAGGATTTATGTACACTTACATATTGGAAGATAAGATTCTCACAAAAAGCAGTGTCAGTGTGTGACATCAGAGAACCCTCAGTCCACTCCAACTGCCTCACTCAACCAACATAATTAGAACCATGCCACATCATTATATGTTCCACATTTCACCACAAACCTCACCATTCTACCTACCAAAATCTGTCCCATCTGGGACCTCCTCTTTTATACAACTTAGTACCTAGAGTCTTTTCATCTGTAGTTCTTGTGCGATGTATGCATTAATCAGTGGTAGTGTTTCTCCCTCATAGACCCTTAGAATCACCACATATCGACCCATGCTATCTCTCCATGCCTTTGACACCATAAATGGAAGGGATTTTTTAAGCAATATTGCCACCACCCCTAGAACTCCTGGTGAACCCTGCATGTCCCGCCACCCTCTATTTCCCAAGTCCCAATGGTGGTGCATGGTTCTCCCTCACATGAGAATTTCTGTAAAAACACTACACCAGTGAAGTATCCTGTAAGCGCTGTAGCTACTCGCCGTCTTTTAATTTTATGGCCCAATCCGTTAACATTCCATGTTAATAAGGTAAGGTAATTTTCTCCAATAGTGGATGTGGTGTTCCAGCAGCCCCTCAACCCTCTCTAGCAAAACTCTTTCCCTTACAAAACTTAACAAATTCAAAACAAACCCCCAAATCCCACCCCACCCTCCTTACTGTGCCACAGTCTTGCAAATGCAAAAACAACAGTTGATGGAGAGAATGTAGACCAAATCAAACATTCACCCCCAGGTCACAGATTTGGGTTTAATACATCAGTTTTTTTTGCTCACCATGCTATTCCAGTTTGGAACCAGCCATATGTAAATCAGTTTTGACACTGTTCCCCATGGGAACAGTCCAGCCGGAACTGCCAAGCCAGGTCCTCCCTGGACCAGAAACAAGCATCCTGGGACCGATGGTGGTGGTATCTCTCATCCTGGGGCCTCATATTCTGACTTCTCCTCTCCCGAGTCCTCCCCCATCCCTCAGAGGACATCCCACCTGATGCCCGCATGTGTGGTTTGCTGCCACGGGTAGTGCCTCCACTACCTCTGCCCTCTTGGTCTCCGCCTGATGCTTGGACAGTCTCTGTCAATATCTTCTGTGGTTTGGATCGTCTACTCTCTACACTTCCTTCTGCTGTGAGGCGATCTTCCTGGTTTCCCAGTGGGGGGTGGATATCCAACCACTTCTAGAATGCAGCTGGGATTGAGAGAAAGTACATTTCACCACCCAGTATGACCCATAGTCTGTCATGGAAAAAAAATGCAAATTGTATACCCAAGGTCCGTAGGTATCTCTTAGTCACTATAAGTGTCTCTGTTTTTGCACCACAGTGATATAATCCAGATAAAGTGTGATGAGACCCTGTTGTAATGATGGGTCTGGACAGCGATGATGTCTTCATTATGTGTTTATTAAGCACACTACATAAATTTGACCTCCCCCTCGGCCAGCTTGAATCAACCGTTCCCAGGCAGAATCTCACGTTACTAGACACTGTTCCTATAACAACCTACCAACATTCTATTCTAACCAATAGCACATTATAACATATCCTCCCCCTTTACATAATAACACCCTTTTGATTTGAAGCACAAGTACATTATCAAACATCACCTAACTAACATTACTTGAAATTCACCTTAAGGTATGTATCACTTTAAATATAACTATCTTACATAATCTTGCAAATACATAGGAGGACGTCTTTGTCTCTGCTCCCTTACAGGCAAACTTTCCTCCGCAGTGTTTTGTAGACAACTTGCAACCCTTCGGGAAGATCCGGAGTATTGTTCCACCTCTGGAATAATTCCAGAAGATTCAATGCCTGATGTTTGAGAAGAAGACACTCTATTCTCTACTAAATCCTTAGAGAAAGATGTGGCACCCTTCTTCAAATCCTGTGTTGTTTCGCTACTGGGTCTATCAACATCAACATTAAATGTTAAAGAATTTGACCCAATCTCTTTAGTAGAACTCCGAGATTCTGAAGTTACTCCTTCATCCTCACCCAACACTGACCCCTCACACTCACTCCTCTGTGTACCAAACTTTTAGTCTTGCGCACCAAACCTAGCTACCCTCCTAAAATTCCACTTTTCACCATTTTCTAACACAACATGCCATCTGCCAACATGCTTAACTTGAAACGGCCCACGAAATTTGTTCAATCCTCCAGCATATCGTCCCGATTTTATTTTTACCCAATCACCAGAACTTATTTTTTTAGTGTGTTTACTTTCACCCTTCTGACATTCCTCCTCCAAACTATTTCCTTCCAGCAGGGATTTAATCCAAAACGGCGTTAATTTGGTACTGGGCTTCCTGCCCCGCATCAACTCAAAAGGTGAAGATACTAGCGTATTGTGCACAGTAGACCGATAAGCCCACACCAAATCACTCACAACTTTTCCTACGCTTAGTCTATTTGCCAAAGCTAGTTGAATGGTGCCCTTAACTACCCTAATAGCTCTTTCTACAGTGCCATTTCCCTGAGGATTATAGAGAGAAGTGCGTGCATGTTTCACACCACATTCATTTAAGAATTGTTTCATACGATCTGAAGTAAGTTGAGTACCATTATCAGTGATTAGACAATCAGGATAACCTTCCTCACTAAAAATTTCAGATAGCACCCTTATAGTAGAAACCGTCGTCACCTCCGCCATAAACTTAACTACTAACCATTTGGTATTCAAATCAATCAATACAAACGCAAACCTCTGACTATAACTTACACCTGCAATTGGACCAATAAAATCACCACAAACAGTATGCCAAGCTATGCCTGAATCCCGCATGGTCCCACACACCGTTTGTTTGCCCACCTTCAACCTTTTCTCACTCTCCATGCATTCAGAACACCTTTCCACCCAGTTTACCACATCATCGTCCATTCCTGGCCACCAAAACTCAGCCCTGAGGCGTTTCTTTGACATAGTTTGTCCTAAGTGTCCTTCATGGGCTATATCAAATAACCTTTTCCTGACACCTACCGGAGGTATCAACCTTTCTCCCCGTACTAAAACTCCTTTGTCCAAGATAGATAATTCTTCCAAGACCTTACCATAAGGTCTAAGAGCTGGTAGTAATGTACTCTCTCCTTCCCCCTTCCACTATCATTTTAACTACTCCCATAAGCACCTCATCATGTGTAAAAGCTCGTTCCCGCTCTTTTTTACTCACCGCCTCCAAGGTCCAATGAATTACATCAAAAAACACTTGCAACTGCACCTTCACTTTCTTATTTCAATACATCTTCACCATCAACTACCTCCCAACCTAAAGGTAAGCGTGATAAACAGTCTGCCTGCACATTCCTCCACCCTGGTATGTATTCTAGGTCGTACATATATTCCTGCAACCTTGCAGCTATTCGAGCCACTCTTGCAGAACACTTGCCAGCACCACCCGAAGACAAAATTTTCAACAAAGGTTTGTGATCGAAACGTAGAGTCACTCTTGTTCCCCATACATAGACTCTGAAATACTCCATGCCCCAAGCTGCTGCCAAAGCTTCTCTCTCGATAACGGAGTAATTGCGCTCTGAATCCGTTAAGGAACGCGAAGCAAATGCAACAGTCTTCTCACCTGTTGGGTGTATTTGTGCCAGCACTGCCGCTATACCACATGCACTTGCATCTACTGTAATTGTGGATTTCTTTCCAATGTCAAATGGAGTCAATATACCAGCGCAGCACACCTCCTCTTTAATACTCTCAAAACACTCTTGATGCATGTTGGTCCATGAAAATATTGCCCCTTTCCTTAACAACCCTCTCAAACTCTCAGTCTTAGAGGCGAAGTTCTTCCCAAATTTAGAGTAATATTCTAACATTCCTAAAAAATACCTTAATTGATCTTTGTCCTGAGGTGATGGAGCCAGTCTAATGGAATCAAGTAGGTTTTTTTTAGGCTTGATACCTTCCCCTGAAAGAGTATGCCCGAGATATTCTATCTCCCTGACTAAGAACACACATTTCTCCTTCCTCAAAGTTAGCCCAGCATTAGAAATTCTGTCCAAGACCTGCTTCAAGGTGAAATTATGATTCTCCACTGTGTCTCCAAAAATTAAGATATAATCCTGGAAAAATAGAACATTTTCCAATTCACGGAATACATCAGTCATTACTCTCTGAAACACACTAGCCGCCGAACATAACCCAAACGGCATATGTGTAAATTGAAACGTGCCTTCCATAGTTATGAAGGAGGTTAAAGATATACAGTCACTGTGCAATTTGATCTGATGATATGCATGCTTCAGATCTAGTTTCGTGAAACATTTTCCACCCTTCAAGAGAGTCAAAAGTTCGTTGATATTTGGGAGTGGAAAATTGTCTGCAACAACACATTGATTTAGGCTCCTCAAGTCAACACAAAATCTCAATTTGCCATCAGCTTTACGTGTGATAACCACTGGAGAAATCCACTCTGCCGTCTCCACTGGCTCAATTATTCCCCTTTTTAACATGTCACATATTAATTTGTTGATCTCTTCTCTTACCAGAACAGTTACTCTTCTAACTTTATGTTGAATAGGAATCGCACCACGTTTCAATTTAATCTTATGCACGTACCCTTTGAGTTCACCCATATCCTCACGAAACACATTATCGGCACCCTTAATAATGTATTCCAATGTCACCTCCTGAACCACCATGACAGGATTCTCCGTACGCGGATTTATAATGATGTGTAAATCGTATTGATGAGCCCACCCAAGAATCGGCGGACCTGCTTCTGCAACATATACTTTCCCTTGGATGATCCTTTCACTAAAGGCGATGTCAGCTACCACATAACCTATAATATCAATTTTTTCACCCTGATACCCACCAGGGTTGATGTCTTCCGGCAATAACTTAATGTCTGGCCACTTGGACCTGAATAAACTCTTAGGTATAATGGTATAAAGAGACCCAGAGTCCACCATTAAGTGAATTGCCTGTCCCATAATGCGAAATTCAGCTGTGGGTCTTTGCTTCCTATAATATTCATCCTCAACTAATAATACTCTGTCTGGGCATTCATTCAAATTATCATCAGATCCCTCTGATAACACTGCTACTCTCATCTTTGCAGTACTTCGACACATCCTGGCAAAATGTCCTTTTTGATTACACTTCCTACAATCCTTTCCCTTCACAAAACAATTTCTTGCTCCAGTTACATGGTTTTAGCTACCACAATTATTGCATGTTTTCCCTGTTGTTTTTACCCTCTGACCACCTGTACCACCTTTGTATGCATTGTACCACTTTTGCTGCTAAAAACTTGACTTTCTGTATGTTGACCGATGATTGACACAACAGTTTTTTTTCCTCTCTGCTATCCATTACTCTCATGCAATATTCACACTCCTCTATTACTTTAGCTATCTCAATGGCATCTTTTAGTGTAGGATTCTTAGCAGCCCACAATCTTTCTTGTATTTTGCCACTGTTGCACTGCACTATCAATTGATCACGTATCATCTCCCCAGTCATTGGACCAAACTGACATTTTAACGATAATTCTCTTAATCTAGTAACAAAGTCATCAATCGAATCCCCAGAATGTTGTGGCTGAGTGTAAAATTTGTGTTGTCTAATTACAATATTTCGACCCTTTGCAAATCTAATTTCTAAACGTTTACGAGCATCAGAATAAACATCTGCATCAGATTGGTCTTCTTGAATGGGTAAAGCCGGTAGATACTTAAAGACGTGTTGCCCTTCCTTACCTAAAGCATTCAATAAAATGGCCTTTTTCCTCCCAAGAGAAAAGTTGCGCCCATCTATTGCTTCTAAATAGTTATCAAAAACATCTATCCATTCTTCCCATTCAAGCGAAGGCTCACCAGGTTGAGGTAAAAACAATGGTGGTGGCGCAATGGCATGCAAATCCATGTTGATGTTGACACCTAAAATACAAATATCAAAGTAATCTTCCCCGTAAACAACAACAATGCGATAAGAACATGAAAATATGCCAAGTCAAATTTAAAATCTAAAGTTTCCCAGCTTGTGACCAGCTTAAGTTCATGTCAAGTTGATGGTTAGGTCCTTTCATCTAAAGTACATGTGCTGGAACAAGGGCCTTTCCTCTAATACCGTAACACCGGAACCACTTGCCGTGAAGATCTCATGAGATAAAGCACGAACACAGATGAAACTACACACCACTCCGTGCCCACCGTGAAAACTGAGATGAGCTCAAGTCTAACACGCTGCAGGATGAGACCGCACACCACTCCGCGGTCGCCGTGAAGAACTGAGGTGAGTTACACGCTGCAGATTGCGCTGTCCCACGCAGCCAGTCTCGCGCTCTGCGCTGAAAGAATAACAGAGCCAGTCTCGCGCTCTGAGCTGAAAGAATAACAGACACCACCGCGCTCCACTCAGCGCGCGCGACTTATAATTACCGTTGACTGTGTTTCCTTTACACACAGTACCTGCGCTTAATTGTATGCGCTAAATTGTAGCAAAACTCTGTATTGTAACAAGGCAAAAGTTAAAGTTGCAAAAGTTAAAGTTCAACCGAGTCCTTTCTTTTCCTTTTTCCGGACTCTTGCGCTCTGCGCTGAACGAATAACAGATACAGTCGCACTCCACACAGCGCCTGCAACCTATAATTACCGTTGGCTGTGTTTCCTTTACACACAGTACCTGCGCTGTACTGTATGCGCTAAATTGTAGCAAGACGTCGGTCCAACGATATCCTTTCTCTTCCCTTTTGGTCTCCAGATGACCACAGCCTCCGTTGATTCCTTCCGACAAGCCTAAGCTTTAATCACCATCAACAATACAGCTGTATTGTAACCAGGCATAGATTCAACGAAGTCCTCTCTTTTCCACTGCATGCTAGTCCGTTTACTCCTTGATGATAGACGTCACACCACTCCTAGGTCGTGGCATCTGTATCCTACCTTCGTCGCCAAATTTATGTTGTAATGATGGGTCTGGACAGCGATGATGTCTTCATTACATGTTTATTAAGCACACTACATAAATGTGACCTCCACCTCGGCCAGCTTGAATCAACCGTTCCCAGGCAGAATCTCACGTTACTAGACACTGGGGGTCATTACGACCCTGGTGGAACAAGTCCGCCAGGGCCGTGGGACGCGGTGGCACCGCCGACAGGCCGGCGGTGCCCCGCGGGGCATTCTGACCGCGGCGGCTCAGCCGCGGTCAGAGAAGGGAAACCGGCGGTCTCCCGCCGGTTTCCCGCTGCCCCAAAGGAATCCTCCAAGCCGGCGCAGCATGGGGATTCCGACTCCCCCTCCCGCCATCCAGTTCCTGGCGGTTCTCCCGCCGGGAACCGGATGGCGGGAGGGGGAGTCGCGGGGCCCCTGGGAATGTCTAACCACAGGGCAATTTCTGAGGCTAAGACGGAATTGTACTGATGTGATTTTCTTCCAAAAACAAGCAGACATACTGAGTGAAAAGCTGAAGAATAAACACTATCCTGAAAAAATCACCAAAAGGGTTTGGAAGAGAGCAAACTACAATAACAGAGAGGCCTTATTAACAACCCATGAAAAACCACCAATATCAAGGTCTATCTCTGTAACTACTTTCTGCCCTAGTTCCTACAAAGTGACAAAGCTGATTAACAAACACTGGAACATTCTAAACTTAAAAAAGAGAAACCCATGTGTTCTTTTTGTAGAGGCAAGAGCTTTTGTGACAAGTTAGTGCATACGTGTCCATACACACAAACTACAGTTGACACGCAATCTACCCGTTGGGATATTGTTCAAAAAGCAAAGTTTGTGTGGCCCATTTCTCTCTTCCTAAGGAATGCCAAGTTATGTTCCATATTGTGTGTCGTCAGAAGGGGTGTGGACCAGTTTCTTATACCCGTTGGAATATACCTCCTCCAAGGGATCACCAACCGTCAGGTAAATGCAGTGTGTGTTGCTTCTCAAAGAAATGTAAGACCACGGAATTGGGCCTCCAAACTTCATGGAGACTGAACAATTTAACCAACTGCAATTCCAACAATGTGGTCTATCTCCTCAGATGCCCATATAAGTGGCTAAATATCGAAATGACAACAAGAAAAATCTGCTTACTCATTATTGAACATAGAAGCACGATAATATGAAGGAAGGACAACACGAAAATCATGAGACTTTATTGTGGAAAATCACTCTGAGAATGACATTGAGTGGTGTATTATTGAGAAACGTAAACCTTACAAACTGACATTAGCAGCAATCATTTGAGATTTGAATAATCCAGACTGTTCAGACTACACACTGATACTCAAGGCCTGAATGATGATATACCACAGAATTTACTGTGTAGTTGGGTTTTCTTGTAGTCTCAGGTAATATTACAATTAATAAAGTGACACAAGTAGGTGCCTTCCACTGTTAGCATCTACTTCCTCCCATTCAATTGTCATCAGTCCCCATGGGACCCTGATTCTGACTCTTGGAACAATTGTTTTGCCTACATGAATCTTCATGACTGAGATGGGATTATGTCCGTATTGCAACTGGCTCCAAATAAAGTTACACAAAACATAACACTAATAACAGACTTGAGTACTGTTAGACCTGGCAACCTCAGAGGGGTCTTACACCAGACGTTTTGCCTTTCACCTTCTGGTTTTCTCTGTATCTTTATGTTGGCCTTAAGACTGAGCATTTTACCAGTGCTAAACAGTGCTAAAGTTAATGTGCTGCTCCTCTAAACATGGTAACATTGGTGTATCCACAATTGGCATATTTAAATTACTTGTAACTCCCTTGTAAAGTGGTGTACCCTATAGCAAATGAAATGCTACTAGTGGGCCTGCACCACTGATTGTGCCACCCACTTCAGTACCTCTTAAATATGTCTCAGGGTTGCCATTGCAGATCCTGTGATGCAGTGTCACTGTCACTTCGACCTGGCATTAAAAACCTCTTACAAACCTTAAACTCACCTTCTCTTATATATGGCACCCTAAGGTAGCCCCTAGTTAGCCCATAGAGCAGGATACCATGTAAGTAAAAGGCAGGACATGTACTTCTAAGTTTTGGATATCCTGGTAATGAAAAACTCCCAAAGTCGTTTTTTAATACTATGAGGCCTGCTACTCTCATAGGCCAGCACAAAGGATTCCTTAATATACTTTTTAACTGTAATTCCTGCATCCGCTAGGGGAAAAGGAGAATGGGAATAGAAAAAGAGAGACCCCCTTCAGATCCAGTTCCAGCCTGTGTTTCTCACTTGAAGATATGATATTCAGTGTGTGTTTCTGTAACCTGCACCTTTCTTCTTATTGGGATTTCTATAAAGGAAGGACCTGCGGTCAGGAGATAAGAGCATAGATAAGTACATTCCTACTGCGCATTTAACTGTTCAGCCATTCACATTCACCCAATTCTATCTCTCTCTAAGAGAACAATGTTAACTTAACCCCTTCACTGCCAGGTCTTTTCCCCTCCTGTGCCGATCCTTTTTTTGGTTATTTGGGGCAGTTCGCGCTTAGGCCCTCATACCTTTTTCTCCACATTACCTACCCATGCCAAATTTGCGTCCTTTTTTTTCCAACATCCTAGGGATTCTAGAGGTACCCAGACTTTGTGGGTTGCCCTGAAGGAGCCCAAGAAATTAGCCATAATACAGTGAAAATTTCATTTTTGTAAAAAAAAAATGGGAAAAGAAGAAGGCTTGTGTTTTTTTCCCTGAAAATGACATCAGCAAAGGGTTTGCGGTGGTAAAATCTACATCTTCCCAGCTTTCATGAACACGCAGACTTGAATTAGAAAACCCAATTTTTCAACACAATTTTGACATTTTACTGGGACATACCCCATTTTTACTATTTGTTTGTGCTTTCAGCCTCCTTACAGTTAGTGACAGAAATAGGTGAGAACCCAATGTTGGATCCCAGAAAGCTAAACACTTCTGAAACGTAGACAAAATTCTGAATTCAGCAAGGGGTCATTGTATAAATCCTACAGGTGTTTCTTACAGAAAATAACAGCTGAAATAAAAGAATATTGAAACTTAGGTGAAAAAACAGCCATTTTTCTCCACATTTCACTCTGTAACTTTTTCCTGCTATGTAATATTTTTTAAAGCACTATACTGTTACGTCTGCTGGACTCTTCTGGTTGCGGGGATATATAGGACTTGTAGGTTAATCAAGAACCCTAGGTACCCAGAGCCAATAAATGAGCTGCACCTTGTAATGGGTTTTCATTCTATACCGGGTATACAGCAATTAATTTGCTGAAATATAAAAAGTGAAAAATAGGTATCAAGAAAAGCTTTGTATTTCCAAAATTGGCACAAGATAAGGTGTTGAGAAGCAGTGGTTTTAGTTAATCGGAAGCGCACTCGCTGATATTTAAATACTGCAACCAAGGAAATTGATAAGAAAATACGTGGAGACAGGATCTAGATTTAACTCAAGCAAACAAGTTAATTGAGTACACTTCGGGAATCAAGAGGTGTATTGGAGCATGAAAAGAAATTAGGTACAAACGGGTTAGTAAGGAAGTCTTTGATGAATCTTCATTTGACAAGAAAGTCCTGAGGAAATTCTAGGGGCACTCCCCCGGATGAAACACGTGTTGACGACGGACAAGCACGTTTTTTGGGGTTTAGACAGTTGTGTTAATCAGATCAATTTTGGGATTGTGAATATGAACTATGAAGTTGATACTTAAATGTATTCTTCTGTTTTTATAGTAATGATTATATATAGACTTTGAAATAGAGTGATATCTATGTTTGTATACAGCTCATATAATTTTGTGGATTTCAGAATGATTAATAGGATCAATAAATTTGTATAAGGATAAATGTTTGGTGTTTTTCCAAATAGATATAGATGACTTGGACTGATGTAAGATTAACATTTGAATCTTGGGAGGAACATGACGGTCAGCTAACGAGCTGCCCGTGAATTCCCGTCGGACGGATGTGACGCCAAACATCGCGCGACTTGGACTGTGAGCAGACCTCCCCTCGGTCTCCGCTCGGGAAAGCTGCGGGAAAGCTGCGGAAGCTTTTCCCCCGGATTCGAGTTGGTTTATGCTCCCGGCCCCCCCTGGCGACGGCTTGTTTGATAGGAAGGCGAGGGTGAGGATTTCCTCCTCGCGCCTTCACGCATCGGATTGGGAACCAGGGAGCCTGAGATTCGGAGCTCCCGCTTTAGCGTCTCTTTGGGAGAGGCCCCTAGAGCTGTGCCAGCGGAGCAAGGAGCGGCAAAAGACGGTGACAGTATATTTCTGGCAGCGTGGGGGGGGGGAGCCTGGGTTATAGCTTGGTTATAACCTGTTCTTAGCAGGCAGAGACTGTTAGCGATACCGAGGCTGCCCTCCCAGGAGTATTGGGGGTTTAAAGAAAACGCGTATACATATGAAAAGTGTTGCTTATGGTAAAAATAAGCAGGCACAAGAGTTTTCTATTAGAAGTTTGTACTAGAGGAACTTCGTGCCTAAATACCGCGTTTTACAGCTGCATATTCACCAGGGGTTGTTACGTTTCAGCGCTTCTTACTCCAGAATCACAAAACCTGTGTAAATCTCGCTTCTCTACATAGAAGGAGGGTGAGATATAGATGGACACCAAATATTCAACACTCTTGTACTCGTGGTGGTTCGCCGTTTGCTGGAAGGGCTGAGAAGTAAATTATTGTTTCTTGAGAAAAGAGGTGGACCATCGTTTAGATAGGTTCCCCGTTGGGTGGGGGTACTTGGGCCCTCACATCTTGTGCTGTGTCTCCCTGGACTTCCAGGCGTTAGAAAGAGAAAGAGAGAAAGAGAGGGGGTTAAGAAGAATACTTCAGTTATCGCGCCTGGTTAATTTAATTCTCCCTCTCTACAGTGTTTCCCCTTTTCCGACTTTTGTCGGGAAAACTAGGAAGGAAAACGGCGAACAAGAAGGGGGGTCATTGACCACAGGGAGGGGTGGCGGGGTGATTTGGAAACAGGCTCTAAATTCCAGTATTTGGACAGAAGCGGCTAGGGGTGTGCGACGTGGGAGATCCTATACCGCCCGCTGCTCGCTTCGTGGGAGCCTCCCGGAGATCCTGGGGGTCCTCACCAGAACCAACTTAAGTGGGAAGGGGACAAGAAAGGAGTGTGAGAGTGTTGGAACCTCGCAGTGCATGTCATTAATTAAGCGTCGCCCCAGGGGTGCCGGGCAGAAGTCAACGAGGTGATTGTGGCCAGGAAAAGTAAGCCCGGCACCCGTGGTGCAAGTGCTAATCTTCGGACTCGGTGTCTGGATCTATAATAACAGGCATAGCAGAATTAGATCCTAAAATCGATGGTGAAGGGTCATCCTACACAACATTACTCGTGGACCATCCTTTACCCCACCGGGAGGAGAGTCAAATTGAGACCCAGGGGAGGAGCGACTCGTTGATCACAAGGTACTTTCAGTCCACAATTCCTCCACCACAGGACATGGCAAACGCTCAATCGGCCTTAGGCGAGTTAGGGGTTTCTAAGCTAGCTGAAGGCGGTTCAGCTGTCGGCCCAGCACAAGAACTATTAGATATGGGACCAGCTACACTGAGAGAGGGCCCCTCTAAGACACTGCCCTTGCTGGAAGTTGATGGTAATTTCTCCAGTGGATCAACACCACATGACTTGGATGTACAGGCTCTGTTAATTTCTCTTACTAAAGAAATTAGAGGGAGATTCGAAATCTCAGAAACTAATCAAACTAGGATTCGGGAAGCCTGTGAGGTCTTGGAAAGTAAAATCAACTTGTTATCAGACCGGCTGGGGAAACTAGAGGCTGTGGTGGAGGCCCACGAGGAACGAGTGTTAGCTCAATCTAAGGACATTTTACAATTGAAACGGGGAGAAAAGTTGTTGCAAGATAAATTGGAAATGTTGGAAAATAACATGAGGAGAAACAATATCAGGCTCCTGGGAGTGCCAGAGGGCTTGGAAGGGGAAAATATTAAGAGCTATGTAATCTCGCTGATTAGGGAGGTCCTCCCCAGTATGGCAGGGATCAATCTGGAAGATGACATTCAGAGAGTCCATTGTGATCCTTTCAAGAAAAATCCAGGAAGGAAAACCCCCAGGAGGATTTTGATAAATTTCAACACATACTCTATTAAGGAAAGAATCTTGTCCGAAGCCCTCAAGGTTGAATGGTTTCTTAGGATAAGATCAGATGTGTCTAAGGCAACGTTAGATAGGCAGTGGGAGCTGGGAAATTTTATGCAGGAGCTCCGTGAACTAGGGGCGACAGTCCAACTAAGGTTCCCGGCAGCTCTCCGTATAATGTGGAAGAATAAAATGTACAATATGAGAGACCCGGGGGAGGTCAGTATATTTATAGACCAGATCAAGGCGTCTCAATAAGACCTAGTGGAAAGCCCCCGTCCGGCATGGGGTTCGAAGATAGGATAACAGGATGGTTATCCCAGTAGAAACAGGGAGGGTTCCTCTGGGGGGGGGGGGGCGTTGGGGGCATGTTGGTGTTGGGTGCAGGGGTGGGTGGCACGGGGGGTCGGGGTTTGTTTTGGGTTTGGTGGGTTGAAAAGGATAAAATAAGAAAGTCCTCATATGTTACTAATATAGGTCGGGGAGGTTGGTGTTCTTCCTTTTTCTTCCTTTTCGTTATGAACGATCATGCAGGGTATTGAAAAGTTGAGATTCCTCTCTTGGAATGTGAATGGGTTAAGGGTGTCTGGTAGGAGGAGGAAGATCTTTGAGTACTTGCGTTTGGTTGAGGAGGAGATTATTATACTGCAGGAAACCCATCTTCACCAAGATGAATGGGAGACCTGGCTTAAACAACTGAATTGGGTTGCGTTCAGCGTGTGCTCTTCTCAAACTAGTACAATAAAAGGTGTGGCAGTTTTGATTAAGAAATCCATGAGGTTTAGGGTTGGAACAGTACATGTTGACCCCAGAGGGAGGTGGGTAGTGGTAGAGCTGTGTGTAGGCGGTCACTGGATTACAGTGTCGGGTTACTACGGGCCGAATATTGACGACCCATCGCCATTTCAAGACTTATTTAATATTCTACTTTCAGCTAGGTACCCAGTGGTGTTGGGTGGGGATTTTAATATATTGCTAGACCCCGCACAGGACAAGTCAACCCCTCGGGGTGCGGTTAATTCACCTAAAACAAGGGCATTGGTGAAGCAAGCGATGCAGGATTTAGGCTTGGTAGATCCCTGGCACTGGAGAAGGGGAGAAGGAGATAGATATACATTTCACAATAAAAAATATGGGCATAGATCCAGAATAGATTTTTTTTTAATTCATAAAAGTTTATGCCCGGAGGTAAGAAGGGTAGCCCACAACACAGCACACGTGTCAGACCATTCTGCAGTAATACTACACTTAGATATTAGGGTTAGTAACAGGATAACTAGGAGCACAATCAATCATGCTCTACTTTTAGATGACGCATCAGTAGAAGTGTTAAAAAAAGATACTAGAGAATTTTTTCAGGTGAATCAAGGAACAGCAAGTTTGTGGTGTGTTTGGGATGCGTTTAAGGCTTTTATAACAGGGAGGCTAGTTAACCTTGCAGCTCATAAGTATCGTGAAGAGAGGGACAAGTTGGGAAACATGGAATCTTCATTGAAAACCTTTCAAGTAGCAAGGTATAATGCGCAGTTAGAAGGGAAAACGGACTTAGTAATGGAGCTGTCTTGTCAAGAGGAAAAGGTTCGGTCTAGTCTAGACGCTTTTTTGGAAAATCGTTGTAGGTTAAAATGGGAAAGTAGTCAGTATGCGAATTTTGAATATGGAGAAGGTTGCAGTAAACTGTTAGCGTGGAAGGTTAAGTCGGAGCTTTCCAAAAGGCACATCTTATCAGTCAAATCAGAGCCCATGAATCAGGTCTGTACGGAGCAAGAGGAGATTGAGGGGGCATTCGTATCTTTCTTTCAGGAGATATACACAGAAAGTTCGGTTAATTTGGAAGAGCTGGTAAGAGAATTCTTAGATAATGTAGATCTCCCAGTTTTAGAGGAGTCTAAGATGCTCCTATTGAATGATAAGTTAAATGAGGCCGAGTTGGCGGAAGGTTTAAAGGCTCTAAAAAAAGGTAAGGCAGCGGGGCCAGATAGTCTCCCTAATGAATTATACAAGGCTTTGGGGGAGGAACTTACCCCATTTTTATTAGAGTTATTCAACTCTATGTTGATAGAAGGGGCCCAAACTCCCAATTCCTGGAGAGAGGCGATAATTTGCTTATTGTTAAAGCCGGGTAAAGATTCCACGTCTTGTTCCTCCTATAGGCCCATCTCCTTGCTGAACGCAGACTATAAACTTTATACAGGAATTTTAGCCAAGAGATTGGGGAGAGTCGTGGGCAATCTAATCCACCCGGACCAAAAGGGTTTCATGAAGGGGAGGCAGCTTCACAAGATAACTCACGAGTTATTTGCTGCAGTTGATTTGGCGGTGCACGAGAAGGCGCCATTGGCGATCTTGTCTTTTGACGCGGCTAAGGCCTTTGACCGTGTTAATTGGTTGTTTTTAAAGGTGGTTCTGGAAAAAGCGGGCTTGGGAATCCCTTTTATTAGGGTGATAGGGGAACTGTATAGATGTCCCCTAGCGAGAATTTTAGTCAATGGCCAATTAACACAAGAATTTAGGATCAGGCGAGGTACGAGACAGGGATGCCCCCTATCTCCTTTGCTTTTTAATTTATACATCGAACCCTTGGCTACTTTACTTCGGTCTTCTAAAGAGATTATCCCATTTCGAACTGGGGGATGGGAAAAAAAACTAGCTCTATACGCAGATGATTTGATGATATACACGAGTGATGTTAGGTCTACTCTACCTAGGGTCATTGCCTTGATGGAACAATTTGGTAAACTTTCTGGGTACAGCATAAACGCAGAAAAGACAGAAATAATGTGCTGGAACTTGTTGTATGCTTCCCCTTTAGTTAAACAAGAGATTAGATATCTGGGTATTCGATTAGCAGCTGATCTTAACGAGGTAGCTAAATTGAACTTTGATATAGTATATAGGGAAACCAAAAGACTGTTAAAAGCGTGGGCTGCTCTTCCTCTTACGATAATTGGGAGATCTAATATCTTGAAGATGTGTATCCTTCCAAAATTTACTTTTTTGTTTAATACTATCCCATTAGAGTTTGAGAAGAGCTGGTTTAATAAACTACAAGGGGAGTTATCCTCATTTGTATGTGCTTCCAAGGGAGTTAGGATTGCTTGGAAGAAGTTGAGTAGAAAAAGGGAATGGGGAGGTATTGCGTCTCCAGACTTTTTTAAGTACTATTTGGCTTTTCAGTTAAAAAATATTAGATTTTTATTGAATAAAAAGTCTGAGTACGATTCAGTCTGGGGAGCATTAACGGCTCACCTTGAAGAAGGAGCAGACCATTTTTTATATAAATTTGGACATCCCAGCTACTTCAAGAAAGTTCGTTTGAAACTCCCCAGACACGCATGTAACGTTTGGATGCATTTTCGGAGGATGTTAGAGATACCTTATTTTTGTAGTTCAGCTCCCATTTGGGACTCGCCTGGCACTCCGGAATGCCTTATAGACAAACTATCAACTCCTTTGAGAATAAGTGGGGTGGAAAGATGGGGCCAGTTAATAGAAGGAGTTGAAGTGTTAAGTTGGGGCGCATTCCAGGAAGGTACGGGTGGGGCAGTTTCTAGATTTAAGTACCTTCAAATATCTAGTTGGGCAAAGTCCCGCCGAAATGGAGAAATAGGGAGGAGTATATGGGAAGGGAAGCTAAATCAGAGAACCATCAACAAAGAGGTTGCATTGTGGTACCACGCTTTGTTAGAAACATCAGATGATAGCGCTTCCCTTCCCTTGTCGAAGTGGGGAGCGATCTTTCCAACTCTAGATGTTACAACACTGTGGCAAAAGTCTTGTTCAATATTGTGGCTTACTACCAGTCCTGAGGGGCTGAAGAAAAATCATTTGTTCACACTCCATAGGGTTTATTGGACTCCGGCCAAATTAACAGCTATTGGGAAGACTCAGAAAAACTGTCCAAGGTGCGGGGATGATAAGGCGGACGATATCCATATGTTTTGGCATTGCGCTCAGTTGTTGAATTATTGGGGGGATATAGAGAGTATTTTTAAAATAATCTTTAATGTAAACTTAGTTGTAAACCCAGCATTAGTGGTGTTTTGGGTGCGGGAACAGGATACATATTACCAGAAATTGTCAGTTCAGCAGGAACATTTGCTGTTCATATTAATTCTTCTAGCTAGGCGAGAAATTTGTCGTAAATGGATTGATCCTCTTCCTCCTCGTGTGTCGGATTGGCAGGTATCTGTAAATCGAATCTTTACACTGGAACAACGGGGCCCCCTGTCTAGAAAAGATGATTTTTGGTTATATTGGGAAAATGTGTATCAATAACATATTATTTCTTTGTCATATAAGCTCCTTACACTTTGAATTTTTAAAGTCCAATGATTAAGATCTCCTCTTTGGAGGTGTTGCTTTGGCTATGATTGAAAGTGACAACTTTTGATCAATGACACCCGTATGAGAAAGGATAATCAGTAGATCAGAGGGGATGATCTACTAAGGTTTGGTCTATGTACTGGTGGCATGTTTTCATTTGTCGCGCCAATGCCTTTCCTACTTAACCAAAGCAGGGGCGAGGAATATGAGGACAAAAAAAAAAAAAGATTAACATTTGATCTACTTAGAGTGAAATATCGCTTGTGTGCCATTACTCTTTATTGTACTGTTAGATATCCCTTTGGGTATATCGTGGAGGTAATTCTTGGAGGGTGGTTACCTGAGTTCTGTGCACCGTGTTAATTTAGTTACTTTAAGCTATAATTGTGGAAGAAGGAGCGCCAATCACTCACTACCTCGCCCTCTTCTGTTGGATTACATTAGAGAAGCAGTGGTTATTTGCACATCTCTGAATTCCGGGTTGCCCATACTAGCATGTGAATTACAGGGTATTTCTCAAATTTACGTCTTTTTTACACACCTTCTTACATTTGGAAGGAAAAAATTTAGAGAAAGATAAGGGGCAAAGACACTTGTTTTGCTACTCTGTGTTCCCCCAAGTTTCCTGATAAAAATGGTACCTCACTTGCGTGGGTTGGCCTAGCGCCCGCAACAGGAAATGCCCTAAAACACAACGTGGACACATCACATTTTCACAAAGAAAACAGAGCTGTTTTTTACAAAGTGCCTAGCTGTGGATTTTGGCCTCTAGCTCAGCCGGCACCTTGGGAAACCTACCAAACCTGTGCATTTATGAAAACTAGACAGCTATAGGAATCCAAGATGTGGTGACTTGTTGGGCTCTGACCAGGTTCTGTTACCCAGAATCCCTTGCAAACCTCAAAATGTGTGCAAAAAAACACTTTTTCCTCTCAGTTCGGTGACAGAAAGTTCTGGAATCTGAGAGGAGCCACAAATTTCCTTCCACACAGTGCTCTCCCGATAAAAATGGTGCCTCACTTGTGTGGGTAGGCCTAGCACCGACGACAGGAAATGCTCCAAAACACAACATGGACAAATCACATTTTCACAAAGAAAACAGAGCTGTTTTTTCCAAAGTGCCTAGCTGTGGATTTTGGCCTCTAGCTCAGCCGGCACCTAGGGAAACCTACCAAACCTGGTCATTTATGAAAACTAGACACGTAGGGGAATCCAAGATGGGGTGAGTTGTGCAGCTCTGATAAGGTTCTGTTACCCAGAATCCTTTACAAATCTCAAAATTTGGCCCAAAAACACTTTTTCCTCTAATTTCGGTGACAGAAAGTTCTGGAATCTGAGAGGAGCCACACATTTTCTTCCACCCAGCGTTCCCCTAAGCCTCCCGATAAAAATGATACCTCACTTGTGTGGGTGGCCCAGGTGCCTGCAACAGAAAAATGCCAAAAACCTGTAGAGATTGAGGGGATAGCACAGCTACTTGATAAGCACATATTTTTCTTTTATACATCTTTTAGACTGACACTGTTAAACCCACACAAGTGAGGTATCATTTTACTTTGGAGACTGAGGGGAATGCTGGGTGGTAGGAAATTTGTGCTGCAGCGGTAATACTACAAAGAAAAGTGAGAAAAATATGCTTTTTTAAAGACAATTTTGAGGTTTGCAGAGGAGTCTGGGAAAGAAAATGTTGGGGGATCCAGGCAAGCCACACCTCCTTGGACTCCGTGGGGTGTCTATTTTTATAACATGTCTGGGTTTGGTAGGTTTCCCTAGATGAAGGCCGCACCTGGGACCAACAACATAGATGCCCCCCCACCCCTAACACAGGTAGTTTTGCAATATATTATTTTGATGTATTCACGTACTTATGTGATGTTCCAAACACAAAAATTGTGAAAAGAAACACACTTAGGTTATGTTCAAAAGACCCCTCACCCACCAACCAAGTTGGTGGCATGCTTCATCATCAGGGTCCCACCCGAGACACCGAGAGTGTCACAGGTGTGCTGCGATGTCTGATTACAGGGGGCAGGTTTTGTCTTTTTTACCACACATACTGGTTGGATTTGGCAAGAGGGTGAGAGATGGTTCAGTGGATCAAATTTTATTAACAAGAGATTTCACAAAACTGAAATGCAGTGTTAATAACTGCAAGGCCAAAAAACGGAACCAATAACTCACAGCTCGTGAGCTGTAATGCCACGACAAGGCACCAATCGCTTTACAGTCCATTCTCACACATTTCATACATGACATGCACAAGACCATTCACGCTGCTAGCCACGGGCCCAGCACATTACAACACTCGCATCGACAGACAGCACCACTCAAGGACCCTTCACTTACATACGCCTACAGGCCTGATGCAGCAATCACGCCAGCTGATGGGAATGTGTGGACTGGCCCTTGGCTGGCAGTGTGTTGCAGTACACAACAGCAAGTCAATATTTACACCGCCAGCCAAGCGCCACTCCACACACAATGGCATCACTTTTTTTTGTTTGTTTTAAAAACAAAGAAACCACTAACTAATTAGAAATAATTACAAAACTACAAACACAAAAGCTCTAACTAAGTACATGACAGAAATGCCAACCATGAAACTGAACACATGAAAATATAAAACACGCAGTTTACACTCATGGTAGTTCCCAGTAATTCCTCTGGGTGTGGTAATTCCTGAAACAACCACCCACACACAGCCCAGGCTTTGAAGGACAATCTGGGCAGTACATTCATGCCTCCCTCCGGATACCTCTTCGGGCACAGACTCTACATCTACATCTTTTAGCTGGAAAGTCTTTTTTGGGCGTGGGAGGAATGTGTTCAGCAAAGTGGCAATCTTTCAATCTAGCCACATCCTCCACCACTGCTTCTCTAGGGACTCTTACCTGTTCCACCACAATAAGGCTCTCTATCACTGACTCCTGAAATTTCACAAATGTCATCTTTGGCTCTGGAGACCTATATCCTTAAACACAATAAAAGCATTAAAAGTTGTGAAGTGGAAGAGGTGAATTGCTAACTTCTTATACCAAACATAAGACTTACGAATAGCAGTTTAAGGTTCCAACCTCTGATCAACTCTATCTACACCTCCCATGTGCTTATTATAATCTAAAATGCACACAGATTTGCACACTTCAGCAACCTGGCCCCAAACAGTCACAGGGAAAGTACTCTCATCATGGATGGCATGTAGACATCCCTCCTGTCTGAAAATGTCAAAGCTAGCAGCTCATCATTCCGCAAGGCACTGCACTGTCCCCTCTCAAGCTTTTTACAGACAAGCTCCCTTGGATAGCCTTTCCGGTTACAACAAATTGTGCCACAAGCACCAGTGTCCACTCTGAACAATTCCTTGAATAACTGCACTCCAGTGGAGAAGTTATCTACATACAAATGGCGACCTTTGTTGAACAGTCGTCTACCAAGTTACCACACAATTTTCTCAGTAACTCCAAAAGTGGGAGGGCAACCAAGGGGGTCAATACTGGAATCCCTACCAGTGTAGACCCGGAAACTATACACATATCCTGTACTACTTTCAGGCAGCATATACAATTTAATTCCATATCGCGCCGTCTTGTTAGGAATGTACTGCCTAAAAACCAAACAACCCTTGAAGAGGACCAAAGACTCATCCACAGCTATTTCTTTGACTGGAACCTCTGAAAACTGAAATACAAAATGATCAAGGACAGGCCTAATCTTAAAAAGACGGCCAGAATCAGGGTGATCTCATGGCTAGGCTAAAGCATTGTCAACAAAATGCAGCATCCTAAGAAGAAGCAAATACCGATTACGACTCATAGTTGCAGGAAATATAGCCGTTGCCATCAAGGGACTAGTAGACCAATAAGAAGCCAGTGACAGCTTCCTTATCAATCCCATCAAAAGTGTCAAACCCAAAAACCTTTTCATCTCCTCCAAATTCATGGGAATCCACTGTGTAGCTCTAGAGTGTGGCCTAAGTCTAGCAGCGTTGTCCCTCAAATACTGCTCTGCATACAAATTAGTCTGCTCAACAATCTCTTCCAAAAACACATCATCCATAAATAACTCAAAGAAATTGTGAGGCAAAAAGTTCTCTGTATTGACTCTACACCCTGGGAGATCAGTAAAGGCAAGCAACTCTGGCTGCTCCATGTTTGGGGCAACCCAGTGTTCAGGTCTTCTAACGGGAAACCTTTCAGCCTCAGGTTGCTGCACTAATGGCACATCAGTGTCCTCCTCTGAAAAAGGCCCTTCATCTGCACTGAGAGTGGCTTCCTCATCAGACGATTCCTCTCTGACAGAAACTTAACTGCCAGAATCTCTCACTTCCTCCTCTGCTTCGGATGCAGAGTCAGTCTCACAATCATGATCAGACAATGACTGAAAATGCATACCAACAACCTGCTGAGCGGTCATCCTGCGGCTAGCCATGATCTTTCCTACGAAAAGTAACCAGACAAATGCACCATCAACAACCAGCGCTGTGTAAGATAAGTAATAAACAAAGTGTAGCTTTATCACTAAGAGCTATAAACTCAAAAACTATACTGTTCACTTGCCTGAAAAAGCTTGACTCACCAGCAATTACTCTGCACAGACACAGAAATCACCATTGATATCCCACGAAAAAGAAGGAAAGAAAAGCAAATTAGAAATAAGACAACACAAATATCATTGTGCACAAATCTAAGGAAAATTTCACACACAATCCTGCATTTAGTACACCACCTACAAACATGTCATTCATGCATACCAACAATACTCCTTTGGAGTAAATTGTTTTTACTTACTTAAACATGCAACTATGCAAACTGCAGGTCAACGACCGCCAAAACCGCAAGGAGCCACAGCAAAGAAAGCAAAAGCTTTGAACTAGAACAAAAAGGAGAACTTTTTTTTTATCATGAATACAAACACTTCACTGTTGACAAACACCCCACCATTGAGCATTTAGAAATTGATGCCTAAGTGGATTCTGCCCCCCATATGGGCAGATGGGCCTACTGAAAAATAGGCCTATCTGCCCCAAGGGGACAGAAAATACCTTTAGTAGTGTGTCCCCATGGGGAGCGACCCTTGCTCAAGGGGCCACCCCTCAAAAAGAAAAATACACACACACTATCCCTGGTGCCTAAGTGGCTTCTGCCCCCCATGGGAGGCAAGCCCACAGAGGGAGATCTAGCGCTGCCTCCGAGCTCCAGTGCCGGGACGTAATAGTTACGTCCTCGGCACAGGAGCACTGTGCTGGTGGATGTAACCATTACGTCCCAGGCACAGAAGGGGTTAATATCTTATTTTCTCCAGGAATCAGAGGTATCCAAGGTTCTCTGGAGAACAGTTCAAAGGTTCAGAAATATACAATCTACTAATGCCTTTTACAGGAAATGAGAACCTCTTCTCAAGGTTCAGTTTTCTCAGTCACAGGTGGTCATTCTGACCCTGGCGGTCTTTGACCGCCAGGGCGGAGGACCGCGGGAGCACCGCCGACAGGCCGGCGGTGCTCCAATGGGGATTCCGACCGCGGCGGTAAAGCCGCGGTCAGACCGGCACCACTGGCGGGGTCCCGCCAGTGTACCGCGGCCCCATTGAATCCTCCGCGGCGGCGCAGCTTGCTGCACCGCCGCGGGGATTCCGACCCCCCCTACCGCCATCCAGATCCCGGCGGTCGGACCGCCGAGATCCGGATGGCGGTAGGGGGGGTCGCGGGGCCCCTGGGGGCCCCTGCAGTGCCCATGCCACTGGCATGGGCATTGCAGGGGCCCCCGTAAGAGGGCCCCTACATGTATTTCACTGTCTGCTGCGCAGACAGTGAAATACGCGACGGGTGCAACTGCACCCGTCGCACAGCTTCCACTCCGCCGGCTCGATTCCGAGCCGGCTTCATCGTGGAAGCCTCTTTCCCGCTGGGCTGGCTGGCGGTCTGAAGGCGACCGCCCGCCAGCCCAGCGGGAAAGTCAGAATTACCGCCGCGGTCTTTCGACCGCGGAACGGTAACCTGACGGCGGGACTTTGGCGGGCGGCCTCCGCCGCCCGCCAAGGTCAGAATGAGGGCCACAGTCTCTAGGAATTAGCCTGAGCACTGAGGTTTGTCTCTAAGACTGGTAAGTCTAACAGGCGTAGAGGTTTTGAATATATATATACATATATATTGGCAAGTATGGAAATCATACTAAAGGATTCCTTACTGCAGTTGCTTGAAGTTCTGCTGAGCCAAATCAAATTCTCCTCAGAAAGCCGATATCCAGTTGTTTGAAGAAGGAAGAAATTCAGCTTCTCCAGAAGGGAAAAAGTAGGTGGTGTGGACACCGTAACAAGAAAAATAATTAATTACTCAAATTCTCTATGAAACAAAGCGCTTCAGGAATACTGCTCATTCTCCTCAGGATGACAGTTGAAGTGCACAGCTCCCAGAGAGAAACAGCTGGATTGAAGCTTCAGCACAAGACTAAGGTAGAAACACTATAGCGCTGACCTCACAAAGATTTGCGGCCACCATCTTGAGTTGCAGTTAAACCTGAAGAAGCTAGTACTAAGAACAGCCTCCGCAAGAGCCACCAGGAGTGAAGACGCTGCTGCAACCAATGTGGGCACAAGAAAAGGGAATCATTTTTGCAGAGGAAAGAACTTAACAAAACTGGCAATAGTTTTCCTTACAGTAAGTATCGCTGTTCCCCACAGAGCCCCATCACGTATAGTTTCTTTCCTGTTTCTTTTCCCACACAGATCTCGACCCAAAGCAAGATCTTGTGAGACTGCGGTTTCATGGGTGACCATCTTGGAGT
Organism: Pleurodeles waltl; assembly: GCF_031143425.1. NCBI lineage: Eukaryota > Metazoa > Chordata > Amphibia > Caudata > Salamandridae > Pleurodeles > Pleurodeles waltl. Next base: position 165,387,228 of record NC_090443.1, on the reverse strand, counting down.
CAGGCAACAAGAACCAATCGGCTGCAAGGAAGCCCGGCCGCCATTTTGTAGTGAGGCACTGTACAAAGGTGCCAAAAACAACTAGACTGCGTTCTGTTAACTGTACAACTAGGGATGAAACACAGCTATACACTAATTATACAGTAAAGTCAAATAAAATACATAGTTTACAAACTTTTCAAGTCACCATACAAGCACCACCAAGTGCAGAATAACTGAGACCCAAAACTACGTGCCTGCAATCATGGTGGAAGAGAACAACAAAGGCTGATTTCCAAGTGCGATTTTCAGGCACTCTCTAAATTTTGATATCGCTGACTCCTAATCGAAAGGTGCTCAATGGGAAAATGGATCAGGCGATTTGAATGGTATTTAGTGTCACCTGCAAAGGTTACATGGATGAACAGGCATGGGACCTATTCCTAGACCTCATTAGGGAGTATGTTGAAGACCTGCTTGTAACATTCCCACTGAAGTGGATAACTACATACAGAAGCCTAATAAAGTGCCTGACAGACACCTTTGACCTGCAGTGAAGCGTTGACTTTGAACGCTACACTTTTAGCACAGCCTGCAACGAGCAGATAAATACCTCAACGACTGTGCAACCCGGCTGCACAAACTAGTTACCTACTGTGAATCCGACAAGTTTGACAATGAAGATGCAATATGCCTGCGCATCATTGAAGAATGTCATTCATCTGGGTTTTGTATGAAAATACTGAAAGAAATATGCACACTGGACAAAATACTGACCATGGCACGGTCAGAAGTCAGGGCCACCTCACATGCCATCCGAATGGAAACCAGAAGAGTGCGGATGATGGAACAAGCTCATCGCATGGCCGTGGCTACAACAAACAAGAAAAGCTACCATTTCCACCGAAGGAGAAGCATGGACGGACATGCTACTGATGTGGCCTAAAATACCCGCATGTTGGTGCCTGTCCAGCTATGGGACACAAATGTCTGTAATGCACTGCGCCAATCATTTTGCAAGTGTCTGCATGGGTGGACACATCCAGGCAGAGAGGGATCCTCCTGCTCAACCATGCGTGGCCGTGAGTCGTCACGCATGGCAGCACAAAATTGCAGCTCTTCTGCTGACTCTGATGCAGCCAGTATAAGTGACACAAATTTACATCTATATCTCACACATTCCAACACAAGAATGCACATATGAACATGTCCAACTAGTTGACAAATTACAATAAAAGAAGGTGGCAATTTAGAGATTTAGGTCAGAAGTCACCCCGCACGATTTGCACTCTACATCGGAGCCACATGCAACATCATGTGCATATCGGAATACGAGAAAATGTAGCACAAACCTTCACTGCTGCCCTGCACCATTGACATGTTCACCTGGGGAGCGAGACAACTAATAGTGAACATGGGGAAATTTGTAGAGATGCTCACATACAACAACATGTCTGTGCAAGAAGAGGTGCATCTCCTACGGGGAGACGTTCCAGCACTATGTCTGCTCAGCAACGTTACGACATAAGTGATGGGCCTCCTTGCCATGACATATCTCACCGCTGACCATCAAAATATCTTGAAGGAATAGCCAGCGCTCCTCAAAGGGCTCGGAAAGCTAAAAGACATGCAAGTCACCATGTACATCAACGAAGTAGGTAAACTGGTAGCTCAAAATCACAGCACAGTTCTTGTACACATCCAACCGCAGGTAGAAGAAGAATTAAAAAGCTTGGTAGCACAGGACATCATTGAGCCAGAGGAAGGACGGACGCCATGGGTGTCCCCCATCGTGGCTGTGTCAAAGAAAAGCATGCAGAAGATACAAATTTGTATTGACATGCACCTAATGAACACTGGCATAGAGAGAGAACGACACCCTGGCCCCCATCTAAATGAAATGATCAGCTGCCTCACTGGAGCGTGCATCTTCTCCAAGCTAGACTTGTTCAAAGGCTACCATCAGTTGGAACTAGACCTGCAGTCCTGTTACATCACCACATTTTCCACCCACTTCTGATTGTTTCGCTGTAAGCGACTAAGCTTCGGGGTGTCATCGGCAGCAGAAGTATTTCAGGAGATGGTGAGACGGGTGACCAGATCTGTGAAAATTTTTCTAAACTACAGCGATGACATACTGGTATTTGATCGCACAAACGAAGATATGACTTGGCAGTGTGAGAGGTGTGCAAGCAACTAGCAATGGCTGGCCTGACACTGAACGAGGAAAAATGTGAAATGGGAAAAAGAGAACACGTTTTCCTTGGACACATCTTCTCCCAAAAAAGAATGCGGCTACACACCAGCAAGGTAGAAACATTATGCACACATGACCTCCAGCGGACGTGGTAGAAGTGCGGTCGTTTCTGGGTCTAGCAAGTTACTATGCACAATACATCAAGGACTTTGCCACTGTAGTACCCCGCTTCGTGAACTGACAAACAAGGACAACCATTCCTCTGGACTGTGGAATGAGACAAGGCATTCAAGGATATCCAACAGGCTGTCACAGCCACACCATGGCGCTTTTTAGGGGCAATAATTTAATGCTATTGTAATGCTATACTAAATTAGCATCACAAAAATAACGCTAATCCAGTATGGTGTTAAGAGGTCCATTTAAATCAATGGCAGCCTCATTTTAACACCTGCAGTGAACAGACGTTAAAATTTACACTAGAAATGGCGCAATTGTATCTTTTAGATACCATTGCACCATTTTTAGTGACCCTTGAATGAGAGAACACCCCCTTTGCATATATAATATATATATTATGCATGATGTGTTATAAAGGGTTTACAAGGTGGCGCAAACCTTGTTTGCGCCACCTTGTAAATACGGCACTATGGTAGTGGCCCATTAGCGTCACATTTGTGGCACATGTTTTGCACAAATGTGGCGCTAAGGGGCGCAAGGGCCTTGTACATCTGGCCCAGAGTCGCAATACCTGACGTACAACAGTCTCTCAGACACTGTTAGCGATTCCCCAATGGGTCACAAGGAACCTGCCTCACTAATATTCATGAGCCAAATTGCAATTGCAACCCATTTGGGAATGGCTGGACTCACAGGGATGGCGGCCTGCTGGGGACAGCAGACCAAAATATCTGTGACTGCTTTTTAAATAAAGCAGTTATTTTTTTTAATAGAGCCCATTTTCCTTAAAGGAAATCGGGATGCATTTCAAAGATGAAAATGAAACGTTTCAGTTTCTTTTTTTTTAGCGTGTGGACCACTGCATGGTCTGAATTTTTTTTTGTGTCCCCAGTCACAAAAGGGAAAGGGTGCCATGGGGACCCCTTCCCGTTTGCAAATGGGTTAACACCAATTTGAAATTGATGTTAACTGCGATTGTTTTACAACCACATTCACAGTCACAAAACATTCATACATACCACTGCCACTCACAATTAGGATAGGATGCCCTTGGCACAAATCTTCCTAATTGTGACTCGCAAACCTATTTTGCGATTCGGTAAATAGATAACTGAATCACAAAATAGCATTTGTACACACCCAAAATGCTTTTTTATGTGTGCAAACAGCTTGCACCTAGAAAAAAAGCTTTGTACTCCTGGCCCTATTTTTTCTGGTTTATTTAGTGAGCATGCTAGCCTTCCAAAGTGCAAACGCATAGCCATGCTGAACCAGCTTTTGTCTAATTTCAGCATATGGACACTTAGGGGCAGATATGCAAACATTCATGAAATGCAATGCAGCAAAATAACTTGTTGCACTGCTTGAAAGGGAAAGGGCAGGAATGTGCCATATTAACTAATATATGAAGTATTCCTGATCTCTTGCTTTGCTGGTGCACTGAGTGCTGCCTAGCACCAACAGAAGCACCCTTGCACTATGGTGCAAGGGTGCTTCATTTACAGGCAAGATTGTTTTGTGCAGAAAGGTATACATTCCTGCACAAAAACAACCTTTAGAGTCCTTTTCCTCTGGAAAAAACAAGGCGAAATAAAGATATTTCTCCTTGGTGCACCTCTATTGGGAAGGCACACAATTTCAATGCATTCCCAGGTTTACTACCTTTAGCATGGGCTGTTGCATAAGAACACCAAATCTCCACCTATCTAATGCCTTCTCGGCACAGAGTAATGCAAAGCAATGACTTGTGCTGCCTTTCGTTACTCTGTATTTACCAATCCATGCTGGGTAGTGAAAGGTGGGTTTGCGTGGCTTAGTAAATCTGAATTAAGGCCCTTGCATTGCCTTGCCTCACCTTGCATGATGCAATGCCAATGCAAGCGCTTTATAAACCTGGTCCTTACTGTACAGTAGAGATTGGCAGGGTGGAGTTCCTCTGTGATTACATTACCTTTTTGGAGCTGCTTCCATTTGGTACGTTCACCTCTTGCTGCTTCCTGAGCCTAAATAACTGTTGCTCACAGGACAGGCAGTGTTGTAAACAAAACACCTGATGGAGCATTTTCCGTATGCTCTAAATTGAGATTGACAAATCTTTTCACCAGAGCAGGGGGTCAAATCAATTAAATATGGCATCAATTAACACTTAATTTACAGTAGGACACATTTGGTCACACAATGAAAACCCAAAATCGGAAATTAAGTTAAAGTGTTTTATTACAGATGTATATTTAGGTTAATGTAAACAATTCTAACAAATAAACTGTAAAGATACAGTTTCACAATAGGGTGACCGAACCTTCAGAAAAAATGTAAACGGAGCAGCATTAAACAAACTAAATATTATATAACAGCTATACAGAATAGCAGTAGTAAAACATGATGCTCAGAGTATAAGCGCTGACCAATTAGTTTTAACATTAGTACAAATCAAAATCAACTAACCAGTTGACTAAAGCAAAGGGAACCCTCCTTAAATACCACCAGGCCATTAATTGATATGAACTAGCTATAGAACATGGGGACAAAAAGTAAAAAGGAAACAAAGGACAAAAAGAAGCTGAAAAAAGGACATCTGGGGTAAAAAGAATCTAACCAAAGTGGCAAAACAATAGGTAAAAATGGAATTTGTCAGCATTTCAGAAGCTTGGTCAGGAGTCTTCTAATGGGTCAATTAAAATATGAGCACTCTCAGCAAGTTGTGGGAAAATGCGGTGCAAGGGCAAAGAGGTATGTACCTCTCCAAGTCCAAGGGAATCTCCCATGAAACTGACTGAAATCAATTAATTAATTTCCAAATTAAACAATGATTTGTCCATTGGTAACACACAAGGATCGAATGATCACATGGCCCAATCTCATATTTCATGGCAAACGTTTGAAACAGTCTCTTAATTTCCAAGCACCATCCTGGGAAGGTAGCTGTCCATGGTTTCCTGTGTGAATTCTGTGACATAATGAATGAGGGCAGTGTAAACATTCTCAGTCTCTCCATGTCTCTCCTTCAAAGTTGCTTTCTGAGGCTCTCGGTGAGTAAAACAATACTGCATCTATTTCCAAACTAACAGTTAATGTGAAAGCCACCTGAAACTGAATGACACCTTAAAAAAAAACTGTTATGGAAAGTTTCTAGTAGGCCAAACATGGCTAAGCTAAAGCAAAGTCAGAATTGCATATTACATTTGTGTTATTCAGAATACATTCAGACTTGTATTCTAAATGTCAGTAATATTTCTTCACATTTAAGTTTCAAGATACAATAATTATAAATGTATAGAACTTGTTAACATATATAAATTAATACGACGAGGAACTACATTTTTAAACATTAGACTGCTATATTAATACATGCATGTAATGAAATTCAATATCATTTTAAGGGTAAACACTCTCTAATATCATAAAGAAACATATAAAATCATAATAAATGGTTACATTTCAGTTAATATGGTTATACTGCACAATTTGTCTTTCTAACACTACAGTGAATGCACTCCATAATTGATTTCGAGCACCCTACTTCCTACTAAATGACTATTATTTCACACATTGTAATTTCATTATGGTCACGTAGAGATCAACTTTGTGACGTCAAAGGTGACAGACAAATCTCAGGTGCACTACACTCATCAGCACTGTGTGCCTGAATGGCTCTAAAAGACTAACTACAGTGTAACAACATAGATTGAGTGTAGAAGATTTGGTCAGACCACTAGTCTTTCTGCTTCTGTGTCATAAATTTTCCCAGATGTAAGCTGGCCAAAGATGAGAGTTGTCAATGATACAACCAGTCATTGCTGACGTAAATGAGCTGAAAATGGATAATAGACTGAGAGGTGTACTGAGTAGGGGCCACCAAATTGTGTTTGGCCTGAGGCCCCCAGAATCCTTAAGATGTCCCTGTTGTTATTGTGAAAGTATGGTTCAGTGTTTTTATGCCACAAGAAATTGAATGTAGTTGTTGCCTGTCAATAGACAGACCCTCTGGGCAATACCTGAATCTCTGCTGGGCTGCTTGCCACTTTAGGAATGGACACAGGGATTGAAGAGTAACACTGACAGTGCTGCACTGCAAGGACAGTCAGTGGATTGATAATGCTTTAGGTGCTTTCATTTGTCAAATGTACTAGTTATTGCATTATGGGATGGCATGTATGTCTGCAAGTTTGTGGCTGTATATATGTAATGGCAAATATGTCTGCATATATGTCTGCATGTGTATGACAGTATATAGGCAATGGCATATGTTAGACCTGTCAGCCTTAGGGTGGTCTTCCCCCTCAACTTTTTTGCCTTCCTCTGCCATGTTTCTGACCTCGTTTTTACTGGTTTTAGAATTCCTCGCACTTTACCACTGCTAATCAGTCCAAGGTCTGTAAATTAAATGCTGCCAGTCGGCCTGGAGCACTTATTGTGCCACCCACATCAGAGGCCCTTTAAAAATGTCTCATACTTGCCATTGCAGAGCCTGTGTGTGAAGTTTTAAACTGCCATTTTAGCATGGAAAAATAAAAGTTTTGCCAGGCCCAAAACTTCCCTTTTAATACATATAAGTCACCCCTAAGATAGGCCCTGGACAGCCCAGAGGGCAGGGTGCAATGCATTTACAACTTTTTTCAAGTTTTACATGTCCTGGTAGTGAAAAGTTCTTAAATGTGTTTTTCACTACTGCAGGGCCTATTTGTCCAATAGGTTTACATTCAAGTTGCCTTGTTACACTTTATGTGTAATTTCTCATTGGGAAGAGATAAATCCTTATAGTATGGTGTCTCTGGAATCACAATTTGAAATCGCAACTTATACGGCAATTGGATTTTAAATTGCAATTCTGAGAATTACACTTTTAGAAAGTTCGCTACTACATCAAATAGAACAAACAAATGCCAGTGCTGACTCTGTTTGACCAACACAATAATTTCTATGCTGATCACACAACTTAATTATCGTGATCACCTTCTTAATTCTTCATAGTCAAAAGCACATCATTATACCATTTACATGGGACTGTCAATACCACAGGGACAAAATCTTTTTGTCACGAATACAAAATCGTATGTTACAAATCCCACATACAATAAACATCAACATGTTGAGCCAAACACAAATTAATATGCAAAATTAACCAAATGACACATATATGCAAACTTCAACAGATCAGTTCTGAATTTGTGAACACCCAAAGGAGCACGAGGGCACATTCCCTAACGAAGGCCCTGCTTAATTGGCTTAGAATTTAGGAGTGACAACAATGCAGTTTCCTTTAATGTATGGCCTGTCACAGGGATCAAACTATTCAATTATTTTACAGCAACAATTCCCTGTAGGCTTATAAATCCCTTTAACATTGATACACTTCCCAGATATCAAGCTGTGGATCGGTTTAAAACCCAACATTGATTTTGGGGTTCTCTTCAGGACCCAGAACTGTAAAAAACATGAGTTTTAGTAGTGTCCCAAGGCATGATAATTATCACCCATCTTTTGTTTTGCCTGTTTTCAAAACTGAGGCATGGAATGTACCAGTCATTTACTTCTTCTTCGACAAAAATGTGTATTAGTTAATTGCAGAGCAGCACGTCTGCTTCTTTTTACAGTTCTGGGTCCTGAAAAGAACCTCAAAATTAATTGTGGGTTCGAAAATCATCAGCGGCTTGATATCTTGGAAGTGTGTGATTGTTAAAGGGATTTATAAGCCTACAGGGAATTGCTGATGTAAAATAATTGAATATTTTGATCCCTATGAGAGGCTTTACATTAAAGGCCATAGCATTGTTGACAGCAGGGCACAAGTCCTAAAACAAGCACAAGCAATAGGTCTTGCATTTGCTTGAGTTACAGCTATTGATGTTGTAAATTCATAACTGGACTTTTCTTGCCACATAAATTGGTGAACCCTGCCACATAATGTGGGCCTCTTTGCCACATAATTCCAGTGGCCATGCATATAACTAAAGCACTTCCAATTACCTTCTTCTTCTATCTGCAGCAAAAAATAAAAATGTTGCCATTATTTATTATATTTATTTATATTATTATTTTGCACCCTCTCCCCCAAGGAAAGAAGGCTATTAACACTTGCAAAGGCAGAACAATTCTGATGCTTTCACATTCATTCACTTTACAGTGGTAAAAAGGGGAACGGACATAACCATTATATAGTCCCTTGGCTTGATTGGGTGTATAAATTCACATTTTGTTTTATGTAGAAAGCAGGTTGTCAGCAGAGCAACTTGTCTGACTTCCATGATGGCGGTAAAATACCTTGTTTGAAAATCCATGATTTGCTGTGAACAAATTTTAAACTTGCCACTTTTAAACTTAATCTCAAAACATTAACATGATATTCACTCAATGTTAAGGTAGATGGGAGCAGCACAGCTCTTGCATATGGTGGTCCCATGGCAAAATGAAACATATAGCACATGTCCCTGACATGGAGAAACTGCATCTGTTTTGGACATTGAGTGCGATCGAGTTTGCGCTGTGTAAAACTTGAGAGTGCCATGGCCACCATGGAGCGAAGGCGAGACAAAACAATGTGAAGTAACTGGAAGTCATGCAAATCACTCCAATACTGCTGATTGAGTTTGCACTGTGTAAGACTTGAAAGAGCCATGGAGCGCAAAGGGGAACAAAATAAACAATGAGAAGTAACTGGTAGTCATGCAAAGCGCTCTGATGCTGCCAACTGTAAGACTTGAAAGCACCATGGAGTGCGAAAGGGAGAGGCAAATTAAATTAAAAAGTTGTCCGTTCACAGTAAAGCATATCGGCAATCATGTAACATGGTTGGTCCCCAAGGCGGTAACAAAACAGCCTCAAGGAGGGACAATTGTAAAGCATTTACGAGTGAAAGAGATGGACGTGGTTAAAAGCTCACAATACTAACAACAGATCAGAAGCGCTTGCGGGCGCCACCTAAAAATCCAGACCTGTTGGCTTTTCCAATGCTTGTGTCAGCCTACTTTAGTAGCTGAAAACGAAAGTTGTGGTTCTAAATACACAAATACTCCACAAAGGTATATTTAAACAAAGCTGCATTAACACGCTGGTGGAGAATGCATTAATTAATCACTGCAAAACTATCCGGTATTAGTATCACACTTTATGTTTAAGTATGAGTACAGCTTTCATTAGCCTCGGTATACAACAAGTAGTATCAACACTGTCTAGGAGGAGAAATGAATAATATGGCTCAGTGATTTTAAGGCTCATCATTGGTTTGAACTTGGGAAGGTGAACTCAGCCATCTATATTTCCAAGGTTACTAAATTGAGCACCATTCAATTGGATTATAATAGAATATTGCAATGTTCAGATAAAGATATTAGCATAGTATAAACTGATAGAAAACAAGCTGAAATGTTTGTTGAATTCAAATACTTATTGACTTTCCTCAATCAAAAGTAATATTTCAAAGTCATACATAAATCGAGGTTAAACAGGGCTAGTTTCAAAGGGTGCGAAATGTTGATTCATAGGTGCCAGCCAGATTTTTAAGGATAACCACAGCCTACTTACTCTTCTTCACTTTAGATTCACTCTATGCAAATATACCCTATGGTGATGTCCTGAAATTATGGTACAACTCTATTCCATGGTACAGTGACCATTGATCATAGCCACAAACAATAATTTTAAACAGTCTATGATTATTTTGGCAAAACCAGATGCCACCAAATCGCATCAAGCCATGTATGAGACCATCCTTTCAACACTTTGGCGTAGTCAAGAGGACCCAACATGCCACATAATTGACAAATACAAAAAATACAGTCATTTTTGGGGTTATAGCCAAAAGGACTTAAAACTATTTGATATGCAGGTTGTTTACAATGGAGGAAGCAAAGCACAAAAACCAGCGTGCTAAGTGTCATTGGTTAACCAGGACTAGCTGAATGGGTGATGAATGGTATAGGTGATACATTTACACTTGGTTGCTATGATATTCTCAAATTACAAGTTGATTGTCATTTGACCACAAAGAGAAACCTGTTATTTGACAAACACTACCCCGATTCACAACTGATGAAATTCGTATGTGCCTGAGGACTAAAAAAAGTCCATTATGTTAGAATTACCAGAGAGAAAGACACCCGTAGCTCTCCGGATCAGAAAACAAATACATGTTGGTGACCAAATATATAACGTCCTGTGAGCAAGAAATGTAACTAGTCGTAAGATCCACAACAAAAATAAAGCTTCAGCTGCAGAACGTTTCCCAACTCGGCCACAACGAAGATGAAAATAATTATCATTTGAAAGACGTTCAGAAGTTTAAGAGTATGTTCAGCAAGTGACCCCATTGTGCAAGCTTTCAGGGGAAGGGATACAGGAGCACTTTAAAATGTTCATGAATCTGAAGTTAAAGGACCAGTCAGTATTAAACAATCACCAATCTGCAGACAGCACAAAACAGTTTCAATAAGTACTAAACAAGAGAGAAGCTCAACCTTAAAATAAAAAAGTAGTCCAGAGACCATGCCTAAAACATGGACACTGCATTTGTCAACAGTAGTTGGCCGGTGCTCGGGGGGGGGGAGCTAAACATCAGAAAAGGCATGACATATGCATGCCTTTGACAAATGACAAAATAGGAATTTTAGAAGGCAAGCCCACAAACAAATGAAAGTGATGGACATGACATGAGTGTTGTCAAAAGCCCATCAGAAAGATAACAACAGGTCCGAATCGCTTGAGCACTCGAAAAAAAAAAGAGGTGGGGGGACTAACCAAGTTAGGCAGTTTACAAGTGACATCATAGTGCATGTCATCACAGCATGACATCACGATATTACAGGAAGTGGCATCACAACCCATGACCTCTGGGGAAGTGACATCACAGGAAGTGACATCACATCTTAAATCTTTACATACATGTTGCAGGTCTATCATGGGTACATTTGAGTGAATTATAAGATTTAACAAAAGAGATTTTACGTCTGGGTTGTGTCAAAAAAGTGACGCAACCCCGACACAAAATGTGGGCTTCAATTGATATTTTTATTTTTTTTAAACTCTGCCACAAATAAGTTGGCAGCAAGGAGAAATATAGCACTAAATCTATTCTGCAAAATTGGTTGCAAAGTCTACAGTTTCAAATATCTCATGGGGTTAAGGCACCTGCTGCCCAGATCTTTATGTGCCCGGTAAATCCCAAGTAACAAAAAGAATAGTAAGATAACCTTTGAGAGTAACGCATTTGCTGGAGAGACCTGTGTTTTCCCTTGTCACAGTTATGAATCAAAGAAGCGTAGAGGGTTAAAGTGTCTCCTGCAAAGCATATCACGCAGATGACAGATTTTTGTTTTACGTAGCTAGGTAAGTGAGTTACTGCTTTTAACAGAGAGATCCTTTTGTTCGCAGTTCATAAATTGTAATCCTAATATAGCACAGTGAGCTATGAAGGACATGTGACTCCTACTCCTTATATCCCTCACTGTCTTACGTAACACATTTTGTGCATTTATTTACACATTCACAGGATTTATTGTCATGTATTTTATGTATGTGTGATGTAAAGTGCTTTGACACCCTGCATTAGGATGAGGAGCGCTGTAAAAAAATAAAACAAAAAGGTGGTAGTTAAATTGGTAATTGTGTAAAGAATGGAACAGACCAAAACATCTGACATTCTTACAGTGCACACATATCTCATATACGGGGATTGAAAAACCTAAAAAGCATGCCCCTCAAGTACTTGTGAAGTGATAACAACAAGCTGTGTGCCTTTGTTTCCCTTCCTTTGTATTTGCATCTAGGTGGGAGGCTCAGATACCATAGTGAAACAAAAGGAAGCCTAATAGCCCTTATATTTGGCCTTTATTATGGACCCATCTTAAGTCTAAAATATGAAAGCCTCCTCGCCGCCTGCATGTCGCTGCTTGAAATGAAAGCAGACAACATGCAGGCACCGCTGAATGTGTCTCAGTGTCTAACAATTACACTGGGGGTACGTTCAGTATATTTCAGTGGGGCCCACTTCCTACAGGGTGTACATCATCCACCATGTGAAAATAGTAGGTGGATGCTGTGTACCTACTTGTCCCCCCGACTTGTGCCCTTGTTGACACTCCTAGGTACTAAGCCAATTCAGCAGGGGCTTAGTAATGGAATTTCCCTTCGTGCTCATTTGAGTGTTCACAAATTCAAAACTGATATATTAAATTTTGACATATTCATATGTGTCATTTGATTCATTTTGTATATTTATTTTTTTATTGCCTCAATGTGTTGATGTTTATTGTATGTTGGATTAGTAACATATGTTTTTATATTCGTGACAAAAAGATGTTGTCCCTCTGATAGTGACAGTTGCATGTAAATGGAATAATGATGTGCTTTTGTCCATGGAGAATTTTAGAGGTGATCACGATAATTAAGTTGTGTGATTAGCATAGAAATTATTGTGTTGGTGAAACAAAGTCAGCGCTGGCTTTGCTTGTTGTTTTGATATACTATAGGCCTAGCCTTGCTGAGGTTAAACAGACACAACCTCTTGTTAGGTTATTGGACTTTTAGAAAGTTGGCATTTTCTCTCTTGCCTTAGCCATTTGGTCCCTGCAGCCTTTCTCTGGTCACATGGCTGGGTGTAGTTGGTATTTGGGCTTTGAGTATTCCTCCTAGAACGCCACACACAATGGTAGCTTAGGTGTGACTTTATGGGCCATCTTGAACAGGATGGGAGGGAGAAGCTGGACACAGCCTCATTTACACCTGAATGGGCTGTGTCCTGTCCTCACATAAAGGGCTCAATAACCCTGAATTGATACTTCAGCCAGCTTTGAGCCAGGGAAGAAGAGGCAGGGAATTCCTTGCACTTCACAGTGAATATTTAGAAGTTTCTTCCACCTTCCAGACCAAGGCTGCCAAGTTATAAATACTGCACCTCACACATAGCCACTTCAGTACACTTTGGGGCTTTTAGATACTCAACCAGGAAGGAGGACTACTGTGCATCTGAAGGGCTGCCACTCTGCTGGACTGCACTCTACTGGACTCCTGCTTTGCTGTGCTGCCCTGCTGCCTGCTGCCCTCTTGCCTGGGTGAGAAGGACTGGACGCGCATTTCTTGAACCCAGAGTGACTCCAAGGGCTAGTTGGCTGGCCTCCTGGCCTGAAGTTCCATGGCATAACAGACTTCCAACCATCCTGCTTCTTCCCCCGGACTCTGCCATCTGTGAGTCTATCCTTCCAAGTGGTGCCACCCCAGCCCTGTTCCCTTGGAAGTGGGCCTAATGTGGTTGCCAGCAGGACCAATGTATGCTCTCTGCTGAGCGACTCATCCTTGAGCAGCACCATTGAGCAGCACCGACAAATCTCCTCAGCTGAGTGGCACATCCTAAAGCAGAGCCAAAGCATTGGCACTGTTGCGTGGATTACACCTTTCACAAAAGACTCACATCACCTCTGCATCTTGGGTCAAAGGCATCACCTTTGGAACTGCCGCTGCACAATATTTCCCTAGAGCAGATCCTTCGATCCCTTGTCTACGTCAGCCTTGATGACAATGCTGAACATCTGCATCTCAGCTTCACTGTTCTTCGGAATCAACTGCACATCTTATCCCGACACCAGCCTTCGCATCGCAAGCCCCGTCAACTGGACCCTCGATATTGATGCAACAAGACCTTGCACTGCAGCCTCACTACATCTCAGAACTGATGCATCACCTTGACTTCATGATGCATCTACGAAACCAATCCACACAATGCTGTACAAATAGAATCTCAGGTACTTTGTTCAGCGGGCCTAACTGGGTTCGCTGTAGCCGGCCCATGTTCCATTGCGGTTGGCCTGAACTTAGGACTTTGACCCAGTCTGGAAGGACCAGATAACCTCAATAGAGATTTGTCCTTTTGGGCACTATTTTTACTTAAAACTTTAAAAAATAAATATCTCTGTTCTACTAATTTGAGTTTTGTCATTCTGGTCTTGTTTTATTTTTTAAATCTACTCATTTTCTAACTTTGTTGTAGGCAGTTTTGTGGTGGTATGTAGTAGAACAATAACTTTTAAAAAGTAGGCAGGAACACCCAACTCCATCAACACACTCCAAAGACACTCTTTGGGGACAAGGTCAAAAGTGGATCGAAGATCCACGAAGACTACATGAAGTCTACTGCCCCTTAGAGAGACATACTTCCAGAACAGTAATTGCAGGCAAAATACCTTGTCAATTGTTCCTACACCCTCTCTAAAAACAGCTTGCAGTGTGATTAAAACCAGGCGTGGCAGCTCTGCTAGGGCAGAGGAGTGTCACCACCACCCCCCGCCTGCAGCAGCTGCTGCAAATCCATGTCATTTTGTAGTAAAAGGAGCTGGGCATTGGGAATGACGAGCATTGAGGGGGAGTCTCCGGCCAGCCATACACACATGCGCACTGTGCTCTCTCCAGCCCGGCACTGTGCTGCCAGGTTAGAGAGAGCAGGCACAGGCTCCCAGTCTGCCTGGGAGCACCCTGGCTGGGTGCTCCCAGCGAATCCTAATGCTGTTCTGAGCAGCGCCAGGATTGGCCCCAGGGCAGGCTGAGAGCCTGTGCCTGCAGCCGGCAGCAGAGGAGCAGCGCAGTGGTGGCAGCGGTGGAGACGATGCAGGTGAGGGTATTTTTTTTTTTTATAATTCCCCAACCCCACCGCCCCCTGTCACTGCATGCTGCCCTGTCCATAAAAAGTACTGCAAGACGCTCTAGGCTAAAACATCAGATTCGACCATCCACTCATTCAAAACAGTTTTAGCTCACTATCAATTAAGCTGCTTGGCCTGTAATTGGCAGGTAGAGATCAACAACCCTTCTTAAGGATGGGGATGATCTCCGCCCCTGCCCAGGAGGGAGGCATATATGCACCAGTCAATTAAGCATTAAAGAACAGAACAAAATATACTCAAACAATTTGAACAGATCAGAAAGTCACTTTGTTTAACCCTTTTGGGGATCATCAAGTCCAGGGCTTTAGAAACCTCTAAGTTGGATATGCAAGGTACATGTAGTGATACTAATTAAATATAAGACAACATAGGCATCATATCAGTGGATTTAATGCTCTTTAATCGATGTCCAGTTCCACTAGGCATTGCCTGAGAAAGGTTCTTGCCAGAGAGGACCTCAGAGTCTACATAAAAAGGGTTCCATGTGTTCACCCCAGAGTCCTGGACACATATCAGAGCCAAGTATAGTTCCTGAGCAGCAACTACCATGTGATGAACTGCTAGCTCTCAAACGGCCACCACAGATTTCAACTGGGAGAATTGTTTAACCCAAGCATCCACAGCAATGTTACTATCAAGCCGAGCACATTTACCCGGGTCACCACCAGCAAAAGTACGCCTAAAGGAACAGAGATCTATACTTTTAATAGCATCCAACATTGTGGCCCACTTACCCCATTCCCAGTCTTTTTAAACCATCCTGATAGTGGCTTTATAGAACAACCTGGCTGCCTGAATATCCTCTCTAGACCCTGATTTAATGGACCCTAGCATTCAAAAAATCAATCAAGAATTTGTAAAGCTCAAATACTCACCCGTGAGGATCTCAAGGAGCTGGAGGTGAGGGAGGTGCTGAGGATCAGTCGAACAGCCAGGTCTTGAGGTCCTTCCTGACCTGCGATAGGTT
Source organism: Pleurodeles waltl (assembly GCF_031143425.1). Taxonomy (NCBI): domain Eukaryota; kingdom Metazoa; phylum Chordata; class Amphibia; order Caudata; family Salamandridae; genus Pleurodeles; species Pleurodeles waltl. The sequence continues at coordinate 165,371,258 of NC_090443.1, read as the reverse complement.
GGGGGACTGCCAGAGGTGGATGGGGTGGGTGTTTAAGGGCTTGGTGGCGACATGGGAGAAAGTACTTCCTCCGGCTGTGGTATTCCGGATGCGGGGGATGTTGGCGAGGGCCTGGTAGGCAGAGGGGAGCTGTCTGGTGGGAGTGTAGAAGGAGAGTCTGTGGTTGATGTAGGCTGGTCCGACGTCGTGTAGGGCCTTGTAGGCGTGGGTCAGGAGCTGGAAGGTGATTCTCTTGTTGATAAGCAGCCAGTGTAAGTCTCTCAGAAGGGCAGAGGTGTGGCTGTGTCGGGGGCGTTCTTGATGAGATGGGCGGAGACATTCTGGATGCGTTGCAGTCTTTTTCGGGTCTTGGTGGTGGTTCCGGTGTAGAGTGCGTTGCCGTAGTCGAGGCAGCTTCTGACAAGAGCCTGGGTGACTGTCCTTCTGGCTTCGGTAGGGATCCACTTGTAGATTTTCCGGCGCATGGTGTGGAAGCAGTCTGATGAGACGGCGCTCACCTGTCGGTCCATATAGAGTGATGAATCTAAGATGACGCCGAGGTTGTGGGCCTGGTCGGTGGGGATAGGGGTGTTTCCAAGGGCGATGGGCCACCAGGAGTCATTCCAGGCAGGGGGTGTAGCGCCGAGGATGAGGACTTCTGTTTTGTCTGAGTTCAGTTTGAGGAAATTATCTTTCATCAAGGCTGCTTTTATTCCTTCGTGGAAATTGATCTTGGTGGTGGTCGGGTTGCTGGTGAGGGAGGCGATCAATTGGGTGTCGTCGGCGTAGGAGACGATGTTGAGTGCATGGCCTCTAACGATGGCGGACAGCGGGTCATGTAGAGGTTGAAGAGGGTGGGACTCAGCGAGGATCCTTGGAGGACGCCTTAGCTGATCTTAGTGACTTCCGAGGGACAGAGGGGGAGTCGGACTTTCTGTGTTCTTCCGGTGAGGAACAAGGAGAGCCATTGCAGTGCTGAGTCTCGGATGCCGGCGTCGTGGAGTCGGGTGCGTAGTGTGTCGTGGGAGACCGTGTCGAAGGAGGCAGAGAGGTCCAGGAGGATGAGGGCTACTGTCTTGCCTCGGTCGAGGAGGGTGCAGATGTCGCCTGTGGCTGTGAGGAGGGCGGTCTCGTGCTATGGTTGCTCCTGAATCCTGACTGAGAGGGGTCTAGGATGTTGTTGGATTCCAGGCAGGTGGTGAGTTGTTTGTTGACTGCCTTTTTGATGACTTTGGTCAGGAAGGGGAGCAAAGAGATGGGCCGGTAGTTCTTGAAGTCTGTCGGGTCGGCAGAGGGCTTCTTCAGTAGAGGTTTGATCTGAGCATGTTTCCAACTCTCTGGGAAGGTGGCTGTTTGAAGGGAGAGGTTGATGGTATGTCGGAGTTTGGGTATGATGCTGCTGGTTTTGTTGAAGATGTGGTGGGGGCAGGGGTCCGTGGGTGCTCCTGAGTAGATGGTTGCCATGATGTTGCAGGTCTCACGTCAGTGCTGTTATTCCAGCGAAGGAGGGCGGGGGGGCGTGGTGACGCTTTGGTTGACGAGCTGGTGGTGGTAGTAGTGGGGGGGCTCTGGATGGTGAAGCTGTTGTAGATGTCTGAGATCGTACGGTGGAAGTAGTTGGCGAGGTTTTTGCAGAGTTCTTGCAACAGGGGGATGTTGGTGGCGTCAGAGTTGGGATTGGTTAATTCTCTGATGGTGGTGAAAAGTTCCTTGCTGTTGTGGGCGCTGTTGATGTGTTGTTTCAGGGCTAGTTTTTTGGTGGTCCTGATGAGCTGGTAGTGATGCTTTTGAAGGTTTTGTGGTTTGTGGGGGTCTTGTTGGTGCGCCATTTCTTCTCTAGACGTCTGCAGTCCTGCTTTGATTCTTTGAGTACGGGATGAACCAGTTTGCTTTCTTGGCCGTGCCTCTGTTGTGAGGTGTCTTGAGGGGGGCGAAGGTGTTGGCGCAGTCGGTGATCCATTTGTGGAGGTTGTGACCCTGGCAAGGCACTTCATCATCCCTACCTGATTTGGTATACCATGAGGCCTCTCTGTTTATGTTCAGGACACCCTTGGACTCTTTTGTGATCTCTTAGGGAATCAAACTTGGAATTATGAATTCCACCTAATTTCTTCAGAGGACCCATACAGTCCTCAGGTGTCTTGTCAGATACCACAGCATCCAGACCAGCTATCACAGCCTCTAGTACCTTAACCAGAGTTTCTTCCACCTCAACCACCACTCTCCCTTTAAGCCTACGTCAATTATTTCTGGAGCGCAACCTTCAGTCTAAAACCTCATTGGGGGGGGTTTGAATCAAATCACCCAGGGATGTTAGCGTGAGGCCTGGGGCATTATGATCACTATCTTCCCTAAGTACTACTTCCATATCAGTCAGGGCTGGTCACATCCTTATATCCAGGAGGATATAATTTATTAAACTAGAAAATTGCAGCTGATGAAATTTATTACCCCCTTTCCCATCAGATTTAGTTCTCCTATTGCATGCCTGAAGGCTGTTGTTAATTATAAACCCATTGAGCTGCAATATAGCAGCAGACCACCTTTTCACTGGCGTGAGTGTAACGTCAGGAACTCCCCACACATTATGCGCATCACTACACAGATCCTTATGATTGGCTGACAGCAGTTCGAATATACAATTAAAATCCCCTGCCACAATCTTAAATTAGTCTCTGAAGCTTTAACAAATGTCCACTAATCAAATCAATCACTTGCACCTCGCCACTGGTGCCCCCTGGTCTGCATTATACTTCAAACAAATAATAAACCCCATCACTTAAAAACGGTCAGGTAAATACACAGATTGTCAGGGCTGCCCAAGTTAAAGGCCTTATGCAAGCAGCAAAGGAGCTCTTTACCCAAATTACGAATCCCCGCCCCCAGGGCCTCCCTTTCCCTGAGGATATATCTGCCAGGAACAAGGTTACAAACCCTGTAGGGAAGTGCCGGGGCACCCCCATGTTTCCTGGACAAGCAGATATCAACGGAGTCTATAAACAAGCCCCAGATCGGACATGCTAATTTAGGTGCAAACCAAGCAATGTTCCAGGAAGCTAGCTTGGTGATGTCAGGGGAACAAGGGATTGGAGTGCCAAGCCTACATGGCTCTGAAAGTGCCAATGGAGAGGGTGATAAACCACAAACCTTAGAGGGCAACGTACACGAGCCAAAGGGCTCGCTCGCAGAGCTAGGTGAGTTACTCAGGCACGGAACCTCTTCCACCGGGAGCATTAGTGAATGAACCACCCCCAAATTCCCAATTACCTCAAGGAGACAGGATTTACTATTGCTGTTGACGAATGTCGGCATATTTGTCCGTGTGTATGACTGTTTATATGCAATGGCATATATGTTTTTATGTGTGTGACTGTATATATGTGATGGCATGTATTTCCGCATTTGTTTGATAGTATATATGCAATGGCATAGATGTCTCCATATATGTCTGCATTCGTGTGACTGTTTACATACAATGGCATATATGTATGCATGTGTGTGACTGTATGTATGCAATAGCATATATGTTGGCATGTGTGTAACAGTATACATACAAGGATAGAAAGTCCGTGGATTGATAATGCCACAAATGAGCAAGTAAATTCATTATGCAATGGCATGTATGTCTGTGTGTGTGTGATTGTATACATGTTCCATGTCGGTGACAATAAATGTGGACCAGTAAAACATAAAACGTGTTAGTTGGAGCAAGTGAAGTATTAAACTCAGACTTAGACATGTTTTTACTACAATGTAAAGTTCAAGTCACTTGGTTTTACCACAACGCAGGGGCTTACTTTTGAATCCTCATCCTGTTGAGCTTTTTTGTATCATATGCTTTGAGCTTGTTCTGTGGCTCTACTTAAATACCTATTTTTACAACTAGAGCACATGAGCCCCATCTGTAGCACCTGCTAAATATGTCCCTCAGTGTTACTGGCGCCCCCATATCGAACTACAATATTCTTGCCATGGAGGATTTAGAGGCCTTTGTAAGGTTTTTTTCAGCTACTCTCTTACTTTCCTCATGGCCTCCTACTGCCTCCATGTGCATCTTTAAAGTGTTAAGCACCACGTGTAGCCGGAAGGAGTCACCTTCTCCTCTTAGGAGCAAGGTGAGATCAATAGATATGTATGGGTATTCCAGACAATAATCTTTATTTCGGCATTACGACATAAAAGATAAATATATACACTATGAAACAATAAAAAAATAAAAACCAATGACAAAGAAAAAAAACTACACACAGGAACAATCCACTTTCTTCTGGACTTACTATAAGCGTGGCAGAAGAAAAGGTCGTGGGCTTCAGTTTCGTTAGATCCACCAAGGAGGGGCAAGCCTTGTTTTCAGTTAGCCTTGCATTTGTCCATTTAGAAGTATATGAAAATAAGGGAAAGGTGCCTAGCCTGAATTGCACATCCAATTTCCTTAGCCAGGGTTGATTGCCTACACCCTGCGTATAGAGGACTTCTTCCAGGGCTAACCTGTAGGGGGTTAGTTCCGGGGTAGCCCAAACTCCCCTCCAATATGAAATTGTCTTAAAGGCTGTCTCCTCCGAAATTGATCGTACCCCATATCAAACCTGAGTGGAATGACTGGTGTATTAACAGGAAAATTCTGCAACTGTCTCAAGAAGCGATTCTCTAGTTGACTGTGGAAAATTCACTGATTTCAGGCCCATTAACTCAGCATCATAAAGTACCTCCCCAAGGCCTGAGCAGTATAGATCGTGATAGCAGGTGAAATGGGCTTAAAAGAAGACCCCTGATGTACCTTAAGAATCCCATCATCATGAAATTCCAACTTGAGTCTTTGCTTTGAAATGTGAGCGGCCCAATCCATCTGTACTCAAACGAATGGAACTATTCTAGACGAGTACCATTTATACTGGGGTTAAGATTTACATGGATTGAAAACCATGGGGCAGATTTATGATAAGTGGCACTGCATCTGGTGCAGCGCCACTTTTCTTGCCCCCCTTAGCGCCCCCCTAATGCCACCATGTGAGCACTGTATTTAAAATACGGCACACCATGGTGGTAGTCATGGGGATTAGTGTAATAATGTTTCACGCTAGTCAGGTGCTTTGCAGGATTAGTGTAAAAAAATATTAGGTAATCCTGCGAAAACACCCAGAGGCCTGGCAGTCTCATAGATTCCTTTGCGCCATTTTTACAGCCCCCTTTAGCACCGGAACGCCCCCCTTGCACACATTTTGCCTGTAAGCTAGCTTCGCAACACGCACATGGGTCCCTGAATCTACCAAGTTCCAAAATGCCACATGATCTTTACGTTGGGCTGCGTTGAGTAATTCTGTCCATCTACCCTGTTCACTTTCTTTCTCAGTGATGTTGAGTGCCCTTTTATAGACTGCCCTTTTTTGCTGGATGAGATTTTTATCCTGGGCTTTGATCACATTAAGTGGCGACAAATTCACTTCCCTGAACTTGCCATTTAACCAAGAAGGAGTATGCTTCCTTTGTCCCACATGATTGATCTCAGTATAAAAAACATTCTTTAATGCTCTATATAACTGGAAGTGTATGTCACCAAACTTTAATGAGGAATCAGGATTGCCTAAAACAATGGGCAGATTGGTAACTTCATCAATGCCCTTCTCGACTTCCTGGTAGATTTGTCTCAGTAGAGGTTGGGACTGCCAGACCATACACAATTTGACTCTACCTTTATTCGCTGACACCAGCAGTCTATCATCAAGGGTTATCCACTATCTACTGGCTTTGGTACTGCATGCCGCAAGGGAAAAATCTAATGCTAGGGTGTTGTGATCACTATCAAGTCTAATATTAATTGCCATATCTTCTACATACACCCACAATCTGACATCTACCGGTATGTAGTCGATCAAACTGGTACATCTCACCCTATTCAAGGTATGCACCCCCTTCCTATCGGACATTGTTCTCCCATTGCTGGGTCGCAGTGAATGACTTAATACAAATGCATACATTTGCAAAGCCAGCGCTGTCCATTTATTAATGGGAGAAATACTCATGGCCGGAATCGACAAGAGATTATCTTCAGTAGCTGAGATAGACTCACAGTTAAATTCACTCACCCAAGGTTCGAATTGACAATTAAAATCCCCACCAATAATTTTAAATGCTGACCCAGGGAGGGTGGCCAAGTGGACATCAAGAGTCTCCACAACTATTGATTTGTGTCCCCAACCTGCAGATCTCGTGTATACATTAAATACATAACATTTAAGGAGAATGAAAAGGACAGGCAAATACAGAGGATATCATCAGACACTATCTCAATTGGCTTAATAGTACAACCAAGAAGGACACCACCCCATTTGGTCAAACCACCAGAAGGTCTACCCCCCTGTTGCTTTTTTACAGTACGAGGGAAACCCCACTTGATGATTCTCCAGAAGTTGCAATGTTTCTTGGAACAAGCAAAGATCAAACTGATCTACATACTTTCTCCAATCTGGGCAGTCAAATTTAGCGGCTAGACCAGCAACATTCCAAGATAGCAATTGTACTGCTATGTTGGCCTGCTCGTTGGCCACAGTGATCTTGAGGCCAGCATAATCAGCCATAACCAAGGGACTAGGTAGAGAATATCCATCAGGGCTGTCAGGGCACTCATCTCTGATCTTCTTGGGGCCTGTAAAGTGTGTTTGGTCTGGAGCTAAATCTACCCTTACCCCGGAGTGAGGTAACAATTGTGTAGCAGAATAAGAGACCCTAATATCACAGTCCAAAGGATGGGAACCCCATCAGGGCCTCACAGATAACTCCCCATTTGCACCCCAGGGGGCCAAATAATTGGTCTTGCTGAAGTCACTTGCAGGCATAGTAACTTCCTTCCCACCACATGGGACCCAACACTCGTTAGAACTACCAACCTCTGCCCGGAAATACTTGGGAGGCCCCACGATTTAGTGAGTCCATCAACTTCATCCAGGGCTTCATATCTGTTCACAACTGGAATGTTGTATATCCCCTTTAAAACACACCCATGTGGAGGCCAAAATGTACTAAGAGGACAACCTCTTACTCGCTTTATGTGTTCTCTTCCAGGTTGAGAGGGGGATTTGTAAAAGTAGCCCAAAGGGAGGAGTTTGATATCTTTACCCTGGACCCCTTCTTGGGGAGCTTCCACCAAGAGCCTTCTATCCAGGTCCGAGTCTCTAAAGTTTATAATAACACAGTCCCCTGGCCAATTGATCCGATCATTCCCACTCCACCTTACCCTACGAGTGAATAAAATGTTAGATGCTGCAGAAATGGGGAAATTCCTATACCTTATCAAGCAGTGGTGGCACTTGTTGTCCAACTCCTTCTGCAACTCTTTCCGGCCATTATTCTGCAGCCGGACCTCCATCATTATTACTACAAATTGACAGCATGCTGGTGGTAGGTTAATTATGGGCAGCGGGGAAATCTACCCTATCACTTGGCTAGACGCCAAACCAGGTTGCGGGGAGAGATCGCTCTTTCTTTGGTCAAGTTCTTGGGCAGGTCTGTGAGCTGGAATGTTAGAAGCTGTCCAATAGGCGTCAAGTTATCAGTAGCTGGTATCCTGTCATTTTCACAAATACCAGCACTCAAGACCTGGGTGGTGATTGGGTCCCTGCCTCTACCCTGAGATGTATCTGGGGGTTTGTCTCTGTTAGGAGCATTTGCCAGAAACCCTATTTGATTCTCAATCATCTCCAAACAGGTCAACATTGGGTCCGTTGCGTCCTTAATATATTTGCCAATGCATTTTCCAATATTCTGGAGAAACTCCTCCTCTATGAGCTTCCCTTTGGTAACTGACTCCAGGCCCCCACCAGACATTGCTTTACTGACAACCTGGTCCCTCTCTGGGCTGTAACCCTCTGCCTCTTAGGCCTCTTGATGCCAACCTCCGGTCTTTTCCTTTTACCCATATTATGTTCAGTGAATATAGGGGCCATTTCCTCCTCCACAGGGCAAAACCACCCTGGATGGGAGCAAGTAGGATTAGCAGATTCTACAACAGAGTCTTTGTAACTCGCGACTAAGGAAGGAGGAACAACTGGGCAAACAATCTGAGCAGCCTGGCCAATATCTCCCTCATATGCCTCCTGTAACTCATCTTGGGCCAGAGCTAGGACATGAAAGGAAGGAGCAGGGGGGATTATGGCAAGGAAAAAAGAGACAGCCTTCTCTCAGCCAACTCGATCTCCTTGGAAACAACACCCACAGCTCTTGGCAAGCAGTGGTCCAACATGGAGTTTACTGTGGGGGTGACAGATGTGGCCTTCCATTTCCCCATATTAAAAATTCCAGAAGTCACTAAACCACACTGCCAGGAAAATAACACTTATAGATTTGGCCTCTCCAGATCTACATGGCATAAGATGTCAAAAATAAGAACAAAATGATTACAGTACCTTAATGGGAGCCAAATACACCACCACATGGGCCTCTGCTGAACCTGCTCTGATTAGAGTTGACCTGCCAAGAGACAGGGCCCAGCCTGGCCTCAACCGGTCGCCGACAGGCACTGACAGGTCTGCTCTTTTCCTGATCTTCACACGGGCACATGTCCAGGTGCATACCACATGTGTCATGAGCAGCAGGCACTTGCCCTAATTTAATAGAGCACCTCCGAGCGTGAGCACCAGTGTAGGCATGGCCGTAAATGTGAGTGTGGGCCTGGTAGGCCAGGTAGTCGTGTGTCCTGGACTGGCTCCCTCCGCTGCTACTCCAAAATGCCATCCACAGTACGGGCGCTTGCCCCAATTAAATAAAGCACCTAAGGCGCAAGCATCAGTGTGGGTATGGCCGTAAGGGGGAGTGTGGGCCCGGTATTCTTGTGGCATGGACTGAATCCCCACTGCTGCTACTCCAAAATGCCATCCCAGACAGAGGGCACTTTCCCCAATTAAATAGAGCGTCTTCGAGTGTGAGCACCAGTGTGGGTTCTGCCGTGAGAAGGGAATGTGGGCCCGGTAGTCCTGTGTCGTGGACCAACTCCCCCCCGCTACTCCAAAACGCCATCCACAAGGCAGACCTTAGCCCCAATTAAATAGAGCACCTCCGGGCGATAGCTTCAGTGTGGGAGTGGCCATACAGAGAGTGTGGGCCCGGTAGTCCTGTGTCATGGACCAGCTCCCCCCGCTGCTATTCCAAAACACAGTCCAGGCACTTGCCGCAGTTAAATATCATGAGGGCTTGAGCTGTAAAGTGCATGTAACTCGCCTGTCACAAAGACTCCACCTCAGTCACATTATAGATGATGCATGTACATCTCTTAGCTTCCCCCAGCCTAATATTCTTAATGAAATGGGAATTAAAGGATCCATGTGGTTATCAACCCATTTCTTCAACAGTCTCTGTAGTTGAACACCTGGGCATGATTTTTCTGGACAGACTACAGGATTGAGCCCCAAAGCACAGTGTTAATACCTACATTTAGTAACCACTAAGTGCATAGAGCTAAAGAAGGAGGCCCTCCAGTAAGGACCTATGGAACCCTTTTTCTCTATGTTTGACATGGTAGAGAGCACCAAGTTGTGGGAAGTTTTGTGCAAACAGGATGTGGAAGAAGAGCTTTAAGTTTTATAATCTAGAGTGCAATCATTAGACAGTAAGGTGGTCATTCTGACCCTGGCGGTCTTTGACCGCCAGGGCGGAGGACCGCGGGAGCACCGCCGACAGGCCGGCGGTGCTCCAATGGGGATTCCGACCGCGGCGGTAAAGCCGCGGTCGGACCGGCACCACTGGCGGGGTCCCGCCAGTGTACCGCGGTCCCATTGAATCCTCCGCGGCGGCGCAGCTTGCTGCACCGCCGCGGGGATTCCGACCCCCCCTACCGCCATCCAGATCCCGGCGGTCGGACCGCCGAGATCCGGATGGCGGTAGGGGGGGTCGCGGGGCCCCTGGGGGCCCCTGCAGTGCCCATGCCACTGGCATGGGCATTGCAGGGGCCCCCGTAAGAGGGCCCCTACATGTATTTCACTGTCTGCTGCGCAGACAGTGAAATACGCGACGGGTGCAACTGCACCCGTCGCACAGCTTCCACTCCGCCGGCTCGATTCCGAGCCGGCTTCATCGTGGAAGCCTCTTTCCCGCTGGGCTGGCTGGCGGTCTGAAGGCGACCGCCCGCCAGCCCAGCGGGAAAGTCAGAATTACCGCCGCGGTCTTTCGACCGCGGAACGGTAACCTGACGGCAGGACTTTGGCGGGCGGCCTCCGCCGCCCGCCAAGGTCAGAATGAGGGCCTAAGTGTGTGATATAGGGCCTGATTCTAACTTTGGAGGACGGTGTTAAACCGTCCCAAAAGTGGCGGATATACCACCTACCGTATTACGAGTTCCATAGGATATAATGGACTCGTAATACGGTAGGTGGTATATCCGCCACTTTTGGGACGGTTTAACACCGTCCTCCAAAGTTAGAATCAGGCCCATAGTCTTAAAGCTGAATAAACACCTTCCTATAAGTCAATTAAAGGGGATAGGCAAAGGTGTGTGCTTCCCTTTTCTACTTTTACATCACATAAGTATAACTGAGAATCAGTTATTGGAAATGCAATCTGACTCATAAAAAATGAGGCTTAAGTTCTGCCAATACTGCTTTGATGGAGATGCATGGCTTGTCGCACAAACTGCTGGTGAGCTGGAGAGTTTGTTCTGCAGGTTTTTTCAGCGCTGAATGCTCTCTGCTCAGTAACCAATGCTGAAAACACTTATCTTGGAAAATAACTGATGTCTAGAGAAGGTGGATTTATTTACCTGCCTAGTGTCAAGCACTGACCTGTTTGTCCCACAGAGACACAATGTTGAACAAGTTGCGTATTCCCAATTCCTCCCAGACGTTGCATGCCTTCCACTTAAATGCAAATCATCGGCACCGGAATTTGGGGAAAAGGGATGGATGAAGAGGAAGAGAGACTGGGGCCACAAGTCCAGATCCAAATTGATATTGATGGTTCTCGAAGAGCCAAAATTTCCTATGACAAATTACACATCAGTCAAACAACTCATTACTCCTAACACATGTATATACTAGTCTTTAACTACTATGTGCAAACTAGGTGTACCTGTTAGGGTCCCCTTTCCCACTTTAGATGGCTCTCCCCCATCCTGTAGGAAGTTTTGGGAAACGATGTGGATTACCTGTACATAAATAAGAAGCTTGAACCTCTCATAGTATTTATAACTACTCCCACTGTGACTCCAGATTGGTCCCACGTCACCCCAATTAATGCCTACCTAAATGTTCTTGAAGTTCTGTGCATACCTTGCTTGATTCACCTTGTTGAGATTTCCAAAGATTCTGACTTACTCTACTTCATAGTCATTCAAACAGATAACAAATAATGACAACGAATATTCAGGTAATTAGGGTTTGCAGACATGTACGGGTTAATTAATGCACCGTACTTAAAATTCCAAGGCACATAATTTGGTGTTTTTATCACGCATAAAACATAGGGTGCAAGGTTTGCATCACTCTGGGAACATAGGGTTAGTATCAAAAGATCATAGTACAAGATTTCCATCACTCTGGGGACATAGGATTAATATCAAAAGATCACAATGCAATGTTTGCATCTCTCTGGGAACATGGGGTTAGTGTACAAAATTCATGTTGCAATGTTTGCATCACTCTGGGAACATAGGGTCAATATTAAAAACACAAGCAATCAGTTTTATCACTGTTACATCACATAGTAAGTTGAGCATATCAATGACAAACCTTCAGGCCATACACCGAATGCTCCGTATCATTAGCATCAATTTAGAATAATGCAAATGTCATATTAAACTTAGCGATAACAAAGGTATTCACAATACACTGTTTGTATAATAATTGCACAAAAGAATTTCCTTAATGCAATATATAGCAGGCAACAACCATAAGCTTTGCTGCGCAACAAGTGGCGAGTATCCCAGTGCCCTTAAACGCCAATGATGTACCTTCTTAGGTGCACCTTGCTCCGAAACATCTGACTATCGAATATCTAGTCAGCAAATGTCAGGTTTTCACATATAAATGCCTTTCGAGTGCATGCAGTGCATTGCTGCCTTTTTAGTAGTTAATTCTCTTAGGGCCACATGTAGGTAGCTTTTTGCATGTCGCAAACAGTGAATTTTGCTGTTTGCAACGTGCAAAAAGCACATCGCAATGCACAAACCCCGTTTTATGATTCGGTAACCTGGTTACCGAATCGCAAAATGGGTTTGCGACTCGCAATTAGGAAGGGGTGTTCCCTTCCTAATTGCGACTTGCAGTGCAATGTAGGATTGTTTTGTGACCGTGAACGCAGTCTCAAACCAATCGCATTTTGCACCCATTTCAAATGGGTGGTAACCCATTCGCAAAAGGGAATGTCACTGTAAACATTTTTTCAGAACAGGCAGTGGTCCTATGGACCACTGCCTGCTCTGAAAAAATTAAGCGAAAACATTTCATTTTTTGTTTTTGTAATGCATCTCGTTTTCCTTTAAGGAAAATGGGATGCATTAAAAAAACAAAAAAAAACTGCTTTATTGAAAAGCAGTCACAGACATGGTGGTCTGCTGTCCGCAGCAGGCCACCATCCCTGTGAGGGCCGCCATTCGCAAGGGGGTCGCAAATTGCGACCCAACTCATGATTATTCATGAGGTGGGCATTTGCGAACCCCTTGCGAATCGCAGATGGTGTCAGGGACACCATCCTACATTCGGATTTGGAACTCGCAAATTGCGAGTCACTCTGACTTGCAATTGGCAGGTCACAAATCTGAAAGTTGCTACATATGGCCCTTAATCTCTTCCTCTCCCAAGAAGCAGCATACAATATACAGGATTAAAAGTGAAGATCAAATGTGGAGACGCAGAGAGCCCTTCCCTGCAGCCGGTGACCTTTACAACAAGCAGTTCACTCAGACAGGGTGTGGTTTAAATACATACTGCATCTGGCCACACCCAGTCTGAGTCATAGGGATGCTAGAGGCTTGAGCAAAATGTATCCTAAACAAGCGTTAGTCTTAAACAAGCATTGGCCCCAACAAGCATTGGTCTCTGTATACCAGCATTGGTCTCTGTAAAACATTCTTATGGGGTTACAACACACATTGGTGCCTACAAAGGCAGATGATTAGATTAAGGATTATTTACTGTAGCACTTCCAGGTTTGCAGGCTCGACACCTAGGGAGGACTTTTGATGCTAAGCTAAATTGGTCTGCCAAAGTCAAAGTAAAAAAGTCCTATGCACCAATTAATAACTCATTGATCATTCTATAAAACAGTCCATTATCAACAATTCAGTGAGAAACCCTAGTCCATTAATAGCATCACAGGCTTAAAGTGCATATACATACAACATAATGCAAGTGACTAGAATTGCAAGCAGTAATTGATACCTCATAAAACAATTTATGTGCACTCTGACCACAATGGATTGATGAAGACTTAATTCAATGTTTTCCTTAAATTAATAGTCCACCGAAGAGATTTCACCATTGGCCAGCAAATGTGTATTGATGGTAAGGGTTGTATAAAAACCAGAGCTTCCTTGCATTGCCTAAGGTTAGCGTGTTTCCTAACAGGCAACAGGAAGTGGCTTCTGGTCTGCCGAGGTATATCTGGATAGGACAAAACTGATAATGGTCAATGCTGGCATTTTAACTTCTGCAAACAACTGTGTGAGAAGCAATGCTCTATCTGAGATGAAGATCTATAATATTTAGAGAATTCCCTCAGTGATGTATGAGGCTCGTGTATTGGGATAAATTAAGGTACAAGATGCTGATAAATGTTCTCAGGCTACCATGGTTTATATCAAATTATGATAGCCACTAAGAATTGCACCTGCTTTTTTCTCAATAACATACTTAAATGGGCCACAAGGGCACTTTGAATATCAGAGTGGACTGTTAGAAATGGGGTCTCTGGTTGGCAGTGGTGTGCGTACTGACCACGTAGGGACCCTCACTCTATTCAGGGTAAAGGAGTCACACAGCTAAGAAAACTCCTGCTCACCCCCTTAGCAGATTGGCATGAGCAGTCAGACTTAGCGGAGGCAATGTGTAAAGTATTTGTACATGCACACACAGTAACACAGTGAAAACAATACAAAAGGACTCTCTACCAGTTTAGAAAAAAAAGCAAATATGTATCTGAATAAAACAAGACCAAAACAACTAAAATCTAATATACACAATTTTCAAAGATTAACTGTAGTATAGCGCTTCGAAACACAATATTTCCAACTGGGTGCCATCACACTTGATGGAGTTGCTTCCAACAGACTGACGCTACTTGTGAGGGAGTGCGGGCCAGTCATGGAGAAGAAATGGACACCGGGTACAGTGTCTTCGAAAAAGAGGAAACAAAGATGTTGCAAGACATTGCAGAGGAGAGGTGTAGCTGTAGCCTGTGCAGCGTTTTTTTTCTCGACTGCTACCAGGGAGGCGAGGCATCTGTTCCTTACTGCTAGGCAGGGGAGGTGAGGCATCGGTTCTTTATGGTTTCAGGGGAGGTGATGCGGATTCGATGGCGAGACATCTGTTCCTTATGACAAGGCGGGTTGATGAATCCAGCTGGTCAATATGCAAGGCGTCAACTTTGGGGTGTGGCAATCACACCACGGGGCCACAGGTGCTGCGGGAGAGTTAGGTGTCATGGACGTCAGTGACATGGCATTGGGACTCACGTTGTGGCAGGACTTCGGAGGTGCTGCAGCAGTGTCCGGTCTGGGTTGCAGGTCCTGGTCGTTGCACTCAGTGGGGACCACGACTCCAGTGCAGGTGGCAGGACAGAGTCGGAGAGCAGCTCTACTTCCAAAATCACTCTGGAGTCAATGTGCTTAGTTTCTTCTTGGCTGCACCAGAGATCACTTCCAAGGGCCTAGGAACTGGATTTGGGACCACTTGGCAAGTCTGGACTCTCAGCGCAAGAGAGCCCACGCACTGTCAGGTGAAGTCTTTGACGGCACAGACGTCTTAACAGGAGGCAAGTTCAGTTCAAGCTCTTGGAGAACCTTGGAAAGCAGGATGTAGACAGTAAAGTCCAGTCCTATCACTCTCACAATAGAATCAGCAAGCAGTAGTCCAGCACAGCAAAGCAACAGGCACAGTTGCAGTCCCTCCTACAGCATCCAGCTCTTCTTCCGGGTAGAATGTCCTCAGTCCAGAAATGTTCTGACTATGTGGTGTCAGGGGTCCAGTACTTATAGTCATTTCTGTCTTTGAACGAGGCAAACTTCAAAGAGAAGTCTTTGTAGTCCACAAGACCCTGCCTTTCCCTGCCCTGGCCCCAGACACACTCCACAGGATTGGAGAGTGCTTTGTGTAAGTACATACACAGCCCTATTCAGGTGCAAGTGTCAGCTCCTCCCACCACTCTATCTCAGGAAGAGCCATGAGGAATTCAGGGCACACCTGAGCTCCCTTTGTGTGACTATCTAGAGTGAATTCACAAATAGCCCAACTGTTATCCTGACCCAGACGTGTATTCCACAGACAAACAGGGCAACAGAATGGTTAAGCAAGAAAATGCCCACTTTCTAAAGTGGCATTTTCAAACTTACAATTGAAAGACCAATCTCACTAAAAGTCAGATCTTTAAATTGTGAGTTCAGAGACCCCAAACTCCACATCTCTATCTGCTCCCAATGGGAAATTGCACTTAGATGATATTTCAAGACAATCCCCATGTTACCCATTGGGAGAGATAATCCGAGTAAAAGTGAAAACCGCATTTCGCAGTATTTCACTATCGGGACATATAAAACACACCAGTATATGTCCTACCTTTTAAATATATTGCACCCTGCCCCTGGGGCTGCCTAGGGCCTATTTTAGGGGTGCTTTACATGTAGTAAAAGGAAATGTTTAGGCCTGGGAAATGGGTGTACTTAGAAGGTTGAAATGGCAGTTTAACACTGATGACACAGACACTACAGTGGCAGGTCTGAGACATGTTTACAGGGCTTCTCATGTGGGTGGCACAATCAGTGCTGCAGGCCCACTAGTAGCATTTGACTTACAGGCCCTGGGAACATATAGTTCACTTTACTAGGGACTTACTTCCAAATCAAATATGGCAATCACTGGTAAACCAATCACCAATACAATTTAGACAGGGAGCACTTGCACTTTAGCTCTGGTCAGCAGTGGTAAAGTGCCCAGAGTTTCAAAGCCAGGATAAAACAACATTCAGCACAAGCAAAAAATTAGGAGGTCAGAGGCAAAACATCTGTGGAGAACCTTGCAAAAAGGGGCATTCCCAACAAAACCGTTCCCAGCCTAAAGCCAGAGTAGGCCAATCAATACCTTGCTGAACTTCCCAGCTCAGGGCGATGCAACCTGGACAATGGCCCACTACTGCAGGGGCTCTTGCCAGTTCTACGTCCCTCTGAACTAAGATAAATCCCTATGTTTACACTCTCGGGCCCACTGAACTAACACAGGGTGAACCCTTCTCCCCATCTCTGACCTCCATGTGTGCAGCACTTAACCTTACCTTCCTCACAGGTGCACCCCAGGAGGCAGACAGTCAAAAAGTGGGGGCAGTCACTCCAGGCACCATGCACCCGTTTCTCTTGTCACCTTCCACCAGTTCAGGAGTGGTACACTGAGACTGGTCACTTAACTTAGGATCTGTACCCTGGGGATGAGCAGAGGACAGGGGTGGGCTCCCACTCTTCCTGTCCTTCTTGCTGGGGCCCTGTACCTTCCACTTTGGAGTGGTACCCCCAGAAAACTAAACTGTTAGAGTGCTTTTGGTAGCCACACCTCCCAGTTCCCCTGACTCTGGGGGGAACTCATTCCCCGGAATGCAGTCTACAGGAATCTGGGGGATAGCTATGACCCTTCTTTGGGTCACCTCCCCACCCCACTCTAGGGACACCAGAGCCATAGGGTGGAAAAAGTCCTGCCCATGGGCAGGAATCACTATTCACACATGGCCAGTGTACTGCTCTGGGTAGACTAGCTTTTTCACAACCATTGTCCGGCTAGCCCCAGGGTCACTCAGAACAGTGACTGGGACCCCCTTCACTTTCACCTGGTGGAAGTAATGACTCCCACACTCTGGGATCACCAACTCACCCTCTGAGTTCACCTCCCAATTAAGGGAGATTATGGGATGTTCAATGACCAGCCCCTAGGTATTAACTCCCCCTAAGGCCACATTGGCCACCCTGTAGTGGGGCCACCAGTGGAGGTTTTCTCAGGACAAGCAGAGTCCCCTTGTGCCCTAGCTAGGAACACTCAAAGCAACAGGGTTAAAAATGGAGCACCCTTGTCCACCGCCCACCAGAACATCCCTCCTTCGTGTCAGAATGGCCATTGGAACCTTTCTCTCCCCCATTATCCTGGGACCAGTCTGTGTCTGCCTTGACCTCCCCCCTCCTTCTTCTATTGGGGACCCTGACCACCCTTGGCTGAGTCTCCCACATACAACTTCTTTTTGACCCTGGTACTGTCCCAGCAGTCCGCGTCCTTGGTAATCCTCCTGGGGCCAGTAAGATTGCTCTCAATCAAGTGCTTGCCCAGCACTGGAAAACAAGGACTAAACAAATGCTCCCATGTAATAAATTGTACAACCCATGATAGTCTGATACCCTGCTGCCCTTCACCCAACCATCTAGTGCTCTGCAAAAGGAATCAACATACTCCACATAAGTTTGAGAACCAGGTTTGGTACTCTGCCTAAACTTTACCCTGTAACTTTCTGGGTGAGACCTACCTCCTGGTTAGGGTCTCTTTCATGGCAGAGTACCTCATCCTATTTTCTTTTTCTAAAACCAACAAGGTGTCCCCAGCCTCCACTAAGAAACACTTCCACATGCCCACCACCCCCCAATCTCTCTCAGGGTCCCTGTTCATCCTCAGTGCCACTTCATAACTCCTAAAATAACTACTCTATGTTATCTGCCACAACAATATCCTACACCACATCCTTGGGTATATGTACCTTTCCCTCAAACTGCATTGTAGATCTGCTGCCACCGCCTGTGCTGGACCTGCTCTTTAAGTCCAGTTGCTTCAAGCTCAGCTCATGAGCCAAGATCATTTTCTTTTTTCTATGGCCAGTTTCTTTGCCTCCATTATGAGCCTTTCAAGCTCCAAATTGTGCTTCCTAGCTTCCTGTCTGTCCTCCAGCTCCTCTGGAGTCAGCCCCTTTAAAGAAACACTGCTGCCTGTCCTGAAGGTACCTTCACTCTAGGCAAATTCAGATTATCTACAAAATCACCATGCAGGTCCTGCTCCTTTCTATCCACAATAGCATTCTCATCCTCTGTGAGCTCACCAGCCTCCTTCGCTACCAACCAGGCCCTCTGCACCTCTTGCAGCTCCTCCCTTCTAGTTAGGCCGTTAATAAGATATTTTAGCTCCTTTTAGAACTTTTAGAGTTGAGACCCCAAATAGGTCTTGTTAGAAATGGGGTCTCCAGTTGGCTGCAAGTCCCTTCGTAGTATTTGATTTACAGGCTCTGGGCACCTCTGGTGCACTTTACTAGGGACTTTCCACTACATCAAATATGCCAATCATGGATAAATCAATCATCAATACAATTTAGACAGAGAGCATATGTACTTTAGCACTGGATAGCAGTGGTAAAGTGCCCAGAGTCCTAAAGCCATCAAAAACAGATCAGGAAAAATAGGATGAAAGAGGCAAAACATTTGAGGATGACCCTGCTAAATGGGCCAGGCCCAACAGGTCTCCAACCGCTACTGCTCAAACACAATATCTGCAGCATCAACGGATGGTTCCCCAGACCGAGACATGATTGTGAATTAAACCCAAAAGTTGCAAAGTTTCAAGAAGGCAAAAAGGCCCAAAAACAGAAAGAAAAAGCAGTATGTGGTCACATAATGGTCTGCAATATGGAAGCAATGTACACCAATCACTGTGTGTAAAGTACGAATACAAGTCCTATCCTCTCCGCTGATCACCAATGTTAGAAATGGGGGTTCTAGTTGGCCGTGGTTTGCACCCCGTCCACGTAGGGACCCCCACTCTAGACAGGGAAACCGAATCACACAGCTAAGATAACCCCTGGTCACCCGCTTGGTAGCTTGGCACGAGCAGTCAGGATTATCTCCGAGGCAGCGTGTAAAGTATTTGTACACACACACACACAGTAACACAGTGAATACAATAAAAAAGGACTCCACACCGGTTGAGAAAAATAGCCAATATTTGTCCAAGTAAAACAAGACCAAAACAAGAAAAAAAAAACAACATACACAAGTATAGATGTGAATTTTCAAAGATTAACTATACTATAACGCTCAGAAACACAATAGCTTCATCTGGGGCTCTGGCGGTGTCTTGACGGAGTTGCTTCCAACAGTCCAATGCCATTCGCACGGGAGTGCGGGGCAGGTCACTGAGTAGCACCAACTCCAGGTACACTCCCTTGAAAATAAGCAAACAAGACGCTACACAGAGTCGGGGAGATGGGGGGTTGCTGGAGCCGGTGCAGGGTTGGTTCCTTACTGCTACCGGGGAGGTTAGATGTCGGTTCCTTACTGCTAGGCAGGGGAGGTGAGGTGTCGGTTCCTTGGGGTTGCAGAGGAGGTGATCTAGCATTGGTGGCCATACACTGACTAGAACCCTGCACCCATACAGCATGGCAGGCATCAAAAAAGAATTCGACACAGTGTGTATTCACTCCCTTGTGGTTGCTGTGCTGCCCTCAAGCGCCTTTTCAACTACTGATTGGCCACTACCAGTATGCGGGCCACAGGGTCCAATGGGCACCCCTACCTCACTGGGAGGACATCCCCAGCTGGGCCTCCTCGGTCTTCTGGGCCCAGTGTCACAGGTCCTCCTGCCTCTTTCTGCAGTGGGTGCTCCGCCCAATATGTATCCCAAGGGTCCGCACATTCTTGGGGATGGCACTCCATAACCCTTTCTTCTGATAGGGGCTGACCTGCATGGGGAACACAGACAAAAGGACACCATGAACTCCACACTACATTTTGTTACAGCAATGGCTTACATACTGCATAGATCCCACATTAACCTCACACACTACTCGCACCTCTGCGTACACATTGCATGCAGCAAAAATAAACTCCTCTAATTACACACTACCAGCACAAACATACATCTACATATACCCATTTTGAAACCAAAGTACCAAAAAGGGGCTCGTCTGTTGATCTGGAGTCCCATACAACTGTCCATACAAGGGTTGGACCCCATTCAGAAGCCTCTGTAGTTCCTCAGATGTGAAGGCTGGGGCCCTACCCCCTGTAGCATGGGCCATCACGGGTTCCAGACACAGGACACAGCAGCACACGCAGTGGAGGTGTTGATGTGTTGAGAGTCAGGAATCAAGTGAAGTGGGATAGAGAAAATGGTGGTCACGTTCGCGCAGGTGAACATCGTCACCGCCGACGGTGATCATCATTGGTTCCTGTGCTCCGTAGACTGACATGTTAACCAATTAGGAGTTGCACGGCGGTGCGGACCGCCTATCGCTATGACGCCAAATGCCAGCGGAGTGAGGTCACTTCCACCTGTCCCTGCATACAGCACAGGTGGTTGTCATTTCCTGATAGTGGTACTCATGGGGGTCAATTTAATGTGCATCATAGGTACCAATGGTAGACAACAAGGCACTTCCAGTCCGCCACATACTTTGGTTTGGTTGAAGACTCTGGCACACAAATTAGATCTCATACTAGTGCATTGATTGCAGATGAGTAGTTGACAGAACATTTCAAGTGGGACACGGCACACGACTCCGACTACATCTGGGAGACTCAATGGCTAATGAAAAGTATTGGTATTTTTGAGGAAGTCCATTTGCATGTAGAGGACACCAGTGCAAATTACAATCATTGTTTGGGCAAATTGGATGTGACTGCTCTGTGTACTTTGATATTGTGTGTCCATCCTTCCTGTAGTCACACACTTCTGATGTTTGGTTTACTTAGATACCAACCACTGTGGAGGAGGGGGAGGAGGCAGGCACCCCCGTACAGACCCCTAGTCAACTTGACTACACTGGAGGAACGGCACATTATAATGACATATAGGGCCTGATTCTAATGTTGGCGGGCGGCAGGAGCCGCCCGCCAAGCTACCGCCGCTGAATGACCGCACTGCGTTCAAAAGACCGCGGCGGCCATTTAGACATTTCCTCTGGGCCGGCGGGCGCTCTCCAAAAGAGCGCCCGCCGGCCCAGAGGAAATGCCCCTGCAACGAGGACGCCGGCTCAGAATTGAGCCGGCGGAGTTGCAGTGGTGCGACGGGTGCAGTTTGCACCCGTCGCGTATTTCAGTGTCTGCTTAGCAGACACTGAAATACTTTGCGGGGCCCTCTTACGGGGGCCCCGCGGCACCCCCTACCGCCATCCTGTTCCTGGCGGGCGAACCGCCAGGAACAGGATGGCGGTAGGGGGTGTCAGAATCCCCCATGGCGGTGCAGCAAGCTGCGCCGCCATGGGGGATTCAAAGGGCAGCGGTAAACCGGCGGGAGACCGCCGGTTTGCCTCTTCTGACCGCGGCCGAAGCGCCGCGGTCAGAATGCCCTGCGGGGCACCGCCGGCCTGTCGGCGGTGCTCCCGCCGACCCTGGCCCCGGCGGTCTTAGACCGCCGGGGTCAGAATGACCCCCATAGTCTGGACAGGGCCACAATTACGGAACTGTGTCAACAATTTGATTCCTACTATTCATAGCACTGAAGCAATACCCTATGCAGTACAGGTACTGTCAGTGCTCCACTTCCTGGCCAGTGGTTCCTACCAGGTGACTGTGGGCTTGGCTGCAGGAGTGTCACAGCCAATGTTTTCACATGTACGGAGCAGAGTTTTGGCTGCCTTGCTGAAACACACATGAGCAGCCATATCTCTATCCCCCAAAGTGATGATTTGCTCACTGTGAAGGCTGCATTCTAAACCATGGAACACATACCACATGTGATAGGGGCCATTGACGGGACCCATATTGCCTTGGTCCCTCCGAGGATAAATGAGCAGGTCTACAGAAATAGAAAGAGTTACCATTCAATAAATGTCCAGATGGTGTGCCTTGCAGATCAATATATCTCCCACGTTACTGCCAAGTTTCCTGGATCTGTGCATGATGGCTATGTATTGAGGAATAGCAGCATCCCACCGGTGATAGCACGGCTACAGAGAAAGAGAGTGTGGCTCATAGGTGAGCTAGAGGTTTAAGCCAATGTATGTCACTGTATGCCACCTGAAGTTGTACTCTGTGCTACTGTACGTGAGTAATGTGTGTCTCTCCATACTTCCAGGTGACTCCAACTACCCAAACCTATCCTGGCTGTTGACACCAGTGAGGAATCTGAGGACAAAGCCAGAAAATCAATACAATTAAGCACATGGTCGTACCAGAATGGTCATTGAAAATACTTTTGGGCTACTGAAAGCCAAGTTCTGATGCCTCCATGTATCTGGTGGATCCCTACTCTATGCCCCTGGGAAGGCCTGCCAGATAGGGGAGGCCTGATGCATGCTGAACAATTTGGCCCTCAGACGCCATATGCGATTCCTAAAGGAGGAGGGGGAGACAATGCACCTGTGGCAGCAGAGGACACTGAAGACAGTGATAAGGATGGGAGGATGTGGACAACAGGGCACATCTGATACCGCAGCACTTCCAATGACACTTGGGTAAGACTGTACTTCTGTTCATACCTCCATTACAATTAAGTGCTGTGTGGCTGCTGTGTTGTGCCAAGCACAAATGTGTGCATTATGTGACCTGACACTGTTCCATCTGTGGTAAGTGATGCCAGTGTTATGGTGATGTTGTACAAGCTTATTCAGCCCATGCGATGTGTCAGTAGTTTAGCTTTCTCAAATACATGCCCACTGCAAACTGTGTCCCCATCCCATACAGTATGTAGCATATGTTGCTAGGAATGTCATGTGACTTAGAATGTCCTTACACAACCAATCTGTGACTTCAATTTCCCTGACAGTGTGGCCCAGACTAGGTGGTCCAGAGGAGGGATTGGCATGCTGAGAACTTGGCAAATCTAATTCTGTGGTATCTTGTGTGAGGACCTGAAATGAGTTGTTTCTCCTCACTTGTGGTGTTATGAGTCAATTGCTGTGCAAATTACTGAGAAGAAGTTACCAGTTGAATGTAGACTGTTATGTCACAGGGGCTCATGTTGCTCTACTTCCTTTACTGTCATTAATGGTTTCCCTTTTTGCAGGTGTTGGTGTGGTCCCAACTGTGAACTAATGTGATGACTACAGACTGCTTTCACACCGTTTGGTGGATGGTGACTTGTGGCATGCTCTCACACTGGTCATGTGTACCCCAAACTCACTATCCATTGGATGGATTCACACTTTACATGACATTTGCACAGGATAATACAGGTCAAGACATTGCATATTGTTGTACCTAAAGCACAAAAACGTCAATTGTGTTCAAGTGTGTTTATTGAAGTGACAAAAAGGAAGGGATAGTGCAATAGAGTGGGGGTGTGGTGGATGAAAACTTCAGTGCAGTGGCCCAGGTGGTTTGTAGCACAAGTCCAGTTTCCATGGGTCCATAGGAAAAGGAGCAATGGCAGTCCAAAGTGAACAAGGTGTCTCAGTGGCACACAAGGGAGACATTCAGGAGAGGCTCATTTCCTGGTAGTGGTTTGGGTCTTGGCTACAGTCTCTGGTGTGTGTCTGGGTCAAGGGAACATTTGAGGGAGTGGTTCTTCTGCTGCAGAGGGAGGGATGCTGGTGGCTTGTGAATCTTGAGGCAGGTCCTCCTGTCCTATAGCTGCAGCAGATGTGGAAGGCTAGTGAGTGCACTGTCTAGTGGAAAGGGCCCGCTGGTGTGTTGTGTACTCATGCATGATGTTCGCCTTGTCACCTAGCACCCCTACAATGGAGGCCGTGTTGGAATTTAACCCCTGCAACTGCTGCATGACCTCATGGGGGTGTTCCCCCTGCAGCTGCTGGTTCTCCTGCAAGATGGTAATAACCTGGCCCATCCTGTCCTGGGATTTCAGGTAGGCTCCCAGGACATGTGTGAGGGCATCCTGGGCAGTCGGCTTCCTGGGTTGGGCCTCTCCTTGGCGCACAGCTAACCTCCCACTGGCACTGGCCCCCTGTGCCTGTGTCCCCTGAACTGTGTGCCCACTCCCACTGACACTGGGACCTTTATCGTCTTGCCTGCGTGGTGTCGACTCTGGTCCCTGTACAGGTAGGCACACTGTTGATTGTCATGTTCTAGGGACAGAGGTTTGGGGACGTTGGGTGGCTGCTGTGGTATTGGAATCCGAGGGGGGGGCTGTGGTGCACTGGGTGTTGGCTATGGTATCTGACTGACCAGTGGTCCCAGATCGGCCAGGGATATCATCCAGATCAAGATATCCAGAGTTGCCGTCATCACTGAGGGCTACTATTGGTGGAGGACTGGGTTGCCGTGGCACATGCTCGCGTCTGACATTGGCTGGGGTACCTGTGGACATGTATAAGATTTGTTACAGTCATTGTCAGTTACATATTTAGTATTTATGGCTTTCCCTATGGGATGGGTGATGTCCTTCCACCTTTGGTTAGTGTATGGTGATGGATTGTGGGATTGGTAGTGCTACATGCTGCCCATGCATTACTGTTGTGTCCCACGCTGTGACCACATCTCGGCCCACCTCAGAGACCTACACTGGCTACCCGTAATGAAGAGGATCACCTTCAAACTCCTCACCCATGCACACAAAGCCCTCCACAACACTGGTCCGGCCTACCTCAACGACAGACTCACCTTCCACACTCCCACCCGCCATCTCCGCTCCTCCTGTCTCGCCCTCGCCTCCGTCCCCCGCATCCGCCACACCACTGCCGGAGGAAGATCCTTCTCTCACCTCGCAGCCAAGACCTGGAACACCCTACCGCTCCACCTACGCCAGTCCCAGGACCTCCTTACATTCAGGACGCCTGAAAACATGGCTATTTGATCAGTAGGTTCCCCCCCCAGCGCCTTGAGACCCTGACGGAGGGTAGCGCACTTTATAAATCTCTTGATTGATTGATTGTGTGTGCATGCAGAGCTGGGGGGGGTGTGCTTGCAGTGGGTAGGGCATGCGGGGGTATACAGTTGAGGGTGGTTATGGGGGTGGTTCTCTGTATGGGATGGAGTGGGGGTGAAGGGAGTCAGGGTGAGGGGGTGACATCCCATGCAGGTATCTGTGGTGTTGAGGTGGTAATGGTGCCTTACCAGTGTCCAGCCCTCCAGTGATTCCAGTGAGGCCCTCTGGATAAAGGATAGCCAAACCCTTCTCCTCCCATGCTGTCAACTGTGGGGGAGGAAGTGGGGGTCCACTGCTAGTCTTCATTATGGCACCATGGTGCCTGGAGGCCACTGCACGCACCTTCCCCTGTAGCTTGTTTCACCTCTTTCCAATGTTCTCTCTTGTGCGTGGATCGGTTCCCACGGAATTCACCTTGTCCACGATCCTCCGCCATAGCCCCATCTTTCTGGTGATGGATATCTGCTGGACCTGTGCACCGAACAGCTGTGGCCTTAGCCTGATGATTTCTTCCACCATCACCCGCAACCCCTCATCAGTGAAATGGGGGTTCTTTTGTGTGGACATGCCTACTGTGTAGTGTGTGTGTTGTGCAGAGGGTGTTAGGTGTTGAGATATGGTTTGTGATGTATGATGTGTGATGGGTGTATAGGTGGTTGTGGTGTATGTGTGCAGTTCTGTCAATGTATGTGCTGGCAGCGTGTAGCAGAACTGTCGAGTTTGCAAAGACTTGTGGGTTGTGTAGGGGGGTGTTTGATAGTGCTGTTGGTGGGTGTGTATGGTGTGTGTATGTGTGGTAGGTGTGGATTTTTCAATCTGACCAATGTTGGCTTCTGTTAGTGTGGAGTGGCCAAATCGACTGCGGAGTCCGCACCGCCAATGGTTGACCACCGTTGAGTGTCCGCTGTGGTGAATCGTGGTTCATAATTTGGAGAGCGGTGTGTTGTAGGCGTAGCTGGCAGTGTGGTGGGTCTGACTGTTTTTCACCTCCGTTGGGTCTGGCGGAATTGTTGTTGTGAGTGATTTCTGTTGGTTTTGTGTTTGTGTGTCATAATCTAGCGGGGAGATTGCCCCCTATACGGTGGTCTGTTGGCAGCAGTCACCATGGCGATCTTGGGAAAAGACCGCCAATGTCATAATGAGAACCTATGTCATCTAAGGTTCTTTGCAAGTACATACCGAAGAGTCAGTGAAGCTTTAAAAAAAAGAGATTTATGTCAGCACAAATTATATTTCAGTACAAGAGTTCATTGAAATTCAAAGAAGCAATAAGGTGTAGCTAAATTTCCGGGAACCTGTACAGCAAGAAACAGATGTTTTAATGGTTCTGAGAAATTATCTAGGTGACAAGCATCTGCATAAATATCTGCTCTGGACACCTAAAGGTACTAGCATACTTTTGCCATCCCAATTCATCATAAGTGACCTTTCTCATGCACAGAGAAAGGACTTGTGTAAAGGCATTACAATAAATGCTACAGCACCCTCTGGAAAACACAAACGATTTATATTAGATAAAGGGGGAGACGTTTGCATTGACAAGGGAGCTATACATAGGGATGAGCACATGTTTATTTAAGTGTTTGAATTGTGAATTCTATGATGATTCACCACTTTTGGGATCTACTACGACCTTCAAAGGTGCATAAAATAGAGGCAGGTTCCCATCTCAGGTTGTGTGGCTCACCCTGCGGCCAGATGTCTATAGTGGGACATGACCAGATAATAAATTGAGTAATTCAGGAGTCTTCTTGTAGGGATATTGAACACCCTAAGGCCAATCACATAAGGTGTAAGGTGGAATCAGTCTGAATATTTTGCAGCTTTACAGAGTCTAATTCACCATCATGCAACTAATTACAATTTGCTCTTGAATGCAGGCTCAACCTTCTTCGCAGGTCAACCAATAGTCTAAGTATCCCTCCAGCAGTAGGATCAGGTTTCTCCTGAAAAGATTTAGTTTGAATCAAATTCTACAAAGCATGTTATTGTTAAGGGATGGAGTATCTGCCTAGTCAATTTCATTGTTTCACTAGGTTTGAGTTGACCCCACTCATACATTTTGTTGGGTAATCCATCTGCCCTTGTAAAAGTCCCCAGGTATTTCTTTTTGCTTTCGGATGTTACTCTTGTTGGGGCCCGATGATGCACGGATGAAGTTCAGCCCTCTATACTCTTTGTAAAATGGCATACTCTCCATCTTTAAAACAGCTTTTTCATTTGCAGCACTCAACAGATCACAAATCAGATCACTAGGCTGACGATATCTGTAGCAGTTCGCACTGTCACTGTAGTTTCATGAATACAAAATAGGGTGGCTAATGAAGAATAATAATTAATATGCACAAGCCACAAAAGTATCTGTAATAATTTGGGACACAAAGTTAGCTGACGGTTTAAACAATCTAATTCTTTATTATACAAAATAATTGAACCTTAATTCAGAAAATGTTAAAGGGTGACATCTACTAATGTTATTTTCACTACTGAAATGAAATTTTGTTCCTAAACCAATCTTTCTTATGATTTCCAGTTTAGTTTTTCATTTTTAGCCTGTGGAAGTTTACCTTTTTCCTTTATTTGAACCAAGTATGAATTCCAAGGATAAGTATATCGAATTGCAGTTTGTTATTTTCAACTAATAAAAATGATTACAATAAATACAGCCCAAAGCTGAAAGCAAAAACAGCGAAATAACGAAATATCCCATAGAAGTATACGATGGAAGGTAAAAAATGAGTATTAGTTCACAACATCAAATTTAAACTATTGTGTCTTTAGTGGAGGTTTTGTTTAACATCGCTCTATTTCCCTGTCAGGATCTTTAGTTCTTTAAAATATTTGGTGTTAAGACTCTGTCACTTGCTATTCATAAATTATTTTAAAATAAAAATGTCTGAGAAGGTGGTACTTCTTTTGCTGTCACCTGCTTCAGCTAAATAGCAGCTTTAGTGATTAGATAAATCAAATAAGGTTATTCATAGATTTAATTCCGTTACTATGTTACTGTGGGGCATATTTACAAGCAGCTTGCAGCGTCATTGCGTCATTAATTTTTGATGCTCCGGAAGAGCAGTAAGTACACCATCTTTATCATGCGACACATTTAGGCCAATGGGTCAGTTTTTGAAGGCCTGGCATCGGTAAAAACCTGCGCCATATCTGGCTGTGCGACACACTAATGAAAATATGCAAAGCAGGCATTTCCAGGCGTCCCCTCATTAATACTAGTGTAAAACTGATGCAGTGATATTTAAGCGTTTTGGAAAAAGTGATGCAACGTTGGCAAGCGGCATGCGGAGCCTGAAATGTGTCAACACTTCTGCGCATTGGAAACCCAGGCATAAGAACACACACAAAGCTCCTTAGTAATTTCAACTACGCCATGGAGGTGCTAATTCTTTAGCTCTGACTAGCGAGGAGACCACCTCACTACCACCACCATGAAAGCGGCACAGAAGAAGGGAGCATGTCTACTGCCAGAAGATTACTCTCATTGACCTCAGGGAGGATGAGGTTATCACCTATTATAGACTCAGGAGGGAGTCCATCATACGCCTGCTGAACCAGATTGCACCAAAGCTGCATCCACTAGTTGACAGGTCCACCAGCATCCCTCTGCAGGTCAAGCTGATTGCAGTCCTCCATATGTTGGCATCTGGTTCATTCCAGACACATAGCAGCCAGAGTAGCAGGAATATCCCAGCCATCTTTCTCTGTCTTCTTCCCACTGTTCCGCCTGTTCCCCAAGACACAGCAACAAGAACTGGACAGTAAGCAAGGCTTTTATGCCACTGCTAGTTTTCCACATGTCTTGAAGGCTATTGCCTGCACGCATGTGCAACTAGTTCCCCTCCTGCAACATCACATGTGTACAGGAACTTAAAGCACACATACTCGATCAATGTGCAGGCCATCGTGGACCATCAGAGAATCTTCTCAAATGTGCTGGCAACAAACCCAGGGAATGCACATGCTGCATGTATATTCCAGCCCTCCATTATAAATGGCCGGTTCCAGAATGGGCAATATGAGAATTTAATACTTGCTGGTAAGCAAAACTGAAGTATCTTACAAATCAACTCAAATCAATACATGCATTACATAATAGCCATCTCTGTGTCTGTTGATGAACATAGGAACATATGTCTGACGGTTGTACCTCATACATGTGCCATGCATCATTGTACACATTTAATGCAAACCCACAAGTCACACAGGGTAAGATACGGAAAGATACTGTCTGTGACTTTGAATGGTGTAAAGGTACAGAGCAGAGCAACACTTCCTAAAATGCAGTGTAGCAACACTGTGTGCAAGGGAGGAGTTCCATGTGTGTTCTAGGGGTGTTTGCTTGGATCTCCCATGGTTCATGAGGTATGTCATCTATCCCACACCAGGTTAACTTTGGAATGTGATAAACCGTTTGGGTCCCTCAGGTGATGTGTAACAAGAAAACTAAACTAAATTCAGCAAACTAACCAACACTTCCTAAGCGTGCTGCAGCCAGTGGCAAACATAAAAAGATGATCAGGGCTCTGAGGGTACATCATGTGCAGGAATGTGCCCATACCTGCACAAAGAAAATCCTGCATGCCATGCAGACACCCAAGTACTGTGGTGCAAGTGTGTCTGTGTCTGTGCTAGGTAGCACATTGTTCCATTTGTATGAGGAATTTGTGTAGGGCAGTGCAGCAGGTGTTCTTGCTGCACTGTCCTACACCAATGTGAAAGGGGAGGAATACATTGTATTACTGAAATATGGTTCATTCCTCTCCTTTCCCTCTGCACTGGCACATAATTGGCTGCCTAGTGCCAGCGAAGGCACCCTTGCACCATGGTGCAAGGCTGCGTGCGTTACAAGATGATTTTTGTTTTGCAGGAAAGGACACCTTCCTGCAAATAAAAATTTCCCAGAGACATATTTCTCTTGCCATGTGTGCTGCACATTGCAGGACACATGAAAAGATGAAAAAAATAGGCAAAAGGAAAAAAATCTCATTGTTACGACTGCTCTGTGGAGGTGGAAGTGT
Organism: Pleurodeles waltl; assembly: GCF_031143425.1. NCBI lineage: Eukaryota > Metazoa > Chordata > Amphibia > Caudata > Salamandridae > Pleurodeles > Pleurodeles waltl. The sequence goes on along the minus strand of NC_090443.1, from coordinate 165,341,275 downwards.
TTGGCACTGCCCTAGGATTATGTGTATAAGTCAAACTTAGGCTGGGTAAAAATCTATGTGTGTTGTGTGTGAACACCCACCGCAACGCCCATGGAACACCTTCCTGGTGCAGAATAAACCAATGCAGCAATTTGCAATCTTTTGACTTACTCCATATTTGTGAGGCCATGCAACACCATGCAAAGAGGCTTTGTATGGCCTCATAGATATGGTTGAGAGGCTTGCGCTGCCGGAGCCCCAAAAAAAGAGAAGCTATGGTGGGGTAAGCCTTTAAGCCTATTATTAACATGTTTCATTGTGTGCCAGTGTAAGTGGAGGGGTCAAGGATGCGGTCTATAGCCAAAATACAGTGTACTACTGCCCTCTCACTGAGCCTCAGTGCAGAGCACACAGATGACATGCAGCACTGCACAGTGACACTTACCCAAATATCTGGGCCACTGTGTCATGTGCACTGCAATGTGTAGACGATAATGTGCCACATTGAAATGCACTCACTAATCTGTCAGTTGCAATAGAGGTCGAGTGTAAGTGTGTATCAATGTGTCATTTCACTCTGCATGGATGGATGGTGCCACATAACTTGCACCGGGTAATGAATCATCTATTGAATCATGTGGCATTGCAAACAAGCCAATTATGAGTACAAAGTCAAAACCAGAGAAAAGTATGAGGTGAGATTCCCCTCAATGGCATACCAACACTTGGTATCTGTCACAGGTCAGCAAGCTCAGTGTAGTCTAAAAAGCACTGTGGAAATCAGTAAGTATGTTACACAAGGCAGCATACATTTATGTTGATCAAAGTTTAATAAACAACACAGGAAGAGGTATGTGTAAAGTCCATGTGTGGCATGCCATGTCAGTGCAGGGCCTATTGTAGGAACGTTACCCCCAATTTTGGCCTGTTTGTCAGTGTGTTTGACTGTTTATCGGGATCCTGCTAATCAGGACCCCAGTATTTATGCTCTCTCCCTTAAATGATGGTCATAGGATACTGGTAATCCAATATTCCACCCACAATTGGCATACTGGTGCCCCCTTATACGTCCCTAGTATATGGTACTCCGGTACCCAGGGCATTGGGGTTCCAGGGGATCCCTATGGGCTTCAGCATTTCTTTTGCCACCTATAGGGAGCCCATGCAAAGGCCTCTACAGGACTGCTATTGCAGCCTGTGTGAAATGGTGCATGCACTCTTTCACTGCCATTTACACTGCACCAGGTCACTTATAAGTCACCCCTTTTGCAGGCCTTCCAGCCCTGAAGGCAGTGTGGAGAGTACCTGTGTGTGAGGGCACCCCTGCACTAGCAGAGGTGCTTCCAGGACCATTTTCCCGGACTTCATAAGTGCAGGGACGCCATTTTACCCGTGCACTGGACATAGGTCCCTACCTATGTACAGCTTCACAATGATAACTCTGAATATGGCCATGTTTGGTATCAAGCATGTTGGAATCATACCCCAAGGCTTTTGCAAGCATTGGTTGTATGATTCCATTCACTCTGGGCGCTCCTTAAAGGACCCCCAGTATTGCCATTACAACCTTCTGAGGTTTTCCAGGCAGCCCCAGCTGCTGCCACCTCACAGACAGGTTTCTGTCCTCCTGTAGCTTGAGCAGCTAAAGCCCATGTAGGTCGAACAAAGGATTTCCTGTGGGAGAGGGATATTACACTCTCTCCCTTTGGGAATAGGTGCTACAGGCATGGGAGGAGTAGCCTCCCAGAGCCTCCGGAAATGCTTTGAAGGGTACAGATTGTGCAGTCTACACCAGTTCAGGGACCCCCAGTCCCTGCTCTGGCACGAAACTGGACAAAGGAAAGGGGAGTGACCACTCCCCTGTCCATCACCACCCCAGGAGTGGTGCTCAGAGCTCCTCCAGAGGGTCCCTGGGTTTTGCCATCTTGGATTCCAAGTTGGCAGGGAACTCTGGGAGCATCTGAGTGGCCAGTGGTAGCAGGTAGCGTCAGACCCCTCCCCTGATAGATGCTTACCTGTGTAGCTGACCAATCCCCCTTTCAGGGCTATTTAGGGTCTCTCTCTTGGGTGGTTCTTCAGATTCAGATTGCAGGACTCCAGCAGGAATCCTCTGCATCTTTTACTTCACCTTCGTACTGAAGAAACTGCACCTGAACCCTCCAGAAACTCTACAACTGCAACAAAGAAGCAAAGACAACTTCTGCAATATGTATCTTCAGCTCGTGTCAGCAACTGCAACTGTTTCCTGGTCCTGCATCCTCAGAGGACAGCCAGTCTTCAGCCTGCACCAGAAGATCAAAGGAATCTCCCTTGAAGTGAAGGAGTCACTTCCCTGCTTTAGCAGGCACCCCTCTGCAGAGTCGACCGGTGGCTTGGACCCTCTCCTGACAAAGTACGTGGATCCAGCATCACAGGTGGTGTACTGAAGTGGTCCCAATGGTCCTGACGTCCAACTGTCCAACTTTGATCAAGGTAAGAGCTTGCCTCCCCACGCAAGACAGTACCCCGTGCACTGCATGTTTTGCATTTGCCAAGGCTGCACTGTACAGCTCCGGCCCCCAGCACTCCTTCCTGTGATGCACAGCTTCCTGCATGGTTCTCTGGCCGCGTGGGATCCCTTTGTGTAGTGCTGCGTGGGCCTCCTTTTGCACCTTCTTTGTCTCCTGTGTGGGCTGCCTGCTCTTCTGAATGGCTGAAAACGTCCTCTAACTCCCCCTCCTGAGTAGAGTCCACCAGGTCCCTGGCAGCGCCATTATCTGCTAACCGTAAGCTTTGGTTGTGACAAGGCTTGTTGACGGAATCCAGCGACACAAACCAGACTGTAATCTTCCATCCGGTGGGAGACATGATCTGCACCAACCAGGAACCAGCATCCATCTTCTTGGGTGCAGTACTGACTGTTGTTCTTCACCGGTTGTTCTTCTTTTGCACCTTCATCCGGGTTAGCAGGGGCTCATGTTCTCCCTGGACTCTTCAGTGCTTCTTGGACTTGGTCCCCTTCTTCCACAGGTCTTCAGGTCCAGGAACCCATTGTTGGTGCCTTGCAGTCTCTTCTGGTTTTTGCATAGTCTTCTTTCCTGTGTTCTTGTGTGTTCTAGGAAAGTTACTGTGATTTATTCCTGCTTTCCTGGGCTCTGGAGTGGGTTATATTACTTATCTTTGGTGTTTTTTAATACTCCCAGTGCCCCTTTACACACTACATTTGTCTATGTGGGAAACTGACTTTCGCATTCCACTTTCTTAGTATATGGTTTGTGTTCCCCCTAGGCCCATTTCTAACTATTTTGATTTTCACTATTTACACTGGTTTCTAACTGTTTTTTACAGCTATTTCTGCATACTAGTGTATATAATTTGTGTATTACTTACCTCCTAAGGGAGTACAGTCTCTATGGTATTTTTGGCATTTGTGTCACCAAAATAAAGTACCTTTATTTTTGTAACACTGAGTATTTTCTTTCATGTGTGTGAGTGCTGTGTGACTACATTGGTGTTACATGAGCTTTGCATGTCTCCTAGTTAGGCCTTGGCTGCTCTTCCACACTACCCCTAGAGAGCCTGGCTTCTAGACACTGTCTCCATTTCACTAATAAGGGATAACTGGACCTGGTATAAGGTATAAGTACCTTAGGTACACACTTCAGAACAGGCCAGTCTCCTACACCTATACAAGTGTAGATGTCAATCCTGGATGACATTTTGGCACCAGCAGCTCAAAACACACATATGTTTTGGCAATGCTGACAGTACATAAATTACCCACCCTCCTGACACCCCTTTTTAATTATACCACCCCTGTGAGACATATACCCACCCTCCTGACACCCCTTTTTAATCATACTACCCCTGTGAGACATATACCCACCCTCCTGACACCCCTTTTTAATCATACCACCCCTGTGAGACATATTAAACTAGTAATATCATCCAGAGGGGGGGTATTTTTAATTTACCAAGACCCCACCACTCCTATCCTTTTCTAGCATCCGCATCGCTGTTACCAATAGTGCTCCCATGTATTCCGTTGGTCGCAGCATGGCTCGTTCTGCAGCAGAACGGGAAGAAACCCAATGATGAAGCATGCCACCAAGGGGTAACCCTGGTGGGTGAGGGTTTTTCTAACAAAAAAACTTTTTTTCTGTGGAAGTTTTTCCCCTCTGGGTTATGTACACAGAAACACATACGCAGTCAGTCTCATTGACGAATGCAACCATTGTAATGGTTCACCTGTTCTATATAGTAGGTTGCTCAACTGAAAAACATATGAATACAGCAATGTGAAAATCACAAAGTCAAACACAATCCTGCCAAACATGTCATACATCAGTTATCAGCATAGATTAATATCTAACCTGGACAAGCCACCAGTGCACTCAGGATCCCAATCTCAACAATCATTTGACACAGTAAGCTATAGAAGTACACAATCTCCGACATGTTAAAGACATATACATATATGTGAAGATTAATTATATTGTGTCTACTTTTGTAGTACTCAGCTTCTTGTAACAACAACATTGGAATACATATGCGCAAGTCAGAGTGCACGGTTACAACTTCTCTGTCAAAAACAATAGTCTAAGCCTGACAATAAACAGCATTAACAATCCATGTGACATGTGAAATGCAGCACATGTATGCTCCTAAATCAAATGGACAGGAAAGTGTACTATGAAATAACGGTGCCAAACTCATGTAGGCTTCTGTGGTTTACCATGGACCTATGTATGTGTGAGCGTAATACATGTTGACAATGTCACTACCTACCTAGGGAGGACCAACAAGCCAAATATCTGATCACCAATTTGTTACGTCACACATGTAGTGAGTGCACATAACATAGAGTAGTCAGGAACATCTCCAAATTGCCAGCATAGAAAGCTACTGGATTACCATGAAAGTCAGGATGTAGAACTGTACAGTGTATCAGGCCATGCCCACCATTTGCTATTACACAGAGAAATTGAAGAGTCATGTGTAAATCTATGGCCAACTGTATCAGTAACACATATTGTGGAATACTGTAAGAGTTGTGTTTGTTTATTTGAGTACACATAACAAACATGAACAGGAATGTAGCTGTAACGGAGATCATCAAAAGCATTGACAGTTATCATTTCTTTTCCACTCCCAGCTGACCAAGGATATGGTCTCCAGCCAGGAATCATGACCCCAATACCACATCCCAATACTGATCCAGAGAGAAACTACAATAATGCATGGATCAAAACACGCAACATTGTGGAGGGGACCTTTGATGTGTTCAAGTCGTGCTTTAGGTGTTTGGACATGTCAGGGGGGAAATTGCTCTAGTCACCCCTCTTGTCTGCAAGATAATACTTGCAAGATAATACTTGTCTGTGCCATCCTCCACAATATCTGTGTCAGGACAAATATCCAGTGGGACAGCGGCCATCAAGAGTAGGAAACAATGGAGGATGATGATGGTGCCGAATTCCAGAATACAGTGGCTGGGAATACGCAACGCACACACGCTGTGCAACATTTCTTTTCATGAACAACATACACTGTGATGGACCATGTCCATACTAAATTACAAGGCTTGATGTGTAAATAAATGTTTGGATCATTTATTTGTCTTTGTGTTTATTTCACAGTCCCAGGAAACATCAACTCGCTCACATCTCGTCGTCTAGAAGTAGTCCTCAAATTTAACAATCCTGTCATCAGACCTGTTCAGCAACATCTCTCACATCTATCAATTGCACAAGTACAGAAATGCCATGTGAACCATTGTACTGCATTGAAGAGACAGGCCAGCTATGCAACATTACAAATTCCAAAGTGATCATTACTCGCCCCTTGCGCTTGTGCAGTGTAGTGTAGAACTGCACAACTAGCAGTCTTGCTGTGTAGTGCAGCAGTGAAGTGTTGAACACAACCCGACAACTTCCATTCCAGAGAATAACCTCACAACATAGTGTGTCTCACAAATTTGGGAGCTTGCAGAGTCACAGCATCTTAATGGAACTAATGTTGGTGCTGATACTATCAGTGATAATGAGTGACAGTTGTTATGGACTAAGGCCTAGTGTCATACTAACATGTAAAAGCTGTCACTTGTCTCATGAATGCATAGATGCATGTGTGGGTTTTCACAAAACACAGCACATGTAACCATTATGCTGGCTCCAATTCTCACATATCACATATTATGCAACAGTAGGTAAATGACACATTTCTCAAGCATTGCACTGCAATGGAATGAGGAGCAAAGGCAAGTATAATTAAAATGTGAGCAGATGACATTGTATAATCAGTAACTAGGCAGAGCTGTATGACATTGGATAGGTTATATGCAAACACTGGAACATTTGAAGAATACTGAGATGTCAATAGTGGAATTACACATAGTTCCAAAGACGGACACAAATATATGTGCATACGCACAAACTCAATGCACATGGTTAGATGGAAGGATTTTGATATGAACTTTGATTTTCATTGCAAGAGTTGGGAACCTGTGACCTAAGAGTACAAGTGCATAGTAGAGCGGCTCATACATCTTGTATCCACTAAAAAAATGAAATGTGTGTTGAGTTTGTCCCATTACATATGCATGTGTCAGGAAATGCAGTTTCAAAGAACCAGGAGGCACATACAAAGCCCTGATCTCAGAGTCTATGTAGTTTTACTAACATTGACAGGCGTAGGTGAATGGCAGCATCTTGTTGACTTAACATCACAAGTACAATGGACTATTGAAACATGTGTTACTGCAGGAGTGACTGATGGCTAACTCACCTATTCTAAAGGTCTGTTGCTGTGCGACACACTCACCCCAGATCTACATCATGTTTCTTGATGTATGTGGTCATGACAACACCATGTGTGCCACATGTAGGCCTGGCCAAGGCATTCACAACCAAATGATTGCAACGTGTAACTAACCGTCTGCACATGCAGAGATTAAGGCCCTCATTACGACCCTGGGGGTGAGTGATGAAGTGGCGGTAATACCGCCAACAGGCTGGCTGCAAGTACAGCCAAATTATGATCATGGCGGTGAGAACTCCCATAGACAGCCAATGGACCAAACCAACCGCTAGGGCAGAAACAACATTCACGACGGCGATAGCGTCAACAACCAGGCGGAAGACAAAGTACAGACCACTATATTAAGACAAAGGAATCTGCCACCTTTTCCAGGGCAGTACCAATGCCATCAAAAGCCTGGCGGTAACAGAGCTCAGAAGAGAAAGGACTCACCATCGGAGAAACAGGGAAGAACAACGCCACCATGGAACCCTAACTGCAAGTCTTCCCGATGATCTTCTACGTTATGCTCCACCTGGAACACCAACGCCGACGAAGACAACAACGGTGTGTACAGCTGCCTAGCACACAAGGGAGGGAGGGAAGAAAACAAGAGTGACACACACAACACACACCCGACACACACACACCATACATACAACCAGCTGCAGACGTAAACCAATGGCACACGACACACAGCATAATAACACAAGGACCAGAGTACGGATGTACAGAAAATATATTAGCATAGCAAAACCCACCACACAGACCAAATATATACAAATGTTCACAAAGGGCCAGTCCAAAGTCATAAGGGCACACAAGGCCACAGGGCACTGTCCAATTTGTATCCTGAAATCATCCGGAGAGAACACTGCATGGGCATCATTTTGCAAGTGGGCAGGCACCTCAGGGGGATGGTGGGGCACCTCAGCCAAATACAGGAACTTGCCTACTGGTTCTGGAGGGGGCTCCATGCCCATTTCTCTGTGCTGGGGAGTGCAAGGTCACAGCCTCTGAGCTGGGGAACATGCCCACTGGTTCTGAAGGGAGCCCCTTGTGCAGCAGTCCCTGGAGGGTGGCCTACATGTCCTCTTCTGGTAGTGATAGCTGCACTGCCTCAGCTGGTGGTGAGGACTGCTCTGTAGCAACAGGTGATGGTGCCTCCTGTCCTCCCTCTGCTGGCAGTGATTGCTTCACTGCCTCAGCTGGTGGTGAGGGCTGCTCTGTAGCAACAACTGATGGTGCCTCCTGGCCTGCCTCTGCTGGTGATGAGGGCTCCGTTACCACAGGTGGTGGCGGTGATGGTGGTGGCTTCACCGTCCCAGCCTTTGATGGAGTTGAGAGCTTCATTCCCTCCATGGCAGGTGTTGCGGGCACCTTCCCCTTTCTGGCTGTAGGTGTTGTGGGCTCCGTCTCCTTCCTGGCTGTAGGTGTTGTGGGCGCCTTCCCCTTTCTGGCTGTAGGTGTTGTTGGCTCCTTCCCCTTCCTGGCTGTAGGTGTGGAATCCCTCACAGTCCTGCCTCCACGACTAGGAGGTGCCTCCACTGTCCCTGTGGACTGGTTGGCTGAGGTGCTGGGCTTGCTGGTTGGCACTCTGGTTCTATGGGAAGGATGGGGGAGGGAAGAGGTCAAGTTGGGCAAGGAAAAGCTTCTTAGGGACAGTGGGGCGGGAGGAGGGAGGAGGGATCGGAGTGGAGGTTGAGGGAGTGGTTGTTGGAGGTGTACGTCTGGTGGACTTGGGTGCAGGTGCACGGGCAGTGTGCATTTGTGAGGTGGATGGCTGTTGGGTGTCTGAGTGCTTGTGTTTGTGTCCTTTAGGAGGGGGGACAGACACGGTGGGAGAGGACACAGGGGACAAGTGGATGGGTGTTGTGGAGGTGTTTGCTAGTGAGGTGTGTGTGCTGCTTGGTGTGGTGATGCTGGTGGTGGATGTTGATGTAGGGCATGCAGGTGTGAGTGTGGACGTGACAGGGAGGGAGGTGGAGGAGGAGGAGAGGGAGACAGTGGAGGCAGTGGATGTTCTCATGTCTGCAACTATAGGGTGTTTGCGTGAGTGCTTGCAGGATGAAGTGTGGTGCTTGTGTTTGCCTGTGCCACTCTTGGGTGTTGTCTTGTGTGCATGCTCGTCTGTATGTGTGCCTGGGATGAGTTGGGGTTGAAGAGAATGGGACTGGTAAGTGGTAGTTGGAGGGGGGATGGTAGAAACAGGGACAAAGGCTGTCATCAGAGAGGAGGCCAGAGCCTGAATTGATCTCTGTTGGGCCTCGAATCCACTGTGAAGGCCCTCCAGAAATCCATTGCATTGCTGCATATGGGATGCCAGCCCCTGGATGGCATTCACAATGGTTGATTGCCCTACAGAGATGGATCTCAGGAGGCCAATAGCCTCCTCACTCAGGGCAGCAGGGCTCACTGGGGCAGGGCCTGAGGTGCCCAGGGCAAAGGAGATGCCCACCCTCCTGGGTGAGCGGGCGCGGGCACGGGCAACTCGCTGAGCGGCTACTGGGAAGGGGGTGCTGGTACGGGGTGGAGGCTGTACCTGCAGGTGGGGTGGTCACAGAGGTGTCTGCCACCACCAGGGAGCTTCCATCAGAGGAGATATCAGAGTCTGTGTTGTCTCCTCCAGTCTCTGCCATGGTGCTCCCCTCGCCCTCCGTTCCACTTGTTCCCTCGCGTCGGTGGAATCTGCCTCCTGGGTCCTGTTGGATGCCGCTCCCTCTGTCACCGGTGCCCCTGCTCCTCCGCCAGATGATGCTATTGCACACAAGGACAGGATGACAAAACAAGAAAGGGGGGTTGACAAAGGATACACTGGGTCAATGACTGCACCAACACCGCTATTGGCAGCGACATTATCATCACACACAGGGAACAGACTTAAGCACTATGCAGAGATATGGCTAGTCACTAAGGCAAGATGAGGACCACACACCGCCAACTGCAGCACTCCTGGGACCCATGAATCCCTGGCTGAAATGGACTGCTAACAAGCTAGGTTACCTGTATTTGCCATACACCCATTACCCTTCAGATGACCCACACTTCAATGTCTGACCCTGCCTTTGGGGCACCCACTAACACACATACACCACCCGGATACCACCCCACCAGCCAAAATATGTACTGATACCCACTGTACTCACCCCCTTGTGGCTGCTGTGATTCCCTCAAGACCCCATCTAGCTCAGGGTAGGCCACTGCCAATATGCAGGCCATCAGAGGGGTCAGGGTCTGATGGGCACCTCTTCCTCATTGGGTGGCCATCCCCAGCAGGGCCTCTGCGGTCTTTCATGCCCAGCGTCTCAGGTCCTCCCACCATTTCCGACAGTGGGTGCTCCACCTGCCATAGATCCCCAGGGTCCACACGTCCTTGGCTATGGCACGCCATATACCCTTCTTTTGGTGGGCGCTGACCTGCAGAGGGAAGAAAGACAGGAGAACACCATTAGACAAACATTCCAGCCTGTCACACAAATGGCCACCATACCCGTTTCCATCACCACTGGCACACACATAGCCCAACGCACAACAAGTACAGCGCCACTAGACATTTCCCCCATCCCTCCCCCACCCCACTTACATGATGCTTACACACACACCTCCATGCATCCTTCCCACATGCATCATGCATCATGCACAAAATGTACTCATCTGTCGGTCTGGAGGCCCATACAGCTGTCCGTACTGGGGTTGGACCCGATCCACCAGTCGCTCCTTTTCCCCACAGTGAAGGCTGGGGCCCTATCCCCAGTCACACGGGCCTTGGTAGGTTTCAGACACAGGTCACAGCAGCACACGCAGTGTAGGTGTTCTCCTGTTGAAGGTAAGGAAACAAGTGAGATTCAGATAGGAAATGGCGGTCACGTCCACAGCTGTGTAGACTGTCACTGCCGGCGTAGATCTCCATTGGCCACTGTACTCCATAAGGCCCCATATTATCCACTGAGGAATTGCACGTCGGTGCAAAACCACCTTCCGCCACAACCCCCAACGTCGGCAGAATTACCTCACTTCCACCTGTCCCTCCATACAGGACAGGCGGTCGGGGGCCCGTCCTATTGACAATTACTGCGTCACAGATTAGATTGGCACTTACTTCGCCATTTACACTGTCCCAATACATAAGTGCACCATGTGGACTGCAGTTGTGAATTTGTTATTCCAATTGTGACACCCTACTCACTCTTGTGTCCCTTAGATACCTACTGCTTCAGATGAATATGAGGTGGAGACATACCCCGTGTACAGACCTCTGGTGGACTTGGCTACACTGCAGGACAGGCATATAATGCTCACCTATAGACTGGACAGGGCCACAATCTCAGAGCTGTGTGCCCAGTTGGAGCCTGACCTGACATCAGCTATCCATCATCCCACTGGGATCCCCCCTCTTGTGCAAGTTCCATCAGTGCTCCATTTCCTGGCAACTGGTTCTTTTCAAGTGACAGTGGGCTTGACAGCAGGAATGTCACAGCCAATGTTTTCAAACATGCTGGCAAGAGTTTTGTCTGCCCTGGTAAAACACATGTGCAGCTAATAGGTTTCCCCCAAGTGGAAGATTTGGCCACTGTGAAAGCCGGATTCTATGCAATGGGACGTATCCCCAATATTATTGGTGCAATTGACGGAACACATATTGCGTTTGTCCCTCCCGCCAGAATGAACAGGTGTTCAGGAATCGTAGGGGTTTTCACTCACAGAATGTGCAGATGGTGTGTCTAGTGGACCAGTACATCTCCCACATCAATGCTAAGTATCCTGGGTCGGTGCATGATGTCTTTGTTCTGAGGAATAGCAGCATCCCAAATGTGATGACCCAACTACAGAGGCACAGGGTGTGGCTAATAGGTGAGCCTTGGTCCCCACCCACTGTATGTTAGTGTATGCCTCTGGTGTCAACCCCATTGGATTGTGTGTGGCTAAATGTTGTACCTCCGTACTTGCAGGTAACTCTGGCTACCCAATCCTATTGTGGCTGCTGACCCCTGTGAGGTCTGCCAGATAGTAGTGGCATGCTGCATGTTGCACAACCTGGCCCTCAGACGCCATGTACCTTTTCTGTAGGAGGAGGAGATTGGAGATGCCCCTGTGGCAGCAGTAGGCCCTGATGACAGTGAGGAATGGAGAGGCTGAGGATGAGAATGAGAATAACAGAACATCAGTACTTCCAATGACACACAGGTGAGGCAGTTCAACTTAACATTTCTATGACTATTGGTGTATTCTGTGGGGCTGTGGCATGATGGCATTCACTTCCTCTTACCTCTACTTACTGTCACCTATGGTTTGTCATTTTGCAGATGTTGGTGATATAACAACTGTGTACTGATGTGCTGACTACAGATAGCTACAGGTCATTATGGCTATGTTCTCTCAATGTACAGTACATTTGCAATGGATGAAACTGTTTCCATGAATACACATTTTCAACACATGACATACAAGTAGTCGAGTTGTATCCAAGGGTGTTTATTGTAGTGCAAAGAAATTGAGGGGAAGTGCAATGGAATGGGTTGACGATGGAGGAAAGTCCAGGGTATTGTTCCAGTCTGTTTGAAGCACAGGTCCAGAGTCCAAGGGGCCATAGGAAGGGGAGCAAAGGCAGTTCAAAGTGGACAAGGTGACAGGGTGGGATACAAGGGGGACAATCAGGAGAGTCTCACTTCCTGGCGGTGGTCTTGGAAAGTGTTTCTGGCTTCTGTCTGGGTCGCAGGGAACATTTGTGGGGTGGTTCACCTTCTGCTGGGGGAGGTATGCTGGTGGCCTGTGGGCCCTGTGACGGGGCCTCCTGCCGACTAGTGGCAGCGGAAGTGGAGGGCTGGTCGATGGACTGGCTAGTGGTAGGGGCCCGCTGGTTTTCTGATGCCTCCCTCATGATGTTGGCCATGTCTGCTAGCACCCCTGCTATGGAGATCAGGGTGGTGTTAATGGCCTGCAAGCCCTTCCTGATCCCCTGATACTGTCCCTCTTGCAGCCGCCTGTTCTTCTGCATGTTGTCTAGGATCTTGCCCATTGTGTCCTGGGAATGATGGTAGGCTCTCAGGATCTCAGATAGTGCCTCCTGGAGAGTCAGGTCCCTGCTCCTCTAAACCCCCTGGTGCACAGCAGTCCTCCCAGTGTCCCTGTTGGCCTGTGCCTCTGTCCTCTGAACGGTGTGCCCACTGGCACTGACCCCAGGTCCCTGATTGTCTTGGGGGTGAGGTGTGGCCAGTCCAAAGTGAATGTGGTACCAAAAAGTGTACAATGGCTGACTGTGTGTCATGCACCTCATGATGTACGTTTGTGGCTTACCTAGGTCAATCACAGTATAGCTCTCATGTTGTCCTATGAGTGTTAGCAAAGGGCATATAATGTGCTTGTCCCACAATGCATTCAAGATAGTAACCCTATGCTACATCAATGCTTGCAAGCAAATAGCAAAATAAGTGCAGTATCTTACCTAACACATATAAATGTTGACTCTTGAGCTGTGCTGGTGCTGGATTGGCTACCTATGCACAATGCAGGCACACTTGTCCCATTATGCAGGAATACAACTGTTGCATGCAGGAATGGATGTGACTGTGATGGTGTGCCTTACTGTTAAACAAACAATGCTGTGAGTCCTAGATCTCGATTTATGGGTGCTGCTGAAAAAATGGGCACACAATTAATCAAGGTAAAAATAAGATGTCAAGGTCTAACTACATTGAATATCACTCCTATCAAGGTAGCACGTACTGACACATTCCAGGTTTGAGTGGTGTCATCCATCAGTAAATGCTCATATGACCATCTTGTGTGAATGTCTAGCCACATTCTAAGATCATGTAGCCCCTCTGGGGCAGAATAATGTAATGCAGGGAAATGTGATACATATTGACCCTTGGAATTCATCACATTTGCCTGGCCTACTCAAGTTGGCCAAGTGATTATCACACTATAGGCAAACGGATTTCGCTAACAATTTTTCTATGGCAGGAATATAGACATATAGGGGGTCATTCCGACCCCGGCGGGCGGCGGGCACCGCCCGGCGGGCGGAGACCGGCAGAAGACCGCACCGCGGTCAAATGACCGCGGCTGTCATTCTGACTTTCCCGCTGGGCGGGCGGGCGACCGCCAAAAGGCCGCCCGCCCGCCCAGCGGGAAAGCCCCAGCAACGATGAAGCCGGCTCCGAATGGAGCCAGCGGAGTTGCTGGTGTGCGACGGGTGCAGTGGCACCCGTCGCGATTTTCAGTGTCTGCTAGGCAGACACTGAAAATCATTATGGGGCCCTGTTGGGGGCCCCTGCACTGCCCATGCCTGTGGCATGGGCAGTGCAAGGGCCCCCATGGGCCCCACGACACCCTTTCCCGCCGTCCTGATCCTGGCGGTTTTTACCGCCAGGACCAGGATGGCGGGAAGGGGGTCGGAATCCCCATGGCGGTGCTGTGAGCAGCGCCGCCATGGAGGATTCTTTGGGGAAGGGGTAAACCGACGGGAAACCGCCGGTTGCCCTTTTCTGACCGCGGCTTTGCCGCCGCGGTCAGAATTGCCCATGAAGCACCGCCAGCCTGTTGGCGGTGCTTCCGCGGCACTCTGCCCTGGCAGTTTTCAACCGCCAGGGTCAGAATGACCGCCATAGTATGAATTTAGACTTTGTGCATAATCATGTATAAGATTGTGTATATGTTTTGCATAAGACTGCAATGTATTCAAATGAAAAAATGCCTACTACATAGCTATCTATGTTCACCCAAGCATACTACAAGCTGTAAGACCAACAACGAATTTAAATGTTTCTACACAGCACAATAAGTATGTGTTTTTCACATTAATATATTGTCAGTCATAATGTCCGTTCCATGAACACAATGATTCACACATATGTGCTTTTTTAACATCGACATGAAACACATCCCAAGTCTTCAAGCCTCTCAGGCAAGAAAATATGAGCAAGAAAAGTGAGACCTGGGAGTCTTTTACCTGCCTAGCACAAATCACTACACTGTATCACACATGATAGGCTCATTGCATGGATCAAAACACACGCATTGGCCATTTGTGCGATGCATTGCACCCGGAGCATCAGACGGAAGCCACACATCAACACTAATGCATCAAAAACAATGCATTGTGCTTTGGCGTGTGCTGTGCATTAACCTCTCGGGTGCCTTGGACAAGGTCACCTTGTCCTACACCCAGGAACTGGGGGGAGCGCTAGAGCTCCCCCTCTGTGCTCAAAGGCAGGGATGGAAGGGGAAGCCCTTCCCCTTCTACCCCGACCCCCCTACCCCCGTGTGACGTCAGTGTGTGATCGCGCGCTGATTTGTCACAGGGCCTCCTCCCATCGTGCTAGAAGCTCAGCTTCCAGCGCGATCGAAAGAGAAATGCTTTGCATTTCTCTTTCGATCACGTGGGGGAGGCCCAGAGAGGCTTCAAAGGGAAGGAAATGTAGGGCCAGATGTAGGTAGCCTTTTGCGCCTCGCAAATGGCGAAAAATGCCGTTTGCGAGGCGCAAAAGGTCTCGCGCGATGCAGAAACACATTTTGGGAGTCGGTACCGACTCGCAAAATGTGTTTCCGATTCGCAAATAGGAAGGCGTGTTCCCTTCCTATTTGCGACCGCATCGCGATGTAGAGTTGATTTGTGACCCCGAAAGCGGTTGCAAATCAACTCGCAGTTACCATCCACTTGAAGTGGATGGTAACTCATTCGCAAACGGGAAGGGGTCCCTAGGGGACCCCTTCCCCTTTGTGAATGCAAAAAAAAATACTTTTTCAGAGCAGGCAGTGGTCCTATGGACCACTGCCTACTCTGAAAAAAAACGAAACAAAAAGGTTTCGGTATTTTTTCTATTTGCAGCTCGTTTTCCTTTAAGGAAAACGGGCTGCAAAGAGAAAAAAAAACTGCTTCATTTAAAAGCAGTCACGGACATGGTGGTCTGCTGTCTCCAGCATGCCACCATCCCCGTGAGTGCCTAGACTCGCTATGGGGTCGCAAACTGCGACCCACCTCATAAATATTTATGAGGTGGGTCTTTGCGACCTCATAGCGAGTCGCAGAAGGTGTCTGAGACACCTTATTGCATTTCCTTTTGCGAGTTGCAAATTGCGAGTCGCTGGGACTCGCAATTTGCAACTCGCAAAAGGAAACCTACCTACATCTGTCCCGTATTTCCTTACCTTTGAAGTCTCTCTGAGCGTTTCAAAAGCCGGATTGCTTGCAAAACAGCTTTTGAAACGCCCACTAGACACCAGGGATTTTTTTTCTGTTGAAATTGCCATGAGAGAGCGACCCCTTGGGCAAGGGTCACTCCCAATGGGGGGCATTTTTTTGGAAGGCCTTTTCTGCCCCCGCAGATCGGCCTATTATTAGGCCGATCTGCCCCCTGGGGGGCAGAAACCTCTAGGCACCAGGGATCTTTTTTTTTTTTTGTTTGTTTTTTGAGGTGGGGAGCGACCCCTTAGGCAAGGGTCGCTCCCCTAGGGGACAAATTATATTTAGGCCATTTCTGCCCCCCTTGGGGGCAGATTGGCCTATTTTGATGAGGCCAATCTGCCCCCAAGGGGGACAGAAACCACTAGATACCAGGGAGTTTTTTTTTTTTTTACATGAATTTCATGCAAAGGGAGCGACCCCTTAGGCAAGGGTCGCTCCCCTGGGGGAAAAATTTATTTTAGGCCATTTCTGCCCCCCTGGGGGGCAGATCAGCCTATTTTGATTAGGGGGGCAGAATCCACTAGGCACCGGGGATTTTTTTTGTTTTTTGTTTTACAGATGGGGAGCGACCCCTTATACAAGGGTCACTCCCCTGGAGGGGAAAATTGTACTTAGGCCATTTATGCCCCCCTTGTGGGCAGATTGGCAGATTTTAGGTCAATCTGCCCCCAAGGGTGCAGAATCCACTAGGCACCGGGGATTTTTTTTTTGGCGCCAATGTCACGCAGGGGGAGCGACTCCGTAGGCAAGAGACGCTCCCAGGGGGGAGGTTGGGGGGTGGTGGGGGCAAATTTATTTTAGGCCATTTCTGCCCCCCCTGGGGGCAGATCGGCCTAATGTTATTAGGCCATTTCTGCCCCTCCTGGGGCCGGCTGAGCTAGAGACCAAAATCTACAGGTAGGCACTTTGCAAAAAACACCTCTGTTTTCTGTGAAAAAATGTGATGTGTCCACGTTGTGTTTTGGGCCATTTCCTTTCGTGGGCGCTAGGCCTACCCACACAAGTGAGGTACCATTTTTATCGGGAGACTTGGAGGACTGTTGGATGGAAGGAAATTTGTGGCTCCTCTCAGATCCCACAACTTTCTGTCACCGAAATGAGTGGAAAATGTGTTTTTTTAGCCAAATTTTGAGGTTTGCGAAGGATTCTGGGTAACAGAACCTGGTCATAGCCCCACAAGTCACCCCATCTTGGATTCCACTAGGTCTCTAATTTCCAAAAATGATCAGGTTTGGTAGGTTTCCCTAGGTGCCGGCTGAGCTAGAGGCCAAAATCTACAGGTAGGCACTTTGTGAAAAGCACCTCTGTTTTCTGTTTAAAATTGTGATGTGTCCACGTTGTGTTTTGGGGAAATTCCTGTCGCGGGCGCTAGGCCTACCCACACAAGTGAGGTATCATTTTTATTGGGAGACTTGGGGGAATGCTGGGTGGAAGGAAATTTGTGGCTCCTCTCAGATTCCAGAACTTTCTGTCACCGAAATGTGAGGAAAATTTGTTTTTTTAGCCACATTTTGAGGTTTGCAAAGGATACTGGGTAACAGAACCTGGTCAGAGCCCCACAAGTCACCACATCGTGGATTCCCATAGGTCTCTAGTTTTCAAAAATGCACAGGTTTTGTAGGTTTCCCTAGGTGCCGGCTGAGCTAGAGGCCAAAATCTACAGGGAGGCACTTTGCAAAAAACACCTCTGGTTTCTTTAAAAAAATGTGATGTGTCCACGTTGTGTTTTGGGGCATTTCCTGTCACGGGCGCTAGGCCTACCCACACAAGTGAGGTATCATTTTTATCGGGAGACTTGGGGGAACGCTGGGTGGAAGGAAATTTGTGGCTCCTCTCAGATTCCACAACTTTTTGTCACCGAAATGTGAGGAAAACGTGTTTTTTTAGCCAAATTTTGAGGTTTGCAAAGGATTCTGTGTAACTGAACCTGGTCAGAGCACCACAAGTCACCCCATCTTGGATTCCCCTAGGTCTCTACTTTTCAAAAATGCACAGGTTTGATAGGTTTCCCTAGGTGCCGGCTGAGCTAGGGGCCAAAATCTACAGGTAGGCACTTCGCAAAAAACACCTCTGTTTTCTTTAAAAAAATTTGATGTGTCCACGTTGTGTTTTGGGGCATTTCCTGTCACGGGCGCTAGGCCTACCCAGACAAGTGAGGTATCATTTTTATCGGGAGACTTGGGAGAACGCAGGGTGGAAGGAAATTTGTGGCTCCTCTCAGATTCCAGAACTTTCTGTCACCAAAATGTGAGGAAAACGTGTTTTTTTAGCCAAATTGTGAGGTTTGCAAAGGATTCTGGTTAACATAACCTGGTCAGAACCCCACAAGTCACCCCATCTTGGATTCCCCTAGGTCTCTAGTTTTCAAACATGCACAGGTTTGGTAGGTTTCCCTAGGTGCCGGCTGAGCTAGAGGCCAAAAGCTACAGGGAGGCACTTTGTAAAAAAAACTCTGTTTTCTGTCAAAAATTGTGATGTGTCCACATTGTGTTTAGGGGCATTTCCTGTTGCGGGCGCTAGGCCTACCCACACAAGTGAGGTATCATTTATATTGGGAGACTTTGGAGAACGCTGGGTGGAAGGAAATTTGTGGCTCCTCTCAGATTCCAGAACTTTCTGTCACCAAAATGTGAGGAAAATGTGTTTTTTTAACCAAAGTTTGAGGTTTGCAAAGGATTCTGGGTAACAGAACCTGGTCAGAGACCCACAAGTCACCCCATCTTAGATTCCCCTAGGTCTCTAGTTTTCAAAAATGCACAGGTTTGGTAGGTTTCCCCAGGTGCCGGCTGAGCTAGAGGCCAAAATCTACAGGTAAGCACTTTGCAAAAAACACCTCTGTTTTCTTTCAAAAAATGTGATGTGTCCACGTTGTGTTTTGGGGCATTTCCTGTCGCGGGCGCTAGGCCTACCCACGCAAGTGAGGTATCATTTGTATCGCGAGACTTGGGGGAACATAGAATAGTACAACAAGTGTTATTGCCCCTTGTCTTTCCTTAAATTTTTTCCTTCCAAATATAAGAGAGTGTGTAAAAAAGACGTCTATTTGAGAAATGCCCTGTAATTCACATGCTAGTATGTTCACCCCGGAATTCAGAGATGTGCAAATAACACCTGCTACTCAACACCTTATCTTGTGCCTACTTTGGAAATACAAAGGTTTTCTTGATAGCTATTGTTCACTCTTTATATTTCACCAAATGAATTGCTGTATAGCCGGTACAGAATGAAAACGCACTGCAGGGTGCAGCTCATTTATTGGCTCTGGGTACCTAGGGTTCTTGATGAACCTACAAGCCCTATATATCCCCGCAACCAGATGAATCCAGCAGACATAACAGTATATTGCTTTCAAAAATCTGACATTGCAGGAAAAAGTTACAGAGTAAAACGTAGAGAAAAATGGCCTTTTTTTTACCTCAATTTCAATATTTTTCTTTTTCAGTTGTTATTTTCTGTAGGAAACCCTTGTAGGATCTACACAAATGACCCCTTGCTGAATTCAGAATTTTGTCTACTTTTCAGAAATGTTTAGGTTTCTGGGATCCAGCATTGGTTTCACGCCCATTTCTGTCACTGACTGGAAGGAGGCTTAAAGCACAAAAAAACATAAAAATGGGGTATGTCCCAGTAAAATCCCAAATTTATGTTGAAAAATTGGGTTTTCTGATTCAAGTCTGCCTGTTACTGAAAGATGGGAAGCTGGTGATTTTAGCACCACAAACCCTTTGTTGATGCCATTTTCAGGGAAAAAACCACAAGCCTTCTGCAGCCACTTTTTCCCATTTTTTTTTTTTAAACGAAATTTTCACTGTATTTTGGCTAATTTCTTGGCCTCCTTCAGGGGAACCCACAAAGTCTGGGTACCTCTAGAATCCCTATGATGCTGGAAAAACAGGACGCAAATTTGGCTTGGCTAGCTAATGTGGACAAAAAGTTATGAGGGCCTAAGCGCGAACTGCCCTAAATAGCCAAAAAAATGCCTGGCACAGGAGGGGGAAAAGGCCTGGCAGCGAAGGGGTTAATCACACATATGCTATTTCTCTACCGATGCGTCATAAGAAACAACACATTTGTCAAAAACGTGTTGGATACCCCCCAGGCTTTGTCATGCTGCAAACTAGGAATTGTGAAGTAACTTTCACTTACAGTCTTTTTGTTGGTGCTGGCTATTGGAGGTGTTTGTTGCTTGGTCTTGGTATTTTTTGCAAATTTTATTTGTGTCTGTGCTGTCCCTGTTGTGTGAAAAATTGTTATTTGGGTTGGATTTGCTAATTGTGCTGTTGTCACTGTATTTTTAGGTGTCAGTCTATTTAGGGGTTTTGTAGTTTTAGGGGTAAGTTTACGTTTTGGTTAAGATACTGTTAAGGGGGGTCATAAAGGAAGGGCCATGTTGGGAAGGATAGAGCTAAGAACCTGTTCCAGGGAGAGTTTGAGGGCCTGCTTTGGCTGCTGGCCCATTTTGTGCCAGACATGACAGCTACGGGGGTAGGGTCATCTGAGGCTACCCTACAAAGGAGCGCAATGAGTGATGGGAGAAAGTGCGCTACCATATGAGCCAGGTGTTTGGTGTTGACCGGACTGTACATCAGTTGAAGCACTAATGGGCAAATGTTGTGAGCCGTTGGTAAGTACATATTTTCTATACGCTTGTATTTGAGTGTCTGCTGAAAAATTATGGAATTGGTTTATCAACAGGAAGATATTTTGAGGAGTGGTATGCCATAATGCAGGCTAAATCTATCAGTTGGTAACACCAGGCCCCAGGATACTGTTCACAGTGGCCTAACACTAGCCTCTGCAGACCAGCAGTGCAAGGGTGGCCAGTGATCCCAGGGTCCCCCTCCGGCACTGTACAGGAAGTCTTGAATGGCCTGCGAACTCATGACTGGGTCCAGAACATGGGGGCCATCCACCATGTTTACTGCAGGGGGGCATACTCACATTTCATCACACAATTGACAGGAGGTGGTGATTGGTTCACACCAAATAAATTTGCATGCATGTATTTGTATACATGACCTCAATTTTAATATTGAAATACCCTGCACTCAGGAGCAAAGTAGTGAAAATAACCTATCATGTTGACCGTCTGATGTGTGTTGCATTCTTTGGAACATGTGTAGAGCTGGGCACGCCTCAGCCAAATGAATAACTTGCAGAGCCTGGGCCACCAAATTTGACTGTTCACATAGCCATCAAAGCCAGGCACCCAAGCACCATGCAGAAAGAAAGGATATTTTGCACATCCTCTGCACTCAGTGCACCAAGGACATGATTTCCTTGATATTGTCCTTAAACACTTCAATATGGCATATATATGTCCCAAATTAGGCCATGTCAACTTTGCCACATGCTACGTGTCCAACATGCAGACAATTCTAGACTTTTGTGAAACCATTTTACTGTGCTACATATGTACACAGTGTACATGTTCAATATTCAGTGAGCAATGTACCATGTTTTTGTCTTGTATATGGACTTGTACCATACACCTGTGCCAAAGTGGAGTCCTTCAGAGATCCTGATGCTACCAGTGAGTCTCAACAGAATGCTTTTTTTAGCACTGTAAGGATTTGGTGTGATCTATGATATTAGTAACATTGTGATGTCTAAGGGGTAGCATCATTCACCTTGAACAAATTTTCTGTACATGTCAATTGACCAATGAAGTAGTACACAGTGACATATGTAAAGGATAAGGACAAATGTCAATGTGCATGTATTGGCAATGCTTGCAGGTCCATATGATTGATGGTTCTTTATATGCTGTGGTAATGTTTGGCCAGCTATGGTTTGGATGCTTAGGGCACATGTACCATCACCAGCCTCGATAACTACAGATAGTCAGAAGTTTAATAGTCTAGCACCCATGCCATGGCAAAAACATCAAAAATATTGAACTAAAATATGTGACAGGAAAATGGCATGAGTTTTCAGGACACAGTGGGGGTGATTCTAAGTCTGGCGGGCGGCAGAGGCCGCCCGCCAGACTTCCCCCTCCAAAATACCGCTCCGCGGTCGGAAGACCGCTGAGGGTATTCTGGGTTTTGCACTGGGCTGGCGGGCGACCGCCAAAAGGCCGCCCGCCAGCCCAGTGCAAAACTACCTTCCCACGAGGACGCCGGCTCCGAATGGAGCCGGCGGAGTGGGAAGGTGCGACGGGTGCAGTGGCACCCGTCGCGAATTTCACTGTCTGCAATGCAGACAGTGAAATTCTTTGTGGGGCCCTCTTACGGGGGCCCCTGCAGTGCCCATGCCATTGGCATGGGCACTGCAGGGGCCCCCAGGGGCCCCACACAACCCATACCGCCATCCTGTTCCTGGCGGGCGAACCGCCAGGAACAGGATGGCGGTATGGGCTGTCAGAATCCCCATGGCGGCGCAGCGAGCTGCGCCGCCATGAAGGATTCAAATGGGCAGCGGAAAACCGGCGGGAGACCACCGGTTTTCCACTTCTGACCGCGGTCAAACCGCCGTGGTCAGAATGCCCAGCGGGGCACCACCAGCCTGTTGGCGGTGCCCCCGTCATTTTAGCCCTGGTGGTCTTGGACCGCCAGGGTTAGAATGACCCCCAGTATGTTTTCAGAAGTCCAAATTTGAGCAAGAGACAGGGTGGGGGGGCCGGGGGTGTATTACATATCCAAGACAACATTAACAATTGTAAACATTACAAGGTAATGGAATAGTATACACAGCTAAAGTCTTTTAAAATATAATACGTCTACTGTTGTTGTTTAGCACCATACCATGCCCATACATGAAGATGTTTATCCTCGCTACCAAAATGAATACAATGTAAAAAACTATAGGCATGATCAGATATTCATGCTGTTCAAAAACGTATATATTTGTGATCAATAGAATGTACAAGTGGCTAAAAGTGTAGCCAAATCTCTAAATCAGATAAACGTGTGTGACCATGTGAGCAGGCTAGACATCATGAAACAACATTCCTTTCTATGATAGATGCAGCATATGTTGTTCTGAGGGGGAAATGTTTAACATAATCATTTAGTAGAGCAATCATAGTGGCCAGTTGGCATATTACCATGTGTTTCTGTGTGTAAGTACATTGTCTATAGGAATCATTTACTCTGTTTCAATACATAGGCCACAATTAGCATTCTATATGGTAAGCGTAATCCAGCCTCATGGGTACCTGAGCATCCCTCAGAATTCTCCATATCATTAACATGTGAGATGTGGTGACAGATGAGCATTTTCCGAGGTGCCATGGGGGTTTTAAGGATTTAGGAGAGAAACTCCATTTGACGATGGGGTTTGATGGTTTGTTTTCAGACTACCTGCCTGATGTACATTGCTAGTGTAGTTGTCCACATTGCAAGGTATAAACATGTAGCCTGGCAGGTCCTGACAGGATGTGAGGAGTCCTCCCTCAGTGCAGACAGAATAGGTATGAGTCACATTACTAGTACATGTGTCATGTTACTAGTCTACTCATGGAAATGCAGTTAAATGCTTGACTTATGGCCTCATATACCCAATGACCCATTTCATAAACATAATCACACCTCTGCAGTAATTTTGTGGAAAGGAGCACATGCAGGTCTGCACTGTGTTGGCAACATACAGCCTATTACACTGTTTGACTACTGGTGGCGTTACCCCTACTAGCTAGCACCAAACTTGTCACCCTTGAAGCATAGTGGAAGATTACCTGCAAGATCCAGCACAGAGTACGTATAAACATGAGATCTGCAGCATGGTTGCACACACTCATTATATGGATATGTTTTTTGTTAATGTGCATCACATTGCAGGAAAAGGATTACATGAGCTATATACTAGGGCTCCTGATATTTCCCTGAGTCAATGTTAGAGAAGTGTTGAACAGGTCTGTTTCATGGGCGGTAACTTCTCACCCTCGATCTATGTATTAACTACCTTCGAATAGAGTTAGTCAATGCAGCAATGTGTGTGGCCTTGTACATTTGGCCACATATATTTGCCATATGAGTTAACAAATGCTGAGGCACACTACTTGTTCTTGCTTGGCATAACTCATTTCACAAAGGTTATTGACCATAAAATGTACCTTGTTGCATGCTGCATAACCAACACCAGGGAGTCCATTGGTGGACCGTGTGTTCAATTTCATGTGTTCACCACATCATGATTCCAACGCAGTCTCTGGATTGATATGGTCATAAGTTAATTTGTGTGGACACTGCCATTTTATATACCTACAATGCCAGCTCTTTAGTATGTTTGCATTGTTACATTAGGAGAAGTAAATGTTTCCAAGGAATATTGTTCATTTCTCTTTCACTAAATTTGGTTTTGGCTGGACATGCCACATGTGAAGTTTAGTCAAAGTAAGCCTATTATTGCTAACAGCATGTACAAGCTCAGCTTTGTCTGATACATATTTTCTTCATCTCCACCAGACAACATAGTGGCAGAAAAGGAAAAGGCCCATCTAATTTGCCTGGAGTGCTACTGCCACATCAAACTCATTGCTAAGGCCCAAAACAGATGAGGAGAATCTATGAGGAAGCGAAGGTTGGTGGGACCTAGAAGTCAGGTAGGCAGGGGCAACATGGACCAAGCAAGGCAACAACATCACAGTATGTGGGCGTGCACCAAAGTGGAATCCCAATGACGGTTCCTGGCTCATACCTACAAAGCCGAGCTGAGCAGCACAGCGCATGCCCATGTTAGCACGTTGATCCTTAATAAGTAAACTTACAAGGAGACGCATATAGGCCAATGAACCTTTTGACTTGTTTAAGATGCTCTTACCATAGTTCCAGAACGGAAATCAATGATCAATACAAAATAATCAATAATCATTAGTCAAATCAATAATCAATAATCAATGGAGCCAGTAATTGCCACACACCATGACTTTTCAGCCATGAATAACCACACCTTTAGTAAAAGTTTAGTAGTTTTATTTCCCTTATATTAACAATGCTAAAGTCATGTAGATTATCTCAAAATAAAGCCAAATCGCATATGAAAACAGTATTTATTTACCCAAAAGATGCGAGAACCATAACCTAATAAAAGCTTGAATCACAATACATTCCAAAGCATCAGTGCAAATCAATAGCAAAGTTAGCTTCAATAAAGCTACATAGTCCATAAGGTTCAACAAAGTAGTCCGTCAACCATTTATCTCTCCAATTTGTCAGTTGTCATGTAGATACCCTCAACTAATCCAGATTAGCATCAGCATGCGGGGCTTCATGCAAAACAATTTGGAACACAAATTTAGGCAACATCTACCTAGGAAAAAATTATAGAACAGCGCAGTTGGTACCTAGAAAGAAAAGTCATGAAAATGCAATTCAGTCATATCGTCATATCTACCTAACCATGGTATTGTTGTGTAGCCATTTTAGTTACAGCTCCATGAACCGTATTTAATACTAGGCCTGCCGCTGTGAACTTTAACCTTGATATATTTTATTCGGCTTTGCTTTGTTATTGTTACAATAGCCACTTTTACGGTCTTGTTTTATTTATTTCTATATAACTGTTTTCGCCTAGGCCAGCACTCTGTTCTCACACAAGACATTGTTGCTCACTCTGTGCTTCTTCCAAGGCTGCAGTAAGATAGGTTGCTGGTGAATGTGGTATACGTTTAGTCTCTAACAAATTCATAGAAAACACACATCCTTACGAAGGGACATTTTCTCTGAACATCAGCTGTTTTAATATAAAAACACTTCCCTGTCCCTTACAGGTTAGATGGAGATTCCAGCCAGAGAACCACAACTGTATGTTGATTGCTGAATGCTTCACTACAGCTGCTTTTGCAGACTTCAGGCCTTTCCTCAGGTATGGGGGATGATGTCTTCCCAAGGGAACCAGAAGGGCAGAATAATAGTTTAACACGCTTTGATCTATCCTAGCCTAGGTAGGAATTAGTCTATTGATTGTAGTGACAATATGGTAGCGTTATTTCTATGCTTCACTCTCCTTGTCACAATTTTAATCTTGTCATGCTGTATCATCCTGGTTATTGCAGCCCATGCTTTGCTATCTAAGATGCAGTCGCTTCATTAAAAGCATTACTGAGTCATATACTGCCCTGTTTGTCATTGTGTATATGAGACTAATGTAACTGAGAGAAACAGATAAGACCTGAGTGACCACGGCTTCCCTGAGAAACCAGTTATATCATGCACTCGACTGCCCAATCATCCCTGTCCTTGGGTAGAGATGAGGCACTGCTAGTTAGCCAGAGCAAAACACGGATTAGGGCGACAGGTGTCACCTGTAGTGGGTCAGACTCAGTTTTCCACTCCACAGGCGATTCTGTCACTCGAAATCCAGTCGTCTCATTAGAATAATGAGAGCCTACGCTGGTCAGGCTCTAATTTTAGGGTCCTCCTGAGTATCTCTGTCTCATTATATACAAAGACACCTCAGTACTCTATTTACAAAGATGTCCGTGGTATTGAGGATTTCCTCCTCAGCTAAGTAGGACACCCTATTGCTTGAACTCTAAAAGGAAAATTCCTATTTGTCTTGCCTTCTCTGAACAAATGTACCATCTATTATGGCGAATCCGCAACAGGTAGCAATCGCAGTCAATATGAGACAACCTCTGACTGCACATTTACTGGCAAACTGCATAACGGCCCAAGGGGTTCCAGTCACATTTGTGGTGGATGCCCATCCAGCTTATAAAACAGAACTTTTCTATTCTTGGGTCACATTTCCAGCAGCTGATGGGAACACAAATACATATCATCACTATCCACCTGCAAACGTACCTGGACAATACAGAGCATATGCATATTTAGAAATACCCTTTTCTTATCAAGAACATAATAATTGGCTTTATGGTACCGTACCCCACATGATCTTATCAGTTAGGTTAGGTCCTCTTAGTAATGACGGTCCTACCTGGCCTTTATTGGCCCACTTATACACCTCACCCTGCAGTAGCAAATTTAGCAGTGGCTGAGGTTCGTTGCTTATTTACTGAACTGACAGCAATATACAGACAATCAGTACAGTTTGTAATGCAAACATTAAACACAAACCCAGCATGTGCTGCTCCAGCGCAACCACATGCAGTGACGCCAGGTATTAACCCTGCAACTGTACATTAGATTTTGAGCAAGGTACCCGCCAAACGAGAAGAAATTCCGTTTTGGCTAGCTCAAAAAATAAATGTGCTGGAAGCAGTATTTCCCCATATGGGACCTCAGGATAAACATAGAATTCTAACGATGTGCTTGCCATTTGGGATGGTCCCTACAGTGGATAACTGTAATACATGGGGCACGGTGTTTGCAGCGCTCTACACTACCGCACATGGTACACCAACACTTGCCAACTTGCCGGGAGTGTTGAGACAAATTCAAGATGAATACAGGGCTGCCCTGGCCCTGGACTTGGGGATGCAATTGATGGGCAATTTTGCCACAGTATCCTCAATTATTTTAAGTAATCTTAAAGTGGAAGCAGTCGCACTAGCAGTGCACATGCGGCTCCATGATGTTCCTCAACAAGATCAGGAACAGGAGCTGCCAAAGATTATCACAGAGACCTATTCTAGTATTGGTAGAGATAGTATAGGGGCCAGACCAACTAAACCACAATTTCGTGGCAAATCTAATGAAGGTTTGTCCAAGCAAGCTCTTGAGGGTAACAAGAAACGCTGGGATAAAAAAACAACAAACTCCTAAAAAAGAAAGGGG
Organism: Pleurodeles waltl; assembly: GCF_031143425.1. NCBI lineage: Eukaryota > Metazoa > Chordata > Amphibia > Caudata > Salamandridae > Pleurodeles > Pleurodeles waltl. The sequence continues at coordinate 165,313,651 of NC_090443.1, read as the reverse complement.
AGAATCTCTGTGTACGGAGACCCCACAGAATAGATATAATCTCTGAAATAGAGATAATATAAAAACACCTGATATATATCAATATACTGATACACGCCAATCTCGTTCCTTTGAGGACTCATCGGAAAAACGCAGTGAGAGAGGTGGGTGATCAGAGCGAAGAACAGAGTACGTGAAACCGAGACAGGAATCGCAACGCTCATCAGAGGTTTCTGTTAAAAATAAAGAGAAACCTCCCCAACAAAAACCCCAATTTAAAAAGAAAAAGGTGGCAGCAGTTGCACTACGACATGCTGCTCAAGAAGAGTGTACTCTTGAAGAACAGGAAGTGGGCATTAACACTGCTAGACTGCACAGCAGAGGTCACAATAGTTTGCAAGGAGTCTTCTAGAGCATCTGGAGGAGAAAGCAACTGATGACTTTCTACAAGTAGAAACTGTGGGCATGCGTGTCTCCACGCCTGATAGGGTGTATGAAGTAACGCTACAGTTAGAAGGAGGCATTGAACGCACAATAGAGGCAATCTTTTGGGATCGCGTGGTGAATATATATATGATGTCTTGTTGGCTGAACAAGATTAGCCACCTGAATTTGTCCGTACCTGCCCATATGGGGAAGAGGTTATTAAACCTTCTTTTTCACCCGTTGTTCCGGAGGAACTCGCTGAATCCTACGCCATCGATTGGGCATTGGCGCAGGCACCCGCATTATATCGCAACCACATAGGATGGGATAAAGAATCCCCCTAAAATGTAATTCCTATTAAAAATTAACCCCAACCGCAACCTCAGTATCCAATAAAACATGATGCAAAAGCACCAGTGAGAGAAATCCTCACACAACTAGAGTACCAAGGCATAATTGAACCCTGTGTCTCCCCAATGAACAATCCTTTATTCCCAGTAGCTAAACCAGACCATTCATACAGAATAGTCTTATACTAAAGACACTTAAACTGTCATACACGCACATATGCTATACAAAACTGATGAACAATATAGTGCACAAAAAATACAAACCATCACTGGATATTTCCAATAGTTTCTTCTGCCAGAATATAGCCCCTGAGAGTAAAGACTTAACAAGTTTCAGCGCACAAGGCTCCCAGAACAAATTCTGTTGTTTACCCCAGGGGTACAAGAACAGTCCAGGATTGTTTGCAGCTCATGTGACTGCAATTTTTCACGACATTGACCCTGAAGTATTGTCCTATGTAGATGATATCTATCTTTACAGATGATGAATTACTACAACATTTAAGATGGGTAGCCCGCATTGTTATGGGGTTTGCTGGATTTAGTTACAAATTCAACTTTAAAAAAACAAAAATAGCCTTCCTTAGCGTCCTGTTCCTGGGATAAGAGCTATCAAGTGAAGGAAAGAGCCTAGCGCCACAATTCTTAGTAAAATGTGCACAATTTCAACCAACCAAACATGATTAAAAAATTCCAATCTCTATTGGGTTTCCTAAATTTTGGCAGAACTTACATTCCTGATCATGCAACACGCATGAAACCTTTATATGACTTAATACGTCCTGAATTTTCAAGTAAATTTTGGACAGTCGAACATTCTCAGAGACGTGCAGACAGACATGATTGCAACACAACATCTACACACTAGGGACAACAAAACACACTTGGTCATCGGAGTAATTGCTGGTGCCATTGGCTTCACCTTTGTAACTTTTAATGAGGATGAGACCATCTCGATTGCTTACAAATCACACTTGTACTCAGCAGCAGAACAACGCTTTGCTTCTACTGAGAAAATTCTCACTGCTGTCCTGATAGCTGTCATTAAAGAAATACCTCTAGCCCAGGGCAAAACACATTATTGTCGTTTCTCCATTCCAGCCCTTGAGGCTGTCATGAAAGCCAATGTTCCTAACGCTAAATCATTACATCTACGTTGGATACAATGGGCCACGTCTTTGACAGCCACAGATGTAGACTACATTTTTGACCCAAAAGTACAAACTCAAGAATTTTTGCAATACGAACTAGAACACCCAGTTCCAACAAATACATTGCCTATTAAACAATATCATAGATTTATGTACACCGATGGCTCTGCACAACCTGCAATTGGCACAAAGCATCAATACTCCGCCGCTTGTGCAGTCGTAAGTGGCTACATGGAGGATACTAACTTTTATCCCCAACAGACATTCATGCAAACCCTAGGGGATTGCACAGCACAATTAGCAGAGCTGAAAGCTCTGGTGATGGCACTGGAACATACGGATCCTGAACAGCACACGCTGGTTGTTTGTAATTCGTACTATTGTGTCCAGTCCTTCAATGAATACATGCATTACTGGCGCCAGAATTCTGAGATTCTAAGGGCAACACCATTAAACAGAGAGATCTGTGGGGGAAAGTAGCAGATCTGAAGGAAACCCTACCAAATGTCCATGTTGTTTACACACTTGGACACCAGTGCGTTGGAATACACGTGGCTGGGAATACACTGGCTGATGAAGCCGCAAAGTTAGCAGTGGCTACGGCCACTGTTGCTGCAGTAACCCAGGCCTATACAAGGAGGCCAAGCAGTATGCCCTTTGCTGTGACAACTGCCAACAAATCAAAGTTTCCACTGCCAAACGCCCACCGCAGACACCCCTCCTAATTTCTAATAAACCTTTACAATGTGTGTACTTGGACCATTGTGGTCCCCTAACTGTTGACTTTTGCTCCAGATTTCTATGGGTGTGGCCATAACGCTTGGCTGATGCTCGGACTGTTATTAGAGGTTTGCAAGTCTTTATCTGTACATGCGCAGTTGCAGCTTTCCACTTGGACCAGGGCCCTGCTTTCGCCTCAAGGGCATTCAGGGACGCCATGGCTTGATTGGGGGCCCAACTCCAGTACTCCTCTCCATTTCACCCCGAAGGAAATAGTGTCATGGAGCGATTAAACCATGATTTAAAGCAATTCTTGGCAGCCAGAGTATTAGGTACGGGTAGTAGTTTGCTTAATCACCTGTATGGAGTCCAGAGAGCACTTAACAATCTGCCTAGAAGGTCTCTGGTGGGTCAAACTTCATAAGAGTGCCTGTTTGGAACACAAATGTATGTTCCAGATCTTGATGGCCCTGGCGTGGAAGCGGCAGAAACCCCTTTTTGACATAAATGAACGTGTCACTGTTTTACAGGAATTACAGCAGTTCCGTGATGACAACTCTTCTGCCAGTGCTGCATCCATAGGAATTAAGGATGTACCTGTAACGCCTACAGGCTGGATTCCTAAAGTTGGGGATCTAGTACGTGAAAAGGTTGCAGTGAAAAAGGAATTTGGTCCTTCCGTCCGTGCACCGGTCCCAGTCTTGGGAATACACAGTACCAGCACTGTCATTCTACCACTGATGGCAGGTGCCAAAGAAAATCGTTTTGTCTCCATCGACAATGTCAAACTACACCATGTGGCCGATCCTACACAGCCAGCCAAAAGGAACAGCCAGTAGTTCCTGAATCCCTCTCACTACTGGTCAAGAAGTTCCTCTACAAGTTGTAAGCAGCAACACTGACATCTCTCAGAGCTTGTGGAGGGTGGAAAATGATCTTGTATTGGTTTCAATCACAACAAATATTACAAAAACAACTGATCGATTTGACACAACATCGACACAGACGGATGGTGCTATTTATTCGGTGCCACCGCGGGAAACACCAACTCCACCAACTAACATGGCTCCAGTTTTTGCACAAACTGCTTCTGGATATTTTGCCGACATCAACGATGATGTTTCAGACTCATTCGCGTCTTCGACACCTGAACTGTCAAAAATTCGTAAGCTGATAAATTGCCTTAAAGTAACTAATTTCATTCTTCCATGGAACTATCTGTGGCTTTCGTTGACAGTACTAGCTTTCCTGCTTTGGATTGGTTTGTCATCACTTTCTTTTTGTTAATACATGGTCATTTTCTTCCTGAAAAATCAACATTTGAACTGGTGGATGAGGTCCTCAAACCACATTTTTCTTCCCACAAGGTCTGCAGAGACTTTTCTTTTGTGATCATTTCTGCTACACCCATTCCTGATGGGATTGTTTGGGATAAAGTAACATTCGATATATACAGCCCTACTGAGGTCATTCAAATACCATATGTGTTTAAACTTTCAATGAACAATATAATAATACCTTGAGTTGTTTCTGATGATTGGGATGTGAAAACAGTTGATTCTATGATGACTGAGCTGCAGTATTATACTGTATTAGAAAACAAAGATGTTTATCAATCTAAAGAGAATTATGGTGATATGTTTTACTATAATTACTATGGGCACCATTTCATCCACAGAGCAAGCAGCCCAAAGACTGTTTTTAATTATACACAATGGGAACATTGCCCGACTCCACCACAAAGGAGTTCCAAAACGTATTCTGAAAAGTTTACATATTTTTCTGGGCACAATGTTAAAAATGCTGAGTCGTATTATTTTAGATTGCTACCTATAGAAAAATATGCATACTATTGACAAATACGAAATATTTGGATTCCTTTGTTTCCCAGTTGACCACAGAACGCTATGAACATTAGCTGAAGTCGATTGACTTGAAAGGTGTGTGGGGAACTAGACATTGGCAAATACGGGGGTGGGAAGCTTTATTTAGAGCATGCATGATACCTGTTCAAATTATATTTTTAAATGAAACTGTACAACAAATGAATTGTTTAGGCTAAGCAAAGATTAAGGAATTGAACACCCCCAGTATACATGCCCCTGCAAAATTTTATAAATGGCAAAAATATATAAATGCAACTGAAGATCAGCTCGATGAATGGGTCCAGAATGGTACATTTAATGTTTCACTGACATGTCCTGGCGGGTGGTTATTTGGGCCAATAGATACCAATGGGTGTCACAAAAGTTTTATCAACTCCTCGGGGGGTTTTAGAACTAGTAGGCTGGACCCTCGCTATATATCGTCCGAACATGCGGGTATATTAACAACAGACAGTGTAGGGAAACTATGCCAGCAATGGTTAAAGACTTCCTCACTAGACACGGTTAGAGAACACCTCAGCCTCCTATCTAATAACACCAACTTCAGGACTTCCTGTTAGTCTCCAGAAAACAACGTAGAAAACGCTTCCTATATGAAGTATATAATGAAATCTGGAAGCTTTCACAACAAGAAGCTGTCATCCGGTTAAGGCAAACAGACCAGGAAAATAAAAAAAAGGCATTAGCTGTTGTGGATAATGGAATTAATACACTGTCTGACCGGATATACACCTTAATAACATCGTCTCCTCTGCTATAGACATTATACAAACACATGTCTTCCTTACATCATGGACAGAGTCAGCTCAGTCTCTAAGATTGTTACATGCTGCGGGAACGTACTCTTTCCTCCCACTAACATAAAAGAGGTAGCGGACATTTGGCCTCATATTGCTACTTCTAATGTGAATTTTGTCAAGTTGAGCAGACTCAAGGCATAATTGTTTCAACAACATGTGGCTCTCACATCGGCATGTGAGACCTACGCACTTCAGGTGGCAAGATCATCAGCAGAGATACAGTGCCTTTTAAGCACTAACTTTCCGAGACACTTTGGTGAACTCGTGGGAAGGACATTTAATGCATGCAGTACTATTGGAATTGCAAATTTCTTTAAGGCTGTTGGTTCTGTTTTCATTCCCACTTTCTCCTCCATATTCAGTTTAATACCATCAGCCATCCACTCAATATTCTCCAGTATTTTCGGGGGATTTCCAATAACTTTGGCTATAATAGTTGGCGTTTTGCTGTTGATATTTTTTATGCACAATGGCTGGCCTGCCACAACAAGGAGGAATGAAAGCGCTCCAATCAGCGCAGCTGTGTCGTGAACGCATGATGCAGTACTTTGGAGCAGCACTCCTGGAGCAGTTGGAGTGTGACTGGTCCCTATCATTCAGACCGGTTTTGCATTGTGTGCAGCCCGTTTTTCAGTGCCTCTGGTGCACTTTTGAACATGCACTGGAAGTTTGTCTTTCTACGCAGCGCTTGCTTTCATTGGACGCTGATCTGTTGATGTTCTAGCTGAGGGCTCATTACCAGACATGCGCGTTGAGGGTGCATTTGCTACGGAAAGCTACTTACAAGTTGCCCTTCATGGAGGATGTGGCTCTTAACTCATCATTGGGCACGCCATGGAATGCTGGCTTGGCTGAGGCTCAGGCTATTGTACACGACTGCTCCATGGTCCTTCTTGGCAATGCCTTTCCAACTTTAACACCTGCCGAAATGGAAGATTTCCTGCCCTCCATTGTCCTGGAATCGATTGTAAATACTAAAAATTACTCTGACTCGTAAAAATTTGGTCCTTTTTAAGCCACATGTTAACATCTTAAATTGACCTTTTATATCCTCATGTGTCCTTTTAACTTGTCATTATTGACATTTTTAATACATATATCTTGGGTTTAGTTTTAGCAGCTTTTATATATCTATTTAGGCTTTGAACCACCTTCAACCGACCGTATGGGTCAGCAAACAGAATCAGTCTTCGTCCTCAGGTCATCAGTCGATCAGCAAAGCATCAGGCTCTCAGTCAGAGAGTATGAGCCCAATGACAGAATCTCAAATCTCTTCTAAGTCTCTTCCTCCCACAGCGGAATGCCTAAAATTCTGATCTCCCTCTGTCACGTTGTTATATCAAAGTCACCCAAACTATCCCCTCATTCTCAATTGATCAATTAATCGTACGTTATTACTCTGTCCAATAGTTTTCAAATACCAAATCTATGAATTCTAATATTTCGTCTTTCACGCAACATTGATTGGTCTTCTTTACGATGTTCTCATCATCTGGCTCATCGGGTATCGAATTTGTTGCATCTTCGTATCCAGTCAGTGTTTTCATTGTTTGAGTCCTGGGAATGTACATCTCACACATTTTGATACATTACTAGAGACATCATCTCCTGTCTGTTGGTTCCCATAGAAAGCTTTGGTTAAGCATTTTATGTCACAATGAGAATTTTACAGTTTACACTAAGAAATAAAGCTTCTGAATGTGGCCTGGCAAACTAGGCCAAGACACTCGCTAAATTAAGGCCTACATTTAATAAGCTAAAGCATAATTCATAACCCTTAACATGACATATTACTACATGAATCTAATACATTTTCAATATTTTGTAAGTATTAATCACAAATTAGTACATTTCATGAACACTGGTGGCCATTCTCCGAGGTCACATTTTCAAACGTGTACATTATTTTTCCCTGTGTTATTCATTTTCTACAAAATTCATTACTCTAAATACATAAACACTCATTAATAATTTCTAATTAGGACATCTGCTTCAGCAATCCCTCCTCTGATAGCTAAATTTGTCATCATGCCAAATTTACCACCCACAATTTTACAATTCTATTTCTTCGACATTTTGTCCTCTCCTTGAATATTCCCTATAAATTCTATCCCTATTTCTTTCTTCCCTCCTCTGATTATTTTTAGACCTTTTCAATTTAATTCTTTTGCATAAACCCCAATATTTCTAATAGATAACCCATGACAATTAATATTCCCTGTATAATTTTCAACAGCTCCCCATTCCAAATACTACTAAGCCAATTTCTTACCAACCTTTTCCCAAAGACCCGGTTCCTTTAACTCCTTCAGATCACTACTTGCGCTAGTCAGATTAGTAAGTAAGTCTCTTTTGTCTTTACTGATGGTAGGTATGTCAGAGCAGCTATGCCTAGAGTTAATAATTTTACAGACTCCGCCACCCTTCGCTAAAAGAATGTCTAAAGCAAGATGATTTTGAAGAGTCATAGCTCTATCCGCAGCCAATTCAGTATCTATCAGGAGTATAGCCCCTGAAAAATTTGTCAGCATGTTATCCACAATAGTAGACAACTTTCGAATCTTGATTGAATTCAGGATGACTCCCACTGAAGGGATCACCGCACCAAAGATATCTCCCGCTATCGCAGAAGAGGACTCCCTCCTCTGTCTCTTATGATGTAATTCTGTCATTTTCTGAAACTTTTTCAAATCCTCCATCTGGTAAATCTTTGGGAATACAATCCCCAAATAACATGTCCCATACCGTCCTCTTGGAAGACGGTAAGAAGCATTAAGTCCACAAATATAATATATTCCTGGAATCGCAGGGTCCTGCCCATTCAACATAAATGTCCATTTACTCTGAAACAAAATCACATGCCTACATTCACTTGTACCCACAAATAATGTGTCATTGTGCGACTTTGGCCTATATACACAAAATGTCCCTACGTGTAATGCATCTAAAGCTAGATTCCCTTGTGTTTTAATTGCAGTGTAAGCATAATCATTTTTGTAAGTCCTTTTCTCTGAGCCTTTTTCTAATTTCTCCTTCAGCGCCTTTCTTCTGTCATCAGTATGATCTAAGAAACTCTTTTATAAAGGCGTAAGCAAGCATGTAAGATTATTCTTGTGAGCATAAGCTGTACCAAACATTAGTGTAGGTTCAAAGAATCTCAAACTAATACTATGTCATCATCCTTAGCTACTCTACTCAAATACCTAATAATAGGAACAAACGAAAACACAATGTCGTGATTAGAGTAAAAATATTGAATATACTGGTTATAGAATCTCGTTAGTAGCAGACTACAACTTATCTCATGTGTTAATGGAAGACTATGATAGGTGACTCCTTCAACTGATGAAGGAATCTGTGTACACACAGGACAATCCCTTGAATCCATCGTCTCAACATACTCATTCAACAAGCGATAGAAAACGTTAGAAGAAAGCTTTCCTTGCGCATTAGCATAATCATGCAAATACTTCTCATCTAGCTTATATCTCTCTAAAGCCATTAGTGTGGTAGTCTCAGAAGCAGAAGGATGGTTGGCTCCTTTGGCAACTAGAACAGACATACCCACTATCAACACTATAAACAAAATTCCACACATAATTGCCAAACCAATGCTCATATATTTACAGCGCCTTACATGGCTTATCGAAATCAGCCATGATCTGTAAAGAATCAGAAAGCAGAAGTAAATTAGAAAACATGTAGCAAAAATCAATTGTTCTTTCAACAGTTCAGTTTCACTTCCAGGAACCCTTCTCCCTTGTCAAAAATTGGTTAGCAGCTTGTCATATTAGGTTTCAAAAAGTCAAATCCGGTTATCAATGTCATTTCCGGTTACTTTCAACAGTCTCTTTCTCAAAATATTTCTCAGATTGTTTCAGCAATTCAGTTCATCAATCTTCTTCAGGTCACCTCAAAATATTGACTCTGAACTTTCCTATCAAAACAAAAAGACATAAACTCTTGCTGCCATTTGTTTGTACTTGCATACGCCCATTCAGGACCTGCGTATCTTCGACTTGCTATTCTCTTTCTTTTCAACTTTCGATCGCCATTCAGCTCTCCTTCACTTAGTTCTTCTTTTCTCGTAGTATCTACTTCCTCCTCTATTGTTGGTTCGACAATCACCTCTTTCCTTTTCTCCAGTTGCAAATTCGGCCACTTATCTCCTTTTCGTGTACCTTCTGTCAATATTCTCTTCAGGACTGAACTTGAATCCTTTTCTTTCTCTGTGGTGTTTTCTCTTGACGAACCTGCAACTGGTTCAGGAGGAGTTGGATCACTTTGACTTTTAGCCAGCAAAACTCCTTCCCCTTCTTGGTCTGGCACTTGCTTTGTTTGTCTTTCAGAATCGTCTGCTTCTGGGAGAGCGCCCTCTGTACTAGGCTCTCCTGCCGGTTCAACTGAGACAGGTTCCCCAGCACCTTCTTGGAGATCTCCTCCTTCGTCTCTCACAAGGGTGATGGAACCGTCCTCAATGAGCTAAGGTTCAGCTTCAGCTCCTCCTTCCTACTTTTCCTGGTCCGATGCTGTAATTTGTCTCACAGTTATTGGTACTCTTAACAACGCTTCTTCATGATCCAGTGGACATACCACTTTCTTAGTTTGACTCGTGTGAATCCAATTAGGGATCCCGGCACACTTCACAGCTGTCGTAGTCGTTAGAACCACTTTATATGGACCTTTCCAACGAGGCTCCAAACAGGTCTTGAGCACATGTTTTCGCTCACCAGCTCTCAGGTTGTGCCCTGGATCTTGGTTCGGTGGCAGTGTGGTGGCCTCGACCTGCTGAGAGAAAGAACAGACTACATCAGCCAGACCCTTGCAGTAATCCAACACCATATCATCTGTAATGTTGAAGTGCATTGGCTGGAACTCTTGGCAACCTCATTGCTCTTCCCATGAGAATCTCATGGGGCGACAATCCTGTCTTCCTGTCAGGTGTGTTTCTCATTGACATCAACACCTAAGGCAATGCATCAGGCCATTTCAAATTTGTAGCTGCGCACATTTTTGCAATTCTTGACGTCAAGGTACCATTCATCTCTTTCATTAGTCCTGATGATTCAGGGCGATAACTACAATGCACCTTTTGCTCGATGTTCAATGCTGCACATAATAGTTTAATCACCTCATTATTGAAGTGCATTCCCCTATCTAATTCTAAAGAGATCGGAAATCCAAAGCGCAGTATCAGTTCCCTAAGCAGCAATTTCGCTACAGTGAGACTATAATTTGTTCGTGTAGGGTACGCTTCAATCCAATGACTAAAGATGCACACAATCACCAACATATATCTCAAACCTCCACACGCAGGCATTTCAATGAAATCCAATTGCATTCTGCTGAAGGGACCTCCTGCTCTTCCAATGTGGCTCAAATTAACCACTGTCCCTTTCCCCGCATTTAATTGCTGACAAATGACAGAACAATGGTATACTGCTTCAGCTGCTGTCTAAATTTGGGGTTAACCCAATCAATTTTAAACAAACGAACCATGGCATCCCTCCCAATGTGTGCCTGACTATGATAGTACCTCGCCATGTGGGACAACAAACTTTTTGGCAAAACCATCTGACCCACCTCAGATACTCACAACTCATCCTGTCTTTGAACACATTTCATTTTGTTCCATGACTGTTTCTCTTCTTTGTCAACATTACTCTGCAGAGTTTTTAACTCCCCTAAGGTGTCAATCACTTTTAATGTAAAGCATGTAGTGTCTTCTTCAGGTAACAATTCCCACTTGTCTTTGAATGATATACAGTTCAATGCGCAAAACATTGTGACTTGATTTGCATATCCATTCCCCAGTGACACATAGTCCTGTGACTTCAGATGTGCACTGCATTTAACCACAGCAATTTCTTCAGACAGTTGAATCGCGTACAACAATTCCTTTATTTTCTCACCGTTTCTCAATGGTGATCCAGTAGAGGTCAAAAAACCTCTCTGTGACCACGATTGACCAAAATCATGAACTATTCCAAATTCGAATTGGCTATCCGTATGGATAGTGACTCTCAATCGAGCAGAAACATGGCACGCCCTAGTTAGAGCGACCAATTCCGCTACTTGAGCAGAATACACTCCTCAAAGGAAGGAAGCTTCTAAGGTACCTGTAATTGTGCACACTTCATATCCTGCTAACAGTGTCCCTGTGTTGTCTCTAAGACAAGAACCATTAACGAAAACAATTTGGTCATTTTCTTCTAATCGGGTATCTCTAAAATCATGTCTCGGTTTTGTGCACAGCTCAGTTACTTCGAAACAATCATGTTCAACATCCCCCTCCTTTTCAATTTCAGTAGTATTACTAGGAAGTAAAGTTGTCGGGTTCAGCACTGTGCATCTTTTCAATGTCACGTTTGGGGCACCCACAATGCTCATCTCATACCGAGTCACCATAGCACCAGTCAAGTATTGGGTTTTTGTCCTTGTCAGTAAAATCTCAATCGAGTGAGGGACCATTACAGTCAAGGGATATCCCATCACCATGTCTTCACACTGTGAAAGACTCTGACCAACTGCGGCAACTGCACACAAACAAACTGGTAAGGCTGCTGCAACTGGGTCCAAAGTAGTTGAAAAATATGCTACTGGGTGATGAGCACCTCCATGGACCTGCGTCAAGACAGACAATGAACATGCATCACGCTCATGACAAAACAATGTGAATGGCTTTGTGTAATCAGGCATACCCAACGCTGGAGCTCTGCACAAACTCTCTTTCAACTCAGTGAACGCTTTCATCTCCTACTGGTCTAGCACTATGGAATCTGTGACATCTTTATGAGTCAGCTTCTGCAATGGTTTTAAAGTTTCTGAAAATATCGGGATCCATTGGTGACAATATCCCACCATTCGCAGAAACATCCTGACATCTCTCTGTGTGGTTAGGGGGCTTATCTGCAGTATCATTGTAATCCTCCCTCTGGATATTTTCCTCAACCCTTTCTCAATTTGGTGACCCAAGTATTTCACTACCTTCTGACAGTACTGCAATTTCAGTGGTGACACTTTGTGACCATACTTTCCCAAATGATTCAACAGGGCAATCGAAAGAAAAAAATGTAAATTTTGCACTTGTATAGCGCACTACTCACCCGTTAGGGTCTCAAGGCGCTGTACTCATACCGCTATGGAACCCCTCCTGGCTTTTCCCTGTGAGGTGCCCAAATCTGCAATTATCTGAGCCACTTTCATCAGAACATCTTGCAACATGTTACCATGGAATCTGCAGAAAAACTTCATTCGGCTTCAAAGTAACTTTAATCGGCTCCACTCCTTTGATCAAACCCACTTCTTTCCCTGTCAAATCACACACAATCTTGTGCACTGTTCCCTGCAAATCAGGATGAAGCTCTCTTACTGTGAACATCGGGAAAAACTCAATCAAGGGGTACTCCTCATTTGTAGTTTCACACTCATTTTCTGGGGTTGGATCTTCCTCATCATCACTATTTGTCGGGATCTCAATTCCATCATTTGAGCAAGTAATCAAACATTTTGTTTTACACAACAAGCCCCTTTCCGGTAAGGATACCGGACTCGAATCTCAGACTATAACCTTGTGCAGTCCCTGGAAATTACCAATCTCAATTTGGACTGGATCTGTAATCAGGTTCGTCAAATACTGATTCACTACCCCTACAACCTGAACCATCCTTCCTGAAGGGGGCAAATTCAGAACTTCAGCACTTCTCACTGTAGAGCGTGTAGCTCCTGTGTCTACCAAAAATGAGACTCTGTGACCCATTACCTTTCCTTTCACATAGGGTCCTCTCTGATCCTCCTCTCGAGAAGTCACAAGCATTGTCACTCATCCAGTCACCATTCATTTCATTCTCACTGTGTAATGGAAATTCGTGCACAGCATTACTACTTCTGTCTTGTCTCTGACCTGTGACCTGTTGAGAAAGCATCATCTGTTGCTGCCCCATCAGGGCTTGAGGTATCAGCATTTGCTGCATTGGTACCATAGGAACTTCCTGCTACATTGGTTGCAATTGTGGCATTTGTGCACGGGCATTTGCACCTGTTGCATGGGCTAAAAAATGTGCACTTGATTCACATTAGTCAGAAAATTTGGATTTGGGCCCCTTAATCTTGGTCCTCTCATATTTTAAATGTATTTACGTTGTTACCCTGCTGAACAACACCCTCCTGCACCATCATCGGACACTCCTGCTTCCAGTGTCCCACGGCTCCGCCAATGTGACACAGTAACAACTTCTTCATTCCCTTCACATCATTCTGACCCACTACAGTATTCAAATCTGGACCACGATTCATATTCCCTCCACGACCTCTACCTCTCATCTGAAGCTGAAACATGACATTTCCCTGCTGCTGTGGCATCTGTTGCACAAAAGTCTCCTATACTCCTGTTTGAGCTGCCTTAATCTGCATCACCAGCGCCTTCTCTTTGAACTTTTTCTGCTTCTACTCAATTTCATCACTACAGTATTTCGCATACTGCAACACCTCATCAATCAGTTTGGCTTGCCAGCAAATCAAATGACTCTTAATCATCTGACTTATCTCAGGTCTCAGTCCTTCCACAAACCTAAACACAAAATGAAGCATATCCTTCGGTCGGCTCAATCGCTTTTTGCCACTGTACTCCTTGAACGCCTTCAACAATCTCTCATAGTACGTATGTATTGACTCCTTTACTTCCTGCACTGTCCTGTCAATCCTCTGTCAATCAATATTTTGGGTGAAATCCTCGTCTTCAGGAACTGTATCACCTTATAGTAATATTTCATTACCTCAGAAGATGGTGCACCTGTACTCTTATCTCTCTCTGGTTCACTTGGCCAATCTACGGCTCTCTTGCACTCAACCCACAAATCAGCTGGAACCACTATCTCCAGTAAAGTGTTCAAGTCTTCCCACAAACATTTTGCAAGCTTCACAAACCTTTCTGTCTGCTGATACCACTCTACTGGCTTTTCCCTCAGTTTTGGATAATCGTGAATGACAGAATATTACTTCTACTCCAAGTGACATGAACAAAATTTCACTCTGGGACTTCTCTCATTGGTAAAATCTTTACCAGATCCTTGTCCTATTGTACAATTTCAGGCACCTCTAGCGAATCTCGTTTCTTCTTATCTCTTTTCTTTAACCATCCGCCTTCCCACCTCTCTACTGCTCCCCAAACCTGAGCACTGTCCAATAGTTCTTTAAGGTGCACCTTCATTCCAGCTGACCTCATGTGTTCAAAATCCTTTGCCTCAAAATCTAATCTGTAACTTCTCTTCAAATGTTTTCTCAATTTCTCTGCCATGCTTTTCTGCCAAATCTGCCAATCTCTGGTGTACCTTGCCCACCTCTCTTGTGATTCTTGGGCATAAGTATCTCAACTCTGCCTCTGTGTAGGACTCTAATCTATTCACCTCCATTGTTCCCTCAACCAATTCACCTGCTTCCATGCTCAATCTGACACAATTGATCTGCTCCTCACCTTTGGAAGCATTCAGTGTGGTATTCAGACTGACCAACCATTCAGTCAACTGCTGAGCTGTCAAGCCTTGTAACAAAATGTTACCCGCATTCACCGGTGGCACCTGTTGTACCACTGCATTTGATGACTGTGGTGTCAATAACTTCAAGCTCTGACCTGCACTAGGTCCATTCACAGTATCTGGAAGTTTAACAAGTGGACTGAGATCCAATAGCAACCTTGATCCATCAAAGGTCTGACCCAAGGGAGAGACTACCTGAACTTGCTCATTTGGTTCCCTCTTCACTAAACTCTGAGACATCTCTCCCTGTTCACTCACACTTGTTTTTTTTTGCACAAGTAATGCTACTGCTGGACCAACAGTAATTGGCAGCGATATTGCATCTGGGGCTGCTCTAGCAGCTGCACACTGTGGAAGAGTGCCTCCCATGCTCTGATTCATAACAGGTATCAAGTCTGACTGTGTCCCTGTCACTGGCGTAAATCTCGCCATCCCCTATGGCTGCACTTGGGGGAACAAAATCAGAGTCGGCTCAGTCTGAACCAGCAGTGGTCTTGGAACCACTTGCTCCGTAGGCACCACTAAGTTCTAAGTTGTCTCTAAAATAGGCACATCAGGATAAATTATCTGAATCGGTGGCGGATGCATCTGTGCCTGAACTACTGGAGTAGTCAACATATTAGGTCCTTGCACCACACCCTGTGTCTGGCTAGTATTAACCTGTAC
This sequence comes from Pleurodeles waltl, assembly GCF_031143425.1. Taxonomy (NCBI): domain Eukaryota; kingdom Metazoa; phylum Chordata; class Amphibia; order Caudata; family Salamandridae; genus Pleurodeles; species Pleurodeles waltl. Next base: position 165,298,140 of record NC_090443.1, on the reverse strand, counting down.
TGGACTCACTGTCCCCGTTGCCTGTGCCGGGGCTGTTGGATCAGCACTAGTACTCGGACCACTCTCATGCACCGCATACAGTGGTGGTCGATCTCTTAATATCTGCGTAACAAGATCCTCAGCATCTGATTCTTCCTCCACTATGGAAGACTTTCTTGCTTCCTTACTCTCAGACGGACTCTTATTATTCGTTTAAGTCACTTTCTTTCATTCCGTTTCATCCTCCTGCGTAATTGCTGGAAACAAATTATCATCCTGCAATGTCACTGATCTCCACTTCTTCTGTTCCCAATCCCAGCTCGCTTCTGCTAAAGACTTGTCTAATTTCTTTACTCTCCTTTCGAATTTCATTTGCTGTTGCTGCCTAGCTACTAGCTCCCAAACTGCTAATGCCTGAAACCGTGCTGGTCTTAGAAGGGGCTTTGATTCATATAGCGCCATCCGCAACTGATCAAGTGGTTAGTCCTGGTGCACATAGGGCTCGCCAAATCTCATTCAAAATTTTCTCTCGCCCACTTAACTCACGCACTGACTTGTTGACCACGCCCAATTAACCTACTAAACCAGACAGATTACAACATGTAACCAAGTGTCTCATACACTTTTCAATATACTCCGGAGTCTTAAACTACGCAGGGTCCGTACATCAACAGCCACTTGGACAATTTTTGGGCACAAAGCGCCACACTCATGTGAAGTTTGACGACTTCCCAACTCTCATACTGCAGGTGGACGCACACTCCTACTAAAACTTCATCTGGAGCACGCAAACTCCCTAAATCCTCACGTACAACATAATTCACCTGCGATTTGCATAAGCTGTGCAAGTGCACACTATCTCTCTCACTATATTACTAGAACGCCGAGAACATACCCAACACTACTAGTAGGATCCAGAATTTGGGAAAGCCATTTCTGGACGTAAGTGAACATCATTTTCTCTATAAAGGCCATTTTGAAAACAAAATCTAAATCTCTAGGATACTGAATTCTCAATAACTGTCAACACCTGTCATTTACAGAGACGAACCATCAATCTCTTTACCGCAATTGTTAGTACCCATACCGAACACTTGTGGCAGGCTCTTAAAGAGATAAACCATCAGTCCCTATACCATGTCTATTAACACCTGTCACATTCTGGACACCTATGGCAAGCTGTCAAAGAGACCTAACCATCAATCTGCTACCATAACTGTTAACGCATAGATCCTTAATAAGTAAACTTAGAAGGCGGGCTTGTGTAGGCCGATAAACCTTTTGACCCGTTTAAGATGTTCTTACCATAGCTCCAGAATGGAAATCAATGATCAATACAAAATAATCAATAATCATTAGTCAAATCAATAATCAATAATCAATGGAGTCTGTAATTGTCACACACCATGACCTTTCAGCCATGAATAACCAAACCTTTAGTAAAAGTTAGAGAATAGAGAACAAAGAAAATTAATTTGGGGTTGTTGGAAATACTGCCAAAATCATCTCAGGTCAAGTACTAACTGTGAACTGCATTTACCAGGATGCAAAGGGCCGAACTGTGCTGGGATGTGAGGCAGTGTGCTCCCAAACCCCCTTCCTGTTTAAAAGGCTCCCTTGAGCCAGTGAGCTGACGAGCTTTGGAGATGCCCTTGTGTGCCTATGAGTGGTACTTGACCTGAGAGGATTTTGGCAGCATTTCCAGCATCCCCAGATGAATTTTCTTTGTTCTCTATTCTCTACTGATGAAGGGCTAAACCCAGAAACACGTGTCTAGAGATATACAGCAATGTCTGCACCAACTTTGGTGAAAAACTACAGATAATTTTCAAGTAAGCGCTAACTGTGAATGGCATTTACCAGGATGCAAAGGGGCGAACTGTGCTGAGATGTGAGGCTCCTAGACCTGTCAGCCACCTTCGACACAGTCTGCCACCACACACTGAAAATCTGCCTCCACGAAGAAGGGATCCAAGAGAAAGCCCTCCACTGGACCACACCCTTCCTCTCTGGCAGAACCCAGAGAGTCCGCCTCCCCCCCTTCCAATCCGAAGCCACCAGCATCATCTGCGGCGTACCCCAGGGCTCATCCCTTAGCCCGACACTGTTCAATATCTACATGGCCCCCCTCGCACAAGTGGCCCGCCAACATAACCTCAACATCATCTCCTACGCCGACGACACCCAACTCATCCTCTCCCTCACCAAGGACCCACACACTGCCAAAACCAACCTCCATGAGGGCATGAAGGCTGTCGCCGACTGGATGAGAACAGCCGGCTGAAACTGAACTCGGACAAGACGGAGGTCCTCATCCTCGGGCCCACCCCCTCTGTCTGGGATGACTCATGGTGGCCAGCCTCACTGGGGACCCCACCGACACCAACTGACCACGCACGCAACCTTGGCTTCAGCCTCAACTCATCCCTCTCCATGTCAAAACAGGTCAACGCCATCTCCTCCTCCTGCTACAACATCCTCTGCATGCTTCGCAGGATCTACAAATGGATCCCAACCGAAACAAGAAAAACAGTAACTCAGGCCCTCGTCAGCAGCAGGCTCGACTACGGCAATGTACTCTACGCAGGCATCCCGTCCAAGCACCTGCAATGCCTCCAACGCATCAAATGCCTCCGCCTGACTTATCCTCAACATACCTCGCCGCAGCCACATCACCCCCACCTGAGAGACCTGCACTGGCTCCCCGTCGACAAGAGGATCACCTTCAAGCTCCTCACCCACGCACACAAAACACTCCACAACACCGGACCAGCCTACCTGAACAACAGACTCAGCTTCAACACCCCCACCTGACAGCTCTGCTCTTCCACCCTCGCCCTCACCTCCGTCCCCCGCATCCAAAGAAAATCCTCCGGGGGCAGATCTTACTCCTACTTCACCACCAAAACCTGGAACACCCTCCCGACCGAACTAAGAAAGACCCAAGACCTGCTTGTCTTCAGAAGACACCTCAAGACCTGGCTCTTCGAGCAATAGCAGCACCCCCCCCTTTTTTGTACCCAGCGCCTTGAGACCCTCGCGGGTATGTAGTGCGCTTTACAAGTTTAATGTTAATGATTGAGTGATGTCTGCACCAACTTTGGTGAAAAACTACAGATAATTTTCAAGTAAGCGCTAGCTATGAACTGCATTTGCCAGGATGCAAACCGGTGAACTGTGCTGGGATGTGAGGCAGTGTGCTCCCAACCCCACTTCCAGCTTCTGCATGAGGCCTGGCAAACTAGGCCAAGACACTCGCTAAGTTAAGGCCTACATTTAATAAGCTAAAGCATAATTCATAACCCTTAATATGACATATTACTACATTAATCTAATACATTTTCAATATTTTGTAAGTTTTAATTATAAATTAGTACATTTCATGAACGCTGGTGGCCATTCTCCGAGGTCACATTTTCAAACATGTACATTATTTTTCCCTGTGTTATTCATTTTCTACAAAATTCATTATTCAAAATACATAAACACTCATTAATAATTTCTAATTAAGACACCTGCTTCAGCACCCACAACCCCTGCAGTGAGCTCATCATTGGAGACACAGGTCCTGAAGGAATTACAGGAACTGAATCAGAGGATGGGTATCATGAAGGGTGAACTATTTAGTCTGCGGACCATGATACAGAACATGCAGTAGACAGTGAAGAGATCAATGCCCAAATGTAGATCTCCCTGGGCTTTTCCCTTTCCCCTGTTGTTTATCAGTTGTTTATATAGTTTAGTATTTTTAGCATAGGTTGGAATAGGTTTTAGCAGACGTATAGGTTAGGGTAGTATTAGTTAGTTTAAGACTGTATTAGTGAGTAGTTTTTAAGTGGGGATATGGTTGGGTATGTTTTTGTAGTGAGAAGAGGGTTTATGTACAGTGTATTTTATAAACAGAAAATGTATACAATAAATATATATATATATATATGTATATATATATATATATACATATATATGTTTTGATTTATCTGTTTAGGTAGTGTATGTTTAGGATGTTTTTGTCTCTTGTGTTGTGTAGAGATATGTGTATTAAGGGGGTGGGGAGTTGATGTTTAACATGTCTGTTGTGTTACATGTGTAGCATGGATTAGGCTACATTTAAGTAGGTTAAAGAAGTGTTAAGATATGTTAGTGTAGGATAGTTAGATTAGGTTAGTTTAGGCTTAGGTTACGTAGTGTTATGTAGTGTAGGCTAGTTAATTTTAGGTAGTGATGTTTAAGATTTTCATATATCCAATTTTTTTCTACGTTCACAAATGCCTACGCCTTTACTGTGTAAGAGTTGTCATGATTGCTCATGTTAGTTTAAGTACATGATGTAGGATTTTCCAGCAGTGTTTGTAGATATGTGAATGTTGCAATGGAGTCACTTAGGGAATCTTCAACATTCTTTTGGCACTGGAACCTTGTGTGACTGGCGACACAGCTCCACACAGACAGCACTGTGTGCAAGTTACAATATGTGTCCTGGATAGAGTGATCTGTCACCCCATGGTACATAATCATGCCTGTATTGGTACACACACTGGTGCTTGGAACTTACACACTCACCTGTGCAGCATTGTAGTAGTACATCATTGTGGTTTGCTGGTTTGTATCTAAAATAGTGGTCCCCATCTGACTGGAAACATCAATCATCCTTGGCACTCAGTACTCGCTAAGTGTGTCACTTCCTGAATGGGAATTAGTGCAACTACCTGCAACCATAGAATACACAATTGTATGATATTACCTAGCCTCATAGGAAGATGTAGCTTATTTCCAAGGTTTATGATCTGGCTCCTCTATGTTGACATGTGTGTGTATAGTACAATTGATGTCATGTGTGCTTACACTCATAATCAATGCATTTGAGGACTCTGTGTGCCAAATGCACACATTGGTGGTCATTACAACCTTGGTGGTCGGTGACCGCCAGGGTTAAAGTGGCGTTCGTACCGCCAACAGGCTGGCGGTACGAAAACCCATATTTTGACCGCAGCGATACCGCCACGGTCGCACTGCCGGGGCCGGCGGTATTCCGCCATTTTAGCCCCGGCGGTGATAATCCGCCAGGGCAGCGCTGCCCTGGAGATTATGACTCCCCTACCGCCAGCCTGTTTCTGCCGGTTTGCACCGCCAGGAAGAGGCTGGCGGTAAGGGGACTCAGGGGGCCCCTGCACTGCCCATGCACATGCCATGGGCAGTGCAGGGTCCCCCAGGCAGAGCCCAGTCGCGCATTTCACTGCCCGAATTTCGGGCAGTGAAATGCGCGACGGGTGCTACTGCACTCTGTTACCGTCCGCTGGCCCAGCGGAAAAGTCAAAATACGGAGCCAGCCATACCGCCAGCACTGGCGGTATTCTGGCTCCCACAACCTCGGCGGTCTGCACCCCCAAAGTCCCTATGTATCCCATTGTGCCTTGATACTCCATTATTAATTTGACACAGGCCCACAAATACTTAGTAGCTACAGTTCATGCTTAATGACATCCAAAGAGTAGTGCTGAGCTTCTACATCCTTGATTGGCATAGATATGATGGTATACTGAAGGAGCCTGGACATAATCAACATATTGTCAGGGCTTGCATTATTATGGTACTCATATGATATGTTCAATGTAAGCATTAAGGGTTATATATGTGCATGATGATATTGTCTTGAGAACTGAGCTAAATATTTGTGGATGTGTGAGCATGTGTTAGTGGCTCACCTGCGTTGCAGGCTCCAATTTGTGCAGTCCTGCAAATGTGTGATTAGTTGGCCTAATTCACTGTGTGGCACTCAAGGTACCAATGGTTACTGTCACACCATGACATTGAATAGATCTACAAGATTTGCAACATAAAGCCATGGAAGGGGAGGTCCATCTTGCTTGACCTTGTCCAACAAAAGAATATGATAGGGACTGTAGCACACTTCCCCCAAAGTTTAGTTATTCCTATCAGCAACAGACATACAACACACAGGTTCAAGCTATTGCATTTATTTAAAGTATGTAGTCTTATTCACAGTAGCAGTTCTTGCAGCACCAACCTCAACATTGTTTGAGAGCTAAATAATGTCCAAACAGAGTCCATGGGGGACATGTGGTTCCATGGGGGTCATGTGACATATGGAGGAAAAGAGTATTCCAGTGAGAAGCAGGTCCAAATTGCTATTAGGGAAGGTAGGTCTCATCGACAGTCCACAGTGGATCAGACTATCAGGTGGAGACAGTACCAGGAGACAAGGACAATGGTATGATAATCAACACAGGTCCAATGGGAAACTGGCTAAGAACCACAGACAAATGTTACTGGCTAGTCCTCCTCCAGAAGTCCACATCTTCCTCCGCTGATGTGTGTTCTGCCTCTTCTAAGGGTGGTGGTGTTTGTGCAGGAGGCTTCTGAGGCACACACAGATCAGGGGCTGAAGATGTGCCCACCTTGTCCCCAGCAGCATCTGCCTATGCTAACAAGGAAGGCAGCACAGTGCAGAGAAGGACATGTTGGCTTGTCAGCACAGCAACAATGTTGCGGTGAAAGGCACCTATTGATGCAATATAGCATAGATTCAAGGAATGCGCCTATAGCCTCCCGCTGGGTGGCAACCTCACTGGTGTCATATTGGCATGACTGTTGTTCTTGCCTCTGCCTCATGACACAAGAGGTGTCAGCCAGGGACTGTTCCAATCTCTGGAGCAGAGGGCAGGAGCCTCATATTGCCTCAGAGGTGTCCCTATTAGGACTGATTGCAAAAAGAACAAGTTATGGACGGGATGCTGAACAATGTCAAACATTCAACCCCAGTATAGAAATCTGGGCCTAAATCCATTGTTCTTGTGCTACCCATGCCATTCCAGTTTGGACCCAGCCATATGCAAATCAGTCTTGACCCTGTTCCCCATGGAACAGTCCAGCCCGAACTGCCAGGCATGGTCTTCCCTGGACTGGAAACAAGCATCCTGGGGCCAGTTTCAGGGTATCACCCCTACTCAGCCAGGCTACCTTGACTCCAGTGGCATGGGGAGCACGGGATTCTGCTTAAATGGGCATTATTATTATGTTTTATGATTTTGCCTTCAACTGTACTTTTCTAATTGTGCCTTTATAAGACTTTACTTCATTTTTCTCTGTACCACAATTTACCTATTGTGTAATAAATCTACTTTTTGTCCTATTTTTACTCTAGAGCTCAGTTCTTCATGCTACCGATGTTACATTCCTTTTAATACTGCCAAACTGTGTTTACCTGATGAGGTGTGTAGTCTCTAACTGCAAAATCAACTGAAGACTCTGGGACAGACATATTGTGATAAAATATTGTTGTGACTAAATATTAGGGTTCAGATAATTATTGGGGTTTGGCTCCCACAAAGTTTGTAGCAGAGGATGATTTGCATTAGAGAACCTTCTCTTTAAGGGGTCTCCAAAAATATTTTGGAATATTGTTAGCAAAGAAGAAAGGAGTTTGGTAGTTTTGACAACTTCCTGGTGCTGGATCCTCCTGCGGGGTGACAAGTCGTATAACTGTACAATCCTGAATAAACTTAAAGTGTAAGTATGAATAGGGAGATTTTGAATGCATTTGTTTGTGTGGATGGACTTCTGTTTTTGTGGTGAGCTGATTTGCATATGTAATGATGATTTGTGGCTTCAGTTGGTGGGTTGGTTACTATTGTGATGTTGTAATATTTGTATTTATCAACCAATCTGATATTGTTTTGTTTATAGGAGAAAATTAAGTTGGTTATCAGATTTTGTCAAAAATCCAAGATCTCAGGTTATTATTACTTTGTAATTGTGTTGTGTAGAGCAAGGCACCGCTTACACATCTACAGGAATTTGTATTAAGAAATTTACTTTTTCAGGTTTGAGAAATTAATTGTGGGCACTGTGCTCACTCTGAGCACACAGGATGAAGTACATTAACCCAGTAGGTAAAATTATGTTGGTCAGGAGTTAGCCTAATGAGAACTTTCTAAGTTGTTTGAGATGTAATCTTTTTTCCTGGTACTGTTTTTCTGTGCTTGCTTGAAAATGAGCTTCTGCTGTTGAAAGTATTTTGACCTGCATACCAGTGATTTAGTTGTCTTTCTATGGTACACAGACAAGGGGTCTATTAGTTTATTTTCAAGATTTATTGTTATTCTGTAATTGTTTCCCTGTTCACAGAGAAACCACGCTGGATGGTTGCTCAGCCAGGGATTAGTGTGGTATTACCACCAGCTCTGCTCTGATTTGTTGTTTGTCAGTAGATCCATGCTGTGATAGGTTGACCTTTGACAGAGCCATGGTACAATTGGTTGTTGTTTGCTGAGCTTTTCAGTACTGTTTTGAATTTTTTGGGTTGTTACAAGCTTGAGTAAATGGAACATGGGTGGAATATATACATAACTTAAATATAAGAAAGAGAATAAAGCTCGAGAAATAAGATACTAAGCACCACTTTCTGAATGCCACATCTCAATCAGCTGTTGGTCTTTGTATATATTTCTGTATATAGCACTTGATCACTTTAACCCACTTATTCACTGTCACTGCGCCGTTCATCTACTCTGGGGCACCTTAATACAATGTGTTCTTATGTATTCTTTGATTCTTGTCTGTGTTGCAGAAACCTTTGATTTAATCATTGCCAAAACCAATTGTATGACGGTCTTGTATATTTGCCCCTACTTCCCCCGAAGGGACCACAATCCTACTCTGTTATTGCCCGCCCAGGTCCCAGAATTACAGGGTTACCCCATGTTTCTTATTGTGTGTGTCAGAAACATTAGAAGCATCCTCCTTACCAAATGTGACTTCAGCTCAAGTAACAGAATAAACTGGCCTAGCTTGCTAGTTCTCAGAAAATGTGACTAGTGATAACAGATAGCCAGTACGGCTTTGGTGTTGTGCATGACTAGTGTTAGCACTGGTGGGTTCATGACATCCTCATGTGCTCCAATTAAGAATAGTATGTACCTGTTGGATTTGTTGGATGCAATTCAAAAACCAAAAGAAGTGGCAGTTTTGAAGTTTGAAGCCCATAAGGCTGGCAAGGTTTTAGTCATATCAAGTATGCTGACTAATTGACAAGGTATTCTACCTTGAAGAGACAATCATTCAAGAGAAAGAAGGCAGAAATTTAGAAAAATTGTGATTTTACCCAGAGTACAAACAATGAAAACTGGTATTTTATTAATTCATTGCAGACTTCTTTGACTGGATTGAGGGATCTGGGGGAAGATGATCCTGATGATGAAAAACTGAAGTGAATGAAATGGGGTTACAAAAAGAATGATCAAGATTTGTATGTAAAAAAGAGCCAACATAATCTACTTAATTCAATATTGCAGTTTGTGTGTAAATATATGGATAATGTAGATTTTCCTAGTTTATGACGGAAAGTCTTAATTTTATTAAAGACACGGAGGCGAGTATTAGGCGTTTCTTTTCTCGCTTTATTAACACAGCAGCAGTCAAGAAGAAACTACAAATCCCATAAGGCTAACACAGACAGCCAATGGGAATAAAAAAGTAGTACAAGAATATCTCAACCAATAGGAATATCCCCATGCCATTGTGATGTCACTTGACTCCAAGCAGCCCTCTTTTCTTGCGAATAAAGAAAATCATTGAAGAATAACGGGAATAGAGAACAAAGGATAAACAATGCCATAAGAAAGGCAAAAACGTCAGAACAAAAGTCCAGAATCCTGCAAAGGAAGGAATGTCCCATTAAATCCGAGGGATACGATTCCGAACTTGAAGTAAGTGGAGAATCCAAATGATGCCAGGAGGTCCAACTAGGATGCTGGTTGCGTGGCCGAAACTGGCGCTGGAAGAAAGGGAGGGAGACAAAAACCAATGTTTATACCAGAGGTGGGATAATACTCACCGCCGTGTCTTTAATAAAATTAAGACTTTCCGTCATAAACTAGGAAAATCTACATTTTATGACAAGACCGGAGGCTCCTATTATGCGAGTTTAAAGCATATTAATTGCATTCAACTAAACATTATCAACAGGTTTGCAATAAAAAATTCTAAAGGTATTATCATTGGACCAGTCTGCAGATTTGAGAATATCCTCCAATCGAGAACCTGCCCAGAAGGCTTTGGAAGCCATAGCCCCTCTGGCAGAGTGAGCTCCAAATCTGGAAATATCAATGCCCGCTAAAGACATGATCCATCTAACCCAACGCGCTAAAGTAGCAGATTAAATCGGGTTATGAGGTTTCCTGAAAGAGATAAGAAGTTGGGAAGAGGATGTTCTCAAATCCGCAGTTTTTTGCTCATAAACTTTGAGACATTGGCCTTCACATAATTTCGGATGTTGTGGGAAATAAGGATAAAAAACTGACGATAAGTTGGTCTTGGTACGTCGAACAACCGAGAACAATACCCCCGAAGGAGTGAATTGGCGGTTGGAGACGTCCAATGCTTTAACATCCGATAGATGTTTAATAGAAATTAAACATAATACCATTGTTAATTTGGCAGATAAAATTTTTAGTGATAAAATTAGGTTGTCTGGCAAAGAGTTCAAATATTTTTGAACAACGTTAACATCCCACAATTTATTGTACTTCGGTAGAGGAGGTTTGGAAACTTTTACTCCCTTTAGTAATCGGCATACCAGCGGATGTTCGCCTACCGGTTTTCCATTGACATGTGTATGATTAGAAGAAATAGCTGACCTGTAAAGGTTGATAGTACGGAATGCTTTACCTTTGCTGGCTTCTGCGGACAAGAAATTGACTACAAAAATTACATCTGCTGAAAGGGATCATTGTGCCTTCCCAAACACCAGACGTCCCATAAAGACCAGGCTGCCTTGTAGGCTTTCTTGGTACCAGGGGCCCAGGAATTTGCAATGTATTGGGAAGCTTCTGACGAAATGAGAGGGGAAGGTTGGGAATTCCTGAGATCTTCCAGGCGGATAAAGTGAGGATATTGCCCATAATGAGGGGTGAGGACGATGAAGAGGGTCTAGAAGTAAGTCTGGGAAGGACGGAATTAGCAGGGGAAAATCCACCGAGAGTTCCAGAAAGATAGGGAACCATACCTGGGATTGCCAAAACGGAACTATGAGAATAAGAGAGGCCTGTTGACGTCTGGCTTGTGCTAAGACTCTGTTGATCATGACAAAAGGGGGGAAGGCATAATTGAGAGAATGAGACCAATCTTGTAAGAAAGCATCTGATGCTAAGGCTAAGGGATCTGGCAACAGCTGTAAAATCGAGGAAGTTGTGTGTTCAGTCGGATGCAAATAGGTCCATGGAGAGCAGATCCCATAATTATTGTATCTTGTGGAAAATTGAAGGATGAAGTTTCCAAACGCTGGAATCTCGAAGATGACGAGAATGCCAGTCTGCCACTGAATTGAGGACTCCTGGAAGGTATTCTGCATGAACCGAAAGATGGTATGAAAGGCACAATTCCCAAAAGCTCTTGGCTAAATCCGCCAGAGGTTTGGACTTTGTACCTCCAAGATGATTTATGTATCTGACTGCGGGGATTTTGTCCATTCTGAGAAGAATTGCACAATGTACCTTGTGTTTTGCCAGGCTTCTGATTGCAAAGGAGCCGGCAAGCATCTCTAAACAATTGATGTGCAATTTGGACTCCTCGATAGACCATGTACCTCCAGTCGAGATGGGACCACACCGGGCCCCCCAGCCTAGATGACTTGCATCGGATTCTAACACAAGATCTGGGGCTGACGGAAATATACTTTTTCCATTCCAAGCATCTAAATGGTCTATCCACCACTGAAGCTCTGTGCGAGATTCAACATCTAAGGGAACGAGGTCGGAATAGGATAGTCCTTTCCTCAAATGTTGGATCTTTAGTCTTTGAAGTGAGCAGTAATGAAGGGGACCTGGAAAGATTGCTTGGATGGAAGAGGAAAGCAGACCTACTATTCAAGCTAATGTCCTGAGAGAGATGAGAGAGGTGCGAAGAATTTGTAGAATTTCTGACTTTATGGATTTTATTTTCGTCGTAGAAAGAAGAAGAGTAGCCAAAATGGAATTGATCTGGAATCCCAAGAATTCTAGGATTCGAGAGGGTGTTAAGAGAGATTTTTCTCTGTTTATTATGAAACCTAGGTCTTCTAAAAGAGAACAAGCCGTCTGCAAGTGGAGTAGCAGAGTTTGAGGAGACTGATTCAAAATGAGGATGTCGTCTAAGTAAATTAGGAGTCTTATACCCTGAGCCCTTGAATAAGCAACTACGGTCTTGAGAAGCTTGGTGAAGCACCAAGGGGCAGACGATATACCGAAGGGTAGAGAGGTAAAGTGATACGTTTGGTCTAACCATAGGAACTGAAGGAATTTTCTGGACTGTGGATGTACAGGAACCACTAAATAAGCATCCTGAAGATCCAGTCGGACCATCCAGTCGTTTTGAAGTAGTATATCTCTGAGGTGAAGAATTGTCTCCATTTTGAAATGTCGGTATACCACAAACCGATTGAAATGTTTTAGGTTGATGACCGGACGCATCTTTTTGTTTTTCTTTTGAACTAGAAAGATTGGGCTGGTAAAACCCAAGGGATGAGGATGAGTGATTGAAATTGCTTGTTTTTGTAAGAGAGAGTTTACCTCGACAGATATCAGATGGTTCATTTCTGCAGAAAAATGGGGAAGGGGAGTGAAAAATGTTTGCACCGGAGTACAGTAAAGCTCTATTTTGTAACCCTGAACAGTGTTTAGAACCCACACATCTGTGGTAATTCTTAACCAATTTGAAAGAAAATGGAAGATACGACCCCCTGTCGGAAAGAAACCAACTTGAGGGCTTACCTGTAGGGTTGGAGGCTCTAGGATGTCTGAAGGACCTGGAACGGTAACCTCTGTCACGCTGGGGGTAGAATTGAGGTCTGAAATCTTGTTGATAGGAATTGTAGTAAGCTCTGGAGCCTTGATTGGAAGAACCACGGCCGGTAAAGCGGCCCCTGCCTATACCGGCCCTGGCAAAAACCCGTTGGTTGAACATCTTCCTCATGGATTGTTGTGCTTTATCCAAGGAGGTAAATGTGGCTACATATTTGCTGAGGTCCTTTATGAAAGACTCCCCAAACCGTTGTCCCTCAGTATGGATCTGAGGTTGTACAGTCGCCAGATTAATTAGTTTAGGGTCCAATTTGATAAGGAGGCCTTTACGTCTGTCGTGAATAAAAGAGGAATTAGCATTCCCTAAAAGGCAAAAACAGCGTTGGACCCACAAGGAAAGTTACTCTGGGTCCAAAAAGGTACCATCTAGCCTGGCCGTCTCCACCATATCAAAGATCCTTGTAAGAGGGACAATTACGTCGAGTAACTTGTCCTGGCAGGACGACCACGCTTTATCAACCCCTTTGCGAGGGTCCTTGCCCTGTTTGGTAAAAAAGGTTAACATCTGCTGGTCAATGGATGGGGTAGTTGTTGCCTTATGTGGAAGGACTGGACGTGGGCATTCTGACTTCAGCTTGGCTCTGGTTTGTTTGTCAAGGGGGGAGAATAACTTTTGAGCCACATAACGGCCGACATGTTCAGCTGGGAACCATTCTTTAGAGTTGGGATGTAGTATGTGGGAGGGATCGAACATAGGAAATCCTTCTGCATCAAAAAGGGGGGGGAGAAACAGAGGGAACCTTAGGTTTCTTTGGGTGGGGAGCATTAGAAGAATCATCATCATCTTTGTCAGAAGCTTAGTAGTCTGAATCAGCGTCTGGCATGTCCTCATCAGTATCTGGAGCAGAAGCCGTGGGAATTGAAGGGGATATATTATGTTGTTTAGATTTTCTTTTTAGAGAGGGTCTAGGAGCCATATTGTTATACTCCTTGGCAGGAGCCTTATGAGGAACCCCGTCCTCTGGCATATGTGAGTTAAACTCACTCTCCTTTTGAGTCAAGCCCATGGGATTGACTGGCAGGCGTTGACTGCATTCCCCCGCAGTCTGGGCCGGAGATTTATAAAATAGGTTAGAAAAATTAGTTTCCAAATTTTTTGATAATTTTTTAATTGATGACGCCATTGCCTGCTGAACAGAACTTTTAATAAAATTCCGAAGTTCATTTCTTATATCCTCTACACTGGGAACACTCCGTTCCATTGGAGAGGTATTAGGTTCCATGTTAAAGAAAATATTTTTAATTCAAGGGAAGAAATTCCCAAGCAATAAGCAGGAAAAATTGCTAAATAAGCAATAGAGTTAAAAACCCAGGCAACCGGGGGTTAACTGTGGGGAAATAAAAAACTCCTCCTCCCCCTGGGCGGGGCTGAGGAACGAGTTATCGGGAAAGAGGCAGTAGCTGAGCAGCAAGCGTCGATGGCAGAGTGAAGGTGAGAGGAGCGCAATTGCTGAATAGCGTGTTCCTCGCGTCAGGAAAAAACGAATGACAGTTATTTCCGAAACGCGAGGGAAACGCGCTGAAAAGGCTGCACGCGAGGCGCGCTCAAGACTGTTCGAATTTTCGGGCCAGGAGCAACCGGCGTTGCTACCTGGGACCCGAAAAACACGAATGCGAGCGCGAGTAAAGCGCACAATAAAGTCAATGCGGCAACATGCTGACAACAGAGTATGAAATAAGTACACAATTAAGTGAAATAATTTGTAAGCAAACAGTTCAATTAAAATAGCGACATGAGAGGAAAAAAATGTAAACTTATCTTGACAGCAGCAGCAAGAAAAAGGGGCTGCTTGCAGTCAAGTGACATCACAATGGCATGGGGATATTCCTATTGGTTGAGATATTCTTGTACTACTTTTATAATCCCATTGGCTGTCTATGTTAGCCTTATGGGATTTGTAGTTTCTTCTTGACTGCTGCTGTGTTAATAAAGCGAGAAAAGAAACGCATAATAGGAGCCTCCGGTCTTGTCATAAAATCATGCTTGTGAAGGAAGCCTAATCTGGTAATTTAGAAGCTATTGGGAAAATACATGATTTTGGCATGCTGCTGAAGATGTTTTTAATAGGTGTCTAGCTTGCCATCTAAACAATCTGGCTAAAAAGACTGTTACTATTATGAATCATATCAGAGGGCTCATTATGAGATTGCAACCAGTCTTTATTGAGATGCCACCTTGCAAGGGCCTTAAGAATATGTTTGTTTAGTCTGATTGATCCCTTAATGGGTCAAGGCATTTCCCACTAGGAGAGCAGGTAGACTTACACTATCCACATTGCTGTTGAGGAAGCTGTAGTATGTAGTTTAGTTTATTATACAGTTAATTAAACTCTTTACACGTGCATGGCAATTAGAGACAAAAGCATACAATGATAAAAATGCCACGTGTTAAAAAAAGCATCAAGTCTAAATTTAAAACAAAAAATGATTCGGGTAGGCCATGAATGCCAAATGAATACAGATACTAATCCCTAACTGCCGAAACCTCTCAAAAACGGGTTGCAAATTGCACCAGGCTGATCCCCAGCTAAAGGCCGTCAAGTAGTATGCCCGATTCTACATATGCGATGTTACACTATAGCCTTACTGCGGGACCAGCCAGGTGCAAGTCCCAACCACGTAATTACAATGTAGTGGTGCTGAAAATGCCGAGCCTAGTGGGCAGCACGCAGTTGACTACAATAGGCAAAATGTGTAATCCTACAGCGCTATGCGAAAAATGTGCCATTTAGAGCCGATTCAAAAGGCCTGAACATTTAATGGCAATATGCAAAATGTGCTTTGGTCTGTAACAAGCCAAATGAAAGCAAACCCAGCAGGCGTTACACTATTATACTGTTCAGGGAGTTAATACCACAATTTGGTTTTCCAACATTTGTTGAGACTGACCGCAGCACCCACATAAAGAATGAAGTGTTACAGATACTGTGTACAGCTTTTGAGATAAAAGCAAAGATTCCACTGCATTTATCAACCACAAGTGTGGTGGGGAGGGCAAATGTTAACCACCAGAATAAACTGGCAAAAGACTGTGCCTCAAAAGATCTGAAATGGCCTCATGCACTTCCCCGTGTGCAGATGAATATGAGAAGTACTCCAAACAGGAAAATATGTTTGTCTCCCTTTAAAGTTGTCATAGGAAGAGCAATGAGACTTGACCATGTACTTTCAGCTGCATTAGTTTCAATAACTTATGATATTGTTCTAGATTACTGCCAAGGTCTGGCAGACATGATAAAATCTGTCTCTCTCTCCCCCTAGGTGAATGCAATCACATGAGATTACGGAGACACTTCTTGCCACCATCTAGATGCAGATGACTGGATTTTCATTCATAAACATGTATGCAAGGAATGTTTAGACGAGCATTACGTGGCCCTCATCAGGTTATCCTGATTACCAATAGTGCAGTCAAATGTGCAGGAGTGCCTCAAAGGGTCCACGCTGATCACACAATGAGAGAACAGCTAAAACCATGGAAGATGTAGAAGAAGCTGATGGTTAAGGTACACAGACCGCTGAGCAGAGTGACAGTTAAGGTGACAGCTCAGGCAAAATTTGCTGCGCGTATCGGAGGGGGAGGGGATGGAAGTGGTGAAGAAATTGAAACTTTTGATGAAGACATTTCTGTCACATGTGAAGATCAAGTTGAAAATTAAAAAAAAATTGAAAGCAACCCTTTCAAGTGAGTGAGAGTTCAGAGGAAGAGTTTGAAACTCCAGGCAGGCTACAGAAAGATCAGAGCGAAGGACTGTTTCCATGCAAAAGAACAAAGCATGTAGACTCTGGACAAAATGATAGGCTTGACAAGTTGCAACTGAAAATCAGAGTTGAAAAGACCCAAGTTTGAAGAAGAAAATTTGCTGTAGAAGGAACAGGCAAAAAAGAGCCTGAACAAAGTACAAGATTAAGTGAAAGTCAAAATTTGAGAGAAATCAAGAATTAAAGACTGACACTGATAAAGTGAGTTCTGAAGAAATTCCCAGGAAAAGAGCTTGCAAACAGAAACAATGTGAGTTCGAGTCAGAAACAAGAAAGAGATCAGCCTGGGAGACTGATGAGAGTGAAACATCAACTGCTGCAGAAGGAGAGTTTCTAATCGGAAATATGTATCATCAGAATGAGTATATTTGGATACAATATCAGAGGATGACAAAGATGAAGATGGTTACTTTCCATGGAACAAGTGCCATAGTTACTGTGAGAATGACAAAGATCAAGAGTCTGACACAGATACCAAAACCACATTTAGAGAAATAGAGACTTTGAAATATTGTGTTTTAATGAAAACCAAAAATATTGTTTAAAGTTTAAACAGACTGGGAACAAATGAAATGCAGAGACAATCTTATTAATCACTTGGGGAGTTGATATTGAATTTTCACATAGAAGAGAACTGAGATTTAAAGCTGAAGAAAACTGAGAACTGAACTTGATCAACTGTTTTATTTTTACTGAAAACCTATATGAAAAAAAGAAGAATTTGATTTAGAATTTTTGTTATTTTTTTTGGTCTCTACAAGAAGACACAATACAACACTTGCTGATACATTTTTAGGGTGACATTTTCAATTTTCAAATTAGTGATGTTAGTTAGCCTGTTGGTGTGCTTACTGACTCCTGTGGGTAATTTTTTGAACGTATAACTAGTAATGCTGCATTTAGAATTCACATTAAGGAACTAGGACAAAGCAAAGAAGGTCAATCTCCATATAAACAGAACCTTTTTAAAGGCTCAGATAGTTCTAGCAATGACAATCAAAGTGGTGCCTTTCAGAGCGTTGTATGACACATAAGTGTTTATATGCCTGACTGAACCGTTCAGTTGTGAAGGAATAATTCAAAGTAGAGATGCTACCATACTTCCCAGAGAGCATTTGGTTTGATCTTTTAGGTGTTTTGGCAACTTGAAGAGTATTTAGGTTATAGGCTGAAATGAGATGATGTACCTTTTTGGTGAGTGGGTTAATTCCAGCTAGATATATGGGCCCACATTATGAATTTGGTGGCAAACACCGCCGACCGCCGTGCTGACAGCTGACAAAAGACTGCCAGTGACGGTGGATTGCATACCGCCATATAATAATGCCAAAAAAAACAGACCACCAAAAAAATGACAACCTCCACCCACCACCGGGCCAACAATGGCGGAAATGCAGTATACATCACCCTGCCACCGCCACACATACAATCCTCCTGCCTACCAAATAATGATGCACAAATCAGCGCAGCAGTCAGTGAATGTGGAACGACCATTGGCAGTACGGACTGCCGCGGTCAGCAATGGGACCCGCCAACAACAAATAAACACATTGGCAAATTTGAAAGGCACACACCTGACACACATCCACACACCTCACCCACCCACCCACACCACTGTAAAACACACACATACACACCCCACAATCCTTTGCAATGGCAATAGCACAACAGATATTGACACCTCAACATGCATACACTGAACTAACCATCACACTAGTCACACACACAAAACCACCACCAAAACTCAAACACTGTACACCCACCATCACAAACCACACCCCCAACCACAAAGCAGCACCGTCACCAACTCACCTACAACACACCACCCACAACACACACAATGAAACCCCCTAAACACCCCTGCTCCACCGACAGGGAGCTAAGAACCATGGTGGATGAAATACTCAGGGTCGAACCACAGCAATGCGGGGCACAGGAGCGGCAGACGCCCTTGGCCAAGAAGTTGGAGCTATTGCAGAGGATAGTCAACAAGGTCAACTCTGTGGGAAACCATCCACGCACAAGGGATGACATCAGGAAGAGATGGAACTACCTGTGGGGGAAGGTGCATTCCATGGCATTGGGACACAACATCGCTGTACAGAAGATTGGCGGTGGTCCCCCACCTTCTCCCCCCGAATACATCGACTAGGAGGAGAGGGTCTTGGCTATCCTGCGCTCCGGAGGGCCTCGCTGGACTACCTGGAGGACTGGACTCAGGTAAGTCAACTACAATACCCTAACAGTCACCACACCTGTAATGCATGTATCACCCCATCCCTCTCACTACCACCATGGCCCCATCCCCTACCCATCCCACAACACCCAGCCACTCCTATCCATATTTCCTGCATGCCCAAAACCCCTCATACAAATCACTATCCAGCCCCCTGTGCACAGTCGCCAACCCATGCATTTAATGTCAGAAGCACTACAACACCCAGAATGCTCTACAACACCCAGAACGCACCACCACCCCCTCACTAACTGCATCAAAAAGAACATGAAGGGACCCTGCAAGCTCCTTCATGGGAATGTAACCACCAATTACAGGGGACCAGTGCTGCAAGGGATATGGCAATGACTGTATAGGGAGCAGTAGACAGGAGACATACAAGATAAATGCAATCAACCCCAGACAAATACCCAAACTACCCCTATGAGACCAATTGACAGTACTGCCAATGCCATATCCCATACAGCACTGCCACTACACAAAAGCACACACCATATTGCACAAGAAAGTGCAGGACACCCACATCTCTCTTCTCTCACACACAGGCTCTGCCACCCATGACACCCGGACAGAGACGCCAAGAAGTGCCAATCCTCCACCTGAAGACGGAGGCCCCACTCAGGAGAGTGCAGAGGGTTGTCTGGACACAGAGGAAATCCCTGGGCCATCCCACATTCCTGGACAGTCACCCTCCAGAAGCTCCACCTAGGACACCACTGACACCCCAACCACTCAGCCACCACCATCAGCTCTGGCCCAACGCCCCCACACCAGTGTCTCCAGGCCACGGACTGTCTGCCTACCTGTACAGGGGCCCGAGTCTCTACCCACCACCATGCAGGATGATGAAGGGCCCAGTGCAAGTGGGACTGCCAGACCTGTGCAAGGGGCACAGGCACAAGGGGCTAGGGCCAGTGGGAGGGTATCAGTGGCCTGGGGCTTTGCCCAAGGAGGGATGCTGCTGCCCAAGAGGACATTGCAGGGGTCCTGGGAGCATACCACCATTCCCACGACAGGATGGCCCAGATCCTGCCCACTTTGGAGGAGAATCAGAAGCTTCAGGTAGCACACCACCAGGAGGCCATGGAGCAATAGAAAAATGTCTTTGCTACCATGGCCTCCATTGCAGGGGTGCTTCAGCGCCAGACCAACATCCAGCCTGAGTCCTCCACCCACCTGCAGGCCTCTTCCTCTAGCCAGGACACTGTCCTGCCATCTACATCTGCAGCACCTAGTTGACTTGTGGCACTGCCAGAGAATGCACAGAACACTAGCACGCCTTCCCCTGCAGCCCAGATTCCCCCTCACAAACATAACCTCAGACCCAGACATCCCAGTGAAACACCAGCCAAGACCAAGCTCACCACCAAGAAGTGACTCTGCCCTGAACTGTCTCCCTTGAGTGCCACTGAGCTACCTTGTTGACATGCCACTGCCCTTTCACCATCTTCCAATGGCCCCTTGGACTCTGCCCCTGTGCCACCAACAGCTGTGGAAATGTACCTGAGTATATTGTTCAGCATGTGCCCACTCCCTTCCACTGTCCCATCACTCATGTATGTATTATCTTCAAATTAATACACTTGCACACACAAAATATTTGTCATTATGTACTATAAGTAATGAAATGTTAATGTGTATGTAATAGCCTGTTTCCATCATAATGCCGCTTTTATTGCAGGAGGGGAAGAACACACATCTGTTTCTTCATTCATAAAGTTGCTACAGCACTGGTAAGGGACACCACAGCAGCATATGCCTGCAAGGTAAATGTTACAAATCAGTACTGCACTGTTCAAACACAATGCTTCACAATTTCAATTTCTGATGTACAGACACACACAATTCACCACTTGCATCAGAGTGGAGAGTGCACAAGTTTCACTTAGGTCATCAATAATATTATCAACATGTGACCTAGCACAGTTTCTATCATACAGTGATGTAGATTGGCACTTGAAAAGTGCTTTCTGCACCCATCACCAGAGTGTAGACACATGGCAACATGCCAGAAAAATAGTGTGCCCCTGCCCAAACAACACCGATGTCTCATAATGTAGCATGCAGACCTACTCCAGACAAGTACCCTGTCTGAGGGATGTTGGTTCTAACCACTAACAACGCTGCAAACAGGTAACTATGAGGTGCCCTTACTAACAATACACACACTACAATACAGGAATGTGCCCCACGGGTGGAACCCCAAAAACACCTTAGTGAAACATACCCAAGGACACACAGCACTGTGATGGTACTTCTTACATAGGTCACCCTGAAACAATGCAGTAAATGAGAGTCACTGGAAGTATAGCCGGATTAGCTGGGTTCTGGAGTTAATGTCTCCCCCCTCTTCTTCTTCATCACTCTCATCCATCCTCTGAGGTGGCACGGGTGGATGGAAAGCATCCTTCTCTTCCAGAAGTGGGATAGCTTTCCTCACAGTCAAGTTGTGCTGCATGCAGCAGGCCACCACTGTCTGACACACCTTGTCACGGACATAGCACAGGGATCCTCCAGAGAGATGCAGGCAACAAAATCTTGCCTTCAGGGGTCCTATGGTCCGCTAAATCACCCGCCTAGTGTGACCATGTGCCTCATTAGAATGGATTTCTGCATCTGTCCTGGCATTTCTCACAGGTGTCAGGAGCCACTGCATGTTTGGGTAGCCAGAATCCCGTGAAAAAGTGGGTAAAGAGGGTTAAAACACACAGTTTCAGAGGGCAGGGTCAACCAACATAGCTGACCGGTTGTGAAGCCCGGAGACTCCGCAACAACACCTCCCGCAGACACATAAAACCGGTGTCTGGAGGGAGCCCTCTCACTAGCCATGCCCTCGGGACGATGTGGGGAGTGTGGAGTGAAGTGAGTGGTGGCGGGGAGCCCAGTGAATGCTCCCCCCCGGCGCTCGGTGGCAGAGGGCAGGAACGCGGGCCGGGAGTCTTGAGGCCCGCTCTTCCGTGCCGCCCGGGGAAGGGCGAAGGACACCCCGGGTTGGGGACGCGGCAACCCCCATTGTGGACCGGCGGGGGGGCAGTGAGGCCCCTCCAGGAGCACCCGGCGGCTGCGTGGGAAAGACAGGGTGTGGCTGCACCTGAAGCGATGCTGGAGGCAGGGCGGTCCCGGTGGGGAGAGAGGGCAGGAGGGGGAAAATCAGCTCGCGACTGCACATAGAGGAGTGGGGGGGCAGCGGCAGGCCCCTGGATGCCCGGTTCTGGGGCTTGCATGATGCTTCTGCCTGACCCCACCATGGCGCTTGAGGTCAGACCATGTGGAGCTTCCCCGTGGAGGAACATGGCCACAGGGTAACTCGACAGACACTCTTCTTCCCGTGAAAGGGAACTATATGGCGGTTTCGGCAATGGGAGGCATATCCCGGTAAGGAGCAATGGGGGGACAGCAGAGGAAGTGGTGAGCATAGTGGCAATAGGAGCACGAGTGAGAGAGGTACTTGGGGGGCGCCTATGCCTCGACGGAGGCTACAATCCAACAGGGTCTCCAGTTACTTTGCACCTGCCAGATCCGGGGTGCCCTCGTCGTCGTGGTCAGGGGACATGGCACTAACTGAGGAGGACATTCTGCCGTCCCTTCGCATCTTTCAAGGCGGAATTGCGAGAAGAACTCACAGCTGACTTTAAGAATGCACTTGATGCATTCAAATCGGACATTAATAGTCGCCTGGCCTCTCTTCAGGCGAACGTGGACTCCTTGGGGACCCGTATGTTAGATTTAGAAACGCAGGTCCACGAGATGAAACAAATAAATCCTATGGAGAAAGAGGTCACACAGCTCAAGTTGCAACTCCAACTCTCAATAGTCAAATGCGAGGACTTGGAAAACCACTCCTGCAAAGACAACATTAGAGTGAGGGGGCTGGAGGAGGGCAGTGAGGGAGCAGATCTGGAGGAGTTTGTGGTGGGTCTCTTCTCAACCCTCCTGGGCGACGAACACCGAGGTTGAAAGGCTGCATAGGGTGGGGAGCCACTCCGCCAATGTCAGTAAGAGACCTAGAGACATCCTAGTGAAACTGAGCTCATTCAAGGTCAAGGAGCGCATCCTTCAAAGGGCGAGGTGACAGGACTTTGTGTCTTTTCAATGGGCACAGTGCACCCTAATCCAGGACATCGCTCCAGCCACACTGCTCCGCCGGCAGCAGTTTCGTCCGGTAACAGATGAGTTGAGATAAAAAAATGTTAGGTGCCGATGGACATTCCCCTTTGGTATAGCTTTTGAACTCAACAACAAATCGTACCATTTCATGGAGTTTGGGGCAGCATCGGCCGCACTGGAGCTGCAAGAGAAGAGTGCAGACACCGGACACGCCGCAACGGGAGAGTTGCAGGGTCGAGAGGACCCTTCCACATCCACTGCTATGGATCAATGGAGGCAGCCGAGGAGGGGGCGGAAGACCCCAAGATGTAGACTTATGCACATAGCACATATCAGAAGCATGTTCGCCTAGGAGCGGAGGAGAGGATCTTGGATGGAGGCCACATGGGATCTCTCAAAGGCCCCCAGGGGGAACCCCCTCTGGGAGAGAGTCCAGAGACTTAGGCCCGGCCGCAGGGGCGCTAGCGGAATGAGCACCTTCGGTGTGTTCCCTACCATCCCTCCAGCAAGTGATAAAGGAGGTCCTCACACATGACACTGTTAGAGCTTTTGAATGTGGTCTGGCGGGGGGTGGACGCAGATGAATACCCCTTCCCGACCATAAGGACCACAAGGAGGTTTGAGTACCAGCGACTTGTAGTTTATGAGTTGTTACCTGTTCTGTTGCTATTTTCTATGTCTAACTATTGTTTGTTGTCCCTACTACATGTGGATGAACAGTCTGGGGGGGGCAGGAGACGTCGGGGGTCCTGGGACGGAGGGGGAGAGCTGAGGACCCCAAGTGACAACTTAGGTCAGATGTACCCACAGGCGAGGTGCTCTTGGTCACAATGACAAGATGCTAAATTTTCTAACATGGAATGTTAAGGGGCACAATTCACCCAATAAACGGTGAAGCTGCAGACGTTCTTTGACGACCACCAATATGATATTGTGGCACTGCAGGAAACACATCTCAAGAAGGGAGAGGGTCACAGACTACATCACAAACAATACCCGCAGATATACTGCTTCCACAACAACGAAGCATTGCAGGGTAGCCCTGCTGTTCCATGGGTCCATACACTTCCAACTCTCGGGGTCGAAACAGGATAAGGAGGGTAGATTTCTAATGGTCAAGGACACCCTGGGGGGGGGCGGACTTGTACGGTGGCCACACTCTATTCGCCCAATAGTGGTCAAACACAGTTTCTATTGAGCTTCCTTGATGGGTTGGGGGGTTTTGCAGAGGGTGAGATAGTGCTGCTGGGAGACTTTAACTTGACTTGGGATGCCACTCAAGACACAACACACCCCCAGAGGCCGCGTACAAGTGCCTTAGCGAAATCAGTTAAGACAGCCCTTCACAGATTGGGGCTCTTTGAATCTTGACGCACGTTTCACCCTACGGTGAAACATTATACATTCTTCTCCCACTCTCATAGATCCTACTCCAGGATTGACTATATATTTTTAAGTCAGCCACTTCGGCAACCTCTCCGATCGGCAACTATCCACTCGATTATCATATCTGATCATGCCCCGGTGGAGGTGGGTTTGGAGTGGTCCCTCCTATGTTCAAGGAGCAGACGGTGGTACTTTCCAAACATTTTTACCCGGGACCCAATGACTTGAGAAGGTAGCTGAACAGGCCCATAAGCTTTCCCCTACCTGGCAGACTCAGAAGAAAGTAAATTCCATTAAAGGCAAATTGCAATCTATATACACGAATAGGGCAGAAGTCGCATTGTTGAAGCTCCTGAAATCACATAATGTAAGTGGGAACAAAATAGGCACCCTCCTGGCCAGGCAATTACGTGCCAAGCAAACTGAGGACTACATAGCGCAAGTGCGAGATGAGTCAGGGGAACATTATTCAGATGAGGAGAAAGCGCGAGCTTTTAGGAACTTCTATTCCTGACTATATAAATCAGATAATACGAACGCCCACGCCCAGGAGGGTTACCTGCAATACACTCAGCTCCTGCAGGTTTCTCACGATACTAACGATTTTCTGGAGGCCCCTGTCACCACGGATGAAGTGCAGGAGGCCATTAACTATCTTCCACTACACAAAGCGCCGGGTCCTGATAGATTCACTGCGCATTTCTACAAAACCTTTGGGGCAGAGCTAACACATCACCTAGCTGACCTCTTCAATTTCATAAGAACCAAGCACACACTATCCCCCAGTATGGGAGAAGCCCTGATCACACTTATACTTAAGGAGGGGAAGGACCCTCAGCTCGTTTGCCTCTTATCGGCCCTTCGCCCTGCTTAATCTCAATGCAAAACTATATTCCAAAATCTTAGCCCGGAGACTTGAGGGGTTGTTGCCGCATCTAATTCATCCTGACCAATCGGGCTTTACCAAAGGTCGGCAAACACATGATAATTTGAGAAGGGTCGTTCACCTGATGGAAAAGGTGACAAAGAAGCAGGTCCTGGCAATGCTGTTGGCACTGGACGCCGAAAAGGCTTTCAACCGGGTGTAATGGTCCTTTTTGGTAGCGACTTTGCGTTGATTTGGGTTTGGGGAACAGTTCATAGCAATGGCAATGAGCAACTACTCGTGTCCCCGGTCACGAATACGCATAAATGGGGTGACTTCCGACTTCTTTGACCTATCCAGGGGAACAAGACAGGGTTGTCCCCTTTCCCCAGTACTCTTTTACACTTAGCGTGGAACCTCTGACACCCCGGATACGGGCAGATCTGAATTTTCAAGGCATCCAATTTGGCCCCGATCAGCATAAGATATCACTGTTTGCCGACGACATCTTGCTTTTTGTTACTAAACCACGTATGACCCTTCTGACCCTCCAGGAGGAGTTGGGTCTTTTTGAGCAGGTAGAAGGCTTCAAAGTGAATAGGGGGAAATCATTTATCCTTAACTTAACAGTTCCTACCGCTGAAATGGGAGTGCTAGCTGCCACTTCTCCATTTGTATGGGCCAAGAAGGAAATTTTGTACCTGGGAGTCAGGCTCAAACCCAGGGTTGCCAACCTGTTTAAGGCAAATTTTCTGCCCCTACTTAGGACGCTACGAGCGAACTTTAAGAGATGGTGGACACTCTGGCATTCATGGTTAGGTCGTATAAACACCATTAAGATGACAGATCCACGATTTTTATATCTGTTACAAAGCCTGCCCATTGACATTCCTAAGGATTTTTACACAGAGCTCCGTACGATGTTCACCCGGTTCATTTGGCAAGGCACTATATCGCAGCTCTGCAATAAATTGCTTACGTGCCGCAGGGACAAGGGTGGTTTGGCCCTCCCAGATCCTTTCATATATTACAGAGCGCACAGCTCGCTTTATCGCTGAGTTGTCACTCCGAGAATCCGGCAAGCTGTGGCTACATATGGACAGGGCAGTGACGGGGCGCACACTATGGGATGTGCTATAGAAACCCAAAGGAGACTGTCCGAAGAACGCTTATCTCAGTACCCCCCCACTATCACCCTTAAGGTATGGCACACAGTGACAAGAGCCTACAGGCTCACAACTTTTCCCTCACCCCATACCCCAATCCACTATAACACGGCCTTTCCACCAGGAGCAACCCCAGGTCATTTTGACAGGTGGAGGGAGGAAGGCTGCTTGACGATTGCTGATCTATTCCATGGGGAACATGTACGTACATTCGAAAATTGCTGTAGAAACTTCCATCTACTCTCTGAGCGCTTTCATTATAGTCTAATCCACTGGGTTACTCAGCCTCAAAAGCGGGCGGCGGCCACCAGGGATCTTCTTCCCATTCAGAGGTTTATCCAGTAGGGAGGGGTAGCGAGTGGTAGTATTGCCACACTATATAGGTTGTTGGCATCAGCGTAGCGCACTTATACCCCCCAGCATCTGTCTTTCTGGGAGCAGGTTCTGGATTCCCAGGTGGAGGAGGGTCTCTGGCACCACCTGTTTCAGGACATAGTCAAATATAACCGCTCCATGGGAGCTAGAGAAGCACATTATAAAATTCTCTACAATTAGTACCTCTACCCAGAGAAACTTAAAAAACTCTATCCCCAG
The DNA here is from genome assembly GCF_031143425.1 of Pleurodeles waltl. Classification (NCBI taxonomy): domain Eukaryota; kingdom Metazoa; phylum Chordata; class Amphibia; order Caudata; family Salamandridae; genus Pleurodeles; species Pleurodeles waltl. The sequence continues at coordinate 165,271,191 of NC_090443.1, read as the reverse complement.
GTGTCCGACAGGTGTTGGCGGGAATGTGGGATGTTGGGAAATTTTAGACACATCTGGTGGGACTGTCCCGTTATTCGTCCATATTGGAAAAAAATCCTGTCACATTTAAAAGAGATTTTGGGTTACTCCGTCCCGTCCTCACCGGCACATATTTTACTGGGCTTGCGCGCTCCGTAACTATAGCACCAAACACAGGACGATTGTTCTATTATGTGGTTGGCATTAGGTGCAGCAAAGACGGCATTAGCGTCATATTGGAAAAAAACAGAACCGCCCCCATTAGCTTTGTGGTATACTAGACTGTGGCGCAGTCTCGCCATGGAGCGATTATCTGATAAGTTAGACGACTCCAGGAGCAGCTTTGATTACATTTAGGATCCTCTGGTGAGGTTCCTCTCCAGGGGCATACCGCTCACAGCCTGTAGCCCGGGTCTTAGGACTCTGCAGCTTTTCCATGTGTAAGAACCAGCCCACTGGGAGGAACATTGGGAAGGATTGGGTGTGTGGCTACATGGGTGCGTGTGTCTCTTTTGCATTTCTGCTATATCCTCAGTCTTTGTACAACGCGCTGTGGGGGACAGGACACATAATTTAGTTGTTAGTGTTCTTTTTTTTTTTTTTTCTCTTTCTCTGCATGAGATATCACATTTCTATGCACTTCTGCACCTATTCCAGGTGGGAATATTTGAGTTGTGCGCTGAGTGCAGCTCTCCCTACTGTTGAGCATTGATATCATTAGAGTTGGGGCAAGGGGGAAGCCGACACACCTGGTGTATTTCTTGAGGCTGTTTGGGATCTGAGTTGCTTGTATCATTATTTTATTAAACGATAAATGTCAATAAAAACAGTTTAACAAAAAAAACTCACAGTTTCTACTTGTATACAGCCTTCCTGTCAGGTATATAACTAATACAGTGTCATGCACACTCACCTATGAGCCAAGCTCTGTCCCCCTGTAGTTGTCCCATCATGTGTGGCACCCTGCTGTTTCTCAGGACAAAGGAATCATGGACTGATCCTGGGAACCTTGCACTGACATGAGAAATGTACTGAGCAGCAGGACACGCAAATTGGACATTGATGAGTGAAAGTTTTTACGATTTCTGAACACCTGTTAATTTACTCTTGGGGGTATGAGGGCTATGTTGGTACCATCAATTGCACCTATCACATGGGGAATATTAGCAAAAGCATAGAATCCTGATTTGATGGTCGGGAGATCAACCCTTTAGGGAAACTGAAAAAAAATTTGCAGGTGTTGCACAAATGAATTAAAAAATGTAGACAGGATGTGGCTGAACATTGGCTGAGATACACCGGCTGCATGCCCACTGTCACTTGGAATGAGACTGTGGCCAAAGAATGTAGCATAGATAGTACCTGCACAGTTGTAGGTATGACATGGGGATTCCTATTAGCTGGCATCAGATCAAGCTCCATTTGTGCACAGAGTTCCCGGATTGTGGCTCGATTCAGGCGGTAATTGATAATGACATGACATTCCTCCATGGTGGCCAGATCTACCAGGGGTCTGTAAACAGATGGTGCCCTCCCTCGCCACATGTGTCTGTACCTATGAGGGAGAAAGAGACACATTGAGTTGGGACATACACTTCCTTTGGTTTTTCCATTTATGTTGTACATGCGACACAATTGTCCCTCACACAGTCACAAAGAAAGTGGTAATCCTGTCAGGGTAATGTGTGGTGAGGTGTATATGTTTTATTGCATCACAGTGTAGGCACACTTCCCACCATGATTCTATGAGGAGGACCAGTAATTATAACAGTATTCGATGAAGGGGAGAAGGAATGGAGCCATGGGCTAGAACCCCAGCCAGACTATGAAGGCGTGGTGGATGGTGGATGCAAAATGGCAGCCCCCTGCCCTACAGGTAGTGTAGTGTAGGAAGTGACCTCATTCCGCTGGAGTTAGTCGTCATGGCGGTAGGCGGTGTTCACCGCCGTGCACCTGTTCATCGGACAACATTGTTGTCAATGGGAAAGCAGGGCCAATCATGATCACCGGCGGTGGTGATGGTGCACACTGCCACGGTATTTACCGCCATTTTGCCATGCCCTTGCCACCTTAGTTCCTCAAGTGGGGAAGAACTCCACTGCATGTGCTGCTGTGTTTTGACTGTGGTCCTTGAGATGGCACGTGCTACTAGAGAATGGTCCCCGGCCTTCATCACGGAGGAGCTGTAGAAGCTGGTGGACGGGGTCCTACCCCTGTGTGCAAAGCTGTATGGGTGACCAGAGGACCAGGTGGGTTGCTATTTGTCTCCTTGAATGTTTGTGAATGTGGCAGATGCTTGTACGTGTTTTTGTTGGCTGTGTGAATGCTTACCCGTAGTGTGTCTGGCAGTTTTTGGCTTGGCTATTGTCTATATGTATGTCTCCATGGGCTATGTCAGGTTGACCTGGCGTGGCATTTGTGTATAGGGCACCCACACTGACATCAGTTTCTTTACTCTGTGGGTCCCATGCAAGTCAGTGCTTATCAGAAGAAAGGATTGTGGCAAGCCATCGCCAAGGAAGTGCGTACCCTGGGGGTCCACAATTGGCAGAGCACCCACTGCAGGAAGCCGTGGGAGGACCTGAGGCGCTAGGCCCAGAAGACCAGAGAGGCCTGGCTGGGGACGGCCTCCCAACGAGGGAGGGGTGCCCGTCGGACCCTGACCCCCCCTAATGACCTGCATTCTGGCAGTGGCCTATCCAAATTTGGAAGTAGGCTCTTGAAGACAGCACACCAGCCACAAGGGGGTGAGTAACAACACTGTTGTGATGCTACTATGATGAATGTAGTTAGGTGCTATGGGGTGCATGCATCGTGGTGCCAGGCCCATAGACAGGTGTGTCCCTGCAGTCCTGCCCCCCTCTAAGTCTGTGGGATAATGTCCGTAGGTAGGTAAGGCTGGGAATGTAGGCCTGTGAGGGGTTCCCTTTTTGGGCTATTGGTATTAATGTAGCCTCATGGATTTCCATATTTGTTGTCTTGGCATTGTCTCTCATTGTTTCCCATTGCAAAATGTAGCAGAGTAGAGGGCCAGTATGGTAATGTAGTGTACTGTGGGATCATGCCTACCAGTCAGGGGCACATTCTTATCATATATTGTGTTGGCTGAGGGTTAGTGTCTGAGATGGGTGGGAGTGTATGTGTCCCAACCTGTATATTTTTATGGGAATTGAAATACTTCTTTCTGTTTTGTCCCCCCGTGCTCTTGTGTCCTTGTGTGCTTTAGCATCGTCTGGTGATGGAGCTGAGGCACTGGTGAGTGGGGATGCTGCAGCACACGGGACCCAGGAGGCAGAGTCCACCAATACAGAGGGGACCAGTGGGTTGGAGGGTGAGGGGATTACCACGGGGGAGGCAACTACCACTGGAGGTAGTGACTACGACACCTCCTCCGATGGCAGCTCCCTGGTGGTGGCAGACCCTACTGGGACCACCCATTCTTTGCCATTTTCCACCACCACCGCCCTCCCAGTAGCTCCCCAGGAGGGTTGTCGTCTCCTTTGCCCCAGGCGCCTGTTCTCCTGCCCCAGTCAGCCCTGATGCCCTCACGGAGGAGGCTATTGACCTCCTGAGAAACATCTCTGTAGATCAGGCAACCATTGTGAATGCCATCCATGAGATGCAGCAATGGAATGCCTACCTGGAAGGAATTCCCAGTGCCATGTCTGACCTACAGAGATCTTTTCAGGCTCTGGCCTCCTATTTGATGGCAGCCAGTGTCCCTGGTCTTTCCTTCTCCCCTCCCACCACCTCTACCCCTTCCAACACCCCACTCCCTTCACCCATCCCAAGCACACATACAGGCAGCCATGCACCCAAATCAACACACAAGAAGCACAAAGAGAAACACTTGCACCACACATCCCACCACATGCAGGCACACACCCAACATACCAAAGAAGACACACCAACATTCATCTCACCCACTGTGTCGCCCTCCCCCTCCTCCCTGTCTGTCACCTCACCATGCACACCCACATGCACTACACCCTGAGTCACTGCTGCTTCCCCCATTTTTGCAGTCACAATAACAGCTGACATCCAGTCATGCACCCCAGAACCCACACCTGCATTCACCATGACTACATTCACAGACACTTGCAGCACACTCACCAGACCTGCAGACACCTACACAACACACATATATACGCCAGCCTGTCTTCTCCCACTGTGTCCACCCCCCTCCTCCCAAAACACACAAACACTCACACTCATCCACTCCACACACATCTACCAAACATAAGCATTCTGAACAGGCACCTTCATCCACGTCCAGCACACCTACACATCGTACCACCACTCCCTCAACCTCCACACCCAAACCTGTCTCCAAAACCCCTCCAACTGCACCTAAAAAGCTTTTTCGCTCCTGTGTTGACCTGTTTGAACCCACTGGCCCACACCGTCTTGTCCCTAAACGTTCCCTTGGCCTCCCCAAGCCCACTCTTTCCTCTTCAATGTCCTCCCCAGTCAGCTCTTCCCATTCCCATGCCCCATCCCCAGGAAGGAAGAAGGCCTGTGTTGCCCCTGGTCTCTCTGCCACCCCCTGTCCAGGTCCACTCCTCCTCCTTCCAAGGGGCAAGCCCAAACCCTCTCCACCTCCAAAACCTAAACCCAAGACCCCCCCTTCCAAACCTGAGTCCCCACCCCCAACAACCCCTTCCCCTGAACCCTGAGGTGCGTGGCTGCCCTATTGATGCCCCTCCTCAGTGGAGGATTTTTTAGAGTCAAGTGAGGGATATATTTGCCCTTCCGGGATTTAAATATGGACTGGCCTATGGCCTTGTTTGGACATTAATAATTATTTGTTTAAAATAAATGTTATTGCCCAGCAGACATGTTGGTGCAATATTGACCGTTGTACAGCGTTTCACTGTGGGGGTATGGAGTGCACAGGTGTGTGTATTGGTGCAGGTATTTGTTGGCTTGTGTCTGGTAAGGTCATTTTGTTAGGGTATGTATGGCTTGGGGTGGTGGGAGGGGTTGGGTGTGCGTTGCGGTGTGGGTGAGGTGGGTGGGTGTGTAATTGTGCCCTTTTCTCCCATGTTTTCTAGGCTGCAATACTTACCATTATCGTCTTCGTCGGCGGTCACGGTCCTGAAGAAATATTGCAAGGAGAAACACTGGGATTATTTCCAACTCTCTCTCCATGTCGGCGTCAGCTTGTTCTGTGTGCCTCAGGTGAGTGTTTCCCTTTATAGGGGTCGTTTCCGCCACGCTTTGCATAGCGGTGGTTCCCGCCCTGGAACTGATGGAGGTGTGGTGTTTCATTCTATGGTGGGCGGGTAGGGCTTTTCCGCCTGTCTGAAGATGTCCTCCACCGTCGTCGACGGCACTGCCACAATGGCGGTGAGTGGCTGGGCCGCTGGCTGCTTCTCATGTGCTTCATTATATGGTGTCAGGACCACCAGTCTGTTGGCGGTTGTTACCGCGACCGCTGGCAGGGTGGTCTCTCCCGCCAGGTCCAAAAATGACCACCATGGTGTCTATGCTGCCTGATCAAATGCCCAGGTTATTGAGGTTGAAGACACCTGTCAATATGATCTCTTAAATTGCGTGTCAGCTAATTAGTTCCTCTATTGTTTTGCAGAAGCCATTAATGGTGCTTTCCCAATACCCCCATGCAATTTCAGATATATATTAATAATCAATAGTGATGTACTATTGCCTCCTAAATTGCATTGGTTAATTGTAATTGATGGGAGTGAAAGGTTTTGTTACCTATTAGAATTTTATATTAAATTAATCACTGTGGATAGGTAAATCGATAACTCTCTCAACAGGCTATTACAACTTTTGCTTTTAATGGCCGGTTTGTGTATTTTGTATTTCCTTAATTTGATAGGGGATTAACAACCTGTGTCTCCTGTAAACAAATAATGCCTGGACTGTAAGGAAATTTAGGGTGTCACTCTGATTGACAGTTTATTTAAGGCTGGCCACATTCCATGATATAAATTGGCTATTGAAAAGCTGTTCAAACAAAGTGTTTGTTTGATTGTGTTAGTAGCATGAGGATACAATAAAGGCCAGACAGCACCAGTCTGCCACTTTTTCTGGACCTGATAGTGAAAGAATGTGCAAATCCCTTGATTAATATTCTCAAGAAATATTTGAATCTCAGTTTTTACAGTGTAATGTAGAATCAAGTGCACTGAATACATCCTTATGAATACTTTTTGCAGTATGTTTGATGTTGCCTGCCTCCCTAGGATTAGTTAGAGTGAATGGATAATTCTCTGGTTCCTTGGTTTTAATTATGATACCCCACTGAGCAAAAGGTGAATTATCTCAAAGTATTGTATGACATGGGTTTGACACCTTAAAGATACTATTGTAGATTCTACTCTGTGAGTAATTGGATTGTTGGTTGAATGAGATGTTAACCCTGTTCAAGCAATAGCCACAATCCCTGTCAGGGTAAACCACAAAAGCCCCTCTTGTTGCCTGGTACTAAAGCTGTAAGGCTTAACGAGAGGAAATGTGTAAAGTATTTATGCAGCACACAACTGTAATAAAGTGAAAACACAACAGAAGAAAATTTTAACACACTTAAAAAATACAGTAAATTTAATAAATCATTGACACCAAAAGAACACAAATCCAAACAGTCGACCTGGAGTTATGAATTTTTAAAGTTTAAGGTAAAAACTGGCTGCTAAATGATCAAAGCCGGACTAGTCACGTGAGACCGGGTCAAAGTCGAACAATACAGCCAACTGCGATGGAGTGTGAGTCGGATAAAAAATGTGGATTTGGCCCCATCAGTGCTTATTTTCAGATTTAGCAGTAATTCCGGGAAAAAGTGTTCTGAGAAGGTAAAGTTCGGCGAGGAAAGGCTGCAGGCAGGGTCCAAGGTGGCTGCATCATCTTCAGGATCCACTGGACGAGGTCCCAGTGAAGATTTCTCCTTTCGGACTTAGGGCCTGACTATAATATTGGCGGATGGGATAATCTATTACAAACATGACAGATATCCCACCCACCATATTGCAAGTTCCATAGGATATAATGGAAGTTGTAATATGGCGGACAGGATATTTGTCAAGTTTGAGACAGAGTATCCCATCCGCCAAAATCATAATCAGACCCTCAGTCTCTTTTTTGTAAGTCAAAACTCTCTAGTGGGATGAGGCTCTAGCCGTTGAGAGTTTCACAAGGCCATATTCCCCATTTGGCAAAAGACTACTGAACAGGATTTGCTGCAGTGCAGAAGAATGTAGTGGGATCCAGGAACAGGTTGCAGGTACTAAATAGTTAAAGCAGGAAAACGCCAACTTTATAAAAGTGGCATTTTCAAAATTGTAACTTAAAATCTGACTTTACTATTAAAGAGGATTTTTATTTAGACTTTCTCAGGCACCAATCAGTAAATATTGACCTGTTTCTAATCTAATCAAAGGTTAGCAGAATGTATTAAGGCAACCCGATATTATCTCATGGGAGAGTCATAGTAGTGAAAATGTATTTAGGAGTTTTCACTACCAGGACATGTAAACCTTAAAAGTGGATGCCCAACCTTTCAATTACAATGTATCCTATACTATGGGCTAACTAGAGCCTATCTGAGTGGTGATATATGTAATAAATGGGAAGTTTAAGGCTTGACAAGGGGGGTTATATTGCCAAGTTAAATTAGAAGTTTAAAATTGCATTCAGACTGCAGTTGCAGTCCTGGGACAAGTTTAAAGGGTTACTCAAGTAGGTGGCAAAATATGTGCAGACCCACTAGTAGCATTTAATTTACAGGCCCTGGGTAAATGGTATACCACTCTATAAGGGGTTTATAAGGAAATTAAATATGCCAATCAGGTGTAAGCCAATTTTGCCATGTTTAAAGGGGAGCGCACCAGTACTTTAGCACTGGTTAATTGTGTTAAAATGCACAGAGACCTAAGGCCAACAAAAAGAATCAGTGAAAATAGGAGGGGTGAAGGCAAAAGGTTTGGGTGTGAGGGCTAGGTCTAACACACTCCTTGGATGATTTGAAATGTTACAAATTGAATTCTAGCAATGTTTTCTGTTTGTAGTTTTTTTGCTGAATGTGCTGAAGTAAGCGTAGAATACTCAAATAATTTAATGTCTCCTCTGCCACATGAGAAGTATTAAGAGATTAAAATAAGATCATTTGAATGGCTTTGTTCACTGTTGTATTTGTTCGTAAGATCAAACATTGGATCCTGTTTATCAGGATACTTATTGGTGTTAGAATGTAATTGTCGACTTTGTTTGTCATTGCTAGAACTATCTGAGCCTTTAAGAAGGTTCTGTTTATGTGGAGATTGACCTGCTTCGCCTTGTAATTGCCTGGTGTGAGGATTTGATGAGTTTTCAATTGTATTGTTTCATTCAGCAGGTTTAAAATATTTAGTAATTTGTTGCAGTTATACATGCTAAATCGTCGTGTGAATGGCTTTGCATGCAAAATGTATTACTTAGCAATGTCCATGACAGCCTTTCAATCTGTGTCTTTATGCTGGCATTAAGTTGAATGAGCACTCATGTTGTGCTTTAATATTTGGTACTTCATGATGAGTGCTCTGAATGTTTTCATCTTTCTGCTCTCTCCTGGTGCAACTTTTTAGTGGCAGATGTTCCTGTCCCTTATTATATATTGGAAATAATTTACTATTTATAATGACTCCAACGCCTCCTGGGATTGCTTTCTTAATGGTTGTTTGCCTTTTTGTAGTACTGTTAAGTTTGTTCTTGCTTTTCTTCAATCTTTTCTTTTCCCTTCTACTTAGTGGTATACAAGTTAGAGTAGGTTTTTGGGATTATGGGAGATTATTTGATGGTAAGGAATCCTCCTTAACATCTGTAATAATGTCTGTATGCAAGCGTGTACTGTGGATTTGTGGAATGTTCATTTAGTCTATGTTTTTGGTGCGGCTTTGGTCTCTAATTCACAGTCACTTTTATTATGGATGGTAATTGATGATTTTTTTTTTGTTAATCGTTTAGTGGTTGATAGGATTTGATCCATGAGTGCAATGTCTGTGTTTAGAACCTTGGTTTTTTTCAGGTTGTCCACCAAGAGTAAATTCTTTCCAGCATTAATCAGAGACAGGAACATCTGCCACTCAAAAGTACGCCAGGAGAGAGCGCAATTAATGACAAAGATATCCAGAGCACTCATCATGAAGCTCCAGATATTACAGATTGGGAAGGGTGCAATATTTGTCTATTATTAAAGTGCAGTCACAGTCATATTTGTCATGATAAGAAAGCCTAATTTAGTTTCTATTTCATTGATTTTATTGTTGATGTTTATGCAGCTAGCGAGTGAATGTATCAGATCCACCTAGGTTCCATTTTGTACGGCTGCCACATTAGTGCATTAGAATATGCTAATAGGGTTGAGGTAATGGATGTAACTATAGGGCTTGGTGATCGGTTGGAGGTGCAAGTGAAAGTGCCAGACATGTCTCCAAACTGTGTTTGTTCAATTATGTCTAGTAGCTTGGAATCAGTGTCACTTAGGGCAAAGCTAACTGTGCTAACTAGATTATTTTCAATAGCTGTAAATGAAGATTGTTAAACTTGGCATCCTTGGCGTGATCTCCCCCAACTTTTTTTGCCTCTGCTTCCCAGGTTGTTGATGTGTGCTGGATTCTTTTTTGCTGTTTTTGATACTCTGGGCACTTTACCACTGCTAATCAGTGCTAAAGTGCAAGTGCTTCTATGTAAAATGTATGTGTAAATTGACTTATCCATGATTGGCATAATTGATTTACTAGTTAGTCCCTAGTAAAGTGCACTAGAGGTGCCCAGGGTCTGTAAATCAAATGCTACTAGTGGACCTGCAGTACTGGCTGTGCCACCCACACGAGTAGCCGTGTAAACATGGCTCAGACCTTTAACTGCAGTGTCTGTGTGTGCAGTTTTAAACTGTCAATTCGACTTGGAAAGTACTTGCCAGGCCTATACCTTCCCTTTTCATACATGTAAGGCACCCCTAAGGTAGGCCCTAGATAGCCCCATGGGAAGGGTGCACTGTATGTTAAAGGTGGGACGTGTACTGATGTGTGTTACATGCCCTAACAGTGAAACTCTGCTAAATGCATTCTTCACTGTTGCCAGGCCTATCTCTCTCATAGGTTAACTTGGGGGCTGCTTTTAAATAACTTTAAAGTGCAGATTCCCTTTGAGAGCAAACAGAAATGTGGACTCACAATTTAAAAATACTTCTTTTAGTGAAGTTGGTTTTTAGATTGTTAGTTTGGAAATGCCAATTTTAGAAAGTAGGCATTTTCTTACTTAAACCATTCTGTGACTCTACCTGTTTGTGGATTCTCTGTCTGGGTCACTTTGACATTTGGGCTGTTTGTGAATCCCCTCTAGACGGTGGGACAAAGGGAGCTAGGGTGTAGTCTGCGTATCCTGATGAGCCATCTGTGCTAGAGTGGAGGGAGGAGTGGTCACTTACACCTGAATGAGCTGTGCCTTCCCTCTCATAATGCAGTCTCCACATCCCCTGGTATGTGTCTGGGGCCTGGCCTGGGCAAGGCAGGATCCTGCCAACAACAAAGACTTTCCTTTGAAATAGGCCTGCTTCAAGGGCAGAAAGGGGTATAAGTATTGAATCCAAAACCACTGAAAATTAGATCACGTCTGGAACCAAGAGGAACCTCTGCCAAGGAGAAGAGCTGAAGAGCTGAAGAGCTGAGGAGAAGTGCTGCCCCCGTCTGTGACTGTGCTTTGTTGGGCTATCCTGCAGTTGCTGCTTCTGCCTGTGAAAGGAGACAAAGAATGGACTTATTCCAGCTTGTGAAGAATCTCCATAGGCTTGATCTGAGCTTGCCTCCTGTTTTGAAGTCCCAGGTCCATCAAAGACTTCCTCTGCCAGCACCTAGACTCTCTGCTGAGACTCCTGCCCTGCCACGTGGTGCCCTATCCAGCCCCTGGGCCCTTGAAAGGTGAAGTTGGCAGACAAGAGGTGGAAATACACACACAGAACACCATGCAGGGAACTTTTCGATGCACCATCTGCAAAGCGGCTAATAAACGACACACTGCCGGCGTCACAGCTGAAATTGACACTCCACCTGCATCACGGCTGAGAGATTGATGCATCCCAGCTGGAGAAACGATGTGCAACACCCGCTTGCGGTTGCTGATAACGATGCAAACCCCACGCAAATCCCACGCAGCGTGGTTTTCTAACACCGTGCTACTGGATTTTACACGCATCGTCCTTGGACATCAAAGTCAACCCGACTCTGCGCAGATCCGAGGTGCCCTGTTCGGAAATCAACGCATTGCTCTCTCGCGAGGGAGAAAAACGACAAATCGCTGACCCGACCAGAGAAGAAACAACGCAGGGCCTCCCTTGCGAGGACGGAACCAACACATCACTGCCTTTTCCAACGCATGTTTGCCTTTACGGCTTTATTTTTGCCATTAACCAGGTACTTTGCGCAAAATGATAATTTCCATTGTTTTCTATGGAGGAAGACTCCTATTTATTTGAAAATTCATATTTAAACATGTATATGTTGGCTTTTTGTCATTTTGATCTTGTTTCATTTAGATAAATATTGCCTATTTTTCTAAACTGGTGTGGTGTCCATTTTGTAGTGTTTTCACTCTATTACTGTGTGTGTGTTGGTACAAATACTTTACACATTGCTTCTGAGTTAAGCCTGCCCATGCCAAGCTACCAAGGTGGGTGTGTGGGGTTAACCAGGTATGTTTCTCCTTTGCCCTGACTAGCGTGAGGGTCCTTGCTTGGACAGGGGGTAACCTGACTGCCAACCAAAGACCCCATTTCTAACAAAGATGAAAGAGGAGTTGTCATTGAGGAAAGCTTGATAACTGGTATATCTTGTTCTTCAACCTTCTTAATGACTGTAATGCTGGTGTTTCAGATGTGCAGCCTTGGTGGGCCACATGTGACAATGATAGCCTTTTATTTGTCTGAGGCAGGTGGAAGGTCTCCCAGCGCATTCTTTGAGCATAGTTCAATAATGGATATGTCTTCTGGTACTTTGTCACTCTTATGCTTGTACTGCATTTGTGCTGAAGTTTCTGATCTGTATAGTTGGAGTGCACTGTGTACCACTTTAAGAGCTTTTAAGGTATCTAAGGCAGGTAGAGAGGGCTCTCCCACGGCAGGTGTGGAGGCAGTAGTCTTAATACATTTTAGGCTAGTAAAATATTGTTTGATTGTTACTGTATCAATTTTCTCTTTATCTTGTGCAAGATTCCCCCAAAGCTGACTAACAATGATTGCCGAATAATGTGACCCTTGCCTCCAGCCAGATAAAGTGACATTAGGTTTAGTTGGAAAGTTATATATTGGCTGGATATTGGCTTGTGCTGCACTTTTGTTTTCAGTACTTCCCTCTGTCCTCCCTACTCTGCTGCCACCTTATTCTGCCTTCCCATATCCTCATGTCCCAAGAAATAGGCAAGTATTCTCACAATTGACATCTTGAGTTTTCCAAAATTGTTATTGTTTTTCACAATTTCTGAGTTTCGTAATAGCAGTACGATTTGAGGAGGTCGAAAACGTCGAAAAGGTTTATTGTTCAGTGGTGTCCATACGGTTTTTAAAACTACACAATTGCAAAGCTAACCTATGGAGCTGCAGGGTGGCTGGGTAACTGGGTGACAGTGCGCGCACTGTTGACAATGAGAATTGACAAACGAAGGTGGCCTCCTAGAAAAACGAGACTGTGTACTGTGAGTTCCCCCACGTAGGAGATCGCATGCCACGCACCCAGAGATCTCCCAAATGCCCCCGGCAGGTAGAACAAAATGGGGCCGCACTGCGCGACAGTGGGCTGGGCTACGAGGGTGAGTGCTGGGACTTACTGCTTTCACATAGAAGTGCAAGTTACCCCAAATTGTCTCCAATACTTCTAGCTTACCACTCCCGTTGTTTCAGAATGGGTTCTTGATAACACAGCGTCCGATCATTGCCCTTTCTGCGCTCAGGTTTCCAGGCTCCGTCCATGTTGTCTCAAGTCGAGTGGTTACTTCAGCTCATTGTAGAGTGTTGTGGGATGTGTTACGGCTAAGTGGGAGGGCACGAGCGTACCACAGCAAATAAAAAAATACAAATTGCAAAGAGAAATAAAGGTGTTGCAGTGTAGTATCCTCTTTACTAAATAAAGTTAAGCATATCTCCTAGGTATGACTTAACACCAAATAGTAGATGTTAATGGAATCTCATGGAACTACTAGCGCAGGTATAGTAATACAAAATTATTAATGAGTGTTGAGGTATTCTGAATAATAAGTTTGTGTAGAAAATAAGATAACATAAAAAAATGCACACATCTGAAAATGTGATCACGAAGAATTGCCACCAATGTTAACGAAATGTACTAATCAATTATTTATTATTATGAAATGTTGAATATATGTTTGACTAAAGTAGTAATATGTCATATTGACGGTTATGCAGTATGCTTTAGCTTTATTAATTGTAGGCCTTAACTTAGCAAATGTCATGGCCTACTTGCCAGGTCTCATGTTAAAGCTGTATTTCTTAACATTCAATACAATAGCTGTTCTAGAGAGTTAAACTGTGATTTTCAATCTTCCATTGTGTGCTTGTAGCTGAGGCTTGTTTCTCATGAGAATTGACTGCTAGAAGATGATGTTTCTATTCATGTAACATTTTGTGTGTGAGGTGTGTGAGACTGACTTTCTCAGGAGAAGAACAATGGAGATACTGACTGGAGTGGAAGCTGCAACAATATTGTTACCTGACAAGCCTGATGATGAGGACATTGCAAGACGAACCAATCAACGACATGTGAACGAGTAATAGTAGAATTAATAGATTTGGAGTTTTAATTTTTATTGGCCAAAGTGTGAACATGGGATTAACAGACCAATAGGGGTTTGGGAATTAGTTTTAGTAGTTTTGACTTAACAAGACTACACTGAGAGAAGACAGATTCATTGCCAATGTCCTTGCTGGCCGAAACGTCAATATTTCTTGTGCGTCTTGACAAGAGGTGTGCTAATCTTTAATGCTTACAGACTTTGCGTTTTCTGAACTTTTATGCTGAATCCTGATGTCTTGCTGATCGACTGATGCCCTGACGACGAAGACTGACGCTGCTTGCTGATCCACACTGAGGATAGGTATTATAAGTGAGACTTCATATTTACTTTTCCTTTCTAGGTACCAACTGCGTTGTTTTGATAGAGCCATAGTTAGATGTTTTTCCAAATTTGTGTCACTAAGGGGGTTATTACAACTTTGGAGGAGGTGTTAATCCGTCCCAAATGTGACGGATATACCACCAGCCGTATTACGAGTTCCATAGGATATAATGGACTTGTAATACGGCTGGTGGTATATCCGTCACTTTACGGTCACTTTTGGGACGGATTAACACCTCCTCCAAAGTTGTAATAACCCCCTAAGTCTTTTTGCATGAAGCCCAACATGCTGATGCTAAACTGGTGTTAGTTAAGGTTCCTCACTAATGAAATTACTCTAACAGGGATTAAAGCTTGATGAATTTCCCTGCTAAACTTGATGTATGTAATTACATTGACGCAATTTACTTTGTTATTGATTTGCACCATAACTTTAGAATGGGTTGTAGTTCAAGCTTTGATTAGATTAAGTTTCTTCCGCCACTTGGGACAGCCAGTATTGTTTCTGTATGTGTTTTATTTGATTTTGAGATTAATCTACATGACTTTAGCATTGGTAATATAGGGAAATAAATATTCTAACTTTTATTAAAAGGTGTGGTTATTCATGACTGAAAGGTCATGGTTATTGGCAATTACTGACTCCATTGACTATTGGTGTTATTAATTGATGTTGTTTATTGATTATTGATTATTGCATATTGATTTTTGATTATGTACTGGAGCTATGGTAAGAACATCTTAAATGCGAGTCAAAAGGTTCATCGACCTATTTGCGCCCCCTTGTAAGTTTACTTATTAAGGTCAGACGCACTAACTGAACCTATCATCAGCTAGTAAAACAAGAAAGCTTAGACAGCCAATGTTCATGCAGATAGGGGTGTACTGCTATAGGGATTGATTAGCCTCATCTTTCTGGACTATATAAATGGTTCGGCAGACCAAATCAGGTTCATGATAAGCAAGATATTTTTACACGTTCTGGCTCTGGAAAGCATCAGGGATCTGGTCAGTTACTATCACAGATTTCTTGCAATGCATTTGATAATTTTTGGGGGAATATTTTGTGCTCTATGAGACTTCATTTTGGAGCTAGATCTTTTCAAGGGAGGAAGCCCACCCCAATTTTTAATTTACCCGCTTTTACTCTACTCACAAATCCCCCCTAGGATTTGGTAGGCCTGAAACCAAATATTGAGTATTTTAGCACAATATGTTGCTGCACTAGTGAGATAATGACATTGAATACTATATTATTGACTAGATACTCTAATCCAATAGTAAATTTATTTTTTATAAAACAATGTCCAACACAATAACATTTTAAGAATTGAAGATAATTCATTGAAGAGATTCCCATACTCCTATGTATTTATAGGGACACTCTTGGTAATTGCCTTGATCTTGCTCACTTGATCTAGCCTTCTCATCGCTGTAACCTGCCAGCCTCCAAAATTAGGCTTCTATGTATATTGAGTTGGGGAACATTCATTTGTTTGTCAAGTGAGGACTTTTGCTCCTGGAATCATTGGCTTGAAGATGGTTCTGTGATTTCAAAGGAAGTGGTGGCCTTGTGTTGGAGTAGCTGGTGTGCTAGAATCCTGATGTGAACTGGAACGAGCTGTGATGAGAACACTGGGCCTATAGAAAAGGGATTGTTATGGTGGGACACACCTGTAATGCTCCAAGGAGAAAAGGCCATTGGACTTTAAAAAAAAACTGTAATCCGAAAGCTAGCTTTATCTCGCTATGAATTTCTAAACATATATCTTTGAGAAGGCTTGTGATCCAAGCTACTTTGCCTGCTTTGAATTGCAACTGCTGGGCGTGAGTTTGTCCCACTTTGAGCTTTTTTGAAATCCCCTTTCTTGGCTGTGCAGAACATACCTTCTTACGTTGTAGAACACAATGTAGATGCAGCTTATAGGGTGATGTGATGAAGATTTATAGGCTTCATAATTGTTTCTGTGTGTGAATGTAAACATTTTCTTCAGGACAACCTTTCACCTTGTATCAAATCCATCAGTATGTGTATAGTGCAGAACTATCACACCTGGCAGTATCTGGGTGCTGGGGTGTGAGGTCTCCGTCAAAAAGCCAGGTCTTGAGCTTTTTTTTTAAGTCCGCAAGTGAGGGTGCTGTTTGAAGGTGGATGGGCAGGTCATTCCAGGCCTTGGTGGCGATGTAGGAGAAAGAACAGCCACTCCTGAGGGTGTGAATGATTTGGGGTGTGTGTGCGAGGGCTAGAGAGGAGGAGCACAGGTGTCTGGCACATTGATGGCAGTTCAGTCAGTGGTAGATGTAGGCCAGTCCTTGAATGTGTAGGGCCTTCTAAGCGTGAGTGAGGATCTGGAACTGACATCTCTTCTGGATGGGGAGTAAGTGGAGGTTTCTGAGGTGGGGGTGATGTGAGCCCTTTTTGGGAGGTCCAGGAGGAGTCTAGCTTCCACCTCCTGTATGGTCTGGAGTCTTTTGAGGAGTTTTGTTGAGATGCCGGAGTAGAGTGTGTCACCACAGTCAAGGCAGCTGGTGATAAAGGAATGGGTGATGGTTTTCCTAGTGTTGACTGGGAACCATCCAAAGATTCTGTGGAGAATGCAGAGGGTGCAGAAGCAGGAGAATGGCATTCCATTGATTTGTTGCTTCATTCTCAGTTCACTGTCGAGGATGATGCTGAGTTTGCATACATGATCTGTTGGCATGAGGGTGGGCCTGAGTTTGGTTGGCCACCAGCTGTGGGTCCATAGGTATACGTTTCTCCCAAAGATTAGTACTTCTGTTTTGTCAGAGTTGAGTTTGAAGCAGTTGGCTTTAATCCAGTTGGCTACTTTGGTCATGGTGCCACTGAAATTTGTTCTGGTGGTGGAGGAGGGGGGAGGCTTTGATGAGCGAGAGGATAAGCTGTGTGTTGTCTGCGTAGAATATGATGTTGATACTATGGGATCTTAAGATGTCTGCAAAGGAGGTCATGTTGAACAGTGTGGGGCATATGACGTTCTTGGGTTCAGAGGTTAAAGGAGGTAGCTGGATGTTTTGACTAACTACTATAAGGAAGGAGGTAATCCATTTGAGGGCAATCACTTGTATGCCGATATTGTAGAGTCTTTTGGTAAGGGTGTGGTGGGATATGGTGTTGAATGGTGCTGAGCGTTGAAGGTGGATCAGGGCAGCATTCTCCCCGTGAGCGAGGAGTGTTCTGATGTTATCTGTGGCTATGATCAGTGCGGTCTCTGTCGTGTGGTTTGCTCGGAAGTTTGATTAGGAGATGTCAAGCAGGTTGTTTTGTTCCAGGTATTTGGTGAGCTGTTGGTTGGTGACCTTCTGGAGTACTTTGGCAGGCTAATGGAGCAGAGAGAACAGTCAATAATTTTTTTGTTTTCTGGGGTTGGCAGGGGGGTTCTTTAGGAGGAGTCTGATCTCTGCGTGTTTCCATCTGTCCGGGAAGTCTGCTATGGTGATGGCGGTGTTGAGGATGCTAGTAAGATCTGTATAGATGTGATTGGTTCTGAGGTTGAAAAAGTGGTGGGGGCATGGGTCAGTGGGTCACCGGAGTGAATAGATGACATGATGGCTGTAGTGGTTTGTGTGGTGAGCGGTGTCTGTGCAGGGATCTTTCAGCTGGTGTGCGCTGGTTGATTAAGGCGGTTGAGGTCTATAGTTTAGGGGTCGAAGTTGTTGTATATGGTGGTAATCTTGCTGTGAAAATAGTCAGAGAGGGTGTCCCAGAGTTCTTGGGAAGGGTGGATGGCGTTCTCTGTGGCTGACGGGTTGAGGTATTCCTTGACTATTTTGAATAGTTATTTCGTGTGGTTGACTGCTGTGTCGATGCATGCTGCTAAGGCTGCTCTCTTGGCTTCCTTGATTTGCCAGTGGTAGTCTCTGAGGGTTGCTTTGTGAGTGGCTCTGTCTGAAGGATTCCTGGTGGATCGTCATTGTTTCTCGAGTTGGTTGCAACTGCGCTTGCTGGTTCTGAGCTCTGGGGTGTCCCAGCTGGCTTCTCTTGAGGTTTTGTTGGTTCTAGCTGGATTCATCAGGGTGACTCTGTTGGTGCATTCAGTGATCCAGGTGGAGAAGTTCCGGATGGCCTGTTCTAGGCCTGATGAGGCTTTGGGTTGGGAGGCGCCGGGGACCTGAGTCAACTGTGTCTCTGTTATCTTGCCCCAGCTGTGGTGAGAGGAGCTGTGATGCTCTGTGATGGTATGCTGTGCGCTGGAGATGGTGAAGTGAACAATGGTGTCGTCAGACCAGGTAAATTCTGTAATTTGACTGAATTAAACTCTGTTACTGAGTTGGAGATGGGTTGAGTGTGTGTCCAGCTTTGTGTGTGGGTTCGGTGACCAGTTGGGTGAAGCCAATGTTTTCATGTTCTCAAAGAGAGTTATGAGTTGGCGTTGTTGGGGTTGTCAATGTGGAAATTGAGGTTGCTGGGCAGGATGTAGTGGTTGGAGTAGTTGATGGCTAGACAGATGATAAGGTTGGGGATGATGTTCCAGAAGGCCGGTCAAGGTACCAGGGTCTGTATACGAGAGTGGCTCTTACCGTTGTTTTGGCATTGTTCTGTAGTTAGAAGTTCAGGTGTCCCATGAGAAGAGTGAGTTTGCCATCGGTGGCAATGCATCAGATGGCTTCCTTGAAGGTAATGGCTATTGCTCGACCGAGTTTGTTGGTGTGGTCTTGATGTATCATTTTGTAGCCGTAGGAGGTGCTGTGTAAGGTTTCGGTGAAGAAGGCTATGTCGGAGGAGAGGGTGGTGATGGTGACCCAAATTTCTGTGGTGTGTTTGCATAGGGCTCGGGCATTGAGCAATATGCACTAGAGCAGTTCTGGGTTGTTAGTAGTCTTCTGGGTGGGTGTGGTGCATGCTCCTGTGTGGACTGGCGGTCCTGCAGTGCAGAAGAATCAGCAGTGATGGCAGATAAAGGGTCCTTTCGTTGCTTGAGAGGAGGGGGTGCAACACGTGTTTCCTCATCTGAGGACCAGGGTCATGAGCTCCTCGGCAGAGTAGTGGTGGGTGGGTGGAGAGCCTGGGTTCCTGGTGCTGGGCGCCGACAGGCGCAGCCAGGCTTGCCTTTGGCACACCTTCGGAGAGTGCTCAAATGCCACATATGGCTGGTGCCTTTATCCTAGCCTGCTTCAGAGGAGAGACTCAAAAACATTTTCCCTTTTTTCAGGTTTTTGACTTAACATTGATTTTAGGTTTCACCTGCACTCGCACTTGAACACATGTTTGCAAAATCTTTTGTTAGTAATGTAGCAAATCCTATTTAGGTTTATTGGGACTCAGGAGATAAGCTTAGCCCTTTGGCTTGCTGTCCTGTGCCCCCGTCACATAGTGGTTTTCAACCCCCTTAGCATGCTCTGTTTTGGTTCATTTATTTTATTATTTCTTTTAAGGTGGCTACCATTGTTTATAGTTATACAAATGTTTTGATTTGCATTATCAGTGCCACTCTGGGAAGGCG
This sequence comes from Pleurodeles waltl, assembly GCF_031143425.1. Taxonomy (NCBI): domain Eukaryota; kingdom Metazoa; phylum Chordata; class Amphibia; order Caudata; family Salamandridae; genus Pleurodeles; species Pleurodeles waltl. Next base: position 165,251,587 of record NC_090443.1, on the reverse strand, counting down.
TCACTATCAGCATCAGAATCGAGTGATGTACATAGGCATTCACATCATGTACTCTTTCTCACTTACGTGTGACAGGAACATAATTGGGGATTTTTACGTAATTGCTGCGACAAGTGGGCCTCCTTATCAATTGTTGGGAACATACCTGCATCAGGGGCCCTACATGGTCTGTATAAATACATCTCACACAGACATGGTTATCAGAGGGATTCCTTCCAGATGGCATCTACGCCATCTGTGCTGCACATCACCTCACTGCAGAACTCAGCCTTCGTGTCACCATGGAGTCTGACCTAGAGACTTTAATACAAGGTAACGAGGGCTCTTCTCATGGACATGGTACTCCCAGATTAGGTTTATCATACCTAACTCTCATTAGCTTAGAGATTAGGTTCTCCATGCTAGGGATTTTACATTTCATGTTTATTGCAAGATGGTGGGGGTCTTTGTATTCACAACTCTCATCTTCACAATTATGCTTCTTTCATTGTTCACTATCCTAATCATTGCAGCTCATGCATTTTATCGTAGATTGCAGTCTTTTCAATAAATATATTGACAACTTTCCTGCATCTCCTTCATTGCATGTGAGTGACGGAGAACTATTGCTAATGAGGAAAAAGTGCAATTTATATTCTACAATGACTCCCCTGAGGTGTCACAATCTAGAATCCTGTGTACGGCTGCCAGAAATCACCTTTTACTGTTTGTGTTTTTTGTGAGGTACTGCTTGTGAGCCTGGAGGGTTGGGACAACAGTTGTGACTTGTTGTAGGAGTGACTCAGTTGCCTTCAAACAAAAGTGCTGTCATCCATAAGCTAGCAGTCTCGCCTAGGGCCGAGAGTCCAACTACGACATGGTGCCACCAACTATGGTGTTTTGCCACTAATTTACGGATATCCTGAGGTACCCTAAGTACCATTATACGGAGACTTCCGTGGGCTTGGATATAATACTCAGCTGAATAGGGAGCACCTACCTAGGCTGTAGGTTGTTCAAGCCTTAAGTCTTAAAAGGACTTCTCTCCATTTGGTGTTCCATCTCTGTACCCATTATTCAACATTGCTAACGCCATAGGCATTCCGGAAAATCTCAGACACACATTAACACAAAATCTAATAGCCCATGGCTCAACAGATGAGGGCGGGGATGTCACATTCATAGTGGAAGCTCATGAACCTTACCAAACAGAAACATTCTATTCCTGGGTCACCTTTCCTGAGGAAAATGTGACAGCATATACATTTCACACATACAAAATAGCAAACGTACTGCAGCGGTACCAAGCATATCATTATCTAGAAATACCCCTTTCCTATCAAGAGCATCAGTATTGGTTCAATGGCACCCTACCACATAAAACACAAACCGTGAGATTTGGTCCCTTAAGTAATCAAGGACCGACGTGGCCCATGTTTGCAACTTACACACCACATCCTGGTATACAGGCACTACAAATAACTGACGTACGCACACTTTATTATGAGCAAATACAACTTTACAGACGATTAATACAGGTCGCAATGCGAAACCATGAATTCCGCCCCAGCATGGGCTGCACCAGCTGGTCACCAATTACTGGGATTAACCCACAAACAATACATTCTATCATGGGCCAAGTGCCCACAGAATGTGAGAAGATTCTGTTCTGGATAGCGCAAACAACTGAATAGCTGGAAGCAGTGTTTCCCCGTACTGGAGTTCAAAATAAACATACAAGCCCTCATTATGACATTGGCGGTAAAAACTGCTGCGGCGATGGCCGGCAAAAGACCGTCGCCGTGGCTACCAGCTGTCAGCCGTATTATGACCACAGCCGGATTTCCGCCAGAAGAATGGCGGAAATCCGGCTGGGGCCATGCCGGGGGATGGCCTTAGACCACTGCGGACCATATCATGACCCATTATACAGCTTGGCGGTGTTCAGCTGGCAGAGGCTGCTGCTGACAGCAGCGCCCCATCCCGTCTCCTGCCGGAGGACCCCCTTAAATCAGGTAAGTTGGGTGCTCCGCAGGGGAGGTGGGAGTTGTGTGTGTGGGGGGGGGTGTATGTCTGTGCATGTGTGTATGTAGGTGTGTGATGCGTGTTGTCTGTGTGTGCATTTATGGATGTGTGAGTGCATGTATGTGGTGCTGTGTGAATGCGTGTGTGTATAAATGTATGTCAGTGTGTGTGTATGTGTGTGTGAATGGATGCGTAGATGGCTGTGAGTATCAGTGTGTGTATGCATGTGTTTGTGTGTGCCTGAAGGTGTGTGTATGTGTTGGGGGGTCTGGGGAGGGGGAGGAGGGCGGGGAAGACCCCTAATAGTCACAGGGAAGGGATTCCCTGTCACTGATAGTGCCTACCGTCATGGTTTTCGTGGCGGTAAGGAAGCCACGAAATCTATGGCGGTAGGTAGGATCATAATCCCGCAGGCGGGCAAGTGACGGCCGCCAGACTGGAGAGGGAAGTCTCCAGCCTGGCGGTCATTACCGCCGTGGCAGACGGTGTGGTACATTGGTGGTTTGGCTGGAGCCAAACCATCAATGTCTTATTAAGGGGAAAAGTACCGCCAGCCTGTTGGCAGTACTTTTTACCATTTTACCGCCATCCACCGGAGTCATAATGACCCTCATAATTCTCACAGTATGCTTACCATTTGGAATGGTTCCTTCAGTGGACAACTGCACCACTTGGGGTACAGTCTTCTCTGCGATTTACACTACCACACATGGTACCCTGACACTTGTCAATTTACTAGAATTATTAGAACAAATTCAAAATGAACATGGGGCGGGCCCAGCCCTGGATTTGGGGATGAATCTGATGCATAACTTTGACACAGTCACCTCAATAATACTCAGGAACATTAAAAGGGAAGCGGTAGCGTTGTCTATATGCCGGCGGCTCCTGGAGATTCCATAGTTGGAACAGGAGCATCAACTACTGAAAATCATTTCCGCACCTATATTAGTATAGTATAGGATAGTTTGGGAGTCAAACCGAAGAAGCCTGAGATTCAGAGTACCACTCCTAAGGACGGTACTAAACTGCATAAGAGAGCTCTAAAAATCGCTGGGATAAACAAAAACAAAATAAAGACAGACAAAGTTATAGAGCAGGCTCTCCGCATTCAGAGAGCTCCGAAAGGAGATATAGGTGGTCATTACGGGTTTGGGGGTCTTAGGACCGCCATGCAAGTGGTGGCTGTCCGACCACCGCCAGGCCGGCGGTGCAGACCGCCATATTACAACTGCAGCGGTAAACCGGCGGTTGCCATCTTCAGGCCAGTGGAAAGGACCTTACCGCCCACTGTATTACGAGTCAGCAGACCGCCACGATTTCCGCCACCCAAAGGATAGCGAAATGGAGCAGTATACAAGGAAACCCTCACCGTAGGGACACAGACGAGACCGCAGATGGCATGGAACATGAACTGGAGATCTTCCCAATGTTGTATCTTGCCATCCACCTCCAGGACTTGCACCGCTGATGAAGATGACAAAGGTGAGTACACTTGCCTAGCACATAAGGGAGGAAGGGGGCAATTACACACCCACACAAAACATATACAGCTGACACCAACTGCCACACACACACACACGCTAACCAGCACCTGTACCCATACACACACACACATCCACACACAAACACAAGCACACAAACTACACACAACCAAAATACACACCACACCCAACACACACGTCACTCACACACCAAAACAATATCACACGTAAACACGCCACAACACTCATACCCAGCCACATGGCCCACACACAAATTGACCACAAAATCACGGCCGACACAGACATCATGTAGAAGACAGGCATACCAGATACACATGGCACACTACCACAAGTGCTATCCACGCATACACAGGTACCATACCATGATTCCATCGTCCAAACCACACACTCTTTCCACACCATGTACAACAACTAAACACACATCACAATCATGTACCCACACACACCATCAGCAGCAACTCCGAAACTCACCACTACACATACACCAATCCTCTCACAAATACAGAAAGACAGGGGCAAAGCTATGAACATAAGTATGCTGCTACACAATCACAATACACATGCACAGATCATGAAAACAATAAACATACCTGTGTACATGAGGCAGCCATATTCAAAGGTAGGACAACTGAATGAAAATTACACCACCTGTGCACGTTGGCCAGATATATTTTAGTAAATAAAGACATGACAAATAAATGAACTATGTACAAGAGATGCCCAATGGGCAGTCTAAAGTTCCATGCCCCAGAGGCACCAAAGTGCTATCATAGGCCCCAACTTGACTCCTGACATGACCATTGCCTCCACAGGGCAGGGGTATCAATGGGGCCGACAGGCACCTCAGGGCAAGGGGGAGGGTGTGGTGGTGGGGACTCAGGTTTGGAAGAGGGGGCTTGGCCTTAGGCTTGGGAGAGGGTTGTGGTTTGGACTTTGATGTGGATGTGGGGAGTGGGCTTAGACAGGGGTGGAGCAGTATCAGGCTTCTTCACAGTCTTCTTTTTGGCTGGGGAAGGGACATTGGAGCAGGAAGGAGGTCACAGAAGTGTTGGGACTAGTTTTGGGGAGGCCAAGTGAACGCTTTGGGAAAAGACTGGGTGGGCCAGGAGATTCGAATAAGTCAATATGGGAAATGAAAAGTTTTGTAGGAGCAGGTGGAGGGGCTGTGGAGTCAGGTTTGGGAGTGGAGGTAGAGGGAGTGGTCGTAGGACGTATAGGTCTGCTGGACTTGGATACAGTTGTGTGGTTAGTCTGCTTCTGTGAGGTGGATAAATGTTGGGTGGCTGAGAGGCGGGTGTTTGTGTGTTTTGGGAGGGGGAAGAAAGGTCGGGAGAAGACAGGCAGGTCATATGAATGTATGTTGGGATGGTGTGTGCAGGTCAGGTGTGTGTGCTGCACGTATCTGTAATGGTTGTTGTGGTGAGTGCAGTTGTGGTATCTGGGGTGCCTGTCTTGGTGACTGCTGTTGTGGTGACTGTGGGCAAGAGTGCAATGGGGGCAGGATCTGGGAGTGAGGATGCAGTGCTGGTGGGTGTGAGTGGTGAGATCACTGTGAGGGAGGAGGTGATGGGGGACACAGTGGAGGAAGTGGCTGTTGGAGTGTTTGCAGGTAAATGTTGTGTGAATGCCTGTGGTGTGATTTGTGGTGCCTGTGTTTGTCCTTGTGTGCCTTGTGTGTTCTCCTGGGTGCATACTGGTCGGATTGTGTGCTTGGGATGGGTGAGGGAGAGGGGTGCTGGATGGGGCAGAGGAGGTTGGAGGGGGGACAGAAGTACTAGGGACACTGGCTGCCATCAAAGAGGAGGCCAGATCATGAAATTATCTCTGTAGGCCAGACAAGGCACTGTGAATGCCTTCCAGGTAGACATTGATTTGTTGCATCTGGGATGCCAGGCCCTAGATGGCATTCACAATGGTTGCCTGCCCCACAGAGATGGATCTCAGGAGCTCAATAGCCTCCTCATTGAGGGCAGTAGGGCTGACTGGGGCAGAGTTGCCTGCAGCAAAGGAGATGCCCACCGTCCTGGGTGGGTGGGCATGGGCAACACGGTGGGGAGCTACTGGGAGGGCAGTGCTGGTATGGGGGGGTGGCGGAAGATGATCTTGCTGGGGTGGTCCCAGAGGGGTCTGCCACCACCAGGGAGCTGCCATCAGAGGATGAATTGGAGTCTGATGTTGCAGTTGTAGTAGACTCCCCCGTGGTGCTCCCCTCGCCCTCCAACCCACTGGTCCCCTCGGCGTCGGTGGACTCTGCCTCCTGGGTCCCATGAGCTGCAGCATCCCCACTCACCAGTGCTTCTACTCCTTTGCCTGATGATGCTGATGCACACAAGGACAGAAGAGGACAGGGTGGGGGGGAGAAAGAAAGGGAGCAAGTTGTAAGTAACTTAAAAAATCTGCTGTAAGGCACACATGCAGTACACTGTAGCCGACCACCCGACTTAACTAAAGTCTACTCAGAACAGGAATGTGTCATAGATAGGGATTACTCCTGCCTCGTTGGAGTTCACTACACTGACAATGCTGCACTTCATAAGTATATGGATATATCCTGCATTACCAACTGAGGATTCCATTGAATGCTCTGATGAAAGGATTACCACTGAGTGACTTTACAAGACACCAGGGACAACATTTGAATGACAGCTCTACCCAATGAAGACATTGCCTGGGTACACATACCACCTACACAGCAAAGTAACTAACCCCGGAAATTAAGCTGATCACCTGCATACTGTGACATCTAAGAGTCTCTGAAACAGCATACCATCGCACCATCACCTACGACCTACTCACTATATTTGGCAGTAATAACAGTGTGAGTACTCACTCCCTTATGGCTGCTGTACTACCTTCAAGTGCCCATCCAACGCTGGGTTGGCCACTGCGAGTATTTGGGCCATTAGGGGGGTCACGGTCTGATGTGCATCCCTCCCTCATTGGGAGGCCATCCCCAGCTCAGCCTCCGCGGTCTTCCGGGCCCAGTGTCTCCAGTCCTCCCACCGTTTTCTGCAGTGGGTGCTCCTCTGGCTAAGGACTCCCAGGGTCCACACTTCCTTGGCAATGGCTTGCCACAGACCCTTCTTCTGTTGGGTGCTAATCTGCAGGGGAGACACAGAGGAAGACACATGTATGTAGATTTACCACCCGCATGCTGGCATAGGGTACAATCTTACTGAAAGAATGCCAGCATACATTCCATTATTTTGCTGCAAGTGAATATATGGCCTATCCCACTAGTCCTATTTGCTTGGTCATCAAACATTCACACACACATGCACCTACAGCATTCGCTCTCATTTCAACTACTCTGCTTTTCTACTCACCTGCTTCTCTGATTGCCCATACAACTTCACATACTGGGGTAGGACCCTATCCAGAAGCTTCGTGAGCTCCTCCTGTGTGAAGGCTGGGGCCCTATCCCCTGTTGCACGTGCCATCATCGCAACAAGATGCAGTACACAGCAGCACATGCAGCGGAGTTGTGGTTGTGTTGAGGTTCCGGAGCCAAGAGGCAAGGGGAACATAAAATAGGGGTGATGACCGCGGCGGTGATCATGAATGGCCCCTGTTCCCCATAGACACCAATGTTAACCAATGAGGAGTTAAACGGCGCTACAGACTTCCTAACGCCATGACGACTAACACCAGTGGTGTGATGTCACTTAAATCTGTCCTCTGCATGTAGGACAGGCGACTGCCATTGCAGCAGAAACAATTGTCTAACTACACTATGTACACACCTTCTATGTTGCAGTATTGTAATGTGATTCATTGGTACATCAGTCATACAAAGCTATACATTCTATATGTGATGTGTGGCACTAGTTGAATATGTATGATGAATCACACTGTCATCACTCATAGATTGTCACAGTGTACACTTTCAACAACCCTTCTATTGATGGATGGCTAAAATACTGCAGTTGTGTGTGCCAAGACATCATTCAGAATGTGTTGTGATGGTTGTGATGGTGACAAACGTGTTTTGGCCCTCTACCAGAAAGCAACCCATGTGGAGACTGAGGAATGCACTGGTCTACCGGCCCCTATTTGACCTGGCAACCATGGAGAAATGCCACATTTTACTGACCTACCATCTGAACCGGATGACAATTTGTGAACTGTGTGCCCAAATGGAGCCAGATCTACAACTAGCTCTACGTAATCCCTATGCTATTCCTCCAACTGTACAGGTACTATCTGTGCTAAATTTTTGGGCCAGTGGGTCATTTCAGGTGACAGTGGGCTCAGCAGCAGGTGTGTCACAGCCTATGATCAGTAATATCATAAGGGATGTCCTCACTTCCGTGCTGAAACACCTCCACAGCTACATAAAGGGCCTGATTCTGACTATGGCGGGCGGCGGAGGCCGCCCGCCATAGTCCCGCCGACAAATGACCGCATCGCGGTCAAAAGACCGCGGCGGCCATTCTTACATTTCCGCTGGGCCGGCGGGCGCTCTCCAAAAGAGCGCCCGCCGGCCCAGCGGAAATGCCCCTGCAACGAGGATGCCGGCTCCGAATGGAGCCGGCGGAGTTGCAGGGGTGCGACGGGTGCAGTGGCACCCGTCGCGTATTTCAGTGTCTGCATGGCAGACACTGAAATACTTTGTGGGGCCCTCTTACGGGGGCCCCGCAGCACCCCCTACCGCCATCCTGTTCCTGGCGGGAGACCCGCCAGGAACAGGATGGCGGTAGGGGGTGTCTGAATCCCCATGGCGGCGGAGCGCGCTCCGCCGCCATGGAGGATTCTCCCGAGCAGCGGAAAGTCGGCGGGAGACCGCCGACTTTCCGTTTCTGACCGTGGCTGAACCGCCGCGGTCAGAATGCTCGACGGGGCACCGCCAGCCTGTTGGCGGTGCTCCCGTGGTCGGTGACCCTGGCGGTCACCGACCGCCAGGGTCAGAATGACCCCCAAAATGTCCCCAAAGAGCTGATTTGCCCACTGTGAAATCTGATTTCTATGCCATTGCGCACATTCCTCATGTAATTGGGGCCATATATGGCACCCATATTCCGTTAATTCCTCCCAGGGTAAATAAACAAGTGTATAGGAACAGGAAAAGTTATCACTCAATAAATGTGCAAGTGGTGTGTCTTCCAGACCAGTACATCTCCCAAGTGACTGCCAAATTCCAAGGATCTGTGCATGACTCCTACATATTAAGGAACAGCAGTGTCCCACACATGATGGCACAACTATAAAGAGAGAGAGCCTGGCTTGTAGGTAAGTATGATGTCATATGAAAGTAAATAGCAACCTGCCTTTCATTCCCTTTACCCTCTGCACAATGGTGATGTGTGCAATGTTTGCCCACTCATTCCAGGTGATTCTGGCTATTCTAACCTATCCCGGCTGTTGACACCAGTGAGCTATCCCAGGACAGCGATTGACAATCGCTACAATGAGGCACATGGTAGGAAAAGAAGAGTCACTTAGAGGACGTTTGGACTACTAAAGGCAAGATTCTGGGTCTTGCATATATCTGCCCAGTCCCTGTGCTACTCCCCAAACAAGGTTTGTGAGATCATCGTGGCCTGCTGCATGCTGCGTAATTTGGCACTCAGAAGGCATGTTCCATTACTGGAAGAGTAGGGAGGATCTAATCCACCGGTGGAAGCAGAGGGGACAGAGGACAGTGATGAATGGGAGGAGGATAATGTTAACTCCAGAACTCTGCTCATTCATCTCTACTTCCAAAGAGTTTAAGGTACAATTTGCCCTTTACATTCATATGTTTCTTCTTTATTCTGATATGACACTCACTGGTCAGGGCACAGCAGTGTGTGTGTGTGGAAGAATGTTTGTACAGTCACTAGATCTTTACTGCTTCATGTGTTTGAGTACTCCTCAAAGAACAATTTACACACATGTTATGTGTGCCACACTTTGATTCAATGCCTTCTAAACTGTGAACTGTTTGTACATGCTGAGTGGAAGGAAGAATGTGGCCCTTTTTTGCAGTCACTGTTTTGCCTTTAACATATCCTCAGTACTCGCAAACCCACCTCAAGTCCCTCACATTTTGGGTGGTGCAAAACGTAGCTTTTGTAGGTGACCTCTACAGATGTACATTTCTGCAAAGTTACAATGTAGAGTTACTGTGTTGTATGTAGTGCAGATTACACATAGGAAATACTTGTAAGTGAAGATGTAAATGTACTCTGACAATGAGGTTTTACTTTGCTAACAAAGCAGGTACATGTTATTAGAAAAAATGTATCTAAATGTGAGGTACTTTTATGTTACTCACAGGTCTTGCTATGGTGTAATTCCCTTCCCCATGTCTTGTTGATGGAGAAATTTGAAATGCTTGGTGACAGTGTTGCAAACCCATTTCTTCATATTTGAACAAATACATCTCTGCATACTATCAGGCTAGCCAATAAAACGTTAATTGTCTAATTTTGACACAGAAAAGGTTGTTCTGAAAATGCATGCAGAGTGAATAAAGCACAAATACATTGGCTGTGATATAAAAGTGTTTACTTGGTGGCTCAAAAAAAAGGGATTGCGAAGTGCAAAGGAGTGGGCAGATAGTGAATGAAATAGTCAGTTTAGTGTCCAAAGCTGTTGGTAGCATAGGTGCAGATTCCATGGTGGCATAGGAAAATGGAGCAATGACAGCAGAAAGTCAGCAAGGTGCCTCAGTGGCACACAAGTGAGACAGGTCAGGAGAGGCTCACTTCCTGGTGGTGGGTTTGGTCAGAGATCGGGGTACTGGTGGCCTGTGAGTCTTCTGACAGGGCCACCATTCCACTAGCAGCAGCAGATGTAGAGGGCTGGGGTGTATCCTGGCTAGTGGAAGGGAACTTTAGGTGGGCGGAGAACTCATGCAGGACTGCTGTCATGTCCTGAAGCACCCCTTTGATGGAGGCCATGGTGGCATTGTGGGCCTGTCATTGCTCCATGGCCTCCTGATGGTGTTCCCTCTGCAGCCTCTGGTTCTCCTGCAAATTGGCCAGTACTTGCCCCATCCTGTCCTGGGAGTGGTGGTATGCCCCTAGGGCTTGGGAGATGGCCTCCTGGCCATTTTCTTCACTGGTTTACCCCACCGTGACCCACAGATGCCCTCCCACTGGCCCTGGCCCCCTGTGCCTGTGTCCCCGGCACAGTGTGCCCACTCCCACTTGCACCAGCACCTTCATCGACTTGCATGGTAATTGATGGTGACTCCAGTACCTGTACAGATGGGCAGACTGTAGATGGCCTGGAGACACTGGTTTGGGGCGTTGGGCCACAGCTGTAAGTGGTGGCTAAGTTGTGGGGTCTTTGTGGTGGCCTGGGTGGGGCTTCTGGAGGGTGACTGACCAGAGGTTCCGGATGGGCCAGGGTGATAATCCAGGTCCAGACATCCCGATGGATTGCCATCACTGGGGCCTTCTTCTGCTGGGGGACTGGCGCTTCCTGGCACCTCCTGATGACTGGCATTAGTAGTAGTACCTTTGTGGAGAGAAAGTACATTTTATTGTGTGTCCTTCAGGGTTTTTACTATATTCCAGCTGGGTGGTTGTAGTATTCATATGCTTCTGCAGATATGGCATTGACAGTCAGGTAGTTATCTATAGTGGATATTCATTTTGTGTTTTACAATCACACATTAGCAGTGGCATGTCTTTCCTTCTGCCAATGGTCTCTACCCTGTCATTGTCATGTCCCTGCCAGCAGTTGCCACCTGTTTGTTGTGCTTTCATCCCCATTCATCTGCATCCTTGACTCTCTTTTGGATGGGTGTTTGTGTATAGTTATTTGAGGGTTGGGTGATGCATTGTGGGACTTGTAATGTTTCAAGTGTTACATGCAGGGAGTGGTGGTTGTGTGCACAGACTTTGGTTAGGTGTTAGTGTGTGGCGTGGGCATGCAAGGGATATGGGTAGGGGTTATTGAAGGGGTGGAATCAGTATGGGATAGGGTGGTTTGGGGTAGTGATAAGGGGTGGGGGAGGCATGCGTTACGGGTGTACATAGTGGGAAGGGTGTGTAAGTGACTTACCCGAGTCCAGTCCAGTGAGGCCTTCCGGATGCACGATAGCCAAAACCTTCTCCTCCCAGTTGATTAAATCCAGGGGGGGAGGTGGAGGACCACCGCCTGTCTGGATGGCAATCTGGTGATGTGATGCCATGGAATGGACCTTCGCCTGCAGGTCATTCCACCTCTTCCTGATGTCGTCCCTTGTGTGTGGATGGCTTCCCACTGAATTCACCTTGTTGACGATTCTCTGCTAAAGCTCCATTTTCCTAGCTATGGATGTCTGCTGGACCTGTGCACTGAACAGCTGTGGCTCTACCCTGACTATTTCGTCCACCATGGTCTGCAACTCCCTGTCAGTGACCTCAGGGTAGGTCGCTCCCCCTCCTCTGCAGCGCCACCAGTGCTCACCTGCCTTTGCCTGCTGCCTTGCTACCTTGTCCGCTGCTCTCTCCGTATTGCCGTTGTTGCTCCTTGTCTGCCTGCTGACCCCTCTTCCTCCGTGTATCCCGTGTGAGTGACCATAGCGCCGTTACTGCTATTGTTATTGCTGCCTGTTGACCCCTCTTCCTCCGTGTACCCTGTATGAGTGCCCCCAGAGCGCCTTCTCTTTTGCCTTGTTTTTCCGCTTTTTCGCCTGTTTTTTCGTCCTTCTGGGCCTTGTCGTTTTCTGGCCTTGCCGCCTGTTTTTCCCGCCGCTTCTCCCTAGCCCCGTCTACCCTCCCGCCACCCGCCTCCCAGCTGACCCCTCCTCCCCGGCTACCCATATATGGCGGCCGCTGCGAGGCAGAGGTAGCGACCCTTGACCTCAGGGTAGGTCGCTCCCCCTCCTCTGCAGCGCCACTAGTGCTCACCTGCCTTTGCCTGCTGCCTTGCTACCTTGTCCGCTGCTCTCTCCGTATTGCCGTTGTTGCTCCTTGTCTGCCTGCTGACCCCTCTTCCTCCGTGTATCTCGTGTGAGTGCCCATAGCACCGTTACTGCTATTGTTATTGCTGCCTGTTGACCCCTCTTCCTCTGTGTACCCTGTGTGAGTGCCCCCAGAGCGCCTTCTCTTTTGCCTTGTTTTTCTGCTTTTTCGCCTGTTTTTTCGTCCTTTCTGGGCCTTGTTGTTTTCTGGCCTTGCCGCCTGTTTTTCCCGCCGCTTCTCCCTAGCCCCGCCTACCCTCCCGCCACCCGCCTCCCAGCTGACCCCTCCTCCCCGGCTACCCATATATGGCGGCTGCGCGCAGCTGGCGCGTCGAAGGCGTGCCTAAGGCAAGCCCGTCTGCACCCGTCCGCGCCTGGACCGCGCCCAGCGCCACAACCCCTGGCCCACACGACCTCCACCCCCCCGCCGGACCTATGACACCGCCACCCTCACCGCCCTCAACCCCGGCCGCACGCCAGGCTGCTGCCGCGCCACCCCGAAGCGGAACCACGGACCCTTCACCTGCCGCAACTGCCGTTCCACCTGCCTACAAACACACATCGCACCCAACAAGAACGACTCCCCCGGAAACAACCTCGACTGCATCCTGATCAACACCCGATCTGTCCACAGGCACACCATCGAACTATGGAACCTCATCGACTCAACAAACCCGGACATCGCCTTCCTCACCGAGACCTGGATGAACCCCTCCTCGGCACCCGACATCGCCATAGCCATCCCCAACGGCTACAAAATCATCAGGAAAGACCGCACCAACCGCACCGGAGGAGGCATCGCCATCGCCCACAAGAGCTCCATCCGCATCTCGGCCTACTCCGACGACTCACTCCCCGACGCCGAACACCTCCACTTCTCAATCCACAGCGATCCCAAGACCACCCTCAGAGGCTCCCTCATATACAGACCACCAGGACCACGCACAAAGTTCAGCGAAGACATCGCAGACTTCGTCAGCCCACACGCACTCCAGTCCACAGACTACATCCTCCTAGGGGACCTCAACTTTCACCTGGAGAACCACACCGACAACAACACCACCACCCTACTGGACAACCTAGCCAACCTCGGACTCAAACAACTGGTCAACACACCTACCCACCTCGCCGGACACACGCTCGACCCCATCTTCTCCTCCAGCAAACACATCTCCTTCAACCACACCACCAAACTCTCCTGGACAGACCACAGCTGTGTCCACTTCAGCTTCAAGAAGACCAACGTACACCACCACGCCCAGCAACCACCAAGAAGACAGTGGAATCGAATCACCACCGAACAACTCACAGCAACCCTCTCTCAGAACCCACCCGCCAGCACTGCAGACCCCAACGAAGCCGCCAACAACCTCATGAGCTGGATCTCAGACTGCGCCAACCTCCTGGCTCCCCTGAAGACCCAAACAAACAAACACAGCCACAAGAAAAACTCCTGGTTCACCCCCACCCTCAAGGACTCCAAAAAAGAATGCTGCACCCTCGAGAAGACCTGGTGCCTCAACCAGACCGACGAGAACATGTCTGCTCTCAAGAACGCCACCCGCAAACACCACCAACTCCTCCGCGCCGCACGAAAATCAGCCTTCCAGAACAGACTAGACAACAACGCCCACAACAGCAAGGAACTATTTGGCATCGTCAAAGAGCTCTCCAACCCCGACGCCGAAAACAACTCCATCCCCCCCTCACAGGACCTCTGCGACTCCCTCGCAGCTTTCTTCCACCACAAGATCGCCGACATCTACAACAGCTTCACCACAACCAACACGAACCCACCACCGGAACCCGCCAACGACAACACCACCATCGACACCTGGAACCCAACCACCACCAAGGAAACCACCCGCATCATGAACTCCATCCACTCAGGATCACCATCCGTCCCCTGCCCGCACCACGTCTTCAACAAAGCCGACAACATCATCGCACCCCACCTCCGAGACGTCATCAACACATCCTTCACCAACCCCACCTTCCCGGAGAACTGGAAACACGCCGAACTCAACGCCCTCCTAAAGAAACCAACAGCAGACCCCACTGAACTCAAAAACTTCCGGCCCATCTCGCTCCTACCGTTCCCCGCCAAAGTGATTGAGAAAATCGTCAACGCTCAACTCACCACCGCCCTGGAAGCCAACGACTCACTCGACCCCTCACAGTTCGGCTTCAGAGCTAACCACAGCACCGAAACCGCCCTCATCACAGCCACGGACGACATCAGATCTCTGACCGACAAAGGAGAGACCGTGGCCCTCATACTCCTGGACCTCTCCGCAGCCTTCGACACGGTCTGTCACCGTACCCTGATACGTCGCCTCAGCAACACCGGCATCAGAGGCAAGGCCTTGGATTGGATCATCTCCTTCCTCTCCGGAAGAACTCAGAGAGTCCGCCTCCCCCCCTTCAGATCCACAGCTACGGAGATCATCTGCGGCGTCCCCCAAGGATCCTCCCTCAGCCCCACCCTCTTCAACATCTACATGACCCCCCTGGCGAACATCGCAGGAAAAAAAGGACTCAACCTCATATCCTACGCCGACGACACCCAGCTCATCCTATCCCTCACCAACAACCCCACCGCAGCAAGAACCAGACTACACGAAGGCATGAAGGAAGTAGCAAACTGGATGACAGACAGCCGGCTCAAACTAAACACAGAGAAGACGGAGGTCCTCATCCTCGGCCCTACACCCACCGCCTGGGACGACTCCTGGTGGCCCCCCGCCCTAGGCAGCACTCCCCAACCCACCGACCACGCACGCAACCTCGGCTTCATCCTGGACTCATCCCACTCCATGACCAGACAGGTCAACTCAGTGACCTCTGCATGCTTCAACACCCTCCGCATGCTCCGCAAGATCTTCCGCTGGATCCCCACCAACACCAGGAAGACCGTCACCCACGTCCTCGTCACCAGCCGCTTGGACTACGGAAACACTCTGTACGCCGGCATCACCACCAAGCTGCAGAGGAAACTTCAACGAATCCAGAACGCGGCCGCACGACTCATCCTGAACATACCTCGCCACCACCACTTCTCCTGACACCTGAAGCAACTCCACTGGCTTCCAGTCAACAAGAGGATCACCTTCAGACTCCTCACCCACGCACACAAGGCCCTGCACAATCTCGGACCAAAACTCATCAACAACCGCGTCTCCTTCTACACTCCTCCTCGCACCCTACGCTCAACCGGACAAGCCCTGGCAGTCGTACCTCGCATCTGCAAAACCACCGCCGGAGGCAAGTCCTTCTCCTACCTAGCAGCGAAGACCTGGAACTCTCTTCCCAGCCACCTTTGCGCCATACAGGACCACCTCTCCTTCAGAAGGCAGCTCAAGACCTGGCTCTTCGAGCACTGACCCCCCCCCCCAGCGCCTTGAGACCCTCACGGGTGAGTAGCGCGCTTTATAAATGCAAATGATTGATTGATTGATTGATTGAAACAGGGGTGTTCAGGGGGTGCCATGGTGTGTATGGTGTGTTATGTGTGGATATGAGTGCTGTGGATGTAGTGGTGTTGTTTGGGGGAGTGGAGTGTGTGTGAGTTAGTGTAAGGGGGGGGTGTCATATGGTGGTGTTGTGGGATGCATGCTTGTGTGTTAGTGAGTTGTGTGGTTTGTTGGGTGTCTGGGGTGTGCAAGGGTGTATGTTGGGTGAGTGGTATTTTCTTCCAGGTGGCCGAGAGTTGTATGGCACCAGGTAGGCATTGCAAAGAATTGTGGGGGTTGTGGGGGGGTGTTTTATAGTGGTGTGTGTGAGTGTTTGAAGTGTGTGTATGTGTATCAGGAGTGGGGTTTTCAATTTGTCCAATGTGGGGTGGTGTTGGAAGGGAGTTCATTTTTTTACTTCGGTGGTCTGTACTGCCAATAGAGAACTGCCATTGATAGACTGCTGTGCTGATTTGTGAGTTGTAATTTGGAGGATGTTTTTTTTGTTGGCGTGGTGGTGACGGTTGCCGACCGCCCTTTCTTCCACTGTCATTTGGCCTGGCGGTGTCAGTAAAATGACAGTTTTCTGACGATTTATTTTTTTGGACTCGTAATACGACAGTAAGTTTACCTCCTCCACGGTGGTCTCTTGGTGGCCGCCATCACGGCACTTGGTGGTAAATACTGCCAAAATCAGAATGAGGGTGATAATCTCAGAAATAGAGAAAATTTAAAGGCTCCTGACAGATTTACTGATTCACATCCCTCTCGTTCCTTTCAGGACATGCCAGATAGACGTAGTGAGAGAGTGGGCAGGTCAGAGCAATGTCCTGACTACGTGAAACAAAAGAAAGACTTACATCGGTCTTCAGACAAGAAAGAAGACAAATCCCACAACATAAGCCATAGTTTAAAACGAAAAAGGTGGCAGCAATTTCAATTAAATATGCCAGCAAACTTGAGAACATTGCTGAAGACAAGTTGTGGGCAGTGACCCTGGTGGACAGCGCAACAGAAGTCACAATATGTCGCCAGAGTCTGAAAGGTCATCTGGATGTGCCAGCATCTGACAACTTTCTTGCAATCGAGACTGTAGGGAGACACGTTCCCCCACCTTACAGGGTTTATGATTTAAATATCCAGATTAATGGAGACATAGAGCGCACCATTAGTGTAATTTTTTGGGATGAACTCAATTGTGATATCCTATTGACAGAAAGAGACAGGCCACCTGAAAACGTCCGTAAGCTCCCTCATGGGGAAGATCTTTCACTGGTCTTGTTCTGGAAGCGGTAGAAGAAGCCTGTGCTGTTGACTGGGCTTTGGTGCAGACACTGCAGGGTGGGATAGAGATTCTCCCGACCATGTAATACCTATTAGGTCTACACCCCAGCCTCAGCCCCATTATCCTGTTAAACACAAGGCTAAAGCTCCAGTGAGAGAGATCCTCACTCAGCTCGAGTAGCAGGGAGTAATAGAGCCCTGTGTTTCTGCATTGAATAACCCGTTATTCCCAGCTGCAACAGCAGACCATTTATATAAAATAGTCTTAGATTACAGAAAATTAAACAACTATACAACCACTAATGCAATACAAAAAGCACATAGCACCGCACTAATTAACAACATAGTGCAATACAAAAAAACCTTGGATATTTCCAACTGTTTTTTCTGCAAAAATGTACTGCATGAAGGTCGGGACCTGAGTGCATTCTCATTTGGCTCACAAAAATGCTTTTGTCATTTGCCTCAGGGCTATAGTAAAGGCCCAGGGTTGTTCCCAGCCTGTGTAACACGAATATTGCATGATATTGATCCTGAGGCATTGTCCTATGTGGATGACATCTGTCTCACAGATGACGACCTCAACATTCATCTTGCCTGCGTCAATTGGATTGTTCTGGGATTCGCAGCACTTGGCTGCATATTCAATTTCAAGAAAACTAAAATAGCCTTTTTCAGTGTATTGTTCCTGGGATATGAGCTATCAAATGAGGACATGAGCTCTGCCCTTCGCTTTTTAGAAAAATGCACTGAACTCCAACCACCAACACTATCAAGAAACTGCAGTCTCTCTTTCACTTTGGCAGAACTTACAGTACAGATTATACACAACACACCAAACCACTCTGTGATTTAATTCACCCAGATTTCTCAAGATGACACTGGACAGTTGAATACACATGCATCTCTAGAGGATTGCAGCAAGACATGCTAGAAGCAAAACACTTAAAACACTTAAATACATGTGACAATAAAGCAAATTTGGTCAGCAGAATAATTGCTGGCGCCATCGCGTTCACCTATGCCATCTTTAATGAGGGTGACAGTGCCAATAGCATATAAATCACACTTATAATCCAACGCAGAACAATGCTTTGCTGCCACAGAAAATAAATCTAACTGCTGTGCAGATGGCTGTCATCAAGGAGAGGCCACTTGCCCAAGGTAAAAAACACACTATTGTCGCTTCTATGGTGCCTGCTTTAGAGACCGCCAACAAAGCAAGCGTTCCTAACCCTAAAGCATTACATCCACACTGGATTCAATAGACAACTTCCCTGACTGCCACTGATTTAGATTACATCTTTGACCAAAAACTTCAACACAAGAATTTCTCCAACACGAACAGGAGCACCCTGCACCACGTCACGCCATTTGACAGATACCATGCTGTCATTTACACTGATGGTTCAGCACAACCAGCTGTAGGTACAAAACATCAATACTCAGCCACTTGCACAGCCTTGAGTGGAGTTATTAAGGACTGTATATTCCACCCTCAGAATACCTACACACAGACCCTATGGGCTGCACAGCACAACTCACTGAGCTTAAAGCTATTATCTTGACACTGGAACATGTGGATCCAGAACAGCTCACCTTGATTCTGTGTGATTCATACTATTGTGTCCAGTCCTACAATGATTACCTTAATCATTGGCAGTTGAACGGGTTCAGGGACTCAAAGAAGAGCACCATAAAACACAGAACACTGTGGGGGAGGGTGGTTGATCTTAAGGATAAGCTACCAGAGGCTCATGTAGTACATACATGGGGCCATCAACATGTAGGATTACACATTATTGGAAACACCTTGGCTGATGAAGCAGCCAAATCTGCAGTAGCTACGGCTTCTGTTGCTGCAGTGACTCGTTCTCACACGAGATAAGATAATGAAATCCAGGCTGCTGTGAAAGCTTCCGCTGAAGACAAGCCTCTTCCCAAAGCATATCCTGCCAAATATTCATACCATATAAATGCACACAATGCTGCCTTTGCAACAATTCCTGGGGTTGGAGATCGAGTGATCCCCAACCAGGACCAGAGATCAGATCTAATCAACGCAGCACACGAGGATGTCACGTCTGCTCATGCTGGTGCACGGCCGCAATATCACTCTTGCAGAAACATTTCTGGTGGCCTGGTCTATACAAACAGACCAAGTAATAAGTCCTTTGCTGTGACATTTGCCAGCAAATCAAGGGATCAAACATCAAACACCCACCACAGACATCCCTCTTAGTGTCCAATAGGCCACTACAATGTGTGTACCTGGACCATTGTGGTCCCTTACAATCTGATGGGGCATACAAATACATCATAGTTGCTGTTGATTCTTGATCTAGATTCCTGTGGGTATGGCCACAGCGGTTGGCTGATGCTCGAACTGTTATAAAAGACTTGCTGGTCTTTATCAGTACGTATGCTGTTGGAGCGTTCCGCTTGGACCAGGGCCCTACTTTTGCCTCTAGGGTCATTCACGATGACGACAATGCGCGCTGAACTCCATTACTGTTCCCCATATCATCCCAAGGGTCATATTGTTGTGGAGAGGATGAATCATGACCTAAAGCAGTCCTGAACAGCTAGAGTATTAGGTTCAGGCCGCAGTTGGTTTCACCACCTATATGGGGTGCAGAGAGCACTGAATAATCTTCCAAGACGGTCCTTGGGAGGACTCACTCCTTATGAGGTCCTCTTTGGGATACCTATGTTTATCTCAAATCTAGATGGCCCTGGCGTGGTGGCAGCAGACACACCTTTTAACATAAATGAATGCTTCACTGTCTTACAGGAGCTTCAACAATTTTGTGATGATAATTCACTGGCCAATGCTGCCACCTTAGGAATAAGGGATTTGCCAACAACTTCTAGAGGCTGGAGTCCTAAAGTTGGGGATCTGGTTTGTGAGAAGATTGCTGTGAAGAGGGAATTTGAGCCATTTTTCAGAGCACCTGTTCCAGTCTTGGGAATACAAGGCACCATAACTGTCATCCTACCACCGCTGCCAGGTTCCAAAGGGAACAGATTTGTATCCATCAACAACATCAAATTGCATCATGTGGCTGATCCTGCACAGTAGACCCCAGAGATCCCTTGGGTAGTCCCTGGTCCCTTTTCACTATCCATCAGAACATACCTCTTCAAAGAAGAAACAACAACACTTCTGAATATACCAGCATGTCCAACAATGCTACAAATGCCTCCTCGTGCATGGGGAGGGTAGAGAATGAGCTTCTGCTGATTCCTCTTACCACTTCATCAACAAGATCTGTCCAAGATGTGACTGTCTTCTACTTCAATGAAATGCAAACTGACACCACCATCTACTATGAACCTCCACACGAAGTGGATCATCAGCTCCTGTGTTCGCAGAGAACGCTTCTGGTTATTTCATTGACATTGATGACTTTTCCTCAACTTCATCTGCAACTGAAACTGTTTCAAATACACTTAAGCTGTACATATGACTAAAAAATAACTATTTGGTTTATCTAAGGAATTACATGTGGATATTTCTGATATTGCTTGCCTTTCTGTTATGGATTGGTTGTGTGACTGTTTTCTTTCTCTTGATAAATAGTCATTATCTTCCTGAACGTTCTTCTGTCAAGAGAGTGGAGGAGGTTTTAACACCATACCTTTCCTCACCTAGGGGTCCGAAGAGAATTGTCCCTTGTGAACATCTCACCAGTACCAATTCCAGATGGGATTGTTTCGAATACAGTTCCTTTTGATATTTACAGGCCTACTGAGGTTATTCAAATTCCTTATGACTTAAAAATGTCAAGGATTGATGTTTCTCTTCACTGTGATGTTAAAACAGTTGATGCTATGCTTGCTGAGCTGCAGGATTCCACAGTATTTGAAAGTGATGATGTATACATGAACACAGTGAAATATGTGAACATTTTCTATTATAATCATTGGGGACATTACTATCTGCACCGAGCAACTAGACATAGATCAGATTTAATTACACTCAGTGGAAGCATTGCTCTACTCCACCTGTGGTTAGCCCCAATATGTAGACAAATGTGCATGCTTTTCTGGGCATGACACTACTAATGCAGAGTCATATTATTTAAAATTACCACCTCCCAAAATGCAAAAGATTTTCCTGACACTAAATTAATCTATTCAGATTCCTTTGTTTCCTGACTTACTGCTGAAGGTTATGACTACTGGAAGAGCACTATTGATGTGAAAAGTGTATAGGGAACACAAGATTGGCAAATTCGCAGTAGGGAAGCTGTGTTTAGAGCATGCCTTAACTCTGTTCAAATTATATTTTTTAATGATGCAGTTCAACAAACGTCCTGCCTAGGGTTAGCAAAAATAAAGAAAATGATTGCGCCCAGTATCCACACCAGCTAAATTCACTGATTGGCAAACTTTCCTAAATGTCACTGAGGAAGAAGTAAATGCTTGGGTTCAGGATGGTACCTATCATTCCACACTTTCAAGTGGTTATTTTGGCCAATGGACATGAATGGGTGTCAGGCGCGTTTTGTCAATTCCTCATGGGGTTTCAAGATTAGCTGGCTGGACCCTCGCAGTGTCGAGGATCAACACTAAGGTATAGTTACCACACACAGTTTAGGAAAACTATGTGTTAGACCTGACAGCCTTAGGGTGGTCACCCTTAACTTCTTGCCTGCCTTCCTCCACTTTTTGGACTCTATTTTTGCTGGCTTTTAGACTCTGCACACTTTACCACTGCTAACCAGTGCTAAAGTGCATATGCTCTCTCCCTTTAAACATGGTAACCTTGGATCATACCCAATTGGACTATTCAATTTACTTATAAGTCCCTAGTAATGTGCACTATGGGGGTGATTCTAAGCTTGGCGGGCGGCGGTAGCCGCCCGCCAAGCGGGAACCGCCAGAAGACCGTACCGCGGTCAAAAGACCGCGGCGGTCATTCTGGGTTTCCCACTGGGCTGGCGGGCGACCGCCGAAATCCGCCCGCCAGCCCAGCGGGAAACACCCTTCCCACGAGGACGCCGGCTCAGAATGGAGCCGGCGGAGTGGGAAGGTGCGACGGGTGCAGTTGCACCCGTCGCGAATTTCAGTGTCTGCAAAGCAGACACTGAAATTCTTTGTGGGGCCCTCTTACGGGGGCCCCTGCAGTGCCCATGCCATTGGCATGGGCACTGCAGGGGCCCCCAGGGGCCCCACGGCACCCCATACTGCCATCCTGTTCCTGGCGGGCGAACCGCCAGGAACAGGATGGCGGTATGCGGTGTCAGAATCCCCATGGCGGCGCAGCAAGCTGCGCCGCCATGGCGGATTCCCATGGGCAGCGGAAAGTCGGCGGTACACCGCCGGCTTTCCGCTTCTGGCCGCGGCTGTACCGCTGCGGTCAGAATGCCCGGCGGTGCACCGCCAGCCTGTTGGCGGTGCTACCGCCAACCTCCGCCCTGGCGGTATTTACCGCCAGGGTCAGAATGACCCCCTATATGTGCCTAGGGCCTGTAGATTCAATGCTACTAGTGGGCCTGCAGCACTGGTTGTGCCACCCACTCAAGTAGCCCCTTTTACCTTGTCTCAGGCCTGCCATTGCAAGGCCTGTGTGTGCAGTTTCACTGTCACTGTGACTTGCCATTTAAAAGTACTTGCCAAGCCTAAACCTCCCCTTTCTCTACATATAAGTCAACCCTAATGTGTGCCCTAGGTAACCCCTAGAGCAGTGTGCTGTGTGGGTAAAAGGCAGGACATGTACCTGTGTAGTTTACATGTCCTGGTAGGGTAAAACCCCTAAATTCGTTTTTACACTACTGTGAGACCTGCTCCCTTCATAGGCTAACATTGGGACTGCCCTCGTACATTGTTGAAGTGGTAGCTGCTGATCTGAAGGGAGTAGGAAGGTCATATTTAGTATGGCCAGAATGGTAATACAAAATCCTGCTGACTGGTGAAGTTGGATTTAATATTACTATTTTAGAAACGCCACTTTTAGAAAGTGAGCATTTCTCTGCACTTAAATCTTTCTGTGCCTTACAATCCACGTCTGGCTAGGTTTAGTCGACAGCTCCTTGTGCATTCACTCAGACACACCCCAAACACAGGGTACTCAGCCTCACTTGCATACATCTGCATTTTGTATATGTCTTTCTGGGCTGGCAGGGTGGAGGGCCTGCTCTCACACAAAGGACTGCCACACCCCCTACTGGGACCCTGGCAGACAGGATTGAACTGAAAGGGAACCTGGTGCACTTCTAAGCCACTCTTTGAAATCTCTCCCACATCAAAGGCACATTTGGGTTTAAAACAGGGCCTCTGCCCTACCACCTCAGACACTTGCTGGAGAATAAACCTGAACCAGAACCTGCATCCTGCCAAGAAGAACTGCCTGGCTGCTCAAAGGACTCACCTGACTGCTTTCTACAAAAGACTGCTGCCTTGCTGTTGGCCTGCTGCCTTGCTGAACTCTTGCATTGCTGCAGAAGTGCTCTCCAAGGGCTTGGATAGAGCTTGCCACCTGTTCCCTGAAGTCTCAGGACCAAAAAGACTTCCATCTTTCAACTGGACTCCTTGTGCACCGAAACATTCGACGCACAGCTTGCTCCGCTTCCGATCTGGAAAGACACTGCTCGACCCCGCAAGGAAAAGATCGACGCGACGCCTGCGGTGCGACCGGAACTTCGACACATGGCCTGCCTGGACAACGCCGCCCGACTTCCAGAGAGGAAATCAACGTGACACCTGCCGTGAGGGAGAAGATTCCACGCACAGCCCACCGGAACGACGCGCAGCCGGACAAGAAGCCCAGGAATCCACACACAGACTCCGGAAATCGACGCAACGTCTTCCCCACGTGAAAAATAAGGATGCAAGTCCGTGTGTGAAGGGGCGAAACCGATGCACACACCATTTTTCCACGCATCTCCTCCTCTGCGGCCCTCTGCGGAGATTTTTTACTCCAAACCGGGTACTTTGTGCTTGAAAGAGACTTTGGGGGTCATTCTGACCCCGGCGGTCATGGACCGCCGGGGCCAGGGTTGGCGGGAGCACCGCCAACAGGCTGGCGGTGCCCCGCAGGGCATTCTGACCGCGGCGGTTTGGCCGCGGTCAGATGCGGAAAACCGGCGGTCTCCCGCCGGTTTTCCGCTGCCCTTTAGAATCCTCCATGGCGGCGCAGCTCGCTGCGCCGCCATGGGGATTCTGACAGCCCATACCGCCATCCTGTTCCTGGCGGTTCTCAATTCTGAGCCGGCGTCCTCGTGGGAAGGCTCTTTTGCACTGGGCTGGCGGGCGGCCTTTTGGCGGCCGCCCGCCAGCCCAGTGCAAAAGCCAGAATCACCGCAGCGGTCTAATGACGGCGGAGCGGTGTTCTGGAGGGGGGAACTCTGGCGGGCGGCCTCCGCCGCCCGTCAGGGTTAGAATCACCCCCTTTGTTTGCTTTTTAAAGACTTAAGACACTTAGGGGGTGATTCTCACCCTGGCGGGCGGCGGAGGCCGCCCGCCAGAGTTCCCCCCTCCAAAATACCGCTCCGCGGTCGAAAGACCGCTGAGGGTATTTTGGGTTTTCCACTGGGCTGGCGGGCGACCGCCAAAAGGCCGCCCGCCAGCCCAGTGCAAAACACCCTTCCCACGAGGACACCGGCTCAGAATTGAGCCGGCGGAGTGGGAAGGTGCGACGGGTGCAGTGGCACCCGTCGCGTATTTCAGTGTCTGCAAAGCAGACACTGAAATACAAAGTGGGGCCCTCTTACGGGGGCCCCTGCAGTGCCCATGCCATGTCAGAATGACCCCCTTAGGGCCTGATTCCAACTTTGGAGGAGGTGTTAATCCGTCCCAAAAGTGACGGTAAAGTGACGGATATACCACCAGCCGTATTACGAGTTCCATAGGATATAATGGACTCGTAATACGGCTGGTGGTATATCCGTCACATTACCGTCACTTTTGGGACGGATTTACACCTCCTCCAAAGTTGGAATCAGGCCCTTAATATCACTTTTCAGTGATATCTCTACAATTTCTCATTGCATCTTTTATCGTTTTGACCTGCAAATACCCACATAAATATTATATATTTTTCTAAACACTGTGGGCCTCATTATGACCCTGGCGGGCGGCGGAGGCCGCCCGCCAGGATGCCGCCCTCCAAAATACCGCGCCGCGGTCAAAAGACCGCGGCGGGTATTACAAGTTTTCCCCTGGGCTGGCGGGCGGTTGCTGAAAAACCGCCCGCCAGCCCAGGGGAAAACGACCTTCCCACGAGGATGCCGGCTCGTAATCAAGCCGGCGGAGTGGGAAGGTGCGACGGGTGCAGTGGCACCCGTCGCGTATTTCAGTGTCTGCAAGGCAGACACTGAAATACTTTGCGGGGCCCTCTTACGGGGGCCCCTGCCGTGCCCATGCCATTGGCATGGGCACGGCAGGGGCCCCCAGGGGCCCCGCGACCCCCCCTACCGCCATCCTGTTCATGGCGGCTTTCCCGCCATGAACAGGATGGCGGTAGGGGGGGTCAGAATCCTCATGGCTGCGGAGCGCGCTCCGCAGCCATGGAGGATTCACACGAGCAGCGGAAAGTCAGCGGGAGACCGCTGACTTTCCGCTTCTGACCGCGGCTGAACCGCCGCGGTCCGAATGCTCGTTGGAGCACCGCCAGCCTGTTGGCGGTGCTCCCGTGGCCGCCAGGGTCAGAATGACCCTCTGTGTGGTGTATTTTTGTGGTGCTATATTGTATGATTTATCACACAGACAAGGTTATCAGAGGGATTCCTTCCAGATGCCATCTACGCCATCTATGCTGCACGTCACCTCGCTGAAGAACTCAGCCTTCGTGTCACCACAGAGTCTGACCTAGGGACCTCATTGCAAGATAAGGAGGCTTGAGGGGTGCTTCTCATGGACATGGTACTGGCAGATTAGGTTTATCATACCTAACTCTCATTAGGTTAGAGATTAGGTCCTCCATGCTAGGGATTTTACATTTCATGTTTACTGCAAGATGGGGGTCTTTGTATTCACGACTCTCATCTTCACAATTATGCCTCTTTTATTGTTCATTATCTTAGTCATTACAGCTCATGCATTTTATCCTAGAATGCAGTCTTTTCAATAAATATATTGAAAATGTTCCCGCATCTCCTTCGTTACCTGTGTGTGAGTGAGAATTATTGCTAACAACAGACATTGGAACCAGTGGCATCATGAACTCCCACTCCAATAGCTGAAGCAGGATGAAAGGGGTAATTTCTGCTGGGGCCAACTGGCTGGAAAGGACGGTACTCCCTGAAATGTTAAATCGTTCTTTATAGGATTTGTGTGTATGCATGCCAGCAGCAAAAGTTCATAAGTAACCTGGATAACCACGGCAAACCTGACTGATGTAGGCCAGGAGCTGCCGAATAAACCAAGGAAAGGGAAAGGAACTGAGAACAAAATGAAAAAATTGGTCGAAATAGAGTGAGTGGGAGAAAAAATAGACAAGAGTTAAGATATGGAGGAGAAAAGAAAAAGAAATAGGTAGATAGATGGGGCAATGAAAGAAGGGGATAAGGAAGAGTTAAGGGGAATCAGGGTGAAAGTGAGGAAGCATATATGAATGAAAGAAAAGAAAGTTGAATACAAGGAAGAGTGAAATAATGGATGTAAGGTTGAAAGTATTATAAGAAAGTAGAAGTGGAAGGTAGGAAGGGTTTAGAAAGGAAGAAATTAGGCTGACTATTTGTAGGGAGAGGTTGGATGGATCAAAGGACTTGATGAAAGGATGGATGGGTGGACAAACTGATGAACGGGAAAGTGACTACAAGTATGGCCATGTGGTGGTTGAACAGGAGGTTGGCCTGACCGATGTAGAAAAGGTGTCACTATCGATGCATGCTTGCGAAAAAGGATGGTAAGGTGTATCTATGGATGGATGGGTGGGTGAACAGCTGGCTAACTGCTAACTAAAGGTTGTGTGTAAGGGCAGCTGTATTTATAGTGGTCCCGTAAAGGCGTATTTTATCACATCCTTTCCTGTTCACATTGTAGAACTTCCTCAGGTCATTTGGAATCTATGCTAACTAAGTCTAACTCCTCAGTGCACTCCTGCCTGCCTTACATTGTGCGGAGGGGAATGGATGGCAGACAGAGAAATTATAACAACTGGTACTCCTGGCAAAAGTCTGCACCAGTATGAATGATTTGAGACACAGAAATGTGGCTTCCACGCCAGTACATTTTTTTCTAGCTATTTTTCTGATGCAATCTATCTCCCCTGTATTGCATCATACCTGGCAGCCTAGTAGAATTACCGGGCTGAGAAGTATTCCCTAATGGAAAAGCTTTGATGTAACTCCACTACTTCGGAATTCCACATTTTGAGCTAACAGAATTCCTGAGGATGACAAAGAATGCTAATGGTCAAGTCCAACTTTCTGTATTTTAGACTGGCCCTCTGTACTGTGTGCTGTCCATCCCTAGTCACACAGAAGACAGTAGCTCACAAAGCACGTTAATGTGACATCCAAAGGTAAAAGGTACCATATCTTCAAATTGGTAGGATCAAGGAATAAAACCCTGACTCTTCAATAAAGAGATGAACACTACTCAATATTATTAGGGACACCCATCACCCATGGTTTAAAGTAAGTTTCAAGACATCATATTTGCACTGGGAATTAACATGTGAACATGAATCGCATAATTTGCTCTGCCTTCACATGCATCCTGGGACTGTGGCAAACACTGCAGCACTCCAAAGGTATGGTTGCACTCCTATCACAGAGAAAGAGAGAGATTAGTAAGTGAATAAATAAGACATTCAAAAGACACACTGGTGTTTCTTCTAATTTTACTATTTTTTCATACCCCATGTATAGAGGGCAAGGGGTAGTTGATGGATCGCCAAATACAGTTTCGAGGAAGAAGTTGTGCTTGGCATTTCAGACTTAAACCAGACTACATTAAAAAACCCGCACAAAACAATTATGGTGGTAAGAGCAGTAACGAAATTACCATGTACACGAAGTACTACAGGGATTGCAATGATGCAAAGCAAAGGAAACTGAAGAAGAAACTCATAATAGCACATACTAAGCATTGCTAGACAGGGTGGTAGAGACAAGTAATGCATTTGTGTTTTGATTTAGGGTCTGTTGCAAATCTAAATATACAGGGAGCCAGTGTGCAGGTAAATGGTATGAATGAATGTTGTACCTCGAGGCAGAGGGGAGAGGTTCGTGAATAACTTGGATGGAATGAACGTGAACATTAATATGTTGAAAAAGAGCACCTCATGTCAGCTGGGATAGCTGACTCAGTCGAACTGGCTTCTGTTCAGAACGAGCAAAATCACAGGCAATTCAATACGAATATGCCTTTAGCTTCATAAATGTAGTAAATTGTGTGAAGCAAAATGCCTGTCCTTCAACTTCAACAAAGCCCCTTAGTGATTGATAATGATTTTCCACAATTTTCAGGAACAAAGATTAATTCTCAACGATGGAGCCTGACACTTGGAGCAGTTGTAAGGGTAGACCATGGTGGCCCATATGTAGATGGTGAGGTGAATGGTAACCCACTATCAGTTTTGATTTTTTACTCCTCCATGGCTCATTCCATGGAGGTTCCAAACCTACCCCTCTTGAGAATACAACGACACGTTTTTGGAATAAAGAACAAAAAAATTACAAATCAGGTCTCAGCAAATGTCCCAGTAAAACTCAGCCCACTGGAGACCATAATTAATTCATAATTTGTGATATGAGTCCAGTAGATCTCCTAAAAAGAGATCTTCTCTGAATTGCATGATTTATTGTACACCGGATGGTGTAGCAAATCAAATGGAGGATGAAGACTCTGAATTTAAAATAAAATTGCAAGAGTCAAAAGTCCATTTATTCTAAGTTCTCACAAAAAGTTAAGGCCCTCATTACAACCCTGGCGGTCGGTGATAAAGCGGCAGTAATACCACCAACAGGCTGGAGGTAACAAAAATGGAATTATGACCACTGCGGAAACCGCTCAGACAGACAGCCACTTTAACACACCGACCGCCACGGCGATAGCAACAAGCACCACGACGGTAACCGCCAACAGCCAGGCGGAAGACAATGTACTGCCCACTGTATTATGACAGGCCTATTCGCCACCTTTTCCGGGGGCGTTACCAACAACACCAAAAGCACGGTGGAAACAAAACACAGAAGTCAAAGGACTCATCTCTGGAGACGCAGGGAACAACCCCGACACCATGGAGCCAGAGTTGCACATTTCCCCCATGCTCGTCTACCTTTTCCTGCATTATGAGCAGCAACGCCGGCAAAGAGGACCACGGTGAGTACTGCCGCCTAGCACACAGGGGCAGGGGGGAGGAAAAAGAGAGTGACACACACACACAAAACGCAACACGCAACACCCCCACCCCCAACACCATACACACAAGCAGATGCAATAACAATACATATCCACCCAGAACCCTCAGGAATAATGCAAGGACAAAAAGATTGGAAGAAAGTGAGTGTAATAGGATAAAATAACATGAAGAAGTGCATCAAAACCCAAACAAATATACATATTTACAAATGTTGGGACACTTCCCAGTCCTCAATGTCTGTGGGCCATAGGGCCACATCACATAGGCCAAGGCCCCACCTCACTCCTGCAAAAGCACGGAGAGAACACTGCAGGGGCATCAGGTTGAAAATACACAGGCACCTCAAGGGGATGTGGAATGGGGGGGCACCTCAGCCGGAAGATGGTACAACGCCACTGGTCCTGGAGGGGGCTACATGCCCTGTGCGATGTCCTGGGGAGTGCAAGACCACAGCCTCTCAAGTCGGTGACTTACCAACTGCTTGGACCTGGGGAGTGCAAAGCCACAGTCTCTCAAGTGGGTGGTTTGCCCACTGCTCGGTCCTGGGAGTGCAAGTCTCAAGTCTCAAGTGGGTAGTTTGCCCACTGCTTGGTCCTGGGGAGAGCAAGGCCACAGTCTCTCAAGTGGGTGGTTTGCCCACTGCTTGGTCCTGGGGACTGCAAAGTCACAGTCTCTCAAGTAGGTGGTTTGCCCACTGCTTGGTCCTGGGGAGTGCAAGGCCACAGTCTCTCAAGTGGGTGGTTTGCCCACTGCTTGGTCCTGGGGAGTGCAAAGCCACAGTCTCTCAAGTGGGTGGTTTGCCCACTGCTTGGTCCGGGGGAGGAAGGAGATGCCCACCCTCCTAGGTGAGCGGGCACGGGAAACACGCTGAGGGGCTGCTCGGAGGGTGGTGCTGGTACAGGGGTCGTGGCTGTACCTGTAGTTGGGGGTGGCCACAGAGGTGTCCGCCACCACCAGGGAACTTCCATCGGAGGAGGTATCACTGTCAGAACTGTCCCCTCCTGTCTCCACCGTGGTGCTCCCCTCGCCCTTCGTCCCACTGGTGCCTTTACCGTCGGTGGATTCTGCCTCCTGGGCCATGTGGGATGCAGCTCCCTCCGTCACCGGTGCCTCTGCTCCTCCGCCAGATTATGCTAATGCACAGAAGGACGGGGTGACAAAACAAAAAGGGGGAGGGGGAAGAGACAAAGGATACACTTGGTCAGTGGCTGCTACAATGCCACCTTTGGTGTACACGACACAAACACACACAGGGAAAAGCCCTACGCATTAGGCAATGCACTAACAGTCACAATGATAGTCACAGGCCACGGACAGTAATACCTAAGGCCAATAACAGCATACCTTAGACCCACAGACCCCTACCCAGTAGCGGATGCCTACTAGCTTGGTTGGAGGTGGTTCACATCATACCCTGCCCAACATGGGACCTACCCTACAATGTCCGGCCTGGCCTAGGGGCATCAACAGGCCCACATCCCCTACCCGGAGACCACCCCACTACGCGCAAGTAGTATATTGGGAAACTGTACTCACCCCCTTGTGGCTGCTGTGATGCCCTCAAGCGCCGGATAGGCCACCTCCAGTATGCAGGCCATCAGGGGGTCAGGGTTCGACGGGGATCCCTTCCTCGTTGGGAGGCTATCCCCAGCTGGGCCTCTGCCGTCTTCCTTGCCCAGCGTCTCAGGTCCTCCCACCGTTTGCGACAGTGGGTGCTCCGCCTGCCATAGACCCCCAGGGTCCACACGTCCTTTGCAATGGCATACCATTTACCCTTTTTCTGATGGGCGTTGACCTGCAGAAATATACACATAGTAAAAAGGTATCAGTCAGACCGGCCGATCTGTTACACTCAAGTCCCATCATAGCCCTCTCATCCCCTTACACACAGGCATTGCCCACCATACAGGCAGCACGCAGCCCAGGGCCTTTCCACCAACCTCCCTACACGAGGGCCTCACACACAGCACGCCATCCATTCATGCCCCATGCATAGTGCTCACTGTGGACTAACCTGTTGGTCTGGAGGCCCATACAGCATTCGGTACTGGGGTAGGACCCCATCCACCAGTCTCTCCAACTCTGCAGCAGTGAAGGCAGGGGCCCTTTCCCAGTGACATGAGCCATGGTCGGTTCCAGACACAGGTCACAGCAGCACTTGCAGTGTAGGTCCTCTCCTGTTGAAGGTCAGGTAGCAAGTAAGTGAACAGATAGAAAATTTCAGTTACGTCTGCAGCGGTGCATACCGTCACCGCCGGTGTACATCACCATAGGCCACTGTAACCCATAGGGCCCAATGGGATCCAATCAGGAGTTACACTGTGGTTTTAGACCGCCTCCCACAACGGTGCACAACGTCAGCAGAATTACCTCAGTTCCACCTCTCCCTCCATATAGGACAGGCGGGCGCCATTTCAGGGGGAGGGGCAGGCCGTGGCACCTAACTGCGTCACAGTACACATAGGCACCATTTGGGCCTATACAACAATATTGTGTTACAGTCACAACATGCAATGCAGTGTAGTGTTTTGAAATATGGACTACTGACCAGCTACTCCCCCGTTTGCCACCTAGATTGCAACCGCTGCGGATGAATATGAGATGGAGACATCCCCCCATGTACATGCCCCTGGTGGACTTGGCAACAATGGAGGACAGGCACATTATCCTCACCTACAGACTGGACAGGGCCACAATCACAGAGCTGTGTGCCCAATAGGAACATGACCTGATATCTGATATCCATCAGTCCACCGGGATCCCCCCTCCTGTGCAAGTCCTATCTGTGCTCCATTTCCTGGCAAGTGGCTCTTTCCAAGTGACAGTGGGCTTGGCAGCAGGACTGTCTCAGCCAATGTTCTCAATAGTGCTGACCAGAGTATTGTCTGCCCTGATTAAACACATACGCAGCTACATCGTTTTCCCCCAGATGAAGGATTTGGCCACCGTGAAAGCTGATTTCTATGCTATGGGACATATCCCCAACATTATTGGGGCTATTGATGGTACACATATAGCATTTGTCCACCCCCCCCCGGAGAAATGAACAGGTGTTCAGAAATCGAAAGAGCTTTCACTCCATGAATGTGCAGATAGTGTGCCTGGTGGAACAGTACATCTCCCATGTCAATGCAAAGTATCCTGTGTCTGTGCATGATGCCTTTATCCTGAGGAATAGAAGCATCCCATATGTGATGGCTCAACTCCAGAGGCACCGGGTGTGGCTAATAGGTGAGCCCTGGTTGCCACACAGTAGATGTTGGTGTATGGGTATGGCGTGGGCCCTAATGGTTAGTGTGTGTCTAAAAGTTGTCCCTCAATATTTGCAGGTGACTCTGGTTACCCCAGCCTCTCATGGCTACTGACCCCTGTGAGGAATCCCAGGACAAGGGCAGAGGAACGTTACAATGAAGCACATGGGAGAACACGAAGAATAATAGAAAGGACATTTCTGCCTCCTGAAGGCAAGGTTTCGTTGCCTCCATCTAACAGGTGGATCCCTCTACTACTCACCCAAAAAGGTGTGCCAGATCATCGTGGCATGGTGTATGTTGCACAACCTCGCCTTACGTCGCCAGGTGCCTTTTCTGCAGGAGGATAAGGCTGGAGATGGGCATGTGGCAGCAATGTACCCTGTGGGCAGTGAAGATGAGGAGGCAGAGGATGAGATGAGGACAACAGAAGTGCTAATATAAGACAGTACTTCCAATGACACACAGGTATGACACTGTAATTACACTTTACATTGACAGTTTTGTATTTGACATTGTCACTGGCAGGCTGATTTTCTAACTTCTATGGCCACTTACTGTACCCTTTTGCATTTCTATTTTCAGATATTTGTGCCCCACTATCGCACCTGGTGTGTTGACTGCAGCCACCTACAGGTCATTCTTATGTATGCAATGCTGTACAGTTATAATGCAGTGTTTAAAGCTCATTAAACGAATACATGGTTAAATGATTTGACAGACTCCATACTTGTATTATTCAAATGGTGTTTATTTTAGTGCTAATGATTAGATGGGGATGTGCAATGCTCTGGGGTGATGATGGAAGAAAGTCCAGGATAGAGTCCAGTCTATTTGTTTCACAGGTGCATTATCTAAGGGGGCATAGGAAGTGGAGCAATGGTAGTTCAAGGTGGACAGGGTGACAGAGTGGAACACAAGGGTGACAGTCAGAAGAGTCTTATTTCCTGGCAGGGGTCTTGGCAATGTTCTCTGGCTTCTGCCTGGATCACAGGGACCGTTTGCGGGGTGGTTCTCCTTCTGCAGGGCGTGGGTTGCTGGTGGCCTGTTGTTTCTGTGGCGGGGCATCCTGTCCACTAGCAGACATCGTTTTGGCTAGTGCTAGGGGCCCAGTGGTGTGCTACTGCCTCCCTCATGGTGTTGGTCATGTCTGCCAGCACCCCTGCAATGGTGACCAGGGTGGTGTGGATGTCCTTCAAGTCCTCCCTGATCCCCAGGTACTGTCCCTCCGGCAGCCGCTGGGTCTCCTGCAACTTGACCAGTATCTGGCCCATTGTCTCCCGGGAATGGTGGTATGCTCCCAGAATGTTGGTGAGTGCCTCCTGGAGAGTCGGTTCCCTGGGCCTGTCCTCCCCCTGTCTCACAGCAGTCCTCCCAGCTTCCCTGTTGTCCTGTGCCTCTGTCCCCTGAACCGCGTGCCCACCGCCACTGACCCCAGGTCCCTGATCGTCCTGTGTTTGTGGGGTGGCCTGGGGTCCCTGTAGTGGTGTATATTAGATTTTTTATTTTTGTTGAGAACTTTTTAGAAGAAGTATGGTAACTAGCAAGCAAAGGTGCTGCTCAAATTAACATATGGATATAATAGTCTTGATAACAATATTATTATTGGCTGACTGTAGTATTTATTTTTACCAGCTGGATGTGATACACCAACAAAACAAGAGTAGAGTTGACCACTGCACAGGAGGATTTAATTGGCACAAAGTTAACACATAAGGATAGATTTTTAGGTGACTTTGAAAAGAATGTTTATATGAATATATTGTCTGAATATTCAACATTATGAGAGTAAATAATTCCTATGACTGCACTTTTCTTGCATCTTCTGTATCAGAGGGAATGACATAATTACAAATCCCTTTCACATACTTATTTTCATTTAATTGTATTTTATTGTTTTCCTGAATCAAGAATTTCAAGTACCTTAACTTATGCACTAGAACATCTCCTTGAAAGCTCTTCCTGAAACTGAAGATTGGACGGAAATCTATCACAAGTCATTTCAGACTAATCATGTATTCTAATTTAAGATCTAACGTGACTAAAAACAAACTTTATGTAAACTGAGTGCTGTGGAGCATGGTTTCATAAAGGAATATAATGAAGAAAAGTTGGAATTAGTGGAAACTGGTAAGAAACAAGAGTGATTGAATTGGAAAAAGAGGCTGAAGAGAAATCCAGATATTTGAGAATGCCTCCTAGATTGAAGGTGGCTCAAGAAAAAGAAGGAGTAATGTGTATGGTGTGTGAAACTCTCAACCGTCTGAGCTAGCTGCATTTCTTGGTAAGTGTGCATGTAATGTGAGCTATTTGGTTAATGATAAGTTTCTGGTTGGCGAAGAACTACTACGAAGAGTAAATAATTATGTTTGTGGTAAAACAGCCTATTTTAACCTCCCATCATAATATGTGGGAAACAACTATTTTTTTTTAGTCTTTTCTCATATGTATCATGTAAATTAGATGTCTAAAAAACAATATAGGTCTTAGAAGATCAACCTGTGGTTTTGTGTAAGTGTTGCTAGATATACTTAGTGCTTTGATTCCTCTCATTGGTCTGGCTTTGAATGATATGGATAGTAGGAATTTGTCTACTCTGGCTGATCATTTTGGGCCAGATGTACGCAATTTGCGAGCCGCAAACCCGGATGCAGGATGGTGTCCCTCACACCATCTGCGAATCGCAAGGGGGTTGTAAAGTCCCACCTCATTAATATTAATTAGTGCTGCGACTCCCTTGCGATTCGCAGCACTCACAGGGATGGTGGCCTGCTGGATACAGCAGACCACCATGTCTGTGACTGCATTTAAATAAAGCAGTTTTTTTTCCGCTGTCACAAAGCAATTTCACATTGCAATGCGAATCGCAAATAGGAAGGGGAACACCCCTTCCTATTTTCGAGTCGCATTCCCATTTTGCGAGTTGGTAACCAAGTTACCGACTCGCAAAATGGGAATGAGCATCGCAATGTGCTTTTTGCATGGCGCAAACAGCGAAAATCGCTGTTTGCGCCATGCAAAAAGCTTGCTACATCTGGCCCTTAGATTCTAATGCTGCTTTTTCATTAAGAAGAATTTTGGAGAGGCTAATAGCTATGCGTACCATGGTTATGCAAAACCTTCTTGCTGTAAATATTCTTCCAGTGAAAGAGGGCAGAGGCTGCCATGTGTTGAGGGTGCAACAATATTATACCTTATTTCCTGTAATTGCAAGCTAGTTAGTGTCTACATAGACATTTTTACTAATATCCAGCGTGAGGCAACCGTTCTTAAAGAACAAGGATTCAGAGAATGAGTTGATGAATGGTTAGGGTGATTAAAAAAAAGTTTGCAAATGTTGATGAATGATTTGGTAGTGTTGGTGGGGGAGTTGTATTACAAATATTACTGCGTGAATTATTATTTCTTCATGCAAAGTGGTCTTATTCTTTTGCTGAAGTTCTTTGAGATATTCTGCCTGAAAAGGGGTTCAAATTATGGGTGTCTGAAGAAAGCTCCAGGAACGTCTACAAAGAAAAAGAAGAGAAGAGATGCTGAATTAGAGGAGATGGAGAACATGGACGCTTGTGTTTACAATGAGATGAGGGATTGAGAAGAATTGAGATGAATTAGATTAAAGACAATTTAAACTGTATTGTAAATAAAGTAATAGCTTATGATGTTTGATTAAAATCAGAGGTGGGGACTGTGGGAGCTGAATTTCATTTATAACAAATAGTGTGCCAAATGTTACAAACATTCTTGCACTGTAGCGAAAACACTTAACCTTGCAAAAAATGTGTTTTCCTACGCTTGACAAAAATAAGCCTTTAGTGGGACGAAACACATTTTGAACTGTAATGCAGCCATGATGTGCATTTTCTTTTCTCATCACATATAACAAAATGTGCACCAGGATAATGCTTTGTGTTGACATGCTGTTTTCTAAGAACTGCGGAGAAAGTCTTTGCAACATTCAACACTCTGCTTGTCTGTGTTACTGTAGGCCTGTTCATTTATGAAACTATCATTGAGTGTAACCAGATTTGTACTGACACATTAGATGACATTAGGTCAAAATGGTGATTTTAATGTTCCTATTAGGGGCTAGTACTAGCCAATCCTTTGTTGCATTTTGTATTCTAATTTGCCAATATTTCAATGATTTATGATCACCTTATGCTGACAATGAGATTTTCACTGTGTATTTTGCATAAAAGACTTTGAAATTGGAACTTAGCTCCTGGATTTAATGATTTTTCATTATGTACCACCATTCAGCAATTCATGTGGTAAAATAAAAAGAATAAAAATGGGTATGAAGAAAAACTATGCATTTTTATATGTGCACAAGATACTGAGCTTAGAAATAATACCTAATTGTACACCTCTGCATTCGGCTTTGCCCATACTACTATGTGATCCAGAGGACATTTTGGGGGTTATTCTAACTTTGGAGGAGTGTTAATCCGTCCCAAAAGTGACGGTAAAGTGACGGATATACCACCAGCCGTATTACGAGTTCCATAGGATATAATGGACTCGTAATACGGCTGGTGGTAAATCCGTCACTTTTCCGTCACATTTGGGACGGATTAACACCTCCTCCAAAGTTAGAATAACCCCCTTTGTTCTTTCTTGTGTGCTGGCTTTTGCATTTAGAAGCCATAAATAAATAGATACCCAATTGTTAATGACAAATACTCTACTATTTTGTATTCCCACACGTCTCTCAGTAGAAAATGGTACCCCCACTTGTGTGGTGGATCTATTGTTTGAAAAAAGACAAGTCCTCAAGACCTCACATGGAGGCATCATAATTTTAGCAGGAAAGGTAGCCCTTTTTGATGAAGTGGATACCTGTGGAATTTGTGCCAGGGCTGGCCAGGCAACCAAACTCAGAGATTTCTGAAAACTAGAAATGCAGGGGAGTCCAAGGTGGTGTGACTTGGATAGACACCATTATGTTGTCTTACCCATAATGCCCTGCAACCTTCAAACTTTTGGCTAAAAACACAAATTTTTTCAAATATCTCTGTGATGTAACTTTCTAGAATCTGGGGGGAGCCTCAAAATTCCTACCACCCAGCTACAACATTGGGCTGTGTTTTATCAGGAGAAGTGTGTGGATCACTGGATAGTAGAAATTATGTTGATCCTGGAAGTTGCTAGAACTTTCCCTCACATAAATATGAGGAAAATGCTTTATTTTAGAGAAAGTTTGAGGTGTGGCATTCCATTGGAAAACAGAGTGTGGTCAATGCAAGTCACATCTCTCGACTCCTCTGGATTTCAGTTTTTAGAAATGGCAATGGTTTTTATTAGTCTCTTAGAACCTATCTGCATTCAATAGCTGACTCATAGTGGTTTGTTTTGCCACACCCAACAGTGATAGGATCAAAGGGCAAATACTAATAACAATATCAGAGTATTGAACAAATAACATACTGATTGTGAGCAGAAAACCATGCAGGAATCACTTACCTGTCAATTCAGACACTCTTCATCCACCACATACAATGATAGTCACACTGCCAACTGTGAGCCCAACATAACACTCACATCAATAAACCACCGCCATTCTAAGATCCATCACATTCATACGAGCACAGGACTAAGGGCCATATGTACGAACACATTTTCCCATAGACACAGAATGGGTAAAACCCTTTGCTACATCTGGCCCTAAAATACCAATCACACTGCTATTCACCCAGTCATGAGCCAACTTATTTAAAAACAAATGTCTGGCAATCCACGGCGCACTACCAGCCAACACCCACACCTGCCTCCCGCCAGCATCCACACATACCAGTAGCTAACAGCCACACAACTGGTATTACACACCTAACAGCCAATTTGAGTAATTGAGGCTGTCATCTATGAACTGCTCCTATCTTGGCCGTCTGCTTTCTACCAATGTGAGCTCCATATGAAAACAAGCCTACACTAAGCTTTGATGATGTGCCAATGTCTCATTCTCATTCTGAGTCCTAATAGTGTTAATAGCTTTATATTTGAAACACTCTTGGTCTGCCAGAGATTGAAAGTGGCAAACAAAGCAAACATACAAACTGTGAGAATAGTGGTGAATGCAGTGATCTGCATGCCACCCCTACCTTTACCTTCTACATATGAAATCTGTCTGAAAAGTAGCCGTGGCTAAGTTTTAGCTATTTGTTTATGTGCTTGTCTGACTCAGAGTCTTAATAACGTGTGGGTGCTAGGTGGACCTTTACTAAAACTTCTCCATGGCAGCCTGACTTGTCTTTCATGCACCTTTAGCAACCTCACTGCATTAAATCCAACCCCTTCGAGCGCGTGGAAGTAAGATGGGTCTGAGGATGCACTGGTGGACCATTCCTCTAACAATGCACTGATGTCTACATTTGAGCACTGGAGTAGATATGCTAGGTCAGAATCTCCTAAGTTCTCTGAGGAGCACTTCCAGAACAAATAAGGGACTTAGAGTTTGTTGGACAGGGTAATCTTTTAAAATGTGGTGAATGTACCATCAACATATGTGCAGTGTGTTGACTGTAATGCACTTGTAAAACAGTGGATGGAACATCTGCTATATTTCAAGGGTGGATGAAAGTGGAAAGCAGGCCACAAGCAAGACCAATGTATACCTATTGCATGGAGTCAGAAAAGATGCAGTGGCTCAAATCTAATGTTGGAAGTAAATGTCTTGGAGAATGGCATTTCTTTCCAAATTTGATGGAACAATTAGAAAGGCTACACAGCTGGTCAAGTGACAACTATGGAAGGTATGTATCCATACTGATCCATTTACAGATACTAAGGGGGTGATTTTAACCTTGGCGGACGGCGGAGGCCGTGGTACCGCCGTGAAATGACTGCACCGCGGTCAAAAGACCGCGGCGGCCATTTAAACATTTCCGCTGGGCCGGCGGGCGCTCTCCGAAAGAGCGCCCGCCGGCCCAGCAGAAATGCCCCTGCAACGAAGACGCCGGCTCAGAATTGAGCCGGCGTAGTTGCAGGGGTGCGACGGGTGCAGTTGCACCCGTCGCGTATTTCAGTGTCTGCAAAGCAGTCACTGAAATACTTTGCGGGGCCCTCTTATGGGGGCCCCTGCAGTGCCCATGCCATTGGCATGGGCACTGCAGGGGCCCCCAGGGGCCCGGCGGCACCCCCTACCGCCATCCTGTTCATGGCGGGTTTCCCGCCATGAACAGGATGGCGGTAGGGGGTGTCTGAATCCCCATGGCGGCGGAGCGCCCTCCGCCGCCATGGAGGATTCAATGGGGCAGCGGTAAACCGGCGGGAGACCGCCGGTTTACCATTTCTGACCGCGGCTGAACCGCCGCGGTCAGAATGCCCTCGGGAGCACCGCCAGCCTGTTGGCGGTGCTCCCGTGGTCGGTGACCCTGGCGGTCACCGGCCGCCAGGGTCAGAATGACCCCCTAAATATTAATTGATCTCCTCCACTTCAGTCACTTTCCCAGATCTTTACTTTTGTGTGGTACAAAATGAAGCAAGTTGGAAAACACAGTCCAAGATAGGCTCTAGGAACAATAATATGTACTCTCTTACCACTTTCCTTGTCTAACACAAAATCTCCCTTGGCAGGGTCACCGGCTCTTTTGCTCTGTTGCAGGACTGAGGTAACATGCCATCCTGTAGCCTTGCAACTTCCTCCACAATGACTAAAGTAGATTCTACAGCAATTAGACTTTTGTTAAAAGCTAACTGAAACTCAAGGAAGGTCATCAAACTTCGCTTGGTGGTCTGATGCTAGGCAACATATGCATTGCATGTTGCTAGCTGGATCAGGTGGGTTGCCAACTTCTTATTCCACATGTGAGTTTTATGACTCATATTATATGTGTGGAGAATCTGGTCAGTTTTATCCACTCCATCCTTGAACTTGATGTAGTCAAATATACCGGTGGGCTTGTAGACATCTGACAACTGACCCCAAACAGTAACCAGAGGAATGTTCTACTCGTGAAGTTAACTTAGCACTAATAGTTGATGCCTATCTCGGAAATGGACAACGAGCAGTTTGTTGCAATGCAACACAGTTTTGTTGCCACTTTGAAGCTTCTTAAAAGCAGGCTTCTGAGGAAATAATCTGCAGTGCTTTGGAATTGTATCATAAAGCACATAGCCAGCTTTATACAGTTCGCTGAAAAACTGGACTTGTGTTTAGAAGTTATCCACATAAAACTTCTAACCTTTATAAAGACGTGTTTGCACGTGTTCCAATGCAATTGTCTCACTAATGAGTAATGCAGAAGGGCAACCAGGAGAAATTATTATGCATTTTTTACCTTTTCATGTTCTTAGGCTGTATACATAAATATTGGAGCTTTCAAATAACATGTGCATCTTGATGCCACAACAAGCTCTTTTGCTTGATAAGTAGTGGGCAAACAGCAATCATCCTTTGTACAGGATCAACGAGTTGTCAACTGCTATATTCTTCCAGGTAGTACAAATCTCTCGAAACGTAGCAGACAAATGCTCCTCAACAAGCCTAAATTTCTATTTTTTGACATGTTCTTGATTGTCCCAGGGCAGTGCTGCTGAACTTTCACTGAAAATCAGCATTTAATGCACAATCAAAAACCTGCCTCTGATCATAACTGGCTCTTAAATGGGTATTGCAGAACCATATGAGTAGACCAGTAGTACTGTACAGTTGGTTGGCAGTCAGGTTACTCCCTGTCCAAGCAAGGACCCTCACTCTCGTCAGGGTAAGTCACACACAATCCAAATGATCCTGTGCCAACCCTCTGGTAGCTTGGCACTGAGCAGTCAGGCTTAACTTAGAAAGCAATGTGTAAAGTATCTGTGCAATAAATCATACAATAACACCACATAGCACCACGAAAATACACCACACAGTGTTTAGGAAAATATATATTATTTATCAGGATAAATGCAGGTCAAAACGATTAAAATGCAATCAGGAAATGTTGACATATCACTGTAAAAGTGATATGAAGTGTCTTAAGTCTTTGAAAAACAAATAAATATCTCTTAAAAACAATAAAGGTCTCTTCCAAGCACAAAGTACCTGGTTTGCGTTCAAAATCTCCGCAAGGGACTGCAGAGGAGGCAATGCGTGCAAAACGGGGAGGTGTGTGTTGGTTTCGCCCCTTTGCACACCGACTTGCATAGTTATTTCTCACACAGGGGAAGGCTTTGTGTCAACTTCCGGCTAGCGGACTTGGTTCCTCTTTGGGTTTGCTGAGTTTTCTGGTGCCCCGGGGATGGTGCGTGGAATCCTGGGCTTGCAGAGCGAAGTCACAAGCGCTGCGTCAATCCAGTGGGCGTTACATGGAAATTTCTCCTGCACGGCAGGCGCTGCGTCGATTCCTCTCTGGAAGTTGGGCTGGGTCATCCCTGGTCAGCTGTAAGTCGATCCGGTGGGCTGTGCGTCAAAGTTCCGGTCGCAACGCAGGTGCTGTGTCCAACTTCTCCTTGCGAAGTCGGGCTGCGTCGTTCCGGTTTGGCGTGTGGTGAATTTCTCACAGCGGGGCAGTCTGTGCATCGTTTTCAGCAGGCTGTGCGTCAAATTTTCACCACACAAGGAGTCCAGTTGCAGGAGTGAAGTCTTTTTGGTCCTGAGACTTCAGGGAACAGGAGGCAATCTCTATCCAAGCCCTTAGGGAGCACTTCTCAGCACAGCCAGAGGGCAGCAAGGCAGCAGGGCAACAGCAAGGCAGACATCCTTCTCAGAAAAGCAGTACCAGTGAGTCCTTTGGGCAGCCAGGAAGTTCCTCTTGGCAGGTCTGGTTCAGGGATTCTTCACCAGCAGGTTTATTGTCCAGAAGTGTCTGCGCGGTAGAGTCTCTACCCCAAGAAGTGTCTAAAGTCTGTGGTTTTGGGGTCCTCTTCTTAAACACATTTTGGCCTTTGAAGTAGGCCTACTTCAAAGGAAAGTCTCACTTGTTTGTGAAATCCTGCCTTGCCCAGGCACGGCCTCAGACACACACCAGGGGGTTGGAGTCTGCATTGTGTGAGGGCAGGCACAGCCCTTTCAGGTGGGAGTCACCACTCCTCCCCTCCCTCCTAGCACAGATGGCTCATCAGAATATGCAGGCTACACCCCAGCCCCCTTTGTGTCACTGTCTGGAGAGAGGTGCAAACAGCCCAACTGTCAAACTGACCCAGACAGGGAATC
This sequence comes from Pleurodeles waltl, assembly GCF_031143425.1. NCBI lineage: Eukaryota > Metazoa > Chordata > Amphibia > Caudata > Salamandridae > Pleurodeles > Pleurodeles waltl. The sequence goes on along the minus strand of NC_090443.1, from coordinate 165,208,762 downwards.
CACAAACAGGCAGAGTCACAAAAATGGTTCAAGCAAAATAATGCCCACTTTTTAAAAGTGCCATTTTCAAACACACAATCTCAAAACCAATTTTACTAAAAGATGTATTTTTAAATTGTGAATTCAGAGGTCCCAAATTCCACATGTCTATCTGCTCCCAAAGGGAATCTACGCTTTAATCATGTTTAAAGGCAGTCACCAGGTTAACCTATGAGAGAGATAGGCCTTGCAACAGTGAATACCAAACTTGGCAGTATTTCACTGTCAGGACATATAAAACACAATAGTATATGTCCTACCTTAACCATACACTGCACCCTGCTCATAGGGGCTACCTAGGGCCTACTTTAGGGGTGTCTTATATGTAGGACAAGGAAAGGGTTAGGCCTGGCAAGTGGGTACACTTGCCAAGTTGAATTTACAGTTTAAAACTGCACACACAACACTGCAGTGGCAGGTCTGAAACATGATTACAGGGCTACTTATGTGGGTGGCACAATCAGTGATGCAGGCCCACTAGTAGCATTTGACTTACAGGCCCTGGGCACCTCTAGTGCACTTTACTAGGGAGTCACCAGTAGATCAAATATGGCAATCACGGATAAACCAATTATTAGTACAATTTACACAGAGAGCATATGCACTTTAGCACTGGTTAGCAGTGGTACAGTGCTCAGCGTTCAAAAGCCAACAAAAACAGGTCAGGAAAAATAGGAGGGAGGCGGCAAAAAGTTTGGGGATGACCCTACAAAAAGGGCCAGGTCCAACAGCCCAGGTTTTTTATTAGTTCCCTAAGTGAAGGTGGTGTCTGTAGGTGTGCCCTAGAATGAGGCTCCAGTTTGCCTGTTCCCTCAGAAACTGTTTGGCATGTAAATTTGTTTGGTACACAATATCCTCTAGGACGTCTTCATCTGAAAAAATATGAAAGTCATCAGTAGGCAAAAAATTGAAGTTTTAACTTTACATGCATCATCTGCAGTGAATGGGGACATTTGTGGCTGAACTAAATTGGGGGGGAGGTTGGCAAGTATGCACTTTTCCCGGGCTCAGTACTGTGTCTCCTTGCGCTCACGACTCAGTGTACCTGCCAGTATATCTCAGCGGCACAAATTGTGCTTGCAAAGAAACATCATGACTGTCAAGTGCATGTTCCTCAGAATGACTGGAAGATGAGTCTTCATTATATACAAGTCTACTAGCTGAAAAATCACTTCCAGCTTCTGCTCCCTTTACCCTCGCCCTTAGATTAATTATCAGTATCAGACCCTGCCTCATAGATCTTCTCCATTATTTGAGTTAGGGCCTAGGCAACAGTCATTCACTGGGATGCTATCTCTCTGTTAACTATCTAAAGAACAGAAGGAGAGATGGAGTGAGAGATAGAAAGAGATAGTGATACAGTGAAAAAATGGCTCAATAAAAAGGGCTGTATCCATGCTGTGCCACAAAGAAGCTATAGGCCAAAAAAATCTGCAACACATGCAATAAAGCAAAAGCACATATTGCCATAGTCGTCCTTGGCACTGAAAGAAACTACTTTGTGTGAGGTCATGTTTCCTCTAAAAGAGCAGCATGTGAGCAACTACCAATGAAGTTAGCCAAGTGACAAGCTGCTTCCACCCACCACAGCAAATGGCAATGTATCAACTTTAGCCACTGATGTGCCATTCACATTTTACTTTCATCTACCACTGAATCATGCGCCAGTGGATTAGCCCACTTCAGCCACTGATCAGTTATTCAGTCATTTACATTTTGCTTTCACTCATCACAACATGAGAACATTTTCTGCCCACTTCACCCATTTATCAGGTAATATGACATTCACATTTCGCTGTTGCCTACCACAACGTATACCATGGGAAAACTGGTGAGCCCACCTCACCAGGACCTTTTTTATTGCTACCTGCGTGGCAACAGAACGACCCCAGGCAGTAAAATGACTGTCTAATTTTCACGTCTCTAAGAGACCCAAATAAATTACCCCTCCCCAGGGTAGGAAAAATTCTTCACATTTAAATATGAACTCCTTCGGGCCATATCCCCTCCCCCCAAAAAAATAAAAGTTTCTGATGTTTAGTGGGATTCCTGCTTGTGGGTCGCAGCACATCTGAGACTCACAAACATGAATCTTTTTGAGGGAGGCATTGCTGTAAAGGAGAAATTCTCTCCTTCCAAAAGATCCCTTCCTAAAAGGGTGCTGTCCAGAGGACACATGCAAAGATTATACATTTACTCCTCCTGCTCTGTCCCTTGGGATGTATGATATCTGCATACTGTACTGCACTCTGACAGTACTGATGTTTGGGGGAGGGTAGTGGCTGATGTGGAAGCGAACCCACATCAGACCCCACAAGTAATTTGAAGGAGGCAAGCTTCAGGTTTTCTACTGTGCCACCCTCAATGACCCCTTGACATCACTGGGTCATCCTCCGCACCAGACGGATACATGGCTCCTCACCTTATATCTCTGACAAGCCTATCTCAGCATGCATGAACATTCAGCCAAACTTAACTACCTTCAAATATCCAAATCATTGGCCCCATTAAGTTTTGTGTCCCTTAATTAATTGTGCACATCCACTGGAACACCCTATTAGTTTCTTCACGACTCATTCCTACATTCATGTCTATGTTCATGGATAATCTTATCAGACTGGAGGCTTACATTGACAATCTTCCCTGCAGACACGTTTCCTTCTTTTGGGTCCTTAAACACAGCAGGCCTTATGTGTTCAATAAGTGTTTGTAAGCTCATGTATACAGATACATTTATAAGGAGAAACATTATTGAGACATTGTAAAGAAATTGGGTTTATTAGTGGCAAAGGATGTGATTCCTACACAAGTAATAAATCCAAATTATTCCTTCTACTGGGAACCAACTTCAACCTCGTACCCCATTGTAGCACTTGACTCTCTGAGGGTAGAAAAGCAGAGCACTCCAAGGCCTATTCAGGGGAGGTGCTGTGAGAAAGTAACCCTAGTCGGCTGGCAGGTAACAACAACACTCAATAAATTATTCTCCAGTCAATAGTTTTTCGTTAAGAAAGGAATAATACTTTTATGAGACACACTACTAAATGCTATGCATTACATTAGAAATACATTTGGGGACATCCTCATATCACATGCATCCCCAGGGGGTCCTGAAATGTTTAATTTGCTAACTCCTCACCACTATCAGATGCAACATCACAATACACATGGGTGTCGTTATAAATATGGCAGGCCTACTGGCTTTGTCAGAGTATCACCACAGTAATAAAAGTATCCACATGTCAAACTTCAACATTGCACCATCATTAAAATCAATGGGCACAATACCAGTAGTCAAATGCATTAATTAAAACAGTAACCATTGTATTGTCGATATCAATGTTATTACTAAAAGATTTACAGACAGCTTACGTTACTGCTATTAGATTGACACAACAGTTATCGAACCCACTTCAGGGTGTCTGCACCCTTCAGAGCCCAAAAGCAAAAGCTCCAGCTCTGGGAAAACTTTAAAACACTGAAAAGCCTCTTCCAGAGTCATACGTCCAACACCACAAGAGACTGTGGGTGCCATTTTGTGTAAAAATCTACTGGTGGCTTCTGCACGTCTTGCAGCGTCCAGAACATTGTTTAAAAACTTGGTGGTACTGTTGACCCTCCTCATGGCACCATAAAGTATAACTCTGCAAGTGTTCCCCTCTCACTGGTTCTCCATGGCCAGATGTCTTGCATATCTAATGAGCAGAGCTCACTCTATTTGCTTTAGCTTTTCAGCTGTGTGTGTTTTTAAATCCTAGATGCCCGTGCCCCCCAGACATCCAGGTGCAAAAATGGGCCAGGGCAACCAATGGATCCTATTTACCATCCTCCTGCCCAGCTAGGTCCCTGCCTTGCCAACATTATTCCTTGCAGGCGAGGGAGCTCTTATGGTGATTGTCCCACCCACTTTTCTATCAGTGGGAACCATTTAGTGCAGTATGCACTCCGCTCCATCTAGATCCGGACATGGGGACCGGGGTGGCACAATTCATGGGAGGCACAGAAGGGCCTCCCTGTTCTTAGCCCTTCCCTTGTGTTCTGTATCCTGGGGATGTGTTGGTCACTGGGAGATGGGGTCCCTGGGGCCAAAGGTTGGCTCAGGTGGGGTATACTCCCTCCCCATGAAAATATAAGAAAAATATCTGCGAATCACCACATGCTTTGTTCTCTGCCTGGTCCCCAAGGGAACCAGGTTGTATCTCCAGCCTGTGGAGCCGATTTGTATGGGGAAGGTGTAATTTTGCTCATGGTGGCAAACTCTAGCCACAATGAATGTCCTCTCCAGCCCTCTAAAGGTGCCCTGTTCTAAGGCTACTGGTTTTTATGTCTCCCTTTGCAAGACCTGTCCTCTACCTGGCTCCTGGTACTCTTCTCTTGCTGGTGGGGGCATCTTGCACAGCCCATTCACAACCAGCTAGCAAAACACCCTCCCAGCTTTGCTTGCCCTTCTCAGACCTTTCCGGCTTCTTGAAGGGCACAGTGGGTCAGCAGAGTCCAGGGCCAGTTAACAGATGGTTTAGGGGAACCATCCAGGTTCCCCTAGCAGATCCATTCTTCTTACTGTTCCCCAGGAGGCATAAGGTGGCCAGTGCACTGGCCCTGAAGAGACCCATTGTAATTCTGGGGGTCAGTTGGAGTCAAACACAGTCCATCTTTACAGGGAACCAGGTGGCTTTGCCTTCCAGCTGGGCATTCTTTTGCAATTGTCACTCTCAGGTCCAGCGTCTTCTCAACTCTCTCCCTTAAGCAGGGGCTTATAAGTGGGGGTATAATGTTCTAAGAGCCAGGCACCCGTGGCCAATACCAGGATGCCAAATCATCCCTCCATCTCTTTCCCAACCCTCCCGTACAGATATCTGGGGCAATTCGATATGGATACTGTTAGACCTGGCATCCTTGGCATAGTCTCCCCTGTCTTTTGTGCCTCTGCTTCCTATGATTTGACTGTTTGCTGGACTTTGTTATGCTGGTTTTGGTACTCTGGGCACTTTACCACTGCTGACCAGTGCTGATGTGCAAGTGTTCCCTGTGTAAATTGCATGTGTAATTGGCTTTTCCATGATTGGCATATCTGATTTACTAGTAAGTTCCTAGTAAAGTGTACTAGAGGTGCCCAAGGCCTGTAAAACAAATGCTATAGTGGGCCTCCAGCACTGATTGAGCCACCCACATGAGTAGTCCTATAAATATGGCTCAGACCTGCCACTGCAGCGTCTGTGCATGCAGTTTTAAAATGGCAATTCGACCTGGCAAGTGTACCGAATTGCCAGGCCCAAACCTTCCCATTTTATACATGTAAGGCACCCCCAAGGTAGGCCCTAGGTAGCCCCATGGGCAGGGCGCAGTGTATGTTAAAGGTGGGACATGTACTGATGTGTTTTACATGTCCTAACAGTGAAATACTGCCAAATGCATTTTTCACTGTTGCAAGGCCTATCTGTCTCATAGGTTAACATGGGGGCTGCCTTTAAATATCTTTTAAGATTAGTTTCCTTTTGGGTGCAGATAGAGATATGGAGTTTGGGATCTCTGAACTCACAATTTAAAAATGCATCTTTTGGTAAAGATGGGTTTTTAAAATGTCTGTTTGAAAATACCACTTTTAGAAAGTGGGCATTTTCTTGCTTAAACCATTCTGTGACACTGCCTGCTTGTGTATTTCCTATCAGGGCCAGACTGACAGTTGGCCTGTTTGTGAATCTCCACTAGACTGTGACGCAAAGGAAGATGGGGTGTAGCCTGCAAATCCTGATTGGTCACCTGGACTAGAGTGGATGAAGGAGCTTATACTTACACCTAAATGGGCTGTGCCTGCCCCTGCACAATGCAGTCTCCAACCCCCAGGTGTGTGTCTGGGCCAGGCCTGGGCAAGGCATGATCTTTTGAACAACAGAGACTTTCCTTTGAAGTTTGCCAACTTCAAAGGCAGAAACAGGTATAAATAGTGGACCCAATACCTGAGATTTTCAGATTACTTCTGGAACCAAGAGTAACCTCTACCAAGGAGAAGAGCTGAAGAGCTGGAAGCAGAGTACTGCCCCTTTGCCTGTGACTGGGCTTTGCTGGGTTGGCCTGCAGTTGCTGCTTCTGCCTGAAACAGGACAAAGATTAGACTTTGTGGTATATTCCTGCTTGTGAAGTGTCTCCAAGGGCTTGGACTGAGCATTCCTCCTGTTTTGAAGTCTCAGGGCCATCAAAGACTTCCTCTGCCAGCACCTGGACTCTCTGGTGAAACTCCTACCCTGCCAAGGGGTGCCCTATCCAGTCCCTGGGCCCTTGAAAGGTGAAGCTGGTGGAAAAAGGCCTGAAATCCACGCATAGAAGCCATGCGTGGAAACTTTAGATGCACCACCTGCAAAGCGGCTGTAATAACAACTCACCAACTGCATCGCCGCTGAGAAATCAACACCTCACCTGCATTGAGGCTGGAGAAATGACACAACACCTGCTTGCAGCTGCTGAAATCAATGCAAACCCCGCGCAGCACAGATTCTTGTCCTCATGTGGCCGGATTTCGATTGCAACATCACTGGGTGTCAAAATCGATGTGAACCTGCCCAGACCCCAGGGGCCCATCTGGAAATTGATGCATCGCTCTCTTGCAGGAGAGAAAAATTACACATTGCCTACCTAACGGGAGAAGAAATGGCGCTCTGCCTCACTAGGGAGTAAGGAATTGACCACTGATTTTTCTGATGCTCACTCACCCATGCAGTTTTATTTTTGGCACAAATCAAGTACTTGTGTAAAACAACGTTCGCATTGTTTTCTATGGAGTAAGATTCTATTATTTTACAAATTCATAACTTTACTTGTGTATGTTGGATTTTTGTCATTTTGGTCTTGTTTGATTTAGATAAATATTGGCTATTTTTCTAAACCAGTGTGGTGTCCATTTTGTAGCGTTTTCACTGTACTGTATAACTGTGTGTGTTTGTACAAATACTTTACACATTGCCTTTAAGATAAACCTGACTGCTTGTGCCAAGCTACCAAGGAAGGGAGCAGGGGTTTTCGTAGGTGTGTAACTTCCTTACCCTGACGAGAGTGAGCGTCCTCGCTTGGCCAGAGTATAAACCGACTGCCAACCAGGGACCCCATTCTAACAGATACCCCACATTGTCTGCAGTAACAGCTCACTTGGCAGCCCCAGCTCCAGCTCTTAATGGCACAGCAGCCTGATCACTTTTCACCAAAATGTTAAAGGTGAGCACCCTGTGTTGGCTGTAGAAGGCTTGCTGTCCTCTTTTGTTCCAGTGGGCCTGGACTGTTCCATCTGAGGTGCAGTGTGACAAGCTAGGTATCAGAATCAGATTTCTTTTCCACCCCTTCCTTTCCCAGGAATTGGGTCAAGCTCTGTCAATTACTCTATAGTGCAGGGAGGCCTTTGATCCCTCTGCTTGGAAACAGAGTAATTAACCTAGCACAGTAAAGGTACTAAGACCTAAAATATGATTCTGAGCTGAGCCCGAGAAACCTGACAAATCTTAAAGTGCCATAAAGTGTTTATGTGGGATGTTATGGTCTGTAAATGTACACTTGTGGGGCATATTTATCTTCAGATTGCTACCTTGCTGGACCCTGTAGGCCTAAGAAGTGTGCATTTGCACTTTAGGGCAGATTTCACTGATACTGTGTACACAGTATAAGCACCACAGACCTTCAGTAAGCACTAAAGACCTACAATGTGAATGCCAACTCACATCACAAGGTCTTCGCCAGGTCAGCACCTATCCACGAATAGTCCCTTCTGTGATAGGTTAGCTTTCTGCTGATACCGGATTATGTAAGATGATAGTGTCACATGCATTGCCTGCCCATATGCACGCATGCGTGTGTTCATGTGTGACTAGCGCAGAGACTCCTACCAAACTTCAGAGAAGTGATTTTATTTTAGAAGGTAAAAAACTAACGGTAGTATGCTCAGTCCAATTACTGTACATTTTCCATGAGTGAGTGTCAGATTGTAAGAGTTGTTCACAGAAAAAGTTCCAAATGCAAAAAATCCTGGGACAACTAAATGGCGGGCCACATTTGCTACAGACATTTTCCCAAATGTTAACACTGAAGGACTCTTGTATCTTAATTAGTCTGTTCTCAAATTGCTATTTTCATCCACACGTTGAAGATCTGTCACTAACTAGGTGCCCAACACACAGCAGGTCATTACACCCTTAAAAGACAGACATATTAGAGGAAAGAGGCATGAACCAACACAGTCCTGCGGACAAACATTTACTGTAAAACTAATTATTGATCCAGTACATGTTCTCTAAATACAAGCCCAATGTTGTCTTGGACAGGATCCTCCAAAAACAAAAAAACTGGCTCTGTGTAGAACATAATCAAATATATCAAAAACTATCTCTTGGCGTTTACGTGCTGAGTTTGTTTGTATGATCATATTCACTTTCTGTTTGTCTACCATGAGTAGCCTGGCTGGTTACCACACCATAGCCTGAAGACTAAGACATATCCAATATTTATTCCTCCCCCTGAAAGACGTATTGCACCAAGTCAATACTGTGAACCTTTACACCCCACCTGGGGATGGACAATCTACAAATGTCCATGTTCGGGGCAGATGGATTGTTCTCTAGATACTCAACTTTAACCTCTATTTGGGTGATGGAATTCAATGCAAATTCCTGAAATTCCATAAATGATTTTTGGTAATTCCACAATTCTAATATTCTGAAATTAAGTTAACCTATTTTTTAGATTCTTCTCATATACCTTCTTTGAATCTTCCCATTGGGATTTGTATTCATTCTATCTATCTATCTATCTATCTATCTATCTATCTATCTATCTATCTATCTATCTATCTATCTATCTATCTATCTATCTATCTATCTATCTATCTACCTACCTACCTATCTATCTATCTATCTATCTATCTATCTATCTATCTATCTATCTATCTATCTATCTATCTATCTCTCTGTCTATCTATGATATCAACAGTTATTATAAGATATTCTTGCATTGATTTTACTTTTAACAATGCATCCGTTTTGTGACTTGCTGTCACAATTTCTGTCTGGAATGAAAGTAGGCCCGAGCACCAAAATAAAAGTTGCCCCCACTAGTGAATCAAATAGCTAAAAAAAGTGGCCCATATTAGCAAATTGGGGACGTATTGAACTTGTAAAGACATGCTTTAGGTGTGTTTTATAAGGCAGCAGGGACTGGGCGTATGTATGCTTACTGCAGGCAATGTTTGTGCAATCACAGGGAAATCAATAGTAAAAACCAACCCATCATATCATAGAACAGGCCCACAATCCACCAAAAAAAGTCCCACACACTGACATGTAAGACCAGCCCATCAGGCACTGACTGATTACCCTATAGACCAGTATGACACTATGGCCCTGATTCTAAGCTTGGCGGGCGGCGGTAGAACCGCCAGAAGACCGTACCGCGGTCAAAACACCCTTCCCACGAGGAAGCAGGCTCAGAATTGAGCCGGCGGAGTGGGAAGGTGCGACGGGTGCAGACGGGAGAACCGCCAGGAACAGGATGGCGGTATGGGGTGTCAGAATCCCCATGGCGGATTCCCATGGGCAGCGGAAAGTCGGCGGTACACCGCCGGCTTTCCGCTTCTGGCCGCGGCTGTCCCGCCGCGGTCAGAATGCCCGGCGGAGCACCGCCAGCCTGTTGGCGGTGCTACCGCCAACCTCCGCCATGGCGGTATTTACCGCCAGGGTCAGAATGACCCCCTATGTCCCTCATTACAACCCTGGCGGTCGGTGGTAAGGCGGCGGTAAAACCGCGAACATGCGGCGGTAAAAAAAATGGAATTATGACCATGGGGGAAACCACCAACATAGACAGCCACTTTAACAATCCGACCGCCACGGCGGTACAAACAAACAGCTTGCCGGTCACTGCCAACAGACAGGCGGAAGACAATGTACCGCCCACAATATTATGACATGCCAATCCGCCACCTTTTCCGGGATGGATTCAAGGCGAACAAAAACACAGCGGAAACAGGACTTGGAAAGGAAAACACTCACCTCTACACACCCCACGAGGAACCAGGACGCCATGGAGCCTGAACTCCAAATCCTCCCTGCATTAGTCTTCCTGCTCCCGCACCAGGAGCACGAACGACGGCGTCGACGACCACGGTGAGTACTGCACCTACAACACAGGGGAGTGGGGTGGGAAAAGAGAGTGACACACACACGCAAGATGCAACACCCCCACCTCCAACTTCACCAACAACAACATACACACAAATACATGCTGCAACATTCCATTTACACTCCCCAAACCCCCTTGGAAGAACGCAATGACAAAAGGAAATGATTTTAACCATTGTAATCAAGAATAATCCATTAGTCAAAAATGTATATACACTATAAACAATTATGTACAACACGAATTCAAGTCCAGGTACTGCACCTATATGGTCCGTGGACCACTGGGCCCAAAATGCATGGGCGAGGCCCACACTCGATACCCGGTCGAAACGGAGAGAACACTGCAGGGGCATCAGATCGAAATAAAACAGGCACCTCAGGGGGAAGGAAAGGGGGAGCACCTCAGCCGGATGAGTGCACGACGCCAGCTCCACGAGGGGGCTCCATGCCCATTGATGTATCCTGGGGAGTGCAAAGCCACAGTCTCTCAAGTCTCTCCAGTGGGTGGTTTGCCCACTGCTTTATCCTGGGGAGTGCAAAGCCACAGTCTCTCAAGTCTCTCCAGTGGGTGGGTTGCCCACTGCTTTATCCTGGGGAGTGCAAAGCCACAGTCTCTCAAGTCTCTCCAGTGGGTGGTTGCCCACTGCTTTATCCTAGGGAGTGCAAAGCCACAGTCTCTCAAGTCTCTCCAGTGGGTGGGTTGCCCACTGCTTTATGCTGGGGAGTGCAAAGCCACAGTCTCTCAAGTCTCTCCAGTGGGTGGGTTGCCCACTGTTTTATCCTGGGGAGTGCAAAGCCACAGTCTCTCAAGTCTCTCCAGTGGGTGGGTTGCCCACTGCTTTATCCTGGGGAAAAAAGCCACAGTCTCTCAAGTGGATAACAGTCTCCACTGGTTCTGGAGGGGGCTTTGTGCCCAGAGTGCTTCATCCTGCCAAGGACTGAGGTAGTGGATGTCTTTCTCCACTGGTTCTGGAGGGGGCTTTGTGCCCAGAGTGCTTCATCCTGCCAAGGACTGAGGTAGTGGATGTCTTACTCCACTGGTTCTGGAGGGGGCTTTGTGCCCAGAGTGTTCTGGAGGGGGTTTTGTGCCCAGAGTGCTTCATCCTGCCAAGGACAGAGGTAGTGGATGTGACACTCCACTGACAGTGGTGCAACATGCAAGCTGCCCAGGCCCCTGGAACTGACCACCAACCTTGTACGAATGACCACTGGGGATGGCAGCCATGTCTGCGGTGGTGCCACTGGCTCATGATGTTCCGGGGTCGCTGGCGGTGCTGGTGACGGGGTCAGTAGCAGTGGTGCTTGCGGCGGTCATTGTGGCGGCGGTGCTGGTGGCGGCCTCACTGACTGCGGTGCAGGTGGCTGGCTCACTGACTGCCTTGCTGGTGGCTGGCTCACTGACTGCTGTGCTGGTGGCGGTGTTAGTAGCAGCGGTGCTGGTGGCGGGCTCACTGACTGTGGCGCAGGCCGCAGTGTCAGTAGTGGCGGTGCTGGTGGCGGCCTCACTGACTGCGGTGCTGCTGAAGGCCACAGTGTCTGCGGTGCGGGTGAAGGGCTCAGTATCTGGGGTGCTGGCGGCGGAGTCCGTGGCGGCGGTGCATGTGGCGCTGCAGGTCTTGTCCACCGTGCAGGTTGGCGGCGACGTTGACTTGCCTTTCATTTTCAGGCCCTTCCCCACTTTGGATGGTGGTGCAGCTGTCTTGCCACTTCCAACAGTTGACTTGCCTGAGCCCTTGGTGGCAGGTGTTATGGCCTTCTCCCTCCGGGATGTGGGCAACTTTTTCTGTTTGGAGGTGGGGGGATGTCCTTGGCCTCGCTCCTTGGGACAATGGCAGCCCTGTTGTTTGGCGCACTCCAAAATCCGGGTATTGCTGGCACCACTGTGCCCGGTGATGTGGTGGCTGAGGTGCTGGGTTGGGACCTGGAACAGCGGGCCTTATGGGACGGACACGGGGGGAGGTGTAGGGAAGAGGTCAAGATTTGATAGGAAAAGCTTTTTAGACACACTGGGACGGGTAGATGGAGGGGTTTTGGGAGTGGAGGAAGAGGTAGTGGTTGTAGTAGGTGTTTCTTTGGTGACTTTGGGTGAAGGTGCATGGGCTGGAGGCTGTCGTGAGGTGGATGGCTGTTGGGTGGGTGTGTGACTGCGTTTGTGTACTTTGGGAGGAGGGCTCGCAGACATACTGGGAGAGGACACAGGGGATGTGTGAATGGCAGTGGGGGTGGTGAGTGCACATGAGCAGTGTGTGGTGATGGGCGTGCAGGTGATGGAGGTAGTGGCTGAAGATGTAGTGCATGCAGGTGTGAGTGGAGACGTGACAGGGAGGGAGGAGGGAGACGTGGAGGAGGGGGGCCCAGTGGAGGCAGTGGATGTTGGTATGTGTGCATGGGTATGATGCTTGTGTGAGTGCCTGTGGAATGTGTGGTGCTTATGTTTGCCAGAGCTACCCTTGTGTGTTGAGGTGTGTGCATGCTGGTCTGATGGTTTGCTTGGGATAGGCTGAGGTACTGGGGATTGGAGGAAGTTGGAGGGGGGAGACTGGACACAGGGACAATGCCTGCCATCAGTGCTGAGGCCAGAGCCTGAAATCCTAGCTGTTGGGCTGCCTGGCAAGAATGAATGCCCTCCAGGTATGCATTTGTCTGTTGCAACTGCCTCTCCACACCCTGGATGGCATTCAGAATGGTAGACTGCCCAACAGTGAGGGATCTCAGGAGGTCAATGGCCTCCTCACTGAGGGCAGCAGGGCTGACTGGGGCAGGGCCGGAGGATCCTGGGGCGAAGGAGATGCCCACCCTCCTGGGTGAAGGCTACGGGACACACGCTGAGGGGCTGCTGAGAGGGTGGTGCTGGTAGGGGTGGTGGTGGCTGTACCTGTAGATGCGGTGGGCACAGAGGGGCCGCCACCACAAGGGAGCTCCCATCAGAGGAGAAATCGGTGTCGCTGGTCTCTGCTATTGTCCCCGCCGTGGAGCTCCCCTCGCCCTCCTTCCCACTGGTGACTTCCGACTCCGTTGTCTCGCCCTCCAGGGCCATGTGGGATGCAGATCCCTCCTGCCCCGGTGGCACAGCTCCTCTGCCTGATGATGCTAATGCACACAAGAACAGGTAGACCACAAAAAGGGGGGGAAGAAAGACATGTTCAGTGCATGGAATACCGCTACCGTTGGTGGACACTACAGACACAGCAGCACTCTGCACTACGCCATGCACTTAGAGTTCCCTAATTAATCACAGGGACATGGGGTACATGGCCTATGCCCGATTGCTGCACACATGGAAGTCACAGGAGCCTGACTAGGTGTAGATGGCTCTTACCACTGGTGGGGTTGGGGTGCCACTTAGCCTGCCTCACAAAGGGTCCTTGCCTACAAAGCTCGCCCTAGCCTAGGGGAACCCACTGCCCACCTCCCCCACCCAGACACCTCCAGTGCACGCAGAGTCAAATGGATGTGACGGTACTCACCCCCTTGTGAGGCTTGATGCCCTCAAGCGCCCATCCAACTCCGGATACACCACCGCCAGGATCCGGAACATCAGGGGGGTCATGGTGCGACGGGCACCCCTCCCACGTTGGGAGGCCATCCCCAGCTGGGCCTCCTCCTTCTTTTTGCTCCAGCGGTGAATGTCCTCCTATGTTTTACGGCAGTGGGTGCTCCGTCTGTGGTGGACCCCCAGGGTCCAGACATCCTTGGGGATGGCACGCCAAATATCCTTCTTCTGGTGGGTGCTGACCTACAGGGATAGTACAGGGGAAAATGAAAAACCTTAACCGTCCGGACCATCACAGTCATTGTCCCATGTTCCCACCCTTGCCCTGATGCTCATACACTCACCGTCCGATCATGCAGGCCTCATCCCCCCTCGTATCTTCCATCCACACCACTCCAAACAGGCATTGCCCATACAGCATGCTCATAGTGTACTCACCTATTTTTCTGGAGGACCGCAGAGTAGCGTGTACTGTGGGAGGCCCCCATCCACTAGTTTATCCAACTCCTCCGATGTGAAGGCAGGGGCCCTTTCCCCAGACACATGAGCCATCGCCGCTTCCAGACTGAGGTCACAGCAGCACTTGCAGTGTAGGTCCTCTCCTGTCGAAGAGCAGGTATCAAGTGAGTGAACAGACAGAAAATGGCGGTCACGTCTGCGGCGGTGCGTACCGTCACCGCCGGCATACATCGTCATTGGCTCCTGGAACCCATAGGGCCCAATGTTAACCAATGCAGGATTGCACTGCAATCTTCGACCGCCTACCACGACGGTGTACAACGCCAGCGCAGTTATCTCATATCCCCTTGTCCCACATTACAGGTCAGGCAGCCGCCATTTCAGTGGGCCACATGGCATTACTTTTAACTGCATCACATGTATCTAGGCTTTGCATACACACAAAGACAGGCACATAGCGGATTGACAAATGTGTGCAATAAAATGTTTTTTTTACTACCTGTTGGCTGACTCTGTGCTTGCTGTTCTCCTTCATAGGGCACGTCTGCTGGGACAAGTGAGGAGATGGCGGCATCCTCCGGTGTACAGACTGCTGGTGGACCTGTCGACAATGTAAGAGAGACATGTAATAGTCACCTACAGACTTGATCGTGCCACAATCCGGGAACTGTGTGCCCAGTTGGAGCCAGACCTGATGTCAGCTATCCGCCATCCCACAGGAATACCCCCTCTAGTGCAGGTACTGTCAGTACTCCATTTCCTGGCAAGTGGGTCTTTTCAAATAACAGTGGCCATAGCATCAGGGATGTCTCAGCCTATGTTCTCAAACGTGTTGTTCAGAGTGTTGTCTGCCCTGCTGAAACACATGCGCAGCTACATCGTGTTCCCTCAGGTGGAGGATCTGCCTACAGTGAAAATTGACTTCTATGCCCTGGGACATATCCCCAACATCATAGGTGCCATTGATGGGACACATGTGGCCTTGGTCCCCCCGCAGGAGTGAACAGGTGTACAGAAACCGGAAGAGCTACCATTCTATGAATGTGCAGATGGTGTGTTTGGCCAACCAGTACATCTCCCATGTGAACGCCAAGTTTCCTGGCTCAGTGCATGACGCTTACATTCTGAGGAATAGCAGCATCCCTTATGTGATGGGGCAACTCCAGAGGCATTGTGTGTGGCTAATAGGTGAGGCCAAGGACCCTATACCCTGTGAATAGTTGTCAGGGTCTGGGGTTGTCCCTAAGGGTTAGTGTGTGTCTAACAGTTGTCCCTCGACATTTGCAGGTGACTCTGGTTACCCAAACCTGTCATGGCTACTGACCCCAGTGAGAAATCCCAGGACAAGGGCAGAGGAGCGCTACAACGAGGCACATGGGCACACTAGGAGAGTGATAGAAAGGACCTTCGGCCTCCTGAAGGCCAGGTTCCGGTGCCTCCATATGACAGGTGGTTCTCTGTACTACTCACCAAAGAAGGTGTGCCAGATCATAGTGGCCTGCTGTATGCTGCACAACTTGGCTTTGCGACGACAGGTGCCTTTTCTGCAGGAGGCTTGTCCAGAAGGAGGTCTTGTGGCAGCTGTGGAGCCTGTGGACAGTGAAGAAGAGGAGGCAGAAGAAGAGGATATCGACGGTGCTCCCGCCGACCCTGGCCCCGGCGGTCTGAGACCGCTGGGGTCAGAATGACCCCCTAAGTCCCTCTCCCAGTCTGTGATTCTTGGAGGGCCCCTCACCCCCCCATCCCTGTGCAATACTTCGCTTAGCCACTCCGGCCGCCAAGTTTAGCCAAATCTTTGTGTATCTGGGCCACCCCACATCACCTGTAATGCCCAATAGCAACCATTTCGCAACCATTTCGCCTCTAGGGTTGTGTACAGTTCAGGTACAGTACACATTATTTGAACCACTCTCTCCCAATATTCCTGAATCTTTGGGCATCCCCACAGGGTGAGGAAGAAGGAACCTGCAGCGTCGCATCCCCTGGCACATCTGTCGGAGTCAGTGCAACCCATCCTATGCAATAGTGTTCTGGAGTAATATGCTCTGTGTAGAACCCTCAACTGTATGAGACAGAAACAGGCCTTTATGGCCACCTCCTTGGGGTTTTGCATCGCCTCCACCCAAACCTCATCCTCAAACATTCCTAGGTTGCTTTCCTAGGTGGCCCGTAATGTCTTCAGAGGGTCAGGGGAATTGTTAATAATTTTCTTGTATATCAGGGAGATAGCCCTACTCATCAATGGCTCCGTCAGTAATCTATCCTCCAGGGGCGATGACTCTAGTAGCTGCTCTCCCTCTATGATGTGTGTGTAGAGCGCGTGGTCAAGTTGCAGCAGCCTATAATGTTCCGACTGTTTCATTTCTTATTCCTGTTCAAGGTCCTCAAAGGTCAATAGTGGTCCTTCTCTCCATTCATCACCCAGGAACTCTATCCCGATGAGCTCCCACCTCTTAAATCCCTGGAGTTTCCCCACCACCTGCAACAGTGTGCTGGACCAAGGTGGGATTCTGTTTGTTAGTTTCCCTTCCCATCCTAGAAATCTATTGGCTGCCTTCCAGGCTTTCACCACTGATTGCGTATGAAACTGCAGTCGACCCAACTGTTCGCCCCCATACAGGAACGCATGAAAGCCCTGTGGTCCCATTGCCTCTCTATCCACCCGAAATGCTGGGTAGTCTAATGCCGCGAACACCCAGTCATTGACCATACACAGTTGGGCTGCCCAGTAATACGTACGTATATCCAGTCCCATTAGGCCTCCCTCAAACACTCCCCTCTGGAGTTTAGTTAGTGAGATGCACAAGCTACCCCCGTCCCACAGCAGCTTCCTCAATTGGCTGTTAATATTCTGAAATACTCCGGGGGGCACTTCATATGGGGTATTTTGCAGACAATACAGAAGCCGCGGCAGGGCCATCATTTTGAAGAGCACTGCATGTGCCATCGGAGAGCCCGGGAGCCCCCTGCAACGCATGATATCTGGCTGGAGGCACCTCAGCTGCACCAGCAGGTTTTCCTCCAGGAACCTGGGCACATCGTGCATGACATAAATGCCCATGTAACAAAACCCTTCCGTCGCCACTGGGGCAACACACCACATAGGCAGTTCCGGGGTGCCCGCCGTGAGCGGGAAGACCAACGATTTGTCCCAGTTGATTTGGTATCCTGAGTAACTACCAAATATTTGGAAGATATGGGGCAGCCTGTCCACCGTCACTCTCGGTCTTGTCGCATAGAGCAGAATATCATCTGCATATAAGGAGATTCGCTTCTCCCATCCCTCCTTCCCTTCTATCCCACATACCAAAGGATCTTGCAGTATCCCAGCCGCTAGTGGCTCTAGTGCCAATGCAAAAATCATGGGGAACAAGGGACATCCCTGTCTCGTCCCCCTGCTGAGCAGAAACGGGCAAGATATTGACCCGTTCACCTGCACCCGTGCCACGGGGGAACTGTATAGAAGCTGCACCCATTCGTAAAATCCAGGGCCGAATCCCATCCTGTCCAGCACCGTGAATAGATATGGCCATTTGTCAAATGCCATTCTAGCATCCAACACCAGCACTGTCGCGTCCTCATGGTCTGCTTCATTGATCATTTGCCCGACCCCATACAGGCGACGGAGGTTGAGCCTAGTCAGCCACTGGGGCATAAACTCTTTCTGATCCAGGTGAATACATTTTGTAATCACCCCCGCAGCCTGTTGGCCAGGATCTTCGCCAAGACCTTAACCTCTACATTTAATAACGAAATGGGCCTGTACGAACTGCAGGCCTAGGGGTCTTTCCCTTTCTTTGGGATTATCACTATAGTGGCTAACCTCTGATCCCTTGGCAGGATCCCTTCTATCCTTGCTGTCCTGAACATTTGCAGCATATATTTTGTCACCTCTTTAACTATACACTTGTATAGTTCGACAGGGATACCATTGGGCCCGGCTGCCTTTCCGGACTGTAAGTCTCGGAGGCCCTGACCAACCTCCTCCTCTGACAGCTCCTCCTCTAGCTCATCGCGGTCCTCAGTTGTGAGGGTCTGCAGGGGCACATCCTCCAGGAGCTCCGCACATTCCCTTCCAGAGCACTCAACCCTGGACTCGTATAGCTGCTCATAATAGTCCACAAAGGCCTCAGCAATGTCCCCACTGGTCCTGCACGCCTGCCCCTCCGCATCTCAGACTGTCATGACCCAGTTCCTCCCCCGGTCTCTCCTTTCAAGCCAGGCTATTAATTTGCAGGCCTTATTTCCCACATCACAGAGCCATCGCTGACCTGCGAACGCATGTGCCCTTCCCCTGCCTTCTGCCAAGTCCCTCAATTCTTGCTGGGGAAGTCTAAGTTGATGACATTGTTCCGTACACGGCCGACCAGCCTGCACAGCTACCCTCTCGATTGTCCTGATCTCTGCTTCCAGACCCTCTATTTTGATCTGTTGTTCCTTTTCCATTCCTCCTATTAGCACCTGCACCTGGCCCCGGATCACTGTTTTGTACGCCTCCCATAGGGTGACTGGTGATGCCATCAACCTGTCATTTTCTTGAAAATACAGAATGGTCTGCTCTCTCACTTTATCCCTGAATTCCGGATTTAGGAAGAGCCAAGGGTCCAACATTGGAAGCAGTCCCCTACCCCTCCTCGGACCCCCGAGTACCACCATCACTGGGGAGTGATCCAAGATCCCTCTTGCAAGATGAGTCACCCCATCAAACTGCCCAGCCTGGGAATAGAGCGTAAAAATTTACTCTATCCATTAAAAACTGTTGTGTGCTGCAGAAAAATACATATATTGGTCCCCCCCAGGTTATGCTCCCTCCAGAGGTCCACCAGGCGCAAGGCTTCCACAAACTTCCTAAGGGGACTCTCTCTTCCCCCACCCCTCTAGGCCCGACAGCCTGTCCCTCTGCGCATCCATGATATCATTCATACTTCCACCCAGGATCAGGATGCCCCTGGGCAGGCCCAGTAACTCTCCTCCCAACTCTCAGAACGTGTTACCTTGCATCCCAGAAGGCACATAAAGCGAGCAAATGTTTATCCTCCAATTTGCCTGTCTGCATTATGTACCTACCTAAGGGGTCTGCACTCTTGTCACCCGGAGTATATGCCATCTTTACGCTGACCATTATTCCAACCCCCCCCGAACTAGTTGTGTAACCCGCGTGTGCAACCAGGGAGTAGCCCATTAAATCTAGTGCCTTGTATCTGTTCCCTTTCAAATAAGTTTCCTGAATCAGGATAATGTCCGATGCATGCCGCCAAATGTATTGTAGGACTACAGTGCACTTAATTTTATTGCCAAGGCCACTGACGTTCTAGGTCATAATCTTGACCTCTGCTGTGGATTGTTGTGGCATGTTGTGTTCTTGTGTATCGACCCCTCCTGAGCCTTGACCCTGCCTCTACCCTGTAAGTGTCTTGTTGCTGAGCTAAAATCATAGGCCTCTACTGGGATGGGAACTGTCCCAGGCAACACACCCCAACTCCCCCCCACCCTGCTACCCTGCATTGTGGACCCAAACTTGCCCACCTCCCCAACTTGCAGAATGCCTGTCGTCCTACAATGGTCTAACTAGTAAAAGACTGGCTGGTGGCACCAATCAGCATTTAGAAAGTGGATGCGTGAGCCGTACACCCCTTATTCTCTTTTGTATCCAAACATCGGCTCTATTTCACTGCCAAATAATCAGCTTTTCTCACGGTAGGGTACCTGTCCCCTGGCAGTCCTCCCTCATTACATACCACCACCCTGAGTCAATTATGTCTCAAGACCATCTGCCTTGTCGTATAGTCACTCTTCGGCCCCCACTTGTCGTGACTCGGTTTCCTCAGGATCCATCTCTGTGTCCAGTTATCCAGCTCAACAATATTCCCGATTCGCCGCATTGTTCGGGTCGGATGTGGACGGAGCTGAATGCACCCTCGCAACCCTAGCTGGTTGCTCAGAGGGTCTGTCTGACGTCACACTTCTTGGGGTACGTTTACCCCCTTGAGATCCATTCCCAGGCCTCCATCAGCGTGGTGAAGAACCAAGATTTGCCCTCCATCACAACCTTTAGCCTGGCTGGGAAAAGCATTGTGTATTGGATGTCTTTTTCTCTCAGCGCCCTCTTGACCTCATCAAAACTCTGTCAGTGACGGTGAACTTTCAGCGTGAAGTCTGGGAAAATCCTCACAGTGGTGCTCTCGTACTGGAGGCCCCCCGAGACCGGGCCATTTGCAGAATGGCCTCTCTGTTTCTGTAGTTGAACACTCGAGCTATGATAATACTTGGCGGGGCCCCGGCCTAGGCGACGGCACCGGCACCGGCACCCTATGCACCCGCTCAATAGAAAAAAAAATTGAGAGTCTTTTTGGCCAGAGGTGGTTGGCTACCAAGTCCTCCAATAAGAGGTCCACAGCTGGCCCCTCCCTCCCTTCGGGACCCCCACCACACGGATATTGTTTCTCCTCTTCCTGCCTTCCTGATCTTCTAGTCGGGCTGCCATTTGAGCCTGTTGTTTCGTTAGGGACTGGACCTGATCCTCCAACTTTTTGGTTGTAGATTGCAATAGGTGAATGTGTGTTTCCTCTGTTTTAACTTTGTTGGACAGCTTGCGAAAGTTTGCTCGCAGGAGATTTACATACACCGTCACAGCGTCCAATTTTGGTTCTAGTGTCCATAGTGGCATCCATAATGGCTCCCAATGAGGGCACTGCATCTCCGGACAGCTCCTCATCCCCCTCACTTGCCGCCTGTAGTTTTGCCATTGTATACTTGTCCATTTTATTTGACTGTGCATTGGGATGGCACTTTGGTTTCTGATCAGTTCATCTGCACCCCTCTCTCCCGTACTCTCCAGTCCACTCTTCCTCCACAGCCTGCCGGACCCCGCATCCACACGGCCCGCTGATACTTCAATTCTTTTCCTTTAGGGCAGGTTCTTCAGTGCCGATGTTGTCGGTTCATGTATGATATCATGGTTAATTAGGTGTGGTGATCAGAGCTCTTCTAATAAGCGGCCATTTTGGTGACCGCCAAGCCACGCCCCGTCCCTCTCACTTTCAACAATGTGCTGGCCCTGCTTATCAGAAAATGGTGGCTTGCAACCACCCACTGTGTAAGAGGGGCTAGCTGTTCAGGTGCCTGGAGGGTAATCACGACACTGAGGGGGTCATTCTGACTCCCGCCGGCGGCGGTAACCGCCCGCCCGGCGCGAGCCGCCGAATGACCGCACCGCGGTCAAATGACCGCGGCGGCCATTCTGGCTTTCCCGCTGGGCTGGCGGGCGACTGCCAGATGGCTGCCCGCCAGCCCAGCGGGAAAGCGCCTTCAACGAGGAAGCCGGCTCTGAATGGAGCCGGCGGAGTTGAAGGCGTGCGACGTGTGCAGTGGCACCCGTCGCGATTTTCAGTGTCTGCTTGGCAGACTCTGAAAATCAATGTGGGGCCCTGTTAGGGGGGCCCTGCAGTGCCCATGCCATTGGCATGGGCACTGCAGGGGCCCCCAGGGGCCCCACGACACCCGTTACCGCCATCCTGTTCCTGGCGGTGAAAACCGTCAGGAACAGGATGGCGGTAAGGGGGTCGGAATCCCCATGGCGGCGCTGCAAGCAGCGCCGCCGTGGAGGATTCCCTGGGGCAGCGGGAAACCGGCGGTAAACCGGCGGGACACCGCCGGTTTCCCGTTTCTGACCGCGGCTGTACCACCGCGGTCAGAATGCCCATGGAAGCACCGCCAGCCTGATGGCGGTGCTTCCGCGGTCCCCGGCCCTGGCGGTCATGGACCGCCAGGGTCGGAATGACCCCCTGAGTGTGGTATCTGCCTTCGTTGCTTTAAACCAATGACCCAACCTCAGTTGTTGACCACACCCCTGAGATGTTTAAGGCTTGGATAAAATGGTTAATTGCCCAGGTCCCCATCTTCCATAGGACCACCCAGAAAACTGAACTAAACTTCTATTTGATCTCTGTCTAATATGCTTCTCTACCTGTGCCTTTTCCCCTTCCTGCCTAACACCACCTCTAACTCTGTCTCTCAAAACCAGTATTGTTGTAAGGATGTTTGAGGGTCCTTGACAAGACATATTTAACGGTTTTGTATGTGTATGACCTTGTTAAAATGTAACAGATAATTTATTATTAATTGGTATCATGTAGGCTTGAAATGGTTAAAAATTCCAATTTGTATGAGTATATACATATATACATATATATTTATATATGTATATATATATATATATATATATATATATATGTATATATATATACTTATATACATATATATATATATATATATGTATATATATATATATATATATATATATATTCGTTTACATCAGTCCCACCTTCAGGGTCAGATTCACAGCACCGCGGACACCGTCTTCAGTTTGCCAAAAATAGTTTGTTTATTTTTACATGTTTATATTTATATTTCCTTGTCCGTGCTTTTCATAAAGTGTAAAGGGAAAGGGGAATAGGGGTCGACGCATTTTCGGCGCTGTGCTTATATATATATATTATATATTATATAATATTTATATATTTATATTACCTACTGGCAGTTGCAAGTCGGTAGTCATAAGAAGGACTATAGTGGTCATTACAAGCCTGGCGGACGGTGTTAAAGCGGCGGTAAGACCGCCAACAGGCCGGCGGTAAAAAAATTGCAATTGCGACCGTGGAGGAAACCACCAACAAAGACAGCCACTTTTACACTCCGACCGCCACGGCGGTACAAACATACAGCGCGGCGGATACTGCCAACAGACAGGCGGAGGACAAAGTACCGCCCACACTATTATGACAAGCCAATCCGCCACCTTTTCCGGGGCAGATTCACCGCAGATAAAAACACGGCAGAAACAGGAATTTCGAAGGGAAACCGCTCACCTCTACACACTCCATGAGGAACGAGGACACCATGGAACCGGAACTCCAAATCCTACCTGCGATAGTCTTCCTGCTCCTCTACCAGGAGCACGAACGCCGGCGGCGAAGGCTATGGTGAGTACTGCACCTACGACACAGGGGAGGGGGGAGGCAAAAAACAGGGACACACACACACACAACATCCCCACACTCACCCCCACCCTCACCCACTACAACACACACAAAAATGCATATCAATACATCACAGTTACACCCCCCAACACCCCCCGGAAGAATGCAAAGACCAAAGAAAATGAGTGTAACCATCGGAATATATTACAAACAAGTAGGCAGAAATATATATATACACCATGTACAAAATATATACCAGGCATAGTAGTCCAGGTACTGCACAATGAAATTCCGTGGAACACTGGGACCACACGGTATGGGCGAGGCCCACACAAGATCCCCGACCATGACGGAGAGAACACTGCAGGGGCATCAGACAGCAACTAAACAGGCATCTCAGGGGGAGGGAAAGGGGGGGCACCTCAGCTGCTTGAGTGCACAACGCCAAATCCACGAGGGGGCCACATGCCCACTGTTCCATCCTGGGGAGTGCAAAGCCACAGTCTCTCAAGTCTCTACAGTGGGTGGGTTGCCCACTGTTCAATCCTGGGGAGTGCAAAGCCACAGTCTCTCAAGTCTCTACAGTGGGTGGGTTGCCCACTGTTCAATCCTGGGGAGTGCAAAGCCACAGTCTCTCAAGTCTCTACAGTGGGTGGGTTGCCCACTGTTCTATTCTGGGGAGTGCAAAGCTACAGTCTCACAAGTGGATAACAGTCTCCACTGGTTCTGGAGGGGGCATGATGCCCAGAGTGCTTCATCCTGTTTAGGACAGAGGTAATGGATGGATGTCTCCACTTGTTCTGGAGGGGGACTGGTGCCCAGAGTGCTTCATCCTGTGAACGACAGAGGTAGTGGATGGATGTCTCCACTGGTTCTGGAGGGGGACTGGTGCCCAGAGTGCTTCATCCTGTGAACGACAGAGGTAGTGGATGGATGTCTCCACTGGTTCTGGAGGGGGACTGGTGCCCAGAGTGCTTCATCCTGTGAAGGACAGAGGTAGTGGATGGATCTCTCCACTGGTTCTGGAGGGGGACTGG
The DNA here is from genome assembly GCF_031143425.1 of Pleurodeles waltl. Lineage (NCBI taxonomy): Eukaryota > Metazoa > Chordata > Amphibia > Caudata > Salamandridae > Pleurodeles > Pleurodeles waltl. Next base: position 165,184,602 of record NC_090443.1, on the reverse strand, counting down.
TGCCCAGAGTTCTTCATCCTGTGAAGAACAGAGGTAGTGGGTGGTTGTCTCCACTGGTTCTGGAGGGGGACTGGTGCCAAGAGTGCTTCATCCTGTGAAGGACAGAGGTAGTGGATGGATGTCTCCACTGGTTCTGGAGGGGGGACTGGTGCCCACAGTGCATCACTCACCCTGTGACAGACCCAGTTGCATCAGTGCCCCTGCCGCTCATGGTCTAGCGGTGCTTGAGTTGGCGGTGCCCTGTTCAGCGGTGCTTGAGTTGGCGGTGCCCTGTTCAGCGGGGCTTGAGTTGGCGGAGTGCCCTGTTCAGCGGTGCTTGAGTTGGTGGTGCCCTGTTCAGCGGGGCTTGAGTTGGCAGTGCCCTGTTCAGCCGGGCTTGAAAGGGTGGTCCTTCATGGCCCAGCGGGGCTTGAGATGGCGGTCCTTCATGTCCCAGCGGGGCTGGTGGTGGCCTTCTTGGCAGCTGGGCTGGGGCTGGCGGTGGCCTCCTGGGCAGCTGGGCTGGGGCTGGCGGTGGCCTCCTGGGCAGCTGGGCTGGGGCTGGCGGTGGCCTACTGGTCAGCGGGGCTGGGGCTGGCGGTGGCCTCCTGGGCAGCTGTGCTGGGGCTGGCGGTGGCCTCCTGGGCACCTGTGCTGTGGCTGGCGGTGGCCTCCTGGGCAGCTGTGCTGGGGCTGGCAGTGGCCTCCTGGGCAGCTGGGGTGGGGCTGGTGGAGGCCTCCTGGGCAGCTGGGCTGGGGCTGGCGGTGGCCTCCTGGGCAGCTGGGATGATGGCGGTCTTCTCCGCCGTGCAGCTCTTCACAGACTTGCCGGGTTTCTTGTGGCCCTTCCCCACCTTGGAAGGTGTCACAGCTGACTCCAGACTCCCACCGGGACCCCTGGGAGCGGCTTTGGTGGTTGGAGTCTTCCCCATCTCCCGCCGGGCACTGGCCAACTTCTGATGCTTCACAGGTGGGGGACTGTCTGTGCTGTGGCTTGTGCCACACTGGATGTCCTGGTGGACGGTGCACTCCACATACCGGTGACTACAGGCACCACTGGTCCCAGAGATGTTTTGGCTGAGGTGCTACTTCGGGACCTATGAGATGGACGTGGTGGGGGAGGTGGGGGAAAAAGGTCAAGGGTGGGCAGGAAAAGTTTTTTGGACACACTGGCACGGGTAGCTGGAGGGGGTTTGGGAGTGGAGGAAAAGGTGGTGGTTGTAGGAGGTGTTCGTTTGCTGACTTTGGATTAAGGTGCATGCGCTGGAGGCTGTCGTGAGGTGAATGGCTGTTGGGTGGGTGTGTGCCTGCGTTTGTGTATTGTGGGAGGGGGCGTCACAGACACACTGGGAGAGGACACAGGGGACGTGTGAATGGTAGTGGGGGTGGTGACTGCACGTGAGCAGGGTGTGGTGGTGGGTGTGCTGGAGAGGGACGTAGTGGCTGTAGAGGTAGTGCATGCAGGTGTGAGTTTAGACGAGACTGGGAGGGAGGAGGGAGACGACGAGGAGGGGGACACAGCGAGGCAATGGATGTTGGTGTGTCTGCATGTGTGTGTTGCTTGCGTGAGTGCCTGTGGGATGTGTGGTGCTTATGTTTGCCTGAGCTTCCCTTGTGTGTTGAGGTGTGTGCAGGCTGGTCTGATGGTGTGCTTGGGATAGGCAGAGGTACAGGGGATTGGGTCTGGGTGGAGGAAGTTGGAGGGGGGAGGCTAGAGACGGGGACAATGGCTGCCATCAGTGCTGAGGCCAGAGTTTGAAAAGCTCGGTGAAGGGCCGCCTGACCAGAATGAATGCCCTCCAGGAATGCATTAGTTTGTTGCCACTGCCTTTCTACACCCTGGATGGCATTCAAAATGGTAGACTGCCCAACAGTGAGGGACCCGAGGAGGTCAATGGCCTCCTCACTGAGGGCAGCAGGGGTGACTGGGGCAGGGCCTGAGGTGCCTGGGGCGAAGGTGATGCCCACCCACCTGGGTGAGCGGGCACGGGCGAAGGCTGAGGGGCTGCTGGGAGGGCGGCGCTGGTAGGGGGGGGTGGTGGCTGTACCTGTAGATGTGGGGGGCACAGATGTTACCGCCACCACAAGGGAGCTCCCATCAGAGGACGAGTCCGTGTCGCTGGTCTCAGCTCCTGTCCCTGCCGTGGACTCCCCTCGCCATCCGTCCCACTGGTGAATTCCGAGTCCGTAGTCTCGCCCTCCAGGGCCATGTGGGATGCAGCTCCCTCGTGCTCCGGTGCCACTGTTCCTCCGCCTGATGATGCTAATGCACACAAGAACAGGGAGACCACAAAAAGGGGGGGGGCGACAGAAGAAAGACATGTTGAGTGCATGGATTACCGCTACAGTTGGTGGACACGACAGACACAGAAGCCCCGTGCACTATGCCGTGCTCTTGGGCTCCACTGTTCAATTCCTGGGAAATGGCCTACAAGCCTGTGGACGACATCTGCACACATAGATGACACAGGGCATGAATAGCTGTACTTGCCACTCTACAGAGGTGGGGTGGGGTGCCACATGGCCTGCCTTACGGAGGGGCCTTGCCTACGGAACTCACCCTGGCCTAGGGAAACCCACAGCCCTCCTCCCCCACCCAGACACCTCCACTGCGCGCAAAGTCAGCAGAATGAGAGTGTACTCACCCCCTTGTGTCTGCTGAAATGCCCTCAAGCGCCCATCCAACTCCAGGTAGGCCACCGCCAGGATCATGAACATCAGGGAGGTCATGGTGCGACGGGCACCCCTCCCATGTTGGGAGGCCGTCCCCAGTTGAGCCTTAGCCGTCTTCTTGCTCCAGCGGCGAATGTCCTCCCATCTTGTCCGGCAGTGGGTGCTTCGTCTGTGGTAGACCCCCAGGGTCTGGAAATCCTTGCCGATGGCACGCCAAATATCTTTCTTCTGGTGGGCGATGACCTACATGAAATGTACAGGGGAAGAAGAGAAGTCATTACCAACTGCACCGTCAAAGTGATTGGCCCCCATCCCTACCCTTGCCATGTGGCACTTGCATTCACCGTCTTTAATGCACGGACCCCATCCACGAGCTTCTCCAACTCCTCCGATGTGAAGGCAGAAGCCCTTTCCCCAGACGCAAGAGCCATTGTCTCTTCCAGACCGAGGTCACAGCAGCACTTGCAGTGTAGGTCCTCTCCTGTCGAAGTTCAGGTATCGAGTGATTGAGTTGATAGAAAATGGCTGTCACGTCCGCGGCAGTGCGTACCGTCACCGCCGGCGTACATCGTCATTGGCTCCTGGGACCCATAGGGTCCAATGTTAACCAATGCAGCATAGCGCTGCGGTCTTCGACCGCCTACCGCAACGGTGTACAACGCCAGCGCAGTTACCTTCCATCCCATTGTCCCACTTTAGAGGTCAGGCAGCCGCCATTTCAGGGGCCCACATGGCTTCATTTTCAACTGCGTCACACATACCTAGGCCTAGACTCAAGGCACATACAGGCCACCTTTTGGGTATGATTGGTGTTCTGGGTAAACTGTGGGTACGTACCTCTGAGTTGTTTGACTCTGTGCTCGCTGTTGTCCTTTATAGGCACCGTCCGCTGGGACATGTGAGGAGATGGCGGCATCCTCTGGTGTACCGACCGTTGGTTGACCTGTCGACAATGGAGGAGCGACATTTGATAATCACCTACAGGCTTGACCGTGCCACAGTCCAGGAACTGTGTACCCAGTTGGAGCCAGACCTGATGTCAGCAATCCGCCATCCCACAGGAATCCCCCCTCAAGTACAGGTGCTGTCAGTGCTCCATTTCCTTGCAAGCGGGTCATTTCAAACAACTGTGGCCATGACATCAGGGATGTTTTCCAACGTATTGTCCAGAGTGTTGTCTGCCCTTCTGAAACACATGCGGAGCTACATTGGTTTCCCTCAGGTGGAGGATTTGCCTACAGTAAAAGATGATTTCTATGCCCTGGACATATCCCCAACATCATAGGTGCCATTGATGGGACCCATGTGGCTTTGGTTCCCCCCCCACAGGAGTGAACAGGTGTACAGAAACCGGAAGAGTTATCATTCTATGAATGTACAGATGGTATGTTTGGCAGACCAGTACATCTCCCATGTGAATGCCATGTTCCCTGGCTCAGTGCATGACGCCTACATCCTGCGGAATAGCAGCATCCCTTATGTGATGGGTCAACTCCAGAGGCACCGTGTGTGGCTATTAGGTGAGCACCTGGAAGCAAGTCAGTGGGAATGGTTGTCTGGGTCTGGGGTTATCCTTCCAGGTTAGTGTGTGTCTAACAGTTGCCCCTCACCATTTGCAGGTGACTCTGGTTACCCCAACCTGTCATGGCTACTGACCCCAGTGAGGAATCCCAGGACAAGGGCAGAGGAACGTTACAATGAGGCCCATGGGTGAACTAGGAGGGTGATCGAGCGGACCTTCGGCCTCCTGAAGGCCAGGTTCAGGTGCCTCCATATGACAGGTGGATCCCTATTCTACTCACCAAAGAAGGTGTGCCAGATCATCGTGGCCTGCTGTATGCTTCATAATTTGGCTTTGCGACGCCAGGTGCCTTTTCTGCAGGAGGATGGTCTAGATGGTGGTGTTGTTGCAGCTGTGGAGCCTGTGTACAGTAATGAGGAGGAAGCAGAGGAAGAAGACATGCACAACAGGGACTCAGTGATCCTGCAATATTTCCAGTGAGACACAGGTAGGAATACAAACCTGCCTACTACATGTACTTAGACAGTACTACCTCTCTCCTGTCGTTTTCACCAGTGTATGGTCACTGAGTTGTCACGATTTCACAGATGTGGGTCCCACTGTGTGACATCTGCTTAGATTCCTCATGGACTAGAGCTGTGTGACATAGGTATGTTGACATTACTATTTCAAAAACATTTTGTCACTGTAATTGCTAATACACTATTTCAAAATCACAGACAGACTCCAGATAATTTTGTGCTTTAGGTATGTTTATTTAAATGGTCAATATTGGAGGGGGTAGTGAAATGGTGAGGGGTGATGGCGGAGGAGTGTCCATGGCAGAGTCCAGTCTATTAGTCACACAGGTGCATTGCCCATATGGGCATAGGAAGTGGAGCTGGGGCAGTTTAATTATGGACAGGGTGACAAAGTGGGACAGTAGGATAACAATCAGGGTGGTCTCATTTCTTGGCGGGGGTCTTGGCATCGTTCTCTGTCTTTGTCCTGGATCTCAGGGACCGTTTGCAAGGTGGTTCTCCCTCTGCAGGGGGTGGGGTGCTGGTGTGGTGGTCCTGTGGCGGGGCATCCTGTCCACTAGCGCCGGCGGAGGTGGTGGGCAGTTCATCGTCCATGCTAGTGTCAGGGGCCCCTTGTAGTGCCACAGTGTCCCTCCTGGTGTTGAGTACTTCCTTCAGCACCCCTACGATGGTGCCCAGGGTGGAGCTGATGGTTCTGAGTTCCTCCCTGAAGCCCAAATACTGATCCTCCTGCATGCGCTGGGTCTCCTGAAACTTGGCCAGTACCGTTGCCATCGTCTCCTGGGAGTGGTGGTAGGCTCCCATGATGGAGGAGAGGGCCTCGTGGAGAGTGGGCTCCCTTGGCTTGTCCGCCCCCTGTTGCACAGCTGCCCTCCCAGTTCCCCTGTGTTCCTGGGCCTCCGTCCCCTGGACCGTTTGCCCACTACCACTGCCCCCAGGTCCCTGTTGTTGTTGGGGTGGTGGGTTATCCTTGGTTCCCTGTAGTGGTGGACACACAGCTGATTGACGTGTCCTGGGGATGGAGGTATGGGCCCGCTGGGTGGGTGTTGTGCTGGTGTTTCCAGAGGGGGGAAGGTCTGTGTTGGCCTGTGCCTGTGTGAAGGGAACCGACTGCCCAGAGGTCCCCGATGGTCCGGGCTGGTCATCGAGATCCAGTTGGACAGAGGTGCTGTCATCACTGTGGGCCTCTTCTGTTGGTGGTGTGGACATGTGTGGACCCTCCTGTCCGGTGACATTGGGTAGGGGTCCTGCAGGGGTATAAAAGGATGTTTATCAAATCTGTGTGTGTAATGGTGTGCAATGGGTGGGTGACCGTGTACCCCAGTGCTAGCATTCCTGTGTGGGAGCTTGTGTGATTATGGTTTAGGGGGGTGTATGGGAATGTGCAGTGGGCATGCTTTGGCGATGGGTGTCCATGCTTTGTTTTTCATGCAGGGCTTGGTGTTGGGATGTGTGGGTTGTGATGTTGGGACATATGTGAGGAGTTGGGGTGCTGGGGGTGAGGGTGAGGGTGGAGGTATGTGATAGCATGCAGGTAGGGTGGGGGATGTAATAGTAAAGCTTTGTCTTACCAGAGTCCATTCCTCCACCTACTCCTGCGAGGCCCTCAGGATGCAGAATCGCCAAGACCTGCTCCTCCCATGTTGTTAGTTGTGGGGGAGGAGGTTGGGTTCCGCCGCCAGTCCGCTGAAAACCGCCAGGTGATGTCTTGAGACCACGGAACGCACCTTCCCCGTAGGTCGTTCCACCTCTTCCTGATGTCCTCCCGATTTCTTGGGTGCTGTCCCATTGCGTTGACCCTGTCCACTATTCTGCCCCATAGCTCCATCTTCCTAGCTATGGATGTGTGCTGCACCTGTGCTCCGAATAACTGTAGCTCTACCCGGACGATTTCCTCCACCATGACCCTGAGCTCCTCCTCCGAGAACCTGGGGTGTCTTTGCCGTGCCATGGGGTGGTGTAGGTGATGTGTGGGGTGGAGTGTGTGGTGATAAGTGTGGTGATATGTAGTGGCATTTTGTGTGAGGTGCGTGGAAGTTGTGTGGGTGATGGTGTTGTGTGCCTGTGGATGCTGTTGTTCTTGCTGGTGATGTCTCTCTCTGGCCTTCTTTCAAGATTTTTTGTCGTAGGGGTTTGTGGGTGATGTGGGTGTGTATTTTACATTGTATTGGGTGTGTGGGAGTGGTGTGTGTATGTGTATCAGGTGTGTGTATTTGGAATTGGCCAATGTGGCTGTGTTTTGTAAGAGTGTGTGTATTTTGAGCGCGGCGGTGTGTACCGCCAATGGAATACCGCGGTTGAAAGACCGCCGCATGGATTCGTGTGTCGTGATAGTGTGGGCATATGTCTGTTGGCGTGACGGTGGAGGTTTTGTTATCGCCAGTTTATCACTGACCTTTGGTGTGGCGGACTCGTGTGGGTGTCTGAATTTTGGCAGATTCCGAAATGTGGGTCATAATAGCTGTGACGGTTTTCCGCGGCGGTGTGTTGGCGGTCTTCTGCATGGCGGTAGCTGGCTTTTACCACCAATGTTGTAATGAGGGCCTATGTTTCTATAGGAAAAGCATTTTTTGACTTGCCTATATGTTTGGCACAGTTTGAGGAATCTTCACAACATTTTCCAAAAGAAGTGCACCGGTGATTCTAGTTGTGCACGGAAAGTTTCAGGGTGATCCGTCAAGCAGGGGCCGAGAAAAGGGAGGGTAAAAAAATGCTTTTCCCATGTTAAGTCCCATAGGAGTTTTAAACCAAATTTGGCAGAAAGGTGGGTTTCGGTATGCAGATTATGCTTTAGAATATTTGGTGGAAATCTATTGAGTTGTTTTTGAGATATTAAAGGGGAAATAAATTTGTAGATCTAGGGCAGCGGATCCATCGTGACGTTTTCTTGGTGATAATGGCATATTTGCTAATGCGTGCAACACTAGGAATGCTGTGATTGGCTAGCCGCAAACTGACCACAAAGTTGCGGCTGCCATTTTAGGTAGCGGGACATGGTTCCCAGGGCTGAAAACTAAAATGAAAAGTGGCATAAGAAGTCACGGTGGAGGTACCCTAACCCCAGGGCTGTTATATAGGGGTGTTTGAGGGTGAAATTATTAACTTTAAAATATTTTTTCACGACGTGCAATATTCTTCATTCATACACAAATTAATTCACTCATAGTAGCACTCAGAAACTCATGTACCCACTCACAGACCAAGTCAGACCCTCAAGTTCCCACTCACAGACTCACTAAGAACCTCACGTACTCACTCACCGACCTGCTCAGACACTCATGCTTCCACTCATAAACCCACTTAGACGCTCATGCACCTACTCACACATCCACTCAGACAGTTACGCACCCACTGACAGACCCTGTCAGACATTCATGCACCCACTCATAGACCCACTCATGCTCAAGCACCCACTCACAGACCCACTCAGAAACTCATGCACTCACTCATGGACTCACTCAGAGACTCATGTACCCACTCACAGACCCACTCAGACACGCATGTACCCACTCACAGACCCATTTAGACAGTCACCCACCCACTCAGACACTCACGCACCAACTTACAGACCCACTCAGATCCTCACGCACCCACCCATAGACCCTCTCATACACTGACGCACCTACTCACATAGCCACTGAGACTCATCCTCTCAGACTCACTCAGAGACTTCTGCACCCACATGCACAGCAAGTCAGACTCATGCACCCACTCACAGACCCACTCACAGACTCATGCACCCACTCACAGACCCACTAAGACCCTCACGTACTCACTCACAGACCCACTCAGACACTCATGCATCCACCCACAGACCCACTTAGATGCTCATGCACCCACTCACACAGTTACACACCCACTCACAGACCATGTCAGACATTCATGCACCCACTCATAGACCGACTCATGCTCAAGCACCAACTCACAGACCCGCTCAGAGACTCACGCACTCACTCACAGACCCATTCAGAAACTCATGCACTCACTCATAGACTCACTCAAAGACTCATGTACCCACTCATAGACCCACTCAGACACGCATGCACCCACTCACAGATCCATTTAGACAGTAACACACCCACTCACAGGCCCACTCAGACACTCACGCACCCACCCATAGACCCACTCATGCACTGACGCACCTACTTACATAGTCACTGAGACACTGACACACATCCTCTCAGACCCACTCAGAGACTTCTGCACCCATATGCACAGCAAGTCAGACTCATGCACCCACTCACAGTCCCACTGACAGACTCATGCACCCACCCACAGACCCACAAAACATCTCACACACTCACTGACAGGCCCATACACCTACTCATACACCCACTTACCAACCTATACAAGCACTCACACACCCATGTTGAAACCATACAGATTATAGTTACAAAATACAATTTAAATTCACTCAAAAATCAAAAGTTACAGTGGTGTTATAGTTAGGAAATAGAATTTAAATAACCATAGAAATTCACTGAAAAAACAGAGGTTACAAGGACATTATTTTTAGGAAATATCATTTATAAAAAACGTTGGAATTCACTGAAAATAACAAAGGTTACAGGGACATTACAGTAAGGAACTAGAATAAAGCAAACCTTAGAAATTCACTGAAAAAAACAAAGGTTACAAGGGTGTTATACTTAGACTCACATTTCATGAATACAAAACCAGGAAAATTCAGCAGCTAAAGATGCCTGAGCTAACTATAAATAACGCCCCTGTAATGCATTGCTTATGACCTCACATATTACATTACTCATTACATGGTGAGTGACATCACAGATGACATCACTCATTACATCTCAAATGACATCATTGATGACATCATCCACAAACCACTCGAACCCATACACAAGCTGGCATACATGCACTTCCACACACACCCACAAACCCATTCACACACACCCATAAAAGTACTGACACACACCCACTCACACACCACTGACACAACCACTCACTCCCCATACTGCACACATTCATCTATTCAGAGACCCATACAGCTACTCACACACCCACTTACAAACCAACACAGCCACTGACACACTCACTCATCCATACAACCACTCATACACCCACACACTCAGCCATACAGTCTCTGACAAAGCTACTCACACAAACAGCAACTGACACACCCACTCATCCCCCCATGCAGCCACTCTCACAGCCACTCACACAGCCATACATCCACTCACACACACTCACTGACTCACATATACAGTCACTGACAGGCACTAACACACATATAGCCACTCACACACTCACCCATGCAACCACTCACACCCACTCACTTACCGATACATCGGTTCACACATTCACTCACTCTCTCATACAGTCACTGACACAGCCACTCACTTATGCATACAGTCACTCATACACCCATTCACTTACCCATACAGTCACTGACTCACCCAGTCACTCATCATTATAGTGACTCACACAGCCACTCACTCACCCACACAGCTTCTAACAGGCCTAGTTATATACCAATACAGGCACTCACACACCCACTCACACACCCATACAGGGACTCAAACACTCATTCACACACAGATACACACAGTCACACAGGCACATACATAATATATGTTAGAAATAGTATCAGTCATTAGTAGTACAGAAAGTATACTATTTTAACTTCTGTAGCACCTTGATATATATATATAATAATACTCATAGAAAACACACACACTGGATTATGTCATCAGTGACGTAATTTGAGATGTCATCAGTGATGTCACTGATCGTGTCATTAGTGATGCAATATGTGAGGTTATAAGCAGTGCATTGCAGGAGCGTAAGTTATAGTTAGCTTCGGTAACCAGAACTGCAGAATTTCACTGGTTTTACATGAGTGAAATGTGAGACTAACTATAACGTCCCTGTAACCTTTGTTTTTTTCAGTGACTTTCTAAGGTTTTTAAAATTCTATTCCCTGAATATAACTTCCCTACAACCTTAGTTTTTTTTTGTGAATTTCAAAGGTTTTTAAATTATATTTCCAAACTATAACATCCATGCAACCTTTGTTTTTTTCAGAGAATATATATGTGTGTGTGTGTGTATATGTATGTGTGTTTGTGTGTAGACACACACACACACACACTGGCTCTATAGTTTTACAATTAACACATTGTAAGCTGATTTTACCACCAGTAGTAGTGATTTTTGTTCACGATTAAAAGCCGCACATTTTGGATAAGTACAGAATTCGAGAAATTTAGCTGGCTACATGGCTTTTTGTTACCTTCGAATATAACGTGAGCTCAAGATATCCTTTGGATTTTGTTTTACCATATTAAAGAAGTCAGAGGCATTCAATTTAAGTGGCCCCTCTTCAAATTTCAGAATGTTCCAAGGTTTTCAGAATATGACTTTTACTTGCTATGCATTTGACGTGTAACGCATCTGTTAAAGTGTTTGCTTGTTCTCTTCTTTTTGACAAGTTCTTAACATTGAATTTGTACAACAGCTTACAATAATTTCTCAATTGTTTAGTTGAAACTGTGTTCCACTTCTGGGCACTCTCTTAACATCTCACTACATGAATCCCTGCACTAATATTCTAGTTTTCCATTTCTTACTCTTATACCTCATGACACCTGCCTCAGCCATTGTTTCTAACTTCATTATTAACTCTTTGCAGTTTGTCAGGACGTTCATTATATCGGCTAACTACTCCTCATATTGTGTGGTGTTTACTAAGAACGCTCTCTGCTTTATCTGTAAGGGTTGCATCTGTGCTCGCATTCTATAAAGATGCAGGTGTAATAAGCATTGAGTAACATTCGGAATACCTCTTTTGACGATTGCAGCCTGTCTGTGTCACTGGCATGTGGAATCAGGGAACAAACAAAACATGAATTATTAGTTTTCTGCATACCTATCTCTGTCATATGCTGGTACTGCATACTATCTAACAAACTAACATGGATATTATGGAATACATTTTCATACTTACATACTTCTCTCTGCAAGCACTTAGTATACTGACATATTGCCATGCATGGGCTAGAATACCATTGAAATGCAATTGCTAACATAACAAGACATGAACAGAAGAACAAAATTGAAATACATAACTGTCGACTAGCAGCATCGAATAGGAACTACCCTGGCATCTTTAAAGGGGACGTTGTCTTTCATCTTTTTCTTTTCCCTCCTCTAAAAGTTCCTGTGAAGATGGCGATGCAAGACATGAAGCAGGGGCCAATCGAACGTCTGACAGATGTATCCATGGCTTCATGCCCTCCACCCTCACTGCTATAGGGTGCCCTGGATTATTAAGTAGGGGCTCTCGAACTTGCTGTCCCTCCATGGTCATACAAAATTGCGGATGTACAATTGTTGGCCCACGGAAATTAGACTGGTCTGCTCGGCTGCGGTGGTGCACTTCTCCTGTCGCAACACCTGTTTAGAGAAGAACTTGGCAGACTTCAATAACTGAGATAAATAACAGTTCATCTCGTGACCTAAATCTTCAGCTGTCTTTTGAGCATCTGTATTTTGTTGAGCTATTGTTCAGGGATTCGACATAGGATGCCCTGTCACTATCTGGTGAGGGGTCAAGTGATGATCACTTCCCAGTTGGTTTCTGAGGTCATATAAAGCTAGTGGAAGGCAATATAGCCATTTATTCTGCAGTGTGGCAAGTAGTTTACTGATTTTGTTATTTAAAAGGCTGTTAAGGCGTTCCACTAAACCATTAATTTGGGGATGATAAACAGATGACAATTTACGTTTTATTCCTAGAGCGGTGCAGATGTGCTGAAACATTGCATTAACGAAATGTGTGCCGTTATCTGAGTGGATCGCTTCTGCAATTCCCCGCCTAGGTATCACCTCTCTTATCAGAAAATTGGCTGCTGCTTTAGCATCATTATGTACACATGGTCCTGCCTCGCTCAACCATGAGAAAAGGAAGACCACCACAATAAGTTATCTGTAATTGTTACATCTCTCAATCGTGTCGACAAAATCTAAATATAGGTTTTTAAATGGGCCTTTCGGACGTGGTATTGTTGAGGTAATTACTTTTAGTGTGGGTCTAGGGCTGTATTGTTTGCATACTGCATATTCTGCACTATACACAGTAATCATTTCAGATAATTGTGAAATTAACCAATCTGTCTGTAGCGTAGCAAGAAGATATTCCTTTGCAGTATGTACAGGGAGGCATAGTTGCTCTAGGGCTGTATATAACAGGGCTTGTGGCATTACTGGTTTACCTGTGCTTTCTTGCCTATGTATGAAATCTGTTGGTGACTGTATACACCCTCGCTGTTCCCACAGCTCCCTTTCATGAGGTAGTGCTTGTTCTTGCAATTTGCGTAAATGTAATTGTGCTGTCTCTGTATATGGGGGTGGTAATTCAGTAGCATTCTGTTGTTTGCTTGTCATCATCCCTAATGTGTGTTTATCTTGTTCACTACAATTTGGAGATGTTTTAGCTGCTTCTTTTGCTGCCCAGTCTGCCAAGGCATTACCCCTGGATACAAGGTTTTGTTGATTGGTGTGTGCTGCACATTTTATAACTGCTACCATAGATGGTAGAGTTAAAGATTTATCAATCGTGCCAATAAATTTGCATGCATTACAGGGGATCCATCAGATCTAAGAAATCCCCTCCTTTCCTACCTGTGAATGCTAGAATGCGCAGTGGTGGTGACATATCCTGAATCTGAATAAATGGTAACCTCAAGTCCTTCGGCTTGCTGCAATGCTTCAATGATGGCTACTAATTCTGCAGCTTGTGCTGAGAAATGGGAAGGGGGTGGTATATGAATTAATATCTGTAAGGTGTCAGATGATCCCTGCTGTTCGGCTCTTACAACTGCTGCTCCAGAGTGCCTAGTCCCAGTCTCCTGATCTATGAAAGAGAACCCATCAACTAAGACCAACGTGCTCCCAGGGATGGGGTCTTCTTCCACCTTACTCTCTTCTTATGGAGTGTAATTGGCACAGTCATGTACTTGTTCATTGTCAGAAACTGGGTGTGCAAAGAACGTTGTTGGATTAACTGTGTGACACCGAACCACTTGCAATGCTGGTATTGAAAGTATTACTTCTTATCCAGATTCCCATTGAGTTGTAAAGGTACTCTTGCTTTTTTGCAAGATGACGAATACCGCATGCTCTACATACAGTGTAAAAGGTGATCACATCACTACGGTGGTGCTTTTCTGGACTGCAAAATCTGCTGTAGCCAGCACTTGCTCACATCGATAATGTCTTTTCATGACGGGATCTAGCAGCCCACTGTAGCAGGCAATTGCTTTGCGTCCCATGGATGTCTTCTGAGTTAGTACCGCTGTCATTGTCATTCAGTTACAATGACAGAAGAGGTAGAATATTTTATTATAATCAGGTGTACCTAACACTGGGGCATTTGTGATTGCTCTCTTTAGCTCCAAGAAGGCTGTCTACCTTTCATCAGTCCAGATGATTCTGTTTGCATTTGTGTGGGACTCTTTTAAGGCCGTTAGAAGGGGTGGGGTCAGAGTGGCATAATAGAATACCCACTGTCTCACATAATTGCAAAGTCCTAAAAACTTCTGCATTTGTTTTGTGGTTGTGGGCTTAGACATGTTCCTGATGCTCTCTACTCTGTCTGGTGTCACCCTCTGTAGGAGGCTGGCCTGGTTTGTAGTGGATACCTAAGGTACTTACACCTTATACCAGGTCCGGTTATCCCTTATTAGTGAAATGTAGGCATTGCCTAGCAGCTTAGGCTGTCTAAGGATAGCTGTAGCAGAGCAGCCAAGGCTGAACTAGGAGACATGCAAAGCTCTTGCAATACCACTATAGTAACACAGTACTTATACACAATAAAAGACAATACTCAGTGTTACCAAAAATAAAGGTACTTTATTTTAGTGACATAAGGCCAAAAATATCTTAGAGGCAATATTCCTTCTGGAGGTAAGTATTATACACAATATATACAATAGTAACCAAAATCAGGTAAGTAAACAGTCATAGAATAGTGACAACACAAACAATATACTAAAATAGTGGAATGCGAAAGTCGGATTCCCCCCAGGCAAGTGCAGTGTCTAGAGGGGTGCTGGGAGTGTGAGAAAACACCAAAGGTAAGTAAAATACCCCACCCCAGAGCCCAGGAAAGCAGGAGTAAAGTACAGCAAGTTTCCTCAGAACACACTACAAGTCGTGATGGAGAATTATGCAAGAACCAAGCAAGACTGCAAGCAAGCAAGCTTTCCTTTGTCCAGTTTCAGGGGGTGCCTGAAAAGGTGTAGACTGCATTATGCAAAGAGGGCACTGTTTGTGCCGTTCAAAGCATTTCCAGAGGCTCTGGGAAGATACCCCACTCATGCCTGGAACACCTATTTCCAATGGGAAAGGGTATAACACCCCTCTCCTAAAGGAAATACATTGTTCTGCCTTCCTGGGATTGAGCTACTCAATCCGCAGGAGGGCAGAAAACTGTCTGCGAGGGGGAAGCAGCTGGCGCTGCAGTGGAAACCTCAGATAGCTGGTTTGGCTGTACTGGGGGTCCATTGTGGAGCCCCCAGGGTGCATGGAATTGACCCCTCAATACCAGATTTGGATTGGGGGGTCAATTCCACAATCTAAGACACCTCACATGGCCATATTCAGAGTCATCATTGTGAAGCTACACATAAGTATTGACATATGTAGTGCACGCTTATAATGGGGTCCCCGCACTCACCAAGTCTGGGGAATGGGCCCTGGACAACGTGCGGGCACCTTTGCTAGTGCAAGCATGTCCTCACACACAGTAACTTTGCACCTAGCCTTCAGTAAACAAAGGTTAGACATATAGGTGACTAATAAGTTACCTGGTGCAGTGAAAAATGGTTGTGAAATAGTGTGTACACTATTTCACTCAGGCTGCAGTGGCAGTATTGAAGAAAGGCTTATATGAGCTCCTTATGGCTGGCAAAAAAAATTCTGCAGCCCATAAGGGTCTCCTGGAACCCCAGTGCCCTGGGTACCTAGGTGCCATATACTAGGGACGTATAAGGGGGTCCCGTGTGCCAATTAGAATTGCTATTTGGAGTCACTAAACTAGTATTTGGAGGCACAAACTTGGTACACAGAGAGAGCATAAGCACTAGAGTTCTGGGTAGCAGAACTCCAGTGACACAGTCAAGCATACTGACAACACACATAGGCCACAAACTATGAGCACTGGGGTCCTGGGCAGCAGGATCCCAGTGAGACAGTAAAAACATACTGACAAACACTGACAAACAGGCCTAAAATGAGGTAACCAAGCTAGAAAGAGGCTACTTTCTCCCATAACACCCCCCCCCCCAAATGAAGGACAATAAGGCTAACCTTGGCAGCTGAAACTTTATTGTCTGTGTTGATAAGTGGAGAATAGATCTGCAATAGAGTGGTTACTCCCTATATCATCCACTGTATGGTTACTTCCCTGTGGGAATGTAAACCGCCATGTTTGGAGATTTTTACCTAGAAAACAGTGCAAGTGTATATTCTCAGATTCTCTATTTGTAAATTTTAAAGTGGGGCAGAATGGCTGTTCCACTGAGCCTATGTCAAAGCAGGGCTGCTGTCCTAAGGATGAGAATGCTAGACAGGGATGCTGTCTCAGTAAGGCCATAGCTGGGCAAAATGTTTGTCCATATGGCTGAAAGAGAGAACAGGGTTGCTGTTTCTCTTGGGGTGGAACAGGGCCGCTGTACTATGTGTTCAGAGGTAGTGCAGGGCTGTTGCATTAATTTTTCTCTGGGAGGGCTGGAGGATTGCTCCAAATTTACTAAAACAGTGCAATTTTGCACATCTGGTTTAGTACTTCCACAGAGAGGTACTTTTACCTCTAGGAGTTCAGCGCTGGCAGCTGTGGGCTCCCTTTGTACAGGTTCCATCCCAGGAATGGTATCCTTAGTGGTAGTGTGGGGAAGGGATGCTGTGTTACCCCTTTTACCTGTTGGTTGAGAAAGATCCTGAGTTTAAAGGCCTCTTTCTCTTCATTGTTTTTTAATTTCATCTAAAATTAGAGGAAGCAATTCCTCAGGGATACCCAGCATGGATGCATGGGTCCTAAACTCTACCTCAGCCCAACCTGAGGCCTCTAGGCCATTGCCTACGAGACAGTCTACAGGTAAGCTAGGTGATACCCCGCCTGTTTTGGGACAGTTACTCTACCTCAACTAAGTTGCACTACAGCTAAGGGGAGAGACTGAGTGGAGTTATTGACATCAGTAACCTGGTACTTCTGTCCAAGGAGGTGTTGTGCGGGTGACATCATGTTTTCAGTCACCAAAGGGATAGTGGCATCTGTATCCCTGTAGGCCTGGGCCTCAACACCATTTATTAGAATTCACTGCTTGTACTTGCCCAATTTAAGGGGACAAGCATCCAAAGTGGCAAGGACAATGCCACCAGGTGTGACAGAAACTGCCTTGGGGATTTCTACGCCTACCCGAGTTTCTATGATGCACCCAAAAGTGAACCCAACCCCACTCTTTGTTTGACTATTGCCAAGAGTCCCACCACTATTATCACTACTGCTAGGGGCACTAGAGTTTGATGTATTAGTGGTGGTGGGCTAGGGGGCTTTACCTGGGCAGGACTTAACCCCTGGCCTTTACCTCTGCACACATAGCACCAGGGCTTTTTATTGTGTGGAGAGTAAGAAAAAGAGGGAGATGATTTATCCCCACCACCAGAGGAGTGTTGTGGACCTGAAGAAGGATCTTTGTATTTACTTTTTTTCCCATGCTTATCCTGAGACTTTTCACCATCTTTCTTCTTTTCTTTGTCACCCCATATGAGCTTTTCTGCTCATCCTTGTTCTCACACATTTGTCTTTCCCAATTCTTGGGGAGAGGTCAGATCTGAGTCCACAAGATACTGGTGTAACAAGTCAGACACACAACTATTCAATATATGCGCTCTCAAAATCGGATTATACAGGCCCTGGTAATCAGACACTTTACTGTCATGAAAGCAACCCTCTAAAGCTTTCATAGAACAGTCCACAAAGCCAACCCAATCTTGTGAAGATTATTTCTTCTTTTCCCTGAACTTGATTCTGTTTTGCTCTATGGTGAGGCCAAAACCATCAATGAGTACATTCTTTAAAATGTTGGAGTTGTCTGCTTCCTCCTAACTAACAGTGAGGAGTCTGTCCCTCACTTTGTCAGAGACGGACAACCAAAGTATAGCAGCCCTCTGCTTTTGAGGGACCCTTTGAACCTTACAGGCCCTCTCAAGTGCAGCAAACCACTTTTGAATATCATCCCCTTGACCCTGCTTCTGTAGGCAGGTCGCTCCCCGCTCCGCCGGCCGCGCCACCTCCTCACCGTCTTTTTCCATTTTTCCATTAGTCTTTTTTCCTGCTGCTGCGTCCCCTGTGGCCCGTCCCGCCTCCCCCTCCTCCTCACCGTCTTCTCCAATAGTCTTTTCTCTGCAGCTGCGTCCCCTCCCACCTCCCCCCTCCTCCTCACCATCTTCTCCAATAGTCTTTTCCCCGCCGCTGCCTTCCCCTGCGGCCCCACTCCCCTAGCCTTCCCATTCGACCCCTCCCAGCTGCCACTCCCACTCTCCCTTCCTTTTATGGCAGCTGCGGCACTGCCCAGACAAACCTACTCCTCCCTCACCCTCCACTCACTCAACCCAGGCCCCAGCCACACGTGCACCCCTTCCAGACCCACACACACTCATGGCCCCTTCACCTGCCACACCTGTCATTTCTCTTGCTCCACATCCCTCACACCACATACCAACCATAGCGACCTCCCCTTCAACAAACACAACACCTGAATACAATACTCACCTGCTCTGCCCCTACCCCCACCAACCAACCCCGCCGCACACCAGCCAACAACCAGAACACACCTCGCAACAACACCCTCATGCACCACACCAATACCACCCGACACAACCACCTCTACTGCCTGCTCCTCAACACCCGCTCCCTTCACAAACATGCCATTGAACTCTGGGACCTCATCACATCACACTCACTTGACATCGCCTTCCTCACGGAAACCTGGACCAACCCCTCCTCAGAACCCGACATAGCCATCGCCACCCCCAAAGGATACAAACTCCAATGCAAAGACCGCCTCAACAGGCTGGGTGGTGGCATCACCATCCTACACAGGGACACCATAAAAGTCACCACCAGCTCCCAAGACACTATCGACAACACAGAACACATGCACTTCCTGATCCACATTAACAACAACTCCACCCTCAGAGGTACATTAATCTACAGACCACCAGGACCACGCCCCGCCTTCTGCGACACCATCGCCGACACCATCAGATTGCACGCCCTCACCTCCACAGACTACATCCTCATCAGTGATTTAAACTTTCACTTGGAAAACCTACAAGACCACAACTCTACCTCCCTCATAGACAACCTCATCAACCTCGGACTCAAACAACTGGTCACCGCGCCCACCCACTCAGCAGGACACACGCTCGACGCAATTTTCACCTCAAGCCAACACGTAGACTACACCCACACCACCAAACTCCTATGGACTGACCATCACTGCATCCACTTCTCCTTCACCAAACCCTCCACACACCACCATCAACACACCACACCCTACCGCATGTGGGACAAGATCCCCAAAGAACGACTAAACTCCCAACTGGCTCACAACGCCCCCCCAAGCCAACGATCCCAACACAGAAGCACACAACCTCTCCAAATGGATCACCACCTGCGCAGACACACTAGCCCCCCTCAGAAAACAGATCGCCACCCGCAACATCAAGTACGCCCCATGGTTCACCCCCGAACTCCAAGACACCAAGCGCAAATGCTGCCAAGCGGAGAAAATATGGCGACTAGAACCCTCCACAAGCAACTTCTCCACCCTCAAAACCACCATTCGCACCCATCACCAACTCATACGCACCACCAAAAGAGATCACTACAAGACACGCCTTGACAACAACTCTCAAAACAGCAAAGAACTCTTCACCATCATTAATGAACTCGCCAAACCCAAAGCCAGCAACATAGACCCCTCACACACACAGCCCCTCTGTGACGCCCTCTCCAACCACTTCCACCACAAAATCGTGGACATCCACAACAGCTTCATACCGCACACACCCACCACACACACCCCTCACTCACCCAACCCCCACTCATGACCCCCCACCACACTCACCACCTGGGCCCTCACCACACACGAAGAAACCAAAAAAAACATGAGCTCCATCCACTCCGGATCCCCCTCCGACCCCTGCCCACACCGCATCTACAACAAAGCCAGCCCAACCATCGCCCCCATACTCCGCGACATAATCAATTCCTCTTTCGACTCCGCCACCTACCCAGACCCCTGGAAGCACGCGGAAATCACCGCTCTCCTAAAAAAAAACAAAGCCGACCCGGAGATCCTCTCCAACTATCGCCCCATCTCCCTCCTCCCTTTCCCCGCCAAGGTTGCCGAGAAACTAGTCAACGCCCGCCTATCCCACTGCCTTGAAGCAAACAACAATCTTGACCCCTCACAATCTGGGTTCCGCAAGAACCACAGCACGGAAACCGCCCTCATCTCATGCACTGACGACATCAGGACCAAAGTCGACAAAGGCGAGACCGTCGCACTCATCCTCCTAGACCTCTCCACAGCCTTTGACACTGTCTGCCACCACACACTCCGCACACGCCTCCACAACATAGGAATTCACCACAAAGCCTTAGACTGGCTCACCTCCTTCCTCACCGACCGAACCCAGAGAGTCCGCCTTCCACCTTTCCACTCCACCTCTACCAAGATCATCTGCGGAGTCCCCCAAGGGTCCTCCCTCAGCCCCACACTCTTCAACATCTACATGATCCCCCTAGCCAACATCCTCCGAGCACACGGAATCACTATCCTCTCCTACGCAGATGACACCCAATTCATCCTCTCCCTCAGCCGCAACCCCACCACTGCCAAAACCAACCTACACGCTGCTCTCCTCGACACCGACAACTGGATGACTACTAACCACCTCAAGCTTAACTCCAACAAAACCCAGATCATCATCTTCGGCCCCAACAAAACCACCTGGGACGACTCCTGGTGACCCACCGCCCTAGGCCCTGCACCTACCCCTGCAAACCACACACGCAACCTCGGCATCATCCAGGAACCCTCCCTCTCCATGACACAGCAAATCAATGCCCTAACCTCCTCCTGCTTCCACAAACTCCGCACTCTAAAAAAAATCCTTCAAATGGATTTCCCCAGAGACCAGGAAGACAGTCACCCATGCAGTCATCAGCAGAAGACTAGACTATGGTAACGCCCTCTACGCCGGCACCACACTCAAACGCAAACTCCAGAGAATTCAGAACACAGCCGCATGCCTCGTCCTTGGCTTTCCCTGCCACGAACGAATTTCACCACACCTCAAATCCCTTCACTGGCTCCCCATAGACAAGAGAATCACATTCAAGATCCTCATCCACGCTCACAAATCCCTCCACAACACCGGCCCAACCTACCTCAACGAAAGAGTGAACTTCCACACTCCCACACGCAACCTCCGATCAGCCGACCTCGCCCTAGCCACAGTCCTCTGCATCCAATGCACCACCACAGGAGGCAGGTCCTTCTCCTACCTCGCACCCAAAACCTGGAACTCCCTCCCCACCAACCTTCGCA
Organism: Pleurodeles waltl; assembly: GCF_031143425.1. Lineage (NCBI taxonomy): Eukaryota > Metazoa > Chordata > Amphibia > Caudata > Salamandridae > Pleurodeles > Pleurodeles waltl. Next base: position 165,163,264 of record NC_090443.1, on the reverse strand, counting down.
AAACCAAAGACCTCCTGCTCTTCAGAAAGAACCTCAAGACATGGTTGTTCGAACAGTGACCCTACCTGCCCCCCCTTTCATCCCCCCCATCCCAGCACCTTGAGACCCTCACGGGTGAGTAGCGCGCTCTATACATTTTTTGATTGATTGATTGATTGATCCTCCACCTTGTATGGGGGAACAATTTTATGTAAGTTTCTGGAACTAATGGTGTCCTCCCTGATCTCATCACTTCTGAAACTGTTAATGCTGCTGCCACCATGGGGAACTAACCCGAACCCCTGTCTTCCCCTTTCCACAGCTAGGGATTCCCTATCTAAGGCCAACTGTTCCTGCTGTAGCCTCAGTCTGGCCTCCTCCAACCTTAGCTTTCTGAGTTCCCTATCTAGGGACCGTTCTCAGGGTTGTATGTGTGGGACATTTCTGACACAGAAGTGACATGGGAGTGAGCAGAGGTTGATATTTCCCTAACTTGTGTAACCCTAGTGACTCAGCCTCTAGGGGTGAAGGGTGCCCTCCTTGTGTTAGAGCCCTTCCCACAACAAGCTACACTTGGTGGTTTGTTGAAAGAAAGATCTGTGGAAGGACCCTCCCCTGCATCTTCAGGAACCTCTCCTGAATCTACCTGGTCAGAATCTCCCTCTAACTCCCCTTATGATTGTACATGACCATCAGGATGCTCCTGGTCATCTTGTAAGAGGAGATTGAAGAGGAAATCCTTATTGGGGTTCTTCCCAATCTTTAGTCTTCTTTCTCAACAGAGACCCCTCAGACTTTTTAAATTAAGGTTTTCGTAAGTGGTCTTGACAACCCTGGGGGGAGCCTCTATAGAAGACATAGGCTGTCATTACAACCCTGGCGGTTGGTGATAAAGCGGCGGTAACACCGCCAACAGCAGGCAGTAAAAAAAATTGAATTATGACCACGGCAGAAATCGCTCACACAGACAGCCACTTTAACACACTGAGCGCCATGGCGGTAGCAACAAGCACCCCGGTGGTAACCGCCAACAGCCAGGCAGAAGACAATGTACCGCCCACCATATTACAACAGGCCTATCCGCCACCTTTTCCGGGGCGATAACAACGACATCAAAAGCACGCCGGAAACAGAAAACAGAAGGGAAACGACTCACCTCTGGATACTCAGGGAAGAACCACGCCGCCATGCAGCCCGAACTGCAGGTGTTCCCCATGCTGCTATACCTCCTCCTACACGATGAATACCAACACCGGCGAAGACGACCACGGTGAACACACAAGGGAGTAGTGAGGAAAAAGAGAGTGACACACACATGCCCACCCCCAACACCATACACACAACCAGATGCAGTAACATTACATATTCCCCCTGTACCTCTCAGGAATAATGCAAGGACAAAAGGAAGTGATTAAAGTGAGTGTAACAAGATAAAATACTAGAAATATGTCCTCAAAAATCTAAACAGTATATACATATTTACAAATGGAGGGACACTGCCCAGTCCACAATGTCCGTGGGCCACAGGGGCACATCACAAAGGCCAAGGCCCCACTTGACTCCTGCATCAACACAGAGAGAACACTGCAGGGGCATCAGTTCAAAAATACACAGGCACCTCAGGGGGACGGGAAAGAGGGGCACTTCAGTCGGAAGATGGTACAACACCACTGGTCCTGGAGGGGGCAACATGCCCTGTGATATGTCTTGGGGAGTGCAAAGCCACAGTCTCTCAAGTGGGTGGTTTACCCACTGCTTGGTCCTGGGGAGTGAAAGGCCATAGTCACTCTGGTGGGTGGTTTGACCACTGCTTGGTCCTGGGGAGTGCAAGGCCACAGTCTCTCATGTGGGTGGTTTGCCTACTGCTTGGTCCTGGGGAGTGCAAGGCCACAGTCTCTCAAGTGGGTGGTTTGCCCACTGCTTTGTCCTGGGGAGTGCAAAGCCACAGTCTCTCAAGTGGGTGGTTTGCCCACTGCTTGGTCCTGGAGAGTGCAAGGCCATAGTCTCTCAAGTGGATGGCTTCTCCACTGGTTATGGAGGGGGCTTTGTGCCCAGTGTGATTCATCCTGGCAAGGAGGGGGTGAGTGGATGCCTTCTTCCACAGGTTCTGGAGGGGGCTTTGTGTCCAGTGTGCTTCATCCTGGCAAGGAGGGGGTGAGTGTATGCCTTCTTCCACTCGTTCTGTAGGGGGCTTTGTGCCCAGTCTGCTTCATCCTGGTAAGGAGGGGGTGAGTGGATGCCTTCCTCCACTGGTTCTGGAGGGGGCTTGGTGCCCAGTGTGCTTCGTCCTGGCAAGGAGGGGGTGAGTGGATGCCTTCTTCCACTGGTTCTGGAGGAGGCTTTGTGCCCTGTGATGCATATCTTGGGGAGTGCAAGGTCACAGTCTCTCACATGGGTGTCACACCCACACGATTAGCAGGGGTCAGGATGCATTACAGTCCATGGAGGCAGGACTACACACTGCCCGCCGGTGGCGACGACTGATCAGTGGTGACAGTGCTCGTGTCGGGGCTGGCAGTGGTGGGGGGAGGCTCCAGCCCATCCCCTGCAGCCTTGGACAGCTACCCACTGGGGCTGCTGCTGCTGCCAGCGTTGCTAGTGGTGGTGCAGGTGGCAGTGCAGGTGGTGGTGCTGGTGTTGGTGATGCCAGTGGTGGGGGGAGGCTCCAGCCCATCCCCTGCAGCCTCGAACGGCTGCCCACTGGGGCTGCTGCGGCTGCTGCCAACGGTGCTGGTGGCGGTGCAGGTGGCGGTGCTGGTGGCGGTGATGCCAGTGGTGGGTGAGGCTCCAGCTCATCCCATGCAGCCTCGGAGAACTGCCCACTGGGGCCTATGCTGCTGGCAGCGGTGCTGGTGGTGGTGGAGGTGGTGATGCTGGTAGCAGTGATGCCAGTGGTGGGGGAGGCTCCAGCCCTTACCCTGCAGCCTCGGACGGCTGCCCACTGGGGCTCCTGCTGCTGGCAGCGGTGCTGTTGGCAGTGGCGGTGCTGGTGGCAGTGCTGGTGTCGGGGATACCAGTGGTGGGGGGAGGCTGCAGCCCATCCCCTGCAGCCTTGGACGGCTGAACTGCCATGGTTGGTGGTGGGGGCTCAGAATCAGTTCCAGCAACAGGCCTCCTGTCCTTCCTGCCTGCAGGTGCAGGCCCTTTGCCCTTACCCTTGTAAGCTGGTGGTGCCTCCTTGCCCATGCCCTTGCCAGCTGGTGGTGCCTCCTTTCCCTTGCCAACTGGTGGGGCCTCCTTGTCCCTGCCCTTGGCAGCTGGTGTTGTATCATTGCCTTTCCCCTTGGCAGCTGGTGCAGGCACACTGCCAGTGCTGATGGGTGGTGGCAGTGCTGGTGGCAGTGCTGGTGTCGGGGATACCAGTGGTGGGGGGAGGTTGCAGCCCTTCCCCTGCAGCCTTGGACGGCTGAACTGCCATGGTTGGTGGTGGGGGCTCAGAATCAGTTCCAGCAACAGGCCTCCTGTCCTTCCTGCCTGCAGGTGCAGGCCCTTTGCCCTTACCCTTGTAAGCTGGTGGTGCCTCCTTGCCCATGCCCTTGCCAGCTGGTGGTGCCTCCTTTCCCTTGACAACTGGTGGGGCCTCCTTGTCCCTGCCCTTGGCAGCTGGTGTTGTATCATTGCCTTTCCCCTTGGCAGCTGGTGCAGGCACACTGCCAGTGCTGATGGGTGGTTCCTTGAAGCCTCTCACACCTGCAGTAGCTGCCGACCCTACTGTGGCTGTGGACTGGGTGACTGAGGTGCTAGCCTGGGTTCTGACCACCCTAGCCCAACGCGAAGGACGGGGGGGAGGGGTAGGGAAGAGGTCAACGGCGGAGAGGAAAAGCTTCTTAGGGACACTGGGGCAGGAGGAGGGTGACGTTTTGGGAGTGGAGGAAGAGGGAGTGGTTGTTGGAGGTGTCTGCTGTGTTTGGGTGCAAGTGCATGGGCTGGATGCTGTTGTGAGGTGGATGGCTGTTAGGTGTCTGAGTGCTTGCGTTTGTGTACTTTGTGAGGAGGGGGAACAGACACAGTGGGAGAGGACACAGGGGACGTGTGCATGGATGTGGGGGTGGTGACTGCCAGTGAGGGGTGTGTAGTGATAGGCGTGATGGTGATGGAGGCAGTGGATGAGGATGTAGAGCATGCAGGTGTGAGTGGAGACGCTACTGGGAGGGAGGTGGATGGGTGTTGTGGAGGTGTCTGCTTGTGAGGTGTGTGTGCTGCTTGGTGTGGTGATGCTGGTGGTGGATGTTGATGTAGGGCATGCAGGTGTGAGTGTGGACATGACTGGGAAGGAGGTGCAGGAGGAGGAGAGGGAGACAGTGGAGGCAGTGGATGTTGGTGTGTCTGCATCTGGATGGTGTTTGTGTGAGTGCCTGTCGGATGATGTGTGGTGCTTGTGTTTGCCTGAGCCACTCCTGTTGTTTTCTTGGGTGCATGCTGGTCTGAATGTGTACTTGGGATAAATTGGAGTTCAGTGGAATGGGACTGGGCAGAGGAAGTTGTAGGGAGGAGGCTAGAGACAGGAAAAATGGCTGCCAGCAGGGAGGAGGCCAGAGCCTGGATTGATCTCTGTTGGGCCCGCCATGCCAGAGTGAATGCCTTCCAGGAATACATGTGTTTGTTGCAAATGGCCTGCCAGCCCCTTGATGGCATTCACTATAGTTGACTGCCCAACAGAGATGGATCGCAGGAGGTCAATAGCCTCATCACTCAGGGCAGCAGGGCTAACTGGGGCAGGGCCTGAGCTGCCTGGGGCGAAGGAGATGCCCACCCGCCTGGGTGAGCAGGCACAGGAAACTCGCTGAGGGGCTGCTGGGAGGGCGGTGCTGGTACGGGGGATGGCGGCTGTACCAGTAGTTGGGGTGGCCACAAAGGTGTCCACCACCACTAGGGATCTTCCATCTGAGGAGGTATCACTGTCAGAACTGTCCCCTCCTCCCTCCGCCGTGGTGCTCCCCTCGCCATCCGTCCCACTGGTGCCCTCACCGTTGGTGGATTCGGCCTCAGGGGCCCTGTGGGATGTAGCTCCCTCCGTCCACGGTTCCTCTGCTCCTCAGCCAGATGATGCTAATGCACAGAAGGACAGGGTGACAAAACAAAAATGGGGGGAGAGACAGAGGATACACTTGGTCAGTGGCAGCAACAACACCACCGTTGGCGTACACGACACACACACACACAGGGAACCTCCCTACACACTAGGCAATGCACTACCAGTCACAATGCTAGTTACCAGGCCATGGACAGGAATACCGAACGCCAATTGCAGCATACCTGAGACCCACAGAGCCCTGCCCAGTAGTGGATGCCTACTAGCTTGGTTGGAGGTGGTGTTCATCAGCCCCTGTCCAACATGGAACCTACCCTGCAATGTCTGGCCTGGCCTAGGGGCACCAACAGGCCCACATCCCCCACCCGAAGACCACTCCACCACGCACAAGTAGTATGATGTGAAACTGTACTCACCCCCTTGTGGCTGCTGCGATGCCCTCAAGCGCCCATCCAGCTCCGGATAGGCCACTGTCAGTATGCGGAACATCATCAGGGGGGTCAGTGTTCGACGGGCACCCCTTCCTCATTGGGAGGCCATCCCCAGCTGGGCCTCCACCGTCTTCCTTGCCCAGAGTCTCGGGTCCTCCCACAGTTTGCAACAGTGGGTGCGCCGTCTGCCATAGACCCCCAGGGTCCTACGTCCTTGGCGATGGCACGCCATATACCCTTTTTCTGATGGGTGCTGACCTGCAGAGAAATAAACATAGTTAAAAGGTATCAGTCATACCGTCCGGCCTCATGGCCCACCATATCCCTCCCATACCCTTACGCACAGACATTTCACACCATACATGCAGCACGCTGCTTAGGATCCTTCAACCACCCCACCCTTACACGAGGCCCTCACATACAGCACTCAGTGCATTCATGCCCCATGCATCGTGCTCACAGTGTACTCACCTGTTGGTCTGGAGGCCCATACAGCACTCGGTATTGGGGTAGGACCCCATCCACCAGTCTCTCCAACTCCGCAGCGGTGAAGGCAGGGGCCCTTTCCCCAGTAACGCGAGCCATAGTCGGTTCCAGACACAGGTCACAGCAGCACTTGCAGTGTAGGTCCTCTCCTGTTGAAGGTCAGGTAGGAAGTGAGTGAACAGATAGAAAATGGCGGTCATGTCCGCGGCGGTGCATACCGTCACCACCGGCGTACATCACCATTGGCCACTGTAACCCATAGGTTCCAATTACAACCAATGAGGTACTCTACCACCTCCTGCAACGGCGCACAACGTCAGCGGCATTACTTAATTTCTACCTGTCTATCCACACAGAAAGGTGGATGCCATTTCAGGGGGGGGCCAGGCCATGGCACCTAACTACGTCACAGCACACATGGGCACCATTTGGGCCTATACAACAACATACTGTTTCAGTCACAACATGCAAAACACTGTACATTTTGGAAATGTGGAATACTGACAAGATGCTCATCGTTTTGCCCCCTAGATTGCAATCGCTGCAGATGAATAGGAGATGGAGACATCCCCCTGTGTACAGGCCCCTGGTGGACTTGGCAACAATGGTGGACAGGCACATTAACCTCACCTACAAACTTGACAGAGAAATAATCCAAGAGCTGTGTGCCCAATTGGAGCCAGACCTGATCTCTTCTATCCGTCACCCCACTGGGATCCCCCCTCATGTGCAAGTGCTATCTGTGCTCCATTTCTAGGCAACTGGTTCTTTCCAAGTGACAGTGGGCTTGGCAGCAGGAATGTCCCAGACAATGTTCTCAATAGTGCTAACAAGAGTGTTGTCAGCCCTGATGAAACACATGTGCAGCTACATTGTTTTCCCCCAGGTGGAGGATTTGGCCACAGTGAAAGCTGACGTCTATGCAATGGGACATCTCCCCAACATCACTGGGGCAATTGATGGTACGCATATTGCCTTTGCCCCCCACCCCCCCCGGAGAAATGAACAGGTGTTCATAAATCGAAAGAGCTTTCACTCGATGAATGTGCTGATAGTGTTCCTGGCGGACCAGTACATCGCCCATATCAATGCAAAGTATCCTGGCTCTGTGTATGATGCCTTTATCCTGAGAAATAGAAGCATCCTAATCTGTGATGGCTCAACTCCAGAGGCACCGGGTGTGGCTAATAGGTGAGCCCATGGTTCCCACTGAGTATATGATGATGTATGAGTATGGGATTGGCCCTAAGGGTTAGTGTTTGGCCAACAGGTATCCCTCGATATTTTCCAGTGACTCTGGTTACCCTAACCTCTCATGGCTACTGGCCCCAGTGAGGAATCCCAGGACAAGGGCAGAGGAATGTTACAATGAGGCACATGGGCGAACAAGAAGAATTATAGAGCAAACATTCAGCCTCCTGAAGGCCAGGTTTTGGTGCCTCCATCTAACAGGTGGTTCCCTAAACTACTCACCCAAGAAGGTGTGCCAGATCATCGTAGCATGTTGCATTTTGCATGTTGCACAACCTTGCCTTATGTCACCAGGTGCCTTTTCTGCAGGAGGATGAGGCTGGAGATGGGTGTGTGGCAGTGGTGGAGCCTGTGGACAGTGATGAAGAGAAGGCAGAGGATGAGGATGTGGACATTAGAACATCAATCATACAACAGTACTTCCAGTGACACACAGGTAAAACACTGTAGCTTCACCTTACATTGACAGTTTTGTATTGGACATTGTACATGGCAGGCCAATATTCCCACTACTATGGCCACTTACTGTACCCTTTGACATGTCTATTTACAGATTTCTGTGCCCTACTCTGGCTCCTGGTGTGTTGACTGCAGCAAGCTACAGGTCATACCTATGTATATTTTACTGTACAGTTGAATTGCAATGTTTACAGATTGTTAAACAAATAGTTTAATCAATTGACAGACTCAATACTTGTATTTTTTACAAGGGTGTTTATTTATGTGCTAATAAGTGGATGGGGTATTGCTATAGGCTGGGGTGGTGGTGGAGGAGAGTCCAGGAAAAAGTTCCAGTCTATTTGTATCACAGGTGCACTGTCCAAGGGGGCATAGGAAGTGGAACAATGGCAGTTCAAGGTGGACAGGGTAACATAGTGGGACACAAGGGTGACATTCAGGAGAGACTTATTTCCTGGTGGGGGTCTTGGCAATGTTCTCTGGCTTCTGCCTGGATCGCAGGGACTGTTTGCGGGGTGGTTCTCCTTCTGCAGTGGGAGGGGTGCTGATGGCCTGTTGTTCCTGTGGCAGGGCCTCCTGTCCACTAGCTTCAGCAGAGTTGGAGGGCTGTTCATCAGTGTGGCTAGTGTCAGAGGCCCGGTGGTGTGCTACTGCCTCCCTCATGGTGTTGGCCATGTCTGCCAGCGCCCCTGAAATGGTGACCAGGGTGGTGTGGATGTCCCTCAGGTCCTTCCTGATCCCTCCTGCAGCCGCTGGGTCTCCTGCAACTTGGCCAGTATCTGGCCTATCATCTCCTGGGATGCTCCCAGGATGTTGGTGAGTGACTCGTGGAGAGTCGGTTCCCTGGGCCAGTTTTCCCTCCCCCTGTCGCACAGCAGTCCTCCCAGCTTCCCTGTTGTCCTGTGCCTCTGACCCCTGAACCATGTGCCCACTGCCTCTGAACCCAGGTCCCTGATCGTCCTGTGTTTGTGGGGTTGCCTGGGGTCCCTGTAGTGGTGAACACACTGCTGATTGACATTTCCTGGGGACAGAGGTATGGGCCCGCTGGGTGGGTGCTGTGGTGGTGTTTCCTGAGGGGGAGGCTCTGTGGTGGAATAAGACTGTGCCTGGGTAACCAACTCCGGAGGTCCCTGATGGGCCAGGTTGGTCATCCCGATCCAGGCGTGCAGAGTTGCTGTCATCACTGTGGGCCTCTTCTGGGGGGGGACTGGATGTTGCTGGCACCTCCTCTCCAGTGATGTTGTGTGGGGGACCTGTGGGGATGTAAATGCAGTGTTATTGTTTCTGCGTGTGACATCTTGTGCATGGGTGTGTTGCCCTGTATGGTTGTGATTGCCCTGGCAGCTTAGGCTTGTGTGATTGGTGATTTGGTTGGATAGGTGATTGTCTCAAGTGTGCATGCTTTGGTGATGGGTGTCCATCCAGGTCTGTGATGGGTGTCCATGCATTGGTGTTGCAGGCAGGGCTTGGTAGTGGGAGGGGTGGGTTGTGATGGTGGGGTATATGTGAGGTGGTGGAGTGATGGGGGTGAGGGCAGGGGTGGGAGTTTGTGATGGCATGCAGGTGGGGGGGTGATAGTAATAGAGAGTTGACTTACCAGAGTCCAGTCCTCCTGCTACTCCTCAGGATGCATTATTGCCAAGACTTGCTCCTCTCATGTTGTTAGTTGTGGGGGAGGAGGTGAGGGTCCACTGCCAGTCCTCTGTACTGCTATCTGGTGTCTTGCAACCACGGAACGCACCTTCCCCCGTAGGTCGTTCCACCTCTTCCTGATGTCATCCGTTGTTCTGGGGTGCTGTCCCACGGCATTGACCCTGTCCATGATCCTCCGCCATAGCTCCATCTTCCTGGCAATGGATGTCTGCTGCATTTGTGCTCCAAATAGCTGTGGCTCTACCCTTGTGATTTCCTCCACCATGACCCTTAGCTACTCCTATGAGAAACTGGGGTGTCTTTGTGGTCCCTGGGTGTAGTGTGAGTGGTGTGGGTGAGGGTGTGTGGGGTGATGTGTTGGGGTGTGTGCTGTGAGGTGCGTGGATGGTGTATGAGTGATGGAGTATTGGAGTATACTTTTCTTGTGAAAAGCACTGATGACAAATTGGTAAAACAATTGCAAGTACTTATCCCACAGCTGCACCACCAATGTAGGAGGCTAGCCTGGTTTGTAGTGGGTACCCTAAGGTACTTACAACTTATAAGAGGTCCAGTTATCCCTTATTAGTCAAATGTAGGCAGTGCCTAGCAGCTTAGGCTGTCTAGGGGTAGCTGTAGCAGAGCAGCCAAGGCTGAACTGGGGGACATGCAAAGCTCTTGCAATACCACTATAGTCACACAGTACTTATACACAATAAAAGACAATACTCAGTGTTAACAAAGATAAAGGTACTTTATTTTAGTGACACAAGGCCAAAAATATCTTAGAGGCAATACTCCTTCTGGAGGTAAGTATTACACACAATATATACACTAGTAACCAAAACCAGGTAAGTAAACAGTCATAGAACAGTGCAAACAGTGAAAATACAACAAGTTGCAATGGGCCTAGGGGCAACACAAACCATATACTAAAATAGTGGAATGCAAAAGTAGGATTCCCCCCTAGGCAAGTGTACTGTGTAGAGGGGTGGAGGGAGTGTAAGAAAACACCAAAGGTAAGTAAAATACCCCTCCCCAAAGCCCAGGAAAGTAGGAGTAAAGTACATCAAGTTTCCTCAGAACACATTACAAGTCATGATGAAGAATTATGCAAGAATCAAGCAAGATTGCAAGCAACCAATGACGGATTCCTGGACCTGAAGACCTGTGGAGAGAAGAAACCAAGTCCAGAAGTCGATGAAGAGTCCAGGAAGAACAGGAGCCCCTGCCCACCTGGAAGAAGGTGCAAAAGTGGATTCTCTGGTTGGAAGAAAAGTACAGAAATGCACCAAAGAAGATAGCTGCAGGTTCTTGCTTGGTACAAGAGATGTCCCCCGTCAAGTTGTTGGATGCAGGCTGTTTGCGTCACTGGATTCCGCCAACAAGCCTTGTTTCATGCAAGAACGTGTTTTGCTTCCCAGACCCAGGAGGGACCTGGGGATCTTAAATTAAACTGAGGAGACAGAGGGGGCTCTCAGCTCTTCAGTGAGCCCTCAGAAGGCCAGACAGCACCCACAGGAGTCCCAGGACACAGGGACAAAGGAGTTGCAAAGTGCAGTCATCGCAGCACTACACAGGAGGATCCCATGCCACAGAAGAACAACTCAGAAATCTGTGAATCACAGGATGGAGTGCTGGGGACCTGGGCTAAACTGTGCACAAAGAACATTTGGAAGAAGTGCACAGAAGCCCAAGGAGCTGCAGAAGATGCAATGCACAGGTATACTGTCTGGCACGGGGAGGGAAGTGCTTACCTCCACCAAATTTGGACAGCTGGTCCTTTGGACAGACAGGATCACTTCAGTCCACCACCTGTGTTCCAGGGATCACTCTCATCGACAGAAGAGGAGTCCCAGAGTACCGGTCGTTGTTACAGAGAGGAGCCTTCTGAAATGTGGAAGTGTCTCTATCACACCACAGTAGATTCGTTTGGTTCTTCTGGTGCAGGATGAAGACAGGCAGTCCTCAGAGCGTGTACACCTTGGAAACTGCTGGCTGGAGCTGAAGTTGCAGGTCACAGTAGTCTTCCGGGATACTTTGTTGCAGTTACAGCAGTTCCTGGAGCAGTCTGCGGTTGATCCGACTGTCAGAAGCTGAAGCAGAGGATGCAGAGGAGTCTTGGTGGAGTCTTGCACACCGTATCTCAGGAAGCACCCAGAGGAAAGACCCTAAATATCCCTGAGAGGGGGAATGGCTACCTACCCAGGCATTCACCTATCAGGAGGGGTCTCTGACGTCACGTGCTGGCACTGGCCAATCAGATGCTCCCAGAGGATGTCCACACCTTGGAATCCAAGATGGCTAACGCCAGGGACACTCTGGAGGAGCTCTGGGCACCACCCCTGGGGTGGTGATGGACAGGGGAGTGGTCACTCCTCTTTCCTTTGTCCAGTTTCATGCTTGTGCAGGGACTTGGGGTCCCTGAACCGGTGTAGACTGGATTATGCAAGGAGGGCACCTTTTGTAACCTTCAAAGCATTTCCAGAGGCTCTGGGAGGATACCTCTCCCATGCCTGTAACACCTATTTCCAATGGGAGAGGGTATAACACCCCTCTCCTAAAGGAAATGCATTGGAAACCTCAGAGAGCTGGTTTGACAGTACTGGGCGTCCATGGTGGAGCCCCCAGGGTGCATGGAATTGGCCCCCTAATAGCAGATTTGGATTGGGGGTTCAATTTCACAATCTTAGACACCTCACATGGCCATAATCGGAGTTACCATTGTGAAGCTACACATATGTATTGACATATATGTGGTGCACGCTTATAATGGTGTCCCCAGACTCACGAAGTCTGGGGAATTGGTCCTAGACAATGTGGGGGCACCTTTGCTAGTGCAAGAGTGCCCTCACACACAGTAACTTTGCACCTACCCTTCAGTAAATGAAGATTAGACATATAGGTGACTTATAAGTTATCTGGTGCAGTGAAAAATGGCTGTGAAATAGTGTGTGCACAATTTCACTCAGGCTGCAGTGGCAGTCCTGAAGAGAGGTTTGTATGAGCTCCTTATGGGTGGCTGCAGCCCATAAGGATCTCCTGGAACCTCAATGCCCTCGGTACCTAGGTGCCATATACTAGGGTCTTATAAGGGGGGTCCAGTGTGCCAATTAGAATTGGTATTTGGGGTCACTAAACTATAGTGACAAATTTGGTACACAGAGAAAGCATGAGCACTGGAGTTCTGGTTAGCAGAACTCCAGTGACACAGTCAAGCATTCTAACAACACACATGGGCCACAAACTATGAGCACTGGGGTCCTGGCTAGCAGGATCCCAGTGAGACAGTAAAAACATACTGACAAATAGGTCTCAAACTATGAACACTGGGGTCCTGGCTAGCAGGATGCCAGTGAGGCAGTAAAAACACACTCGAAAACACGCAAAACATGGGGGTAACCATGCTAGAAAGAGGCTACTTTCTCACACCCTCCTCCCATCTTTAGATATTACCTGTCCCAAATAGTGGACCTCTGTCTGCACGTATTGCAATTTATTTTTGTCCACTTTCTAACCTTTTTCAGCAAGCATGCAGGGGAGACCAATGATGTCGTCACTACACATGTCTTCATTAGCGCTACAAATCATGATATCATCCACGTATTGTAACAGAGTACTCTTGTATTTTATGTTTGCTAAATCCTTTTTCACTGTTCTGTTAAAAATGCTTGGGGACTCACAGAAGCCTTGTGGGAGCCTTTTATAGCAATATTTGTCTCTCTAAATGTGAATCCAGTCAAATATTCAACTAATCAGAATGCAATGGAATGCTGAAAAACGCATTTTTCAAATCGACCATGGAAAAATAAGTGGCATCTTTAGGAATGTTTGTCAGTATGACTTATGGGTCGGGTACCACTGGAAATTGTGGTATCACTACATCGTTTAGGGAGTGCAAATCCTGAATCATTCTCCAAGTTCCCCCCTTGGCCTTGGGTATCGGAAAAATCAGTGTATTGCACGGTGTCGACCTCTCATATATGACTCCCTGGTCAAGCAACACCTGATTGTAGGTAGGATGCCTTCTTCTGCTTCTTTGGACAAGCGGTACTGTCGTATCCTGGGCAGTATTGCTCCAGGTTTCAATGTAATTTTCACTGGCTCAGCCCCTTTCATCAGTCCCACATCATATGGCCCCTTTGTCCACAACACTTCTGGTACTTTTGCCAAATCTTTTTCTATTATTGTTCTTTCTTGGGCATGTCTGGACACTGTCCTCTATAGTAACTGCACTCTAATGGCAATGTTCATCTTAAATACAACTATCTCAATTTGTGGGTAATCATCAAATTCTTTTTCGTCTGATATATCTCTTAATTTAACCCCAGGATCTGTGAACACTATTGATGCCCACATTTCCTGTCTCCTGTCAACTGCCATTAGCACGGTATATGTTGATCTTATTTCAAGGGTGGATATTTCCAATATAATTTTAGGTTCTACTATGGGATCCACAGCAGTTCCTTTGGTAATTGCACTGCTTTCCCTTGAAGCGCTGGTGTGTGTGCTATCAAGGCACATATGCTGTGCAAAAAAAGCCTCTGTGTCGACAGGAACTGCTCTAACCTGCTGTCCTAGCTCCTCATGAGCTATGAGGGACAGTATTCTGCTCAGTGTGGCACCTGGTGTATGACATACCATTGACCCATCCTCCAAGAAGGAGATTGTCATGTTCAATTTGATTATGAGGTCTCTCCCAAGACTGGTGACTGTGGGGAATATCATAGTGGCCCTTCAATTTGTGTATTTCCCACTATCATGCTTACTGATTTGGTGAATGGAACCCTCCTCAAAAGCCCCAGAAAACCCTTATGTGTCCATTGAGTTACAGGAAAATGGTAGTGTTCCTTCCTTTATACATGATTTGGTGGCCCCAGTTTTGATTAAAAAGCTGTAGGGGTGACCTTCTATGGCAACCGTCACAGGGGAATCCTCATCTGACCTGTGGGGTACTGATAGTATTGGGCACACAGGGGCCATCTGCGGGCTCTGTCATTGAGTATAATTTTGAGTTGGCGTTCCAGCTGATTTTTCGGGTGGTACATAAAAGGGGTTGCCTCCTTGCACTGTTACCTCTCCCACCTGAACCTGTGCTTGTCCTCCCATAGTATTGTGACACCTTGGGTTCCGCCCTTTGAGATCGGCCCCTGTGGTGAAACCCACTGGGCTTGAGGGCCCTGCGGGGGCCCCTGCATTGCTTGTTGCTGGGGTGCCCATTGCACCTGTTGAGGCCTCAACAGCCCCTGCTGGGTATTCCAACCTGGTGCTTTCTCTTCATTTTTGCTGGCCTGTATTCTCTTGCGAAATTGCCCATCTTACTGCAATAATAACATTGTTGCCCTGCCGTATAGCTTCCTTGTCTTTTCCCTTGTATTGACTCTTGCTCTCCTGTAAAACTTCCCTGCCCCTTCCTCGTATCACTTACTGGTTGTCCTCCTGGTGCCTGTACCTGCACTGGTGGTGTGACAGTTGTTGGTGGCGCAGTCACGAGGGCTATTTCTGTACTCAGTTTCTTAAGTTTTTGTTGCACCAGCTTAGCTGCGGCCCTTTCTGTCTGTTCTTTCCTTTCCTTGTCCTTTCCTTGTTTTCGCATAAAATAATGTATTATATGGGCCTGTATTTCAGGCCGTGGTTTAGCTTCTATTCCCACCATTAAATCTAAGCTTGCTTGTATATCGGTGGGAAGGCCTCACTTTAATGCATTATTAAACATAATTACATTTCCTCCAGTGTTTTCCCAGTTACATTCTACTTCCTGCACCCATTGTTCTTTCTTTCTAGTAATGAATTCTGCAATATCCTCAGTCGGCTTTATACTTTCTGCCATAAGGGCCGCAATATCTGGTCTATCTGGATACTTCAGCCATAGCGCATCCCAAACATGTTGGCGGACATTGTTAAAAGATGATCCGTCAAACTGTGTATTTATCAATGTCACTTGAGGGAACCCTGCTCTAACAAAAATTGTGTTTACTACATCTCCCACTTATGAGTTGAGCAAGCTTTTAACATCGCCTAAAGCCAGGTTGACCCCGGCAGTGTGTTTTTCAAAGCATCCTATCCATTTTCCCACACCTTCAGACAGAGGGGGCAATGCCCTCTTTAAATTCTCTTTGTCCATCTGAGGCCACGGCACGTATGTTGGCACCTGCCCTCCCTTAAAAATAAGGGGCAACTGAGTTATTGGTCGGGGGCTTCCTGACCTGAGGCTTAACCTTGGATCTGGCCTAGTACCACGTGTCACTTTTGGTTTGTCTATAGCATACTGCTCCCAGACGGCAAGGCATTCTTGCATGTAGGGGTAGTTCCAACCTGGGTCACCCCCTCCCTGCTGCATGCAGTCTTCTGCAGTAGCTTAATCAAAGGGTTGAAAAGACCCTTGTCACGCCATGGCTTTCTCCCTTCCTTTTTGGTCCACCCTGCCAATTAATCTGAAAAGGGTTGACAATAACAGCTACCCTCATTTTGCCCTATTATCTCTATAGGTGTCAAATCTGTCCTTGTCTTAAGGATTGACCCCCTTTTTGTATCTGTGGCACCTCTTGCTGTCATTAATAACTCTTGTGTAGGGTGTGGGTGAAAATTATATAACCTTCTGTTAACCCCTTATTCGTGCACACTCCTATTAAACCCATTGTCCCAATCCTCATCATCTTCTGCCCCTGTTGCGACCTGTGAGTCATCCGGGGGCTCCTCATATTGTGACATCTCTATATCTGTCTCCTATTCCTCTTCTATCCATTCCTCTGCTGCCTCTCTCAGCGTGTCTACAGACGTGTCTTCAAGCCTACAAATGAAATGCCCTGTAGTCCATTGTCCCGGAGAGGGGCAAGGCTCCTAGACGGCTCTGCCTGCCTCACCATATGCTGCAACTCACCTATTAGCCTGTTTCTCCCACTCCGGTATGGGTCGGTTCGAGGAGCTGATGGGACGGGAGCTGGGGTCACCTCAGCTCCCTGTGCCTCTAACTTCTCCTCCTTAGGCTCAACCCGAACTGGATCCTGGTACCCTGCAGCTGGCAGGATAGGTTAAAGACCATAAGGTGAGTGTTCCCCAAAAGACTCTCCTGGGGGTTCTGTTTGTGTTTGCGCCACTTCCTTTTTGGGCACGGTCGACTTCACCTTTGTCTTTTCATGACCGAATACCCACCATAGTGACAGAAGAGCTTCCCTTTTCTGTCTCGTCTTTTTCTTATACGTCGAGTGAATGTAAGTCAATGTGTGTTCAGCTATGTCCTCGTCAAATGTCCCTTCCTTTGGCCATGGTTGGGCGTGATCCTCAGTGCCTTTATACCACTGCTTACAATATATTAGTATTCTTTTTTATCTGAAGGGAATGTTTTTATCATATGGTCCAGAGGGGTATTCTTGATCCCCACAGGATGTCTGTTTCCTATGTGTACCACTTGCAGTCTGACCACTGCATTGTGTATCTCTTTTTGGCTCTCGTCTCCCTTCTTAATGTCTATTTGCCTTTACCACTGTTGCTGACCTATAGCAGTGATGTGCTGGGACAATCTTACTCAGTGTTACCTGACTTTACATATATTGTTGTGAGACCGAATTGGTGAACGTCAGCCATACTTATCGCCAATCTGTGCAACACATCTTCTATGGTGATATCTAGGGCGGGTGAATTTATTGGGTGTCTGACTGGATTAGTACCTGATGCAATGTGTGTTATAACGTTGTCATGTGTGTAGATAGCTACTTGTGGTGCTTGGGATGTGTTTAGCCATTTATTGTTTAAGGTTGTGAAATTACGGATATCTGTGAGAAATGCCTCAATAAGAGCCTCTAATATGATGGGTAATTGTGTTATCATTTCAAACCGCAGGGTGTTGCATGGGCATGGAGGTTACCCGAGAGCCCATTTAAATACTACTTTTAACTCAATGGTATCTGTTTCCTGCCACAGAGAGTCATCAACCTCACTCATAAGGATGTGTTATCAATCTTCACTTACTTTGGGATGTTTTATTCTGGCACCCTGTGTTTTTAGCTACACTAATTATTCCCCACTTACGGGACACTTGAGGGGTGTCTATTGGGATGTTAAAAATATGGCAGAGATCTTGCACCTTCTCCTCCTCACTTATAACTGACTGCGTGACAACTGGTGGGGGCACCTGCCATTTCTCTATAACTTGACTCTTATGGTTATAAAACACTGTACTCTTTTTGTCCTCCTTCTCACTCATTACTCATAAAATGCATCCACTTGTTACTGTTGTGCTTTTCAGGTTTGCAACCAAGGGTCTGACCGTGCTCAGGGCAGAGTCAACTGACACCAACCATCAGGTTGTCCCCTTACCTAAAGTCAGACTCCCCATTGATACCTCAGCCTTGGTCGCTCTCCCTAAAAGATGCCTTCCAGATGTGTTAAATCTGGGAATTTGGTGAGCCCGGCATCTGACTCATTCAGAGCAAGGTCTGCTGGCGCCGGTAAAATGACCGTCTCTTACCATGTCAGGCTTCACACTTGTTACCTGGTTCACCTTACTACTTCTACTCTGACCCTCTGGATCTAACCAGGATACCTGCTGGGCATTCCCAAATGAATGTCCCTTCCAGTGGCTGCCCCCCTGGTTAGTGCACTGCTGCCTGTCATACTAGCTAGTCTTCAGGTCTGACCGGGAAATCACAATTCATTTTTAACATAACAACATAACATTGCATTTAAACCCCACAGCTAGTCTTCCGGTCTGACCGGGAAATCACAGTTCATTTTTAACATAACAACAGAACATTGCATTTAAACCCACATAAAACATCCATGCATTCCCTCATATTATAGTTGCCAAAAAGAATCATGCAATTAAAAATAATAAGGTACGAAGCACAACCTCTTCTCACCTTTTAGGATAGCAACATCTGGAACCCCGACCGCCTGTTTGAATAGACAGGTGTATGCTCACCTGATTTGCGCGCAGTGATCTATTCAAGCAGTGCAGGTGATGCCTCCTTCAGCCGCAGTCCAGGGAAGAGACGACAGCTCCTGGCTGGATACGTCAGATGTTGTGGAGTCAGGAAATGAAAGAACGACACAACTCTTTTTAGCAAATAATATGAGCATGCATGAATCACTGCCGGGAGGGCAGCACAGCTCAGTGACTGATGCCCCACTCAACTTTGTCATCACCATCAACTTCTTTCATAGTTTCAAAATACCTTGCATGCGTCTTATCACTTGTCATGCATAGTGATTTAAGCGCTTATTTGGTACATTGTTATCTCTACTTACGTTAGCACAAAGCAATATTTCTCCTTGGGAAAGCATCTAATTACAAATTTACAGAAAAGCGAAGGTTACACATCTGTCATGGAGACCTTTGCTAATAATCACGGTATTGTTGATCTCATGTTCTGAAGCCTATCAGTATGTCGTTCCTCAGCTAGCTCCATGCTTGGAAACATTTCTGTCTATCCTCCCTTGCACAGCTGCTGGCCTTCAAGCATCAAAGCTGATTGTGTTCCCTTTCCAAAACCACCATGATGTACACTTTCCCTTGTCAACTTGGATCAGAATGTGTGCCCTCCCTGTGAGTGTATCAAGTTATGGCCAAGCTTTCGTGTTGTGGCCTTCTACTTCTAGCTGCATTATGAATAAATGTTTCTGCTCGTCCCTGTCCTTGCACCCCAGCATCCTCTCTATCCTTGGCTCTCTATTTGGACAGCATGAACATTTTAGGCCTGTAGTCTTTTCTAACCATGTACGATTCTGCACATTTTCCTCCTAATTCATGCATCAGCAAAAGTGGGCCTTCCTCTTTTTTCATATTTTGAATAAAACTTGGATACGTAGAAGAAAATACTAGACTGCAAAATGGTGTCCCTTTTGATATCAGCTCATCTGGTAACATTTGAAACTGATGAACATTTTTCAGGGCCATTTGCTTTTGGAAGAAATTTGCTTAAATTATCTTTTTTCCTCCAATCCTGGTTTTCAACCAGAGCAGCCAAGCTCTCTGTGGCCTGTCTCTTTTCATTGACATTAGAACTATGGACTGGCAGATCCTGGGACCCTTGGTACTGCTGGCATGCGGACTAGGCTGTCAAGTAAGTTATCCACAAGGCACAGATCCAGATGACCACTGTGTAGCTGTGGGTAATTCACCAGAGTCAGTTTTTATATTCTGATACATCCTGTTTCTTATGGTTATGCCGTTGTTAGTGTGAATGCAGAATTATAGATGTACTGTTTGTGTTAATCAAACTTGACTTGATTTTCCCGAGATGTTTTTAATGACAATGACAGACTCAGAGAAACACTGTGGTTCCCACATTAGGGCACTGCGCTCTAAGTCTGAGGCCTTCATTTGACAGCCTAATGCATTCTGGCATCTGTACTCTAGGATACTCCATCAGCCATGATGTAGTCTACAAATGGCTTCCACCTGAGCCGACTAACAGCCACAACAACCAATTCCTTAAAATAAACAGTTTCTACTGGCTTTGCCAGTGCTTGTTTGGTTTTACTAATCATTGCCTCTGGATGCTCGGAGGGGACACTTCAAAAGCGCAGGTCCCATCAACGAGCCTGTTAAGAGAGCAGTGCACTGCCACCCAGCTCACTAGCTCATGAAATGAAAAGCTTGTTTACTGGTAGCGCTGTTCTGCCACAGGAGGAACTCTCGTTGTCATTTGATACCTGACAGTTTGCAGGCACTTTTGTGACTCCGTTTCTTCTCATCATGAATCTCAGAGAAATCAGTGGATGAGTGCATCTCCTAGATTCAGCCAAGCTAGGGACATTTTTTCCGATTGTCTCTCCAGTGGGTTATTTCGTCCCACCGAGCAACGTTACTCATGAGTAAACAAGATAACCTGCACGTTCCACCCAGCTTCTCTGCAACGTCCATTAACCCGCTGAGCCACGTTGGTAAAGCTGGGACGTCTATGCGTCCAGTGCACACCAATCCGTGGAGTGAGCGTTTAACCAACGGCGCTGATGTACTAAATACAACTGAACTTACAAGGCAGCGTGTTTTTTTTTTTTTTTTTTTTAAGCGAATACAGAACCGGGGCACTTTTACAAACGCACACATTTGCATCCCAAATGGACTCTCTCTGCACCTGTCTTTCCTGCCTGCAAGAAAGTCGTCGCCTTCCTTAATATGTTCCTATCTTTCTTTTTAAACCAGTCTTCCTCTGCTGCCCTTTGTTCCGTGGGCTCTAAAAGCCGACAGTACCGCGGACAGGAAGGAGCATCCGCGCTCCTCTGAGTGCTGCTCGGGAGGCAGATGGTTAATAATGTGTGTAACTGTGTGTGTGTGTGTGTGGAAAGGACGGGGGAGGGGAGAGGAGGAAAGGCTGAACCCCGAGCAGCCAATAGCCGCCTCCTGCTCCTCAGCACCCAGAGTGGAGTATCCGCGGAGGGAGGACTCCTGCACGAAACGGCAACTTGTCCTGTGTGTGTGCGAGTAGGGCGAGCAGGGTGTCAAGGCGCTAATTGGAACGAGAGGAGCAGACAGAACAGCGCTATTCAAGGGGGTGAGCCACACTTCACTGGAATTCACCCCTTTCCAGAGCGTGTCTAACCTTCTGAGGTAGAAGACAAAAGGACCCCTTCGTCTGCAAGAATGGACCCCAGCAGCCCCAGGAAAATCCAGTTTACTGTACCCCTGCTAGAGCCCTATCTAGATCCGGAGGCTGCGGAGCAGGTGAGAGGCAGCGCTGCTGTGCGGGGCGCGGTGTGGGGAGCCTTGTCTGCAGCGAGGGAGTGGAGCGATGGAGGGCCGTTCAACAATGTACAGAAGATGTGTGCTGAAGTGCTGGTGGTCAGCAATGTGAAGAGCGTGCTTGCTAATCATCTTCTATCCTGTCTGAGAGGGCGACGGCAACTATGTGTGCACCATTAATGTCTGTAAGGAGTGTGCGGCGGGGCATCTGCTAAATGTGCAGACTCATTGTCTTAAGGACTTGCCACGAAGGGGCACCCAGCCATGTCGAGAAACGTTTTCTTAAGGAGTGTCATGAGAGGCTTGGTCTAGCAATGCGCATTATTATTATCTGCAGATTTTTTTCGTAGAGCAGGCGTTCTCTATGGGGTTCTTAGAAGGTACATCCCCGAAAGTGCAGCATCATTGCCTTAAGCGGCGCGCCGAAGAGGGTCATCCGGCACTGCAGATCGGGACAGAAAGAAGGGCTCATTCTATGATACGTGTCTTCTTGCAAGTGCTAAAAGGGTCACCTAGTTATGTGTATAAACTACTATCTTCCAGTGAGTGATACGAAGTGGCATGCAGTTATGTGTATAACATGTCTTCTTATGTGCTGAAACGGGACATTCGGCCCTGTAAAGAAACACTGTGTACAGGAGAGTGGATTGTGCTATGAAAGGAGCGATATGCGGTGTGCAGATGTGGTTTCTTGTGAAGTGTGCTGAGAGACAGATGAGATCTTAAAGGGCTGTCAGTAAGTAATGTGCAGGAATCGTGTCTTCATGTGGTGTGGAGACTTCCAGTAATGTGCAGAATCACTGTCTTCACTTTTGAGTGAGGGGGGCACCCATTAATGTGCGAATCACTGTCTTCGGAAGTTGGCCAGGGAAGGGGGCATCCAATAAGATGCGATGTCACTTTCTTGATTAATTGAATGAAGGGACAACCAATAATGTGCAGAATCACTGTCTTCGGAAGCTGGCCAACGAATGGGACATTAAATAATGTGCTAAATACCTGACTTGTGGAGAGGGCATAGCTAGATGTGCAGAATGGCTGTTCTGGAATGGAACCCAAATTCATCCCAGGGACAATATTTAAAACAACCCCATACAGCAGGAGGCCATGTGTAGATTTGATGTCAGTGTTGAGGATGGTAGTCTCCCAAGCTCTGAAAGCTGTCCTTTGGCTCGTAGTATACCAGGTAGATCACCTAACCGGCAGACTATGTACACCTCAACCCTGCTTCTGAAGATGGTGGACACATGGCCCATCCGACAATCTGCAGTCACTTTGTTCAAAAGGTTGCCGAGTGAAGGAACATCCGGTCACGTCATCTTCTGGAGCAGGCAGAGACTGGCGTTTGGTACTGTGCATGGTAGCTGACTCCTTGAGATGGCGTGGGTGAGAGAAGCGTAATTCTAGTCAGGTGCGTACATTCTTTGGACCTCGATGAGAGAGCGTACATCCAGGAGTGTGAGAATCGCTGTATTCTGGAGCGAGCCTGACAGAGAGGATGCATCCAGTCATTTGCAGAATTGCTTCTTCTGGAGCTGACTGAGAGAGGGAAAATCCATCCCTGTGCAGATTTGCTTCCTTCTGGGACTGACTGAGCGATGGAACACCCAGTTATATGCAAAATTACTGCCTTTTGTAGCAGGCTGGGACGGGATGTTCTGTACTGTGTTGTATCTGTGTTTTGGGGGGGAACTGGTCTGGCTACACGAGGAAACATCAGGCATGTGCATAATAGCTGTCTTCTGGAGTTGGCTTAGAGGAGGTACTCACAGTAACCGTTTTCTGTGCGTGCCAGACACATGACATTCTATATAGTGCAAAATCGCTGCCTCCTGGAGCTGGCTGAGGGAAACGTAAAGCCACTGCCCTCTTGAGCTGTCTCTGAGACGGGACATCAAGTAATGTGCAGATTCCTTACCCTGACGTGTATGTGTGCAAGAACGCTAGACATGTTGGATGTGCATGATCTGTGTCTACGGTTGTACCAGGAAGAGAGAATAAGCATCTTCATGCGTGCAGAGCCTTTTCTTTATGTAAAGAGCGAGGGGTGTCAGGTAATGGTCTGGACATGTCTCTTTCGAAGATTTCCGAGAATAAGGGAAAGAGCGTAACTGAAGCCTCATTGTTACCTGCGGGGTGTGAAGATAGGGGGCATCCCGCCTGGTACAGGCTCATTGTCTTCAGGTAGTTAGTTGAAGCAGCGCGCGACCGCCTTGTAACGCAGCTGTGCATCAGGGTGGTACTTCCGGGCAGGCACGAGGCGCGCTGGTATCCGCCTTCCAGGAATCACTCGCTTGCCTTAGGCTTCCCAGGGCAGCAGGGGCGGTGTCCCACCACCCACTCTATGCACGCGCAGAGGGCAGTGCGGGCTCTCTCGTGGAGAGAGACCGTGCCAATGAAGAAGCGACAGTGGGGGGCGGAGCTGAGCCAGGTATAGGGGTACTACGAGGATAGTCAGGCCGATGGATATCGTGACTGAGGACCATCAGCCTAAGTATATGGGACACGTTCTGAGGTAAATGGCCTGTGAGGGACCGGGCTGCCAAGGACAATGGTAGCTATAGGAGGCCCTTGATGGTATATAAGGATCGGGGCTGAGGTTCACCACCACAGACATATGGCTCCAGTCCCGTGGAAAAGACAAATACGGATCAGGGGCCACGAGCACCACTGGGCATGACGACCGACACTGACCGGGCTGAGGACTGTGACTATGGGGCGAGTAGTGCAGTATGAAGATTAGGACAGTGAACACCACCGCTGACATATGGCAGCAGTACTGAGATTCCAGGATGAGTAGGGGCAGAGACTGTGGCTGTTTAACTACAGATGCAGAGGATCACACTGAACAAGGGCTCGGAATGAGGAGCTCACTGGATATTTGGGAGTGCTTAGCTGAAAACAGAATGCTGGGATGACATTTTAGAGAATGTATAAGGTCAGATCAAAGGAGGTGCTGCATGATTACAGTGCTGGGCCAGTTGGAAAAAAATGGAGACTATACTTGAGGAACAATAAAAGTATAGTCGATAGTCGGGATTGGCGATAATCGTCTGCGCTTTGAACAATAACATAGCTGGTTGGATGGTGTATAATGAAGATCCATGTGAGATGCTTTAGTAGAGCTTTCTGTGGTGACAGGGTGGACAGCTTTGTGATCCACGAGGCTGCTTTAATAGTACATTTTAAGGGAGTGAGGTGTGGGGTAATTGAGCAGGACTGTATCCCCCCCCCCCCCCCCACACACACACACACACTCACACACACACACACTAGCGCGGTTACGGCTGAGTAGCCTCAGCAGATCTGTTTTAGACAGCAGGGCTCGAAGCACAACCGCGGAACTTTAGGAGAGGTGCACTGTATTTCGGTTCTGGTGCAGTGGTTCATTCTGAAGGTCAGACTTGGGGAGATTCCTCGGAGTTGTACTGGATAATAGGACAGGCACATTTGTGCTTGTTGAGGGTCATGAGGAGGATCTTTAACAGAGCGCAGCCTGTACCTGAACCCAAGGCCTGTGCACTAGTTTGGTTAGTGGGAACTTTAGATGTGATGTTTTTGACGACTATAACGGAACGGTTAATTTTCAAGGTCAGGGATGATGGGCTTTGGTAGTGCCGTGTGGGCTCAGCTCACTCATGCTAATGTCAATGCCGAAATATGTCGACCAGGCTGCCAGGAATTCCCAGTCTATAATAGTAGGATTGACCCGAGGACAGACACGTGCGTTCCTTTTGCTGAAATCGCGGGCATGGCCAAAGGTAAGGGTGGTGGGAAGGGGGAGGAGCGGGGGGCGGCGTTGGAACTGCCCGCTCGCACTCGGATCTGATCCCCAGAATAGCAGCGTGATTTAAAGGTTATATGACTGGTCTGCTGGCCGAGCTCGGTGGAGGTGCAATGAGGTCGCAGAAGGGACTGACAAGCAGGGCAGGAGTGCACTGCCAAAACAGCTGACGGTGCAGAGCGAGAGGCCGCGCGGTCCCCTTCACGACATAATTAGGACAGTTCCAGGCTTGTGTTTGTCACCACAGGACTGGCAAGTGAGGTCGATGTTGGGGTATCGTCGGCTGCATTAACGAGCGGGGATATATAAGGGTACTGTAACCAGATGACTCGTGTTTATCAAAATTAAAGTGCACCGACAGGGCATGTGAGGTTGTAGGCGCAAAAGTAGTATAAACCAACAGGGTCGGATTGAGACCAAAAATAACCCCCCAAAAGTGGCCCACATTTGTAAAGCGCGACCTCTAACCAAATATTTATTGGTTAGTATGAGAAGGCTAATTTTTGGAGAAATCTGTGGTACATTAACCCTTTTAATGCTTGTAGGGTCCATAACATTGTTGAAGACTGGGAACACTGTAGCTGTGAAAACTGAATACTTATTCCAGCCTCAACACCTTGTACAATGTTACAATAATCCCGTTCCCTAATCAACAAGGTCCTTGACCCTGACTATAATAGCAATCAGAAATCTGGTACAAAGCAAGGGGCAAAAAGGTTTAGGTCAGGATTCCCGGAAAAAGAACTTACAATGACAAAAGAAAGAGAAAAAGTAGCTCTGAGATTCCTACACTTGATGATCCACTGCAGAGGAGTTTCTTAGAATTGTCAGTGGCACTCGCCTTTGTTTTTGCTACCTTTTTTTAATAATACAAGTAATTAATAATATTATTCACTAGTATAATAAAAGAAATGGCCACCCTTGCTGCTGCCTGAGGTAGCAAATCACCTGATGGCTGACAGAGCGGCTCAGAGGCACTTCCAACAGCCATCAGAGAGATTGACGAGGGCTAGCAAGTCCTATCCTTGACCTCTGAATTCCGCCATGC
Source organism: Pleurodeles waltl (assembly GCF_031143425.1). Lineage (NCBI taxonomy): Eukaryota > Metazoa > Chordata > Amphibia > Caudata > Salamandridae > Pleurodeles > Pleurodeles waltl. The sequence continues at coordinate 165,137,479 of NC_090443.1, read as the reverse complement.
TCAAGACCTCCCCATTAGTGACATGTGGTAGTGTCACTGATACAGGTAGCCCTGTGCGCTTTTGTCATAATCCCTACCATGCCCAGGGCTGCCCATCAGTCATGCTGTCAGCTCATCCTCTCCCATCTCATCACAGGGGAGAGCGGTTGGCAAAAACCTCACTCATCTCTCCCTGCCTTATGACAAGATGGGAGAAGATAAACTGAAAAGGCAAGAAACTGTTCAGCTGTAGCCTATGGACCACTGTGCAGACTCCTACTTTGTGCTTCAGTTCTCGAGGATGAAAGAAACAGTGTACCTACCCTGAGAGCCTGTCGTGCGAGAGCGCATTTGTGTGTGTATGAGTGATAGTGTAACTAAGTGAGATTGTATGAATGGGAAAAAGTGAGACTAAGTTAGAATACTAGAATGAATAAAAGTGAGTGCAAGAGAGTGTGAGCTAGAGTGATTAAGTACGAGGATGAGTAAAGGGGGTAATTCTTGGTGTTTGATGTACCCAGGATGCAGGCACATAAGCTGTAATTCTTGGGGCATATGGGACACCTGTATCAAAAGTCTGCTGCTGACAAACTGGGCATAATTCTTGGGGCGAGTGGAACCTACGGTAAAATGCAGACACTGGCATATTGGAGGTAATTCTTGGCATATGTAATGAGACACCTATGGCAAAATGCTTGTGTTGGCGCAATATGTTCATCCTGCTGTCCAGATTAAGTAAAATAGGTATACAGGGAACAACCAGTAGCAGCTGCTGCCAGGAGGGGTTGAAGGGGCAGGGGGCAGCGCGTGGAGTGTGGGATGGCAGGGATGCAATTAAAAAAACAAAACTTACATGCCGCCTCCAATGTACGGCGCTCCAGCTGCCTCTCATCTTATTTCTTTCTCCCTATCGAATCCCAACGCTTCCCTCATGCTGTTACCAGCATGACAGAAGGCCCAGGATTGGCCTGAGCGGGCACAAATGCTGCTCAGAGAGGGAGTAGGACAATGCGCTTAGTATCCTCCCGGCTATGCAACACAGCTGGGTGAAGAGTTCTAAGTGCGCATGTCAGTTTGTCTGGCCTCGGAAGGCCAGCCAAACTGACATGAGCTCTTAGAAGCGCACAACCACTCCTCCTCACTTGTTGAGGTGGAGGGTGCTGGCCCCGCCCCGCCTACGCAAGCAGAAAAATAAAGGATAATAAAATCCTTTTATTATCCCTTTATTTTTCTGCTTTCAGCAGAGGGGCCGCCTGTGGGAACAGCCCTAACTTGGCTTGAGCACTTTTCTATCCAGATGTTCCTTCCAGATACATTCAAGGCAGCAGAGGTCCAAACAATACCACTTACCTTACAGGGTGCCAGAGGGGTCCATTCTAAGCCCTCTCTTATTCAATCTTTATATGAGTCCTCTAGCAGAGATCATGGAATCCAATGGGCTTACCCTGTTTTCTTATGAAGATGACACCCAAATTGTGGTATCCTTATCTTCTCAGGACAGTCATCAGATAGAACCTCATAACATCTGTCTTGGCCGAGTGGCAGCTTGGAGGAATGCAAACTCCTTAAAATTAAGTGGCAATAAGAGGGAGGCTCTACTTGTGGGCAACAATCCACACCTCTGGGGCCTCATCTGTGGCGAGACATCCTGCGTCACACCCCTTAACTGATACATGTAAAAGAACCTGGGGGGGTGGATTGACAACAAACTGAATATGGACCATCAAATTAATAAAGTTGCTGGTACCTCTTTTGGCATCTTGAAGATGTTTTGGCATATTGAAGTGGCTCAAGAAGATTCGCATGTATCTTTCAGCACCAGCTCAAAGAACAGCAGTCCAAGTGCTGGTAGTCTCCAGATTGGACTACAGCACCACCCTTTACTTGGGCGGTACAACATTTTCATTAAAATGACTCCAGACTGTTCAAAATATGGCAACTAGGCTTTTCCTTCCTCTCCTAGATATTCTTCTTCTGCACTTAGCTTCATACTCTTCACTGTCTGCCTGTTAAGCGGCAGACACAATACAAAGCTCTTTGCTTTATGCATAAATGCCTTTTTTAACACAGGCCCCTTGTATCTGCGTTCTCTGGTTTAACGGTATAATCCCAGTTGTTCGCTCCACTCAAGCTCTCAGGACATAGCAAAGGTCTCAAGAATCAAGGGAACCTGCCAAGGACGTTGGTCATTTGCTTTTTTGGGACCTAACCCTACCCTATTCTTTAAGAACATGTAATTCCCTTACAGAATTATGCAAAGCTCTTAAAACATGGCTGTTTCCTTCCCTTCCACCCCACTAGTTCCCGTGCTGAAGCCTTGGTAGGCCCTGTATTGAGTGCGGCACTGGGAAACCTTGTTTGGTAGCCATGCACTTTCTAAATCTACAAATCATCATCATGTTGCCTATGGGATGCCGGTGTGAAAATGCTGGAATTGTGATTCAACAGCCACTGTATTTTCCACATAATTATGGATTTGCTGTATCTGTCACTTAATCCTTCATCCACTGCATAGCATGGAGATTTCTAAGAAAATAAATGATTGTAGCTCAGTTGGTTTAAAAGTTACTAAAACTTGACGGCATGCGTTCCTGCACTTTGAAAGGCCTATCTTAAATGTTGACTGATCATCATTCACTTGTTTTTTTGTATTTAAGTGTTAACCTGGTACTAATGAGGTGAAACAATTGCCCAGACTGGGTTACAGTGTTTTAAAGTGACAAAATAATAAAGCAATGCCATCACAAAAGTTGCATAATTTCTTTTTGTGCTCCAAAATTTAGTCAACCATGCTGCAGAATTTGGTCCTCTCCTGACGCATAATTCCGGTGGCCCTGATTATAACTTCTGAGCTGCAAGTAACAAAGGGCCAGATGTATCAAAGGGTTTTACCCATTCTGTGTCTCTGGGAAAATGTGTTGGTACATATGGCCCAAAAACCTCTAAACAGTAACCCACTGACCTTTCTACATGAAATACAAATCTGTGATCTGCCAGCCACATACTGTGATTTAAAGCAGGTACATAAACATAAATATTCTGAGTTAAAACTGACTAGACAAAACAAGATCTCTCCAGTGTTTATGTGAAAAAGATAGGCATGTGCTGGGTAAATTACTTAATGAATTTTAGATCACCAGGTCGAGGTGAAAATGGCCACAACACCTGGCCTGGCCTTCCAGCGAGGACTTTCTGCTTTTGTGTACTCCCACACCGCTTACCACTATGACCTAAATTTGAAGTCCTGGTGGAGGAGAGGTCAGGTGAAAAGTGAATGACAGTGCTTCACTTCTGGACAGGGATAACAACATGGGGACCGAGGTGAGAACTGGCAACTAGGTGGGAATGGACAAATAACCAGAGCAACAACTGGCCTCTTCACACTTCTCCTTTACCTGCTCACCATGGCCTTAATGTGGTGACTGGAGGAGGAGAGTTGGGAAACAATGTTGTTTCTAGATTCAGGTCCAGCTTCAAGGGTCAAGCCAACCTGCCCCCTGCCTCAAAGAATAGCACTATGTTTCTGTAGCCTGCATGCTGGCCCCAAAAGATAATGTTGTGGGCATGGCAGGGAGGACAATAGGACACACTGTGAGCAGTTGGCAGAGGCCAAAAAAAAGCTGCTTCCTGCTGGCACTTAGGCACCGGGCCATTGCCCACTTTACCAAATCGACCCTGTAGGTCAATCCTTTCATTGTGACTACAACAGGTCTGTGCAAAGTTATTTCTATGATGGCAAAATCTTGTTCAATTTAGAAACCACCCTGAATGCAAAATTTGTATTTGCGGGTGTTTAAAAAAAAATTCCATTTTGCGTAATGCGAAATGTCATTTTTTTTGCCTGCAGGAGACTGGCTGGAGTAAAGAATGTGTTGTGGGACACATGTTCGACTCAATCCGGTCGTCTCCTGGTATTTTATATTCATGAGGTATGCCCTAGCCTGAAAATGTTAACTTCAGAAAACAGTTAAAGATAATTTGCGCAAAATGCATAATTTTGCATATTTATTGTTGAAACTGCATATATCTTGAAAAGAAAGGGAAGAAAGATGTCTCAATATTATCATAGTTCTACAATGGTTGAGCCATAACATCAGAACCATGGTGCTATTTGACAAGGATCATTAAAGTAGTCCTGCGTATCTAAAGGCACAAATGAGAATCTATTGGAATACGGGGTCACTGCCCTTGAGGTGGTGGTCTTCCACACACATTATGGTGACCAGTAGTCTAGGGTGACAGTCTAGTCACTCATAGATTATGAACTTATCTATAGCAGGGTTTCCCACTCGTCCACTTTCTAGAACATGCAGTGGAGAGAAGAGGCGCGTCCAAAGTACTGTTAATGGTAAGTGTGGATGGGGCTTAAAGAATGAATGGCAACCACAGGCTGTCATGGTTTAAGAACATGCTATGTGCACTGGGCTGTGTTCCAGATATTGGGCCTGGTTGTAGTGGTATTGAGAGCTAGCTGCGACCTGACGGGTAAGATTACTCCAGGGGTTTATAGCATTATCACACGTCTCCATATTACCACATGAAAGGAAATGGTATCCTTGTAGAAATCAGACATGCAGTCATGTATAGAAGTCATGCAATATTGGGCACGAAGGTGGTATATGTGGCGGTTATTTTGACCCAGGCCTGAGAACACCGCATTCTGCACGGTACATTGATTCATCCTGGTGAAAGTTTGCTAACTAATCATAGCATGTAAAGTTGACTTTATGACAAGACACACAGGTGGTGCATGTGAGTGAGAGGTAGACCGGATAGGACAAGGAGATAATGTGATGAGCATGATAATCACCTGTATTATATTCCATTGATTGAGCAGGCAATACACTTTCTTGTGAGAATTATTCACTCTGGAGGTTGAGAGTTAAGTCTGTTTGATTTACTCACATACAGACTTCTTTAAAGGGATATTTACCTCCTAGATCATAATCCTTGTATGTCGTTCTATAGACTGCCAACTAGTTGGTTACGGAATTAACTTGATGTGTTCATACTCCATTACCTAGTGAGTTTAGTATAGCATTTTTGGCTTATTCTCAACAAATAGATTACACGTTATCGTAAGTGGCCCTTTTGCTTTCTTTCATAGGTGTACTTTTTTACAGAGAACTAGTTATGATAAGACCCTGCGATTAACCTAAGGGCTGAAAGGTCGAAACTAGATCCCCTGATAATAGATTGTTTACATTGATATCGTTTGAGGAATGTCTTTCAGAACAGCATCCTAGTTGTCTATCTAGAGGATACCGGGGATCATTACTGTATGTTTGATTTTGGTTTTAATTTTACACAAACACTTGTGCACCTCACTTTCACTGCGTCGTCTGCACTTTGTTTTTTATGATAAATTGAAGTCTTTCACCCATGTGATTTTTGGAGAAATATGTAAAAAGACTGCAAATTGAACAATGAAGTCCAGCATTGTGTATTGATCACAAGATATTGAATGGTTTGGGCTTCGATCATGGCACCTCGAATTGAGTTTGAGCAGGTACACATCAATATAAATAAGATACCACAGGACCACTCTCATTATTAGTGTTTCTTCTTTTCTATGCATTTGTGGCCAGTGATTAGATTTAGTATTTGACAGGCGTGGTTACATACGCTGAGAATATGTTTGATTCTGCACAGAAATGTGGATGATTTTGGAACACGTGAGCTAGGCTTTAATGCTAAAATTTCATATTACGAAACATATGTTAAAAGTCGTAGGTAATACGAATTTACCATGCAGTCTAAAAATCTATGCTATGTTTTGACAGCAGATGAAAAAATATATCCTTTATTTGAACTCAACATGTCTGTACGCTCTTCAAACGCCTCGCAGGCCTGTAGACAGTCAGCTGCCTTCCTAGAGCAACAGTTATTTCTCTTTTCAAATAGAGCCCTCGTGGCTGTGCCTGAAGACGTCAAAACACCAGACCTTCAGAGCAACATTTGGGGGAAGAGAGAGAGGAAGGCAAAACAAATGAATTTCCTACCCATGGAGATACCACAGAGCAGGTTTAGGGTGCTTTGTGTGAAATAACTGTTATTAGAGAAGTGCAGTTGCAATGGATCAGACTTCAGGTGCTGAATTGGTCACAGCGAGAGCTGTGTGTTGCAAGAGCAAGGAGCATGCTGTCAAGGTTCTGTTCTGTAGGCACAGCTCTGGGAGATACCAGTACTACAATAAAAAGGATATGTATTATCAGGAATCGGGTGTAATGATATAGTTATGGGGATATTACTGGAGAGGTTAGGTAATTTAAAATTAGAATCAAGGTGCTCTAATTATTGTGCCAAGCCTTAGGGCCTCCCAGTACTTGAACAGTGGTGGGTTCTGTAAAGCGGGACTGAGGTGTGTTTAAAGCAAAGCATAGAGATCTAGGGCCAGATTTATCATTGGATTTAATTGCCCTTACTTCATGCATGGTGTTGCAAGGGCAATGCAGTCCTTAAGTCAGATTTACCAAGCAACGCAAGGCCACCTTCTGTGGCCCTGCATTGATTGGTAAATGTGGAGTAAACCAAGACAACGCAAGTCACTGCCTTGCACTACTCAGCCCTGGGAAGATATTCCATAGTTGGAGCGTGGATGTTCCCACAGATCCACCAATGGATTTTGGCACACTCCCAGATTTACCAAAACTGGTAAACCTGGAAATATGTCAAAATACTATGCTTGCCTCAGAGAGGTGCCAGAAAGAGAAATATCTTTATCTTTATTTCTCTTTGTTTTTCACTCTTTCTATGTGTGCTGCAATGTACAGCACACTGAGGAAAACACCTCTAAGATTTGTTTTTGTTCAGGAGGGTGTCCATTGCTGCACAAAAATAATCCTGCCTAAAACACAGGAACCCTTGCACGATGACACAAGGGTGCCTGCAATGGGGCTAGGCTGCAATAACTGTGCCAACGCAAGGAGGGAGCAGGAATGCTCCACATCTTGATAGATAAGGGGCATTCCTGCCCTCCTCCTTTAACCCTGCGTAGCAGGTTGTCTTGCTGCACTGCACTGCGTCAGATAATGACAAATCTGGCCCCCAGTGTTTGCACTGTGTTCGACTGCTTAGGTGATGACTGTGGCGCATTGTCTGTGCTAAGCCCTCCGTTTTTCCAGTATATGAGTTGCGGTAAAAATTGGTATAATATTTTAGTACTGAGATGTATTTACAGAGATATATCTGGGATGGGTAGTTTACTAGAAAAGCAGGAGATCCTGCAGGTTAGTATATTCTGTTTGCATAGCTGGTTAGCGTGACAGTATTAAACGTGCAGGGTGTGCCTCATATTGAGGTTAGGGAAGAGCAAAATTGAGTGTTTGAATTTATATTTATAGAGCACAGCTGTAAGCAAGGGGGCCTTTTAATATAACGTTTGGATACATGGAGCATTTATAACATTGGCTTCCAATAACTAAATCTTTGGATGTCTAGTGCGATCACAGTTAATTAGCCAAGCAGTAAGGAGGGAGAACGATAGAGCCGGAAAATGTTTGTTTTTAGATTTTACAGGAAGTCAGCAGATTTCAGATTTTTTAAAATCAATTTAAAGGATCCGGTGCCATGGTTTTGGGAAGAGGCAAGGAAAGCCTGTACTGTGATCTTAATGCGACCTCCATAGTCAGTGTAATTTGTCCTCTTAATTTATGTTTGTAGTATGTGAGTTTCAAACTATAGCCTGGAATCTCTCCTTGTTTGTTTTGCAGGCAAGCTTGCGGGCTGCTGGTCACAGTTAGTGCAAATACAGGTATTACTTCAAATGTACTTGGCAGGTATTTCATGTGAAAAATTTCACACATCGGCCACCTCACACAGAAAACTGATACAAGATGCTTGAGGAAAAAAAATTAAACAGAAAATATCTCTCTGCTCCTTTCCTGTGGCTTTCCTTGATGGAACTAGTCTCATGTGGGCGAAAAGTATGAAAAACAGTACGACTGGGAAATGGAAAAAAAATATATATCTTGGAAAATGTTTGCAGGATTTCAATCTCCTAATAAAAATTTCGGCAAAGACCCTAGTTGAGATGACTTAGCAAGACCGACTAGGTCTTGGTAATTGAATAACAAGAGGTATGCAAGCTTATGCTGGGGTGTATCAGGAGAGGTGTTTTGATTCTGGGCGCTAGATAAAATGGCAACCACATTCTTAATCAACTGCTGTGTAAGTTTGTATTTACTTTGCAGCGTTGAGCATGTAATTAGATAACTTAATAGTTGGATTCACAGGTTTAGTGATAAAACTTTACATTATGCATTTAAGAAAAGAACGAGTAGATTTAGAATGTTGTATTATTAAAGATTCGGCGACGGTAGGTCAGTTATGGTGGTTTAGATTATTAGCTTGTAGAGAAAACATTGCTGGATTGCTTTTAACATTTTCTAAGTGTGACCAATGTTCTTATCACAATCCCAAAAAGTATTTGTTCAATTCACTTTGTTCCTGAAAAGTTTGGTGAAAATGTGTCAACAGGGAGGATAGGAAGTTTCATAAGAAGAGATTTGAGGTAAAACAGATAGAAAACCAATTCTGTCAAATCAAATTCCCCTACTTCTCCACTGTCAACTTTGTTCTATCTAATTTTGTTGTTCGGTGAAAATTTGCCAGGCCAATGTCATAACTTGCACACTGAATGCAAGGCTCACGACCTCCACTTTGATGCCCCTAATGTTATTACAAATGGCGTAAATTATTTTATAGAAGAGATTACATATCACACTATCGCAATGCTATGAAAGGATAAACTATAAAGGAGGAATTATTTGTTGGTTTGAGTATGTGTTGTTATTATGAAGTCACAGGCGTTGTATTTAGCATGCCGGTTATGATTTAGTTGACTGCTATCCAAGATATGGAATGCATAGATCACCACGGCATGCACATTTTAGTGGTTTTTCTTTTTTAATTTAAACAGTGGCTGAATTGTAACGGTGCTTTTTAAAAATGAATTTCTGAGTTTTTTCAAAGTACAATGTAAGGTGTTTTAATCAAAGCTAACCATAATTTCACAGAAACGTTTTTTAGTGAATTTCTGAGATTTGCTGATAATATACAACATCCACATTTTACGAAGGTATACTTTACCCTGCTTCACACTGCATCCACCACCTGCATTTCATGACCTTAAGCAGTCAAATGGAGACTGCCTTCCATTTTCATTTTTTTGTGGACTCCAATTTGGGTTTGAGACCCTACACACTAAACACTACACACCCAAATGTCTGATAAAAAATTCACAAAACCAAGGAAAAGCAGTAAATGATCGAAAAGTTGCCATTTTATACACATTTGGTGGAGTTTCGTTCAGTGATTTTTGGAGTTACTCATGGTGAAAGTCCTGTTTGGTAAATGGAGTGTTATTTACAAACGTAACTTGGTTTGGGATCACTTTTAACATCTTATTCGTTCTACCAATCTCTACCAAATATGGAACGTTGGAAGGATAGATTTTGAAGGCTGTTCCTTTTGCGACATCTGCAGCATTATAATGAGGCCACAAAGAGAAAGCGGTTTAAATACAGCTGGCCTTCTAGACAAATTAGATTTTAATTTTCAAATTAAATCACAAAAGATAAAACTGCACTTGTAAATCAATTTAATCACACATATATTTTTTCAACATATTTTATCAACATTTAGTAATAAAATACAATTGTTGGTATTACATAGTGTAAGAATCAGTTCAACTTCAATTGAAAAAGCGAATTCATCAGCAAAACAGCCATCCATGAACAAAAACTCACTCATGTCTCTCTCCTGTCCGCCCCTTGGGTGTACCTTGAGCTCTAATGACTCCCACATGGGTATGTAAGGAAGACTCTGGGAGCAAGAGTCTCACTTTCCCTGTAAATTGGATTGCAGGTGTCTACGAAATTCCGCACATAGACAGATCTCTTCTAGCTATGTTCAAAGTAGGGTTAATCCTGGAGGATGTTAATGAATCTAGGTGTGCCAGGCCCTTCCTCTGGTGTTGAGAGGTCAGAATATCTTAGGGAATCTGTTAGGGTCACACAGGCTCTAGCCATGTCTAGAGAGTCTTGTCTGCGCTTCACGGGGTAGGATTATGTTGTCATAACCTGTCCATCTCTCGAGTTCCCTTCTCCATATTGCCACCCGGGGTCCTCTTGGGGTCTTCCAGTTTCTAGCAATCTCTTGCTTCGCTAGAACAAATGCTAAGTCGTGAAATTTGCTTTTAGTTTTAGTTTTGGCTGAATGCAGGAACAAACCTAATAAACAATGCTCAGGTGTGCAGGGAATCTCCCTATCTATAATCTCAGATAGTACTCAAGTGATTTCTCTCCAATTGTCCCTAAACTCCAGACAACTCCAGAACATGTGCAGAAGCTCGGTTCCTATTTGCCTGCACCTTGGACAGTGTGACTCTCCTACTGCAAATTGTCTATTTGTCCCACCTGGTGCGCCCCATGTAGTACATAAAAGTTAATGAACTTGGACCTAGCATTCTTCAAGGCCTTGGGGATCATGTCTAATATGTTTACCCCATCTTTCTCTGGAATGGGGTTTCCTTGGTTCTCCTCTCAGGGGGCTCTATGGGCGCCTAGAGGTAGTGTCATTCTCCCACTCGCTATGGCAAAAAAGATATCTTGTGGAAGTGCATTTGGTTCTGGAGGAGGTGCCGCCTGGAAATCAAAGGGCAGGAGCCCTTTAAATTTCATTTCGCGCTCCCGCCACCACGGGAAGCGCGTCTGGTGCTGGAGGAGGTGCCGCCTGGAAATCAAAGGGCAGGAGCCCTTTAAATTTCATTTCACGCTCCCGCCGCCGCGGGAAGCGCGTCTGGTTCTGGAGGAGGTGCCGCCTGGAAATCAAAGGGCAGGAGCCCTTTAAATTTCATTTTGCGCTCCCGCCACCGTGGGACGCGCGGAGGCGGCGCCCGGGCAAAGCCCGCGCCAAGGGCGGGCCCGTCCTGCGCCCGTCAGCGCCTGAAAAAAGGCTGGGCTGGGCCACCCCCCTGACGCCCCACTTCCGAAGGGCTGTAAGGAGAGGATTTTTTCCTGCTGCTGAGCCGGTTTTGTAGACAGAGGATCCTGCTGACTTTTTGCGAGGTAAGGGCAGGAACCAGCCCTCCTCGCTTACTGGTCCTTGGTGTCTGGGGTGGGGACAGCCCCTTTAAGACTCTTTCCGCACACGCTGCCGGGGGTTGTACTTTTTGGACTCTGTTGACTTGTTGCGAGGTAGGGGCAGGAATCAGGCCCCCCCTGCCCACTGGTCCTTGTTCTCTGGGGCGGGGACAGCCCCATTAAGACTTTTCTGCAGCGACTATTGGTGTCCGGGCCTGGCCATCCCCCTTTCTTCTTGCTCTTGGGGGTTCCTCTGTCTGCCTGCCATCTGCAGCAGGGGTTGTGGAGTGTATAAACCATTGTATGGTGTGGGGTTCCTAACAGTACCAAGAGGGTCTCGTTTGTTTCCCTATAGTTTGGGTTTCACCTCAAGGCTCTTAGACTTTAGCAAGAAAGATGGGTCGTCGGGGGTGGAGGGGGCGAAGAGAAGCCTGGATCTATAAAACCCTAGATGGCTTCTTACAAAAGGCGGTCGGGGCTCTAGAGAAATAAATAGAGCTGGTGCAGCACCGTTTAGCAGTTCCACCTTCCCCAGCTATTTCTGTAGCCCATGACGACCTCTCTATACAGTCCACCTCGCACTTAGGATCTCTACCTATAGTGTCCCCCCCTTCCCCTTCCCCTGTAGGTACTTTCCTGAAGTCTCAGGGTGAAGTGCCAAATGACCCTATTCCACCTGCATTGCTGATTTCGCCGACTAGGTGCCCTCCAAAGAGTGAGCTCCCCACTACCATCGCTCCCAATCCCAAGGGCAAAAGGAAACGTAGGGAGCCTGCCATTTTAAATAAATGAACCAGGATTCTGAGTCCCCTCCATCCGACTCAGCTCCCCATTAAGGTCACGGATCTATCCTCCTCGCTTCTTACCAGCGACCAACAGTCAAATGAGTCCATTAGGGTTCTCATAAAAGAAGAGATCTCTAAGTTGCTTTTCCAATTGCAACCCGCCTTCAAGCAATAGAGGAGAAACTTGAAGTTTTTATTAAGACCCAGAAGCCTGTACCCTCTACTACTACAGACACCCAACCTTCCTCGCACCATTCTTACCCCACTTATGAGCAGGTTAGCATTAATAGGCGACCTGCCCCAACGAGCAAGAGCCTTTCTTTTTCGAACCAACCAACCAGTTCTGCCAGAGTATCAAATACCCCGATTATTTCTCCGCTGATGATTCCAGCTCATCCCCCAGAAAGGATATCCCTTCCGTTAAACCCAGTTCCTAGCACTGGTACTTTTACTCCTACTTGTGATCATGTTCTTTCGGGCTCCTGGCAGAGGACCCAGACCACCGGCCCAGCTGAAATAAGAGCATTGCAACTCCCCCCGTAGTCATGCCCATATGTTTTGGTTATTTCTAATGTGCCTGTACTTAAAACCAAATCCCCGGAATCTTTCACTGAGCTTAAAAATAAGGTTATTTATTGGTTGCATCTTAATGCGGGGTTCGCATTCTCCATGACATCCTCGATCCTAATGGTGAGAAGGGTTGGGTGGGTGGGTTTTCTAGAAAAGATCGGCACAGGGGATTGCATTGTCATCAATTTTGATTCCCCTGCTCTTGTACGGCAGCTCGTGCTAAATGTAGATAGACCGTATCCTGAAACTGGTATGGTCTCTCTGTGTAGACTTCAAGCATTCTATCCATCAGCACGGCCACCCATGAATAGGCAACCATTATTGTTTCAGAAAGTTCCTCGTGACATTGAGACACGGTCCAGCACTGCTCTTGGTTTTAGACATCCATCACTGTCACTCTCGGAGATAGACTGACTATGCGATGGCCCGTGGGAAGAGGATTCCAACACTCTAGTTTCTGAGCACACTAATTATACTGTTTCTAATGTTCCTACTCTAGCAATTTGACGGACCCTGATAATCGGGGAACTCCTGACAATACTTTTCATTTATCCAATAAGGATGGGGCTCCCCATCCCTCAACCACTTCTAGGGATCCAGGGCTCTATTGTTCAGATACTCCATTAGATATGATTTTATCGGGCCCTGCACCCTGTGAAGTGTACACTACACAAGACAATACAGATACAGGCAACTATATTCCTCCTAAGGAAGCTAGACATACCAAATCCAGTGATTTTGCCAAAGTTCTTAGTTGGAATATAGCAGGCTGGAAAGCAAAATGCAAAATTTGGAATGGGGTCAATTCATTGACGATCATTTATTATGTCTATTTCAAGAAACTTGGGCGACGGGTCCCAAACACAGATTAGGTTTCAGAAGTTATTGGGTTCCAGCTCGAAAGTCATCCTCTGGGAGATCTTCAGGAGGGCTACTTATATGGTTAAGTAGTTCTCTCAGAAGCAAAGCTGTAGTAATATTTCTCACTTTATTCTGATTGGAGGGGACTTTAACGTTACATTTGAGCCCAACCCCCTGGTTCAAGAGATATATCAGGAAGAGGACGCCTATTGGGGGATTCCACAGCTAGTCTCCAACAAACGGTCGAGATTGAGCAAAACAGCCCGTTTAGTGGCTGATATTACAATAACTTATGGCCTTCGAGCCTGTAATGGTCGCTCCTGCTCTGATGCAAATTTGCATCCCACTTTCAAACGAGGAAGGACTAGAAGCCAGATTGATTATATACTCCTCGACATTAGACTGTGGGGCCATATGGTTGATATGAGAGTACAAGAGCATGAAGAGAGTGACCATGACCCATTGATTCTATCGCCTAGAGGCATATTTCCTTTACTTGAGATACCCCATTCTAAGCTTTATGCCCATCAGCTAGTTTTATCAAATAATAGACGGAATTTAAAATGGGAGTTTGTTACTACATCCCCCGAGCATCTTTCATCAATCTACAATCTGCTAGCCAATCAAATGGAGTGCATGCTGCATTACAACGAAGATGATGAGGGTGATAGGCTTTTAGCAGCCCATAGTAAACTGTTTGATTCCCTAAAACACCTCTTCACAAAAGAGATCTCCAGCAATACCAAGAAAAAGTGCCGGGCACGGTGGTTTAACAATTTATGTAGGGAAGCACAGCTCACTCTTCTGAAAGTTTTAAAAACAGGCCAAGTTGAATCTATAAGAACAGCTAGAAAAGATTATAAGAACGAATGTATCAAGGCACGTAGAAGCTGGGAAGAGGCTAGATGGGTAGCTATCTCGGAAACCACTAAATCAAAAGATACCTCCAGGTTTTGGAAATTAATAGCAGAAAACTGTGGAGACTCTGCCTCTGTACCTGGCACATCAATTCTTCCTGCAACCTGGGTTGAGCATTTTGGCCAATTATACGCAGGTTCTCCCGAGGTATCTTTTAGGTCCCTCGATGTCCCAATATCCCAAGCCGCTACCCCGATCTCATTCACTTTAGCCAAAACTAGCACCGCTATAGATTCACTAAATTGGGGAAAGGCTCCAGGTCCTGATAAGATTCTGGGCGATTTATACAAGACAAGACCTGACATATGGGCTCCTTATCTCAACCGAATCTGCAATGCAATCGCAGCTGGAGCCCCCATCCCTCACTCATGGAAAGGGGCCGAGATAGTCCCCATCTTTAAAAAAGGCTGCCCTAATATTCCAGCCAATTATCGTCCGATCAGTCTCCTGGATAATTTTCAAAAAATCTATGCCAAACATCTTTTGTGCCACCTCGATGAATGGATTATGGAATCTAATGCCCTATCGAATCTACAAGCAGGGTTTAGACCTGCTGTGAGCACTATGGACCAAGTCTTAAGATTCCTGGCAATTAAGTGGAAGAATGTGGACTTGGGGGGGGGGGAATCTGTATGTGGTCTTCATAGACCTAAGAGCTGCATTTGATCTGATCCCCAGGAACATGCTATGGTCAACACTCTCCAATATGGGGGTTCCTGCTGGTCTCTTGAGTCTTGTCACCTGGCTTCACGATAATACCTATGCCCGAATTAGATGTGGCAAGGAGGGTGAGTTGACAGATCCTGTGGCCATCAACAGAGGAGTCCGTCAGGGGTGCGTTTTGGCCCCTACCCTCTTTTTGCTTTACATCAATAACTGTATCCGTTATCTGGAGAATTGCATAAATGACTCGCCCAAATTGGCAGGGGAAAAAATCCCATGTTTATTGTATGCGGACGATACAATCTTGCTAGCCAAATCTCCTGTGGCGATCAAAAATTTGGTTAACCAATTCTGTGCTTACTGTAGGGATTTTGGGCTTGACGTCAATGCTAAAAAAACTAAATTTATGATATATAGCTCTCTAAGGAAACAACCTCATGTTAAAATTGAAATGAATTCAATACCATTGGACAAAGTGGAAGAGTTTGACTATTTGGGAATCAGATTATCAACCACTGGAAAATGGGAGGCAGCCATTGGTAAAGGGGCACTTATTTTAAGTCAAAGAGTTGGGGCCCTAGTTCGTAGGTCCAGAAAGGTCCTGAGTTCCCCTTTGATTATAATTGCCGAGATCTATAATGCCCAAATCCGTGCGGCGGCCTTATATGGAGCAGAACTCCTGGGATTACACAGAAGCCTGGATATTTTACAAACAAAATAAAACAACTTCCTTAGACAGGTTTCCCGGTTAGGGGTAGGTACCCCAATGATTCCTCTCAGGCTCGACTTAGGGTTAAACAGTATTACAACCATAGCGGCCCTGAGACCACTTTCTTATTGGATCCGCCTTTGGACAACTCCCGAACTTGAACCATATAGGGTGGCGGTGAGGGAACTTATAGCTACTCCACAGGGCCCGATTAGAATTCAATGGCTGCAGGAAATTAAATCTGCTTGGGCTAATATAGGTCTCTCCCATTACTGGGAACACCCGGAACTGATTCCCAATAACGCAAGACATCTCGTTAAAAGAAGATATTGGGAAAAAGTCAACAAAGATATACTGCGCCAAAACGGGCTGGGTAGGCTAACATCAGAATTTCTCCAAATTAAACATGAACCTTGGCCCGAGATTTTCATGAACCTCCCTATGCCATCTCATGCTTGTGCCCTTTATTTACAGCTTAGATATGGTTCCCTGCCTACTAATATCTATACAGCCCACTGGTCATCCAGCGTCCCTTCGACCGATAGATGCATATCTTGTCCTCTTCATAAAGAAACAATCGAGCATATCCTGTTTTTCTGTCCCTCATACAAGAACCCTAGAGGAAAGTGGATTATCCCCTCTGTAAAAATCTATTACTGTCGGATAGAGTCAATGCCATCAGAATATGCAAATATGAAACATCCACACTGGTTGCCTCCTCAGTTACCAAATTTTTATCGGAGGCTTGGCATATCCGTTGTAGGCTCATTTCTGTAGAGAGGCCCCAAGAGCTTTAGGCTGAGCTTTTGTTTGTTCACAGAGGGAGATCTCAATCAGATCTATACTTTTGCGTTCCTTCTTTTATCTCTTAATACATGATATGTACCCTGCTATTTCTTTGATTTTACTAATTTATATGTGACATCTTTTCCTGTATTTTAACAAGAATTCTGGACCTTCTTAGGAGTAAATTGAGACCGCATAAGCTAATTTTAATTTTAGTAGTAAGGATTTTATTGAAACATTTTATACGTTAGCTGATTATCAGACTTTTATAGTATCTTGAATGATTGTTATTATGAATTATGATGAGTTATTGCGATTCCAATGGATTTATATAATCATGTAAAACTGTGTTTTTCTTTTAAATTAAAATGGTCCAAATGTTTTGGACCGAATGTATTTAAAATAAATATCTTGTCACATTTGCTTTGTGTTTGGAGACAGAGGTCAAAAGTCAGTTTGCCTTCTCACAATTAACTTTCCTTCTGTCTGCAGAGATGAACTGTCTGACCTGCTGAACAAATGAAATGAAAGGCTGCAGTGTGTCAGGATTTTTCCTAACACACAACATTTAAATAACTAAGTCAACTGTGCAAACAGTTTAAAATGTATTTCTTTAGTTGTGAAAGCACAAATTTTACATTACGTGTGATAAAAAAATATTTTAATAGGATGAAAACAAATCAGAACATTTTAGTTGTTGATGTGCAAATGATAAATATATTTTATGAAACCCAATTTTCATAGATTATTGTTAATACACTATATAGTTTTATCAGTAAAGCTGCAAGTTAGTGGGAAGGTTTTTGGACATTTCTTTGAAACTTACTGTCTGCAAATGACTACAACACCATGCTTTAATAATGCATCAAAAATAAACTGAGAAACACTCCTGCCTTGATGGCAATGTTAGTAGTAGACTAAGAGGCAAGTCATGGATCATGTGTACCCTAAATGTGGACTAGATTCTTATTATACATGGAGCAAACTTTTAGTCTGTTTAATCAAACAAAAGAGGTTTTTTTGTACTCACATATTTGAAGGTGCACTCTAATGTGAGAATGAAGAAAAAAGGCAATTCTTTAAAATAACATATTTGCAGAGGATCACACACTTACGGGTCGAGTACATTAGAATTAGGTCAAGTAGATTATTCAAGTTACTTGACCTGCAGGACTAGTGCCATTTTTATGATTTTTCGAGGCCTGCATCTCCTCTAATTCCTTTGTACAGACAGGTGACAGCCTTAAAGCTCCATGAGGACATGATAAGATATTGGCAGCATTTAGAATCCAAGGGTTCCGTCCAGTATCATGGACTGCTGACATTACTGCCCTATGGAGAAGGAAATGGCTCTGGGGTAGATCTTGGGCACCACAGAACTCTTCAAAGGGCAGGAGCACATCAGTCTCATAAAGATCTCTGAGTTTCGTCACACCAGCTCCTATCCAACTTGACATCTCCCTCCAGTCCCCTCCATGTGGGAGTACTTCTCCAAGTGAAAATGGTGTATCAGGGGAGACTGATGCTTGTGTTTTCCACAAGCATCTAATACAGCATCTGCCTAGTACCCAGAATTCCATGGTATCACTTATATTAAGCTCCTGAATCTGAGACTGACTCTAGCCAGGCGTTTTAGGTCTCGTACCTGGGGTCCATTTCCCATCCATGTGTGAGTCCACAGACCAGTTGACTCTGAGCCTAGAAAGGGAGTCAAATCTCTCCAGGAAGGCTAGGGCACCTCCAAGGGCCAGTGTTGTATCATGTCATGATGGGTTTAGGCACCCACTATGATGCCCTGATACATTGTTCCCGCTCTGGCATAGCAAGCCTAGTACTCCATCACCAGGGCAAAAAGCAAGTGCGGTAAGGGGCAACTCTGCCTGGTCCCCGACCCAAGTAACAGCTGTCTGAGATAACACATTTAGTGCAAGCCCTAGCTATGGGGTCTGTGTATAACAGTTTGGTCAAGGCCACAAAACCCTGTCCCAATCCAAATTGTTCTATTACACTATAGACAAAATGCCATTCTAGGCTATCAAATGACCTTTTTATGTCAACAGTGAAAATTGCCACTGATGTCTGATCATTGGTGCCAGATGCCAATAGTGTGAGGAGTCTTCGGATTTTAAGTGCTGTATTACAGCCAGGGATGTATCCCCCTATATCTGGGTGGATAAGCATAGGCATATCATCGAGTAGACGGTGGCTAGTATCCTACTGAGAATTTTAAAATCAGTTTTTAGCATCAACAGTGGTCTGTAGTCCTTTATATCCAAGGTGAGGGATACAATTAGAGTGTCCCATGTAGAGGAAGGGAACATTTCCACATCCTTAGCTGCCTTGTAGAGGTTGACTAGCATAGGGGCCAGAACTACCACATAGGGAGAGTAAAATTCAACCAGGAGTCTCTCTGTTCCTGGCGTTTTAATGTGGGCCATGGATTTTATAGCTGCTCAAATTTTGGGTAGTGTAATGTCACCTCCCAGGGCCTCGACCGCCTCAGTAGAGAGTGTTGAAAAAGGTAATGGAGCTAAAAAGGCCTCAATCTCAGTGGGTGATCTTTCATTTGTGCTGTTATATAGATTGAAATAATATGTATGGGATTTTTGGTTGATATCGCCTGGTGGTACACAGTAGCACCCTGTTAGGATTCAAGCTCCACTATTACTAAACCCTGTTTTGCCAGGTTTGCACCATGTAATTTTTAAAATCAAAGCAGTACCACCTTTCCGCCTGCTCTGCTACCCTCTCTTTGGCCTCCAAAAGATCTGGCTGCAACTCTGTGTGACCGGGTCAGCATTGTTCAGTAGCCCGCAGGGACGCTTCAGAAGTCTGGACTTCTATTAATAATGTCAAGTGAACCCCCTTCGATGCAGCTATGAACCTACCCTGTATGACAGCCTTGAATGCATCCCACTCCACCTGTAGGGATGATACTGAGCCAGTATTGTCCTCAAAATATTGCTCAACGGCAGTGCCAACAGAGTCTCAGAAGAAAGCATTCCCTAGCGACTCTGGTTTTATCCGCCACGATGGAATAGTGCATTATGGCGCATCGCTCCATTTACATTTGGCGTGCTGAGGAATGCATCCAACCATACATGCTGGTCATGTAGAGCCATTTCGCCTGGATCTTGCAAGCACCACAAGTTTCCATTCTCTCTGGCAGCCAGAGAAGCCAGTCTAGTTATCGGGGAATCTCTCAATGGAGGGTGTGAGTGATCCAATATGGGGTCAGCAACACAACTGTAATCCCCCCTAGTAGTATGGAGCACACTAAATGGGGAGCTAGGGCCCTCATATCTCCCCTAGCGTAGGTAGAGTAGGTGGTATAGTAGGCCTGCCTTCTCCAGCTGCACTGCAAGACAGTTCCCTCTTTAGCATTAAGATGCGTTTACTATAGAAGCGTAATTTGGACCCTTTGTTTATTAAAATGGGAAAATACCTTGTATCTCTTGGCCATGGTATACCCCTGACTGTCAAAGATAGGAGTTTATATGTCATGGGGGTCACTATTGAGGGTAGTGAAGGCAGGGCAGCAAACGCCTCTGGGCTACTTCACCTTGGGCATAAAGAACCACCCAAACTCTTAATAAAGGAGGAGCTGCTCCTTAGGGCACCACCGCAGTTCTCCTTGCAACAATCAAACAATCAACTACCCAACTCTCACTCCCCTGGACAACCAGGTAAAAGCCTCCATCCAAACTAACATTCAACATATATTTGTGGGTGTACCCACCTTAAATAACTGTAAAGAACGTGTGAAGAAGCGGTTAGTGACCATGTAGGAAGCCCCTATGCCTGCCCCCCCTCACCTGATGAGGAGGTAAAAGTATATTCGCAGGGTCCTCAAATCAGATTAACAGAGTGATATTTCATAGTACTCAAAACACAACCCCCCACCCCTGATATCACCCTGAATCTCACTTCTCGATCACTAATTCAAATAATCTTGTCAGCAGTTCCTGGAGTAATTCTGGGCATTTCATCATCAGTATGCTAGGAGGAGCTACTGTCAGGGTCAGGCTGTGACTCAAGGGCTTCGTCTTCACCCAGAGACGTGGGCAGGCTCACTCCACCTCCGCTCATTGCCGCCACCACCTCAGCGGCTCATTGTTCTCGCTTGAATTCTGCTTTCGCTTCTTCGCCTCTGTCGCCTGCATCTGGGGGTACGCCATGGGAACTCCTGACTGGGGCCAGCTTGTGGGTGGGACTCAGATCAATCCCATATGTTGTGTGGGGTCTGGAAGAACTGAACACCCTCTGAAGTCACCACTTGTAGACTAGCTGGGAATAGCATTGTATATTTTAATCCCAGCTGCTGAAGTCAGCATTTAGCCTCCTGGCTGCTTTTGTACTTCCTTTGTGATGTCCGGGAAGATCATTATTTCACAGTTGCTCACTCTAAGGTTTCCCTTTTTCCTGAGCCTGCCCCAGTATGGTGACAGTCTTCGTGATGAGGAGCCAAGCCACCACTGGTTGTGGGCGTGCCTGGTTGAGGGGGAGGGGTCGAGACCCTGTGCTCTCTCTCCAGGGCACAGAACGGCGAGAGGCCCTCTGGGGCGACCTCCTCTTGGAGCTATCTTTGTAGGTAACTTATCATGTCGAATCCCTCTATGCTTTCAGGGAGGTCAATCACTCGGACATCGTTACTCCTCAACATGTTTTCGGCATCCTTGGCCCAGATCTCGAGGGTCCGCACCTTGTTCTCCATGAGTGTGAGCTGCTGCCCCATCTTCGACACATCCTAGGGGATATCTACCATCCACCGCTCCATTGTTGTGACCCGCTGTGCCAAGCAGCAATTATTTTCCTTCAAGATATTTAGATCTGAACCCATGATATCAATCTTTATTTCAAGTGCCTCCCTGGATGCAGTGCGGGATTGCAGGATGTCCTGAAGAGTAGGTCCTCACTGAGGTCTCAACTGAGTCGTTCAGATGGTGTTTGGCAGTGTGTTGACTACTTTATTGGTAGGGATCTGAGTGCCCACATAGTGGTCTCTTTTTTTGGTGGCTTTGCCCATGGTGAGAGAACATAATGGGCAATGTAGGAGGCAGGGAGAAGAACCACCATTCCTCAAGCACAGGCCAGTTAATCACGGATAGGGGGCAGATGTGAAGTGTAGGTGAACCCACCCTGCTAGCCGCCAGAGAATGGGGGCAGGAAAAGTCTGATGTCACCCTCGGTGCACATCACCTTCAAGTCCAGGCCTCCATTTAGGGCCTGCAGGACTGAGTGGTCAAGCAGGATTCCACTGCCCTATCAATAAGTCTCAGGCCAGTCTCTCAGGGCCCATTAATCAGTTGATGCTGCAGTGGGGGTTGATACCCAAGTCGGGCCCCCAAGCCAGTGCCACTTTTTGCTTCAAACATACAGTGATCCCAGTCACCCCGCACCCCCAGCGCAAGCCACCAGTTACAGCCCCCATGCTCCATTGGGGCAAACTCAGTCCAGGTGCAGTGCCACTCTGCACCTGGAGTGGAGGCCGGGTGTAAACAGTCATCCAGGTCCTACCGCATCCCGGGGAAGGCAATGCCACGCAGAGCACTCCGAATTCCACCTTCAGGGCGGCAATGTCCTTGTCTCTTCAATATCCCAGCATCTGTAGGTGACAGGGCATCTAGTCCCATTAGAGTCTCTCCCAGGGCGCGAGTGGGCCGATAGCTACCGCTGGTCTCCGCTCCTGTCACAATGTCCATCCTCCACATATATAGGCTATAAGGGACTGTGTTCCTTTCCTCGAAGATGCTTGCTGCACAGGGCAGCCACAGCGGCAAGACAACTAAGGTCTGTGTGCCGCATTGGAGACTCACCTGGGTGGGTTCCGCTTGGGGAAACCCTCTACAGTCCGCTGAGTGCTACTCATTCATAAGCGGCATCCAGGACCCCGACTTCCACTCACCAACGCCCAGCTGGGTTGCAGCACTCAGTGTCCTATGTTCACTTAGCCTCCACATCAGGTAAGGCGACTCAAAAGCAGCACCTTCCCTATTGGCCCAGCAAGTGCATAAATCCAGGGGTGTCAGCTCTGCAGTCAAGCCACCTGTTAGTATGCTCTGGGCTGGGGACTCTAGCAAAATGCACAGAACCAGGGAGCGAGCCCGGCGACCCTCTTAAATCCACCAACACCCGGGATGCGCTTCACTGTTCATCTCTCTGAGCCGCCAAGAAGTGGCTAAATTATGCTGCAAGGGCAGAGGGGTTCTCTTGATGCTGTTAGGGGCCCCAGGGTCAGGGATTATTGCAGGATGGCATTGGGTGGTGGAATGCTGGGCGGGAGCTCCAGGAATCGCATCCTATGTCATTGGCAGTTGGCCACTCCCCCAATTTACTCACACATACTTTTACCTCAGTATGGTGTGGTATTATGTTAAAATAAATTGTCTACTTTGGGCAGGAAGTGGGTATTACAAGGTTGGGAAGCCCTTAAGCATTATTCATACCCATATACCTGTGGGTTTAAGACCAATTACAAACATTTGTCTCTGTCTCCACCCTGCAAATAGGAACAGATTTGAGCATGTGGAGTAAAAGAACAAGCCCAAGCCCCTTCCCATGGTTGAAAAGGACATTGAACACCCCAAACGCATTGCAGATGTAAGGAAAGATTTTATCTTTGTGAAAAAATATTTTCCTGGGAAGAAAAAATACTGCACTATGCTTAATTAGTCATGAAGAAATGGTTTGCATAAATATAATCAGGAATTCAGGAAAGTTTTATAGGCATGCTTAAACTGTCCCACTTTCCAGATTTGTCTTGGAAGCCTTTCCGATTCCCAGAAAATGTAAATCTACTTTCAAAAGTAGGTGGAAACCAAGATCGGACTGCTTTATAGGGTAATCAAGCAATGCATAATAGACTGGTTCAAAGGTCAGTCTGTGGGCCAGTTTTCCCTCTGTTTGTGGACCTGTTTTATGGTCTGCTAGGCAGGTTTTTACTGGTAATTTTCCAGATATTAAAACAAGCATTGCCTGTAGCAAGCTCAAATCTATGCAGTCTTCCACATCACTAATCACTTAAACAGCATGCCTTTACAAGTTCAAACCTCCCCCAATATGCAAAGATGGGCCACTTTTATAGCTATCTAATTCACTAGTGATGGGCAATTTTAATTTGGTGCTTGGACCTATCTTTTGTCCCAACCCGACCCCGTTGCAAGACTATGAAATGAAAGCTGCAACATTTAGTTGTAGCCTTTAAAGAGAACTCAAGGAAACCTTTGTAAAACTACACATGTAGATGTCTGTATTCACCTGGGAATTAGGCCAGTGCAGGGGTTGCTAATGGTGGGATAGCGCAGTTCTGAGGTGAAGTAGCAGCTTCTTACATTCTCTCCATATTGTGGAATAGCATGGGCATATAATATTTGCAGAGCAGCAGAAACCTTCTCTTGTAACTATTGACTTCTTCTGCTGCTTCAGTGTTGCTATGCTGAGGGTCAACTGCATAGATTTCAAGCACATTCACAAACACATGGCGGACTTTCTCAGGATTTCAGGCTGATCATAGCTGACATGTATAGGCAGTGATGCGTTAAGAGTGATTTTAACCAGCAGGCCTGTGGAAGATTGCCACATGCTCCTGTAAATTCATTGCTCTGGCATGGGCAGGGCACATTTAAAACTGCATACTTTCATATCATTCACAAAGCAGCTGCATGCTTCGCCCAAGGGCATCACAAGGATTTTATTGTTCTTTGATGAATTACGGAATGTAGCCCTTTGATGGTCATACACGTATGTAGCTCTGTAAATACGTTTCACCTGCAGTGTATTTTGAATTTTACATTATCCAAAGGCCTTTGACATGTTCCATTTTTAGCATTTACAAGACCTGCATGGCCCAGACCATCACGACCCACACTGTAGAATAACACATGTGGATCAAATACACTAAGCTCAACCAGAAGCTATAAAAAGGATTTGAAAATCATTAGCATATTTGATCTGGTATATTCATCTGATATATTCATTATATTTTGTTTATTTAAAGTATTCATATAGTAAGGAGCTGCCCCTCAGGCAATGATTTGCTTTACAAGAATCAAGAGAACTATGGTAGTTAAAAAAAAACAGGGAGGAGATAGCATTTGAGATCAGACGGGGAGGTGTGGTGTGAAGGAATGTTTCTAAGTCATTCCTTTATGCAAGATGTTTAAAATCTAGCCTTAGGAAGTCTGCAGTTGGGTTTCATAGTTTAGGGTCTAGGCACAAGAATGCCTGCTTTGTTGTTCTGGATTTTTGGTCTTAGGGATTTTCACAAATACATACTTCTGTCTGTTTGCTTGTTTGCTGGCCATGAGTTTGAGAATATTCTTCAGATGGGGAGGAAGCGTGGTACATTTCTTTTTGCGTGATGCAGACTATCTTGAAGTGAACTATAGTTGTAAGGTATTGTATGGTATTGCAGATATATAAAACGTGTTGCTATCCCAAGGCTTTCCAGTGTTACATGGGTCATAGCATGCATCTGTGATCATCTAGTACTAGTGGGCAGATAGCCGATTTTTAAGTCTTTCTCTGAATCTGGTCTCCTTGGGTTACTTTCTTAACTCTGTTGGCATTGAGTGGCAAAGTTTGAGGGTCAGGTAAGTGAAAGATCTTTCCCCCCATCTGGCCCTTTGGATTCACGGGACCCTCAGGAGTCTTGCGTTGGAGGATCTCAAAATTCTACTGAGGTTATAGGGTGACAGAAGGGCCCAATCAAAGATGGTTGCTTGTGGTTGATTCCCTGTGTGCCAGACACAGTGCCTTAAATTGTATTCTTTCTTCCACTGGAAGCCACTGCAGGGTGGCCAGGGCGCTTTTTGCAGAAATGTATTTGAGTAGCTTGAAGATTGTCCTTGCTGCCGTGTTGTGGACTACCTGGAGACTCTTGATAATAGATTTGGGTGATCCCATGTACAGGGAATTTCTATAGTGTTAGGTGATGATTTCTCATTATTTTCTCTAATTATAGTAGTAATGGGGATGGTGTCCTCTAGTGCATTACTGATCCATTTTCCTACTAAGAGGTTTGCTGCTGAAGGGTTCTTCCCTAGGGCGTGTTTGGCTAGTGTTAGAGAGGTCATCCAGGTTTCATTGTTCAGTTTTGTCCGTCTTTGGCCTTGACTGGACAAATTCTTATTGTCCGAGGATGAAGGAAAATCCTCTAGTGTGAATGAGATAAGTGTGTGGTCTGTCCAAGTCGTTGGGCAGCGCTTCCTCATTTTTAAGTTAGGATTATTGCTAAACACAGGGTCTAGAGGATGTCCTTTGTCATGGGTGGGGCCTACTACTCTTTCTGTTAACTGAAGACAGTCTAGTTCATGCAAAATGCCTGAGACTGTGGTATTATTTATCTTGGCACAGTAAACATTGAGAACCCCTGGGATAGTGAAGTTTTTTTTTTTTGTGATGTGGCTAGCTACTATCCTCAGTCCTAGGCTGCTTATTTCTGGTCCAGGGAGGACCTGGCTTTACAGTACGGGCTGGACTGCTCCCATGGGGAGTATGGTAAAAACTGATTTGCATTTGGCTGGGTCCACACTGGGGTGATTTGGCTAGCAAAAATACGTTGGATTAAACCCAGATCTGTGACTGGGGGTGAGTGTTTGAAGAGATTCAACACTCCGTCCATCATTTTATTTTGTGGTGTTGCTATGTATGCCGTAAGTGACTAGGGTATGCCCAGACATGCTCGCGGTGCCACTGCATCCAAGCTGGCTCGGCCGATGAGGGGTGAAACCCCAAAACCGTCCCAGGATGTTTGTTTCCAGTCCAGGGAGGACTTGGCTTGGCAGTTTGGGCTGGATTGTTCCCATGGGGAATAGGGTCAAGACTGATTTGCATATGGCTGGGTCCAAACTGGGGTGACATGGCTAGCAAAAAAACAATGGATTAAACCCAGATCTGTGACTGTGGGTGAGTGTTTGAAAAGTTTCAACACTCCATCCATCATTTTACTTTGTGGTGTTGCTAGCTACCATCTCAAGCAGGGTTTCTGAAAACTTGGCGCAAGGAATCTGTATACTAAGATTCCAGAGAAGAAGGATGGAGGAGACAGGTTTATTCCAGAATACAAAGTCACATATTATGGAATGGGGAGGGGATTGTACATACATTTGTAGGTGTATTTTACTATGATGGCGATACCCTGGCCGCATTTATAGGTGAGGTCTTTTCTGCATATATAGTATCCTGGAGGGAGCACTTGGTTCATGTTAGGTGTAAAACTTCATGCTAGTTTCAAGCGCTAGCACATGACTATGCTTTATGATAGAAAAAATGTCATCAAATTTCTTCGCTCCTGCAACTAGTTGAAGAGCCACTTGTAGTATAGCTTTAAGAGGTGTGGCAGTAGATATTTTAATGTCAGCAAATA
This sequence comes from Pleurodeles waltl, assembly GCF_031143425.1. Taxonomy (NCBI): domain Eukaryota; kingdom Metazoa; phylum Chordata; class Amphibia; order Caudata; family Salamandridae; genus Pleurodeles; species Pleurodeles waltl. The sequence goes on along the minus strand of NC_090443.1, from coordinate 165,110,758 downwards.
TGGCATTTCTTAGGTATGGGTGGATGAGTGCCAGGACCTGTACTACTGATCTGCAGTAAGCAGTGGGGCTAGTAGGGTTTAGTTTTCAGAGCAGTAGAGGTTGATACGATACTGATTTAATTTGTTTAGAAATGTGGTCAGTTATGGTGAAGTGTGTTTTCTAAGATGTATCCAAGGAACTTTGCTCTTGGAACCAGAGATGGGCAGATGCCTAAAGGAGGAGGGACTACCAATCAGTTCTGGATAGGAAGAGAGTTGTCAGGTGATAATAGGAGAGTTAACTTGGATTTTTTGTGGGTTCAGTTTGATTCAAAGTGATTGCATCCAGTTTGCTATATTACAGAGAAAGGATTTCAGGGTTACTGTGTTTGATTGTTCTGGCACTCGTAAGTGAATCAATGAAGATACAGTGATAAATGAAAAGGTTCTGTATATAAGCTAAATCGGTGAGTAGATATGGTGGATCCTTGTGGTATGTCACTAAAAGTGATATCGATTCAAAAGAGATTCACAAACTTAAATCTAAAAGAGAGGATTAATTTAGACCAGCTCAATACTGTTCCCTTTATTTTCATTCCAGCGTTGAGGATCTGAAGGAGTGACTGGTGGACCATGAGCACTGCAGAGTTGTCTAAAAGAATCATTAGTCATACATTGCTGGCAATGATTGTCCAGTATTTTAGTTATGACCGTTTCTGTGCTAAATTTTGAGCTGTATCTGGATTCAAATGAGTTTGAATGGTTATTGTTCACAATATGTTTTAGTAGTGGAATGCAAGAGCTTTTTCAGTTATTTTTGCTAAGAAAAGTAGTTTAGAGATAGACTGTTGTGACATACTGGAGTTTATTTGGATCCAAATTTTGTTTCTTGAGAATTGGAGTGATTTTGGACAATATCTTAGTAAACAGGAAAGGGCTTTCTTCTACATAGGTTTTTACAATATTGTGTAGAAGAGATGATTTATTGTGATTGTATTCCTTTAGCGTAAAAGGAGGCACTAAGCCTTTGGAGTGAGAGGAGGGATTTGTTGAAGAAAGTATTTCTGAAAATGATTTTATTATTTGAATGGAGACCACTTAAGAGTGCCTGTTCTTGGCATCTCATGAAATGAATGCTGTTGAAGAGAGTTCTGCATTGCCTTCAATTTAATTTTGAGGTTTTTAGACTTACCAGCCTCGATGAGAGCATTGGTGCTTTTTCTTTGTTTAAGTCAAGCATGTATCATTACTAGGAACTTTAACAGAGGTCCACATAACAAATAACATTAATTGTAAAATGGACACAACAACAATACATATACATTATAAATCAGTATTAAAAATAAAGTTTCTCCAACATTTACATAAATTGCAATTTAAAAAAAGCAAGAGTTTAAAAGTTAGTAGAAAGTTGATAGATCTTACTACAGAATACTTCATTAGGTGGAAACATTGTGGACATAAAAAGTGACTTTGTGCACAGTGAAATATGAAATGTACAAATAGTACATCTTTAACATCCAGAAATAATGGAGAGAGGAACTTTAGCACCTGAACTACAGGGACCTGATCATTAGGGAGGCATATGTTGTTCAATATATAGTACTGAACATAGAGAAATGTGTCATACGTGGTGTAACATATGAGGTAGAAATATACAACTTTAAAGTATTATAGATGCAGCATTAAAACATAACTATACTTAACTTACAACCACAGGCCAAACATTATGCATGCATTATGCATGCATTATGCATACAGCCAGTCAATGAGCATACACGGTCATTAATAAATGTTTAAAAAACATTTAAAGAATTGCTAGATCTTATTACAGAACGTTTCATTAGGTACAGACATCACAGACTTGAGGGCCTCTAAGGCAGTTCGTATGTTATGTTTAAGAAACAGAGGCCTTAACAAGTGATGGCCTGCATTCTGTAATATAGGACAAACAAAAAGTACATGATTAAGCTCTTGAATATGTAGTTGACAAAACTTGCACGTTTTTTCATCTTTTGGAACTTTATTCCAGTAATGATACGGAGGGCAAACAAATCCATTCTCAGTAAAAGTGTCACCCTTATTCCTCCTTGAGGCACATTATTACAGCTCTTTAAAGCAGATTAAGACATAGGGGAGTCTACATTCAAATCGAGCTGAAAAATGTCTTTGGTCTACTTAAAGGACCTATAGAAGGTGGAGAAAAGTTCACACTTCAAAGCTGTCCGCAGGGGTCCCTTCTTGCCGCACAGGTGTGAGTTTTCCCACCTCAGCACAGTGGTCAAAGACAAAGAATAAGAAGACAGTAAACCGAAAACTAAGCGAAGAGCGTGAGGGACTACCAGAGTACTCAAATTACATATCTGAGAAAAAATGTATCCTTCAATCCCATCAAAGGAGTCCCAAAGTCTCATATCAAACACCTCACTAGCATAGCAAAGTGAAGGGAGATTTTAACCCTGTAAACTGACAGAACATGCCCAAAATCACACACCCTGCAAGTGTTTCTTAATCTATTAAGGGCATTTGCCTAAGAAAGGTCCTGCCCACTCTTAGAAAAAACCTTACCAAGATGAAGGTTCGAGTCAACTGTTTCTAATTTGTCCATGCTCAGGTACCACTTATATTTCCACTTAATTCTTAAGACATTCTTACGAAAAATCAAGATTTTACTTTCAGAAAATATATTTATTTTCAGGAAGTGAGCTTCTGTGTACTTCATCAATGTAATAAGGTGGCGTTGTAAACCAATAGGAGTTAAATCCATTATTGGAACATCATCTGCATCTAGTAAGGAACGAATGGACATTGCACCCATTCTTGGAGGACCACCCTACACTAGACTGGTTGTACCAAGAAGGTCATGGATATACAGGGAAAACTCAGGGGGCCAACAGACAAGCCTGCTTTAGACCATTTTGCGTTTTAACCTTACAAGTCACCAAAATGTGACACCAGGGGCCAGATGTAGCAATACTGCAAATTGCAAGTTGCAATTTGCGAGTCCGAGCGACTCGCAAATTGCAACTCGCAATTTGCAATGCAGAACTGTGTCTCAGACACCGTCTGCGAGTCGCTATGGGGTCGCAAAGACCCACCTCATTAATATTAATGAGGTGGGTCGCAAATTGCGGCCCCATGGGCACTCGCTAACATGGAGGCCTGCTGTAGTCAGCAGACCTCCATGTTCGTGACTGCTTATCAATAAAGCAGTTTTTTTTTTTTTAAGTGTAGCCCGTTTTCCTTAAAGGAAAACGAGCTGCACTTAAAAAAAAAATCCGAAACCTTTAGTTTTTGAATTTTTTCAGGGCAGGTAGTGGTCCCTAGGACCACTACCTGCCCTGAAAAAATATTTTGTGGTCCATTCACAAAGGGGAAGGGGTCCCATGGGGACCCCTTCCAATTTGCGAGTGGGTTACCATCCACTTCAAGTGGATGGTAACTGCGACTCCATTTGCGACCGCATGCCCGGTCGCAAATGGAATTGCATTCCACTGCGAATCGCAAATAGGAAGGGAACACCCCTTAGTATTTGCGATTCGGAAATGCATTTTGCGAGTTGGTCCCGACTCGCAAAATGCATTTCTGCATAGGAAACTCAGGTTTGCGACTCGCAAACAGTTTCCTACATCTGGCCCCAGGTATCATAATCCAATTCCATGATAAGTCTTAATAAATGGTGTGGAACACCCAAAGAGAAGAGCTTCCTCCACAGGGTATGACGATCTACTCTATCAAACACCATGGAGAAGTCAGTGAATGCCGTGTATACAGGCATACCCCAAGAAAGAGAACATTTGTCTATTACTGCTTGAAGGATAGCTATGTTGTCAAAAGTTCTATGATTCCTTCTAAAGCTATCTTGTTCCAGAGGAATGATGTTATGATCTTGAGTACATTGTTTGTAAATGACATAGCACACTCCAGGCAAAACGTTTACCGGTTGCATCCTGCACTGCCATCTGTCTGAAACTTGCTGGAGAAGATGTAGGCCCCTTTTTATACAATGGTACAATAACACTACCCTTACATGATGAAGAGATTTTTCCAGAGCAGTAACAATGAACAAACAGTGGGCCAGGAAAGGCTCCTCAAAATGCAGCCTCCTTTTTTATGACTGCAATGGGAATCTCATTAGGCTCTGTGGCCCTGAAGATCTAGCATTCTTTATAAACCTCATCATTTCATCTACTGAGGTAGCATTATACAGAGCAAACATTGCTTCATCTACATGCAGCACCAAAGGGTCAACTGCCTCAGTATTACTCGCATATAACTCAGTGATGTATCCCACCCATACATTTTTGGGAAAAGGAATTGCATGAGCATTCACCCTGGTGTCACAATATTCAGTAACCAATTTTCAATGTTTCTTGAATCTCCAGAATTTGGGCGTCTCTTAAATTGATCCATTTTAAATCAAAATTCCATCCTGCCTTTGTGAGCTTTAAATCTATGTTGTGCAAGTTTAAGGTGTTCAATTTCGTGCTGTCTAATAGAAGAAAATAGAAAATACTGTTTTCTTCCCAGGGAATGTATTTCCTCATTTAGCGGGTGATTCTGACCCCGGCCGGTTTTCCGCTGCCCTTCTGAATCCTCCATGGCGGCGCAGCGAGGGATTCAGACACCCCATACCGCCATCCTGTTCCTGGCGGTTCGCCCGCCAGGAACAGGATGGCGGTATGGGGTGTCGTGGGGCTCCTGGGGGCCCCTGCAGTGCCCATGCCAATGGCATGGGCACTGCAGGGGCCCCCGTAAGCGGGCCCCACTTTGAATTTCACTGTCTGCATTGCAGACAGTGAAATTCGCGACGGGTGCAATTGCACCCGTCGCACCTTCCCACTCCGCCGGCTCAATTCTGAGCCGGCGTCCTCGTGGGAAGGGTTTTTGCACTGGGCTGGCGGGCGGCCTTATGGCGGTCGCCCGCCAGCCCAGTGCAAAAGCCAAAATACCCTCAGCGGTCTTGCGACCGCGGAGCGGTATTTTGGAGGGGGGAAGTCTGGCGGGCGGCCTCCGCCGCCCGCCAGACTTAGAATGACCCCCTTAGTGCCTTCAATTTAGGATTATATTTTTCCAGCCGCCGAGTGCCATTGGGCCAAGAGCTCAATTCGCGAACTTTATCCATATGGGATTCGTAAAAAGATATAGGGCCAGATGTATCATACAACCGATTTGCGATACTCAAATAGCGATTTTTAAGAAATCGCTATTTCAGAAATGCAAAAAGTTATGTATGATTTTTGCGATTTGGTAATAGCGATTTCTTAAAAATTGCAAATGCTATTACCGAATCGCAAATAGAGAATCTGTCCCCATTCGCACCTATGGGCCTGTTGGCCGATATCTGCGAATATTTTGCATTTCCAAAATTGCGATTTCTTAGCCAGAAATCGCAATTTTGAAAATGCAAAACTTCAGGGTGCTGGGGGCCTAAGGCCCCCTCTGCTGCACCCCAAAACATTTTTTGGGACATGTAAGGTGGATACATGCCAAAAGGGCATGTGTGCTTTACATGTACCTTTTAAAAATGCACTTTAAATGCATTTTTAAATTTTGCACATGGTTAGCACCAGGTTCAACCTGGTGGTAAATAGCGATTCCTAAATGCCCAAATCGCATTTAGGAATGTCTTCATACATGTGGTAAGAAATCGCAAATAAGGAATCCTTATTTGCGATTTCTTATTTAGAGAGTCGCAATTTGCGACTCTCTAAACAGGGTCGCAATTTTAAGGAATCGCTATTTTTGCGATTCCTTAAAAGTGCGTTCAGAATGTCTTTCATACATGCAAAACACCTTGATAAATCTGGCCCAGAGTGTCATCCAATATAAATTCCTTAAGATGAGCAGAGACACCGTTAATCTTGGCGCTTAAGGTCGCAATATTCTTAACTACCCAAAAGGAACGACCATTTGACTTATTAAAGCCACTCTTGCCCAGAGAGGAATTCCCAGGAATGAGTTCCTGGAGGTTAAAGGCCACTGTTGTACCAATTAAGCTGTGATCATTCATGTCAGTTGGGAATACCATTAGATTCTCACAAGCCCCAAACATTTGAAAGGACACTATCACATAATCAATGCGATTCTGTGTGGAAGCTGACTGAAAAAGCATAAGAGGTGACTTAACCCACTGGAGATCTTTCATTTAAAATAACCCTATTACATTTTCTAAGAGTGTCAAGCAATAGGAAACCTCGCTTATCCATTCTAGTTTTTCCTGGGAGCAAAATCTCAGGGATAGATCATACCTCTTCTTTATCAATATTAGCAAACATGGAGGATGCAGAGTTAGAAACCCTTGCATTTAGGTCACCCATATTTTTCACCAGAGGGCAGTCTTCTCTAACACTAATGTCACAAACAAAAGCGAAAAATTAGCTCACCAGATAAAGGGTTTCCCAGGAGGAATATACATATTGGCTAATAGAAAAAAGGATAGACAGCCACTGACATCTCGGAAAGCCAGTTTCATGTAAAGACATATATTTGACGGATGAATTTGAATTTCCTGGTTCCAGTTAACCAAATTCTTCAGTAAAATTGCACACCCTTTCCAGTGACATGCTCTCTTCCAGCACGCCTTGCATTCAAGGAATCTAAAAAGTACATGACCTGGGGCCCGATGTACGATACCCTATTGTGGTGGCAAAAGGCAATATCTCTGTTTGCAACAGCAAAAAGGCCAGGTACGATGAACCATCCCTATTTTGCGCCCGAGGACATCCATTCCTAATTGCGAGTCGCAGCGGTATGTATGATTGTTTTGTGACTGTGAATGTGGTCGCAAAACAATTACAGTAACACCAATTGCAAATTGGTGTTAACCCATTCGCCACCGGGAAGGGGTCTCCAGGGGACCGCCTCTCCTTTGTCAATGCCTGCGAAAATATTTTTTCACAGCAGGCAGTGGTCCGACAGACCATTGCCTACTCTGAAAAAATGGAAAGAAAACTTTTCATTTTTCTTTTTGAAATGCATCCCGTTTTATTGAAAAGCAGTCACAGACATAGTGGTCTGTTGAGCCCAGCAGGCCAACATCCTTGTGAGCGCAGCCATTCCCAATGAGGTCGCAAATTGCGACCTACTTCATGAATATTAATGAGTTAGATCATTTGCGACCCCATTGAGAATCGCTAAATGTGTCTGAGACACGTGTACATTTTATTTTGTGAGTCTCTAATTGCGCTTCACAATGAATCGCAATTAGAGACTCTCAAAGTGAAATGGTCGTACATCTGCCCCAGGTCTCTTGTAAACATGCAATTAAGGAATTAAAGAACTTTAGTTTTATCTCATCCTGCCCCAGCTTAGCCATGATCCATGACTGAAATAGCCCACCTGAGCTACCTCAATGACTCATTATTCATAGATGAGGGGTGGGCGTTGTTCAAAGCACCCCCCACCCAGCTCCTCTTAGAGAGACCATCCTTGGCCTCAACAGCTCGTGACTGGGCTGTGGGACCCTTCACTATATTGATTACTCACCCCCCTGCTCTAATGAGACAACTATATCTTTAGGATTCACCTATAATCAATCATTACTAGACCCTAATGCAGCAACCAACATTGACTGATTTAGTTTTTGGGAGATTCCAGTTTGGGACAGGGATCTTTAAATGCTCAACAACAGGAACAACATCAATCCCTGTTTTTATTTTAAAAAAGTCACCATTTTGTAGGACCAAATCTTCAATAGCCAGTGAGCCAAATGTGACTTTGGAACAAGGGGTCGATGAAGAGGAGTGAATAGCCACACTTTTAATATTACTAATTTTCACCAACCTTAATGCTTCGATCTCCAATAACGCATTCAAACTTCTGTTCACTAGGGGTAGACTCATTATTACATATCAACTTTAAGTATAAGGAGGTAGACAGAAGGCTCTGCTCTGAACACGTCCTTCAAGGAAAACCTGTCAAGGGCTCCTCTTGAGTGTCCTTGGCAGTAGGAGCAGACGTTGTTTCCCCATGGTTACATGAAAGATGAGAATTGATGGGAGAGGCAATATGGTTGTTTAGTTCTTTTTCACATTGCATGTTTAATGGTTGAGACACTTGAACCCCCATATTTGCCCCACCTAAGAGGGAGCTTCCTGTCTGAACACCCCAGCAGAGTTCAAAGCAGCCCCAGAGTGCTTCTTACTCTCTACAGTGAACTGGGATAAAAGAGCCCTACTTTCCATTCCAATACTCACTCCAGATAAAAACAAGTGATGCACTCAGTACAGTCCTTTGAGCGCCCTAGGTGGGGTGAAAAGAATGATGGCAATCCATTGGGCTTAGTCCCACCCTCTCGTCCACCCTGAGGATGCACTCGTATGAGAGGGGATGCTTTGGAGGAGCTGTAGAAGCATTTTCTCCCAGGGGCTTTTTCATTGGCATCCTCTCCTTGGGATTCTTCAAGGCCAGGTTAGTGCAGTTCTTTTAATTTTACGCTTAGATATTCTTCTAATCTTTTTGTTTTTCTTTTTCTTAACAGTGCTGTTCTGCTTCTCAGGGAGAAACCTAACCTTAGACTACATCCTACAGCCACTTGATGCCTGGTCAGAGTTAATTAACAATATAGAAGAACTATTGATTTTGGACCTCTCTTCAGACACCACTCCAGGTGGAGCACTACTTTGTTCTCCTTTCCAGATTTTCCTGTGTCTTTTTAAACCCTTTTTCAAACATTGGGACAATCTCTGCCTTAGTTGTGTCAGAAGAAGTATATTTTAGTCCTCAAACAACATATTTAAGCACAACTCCTCATTATCAAGAATAAAAACATTTTTTAAGGACACCACATGCCGCATTGGTTTGCCAACTTGTACAGTCACCCTTTACTCCAACGATGGGCTCAACTATCACTGTATTTTAAGTAAGCTTTATAGTCTCATCACAAGAACTTAGAACTGGTTTTAAATTATTGAAGCCTGACTTATTAACATTCTGCACCTCCAATAAAATTGCTGACATCATCTCTAATACATTGTCAGAATGTAACACTGTTATTTTTATAATAAAGACAGTATCAAAAATAGAATTATTTCAATACTGATACAAAATAAAATCTCTGATGAAGCACCACCTCCTTCACTGCCTGTTTTCAATTGTGAACTTGTGAGAAAGACACAGTGGTCTAAATCAGAGAGAGACCCACCCAAAGGAGGAGGACTACAGTAGAGGGGAGGTAGAGATGGACGTGAAGGTCAAGGAGGGTTTATATTAAGTTGACCCCAATCGCCCAACACTTTCCCGGGGTAACAGCTGTTTGAGTCACCTGCCCTTCCCCCTGCTTGAAAGTCAACATCAATGTCAAGTAAGGTAAAATCCTCTTCAAATAACAACCCCATTGTGAACTTTAACAGCTTTATCACAGATTGCACTTGCAGAAGAAGCTGCTATTTCTGCACAGACACCCTCACAATGCCCCCCCCCCCTCCTGGGAGGGAATTGGTAGGTGTTCTCCAATGTCACTATCAAAAGAATTGCTCTCAGAATTAGAAACTAAGGCCCTCATTACAACCCTGGTGGTCGGTGTTAAAGCGGCGGCAATACCGCCAACAGGCCGGTGGTAAAAAAAATGAGATCTCGACCATGGCGGAAACTGCCAACATAGACAGACTTTTTAACACTCTGACCGCCACAGTGGTAGAAACAAACAGACAAGGTTCTGCCCACTGTATTACAAGAGGCCTATCCGCCACCTTTTCCGGGGCGGTGCCAATACCATGGAAAGCACGGCGGAAACAGTACTTGGAACGGAAACCACTCACCTTTCAACACCCAACGAGGAACCAGGACGCCATGGAGCCGAGTTACAGGTCCTGCCCATGTTGCTTTACCTCCTCTTGTATCAGGAGCAGTAAAGTACTAGTACTGCACCTAGCACACAGGGGAGGGGAGGAGGGAAAAGTGAGTGACACACACACGCAACACACAACACCCCCACCCTCACCCACAATACCATACACACAAATACATGCAGCAACATTACATATACACTCCGTCACCCCCTGGAAGAACGCAAGGACCACATAAAATGATTGTAACAAGTGTAACCATTGAAAAATCAGATTGGCCAAATTAAAATATCAGTATATACAAATATGTACACCAACTACACAAGTCCGGATATTAATGAAATCATTGTCCGTGGACAAGTGGTCCCAAAATGCATGGGTGAAGCCCACACAAGATACCTGACTCGAAACGGAGAGAACACTGCAGGGGCATCAGATCGAAAATAAACAGGCACCTCAGGGGAAGGGGGAGCACCTCACCTGGATGAACGGACAACGCCACTGCACCACGAGGGGGCTCCATGCCCACAGTTTGGTCCTGGGAAGTGCAAAACCACAGTCTCTCAAGTGGGTGGTTTGCCCACTGATTGGCCCTGGGGAGTGCAAAGCCACAGTCTCTCATGTCTCTCCAGTGGGTGGTTTGCCCCCTGCTTTATCCTGGGGAGTGCAAAGCCACGGTCTCTCAAGTCTCTCAAGTGGGTGGTTTGCCCACTGCTTTATCCTGGGGAGTGCAAGGCCACAGTCTCTCAAGTGGATGTGATTCTCCACTGGTTCTGGAGGGGGCATTGTGCCCAGAGTGCTTCATCCTGCCATGGACTGGGGTAGTGGATGTGATTCTCCACTAGTTCTGGAGGCGGCATTGTGCCCAGAGTGCTTCAGCCTGCCAAGGACTTTGGGTAGTGGATGTGATTCTCCACCGGTTCTGGAGGGGGCATTGTGCCCAGAGTGCTTCATCCTGCCAAGGACTGGGGTAGTGCATGTGATTCTCCACTGGTTCTGGAGGGGGAATTGTGCCAGAGTGCTTCACATGCAGTGTGGCAGATCCCATTCCCTCACCTGGGTGTGTGTGCCATGAGATTGCCTGGGAACAGGTAGCAGGATACTCCATGGAGGCAGAGACACACTCCACCCTGCTGCGACTTCGCCTGCCACATGCAGGCACAAACAGTGCTGGGTGTCGTGCCTCATGTACGCTGTGCAGGGTCCAGGAAGTCTCCTGCAGCCTCAGACGGCTGCCCACTGGGGATGATAGCCATGTCAGCTGTGGTGGCACTGTCTGAGCACGTCACAGGGCTGGTGGCGGTGGTTGTGGCGGTGTCTGTGGTGGAGGTGCTGGTGGTGGTGCATGTGTCAGCACCTGTGGAGGGACACAGCAGGACGTCTCCTGCAGCCTTGAGTGGCTGCCTACTGGGGATGATGCTGGGGCCTGTTGCTGAGGCAGCAGACGTGCAGGTGGCGGTGCATGTGGCGGTGCAGGTGGTGGTGCTCACTGCCGTACAGGTTGATGTTCTGGTTGACAGAAGGGGTGACTCTGGTCCCTCAGCCGGAGCCTCTGTGCCCTGTCCTAACTTGCCCTTCGCCTTGTGTCCCTTCCCCACCTTTGATATCGCTGCCGGTCCCTTGGCATGTCCCCTTTTGGCTTGGACGAGCCCTTGCTTGGTGGTTGGTGTGGCTTCTCTCTCCGGCATGTGGGCACCGTCTTTACCTTGGCAGGTGGCGGAATGGGCTGATCCTTGGCCTCTCTAGGTGGCACACTGGCAGCCCTGTTGGGTGCCACCCACGATGTGACCGGACTTGCTGAGACCACTGTGCTGGATGATTTGGTGGCTGAGGTGCTGGGCTGGGACCTGGACAGCCTGGCCCTAGGGGAAGGACGGGGGAGGGAGGTGTAGGGAAGTGGTCAATGTTAGCCAGGAAGAGTTTCTTAGACACACTGGGATGGAAAGATGGAGGGGGTTTGGGAGTGGAGGAAGAGGTAGTGGTTGTAGGAGGTGTACGTCTGCTGAATTTCGGTTAAGGTGCATGGGCCGGAGGCTGTTGTGAGGTGGATGGCTGTTGAGTGGGTGTGTGCCTGCGTTTATGTAGTTTGGGAGAAGGTGTCACAGACACACTGGGAGAGGACACAGGGAATGTATGCATGGTAGTGGGGGTGGTGATTGCATGTGAGCGGTGTGTGGTGATGGGCGTGCTGGTGATGGAGGTAGTGGATGAAGATGTAGTGCATGCAGGTGTGAGTGGAGACGAGACAGGGAGGGAGGAGGAGGACGTGGAGGAGGGGGACACAGTGGAGGAAGTGGATGTTGGTGTGTCTGCATGGGGATGGTGCTTGTGTGAATGCCTGTGGGATGTGTGGTGCTTATGTTTGCCATGTCCACTCTTGTGTGTTGATGAGTGTGCATGCTGGTCTGATGGCGTGCTTGGGATAGGCTGAGGTACAGGGGATTAGGTCTGGGTGGAGGAAGTTGGAGGGGGGAGGCTGGACACAGGGACAATGGCTGCCATCAGTGCTGAGGCCAGAGCCCGAAATGCTCTCTGTTGGGCTGACACACAAGAATGAATGCCCTCCAGGTATGCATTTGTTTTCTGCAAACACCCTGGATGGCATGACAAAATGGTTGATTGCCCAACAGTGAGGGATCTCAGGAGGTCAATAGCCTCCTCATTGAGGGCAGCAGGGCTGACTGGTGCAGGGCCTGATCTGCCTGGGGCGAAGGAGATGCCCACCCTCCTGGGTGAGCGGGCATGTGAAACTTGATGAGGGGCTGCTGGGACGGCAGTGCTGGTAGAGGGGTTGGTGGCTGTACCTGTTGATGTGGTGGGCACAGAGGAGCCCGCCACTGCAAGGGAGCTCCCATCAGAGGAGGAGTCGCTGTCGCTGGTGTCTCCTCCTGTCCCCGTCGTGGAGCTCCCCTCACCCTCTGTCCCACTGGTGCCTTCTGACTCCGTTACTTCATCCTCCAGTGCCATGTGGGATGCAGCTCCCTCCTGCGCCGGTGCCACTGCTCCTCCGCCAGATGATGCTAATGCACACAAGGACAGGGTGACAAAACAAAAAGGGGGGGAAAGACAGAGGAGACACATGGTCAATGCCTGCAACACCACTACGTTTGGCGGACATAACACACAGAGAGCAGCCCTATGCACTAACCCATGCACTAACCGGGCAGGGAAAAAGCACATGCCCATGGGGGACGCTGTCTAGACCCATTTCATGCACAGCTGGAACCCATGGGAGCCTGACTAGGTGTAGAGGGTAAATACCACCTTTGGGGTTTACAGTGGGAAGGAGCCTGCAAATCAATGGATCTACCTTTGCGCGTCTGCCCTGGCCTAGGGGAACCCACAGCCCACCTCCCCCACCCAGACACCTCGTCAAACACGGAGAGTCAGCTGAATGAGAGTGTACTCACCCCCTTGTGGCTGCTGTGATGCCCTCAAGCGCCCATCCCACTCAGGATATGCCATCGCCAGGATCCGGTACATCAGGGAGGTCATGGTGCGACAGGCACCCCTTCCACGTTGGGAGGCCATCCCCAGTTAGGCCTCCACCGTCTTCTTGGTCTAGCAGCGCAGGTCCTCCCATCTTTTCCGGCAGTGGGTGCTCCGTCTATGGTAGACCCCCAGGGTCCGCACTCCCTTGGCGATGGCACGCCAAATCCCCTTCTTCTGGTGGCCGCTGACCTAGAGGAATAGTGAAGTTAAAAAGGATGTTACTTTCCCGTACAGTTCTCACACATTGGACAAAAACCTCCCACCCTGTCCCATAAAAACATACACTCACCATCCTCACATGCTGGCCTGTCCCCCCCGTCTCTTCCACTGACGACACTCCATACAATCATGTCCCATCCACCATGCACACGGTTCACTCACCTGTTTGTCTGGAGGACCGTAGAGTCGCGTGTACTGGGGGAGGACCCCATCCACCAGTTTCTACAACTCCTCCGCAGTGAAGGCAGGGGCCCTTTCCCCAGGCACTGTAGCCATTGTCGCTTCCAGACGCAGGTCACAGCAGCACTTGCAGTGTAGGTCCTCTCCTGATGAAGGCCAGGTATCAAGTGAGGGAACAAATAGAAAATGGCGGTCACGTCCGTGGCGGTGTGTAACGTCACCGCCGGCGTACATCATCATTGGCTCCTGGAACCCATAGGACCCAATGATAACCAATGCTGAATTGCGCAGCGGTCTTCGACTGCCTACCGCGACGCTGCACAACGCCAGCGCAGTTACCTCATTTCCCCTTGTCCCACCTTATAGGTCAAGCAGCTACCATTTCAGGGGGCCACATGGCAGGCCAACTAACTGCGTCACACCTATTTAAGTCAGGAATACGGACAGACAAAGGCACAGAGAGATAATTTAACGATTGTGCTAAACAGCCTTGTGAAAGCTATGTGGTGTATGACCCTCCGCTCACCGTTCTCCTCCATACGGCACGTCCGCTGGGGCAGGTGATGAGATGGCGTCATCCTCCGGTGTACAGACCCCGGGTGGACCTGTCGACAATGGAAGAGAGACACATCATTATCACTTACAGACTTGATCGTGCAACAATCCAGGAACTGTGTGCCCAGTTGGCGCCAGACCTGATGTCAGCTATCTGCCATCCCACATGAATTCCCCCTCTAGTGCAGGTCCTGTCAGTGCTCCATTTCCTGGCAAGTGGGTCTTTTCAAACAACAGTAGCCATGGCATCAGGGCTGTCACAGCCAATGTTCTCAAACGTGTTGTCCAGAGTGTTATCTGCCCTGCTGAAACACATGTGCAGCTACATTGTTTTCCCTCAGGTGGAGGATCTGCCCACAGTGAAAGGAGACTTATATGCCCTGGGACATATCCCCAACATAATTGGTGCCATTGATGGTACACATGTGGCATTTGTCCCCCTCCCGCAGGAATGAACAGGTGTACAGAAACCAGAAAAGCTACCATTCAATGAATGTGCAGATGGTGTGTTTGGCAGACCAGTACATCTCCCATGTCAATGCCAAGTATCCAGGCTCTGTGCATGACGCTTACATTTTGAGGAATAGCAGCATCCCTTATGTGACAGGGCAACTCCAGAGGCACTGTGTGTGGCTAATAGGCGAGCCCCAGGTCCCCACACAGTTTAATTAGGTGTCTGGGTATGGGAGATTCCCTAATATTTGGAGGATGTCTAGCAGTTGTCCCTCGATATTTGCAGGTGACTCTGGTTACCCCAACCTGTCATGGCTACTGACCCCAGTGAGGAATCCCAGGACAAGGGCAACGGAACGCTACAATGAAGCACGTGGGTGAACTAGGAAGATAATAGAGCACACCTTTGGCCTCCTGAAGGCCAGATTCCTGTGCCTCCATCTGACAGGTGGATCCCTATACTGCTCACTGAAGAAGGTGTGCCAGATATTCGTGGCGTGCTGTATGCCTTTTCTGCAGGAAGATGGGCCTGATGGTGGTCTTGTGGCAGCTGTGGAGACTGTGGACAGTGAAGAAGAGAAGGCAGAAGAAGAAGATGTAGACAACCGTAACAACATCATCATGCAATACTTCCAGTGAGACACAGGTAAGAGGATGGAACTGCTTCCCACATCTCATACTATTGTAGGACCTAGCGTAAATCTGCCTTTTTACCTCTGTGCATGGACCCTGACATTGCACTTTGGCTCTCCATTTCACAGATCTGGGTCCCACTCTGTGCCCTCTGCTATGTCTACTGCTGGCCAACAACTGTGTAACATTGGTATGTGAACATGTACATTGACATTGCTATATTTCTGAGAGGTTGTAATTACACACTTGTGAAAGTACAGACTGACTCCAGATTGATTTGTGATTCAAGGGTGTTTATTTATGTGCTAGTAAGTAGAGGGGGTGTGCAATGGGCTGGGGTGATGGTGGAGGAATGTCCATGGTGGAGGTCAGTCTATTGGTCTCAAAGGTGTATTGTCCATGGGGGCATAGGAAGGGGAGCAATGGCAGTTTAAGGTGGACAGGGTGACAGACAAAGTGGGACAGAAGGGTGACAGTCAGGAGGGTCTTATTTCCTGGCAGGGGTCTTGGCAATGTTCTCTGTCTTGTTCCTGGATCTGAGGGACCGTTTGTGGGGTGGTTCTCCTTCTGCAGGGGGTGGGGTGCTGGTGGCCTGTTGTTCTTGTGGTGGTGCCTCCTGCCCACTAGCACCAGCGGAGGTGGAGGGCTGTTCATCATTCAGGCTAGTGTCAGGGGCCCGTTTGTATGCCACTGTGTCCCTCATGGTGTTGGCCAGGTCTGCCAGCATCCCTGCAATGGTGACCAGGGTGGTGTTAATGGACTTCAAGTCCTCCCTGATCCCAAGGTAGTGTTCCTCCTGCAGCCGCTGAGTCTCCTGAAACTTGGCCACTACCGTGCCCATGGTCTCCTGGGAATGGTGGTATGCTCCCATGATGTTGGAGAGCGCCTCCTGGAGGGTCGGTTCCCTGGGCCTGTCCTCCCCCTGTTGCACAGCAGTCCTCCCAGCTTCCCTGTTGTTCTGTGCCTCTGTCCCCTAAACCGTGTGCCTACTGCCACTGACCCCAGGTCCCTGATTGTCTTGGGATGGTGGGTTTGCCTGGGGTCCCTGTAGTGGTGGACACACTGCTGATTGATGTGTCCTGGGGACAGTGGCATGGTCCTGCTGGGTGGGTGCTGTGGTGGTGTTTCGTGAGGGGGGAGGGTCTGTGGTGGCTTGTGACAGTGGCGGGGGAACCGACTGTCCAGAGGTCTCTGATGGGCTGTCATCTTGATCCAGGCGTGCAGAACTACTGCCATCATTGTGGGCCTCTTCTGTGGGGGGACTGGATATGTCTGGCACCTCTTGTCTGGTGACATTGGGTATGGGTCCTGTTGGGGTGTAAATGCATAGTTTTAGTATCTGTGTGTGCCATCTTCTGCATTGGGTGAGGTACCCTCTACTCCTGTGCTTTCATTATTGAGTTTGCCCTTTTGTGATAGTTGGTTTGGGGTCTCTGTGGGTATCTGTACTAGACATGCTTTGGTGATGGGGATCTATGCATAGGTGTTGCATACAGGGATTTGGAATTGGGATGTGTGGGTTGTGATAGTGGGGAGTGATGGGGTGAGGGTGAGGATTAATGTATTTGATGACATGCAGGTGGGGTGGGGTATATGGTAAATAAGATATGACTTACCAGAGTCCAGTCCTCCTGCTACTCCTGCGAGGCCCTCAGGATGCAGAATTGCCAAAACTTGCTCCTCCCATGTTGTTAGTTGTGGGGGAGGAGGTGGAGGTCCACCGCCAGTCCTCTGTACAGCAATCTGGTGTCTGGATACCAGTGAACGCACCTTCCCCGTAGGTCGTACCACCTCTTCCTGATGTCATCCCGTCTTCTTGGATGCTGTCTTACTGCGTTGACTCTGTCGACGATTCTCCGCCATAGCTCCATCTTCCTAGCAATGAAGGTGTGCTGCACCTGTGATCTGAAAATCTGTGGCTTTACCTGGATGACTTCCTCCACCATGACCCTAAGCGCCTCCTCAGAAAACCTGGGGTGTCTTTGAGGTGCCATGATGTTGTGTGGTTGATACGTGAGGTGCTGTTTGTTGTACTGTGTTGTGTTGGGGTGTGTTGTGTGAGGTGCGTGGATGTTGTATGAGTGATGGTGTTGTGTGCCTGTGGATGCTGGTGTTGTGTTTGCTATTCTCTCTCTGCCAGCTTTTTACAAAAAATGTAGTTGTAAGGGTTTGTGGGTAATGTGGGTGTGTGTTTTATAGTGTTGTGAGTGTGTGAGTCTGGTGTGTCTATGTGTATCAGGTGTGTGTATTTCGAATTGTCCAATGTGGTTGTGTTTTGTAAATGTGTGTGTATTTTGAGTGCAGTGGTGTGTACCGCCAATGGATTACCGCGGTTGAAAGACCACCGCGTTGATTCGTGGGTCGTCATAGTGTGGGCATATTCTTGTTGGCGCGAATGTGTAGGTTTTGGTATCGCCAGTTTATCACTGACCTTTGGTGTGGCGGACTTGTGTGGGTGCCTTATTTTGTGGCAGATTCCGAGATGTGGGTCATAACACCTGTAGCGGAATTCCGCCGCCGCCACGGTTTGTTGGCGGCCTTCAGCATGGCTGTAAGCGGGATTTACCACCAGGGTTGTAATGAGGGCCTAAGTGTGCTTCTGCCGACAATTCCTCCAAAGGTAGTGCTGTAGACGTAAGGTCTGTGCCCACTTAGGCACCAACAACTGCTGAAGACCCTGTGGGATCGCTGGACTTCTTTAAAATTGAACTTGACTGGGCTGGGGGTGAAAAAGGAGAGACAACAGATGGAGACATGGGTTGACAGGAGTGAGAAGCTTCCACCACTTCTTGAGAGATAACTTTATGCATTTTCAGAAATAAGCCAAACATGAGTGAGATTACAAAGATGCTACTGAAAGCTTCTATTGCCACAGATGGACTTCTTAAGTTTGGTATTTTTGTATGGGGGTGGAAGGAATTACACACCCAGAGGGTAGTTTCTTCAGTGTTCTCATTTTACCCTAAACCTCTTTGGAACAAACTTCCATGTAACTCCCAGGCCAGGTTGAGCCAACTGAGGAGCCACAAACCTGTCCAACAAATGTACTAACTAAACCACACCTCTCATGAATCAGCAGGGCACCAGAACAACAAGAACAACAAGAGCGGGCACAACGATAGACCACATATGAGTCTAGACTTTCACAAATTCGACATGTTGATCTCTAGACGTTTACCATCATGAGGAGTTGAGACCCGCTGAGTCAATAATTGGGCAGCAGAGTGCAATACAGTGGGGGAACTATATATTTTTATCCTTTAAGCATTGTGCTTTATGCTTATGTCTTTTATTACTCTTTGCCCAACTATCTGCCACCCATCTATAGACTCCAACAAGTTAACTAAAGGAGAGGATAAGGGGAACAGAGAAGCTGACATGCCCACAATGCATGAGAGGAAGGGTGCTTTTTTGAGTGCTTTGACAATTTTGCTGGGTGGCTGGGGCTGTGGACCAACCCAGCTAGGTTGGAAGTGAAGGCGAGGATCCTTGGTTGCTCATGCAGCGAGAGAAACAAAGCCTGGTACACCAGGGGCAGGAGCTTGCCCTTGACTGCATACCCCACCCAAACCTGATCGGGCCACTTCCGCAACCAAGGGCCTCAACCATGTGTGGCAGAACTAATTGACACTCCCTCTACTGGCTTGCTCCCCTCTACTCCCCATGCTCCTGCGCACTCTCAAACCTGCCTGTTGCGGCCACCTCCACTGCTGAAGCTGCTGCCAGTCCTGCTCACCACTGACCGCTGAACTCACTGCTGCTTTCTCGCTAGACATGCTGGACTGTCCATCCGTGAGCACCGCGAGCTAAGTGGTGTGGTCGGGCCTCCCAGCAGAATTGAAGGTCATCTGAATTTGGGCTTTAGGCTGCAAGGGGGCTAGAGCGGGAAGCAGGAGCAGGAGCCTTGATGTCTCAGCGTCTCCGCTTTCACTGCAGCGGCAGTATACGACAAGTCACGAGTGATGCCGAAAGCGAAAAACAAATTAAGAGAGTGCCCAAACGAAATAGGTCTGGAGAAGGCTGTGGCATGCAAGCCGCACTAGCTCCTAGGTTGGACACTTCCGCATGCTGCAGCCCTTGACCCTGCAGTGCAGCTCCTACCGTGCTGCAGTCTCACCCCCTCCTCTCAGCCACCCCACTAGCCACCTCACTGCCCACCTCACTGCTCACCGCTCCATCCCTCAGTCCAATTAGACTGCTCTGGCGTGCTGCACTAAGTCTCTGAGGCCTTTCAGCTGTGTGACTGCAGCAAAGCTGGTAAACAGAGGCAGGGAGCGAATCGGGGACAGCCGCAGATGGTGAGTCAGACTCTATATCCTTGGCTCAGCATGGTGACAGTGATGACTGCTGCATTCACGTATCGATCACGTTGGATCGTATTGCCGCCTCAAAGTGGAGCAGAGTAAACACCAACTGCAATGTTACACAGCCGATGTCAACCATGTGATATGGGAAGCATTAATTCTTTGTTCTGTTAGTGCTTCAAACAATTCTTTGGACTTTGTTCATCTCCAAATATTTTCTAGACTTTGCTTGGTTTTAGGTCTTTGGCGTATGTGGATGTAAGTGTTTTTTCTTTTGCGGATTTAGCTTTTTTAGAACCCTGAGTTTACCCATGATATTCATGGTCATTTCTTTGTAAAAAGTATGAGGACAGTAAGGTTTAGAGAGTGAGCTCTGGAATTCAGCTTTTCCAGGAGAATATTTAAAGTAATTGAAAGGTATTTCTTTTAACTGTCTTCTCCAGTTTACACTGGATTTGGTTGACCTGTTTTCATGATTCCTAGTTGCCGTCTGGTGAAGGTGGTGGAAAAGGTAGTCATTCTAGTCGATGTACAGAGCGTTGTTTAGGGGATGATGTTGATTTGAAGACAGATATATTAAAGGTGCTTTCTTTCCTAAGAGTGGGGAAGAAGCCAGCCAGTGTCACTTCACAGAGTGAACAGGTGTTGATTTATTTTCTGTAAGAGGATTTTTAGTATGTTCCAGGGATGTTGAAATCTTCCAAAAATATGTTGTAGAAGCTTGGGTTTGTGATCTTCAGATTGTCCTGAAAAGGACATGGTGTAGCCATGAGGTCTATAAATACGATTTAAACAACAGGATCTGTTGTAGCTTTAGTTTCAGGGTGCAGGAGAAGTTTTCATAAGAGCAAAGGTTGGGGGAGTCCATGGTGGGGCATTTAATTATTTTCCTATTTTGTAGTGTCGGTCCCTGTGGTGGATAGCAATGCCTTGAGTTAGTAGTATGTCAAAAGGTGAACACATGGGAAGAACCACGTTTTAGTGATGAGTAGCAGATCTAGATAGTTTGAGGTTAGAAGCTCTGCTATTTCATAATGGCTCTGCTATTTCACAGGCTTATGCATATCTAACCTAGCATTAACAAGTGCACATTTTAGGTTTGTTTGTATAGAGTTTGTCTATTAATCTTTATTTGAGGAATGTTTTCCAGATGACCTCCTTGCTCTTGTAACTTTTGGATAGGCTTATGTCTGTTAGTATAACTCAGAATCAGAATGGATTAGGTAGGGCTCTTGAAGAGCACATCTTTGAATATTCAATATATTCAATATAATGTCAGAGTGGTAGATAGAAAGTAACAGCATTCAGTTGCAGTGGTGTTGAGTGAGTTTGTATAAATTCAAGGGCCCAAATGTTTCTTAAGATTCATCAAGTGTCTAAGATCTTCACTCGATAGCAGTGACACTTGGAGTATAGATCTCCAAGTGAAAATCCCCCACTGCATTGATACACATTCACCACTAAATGGAGCCTGATGGGGAAAAGCGTTTTGAAGCAAGAGGTGAAGTTGATATCCAAGCAGAGCATTTCCTACCCCCTGCTCCACATCATGGCTCCTTCAGTACCAGATAAGAGGAAGCGGATAGTGAAGTTTAGAGCAGCTAGTGGACTAGATGTTGGTGGGAACCTGGCCAGTGAGTTTTATCTTCTTGTTGTCAGTTTTAAGGCTGCATGCAAGACTGCATGCTCCACACATTGGCTATTGGGCCACCGAGACTAGCCTATTCCTACTCCTTCCATGCTCAGAATAGGTGAAACTTGTGATTTGTATTCAACTCAACCTGTATTTCATCAACCAAGACAGCTCTGAAACCAAGTTTTTACACCAACTGTGACTACCTTGTGGGGGGGCAGGATATCAAAGGGTGTGGCTGAGCAGGCTTCAATATATTACATGTGCTGTTGGTTTGAAATGATGTAGAAATTAAACACATGGATTGAACAAGGTCCATAGTGGTAATCTTTTAGTCACTAAAATGTGATGACCAGCTATAGTTTATACTTTTAAGGGTGTGCTGTCAAGGAGGAACTTAAGGATGAAATTGAATGAGTGTTAATATTTGTTACTATAAAGAAGGTGTTCTTTTTCCGTCACTCTACCTTTAATATTTAGGTTGGCTGATTATGTTCCCACTCTACCACTAATATACAAGTGCAGATACAGGAGTGTTTCTAATTATGTTAAACTGTTTAGTCAATGTTGTCACCACCTTTTAATGTCCCCAAGTTTGTCATTGTATTTTTTGATTATGTACTAAAGTAATTAGAGGAAAGAATTCTAACAATGATTTGCAATAGGCATTTAATGTTCAAATCTTTGTGTGTTTGTAATTGAGCAATATCTAATGTGAACCCTGGCTATCTGAGACATAGGTTCTAATTCTGTCTCCATACCAGGGCTTTCAGCTCACCCTCCAGGGCAAGTGAAGATTGCATCCTTTAGATTTTTACACATGAAGCGACACTTCTCAGCAATGATCACCAAATCTTGGAAAACCCTTCCTTTCCTCTGCCATCTACATCCAAGCATATTTCCTTTAGAAAACAGATCAAGAATATCAGATGACTAGCACAAATTATTTTTTCTTCTGATACCTGCCACAATTAGTGCCAGATCATCTTTATGGTTAAGAGCACAGAAAAACTGCTAATCACATCAAACCATATTCACTGATTTCAGATAATTTCTTTCTGTCTTTACTCACAAAACCAATATATCAGTGGTTCACAACCTGTGGTCCTCCACCCCCAAGGGGTCCATGACACATTCCTGGGGGATAAGCAGACCTGGGCCGGCAGGAAGGCACTTCTCTAGCTGAGGCCACTGACAGAAACACATGTATGTTTTTATATTTATTACTTAATTTGTGCAGCATTTTAAAAAGCACTGAAAAGTTCCTTGTACATCCAGCAGCGTTCAGGGAAAAATAAAAGCATCAAGATAACTCTGGTGATTAATCTACCTGCTGGAGAGAGATGGGAGTTTTGTCTACTAGCAATTTTGACTCACCTAAGGTAGCGCAGATGGTTAACATGCCTGCTGCAAAGAACATGTATCTGGCAAAGAACAGTATTTTATGTGCATGGCACAATGGGTTACTGCTTTTGTCACAGAGATTATTTTGTTACTGCCACAGTTCATAAGTTACAATTGTAATCTAGCACAGTGAGCTATGAACTTCAATCAAAGTGCTGCATGCAAACTGCAAGCCACAAATTAGAAAGTTATGTTTTTTCCCCAGTAGTTCATTTTCGTTATGCTGCTAAAAAAAGTTTGCTTGCTTAGAAATATATTCTTATTATTAAAGTCAATGCTAACCACGGTGTTATGTTCTGAATTCTGAGTTTGTGCTTCTCCAGACCACGCACTGTTAGAAAATGCCTACCAGTGTGGATGACATGTGACTCCTACACCTTGTAGTCCCCAGGAAAGTGCTCCGACACTCTACACTGATATGAGAGGTGCTATAAAACAAATGAATTACACGTGACAGGGAGGCTATGAAGAAATGAGAGGCCCTCATGGTTTTACTTCCTTTCCCCACCACATGTTTATGTGAAAAAGCTTTCTCAGATCTTATGTACCTAAAAAATAAAAACAGAAATTGCTTGGGAAATTTAGGTCTAGATGTATCATTTTATCTAATAGCGATTACCTGATTGTGATTTTTTGCGAATCGCAATTAAGTAATTGCTATTGGAATGTATGAAACTCCTGGAGTGATTCGCAGGGGCTCGCAAATGGACCTACCTCATTAATATTCATGAGGTAGGTCGCAATTTGTGAGCCATTGCGAATGGCTACAATCACAGGGATGGTGGCCTGCTGGGCTCAGCAGACCACCATGTCTGTGATTGCTTTTCAATAAAGCAATTTTTTTTTAAAATGCAGCCTGTTTTCCTTAAAGGAAAACGGGACGCGTTTAAAAATGAAAAATTAAACGTTTTCTTTTCATTTTGTAAGCATAGGCAGTGGTCCGTGGGACCACTGCCTGCTCTCAATTTTTTTTTCGCATGCATTCACAAAGGGGAAGGGGTCTCTTGGGTACCCCTTCCCCTTTGCGAATGGGTTACCACCAGTTTGAAATTGGTGGTAACTGCGATTGTTTTGCGACCACATTCACGGTCACAAAACAAGCATGCATAACTCTGCGATTAGGTATTAGGAAGGGATGCCCTTGACACGCCCCTTCCTAATATAGAGTCGGTATGTAGTTGCAAATTGGATTTGTTACATACCAAAATGCAAAGGGCCATTTGCGATCGCAAAACACTTTGATACATCTGGCCCTTAGAATCTGACCTGAACTAAACATTGAAAAGCTAGTAGGTGAGATGCAGCGCCAACCTTCCCATTAAAATGTGTTGATGTTTGCATATTTTTACAATATAAAATAAATATATCTTTAGTAATTCAAGTATTTGTTTGATGTGTACTTGTTTGTGTATTCTTTTGCGAATTACTGTTTTAATGTTTGAAATTTAAATAGTACAAATTGCTTGGGTGTGCCAGTCTTCCAGTAGGGATTCAGCAGGGGTCCTCAGGAGTGAAAAGGTTAGGAACCACTGCTAAACATCATCCAGTAGTACTTTTTGTTTTTATTCTTTATACTGAGTCACAATGACTGTTGTTATCCTATTAAAGACACTTGTATAACTACCACCTTCTTAAGATTAATACAGTACGGTGTGACTGTGTTTGGCCTCTGCAGACTCTGTCATATAGCATTATAATCTTAATAGATAGTTAGCTGTTAATCAGTGCTTGCTATCCACACCTTGTTTCAGAGCTGACAGTCTACGTATCATTTTACTGGTATAAGCACTTTGGAATTATCCTTCCCACCACCTGATCTGGTTTCACTGATGGTCTTTGCTCTGAATCCCGTCTCTAATATACCGTGATCGAGACAAATGCTTTCAGGGCTCTCTAATTTGGCAGCCACCTTGGAATGGTATTTTTATGATAGTTTACTCTTGTTTGATGTATTTTGTCTATCCAGTCAGTAAACTATTATATTCCACTTCCATTCACTAATTTTGGATTATCCTGTTGAAAGCATATTAAATATTGTTCTCTAGAACTGCTATTGATTTATAGATGCAGTTCATTAAAACATTCAAGTCTAGCTTAAACATGTTAGAACATATCTGAGACATCTAAGTTCAAAGGAAGCCATTCGAATTGTCCATACACCTTTTATGTGCTGCACCCAGGCAGACAACAATATTATGCTCATGATCCAAACAATGCTGGGATTCTACTTTAGGATAGTGACAGCACTTCTTACCTTTCCTGCTACGTTTGTATAGAGGCAATCTTTGCGAGGGTTACCACTGTATTGACTGTGATATTCACTCTGCTATCTACTATAATGAGGATGAATTAATGTTTTGCCGAACTCAAGATATCCACAATTATGCAGAGCGAAAAGGACTTAATTCGTAAACCAAAAAATGCTATATTACCTCAGCAATTATGGTACTGTTGCAGAATTCACGCTCACTAGCCTCTAAAGATTTTCATTCATCTTACTTATCTATTTATCAACTTATCTTTTTATCATTATTAGACCAGTGCTTGATCCAATGTCATGTGATCAACATCCTGACTAATGTTTCAAATTATTATATGAGCGTGCCATATGGTACAATAACAGTAAAAATGAGGACCAAATAAAATGCATCCTCATATTTCCATGTCTTATTGTTTTTTCTCCATTTATTTTTCACAAGTGTACCGGGGACATGAAATAATATTATATATATATATATATTTTTTTAATTATTTTCATTTCAGTTACAAGTATAACAAAAAATAACACAGAAAAAATACATAGGTAGCATTCAGCAATAGCAAGTCATTTTCTTCACATGGTTACTTCACAATGTCCTCCTATAATCCCTTCATATTGATCAGTCAATTGTATTTCTAGGAAATGTTTGACATGTTTCCTTTGATTGTAGAATCCACAACATACTCAGAACAACCCCATGATCACGTCGTGATATATATAGACACATACTGATTTCGAAAATCATTTCCTTAGACAGATTGCCCGGTTAGGTATGGGCTCACCAATGACCCCTCTAAGGCTTGACCTAGGTTTAAACAGTATTAAAACCACAGCGGCCCTAAGGCCTCTCTCCTATTGGATTCGTTTATGGAAATCTGTTGAACTCGAACCATATAGGCTGGCTATAAGAGAGCTCATAGTCGCCCCCCAGGCACTGGGGAAAATTCCATGGCTGAAGGAGATGAAATCTGCCTGGGTCAAAATAGGTTTTCCTTGCTACTGGAAATATCCGGATCAAATCCCCGATAATGCAAGGAAACTTGTCACAAAAAGATATTGGGAGAAAGTTAATGAAGACTCCTTGCACCAAAAGGGGGCGGGTAGGCTAACAATGGAATTTCTCCAATTCAAGCACGAGCCCTGGGCTGAGAACTTCTTGAACCTTCCCATGCCTCCATACGCCCGTGCTTTATATCTCCAACTAAGATATGGTACACTGCCTATTAATGGTTTTACGGCTCACTGGTCATCTAACATCGTTTCAAATGATAGATGTATCTCTTGCCAAAATTGCAAAGAAACAATAGAGCATATACTATTTTTCTGCCCTTTGTATAAGAGTCCCAGAGGGAGGTGGATCATTCCCCTCTGCAAAAATATGTCATTATAGGATAGAGCAAACGCCACCAGAATCTGTACATATGACTCATCCTCCGTGGTAGCTATTACAGTTACCAAATATTTATCGGAGGCCTGGTACATCCGGCGTAGGCTTATTGTATCAAAGGGCATGTGAGCCATCCTGACATTAGTCGACAGAAGGAGTCTCAACTGTTATTTTCTAGTAGTATCAGTAGGAATTTTTAGTAGGAACTTGTTGCCCTCTATATGAACAATAGAGATTGTACAAGCTTATAGAGCCTTTTTTTAGCTGAAATCTGATAGGCTTCTTGTTAAAGTACATTATATCTAAATGGGAACTCTATTTGTTTTTTGGATTGACGAGGGCCAGGTCTTACGGGAAAATAACTGCACACATTGGTATGTTAGACAGAATTTTATATCCTAGCTTTTATCTTTTTTCTCTTAACATTTTTAGCCATGTCTTATTTATTGTACTTTTTATCTACAATCAAATACTTAGTCCTGTTGATTTTATTGTTATACTGTCCTGATTATTACTGTTTTTTATATTGCTATTACGTTTTTTTTAACAAATATTATTTATCATGTATGATTGTTATCTTTGTTACTCTAAATGGTCTAGATCTCTAGACCGAATGAACTCAAATAAAATACTGATTTCAATCATTTTGTGTAAAGTTAACATAATATTAACAAGCCGGTCTTACTTTGACTCCGAGTAGTCCTACTAGCTACATAGCCTTACTTGACTCACTATTCCACTAAATACTGCCATATAGCTGTAAACCTTTTTATACTCCTGACACGTTTTGAGTAGGTTTCCTCCTATTTCTTGGTTCTTACCATCCCATGCCACCAGTTCTGCAGGGTAGTAATATTTTGGGTCCGCCATAGCTGCAAAAGCAATGATCTGGCTACTGCAAAAACAATCATAATGAAATGTTATTGATATTTAGCTAGCTGATGTGTTTTCTGAGATACTCCAAACAGAACTAATCTTGGCACTATCTCAATCCTTAAGTTAGAGCTGTAGTTTATTATCTTGTTTATCTCCAAACAAAAAATAGTTGGGACAGTGTCAAAAATATGTAGCCAATTCTCCTGTCCCTCCTGATGGCAGCAAAAGCATTGATCAGAAATTGATGAAAATATTTTATGTATCATCTCAGGGGTGTAATAAGCCATCCATCTGGAGAGGAAATACGTTATTTTATAGTTAGCTGCCCTCAAAGATTTATACCCAACTTCCGAAATAATTCTCCAATCTTCAATGGTAATTACACATTGTGTTGTTCTGAAAATGTTATCCCTAAAGTCTGTAATTAATTCAGAGGAGGATTGACCAACTAACAATCTGTACCAATTTCCTGTACCCGCTACTTTACTCTTGATTAGAGCCCTACCTATTGGGTGTTCTTGGGTAACTGCAATGGGTATATTAGTACTAAGAAAATGGGAGATCTGAAAAAACTCAAAAAGAGTCTAGTTGCCATATTCTATAATCTTAATGCGAGCTCCTCCCAAGTGATGTATCTGCCTCTAAGCAGAAAATCCCCGATCTCTTTGAACCCTTTGTTATTCCATTGAGCTATCACCGTTTCTGGAAGGTGTAGGCCAACATATGTGCACTCCTGGAGCTGCAAATAAATATAACCTGATGTTATTTGATGTGTTTTACCTAATACCTCTGTTCTTTTACTTAGATCAGGAATATACTTGTATTTAGTGGTTTAATAAATGCTGGGAGACTTATTGCTGATTCGGCAACCATCCTATCGACCAATAATTTTTCCAGGGTTTCTCTGCTATCCAAATATTGTGTTAGTGTGTCGTGCAATGCAGCCAGATAATAAACTTGAAAATTAGGAAGTGCCAAACCCCCTTGGTTTTTATTGAGCTGTACAACTGCGAGCCTCACCCTTGGTTTCTTTTTCCTCCATATAAAACTTCGTATCATGGAATCCAATTCACGAAAATAGGAGCTATTTATTCTTATTGACAAATTATTAAATAAAAAAAGAAATAGCGGGAAAATAGACATCTTGATTAAAGAGACTCTCCCTATCAGAGTCAACAGGAAATACATCCATCGGTCCTAAAGTGCTTGCACGTTTTCCAGCATCCTAGCATAGTTAAGGTTAAATAAATGACCACAGTTCTTGGTGACATATATATCCAGATACCTAATGGGTTCTGACGTATTAGCCTGCTGTTGCAAACCAGGAGGAAGATTCTCTGTTCCAGCGCGAAATTAGAGAAATTCTGTTTGTTTTCATTAATTTTATAGCCCCCTATTTGAGTAAACTCATTAATTCTATCCAGCACCCTTTGCACGTTATCGATCACTGGTTTTAAGTATAAACTTATGTCGTCAGCAAAGAGCTTAATTTTTGACATAGCTACTATTGGCGACAACATTTCACGCGAGCTGCATATTATGTGGGCCAGAGGTTTGATAAAGAAGGCAACAGTATAGGGGAAAGGGGACAACCCTGTGTAGTGTCTCTTTTCATCTGGATTGTGCCTCTCACTTTTGAATTGATAACAATTCTGGCATGGGCACCTTGATACAGCTGCCTTATCATCGATATAAATTGCTAGGGAAAGCCGAATTTGGTGAGACTGCAGAGCAAAGCCTTCCAGTTCACTAGATCAAAGGCTTTCTCTGTGTCTAACATTATCATTGCCGCAGGGATAGCATTGGCCGAAAAATACTCAACTGCCTATATTAGAAAATTTGTATTAGATGCCATCAGTCTGCCGGCTACAAATTTGTTTTGTTTTTTAGTTTTTGCGCTACCAGTGTAAGCCTGGTAGCCCAGATCTTTGTTTACATTTTATAATCTGTGTTGAGAAGGCTGATTGGGTGATATGAATCTGGCTTCAGTGGATTTTTATCTTTTTTTAAGAAACTGACTATTGTTGATTCTTTGAATGTTGAAGGTATTTCTACACCTTTGAATATTGCATTACATAAATCCGTTAGGAATGGTACTAGCTCCTTGCAGAAGATTTTGTAGAACTCTATTTGAAATCCATCTCTACCACACACTTTTGCACTTGGCATTTTCTGAATGGCTCCCTTATTCTCAGAGGGTGTAATCTTCTGTATTAGATCATTCTGGAAATTTAGCAGCATCTTTGGTAACGTAATTGGCTTATAGTACTGGTCTATCTGGTCAGGCACAACTACATAATTGGTATCATAAATTCTATAATAATGTGATATAAATACCCGAGCAATATCCTTCTCATCAGTAACAATTACACTTGTCTTGGGATCCTGAATTTGATGTATTGTCTGACTTTCATGTTTTATACAAGCGGTCCAAGCCAGGTATTTCCCTATTTGTTGACTTTCTTCATAAACCTGTGCCAGTATGCCCTTGAGCTAGCTACTTCTTCAAAAATAAAGAAATCTTTTAACTTTGCTTTTTTTAATTGAGATTGGATCTTGCAGCTTCCTTCCCCCCCTGCTTTCATACAATCATCTGTAGCATAATCTATAGCCATCTGAAGTTTTTTAATTTCAAACTCTCGCTGTCGAGTCTGCGATGCTTTGAAGGAAATAATCTGACCCCCAGTTGTAACTTTAAACACTTCCCATATGGTGAACAAGGATGTGGAATTCTGATTACACTGAAAGAACTCCTGTCTGAATTTTCTCATAACTGTGACCCATTCTGATTACTAAATAAGGATGTATCGAACTGCCATTTGGGCCTTTCCTTACTAGCTACCTCCAATTCTGATGTCACCATGACCGCTGAATGGTCAGAAAAAGTGTTTGCCCATATGCGTGGGTGAACCTCCGTCAGTGTACGTGAAACTAGAAAAAAGAAGCTGTTTTATAACGGTGTGAAAAATAGGTATATTGAGCGGCTACTGGATATTGTTCTCGCCAATGGTCCATTAACTGAAAATCGCTTTATATTGTATTCAGAATTCTCTTAGTTTTGGGTTTTAGTTTTTTTCCCCATTAGAGGTATCTAATATTATGTCTTGAATATAATTAAAATCCTCCCCCAATAATAAAAGGCCTATGACATTCATTGCTATATTATATAGCTGTACTAATGGTTCAACTTCATCTGTGGGTGGCCCATAGTAACTGATCAGATTAATTTGAATTCCTGATAGCATAACCTTTAACCAGTGCCATCTTCTCTTAGGGTCTCTAATAACCTCCTTTATGACCCAGTCAACTCTGTTACTTATGTACATTGCCACCCCTCTTGCTGCCAGCCCAGATGAAGCAAATAGAGCTGCTGAGTACTGTTTTGGGATATATACTTTGGGGTTATTCCTTTTTAAATGGGTTTCTTGAAAATAAATGACTTCGGGGTTAAATTATATCAACCATTTTAGCATTGCCTTATATTTGTGCCTATTTGAGATTCCATTTGCATTGCAGGAAATAATCTTAAACTTCACCATGTCTTTGGATTGGGTTAACAGTAGGCTTTTTCCAGCTGTACCTTGTGTCTGCTACTTGGTGAAAAGAACTGAATTTCCTCAACCTTTTATTCCTTCCCACATTCTGCCCCTGACCCCACTCCCATCCCCACTCCCTTCCTGGGTGCGCTGGGCTTGAGGCCCTCCCATCTAAGAACTCTCAGAGCACTCCCCGCCCTGTCCCTTGATTCCACTCAATGTTCCTGCCTTGACTCTACAGTTCCGTTGTGCCGCCCCCTCCCCTTGCTGTGGTGCCTTGACATAGCACTGTTGATGGCAAAACTACCAGGCGGCATCATACTCTTTCCCCTTTCGGACGCTCACAAAAAAAAAAAAAAATTCTGCCTGATTACCTTTCATCAATACATTCCCACTCATAATCGCTGTGCCACAGAACATGAGGAATATTCCCTCAATGTCACACCAAGAACGTTCTCCATCTAGTATCCCCTTCAATCCCCCCCAACTGCTACCTCACAGCCCCATGCATGCAGGCAGATAGCTACTGACATATAGATTTAATCCTATATATAATGTTTTCTACAACCCCCTCCCGTCTGCATTCCAAATAGAGTTTTTGCCGCCTTTACCGTACGTAATATATTAGCCCGTCCTTTATATAAAACTTTCAGTTTTGATTGCTGAACTAGGCCGGCTGGTGCCCCTATTTTCTGAAAGACCAGAATTAGCTCTTTGAACTCTTGGCATATGCGCCCTGCAAGTGCAGACATATCAGAGAAGATTTGAAATTAGTACTCTCCCGTAATTACGAAAGCCCTTGCTTAAATGGGCAATGAAAGAATTCCAAAGTCTCCAAACTTGACCACTATTGTCCATAGATTTTTTGTGCCTGGGGACTGGGCTGCTGGAAATCCGTGGGAACTTTTAATGATAAGATCTGTCTTGCTATTGGCTGGCCCTGTTAGAACATGCTGTTTGATCAGATCTGTGATTAATTTAATGACCGTCTGACCCATCTGTCTCCCTTCTGGTATCCCTGTAAACCTTAGGTTGGAGCGGCAGGAGCGATTTTCTGCATCGTTGACCCAGATCTGCAAATCGACCAATTCAGCTTGATATCTGTCAGTTGTTGCTCTTATGTGTGATCCACCATCTTCCAAGTCTGATACTTGTTGCTCGACTTCTTTAACATGAGTGCTGTTGTGCTGTATGTTGTTGTTTATGAGGCTGAGTTGGACTTCCGTCTTACGATTTGCTTCCTCCTGTGATAGTTTAAAAGCCTTAAGTTCCATAAGAATCTGGAGAAGCATAGTCTCTGTTGCTGAGGAGCCTTCACCGATTTGTCCCCCTTCCACCCTCCAAGGATGCCCAGGACCAGAGCTTCTATTTTTGACTCTTTTACAGGCTTGCTGGTGCCCTGTTGCGGCCCCATCTGAATTGAGTCTGGTGTCGGCAAATGGTTTACTGGCCCAGGAGAGATATAAGGATCTGAGCATCACTGAATGTTTGATAAATTATAAGAAGATGAAGACTGGTGAATAGGTACTGAGTAGCGCCTGGCCTGTTCCCCTCCTTTAACTGTTCCGCTTGAAATGCTAGTCTAGGTGGTTCTTTGAACTCTTTAGATCTGGTCACGGAAAATAGCGGATACGTTTGTAGTTGTCCACTGCTATTTTGTTGGATGGTAGTCTGACCTTGCTCTGTCTGTTCGAAAAGGCGCAGGTCTTGTGGACAGTGCTGGATATCACTGGAGCTCTGCAAGTTGCCCTATATCCAGTTATCGATTAAATGTTCATTGCACCTGGATTCCTTGACTGCACCTTTCGCTTTAGAAGTAGTTTGGAAGGTGGAGAAGGGGCGTAATGCTTGAGAGGGGGGTTGAAGAACTGGAGAGGTCCAGCCTGGGCTACAGATTTATTCCCATGAAGCGGGGTGTTTGGTTTTTAATTTCACACCACCTTCAAGTTCTTGCTTGTTGGACGTGTCTTAGACTGGATTTCCCAGGTAATCCTTTTCATAGTGTTGTGCATTGTTTCTTTCGAGGTGTAGCAGCCCCCCCCTCTCAATTTATCTTCATCAGCCTAGCTACCTCAAACCGCACCCACGCCTAAGTGGGCCGCTTCTGCAGCGTGCCAAGCTGGGGCTGACACGGAAAGAGAGCCTAGTGCCACTCTCACCGGAGGGGAGGGGGGGGTTTCTATGCATCTTGTAACATGGCTTGGCCCCCCTCCGCTGTGCTGTGCTGTTGCCCCCCTTCCCGTTCTGTGCCCTCATTTACTGTATCACTGTCTGTGTCTGTGCTGCTTTCGCTGGCCTCCGAATTGTGTCTTAATACCTCCGTATGTCAACAATAGGTTCTATGACATAAGTGCAAGTGATAGCCGAAGAACAAAAGCTGTGAGAAGGCAATTGAAAGAGCGCAGATCCTGCGCGGGTAATATCTGTAAAGTAATTTAGTGGGTTGAGCGCCTAATGCGGTATGCTGTTGTGGCAAATGCAGTCAGATGGGATCAAAATGTATTTAAAATGCAGATGATATGCAATCAAATGAAGTCTAAAAGTTCCATTTTATATTGAGTTGCCTAATCCTTATTGATTACTAGCACGACAGCGCTGAGAGATAGAACTGTAGGTTTTTCTTCTTTTTTTTCACTCACCCTCTCCATCGTCTGTAGCCGTGACCATGCTGCTCCATCCCTGCCATGCCAGCTATAAATCACTTCCCTTGGTCTCGAGTGAGCTCGAGTTCCAGCCCTTGGGGGGAGGAGAAGGTGGTTTCATAGGCTGTTCAGATCCTCTGGGTGCCTCCAAGCAGCAGTTATTGTATCCTAGTTTGGCCGGTGATTGTGCACATAAAACCGCTCATAGAACCCCGGTTGTCGGCTCTAAACTGCTGAGTGGCATTGTTTCCCCCTCCTCTGACGTGGTGGTGCTTCCTGAAGCCTCCGTCGCTTCGGCGTTAGCCGCGGAGCATGACAGAAGCTCCTGACGCGGCCACCTTCCATAGAAATATATCTTTTTATCATTACTAGATCAGTGCTTGATCCATGTCATGTGATCAACATGCTGACTAATGTTTCAAGTTATTATATGAGCATGCCATATGGTACATTAACAGTAAAAATGAGGACCAAATAAAATGTATCCTCATATTTCAACCTTTTATTGTTTTTTCTCCATTGATTTTTCACAAGTGTACTGGGGACAGGAAATAATATCAGGTTCTTCGAAAGAGATTTGAAGAAAGGGTTGTAGTTAAAATGGGTAGTGGGAAGAGTGTGAACTGAGGAAAGGCAAATGAGAGAGTGGGGGATGAAACAGGGCATCAAAATAAGAGGGAGAGGTAATGCTTGTACATGAAAACAGAAGAAACATACAAATAAGAGATCTTTCATAAGGGAGAGAGGTTTAATAAGAGAAGAAGGACACAATACTTTGAAAAAGAGAAATGTGTTGTAAATTATGATGAATTTGGTCTACTAAAAAAGGTCCACATACAATGACATCTGCCACAATACTCCCAGACATATTCAGCTTTATTTTGAATTGCAAATGTTTTCTTTCTCTTTGTCTTTTTAAATCCCCTGATTTCATCACTCTTTTAGAAAAATGCAGAATGGCACCAATTAGTGTGAGAGTTTATCACACGTCCATCGGTTTCAGATTGGTTTGAATGTTTCATTAGCCAGGAATACTCTTAACAAGAAGCAGTGTCACCACCAAAGAGTTGTATTTTTTGTGTTTTTTTTTTTTACTAAGAAACAGTAAACTTTGTTTCAATAACTTATTATGGCATCACTTCGAAGTTGAAGCACCATTAAAATGATTCAAGTGTGGGGTTACTGTGCATACAAACGTATGTATTTTTTCTAGCACACATATGCTAAAATAGCTAACATTCACCAATCCACTTGAAACTAAAGACTTTTTCAACATTGACACTAGACGAATGAAAGCACAGGTGTTAAATCTATGTGCCCCAAATCGTTACTCTATATCCACACCCTTATCATTAACCCTACACCCAAACACCTTACCTTATACCTCTACCCTTAGCCCTATATGTCACTATACTTTAACTCCTACACTCCAAATCCTTAGCCCAAACCCCACATCTCAGTCCTTGAACGTTATTCGCTACACCCCAAAACTTTAACTCTGTGCCATAAATGCTCATCACTCATTTACCATTGCCCTTACTTAGGTATGCCCAATATACTTAGGTATATTTTCTAAATATTTATTTTTAGAATTAACAATTGAGGTGGTATTTTTAGAGTTTTGGGGCAGTATGAGACTCCGGTTTCCCTTTCTGACTGCTAAACTACAAGAATTAGAGAACCCTGTTAGAGAATGTGTGTCACACAATGGACAGGGAAAGGTCCATGGGTAAAGCACTCCTGCTCATCCCCGAGGAATTAAACCTGTGTCTGACCATCGTGAATGGAGTCTGCCGACTGAAGCATACAGCAAGAAGTGAATCCATATTCCCAGGGAAGCCAATACAGACCATAGAAAGAAAAACATTTCTGCCTCTTCTAAGAGAAGTCCCCTCTTTAAGAGAAAATGCAGCTTACACACTTGTTCCTAACATCACAGCCATCCCCTAAGGCATCCATCAAGATGCTGCCCGATACAAGGGCAAATGGAGAGTTGCACCCTCTTTTGAGGATCTCAAAAACCCTGCCCACAAAAAGCAAATGTTAACTAAACATGAGATATATTCTGCTTTTTCTTTGTCATTGCTTCCTTACCTACAAGTCTTAAGGAAAAGTATATTCCATTCTCACTTGGCACCTCAAACAACATCAGAATTCTAAAGCACAAATGCCAAGGGGCTACTCACTTCACAATATGGCAATAAGACGACTATGTTCAATTTTACAATGCGAAGACGCCACTGGTGGATGAAGGCACTTTGTTGTACTCAAACATACAAAAGAAATGAAAACAAGTTCTGGACTTTTTTCCCTCCCCCATCAGACACTGCTGTTCTTTAGCCCCCCATAATGCATTTCAGTCTTGTGTTGCCATACTCCAAACACATCCAACCAATAACACTACTTCAATCTGTACCTTTGCTGTTAAAATTTATGTAAAGTGGCCCTCAGTGAAGAAAACGTTCGATACAGTTGACCTACATTATAGTATATACACATTAGACAGAACATTCCAAATACACCCAGCACAGCACAGATATACCATATATGGGGGTTTCACCGCAGTCACAACAGCGCTCTTCACAAAGGCACAACATGCACAATAAGCTACAGAACACATTAAGACAGAACTCCGAGCATACCTTCAACACAGCCCAAATCTGAAACTAATTGGCTTTTGAAGCAGCCAGCAGGACTCCCTTCCACCACATACCTTACGCACATCTGCACTTGCGATGCAATGGACACGCTACCATCCTCCAAACCGTGTAAGCAATTTGAGGAAGCCTTTGGCCACACCCATGAAACATCAACGCCAGTCATTTACAGCTTGTTGAAGTAGTTCCAGTCTCCTGGAATAGGGCCGGGATCCCCATTCAAAATACTAATAGTAGGTTTTCACAAGACAGATCGGAAGAGTGTTTATGATGGACGTCCAAAAGCGCTGCAGTACACTACGTAGCAAAGGCAGTTCTCTATTCATAAACCAAGAACAAGCAAGCTCACGTGTTCTGCACGAGCTGCCAACTGTATATTATTTCTAAAGGAAAATGTGTATATTACATGTAAACATTTTCATCCAGTCTGTAACCAGCCGTGGACCAGCGAACCTTGTCCCCCACAAATCCAAGAATTTTATGATTTGATTTTTTTTTTTTTAAGTTTGCTGGGGTGGATCTGCTGAACCAATAAACTATAATAGTCAGTCAGAAAACGTTACTGCGGCTCAAACCCATAAAAGCATAAATGAAAACACAATAAAACAGTTAAGAATATAAAACAATCACCCTAATACAAAATGTATTAAGTAAAGTAAAAGGGACTAACGATAAACTATGCTAAAACAGTACCATCTCTCTTCTAATTTCAACAGTTACATGTAGTATGGAGACAAGAATTTAGCAACTGATCACACTTTAAGGCAAAGGTTGTCATATACAAAATCAATCTCTATAAATAATTCATTGTCAAACGATGTAAAACAGTGCAACGTTAAAGCAGTTGATGAATACTATGATTAATACAGCACAATAGGCATTTAATTTAGGGGAAAGAACATAGGCTTTATAGAATCCCCCCTACCCATTTTCCATTAAATCAGCCCTCGAGCTCTATCTGATTTTCCACATGCCTAGCAAAAATCAGCTTATCTCAAAAACAATTATGTGGTTTGCATCATATTTCAATATTCTAACTGCTGCTACATACTCTTTAATATCCAAAGTCCGACACAGCGGAACATTCCATCTTCCTACAATTTTGATATAGCGGACAAAAAACAGGACATGCTCTGTGGTCTCTTTAAGAGCCCCACAGTGTGGACACTGAGATACAGGATCAGTCTTGGATTGAACCCATTTAGCTGTAAAAAGTCCAAATGGCAAGTTCCATGCCGTAATTGCGTATACATTCACCTACCCAATGGCGGTTGAATCTCATCCAAAAAACTCTCCTTCTTATAGGAATCTTTAGCAGCCAAAAAGGCCTCTGTCAATGAGCCTCTGTTCAGCTCAGATTGCTTCACTGAGTCCTTATGCTGCCAATACAAAGTTTTGACTTAGGAATCTCCAATATCGAGCCAGGATTAATCCCCAAGTTCTCGAGTCCGAGTTCCCGAAAAGCAACCTTGATATACGGAATCCATGGAATGGCATTTGAACCGGGAAGAGACAACATTTCTTCCAATCCTTTATGATGAATGCTCAGGAGTATACCAGACTCTTCTCCAATAGAGTAAAGGATGCAGCCCAACTTTGTCTTTGATTGGTCTCAACCCAAGATCTGACCTCAGTGGAAGCAAAGGAGAACTTTCAGGGAGGCCAATCAACTGCCGCATGAAGAGATATTCTACTGCATTAAGGGGAGTCACACAAAGGTGTTCTCACAATTCGGCTCCTTAACATGCCATCCCTAGAGCTTAGGAAATATACATTTCTAGAGGCAGCTAGATTGGGTGAAACTGAGATTGTGGTATCATCTTAATGATGCCTCCCGCCACTTGCTCTAGTTTTAGTCTTCACTGTATAAAATGCGAGTGACACCTGAAGTATTTAGTTAAAGTTCTACCCAGGTAAGTGATAGTACACACTCGCTCAAGGAATAGAGAGTAGTCACAGGCATTGTGTCGACTAGTTTTCATAGATCTCACTGTAAACAAAGATAGCAGTGCACAGCTTACATCTTTTTAAAAATTCTGTTATATGTGGCTGCTTTTCAGGGTAAATCTGTGTGAGGCAGATTAAGCCATTAAATAGACAGTGGCAGTCACTCTGGTCATTGCAGGGATTACGAGATGTCAGGTAAATATTTGGGATTTAGAAAGGCAACTGTCTCCAACATGTGGATCGTTAGCTCTCTGTAGCTCCCAGACACCTTCAGAGTAGCTCACAGCCTTGAGTGCATTTTTTAAATAAGCATGGGTCACATTGTTCTTTTAAAGTTCAGGGAATACTGTGTTTACTTTACATTATTATCATCAGGCTGCAGATAGCAGAGCCTAATAATGAGCAGTGCTCAGAAAGATTTGTGGCCAGGCTGGGGCACAGAGGTGAAGAATTTAAGAAGTGACTTAAATAAAAGCCCTTGTCAACTCAATATTGGAGTGTGAGAACAGAATTATGTTTCTGAATGCTTTTATATGGGAGAAAATTAAAATGAAAAGTTATCTTAATGATTCAATCTTCATTTTAATTTCGAGGTGTCACATTTGCAAGAAGCCTATTTTTTTCTCCCAGTGACCAGTAAACCCTGTGCCATATTTATTACTGACAAGTATTTTTTTTGTTTTCTATGAAACATTAAGGCCCATATTTATACAAAATGACACGAAACCTTGCAAACGCAGTTTTGTGTCATTTCGTTTAGCGCGAGTTAGCGGCTGCTGTGTGCCATTTTCAAGGTATGATGTACGACGACGCTAAGGAAGGCTGAGCGTAAAAAAAAAAATGACGGTAACAGTTGTGCCTTGTTGTAATGAAAAATGACTTTAATGCTGCAAAAGTGGCACAAAACCGTTTTGCGGCACATAAACCTGTCGCAAAAAGGTTACCGCCATTATGTGCCCGCATTAGTGCCAAATTTAAATGCACAAGCTGGAAAGAGTGGAATTGCAACTGAATATGGAAGAATCAGGCCAGAAGAGACCCCAGGAAGACCCCAATCACCCAAGCACTAGCCAGGAGGATCCACGGAAGTCCCTGGATATGGCGAAGAAAAAGTGCAGGTTTCACTTTAGTGAGGAGGAACACGACATCCTTGTTAGAGAGGTGACGGAGCACCAACACCAACTCTTTGTCACCTCCAAATTCCCAATTGGTAAGAGAGAGGCAATATGGCAGCAAATAGTGGACAAAATCAACTGCGTGGCGGAGGTGAAGAGAACTGTCACTCAGTGCAAGAAGCGCTGGCATGATTGCAAGCACAGAACTAAGGAGAAATTGGCCAGGAACAGAAAGGCAGCACTGCAGACTGGAGGTGGAAGTCCTGCACCACAGGAGGACCTGGATGAGCTGGAGGAGATGGTTGCAGCGATCATACCGTAAGAGCTGGTCACAGGAATCCAAGGACAGGACAGCGCAGACTGCTAACCACCACCACAAGTGCAGGGTAAGTTGCATGGGGGAATTAATAGGAATCTTACAAATGCAAGAAGGGGAGGTAGACAAGACACACCCAATGCATGCTAAAGGATTGCAAGGGGACACATGCGCCCTAAATCAAGATGCCACATCCCCAAACAAGAAACACATGTACACACGCCCTGGTTGTGCTATGCCCCCCACCATATACACAACGTGGATATATGCCAATCACCAGGACTTCACCATGTAAATATGCAGCTCATTAGCTGGAAGGAACGTGTAAATACTGTGCGTTTGGCTGTTCCATCACAACACCCCTTGCATATTGTCAAACTTCCTGCACTCACACAACTTAGACATCTGAGAATAGGATGGAAGTCAATACCCTTGAGTGAGCCCAGGGTAGTGTATTTCGCAAAAATGCTCCCCAACCTCCTTGTTGCATTGCCATTACACATGTGTGTTCCATCTTGCAGCACACATTGAAATGCCACCTTAGCTAACATGACTTGTACATGTGCAGGAAGTGACACCACCCTGCACATAAACAATTCAACCCCTCAAGGCAGCACTCCTTCATCATGCTGCAACAATGCCTGTCTCATTGCAGGGAGAACAAATCAGTGCATCTGCAAGCAGAATTGCAGGGCTGCCCCGTATCCCTGTAAGCATGGCACTTCCCTGTATAACTAACCTGGTGCAGTATTGAGACAAAACATATTGCTTCTGACCTGAACTGTGTCACAAGAGAAAAATCTGCACTAAAGCTTACAACCTGTGGAACACAACACATAGAGGGTGAACACACAAAAACTCAGACACAACCATATTACCCACATGGGAATGGGCAAACATAGAACAAATACAACAAATGGTGCTTGTCTGTGAACATTATGGTGCCCATTATGACATTGGCCGCCGGCGGAAGATGCATGCCGGAGTCACGCATTGACATTTAGAGAACGTAGTCTTGACCAAAACTTAAAAGCAAATGGGCCATTCCTGTGTCCACCCCTGTGCCAGTGGTAAATTAGCTGTCCAGCCTCAGTGCCGAATCCATTGCGCCATAGTGCAAGGATGGCTATGTTGAGGGGGACAACATTGCTGTGTAGGAAAGAGCACCTAATATGGCAGTCTGCTTGGTCCATGTGTGCAGTGTAATGCAGCACACATTGACAAAGGAAAACATAAGAAGGAATTAAAGCATATGTCAACATTATGCCCTGCTAATGCCACCCCAGCGGAAGAGTTAGGTATTGGTGCAGCCCCAGGTCTACAAAAACATGTAAATTTGGGGCAGTGTCAATATTAAAAGGGTGTTGGCGTGGCCCGCCACAGCAACAGCCATTGCACGCCCCTTCCATGCAAAGTGCTGCATGGGAAGGGGCTCTATTTACAAGGCGCACCAAGGCACAATAAGTGGCTTAATGCCTCCTAGTAAATATGAAGCAGCCCATAGCGTCACCGGAGCGTCCCTTTATGGGACACTCCAGTGGCACTAGGGGCTAAAATAATATGCCACATAATGTACAATAACAACCTTGGGCCTTTAACTAGTCACTGAGCGTCTACTACCAAATACATTATGTGCCATGTCAACTGCCACAACAATCTAAGATTCATTTTACACTGTCTCATTGCAGAGGATGATGGCTTTCCTCCTGCCTACCTGCCTGTCCTGGATTTCAATGATGACCTGGATGACCAGCTGATAACCATCAATGAACCGACTCTCCAGGATGTCCTAGGATCCCTCCAGACACCACCTCCAGTTGCAAGGAGGACACACTGCGTTGGGGAGTCTCCACATGAACCACCAAACAACCAAAATGTACCACCTGCCAGTACTGACACAGCCCTGGGCTCTGAGGACCCAGAGTTCAGTTTTCAGAGGACAGTGGTCCGAGTCCAGCGGGAGCAGGGCAAGCAGGTGCGGGTGGGGATGGAGACTGTGTCATGTAGCCTAGAGGGAGTACGGACGTGCCTCATAACACCTAATGAAAACACAGCGGCCATCCGAGGCACACACTTCCTACTGCGTGGATCCAGCAATCCCTGGCGGACATAGCTGCTGCCATGAGGGAGAGGCCACAACAATTACCCCCCCAGACTGGCAGCATCATAGCAGACAACAGGCTGGAGTCCATTCTTCGGGAAGTGGACTCCTTCAGGGATGACATGGCTGTCTACCACCGCAATGCTGCAGCTTTAATGAAA
The DNA here is from genome assembly GCF_031143425.1 of Pleurodeles waltl. Taxonomy (NCBI): domain Eukaryota; kingdom Metazoa; phylum Chordata; class Amphibia; order Caudata; family Salamandridae; genus Pleurodeles; species Pleurodeles waltl. Next base: position 165,069,120 of record NC_090443.1, on the reverse strand, counting down.
AATCAGCAGTTCCTCCATGCTGCAGTGATGCCTTATGTCTTACCACAAATGGCAGCTGCTGGGAACTGGGACTCCACATCTTTATCCCTTGAAGTGTGTGTGGTCCCCTCTCGCTCTACAACAGCACCACAAATGGCACAAGAGGCACTGGTCTGTGCCACATGGACAATTCTCCTTAGTTCTGGCCTTAAGATCATGCCACTGTTGTGACAGTAGGAAATGTGCTGTCTTCACCCACCCACTGTTGAATTGTCTGCTATGTACTGTCATTGTCTCTGACATACCAATTTGCAAGTTTTGTTCCTCCTCACTAATGGACACTACTCCTAAGCATGTCTCATGACATGTCCCTCATCCCTGGACTCTGATTGTGTCACATATCCATAACTATCACTAATGGGGTCTCAGACCCAGGACACTGTAAATAATTCACTTTCACACTTCCACCTGTATATAAATACCTTGTACACATTTAGCATGTCTACGTTTTCTGTGATCCATCTACTCAGCTAAATGATTGAATTTTGTGAATCCATGTCAATGATTACAGTATATCAGTACTTGAGTGCAGGACTGTGAGACACAAAGCTACACACAAGGATGCTAACATGAGAAAGTTGTATGATGGTGTTGTCTGATACAACCAATTCGCTGAGCATAAAAACAAAAATGTATGCATATATCATTTACTCCTGATATATGGCAGATATGGATGAGAACCAAGTCAATGGCAATATAAAAGCTGGGAGTCCCAGAACAACTAATTTGTGTGGTACAGGGGTAGCTAACCTCATAAGTGATGGGCACCTGTCAGTGTTGCAGAATACAGTTCCAATTGTGCTTGTTGTCCAATGTGTCCCAGTTTCCAATTTTGAAACTACAGGACCCCACCAATGACAGCTGAAGTACCAGACTTACCTGTCTAAGACAAAGTATACATAGACACTGTGAATGGTGGGTACACTGGAAGGCAAATTCATGGACCAGTAGATGTGATGTTGCAGCCAATGTGAGAGCTTCTTTGTCAATAGGGGAAGCACATGGTAAATCAGAGATATCAAGACAGTAAGGATTCCATAGGCCATTCCCCCAATTTGCCCAGTGCACTCATGAGAAGGCCCAGATACTCAGGCAACTTACACAAAATGTATGCTATAGTAAAGAGGATTTATTATAAAAACTGCAGGCTATATATTAACTAAAACCTACCCTTTCCTAAACTAACCTATACTAACTATACTCATCAAACAACTACATCTATCTAATCTAATCTAAATGTATCTTACACATGGAACACCACACTGTAAACATGGGCCCTCACCCCCTTAAGAAACAAGATACAAGTAGGACAACAATTACTATAACTACACATGTACTAACTTATCCTTTCACCTAAACAAATATATATTTTTTGTAATTTTTTAAAATATATATATATATTTTTAATCTTTTTTACTCATAAACAGAAATACCCAAACATTACCCCCTCACGCAACCTGCACCAATAAAAATATAATAATAAAAACCCACCCCCCACTATACTTAACCTAACTTATGCCTAACCTAATACTATCTAAAACCCAACCCAAAACTGACAAAACTTCATTAGGTAGGGGAAGGAACTGAGAGGTAGTCCACAAGTCCAAAAGTTCATTTATTTTGCTTTTTGATTTTTTTCTTAATGAACTTCAGCATCTTCCTGTTGTCAGCCGATTCCTCCACCAATTTGTCCTCCTGAGGTCCAGCTCAAATTGAGTCGGTACACCGGCTGCTGGTGCCAGTACCTGTGGCTGTGTGGTGACAGGGGTAGCTGATTTTGAGGGCGTAGATCCAGCTGTGACCCTCTGCATCCTTGGTGAGCTTGCCCCTGTGTCCCTTGCTGCCTGCTTTGTTGGACCACCATGTGCAAAGGCACACCATTCCCCCAAAGCTTTCTCATGCCTGAAACGCCTGACTATCTTGCCGTATCCCGCTTCCACCTCAAGGATGTGGCAGTAACGTTCTGCCCTTTTCATAAACATGCGTCTCTGCTCATAAGTCATTTTGGCAACTGAAATATAAGGACAAGCAAGCATCAGTATCAGCATTGGGTGGAGTTTGTACAGAGTTTCAAATTACACTGCAATAGCAACTAACACATATAGTCCCACCCACATTCCACAACAATGACTTCCTCCTCATCTATGTCTATTACCAACCAGACATCACCATATCATGTGCATGTCAGTGAGATTACGACGATCCATTGTAAGTTGAAAGGGCCCAGAGCTGATAGGAACAAATACAACCCTGATCAACATTTGTGTCACTAACTTGTGAGGATCACCTGCCTCTACAAGTCTGAGTTTACTGTCTCCTTGGGCATAAGGTGGGACTGGGCATGCTATCCATCTCCTCAACACCCCTGGTAATATATCAAGACCTGACCACTCATTATTGTGTGAAGGTGAGGCCCATATTATAGTGGGGCTGCTAACTACCAACCTGCTATTCTGAAGTATGGTAAATCTACATTCATGTGTCCTGGTGTAAGACCTGGCCTGATCATATGTTACAAGGGTCCATGCCATTTCCCATTATGTGCCCACATGTAGAACTGATGCAATGTCAGCAGTAGAAAGGTTGGGCAAAGCCTGAGCTGCACATCACAGTTGTCAACACATTACAGAACTGAAGCCCCCTATGCTGTGCTGTGTAGTCCTACATGTGTTAAATGGCACACAAGGTGGCTGTATGTAGGGCCTTAAGCTCACAGTGATGGTGGCACTGCAATTGGTGCTGCAACTGTATCCTGAAACGTGTTACATCATTAGCACATGCATGTAATACATCATCAAGGTGCCAGCTACACACACACAATTCACATCATATGCATATGTGATGTGACCTACATCAGTCACAATTATCATGGTGGCAGGATCACGTTGTGAAAACTGCAGACATCTGGGACCATATCTATGGGAAAATGATGGAGCACGACGCTGCACCAAAATTGGCAGTGCGGCACTCCATTATTTTTACAACGCAGGGATGCACCGTATTTAATTGAATACGGGGCACCCCTATGTTGTCCCCTGTGCTGCGCTAAATTTAGTTGCCAGGTCCACGCAGGCATCTTTGCACCATCGTGCAAGAATGTCTGCTTTGAGGGGTGTGCTTGTTTATGTGCGGGAAGGTGTCCCTTCCTGCACATAAACAATCACTAATGGTGCTTTGGCACTTCTGTGTGTGCTGCAAAATGCAGCACACACAGAAGTGCTAAAGTGTCATATTCAAATGACTGTTTATGTGCCAGATGGGACATCTTCCTGCACATAACCAATAATTTCTGGCATTTTGCTCTATAGAAAAAGAAAAAATGAGGAGGATTAAAGTATTCCTCCTCGTAGCGGTGGTGTTAGGCTTGGGCGCTGCTTCAGGTTTACGAAATCTCATAAATCTGAGGCAGCGTCAAAATGCAAATGGTGTTGCTGTGGCACTCCCACAGCAACACCCATTGCATGTCCCTCTTACGCAGAAAACTGGGTCGGAGGGGCCCATATTTACAAGTAGGCGTAACGCCAAAAAAAGTGGCATTACACCTCCTTGTAAATATAAAGCAGAGGTTAGCGCCACCAGATCGTCATGTAAAGTACACCTCCGGTGGCGCTACCAGCTCTTTAATATGCCTCCCGGGGTGGGAGAGTGATAGACTTTTCCCATAACCATCTGGTGTGGAGTAGTCAACAAATTGTGTACACTACTGACTGTTGTGCAGCACATTATGGCTCCTTGCTATCCTACAAACTCATTATATCTGAAGGTTACTGAGGCACCTGTGGAATGTGTGTTTCCTACATAATCCCCATAATGACTTCTGCAGAATGAACCCACATATGTACCATTATGTCAATAAGTGTATGCTATGTGTGGCACACAGTGCTGACAATGGTGCTGTGACAAAGTGGTTGTCAACAGCCATGCTATGTACATGTACAGTTGCCCTGTGACATTATGGTAGACAGCAATAAATATGTGGTCAGCCATTACTATTCCTATTACACACAATTCCAAGCCAGCACATGTTGGCCTGTGAACTACATGCAAGCCATTCTCATTGCATAACATTCCAACTTGCATGATGTCACTGTCCATCCTCCTATGATATCAGATTATTGGTCAGGACAAAAACTTTTGTAATTGCATTCCACACGTCTGACTGACTCATAGCATGCACTGGACTTGCTCACAGGATGCTCAATATGACACTTACTGGATGCTTCAGGGTCTTGAAAATGCTCCACCTCTCCTATGATGTAGGGTGCCGATCCACTTGCAAGACATGATTGGAAAACATTGAATAGTGTAAAAGCCAAATTTCAATAAATGGACGACATTGCACAGTGTAAACTTGGCTGAGTAAGGTAGTCATCCTAGTAGTAGGTCATAATAACTGACCAACATCTATGATCACTTTATCACACATGCCCTCAGATAAGGTAGACCCATGCACCTACAAACCATCAATGTCCCTGACACTCCTTATGTGAAATGATTTTGTACTTTAATGGCATTTTGCAGAACAAAGGAATTTTGACTGACTGACTGACACTCCTGTGGTACCTCTCACTGCACCATTTATACATGATATCGTCATGCAGTTGTCTATTAGCACAACACCTCCATTATCATATGGGACTACTAGATAATGTATATTCCATCTGAGGGGCATGGGATGGTTGTTTCAGTTCCTGGTCCATTATAACACCCATAGCATTTCAGCCTGCATCTGATGTATACATCTACACCATTGTCACAGCAAACTGACAAACTACTACCCTGGGGTTGTGTGGGTATTCCATGATGTTGAGTAATGGCATCATACATCCTTCAGTGAAGTAAGTAATCTGTGTGTGCCATCTCAATGCACAAACACTTTCAAAATTGCTATTGGAGTGTACACATGTGAAGTTGATGTACCTACCTGCACATTGACTGGATGAAATCATGGATCTACTGCCAATAGTGTGAGGCCTGCCATTGTTGCCATGGTATACCATTGTTAGTCTAGTGAGGGAAAAGTACATGGAACTAGGAATATGGCTCAACACGGACACTCTTGCTCAGTGGTCAAAGGATGCATCTGGTGGTGCAGGTTAGTGAGTGGTATGCCATTGATGGAGCTGATGCAGGGTAGCCCCATACTGTCGGTGAGAAGCGACAGGCCTGTGGAACTGACTCAGCACATGTGTCTGGTTATAGACATCATAGAGGCTGTCTGTGATACACAATGAACTGGAACATGGAACTTTCAGTAGTCTGGACCATTGCATGATCAAGCACCCTTACATGGCCTTGGCTAATTACACACATGGCCCAATAGAACTACAGTGGTGCATTGCAAATTGCATCTGTACTGTCCTTGTGGCCCTCAGTGCACCCCTTACTCACCGCCATGTATGTGCATAGTCAGAAATATCTCACAGCATGATGCATGTGTTGCCCAACATCATCTATTCATGTGAAGGTCAATGATGCACTCAACAGGAGATGCAACAGGTCATCAGAACTACTGTTGAGTACATGGGGCCCTTCTAGACATTTGTATGCCCACATTACACAGCTTCTCTCAGCAGCCATTCTGAGTGCTGGAAAATGATACATAGGGAATTATCTTCAGACTCAGCAGATGATACTTTGGGATCTAAACAATGTTATGGGGCCTCCTTCATGCATGTTGCATGGCACACGCCACACTTGTAGCTTCCCATTACCTAGTTACACTATGCCTGCATCACAACACTTGGAGATGGTTGTGCAGGGTAAATTATATATCTGTCCTGCATTTGCTTCATTGTTGTACAATTGAAATGCAGCCCTAACGTGGGGCATGGGCTCTTCATACATGTCGCATACGACATGTCCACATTCATTGCATGCAGCACTCAAACTTAACAGCAACTGTAATGCACATGCTAACAAAATGAGGTTTTATGGCAATGGGAGACTTACCAACTGTTTCACCAATCTCAATTCCCAAATGGTAGAGGAGATCCTGCCTCCTTAACAACAGATCTGCCCAGCAGTGCTTGATTTGGTGGTCGTTCCATCCTGTAGCCAAAATCTACAAAATCTAGGTGGAGCACCTTGCCCTACCGCAGCTGCCTTGCCTCCATAGGGTAGCCAAGTATCACCCGGCCACCCAGTTGCAGCATCATGGGAAGGTAGTGTGCCACAAGCCAGATGAACCTCCCCGCTCCTCAGCTCATCAGCAGACATCCAGCTCATCCTCCCTTTCCCAGACATTCCCAGTGGTGAAAGGAGTTCACCCAAATAAGAAAGAAATTAAACTTAACCCTTACACCTACCCTAACTACCCAAAGTACCACAACTACTAAACTGCCCCAGACAAACCCCGACATTACAGAGACAATAACAGTACACTCACTATACAAAATACAAGTTTGGAGACAATAATTATACAAAATAACACAAGACACAGCGCAGTGTACACAACAAACACAGCAAACACTCCACAAATCCACCAGCACCTAAAACACATCTCACAAAGTCACAGAGAAACAGACTGTAGAGTGAAAGTGAAACTACACTCACTGTAGCATGTTTGCAGGCACGGTGTCCTGGTACATCACTTCCTGAGCGTGTGCCTCTCGTTTTTCAGTAATGCATCATTTCTTTTGATGCATGATCGTTTTGCGTCATATTTTCACTTCATTAGCATGAAAAAGGGCTGTGGACATGCAATAGACGCACAGGGGCTACGCATCTATTAGCTTAGGGGTATTGTATGGCAAGTGCGTATGCGTAACATTTTTTCACACATGATGACATTGCGTGGATTTTTGCATTTTGTTCCTTGAGTTAACCCTGAGTGACTTCACATGTTACATGGGGTGTGCAGCTATGGTGTATATGTGTTATGGCAACATGTGGGTGTATATCCAGTACTGTCAATTACGGTGACAATGGTATGTTGGAACTATGGGTTTGTTTGTGAGTCTGCCGCATGCAATTACTCAATACCTCATGCTCATGTGAATGTGTAGCTACACTGTGTCCACAGACAAGTTGGCACATGTATGCTATGTGTGTATACATGTGTATGTAAACTAATTTGGGTGAGGACTACATTGTTATGTCTGAAATGCAGATGTACACATACCTACAACACCAAACATGTTTGGTGGCCTATGTCCAACACATGGTAATGCAAGTGGCACCCATGGACGTTTCTACATACAGTATTCAGTGGACTTGGACTTCATTAACATCACGCCAACCCAGCCAATTTGCCTGTGTATGTATGTTCACTCTGTGGTGTATTGTTGGATTTCCCTTCATGTTGCTCTGCTACACATGCACCCTTTGTGCCTCCATGCACCGTAGTAGCAGGAGATGTCATGTACACATGTGTTGCAGAAGATTGGTATCTGCCATGTGTGCATGTGTATGGACATGTGTTTTGTGATTTCTGTTACATATGACGACAATGGTGTGTTCATGGGAGGTGAAACCTCACATTACTATCTTCCACAAATGCATGTGTTGTCACACCAGTGCTGCCCCTGTTTCCATATGTAGGAACACATGTGTAGCTCACCTCTGACAGTCACTGATCTAGTGATACCTATGCCCTACGTTTGTGCTAGGTTACCTTTTGCTCTCAATCCTTACACAATTCCATGCCTGAGCCAATACAGTGGTACATGTGTGCTGACATATGTGGCATATGGTTGCATGCCATCAACTAGGCACCAATGTTTGTCCACATCAGGTTAGTAATGACTGTCACAAACAATGACATACCCCTGTGTCACAGTGTTGCAGTCTGGCATAGCTGCCAGCCTCCTCATCATCACAACAGTGGGAGTTCATAAAGCAACATAAGCCCATGGTTGCATGTGAAGAGGTAAGTCAATGGAGCCCCAGTTTAATAACACCCCTGCTCACATGTATCAGGCCCCTGACAATGTGATATGTTCGTGTAGCTAGAGCAGTGGTGAGTGGGTTCATTGAGCAGGTACCTAGCCTCTTCAGCCACTCACCAGTACTATGCACCCCCCAGCAGACAGACATTCACAATTGTGGTCATACAGACCTTGATCTCACATTTACCGCTGCCGTACTTGATGTCAGCTTTCCCCAATAATGTACATCATTGGGGTCTTGCACATTTTGTACATATGCCATGTTTAGATGTCCTTTAGCATTTCCCTTGGGCATCTTTTTGGGCTTGTATCTCTGTTGTGACTTCAACATTGGAAAGTGCCAGGGTACAGATGGTGTTATCTGTCACACCCTCCTGTCATGGTGGCATGCGAAGGGCAAATACCATAGTATGCAAGTGGCCAACAAGACTGGGTGGTGTTCTGACCTGGCCAACCTCTCTGTACATTTGTGAAATGTTGACATGTAGAAATCTTTTGTTGTACAGTCAGTGTTGGTCTATGTGTGTCCCTTCTCCATGTATTATTGCACTACTGGTGAGGCATGTATTGTCACCTACATTGCTCCAATTCTTTAGTCTATTTGCGCTTTGTGCACATCTCATACTGCAACATTGTCTATACATACATGAACATGATGCAACATGTGACTGGTGTTCATGGAAGATGTTTATATCTCCTTCTCCTGCCAACTTTATTGGTATGGTTCCATTGTCAGTGTTTGTGAGTTGTCATGAGTTCCACACACACATGACATTGTTGCTGCCACACCACTTCTGTTGTCTCCATTTGGCATCCCATATTGTATTAGCAAGTGTGTGTGGGTGTCTGGAAGCAGTCCATCCAGTTTGTCCATTGTACATATGTTTGCATTTCTTCCAGCGTGGCGCAGCCTAGGTAACTCTTACCATGACTGACTGATATTGAGGTGTCACATCATCTCAGTGCTGGAGAGTTAATTAACCAATTGCAACTCAGTTTGGCGTTGTGTCTCAGACATATTTCAGCAATGCAGGACAGAGTAGCACATCCCACACCTCATTGCGATGTTGGAGGCCATGACATGTATGGGACTAATAGTTAATGTTGCTATTTTGCACCTGTCCTGTGGGTAACAATGGGTGGTGTGTATTGCTTTGTGCTGTGTGATGTAGTTGTACACAGCGTGCTAGATATGCATGCGGACACATCAAGCACTGTTGATCCTGGCAAAACCGTTGCTACCTAGAACATATACCCATACATCAGTCTGCACATGTTTTCCTAGATTTGGGATAGCCATGTCAGGAAAGATTTGTGTGACAATTGTGCACCTTATGTACATCGTGAATATTTGCTACTCTGCCTACATTCAACCCAGTTGAATATGTGGTGGTGCATTGTCCCAAAATATACATGGATGGTGACAATGGTTCATGGGTTTGGATAGTGATTCTGCGCCCATAGCTGCTTATGTAGTCAAGGCAACCCATTGCACACTTCACAGCCAACATGTGTGTGCCATACATGAGGTGCAGTCCTCCATGTGCCCGGGTTCTGCAGATTGGAAGTCCTGGGACACATTCCCATGGAAACACTGTGCAGGCTCAGCATTGGACATTAGTTCCAAACCCTTGGCTTTAACTGAGGGACCACAGTTCACAATGATGTACCAGCCTTGTCACACATGTACCATGCAGGCAATTCTGCTGTCACCATGAGTTGTGACAGTGTACTGTTCCTACATAACTTGATATCCATTTGTTGACAGCCTCTACCTCATTTGTGCCCCCCTTGCACTCATCCTGTTATGCATAGTGTTGTTGTGGTGGATGGGCTAGGTATTAGCACCTTTCCCACTTGACTGGACAACATATGTGGTGGTGCATGGATCTAGACCTTCAGGATTCACATGCCCGAAAATTGTGTGTCACTGATATTGGAGATGGTGGCAGTAGACCCAATCATGTCACAAACGTTCTTGCTACCATACCTACCTGCTCACTGAGGTTAGAGTCACATTCCAGTGGTGTATGTAGTGGAGAATGAGTAGACCAAGGAGATTCAGGTGCAAAGTGATTTATTGGTGCTATTTACAAGGTGATGTTTAAAGTATTGTGGGTATGTGTAGAAGTTCTCCACAATGTGGAGTCTCCTACGAACTCCGGCACCAGAGTTAATTTGTCCCCCCTCCACATTATCTGCTCCATTCTCATCCTCGTCCTTGCTGAGAACATCATCCTGTTCATCCTAGGAGATATTTGTCCGGACACAAATGTTGTGCAGGATTGCACATGCCAAGATGATTTTGCAAACAAGTGGTGGAGCATACAAGAGGCTTTCTCCTGTCAGGGCCACACACCTGAACCTGGATTTCTGGAGGTCAGATGTCCTCTTCACCACATTGCGGGTTTTCCTGTGTACCTCATTGAAGGCCCGCTGTTCCACCATTGTGGGATTGCCAAAAGGGGTCATCACCCACCGCTGAATGCCATACCCTTGGTCAGCTGCAAAGGATAGAGAGGAGATGTTGTGTTGATGAAGTGTTGATAGTGGTTTGGAACATCCTATTGCAGTTGTACTTTTTTAGTTGGAGTTGTGAGACAGACTTGCTTGTGGTGTAGTGTATGTTCCTGTTCTTATGAAATGGTTTCTTTGGACTGTGTTGATGGACCTGACAAACTTGGGTAGTGGCTCAAGGGCCTAGGAAGTTTTTATGTTGTTCCCATAAGTGATGATCATGATTTAGGCACATATGTTGTGTAGTCCATATTTGGAGCAGTGTTCTATTCATACCTGCCCTGTATTTTAAAGGTGACGTTATGACACTTTTTGTAGTTTGATGCCACCTTGTAACTACGGCCCCTTCACACGCAGCCCTTTGCATGGAAGAGGCATGCAATGGGTGTTGCTGTGGGTGTGCCACAGCAACACCCGTAGGATTTTCTTGCTGCATCAGATTTACGAGTTTTTGTAAACCTGAGGCAGCACCAATATCTAACCCCACCCGAGGAGTGGCCTTAGCAAGGCGCAACAAGGAGGAGTACTTTTATTCCTCCTCGTTTTTTGCTATTTCGATGTGTGCTGCATACTGATGCACGCATAGAGGGAGCAAAATGCCAGACACGGTCTATGTGCCGGAAAGTGTCTGTTCCCGCACATAAACAATCACGGCCCCAAATGCAGACATCCTTGCACAATGGTGCAAGGATGATTGCGTTGGTGCTGGTAGCTAATTTTTGCGCAAGCACAGGGGACAACACAGGGGTGTGCTGTGTTCAATTCAAATTGGCGCATCCCGGCGTTGTGTAAATGAGGGACCGTGGCGCTGCCAATTTTGGCGCAGTGTCCCATGCCATCATTTTCCTTTAATTATGGGCCCTAGTGACCCTTTGTCGCTGATGATGGTTGTGCCAGCCATGAAGTGTACAGGAGTGTGTGTCCCACATTGGTAGGTTGATGTAATTTGTTGCAGAAGTATCTCCTTTCTTCTATTACATGATTTCCGACAGACAATTTCAACACATGCACAGCGCAGGCTTTGGGAGGGGCCGCAGCTATTTTTCACATGGGTCCCTTAATACAGTGCACATAAGGTCAGGTATCTCTACTATACACTACCGCATCTGACTATGTCATCCATGAATGTTAGTGTTTTTTAATGGACCCAAGACCATGGTGGACCGTTTCTGGTAGTTGGAACAGACATGGTGTTCTTAGTGGGTACTAGAGGCACATGTAAGGTGGCACTGGAGTAGGTGCTTCCCCATTTCTCATGATTCAACCTCATGGTCCTCAATGGCAAATATTTTTTATATGTATATGTGGGACATAATGCAGCAGACAGGTGTATGTGAATACTACAGGTATGTCAGGTATGTGTAGCTCATGTATACTTAGTTATGGCACCACTTGGGTGGCATTGGACTTAGGTTCTGCCCGAGGATTGCACATCATGGTTTATGTGGGACTGTGCTTATGTGTGACTTCCTCAACATGACCATAGACTATGCCATTGACATGCCTGTGCACTTCATTGCTTGGTGTAATGTGTGTGTGCAATCTGTATTTAGTTGTTAACCTTTCGACACCTGTAGTGGTTTGTGAGCAGCTTCTGCATGCAAAGGAGACTTGGCTCCACCTGTCCTCACGTGGTTTGCCAGTCAGCGTGCTGCTGTGTTATGTAGATTTGGGTGTATGTGTTTGTGACATGCATTGTGTGCAGAGTAGTCTGGCATGTGGCTAATGTGTTGTTCCTGTATGCGTTATGGACGCTGCTGGGATATTTTGCCAGGATGTAGCTGAAGAGCCCACGGTGGTCCACGATGGCCTACACATTAATGGAATGTGTATGCTTGCGGTTCCTGTAGAGGTGTTCTGTTGCTACAGGTGGCACCAGTTGGACATGGGTACAGTCCATTGCACCCAGCAAATGTGGAACCCCAGCAATCTGATAGAAGCCTTGCTTGGTCTCCTGCTGCAGCTGCTGGGTGTTTGGAAACCAGATGTGTTGTGGCATGAGGCGTAGGATTGTGTTCAGGACCTTTGCTAGGCAGATGGAGAAGGATGACTGGGAGATACCAGCCACTAGAGCACCTGTTGTCTGGAATGATCCAGGTGCTATCATGTGAATGACAGCGAGGAGTTTTGTAATGTGTGGAATGTTATGGGGAGTTTGCAGCCTTGCAGTAATGTGTGGCGCTATCAGGTGCAGCAGGCGTACGATGGCGTGGCGGTTGAGTCTCTACATCCGGACCACATCTTGTACCCTCATTCCTAAGATGGTGATTCGCTGTCTAAAGATTCTCTCCCTCCTTCTTCGCTGCCTCTGTGGCTGTTGGTGGGGTTTGAGGTTGCTGAGGTGGTGGTGGTTGTATCTGCTGTCTTCTCAGATGTCTGCGGCGTATGCCAAGCTGGAGCAGTAGCACTTCCATGTTGTCCTGGCAGTTTCCAAGGCTTCTTCTGTGTTTTTTTCCTTGAGTAGGGGTGTGTGAGCCTCTTTTTAACAACTGATCCGACCAGGTGTTAATTTTTGGCCCTAATTGGACTTTGTGGCATTTTTTAAGTCTGCTTCGTTCGTTATCGTCATTTTTGCGTCGGGGTAAATATGGCGCTAAGGGGTTAGCATCGTGTTTAGGACAGGAATGCCTACCTTGCATCTAATTGGTGGTTTCGCTCATCCTAAACATGGCACTAACTCCAATATTTTGACACTAGATGGGTCTAGCATCAAAATATAAATATAGAGTTGGCAGATACATACCGTTTTAGCATCAAAACGTTTGACACTAAAATGGTGCAAGGCAAATATAAATATGTACCTAATTCTTAATGTCTTTCTCCACTTTCAGTTAAGCCAATTATGTCTTAATGATTTATGAAGCATGTTTCTCCACTTAAAACTCCTCCAATTTAAATACATTTATTTTTCTGTTATAAACATGGCAGCATGTCTACAGGCCACTAGGTGCAAGATCCTTGGTGTTTGTAAAAGTGACATCTGGAAATGGGAGAAAAATTAAATGATGAATTATATGCAATCCATATAAACAAAGTTAACACGTCAGTTTAATTTTCTCGACACGGTGTCATATTTATAAGGGAATAATACAGCTATTGTTTTAAGTGGGTGAAATTTAAAGTGAAGAAAAATGTTCCATATTATGAACATTGCAGAACATTTTTCTATACTTTAAATGTCTCCCATTTGTGTTATACATGCAACAGTGTCACATTTTGCGAAAGGTATGTGCTTTGCCAAAGGTACACATAACATAGTCCCTCAGTCACCCGTAAACACATATATCCCATTGAGACCCACAAATGTTCATATATCCCCAAAGACCATGCTCTCACTCACCCATATGGCAGCCCTGTCATAGTCCCCCTAATAAAAGTACTTTGTTCAAGCCCATTGTATCTGGCTCTTTGGACCGTAGTTTTAAAGTCAATTAAGCTGGGTATGGGGGCATCTGGTAACAATGACCGAGTTGCTTAGCCTCCAGTAACTCATGATGGTTTTCACTGATCAGAAGTAGCTCTCACTACAGAAATGGTTGGAGACCCCTGATTTAGGGAGACTTGACCAGCCTGTGAATATTGGTGTTGGATTACTATTGGATGTTGCCAGTCAGTGTCTGTTAGTAACAGAAGGAAAGCAATTCAAAACTATTCATAATTCAGAGCTCCCCCTCCCTCTCCTTTTAATGAGCCATACAGCCTCCCTTAAGGAATTCACTGTGACCTAAATTGCCAGCGAGGCAGAAACCATACTAAATTATGGATTTGCTCTGCTTGGTCAGTGTGTTTTTTTTCCATAGAGGGCATTTTAAGTGTTCAAATGTTATTGCTCCCTGTCACATTTTCTCTTCCAAGGGAAGATGGCTGTATATCTGCAAGCTTCTCAAACGTGGGTGAGGGACAAGAAGGATAGGAGAGGAGAATACACAATAGCGCTTGATGAGCCCATGTGATGATGTTAGGGGAGGTATGCAGAGTTTAAGTAAGGATTGTAGGGAAGGAAACGCTGTGTTGAAGACTGAAGTGGTAAGTGAGAGATATGAATAGTGGATGTAAAGGTGAAGGGGGCATGGAGTAATGAGTATAGTGTTTGGAGGAAAAATAGGCGGGGAGGGATTTAGTGTGGAAGGGGTTGAGCGCAGTGGATGAAGTAATTTTCCAAGGAAGCAGTGCATGTGTTGCATGGAGAATGGTAGAAGTACGGATTTTTTAATAAGTCATGTGGTGGTGGAATATGCTTGTTATTAAGGTGGCAGTAAGTGGAAGGAGGAGTATGTATGGACGGGGGTGCACAGGGGATGTCAGGTTGCTGCCAGCGGAGGTCAGCCCACCACTCTTGAAGTTCCCAGCCATTCAGGCACGGAATCTTTTGCTCATCGTCCTCCTCCCAACACAGTATTACTTTTTTCTGAAAAGCAGTGGATTAATACATAGCAACAAATTAGTTTTGTGGTTGCAAACGCTGGGATTTTTCGAATCGGACAGTTTGTAATTGCAAGATAGCTTTTTGCATTTGGTCCAGAGTTCCCCTACATCATGGGTACTCACAAACATTTTCTCAGGGGCCACAAAGTTTGGTCTGTGGTATGACCAAGGGCCGCACTGATGCTAACAGCGTGGTGATCAAAGGGAGGAGGGGCCTCTGGATAGGGACAGGCTGGGGCGTTATGGGGGGTGTAAGGGGCAGCAAAGCATATAGATCTAGCGGCTGAATCGCTCAATGTGAAACCAGAAAACCTGGCATTCATCCCAGCTTCCCCACTTTACCAAATTGTGTGATCTTAGGCAACTGTTTTATTTCACGTGCCCTTCATTATTGCATTTAGGAGGACCTCACAATGCATGACTTCAGTATGTGTGCTGTGCGAACCCTTCTCCTGTGTTTTATTTAATAAACTATGAAGTTGTTCAGGTATAATAGCAAATCAGGCCAATCAAAGATTGCCGATAACAACTGACTTAATTCATTATTGGCTTCGTTATCAAGGTGGGGTATGAATGAATGTTTCTGAATTTATATTTGAAATCTATTGTTATAAAAAAAAAATACTTCTCCATGCACTGATATAATCTGAAGTAGTAAAATGAAATGGTCCTGTGTGTAAATGAAAAACACTTTTGAATTTTAAGGACCCTTATCATAGTTGCAGACATTTGCTGCAAGATTTCTTTAAAACATGAAAGTGTTCCTGCAGTTAAGCGATTCGGGACTTATTCCTTACTTCCTTTCTTTATCTTCAATAATGTTTTAATAAAGTATTTCCTGTTAGGTTCAGTAAACAGCAGCCTAGTGCTACTGCTGCCCTGGGAGGCTGCATGTAAAGGTCAAAAGGGCCGCATGCGGCCCCCGGGCAGTACTTTGAGTATCACTGCCCTACATCAACTCGTTCCATCAATGTGTGAAGACCACATGATCTCAGCGCAGGGATGATAACATTTTCAGTGACTGAACCGAAGGTACTTGAGGGGTGCCATGTTCCACGTTAAAGGGATCAGAGCTGGTGGGTAGGAATTTACCCAAGGTGGGCTCACTGTGACTGAACTCCCCCAGCAACATCTTCCACTGAGAACCACCAGGACTGTACCAGGGAAGCTTATCTCCTGCAATGCTTCATATTCTTAGCTTCACACTCTTTCTTCGGCTGCTCCGGTGCGTTCCAGCTGTCTCAGGCCCCAGTTACACCTTATGTCACTGCTGCAGATTTCCCCCAGTGTGGCCCACACCTGTATAGGACCCGACTGCTCCTATAGCACGCACTTCGAGATCTTTGTCATCTCTTCAATGAGAAGGGAAACTGTTACTGCTGCCTCCGGAACTGTGCCTGTCTAGAAAATGTAGTGCTGCATCTTCTCACTTGAGCCTTATTGTGTCTAATTGTGCCATAAATGTTCTGCTGTAACTTTGACATTATGGCCAGGCATTACAATGAGAGCATGCCACTGATAGTTGTTCTAAGCTGAGCTGATTGTCGGAGGAGGGCTCCATGGGTGTTAGAAATGGGGTCTTTGGTTGGCAGTCAGGTTACCCTCTGTCCAAGCAAGGACCCGCACTCTAGTCAGGGTAAGTCACACACAATCCAAATTATCCTGTGCTCACCCTCTGGTAGCTTGGCACTGAGCAGTCAGGCTTAACTTAGAAGGCAATGTGTAAAGTATTTGTGCAATAAATCATACAATAACACCATATAGCACCACAAAAATACACCACACAGTGTTTAGAAAAATATATGATATTTATCTGGATATTTGCAGGTCAAAGATGCAATAAGAAAATGTAAATATATCATTGGAAAGTGATATAAAGTTTCTTAAGTCTTTAAAAAACAAACAAAGTCTCTTTCAAGCACAAAGTACCTGGTTGGAGTGAAAAATCTCCGCAAAGGGCCGCAGAGGAGGAGATGCGTGGAAAATGGTGTGTGCGTCGGTTTTGCCCCTTCACACACAGACTTGCGTTGTTCTTTTCCACGCGGGGAAGACGTTGCATCTATTTACGGCGTGTGGGCGGGCCTCCTCTTCTGGTTGCGGGGTTTTCAGATGCCCGAGGTCTGTGCGTGGAATCCTGGGCTTGTTGGCAAGCTCTGCGTCGTTCCGGTGGGCGATGCAGGGAAATTTCTCCCTCACGGCAGGCGCGCGTCGATTTCCCTCTGGGAGTCGGGCGTCATCGTCCCAGGTTGGCTGTGCGTCGATCTGGTGGGCTGTGCGTCGAAGTTCCGGTCGCACCGCAGGCGCTGCATCGATCTTTTCCTTGCGAAGTCGAGCGGCGTCGCCCGGGTCGGTGTGCGTTGAATTTTTCACCATGGAGCAAGTTGTGCGTTAAATTTTTCGCCGCACAAGGAGTCAAGTTGCAAGAGAGAAGTCTTTTTGGTCCTGAGACTTCAGGGAACAGGAGGCAAGCTCTATCCAAGCCCTTGGAGAGCACTTCTTCACCACAGCCAGGGAACAGCAAGGCAGCAGCCCTTCAGAGAAAGCAGTCAGGTGAGTCCTTTGGGCAGCCAGGCAGTTTTTCTTGGCAGTATGCAGGTTCTGGTTACAAGTTTCTTCTCCAGGAAGTGTCCAAGGTGGTAGGGCAGAGGCTCTGTTTTATACCCAAATGTGCCTTTGAAGTGGGGGAGACTTCAAAGAGTGGCTTAGAAGTGCACCAGGTCCCCTTTGAGTTCAATCCTGTCTGCCAGGGTCCCAGCAGGGCGTGTGGCAGTCCTTTGTGTGAGAGCAGGCCCTCCACCCTCCCAGCCCAGAAAGACCCATTCAAAATGCAGATGTATGCAAGTGAGGCTGAGTACCCTGTGTTTGGGGTGTGTCTGAGTGAATGCACAGGGAGCTGTCAACTAAACCCAGCCAGACGTGGATTGTAAGGCACAGAAAGATTTAAGTGCAGAGAAATGCTCACTTTCTAAAAGTGGCATTTCTACAATAGTAATATTAAATCCAACTTCACCAGTCAGCAGGATTTTGTATTACCATTCTGGCCATACTAAATATGACATTCCTACTCCTTTCAGATCAGCAGCTACCACTTCAATAATGTATGAGGGCAGACCCAATGTTAGCCTATGAAGGGAGCAGGCCTCACAGTAGTGTAAAAACGAATTTAGGAGTTTTACACTACCAGGGCATGTAAACTACACAGGTGCATGTCCTGCCTTTTACCCACATAGCACCCTGCTCTAGGGGTTACCTAGGGCATGCCTTAGGGGTGACTTATATGTAGGAAAAGGGGAGTTTTAGGCTTGGCAAGTACTTTTAAATGCCAAGTCGAAGTGGCAGTGAAACTGCACACCCAGGCCTTGCAATGGCAGGCCTGAGGCAAGGTTAAGGGCCTACTTGAGTGGGTGGCACAACCAGTGCTGCAGGCCCACTAGTAGCATTTTAATCTACAGGCCCTGGGCACATACAGTGCACATTACTAGGGACTTATAAATAAATTAAATAGACCAATTGGGTATGATCCAATGTTACCATGTTTAAAGGGAGAGAGCATATGCACTTTAGCACTGGTTAGCAGTGGTAAAGTGCGCAGAGTCTAAAAACCAGCAAAAACAGTGTCCAAAAAGTGGAGGGAGGCAGGCAAAAAATTAGGGGTGACCACCCTAAGGTTGTCAGGTCTAACAATGGGTAACTGGGCACAATGCACCAGAGGAGGTTTTCAAGCCCATTAAGTGATTCATCCTCCTTCTGTGACTTTACCTCGGACAAAGGGCACCTGTTCTGTGACGAGGGTACCGGCTGAACTGCAGCATAATCTTCTCATTTCAACATTTAAGTAAAAGTAAAAGTAAAAGTATAACACAATGCAGAGATCAGAATTCGATAGAACCAAGTGGCATTCAGATCAGAGCTTCCCACTGACCCTCTTCGATCTGAGCCAGGATCCACAAGTGGGATGCACTACTGGACGCCACGGGCCATGGACAGAATCCAGTGTGTACTAATTTATTACTATTCCTCTCCCGGATCCCTTACATCCAACGGTCCTGAAGAGAACTCGATATTTCAAAACGGTTCAAAACTTCGTTGACAACTTGATACACCACTTGATACAAACTGCAATGAATAGTTTCCGTTGAATTCACTAACGTGTGTTGTGCAGATACAATTTCGAAATCTATTTGTTTCTAATGATGTGGTTTACTTTCTTCAATGCACTTTCTTTTCGCTGGGATACTGAGCACTTTAATCTGTATTTTCTTTAGCTCGAACACTAGCTATTTGAGGATAACTACATTATGTTGTTTTTAGGGAAGCCTACGTCTTCGAAGTAAAAAAATCTATTACAGTTATTGAGCGATCTGTCGCTTGCTTTGAGTATGATTTTGCAGAATCATAAATGTAGACTTTAAGATATGCTAGGTGAACCTATTGCATATAATTTGATTGGGGCCAATTTGCAAAACCCTCGAAATATGGCAAACACAGCAGTTGATGACAAATAAAATGCACACAACTTCTGGGAAGTAGAAGCTACAGGCATCTACACTGCGGATTTTCCTTGCCCTGGAGAGCATAACTATTGAATATACCCATACCTTTGCGCTGTAATATGCTGTTGGTCATTGGGACTTGAGACAAACGAGGGGTTACAGCCATGTGGCCTCTGGGCTACGAAATATTCAAAAGTGCACAATTTTAGGACACTGACAGCAACATGAGAACCACAAGAAATTAGCTGCTTGTTCCCACAAGCCAGATAGGGCACCCTATGTCTCTTGGACCCATAAGCCAGAATCTTTGATTTGCTAAAATTGGTAGACAAATCTAACTCAGCCATAAAATTAACAAAACAATCAATCACCTTATGCAGGGTTTTGGATGTAAGGGCCATAAGAATTGCATCATCATTGTACAGCAACCCTGGAGAAGCTATGCTGGCAATCAAAGGAATGTCCTTAGTAGCACTGGTTAAAATAGGGCTCAATTTATTAATGACTAAAATAATAAGCAATGGGACCAATTCAGAGCCTTACCGTAAACCAGAAGCAAGATTAAATTATTCAGTAAGCTCTCCATTTGTCACAAACTGAACCTCAGCCAACATATTCTCATGTAAGGTTTACAAGAAATGCACCAGTTCTACATCCAGACCCAAATCCTGTAACATCTTCCACATCCAACAGCGATTCACACAATCTAATGCGGTGGAAATCTCCATGAATGCCAGGTCCAGTGGGCAGTGCATGGCTGTAATGTATTTCATTACAGTGAGGTGCAAATTAAGGCACTGCTCCAAGGCGCCTATGTGTTCTCTAAACCCATACTGATTTGGATGAAGGATATTGTGTTCATGGCCCCATATTCGCATCCTATTAAAATCGCCCTTCTCTTCATCCTTAACCACAATGTCATTCCGGGATATAGGTCAGTAACACTTTGGATTCGATATGTCACCTTTCTTTAAAATTGGCACAATTATTGAAGACGGCCAAGATTTAGGCAAAGTGTTACTGAGAAGATTAGTAAATACTTTAGTAAGAAAGGGGGCCCCAAACTTCACATTATATTTAACCAAATCAATTGGGAAACCATCAGACCTAGAGGTTTTGACCCACAAGATTTACAAATAGCTTCAGTGATTTCTTAAGCAGTAAAAGTCAATCTGTGGTGATCTTCCATGTAATTCGTAGTGTAATAGTTTAGCATAGTAGCATATTTGATGTAGGAGGGTAATACATTACAAAAAGTGTTTAATCCAATCATTGGGATTTATCTCACTACACATTTTATCATCTGGTGTAACCCTGGCTCTACACACATTCATCTACTCTTTCAGTTGAGTAGAACTACTGCACTGATGTGTAGAGGTTGACATTGTTAGAAAGTGACAAAGCCATTAAGACTGTGTTAAAAAAAGTTGTTTGCTTGCTATGCATCATACCCTAGTTCATAAGGGCGTAATCTTGGGGCACTGATCTTGGGGCACTGATCTTGTTTTAGGTTAATCCATGGTGCACTGTACTGACCATCAGAACCAACAATGTCAAGAGATGACTGGGATAGACGTGTATAAAGCCTCACCATCCTACACAACAAAATAAACTGGGAACCTGACCAACAGTCATATAAACATAATCGACAAAAACATTAATTCATACGTATTGTTCTTTGATTTTCTTACTGCTTTTTAGCAGCCACTGCATTCAGTTTTAGTTTTCTATATGCCACAGGTTGGACTATAGGTTGTTTCCATTGTTCTAAAATGACCACTCTTTTAAGTGTATTTCAGCAGATCACTGCCATTGTAGTTCCTATGTTTCCGCGTACTCCCTGAAGTGCTTACTCGCAGTACAGCGTGATCATAATTTTAATGTCTATTCCACCACCCATTTAAATACACACACGGGGATGAGGCTACACGTTACAACTGCTTACATGTGGACACTCTCTATTGTATTACACGTTTGTCCTTACAAATGTTGTAACCATCTTTGCATCGGTTCCATTCCTGTCATTTTATTTTGTTCTGGAGCTTCTTTTGTATTTTTCCATTTCTGTTTTTAAAGAAATCTTTTTCGTAAAGGTAAGAATCAAACCAAACGTGTGGCACTCTCTCGGTACACTGCAAACATCATCGTATACACGAAACAAAGGATGTTGATTTCAAGCGAGCACACAGTGAGTTCCATTTACAACGAAATAATCAGTATTCTAGTGCCCTTTTGAACCCAATTGCTTCCCAGGGGCCAGAGCCTACTTACACGAAACACGGGAGTCATCCATTCCTCTTGGATCCAAGAGTCTCTAAAATAGTGGCCCCATACTTTGGAAAATTTCTGAGGGCAGGCTCGTGCCTGACATATTGTTTCCTCTGCTGACATGCACTGGTACGAGTTCTGAAACCATAGTGGGCAAGGTCCCTTTTGGACACTATCTGTGCAGTACTGCAAAATAGCATACTTAAGGAGCATTTGTTAGTTCCATATCCTCAGTCACAAGCTGTGGGGTGAGACTAACCAACACCCTAAGGCTTATTGATACTTGTAGTCTTCTTTTGGACCAGATCAGCTGAATCTGTTGGTACTCCCACCCAGTGTGAACTAGGTAACCGACCAATTGGTATTTTTGCATTTCTGGTGAATGTAAGGGGGCTTTAATTACAAATTACCCCCTAAACCAAAAACATTATGTTTCATAAAATACTCAATGTCCTTCCCTCCCCCCAAATCTTACAGGGGTTGGTTGACCCTTTCCATTTTGTCTAGGGCCTGGCTGTTGTGACCATCAAAACAGGTGAAGAAGTAAGATTAATCACTTCACAGCACTTGTCATAGGGTGTGTAACAGGTTGAAGTGGTGAATTAAAAATTCCAAATGGCTGCCAGGGTGTTATGATACCTGGATGTGCACGCATACTTATTCATGGTCATCATGCTCAATTGCTTATGCACATGCGTGCACCACAACACATGGGTACTCATAGGCAACAATCTTGCAATGGCATTGCATTAATTGAAAGCCTAATCCAAGATGGTGCATCTACAAGTGAGCACCTGTGTCATTATGCACTGGTGGCCATTTTGGTGTAGCTACTGTCTTTGCAAACAAACACTGGAAAAGCCCGCGACTCCAATTTTTGTAGAGAAGACGTATTGGATTTCCCCTTGCTTGTTTTCAATTTGTTTCAGTGGGCAGTATAAAAAACACTCTTAATGTTAGATAAGTGACCTACATCAAAATATGAATGTCGAGACTGCTTAATTCGTGGCTAATGGTTTTTTTGGGAAGTACACAACATGTTAAATAAGGACATGAAAGTGCAGCGATTTAATGTAATTAATCCACCTCACACAATATGGGTAAGTGCAGAAGCCAGGATGTTTTTCATATAAGTAATTGTGACTTACTTTTGAAAATGGTTTTACAATCAAAGAAAAATGCTTGTGGATTGGGCATGCAGTCACTAGCACGGATCATCCAAGCAGGGACTTTCTGGCCATCACAGAAAACCAAATATTGTATAACATCTATTTGACATCTGAAAGGATATAGGGCTTGTGCTCATCAGTAACTTGTGCTTCCCTGATATATCAGTCTGTCCCAGCCATCCTGACTTTCTCATAGGTTTCAGTGAAACACTGCATGGAACAGTGGCTGGCAAATGGCCTCATATCTATTTATAAATGCTGCTTTGTTTTTTGTTTTTAGACGTGTGACCTGGATTTTCATTTAGTGGCAGCAGACAGCACAAAGAACTGCTTAGGACTGTGTCATGAATGGTATAACCTAGCGTTTCATTTGATGTGCTTGTGCTTTTATAACGCACACAGCTGTTCGAAGGTGTACTGGCACTATGATCTGTATGACAGTAGGAAAGCAACTATAGTTGAAAGAGGTGTCGTTTTGGGGTTTTAAGGAATCTGATAGTTCACTAAATGTACCAGTCAGTAAATCTCATGAAACCTTCTATTTCGAAATTGACGCTGCTCCGTTTCCATTCACTGCATTTTGTTTTTTACATGTATTACACTCTCGAAACACCTGTAGTTAGTCTGTTTATAAGCTTGCAGAGTCATGTCAAATCTATTTTGGTGCAAGACGTTAAGGTGATCTTCCCAGAATTGCACTATGTGGTCAAGTGTGGGAGTTAAGGTTGGAACGCAGTCACCAACTCAAGTCAGTCAGACTGCCTTCCAAGGGAAGGGCTCCCGGCCTTTAGGGAATTAGTAAAGTTCTCACCTGGACTGTACTTGTGTGAGAATCAAAGGGCTGGGTCAGAGCTAGCCCCATATGCATGTCTCATATGCCAATTAATACGCTCCAACCCCGCCAGTGCATGGTTGAGATCCATTCGGCCTTTCTCCAAAAGAGTGAAAGTCAGTGAAACACTGCTGAATGTGTTTCTTTTTCTTTTTTAATATATGCGTCTTAGAGATTATTTACATTTTTATGAATCTAAATTGCTGGATCTTTCAACCGCCAAACCTGTAGTTCTCCGCATTTCCCATATCGGGGGTTTGCCCAATTTAGAGTTACCTTCCTCATGCATATTTAACTTGTCCAAGTCCACCCTCATGAGTATTGGTGGATTCGAGCAAGGAAAAGAAGCAAGAGCGAGCCTCCCATACACTGGGTGAAAACTAATTGCACATCCATGTCTGCCTTACGAACCTGTCAAGACTATAGGTATTGCCATAGTTGCTTCTACCACATTGGCGGATGCACTTTTGGCAAAGAGGTTGTCCCTAGGTAGACAAGAAACTCTCAGTAGGCCAATTGGTCTTTTCGCAGGGAGGGACATGCCTCCTATTATAGCATGACCGACCTCCATACAGTTTTCAGAAGGCCAGCATGGAGAGCCAGTAGTTTCCCGTAAAGAGGAAAGATTTGTTTACGTGCTTAGATCCAGATGTAAACTGCTTGTCACATGTGCTAATCTCATGAGAACCAACCCACCCTTTCAGCAACGAGAAACTTCTATCGACTTGCGAAATCAAAAACATTATTTACAGCAAAGGTGCAGAGCATGGATCTAAATAAAACAATAGGCAATCATACTTATACACCAGAGGCACATTATAGTAGGGGTGTGTGGAATATGCACAAATTGCTTGAACGTAATTTCTGGGGAAATTTGATATGTAGTGCTATATTTTCGCACAAAATGCGCCCTCATGTCCATTTTAACGTGAGAATTCATTTAATGTTAAAACAAAGTTTTAAAAACTACAAGTAACATGAACAATAGCAACTTGCGTTCTGGACGTTCACGTTGATTCGGTGCGATAATTTTGCCAGGAGCGCTGTGAAATTATGCACACGAGGCATAATGGCGTCATTTATCGAATTTCATGTAACAAGTGCAGTTCGATATTCCTGTAAATACTCCAGTTTATTTGAAAGTTATTCTGAGCCTACATTACAGTTGAAGACCTAAAGGAGTCCTGGTTCCAAATCGAAGCTGTGAAACATTCTTGCTTTTTTCGAATGTCTGATGTTCAGTTGTATTTCTTTAATACCGTTTTAAAATAAAAGATTATAGTTAGCATACACTGAGCCACATTCTGAGTCCCGTGGAAATCCCTAATTGGTGCTGGGGATTTTTTTGTTTACCTCTGAATTCGTTCCAGCGTTGCCACACTATCACATAATAATAGGTGCAGGACTTGGAATGGGGAGGTAATACTGCCCCGTGTAATTACCACAGAATGCTTTATTAATGTTTACCAGGTGCGGCATTATCTTCCAAGTCAACGGAGAATGAGGCACATTGACTCCGTTAGCTTAGCTATGGTTAATAAGATTGAACATTTATTTACCACAGTGGACAATATCATAAACACTTTAAAGGGAATGCACTCTGCCTGTGCCTCTCTCGCTATGATCCAAGCAGTGTCCAAAATTGCTGTAAAAGATGCCTTTTTTCTCCCAGCCCGTCAGGCCCTCTCCTCTTGTCTCTCGAGGAAGAGTCTGTCCAGACCACGCTGCCCGGCTAGCCAGCACTCATATTTGGCAGACCTGGATAAGAAATGGACCAGGGTTGGTCTCAGTATGAGTTTTCATTTTCTGTCCCCTGACCTGAATCTTTTTCTTTTCTCCAAGGCCTCAGCATCTGCTTCATCAGTGTATCAGGACAGACACGGCACAGCAAGGACTATTTAGTCTTTCAAGCCCCCTTTTGCTTTGAGAACTTTTAGTTACTTGTGATTCTAGTTGTGTGTGTGACAGTTGGGCACAGAACAGCATGATCACCACCAACTCCTTGACCCTGGGCCCGGAGATGCCAGGACCCCCACCAGTATGGACTGTTCCATCAGAATAAATTGTAACAGTTGACCCTGCAGAGCACCATCTAGCAGCAGCCCTGACAAGTGGCACGTTTCACCCGTGGCACAAACGCATTTTATTGCTCTCTAGAGCATGCCAGCAAGCAGAGGAAAATACCACGCATTTAAGAAGTGTTAGAGCATGAGCAATGTTTTAAAGTTATTTATTGGACATGTTTTGCTTCTACGCAGTCTGTTCTGTATTGTCTCGCTCGCTAACTTTTCACGGCATAAACTCCGGAGATTGGTAGCTCTGTCGCTTTTTTCACTTACCACCCCCCTGAAGCATCTTTTTCACCCTCTTCTCGTCGTCATCAGTCTGATTCTGGCCCATTCTCTCATTTGCAGGGCCAGGGAGAGCATTAATGTTGCACACCCGGCATTGAACTACTGACGATGAGACAGAGAGAAGGGAGCACAGGGACTGGAGGAGGATACACTGCAGAAAAGTGAGGAGGGTGGGAGATGCTGGGCATGAAAACACGAAGGAAGAGCGCACTGGAAGGTGGAGGAAGAAGAGACACAGGGAGACAAAGGGCGAAAGCGAAACATTGTGGAGGGTCTGATGCAAGATACAATGGAGAGTAGAAAGAGAGAGAAGGTGACGGGAAATGCGATGCGAGAGAAAAGCCGCAGGATGAAAAAGAGTGGGACTGTAACTGGAGAGAGGTGGGAGGAAAAGAAACTGGAAGATAAAAATCATATACAAATTAATAGCCGAACAGTTATTCTTTTAACAAGATGCTAGATTAAAAATGCGGAGTGGGCAATTGTAGGAAAATATGAGAAGATGAAGAAAAAGAGAGACAGTGAAGAGGATAGAAAGAAATGTGAACACAGAGACCCACGGGACAAATAGGGTGAAAAATACCATGGAGACGAAGAAAGAGAGGTGTAATGAAGCTGCAGTGAGGGTGGGGAAATGAGAAGGAGCTAGAGGGAAAAAAGAACCAAGGACTACAACTCTCGGAAGAGGAGGAGGAAAAAAAGAGAGGGTCTTGATACAGGAAAAGCAGAAAGCCATGTGTATGCATAGGTAACGTCGTCCTCAAATTGTGTGTGCTATGTGCAATATTGAAATATATAAATTGCTTAGACAATCACATTGTAATAAAGGTAATACATTATAATATACTGTATGGACATAAGCACTTGCTTAAGTTTGTTAAACAGTGACAGTCATGGGGTCACACGTATGACAAACGTTGATACACTGAAACTATGGAAGTGTCACACATAACTGAATTGCCAGCTTGACAGCCCTGAATGTATTAGACTAGAATATTGCCTGTAGCATATTGTCAGATTATTTGCTATTAAATAGGCCTAACACCCAGCCATGGCAAGATTTGTGATTTTGCCATTTTCCCAATGGGATGCTGCCTACTGCCTATAGGGCCTCTACTATCCCAGTTCACCAGTGTCCCAGCCGCTAGGTTGTATGTCTAAACTACCCTTTCATTACCCCATTCTAGTTGTGGTCTCTGGCAATGTGGAGTTAGGTCTGACACGTCGCCTAGCCTCAGCATGAGCTTAAGTGCTGTTTGTGCACCAAGGATTCAGTAATTTGTCCACTTGTCTTGTATCTGGTCTGTGTGCACACCACTTGGCAAACGTCCCCTGTGAATTGTGAAGCATGCCATTAGACATCTTTCATGAAGGGAAGTGGGACTATATAAGAGAGCGACCCCTGGCTTTCTCTGTCCCTCATTACAAGTACACCGTATCCGCCACCACTAATGCTAATACGAAGTACTTCTAGTCTTGGCTCCACTTCATGCCTCTGTCATCCACAAATATACTCGTCTTTTCCATCCCTGCTTTCTACCTTTCTCACGGATTTCCATATTTCTCTCCCTCCTCCTGAGCAATTTTTAAGCATAAGACTTTGACCCAGAACAAGACAGAGAAAAGCGGCAAAGGGTGAAAGAAGATAATTAATTGCTTGTGCAACCTCCTCTATTAGGCACAATAGGCTGGTTTGGCAAGGTGCAGTCTAACACACCACTGTCCTGGGTGATTGTGAGAGAAATGTAATTTCAGAATGAATCCAGATTCAAAATATTCACACTGTGAGAAATCGTGATGTTGGTTGACTAGGGTGTGAGCCCTGGTCAAGCAACAGCCACAATCCCTTGCAGGGTGAACCACAAGAAGTCACTAATTTAACCTGTGCTTAACTCTGGGTAGCTTGGCATTAAAAGCAGTCAG
This sequence comes from Pleurodeles waltl, assembly GCF_031143425.1. Taxonomy (NCBI): domain Eukaryota; kingdom Metazoa; phylum Chordata; class Amphibia; order Caudata; family Salamandridae; genus Pleurodeles; species Pleurodeles waltl. The sequence continues at coordinate 165,041,211 of NC_090443.1, read as the reverse complement.
GCTAAACTTAGAGACAATGTGTTAAGTATTTATGCAGTACGCACATAGCAATCCAGTGAAAAGATAACACAATAAAACCCCCAAACCAATTTAGAATAATAGAGAACATTTTAATAAATTGCTTGACACCAAAACCATCAAAATCCAGTTAGTAGAACCAGAGTCATGAATTTTTTAAAGTTTAAGGTTCAAAATAGCAAGTCCTCAGTTTTGGAAACTGGCCACCTGGGCATCTTTAACATCACAACCAAGGGCCCAGAATTTAGTGGAGACCACTTGGGGGTTCACAGCTCACACAGGCTGGGTCCAGGAGCGGGTTCAGATAGTGGGAGCGTGTTAAGTCCCTGTGGCTCCAAACAGGAGGCCAGCTAAACAATCCCTTGAAGTAATTTCTGAAATCATGGGGGCAGGTGAAGATGCAGACTCCCCAGCAGGGCTGGCCTCTGAAGCTTCAAAACAGGCTCCAGGCAGCAAAGCAGTCCTTCCAGGCACAGCAGGAGTATGATATGGCGCACAGCAGTTCACCTCAGGAGGCAGTCCTCTGAGATTCCTTCCACAGGTTCAGTAGTGAACTGAAGAGTGTGTCTGAGAGTCCTGTTTTTAAATCCTGCTGCCCTGCTCCTAGACGTTGGGAAGTTTCCAGAAGGGTTCTCTGAAGTTCCAGAATATTTCTGCCACCCCTGGATCCTAGCTGGCTGCACTGACAACACAGGGTTGTTAAGCTTATTGTGTGGTGGCAGAGTACAGCCTATTCAGGTGCAAGTGGGGCTGTGCTTAGCTCCGCACCCCCACCAAGTCAGTTAATGGCCCATTCAGACTCTGCTAATCACACTTTTGTATGACTGTCTGAGGTTAATTCACACACTCTCAACTGTCAGGTACACCCAGTTATGTGACCTAAGGCAGTCTGCAGGCACAGAGGTTTAAGAGCAGGAAAATGACAACTTTCCAAGCGTAGCATTTTCAAACTTGTAATGATAAGTCCAACTTTACCATTAAATTGGGTTTACCAATATAAGTTCATTAATACCAAACATGACATATCTACCACATCTGGTCTAGGAACTACAGCTTATTAAATATAATAAGGAGTCCCCAATGTTATCCTATGGGAGGGGTAGGCCTCAAAGTAGTGAAAAACACATTTGGGAGTTTTTCACTTCTAGGACATGTAAAACGAAAAGTGCATGTCCTACATTTTAATACATAACGCCCTGCCCTATGACCTACCTTGGGCCTACCTTAGGGGTGACTCATAGATAATAAAAGGGGAGTTTAAGGCTTGGCAAGGGCTTTTAAATGCAGAGTTGACATGAAAGTGGAACACTGCATTCAGGCTGCAATGGCAGGCCTGGGGCATGTTTGGAAGTGCTATTTAAGTGGGTGGCACAATAAGTGCTGCATCCCCACTGATAGCATTTAATGTACAGGCCGTGGGTATATAGTATACCACTCTACAAGGGACGCACAAGAAAATTAAATATGCCAATCAGGTATATCCCAATCAGACCATGTTTAGGGGAGTAAGCACAAGCACTTTAGCACTGGTTAGCAGTGGTAAAGTGCACAGAGTCCTAAGGCCAACAAGCAAAAATCCAGAAAAGAGGGAGACAAGCAGGCAAAAAGTTTGGGGGATGACCACCCTAAGGCTGACAGGGCTAATGTACACTTAGGGGGAGTCCATTACATAATGCATTGCTGCTAGCAGAGTAGTAGGAGTCCTGCCAGTCTGTTACCTGTCGTAAGGCTGCTAGGTGCTGGTCCCATCCTTAAAAGATCCAGCCAGTAAATTGCACACCAGTCTCCAGTTCTATTTGGCCAATGCCAAATGTTGACATCTCAAGTGTGCAGGCTTACTTGTCACCTTCCAGTATAATGAATTCCTCATCCGGAGCCAGCTAAGAAGATGCTTGGGGTCTTTGGTGAGGAATCATTACCTTGTGGGGCTTAACCATGAAGATAGGGCCATTGCTGGGCACTGAAATGTGGGAAATCAAGATTTTCTTTTGCAGAGCTCAGTTCTTTTTTCATTTGATATGCCAAGCTCATAAGCCAAAAAAAAAGTATAATTTGTTCCCCATGTCTCCTGGAAGGCCAGTGCCTATTTTGGCTGCCAGCATAGATTATTGTGGAGCCTGGTACTAGCTTTGTTTATCACATTGGGTGCATGACATACTACATCTGCAGTTACTTATGGCCACTGAAATGAGGGGTCACTAAAAACCCAGGTATAGTTTAGGGGGACCACAGAGAGCATATCCAAACTGGATAGTCAGGTTACAGTGGTGACTGCAATATACGCCTGATCGGAGTAGGGGTGGGAAAGACCCATTGCTAGTCTGTCAGTGTTAAAAAATGGTTCCTCACAGAGGGGAGTGGGCCCATTGGCTCACAGCCCACAGGCTATGCTACCAGACTACAAATACCTTATCTGAGTGAGCCTAGTCGGTGCAAGAGCAAGAAGGTACACCTATTGGACAGGCGTTGAGGTGAAGTCCGCTAGAATTCTTTAGTATCAGTGTTTGTCTATCTGTGGCTGGTAACACCTACACTTGCTGAATTCTGAGTAGCACCCCACGGTTTCTGAAGGCATGTGGCATGTGGACATACTAGTGACCTAGGTATAATTGAAAGGGACAAGAGAAAGTGTTCCATATCTCGATAGTCTGATGGTGGTAGTACTCTTCTTATATTTTGGTTAGAAAAGGATAAGCCAGTACAACATTTAATTTCCTTTTTATTACCTAGAGGACGGAGTGTCCTTTGTGGCACTTGTGGCTCTCCTTGGATACCAGGATGAGGCTCATTGTTCTGGCCTTATTGTAGTGGGCATGTGTCCATTGTAGTGTCTGGTGTGGGCCAGAGTTGCAGCTTAGCCAGCCAGTAAGACCAACAGTACTCCAGTTGGGGGTAGGGGGTGCTGAGGTATACCTTGGGTTATGTTTTTAGTTCATCAAGTCACTGTTTTTGGCATAGTGTGTGCACAAGGATGGCTCCATGGTAGTCCTGGTGAAAGACCTTTCTAGCATTTATAGAAAATGTGTTAGTACGAGGAATGGTCCGCTGCTGTTTCGAGTGCTATTTGGACCATAATTTGGGCAGAATATATCCTGGGGACATTCCTGGGACAAGGTACACCACATCTTTATTTAAGTGGCGCCTATGGCATTCTTTAATAAAGTGTCCCTTTTTAAGTGGAGGTGGGTGTTCATCAGTGACTCCTCACTTTGTGGTGGTAATTTTGCCAAAAAGATAACTTTTATGACTTAGAACACATTCCTCTATTGTATGTCAACCCTTGTAATGAGGATGGAGAGGGTCTGACCTGCTGGTGATCCAGACACTTTATTTCTATCCAGGCGCTTCCCGTGATATGACCTTTAATTATGGGGGTTTTTCGGTGTTCTTCACTTGATGCCTCAAGCAGGGACAGTGTGGTAAGTAGTTCCCTGGTTACTGCTCAGTACATAACTAGCTCTCTGTTCGGCTTAAGGTCATGTGCTTGCTTGAAAATCTCTTATGCAAATGGATCTTGGCCGTTGGTTCTGCCTCCTATGTGGAGATCGAGATATTGAATACGTGTATATTTGTTATTCGAGCATTACACATGTGCATGCAGTACTTGTATTTCAGCATGCGCTGTACTCGTGCCTTCACCCAACCCCCCGTGCTGTGCCACCTGTGTGTGAGGGAGGTGAATCGCGTGCGTGTTAGAATGTGGGCGGAATATTTGACAGTTATTCTCGCAGCTGAAATTCTGCTGTTAGTGCTATATAAATCCACACTTCTGTTTCCTACATTTAGCGGTTGCAAGGAGAGTAGGTTGTGTTGCTACTGACTGCGCAGTGTTTGTTCTCATCGTCTCTTCGTGTGAATGAGTCTCCATGCTGTACAGTCTAGGTGAGGGTTCGATTGCTTGTCACGTGTGCTTGTTTTGTGGTGGACGTTTGCACTGTTGTTGCCTAACCTGTAACATTTCTGTGTGTGAGTAGGAAGGTGGCATGCCAGTTGCACATGCTAATGCTTGTTCAGTGGTTTGTGTGGATGTAGGAAGTGTGCACTGTTGCTTCCTTAATGTGTTTGTCCTTTGTGTTAGTGGAGATTGCACAGTTTGTTATACATGATTAACCTTTCCGTGCTTATGATACATCTTTCAAAGTAGAAAAATAAAACAACAGCGATTTGTAAGTAGAAATGTGCCATTTACTTCTATGTTATGGTTCCTAACAAACACTTTTTTATTAGTGATTATCATTAGGAGTTCTAAGGTGACATTCATGCATAACACAGGGCTACATGGTGCAGGGTCCATCAACTCCTTGGTGGGACTAATTCTCCCAGTATCTATGATATCTGTTCATATCATGTCATAAAGTGTTTCGATGCCTCCTGAAGCATAACAAATGCTATATAAATGCAGTTACAATACAGAGTGACTATAACATTTGCAAGGCAGGGGCAATTATTTTACGCGTCTCCGAGACTGAAATAACAGCCCAATGGTGAAGATAAACAAACTAAAAGAGCCAAGAATTTAACAAGCACTAGCAAAGCTAATAGGTGTTGCCTATTCAAGAGCCATTGACTTTGCCAATGTGATTTAACCATGTCGTACACCAGCGTGGCTGCTGTTCAGCATGGCCAACAGGCATAGAGGCATAGAGGAGAGTTCCGTGGAGTGTTGTAGAGTGGAATGGCTTAAAGTGGAGTAGACTGTTGTAGAGTGGAGTGGCAGATAGTGTCGTCTATTGGGGTGGCAGAGAGTGGCATCTATTGGAGTGGTATAGTGTGGCGTCACGTAGAGTTGCATACACTGGACTGTCAGACTAGAGTGGACTGGTGTAGAGTGCATTAGTGTAGAGCATTGCAGATTACAGTGGTGAATAGGAGAGTGCAGTGGGTCAGAGTAGAGAGGCACATAGTAGAGTGGCATAGAGTTGAGTGATGGAGAAGGCAGTGGCGCAGAGTCCAGTGGCACAGAGTGCAGAGTAGAGTCGAGTGTCAGATTGCAGCGGAGTAGAGTGGTGAAGACAGCAGTAGCATAGAGTACAATGATGCAGAATAAAGTGCAGTGGCATAGAGTGCTGTGACAGAGTGTAGCTGTGTAGAGTGCCTTGTCGTGGAGTGCAATGGTTAAGAGTAGAGTTGGGTAGAGTGGAGTGGCTCGGAGTGACGTAGAGGGCAGTGGCATAGAGTAGATTGCTTCAGAGTAGAGTGAAGTGGGGTAGAGTGGAATGGTGCAAGGTAGAGTGCAGTTGCATAGAGTGGCGTAGAGTGTAATGCCATAGAGTAAAGTGGTGAAGAGTAGATTAGAGTAGCATAGAGTGGATTGGCATAGAGTGCAGGGGCATAGAGTTGTGTTTTACAGTGTACAGAGTAAAGTGCATTGACGTAGAGTGCATTGGCATAGAGTGCAGTGTTGCAGAGTGGGGTAGAGTACAGTGGTGTAGAGTGGAGTTGTGCAGAGTAGATTGGTGTGCCCTATACTGGTGTAGCGTAGAGTGCAATGACAAAGAATGTATTGGCATAGAGTTGATTGTACAGGATAGATTGGAGAGGCATAGCATGAAGTGGCATAGAGTGGAGTGTGCAGAGTGCAGTAGCATAGAGTGGAGTGGTGCAGAGTCCAGTGTTATGGAGTGGTGTAAAGTGGAGTGGTGGAGAGTAGAATTAAGTGGTGTGGTGCAGACTAGAGTGGAGTGACATAGAGTGGAGTATGCATGGAATGGTATCACACTGCTGTTACAGACAACACGTTTTCAATTGAATTGACCATTACATTTGCACACACATGCAGTTTTACTAATAAAACTATACAGTGTACAAATGAAAATGTGTTGACATTTTATCACCTATTGTAAAGATTTGTTTTGATCATATTAAAGTATTTGTTTCCAACACACTTTAGAAATAACAGAAAAAGTGCTTCATTTGTGTTACTTATTCTGATATATTCTGAAATACTTACACAGTTCATTTAAATGTTGCCCTGTGCTAGAAAAAAACCTCCTTCCTACTCTCAGTAACCATAATCCTCTCAATTTGAAGTCGGAGAATGAAAAGTAAATAAGCGTCCTCAGAAGACAGTGCCTGACATTTGACCTCGGCCTTTGAATGCACAGCAAATGTGACAAGATAAGAAGATTTATAGGCCTGTTTACAGAAAGGGAGTTCGTGAAAGGATACAGTAAACACTGTTTAGGCAATGAAAGGGACAAACTGAACCTAGACAGCCTAAAGCAAATAAAGCCAGCAAATAGAAAGCCGGAAAATGTGAGTTACAAACCACAAAGCCAATGATAATCAACAGGCTGAGTGCATTCCTAGGTCAACTTTCTGAAAGTCCCCAAGATGTCTTTAGGAAACCAGACAGCTGTGCTGTCTGAAAAGCTGCAGCCTAAAAAGAGAGCATTTTCACCAAGCTTCCTTCTGTCAAAGCAGCTGCTTGCTCCCACGGATTTATCACAAGTGTCACTCATCTCTAGGATGGATTTGAGTCAATCTCATAAATGGATGGGGTTAGACATGCATCAGGCTTAATTTCCTTAAATTTAGTCACTAATTGTTTTGTAGAAGCAAGCGAGTAAAAAGATATTTCACTGTAAGAGCTTTTGTTCTTGTAAAAGGAGCTCTGACAGCCTTCTCACAGGCTTATAAACCTAAATCAGCTGTATTACGGGGGGCCTCCTATGTTAGGCTGTGTTGTCCAGTGAGACACAGTGAAAGGTAAAAATTAACCAGGACACGTAACTTACACTACTCGCTTTATGGGAATTGACAATATGGTCGTGGCCAGCATATGACGAGGGTGAATGTTGGGATGCATAGCAATGTGATATATTTCTGAATAGAGAAATTTCATAATACAGATATCCCATAGGTGAACGTCAACACCAGACTCATTAAAACAGATGCTTAAATGTGATGCTATAGCAAATGAAGACCAAAGAAAAAGAGTCAGCACACTTTGTAGGAGAAATATGTCACAGGATTATTAGAACAAGGTAATTAATTAACAGTGATGTTATCCATGAACTTGTTTGCCAGGCAAGCTAACCCACAGGCATCGGGACTGCATAACAAGTGATGCAGTACATTCTTTGAAAGGCTTCAAAGGGGCTTGCCTGGTACCTGGAGACCATTGTCGAGGGAAAAGTCACTCCCACCAGGAGTGTAGCAATCAACGCCCACCCCGCAACTACTAAGACTTTAAACCATCGTACGGAAAACAAAGGCTTGGCCGCTTTCAACTCGAACCCTTTCAAATTATTCCAGAGTCGCATAGGTTTTGCGAGTAACTTACCTCTTTTGGTGACTTGTTTTGATTGATTTAGAGTACACAAGGAATTAGAGCACCCAGTAACTCTGCCTTCCATCTATAGAAAACCTTTCACAGGACAACAATATCAATACAGCCAACCGTCAGGCAGAGCATGCAAAGGAATCAAGTCCTAACTAGGAGTGAGTGGTTATGATGGTTTCGCAGTGCTCTGCAAAAGCGAATGTTCATAGTCAGTCAATGGAAATGAAATTTCCTAACACAACCCCTGAAATTACCTCACTGGAAGAAGAGATGTGGTAATCCAGGATGCTTCATTTACCTGTTTTGTATAACTCCTTTTAACTTCAACCAAGGAAAAAACAGACAAAGAGTTCCTTTGTGCGGCGATACACCACTGCCTCTCGAATATGCCTCGCTGAGTGAGACTCTGACATCTACAACGTTCACAAACGCCTACAGACTAGGAACATGGTGACTGCAGAAAAGGACCCTCATGCCCCTCCGTTTTGCCTATTTCATTGATTCCTTTTTTGCCCTGCTGTCTCATTCCTTTTTTATATAATTTACAACTTAACTTCTTTGTACATAGTTGTTGCCTAACTACACAATGTAAACAATGGTTTTGCCCATCGCGCGTAATAGGATCTTTTAATTGTAGCATCGGGACACACATACGTGACACTCTTTGTTGGTGTAAATGGTCATTTATTTTAGGACAGGGTTTAAACACAACATTACTTAAACATTTAACTGTATATCTTCTTTTAAAAGCAGACCTTAACTTTTACAATTCCTTTGCCTTCATTCTCTCCTCAAATATCTCCCTTCAATTTTCCTACCGTATATGCTCCCCTATTCCTCCCATGCCTTCCCTGCTTGTAGCCTACCTCTCCCCGCTCTGATCCTTCAACTCCTTGTTTTTCCCCCTAAAGGGTGGACAAGCACGCATCTGGCTCTCCACCCTCCCCCATCTCCTGCTACCTCTCTCAACTCACCTGTCCTAAATGACTGTTATCCGCCCCTAACTACCTACCTCCCTGCCTAAATAACCTCTACTCCCCCTGCCTTCCTATGCTTGGTGGGTGGGTGGTCACTGTAAAAAACACCCTCACTCTCTAAGTCGGTGCGGAGAAAGAGGCCGACCCCACCCTCCACCCCCCTTATAAACCCCTAACCAAAACCCCACCCCAACTTACCTTTCCACCAATGAGGCGCCTTCCGCGCCACTTCCTCCGTCCCAAATACGCCTGCGGAGAGACTAGACTGCATCTCTCTCTCCGCGGGCCCCTTCATCGGGACATACATACTTGACACTCCTTGTTGGTGTAAACGGTCATTTATTTTAGGACAGGGTTTAAACACAACATTACTTAAACATTTAACTGTATATCTTCTTTTAAAAGCAGACCTTAACTTTTACAATTCCTTTGCCTTCATTCTCTCCTCAAATATCTCCCTTCAATTTTCCTACCGTATATGTTCCCCTATTCTTCCCATGCCTTCCCTGCTTGTAGCCTACCCCTCCCCGCTCTGATCCTTCACCTCCTTGTTTTTCCCCCTGGAGGGGTGGACAAGCCTGCATCTGGCTCTCCACCCTCCCCCATCTCCTGCCATCCAGCGAAACCCACGAGGCGTTTTGCTGCCCCACCCTCTTTTTATTTTCGGATCCACAAATTTGTTCCCCATACACTTTCCAGCATTAACCTCAGTTCTGTTATATAATACGCATTTCCTGTGATAAATGAACCCCGTCATCTCAAAACAAAACTTTTTCTTGCTCTTTTATGTCCCTGTGTCTTAAAACCTTGATCCCTTGAGCCCAACAGAAAACTCTCATGGCTCTGTTCAACTTTTTCCGAGCCCGCTCGATGGCTCCATGATTGATAGCCCCTCTCCATGCCCTTCTTGGCACAAATTCCGTCCATACCAAGCATGTCCCGCATAGTTTCTGTTTCAAAAGTTCCAAATCCCTTTGCATCAGTTGTATCAAAGTGAGCCCCGATAGCTTCACTAAATCATTTTCCCCAAGATGGATCAATAACAGATCTGGGCATCCCCACTGAGGCAAGTTACCCGTGATAAATGGGAGCAGGCTCCCCCACCTCATACCACTCTTGCCCCACCAACGCACTTCATGGTGTCTGCTGGGCAGTCCCCATGATCTGCCGTAAATTTGCTTCTCTGCAAATTTTGCCGCCCAATGAACGAACGAATGGCCGACCAACCACGTCGTCATCTTTCCCTTCTGCGGCCCAGCCACACAGCCTGTAAAGAAAAACATTGTAAAAACTGTATTGATGAGCTAACAACGCCCCCCCACCAATCCCCTTCTGTTTTTGTTCTCTTCAAGGTCTGACATACCGCTCGCAGCACCTAGACTTCCATCTCCCTATGGACTTGATCTTAGCCCAATCCCAACCCAAATGGGCTGCCTCCGTCGCCGCGCCAATTCTGAATGAATGCGTTCCATAGTCGCCTGCGCGCCGCCCTATCCTTCCAATGGCCATTCTCATAACTTGCAACAGTTGATAACTAGTTAGCTTCTTCCCTTATGCATGCATAAAAACCCCTGATTCACCTGCCCCTGGCCGCCTAGCTTTGAAAATGTCCCATTCCGCTACCGGGCAAGCTCCTTCCACGCCCCCTTTTTCAAACCATATCCACTTGCCCTTTCCCAGCTGGTCAGTTTTTGACCGTCTTAGCCATATCCCTAACCTGTCCCTATGCATGCATACCTCTCTTCTCCTTACCCCAGTTTCTTTTCCCACCCCCAACAACTCGGATACTCTAAATGCGCCAAAAAACATCCACAACATACATAAACGAAATAAACCCACCTCGTACTCATCCCTACAACAAACTGGTAACACCTGTACCATCCCTACCAGTATTTCAAACGTAATGGGTTCTCTTGCTGGTTTATCTCCACTCGCTCTAACCCTGCTCCATCCCTTCAGCATTTTACCCAATAAATCATTGTGCGCTGGGTCATAACCAAAGAACAGTTTCCCGTAAAAAGAAACACCAGCCAGTTTCCCCCCAATTGTAGCTGGAGATAAACCGTCCCTGATCAGAAAAAGCACGAAACGTCTGGTCGGCGCCTCAAGCGTTCGCAGGTTTTGTGCCCAAAAATTGCCCCCAAACTGTTCAAAAGATTGAAACTCCAACCATGCCAGTCTGTAATTACGCCGTGTGGATACTGCTAATGACATCTCCACCAGCCCCATGATCATCATGCCCCCCATTCCCAGATGTCTGCCGGGACCACAGTCTGGTTCTGTTCCGCTCCAGGTGCCAATTCGTGAAAATGCCGCCACTGTGAACGAGATAGGGAGTCTGCAATCTCGTTGTGAAGCCCCGGTATATGTGCAGCTTTAAATATAACATTCAAAGATAAACATAAAAGCCTGAACTGCCGCAACAGGCACAACACTCTGAGGTCCCTTGCTCTCTGCCTGTTTACCAGCTCTACCACTGCCATGTGTCTATTTGAAAAATCACTGTCCTGCTGGCTAACTCCTGTCCCCACACTGCCAGTGCCACTGAGAGGGGAAAAAACTCCAGAAACACGATGCTTCCACCTCCCATCCCAATATAAGCCAAAACCCGACGCTCCTGCCGCGTCCGAGAAAATTTGGACCTGCCATACCGTGTCCGACTCACCAAAAGACATCGGTACTCCATTGAAGTTTCTCAAAAAGATCTCCCATATTCTAATGTCTTCTCGTAATGTCAAGGACACTTGTATCCTATGGTGCGGAAGTACGGCACCTGACATGGAAAGCCCCAAGCGCCTACAAAAAGTCCGACCACCCCTAACTACCCTGCACGCAAAATTGAGGTAACCTAAAAGGTTTTGAGCCGTCTGCAGATCCATCTTACGCAAAGTGTGCACCACTGCTAAGAATTCTAGTATCTCTCCCACTTTTGCCGCTGGCAATCTAGCGACCAACTCTCTCGCATCTAGTTCGATGCCCAAAAAGGTTAAAATTGGCATGGGACCTTCTGTTTTCTCCGGGGCCAAGGGCACACCCGCCTGTTGCGCCAGCTTCTGAAAAGTGTCCAGAGCCCACCCACACGCCCCAGATGCCGCTGTCCTATGAATAAGAAATCGTCCAAGTAATGCGTCACCCACCTATCCCCACTCGTTCTCACAAAGACCCACTGCAAAAAGGTGCTGAACGTCTCAAAAAGAGCACATGATATCTAGCAACCCATGGGCAGCACCCTGTTCACATAAATGTTGCCGCCCAGTTGCATGCCCAAGAGGTCAAAATCTGCTGGATGAATAGGGAGCAATCTGAAGGCTGATTGAATATCGCATTTTGCCATTTCCGCCATCCTACCTTAGGACTAACTTTATTGCATCATCGACTGACGCGTAAATTACTTTGGAGTCCTCTTGGGCAATGAAATCATTGACTGATGTACCTTCAGGCCATGACAAATGGTGAATCAACCAAAATTCTCCCTGCGGTTTTTTGGGTACCACTCCCAAAGGGGATATCATCAAAGCATCACTTGGCCACCTGGAGAATGGGCCTGCTATTCTGCCTAGGCCTACCTCCTTTGCTAGTTTGTCGCGCACTATCTGTGGACGCTCTTTGGCTGACCGCAAATTGTCAGCCCATCTCCTTTCCCGAGGGCCTTGGTAACCTATTCTAAAACCTTCTCGAAAACCCCATTCCAATAGACGCGCTTTATCCGTATCTGGGTATATGTGCAACCATGGCAGCAGAAATTCCAGCCTAACTGGTGTAGGACCCTTTTGGCGCAGGAGCGCCATGCGCCCCTCTCCCTCTAGCAGCCCTCCACTGTTCAGCTGGGCTGGACAGGGAGAAACATTGGGTGACTGGATGACGGCTCCCGCACTTGGAGCAGTCATGTTTAAACCTGCATTGTGCTCTGGAACAAAAACCCTTGTTAAAGTTCCAACAGGCCCACGAAGTTGCCCCAGTCGCTTTTGTGGTGGTGCCCGCCCCTCCCTGGGTGGGGCGAGCCTGAAAGGGCTTATAAGTCACTGGCAGGCCACTCGCTGTGTGAGTGGACGCCGCTGTCTGCACCGATGCCATCCATTGCATCCACAGTTCGGGATCCACGTCACCCCACGGTTTCTCCGGATTAACACTCATCCGAGCCCTAAATTCCTCGTCATAACTGAGCCACGCTAAACCCCCAAAATGCATTTGTGCCTTTGTAATTATGTCCATGTACTTAAACAGTGCAATGGCCCTGTCCGGGTATTTCTCGCAGTATATACTGGCAAATATCAAAAAGGCCGATGTCCAGTTATCCATTGTGATGGGTACCCGGGGCCTGCGCGCTAATTCCCACTCCTCCTCCTTGGAACCTTCCTTCGCCTGTATGTCCCTATGCAATAGTTTAAAAACATCTACATATTCGTGTTTCCATATTCTGGCTTTTGTTTTCTCCGCTACGTGTGAACCTAGTGGTATAGCTAAACCCATGTGCGGCAGCCTCTTCTTGTGTCCTCCCCCTTCCTTGTCCTCTACTGTCTTTTCCCCCGCATCCGCCTTTCCCGTTGTGGCTGTGTCTAGCGTGGCGGTGCCTTCTTTATCCTAGTTCTCGACCGTCTTTTGTATAGAGCTATTGCCTGCTACATCTAAAACTGACCCGTCTCCTACCCCAATGGACCTACTTGTGTTGGCCTCCCTTATTGTCTCTCCCCCTTCGCCCCACACTGACCACCATTTCTTACCTCCAACGTTGTCTCCCAAACTCCTTGGCACTCTCCTCAGGCTTCTGCCGCGCGGCATGACTTGCCGACCACCTATGGGCCCTTCCATTGGAGCTGCAACCTGTAATACAGAGCACGAAGAAGAGGTTGCGCCGCTCTTGCGCCCTCGCCCGCCACCTTTTTTCACAGCGCTCACCTCCCAATCTCGTATTTCACCATCTTCCCATTCCTCCCCTTCCTCCTCATAGTCCAGCTCCAACTCATCCTCTCTTTCCCACTGGCCCTTGTGTTGGCCAAAATCTCTTGCATTGGTTGATGTACTCTCCCTTGCTTCCGTACACGCATGACGCGTGCCATCGGGACGGTATCCGTGGTCCCCCGGTGTGGAGAAGGCCGCCGCAGACCCCTCCAGTGCTTCGTACCAACACGTTTGAGCCATGTTGTGCCCAGTCGGCATAGTCCGTCTCTTGCCAACCTCTGCTGTTGGCATTGCTGCATTTTTGCCCCGTGACCGTCTGCGTCACCGGGCTTCCCCGCGCCCACTAACCCTTCAGCCGCACGAGCCTCTTGTCTCTGCTCTCCCCTTGCCTGTGGGACCCATACCCAGGTTCCGCTTCCTGGCCCTGGCTGCTGCGTTCCTACGTGCACTCTGGCCTCTCTGGTTCTTGGGGTTGTTTCGCTGCGAGCGTTTGCCTCTTCCCTGTCCTTACACAGCTGTGCCCACCTGACCTCCGTCTCGAGGACGACCCTACGCTGTTCCCGGATTCTGGCCTCCAAGTCCCAGGTCTCTGCCTGGTCCCAATTCCCTTGTGTGTGTGGGATCTGGCCCCTAGAAGTCCCTGATTCCTGTGCGGACCTGACTTTCACCCCCCTGGCCTGACGGGGCGTTGTGTTGGCCCTCCCCGGCCCCCCCCCTGTGTTTTCCCGCGTACTTGCCTCTTTTCTTTGCCGGTGCCCCGAAAAACCCTGGGCTGGGGCCCTCCCCTCTATCGTATGACAAATCTAGCAGGGTGAAATCCCCGCTAGGCCCCGGTAGGGGCTGCTCTGCGTCCCCGCCTTGCCCTGCGGGCCCCCCATCCCCTGTCAGCTGACCCATCGTGCCTGCGGGGTCCACCCCTGCCTCCACGCTGTCTGTTCCCGTGTCCTGAGTGACTTGTGTCTCCCCGCCAAACATCAGCGGGCTCTGCGCCCCGGGAAAAACCTGTTGCGCAATTGCGCCCAGCCCAGGGGCCACAGGCCCCTCGTCCTTCTCCCCGTCGGAGTCCTGTGACTCGCATGCCGCTATTGCCCCCGCAACCCGCCCCGATGCAGCCCTCGTAGGGCGTGACATCCCCACCCAGGCCTGATCTAGGACCCCTGGTCTCAGTAAGTCCGCCCTACCTGCTTCGCCTAGCACGCGGAGCGCTGCCCTCACTGCGTCTGTGTCATGGCTTATTGCCATGTTACCGAGCCTATTAGCTATCGGATGCTATTCTTGTATAGTCTTATTTATCTTATGTTTTATTTATATATATATATATATATATATATATATATATATATATATATATTTTTTTTTATATATATTTTTTTTATTTTTATTTTTTTTATGCCCCTGTGGGCTTGCCCTGCCTGTCTGCTGTGTTCTGCTGTGCTCCCCTTAGTGGGGAGACGGCTTAATGTCTGTCCTCAATGCTGCAAAAATTGGTTGTTTTTTTTTGGTCCCTTGTTATGTATATATATATATATATATATATATATATATATATTATTTATTTTTTTTGTGCCTTTTTATTTCTGCCCGAGGGGCCCTCCCCGCCTCCTCCGCGTTCCCGAGCTGTTTTGGGGCCCCCCGCAGGGGTGTGGCGACGCCCCAGCCGCAGTTAGGCCTGGGCGTGCTGAATTGGTGCACCGCGCGGTCTCCGCACGCTGAGAAATGCCCAAGGGGCCGACTTGGTTCACTGCGCGGTCTCCGCGCGCAGAGAAATGCCCAAGGGGCCGACCTCCCCGTCGGCCGGTGCACGTAATCCCCTGCTGGCTCGGGATGCCGGGAGACTCCGTTAAATACTCCCCCCTCGCTACCTAGCCTGCCCTGGGGATCCCTGACTCCTTACCTCTACCAAGAAAACCTCACTGTAAAAAACACCCTCACTCTCTAAGTCGGCGCGGAGAAAGAGGCCGACCCCACCCTCCACCCCCCTTATAAACCCCTAACCAAAACCCCACCCCAACTTACCTTTCCACCAATGAGGCGCCTTCCGCGCCACTTCCTCCGTCCCAAATACGCCTGTGGAGACACTAGACTGTGTCTCTCTCTCCACGGGCCCCTTCATAGTTTCCCACTGAAAAACACTGTCGTCCTGAATGCTGTCTCCATATAAAGTATCGGAATGAGAAACCACAGAAAGCTCCTAGAGCAGGTGAAGTAAAACCAGACATATTAATCTTAGAGAAATGACCTTCAATTTTGATTGACATCGAAAGAGGGAGCAGGGAACACAAAATATAAGTAGGAAGGTGAGTTGCAAATGACCGAAAGCTCCAGAGAACTTTACTTAAAGCTCAGAGCCTTTCAGCTACAAGAAAATGTTACATCACGTTCTGACTCTTTGACTCTGTACCAGAAGAAGTGTATATGAGGAAGCAGAGAGTCTGATATGTGCCAGAGAAAGTTACTTCAAGCTGTTAGTTTTCAGTTACTTTTACTGAAGAGAGTTACTTAATTTCATAGCCTAAGATGTAATAGATTGTGGGACCTATCTCAAAGGAATTTCTAATTGAAGACCTAAGGCCATATTGTATGTAGCGACTCTTGAGAACACTACGTTTACACTCAGTCTTTGCCAGAGTTTTGGGGAGAGTGGGGTCTTAAATAGCTGACGAGCTAGAGCACTGCTATTTTCCCACCCTTCATAATGGTATTTGGTTACCAGCTACTTTCAATGCAAGTGCTGCCTTTCGTTAGAAGCATAGCAGCATTTGCTGGCACATCAAACGTGAACAACATAACCTGACACAATAACATAGGTAAAGCAACATAACACAATTAAAATAAATTAGGGCGCATTGTAATGAAACAGTCAAAACAGATGCAGATGGGGAAACTGTGGATCGAAACCCACTGATGGATCTCCAGCCGATTTCTGGTGGGGTGTGAAAGTCCAAGAAATAAATAAAGCTGCCTTTAAATTCTGTTTTTATCTTGTCACATTCACTGGCTTCAAAGACTGAGGTCAAGTGTCTGACTATGTTTTCTGACAAATTACTCCTTATTTTTTAACATGGGGTTTGGTGTTTACAAACTCATTTCAATTTGCAGTCAGACAAGGAGAAATAAAATGAATTATGTGACAATCTTGATGAGTTCAGGGATTGTGAAAGCAAAGGCTGTAGGATGCATTTTTTTGCAATGCACAACAAAATGTAAATACCTGTAAATTAACTGAATGCACTCAACAGTTGGGAAAGTAAAAATGAATTCTAAAGCGTACTGGAAACAAAGAATTTTATACAATCAAAAGAAACCAAGACACTGTACTTGGTGCTGCACACATGATAATATTCACAGAAACATGATTTCCATACATTATCATTTGTGTGCTATATAGTTTTATCAGTAAAACTGTATGTGCACATTTAGTCACCATTTCATTGGAAAATGTGCTGTCTGTAAATGACAGTCCCCTACCACACAATGCTCTAGTTACATTTAAAAATCTCCCACCTCATGTCATTAAAGGTAGGTGGGTCATGAACGTTTGTTGGCCTAAAAATTGGGATGTGGTTCTAAAACGTTAGGGAAGCACTTCTATAGACTACTTCAGCTGCCTGCCTTTTGGAGTATTGAACAGAGTTCTACATAGAGTTGGCTTGCTCATTTTTATCTCAGTTTCCCGCTTTTGATTGAATGGCTGTCCTCCCCAGTCTTGTGCTTGCTTGTACCAGTCCTGGAGCAATTCTTTTTTACCTTCACATTTCATTGGTTGAGTGGTACACTTCCACTACTGATGTTAAGAAACTAGTTTTGTCTTTTTGGTCATCTTGAAAATATAGAAAACAACATTTGTATACTTTCCAGAAAACCATCAAGTTGCATCTTGACAAGTTGCTGCACACATCGCGAAGGCCATCATGAAGATATATCATACGCACTTTTGAAATGGCATTTTGGTGTTATTGGGTCTCCTGATGCGGCAGCTGATATTAATGCATTGGCAAAGCCAAAAGCAGCAAACAAAAGTCACTGGCAAAGCACGACCAATTGGAAAAGCCAATGCTTGTTCAGTTCCCTAGCGCTTAGCTCTAACTTAGATGGTGCTGCCAGAAATAGCAACACACAGACTCTGATAGTTTCCCTACCTCTGCTTTGCTTTTTGGCCAGATGTTTTCTGTTGCAATTTGCATGCATCTTGCATTTTAAATGTATGTCGCTTTTTAAAATCCATTTAGCACAGTGTATTTCAAGAGCAGCGTTTAGTATTTGTGAAGATTCTCCTGCCAGGTTGTGCATTAAGAATATATACTATGCATGTAATCCATTTGCATAAATGTGTTGACCTCACAATTTTCGTACTGACAGGATTTCAAACGGAAGTCATGGCACTTTTCTTTTTCACACATTGCTCCGAAGATCCACTTCGTATAACTAATGTATGTAACACATTTACATTTCTTTCTAAACACAGACACCATGGAGCACTGGGGAGGAAAAGGTTTCTTCCTTCATTTTCTGTCTCCTTGCTCCTCTCATCTAAAGCGCACCACCTCTTGCCACATCAACCGATGGCAGTTTAAAGCCAAAATTAACCATCCATGAACGGTAGGAACTATGGTTCCTATTAAGGTATTGATGGACGGACTGCTGTTCCGCCAAAAGAGTAAATTACTCCATCCCCTTGTTGGAGGGACCTTCCACTAATTTGATAAATGACCGCCAGGGAAGTGGTCATTCATAAAGCATTGTCAGGAACTGCCATTGTGGCAGTTTCTGTCATTGCATCTCACTTTTTGGTGCAGGGCTGTGTCAGCACGATGCAACCCTGCACCAAACAGTGTTCTTTTTTATTTTCAAAAAGAAAATCCCTAAATGGGATTATCATTTTGAAAATATAAAAAACGTAATACTTTCCACATCATGGTAGTCATCTCCCATGGTTCTGGAAGCATTATTTGGTTTTTACTGTCTCACACTGACAGGGTTTGCCTGGCGGTGATGGACCTTAACAAAACCGATGGAGTATGGGCCGTCTGAGAGAAATGACTATGGAGGTGTTGGGGTATTCACCACCATAGCCAAACTGAAGTTCTGCCACATTTAAATTGGACGGGTTGACCTTCATATTGGCAGCATGTATACTCCTTCACTGTTGCAATTGAGTCTGTGTGAGATGGATGTTACTTGTGTCTGTGTTGTAGCTGTTGTGTGTCTTATAGTAGGTTGCAATGCTACCATCTGTGTTGTGTCTGCTTTATGTGTAATAGAAGTTAACACAGCTGTCTGTGCTGTAACTGCTTGATTGAGTTTTAAATTGTCATGCTCCTATTTGTGCTGTACCTGCTCATTGAGTGATAGATTTTTACACTGTTGCTACTGCTGTGCTGCATCAAGTCTGTTTGTGATGGGCATTGGCGCTGTTGTAAATACACATCTTTCTCCTGTGTATGTGATCCAGAATTTACTCTCACAAGCTTCATGTAGTGTTTTTGTTTAAACAGCCAAACACCTAACAAACCCATTCAGGTTTGACAATCAGTGCTTAATTTGTGCTTGTTGTTTCCGGTGCTGAGTACCAGCACTTATTTTTTAGGGCTGGGGCTTATTCTTCTGCCTAAAGCATTTGCTGTGAGAAAAAGACACATATGGGAAAGACAGAGGAAGGGAAAAACGAAAAAGTGTAACAAAGGGAGAAAGCAGAAAGCTGCAAGAGTGAGCTGAAGGGGCAGAGAGTGAGTGTAAATGGATTAAAGAGGCCCTAGATGGCTTCAGGATTTCACTGCTTCAGTATTCTGTGTGCGTACATTTAATTGCTGCAGCCGCATGTTTAAGAGGAGGGCTTTGGGCACCGGCACGTTTTTATTTACAAATTAAGCACTGTTGACAAAAATACTCCATACGTCCATGCTAGTGCCCCCCTGCCAGCTTAGTTGCCCCCCCAACAGGATCTGAACAGGGAGTTGGGCCGTGTTGTAACGGATGTTCCACACAAGAAAGAATCATGTCACAGTTACACCATGTTTGCTGAGCTGATATTGCTCATACTCTCACCCTAGTTATCGCTGTACAAACACAGCTCATTTCCTATTTGGCACACTCCAGAAGCCAGGCACAAAGGTTTTACCGAGTATTAAATAACACAATTTTTATTATATATTGTTTTAGATACAAGTCTACTTGAAAGACGGTTAGCTGCTTGAGCAGATTCAGGGTTGCCAGCGTTTTCCTGCTTCACCTACAACTACGGCCGCTGTGCCTCTGGATACCTTTGGTGGATCAAATGTTCAAGAATCATGCAACTACAAAATAAGGCCAATTTACAAACCGAGCCTAATGATTTTTGAAAATCATGTATATTATGCCTCTCCATGGCTGCATGAGTTACAAGTTTGAGACTAAAGTGTTTCAATTACACTACAATGTGTCATAGGACAGGTAATTCCAATACTAATCTTTGAATACTGCAATAAACATATCTGGAAGGGGTGAGACATCAGGTATTTTCTACAGGGGCTTAGCTTGGTCAGTAATATTGAGGGGTTGAGCTTCAGATTTTCTGATAATCAGGCTGGCATTTAATGTTTAAATACATTATACAATGAGGAGGGCCTACGGGGCAGTGAAAAGGGAGAGGAATGCAGATTTATAGGAAGAGAGAAAACACAATATTTTGTAAAATAGCTAATACTTTGGAGGACTTACAAAAAAGAGAGGTAGAGAGTGGGTTTGTGTTTTTGTTTTTGTGTATGCAAAGGTTCTTGGTGAAATCCAACTGATATCCCACAATACCCAACTGAAAGCACCTGTACACAACTATTTATCAGAAAATACATTTATTGGGGGGGTGTAACACCCCAAACACCCTCTTGAACCTATGCCCCTGATTTTCTAGACTTTCATTCACTGGTGTAAACCCAACTCCACTTAAAACAAAGAAAATGAGAACTGCTTTAGTCTGATATGTGTTTCTCTAAAATGAACAGTGCGGTGCGGAATCATGCCTTTCTTTGAGAAGGTCTTGCAGCTTGAGTTAAGCTACCGATAATATCCAATTCAATTTTAGAGGCCACATAATGTAGAACTTTTAGGGGATCAGTCACAGACTTATCAATTCTTTTTCCTGCTGAGTTTCAGAGTGAGAAAACTATCACAATAAAGTTTAAAAAAGGTTAAGTCCTGCCAGATTTCCCTACTCCTGAGTGAGTCAAATTCTTTCAAAAGTCAAAAAAGTTTGCTGAAGTTCTGGTGGAG
Organism: Pleurodeles waltl; assembly: GCF_031143425.1. Classification (NCBI taxonomy): domain Eukaryota; kingdom Metazoa; phylum Chordata; class Amphibia; order Caudata; family Salamandridae; genus Pleurodeles; species Pleurodeles waltl. The sequence goes on along the minus strand of NC_090443.1, from coordinate 165,020,787 downwards.
CGGCTTTGTCTATGACATGCCCTCAAATCATTAAACTAGATCCTGTTGCTCCAGTCAGTGGCAGTAAGGCTCCCATAACACTGATTTCAGTTAGGGATGTGCGAAGAAGTGAACATTGGGATTTTTTGAATCATTTTGATAAAGTTTTCAAACTTAAAAACAAAATAGCATCAGGTTAAATGGCCTACTGCCACATCAGATTCACTTCTCATATTTGCATGGGCTAAGCAGGGCAAAATGCCAACACTTCTGGTAGCCCAATCCCAATAAACAATCTCACTGCCAGTCCTGGTCCTGCGCAATTGCCCACAGCCCTCTACTCAGTCTTGGCGCTCCTGCTACCTCCTGCTGCTCACTCTCATGCCCAAGCATACTTGCGGTTTGTGTCCTTGACCCTGATCCCTCTGCTACCCTTCGCAGTACTCAAGCAGGAGGTAGACAATGAATACTTCTGTTCTCTTTAGGTCTAGGCGAGTTCTCTCATTGGATTGAGAAAAGTAGCAGATTTTAAAGTATAAGCCAGTTTCCAAGACTCAACCCCTTGTTTTACAACAAAGAGCTGCAATTCCTTTCCTCAGGACATATCTTGTGGTGATGGAACAGTGGACTCTTGTTCTTACCTTTTTTCTCGAGGTAGATCTTATTAGGATGCCTGAGTGGTGAAGAAGAGTTAGGGCCCAATTTACATCCTGGTGGAGGGGAATACTCTGTGACAAAATCAAGATAACATGATCACAATCACATGAAACCCTGTAGAGATCTCAGTAAGGTGGATACAAAATCTGTCATGTTTGCGATTGAGTATTCCCTCCGCCAAAATCTAAATCAGGCCCAGTTAGTTTGATTTCACAGACAAGTTAACAGTATAACACATTTAGTCACACACTAAGGACCTGGACAATAGTGGTAAAGTTAAATGAGTTGTACTACAAATTAAGGGCAAAACTAATGTAAATTAATGTCAAAAACATGCTATTTAAGTATCACCAAAGGTGAACCAAAGTATAGGATAACGATGAATGGCAATAGCATAAGACATACAAGAATTTCAGTTGAGGCAATACAAAAGATATGAAATAGAATTTGATGATTGTTTCCAAGCTTTGATCCTGCTGTTTAAACATAGATGCATCTCAGTTAATCTAAATTAAACCCAAACTAAACTAAAATTAGGTAACCCTAATTAGTTCTGGAAAAGACAGGAACGTGTCAGCATAGCAGAGACTTCGGTAGAAGTTTTCCAAGAGAGGTGTTGCATACCATAAAGCCATACACAAAGAATAAGGGTAGGGCGGTCTGTATTCCTCTAACTCTAAAGGGAATCTGCTCTCAACTAACAAGGTGAATATCAATTAAACCCACAGAAACTTTGAGAAGCTCATGTCATCAGCAGCAGCACTTTTCCATCTTCTCACAGTTGCAATTGGGAACTTCCCTCTGGTCTTCCATCCCACAGTTTGAACATCAGGACAACCTTGATTGTCTCCCTGCTCCTGGTACATGAACTTCTTAGTTTGTTAGCACCTCTCGTCTTTGCCAAAGTATCCTCCCAAACTTCACTGTCTTTATCACACAGAATACCTTTCACTAGCTATCACATGAACACACCTTCAAGGAAAATAGCTTTGCAGCGCAAACAACACTTCACGTTGAAACGCAAGAACCCAAATGCTTAAGGCTTTTGTTTGCGCTAACTTCATAGAACAGTCAATGCACATTCAGAATACACGATGTTAAGTGCATCAATATAAAAATAAATGCAACAAATAAAACTTTTAAAAATTACGAAGCAGTATAACTCAAATGAACAGGTGTTAATGTGAAGGAGAACTATACATGTGCATTGTTAAAGTTAAACATGAGAATCCACGCATATATGAATCTCCAGTCTTCTACCGCGAATGCACCTTCAATAACGCATTTTGGTGCTTTACTTTACATTAGAAATATTAAGACACACACTATATATGATATTGGTTACATGTTTATTTGATTTCTGTAACATCTAAGGGTGGAGCTAAAATTACGCCTTTCCAGTGGCAAAGAGTTTTGATCACCAAAAGTACAATCTCATGCATCCCTGTATCAGCCTTGCAAAACCTGCTACCATCCCCTCCCCTGTCACTTCCAGTTCAGCCAACTGTTCTTCAAGTGCAATCTAATTACTCGAACTACAATTGTGCCCAGTCCTCCTGTAGTGAGGGGCCTCTGTTTTTTGCATACTCCTATCTCTAAATGGAAAAGGTGCAACATAGGTCAATTCATGCACATTTGCCAACTTGTCACCCTCCGAGGGACTTCTTTCCAACCGGAAGCATTGCTTGTCCAGTCCTTTGAAAGTGTCACATGGCAGCTCTAGCTCCAGCTAATGCGAATGGACAGAAATGAATGTACATGATTTAGGTGGCCTCAGACAGAATGTGTTTCATATTTCAAAACTGACAAGATACAGAGATTTATAACTTTACCCTAATTTTTAGCTGAGATTACCTAAATGCTGCGTGCCTGACTTTGGTAGCATGTTCCTATCAAAAGTTACTGATTTAAAGATGAATGGCATTTTGTAGAATAGAATTGTGTTGTATAGCAGAGTCTTCATTTGAAAACATATAACCTAAAATTACACGCTATATGTTCCGAATAGGTGGACCAGATATATCCTTCATATATCTTCTGTCATGTACTCTGTACACCTGGACAGGGGTGCCGATTTTGATTTAGTGCCAGTTGTGGCATTTTGAAAAATAAAAATGTTTTTTCTCTTCTAAGGAATGTTTCTGAGCTGGCATCAGTCCTGGACAGAAAGCTGGGCTAACTGAAAATAATGCCTGAGTTTCAAAATCTGAGTACTTTTAAAACTCAATTAGTGCAAACTTGATCTATTGTGTGCATTATGTTTTAAACCTTAACAAAACCAATTCCTATACGAAGTGACAAATCTGTCATTTGCTCAAGGTAGTGTTGATTCAAGTTGCTTTCTAATAAGCAACATATATTAATGAAATGAGCAGATTAGCTCATGTACAGGCAAGTTTTAATCAAACTTTGCAGGAAATATAACATGAGTATCTGATATACCAATAACATTGCTCTTATTTTGATCCGCAAGGAGCGAATCTCAAATGCTGTTGATTTTTTATTGAGTTTGGCATCTTTGATTGGTCCTGGAACTGCAACTAGTTGCCCCACCATTGCCAGTCTTGGGGTGTTTGAGCTCCCATATGTTGGAGGACTCGCTCAATCTGGCCCGCTGTATTTATGGTGTTCGATTTGGTGTAGTCTGCAGTCTGTTTTCATCAGGGAAATTATGGAAGACTGTCATGTGAACTAGAGTTGTGTATCCCATGCTTTTCATATAGCCAACACTCAGTTAACAAATTGGGCAGCCAATCCATTTTTTTTAGTCCCTGGGGCCTAACCACCAGAGACAAATGCTGGCTAAAAGTGAACATTCTAGCCTCAAGGAGGAAAAATAGGGAGGCCACTGACCTGAATTATCTAGGAGATCTAATTTGGAGGTCTAATCGATTTCCACCACTGTGGGGGCACAACCACACCTAGATATGGTAATCAAAACTCAGGACTGGCTTCTACTCACCAAGTTTAGATTTGGCATTATTCATTGTTTACTTATGCTTCCCACTGGGGCAGTTTGATCAATAATTCATTATGATTTGTCCATGTGATGAGTATTCCATCCAAACCTTATTGCATTTGACTTTCTTCTGTAAATTTTATGTTGCATACACAAACAGATTCTTATTTCCAATATTAAGAAGATAGGCCTTCTTTACATGCACGTTCACATTGCAGTTTCTTCAATATCTTGGCTCTCCCCTAGTTTGTTCTAGTGTTTGCACCTTCTTAAAATTTGCTCTTCGTCCTGGGAAAAAACGTCTTTCAATCTTTTGATGTTAATTTTTCTTTTTCTTATGCTTATATGACTTAGGGCCTGATTTAGAGTTTGGTGGACGGGTTACTCCATCACAAATGTGAGGGATATCCCACCCGTCGTATTATGATTTCTATAGGATAATATCGTGATACGGCAGACCGGATATCCGTCACGTTTGTGATGGAGTAACCACATCTGCCAAATTCGAAGTCAGGCCCCTAATTGTTAAACTCCTTATTGGATGATTTTATATATTTTATGTATTTCATATTTGTATATATTTTTACTGCTTTCAATATTGTTTTTTAATGATTGAATAAAGCTATTATGATGATGATAATGATGATGAATAACCATATCTTTAGTTATCATTTAAAAAATCAGGTCCAGATTCACAAAGATAAACTTAGACCATAAGTAGAAGGTTAGACCTAAAGTCTAACTTTACTATGAGTAAAGGTACACTTTTGATCTAAGTTTAGACTTTTGGTGTAAGTTTAGACCAAAAGTCTAACTTTACTTGTAGTAAAGTTACACTTTTGGTGTAGGTTTATACTTTTGGTCTAAACTTACACCAAAAGTCTAACTTTACTACGAGTAAACTTAAACTTTAGGTCTAAAATTAAACTTTTGGTCTACGTTTACCTGTGTGAGTCGTGCCCTCGGTATTCTGGAAAGCTGATGGTAGCATGTTTTCCAAGGAGGCTGCCTGAACTGTCCCGATAAAACACCAGTCGACTCATGGGAGGTGGATGTCTGTGGGTTTTCTTTAATGTATAAGGTGAAACTCCTGCCTCAAGAGAGACTGATTGCTGTTTGTAAAAAGGGAGATTATTTCAGTGCCAAAAATCCTATATTTATCAGGTGCCTTTGTCCAGTTGATTCAGTTGAAATAAAGAAAGTCTTCTCAGTGCATTAACATGTTAAGAGAAACTCAGGACAGAAATCATATAGGACACATACCCCAAGCTACCATAGAATGTAGTCTTTGCAGCTGCAGGGTTATTTGGGCTCAGATACACGTAACTACAAAGTAATGCAGTGAAATGTGTTATAATATCATTCCTGGCTCTGAACAATCCCCCTCCATCAGTCTGGTTCTACTTCTGTCCATCTAGCCTTCACACTTTCTATCTGTTCCTCTTTCTCTCTCTACTCTATCTTGATCATCTTCCATCTTCCTCTTTAAACTCAAAAGTTCTAAAAGTCAACACTGCACATGCACCACAGAACTGAGATGCAAATGTTCCATCCTTTGCTTTCCTGGCACTCAGATGCTGAACTGTTAGTCCATTTATGCCTTGACTTGGATCATGCCCTCAAGAATGCATCTGGCCCATTTTTCAGTTTTTCTAGTTAAGATGAATAATTTTAGGAGTTCTGAGGGGTAAGGCGCAACACAACAGTACTTTCAATCAATTTACAGTGTAACCCATTTAGTCATACATTGAATCTCAGAGGTGCAAATTAAAATTCAAAGGTTTTATTACAAATTCAAAGCCAGGCGTATGTAAATGGGTCTCAGAAGCATACTGTATAAGTACAGAATCATCAATGGTGAATTAAAGCATCTAATCAGTTTATATTGTACAAGCATAAGGCATACCAATAGTTCAGTCGCAGCCATACAAAAGATAAGGAAACGTACTCGATGATCAGAGTCCAGATTGCAATTCTCCTGTTTAATAATTTGAAAACAAATTAAATCTAAATATGCTAATTAAACAGAGGTATACCTAAAGATTTCTGTGAAAAGATGGCGAATAGGATTAATCTAAAGTTTCAGGACAACAGAAACCTGAGTAAACGTACTGCAAGAGAGAGATGTGCGTAGCATAGAGCCACTTCAGCCAAAGTAAACAAGAGAGATCTGTACCTTTCTAAGGGTCCGCTCTAGTCAAAGGCTAAAGGGGCCTACCTCATCTAACTAACTAAGCACCACTTTAAACCTTGCAGAATATTTGAGAGTTGCCATCATCATCGCCAGTAACTTTTCAACTTCTGTACACAGCTTGGAATCTGCAACTCTCATTAGACTTTCATCTCACAAACCAAACATCAGGACGTCCTTGGACGTCTCCCATGTCCAGGACCTCAGAGGGGAGTTCATCTTTATATCCCCTAGTTAGTACTTGTCGTCCTTGCCAATATATCCTCCCATACCCCTTGATCTCAAACTAATAGGCCTTTCATTAACTGTAGACTTGTGCAGACGCACCTGCAAATAAATAAAAAATGCAAGCAAAACTCCACGTTGAAGGTTAAACATGGAAAACACTTTTAGGCCTTCTTAAGTCAAATTAATATAGAATTCAATGCACATTCAAATACTTAGCTATTTGTGCAATTTTCTTTGTAATTACAATAAATGATGAATAACTGTAATGGTATAACATTTAACTGTGATACCATAATCCAAATATATTGACTATAAATGCATACATATGCAATTTTCCAGTTGATAGGTGTCATTACCTAACACGCATACAACGTTTCTACATTTCTACTTCGTAAATATTACTTTTCGATGCAACACATTAACATAAATACATTTGAACTCACACTATATATGTCATTGATTACATTTTATTAATTTCTGGAATGCATAATGGCACAGCCAAGTTATGCTCTCACGCTTTCATTCCAGTGCAAACGTGCCCCCATTCTCAAAATGTCATTGAACTGGCTCAGCTGAGTATGACCCTCAGATCACTTGCACATTTTTCTTTATCAGTTGGCTACATCTGCTTTAGTGGTGTAATAATAATTCTTTAGTAGCCCCGAACAATCCACAGGCTTGGGTCAGATATCAAGCATATGTAGGCCCTGACCTGGGGAGAGATTTCCTGGCAAGTGAGAGTTCCTCTGCCACTTCCTCTCTGCCACTTCCTCTCTGCCACTTCCTCTGGGTGTTATGCCACTATATGAACCTTCTTAAGTTTGACCAACATGTTCGCACATTAGCCCAACATGCTCTCTGAAGCCAAAATCAGCTCTGGCTAAAATGTTCAAAGTAGCCCCACCCCGCAGTGTGCCATAACAAGAATAATGCCTTGGGGCATATATGGGCCATTGATGCCCATCCACTCTAAAATTAGCCCCTAGCCTGCAGTCTACGAGGGAAATGGCAAAGTTGCTGAATAGCTATCTGGCCCTGCAAATGAAAGTAGTCCATATATGTGCAGCTTTGGGCATTTTTAAAAAAAATTTATGATGTTTACAATCTTTATAAAATTGAACAAAAATAGTCTTCTTCGACAGCAAGTTGCCACAATGGGAATCTGTCCCTGCCCTATCATCAGCCTATTCATGGCAAAGTGCTGAAGCGCTAAATGCTTTAAATCTCAAACGTTAGGAAAATTGCTTCTGCTGTACCTCGTTTTTCACAATCACCCCCAAATCTCCCCACTGGCCTAGTTCTGACCTCCTGCCATCCCCAGCTACTCAACACACCCCTATACACCCCACAGCAAAATCCTACTGCAGGTCACACTCCTTACCACAGTCCACTGCCCAGTCCTACTACCAGCTGCTGCACACTATTGCCTGCTCTCACCTGACAAAACCGACAAAAGAAAATACTTCTTTTATTATTCCAGCTGTATGCCAGGGTGGGCTGATGTGGCCAGCAGATGAAGGAGGAAATCCTCATTATTTGACTTCTTACTTCAGAATGTCTCCCCACGCAACATCCTAGAACAGAATGGTATCTCTGTGACAATTTGCAGCTCTTTTTTTACTTCACGTGCACGGAACATGCGAAGCTATGCTTTCCCAGAGCGAAAAAATAAGTATTCTGACTTCGCCTGTCTGTTTGTGAAGTAAAACATTTTATAACGCCTACTATTTAATATATATGAATGTTTTGCTGTCGATAGTGGTGGAGTTTGGGGTGTCGTGACCATAATCTCCTGCAAGAAACTCTCCAGGTGCAAAAATAAATAATATATACTTACTAAGAAGGTCCTACTTATTACTTTCCTAGTGTCAACAGAGATCATTTAGGAAAGAAGGACAAGGTGAAAAAACGAATTATAGTACAAAATAATGCGGACCATGCAATATTTAGGACTTCCAGCTAAGAAAAACAGCTCACAAGCACGTTGTTCAGACCATTTATTGTTACGATATAAACCAGTGGAACACAACGAATCTCACTGTCAATAAGTAGCTTCACTACATCTCTCAAGAAAGCGGAAGTCTTTCTTCCCTTTCTTAGTCCATCCACTATAGAGTTTATTCAGGCAGTAATGCCACAATTGAATATACCACGCTAGTGCAGGTGTGTGGCAAAACCGCCTGTGATCAAATAAAATTTGAGTGGCCGACTGGGCCAGCCTGCCTTCATCCTGAAAATCTCATGAAAGTGTTTTTAAATGGAAGCTTTCATTATAGCTGCCACACATTTTATACCATCTATCATGTCAAAATAGGTTGGCCAGGGGTGTAGGGGGGGAGGGGGGATGTGCGAAGAAAATGGGCCGTAGTTAAAATAAAATGAGCAAAGTGGGGTGGGATGGGGTTACATGAAGCAATTCAAGCTCTTTTTCCACTCACATTTTTACTGTAAGTACTAAAAAGACAAGTATGCCTATGTGTTAAAAATGTCAAACACATTTAACATCACTCCCTGGAACAGAATAAATTAAGAACATGATTACGATTATAATTAAAATCATCCAGCCATAGTCATGACACCAACTTAACTTCATGTCAAGCCAGCAACCAATTACTTCCAGTACATGACAGCAAAATATATATTTTAGCCGCCGTAATTGAACAGTAAGAAGCCTTGAAATATTTTTTAAAACTGGAACCAACTTGATTAGTTTCTGTCTATTCTATAAAATACCAAACTCCCTACTGAGGGATTACTGACACTGCTGGCCAAAATTGAAATTTCAGTCATTTTAATTTGTGCTTCATAATTGTAATGAAAAATACGAAAAAGTGATACAGGAAATTCTTTAATTAATCTCAGTTTCTGGTACTTACATCCCAGTCCGTCATTTTTTACTCTCATGCCACCACAGATTAGACCTAGCCGGATGCAAATCATCCTGGTCCAGCTCAAGTAGCAAGAGTCCAGTCCGATCTGCCAAGACAGGTTCTCTCTGAACCGAAACACAAGCAAACCAAGAATGGTTTCAGCCTCTTGGGCCAAGTGTAGCTTAACTTCCAATGGCACAGTGAATGTGTGGCCTACATCTGAGCATACCCTTGCCTTTTGAAGTAGGATCAAGTCTGATCTGCGTATGGCTGGGACTAATCTGAGGTGAAACCGTGGACAAAAACACTTGCGCCCCAAGTACCTAGTAGTGGCTGAGATTAAGTCAAGCTTTCAATCCATCACTTTTTTGTATCTTCAGTGGAACGTCCTTAGTGTGGCAGATATGCCCAGAGATAGTTCCATTGCTCAATGTATCACTCGAACCAAGCTGCACCTGACTGAAAAGGCTTGACTAGGCAGGAACGGGTCTTGGATTTCTTGTGTTCTGGACACATCTTCTCCAGCGCACAGCCCAATACTTGCTGCTTGCTAGAAAAGACCCACAAAGTCTGGTGAAAACCAGTAGGATATTACATTCACTGACAGTTGTAGTTCCATCTTTTAATATATGTATTCTGAAATTGTTTCTCCGGATGCAGCCTCTTCTTGCCCATCACTTGGAACTAAGGCTTCTAGATTTTGCTTATTCCTTGTGAACTTCTCTTGCAATGAACAAAGCATTCGTCATAGTGCAGCCACTCTTCTCTAAACGTTTGTGAAGCCTATACATTTTTAATGGTACAAATGGGCATGTAGGTGAGAAAAATGCCTGCATCTGTATTGCTTTTATATGTCACCTTCTGTAACATTTGTTCAGTTTCAATGAGTGTCTTTGTGCTGTAGTACACAGTAAGTTTTCCCCAGGGGCCTATGACTTGTAATCCAGGCCCCCTGATATACCTCTGTAAAAAATAGTTGTTTAGAGATTTTCATTTTTGATTTGCGTTTTTGGATTGTTAGAGAAGTAATTTAGCTTTGGTAGACATTTCTGATCTGGGCCGAATTTTTCTGGACGATATTTTTAAAAATGGTGAATGTGTTGCAGTGGTGATGTAACATTTCATGAACCATGAGACCTATATACTTAATTTTGGTGTCAAAACATAGGTTTTGGGGTCCTATAGTCTTATGGAGACAGAAGATAACTCCCCAGGTTTTTAAAAAATGGCGGCTATAAAAGAGGACGAAGAGACTTATTTAGAAATGAAACAAATAATAATGGATTTTAATCCTTTTATGTATACACCAAATAATGTTTATGATCTGAATATGAAAAAAATAATGTATATCGCTCCTGTTTTAGACACATTTTCATAGTTCACTTTATTTTATTTGTTTTAGCAATCGCTCGTGGTACACTTGAAGAATGTTGAACTTTTGAGAAGAGCATATTGACAGGAACATCATTTTGTAGGACATATTTTGCAAGTACATGTATGTGTAAGTTCTGTGGGCCGAGGCTTTAGAAATTCTGTAGTTTTTAGCACCCAGTCAATATCTGCCCAACCGAATTCACATGGATGTTTTTGTACATACGCATGATCCTAAACAGTTACACGTCTTCTGATCAGGTAGAACGCTCTTTTAATGTGTCTACGCACAGAATATGACGTCGGTGGAAGGTCACTTAGCGGGACTGATCTCTTGAACTCACTGTCCTGAAGATCGTCAAATGTGTGACAGTCAGAACTCGTTTTCCACTTGCACATGAGGTATTTTTCTACATCTTTAAAGTCACTTTCTTCTTCTGTCTCAGAAAATCCTTTTAGAAGCTTCACAGGTTCAGTAGTTGGAGCTCCAAGCTTTGTTACAATTTTTCTCATAGTTTCATTATCTGTAAGAATATTTTCCTTGATAAGAACACTGGCCATCTTTGGGTCAAGTTTCTTGTGCAGAATATGAAGCGGGATTAAGTGTATTTTCTCACCTATTTCATAATGATTCCATAACTCTGACAGTCCTTGACTTATGAACACTGAATCAAATCTAAGTAGCACAATAATAACATCCTTGTCATTAGATAGTACAATGACTCAATTGGAACCATTTCAAACAGCCCAATTAACATGTGGCGCAACACAAAGGTCAACTTCCTCCAATTTGCTGTAAAGTTTTTGAACAATATAGGCCATACCTTTTAAATATGTCTGCAGGCACTAACTCCTCACTGACAATCATTCCACTTGCAATAATTGGACATTCAGTGTTCACTGACGCATCAGCGATGTTTTGGTGAGTTAACATCTCTAAGTTCATCCTATTCGATGTTGATGATCAGAATTTCTCAAGTTGCACAGGTATAGGTGTTGAAGTTAGCAGGCAAGGTCAATTGTTCTATTTGTAGACATTCATCTGATTGAACAGTCTGAACGACCTCTCTGAAGTTTGCATGGACGAAATCTTGATCATTCACAATTGTGACATATAGTCTGCAACAACAGCAGATTTTAATGAAGAGAGGTTCTTGAATTGAAATTCTTCAGATGAAAGGTTTTTTTTCAGCTCTTGTATGAGTTTTTTGCTTCACGGGTTTGTTTGCAGCATCTCCAAATAATGCATTTGTTGGAAGAAGGTCATGCAACAGAATGTCCTTGATATATTCCCCCCTTTCTTTTGCTACATTCATCTCTCTAAGTGCTTGTGAAAGTTGTATTTTTGTAACCTGTTGTGTAGTGGCTGGTTGGACGAAACTCTTACTAGGACAATTAAAGTGTGTAGGTTTAGCTTTAGTGACTATTTCAAACAGCTTTTTTCTTTCAATACAAATCTCTCCTGCTTTAGTTCTGCGTATAGTTTCGATCCATGTTCCAGGACATCTAGTAGACATGCCTTTATATTGCTATCTAGAAATTGCTAGGTCATGAAGTTATGTAGTCAAACAGGCTCAGTCATTTCAAAGGGGTTTCCCTGCATTAAATAAAGAAGACTGTTAACATGTTTATTAAAACATTCCCCTCTCTTTCCGAAAACTTTGTAGTAAGGAACAGTTTCACAATGGTACATTAATTATGAATTTGGCATCTATGTGAAAACACTGCAAATCTGAAAGGACTTCATGGTAAACTAGCTGCCATTGAGCAACATATTCACATTTAGGTGCCTGCCCAACAATTCCCTTGAAGCTTTTCTGTGATCTCTTGATCGTCAGTTCCATTTTCATATCTGGAGCCACAGTATTGAACCTTCCCTCTCTGTCTTTCACCACAAAATTTGTTTGGCTGAATTTTCTGTAGCGATATAGTTTTTTCCACGTTTAGTTTCTTCACGCTTTCCAAATGTTAAGACCCATACCTCAGGTAGTTTATGTAATTGAATTCACGAAACACAGTATTCAGTGACTTCATAGTCTTTACATGCAGCTCCCACTCACCTTTCCAATCAGCATGTACTAAGTTTTTCACTTGGAGCTATCATGTGTAAAACATTTACCCAGTACTTGCAAAGTTCAGATTTTTCTTCACTTTCATTGACAAACTCTACAAACCTGGTTTTCAGGTTTTCAGATTTTGAAATGAGTATATTGAACCTTGCCTGGCTTTGCATTATGTCTTTTGAATTAAGTGCTCCCTGTGACTTGTTGACGTCTGAGATAAGATAAGAAAAACCTAAATTGTGATTACTGTTCCAGAAAGCATTCCAACGTAGCCGTAAATATGATGAGCATACTTTGTAGCGAACAAACATAATGAGTTCCACTCAATACTGACTGGACAGCTTTGCTTCCAAAGATTTCACCCTCAATAAGTGCATCGTTTATGCCACATCCATTGAAATAAATTCCTGCACACCACAACACAACTTTTTCATGTGGAAAATGCCTATCATTGGATAAATATCATCAAATTCTGCTGGATTGCTCATAAAAATATCTGTTACAATACGGAAAACACCTTAATCGCAGAAAATTGGCAGGATAGGCTGGTCTTCAAGCTGAGCATGCACACTTTGGACATTTTTAGAGCTGTGTATACTGTTGTGTAGTTTGTGACTGGAGATGGTATTGCTGGTAAGAACCCAACCTTCTTCACTGTGATTGTATTCTTTGAGATCAGCCCATGAATTCCGGCCCATGGAGGAACTGGCTTTTCTTCATCCTTCAGTCCGCAGCAAATAAGCAATATGATAAATTCAGTTAAATCAGCCTCCCGGACCGCAGCATCAGGTAGAAGAAGATCCAGGCCCTCAGCCACTTTAAACTTTCTGGCAGACTGGGACATGTTGATGGCATGTAGTGATTTTAGCACACGTTGGCAAGGCAATTGGGCTTTAACTTTGCAGCTTCATTTGTTTATGCCTGCAGCTGACAAAGCTTGTTTTCCAGCAGTTACTTCACTGGTGCAGTCTTGAAAAAAGCACCACAGCAGTATTATGTGTGCTGGTAAAATGACTTGGAAGTAATGTGCTATCAGATTCACAAGATGTTACGGCATGAGCTGCTAACAAGTTTCTGCTCTGTATTATGTCATTATAACTTGTTGATACACAAAGCCTATTCATTGAAGTGATTAACTCTCTACTTTTGAACTTGTCATAGAATGCGTGGGCAGTCACCATGTATAGCAGGGTTTTCTTACTGGTGTGATGTAATTCATAAAGCATGATTTTGAAAAAACAGTATATTTGCACAATAGAAGCCTGTCGGTTCATGGGATTGTCTTCCACTTCTTTGCTTATATCTTCAAAGTCACCATCAATGTTTTTGGCTTCTGTTCCAAACTCAAAAACTTTACATCATCACTACAATACATCTGCCATTTTTAAAAATGTTGTCCAGAAAAAATTGGGCCAAGCTAAATTACTTCTCTAATGATACAAAAACACAAATCAAAAATGAAAATCTCTGGACATCAATTTATTTAGGGAGGTATATCAAGGGGCCATGACTATTAAGCAGTGCTGCAATTTTACTTTAAAAAAACAAACAAGTAACTCACATTTTTCTAAAACAAAGATGGCAGGTGAAATTTTACTTTTTCCAGCATGCGGAAGCCTCTGTGATACCCACCTATTTATTGTGAGTTTCAATGTATTACTGTTAATATTATTAAGTGCTGCAAATGTAACATATAAATGTGACTACTGCCTGCATCACTGTTGTCAAATGACACCTGTGGTAACATTCTTTCATTGTCACTGAATGTCTTTGTGCTGTAGTTCATTGTCACCTTCCACATTGGCTGGCTGATTTCAGCAGTGTAGTAATCTTAGCTTAGAACTCAGAATTCTTTAAAACAAAGGTGGCAGGTGAAACAGGCCGTGGAGATTTGCCTCCCTGGTATTAGTCTCTGCCATCAACATAATGAAGATCTGAATGTCTCTAAGTGAGGCGGGTGGACCTTCAGTTTGGCAGAGAGGGTACTTTGTCACCATTACAATGGAGTACCGTCTCTACCAAACTCTCCATCGGGCCCATAGTTAGAGTTGTCTCTAACATGCATTCTGAATGCACAATTGAGCATTCCAGGAAACTCCCAGAGTAGGTTATCCAGGTAGGGCTAGTTTTGTCTCAAGTGATAAGATGGGTGAGGCACATTGTTACATGAGAAAGGGATCCATGCCAATGGAACCTGCATAATGGACATACCAAGTCCTTTGCATTGTCCTAACTCTCAAAAGAACAACCACAATGATTTTTGGTTTCTAAGAGCATTACAGCTTGAGTGTTGGCATCCAAAAGAGTGAACCCCATTGAATGTACCAGACTAGTGCAATAGATGCTGGTCATAAGTCAAGAGGGAAGTGGAGATCAAGCAAGTATATAGAAGTATAAAAAGACTAATTCCACTAATCTGGAAAGTGGTGTTTTCCAACATAATGTCACACGGTGATTATATAATCATTGTACATCCTATGAACTTGGAGCCCCATTCTTCTTTTCCAGGCTTAACAGCTGTCTTAGCAGTTTGAGTCCTTGCCAGACTCATAATTTCTTCCACGACATGGAAAAGCTAACTATCTGCCCAGGTCAAAGGAAAGGGTGGGGCTGTTCTGTTTGGCAGCTGGATATTGCCACATATGGGACAGAAATAGCAAAGCCTGTAGTTTCCTGTGCCCAGTCACTCTAAGTGACAAGATGTAGGGCCTCCCCTGTACTCCCTAACAAATGAGGATTTATCAAGGAAAATAACATGTTCTCTCTTGAGTAGAAATAAGATACATTCTCTAGGTAGCTTGTTTGTTATTTCAGGTACCTGTGTATTATTAAGCAGCAATAAATATTGAACTATGCAATTGATAAATAGGAAGCTGCAGACCACATATATACAAGGATGCATCCAGTGTTATGAACGTCTACGTATTACACAATATTCTATAAGCATTGTATTATTGCACAAATAGAGAGATAGAAAACGTCCTTGTGAATATGGAAAGTAATTTGGGCTACTCACTTATGCCCTGTGACTGAGTAGAGGCATACACAAGGTGTTTTATAGCAATCATTATTTGTCTGTTAGGGTACCCTTGCAGAAAAGGTGTACCTTTTTTGTCATTGGTTGATCAACATGTTTTCAGCCTATGAAAACATTTCCTACGTCCCCCTCGTGATAAATGACAAGGACCTTATTCTCATCAGTCGTTTTATGTGTGGCTACTCAGATTTCAATAGATTTTGCTTGTGATGGTAGTTCCTATTTGCCCACTTATACCAGTTAAGGATTATTATCCCTATTTAGATGGAAGGGCAAGGCCTATTCTTATTCTGGTTACTCTTATTTTCACACATAACCTTTTTATTGGCAATTTGTACGCTGCTGTTGTAACAAAGCCCCTGTCAATCTTGTTTGGTATTTACATTCCTTTGTCTAAAGTGCACTGTGACTTTTGATAACTTTGGTCCACAGCACCTCTAGCAAAGTGAACTTTTAAATTTTGATTGAGCTTCCTGAACCAGATCTCATGTATTTTAAACAGGCTTCTGGCCTTCCATGTCTGTAGATTGCCAGATTATGACTTTTTGTGAGCTGGTCAATGGCAAGTTACACTGATTTACAGTGTGAAAGCGAAGTCCCTGAGCATCTCACTGTCAAATAGGTTATACAGAGGCAAGGCGTTACTAATGAGACCAGGCAGTTTACAATAATAGATATTGTAAAGGCACAAAGGACGGGAGAAGGATCCCTGCACTGGAAATACAGGTACAGTGTTTGCTTTAGATCATACACTATCTCAAATTCTATAGGTGCAAAATGTATGTTGGGTGTACCAGTTAGGCCTAGGCACCATTTAAGTAATATTCTTTGCAGAAATGAAACGATAAGCCCAATAAATTCTGTGTTATTATGTGAAATGCTAGTTTTGACATATTGAACTATTTTGTAGTGCAAAGTGAGTGCTAGTTTCCATTTGTTTAAGTGAGGACTCATTTAGCACTAAAACAATAGCTCAAAATCATGCATGACATTTACAATAGCCACTCGGCTTCACTTCATCTGCATTCTTTCCTTTCTCCTGCTATAGCAGTCCTGGTATAATGGCTGATAATGCTGGAAATTATATTAGATTGTGTCAGCATTAATGACATTTTGACCAGGTCTATAACCTTCAAAGCTTACAGTTGTATATGGCAATTAGATATAAATGGTTATAGGACTCTTCTTGCAATCAACAGTTTACAGTAACATAATGAACAATCAAGTAACTTGGGTTATACTAGCACCTGTGAGTAGGGGCGGATCACACAGATTTTTCAGTACCAAAGTCCATATCTGCACAGAAGGCAGAGGGAATTAAAGTCTACTTAAAAGCACAATTCAGGGGGTGCTTCAAGGTCTTAGAGGCAGCTCTCTACTCTACTGGAATATTAACTCCAGTGGTTTAAAATGGCGACGTAGGATTGCCAAAAGAGAGTTTTGTGGTTTCTTAATTTATGTATTTTATGGATTATAGTGGAATACAGACAGCAGATAAAGAACTTCACCTTGATTATAATGTTCCCATCATTTAATAAATGCACCAGGTCTTTCTCTTATCTCTGATCACTTTCCTATGATATACATCAGATATGCATCTCTTCTATATTTGTATTGGGCAACTAGACAAAACATCTAGAATAAATCGATCAACACAAGCATTTATTATGGCACTATAACAGGCTGACGAGAAATGTAACTGGAACTGATTAGATGAGTGAAAAAATAACAACTAGTAAGCACTTTAGCTATTGCACCAGAGGTAGTCACTTAGGGCCTGATTTAGATCTGAGCGGACAGGTTACTCCACCACAATGGTGACAGATATCCCAACTGCCGACATATAAACCCCATAGGATATAGTGGGATTTATATTTCTGCGGGCAGGATATCCATCACCGTTGTGATGGAGTAACCCGTCAGCTGAGTTCTAAATTAGGCTCTTAGTGGGTTATTCATATGCCTGTCTGAAATGTTTTGTTATGCTGAACTATGCTTGCGTACATTTCTGGCATTTTACCCTTGTTACACCAAAGTCCACAAGTTACACCAATATGCCACATTACATAATTTCAAGTTTTCTTGGGTAAAAATTCCATTCTGAGGAGAATGGGAGCATGAACGAACAGAATGTGGATGTCTGTTGCTCGTAAAACTTGTGATATTTTCATTTTAATTTTGCATGAATTTTATCATCCCACCCACAATTATCAGAAGGATGCATTTTGCTCTTAAATATAACGGTAAGTGGCAATATTACCATTTTATGTATTTTTACATCATGTTTCTGAAATTGAATGCAATTAGACAAAAGTAAATTGCATATATTTCGCACCCCCTAGTAAATTAATAAGGATTAACATGCTAAATCTTACAACTAAAACCCTTAGGGCCAGATTTACAAGGCCCTAGCATCTCCTTGCGCCACATTAGCATAATTTGTTATGCTAATGTGTCTCAACGAGGATGAATACTTATCTATTTTATATCCAAGTGAAAATATCAATTAATCACTGAGCAAAATTACTTTAACATTCTTATTGTTTATTAATATTTATCTCTCTTGTCTCGCTCTCTTGATTTGAGTAAATATCATGACATTATAGACACATCTTATTCACAAACAATATATACAAACATTTACACATATAACTATATTACCTACCCTAAAAAAACTGGTCAACATGTTTCACACTCAAATAGTCTGAAGATCTAGTGGCAATTTGTCAGGACCTAAAAAAATCCTGATCCTCACTAAGAGAGTAACAGTACTCACTGTCAAAAAGACACGTACCACAATCCTTACTAAGGAACTTGCAAAGCAGGGATTATTTTTGACTGAATTGTGAAGTGGCATCTCTATTCAGAGAGGTTCGCTTACATTTTTTCTTCAAAGATCGATGAGCAGCTATACCGACCGAGACACCAATCTAAGGAACCCCTCCAACTTTATGCCAGCCCCTAATATGGTACCTATTGAGGTCCTGGCCTTTGAGATGGCAGTGCACAATGATATACAGAATTTGCAACCAAGACGGACATTTCAGAATCTGTCAGGGACTGAAAAGAAGGCAATTCACTCATTGGCCTACGATACAGAGATCACTATCAAACCGGTTGATAAAGAGGTGCTATTGTGGTTTTGGGTACCCAGGACTTTAGACAAGTGTCTGAGATTATTGGGTGACACCTCCTATTATGAACGCATTGCTGTGGATCCCACTCAACAATTACAATGGACGTTACGGATTATGACAGAAGAAGCAGAGGCAGCTGGATGGATCACCCACCAGGAGGCGGAATTCTTAGATACGAAGGAACCACAAATACCTTACTTTGACTGCCTACCAAAGATACATAAGGGGACAACCACCCCTCCAGGACATCCTACACTATTAGTTATTGGGTCTGCATTTGAGCCCTTGTCCAAATTTTGTGACTTTTTCTTACAACCGATAGTGCTGCAGACCTCCATTTTTCTGAAAAATACTAAGGGTTCACTGGTCCTTTGAATCAGATTAATTTGCAAGGCTCCACCGACATGTTGATTTGTTTGGATGCTGAGGCTCTCTACATTAACCCTAGGATTCCACCCTGGAAGTGGTGGAAGACATTCTGTCTTCAGCCACATGAGATTACAACACTCCAATACGATTCATATTAGAATGTGCCACATTGGCTTTGAAGGATCATTTCTTCCAGTTTTAAGAACAAATGAACCATCAAATACAGGGAACTTCGATGGGCAATACATTTGCTCCCAGTTTGGCCTGTCTGTGTATGTATTCATTTGAGAAGCGCCATATTTTTGAGTCCCCTCATCCTTTTGCTTCCAATATCCAACACTGGCGACGATACATAGATGATATTCCAGTGGTCTGGAAAGGGAGCAAGGAACAGGTGACACAATTTGTCAACTGGGTTAGCACTCTAGAACAACATTTACACTTTTCTGCCACCATCTCAAGCGAGGAAGTGTTCTTTTTGGACCTCTGTATCACTGTGAGAGATGGATTCTTACACTCGTCAGTTTACCGCGAACACACAGATAGGAACAGCTTACTTTTATTTGATAGCCATCACCCCAGGGCCCTACGGATGAATTTGCCATACGAGCAGTTCTTAAGGCGCAGGCGGAATTGCAGGGTGACTTCAATGAACACGCTGATTCCTTTAGCAAGAAGTTGCACAATGAACACTATTCAATTCATGTGATTTCCCAAGCCAGGAAGAGAGCCCTCAATACACAGAGAGAAATACTTCTGACTGATTTTCCAAGATCTGAACACAAGAGATTGACCTGTGTTACAACCTTCACGCCCCTCTCTAACCAGGTAACAAAGGTCATCAATAAGAGATGGTCTATTTTAATTAGTGCAGGGGAACAATTGGACTGTCCTTTATTTGCCTTTAGGAGGACCCAAAATATCAGCGACTTGGTCATACATACCAGACCTAGACGCAATGTTACAACAGTAACCATAACGCCTCAGTCTAAAAGGACTTTGGGGGGTTATTACAACTTTGGAGGAGGTGTTAATCCGTCCCAAAAGTGACAGTAAAGTGACGGATATACCACCAGCCGTATTACGAGTTCCATAGGATATAATGGACTCGTAATACGGCTGGTGGTATATCTGTCACTTTTGGGACGGATTAACACCTCCTCCAAAGTTGTAATAACCCCCTTTGTCTCCTGTAAAAGGACAATTGCAGTGTATGGCCCTTATCAATGATTGCTACAGAAGTAGATTTAGGAGATGACCGTACTTGATACCAGAACAAACATACTAGCTGTCACACAGAGAACTGTGGTTATCAGATTCAGTGCCCATGTGACCTTCGTTATGTAAGTATGACCACCAGGATGATAAAAACCCGTATTACCGAACTTCGGAGCACGATTAGATATCATCGGGCCTCTACCAAATTGAGCAACCACTTTGTAATTCAGGGTCATACACCTAATGATTTAAAATGGGTGGTTCCAGAAACTGTCACAGATCTTGGTAACACTATTCAAAGGTTATTTATGAAGGAATAACAATGGGTTTTCAAACTACGGACCCATATAACAGGGTTGAATGACGAAATCCTATGGACGGAGTTTCTGGGATGAGCAGGAGCCACATAACTTGGGTTATACGTGGCACCAAGACCTCATTAGACACCTTTTTGTGAAAATAACCAATATTTGGGAAGATGGTTACGAGCTTTGGGGAGTTGACTTGACGATGTAATCATCCTTTGCTCTCTTAGAGCATTCCTCCCTACACAAATATTTGTCTCTGTTCCCCCAATAATCGATAATGAATGACTTGAGAGACTGTAATAGCTCTCCTCCTTTCTTGAACCTTGTTCAATAATATGGTTTGTACACCCCCACCATACTCTAAGACGGCAGACACATTTTTGGACTCTAACTTTGAGTCCCTTATTAGTTGCTATGCCCTCATTTTATCAACCTGGTTTTGTAATATGGTTTTGTACACTTTCACCTCACTCCAAGATGGCTTCCATATTTTTGGACTTGAGCTTCAAGTCCTTTTTCAGTTTTTATTCCCTTCTGCCATTACACCCCTCAGGTTTAAAACACCGCCCCTTCTCACTAGCATTATTCCTTGGAGCATGAAGTAGGGGTAGGTGTATCCGACCGCTGCAATCACACCAAAAGCAAGTGTTTCAATTCTGGGCACTCCCTTGCATGGGGTTTGGAGTGCCACATATTTAAAGTGATATGGGTGTGGTGCGACATGTGATTATGACAAGGGGGCAGAGAGCTCTTTTCTGAATAATATGGCTTTTGCTCCTCCCACTATACAGGGACGGAGCTGTTAAGTTTAGAGGCACCAAGAGTGTAGGAGTACTTATAACACTACTTGGATGCAATGTTTGAATTTCGATTGGATAGTGCACTACAAAAGAGCCTTCATATTACCCCCTACACAAGGCGGGAGCTGTCGTGTTTAGAGACAATTCGATGGTTTGGACATTTGAAGTACGCCGTGGTGAAACCTGTGAGTTCTGAGTGGAAATGGCACTACTTTATTTGGGTCATATATGTATTGCGTAGCGACCTAGCAAGACGCTTCCCCCAGAAATGCATATCCGACTGCTGGTTCATTTCTGGGCGGGAGCTGTCAAATGTTGGGGATTGTTTAATCAGCCAAGGCCACTTTATACCAACCTATAAGAGATGCAACTAAGCATACTATGTGCAATACGCTACCTCCATTAATACATATTCACGCGCT
This sequence comes from Pleurodeles waltl, assembly GCF_031143425.1. NCBI lineage: Eukaryota > Metazoa > Chordata > Amphibia > Caudata > Salamandridae > Pleurodeles > Pleurodeles waltl. Next base: position 164,999,178 of record NC_090443.1, on the reverse strand, counting down.
GCTTAATTTTTGGGTGGGAGCTGTCAAATTTTGGGAATTGTTTAATCAGCCAAGGCCATTTAATACCAACTTTAAAGAGATGGGATTAAGCATAGTATTTGCCTAGAGTTTATGTGAAATAGTTCACCTGACTGGTGGGAGCGGTAAGATATTAGTTGGGGGGGGTCAATGATCGATCTAAAATACATACAGGAAGGAATGTGACCATTGTCCTCTGTTGATTGTATTTTTAGATATGGAGTTGGAATAGCTATCTTTTACCAGTAAGAGTTCCACTTATGAACTCTGATATAGGTATAGATATCTAGTTTCCACACCAGTCACTTTGGAGTGAACAGTTATTAATGGGAGAGTCTCTGACCAATTTAATGGCATGATATTATACCCATGACGGTGGATATGTCTGTTTGATACACCTTTTTATCACCTGTTAGTTACATGTGATATTCTGGTCCATTAAGATAGTCTACTTTATTTTATTGTCTGCCAGCTTAATATATTTTTTGAACAATCAGTGCCTATGCTATCCCCTAGGGGCCTGATTTTCTGAATCTAGGAGGGCAAGAGTCACTCCATAGGATTGGGCTTGTGATATTTCACGCATGGTTGTCTTCACCTTACACATTTCACTTTTCACTTCAGACTATTAGAGCAGTTTTTTAGGGTAGGTAGTGTAGGAATTACTGTCACAAGACCCCTCTCTTTTTGCAGACACCTAACTTTGAGGTGCAAGACACACATTAGACTTAGCTGTAGGGGAACTAGATCATTATATCTAGATTCCCCATCTTTTGCTTTTGTTTTTAATCTTGACAGGGGTGCCAGGTTACAATAAAGGTCTGTCCTTTGGACTTCCTCCGTCAATTTTTACACTTCCTTTTCGTTCCAATCCCACATTCTTGCATTCATCTCTGACAAATATATCAAAAACATCTTTGGCAAAGAGTCCCCTCGAGGGGCCATCAGGCATTGCAGTACCGTCTTGACAAGGAGCATGGCCCAATGATGAAGCATGTCGCTGAATGTTGAGTGAGGACCCTTGTTCCTAGTACATAGTGCTCGCAGAGACCAAGCAACTCCTGCCCAAGTTGGTAGCATGGATCCCCTTTGCTTGGAACTGTGCATTCTTTTGGTTCTTGTGTGATGAGGCAAACTGATGCACAGGACCAAATAAATCTCCCATATTTTTGCTCCCCCTTATTTTCTGTGTTAGCACTAACCTACTGACTCTTTGTAAGCTGATCATACTATAAAATGTGGTGACGGTCTGATGGAGTCACATGAACCTCCATGGTGGTGACAAATATATATTAGTTTTGAGTGGTAATGTAAGCGTATGTTACCAACTGAGTTCTGGAGCGCCTCCTTTTAATGAACACTTATGCAAAGGGCTTGCATTAATTACAGGTTCTTAGCGTATTAGTATAAATATGTTTTCAAACCTCTTGGTTTATTTTAGCACAATCACTTCACAATCCCTCAATCCCTGCACATTCTGTTGCAGCTAATCTTATACAGTGAGCAATACTTGAATATTCACAGTGTTTTCTGCCACAGGCTGGGACCCCGTAGCACTATAAATAGACAAACCACTTTTTCTGTTCAAGGTCAGTTGTGCTCTTGAGCTTCATAAACTCTGGTAGTGTAGTGAGGAAACAGACATCTCCTTCTGGAAAGAGTATGCCTGGACATGATCACAGCCATGTTTTGTTTAACCAGGGGTAGTTTGCATGCTGATATTTGTATGGCTACACTGTATGACAGGAATGAGAAAACTTCAAGACCCAGCATACAAAGTGTACTGGTTCAAAAGTCAGGACTCCCAGGGTTACAAATCATTTAAAGCGCACAACAGAGAGCTGCTGGAGTTCACCCATATTACACTCCTTGGTGCTATGTGACACTCACGAGCCACACTTCTACACTAATGTCACCCCATGAGAAACTTAATTCCTCCTTCACAACAGGATGATAACAAGCTCCAGGGCTGGACTGGCCATGCTACCAATTTGTCCGGCTAGCCAAGGACTCTGCACTTATAACAACATCTCTCCACACAACAATAACAAGAAGCTGTAATCTGGCCTGGACTGGCAATGTTGCTCAGTCTGCACACATCACACTCCTCCCACCACAAGAATAAGAACCTGAGACCAGTGCTGAACTGTCACTGGCTACTTCTTTGGATTATATCTTGTACTAATACTGCACCACTTCACAGCTACCTTCTGGACTAGCCACTTACCACAGGGAAATGTTGGAGCTGTCAGAGTCGTCACTAGCAACAATAGTTGCTATGCTCAGTTACATTTTGCCTCCCTTAAGTGCTGCTGGTATGAGCATTGCCAGGCAGCTACTATAATGGGCAGGGCAGAGACTCTTTAATTCTGGGAGGGTCTCAGTGCTTGTTAGTCAGCCTGTGTTCAGTGCTGGCAACTGCAGCAGCATGTCATTGTGTTGTCTTAATTGTTTTGACCTTAGTACTACTAGTGCTTTCTCACTCAGGAATTGCATTAGGCAGCAAGAGTGATTCTCTTGGCCCCGGGCTCAGCAGAGTGCACTTAATGCTGCTACAGTGCCCATGATGTCTCTGACATACAACCGAGTCTAGACATAGAGCGCAGCTTTACTCCCTACCAAACACACGTGGAGGGCAGGTGCGATTTATGTTGTTATCTGACGGGGCCAGGCCCTCAGTTTTTTCAGTTGTCTGCTAGTGCTGGGGTGGGAATGGCTGCTGAGCAGGGTCACACTTTGAAAACATCTTGCCGTGCTCCAACAGTGCCAGTGAGTGAGTATGACTGTGGAATATTTCAAGGTGTGGTCACAGAGGGGCATCCGCCTTGGGGAAAACAGAGAGAGGCCTAAAAAGCATTTTTTTGTTTAAAAATTTCGTAAACATTTGCGGATCTGGAATTGAAGATTTTACTGATGTTTTTAAAAAAAGGGTGGTTTCCCACTGAGTGGGCTAAGTCTCGGGGAAATTGGGGGCTTTTATAAAGGAGGGGCGCGTGCCCCCCCCCAGGGCTTTGATTAGCCCTGGAGACCGCCACCTCCCTGGAGCTATCAGAATGAAAAATGCAAGAATACTTTATTGTGTGGGAGGCCATATGGCCTCCCCCTAAGTCTCTGGGCACGCCTCCTCTCTGGGGCTAAATGAAATATGCATGACTCGGGGACTGCATGCCTCCCCCCCCGCACTGGGGGCTGCCACCTCCCCAGGGCGGAATTTAAAGAATGAAGGGCTCCGGGGACCACCATCTCCCCGGGGCTATTTACATGTTGGAGGAGGGGGCCACGCAGCCCCCCTTTAGGATCCATTAATGGCCCTGGGGACCTCCACCTCCAAAGCCGGCTCCTACTATGTCCCGGCGGTATAGCTGTTTGCTGTGACTTGGTGGGAACTTTTACAGTTCCCACAAAGTCACAGCACACACTCTACTCACAGCAAGTGAGAGCTGTCAAACTGCTTTCACCTGCTGCGAGTTGAGGTTTTCTCTGTTTCCCTGCCTTCGGGCAGGGAGACAAAAGAAACAATTGCTTTTGCAGACAGGGAGCTGCATCTTTAGCAGCTCAAGGCATCTTTAGTAGCTCCCTGTGTGCAAAAGCAGTACCGGCTCCATCAGGAGGCGTGAAGCTGGCCGGGTCTGCGGGAACCTGAGGCTCCCCCTGCGGTTCCCAATGCACATAGGCCCCCCCAACAAAATAAAAGTATATGGTGGTGGGGTCTCAAGGGCGCAATCAGCCGGGGGAAGGGGGTCATGCAGGCCCCCTCCCACAAAAAAATAATAATAAAAGGCCAGGCCTGGGGGGATGGGGTCCCTGGGGCTGAAATCAGCTGGAGAAGGGGGACCCTCTCTGCCCCCCAAAAACATTGTTAAAAGGGTTAGCCCTTCTGGCCTAGAAGCTCATTTCATAGAAATTAAACCTTAACAGGAAGCACTTACAAATATAAACATAGCAGGTGCCCCAGTTGAGGCTCCCCTTTTAGAAAGGACAAAGGCTGTGGCAGTCTGGGGTTGGGTCATAAGTGGATTTGGTCGCAGGGACTGGCTTCAGGCCAGGCCCTGCGAGGGGGATGGGCTGGGTGGTTATAGGGTGTAACTCTAACTATACCTGCTGAATTTCTATGGTTTTGTGCGAGTAAAATCAGAACCTAACTATAAAGTCCTTGTAACCTTTTTTTTTAAGTGATTTTTTAAAAAAAATTTTTATTTAATTCCCTAGCTATAACGGCCCTGTAACTTTTGTTTTTTTTCCACTGAATTTCAATGGATCTTTTAATGTAAAGAAATTTTAATTGGCCGGGGCCTACCTCCTATAACCACCCAACCCTAAATGGCACACGACCTTTGGCCATGAGTGGGGGGGTTGTCCTCAGGGCTTGACAGGACCTGTCTCTCTGGTGTGAGAATAGGTGGGAGAGGGTGTCTCTAGGTATGAGAGTGTCTGTCTGAGTGGGTACCTGAGTAACTAAGTAGGTCTGTGAGTAAGTGCATGAGTTTCTGAGTGGCTCTATGAGTGTGTGCAAGGGTGTCTGAGTGGGTCTGCGAGTAAGTGCGTTAGTCTCTGAGTGGGTCTGTGAGTGGGTACATGAGTCTCTGACTTAGCCTTTGAGTGTGTGCATGAGACTCTGAGTAGGTCTCTGAGTGGGTGCCTGAGTGTCTAAGTGAGTCTGTGAGTGGGTGCTTATCTGAGTAGGTCTGTGAGTGGGTACATGAGTCTCTGAGTGCATCTGTGAGCGAGTACATGAGTTTCTGAGTGGGTCTGTTAGTGAGTGCACGAATCTCTGAGTGGGTCTGGTGAGTGGCTGCATAAATGTCTGAGAGGGTCTGTGAGTGGGTGTGTGAATGTGTGAGTAGATATGGGAGTGGGTGCCTGAGTGTCTAAGTGGGTCTGTGAGTGGGTGTGTGAGTGTCTGGGTCTGTAAGTGGGCACGTGAGTCTCTGAGTGGGTCTCTGATTGGGTGCATTAATGTCTGAGTGTATCTGTGAGTGGGTGCATGAGTGTCCGAGTGAGTGTGAGTGCGTCTGTGAGTGCATGTGGGTGTGTCAGTAGGTGTGTGAGTGATTCAGTCACAAAGGAATGTCACCTGCCCTTTTATCAGCAAGAGACCACAGATTTGTACAAAATATCTAGCCAATTGGTTTTCTTACTGTCTTCTTGGGTAAATAGCCAGCACATATTTTACACTAGCTGTGTAATAGAGCACAAGGAAATGTCACTAGTGACCTTGTGAGCGTTATGGCAATAGGATTGTTCCTGGTGCTCTTTATCTAGAAATATGTGATATCATGAATCCTGTATAGAGAGGCCAGCGAGCCTACAAAGACATAAATCTCCACCAAACCAGGAGCCTTCCTGTTATCTATATGATGTAAATGCTTATTTGTTTTGTGTAGATGTCCTCATATCACTGGGCATCAAGAATGCACCACCTAAATTGGCGGCAAATGCACTGGGGAGCCCTTTTGAAGCTGTCCATCATCCTGGTAAAAGGCGTGAAGACGTTTCCATACTATTAAGGTGGGCAGTGCGGGACAAGCGGGTGGAGCTTCCAGGTGATTTTCACATTTAAAGTGAGAACCATGGACTTTGCCCTTACCAGGAGAGGACAAGAAAGAACCCATTGGTCAGTCACATACATATTGCACTCCAGTAGATAAGCAAAGCATTAATCTCCACAAAGGATTTCAATAGGTGAGGGGGGGTGCGCCCTGTGTAATATTTCAATAGGTGAGGGGGGTGCGCACACTGTAAGATTTGTTTGTTTGAGTGAAAAAAACATATATATATATATATATATATATATATATATATATATATATATATATATATATATATATGTCACCTACTGGCAGTTGTAAAACTGTTTTTTTAATTTCCTATATCTATGGTGCTGTTTGACAAATCTTAACGAAATTTTCCAGACAAAAGTGTTCCAAGAATCTTGATGTACATCGAAAGATTCGGGGTGATCCTTCAAGTGAGGGATCGATGAAAAAGGAAGTTAAAAAAAAGTGTGTTTCCCATTATAATTTCCATAGAGATTTTAGACACAATTACAGCCCAAACTGCAGGATGGAAATACACCAAATTTGGCATAAAGGTTGCTCCTGTTCCAGAAAGAGTGTTTTTTTGCTATTTGGTATAAATAGATTTAGTAGTTTTTGAAATATTAAAAGAAAAAGAAACAGAGATATCTAGAGGAGCGAAGGATTCTCAAATAATAACGAGCTCGTGCAGGGGAATGCAGAGCTCTGATTGGTTGCCCACACTTCAACCAGGAAGTGTTAGCAGCCATCTTGGGGCTCAGCTTCAGCCCAGTCCTAGAAAAAAGATAAAAACTAAATAAAAGGATACTGGGTAGGGACTCCCTGACCCCTTAACTCTGGTGCTGGGGTCCAAAAAAAAACCCCCACGAACTCAGTGCAAAAAAGCATTTTTTTTTTAAATGTTCACCAGGAGTAGCGGCGGACAGTGAAAATTCACAACAAAAACAAGTGCGGACTCCTGTGCTTGTTTAAATACGGCCCCTGGGTGGTCCAGGTCCTGGGGGCATTGGAATTTGAATGCAGGACGGCCGTCTTCAGCCCCGGGAACCGCCACTCCCCCAGGCAGATATCTTAATGAAATGCAGAGGGGCATCAGGTCCCCTAACAGCCCCGGGGACTGCCACCTCCCTGGCCTAATGTTTGATCTCATTCTAGGGGCCGCCAGGTCCCCTTTAGCCCTGGGGACCGCCACCTACCAGGCAGATTTTGTAGTTTAATGCAGGGCACGACCTGCCCTGCACTCCTCCCCCCACCCCGGGACATAGAGGCTTGCTCTGACTTGGCGGGAGCTTTGACAGTGCAAAGTCAAAACAAACTGTCTGGGTCCAGCAAGTGAGAGCTTGGGTTAAGTGGAGGTTTCCTCTGCTTCCCTGCCTGCAGAGATGCAGGAAGGGAAACATAGGAAACTATTACTCTCACAGACAGGGAGGTACATGGTGGGGTGATGACTGGTGACTGGGAGGCACCCAGGTGACATGGCCGGGCCCCAGGGGATGAGGTCGCTGATGCCAAGGTCAGCCTGAGGAGGGGGGCCAAGCTGCCCCCCTCCCAAAAAAATACTTACATTATCGCCAGGGGAGAGGGTCCCCTGGGTCAAAATTAGCTGGGGGAGTGGGCCCCATGGACCTGTGGCCAACTCCCACTGCACATGGCCAAAAGCCGTTTGCAGCATGGGGTTGAGTGGTGAGGGGGGATGGCCACAGGGTCTGTCCGTAGGCCAAAAGCTGTGTGCTGCAGTGGTTAGATTAACGTATAAAAAATTACTTTATGTTAAAAAAAAACATAGAAATTCACTGAAAAATCCAAAGGGTACAGGAACGTAATAGTTAGGAAACAGGATTTTTAAAAACATAGAAATTCCCTTAAAAAAACAAAGGTTGGGGGGCGTGGTCAAGATGGCGGAGCGCTAAGATGTTCCTTTTTGCGCTCCGCCGCCTCAGCCAGAAGAAGCGACCTGTGGCCAGGCTGGGGGACGCCTGGACGCTTTCCCCGTTATGTGCAGCTCTCCCCAGGTGTCCCGGACGCGGCGGTCCCGGGTTGTGCTGCATCAGCGGGAGGAGTGAGGCTTGGCCCGGCAGTCAGGGCGTGGCCGCGGCGCGGCATGGGGCGCTGCCTGGGCAGCGAGATGGGCCTTCCCCTTGGGGCCCCTTAGAGCCAGGGCTCCGGGGTTTGAGGGTTGAGGAGCCCTCCTGAGGCCCCCTGATGACCGGAGTGAGCTGTGGGGCCTGGTGCCGAATGCTTGTCGCACCTGAGCGGTGAAAAGTGTTCCTGGAGCCCTGCTTGACTGGCGGTGACCGGCGGAGCTTCTACTACCAGGCGCCCTGGAGTGAGACTGGTGAGGCTCGGGACCTGGTGGACAGCGTGGATCTGGTTCCCGGACTTCTGGGTTGTACACCCCAGCGCCTGAAATTTTGCTCAGTCTGGCCGGCAGTTCTGTGGTTGGGCGAAAGGAGAGGACCATAGCAACTGATGGCGGCTGGAAGCTGGGCTCTGGCGTAGTTTTGGAGGGAGCGGTGCACGCAGACCGGCGTTGGTAAAGTGATCCTGGTGGTCCCACGGAGTTGAGCTGGTGAGGTGAGATCAGCCCGGCGTGCCATGGCGACATCAAAGCCCAAACGCGACCGCTCAGTGCGGGACATGTTAACAGGGGCGCGCTCTACGCCTGGGCCTATGATGAAGTACTTACCTGAGACGAGGGCCTTGGAAAGTCGAGCTGAGACGGAGCCAGAGGAGAGTTCTTCAGTGACGAAGGGCTTCCTGACCTCTCTGTTTGAGTCACTCCAAGGGGATATCCAGGAGCTGCGAAGGGACATCTTACGTGAGGTGAAGGAGATACAAGGAGAGGTCACCTCCCTGGGTGAACGGGTATCGCAGCTAGAAGATAGTGAGATCCCTCGTGGCGAGGAGGTCGCTGGCCTGCAACAGGATGTAGTCCGCCTCCGAGAGCAACAGGACCTCCTCCAGATGGCAGTTGAGGATTTGGAAAATCGCTCGAGGAGACAAAATATCCGTATACGGGGGGCGCCGGTGGGCGCCGAAAAAGGGGACATTGCGGGCTACGTGGTGGATTTGTTTTGCTCCCTGCTTGGCACAGAAGAGACACAGGAGGTAGCCTTGGACCGGGTGCATCATGCTGGGCACGTGGGGGCCCCTGGGGATCGCCCCCCAGACATTGTCTCCACAATTTTGTCCTCAAAGAAAAGATTCTACAGCGAGCCTGTAACCTCCCATCGGTCCTCTTCCGAGGGCATGAACTCCAGCTTTTCCAGGATTTATCAGTGCGGACTTTGCAGAGACAGAGAGAGTTCAGGCCGATCACGGAGCACTTGAGGGCACACAATGTGTCCTACTCGTGGGGCCATCCATTCCGCCTGGTCTTCCGCTTGGAGGATCAGCTTCGGCAGGTGAAATCGGTTGCGGAGGCTGGCCCCGTCCTGGGCCTTGAGGACACAGGCCGGGAGGCGAGTGAGGGGGCGGCTCTACTGGCGGGGGCCCTCCTCGGTGGCGGAGAAGAGAGAAGAAAAGGAAGTTTCAACGCCCGACGGCCTTGGAGCTGAGATCGGAGAGCGAAGCCGCTTAGAGCAGCGTGGCGGCCGGCACGTCGGCTTAGTTTGAGCCCGGGAGTACTGCAAGCCACAGTTGTCATAATATGTTGATGTTTGCAGAGGGTCGGGGCGGCGGGGGCAATGGACCGAGGTACTGACAGTGTGGAATATACTGCCCCGTGGAGACTTTACCTCGCGAGGATGGATGATCAAGGACTTTTGTGTCACATGCACCTGTTGTGCTTTTTGTTTTTTTGCTGTTGGTTTTCCCCGCGATGTTGGTCCTCTGAGAAGGCATTCTCAGGCCTGTTTGCACTAGGTGGTCTAGATAATACTGTGGTGGGTAGTCCTAGGTTGTGCTTTTGTCTCCCCGGCTTGCTTTCCTTAGTCTAGGCTATGACCATCAAATGTATAATCTTAAATGTTAGGGGGTTAAATAACCCTACTAAGAGGCTAGCTATCCTCTCAGCTTTAGAGAGATCCAGGAGCCATGTATGCCTCTTGTCTTTAATGATACCTTCCATATGCGATCCAAGTGGTTTCCCAGGCAGTTCTGGTCCTCCCTGCCGTCAAAACATGCAGGGGTGGCAATACTTTTTTCACGCACATTCCCTGGGGAAGTGATATCCAAATTGCATGAGGTCCCGGGGAGACCCTTGGCCCTGCGGATCCGATTGAGGGGTTTCACTCTCACGATTGCTTCCCTTTGTGCATCCAATTCCCATCATGAGGCCTTCTTGAGACAGTCTCTGACGCCGATTCTGCAGTCCCCGGATGGTGCTATATTGCTGGGAGGGGATTTTAATTTGGTGATGGATGGGGACCTGGATCGCTCACGCCAATGATATGGTCAGACTGGGTCCTTGTCGGATTCTGGGCGGCAGTGGCTTAAGGAGTGTGGGCTGGTGGATGTGTGGAGGAGGGTGCACCCCACGTTGAGGGACTATTCCTTCTACTCATTGGCAACCAAAACATACGCTAGACTAGACCTTTTTCTGGCATCCCAGGAGCTTCTCCCCAAAGTTAGAGATCCGGCGATTGAGCCGCGGGCCTTATCGGATCATGCTCCGATAACAGTTGAGATTCATGCGGACATGGAGAGGGTTGGTCCATCAGGATGGCGATTTAGAGACTCGATGCTTCAGAATGGCGAAACTGTTGAGGCAATTCGAAGGGCAATAATAGATTACCTTAGCTTTAATGACAACGGGACAACAAGCATTGCAACATTGTGGGAGGCACTGAAGGCTGTCCTTAGGGGTGAGGTGATGTTGCTTTCTTCTAGGGATAACAAGGCGAGGATTCGACTCCAGGGGGGACCTGGAGCAGCGGGTGAGGGTGTTAGAGCGCTCTCATAAATGCACCGGTGCTCCCAGAATATGGCGAGAGCTCAAGAGGGTCCGGAAGCAGCTGAGGAGGTTGGACTGGGACAGGGCAGAATATGCAGTAGTCCGACTCAAGCAAAAGTATTATGTAGGAAGCAATAAGGCCGGCAAGCTACTGGTGCATAGGTTGAGAGCATCGCGCGCAGCGTCACTGATAAAAATGGTACGATTCCCTTCTGGGGCGGAGGCACGTACGAGCGACCAAATAGCGCAGGCTTTTGCGGAATTCTATCGAAGTCTGTATATGGCTGAGAAGCCCGGTGACGTAGCCCCGGAATCCTTCTTAGATGACATAGGAATCACACCTTTGACGCCAATGGACTCTGCCTAGCTAGATCATCCTATAAGGGCTAAGGAGGTTATATCTGCGATTACTCGCTTGCAGATCGGAAAGTCACCTGGCCCAGATGGTTTTCTGCGCTTTTCTATCAATCCTTTTGTGCCGAAATTGTTCCCGTCCTGGTGCGACTTTTTAACTCTTTTCGGCAGACGGGTGTGCTTTCGCCCAGTATGTTAGACGCCACTATCGTTGTTATCCCGAAACCGGGGAAGGATCCCGAGGAATGCGCCTCGTATAGGCCGATCTCCCTCCTGAATATTGATGCCAAACTGTTTACCGGCACTCTGGCACACCGCCTCAACTATTATATGCCGGGGATTGTGGACCCCGACCAGTCGGGATTTATACTTCATAGGCAGTGCAGCGATAATACCAAGCGATTGCTTCATCTCTTGGATAAAACTGAACGTTCCCGTAGGGCAGTGCTCTTCCTGTCTGTTGACGCTGAGAAAGCCTTTGATAGGGTCCACTGGCCATACCTGTTCAGGGTGCTCGAACGCTATGGGCTGGGTTCAGGTTTTCTAACATGGATTCAATGCATTTATCAAGAACCTCGGGCAGCGGTCCGGGTTAATGGGACTCTTTCTTTGCCATTAGCCGTCCAAAGAGGCACCAGGCAGGGGTGTCCTCTTTCGCCCCTCCTGTTTGCGCTTTACATGGAGCCACTGGCGCAGAGGCTCCGGGACAATCCTCTGATAACGGCCATGAGGTTTGGGGGGGATGAACACCTCATCTCGCTATATGCGGACGACGTTATTTTTACTTTGGCGGAGCCAATGAAATCACTGCCGGCACTAATGGGTGTTATTGAGGAATTTGGGCAGGTTTCGGGGTTCCGAATGAACATGTTTAAATCACAGGCCCTGAGCAGGTTTATCCCTGCGGAGCACGTAAGGGACCTGAGGGCCTGTTTCCATTTTACATGGACCTCTTCGGGGCTTCCATACCTGGGGATTGAGCTGGGCGCCACGGTTGCTAGTACGGTAAAGTTAAACTACTCGAAACTAACGCGGGAGGTGCAGCGCGACTTGGAGTCATGTGGAGGCTTAAACTTTCCTGGCTGGGCAGGGTAGCGGCGGTGAAGATGACCATCCTTCCGCATATACTTTATCTGTTCCAGGTGCTCCCGCTGGAACCTCCCCCAAGAACGATAGCGTCCCTCCAAACAGCATCCCTTATTTGGGAAGGGAAGGCGGTGCGGATAGCACGGCAGGTTCTGTACCGTCCTAAAAGGGAGGGGGGGCTGGCGGTCCCCTGCCTCCTTCGATACTTTCAGGCATCACAGCTGCGCTTTCTTTTGGAATGGAGCCGACCAGCTTCTGAGAAGCATTGGTGCTTCATGGACCAAGCAGTGGTGGGCTCTCACATATGGAAGGAACCCTGGCTGAGGCGCGTCACAGGGTGCAGGGGTTGTATATATTCCAGATTACAGAGGTTACGATGAGAGTGTGGGATCGGGTGGCCGCCAGGGCGGGTTTGATGACTTTCCCGTCCCCACTGACTCCACTGGGCGCAAACCCTGATTTTGGTCCGGGCTTACAGTCGGAGGCATTGCGTCGGTGGTATGAGGGGGGATGCAAAAGGGTAGGATATTTATTCGATGAGCATGGGGTTATCCCCTTTGACCAATTGAGGGAGCAATATGGCCTGACTGAGGCTGATAGGATGATGTACTACCAATTAAGACACTGGGCAATGCTTCTGGCTAATAGGATATTAATCGACAGGCCGTTAACCCCATTTGAAAAATGGATTCTAATGAAAGAGGATGACAAGCGCGTGGTTTCAGAACTCTATGCCCTCGTGCGGGGAGAGACCCGTCCAATTAAAACTAGGGGTCAATTGAGATGGGAGAAGGAGCTTGAGAGGGAACTATCAGAGGATGAGTGGGAGAGTGTTTTCTATAGGGTGCACCACACAGCTTATAACGCAGCAGGTACAGAGACAGCTTATAAAGTAGCCTCCTATTGGTACTACACCCCTAACAGGATCCATGCCTGGAATCATGATAAATCTAGTAGCTGTTGGAGGGGGTGTGGGGGCGGCACGCTTGTGCACCTACTATGGCATTGCCCCAAGTTGCACAGGTATTGGAAGGACATAATAGACACTGTGGACAGGGCTTTTGGAACCCAGATCCCTAGATTCCCTGCGTATATTTTGCTTGGTCTTCCCAACCTGCTCACTTTTCCCCTAAGATCTCTGAAGGGTTGGCAGATGGCCTTGGCCTTGAATGCAGCCGTACAACTTTTGCTATCAGTATGGGGGACAGAGCAGATCCCGTCAACAGTCTCTTGGCTGCACAAGGTATGGTTTATTCTCGCCATGGAAAAGCTATCTCTGGCTTCACATCTGCGGGGCGGGGACTTTAGGGAACTTTGACAACCGTTCCTACGCATTCTATCTGGGGAGTTTTTAGAGTTGACCCATCTGAGGGTTCTGAACTTGAATTGATTGCCTGGGAGGTCATCTTCGAATAGAGGTTAATTCTGGACTTGTACCACATGGTATTAGAGCCTGAGAACGTTTGATTAATATATATCCAACTAGCAGTGGGGAAACATAGTTGTGTTAACTGTATAATCTTCTTCTTTTTTTTTTTTTTTCTTTTTTCTTTTTCTTTTATTGTTTCTCATGTAATAAGCTACCGTTGCACCTGTTTGCAATATAGTGATGTAGTATATACATATTTTCGATGTTCTAAAATTGAAAACTTAATAAACAGATTTGATCTATAAAAAACAAAGGTTACAGGGACGTTATAGTTAGGCTCACATTGTAAATGTACAAAACCATATAAATTTAGCTGGTATAGTTAGAGTTATGTCAAGTAATTATAATGTGTGCCTTAAGGTAACTATAGCTCGTGCCCCCTCCATGCACAATTTTTGTGTCAAAAATTTTACTGCCAATACTGCATTGATATTCTCAATGATGCTATCAAAGATGTCATGAGTGCTGTAGTTTGTGGGGTAATTAGCAGTGCGTGTCGGGGATGTCAGTTATAGTTACCTTAGGGCATGAGTTAAAGTTACTGGGTCTGGGTCTGTGAGTGGGTGCATGAGAATCTGAGTGGGTCTGTGAGTGGGTGCGTAAGTGTCTAACTGGGTCTGTGAGTAGGAGCGTGAGGGTCTAAGTGGGTCTGAGAGTGGGTGCATCAGTGTCTGAGTGGGCCTGTGAGTGGGTGCATGAGGGTCTGAGTGGGTTTGTGAGTGGGTGCATGAGTGTCTAAGTGGGTCTGGAAGTGGGTGTGGGAGTCCATGAGTAGTTCTGAGTGGATGCATGAGTGTCTGAGTGGGGGTATGAGTAGACATGAGTCTCTGAGTACATGTATGAGTATAACATTAGTGTATGAATGAGTGTATGATTTGTTTTTAATTTTCATTTGCTTATTCACGATTAATCTTGATTAATCTTGATTATTTGCGAGTATCACCCAAATAATTTCAAACTCATAATTTGACCCTCAAACACCCCTATATTACACTCCTGGGGTCAGGGTACCTCCACCCTGTCTCCTAATGCTACTTTTCATTTTGTTTTTCAGCCCCAGTGACTGTCCCGGGACCATGGCGGCTGCAACTTTCTGTTCAGGTTGTGGCCAGCCAATTACAGCAATTCTATTTGCAAATATCCATGACTTATTCACAACCTCAGATATACAAATTTAGATTTTCTTTAATGTTCTGTAAACTACTGAACAGATTTACACTAAATATGCAAAAGCGCAATCTGCATATGAAAACGTACCTTTCTGCCAAATTTTATGTCATTCCATCCAGCGGTTCAGGCTGTAGGTCCTATGATAATTAACATGGGAAACACCAATTTTTTGCCCCCCACTTTTCTCGGCCCCACTTGATGGATCACCCCAAAACTTCTCAGGTGCAACAAGACTCACTGGCACACTTTTTTAAAAACATTTTGTGAGGAATCGTAAAATGGTGCCAAAGATATAGGCAGTCAAAAAACACGTTTTTCAATGAAACATAGGGCCTCATTACAACCCTGGTGGTCACCGACCGCCAGGGTTGAAGTGGCGTTCGTACCGCCTACAGGCTGGCGGTATGAATCACCATATTATGACCGGGGCGGTAGCGCCGCGGTCACACCGCCAGGACCAGCGGTTTACCGCCATGGATGTCCCGGCCTGTCAGAATCCGACAGGGCAGCGCTGCCCGGGGGATTTTAACTCCCCTTACTGCCAGCCTGTCCAAAGGCTGGCGGTAAGGAGAGTCGCGGGCCCCCTGGGGGCCCCTGCACTGCCCATGCACTTGGTATGGGCAGTGCAGAGGCCCCCAGGCACAGCCCGTCGCGATTTTCACTGTCTGCCTGGCAGACAGTGAAAAGTGCGACGGGTGCTGCTGCACCCGCCGCACCGCCACATTGCCGCCGGCTCCATTAGGAGCCGGCTACAATGTTACTGCCGACATCCCCTCCGGCCCAGTGGGGATGTCCAAATGCGGCCAGCGGGTGTCTGGCCGCATGGGCGGCCGACTTGCGGTTCAGCCTTGGCGGTCGGCCTCGTCCGACCGCCAAGGTTGAAATGAGGGCCATAGTCCTAACTGTACCTACCTACATACATACATACATTAAAAAAGTTATTTACCTGAGAAGCTGTAAAGGTACTGTAAACAACCCTTGATGTATATACCTGCATTGTAATACATCTGATGTACCAACCTTCAAAGTAAAAACTGTAATGTAATTAGTAAGACGCCTTTCCACATATCTGACATTCCCCAATTTTCTTGAGGGTCTGACCCTGGCTATATCCAATTTGCTTGTTATATCAGCTCCAAAGTATATAGTCCAAATTATCTTCCCCTTTGTCTACTTTATCTTCCTTATTGCATGTGTCAGGGTGATTCGCCTCTAGCACAGTGTTGAATGTGATAAGTGCTTAATTTGTGCATGGGGCAAAGATTTCTCTCAAGAGTCCACCACCAGCGCTGCAGAATGTTTGGGTTGCCAGCTATCATGGCTGCCTATTTTTTATTCTGCAATGGCTCTTTCTCACACCACCCTGCACTTCTGGTCTCTTTATTTCACGATTGCAGGATCTTTTTCATCCTCAGGTTTTCCATTTCTTACTATTTTGCTATCTTCTCCCTCTTCCTCCATTCTCCAAATTCTGACTCTCTGATGATTAAAAATATGTCCTCAGTCACAAAACTGATTGCTAGGACACGCAATCAAAGTCACAAATTGAGCAGCGACCATGTGGGCCATCTTCCTTCTACTTCCCTTGTTCTTGCCTATCGCTCTCTAAGTCCTTTATGTCCATTCTTACCGAATCCCATCCTTTGTTACTTACCATCACCTCTTCTTCTTGCCTGGCAGGTGGCACTGACAGCACAGCATGTGTTTCACCCCGTGAGTATGTTTGGTCACTTTTACTCGTACATCAACCAAGTAGGTGCTGAAAAACACCGTTTTTTAAACAGTACTTTGATTATGCCCTTCAGCTAGTCTGGTATCGGAGATGCTTTACATGATGACAGCTTGTCTAGTTGTCTGAACTAAAATGTAAGCATTTTAAATGCAGATTTCTGACGGAGAAAATGGTCTAGTTTATTTACAATGCTTAGTCTTAACAAATTGTGCGGAAAAACGAAATAAAATTTATTTTGTAGTATTTTTTGGAGGTTATTTTGATGCTTACTACAAAAAAAGTGTCCATGAGTGGTGACAAATGTAAGCCCAACAGTTCCTTCCGTCATAGGGCACCATGTAATTTAAGGCCTGCCCACCTATGTGAGGGGGCCTCTCGTCACATTTTTAGATCAAGCACCCAATACCTGTTGTAGGTATTGTGGGCTTTTAACCATGCCCACCTCACGCTCATCACATTCACTAGTTCGTGGGCTTGCCTTTCAAAAATCCTTTGTTATCATTGGTAAATGCTTTACATTTGTCCCTCCTTTGGCGGTTTTGTTACCGCCTTGCAGACTGCCCCTGTTACATGGATAATTGCATGATTGCCAGTACATTTGACTGCAAGCGACTCCTTTTTCTTTTTGTGTCTCTCCCTCCTGCTCATGCTCATGGTGGCCATGGCGCTTTTAATCGGCTAGGTTATGTCAAGTGTTTAACTTTTCATTTTCTATTTCACTGGCAAGAAAAGTCCAGTTTAGAATTTACAACGCAAATAGCTCTTACTTGGGCAAACGCAAGAGACCCATTGCATTGCAAATGCTTGTTTGGGGTGGCATTGTTATGTATCTCTGAGACAACTATTTTTAAACAGTAAAACTTGATGGATACATGTTTTTTAGCTCGCAGTAAAATTATGTTTGAACATATCCATTGTTGTCCTCGTCACCCACTTTTGCACTGCACAGGGAGGTTACAATTTAATGATTAAGGTTCATGTCAAATGGTAGGATTTTGTCTGTGCCAGGTGGGAGTTCATTATTCGGCGAATTCATGGCAGGCGTGAATTGAGCTTTAAATGTATAGGTACATCTGAATGGTTTAAATTCGTTTTTAATATTCTTGTATTTGTTATTGAAGAAGAAGAACTGTGGTACAAAGCATTTTTATCTTTTTTGGGAAGATGCTAATAAATCATTCATTCTAATCTGGTTTAGCTGTGATTAGTTCATATTAAAAACTTTTGTTCTTTTTCAACTTTTGGGGCAGGCATCAACGGAAAATCAGTCACTTAATCCAAAGAGAAAATGGAAACCTTATTGGACAAACCCAATTGATGCACATGACACTACGAATCTCTTACCAGATCAAACTTGTTTTGCATTCACACTAACCCACACAAAACTCTTCTGAATTCAACATCGAACAAATGTTATGACAAGGCTGCAGGCTGTGATTATAAACCATTTAATTATAATACCGGAGGCTACCGTTATGTATAAACATGTTATTGCTGCCCCAACATGCAGCCCTTTGAAGAACATTTATTAAATCATAAAACGTGTTAGAAATGGGGTCTTTGGTTGGCAGTCAGGTTACCCCCTGTCCAAGCAAGGACCCTCACTCTAGTCAGGGTAAAGGAGAATCACCCTCAGTTAACGCCTGCTCACCCCCTTGGTAGCTTGGCACAAGCAGGCAGGCTTAACTTCAGAGTCTAGGTGTAAAGTATTTATACCAACACACACAGTAACTCCGTGAAAACACTACAAAATGACACGACATAGGCTTAGAAAATAGGTAATATTTATCTAAATAAAACAAGATCAAAATGACAAAAATCCACCATACACAAGAGAAGTTATGAATTGAAAAGCAAGAAAGAGTCTTAAATCGTTAGGAAACTGTGCTAACGCTGTTAGCCTGAAAACAGTTTCTGGGTTGCATCAAAATAACACCGCAGGGGCGAGTGTGTGTCGGAAAAGGCCAGCGATGTGTTGATTTCTCACTCGCAATCGAGACCGTGCGTCGTTCCTCCTCCGGTCGGGTCAGTGTGCGTCGTTTTTCCTCTCCGCAGGAGACCGATGCGTCGATCCGGACAGGCACTTCGGGTCCGGGCAGGCTTTGCGTTTTTTTCTCCACCCAGCAAGGTTTGCGTCGAAAACCATGCTGCACGGTATCAGAAAAACTGCCCTATATGGGTTGCGACGTTATCAGCCTCCGTCAGCAGGTGTTGCACGTCGTTTCTCCAGCTGCGTGCGTCGATCTTCCAGCCGCGATGCAGATGGAGCATTGATATCAGCGTTGAGCCCAGCTGCGCGTATTTTCTCAGCAGCATCTCGGAAGGTGCGTTAAAAATGTACCCCGCACTACGGTCTGTGCGTTGATTTTCAGTCATGGTATGCCAGCTTCACCTTTCAATGCCCCAGGAACTGGATAGGGCACTACTTAGCAGGGCAGGAGTCTCAGCTTAGAGTCCAGGTGCTGGCAGGGCAAGCTCAGGACAAGGCCTTGGAGATTTCTTCACAAGCAGGAATGCACAACAAAGTCCAGTCTTTGTCCCCGTGTACAGGCAGAAGCAGCAACAGCAGGATAGCTCCACAAAGCACTGTTATAGGTAGGGCAGCACTTCTCCTCATCTCTTCAGCTCTTCTCCAGGCAGAGGTTCCTCTTGATTTCCAGAAGTGATCTAATTTTTCAGGGGTTTGGGTACTCTTCTTATACCCATTTTGGCCTTTGAAGTAGGCCTTCTTAAAAGGAAAGTCTCTCTTGTTTGTGAGATCCTGCCTTGTCCAGGCCAGGCCCCAGACACACATCAGGGGGTTGGAGAATGCATTGTGTGAGGGCAGGCACAGCCCTTTCAGGTGTAAGTGACCACTCCTCCCCTCCCTTCTAGCACAGATGTCTCATCAGGATATGCAGGCTACACCCCAGCTCCCTTTGTGTCACTGTCTAGAGAGAACCCAACTGTCAAACTAACCCAGGCAGGGAATCCACAAACAGGCAGAGTCACAGAATGGTTTAAGCAAGAAAATGCCTACTTTCTAAAAGTGGCATTTTCAAACACACAATCTCAAAGCCAACTTTACTAAAATATGTATTTTTAAATTGTGAGTTCAGAGACCCCAAACTCCACATATCCATCTGCTCCCAAAGGGAATCTACACTTTAATCATATTTAAAGGTAGCCCCCATTTTAACCAATGAGAGAGATAGGCCTTGAAACAGTGAACAACAAATTTGGCAGTATTTCACTGTCAGGATATATAAAACATGAGTATATGTCCTACCTTAAACATACACTGCACCCTTCTCATGGGGCTACGTAGGGCCTACCTTAGGGATGTCTAATATGTACGAAAAGGGAATGTTTAGGCCTGGCAAGTGGGTACACTTACTAAGTCGAATTGGCAGTTTAAAACTCACACACAGACACTGCAGTGGCATGTCTGAGCCATGTTTACAGGGCTACTAATGTGGGTGGCACAACCAGTGCTGCAGGCCCATTAGTAACATTTGATTTACAGGCCATGGGCACCTCTAGTGCACTGTACTAGGGACTTACCAGTAAATCATATATGCCAATCATGGACAGCCAATTACATACACATTTTATATAGGAGCACTTGCACTTTAGCACTGGATAGCAGTGGTAAAGTGTCCAGAGTAACGAAAACAGCAAAAACAGAGTCCAGCACACATCAACAACCTGGGAAACAGAGGCAAAATGTTACGGGAGACCACACCGAGGATGCCAAGTCTAACAACGCATATTCCAAGTTGGAATCTTCAGAGTATATATGTCTTTGTCACATAATCACAGTCCTCTTTTATTGGCTGCTCCCGACAAAGATAAGTACTGTTCTTCAATATATATTTACTTATTTTGTTTCTATTATCACCTTTACTACTTATAGTAGGTGTTTTCCTGTGTTCTTGCCCCTCCAATGTATGGTCCAGTTTCCTTGTTTTTTCCTTTTTTCTTTACATTTCTTTTAGTGCATAGCGCTCCTAATATAACTGTTTTGACCTTTTAGCCTCTCACGGCTCTTCATGCTAAACAGTGGTTTCTAATCCCCTATCTTGGCTGAGCACCGCAAAGGCGGTTCAGGGTGAATGGATGAATATGTGTTTGATACCCAAGAGACCCTAGAGACTTAATTACTCAATGATGATCTATAACAGCCTTCTAACTCAGAGGCAATTACAGACCCTCTGGGTGCAGATATGTTTAATCCCAGCCTAATTAGATACCCCCATGGCTCAGATTGGTGGTCAGTGGAGCATGGTACTACATTTAGTAAGTATGTGTTCAGAACATCCCTTGATAAGGAGACTAGTAATTTAATGAGGGCTGAATGTCCAAGACCTTTCCATGATAATACATTGAGAATTACTCCCACCCTTGATCCCAAACTAATAACCTTTTGTTTTCAATTGGGAAAGGACCCAAGGAAAGTTCTTGAACATTGCCTTAAGCAGTGCCAAGACAAATTATTGGACATATTTGGCCCTTTACCTAAAATTTTGGACATGACAGAAGAGGCAAATTATAGATGTGAACATCGTGAGAAGTTTGAGCTAACACGCTATTTGCTTACTTGGGAATGCAAAAGCCGGGCTTATAACAGAAAGTAGGAAAGGCATCCTAATGAGGATGAACCGTAAATAACCTTAAGTAACCAATTAGGATCACCTAGGGCCAGTAAGGAGGCCCCAGGTGATCCTAATTGGTTACTCTTTGGCAAACATGTTGTTAAGTCCCTGGGCAAGTATGTATCCACGCTTACTGCCTTTATCAGAGCCCAGCTATGCTGCAAGTTTTAGCGTTAGAGTTTTTAGATGGGCCGACAGGAGGGGACTGACTGTCAGCCGAGGATTGCAAAGGTCCCAATTCTACTACCAAGAACGATGAGTTTATGGATGGAACGTTCCTTCCAACAAGGGCTTCTTCCCTCAGAACAGATGAACCCCCCTCATGGTTCAGGAGATCGAGGCAAGCTTCAATATTTTGAGTGATCTTCCCAAGCAGGTACTGGGTTTTACAGACCATAAGAGGGTTCAAAATAGACTTTTAGGAAACACATTTTAAAATAATTCAACTAAGGGAGTTAGTATTAAACAAAGAAAAAATGGCTTTGGTAGATTCATAGGTTTCCCTGATGTTACACAAGGATGCAATTTCCAGGGTTACCGACTCAGAACAGGGCTTTGTGAGTACTTTCTTTCTGGTAAAGAAAAAACACGAAGGGTACCGCCCTTAATAAATCTGAAGGAACATTTTTAGTATACAGACATTTCAAGATAGAGGTGATCCATCTTTTACAAAACGTTTTACAGAAGGATTGGCTAGTGAAGTTAGATCTGAAATTAACTTGAATGGAGTTTCTGTGTAGGATAACCACTCCACTCCCCCGTAATTTACCCTCTTTGTCAAGACGTGTTATTGACACAACAAATGTATGTCTGACACTTGTGCAGCCAACAAGGTACTGCCCTTGTCAATGTTTCCATCGGTAATACAAACAAATACACTGTAGACTGCAGGTGCACGAGGATAGGGGGGACCAACCACCTCAGTCACTTAATGGGAGATAGCAGTCCGTTGTCGTCATAACAATATTCAACAATGAAACTCAGCACACCAAAAAATGAACATGAAGTTCTAATGTTAAAGATAAACATTTAGTCGATATTCACTTCTGCAAGGTAGACAGTGGATCAGTATTTTCTGTTGCACAATATATTTTTATTTGTTGTAGGAACAGGGATTTTCATTGTAGCCTACAAACATATTAATTGTCATTAGTGTATTTAATTCCTTTGGAACTTCTTTAGGACTACATGGCATAAATACACATAATTTACTATGTACATAAACTTAAAACAAAATTGACACAACGCTTAAAAATAACAAATTATATCACTGGTTACATCAATACAGCCCAGCAGAACATATGCTTGCCTTATTTCTCATATTATATTATTTCACATAGGTTTTGTTCCTATATGACCAAGATGCTCCAGTTTTTTCTGGTTTGAGAAACGCTGATCAAACTCTCCATGCACTCTACTATGCAAGACAACATATAACTAGAATAAAGTACATAGCCCCTCATTTCGACCTCGGCGGTCTTTTTACAAGACCGCCGAGGTACCGCCGTGCTGAAGACCGCCAGTGCAGGCGGTTTTCTGCACAGCGTATTATGACTGCTGGCAGCCCTCTGCCCTTTTTCGGACGGAGAGCCGCCAGCAGCCATACTGGCGGTTGGCGTTGAAGTGGAGGCTGCTCCACCTCCACCGCCATGTCATCAGAACACCGCCCACCGAATCACGTCCCATGATTCGGTGTGGTGGTGTTCTGGTGACGGGAGCTGGCGGCAGAGCTGCCCTCATGGATCCCGTTCCCTCCCGGAGGATCACCGGACAAGGTAAGGTGATCGTCCTTTAGTGGAGGGGGTTTGGGGGGTGTTGTGTGCGTGCATGGGGGTGTGCGTGTGAGTGTGTAGAGGAGGTGTGTGAGTGCATGTATGCATGCGGGGGTGCTGTGTGTTTGGAAAATGTCTGTGTGTATGTCTGTGTGTATGTGTGCATGTATGTGTGAGTGTATGTTGAGGTGTTGTGTGAGTGTGCGTGTAGGGGGGTGTGTGTGCCAATGTGGGGGGGTGTGGGGAGGGGGATCCTACCACCTTTGGGGGGCGGTAGGTGGGTCATGGGTTTGGGGGGAGGACTCTGGTGAGGGGGTGGGGGAGACCCCTATCAGCGCCAGGGGACATATTCCCTGGCACTGATAGTGCCTACCGCCATGGATTGTGTGGCGGTACAGAACCCCACAAAATCCATGGAGGTATGCGGGGTTGTGATACCTCCAGCAGTGTAGTGAAGTCCGCCGGGCTGGAGACAAAGGGGGTTATTCTAACTTTGGAGGAGGTGTTAATCCGTCCCAAAAGTGACGGAAAAGTGACGGATTTACCACCAGCCGTATTACGAGTCCATTATATCCTATGGAACTCGTAATACGGCTGGTGGTATATCCGTCACTTTACCGTCACTTTTGGGACGGATTAACACTCCTCCAAAGTTAGAATAACCCCCAAAGTCTCCAGCCCAGCGGTCTTTACCACCCTGGCGGTCGGAATGGAGAAGTGGCGGTTTTGCATGGCGGTCACCGCCATGCTTGTAATTTTAATTTTTGTTTCCCGTCGGCCTGTTTGCTGTATTACCGGCACTTCTCCACCGACCACCAGGGTCGTAATGAGGGCCATAATGTGCTGTACAATTTATAGGTTGAAAATATGTTAGTTGTTTTCTTGCTCAAGAGAAACCCACATAGACATTCACTAAAGTATACCATAGTCATGACCAGTCATATAGTTCTGGATACTTGGAAGCTTACCAATGTGATATAATCAAGGGCGTTTTTATCCATTTAAATATATTATGAAAATCCATTTGTTATCCTGGATAATAATCAATATGCATATAATATTTCCTAAAAAGCAAGTAAGGTATATGCTCCATGTCATATCATGATTATGAACGAATCAAAAAAATGTGTAAAAAAAAACACAAAGATATGCTAAATATCTCAAAAGCATACCTTATCTCAGAGTGAAACACCCCATACTGAATAAACTTGGTGTCCAAGTAAGACTGTTTTTATAAAGCTGTTTCTTGGATGCTTTACTGCATTCGGAAAAAAATGATTGAACAATCTATGTAGTTGCGAAAAAATAAAACTCCTGCACTAACAGCAAATTACTGATGCAGATATCCATAGTCATGCCCCAAAAAAGGTGAAAGAGATCTAACTCCAAGTAGTTCATGATGCTAACATATGTTGCCCAACCAATAGTATTATAGTGTGCTTTTTACATTGTGATACCTACGTTTGTGATGGCAAATTAACGCAGTACTATCACCATATGCCATTAGTGTCTGTCCGATTTTAGTTATAAAACTGATGAGAATTGGACGATTACACAAATATAAACGTGGTATGTGTAAACTTCACAATACTCCAACTAAGTGGAGGAAGTGGAGAAAAAGGGGAGATGAACACCAACCAGCTTGAATGCAATTTTACAAGCAATATGTCCTGCATCTCAAAGAGAGATTTATCATCCAGCGAATATAGCCATAAGCTACCAAGCTCATAATGCAGGTATGTCCCTAGACATATTGTCAGCATTCAGTTTGGGCACTGTGTTGCTAGCCGCTCACCATGCTAATGTTGGAGTCATTTGGTGAAGTCATTTTGACAGGTCTTTTTTAACTTGGTAGTCTTCTCTGTTTCTGAATGGTTATTTAAGCTGACTGGTTTAGCCTGTATGTGGATCATCCAGTTTCCAGCAATGTCTCTCAGGTCCTTCCATACTTTATGTTCCTGTCTTGCTGACAACCAGGAGTCAGATAATAAATTGGTACATGAGATTATATGATGGGTTGGATTATATCAAATTGATAAGAGGGGGACTGTCATAAAGTCAGGAGTAACTGGGCTCTATGTTGTGGTTAAAGGTCGAAGGCAGAAGACATGGTAGACATACAGGGTCATTACGAGTTTGGCAGTCCCTCTGCAGGACCGCCAAAGTCACAGGGAGGACGCCACCACTATAGCGGTAATGTCCCCACTGTGCGTATTACAGTGTTCCCGCCGGGCTGAAAGATGGGAACATTGTAAAACGCGTTCCCGCCAGTCAGTCCTGCAGGAACCATGGGACGAAATAGGACTTGGCTCTCATAGGACTCGACTCCCTTAAGGGAGCCAAGTCCTATATCATGGCACAGAGGGGGCCGTCCAGCACCCTCTGAATGCGCATTGTCTTCAAAATCAGACAGTGCTCATTCCGAGGGTGCTGGGTAGGTGGACCCCGGCACTGGCATTCTGACAGCCTTTTCATGGCAGGGTCCCCGCCATTAAAAGGCTGGCAGAAAGTGGGGTTGTAATCAACTAGATGGCACTGAGTTCAGGACACCATGGCCGATTACCAACCTGACCGTCGCCTCCCCATCAGGATTTGTGACCCTGGCAGGGAGAGCAGTTATTAGGCGGGTCCACCTGCCTAAGTTGTAATTGGACTTTCAGATCACTTGGGGTGCTGCAGACCGACAATCCAAGAATGTGGCGGTCCTTGGACCACCACACTCGTAGCGAGACCCATAGCTTACTATGTCTATGAAATTTGGAGAACTGTTATTAGTGTTTCTAATGTCATTAGGCAGCTTGCAGTGCTTCTGGTGCAGAGTGCTTGTGAGTATTTTTAGTCTTACTTTTAGAGGCATACCTTATGCAGGGGATCAAAAAGTTATTATATTCAATCCGTATTTTGAGGTCATTGCAAAGGCTGTGTTGGGGTAGTGCCCCAATTTGCATTGATTGCCCGTGTCTGTTGTTTGCCATAGTGAGTTGGTCAAGACTATTCCATAGCTCTACAGTGTGCCTAAACTAGTAGAAGGCCAACACCATTACAGAGATTTTTGGGGGCTCCAGTGCATCTGTGAGGTTTGGTCTGGTGGTGGAGGGGATGCTTGGAGTCCTTTGGTGTCCTCTGGGAGAGGAGGGAGGTAAGGCAAGGCTGTGTGATTGCACCTTTCCTTTTCACACTTCACATCAACCACTCGGAGAGGGAATTGGTTCAAACATGCATGGACCTGGCCCAGTTTTGACAGCACACCATTTCAATTCTGCTGTATGCAGGCAATGCTGTCCTTATGGGGCGCACCCCGCTAGCACTGCAGCACCTCCTAGATTGATTGTCAACCTTTTTGAAGGGGTTGGACCTCGAAGTTAATATTAGTAAAATTGTTATGTCTTGTAGCCCTAAACGTGCAGTTAAATAAAAAAATATTTTTTGCACTCTAAACTCATTCAATCTATGAACAACTTCAGTTATCTTGGTCTTGTTTTTAATTTCTCTGGGTCTTGGCACCAGCAGTTGTAGACCAGAAACAGTGAGTTTGTGCAGAGCACCAATGCCTTCTTCCGACTTGCCGCTAAACTAGAATGGAGAGCTCTACGTCATATTTTAGCAATCTATCAGGGGAAATGCCTAACAATGGCTACCTATGGGGCTACAGTTAACTGAAAACAGGTTCGTCTATCGCTTGCTTTCTCAGCCCATTACACTATCACTTTTATTTGCCTGCATGACTTGGGGCTAATCCCCGTGGAGGACAAAATATGGACCCGCCCCGTTATTAGGAGGTGACGAGTCTGGACCAATGAGGCACTGGCACTAAACAGAGCGATCATTGAAAATTGTTTGTCACTTGATCAGGGCCTTGAAATCCCTTGGCTGTGGAAGATTAGGAATATGACTTTGGTTCTGTCTCGATTCAAGCTGTTTGACAATTTGTCATCCCTCTTCTCCTCTTACTAAAGGATTCTGAGGGTCATTTTACTCAAAGTAAGGGGCAGCAAGTTGGGACTAAGTTAAAACCTTGCCCTGGGTCATATCTTATGTCTCTGGCCACGTTGGACAGCCCAAAGCCATTTATGCCACTCAATGCCCAGCACTACCAGAATTTCCTCCTTTTGAGGTTCAGACTCGGTTTATTGGCTAGTGACATTCCTTATTGCAGTAGTTGGGAGTGTTACCTGAATTCCTGCACCTGTGACTTAATCTGTTCACATGGCACTTAACATGTAGTGTTTTTTCTAGTATTTCAGCTAAAACAAGATCAGGTATAATTTAAGTTCCTTTGAACAAACTATTCCTAAGACATTGCATGCAGGCCCCTTATTTTCTTCAACCTCCAGCCACTGATGAAATTATAGCAACGGTTTATACCTATCTCAGATTGATAGCAAAGATCAGGAGGAATCATGGGCCTATTGGGGAAGTGACTTCTGAGTCTTTCATCGACAAATGACTCAGAATAACATGATGATGCAGCCCTGTGTCAGCCCAGTATGGCGATCTTTCTCCCCTTTGTCATGCTTACACTATGGTATCTGTTGGTAGGGTCTCTTGCACAGGGGAGTTTTGATCTTGATTTTGCACTTTTTATTATTTTATTAATGTTTTCACAGACTTGTGTTCTGCAAAGTGATGATTTTATTATTTCTTACCAAATTTTCTTGTTTGACAATTTGTCATCCCTCTTCTCCTCTTACTAAAGGATTCTGAGGGTCATTTTACTCAAAGTAAGGGGCAGCAAGAGTTAGTTTCCTTTTGGTATCCCTCCTTAGCCCTCCTCAGCCCTCCTCACTTCATAGGATTGTGGCCCTCTTCTTCTCTTATACGTCTTCAGACGTCAGCATGTGGTTTTGGGCCCTTGCATTGTGGTTCTCCTACTAAGACCGCCAAGAGGGTTGTTACTTTAACTATGCCTTTCTTTAATTTCTGCTTGAGTTTACATCTGCATAGAGCTCAAATACTGGTGCTTCTCTTAATACATATCTGACATTTTGAAGTGGTAATCATGTCGGCAGGAGCGTATGGCGGACCCTTAGTTGAGGTTCTTGTTCTCCTTGTGGGGTTAGGATTTTTAGATGATATGGTGGGTTTGGTGCCCATTTTGTTACCGGTTAAAATCTGGTCCACCGCAGAGTTGATTTTTACTCTTAGGATCCTGGAAGATTGCCTCAAACTAAGTTACCCATCAGTCATCCCTGGATTAACTACGTAAAAAGTACTCTTTGGGATTTATACCTGAGCAGTCTTTTTGATACTCCAGACAGGATTAGCCTGCACACTAAGGCTCAGGTTAAGGAAATGTATCTTGCCCATAGAGAAAGGCTAAGACTTGTGAAAGCTGTTGATAGTGTTTCAGTTCAACTGTATATTGCACTGTCTACATGTTATGGTATGGAACCTTATTTAATGTGGATAAAGGGCACAGAACACAGGTTTTACTTAACGTGGCTCAGAGCCAATGCGATTCATTTCCTATGCGCTTTTCTTGTGGCGGGGTCCTGGTTTGCTTCACTACCCTGTTGCCCGTATGATGGAGCCTCAAAGCAGTCAACTAAACACTTTATGCTGTTTTGCACTCTGTATTTTTAGAACACATCTTTTACCCCTATTTTTAGTGGTAAGTGTGTTTTAACACATCAAGTGGGTCTAAGATTTTACAATGCCTAGAGTCGCCGGACATTTGTTTTGCAGTCTTGCCTTGAAACTAATGGAGAAAATATGGTCTATGATTTAGAAAGGGCATCTTTTAATCCACTTATGTATTTATTATTTATTGTTTTATGATATTGCTTTGCTGTTTTATGTGTTTTTATCTTATGCTTTTATGGTCAAAATTCAGACCGAATAGAGATTTACTTGAATGTAATAATCTCGGGTAGTAATGGCAAGAAAAAATGCTCCTCCTGGTTGTGTCCAATTTGGTTAAGTTAATATAATACTCCAAATGTGGCGCAAGTGGTCTAGTGCCCTACCACCCCAAGGCATATGAATGATGTATACGGGTATACACCATGTACAATCAAAGATAAGACCACAGCACACAAAACCAGTATAGTAGTATAGTACAAGTGCAAACTTCGGAACAACAGATCCCTTGATGAGTGAAACAGTACTCTTCTTTGTGTTCCACAAAGATGTTTATTAGGATCAGTAGTTGGATTAGACACAGCCAATCAAGCACAGACAAAACGTATTTCGTCACACAGTGACTTTTTCAAGGCTAGACTGTAGACGACTAGTCAGGATATCCACCCGAAAAAGATGGAATGAGGGAGCTGAATTTGTATCCTAATTAGATGAGTCAAGAGGTAAGTCATTCCGGTGTCCTATAGTATAAGGACACCCAGGGTAATGTGTACCATAAGAACAAATAGAAGACACGTCCTAAATGAGCGAGGAATAGGGGACCTTGGTGAGCCCTCCGGTTGTGCTGAGAGATTTACTTGAATTGCCTTGCCTTTCCTTTCCCCGAATATCGGCTCAGATTACGTGCTGTCTTTATTTGGATGTCATGGACCGAGGATTGCCAAGGCATGATAGTGCACCTGCATAAACTTTTTTTGTTATATACTGTTCTAGGTATATTTGGACATTAAATATTCTTAATGTTTTTTTTTCTTTTATTGTACTTTTATGGTCTATTTATTTAGATGGAATAAAGTTTATTCTTATTCTGATTCTGAACTAGTAGAATTTGTCGATGCTGTCTGCCAGGGTCAGCAGTTGATGTCATTATGTTAGGAATAAACAGATTTGAATCTCTTTTCGGAACTTTAAATGTTTCTGGATGCTTTGAATCTTGACAGACAATGAGATGCAGATCTGAGCAGCTTGTATCGACAAAGTGGAGCCTCCTATAGATTTCTAATGATAGGGGCTTGTGGGTATATGTGGTGTTTACCTGGGGCGCAGTGTCCTTTTGTGTTTGTATTGTTTAAATTTAACTTGATGTATAGTGCTCATTTGGTGGGTATGTGGATGATGCAAACATCTTTGAACATTAATTTTCTAGCAAGAGGTACCCAGAAAAGTGTTTTCAGGACTGACATTATGAGTTTGCTGGAGTGAAGGCACATGCAGGGCCAGCTTTTGACAAGGCCTAGTTGGACCAAGCTCAGGGTGCCAATCTTCAGAGGCATGCACAGAGCTGTGTGTATTAAAGTTATGCAAACAGCAGGGTCCTTCTGACATGGCTAAAGTGGTTTTAATTGTTTATTAACAAGTCACAGGTGTTATTGACACTCCTTTAGCTCCCTTCCTTGCCTTCCTCCCTCTCTCACCCTGCTCACCCACACTACAAAAAACCCCTCGCCAGTGTGATGGAGCTAATGTGTGGGTGATTCAGATGAGTCAGGGTAGGTCCAGAATGTTTGATTTCAGAGGCCAGTTACTGCCCAGCCAGGGACTGACCAGAGAACACAAAAGAGTTCTCTGCTGCCCCATTGTATTCACCACCAGCAGCATCATGGGTGCAAAATGTCTTTCTGCCTAGGGGGGTGTGCTGGCAAAGCCGGCCCTGGCAGATGAGTAGTCCTTCTGTAGCTTTACGGATTCATTGAATGTTGTTTATGATGAAGCGGGAGGCACAAATGTATAGGCTGTTGGCAAAGTCAAGTTTGGAAGGGAGGAAATTATAGTTTGTAGTTTTTGTTGATCTGAGGTATGGGAAGATACGTCAGAGAATTTACAATATGTGGAAGTTACTCCTTCAGCCCTCATTGTCGTGTGGTATCAGGGGCACATCTAAATCCATGTTTACTACCAAGTATCTAGCTTCTCGCCAAGTAGCTGGTGGGGAACCAAGTTACTTGTGTCATATATCCATAGACTAGTGCTCGTGGTATTGTTTACAAGTCATGCTCTGAGCCATTGTGGCATTGAGCTTTAGGTGGTTAATCCTCACCCATGCTTCTAAGGCATGAAGGCAGTTGCTACATCTTGACTTGTAGAGGTCTGAATGATCTTCTATTTTTAGAAATATGTCTAGAAAACATTCTTGTTCATGGAGATTGTGTTGAAGAGCAGGCAGTTTAGCTACTCTGTTTTGTCCTCTTGTATTGAAAATGCATCAATAATACAGGACCTGGTGCAGAAGAAGAGAGGGCATGGGCAGATTGCTAGGGGTCAAAGGGTGGGCTTCTCTGCCTAAAGCCTGGAGTAGGTTTAATGAGTGGGTTATGGAACTGAGGTGTAGAAGGAGGAGGGCAGGCTTGGGGAAATGGGTATTAGTAAAAGAATTAGTGGCTCTGGCTGTTGTCTTAGTTGGATTGATGAGGGAATTTGTGCATTAAAGAACCCAGGTGTAGGAGAAGGTGAGAGGGAGAGAGGGAGTGAGAAGTATGAGTAAGGGGCCAAAGGGAGGGCTTCTCTGGCTGTAGTCTGAGGTAAAATTGGAGGGTGGACTTGTATTTTAGAGAACGTTGGTATTAGAGGTGTGGGTCTGGTTGTGAAGGCTGTTTGACTCCTGTGGCTTGTTGAATGCTCCAAGCGTGCATGAATGTATTATCTAGCATTTTTGTTGGCCCTTAGGAAACTAAAATAGCACATCATTGAACAAAGAGCTAAAGTTAGGATGTGAACAAGCACATTTGTTCTACTTAAACCTCATGGAATGGAAATGTGTAATTAAGCAGCTTCCCTTGTTTGGGCCTCAGTATAACTTCTGTCACAATGAGTGTAGTCTCATGTAGGTCTGGCATGACAAATGTAGAAGCAAGCTTCTGAATTTGGTGATATTATTTGTTGCACTACAGCAAATGCACTTATTCCCCTATGTGAGGTACGGTAGATATGTGCTATATTGCTATATTTCCATATATATATATATATATATATAAAGCCACCAAATTAGAGTGTAATTATTTTATTTAGAGCCAAATATATTTAAAAACAACAGCCTGCCAACACTTGTTTTGTGACAAGTGCTGTTGAAAATTAAAAATAAATGATATAACTCTTAATATGTGGCATAATTATAGAAACATCTTAATTGTTGATTACATATGACTCATAAAGATACAATTCATTAATACTACTATTCCGTATTAAACATATATGTGCTGTACAGTTCAATGTACAATGGTCATTATTAAATACAAACCCCAAACTAAAACAGAATTGCGCGGAAAACTAATGCAGGGCTTAGACTCATTTGAAGAAGGTATCTCTAGACAAATAGGTTCTGGGGAATCCACTTGACTGAGTACTAGGAGTGAATCCAGTGAATATATGGATAGGAGTAACAGCGAGAGTTAATCAAAGGAATCTGAGTGTGGTATTATGAATAGGTACTGCGCCTTACACAGGGGGCGGGGGAACATCTTGATTGAAAGCAGAAATCGTGGGGATAAACCTGTAATGAACATTCAGGAAACTGATCTGGTGAATGGAGCTAAGGCTATTAGTAACAGAGAGCGGAACGTGGCATCCAGTACATGGGGTTCTTCAAGTCTTAAGGGTCTACCTAATCAGAATAAAGTGCTGTCCTGGAATGTGGCTGGGATCAGCACACTGTTATCCGAATCGGATTAGGAATAGTTCATAGATGGTCACAATATTTTTCTCTTTTAGGAGACCTGGTGCTCTGTTCCTATTTTAGGAATAATGTTTCTGCTTTTTGCACTAAGGCTGTCCATTCAGGTAGAGGAACACCATTGGGGGTTTTAGCCATTTGGGTTAAAATATCGCTACAGTGTAAAATCCCTGTTGGCTCTCCAGATGTATTTGTGGTCAGATTGGACCTTCCTCCAGGTGCCTCTTTGGAAATACTTTATGGATATAATCGGGTGGAAGTACATAATGGTGAATCCATATCGATAAACATGCTTGAGTACACTCCTTCCCTGGTCACTTATAAAAGAAACATAATAGTAGTCACATGCTTTAATACTACTATTGAATCTCTCTGGTGACCACTTCCCTAGATTTAACATCTGAACAGTATATCCAATGGAGGATCCCACTGTTAGAGCTTTCCCCAGTAAAAAAGACACCAAAGGCAGCACAAGTGCTGGTGTTAACGTTAAACTGTGACTTAACAGCAGCCAACGGGAGAACGCCCACTGATAGAGAACGTATGATCACTTTTAATTGACTGGGCCACTCTAGCCGAATTGGTTATTTTTTAGTGGATTTAAAACTTTGACCCTTTTTGTCTGATGTGATTGTGTTGGATATGGCGGACAGTGATCATAACACCTTAAGCCTGACTTTAGTGGGTAGCCTAGTGAAGAAACCTCCTGTGATATGTAGTGTTAATATTGGGGATATTTCCTACACTAACAGTGGAAAGGCCTTTCAGTGGGGTTGGATAGTCAAGCACCAAGAAGCATTAGAATCAGTCATCAGGAAAGTCAAGACAGAAGTAGAGAAATTAAAAGATTCCCTCCCCCTCCCCGAGTGCAGAATAACAGCATTAGTGGAGGACCATGAAGTATTTTTTTCACAAATCAGAGAGCTTTTGGCGCAGGGCAAAAGGGTTGATAAGAACAATGTAAAGGAGGCTCCATACCAGAACAACACATGCAGGACTGCAAAAGCAGATTTAAAAGTGTCAGTTAAATCCAAATGTAGGAATCATTTGGTGAGATGTAGAAAAGCACATAGGAGGAAGTTGACCGATGCAAGAGAGACTGGGAGAATACTTTATGGAAAAATTAGAACGGATCAAGGTTATTTAGGGAAACCAGCTACAGTGAGTGTGTATAGATACCCAGAGAGATCTGGAATTATTTATCAAACCCCAAGAATGGGTAGCCCATTTTAGTAATTTACACACGAGTAGGGAGGAACTATGCTGGGACAGTGAAGATTTGCTGATGACTTCTAACCTGGGAAATCAAAATGATCTTGCATTTGGTTTAAGCAAAACCTTGGTGGCCATTAAGCCTAGTCTAGCATCCAGAGCTCCTGGGCCCAGCAAGATACCTAATGACCTCTATCTGACACATCCAAAAGTGTGAGGCTCCTATATTAACGTTACGGTCAATTGCAGATCTCCAGGGTATAAACATTTCTCTATCCTGGAAAATTGCAGAGATCATAAAGATATATAAGAAGGGACCATGAAACGCCTCAAGCAACTATCGGCCAATCAGCTTGATAGATGCTTTGCAAAAGGTCTTTTAGAAACAGGTGCTCGCTCATCTCCAGGAGTGAATTCAAGATAATGATGTGCAAATGGATCTTCAGGCAGGCTTTAGGAGCTGTGTTAGTATTAATAGACTATGGGGGTTATTCCAACTTGGGAGGAGGTGTTAATCCGTCCTAAAAGTGACGGTAAAGTGACGGATATACCACCAGCCGTATTACGAGTCCATTATATCCTATGGAAGTCGTAATACGGCTGGTGGTATATCCGTCACTTTTAGGACGGATTAACACCTCCTACAAAGTTGGAATAACCCCCTATATTTTTTGTTTTAACTGTCTTTACTGGAAGGCTTCAGTAATCAATGGGGCAAATTACACGTTACCTTTGTTGGTTCAGATACAGTCTTTGACCTGGTCCCTAGGGGTAAGCTGTGGAAGGTTTTGGATGTGATGGGCATTCCTCCAAACCTGTTGGCCATCCTCGTGCGACTACACTCAGAACATCTTGCCAACGTTAGGTGGGGGAAACAAGGTCAACTAACTGACACAATTAGGGGTACTCGTGGAGTAAGACAGGGTTTTACTCTTGCCCCTTTCTCTGTTTTCTTTGTATATAAATGGTGATGTGGAATGTTTAATAAGAATGGCTCTAATTCACCAAAAATGGGTGAATGAAGGGTGGCCACCTTTCTTTTTGTGGACAACACCCTATTGCTTTCAGAATCCCCACAGGGTTTACAACACTTGTTAACTAATTTTAATGTTTTTTGTGCATAGCACTGGTTAGAGCTAAATAGCTCAAATACGAAATGGAAAATATTCAGTCATACAAAGCAAAAATATTGTAAGAGTCATATGCATGGGTGCAAGGATCTAATAGAACAGGTTTCAAATTTTGATTACTTGGGAGTAAGATTAACACCACATCTAAATTGGGCTTTTGTGACTACAAAAAAAATAATTATTATTAATCTACTACACAGAGAACATTCTAAAGGTTCATTAAATGACTGTATCTCAGAAGGTTGCACCAGCCCTAGATATATATATATATAATGTTAAGGCATTGGTGTCAGCTCCGTATGACTCAGAAATTTGGGGGGGTGCAAACATTTATATTTTGTCAATGGTTGGAAATATGTTTTTAAGATCTCTTAAGGGACTTCCATCAAACACGCCAATGACTCCTTTTTTGGGGGGATTTGGCAGTAAGGAGAATTATTCATAAAGTTGAGTATAGGTTGTTGATCTACTGGTATCAACATTAGACCTCAACAGCTTAAGAATCATATTGAGATGGCTTGAGAGATCTTATATCTCCTGCTTGTGTCTGGAAAATGGCTGAGTCCTGTTAAATAATTATTAGTGAATTTGGGTGGGTCTGGAGGTATTTTGGTTATCCCCAGAGAATTTAAGCTCAGTCTCTAAAGCAGACTTAAAAGAATTGTAGTGAGAATTTGTGGTCGCTCAAACTGTTTGTAATTGTGATAGAGCATTGACAATGGAATTTATAGGTTTTAAGGCACTTCCACAGTATACATCTACTATTGATAATATAACGCCTCCTCTTGCACGCAAATTGTATATACATTTTAGGTACAAATCTCCACCCACAAAATTGTTCTGTAGTGAGAGGGCTGATGCTGCCCCAAAGGGAGATCTTTGCCCTGCCTGCAAAGGGGATTCTGAATGTATAACACACATTCTCCTGCAAAATGGATAGTCTCCCTCTGTAGAAAATTGGGCACTAACTGGTATTTGGAGGCTTTTCTAGGCTCCTTAGTACAGATACTACTAACTAGGGGTATGTTGTATTGCAAAATTTTGCATGCCAGTCTGGATCTGGCTAAGTAAGTGCACTCAAGCCAGAGAATAGACCTTCATAATTTGCTTCATCTTGAACATGGTCTGTTGCTCCTTTTGTATTTGCCCAGTGGAGATATAGGGTTGTGTTTGGAAAAAGCATATGAAATTCTCCACTGTCTCGTTAATTTGTTCTCCGCAATTTTGAATATACTATTTCAGAGTTAAGTAGGCGTACTCATTCAAAAGGATTTGTGAGATCTTTGTTACATTTTTGCTTTTTTATCTATCAATTTTGGACACTTTTTTGCTCAAGCTTCCAAATGCTCTCACGCTTAAACCAGCCAGAGACGAAATATTGGATATACAATGGTTTTTGGATTATATTGTTAATTTGCATAAATCAAGTTAGATAGCAGACAAATGACAAAGGTGTGTTTCTGGTAGTGAATACTCTGATATATAATACACATGGCACAATCTTGATGTTTGAACATCTGGTTTTCAACACTGGATTACCTTCTTGAGAGGAGTCCATGAAGTACATGAATCTCTGTCCTTTGGACCAAGGGAAATCAGTGTAAAATCAATGTGAGCATGTTAACGATATTGCACAATCTTTCAGTCTTTGATGGTTTGATAATGTTTTTATGTTAGCTGATTTGATGGCTCATGTTTTCACTTGTACTTTCATGATACTGGTGATCGAAATAAAGTTATTATGATGATAATGATTATTAAATAAAATAATTATACAAAGTTGTTGCTTACTTAGTGTAAGGTACAAATCTCTCCAGAGAATCTTCTTGGATTGATATATTGTGACAAAGATAAATTAGCAAAAATATAAATGGAGAGAAATATGCCCCACAAATAATTTAGCTACAATTATTAAGAGACAATTTAGAATAAACATAATTATTAAAAACATACATGAGTGCTAGCAATATTGCCATTGTTTTCTAACATACCTTACATTCATATTCCACTCATAGTACATTTCAACCCTATCTTACCAATTCTCCAAAGCTTTCAATATTATACTGCAAATAGATTATTGATTAGAGTAACGAAAAACTGAAATATGAAACATAAAAAAACAGACTCAGACAGTCTTAGTTAGCTCATGTCAGTCAATTCAACAATGAAGAACTAAATGGGGCAAAAAAAAAGATTGTTAAAGTGGTGTTCCTATCCTAAGGTGGTATGGTTTTGGGACAGGGCTGCCCACTGCATGATAAACAGACCTCTCTCCAAAATCACCTAACTGTAAGTGAATCTGGTGCCCAAACTTTCTTGCAGGTGTGTAACACAAGACCCCACAACCCCACGTTAAAGGGTCCCCCAGATTTCTTCATCCCATTGATGGCCACTCAGTCTGGTCTGCTGTTTTAAGACAAGATTCCTTTCAATTAATAGCAGCTGCAGAAAATAAACCTCTTTAAGCACTGCACCTCGACTCACATATTGAAGGAAGCAAATCAACATTTTAATGCTTTCATTTTTCAGGATTCCTAGGTCTGCATGTGGGGGCAGGCTGTAGGCGCTAGAGGTAGCAATGCAGGGAAGGTGCTGTAGCACCCCCAAAATAACCGTGATGAGCTTCAAAAAGCAAATGAGCAATAATGCAGGTGCCTCTAAAATTTGTGTTTATATTGTCATATGAGCTGTCCTTTAGATACAGAGTTTAAATGACAGGCTATGTGTTCTGACAAATGGTTGCTAATTCTTTCACCATGGACATTTGTGTTTACTTCACGTAAAGTGGACCTCGCTGGGGTTCAGAGAAAAACTTTACCATGTAATTTCTTTCAAACACACAACAGTATTTTAATACTGTAAATGAATGGTGCAAATATTTCAGAATATATCAGCAGTTAGGAAAGCATAAATGAGGCACATTTATTGTAAATCTGAAGTGAGATGGAAACCTAGGGCCTCATTTAGACCTCAGCGGTCTTTTCACAAGACCGCTGAGGTACCGCCGTGCTGAAGACCGCCAGTGCAGGCAGTTTTCTGCACAGCGTATTATGACTCCTGGCAGCCCTCTGCCCTTTTCCGGACGGAGAGCCGTCATACTGGCGATCCGCGGTGAAGTGGAGGCTGCTCCACCGCCACGTAATCAGAACACCGCTCACCGAATCACGTCCCAGGATTCGGTGTGGCGGTGTTCTGGTGACGGGGATCTGGCGGCGGAGCAGCCCCCATGGATCCCGTTCCCTCCCAGAGGATCACCAGACCAGGTAAGGTGATCGTCCGTTAGGGGAGGGGGTGGGGGTTGTTGTGTGCGTGTATGGGGGTATGCGTGTGAGTATGTAGAGGGGGTGTGTGAGTGCGCGTATGCATGCTGGGGGTCTGTTGTGTGGATGGGAAATGTGTGCGTTTATGTCTGTGTGTATGTGTGCGTGTATATGTGCGTGTATGTGTAGTAGTTGTGTGAGTGGGTGTGTGGGGGGTGTGGGGGGGGTGTCTGTCAATGTTTGGGGGGGGTGGAGGGGGGTCCTACCACCTTTGGGGGGTGGTAGGAGGGGTCGTGGGTTTGGGGGAAGGACTCTGGGGAGGGGAGGGGGAGGGAGTTGGTGGAGACCCCCTATCAGTGTCAGGGAAGGAATTCCCTGGCACTGATAGTGCCTACCACCATGGATTTCGTGGTGGTACAGAACCCCACGAAATCCATGGCGGTATGCAGGGTCATGATACCGCCGGCGGTGTAGTGACAGCCGCCGGGCTGGAGACCGAAGTCTCCAGCCCAGCGGTCGTTACCACCCTGGCGGTCGGAGTGGAAAAGTGGCGGTTTGGCATGGCAGTCACTGCCATGCTTGTAATTTCATTTTTTTTTTACTGCTGGCCTGTTTGCGGTATTACCGCCACTTCTCCACCGACCGCCAGGGTCATAATGAGGGCCTTAGTGTCTGATTTAGATCTTGGGAGATGAAATACTCTCTCACAAATGCGACAGATATCCCGGCTGCTGAATTATGATCTCCAAAGAATATAATGGAATTGTAAAATGGTGGATGGGATAGCCATCGAAATCAGGCCCAAAGATCTTAAAGGGGTCAGAAAAAATCAAGAAACTTTACTTGCTGGTGAGCAAATGATAAATATTTGCTGAAACCTGATTTCGCACATTATTATGTGTGCACTAAATAGTTTTATCAGTACAACAGTATGCCTGTGCAAATTTAGTAGACATTTCAGTGGAAAAATGTGCAGTCTGTAAATGACAGTGTGCTACCAAATGATGCTTTAGTATTATATTTGTGACAGTGTGCTCCAAAGTGCACCACCAGCTACATAGTGCACCCTCACCATTCTCCTGCTGAACACATTTTCTACTCTTGTGCTTTATGTGACACTTCGATTTTCACAATCCCTATGACTTCAGTGGTGTAGCATTGATGGCAGCACCCTCACTCTGAAAATTGTTCCAGCACCATTAGAGAAGGCTCCTTAGCAGACTCAGTGGGGGACCTCATGAAAAGATTATAGATTATTTCTCCCAGAAATATGTTACGATTTTGATTATAGTGAAGCGAGCACACAGTTGCTTGTGCTTCACATTACTGAGCTTCCTTTGTTCCTCCATCTCTTCCACATCACAATCTTTTTCTCTCTCTTTCCCTGTATCTCCCCCAGTTGTCATTTCCTCTCTTCCTCTCTCTGTTTCCTTCTATCTGGATAACTCACCACCCTCCACTTCTTTTTTCTCTGTGCCTTCAATCTCTCTTTTTCTAACACTTCTCTCTGAATCTTTCTCTCTCTTCAGAAGTGCTCTCCCACTTTCTTCTCCATGTAGTCTTTCTTCTTTAATTCTTCTTTTTACACATTTGCTGCATCTCATTGTCTATCCCATCCATCTGCCTATCAATAAGAGCATCAATCAACCCACCCATCCACCATTCATCTAGCCTTCCTTCCAAACATTCAACCACAGCTAATACATATCACTAAAATTCCTGCAGATGTAATGCACCTTTGCTGTGGAGGCAAGAGAGGTGAAGTGCATGTATGACATGGGCCCCCCAGAGGGTTCTTGGAGGGGGCACCCCAAGGTTTTGTTACACCACTTCTTACTTGTGTCCCAGACATCCACAAAATCCTGCTACCGCACTTAGTCTCAGGCCTGAAATTGACCCTGTGATCCAGAAACTGGCTCTAAGGTTAAATGTGGGGGTACTACAAGCAGACTTCTTTGGTGACACAATACTGTGTACAAGTCTGTGTACAAGTCTGTGTTGTGTGTACACTGCTTGCTAGCAGGACTTCATGACTTCATGTTGTTTTTAAGTATGTGTAAGCTATAAGCCAATAGGATCAATTTTGTATTATCCTTGCATGGATATGGCAAATGATGGAGGTGTTGGTGTAGCCTCCACAGACAGTGGAAGTCCGAGCTGGAGACTGAAGCCCCAGACACAGACATGTGAAGGGATGGCGACATTATTGCACTTTGAAATTCCATTAAACATATTTAGCAAGGGGTTGATAATTAGTCCTTCCTGGGCACTACATTTAAGTAATATAGTGGAATGAGGTTCTGTTATCAGATTAATTCGATATTGAAGGAAATGGTCCAAGCAGGGCCTGGGACTTTTGTCTTCCGTTGAGTGACCCCTTC
Organism: Pleurodeles waltl; assembly: GCF_031143425.1. NCBI lineage: Eukaryota > Metazoa > Chordata > Amphibia > Caudata > Salamandridae > Pleurodeles > Pleurodeles waltl. Next base: position 164,959,043 of record NC_090443.1, on the reverse strand, counting down.
TGTAAAGATTCATGACAACTAGGTGCAGAGCTTCACACTGATTGTACTTGTGTTATGGGTATTTCAGTTTGGAGCTAACATCATCACTTCATGGTGTGAGAGCTATCACCTTGTGTAACGAAATGGCTCCCTGTTGCAGTTACCCCCCACTTTTTGCCTGATACTGATGCTGACTTGACTGAGAAGTGTGCTGGGACCCTGCTAACCAGGCCCCAGCACCAGTGTTCTTTCACCTAAAATGTACCATTGTCTCCACAATTGGCACAACCCTGGCACCCAGGTAAGTCCCTTGTAACTGGTACCCCGGGTACCAAGGGCCCTGATACCTGGGAAGGTCTCTAAGGGCTGCAGCATGTCTTATGCCACCCTAGGGACCCCTCACTCAGCACAGACCCACTGCTTGCCAGCTTGTGTGTGCTGGTGGGGAGAAAATGACTAAGTCGACATGGCACTCCCCTCAGGGTGCCATGCCAACCTCACACTGCCTGTGGCATAGGTAAGTCACCCCTCTAGCAGGCCTTACAGCCCTAAGGCAGGGTGCACTATACCACAGGTGAGGGCATAGGTGCATGAGCACTATGCCCCTACAGTGTCTATGCAAAACCTTAGACATTGTAAGTGCAGGGTAGCCATAAGAGTATATGGTCTGGGAGTCTGTCAAAAACGAACTCCACAGCTCCATAATGGCTACACTGAATATTGGTAAGTTTGGTATCAAACTTCTCAGAATAATAAACCCACACTGATGCCAGTGTTGGATTTATTAAAAAATGCACACAGAGGGCATCTTAGAGATGCCCCCTGTATTTTACCCAATTGTTCAGTGCAGGACTGACTGGTCTGTGCCAGCCTGCTGCTCAGAGATGAGTTTCTGCCCCATGTGGTGAGGGCCTTTGTGCTCTCTGAGGACAGAAACAAAAGCCTGCTCTGGGTGGAGGTGCTTCACACCTCCCCCCTGCAGGAACTGTAACACCTAGCGGTGAGCCTCAAAGGCTCAGGCTTCGTGTTACAATGCCCCAGGGCACTCCAGCTAGTGGAGATGCCCGCCCCCTGGTCACAGCCCCCATTTTTGGCGGCAAGTCCAGGAGAGATAATGAGAAAAACAAGGAGGAGTCACTGGCCAGTCAGGACAGCCCCTAAGGTGTCCTGAGCTGAGGTGACTCTGACTTTTAGAAATCCTCCATCTTTCAGATGGAGGATTCCCCCAATAGGATTAGGGATGTGCCCCCCTCCACTCAGGGATGAGGCACAAAGAGGGTATAGCCACCCTCAAGGACAGTAGCCATTGGCTACTGCCCTCCCAGACCTAAACACACCCCTAAATGGAGTATTTAGGGGCTCCCAGAACCCAGCAAGATAGATTCCTGCAACCTAAGACGAAGAAGGACTGCTGAGCTGAAAAAGCTGCAGAGAAGACGGAGACACCAAGGGGGTCATTCTGACCCTGGCGGTAATTACCGCCATGGCGGAGGTCGGCGGTAGCACCGCCAACAGGCTGGCGGTGCACCGCTGGGCATTCTGACCGCGGCGGTTCAGCCGCGGCCAGAAGTGGAAAGCCGGCGGGCTACCGCCGACTTTCCGCTGACCGTCTGAATCCTCCATGGCGGCGGAGCACGCTCCGCCGCCATGGGGATTCAGACACCCCCTACCGCCATCCTGTTCATGGCGGCTCTCCCGCCATGAACAGGATGGCGGTAGGGGGTGCCGCGGGGCCCCCGTAAGAGGGCCCCAAAAAGTATTTCAGTGTCTGCCCAGCAGACACTGAAATACGCGACGGGTGCAACTGCACCCGTCGCACCTTCCCACTCCGCCGGCTCAATTCTGAGCCGGCATCCTAGTGGGAAGGTTGATTTGCCCTGGGCTGGCGGGCGGCCTTTTGGCGGCCGCCCGCCAGCCCAGGGCAAATGTCAGAATCACCGCCGCGGTCTTTCGACCGCGGTGCGGTGTTCTGACGGCGGTACCTTGGCGGACGGCGGAAGGTCAGAATGACCGCCCAACTGCTTTGGCCCCAGCTCTACCGGCCTTTCTCCCCCCTTCAAAAGAACTGCTCCAGTGACGCGTTCCACAGGGTCCAGCAACCTCTGAAGCCTCAGAGGACTACCCTGCATCTATAAGGACCAAGAACTCCCGAGGACAGCAGCTCTGCTCCAAGAAAGAAGCATCTTTGCAACAAAGAAGCTACTTTGAAAGAACACACGTTCCCCGCCGGAAGCGTGAGACTTTGCACTCTGCATCTGATGCCCCCGGCTCGACTTGTGGAGAACAAACACTACAGGGAGGAATCCCCGGCGACTGCTAGCCTGTGAGTAGCCAGAATTGACCCTCCAGAGCCCCCACAGCAACGCCTGCAGAGGGAATCCAGAGGCTCCCCCTGACCGCGACTGCCTGCTTCAAAGACCCGACGCCTGGTAAGGACACTGCACCCGCAGCCCCCAGGACCTGAAGGAAACGACCTCCAGTGCAGGAGCGACCCCCAGGTGGCCCTATCCCTTGCCCTGGTGGTAGCTACCCTGAGGAGCCCCCGCTTGCCTGCCTGCATCGCTGAAGAGACCACTTGGTCTCCCATTGCTTTCTATTACAAACCCAAAGCTTGTTTGCACACTGCACACGGCCGCCCCTGTGCCGCTGAGGGTGTTCTTTCTGTGTGGACTTGTGTCCCCCCCCGGCGCCCTACAAAACCCCCCTGGTCTGCCCTCCGAAGACGCGGGTACTTACCTGCTGGCAGACTGGAACCGAGGCACCCCCTTCTCCATTGAAGCCTATGCGTTTTGGGCACCACTTTGACCTCTGCACCTGACCGGCCCTGAGCTGCTGGTGTGGTAACTTTGGGGTTGCTCTGAACCCCCAACGGTGGGCTACCTTGGACCCAAACTTGAACCCCGTAGGTGATTTACTTACCTGCAAAAACTAACAAACTCTTACTCCCCCCAGGAACTATTGAAAATTGCACACTCAAAGACAATTCCAGGCCAATAGGTTTTTGTATAGGAAAAATATATTTTTTTTTAGTTTATTTTAAGAACCACAGGTTCAAGATTTACATGTAATACTTCAAATGAAAGGTATTGCAGGTAGGTACTTTAGGAACTTTGAATTAGCAAAATAGCATATACAGTTTTCATATAAATCACATATAGCTATGTCAGAGCCGCTTGGAAATGCTTATAAAGTCAAATGTTTTTAGTACCGTCAAAGGTACAAAGGTTCAAAATCCTACACAATACCTGAAGGTAATAGCGCAATTTTCAGAAATTTCAAAAATCAGGATGCTAGCTGCAACAAATCACCTCTCAGGCAAGCTTGCACATCAGCTTTGCAGTTCCTGAGGTTTTAGGGTATGATATTTGCTGCAGCCATGATATTTCTTAACAGTAGCAACTTTTTGCAGATGCAGAGATTATGGGGGTCATTATGAACATGGCATTCTGGACTGCCATGCCGGCAGTGGCAGTAATTACCGCCACCGGCATGGCTGTCCAGAACGCCATCTAATGATGCAGGCTAAACCCCACGGCGGAAAACACCGCCACCGCCAGCGGTAAGCCTGGCTGTGGTGGTGTTTTCCTATCTGCCAGGGCAGCGCTGCAAGCAGCGCGGCCCTCCGGATAATGATACCCATTCCACCAGCCTTGGTGTCTTGGGGTGATTTGGCCCCCTCATGCAGTGCCCCGTCGCGCAGGTCACTGTCCGATTTACGGGCAGTGATCTGCGCGACGGGTGCTGTTGCACTCGCCGCACACCAGGCCCTGTTCCCTGCTGGGCCAGCGGCCGGAAACACTGTTTCTGCCCGCTGGCCCAGCAGGGAAAACATTATACGTCCGGCAGGGGGGCCCTCATGCTGGTGTTCTTCTGTTGACCGCCAGCGCTGATCTCGGCGGTTTGTTCCGCTGAGATCATAATGAGGGCCTATGTGTCAGTGATTTTTCTCCTTTTGCGCATAAACCACATTGTCTGTCCCGATCATCATAGTTTCTCCTTCCACACCAGTAGCCTTTCAGAGGGATACATCCAAATCGCAGAATTATCAGCTGCTTGTTCATGACCATGCTAAAAGGCAGAGAAAGGTAAATAGGCAGAACCCCTGTTCATACAGTGCTGTGGCCCAAACACCACGTGCCAATTTCTTCAGGGCTTGTGCATCTTGGTCCCTCAATATTAGCTTTGCTTGTTTAATCAGCAGATTTGAGGCTAGGGGCACTGGGAGGCCACTTGACAAAATCTCCTGGGCCTCCCATGCATCAAGTGAGAGATATAGGAACTTGTGCCAACGTGACCGGTGGTTATTTATTACTTCTCAGATTATGTTTTTTAACATATTTTCCTTTGTCTGTTTGGCTTTCAGGCCATTGTCTAAGAACTTCGCTTTCAGTATCAAATGCTCTAAGGACAGGCCATATTCTTGTCGGATTTGGGAGTGCGATGTACAGTTAGGTTGGGATAATACTCTTCTACAGCATTTAGACTGTGCCCTTCCCAGCCAGTTAGCCATTTTGTCACTGAATGGCATTTCTCCATATGCAATAGTCAGTAGAAATTTGCAGCCCATCACCTTTAGAAGGGGCCGTAGATTGGGCTTCACCATTGATATCTTCAGCTTGCGGAAAACCCATTCCAAAGAGTTTGCTGCTGCCTGCTGGACATGGATATGTGGTGCAATGCGACCCCTGGGGTCCAACCATATCTCCAGGTATTTGTATGTGTCAACAACTTCGACTGTGCTCCCTTTATGCTTTCCTTTTTAGTCAGTTTTCGTGAGACTATCATAACCTTGTTTTTCCATATTTATCTTCAGTCTGTTAGCACTACAATAGGTGGCAAGTGCACTGAAGAGTCTCTGCAGCCCTATTGATGTCAAATTGAAAAGCACTGTGTCATCTGCAAACTGGAGAGATTGGACGGACCCTGGTGCAGGCAAATTTGGGTGGAAATACCCTCTCTTTCCCAAGATGTTCTGTTAAGTCAGCCAGGTACAAGTTAAGTAATAATGGTGCCAATATACAGCCTTGCTTGAAGCCTTTGTTTGTTATGATTTTTGCCACAGTGGCCCATCCCACCCTGGCTTTTATTTTACTCAGCTGTTGGAGTATAGCGATAAGATGACCAAAGTCTTGATTTTGAGACACTGTCAGATGCAGTTTGAAAGCCTATAAACCCAGCATAAAGAGCCTTACCCTTGGAAGCCATGGTTATTTCACTCAGGTGGGAAATACAGATGAAGTTATCTTCAATTTGGTAGCCATTTTGGAAGCCTGTTTGACTTGGGGGGAATCAGCTTTTTTCCATTGCCCAGGTTTGGAGCTCCTTAATTAGAATGCTGGAGAAGCTCAACCCTTCTGTGTCAAGGAGTGTGACCAGGCGATAATTCCCTGGGCAGGATAGAGAAACCTTTCTTTATGTAGTGGAACCAATTTTGAGTCACTCTGTGTCTCAGGGATAATTACCCCCAATAAGTATTCTTGGAATAGTTGGACATTACGGAGGCCAATCGAGTCGGGGCCTATTTGTATATCACAGCCAGAATGCCACTGGGGCTTCAGGCTCCACTTGGGCGCATTACTTTGATGGCTGTTACTGCTTGATCCAAGCTTATTAAAGTCATATCTGCATGGTCTGTGCTTAATGATGTTGTTAATATGTTGGAGCTCCATCTAGGTGATACGATCTCACTGCCGTCTACCATGTAGTCTACATATAAGCTTTTAACGTAGGATTCCAATTCAGCGGGAGCGATATTGACTGCAATCTCCTGACATTTTTGGGTTGAGCTATTTTTGATCCAGAGCCATAATTTCCTCTGGTCTTTAAATTTTATGATCATGTGTGAGTTAGTGCACAATCTGGCTTCCTCCTCATTTTTCTGAGAATAAATACATTTCCTGTTTTTTAGCCTTATTGTGGTAACCTGAGATCACGGCCACTTGTTCTCCCTCTTGTCATGGCTAAGATTTTTCAGAGCTTTGTTTAGTTGTTCTTTTAAGGCCACTGTTCGGTTCCTGCTATATGTTCTGTTTATTGGGTTTAGCTTTGACCAGATTCCTCACTACTGGCATGACTTGTTGGAACTCCATCAGTCTCTGTTTGGTGGGCGACCAGAAGCCCCCAGACATTTCAATTGAGGTTTTCATTAGTTGCTTTCAGCGTCACATCAAGGAATTGGTCCATACGTGCACCTAGCCCTTCTAGGTCTTACATGTTCCATTTTATTCCACTGATAGACTCAAGATCTTCTTGCCTCCCTGCAAGTTTTTTAGGTCGTCCAGGTCTTGGGACCGGTGCTTCACATTTAAGGATGGCATGATCACTGGCTAAGGTCAAGGTAACTTCAAATTTGCATATGTGTGCACAGGTGTGGAATTTAATAAAATATCTACTTGTCCATGGGACAGGTTGCTTATTAAACCCACTTGTCCTATAAATAAAATCTACTTGGCCCTTTGGTGCCATGTAGTGCAGCGACAAATTATGGCAGCAATCTCATAATGTAAAAGCTCTGATAGCCTCACTGATTATGTCTGGGCTACTACTATAGTAGGACTTGAATACTTACAATGTCAATCCCTACTATATCAATTTCTGTATGTTTCCACCTTTCTGCAGATCTTCATACTGGGGTTGGAGAAAGCAGTAAGCAATAGTTCAAGGGCTGGGATGCCTTTGAGCCTGTAAACCTACTAACTTCCATGTTTTAAAGATATTCACCAGCTCTTCTCTAATCTTTTCAAATAAAGAGAAAGGTTGGAAATGTACTCCTGACAATGGCAGAAATAGAAGTGCTTCCAGGGTTAGAAAAAAAGTTGGAGGGAAAGTGAACTTGTAAACGCTCAAAAGATTTTCACAAGAACATATCTACACATGAATACTTGTTCGTGCTAAAATATAGTTAACAAATATTTTCTAGTGGTACGATTTCCTGCTCCACTTCTGTAAGGTCTTGTGAATCCATGAAAGCCACTAATTCAAAGACGTACACCATGGGTGCACTTTTGTGACTTTCTTTAAGAATTGGGTCCCTAATTAGGTCTGGCATTAACAAAGACATTTTGTTTTTTCTAAACTTCTATTTCTCTTTCTGTCGGCTGGCTTTACTATGAGTGATTGCATTCTGCTCTTCCACAAGGAGCATATTGGCAAACAAAGTAGTTTTGTTCAGTGGCAGGAACTACTGTGGCAATCACTGGTGTAACAAAACTAAAGGGGGCCCCCTCTGCAAAGAAGAAGGAGGCCCCCCCTCCAGACTCACTCAGGTCATGTGCTGTGCTGAAGGGGCCCCCTGGAGGGGTCTTCAGGGCCTTTGTTAAGCCACTGGTGGCAATGCATGCTTTTTGAGACCAAAAACATATTTTTCTTTTTGACAGTGTTTGTTACAATGGTGAGGGCCTGGCAGCTTCCACAACAATAAAGTATTACAAAAACCATGTCAAAACAAGACACGCATTGATGAAACCAAAAGACTCACAAAAAATGTCAGATTGGTTGGCTTTGCCAGTGCTTGTTTATTTTCAGGCTTCCCATAATCTTGTTGAAAATGTTTGCACTGATTTTCCAGTGGGAATATTTTTTTGAAATACTAGCATGCGTCAACACATTTTACTAAATGACGCTTTAAGGAAATGGTACCTAAAATTTAACTGTATGTAAGTGTTGTTTTTCCTACTTGCATTTCCCTTGTGAACATTTTATTTTGAGAGCAAAGAATTATCACTCTTCCTTCAAGCTTCTGCAAACATTTGCATCTTATCAGAGAGCATTCTGGGAGCATTATACTTAGCCTCATATTGTTAAACTTTTTCAAACATGTGTACACTTTTGTTTTTACTGGAACAACTGTCAGCAGTGCAGTGTGACCTTAAAAGGCTTATTTACAGCGCTCACCCTAATAATGAAGGCTTTGCATTAATAAACCATAAATACAAGTTCAAATAATATTGACTTTTGGACACACGTATTATCTCCACTGAAGACAGTTACCTTCTTTGCATACTGGCAGCCAAAGGGTTTGTGCTGCTGGGGGTTGGGCCTACTTGTCCCAAAGACAAAATAAACATTGCAAACTTGTTTCCCCTGACCCCAAGCAATCTGTCCTGGCCATCAGGTGATAGGAATTCCACATCTCTGATGGCATGTTATTCTTCATCCCAATAGAGATGTAGCTTTGAGTTTTGATTGTACATAACTGGTCAAACCTTAATAATTGAGCATTAAATATTTATAAAGATCTATACTCACAGTTTCTTTTTCAAGCATTTGTCTGAGTTGAGCAGTATCTTGTAGTTGTGACCAATTAGATAAGCAAGAGAAACCATTGTATTGTGGGACACAACCAGGCAGTCTCAAGACATGTTTTCTGAGTGAGTCTGTCTCTTTTTTGCAGGTGAGAAAATAAAAATGCAGGGGAGTAAATGCACAACGTACAATGTACAACCACTCACTCTTTAGCTGCTTTTTTGAGGGGTGTAGCACCCTTTCACAGCAGAAGGGTTCAAGAGTTATAAGAATGATGTCTCATGCTCTACACTACTGGTCAGTCTCTAAGTGTCTCTTTTGAGTGCTTTCTTATCCTTCCAAGGCAGGTACAGGTATATGAATGAGTGAAGACATCTCATAGGACACATTATCAATGAGTCTCATTTGAGGATAGTGGTATCTTTCATCGTTGAGGGATTAGGCGTGTGCTCGAAGAAGTAAACCAATACAATGCTCTCGGTCACTAGTCGCTCACTAGGAATCTCGTTTGAATGGTGTGACATTTTTTGATGACTGACAGTTGGAGTGAGTTAAGAGTGAGCAATAAAATCTTTTTTATTCTCTAGGACAGCATGCAATTTCTCGGAGTTCACATGAGTGGAGTGAGATCCATCCATGACAGAGGGTTGGAATAGGTGTGTGAATCAATAACTGAGTAAAATCACCTCCCACTCCATAGAATCTGCCACTTTATAGAGGTCTTTTTTGATAGGTGTAATCTATATATAGGTGAGTCATGAATATATGTCTCCTTGTGGGCAATAAACTTCAAACCAAAGGTGCAATATTTCTCCTCATCTGCAGATAATCTTCCATGGGTGGGGGTTGGAGCACTCTTGTTAGAGGACAACATTATACTTCTGTGGATGACCCCAGGAATAGACTGTATTCCTACAACTTTGTTTTTGTATCTAGTTGAGTGATGATGTCATTTCCCCCTCAACGCAAAGCTCCTCAAATCTCCTTCTTGGTTTTTTACTTCTAAGATAAAGTGTGTCTGCATCACTGCACCCCTCTATCAGCAGTGCTACATAGAGACACCAACAATTCACTTGCTTGCAGCACCCCCAGTCTCTCCCAACCCAAGCAGCACTACAAGCCTTTGTGCATGAGCTGCGAATAGCATGTCATAGCAACGCATTTTGACTCTATAATTTTAATGTACAAGTGGGGTGCTGTGTCACTACAGCTCTCAGGCTTGCAAGAGGAGAGGATGTCCACGCCTCATAGTAGCAAACCAGATTGGCCTCATCTGTAGAAAAAGTACCTTCCAGGTGGAATTAGGAGGTGAAGTATAACTGGGAAAGGGGAAGTTGTAGAGCACAACGCATGAGACTTGTCATGTATCTCCCTCTGCTTATATTATCACCCACAATTCTATTTAAACAAAATACGAGAGTTGTAATGTTTAGGAGCTATCCCTGACAATGAGCAGTCAAAGCAGTAGGCTGGAACACTAAAGCACCCCTGCCTTTTGCCTTGAATTCTTTTTATGTTTAATGACAAAAAGATTATTTGTGGTTTGTCCGTGGTCAACCATTAATGTCTGTGATTGGACTGTGGTTTTCTCAATGGTTTTGAACACCCTGTACTTTGCTATTGCTATGGCTATATGCTTCCAGGCATTGGAGGTAGTAGAGGGCTGATCTTCACATTTTCACCATGCCATGTGAACAGTGCAGTGGTAGGTCGTAACCTAGAAGTGAGTGCTTAATGCTTTGTATGACATTTTCTGAACATTAATACACACTGCCAGCAGCCTCCTCCCACCGGAGGCATCTTCAGAATAATTGTCGCCTCCCACATTTTTCAACACCTTATCTTATTTTTAGACGCTTTGACGTCAGCAGCAATTAGTGTGCTTGACGGCCTGTCATGTCTTGTTAGTTCTCTTTCAAGCATTTTTATTTCAGTGGGGGAAGCTAATTAGGTTTGACGTATTCGTACCATTTTCTAGGAATAAACAGGTCTGCTTAGTTCTGAAGGATTGATATTATTAAATTTAAAACCAGCAGTAGCGATTTGCTTTGTGCCCTAGTCGTTCCAATTATGTTTTCTGCTGCATGGGCATATGTTTCTATTGGAATTTCCAAATAACAATGAAAACGTATAACTTGTCTATGCCATTATGCGCTGCAGGAGTGACACCAAAAATGGAAACAAGAAAACATATATTGTGTGTTTTAAGGTAGCTAATTTTAAATGGTGTATCGAAGTCATATTATTCAAAGTGTACTTATGAGTAGAAAGATAATAAATGCATATGTGTGTTTAAATAGTGACTTTAATCGGTCGAAATATAACACGTATATGCATTATATTAATGTATTTGGATTGTGATATTATAATTAAAATATGTGTAATCATAGTTATTTGTAATTATGTTACAATTTTGAATGGAAATGCACATATAACTATATATCTTGAGTATGCATTAAATTGTTTATTTAGTTAGCTCGTGAAGGCCTGCATTTTTTTTTCTCTACTTAACCTTCAACATGGAGTTTTGCTCCTTTTGTATTATTATTTATTTGCAGGTGCATCTACACGAGTCTACAGTTATTGAAAGGCATGTTGTGTATTTGAGATAGTGGGGTATGGGAGGCTATGTTGACAAGGAGCACTAATGACCTGGGAAAAAAAGACTAGACTGTGCACACCAGGATCTGGGAGAAGCCCAAGGTTCTCTCGATGTTTGGTTTGAAAGACTGATGGGAGTTTCAAATTCTAATTGAACACGGAAGATGGAAAACTACTGGTGTTGATGATGTGGATTCTCAAAGATTCTACATGGTCTAAATTGGTATCCATTTAGTTAGACAGCAGCAGACCCTTTCAACCTTTGACTAGGGCAGACTTCCCTTGAGACTTAGAGAGGTACAGACCTCTCCATCTGGAATCTGTTTGAGTGGCTTTATGCTAAGCACAACTCTCTATTAGAACTTCTACTGAGGGTTCTGTTATGCAGACACCTTCTGATTATCTCAATTTCTTTCTCTTTATTTCTTGAGAAATAATTATAATTCCCCTATAACTTAGTTATGATCTTTAGATTGAATTAGTTTTCAAATGAAATATACTGACCATCAGATTCTGTTCCTCATCTTTTGAACTGCTGTTACTGAGATTCTTTTATACCTTATGCTTGTGTGATTTAACTTCATTCAGAGCTTTACTTAAACTTTGGTGATTCTGTACTTCTATAGCATTTTCTTGAGACTCATTTACATACGTCTGGCCTTAAAGTTAAAATGAACCTTTGACCTTACATTTCTGATTTTGATATATAATGTGTGACCAAATAGGTTACCCTGTTATTTAATTAAAAGTGTTGATATGCTCTCAGTTTTACCTCTGGGAACTCCTAGAACAGTTCATCGGAAAGAAAATAAATTAGAAAATGGGCCAGAAGAGTTCTCAAATCCTTATAAAGTAGTAGAGTTGTTATGTCTCTTTATTTGTTCACTTCTTATATTTGATTTCCTCTCTATACTTATCTAGCCATCAATCTTAACTTTCTTTTTTGCCCGTTGCTTCATGATTACTTTTGGTACATGTAGAAAATCCACCTTGCCTGCATGTTTTTCACCTTTGCTGGACCACTATATTTTTGTGGGCTTTAGAACTCCGTGCGCTTTATCCCTATTAACATGTATTAAAGAGCCTGCACTCCCCCTTTAAACATGGTCGAATTGACACACTCCTAATTTGTATATTTAACTTTCCAGTAAGTCCCTAGTATATGGTACAAAGTATACCAATGGCCTGAAAGTAAACTGCGACTAGTGGACTGCAGCACCTATTGAGCCATCCACCACAGTGGAACTGAAAGCATGGCTTCAGGACTACCATTATAGTCTGACTGTTGCAGGTCAAAACCTTCCTTTTAAATATTAATAAGACACCTCTGTGTGGGACTTGTAGCACACAAGTGAGGCTGCAAAGTGTTTAAAGCCACAAGACAGGGTGCAAAGTATTTAAAAGTAGGACATGGATACATTTATTAGTAATATGTCTTTACAGTGGCTAGCACCCAAAAACTATTTTTTCACTGTGGGAGGCCTAGCTGTCTGATGTAGAAAACGAGAGTACAGATTAAAATCTTAATTCTATTATCACTGGAATGGAACTAGCTAGACAAATAATACTTATCAATGATTTAATAGGTATTTGTAAATCAAATTTAATGGTGATATACATTTTAGGTAAAAGTAAATTTTAGAAAGATACCATTTCTATGTCTGAGGCTCCGGAATCTAATTTGACTTTGCTCTCCAACTTCACCCTGCCAGGGATTAGCATTAGAATAGGTGTAAATATGTTTTAAAATGCTCCTCAGGAATTACACAACATGTCACCGTGACTGACAGGTTGACATGAATGAGCAGGGATAACTCTTGGAGCTCACCAAAAGTGTAGGAGACTGTGATCATCATTTTGGATATTACAGTGTCAAATACTGATTGAGTGCAAGATCTCGCTTTATATGTTTGCTGGGTTTACATATAACACACGGGGTGCACCTAAAAGGTAGAAAACAGGATGCCAAGACACTTCTTATGTAGCTACTGTCTGGTTGCTAGAAAACCCTGTTTTTGTCTCACCTGACCTCTGTCTATGGGTTTTATATATAACAGGTAGGGTGCACTTGAAAGGAAGGAAACAGGATACCACAACAACTCTTGCGTATCTACTGCCTGATTGCAGGAGAATCCTGCTTGTGTACTACCAAACTTTTTTGTCTTTTTTTTTTGGATCACAGCGGCTTCTTCAAACTGGATTTTTATGTTAGATATGTGAGAACACTAGGATTACCATAGTACACCCGCCACACACACTCCCAACCCACAGAACCCACATTTAGTGTGATGCTTTTGTCCATCTGCAAAATGCCCACAGTGGTTAGGGTTGGCACTGGTAACTTTTACACCATTGGTTAGGACATGTACAGGAGTCATTCCCACCACTAGGCACAGCCAGGTAAAAATGTGTTGTCTCTGGGCACCCACTTCAGAACACTGCTGTACCTGAGGAAGAACAAAAGGAGACTAAGGCCCTCATTAGAACCCTGGCGGTAAATCTGGCTTACCGCTGTGTTGAAGGCAGCCAACATACCTTGGCAGAAATCCGCTACAGGTATTACGACCCACATCTCGTAATCCGCCACAATGCAGACACCCACACAAGTCCGCCACACCAAAGGTCAGTGATAAACTGGCGATAGCAAAACCCACACCGTCACACCAACAGGGATACGCCCACACTATCACGACCCACGAATCAATGCAGTGGTCTTTCAACCGCGGTAATCAATTGGCGGTACAAACCGCCGCCCTCAAAATACACACACACTTACAAAACACAACCACATTGGACAATTCAAAATACACACACCTGAAACACATACACACAACACACCCACACACTCACATCACTATAAAACACACACCCACATTACCCACAACCCCTTACAACAAAATTGTTTTTGAAGAAGCAGAAAGAGAGAATAGCAAACACAACACCAGCATCCACAGGCACACAAAACCATCACTCATACAACATCCATGCACCTCAAACAACACACCCCAACACAACACATCACACAGCACAACAAACAGCACCTCACACATTACCCACACCACATCATGGCACCTCAAAGACACCCCAGGTTTTTTGCATTAGCATCATCTGGCGGAGGAGCATTGGCACCGGAGCTGGAGGGAGCTGCAACCCACATGGCCCTGGAGGGTGAATTTACAGAGTCTGAAGGCACCAGTGGGTTGGAGGGCGAGGGGAGCTCCACGACGGGGACAGGAGGAGACACCAGCGACAGTGACTCCTCCACTGATGGTAGCTCCCTTGCGGTGGCGGGCACCTGTGTGCCCACTGTATCAACAGGTACAGCCGCCACCCCCCCTACCAGTAACACCCTCCCAGCAGCCCTTCAGCGTGTTTCCCGTGTCCGCTCACCCAGGAGGGTGGGCATATCCTTCGCCCCAGGCACCTCAGGCCCTGCCCCAGTCAGTCCTGCTGCCCTCAGTGAGGAGGCTATTGACCTCCTGAGATCCCTCACTGTTGGGCAATCAACCATTTTGAATGCCATCCAGGGTGTCGAGAGGCATTTGCAGCAAACAAATGCATACCTGGAGGGCATTCATTCTGGCGTGGCAGCCCAACAGAGGGCATTTCAGGCTCTGGCATCAGCACTGATGGCATCCATTTTCCCTGTGTCCAGCCTCCCCTCTCCAACTTCCACTACTCAGACCCAATCCCCTGTACCTCAGCCTATCCCAAGCACACCTACAGACCAGCATGCACACTCATCAACACACAAGAGTGGACATGGCAAACATAAGCACCACACATCCCACAGGCACTCACACAAGCACCATTCCCATGCGGACACACCAACATCTACTGCCTCCACTGTGTCCCCCTCCTCCACGTCCTCCTCCTCCCTCCCAGTCTCGTCTCCACTCACACCTGCATGCACTACATCCTCAGCCACTACCTCCATCAACAGCACGCCCATCACCACACACCGCTCACGTGCAAACACCACCCCCACTGCCATCTACACGTCCCCTGTGTTCTCTCCCAGTGTGTCTGTGAGCCATCCTCCCAAAGTACACAAACGCAGGCACACACTCACTCAACAGCCATCCACCTCACAACAGCCTCCACCTCATGCACTTTCACCCAAATTCAGCAGGCGTACACCTCCTACAACCAATACCCCTTCCTCCACTCCCAAACTCCCTCCATCTTCCCGTCCCAGTGTGTCTAAAAAACGTTTCCTGGCTAACATTGGCCTCTTCCCTACGCCTCCCACCCCCGTCCTTCCCCTAGGGCCACGATGTCCAGATCCCAGCCCAGCACCTCAGCCACCAAATCCTCCATCACTGTCGTCCCTGCAAGTCCCGTAACATTGCGTGCAGCACCCATCAGGGCTGTCAGTGTGCCACCTAGCGAGGCCAAGGATCAGCCCATTCCGCCACCTGCCAAGGTGAAGAAGGGGCCCACATGCCGTAGGGAAAAGCCGCACCAACCACCCAGCAAGGCCTCCTCCAAGCCAAAAGGGGACAGTGCCAAGGTCCCAGCAGCTACTTCCAAGGTGGGGAAGGGACACAAGGCTAAAGGGAAGTTAGCACAGGGCACGGAGCCTCCGGCTGAGGCACTGGTGTCACCCCTTCTGGCAAACAGAACAGCAACCTGTACGGCGGTGGACACCCCCACCTGCACCACCACCTGCACCGCCACCTGCTGCCTCAGCTACAGTCCCCAGCATCATCCCCAGTGGGCAGCCGTCCGAGGCTGCAGGAGACGTCCTGCTGTCTCCCTCTACAGGTGCTGACACATGCACCACCGGCAGCATCTCTGCCACAGACACTGCCGCAACCACCGCCACCAGCCACACAACGTGCACAGACAGTGGCACCACAGATGACATGGACAACATTCCCAGTGGGCAGCTGCCCAAGGCTGCAGGAGACGTCCTGGACCCTGCACAGCATACATGAGGCACCACAACCAGCACTGTCAGTACCAGCGGTTGGCCGGCAAAGTCGCAGCAGGGTGGAGTGTGTCTCTGACTCCATGTAGTATCATGCTACCTGTTTCCAGGCAATCTCGTGGCATACACACCCAGGTGAGTGAATGGGACCTGCCACACGGCATGTGCAGCACTCTGGGCACAAAGCCCCCTCCAGAACCAGTGGAGAACTGCATCCACTACCCCAGTCCTTGGCAGGATGAAGCACTCTGGGCACTACACCCCCTCCAGAACCAGTGGAGAACTGCATCCACTACCCCAGTCCTTGGCAGGATGAAGCACTCTGGGCACAAAGCCCCCTCCAGAACCAGTGGAGACTGTTATCCACTTAAGAGACTGTGGCTTTGCACTCCCCAGGATAAAGCAGTGGGAAAACCACCCACTTGAGAGACTTGCAAGACTGTGTCTTTCCACTCCCCAGGATAAAGCAGTGGGCAAACCACCCACTTGAGAGACTGTGGCTTTGCACTCCCCAGGATAAAGCAGTGGGCATGGAGCCCCCTCGTGGAGCAGTGGCGTTGTCCCTTCATCCGGCTGAGGTGCCCCCCCTCCCCTTCCCCCTGAGGTGCCGGTTTATTTTCGACCTGATGCCCCAGCAGTGTTCTATCCGTTTAGAGTCAGGTATCATGTGTGGGCTTCGCCCATGCATTTTGGGACCTCTGGTCCACGGACAATGATTGGAACACTATCCGGACTTGTGTAGTTGCTGTACATATTTGTATATAATGATCTGTTACAGACCTGTTTCCATATCTGAATTTTCTATGATTACACTTGTTACAATCAGTTCATTTTCTCCTTGCATTCTTCCAGGGGGTTACGGGGTGTATATGTAATGTTGCGGCATGTATTTGGGTGCATGGTGTTGTGGGTGAGGGTGGGGGTAGGGGTGGGGGTGGGGGTGGGGGTGTTGCGTGTTGCATGTGTGTGTCACTCTCTCTTTCCTCCCCTCCATCCCCTGTGTGCTAGGTGCAGTACTCACTGTGGTCCTCGCCGCCGTCTTTGCTGCTCCTGGTAGAAGAGGAGGTAAACCAACATTGGTAGCATCTGTAACTTGGGCTCCATGGCGTCCTGGTTTCTCGTAGGGTGTCAAGAGGTGAGTGGTTTTCGTTCCAAAGACTGTTTCCGCCGTGCTTTTGATGGCGTTGGTAGCGCCCCAGAAAAAGTGACGGATTGGTGCCTTGTAATACAGTGGGCGGTACATTGTGTTCCACCTGTCTGTTGGCAGTTACCGCTGCAGTGTTTGTTTCTACCGCCGATGTGGTCGGAATGTTAAAGTGGCTGTCTGTGTTGGCGGTTTCCGCAATGGTCGTGATTCCATTTTTTTGCCCGGCCTGTTGGCGGTCTTACCGCCGCTTTAACACCGACCGCCAGGGTTACAACGAGGGCCTAAATCTGCAGTATGTGATCTTGGAAGAACCTGTTCCCTTTTGTATCCACGACAAAGAAGTGGACTTCAAGGGTCAAAATGCTGACATCCTCTTCAAGCTACAGGGATACAAGCTACAAGAGCCCATGCCTGCAACTGCCCAGTTGACCAGTGACAACTGGACATGGACTTCACTCTGCTGTTGGCCTCTGCCTGACACACTGTGAGTCTCTTGATGTGTTCCTTGAGATTATGTGGGGATTTAGAAGTGTGCCGCTGTAGTGAATTGGGACAAAAGGACTAAAGTCAGAAAGTAATCTTTGATCAGGAGGAGCCTAGTTGGTGTGTCTGTTGTCACTTTGGTGTCATTTTGTTTTATACACTGTACTCTAGTTTTCTAATTTGGTTTGGGAGTTTTATTGTTTAGCATTAGGATTTTATTACTGTTTTGGTACTGCATAAATACTATACACATTGCCCTAAGTTAAGCCTGTCTGCTGTGTGCCTTGGCTACCAGCTGATTGAGCTCAGGTTAATTTAGTGATTTTAAGGGTTTACCCTGACAAGAGTTGTGATTATTCCTTGAGATGGGTAGCCATCCATCACAATTAATAATCCCATTTCTTACAATGCACTATTGTTTTAGTCATACTTTGATAATACCTATCAGTTGTTAACATACAGGTGTGACATGGGATAGTAGTTAGAAAAGTGCTGACTAAATATAGAAAGTCGTTATTACTCCAATTACTGTTTCTTGCCCACTACTTGAAATTAAGGTGTGTCCTCTTCCGCCCTCAAACACCAAGACCCTCATTACGAGTTTGGCGGGCGGACTCTACCGCCCACCAAACTCGTCCTGCACCCTGCCCGCTAGTGCGGGCAGAACACTGCTGGCCCTATTTGGAGTTCACCGCAAGGCTGGTGGGCAGAAACAGCATTTCCGCTCGCCTGCCCAGCAGTGAACAGGGCCTTCACATTGCATCCGGCTCGTAATCGAGCTAGCGGCAATGTGGCGGTGGGGCGGGTGCAGCAGCACCCGTTGCACATTCCACTGCCTGTATTTCAAGCAGTGAAATGCACAATGAGGCTGTGCATGGGGGCCCCTGCACTTCCCATGCCAAGTGCATGGGTAGTGCAGGGGCCCCATGGTCCCCCTGATGCCTCCATTCCGCCAGCCATTCCATGGTGGTGAAACCACCACACAAAGACTGGCGGTGAAACCACTACACAAAGGCCGGTGGTATGGGGACATGTATGGGGAGTCATAATCCAGAGGCTGCTCTGGCAGATTACAACCGCCGGGACCACCAGGCTGCTGGCCGGTGGCAACCTGGCAGTGTCAGCGGTCCGTCTGTGGCGGCTCCGCCATGGTCGTAATATGGCAGTCCTCACCGCTGGCCTGTTGGCAGTGGCCGCCAGTTGACTGCCAGACTCATAATGGGGGCCCTAGTGACCTAACGGAAACAAATCAAAGACTTCCTGCCCTTCTCTGTCGTTCCCCTCATGAGCCATCTCCCATAATAGCAGGGAACTGTGGCGAACAACCCCATCATATTTTTACATCTCAAAGCATCATGAATCATAATCCCAGTTCTTATGTGAAGGTGTACCAAAGCAGAATGCCCACACCTAAAACAAGATGTCTACTGAAGCGAGAAAACAGCATCACCAGATGAAGTGGTGCTGGGAAGAAGTGCTGAAGGCAAGCCAAACCGAGAAGTCAGGGGCCAAGTAGCAGCCAGAGCCAATGGGCACAAAAGAGCATGCAAATGAGTGATCTCAGACTACCAACCAGAAGGGAGCCCAGAAAAAAGCAAAGTTGAGCCAAACAACACCAAATGATCTCCAGCAAAGGGGCAAACAAACTTCAGAAACCCTCTGCAAAGACGGAAACTTCAGCAAACAGATAGACCTACAGTCAGACCACTTCAAAAGGCTGAAGCACACCAAGGAGTATACTAAGAGAAAGAAATCAAGACCACCAAGAGGGAGAAGTACACAAGCAGAGTAGTTGCAAATTCAGTAGACATCGCTGTAAAACAGCAGCACAAACCTGTAAGGTAAAGAAATACACACTCCAGGAGACAAGCACCATGGCAGGATTCCAAAATCATACTGGGACACAACACTTTCCATCAGTGGGAGCTTGGCAGCAAAGCAAAACAGAACTCCCAGAATGACAGCCATGCTAATGGAGCCAGAGAAATCCAGAGAATGAACAAAGGCAGAACAAACACTCCAACCAAAAAAGAGACAGTAGAGTGGAGGAACACCAGAAGTAACAAAGGGCACCGGAACATGACACTGGACTCAACCAAAGTAGAAAAGACAACAGGCCAACAGTAAAATTGGTGGAACACCAAACCCAAAAGAATAGCCCACCAGAAAAGTTCAGGAAGCCTAGCATCTCCAGATAAGCACAAAATAGCTAAGAAGGGCAGCCACAAGCCAAATCCTAAACCTCATCAACCAAGGAGAAAGCCAGACCCAGGTGAAGTAAGACAGAGCTCAGGCACAACCACACAAACAATCCTGGTAAGGCCAGTGTAACATAATCAAATTGGCAAACACCCAAGGCAGGCAAGCCCAAAACCACAACCTGGATAGCAGTCAGTCAAACCCAACTACCCAAGTGGAAATCAAGAGCCAAGTGGCAAACAGAATTGAAAAAGGTCACAGTGTGGTCCAAGCTAAATAGAAAGCACAAGAGGAGAGGTATGAGTAGAACAATCATAGCACGACCTGACATACCCTACAAATAGTCAAACGCAAAATTGGAACATAAAGGAACCAAACAAGTGAACAAAATTGCAAAGTTATACGCAACAGCCTCACATAAGATATGAAGCTACAGGGCAATTACAACCAAGGCAGTGCAGAAACTGAGAATTAGAAATAGGTGTTCCATAGAGAAACTCCTGTTCTCTTTCTCAAACCTGAAACAATTCTAAAATCATCTAATCAGAGTTCTAAATAGGGAACGAGGATGGTTGGAATAAAGCTTAAGGATGGTTTGGAAAAGTTCTTAGCGCAATTTGGAAATGTTAGAATGTGTCAGCATAGTGAAGTCTTCAATATAAGTCTTCGGAATAGGAATAAATGCTAAGCATAAAGCTTCACACTTATCAGAATAAAGGAAGCAGAGAGGTCTGTACCCATCAAAGTCTAAGGGAATCTGCCTTAACTTCTAACAGCATAAGCATTAATTAAAACAAACAGAACCTTCAACTTCAGTGGAATTTTCCTATCCCTCTCAGGGACTAATCAGTTTCTCATTCATTGAATGAAGATGTAACATCACCTAGATTTCTCATCCCACGGAATTCGGACAGTCTGTGGAACCTTGAACATCTCTCGTTTCTGGTACACAATGAATAGGAGACTTTAACTGCTCGTAAAATCTTCACATCGCATGCCAAGACTTCTCTTCTCAGGCTATCCTATCAGTGAAACTAATACACAACTAATACACAAGCTATGCTCCTTTCCTGTAGATACCGAAGCCTTGAAAGGCACCAGCAAAGAAAGAACATGTTAGCCAAACCAAAATGTTTATTGAATAAATCATAAGACAATTCAAATTTGAAGTTCCCAACAAACAATCTAGGACATTTACAGAAATTACCCAAAATACCTATATTCATCCCAGTAAAGTTAAATGCTTTAACATGTGAAAGTAAACCTAGTAGCTATTTATGTACAAACTCTGCTTAGCTTAATTATGGCCCTGGGACTTCTATGTGCATTGTACACTGGATGATGACAATCACTTCATTAGATCGTCCTGTCTTTTTGACTTTTTCCCCACTGGAATCTTCACACTGATCTAATGCATCTTTAACTTTAACAATGTTTGCCATATCTCATCAGTGTCTACTACTGACTTTTACATTAATACCACACAATTTCTCCACTCTGACCATTTTGCTGAACTTACTCTTCCCTTTTTGTACATGTGTAGCAGATGTAAGGCAAACCATGTTTCCAATATTGATTGCTACACTTTGTACACCTTTCGTTCATCCATTCCAATTTTTTTGTTTTTCTTGAGTAATTCCCAACTTGAACCACATACCAGATGGACACTCCACAGGAACAAGAGGTAGTGTGTATGCCTTCAACCATTTATCAGCTGACCTATATACCACACTTCTTTCCACAACCTCATTTACCTTTGAATTCATTTTGGGCCACCAAAATGACTCTCGTATACCCACCTTAGTAACTGAAGATCGAAGATGTACCTTGTGAGCATTTCTGACAGTGTTATTCTTTATGGTATGCAGAGGATGAATTTGTCTGACCTCAACACCATACCATCTTCCACTTAAATATCATCACTTATTTTGCAATATAGGTGTACCAGTGGTGAAACAACTTTCTCTCTAGGCCAACCTTTTTTTACCCACTCCAAATTGTGTTGTAAGACTTGTTTTTTTTTTATATAGCTTCTTTCCATTCTTTTTCTGATCAAACATTTAGTTCTGGAATGTCTGAAGCAGCAACAAAACAATCCCCTTATATCCTCTTCCAAAAGATCTGTCACTTTTCTGTTCGTATCATCACAGACATCAGTCTCTCATGGATAGCGTGAAAGAAAATCAGCTCTTCCATTCTTTCAATTAGGAATATGTTCAGTGTCAAAGTGAAATTTCATCAATTTTGTAGATAATCTCAAATCACGAGGAGAACATGATATGCTCTCCCCTGTGCTCAAAATATTAACTAAAGGGTTGTGATCAGTTTGCAGCATAAAGAGCTGTCCCCACACATATGTGCGGGATTTCTCTATGGCCCAACAGAATGCCAACAGCTCTTTCTCAATTACAGAGTATTTTAATTCTGCTTCTCAAACGATCCTGGATGCAAAACCTATGGTATTTTTATTTCTCTTTGCATCAGATTGATCCATTGTGTTATCCATATGTGGGTTCGGATTGCATACTCATCACCAATATTTTTGCAGTGAATAAATCATAAGACTTGATTCAGATATGAAATAGGTTTATTACTAAAATATGATCTATGTGTGACATAGATAAAAGACAGGAAAACCTCTGCCTCCAGCAACTGTCCCAACTGTCAACCTACTTGCCTCAACATTCTACACTTCTTACATCATACCATTCTACATACAGAACCTTCAAAACAGATGATTACATAAAGAAGAACTAGCATGTGTTCATATAAGGTACTACAAAATGCATTTCAGATTTCAAGGACTTTAGTTGAGATAACTTCAGTTAAAAATTTGATGTGCATTTTTAATACATGGTTTATACATATGCACGCATTAAATGTTTTATAATGAACGCAAATGCAACTAAGGAAATACATGTTGCTTTTAACATATGCAACTTAGATTGTAAATGCATAATGTAAATACCAAATACATTAAAACATTTTAAATTAACATTAGTGTGCACGTTTATAAAGCTTCCATTTTTCAGGGGTTACATTTCACTTGAACGTCAAGGTATGCAAATATTCATATTATTAAAACACACAGTACATATAATGTCAAATGTAAAAATATAATTGCTCAATGACTGATGTGTAAAGGATGGAGTATAAATTGCACTACTCCAATGCCCTCTCTGATGGCAATGTAACCCTTCACAACAACACACAAATGAATCCATATGAGGCGATATCAAGTCAACGCTTTGATGTTTTAACAAGTTTTGTCTAGTATTTTCCAGGTGTTTAACTGACTCGCCTCCATTTCCATATCTCTTCTTGTTCTTTTCAGTCCCCTCAAATGTTGCTTTTCCCTCCTTGCCTTTACATATCTATATCACTTGAAGATAATGAACAAACATGTTAGCAGATGGGAATAACAATAAGAGGTCTCAAGATCATCTCAAGCGCAACACAGATAAGACGGAGATTATGCTTCTCGGGAAATCCACTTCCTTCAACCCTTTGCTTTGGTTGCCTAATTCCATGGCAACACCCCGGCAATGGTCAAAGTTGCCAGAAATCTTGGAGTGAATTTTAATACGGCCCTATCCTTTCAGCCACAAGTGACCACAGTAGCAGGCACATGTTTTGGCTTCATTAAATGTTTTAAAAGGTTTTTGGACTTCTTCCCACTGGTGGCCAGAAAATCAGTTGCCTTTGCTCTAATAACATCAAGATTGGATTACTGTAACAGTCTGTATGCCGGCGCCTCCAAGCTAGCCATCCAGAAGTTCCAAATGGTTCAACCTTCTGCGGCCAGACTGGTTCTGAAACTGCCCTGTCGCTCCTCCTGCCCTGGTTGTCAGCACATAAATGGATTTTGTTCAGAACTCTTTTATTGGTATTCAGAGTTTATAGAGCGCTGGGACCAAATTATCTAACCAACAGAGTTACTCATTATACAACACTATGTTCTCTGAGGTCCTCGAATGCCAATTTACTGAAGATCTCCATTTTCAGGCTCAAAACACGAGGAGAAAAATTGTTTGTAGTTACGGGCGCAAAGGTTTGGAACCACCTTTCCGTTCACCTCTGTTTTTTACAATCCGAAGAAATGTTTAGAAGGCACCTTAAAACTTGGATCTTTGTATTTCTGACTCTATTTGCTATTCAGTTATAATCTAAACTGTAGGATTTGGGTATTCTGTTGTCTTACAGACATTTACATTTTTCGCACAGCGCCAGGATGCTCCTTTGGGAGTGACAATGCACTCTATAAATCCTTTTCATTTATTCATTCATTCATTTATTCATTCATTCAAGATGGAACCTATTATTCCACTTCCCAGGTTTACAAACCATCTGACAATTCTACAAAACCCATCTCCAATTGCTTCTCAAACACCTGTAGCTTCCAATTCCTGTCAATCTCGCTTTAGGTCTGTGAGGCTTTTAATGTATTTTGTTTAGGTCCTCGCTTGTATCCGGGAGGTATGTGCAGCATTGCTGGACCTTTAATACTTTGCAGACTCAACCCTTTTTTGCTAGAAAGAGGTCTAACTCAATAAATTCTGCAAAACCATGGATCTAGGAGCTATCATTTCACTACCTACAGCCAGTAAAGAAATTGTACTCATGGACAACTTATCCATTATAGTGGATAACTTTGTAATTTTGCGATCATTTAAGATTAACCCTACATTTGCAATCACTGCACATAAAATGTCTCCCACAATTGCAGCACCACTTGCACCTCGTTTGGTTCTGGGTTTTGTTTGCCATTCAGGTGCTCCACATGATATATCTTTGGGAAAACCACACCGGAATAACACATGTCATACCATCCCTTGGGAAATCTGAAATATGCACAATTCCACAAACAAAATAAACTCCAGGAATAATGAGATCACATCGTCCCAAATATGCAAATAAATATCTCCATATTTGAAATCATGGTCACACTCACTCACACCCATGAAAATCTTGTCAACAGAAGATTAATTCCTACTCACACATAATTTCCCCTTATGCTGCCAGTCTAAATTTTGTGCAGGCATGACTCCCAAATCTCTATGTTTTGCTTCTTCTTCATCCCACTGTCCCTTATACTTCTGATCACATCTGTTTTTCCGCTTTCATATATTGCTCTCTTCCACTGAATCCAAAATATTCTTCTCAACTTTAGTTAAAGAAAATGTCAGATTGTGTCTGTGAGCATAAGCCATGTCTAGTGTATTGTGTGGTCAAAGGAAACTGCCAACTGTCTTCAATGTCTGAGCATGGAAATGACAATTCAAATGCTTCAACAAATGAACTTTAGTAAATACCACATCATAATTCGAAACATAATACTGAAAATTTCCTGTTCCATAAAAACAGACTTATCAGAAGGCTACACACAACACCGTACGTAGGAGGAATATGGTGATAGGTAATTCTCTCTGCTGCTGACGCAGGTATCTCTCTACAAACATAACAGTCCTTTGCATCCATAGGCCCTCATTCTGACCATGGCGGTGTCTCACCGCCAGGGCAGAGGGCAGAGGAAGCACCGCCAACAGGCTGGCGGTGCTTCTGGGGCATTCTGACCGCGGCGGTAAAGCCGCGGTCAGAAAAGGGGAACCAGCGGTTTGCCCGCCGGTTTTCCCCTGCCCCAGGGAATCCTCCATGGCGGCGCTGCATGCAGCACCGCCATGGGGATTCCGACCCCCTTCCAGCCAGCCTGGTTCTGGCGGTTTTCACCACCAGAACCAGGCTGGCGGGAACGGGTGTCGTGGGGCCCCTGGGGGCCCCTGCAGTGCCCATGCTACTGGCATGGGCACTGCAGGGGCCCCCTAACAGGGCCCCAACAAGATTTTCAGTGTCTGCCAAGCAGACACTGAAAATCGCGACGGGTGCAACTGCACCCGTCGCACCCCTTCCACTCCGCCGGCTCCATTCGGAGCCGGCATCCTCATGGAAGGGGGTTTCCCGCTGGGCTGACGGGGGGTCTTCTGGCGGTCGCCCCCCAGCCCAGCGGGAAACTCAGAATTACCGCGGCGGTCTTTTGACCGCGCAGCGGTCTTCTGACGGCGGAGGCCGCCCGCCAAAGTCAGAATGAGGCCCATAGTGTCAACATATTCATAAAGCAATTTGAAATAAGCTTTTGAAGAATAATGTCCTGTAGATGCATCTACATACATAACCTTATAATTTAGTGTTTTCAAGCTTTTGGCTGTAGAAGTCAGAGTCAAACACTAGGTTTAGGTGTAGCTACTTGTAGGAGGCTGGACTGGCTTGTAGTGAGTACCAAGGGGTACTTACACCTTGCACCAGGCCCAGGTATCCCTTATTAGTGTAGAGGGGTGTCTAGCAGCTTAGGCTGATAGAAAAGGTAGCTTAGCAGAGCAGCTTAGGCTGAACTAGGAGACGAGTGAAGCTCCTACAGTACCACTAGTGTCATATGCACAATATCATAAGAAAACACAATACACAGATATATTAAAAATAAAGGTACTTTATTTTTATGACAATATGCCAAAAGTATCTCAGTGAGTACCCTCAGTATGAAGATAGCAAATATACACAATATATATGTACACAATACCAAAATATGCAGTAATAGCAATAGAAAACAGTGCAAACAATGTATAGTCACAATAGAATGCAATGGGGGCACATAGGGATAGGAGCAACACAAACCATATACTCCAGAAGTGGAATGCGAACCACGAATGGACCCCAAACCTATGTGACCTCGTAGAGGGTTGCTGGGACTGTAAGAAAACAGTGAGGGTTAGAAAAATAGCCCACCCCAAGACCATGAAAAGTGGTGCAAAGTGCACCTACGTTCGCCTAAGAGCACAGAAGTCGTGATAGGGGAATTCTGCAGGAAAGACCAACACCAGCAATGCAACAACGATGGATTTCCAGACGAGAGTACCTGTGGAACAAGGGGACCATGTCCAAAAGTCACGATCAAGTCGGGAGTGGGCAGATGCACAGGAAATGCCAGCTGTGGGTGCAAAGAAGCTGCCACCGGATGGTAGAAGCTGAGGATTCTGCAAGAACAACAAGGGCTAGAAACTTCCCCTTTGGAGGATGGATGTCCCACATCGCGAAGAGTCGTGCAGAAGTGTTTTCCCGCAGAAAGACAGCAAACAAGCCTTGCTAGCTGCAAGGGTTGCGGTTAGGGTTTTTGGATGCTGCTGTGGCCCAGGAGGGACCAGGATGTCACCAATTGCGTGAGGGGACAGAGGGGGCGGCCAGCAAGAGAAGGAGCCCACTCAGAAGCAAGCAGCACCTGCAGAAGTGCCGGAACAGGCACTACGAAGTGGAGTGAATCAGTGCTCACCCGAAGTTGCACAAGAGAGTCCCACGCCGCCGGAGGACCACTCAGGAGGTCGTGCAATGCAGGTTAGAGTGCTGGGGACCCAGGCTTGGCTGTGCACAAAGGAAATCCTCGGTGAGTGCACAGGAGCCGGAGTAGCTGCAAAACACGCGGTTCCCAGCAATGCAGTCTAGCGTTGGCAGGCAAGGACTTACCTCCACCAAACTTGAACTGAAGAGTCACTGGACTGTGGGAGTCACTTGGACAGAGTTGCTGAGTTCAAGGGACCTCGCTCGTCGTGCTGAGAGGAGACCCAGAGGACCGGTGATGCAGTTCTTTGGTGCCTGCGGTTGCAGGGGGAAGATTCAGTCGACCCACAGGAGATTTCTTCTGAGCTTCTAGTGCAGAGAGGAGGCAGACTACCCCCACAGCATGCACCACCAGGAAAACAGTTGAGAAGGCGGTAGGATCAGTGTTACAGTGTTGCAGTAGTCGTCTTTGCTACTTTGTTGCAGTTTTGCAGGCTTCCAGCGCCGTCAGCAGTCGATTCCTTGGCAGAAGGTGAAGAGAGAGATGCAGAGGAACTCTGATGAGCTCTTGCATTCGTTATCTAAGGAATTCCCCAAAGCAGAGACCCTAAATAGCCAGAAAAGGAGGTTTGGCTACTTAGGAGAGAGGATAGGCTAGCAACACCTGAAGGAGCCTATCAGAAGGAGTCTCTGACGTCACCTGCTGGCACTGGCCACTCAGAGCAGTCCAGTGTGCCAGCAGCACCTCTGTTTCCAAGATGGCAGAGGTCTGGAGCACACTGGAGAAGCTCTGGGCACCTCCCCTGGGAGTTGCAGGGCAGGGGAGTGGTCACTCCCCTTTCCTTTGTCCAGTTTTGTGCCAGAGCAGGGCTGAGGGATCCCTGAACCGGTGCAGACTGGCTTATGCAGAGATGGGCACCATCTGTGCCCATCAAAGCATTTCCAGAGGCTGGGGGAGGCTACTCCTCCCCAGCCCTGACACCTTTTTCCAAAGGGAGAGGGCGTAACACCCTCTCTCTGAGGAAGTCCTTTGTTCTGCCTTCCTGGGCCAGGCCTGGCTGGACCCCAGGAGGGCAGAAACCTGTCTGAGGGGTTGGCAGCAGCAGCAGCTGCAGTGAAACCCCGGGAAAGGTAGTTTGGCAGTACCCGGGTCTGAGCTAGAGACTCAGGGGATCATGGAATTGTCTCCCCAATACCAGGATGGCATTGGTGGGGCAATTCCATGATCTTAGACATGTTACATGGCCATATTCGGAGTTACCATTGTGAAGCTATACATAGGTAGTGACCTATGTATAGTGCACGCGTGTAATGGTGTCCCCGCACTCACAAAGTCCGGGGAATTGGCCCTGAACAATGTGGGGGCACCTTGGCTAGTGCCAGGGTGCCCACACACTAAGGGGGTCATTCTGACTTTGGCGGGCGGCAGAGGCCGCCCGCCAAAGTCCCGCCGTCAGAATACCGCTGCGCGGTCAAAAGACCGCCGCGGTAATTCTGAGTTTCCCGCTGGGCTGGCGGGCGACCGCCAGAAGGCCGCCCGCCAGCCCAGCGGGAAACCCCCTTCCATGAGGATGCCGGCTCCGAATGGAGCCGGCGGAGTGGAAGGGGTGCGACGGGTGCAGTTGCACCCGTCGCGATTTTCAGTGTCTGCTTGGCAGACACTGAAAATCTTGGTGGGGCCCTGTTAGGGGGCCCCTGCAGTGCCCATGCCAACCCGTTACCGCCAGCAAGGTTCTGGCAGTCAAAACCGCCAGAGCCAGGCTGGCGGTAAGGGGGTCGGAATCCCCATGGCGGCGCTGCCTGCAGCGCCGCCATGGAGGATTCCCTAGGGCGGCGGGAAACCGGCAGGACACCGCCGGTTTCCCGTTTCTGACCGCGGCTGTACCGCCGCGGTCAGAATGCCCAAGGATGCACCGCCAGCCTGTTGGCGGTGCATCTGCGGTCCCCGGCCCTGGCGGTTTTTACCGCCAGGGTCGGAATGACCCCCTAAGTAACTTAGCACCCAACCTTTACCAGGTAAAGGTGAGACATATAGGTGACTTATAAGTTACTTAAGTGCAGTGGTAAATGGCTGTGAAATAACGTGGACATTATTTCACTCAGGCTGCACTGGCAGGCCTGTGTAAGAATTGTCAGATCTCCCTATGGGTGGCACAAGAAATGCTGCAGCCCATAGGGATCTCCTGGAACCCCAATACCCTGGGTACTTCAGTACCATATACTAGGGAATTATAAGGGTGTTCCAGTATGCCAATGTAAAGTGGTGAAATTGGTCACTAGCCTGTTAGTGACAATTTGTAAAGAAATGAGAGAGCATAACCACTGAGGTTCTGGTTAGCAGAGCCTCAGTGAGACAGTTAGGCATCACACAGGGAACACATACCTATAGGTCACAAACTTATGAGCACTGGGGTCCTGACTAGCAGGGTCCCAGTGACACATAACAAACATACTGAAAACATAGGGTTTTCACTATGAGCACTGGGCCCTGGCTAGCAGGATCCCAGTGAGACAGTGAAAACACCCTGACATACACTCACAAACAGGCCAAAAGTGGGGGTAACAAGGCTAGAAAGAGGCTACTTTCTCACACAACCCCCCCCAAACGAAGGACAATAAGGCTAATCTTGGACAGTTGAGACTTTATTGTCTAAGTGGTGATAAGTAGAGAGTAGCTCTGCAATAGACTGGTTACTCCCTTTATCATCCACTATATGGTTACTTCCCTGTGGGGATGTAAACCACCCTGTTTGAAGTGTTTTAGCTAAGCAACAATGTGAAGATATATTTTCAGAGTTTCTATCAGTAAGTTTTAGTTTAGAGCAGTGGGAATTATCCACTGAACCTATCTGTAGAGATCAAAATGCCAGACAGGGATGCTGTCTCAGTAAAGCCATAGCTGGGCAAAAACTTTGTCCATATGACTGGAAGAGAGAACAGGGATGCTGTTTCTCTTGAGTTGGAGCAGGGCAGGGATGCTGTCCTATGAGCTCCACACCAGGGCAGGGATGCTGTCCTAAGTGTTGTGAGGCAGTGCAGGGTTTCTGCACTAAAGTTTCTCTGGGAGGGTTGGAGGGATGCTCCATGTTAACTAAAATGGTGTTCTTTTTCTCACCAATATGAGTTATCCCACAGAGAGGTACTTCCACCTCAGGGAGTACAGCTATGCCAGCTGTTGGTTCCCTTGGAACAGGTGCCACCCCAGGAGAGGTTTCTCCCACCACAGGAATGGTATCCTGAATGGCAGGGTGGTTAGGGGATACAGTGATACCCTTTTTACCTGTTATTGGAGAGGGATCCTGAGTTTTCAGGCCTTCTCTCCTTTGCTTTTTCATTTCAGTAGAAATGAGAGGGAACAATTCATCTGGGATGCCCAGCATGGCTGCATGGGCATAAAACTCTACATCAGCCCAACCTGAGGCCTCTAGGTCATTACCTAAGAAACAGTCTACAGGTAAGCTAGGTGATACCATCACCTGCTTAGGGCCAGTAACTCCACCCCAACTAAACTGAATTATAGCTAAGGGAAGAAACTTAGTGGAGTTATGGAGATCAATAATCTTATACTGTTGTCCAATGATGTGTTGTTCAGGAGCCACTAGGTTTTCAGTCACCAAAATGATACTGGCACCTGTGTCCCTGTAGGCCAAGGCCTCAACACCATTTATTGAAACTGTCTGCCTGTACTTATCCATTGTAAGGGGACAAGCAGCCAGTGTGGCAAGGCCAATGCCACTAGGTGTGACAGAAACTGTCTTGGGACTGACTACCCTAGTTTCTATGATGGACCCATAAGTGAACCCAACTACACCCTTAACTTGACTGTTGCCAGCAGTCCCACCACTAGTACCACTACTGCTAGGGGCACTAGAGCTTGATGTATTAGTGGTGGTAGGCTCAGGGGGATTACCTGGACAGGACTTATCCCCTGGCCTATGGCCTCTGTTTTTACACACTAAGCACCAAGGCTTTTTAATGTGTGCAGGTTGTGAAGAAGAGGAAGCATTTGTTTTATCCCCACCCCCTGAAGAGTGTTTAGGATTTGAAGAAGGATCTTTGGTTTTACCCTTATCCCTATGCTTATCCTGAGATTTCTCACCATCTTTCTTCTTGCCATCCTTTTCACCACCTGTATGAACTTTTCTGTTCACTCTTGTTCTGACCCATTTATCTGCCTTCTTTCCCAATTCTTGGGGAGAGGTCAGATTTGAGTCCACTAGATACTGGTGTAACAAATCAGACACACAATTATTAAGAATATGCTCTCTCAGGATTAAGTTATACAGGCTTTCATAGTCAGAAACTTTACTGCCATGTAACCACCCCTCCAAGGCCTTCACTGAATGGTCAACAAAGTCTACCCAGTCTTGTGAAGACTCCTTTTTGGTTTCTCTGAACTTCATCCTGTACTGTTCAGTGGTTAAGCCATAACCATCTAGGAGTGCATTCTTAAGAACTTTAAAATTATTGGCATCACTTTCTTTAACAGTAAGGAGCCTATCCCTACCCTTTCCACTGAAAGATAGCCATAGGATAGCAGCCCACTGCCTTTGAGGGACCTACTGTACAACACAGGCCCTCTCAAGTGCAGCAAACCACTTGTTAATGTCATCCCCCTCCTTGTATGGGGGAACTATCTTGTGCAGATTCCTAGAATCATGCTCTTTTGCAGGATGACTATTTGGAATACTGCTGCTGCCACCATGGGTTTCAAAACCCAATTTCTGTCTTTCTCTTTCTAACTCCAAGGACTGCCTATCTAAATCCAGATGTTGCTTCTTGAGCTTCAGCCTGGATTGTTCCACTCTCAATCTATTGAGCTCCCTTTCTAACACTCTGTCATCAGGGTGGGTGGGTTGGGCATGTCTTGAGACAGAAGAATGGTGAGAATGAACAGAAGGAGGCCTGGCCCTAACAGATGTCACACTAACATTCTGGCCTACAGAAGTGACACTTCTACTGTGATGAGAAACAATACTATTACTGTGATGTGAAGCAACACTCTTACTGTGATGTGAATTCACATCAGTACCAGCTATGCTAGGTGGCCTGTTAAGGGGCAGGTTGGAAAGATTCCCTACCAAATCTTTTGCTAGGGGTGCCCCAGAATCAGAATGGGAACCATCAGCTAATTTCTCACCAGAAGTGCCAACAAAGGTTTTATCTTGTTCAACTAGCATGTTAACTAATAGTTCTCTAGAGGGATTCTTCCCTACCCCTAAACCTCTTTCTACACAGAGACTCCTTGCTGCCTTCCAGCTAAGGTGGTCATAAGCAGTCTTGGACAGATCAACAGTTTGGCCTGTGCCAGACATTTTAGAAAGTGTTTAGGGATAGAAAAAGAGAGAAAAAAGTTTTCAGAACTTTTTAAGAACTTTTTGAAAGTTTAGAGGCACTTTTCAGCACTTAGTAAAGAAGTGAGAGAAGAAAAGCAAAACTTTTTGGTTAGGTGTACATACACTGAACTTGTTTTGTATATTTTTCTCTTATGAAAAATACAATGACAAAAGTGGTAAGTAGTTGCAAAGTACTTTTCCCACCGCTGCACAACCAATGTAGGAGGCTGGACTGGCTTGTAGTGAGTACCAAGGGGTACTTACACCTTGCACCAGGCCCAGGTATCCCTTATTAGTGTAGAGGGGTGTCTAGCAGCTCAGGCTGATAGAAAAGGTAGCTTAGCAGAGCAGCTTAGGCTGAACTAGGAGACGAGTGAAGCTCCTACAGTACCACTAGTGTCATATGCACAATATCATAAGAAAACACAATACACAGATATACTAAAAATAAAGGTACTTTATTTTTATGACAATATGCCAAAAGTATCTCAGTGAGTACCCTCAGTATGAGGGTAGCAAATATACACAGGATATATGTACACAATACCAAAATATGCAGTAATAGCAATAGAAGACAGTGCAAACAATGTATAGTCACAATAGAATGCAATGGGGGCTCATAGGGATAGGGGCAACACAAACCATATACTCCAGAAGTGGAATGCGAACCACGAATGGACCCCAAACCTATGTGACCTCGTAGAGGGTCGCTGGGACTGTAAGAAAACAGTGAGGGTTAGAAAAATAGCCCACCCCAAGACCCTGAAAAGTGGGTGCAAAGTGCACCTAAGTTCCCCAAAGAGCACAGAAGTCGTGATAGGGAAATTCTGCAGGAAAGACCAACACCAGCAATGCAACAACAATGGATTTCCAGACGAGAGTACCTGTGGAACAAGGGGACCAAGTCCAAAAGTCATGATCAAGTCGGGAGTGGGCAGATGCCCAGGAAATGCCAGCTGTGGGTGCAAAGAAGCTGCCACCAGATGGTAGAAGCTGAGGATTCTGCAAGAACGACAAGGGCTAGAAACTTCCCCTTTGGAGGATGGATGTCCCACGTCGTGAAGAGTCGTGCAGAAGTGTTTTCCTGCAGAAAGACCGCAAAGAAGCCTTGCTAGCTGCAAGGGTCGCGGTTAGGGTTTTTAGATGCTGCTGTGGCCCAGGAGGGACCAGAATGTCACCAATTGCATGAGGGGACAGAGGGGGTGCCCAGCAAGAGAAGGAGCCACTCAGAAGCAAGCAGCACCCGCAGAAGTGCCGGAACAGGCACTACGAAGTAGAGTGAATCGGTGCTCACCCGAAGTTGCACAAGAGAGTCCCACGCCGCCGGAGGACCACTCAGGAGGTCGTGCAATGCAGGTTAGAGTGCCGGGGACCCAGGCTTGGCTGTGCACGAAGGAAATCCTCGGTGAGTGCACAGGAGCCGGAGTAGCTGCAAAACACACGGTTCCCAGCAATGCAGTCTAGCGTTGGGAGGCAAGGACTTACCTTTACCAAACTTGGACTGAAGAGTCACTGGATTGTGGGAGTCACTTGGACAGAGTTGCTGAGTTCAAGGGACCTCGCTCGTCATGCTGAGAGGAGAACCAGAGGACCGGTGATGCAGTTCTTTGGTGCCTGCAGTTGCAGGGGGAAGATTCCGTCGACCCACGGGAGATTTCTTCTGAGCTTCTAGTGCAGAGAGGAGGCAGACTACCCCCACAGCATGCACCACCAGGAAAACAGTCGAGAAGGTGGCAGGATCAGTGTTACAGTGTCGCAGTAGTCGTCTTTGCTACTTTGTTTCAGTTATGCAGGCTTCCAGCGCGGTCAGCAGTCGATTCCTTGGCAGAAGGTGAAGAGAGAGATGCAGAGGAACTCTGATGAGCTCTTGCATTCGTTATCTAAGGAATTCCCCAAAGCAGAGACCCTAAATAGCCAGAAAAGGAGGTTTGGCTACTTAGGAGAGAGGATAGGCTAGCAAAACCTGAAGGAGCCTATCAGAAGGAGTCTCTGACATCACCTGCTGGCACTGGCCACTCAGAGCAGTCCAGTGTGCCAGCAGCACCTCTGTTTCCAAGATGGCAGAGGTCTGGAACACACTGGAGGAGCTCTGGGCACCTCCCAGGGGAGGTGCAGGTCAGGGGAGTGGTCACTCCCCTTTCCTTTGTCCAGTTTCGCGCCAGAGCAGGGCTGAGGGATCCCTGAACCGGTGCAGACTGGCTTATGCAGAGATGGGCACCATGTGTGCCCATCAAAGCATTTCCAGAGGCTGGGGGAGGCTACTCCTCCCCAGCCCTGACACCTTTTTCCAAAGGGAGAGGGTGTAACACCCTCTCTCTGAGGAAGTCCTTTGTTCTGCCTTCCTGGGCCAGGCCTGGCTGGACCCCAGGAGGGCAGAAACCTGTTTGAGGGGTTGGCAGCAGCAGCAGCTGCAGTGAAACCCCGGGAAAGGTAGTTTGGCAGTACCCGGGTCTGAGCTAGAGATTCTGGGGATCATGGAATTGTCTCCCCAATACCAGGATGGCATTGGTGGGGCAATTCCATGATCTACGACATGTTACATGGCCATATTCGGAGTTACCATTGTGAAGCTATACATAGGTAGTGACCTATGTATAGTGCACGCGTGTAATGGTGTCCCCGCACTCACAAAGTCCGGGGAATTGGCCCTGAACAATGTGGGGCTACCTTGGCTAGTGCCAGGGTGCCCACACACTAAGTAACTTAGCACCCAACCTTTACCAGGTAAAGGTTAGACATATAGGTGACTTATAAGTTACTTAAGTGCTGTGGTAAATGGCTGTGAAATAACGTGGACGTTATTTCACTCAGGCTGCACTGGCAGGCCTGTGTAAGAATTGTCAGATCTCCCTATGGGTGGCACAAGAAATGCTGCAGCCCATAGGGATCTCCTGGAACCCCAATACCCTGGGTACCTCAGTACCATATACTAGGGAATTATAAGGGTGTTACAGTATGCCAATGTAAAGTGGTGAAATTGGGCACTAGCCTGTTAGTGACAATTTGTAAAGAAATTAGAGAGCATAACCACTGAGGTTCTGGTTAGCAGAGCCTCAGTGAGACAGTTAGGCATCACACAGGGAACACATACCTATAGGTCACAAACTTATGAGCACTGGGGTCCTGACTAGCAGGGTCCAGTGACACATAACAAACATACTGCAAACATAGGGTTTTCACTATGAGCACTGGGCCCTTGCTAGCAGGATCTCAGTGAGACAGTGAAAACACCCTGACATACACTCACAAACAGGCCAAAAGTGGGGGTAACAAGGCTAGAAAGAGGCTACTTTCTCACACTACTCCACTACCAAAACTCCTACTAATACATATCTCCATCTATTTGTGTTATTAGTTTCCATAACTTCCTCTAGAATCAGACCATTGAGGAGAAATTAGCAGCAAATAGAGTCTCTTCTGTATGTTTCTACTTGTGCAAATGTTAATACTAAATTCATGTGATGTGCACTGAAGTTATTTACAGAATCTACGTGATACTTCCTGAGCCCTACTTCACCTTCTCTAAATGACACCCTCACACTCCTTCTGCAGCCTGAGACCTGGGGACTCTTCTTAATTCTTTAAAGCAATGTCCTTTTTATTAATTACAAATCAAAGTTAAATTCAAATGATCATGTCAATAATATTTCAAATCAGTTTCTTCAATGAGAGTACAAGTTTGAATTCAGTTCAGGTTGCAACTCAAGTTCACAAAGGTTCAACTGGGAACTCATTCTTGCGTTTCAACTTACAAATTTCCTCCTTGCAATCTTTATTAACAAAGTATATCCATTCTGGAGATGAGTACCTCTGACATGGGACTCAAGCTCTTTTTGATCTCCTGGGTACAGGTTATTCACTTTCCTTCTCACTCAGGTCAGAATCCTCAGTATCCTCTGGGACAGTACTCAGCCCTCGCTCTGAAGGCAATCTTAACCTCTATCTTTCTTGCCTTCTCGGCCAACTGTCCTCAGTCTCGGTATGACACAGCACTAGGCCCTTCATTAGGTTCTGATTTTGGCTCAGCTAGTGGTTCAGGACAAGACTCCTAAATTGTCACTTCTTCAACACCCCCCTCAGACTGAAGATGTGCGGTCACAGGATCTTGATGAATCTCTTCTTGTGATCTCTTGGTTGTGGGTTACTCCTCAGGAAGAGGTATTGTCACGTCAACAAGAGGACACTTCAGTGTATGAGTGTGGGTTGCATGAATCCAGTTGGGATGACCCCCAAACTTGACGGAAGTGTTTGTCACTAGGATAACCTGGTATGGTCCCTGCAACCAAGGATCCAAACACATCTTTCAAATGTGCTCCTTTACCAAGACCCAGTTGCCAGGACTGAGCTTATGGCACTGCTCCAGACTTGAGGTGGTGACAGCAGCTTCAACCTGGTGGGACACAGAATGCACCACATCAACTAGTACCTTGCAATAGTCAATAACCATTTAATCTGTAATGTTCACAAGCACATTTGTAGGCACTGCAGGCAATCTCATGGCTCTCCCCATGATTATCTCATGAGTGGACAATCCTTGTTTTCCCATC
The DNA here is from genome assembly GCF_031143425.1 of Pleurodeles waltl. Taxonomy (NCBI): domain Eukaryota; kingdom Metazoa; phylum Chordata; class Amphibia; order Caudata; family Salamandridae; genus Pleurodeles; species Pleurodeles waltl. Next base: position 164,922,251 of record NC_090443.1, on the reverse strand, counting down.
AGGAGCACTGCAAAGACTCAGCAGCACAAGAGGCAAAGTGTCTGGCCATTTCAGAGATGTTGAGACACACACCTTGGCTAATCTGGCTTTCCACATGCCATTCACTTGCTCCATGATGCCAGAAGCTTCTTGCCTAAAACTGCAATGTCGTCTCTGCTCCGCTTGTAATGTTGCTCACAACATTTTCATGACCTCATTATTGAAATTAGTTCCTCAGATTGACTCCAGCGAAGTTGGGGACCCTAACCTAGGTATCAACTCCCTTAAAAACAACTTAGCTACTGTGAGACTATATTTTCTCCAGGTGAGTAGGCCTCCACCCAGCGCAAGGAGATGCACAGAATCACTAGGACATATCTCAGCCCATTGTACACAGACATGTTGATGAAGTCCAACTGCATTCAACTGAATGGACCTCCATAGCTTCCTATGTGGCTCAGTGTCACTTGAGTTCTTTTCTGTACGTTCACTGGGTGACACACAACACATCAGTAACACAACTCTTCAGTCACCAACATAAACCGTGGGTTAAACCAATGTTGTTTGAATAATCTGACTTTGGCATCACTCCCAATATGGGTGGGTTCACAAAAGTGTCTTGCCATTGAGTATAGCATGCTGTCTAGTAACACTAGTCTGCCACCTAGAGAAACCCAGATATCAGCATTTCTTTTCACAAATCCTGCTCTGTTCCAGCCTTGCTGTTCTACCTCTGTCATTTCTTCCTGCAATCTCTTCACTTCCTCCAAGATATCAGTTGTTGACAACAAAAGATTGTAGTTGGTCTCACCTTCAGACTCACTTATATACTCAACATAGAAGGATTGTGACCCATATGCACAATATCAGGTGACCTCATCAGCCTAACGGTTGCCCACTGTTAAATAATCATCACCACTGCAGTGAGCAGAATACTTCACAATTGCAATTTGTGCAGGGAGCTGAAGTGCTTCAAGTAGCCTCATGACGTGCTCTCCATTACAAATCGTGGAACCAGATGATGTCATAAATCCCCTTTGTGACCATAACTGTCCAAAATCATGAACAACATCAATGCCATACTATCTGTAAATATAGTCACTCTCAGCTGGTTGGAGAAACAGCAAGCTCTAGTAAGAGCTATTGATTCAGCCACTTGTGCAGAGAACACCCCTCGAAGCCAGGATGCTTTGACTACTCCTGAGACAGTACAGCCTGCATAGGTAGCTTTTAAGTTTCCTTCATTGTCTCTCAGACAATACCCATCCACAAACAGTATGTGAACAGGCCCTACAAGTGGCTCATCCCATATATCTGGTCTCAACATTGAGGCAATCATGCTCAAGCTTCCCATCATCATTTTGTTCCCTGGAAGAGGCATAATTGTGGCAGGATTCTAGTATTACATTGTCTAAGGGTGACATTGTCTCCCGCAAGTAAAATCTGCTCGTACTTCATCAAGCAGCTGTTGGTTAGGTGCCATGTGCGAGTACATGTCAACAATATTCCAACTGAATGTGGTACAAGAACAGTTAAAGAATGTCCGACACAATACCTTTGCATCCTTCTACGCTAAATCCCACTGCTGCCACAGCTTTAAGACATCCGGGTAATCTTGCTGCTACCGGGTCAAGACTAGCAGCGAAATAAGCCACAGGGTATTTCCCATTTCTGTGCAAATGTGTAAGCACTGAGAGTGCAGCCCCCCCTCTCACTACAGAAAAAGAGTAAAAGCTTTGTTGTAATCAGGCATTCCGAAGCCAGGGCACAACAGAGACTTTCTCTCAGCTCTAGAAAGGCAACCAAGCAGTCATTATCCCATGGTATCAGATCAGTAATATCCTTATGTGTCAAACTCTGTAAAGGCTTGGCCACTAGGGAAAGGTTGAGCATCCACTATCGATAGTAGCCAACCACTCCCAAGAACATCCTGACTTCTGTCTGGATGGCCGAATGATTAATTTTAAGGGTTGCTGAGATTCTTTCTTGTGACACCTTTCTCTCACCTTTCTCAATGTGATGTCTGAGATACAGAACTTTCCTCTGATAATATTGCAACTTACTCAGGGACACTTAGGGGGTCATTCCAACCCTGGCGGTAAAAGCCGCTTACCGCTGTCAGAAGACCGCCAACATACCGCCGCGGCCGCGGTAAACCGCCACGGTCATTGTGACCCACAACAGGCAATCCGCCAAAATACAGACATCCACAAAAGTCCGCCACACCAAAGGCCAGCGAGAAACTGGTGATGACTAAACCTCCACCGTCACGCCAACAGAAATACGCCCACACTATCACGACACACGAATCCACGCGGCGGTCTTTCAACCGCGGTATTCTATTGGCGGTACACACCGCCACGCTCAAATACACGCACACTTACAAAACACAGCCACATTGGACAATTCGAAACACACACACCTGATACACATACACACACCACTCCCACACACCCAATTAAATATAAAACACACGCCCACATCACCCACAAACCTCCACTCCTAGAGAATCGGGACCACTAACAGAGAAATAGAGAACCGAGCACCCAGACGCGCATATTACATTCACCCAGCAATATTACCACGCACTTCACACAACACACCAATACACATCACCACACTTAGCCCCACACAATCCACCCCACACATCACCCACACCACCCCATGGCACCGCAAAGTCACCCCAGGTTTTCTGAGGATGAACTCAGGGTCATGGTGGAGGAAATCGTACGGGTAGAGCCACAGCTCTTCGGGACACAGGTGCAGCACACCACCATTGCCAGGAAGATGGAGCTATGGAGCAGAATAGTCGACAGGGTCAACGCTGTGGGACAGCACCCAAGAAATAGGGACGACATCAGGAAGCGGTGGAACGACCTACGGGGGAAGGTGCGTTCAATGGTATCCAGGCACAACATTGCGGTGCAGTGGACTGGCGGCGGACCCCCACCTCCTCCCCCAGAATTTACAACATGGGAGGAGCAGGTCTTGGCGATCCTGCATCCTGAGGGCCTCGCAGGAGTATCTGGAGGAATGGACTCTTGTAAGTCTCATCTTCACTACTTCATCCCCCCCCCACCCCACCAGCATGCCAACTCATACCCCCACCCTCACCCTCAACCCCATCACACCTACTCCTTGCAAAAGTCTCACCATCACAACCCACCCATCCCAAGCCCCGCATGCGACCACAAAGCATGGACACCCATCACCAAAGCATGCCCACTGCACATCCCCACCCCCCCCCAAACCACTGTCACAAAAGCCCCCACACAGGAATGCCAGCACTGGGGTACACGGGCACCCACCCATTGCACGCTATGGCACACACAGATGCAATAACCATCCTTTTATACCCCTGCAGGACCCGAACGCCACGTCACTGCGCAGGAGGGTCCACAAATGTCCACTACACCCCCAGAAGAGGCCCACAGTGATGACAGCACCTCTGTCGACCTGGATCTAGATGACCAGCCCGGCCCATCGGGGACCTCGGGACAGTCGGTTCCCCTCAGACAGCCACAGGCCACAGCAGACCTTCCCCCCTCTGGGAACACCAGCACAGCACCCACCCAGCGGGCCCATACCTCTGTCCCCAGGACACATCAATCAGCGGTGTGTCCACCACTACAGGGCACCCAGGTTAACCCACCACCCCAACAACAACAGGGACCTGGGGGCAGTGGTAGTGGGCACACGGTCCAGGGGACAGAGGCCCAGGGAAACAGGGGAACTGGGAGGGCTGCTGTGCGACAGGGGGGGGACAGGCCAAGGGAACCCACTCTCCACGAGGCCCTCTCCTCCATCATGGGAGCCTACCATCATTCCCAGGAGACGATGGCGACGGTCCTGGCCAGGTTTCAGGAGATCCAGCTCCTGCAGGAGGAACAGTATTTGGGGTTCAGGGAGGAACTACGAACCATCAGTTCCGCCCTGGGCACCATTGTAGGGGCTCTGAATCAGGTAGTCACCACATTGCGGGACACTGTGGCACCACAAAGGGCCCCTGACACTAGCATGGACCAAGAACTGCCTACCACCTCTACCGGCGCTAGTGGACAGGAGGCCCCGCCACAGGACCAACAGGCCACCAGCACCCCACCCCCTGCAGAAGGAGAACCACCCCGCAAGCGGGCCCTGAGATCCAGGAAGAAGACAGAGTAAGATGCCAAGACCCCCGCCAGGAAAGGATACCTCCCTGATTGTCATCCTACTGTCCCACATTGTTACCCTGTCCATCCTTAAACTGCCCCTGCTCCACTTCCCACAGCCATTTGGACAATGCACCTGTGATACAAATATTCTGGACTCTGCCATGGACAATCCTCCACCATCACCCCTCAACGATTTGCAACCACCCACCAATATAGAGCACTGTAATAAACACAGTTATTGCACAAAACAATCAGGAGTCTGGCTGTGATTTTGTACAAATGTATTAGACATTACCGTGCCAAAATGCTTATTTACATTGTGATGCCAACATACCACTGTCACACAGCTGTAGTCCATGGGGAAACAAAGCAGATGTCACGCAGTGGGGACCACATCTCTGAAATCGGAAGGGAAAGTCACAACTCAGTTACCATACACTGGGGGGAAAAGGACAGACAGTAGAGAGGTAGTAGTGTTTAAGTATATGTAATATGCCGGTGTGGATTCTTACCTGTGTGTCATTGAAAATACTGCTGTATTACTGTGTTCCTGTTGTCTATGTCGTCTTCTTCGGATTCCTCGTCTTCACTCTCCACAGGCTCCACAGCTGCTACAACACCACCATCTGGACCATCCTCCTGCAGAAAAGGCACCTGTCGTCGCAAAGCCAGGTTGTGAAGCATACAGCAGGCCACAATGATCTGGCACACCTTCTTTGGTGAGTAGAATAGGGATCCGCCTGTCATAAGGAGGCAGCGGAACCTGGCCTTCAGGAGGCCGAAGGTCCGCTCGATCACCCTCCTAGTTCACCCATGGGCCTCATTGTACCGTTCCTCTGCCCTGGTCCTGGGAATCCTCACTGGGTTCAGTAGCCATGACAGGTTGGGGTAACCAGAGTCACCAATTAGCCACACACGTTGCCTCTGGAGTTGACCATCACGTAAGGGATGCTGCTATTCCGCATGATGTAGGCGTCATGCACTGAGCCAGGGAACTTGGCATTAACATGGGAGATGTACTGGTCTGCCAAACACACCATCTGCACATTCATCGAATGATAACTCTTCCTGTTTCTGTACACCTGTTCACTCCTCTGTGGGGGAACCAAAGCCACATGGGTCCCATCAATGGCACCTATGATTTTGGGGACATGTCCAAGGGCATAGAAATCACCCTTCACTGTAGGCAAATCCCCCACCTCAGGGAAAACGATGTAGCTCTGCATGTGTTTCAGCAGGGCAGACAACTCTCTGGACAACACCTTGGAAAACATAGGCTGGGACATCCCTGATGATATGGCCACTGTTGTTTGAAATTACCCACTTGCAAAGAAATGGAGCACTGACAGCACCTGCACCTGAGGGGGGATCCCTGTGGGTTGGCGGATTGGTGACATCAGGTCTGGCTCCAGCTGGGCACACAGTTCATGAATAGTGGCTCGGTCAAGCCTGTATGTCAGTATGACATGTCTTTCCTCCATTGTCGACAGGTCCACCAGCGGTCTGTATACGGGAAGATTCCGCTATCTTCTCGCATGTCCCAGCGGACGGTGCCTATGAAGGACAACAGCGAACACAGAGTCAATCAACCCACAGGTACGGAACCACAGCTTGCACATCACACGATTCTCATTCCATTGAATGGTTTGTATGAGTGTTGATGCAAGGCCTATGTATGTGTGACGCAGTAGAAAGTAAGCCATGTGGGCCCCTGAAATGGCGGCTGCCTGACCTGTGAAGTGCGAAAATGGGATGTGAGGTAACTGCGCTGGCGTGGCACACCGTGGCGGTAGGCGGTCGAAGACCGCGGCGCTATGCAGCATTGGTTAACATTGGACCCTATGGGTCTCAGGAGCCAATGACGATGTGCGCCGGCGGTCGCGGTACGCACCGCAGCGGGCGTGGCCACCATTTTATATCTGCTTAATCACTCGATACCTGATCTTCGACAGGAGAGGACCTACACTGCAAGTGCTGCTGTGACCTCGGTCTGGAAGAGACAATGGCTCATGCGACTGGGGAAAGGGCCCCTGCCTTCACTGCTCAGGAATTGGAGAAACTTGTGGATGGGGTCCTCCCCCAGTACGCGCTACTCTACGGTCCTTCAGACCAACAGGTAAGTACACTGGGACCATGCTTTGTGGGCAATGCCTGTGTTGAGTGGGGTGGATGAAAGATGGTGGGGAGGGGAGCGATTGAGGCATGCATCAAACGACGATGAGAGCATGTAACACATGGCAAGGGTAGGGATGGGGGGCCACTCACATTGAGCGTGCAGAAGGTGATGACTATTTTTCTCCCCCTGTACATTTCACATAGGTCAGCGCCCACCAGAAGATCGATATTTGGCATGCCATCGCCAAGGACGTCCGGACCCTGGGGGTCCACCACAGACAGGGCACCCACTGCCGGAAGAGATAGGAGGACATCCGCCGCTGGAGCAGGAAGACGGTGGAGGCTCAGCTGGGGATGGCCTACCCCGATTTGGATGGGCGCGTGAGGACATCACAGCAGACACAAGGGGGTGAGTACACTCTCATCCTGGTGACTTTGCGCGCAGTGGAGGTGTCTGGGTGGGGGAGGAGGGCTGTGGGTATCCCTAGGCCAGGGCGATTTCTGTAGGTTAGGCCCCTCCTTAAGGCATGGCCCTGTGCACCCGCCCCCCACCTCTGTAGGGTGCCAAGTACAGCTATTCATGGCCCTGTGTCATCTATGTGTGCAGATGTTGTCCATAGGCTTGTAGGCCATGTCCCACGGATTGAGTAGTCGACCCAAAGTGCGCGGCGTAGTGCAGGTGGCTTCTGTGTCTGTCCTGTCCGCCAACGGTGTCGCCAATGCATGCACTCAACATGTCGTTATTTTCTCCCCCCCCTTTTTTGTGGTCTTCCTGTTCATGTGTGCATTAGCATCATCAGGCGGAGGAGCAGTGGCATCGGAGCACGAGGGAGATGCATCCCATATGGCCATGGAGGGCCATGAAACGGACTCCGAATTCACCAGTGGGACAGAGGGCGAGGGGAGCTCCACAGCGGGGACTCGGGCAGACATCAGTGACACCGACTCGTCCTCTGAAGGGAGCTCCCTTGTGGTGGCGGCAACATCTGTGCCCCACGCAACAACAGGTACAGCCGCCACCCACCGCACCAGCACCGCCCTCCCAGCAGCTCCTCAGCGTTTGCCCCGTGTCCGCTCACCCAGGAAGGTGGGCATCTCCTTCGCCCAGGCACCTCAGGCCCTGCTCCAGTCACCCCTGCTGCCCTCAGTGAGGAGATCATTGACCTCCTGAGGACGCTCACTGTTGGGCAGTCTACCATTTTGAATGCCATCCAGGGTGTCGAAAGAGAGGTGCACCAGAGTAATGCATACCTGGAGGGCATTCATTCTGATCAGGCTGCCCTTCAGCGATCGTTCCAGACTCTGGCCTCAGCACTGATGGCAGCCATTGTCCCTGTCTCTAGCCTCCCCCCTCCAACTTCCTCCACCCATACCCTATCACCTGTACCTCTGCCTATCCCAGACACACCATCAGACCAGCCTGCACACACCTCAACACCCAAGGGAAGCTCAGCCAGACATAAGCACCACACATCACACAGGCATTCACACAAGCAACATCCACATACAGACATACCAACACCCACTGCGTCCACTGTGTGCCCCTCCTCCTCGTCTCCCTCCTCCCTCCCTGTCACGTCTCCACTCACACCTGCATGCACAACATCTTCAGCAACTACATCCATCACCAGCACACACACCAGCACCCCCCGCACACGTGCATGCACCACCCCCACTACCATTTACACGTCCCCCTGTGTCCTCTCCCAGTGTGTCTGTGACCCCCTCTTCCAAGATACACAAACACAGACAGCCACCCACCCAACAGCCATCCACCTCACAACAGCCTCCAGCCCAAGCACCTGCACCCAAAGACACCAGACTTAAAACTCCTACAACCACAACCTCTTCCTCCACTCCCATACCCACTACACCTACCCGTCCCACTGCTCCTAAAAAGCTTTTCCTGTCCAAACTCAACCTCTTTCCTCCAAGTCCCCCACCCCGTCCATGTCATAGGACTACAGTCAGCACCTCAGCCACGACAAAACCGTCCCCTGTCATCACAGTCTGCCATGGACTGTGGAGTGCCCCACCCTCCAGGGCAGCCAGTTCGGTACGAAGCCAAGGTACGGGCAGCCCACCCCCGGAGAAACATCCCAAGATAGGCAGTGGCCGGCGCGAGACGGTGAAAACACCAGGGACTAAAACCCCTACCATGGCTGCGGCAGGAAGTGGGGAGACAGCTGGCACACCGCCCAAGGTGGGGAAGGGCCACAGGCGATCAGGGAAGGCTGGGAAGGGCAGCACGCCCGACAACACCGCCATCAGCCCAGCTGACCAGGAGGGCCCCGGCAGCCCCATCCCAGGTGGACAGGAGGCCACCAACAGGCCCGGCACTGCAGCCCAGGAGGGCCCCGCCAGCCACAGGACAGGTGGCAAATGACCTCCTTGCCATGGCCGGGTCCGCTGAACTGGGCCTTTCATCTCAAGCACCGCTGATCTGGGCCCTTCATCTCAAGCACCGCTGAACTGGGCCCTTCATCTCAAGCACCGCTGCGCTGGGCACCGCCGTCTCAAGCACCGCTGAACTGGGCGCTTCATCTCAAGCACCGCTGAACTGGGCCCTTCATCTCAAGCACCGCTGAACTGGGCCCTTCATCTCAAGCACCGCTGCGCTGGGCACCGCCGTCTCAAGCACCGCTGAACTGGGCCTTTCATCTCAAGCACCGCTGCGCTGGGTACCGCCGTCTCAAGCACCGCTGAACTGGGCCTTTCATCTCAAGCACCGCTGCGCTGGGCACCGCCGTCTCAAGCACCGCTGAACTGGGCCATTCATCTCGAGCACCGCTGAACTGGGCCTTTCATCTCAAGCACCGCTGCGCTGGGCACCGCCGTCTCAAGCACCGCTGAACTGGGCCCTTCATCTCAAGCACCGCTGAACTGGGCCCTTCATCTCAAGCACCGCTGAACTGGGCCCTTCATCTCAAGCACTGCTGAACTGGGCCCTTCATCTCAAGCACCGCTGCGCTGGGCACCGCCGTCTCAAGCACCGCTGAACTGGGCCTTTCATCTCAAGCACCGCTGCGCTGGGCACTGCCGTCTCAAGCACCACTGAACTGGGCCCTTCATCTCAAGCACCGCTGAACTGGGCCCTTCATCTCAAGCACCGCTGAACTGGGCCCTTCATCTCAAGCACCGCTGCGCTGGGCACCGCCGTCTCAAGCACCGCTGCGCTGGGCCTTTCATCTCAAGCACCGCTGCGCTGGGCACCGCTGCGCTGGGCACCGCCGTCTCAAGCACCGCTGAACTGGGCCTTTCATCTCAAGCACCGCTGAACTGGGCCTTTCATCTCAAGCACCGCTGCGCTGGGCCCTTCATCTCAAGCACCGCTGCGCTGGGCACCGCCGTCTCAAGCACTGCTGAACTGGGCCTTTCATCTCAAGCACCGCTGCGCTGGGCACCGCCGTCTCAAGCCCCGCTGAACTGGGCCCTTCATCTCAAGCACCGCTGCGCTGGGCACCGCCGCCTCAAGCACCGCTGAACTGGGCCCTTCATCTCAAGCACTTCTGCGCTGGGCACCGCCGTCTCAAGCACCGCTGAACTGGGCCCTTCATCTCAAGCACCGCTGCGCTGGGCACCGCCGTCTCAAGCACCGCTGAACTGGGCCCTTCATCTCAAGCACTGCTGAGCTGGGCACCGCCGCCTCAAGCACCGCTGAACTGGGCCCTTCATCTCAAGCACTGCTGCGCTGGGCACCGCCGTCTCAAGCACCGCTGAACTGGGCCCTTCATCTCAAGCACTGCTGCGCTGGGCACCGCCGTCTCAAGCACCGCTGAACTGGGCCCTTCATCTCAAGCACCGCTGCGCTGGGCCCTTCATCTCAAGCACCGCTGGCCCATGAGCGGCAGGGGCTGGCCCGCATCTGTGTCGGGCAGGGCTGCACGAAGCACTCCAGAACCAGTGGAGACTGTTATCCACTTGTGAGACTGTGGCTTTGCACTCCCCAGGATGTAACAGTGGGCAGCCCACCCACTGTCTGGACTTGTGAGACTGTGGCTTTGCACTCCCCAGGATGTAACAGTGGGCAGCCCACCCACTGTCTGGACTTGTGAGACTGTGGCTTTGCACTCCCCAGGATGTAACAGTGGCCATGGAGGCCCCTCGTGGATCTGGTGTCGTGCACTCATCTGGCTGAGGTGCCCCCCCTTCCCTTCCCCCTGAGGTGCCTGTAGTTTTGGTATCTGATGCCCCTGCAGTGTTCTCTCCGTTGGTGTCAGGTATCCTGTGTGGGCTTTGCCCATGTGATTTGGGCCCAGTGGTCCACGAACAATGCCTGCTACAATGCTCGGACTTGTACATTTATGTATATAAGAGTTTTTGATGTGTATATATATTTTTTTGGCAGTATTACAATATATTCCAATGTTTAGAATCATTTCCTTTAGTATTTGCATTCTTCCGGGGGGTTCGGGGGGTGTCAATCTGATGTGTTGCTATGCATTGATGTGTGTGTTGTAGTGGGTGGGTGTGTCGCGTATGTGTGTACCCGTATTAATTTCCCCTCCCCTGTGTCGTAGGTGCAGTACTCACCGTTGTCTTCTGCGCCGGCGTTCGTGCTCCTGGTAGAGGAGTAGGAACACTATCGCTGGGAGTATGTGGAGTTCGGGTTCCATGCTGTCCTGATTCCTCGTGGGCTGTATGGAGGTGAGCGTTTTCCCTTCGAAATGTCTGTTTCCGCTGTGTTTTTATCGGCGGGGCTACCGCCGCGGAAAAGGTGGCGGATTGGTAGGTTGTGATAGAGTGGGCGGTACATTGTCTCCCGCCTGTCTGTTGGCGGTGACCGCCGCGCTGTTTGTTTGTGCCGCCGTGGCGGGCGGTGTGTTGTTGTGGCGGTCGCTGTTGGCGGTTTCCGCCAAGGTCAGAATTCCATTTTTTTCCCGCCAGCCTGTTTGCGGTTTGGCCGCAGCTTTAACACCTACCGCCAGGGTTGGAATGACCACCTTAATGTCCATTCTTAACCAAGTGGTTAAACAATGCAAGTACCAGGCTCCACCAACAGGTCATCGATGTACTGAATTATGACAGAATTACGGGGCATGGTCAGAGATTCAAAATTCTTTTTGAGATTCTGAATGAAGATTTAGGGGCTCTCTGTACACATGTGTGGGATTTGGCACCATGCCAAGACATAGTTCTGGAACCTAAAAGCAAAAAGGTAGTGGCTGTCCTCATGCAAGGGAACAGAGGAAAATGTCTGGCACAGATGGATTACAGTGAACTATTCAGCCTCACATGGAATTTGAAACAAAATCACATCTGGATTTGGTACCATGGGTCAACAGGGAACAGCAACAGTGCCAATACTTCTCAGGTCCTGCACTATGCAGGAATTACCACTAGGCTTCTGCAAGCCCATATTGGGTGAATTACATGGACTACCCATTATTTCCTTGTTGTACCATTGATTCAATCACAGGGGTAATCTCAGCAATTTCTTCAGGGGTCAACTTGTACTGTGGGGTTTTTGGGTATTCAACATTGGGCTTTCCTTACGTGTGGATTGGCTCAAGTCCTTTTATGAGACCAATCTCTTTTACTGAGTAGTCCCAGACCTCAGGATTCACATATCCTTAAGAACTAGTAACAAGTCTTCAGATGTCAACATCTGGTCCTTCAGTAGTTAATTTCTGGCCCTTGACTCATCAATTTAAAACAGATATCTTCATTGTGAGTCTGAAATTCAGCACCCTTCGGTGTGCAGTAGATAGTGCTGTTCAATCTCCATGATAAATTGCATCCTAGTATACTCACAGGACTTGAATCGCACACCACAAACTGGTGATTCTCATCAGAGAACCCTATTTTAACAGGTATTTCTTCTGTTAGGGGATTTGTCATTTGCTTGTTTGCAACTTCTACAACTTGGTTTCTTTTTCCTGAGAGGGGTAGGTTTAGAACCTCCACTGTTCTAACAGTAGAGCCAGTAGCACCAGTATCGATCAGAAAAAATACGGGATGGCCATTCATTTCACCTTCTATGAAAGGAGCGCTCTGGTCTGCGCCGAATACCCAATCATCTCCCCCCCTCAGGCACCATCATTGTGACTTGTCAGAGGTTTAGCCCTCAAAGATATCAAACATGGGAAACTGCTGGAATGGGTTTTGATTTTAGAAATAATTTTGGTTTAGATATGGGACTTGATTTGAATTAAATCGGAAACACTTTGCATTTTGTTGAGGCATCAGGGCTTGTGGAACTTGCATTACTGGAGCTTGGGGTGCATTAGTGTTTTACATTTTCGATCTCGGTACACTCTGTGATTGTACAAAGATATTTCTTTGGGTCTGTACAAACCCTGAATTCTATACCTGATTCTCAACCATCACTGTATTTGGAATGAGACAATATTTTTGCTTCCAGCGGCCTACATTGCTGCAATAATGACAAGGATTGAGTCGCTTCAAAGTTACGACCTAAATTCAAGTACTCAGATAAATTGGAACATAACACCTCTACCTTGTTGTGGGAATAGATTTCCACCTTGCATCACAGGAGCTTCCTGCTGATACACTCCTTGCACAGACCCAACATTCCCTACAAAAGGTTGACTCCCACTTCCTCTCTGCGATGCATTCATTTGTGCCACCATTAACTTCTCCTTCAATCACTTCTGCTTCATTTCCAATTTGTTGCTACAATATTTTGCATATCATGGATCTCATCAACTGATTTATTCTGCTAACGGATCAAGTGTTGTTGAATCATAAACCTAATCTCTGGTCTCAATTCCGTCACAAACTGGGACACAAAATTTCCCATATCTTTAGCTTTGAGAGTCTCCATTCCCCTATGCTGCTTGAACACCTGAAACAGTCTCTCAGAGTAGACATGTACTGACTCTTGGGACTCTTGTGTCATCCTAACAATCTTAACCTAATCAATGTCTTTAGCTGGTATCTTCCCCTTCAAGAAGGTCATCCCCTGTTCTACAGTTATTTTACATTCTGCTTACAGGTCACTCTGTACCACAGTGTCAAAGAAGGTGTTCAAATCTACCCTCAAAACTTGTAAAATCTGTACTAAATCACTCAAACTGCTTATACCATTCCACTGTTTTTTCTCTCAATCTTGGAAAGTCATTAATGAATGATGCAAGATCACTCCTTCTCCAAGGTATATGAACATAACTTTCACCAGGCACTTCCCTCAATGGAAAATTTGAAACACCATCTCCATCCTTTGAAGACGGAGGCGACTCTCCCTTTGGTTTCTTCTGTTCTTGCTTCTTCTTCCATCTACTTTCCCACTTATCCAACTCACTCCATTTTCAAATAGTTCTATTGAATTTCTTAATTTGCATTTCCATTCCTGATTGCTCTCATACTGCAAATATCATTGTCATCAAAACATACATGATAGCTTCTTTGCAATAACTTGGTTCAATTTAAATCTACCCCATCAGCTTGATCCAATTCAGACAATTTATCATGAGCTTGCCCTGCACATTTGGTGACATCTTTACACATGAATACAAGTTTGTTCTCTTGGTAAGTATCTAATCGGGAAATATAAAGGTTTCCTTGTATCACCTCATCCAATTCTAACTTTAATTTGACCACATACACTTTATTTTCCCTCAGCGGGGATTGAATTATTTCTCTGCCTGAGCCTGAACCTTCACTTACTCTCTGAGACCCAGTAAAGAATGTAAACAAGTCACCTAGTGCTCGAGGATTAATACCATTTTGCACCAAAGGGGTATTGGACTCTACCCTTTTCCTGGGATTACTAATAGCATTACCCTGAGGTAAATTCCAGTCATGTTAGATTTTACAATCTTGGAGTGGGCTCTCGTATTGGAATAAATCCTGTATGAGTCATAATTGATGCTGGAGCGGCAACACAAGGAGTATTCTTCTGAGTTGAGACAAAGGGAGTTCCTCCCTTTCTTGGGCCTAGTATGTGTCATAGTTCCTGCTGACTCAGATTTATACAAAGGAGCTGCGGGACCGATAGTGACCAGAGCAGTGATTGCATCTGGGGTGTTTGGAACAGTGAGGTTAACAGGGGCACTAATCCCTGAACTTTCTCCAGTCAGGGTCTGACTCGTATTTACTGATCTTATAGCTATTCCAGAGTTTACACTGGTTACTAAACCATCCATTGTTTCAGTTTGGGCAACATTATATTGAGGTGAACGTGCTGATAACAGTACATCTAGGATATCATCGTTAGAGTCACTATCACTGTCATCGCCTAAATTCTCTAGGTTTCCTATCTTTTCCTCCTCCTTCTTTTCTTTTCTTTCCTTTCTTTCTTTTTCTTGGATTCTTCACTTGTCAATGCAGGGTACAAACTAGCTCCCTCCTTTATATCAGTTCTCCAAGGCAATATATCCCATCTAGCATGGGCACAACTATGCACTACCTTGCAAACTCTTCCCTGATATTTTTTCCTTTCCCTAACATGAGCTATGTCCTTCCAAGCATTAAGTGCTTCATACTGTGCAGGTCTGAAAGGCGGTTTTATTTCTTACAATACTCTTCTCAGATTTCCAGTGATCCTCAAATTAAATGTACCATAATGTGGAAACATTAATGCACCTCCTCTCTCTGTCCTCTTCTGCCACTGACCCAGCTAAATACATGTGTGAAGCCCTACATATATAAAAAATATCACAAAAATAAATGATGGCCGGAGTGTTCAAACCTTTCAAACACTCACCCGAGTCACAGATCTGGGTTTAATCCATCATTATTTTGCTTTCCACGTCACCCCAGTTTGGACCTAGCTATATACAAATCAGCCTTCACCCTGCTCCCTATGCCCGACCTGCAAAGCAAGGTTTTTCCTGCACAGGACTCAAGCATCCTAGGATCGGTTTCAGGAAATCGCCCTTCATCAGCCAGGCTAGCTTGGATCCAATGGTGCAGCGATGGATTAAACCCAGATCTGTGAGTAGGGGTGAGTGGTTGAAACATTTCAGTACTCTGTCCATCATCTTTTTGTATTGCTAAAGTTGCCCTAAGTGGGAAGGGTATGCCCAGACATGGTCCCTTGCTCACTGTGCCACTGGATTCAAGCTAGCCTCCTGATGAAGGGTGATAACTAGAAACTGGTTCCAGGATGCTTGTTTCCAGTTCAAGGAGGACCTGGCCTGGCAGTTGGGGCTGGGCTGTTCCCATGGGAACAGGGTCAAGACTGATTTGCATATGGCTGGGTCCAAACTGGGGTGGCATGGTGTGCAAAAGAACGATGGATTAAACCCAGATCTGTAACTGGGGTGAGTGGTTGAAAGGTTTCAGCACTCTGTCCATCATCTTTTTGTGTTGCTCTACATATACATAGCCATATAAAGACTTGGGTGGTCATTACAACCCTGGCGGTCAGTGTTAAAGCGGCGGTAAGACCGCCAACAGGCCGGCGGTAAAAAAATTGCAATTACGACTGTGGCGGAAACCGCCAACAAAGACAGCCACTTTAACACTCTGACCACCACAGCGGTACAAACAAACAGCGCGGCGGTCACTGCCAACAGACAGGGGGGAGACAATGTACCGCCCACACTATTATGACAGGCCAATCCGCCCCCTTTTCTGGTGCGGATTCTCCGCGGATAAAAACACGGCGGAAACAGGAATTTAGAAGGGAAAACGCTCACCTCTACACACCCCACGAGGAACGAGGACACCATGGACCCGGAACTCCAAAGTCTACCTGCGATAGTCTTCCTGCTTCTCTACCAGGAGCACGAACGCCCGCGGCGAAGACCACGGTGAGTACTGCACCTACGACACAGGGGAGGGGGGGAGGCAAAAAACAGGGACACGCCACACGCAACACCCCCACCCTCACCCACTACAACACACACAAATGCATATCAATACATCACAGTTACACCCCCCCCAAACTCCCCCGGAGAATGCAAAGACAATAGAAAATGGGTGTAACCATTGTAATATATTAAAAACAAGTAGGCAGAAATATATACATACACATGACAGTCTCCATTGGTTCTGGAGGGGGCATGGTGCCCAGAGTGCTTCATCCTGTTAAGGACAGAGGTAGTGGATGACAGTCTCCACTGGTTCTGGAGGGGGCATGGTGCCCAGAGTGCATCATTCACACAGTGACGGACTCAGTTGCGTCAGTGCCCCTGCCGCTCATGGGCTAGCGGTGCTTGAGATAGCGGTGCCCTGTTCAGCGGTGTTTGAGATGGCGGTGCCCTGTTCAGCGGTGCTTGAGATGTTAGTGCCCTGTTCAGCGGTGTTTGAGATGGCGGTGCCCTGTTCAGCGGTGCTTGAGATGGCGGTGCCCTGTTCAGCGGTACTTGAGATGGCGGTCTACATTGCAGGGTCTCAGCTGCTGGTGGTCCTTCATGGCCCAGCGGGGCTGGTGCTGGCGGTCCTTCATGGCCCAGCGGGCCTTTTGCTGGTGGTCCTTCATGGCCCAGCGGGGCTGGTGCTGGCGGTCCTTCATGGCCCAGCGGGGCTGGTGCTGCCGGTGGCCTCCTGGGCAGCTGGGCTGGTGCTGGTGGTGGCCTCCTGGGCAGCTGGGCTGATGGCGGTCTTCTCCGCTGTGCTGCCCTTCCCAGACTTGCCGGGTTTCTTGTGGCCCTTCCCCACCTTGGAAGGTGTCACAGCTGACTCCACACTCCCAACGGGACTCCTGGGAGTAGCTTTGGTGGCTGGAGTCTTCCCCCTCTCCCGCCGGGCACTGGCCAACTTCTGATGCTTCACAGGTGGGGGACTGTCTGTGCTGTGGCTCCGTGACACACTGGCTGCCCTGGTGGCAGGTGTACTCCAGATTCCGGTGACTACAGGCACCACTGTTCCCGGAGATGTTGTGGCTGAGGTGCTAGTTCGGGACCTAGGAGACGAACGGGGCGGGGGAGGTGTGGGAAAGAGGTCAAGGTTGGACAGGAAAAGTTTTTGGGACACACTGGGACAGGTAGCTGGAGGGGGTTTGGGAATGGAGGAAAAGGTGGTGGTTGTAGGAGGTGTACGTTTGCTGACTTTGGGTGAAGGTGCCTGCGCTGGAGGCTGTCGTGAGGTGGATGACTGTTGGGTGGGTGTGTGCCTGCGTTTGTGTATCTTGGGAGGGGGTGTCACAGACACACTGGGAGAGGACACAGGGGACGTGCGAATGGTAGTGGGGGTGGTGACTGCACGTGAGCGGGGTGTGGTGGTGGGTGTGCTGGAGAGGGACGTAATGGCTGTAGAGGTAGTGCATGCAGGTGTGAGTATAGACGAGACAGGGAGGGAGGAGGGAGATGAGGAGGAGGGGGACACAGTGGAGGCGGTGGATGTTGGTGTGTCTGCATGTGTGTGATGCTTGCATGAGTGCCTGTGGGATGTGTGGTGCTTATGTTTGCCTGAGCTCCCCTTGGGTGTTGAGGTGTGTACATGTTAGTCTGTAGGTGTGCTTGGGATAGGCTGAGGTACAGGGGATTGGGTCTGGGTGGAGGAAGTTGAAGGGGGGAGGCTAGAGACGGGGACAATGGCTGCCATCAGTGCTGAGGCCAGAGTTTGAAAAGCTCGCGAAGGGCCACCTGACCAGAATGAATGCCCTCCAGGAATGCATTGGTTTGTTGCAACTGCCTCTCTACAATAGTATTCAATGAGACAAGAAATGGTTGGGAGTGACACTTTCTGGCCTACACTGACTCACACTTGAGTGAAACCTCAGCCAGTGGGAATCACCCAAATTAGTGCAGCTTCACCCCTGTGCAAAAAGATCCACCACACTAATCACGCCTTACTCTCATACAAAGATATTTGTCTAAATGGTACCTCAGGACTAATACCACCAAATTTAGCAGACAATTACAACATAGGTCCTCATTATGAGTCTGGTGGTCTTCAGTCCGCCAGAACCACAGTAGCGGTCGGGCCGCCGTGGTGGTCTGACTGCCACATTATGACCGTGGCAGAGCCGCCACAGTCTGACAGCTGACACCGCCAGGCTGGTTGTAATGTGCGAGGACAGGGCTGCCCTGGGGATTATGAGTCCCTATACTGCCAGGCGGAATAGGGGCATCAGGGGGGCCCCTGAGGGCCCATGCACTCCCCATGTACTTGGCATGGGCAGTTCAGAGGCCCCATGCACAGCCTCGTCGCCGGTTCTGCTGCCCGAAATACGGGCAGTCGAATGCGTGACGGGTGCAGCTGCTTCCGCTGCACCGCCACATTGGATGGAGCCGGCGTCAATGTTAGGGCCCTGTTCACCGCAGGGCTGTCGGACGGAAAATTAATAGGGCCGGCGGTGTTCAGGGCGCACAGGCGGCCTGATAGCTGAACGAGTTTGGCTGGTGGTGGAAACTCATAATGAGGCTCATAGTGTTTTCTACACTGATAACTTATTACTATGCCGAGATCTTAGGCTATGCTGAGCCTGATAACCACTTCATCTTAGCATTAAGAGCTTCCTCATCCACACAACAACTTAAAACATCACCACATCATCTCAGGCAATCTCAGCTAAATACTACAAGCTAAACATAAGCAATTGCAACCTGCTACCCTATTGATACCCATTACTCTGCTGCTACATCTTCATTCCAAAACTCTGGAATATTGCTGCTCATCTGAATCAGGACATGGCTTTCGAATTGGGAATAGTCTTGGGAAGACTGGGCCCTTACATGGATACAGTAACTCTTGTGATATCAATAACAGAACCATCTGAAAAGCTACCATTTGAGAGTGTTTTTATGTTCTCGTCTGAATGGACCTTTATTTGTTCCTTGAGATATAAGAGGGGGTTAACAATAATAATTAATTAACATTTCTGTAAAGCCCATTTGGCCTCACAGGAAGGACCAGGAATTGGTGAACAAAGTTAAATTGATTATTTGCAGTCATTAGTTAATCGAATATATATGCATGTCATGAAAATATTTAAAAGATACAGGATTTCAGCCAGCAAGCTGAAATATCACAATCAGTTCAGTCTTAATAGATAAAGGTACAGGGCAATTACATCGAAGGCAATACAGAAACTGAGAATTAGAAATAGGTTTTCCATAAAGAATCTCCTGCTCTCTCTCTTAAACATGAAATAATTTTGAAATCATCTAATCAGGGCTCTAAATAAGGAATGAGGATGGTTGAAATAGAGCTTAACAATGGTTTGGGAAGGTTCTTAGGGCAAAGTGGAAAAGCAAGAAGGTGACAGCATAGTGAAGAAGTCAGTAGAAGTATTCCAAATAGGAATAAGTGTTTAGCAGAAAGCGTCACACTTACGAGAATAAAGGAAGCAGAGAGGTCTGTACCCCTCGATGTCTAAGGAAATCTGCCTAAACTTCTAACAGCATAAGCATGAATTATAACAAACAGAACCTTCGACATTAGTGGAATTTCCTCCTCCCTTTTAGAGACCAATCAGTTTTTCATCCATCGAGTGAAGTTGTAACATCACCTAAAATTCTCATCCCATGGTACTCGGACAGTCTCTGCAACCTTGAACATCCCACGTTTCTGGTATACAATGAATAGGAGAATTCAGCTGCTCATTAAATTTTAACGTCTCATGCCAAGACTTATCTTATCAAGCCTTACTATCAGAGAAACTAATACATAAGTTATACTTCTTTCCTCTAGGTACTGAAGCCTTGAAATGCACCTGCAAAGAAAGAACATGCTAACCAAACAAAAATGCATTTCTCATTTTAAGGCATTTAGTCAAGATAACTTTACCTAAGCATGTCATGTGCATTTCAAATATATGGTTATACATATGCATGTTACACTTTTCATAATAAATGCAAACGCAAATAAGGAAATACATATTGCTTTAACATATTCAATACAATGTAAATGTAGAATGTAAATAACTAATACATCTAGACATTTTAAATTAACATTAGTGTGCACGTTTATAAAGCTTCAATCTTTCAGCGATTAGATGTCATTAATACATCCAAGTATGCACATGTTAATAATATTAAAATTAAAACACACACTATATTGTCAGATATAAATATATATTTGTGCAATGACTGATGTGTAAAAGATGGAATCTAAATTGCGCTAATCCACTGTCCAGCCACAGAATAAAACCTAAGCTCTAATCTCAACAAGAAGCAAAAAGGAAAAGCCCAAGGACAGGGTGCCAGGCAACCTGGAAGGCAAGAAACCAGAGCCAAACTGTGGCAAGGATACAAAGCATGTATTGCCATCAAACAAAAGGCTGTAAGGCTAGCAAACCAACCCAGGGCGTACCTTCAACAAAATAAATTAGACCATAGCGGATAGAGTGAGATGGAAAGCCATGCAGTTGAACTGATTTAGCGCAGCTTCAACGCCCTGAAGAGAGTGTGCAAAGGAAAGCCAACTGATGAAATGCCAAACACTAAAATAATCCAGCTAATCTCCAAGCCCAGCAGGGAATGTGGATGGTAATACCAAACAAAAGAAGCAGCTCAGTAGAACCCCAAGTCCTAGAATGGAGGGTGGAATAGAAGGCCAAACACAAGCACTACCCCCACCCATCACTTTTGCCCAGCATGGACTTTGGAATCGAAAGCAAAATACAAGAACCAGTTAAACTGTCTACAAGCTCATTAGGAAGCACAAAGTGGAACACCAAATACAGGAACCAGCTTAACAGAGCTCCCTGAGTTCAGCAGGGAGCGGGATTAGAAGGCCAAGCACAAGCCAGACAGGGATTGCAGAACTGAATGTCAAACACATGAACATGCGCAGTACAGCACTCAAAAGCCCAGAATGTAGGGTTGAATGGAAATCCAAACCCAGGAGCCAGCTCAACACAGCCACTGAGTCCAGCAGGGAGGCAGGAGTAAAGAAGAACTGAACCCTGGACAAGTCGATGCAGATTCCCACACAAGGTGGATGTTTTAATGCACCTACGATGCAAGCTACAACTTGAAGGAATTCCAACTGGAGCCAGCAATACAGGGAACGAGACAACCCAGCTGTGACCTAGCAGAAAACCAGAAAGGAAGACAGCAAGGATGCATAAGGAACCAGACCCACGGTCCACTAAAAAATGCAGCAGGTAGGCATAACCACAGCACACAATGCAGCCACAAATGTAAGGCTCCAAAGCTAGGAGCCATGAGCACACCATGAACATTTCCCAGAAGCTAGGAAAAACATCACCATGAGTTACCTGTAGGCACAAGACAAAACTCCCTAATCAGAGGTGAGGTATCAGGCATGTGGAAAAAAGAGTGAACTCTCGGGGACACTAGAAAGATGGAGACAGAGAACCAAGCCCTAGTTGATACCAAAGATGGGTAGTGATGTGCCGCCATAGAGAGCAGTGATGACCCAAGGAGAACAGAAAATCATGAAACACTTTGCAATTGAACATTAGCATGACAGAAACACTAGGACCTAAACCGTTATCTGGCAGATTCTAGAGCACCTACTGTCTGTTGAACCAACAAAGGAGAAAGTATGACTGAGCCGAGAGTGACTCAGACAGCAACAGGCCGGCCCAAACAGTACTGGGTCAGGAACAGAAGTGAGGCCACAGCAGCGTAGAAGAACAACATTGCAGAGCTGGGCATATGCTGAAGAAACAGAAAACAATCTAGAGAGCCCGGTAATCACTGACAAATTTCAAGGAAGCCAGACTAGGACGTAAACACACAAAAAAGATAGGCAGTCACTCCACAGACAGAGGAACTGTGCTGTGTAGAGAAAGCCAAACACAAGAACCACACAGGAAAGGATAAAAGGCAGGAAGGCAACTCTGCCCAGCTGGGTCTGTAAGAAGCATCTTCAGGAACAAAGAATAGAACAGAATGTGATGTGGGTGCCTTCCCTTCATAGGTCCCTGTTATTGGGGTCAGGCCTAAAGAGAAGAAGGAAGGAAGATGATAGCAAGGATTTGATTTGATGTGTGGTGTGTGAGGGGGTGGCAGTGTCCAGACATCATTTCAGAAATATTTGGACAATGAAGGGCTGAGGAGGTAATACTTTTTATATTTAAGACCTAAGCAGTATACTACATCCCGTTGCTCTGCACACTAGCACTATTTTAGACATTTCAAAGGAGGGCCCATGTGATTAGAAGTATTTACCCTAGTACACTACCTGCCTCCAACTACATATTTTCCAAAACCTACACCCCACAGCCGCACTCACATTCACACTGCAATATATGCTTACACCATCACCTTTTATTACGTTTAACACCACCTTTCACCTAATTACACATATAGTTGCCCCAATGAAATCCCAAAAACATTGATTTACAATCTTCCTTTCCACTTACACCACCATCTTCTCCTTACAGCTTACATCGCCACCCTACATCAATCAGCACTACCACCTACTCTGTTACGACTACACACCATACCATATACCACCTAAGAAAAATGCACCTTATTCCCTTTACCATATAAATGCTTTATCTTTAAACGTTTGTAATAATCTACAAGATTAATTTTAAAAGAAACAATGCATTCAAAATTGTTCAGGAGCTGTGACGAATTTTCTGAGATGACCAGTGATCAATTAATGAGGAAGATAGAGTGAGGAAAGTCAGTAAGGTAACGCACGATGCAGTATGGCCAGCATTGCAGTTTAGATCTGGTGGGACCAGACGACCAAGAATTATATTGAGCATATTGTTTCTAGGGAGAATATGTTTTGAAATAAAATACATGTATTTGCTCCTCTGCTTTTTTGCTAGGTTTCACTACACAAATACCATACTGGACCAACTTAATGAGCCCCAGCACTGATAATAGCATTGAAGGGTTGATTTTAGTTCTCATCCCCACAGCTCAAGCTAGCATTAAAAAGTCTATAAGGCTCTAAATTGTAATGGTCTGTTAAGTTTGGTTGTGCGTCTCATGAGACATAGTTGACAGCACAATTATGATAGGGACATTTATCTTTGTGTTAATGTGAGGTGTGGTTTGTACAGTGGATCATAATGCACAGAATACATCTGTACTAAACTGAATGATACCCTGCAGGTCAAGGTTTCGTTTGAAGTGCTTCAATGCTTTGACTCTTTTGTCATTGGATACTGTTAATTCTTTAGTGCAGCAGACAAAATGTATTTATGTTGTATTTTGTTATGTGAGGTTGATGCTAAGAAGAATGTGTGTGTGTGTGTGTGTGCAGATTGCAAAGGAGGGTGAGCTGCTGCAAAGAGCGAGATTCACGTCACTGTGTGCCGCACTGGTATTGGTGATTTGGTGTAGTGCTGCATGGTATTGGTTGTCCATGTCAGAAGAGGTAGTGCTTTGATTGGGTGTTGCTGTTGAATGAGAGCTGTGGACAAATGATTATTTCCTGGTCCGGAACAAAAACAAAAAAGTATGATTATTAATATTTGAATGATAAATTAATTCTTTCAAGGTTATTTGAAATTTGTTTAGAGGAGATGCGCCTGTACCTAGTAGAGAGGGAGATGAGGCACCTCCTGAAAATTCTTCAGGTGATTATATGGTAATACATGTAGGGCTCCATACATGAATTTGGCTTGAACAGTGGCACAAGATCAAAGAAAAAGAAGGTGCAATCAGGTTTCCACGTTATGGCACATTTAATCTGAGTATAATTGAAAACCTGAGAAGAGGATTATATGAGATGAAACCATCTACTCGGCCTGCACAGTATGAGGCGCTGAAAGTTTAGGGACTTGCTGCTCATGCTAGAGAGACAGAGAAGTATCAGGGAAGAGCTAAAAAAAAGTGTGTACATATGCAGATGCTAAAAACAAAAGAAGTGGAGAACTCTGGTGATAGAGGGAGCTAGATTGTATCCATCTTTAATGAGTCAACCTTCGAGAGAGAGAGAAGGAAAAGAAAAAGAACAAGAAAGTGAAGGATGAAATGCAAAAGGAGGCAGATGATTTGAGTGAGACCAGTGACAGTGATTCTAGTTATAGTCCTTTAGATGTATTATTTTCAGACCTTCCACCTCCATAGAATGAGACCTCAGTGGAGATAGCACTAATGGTAGTGGGAATCTTGCGTTAGCTACTGCCCCAATATATGTGAATCATGGTTCAGTGGGGGTTGCTCCGGTGAATGTGCATCATGAACCAATGGGAGAAGGTTCAGGAATTTGTGTTCCTGCTCACCCTACTATCGTAAACAATGGAGATGCTCTTACTGTCCCAGTTACTATTGGTCTTGTCATCCCCATGTATAAACCTAATTTCCCAGGAAAGTCTACCTATAATTGGGCTGTCCCCAGTGCAGCAAGTGGTTCAGGTAGTGCTATGAGTACCGATACAAGTGGATTTGTTCCTCTAATTACAAGTTATCCGTGTGTGGCGAGTGGTGATTGGATTTTGAATCTTACAGGGTGCAATCCCATAGGTCTATATCACAGAATGCCAACTTCTGGTAATTTTGTACAGGAGCCACCTTTGAATTCCAGTATTGGTACCCATGGAGATGGTAATAGGTCTAAGGACTCTGTGGTGTGCTAAGGAAATAGACAAGTGGGTGAAAGCTTTTAATTCTCCTTCGAGTGATAGCAGGAGCTCTAAGTTGAGCCAGGTAACAATTCAGTCACCTGTGAACGAGAACTTGGTGGATGTGGCTAAACTGAAGTTAGAATTGGAAAATATACTTTGCAGGAATCTTGAAATTACTTGTTTAGACTCTTAGTAAGATAATGAGCTTGTATTAATGTGTAAGAATGTTACCAGACGTGCAGGACAAGTTTATGACAAACTTTCTGAGTTGGCTCAAAAATATGAGATAAACTTGAACAAGACCAACACTTTGCAGAGGAGTTACTTTGTATTCTTTACTGAATAAAGCATTGCATGTATAAGAACTTCAGTGAGGAAGATACACATTAAAGAGCTAATTCAGAGCATTCGGAAATGGAATGATTTAGACAAATGGGAAAGTCAATGGGTGAGAAAGAAAGAACCAAAGAAACAGACAAGGGAAACACCACCTCCTGTAGCAGGAGAGGCGAGCACATCAAATTTCCCATAGAGAGAAGTACCAGGTGAAAGTTATTTTTATGTGTCTTGGAGTAGAAGTGATCTTGCATCATTCACTACCGACTTTCAGAAGCTGAGGAGATGCTAATAGAGTGGTACAAGAAGGTTGAGTGATTTGTGAAGACTTCACAAGTGTAGTGGGTCAATTTGGATACTCTGTTCAATATTGTGGTTCGGAGTGACTTCCAGGCAGAATGTAAGGTGGCCGTTGAATTATCGATTTGTGCCAGGCTTTGTTTTCTATACTCTTTCATGAGGACAGTCAGTTCCTCTTTGCATTTCGGTCCGGCAATCGTGTTGTGGCATGGCGCCAAGTCTCACAAGGGTATGCCAAGAATCCCTTCATCTTTAATCAGATTCTCAAAAAGTATCTGGAGTCCTTGGTCCTGCCTTGCCTTCAGTCCTGGACCAATATATCGTCGGCCTACTAGTGGCGTTGAAAGCTAAAGAAGCCTGTAAACAGGATACTAATGCATTGCTGAACCACCTGGCTGAGAATGGACATAAAGTGTCCCCAAACAAATTGCAATACTGTCAGAAAGAGGTCAAGTATCTTGAACATCACAATGAGAAAGGGGTGAGGAAAGTGTCACAAGAGAGGATTTTGGCAATTCTGAAAATGAATCGGCCAACTACTCAGGGAGAAGTCAAGATGTTTTTGGGAATGGTGGGCTACTGTCATCAGTGGATACCCAACTTTTCCCTAGTGGCCAAGCCTTTGTAGAGACTGACACAAAAGGATGTGTCTGATCTGGTACCCTGGGATAACAATTTCTTGATTGCTTTCCTAGAGCTGAGAGAAAGTCTTTGTCATGTCCCAGCATTGAGGATGCCTGATTATAATAAGTCATTTGCACTTTTCTGCAGTGAGAGGGAGGGCTGCGCTCCCTCAGTGATTTTGCACAGTTACACGGATTTGCCAGCAAGCCTGGGGCCTATTTTTCTGCCACGCTTGATCCCGCGGCATCCGCGCTGCTAGGTTGCCTCAAAGCAGTGGCGGCTGTTAGTGTCAGCATAGAAAGGTGTGAAAACAGAGTTATGTGTCACCCACTAACTGTTTATGTTCCTCACTCTGTGGAACTGTTGTTGACAAGGACTAGAACCCAGCATTTGACAAGTAGCTGCACAACAATGAAAGTGATGATTGTGAAGTGGAGCACAACTGTCTCGATATCACTGAACTATATACCAAACCGAAACCAGATATACCAAATGAGCCACTACCTAAGTCTGATTTTGTGCTATGTGTTAGCTTGTGTTTACGAGACAATGGAGCAAATCTGAGAGCTGCCTATTCCGTCTGCACAATTTTAGGAGTTGTTGAAGCTTCCTGGCTTTAAGGAATAATTCTGCACAAGTGGCTGATTAGATTGCTCTCACTAGAGTTTGCTGTGTTTCAGACCAGCTGAAAATTATGATTTTCACCGATAGTCACCAGTTGTGGTCACAGAGGGGTTCAATTACCTCTTCAAGATCCCCAAACCAGAATGGTGAACAAGTGAGGAATCGTCCTGAGGCGTTACATATGCCTGAATAGGTTGCACTGGTCAAGTGCCCTGCACACCGTAGAAGAGATAGTCATGCAACTTTCAGAAATAGGTATACTGACATGGTCACAAAGTATTGTGCTCCTAATATTTGCACCTTTAACTGTGAATACACAAATGAGGAAATGGAGCAGACTAATTACAACCTTTTGTTAATAACTGCTCACACATGGGAAGACGTAAAGAGGCTTCAGGAAGAGGTTGGGTCTGAGCAGGTTGTGTCAGGAGAGAAGATGATGACATTTGGGTTTCAATGGATAGAAGACCTGAGTTGTCATATAGTTTGTTGCCCTTAATGGCTAGCCATTTCCATGGTTCAGCTCATGTTGGTAGAGATGCCATGGTGCAATTGTTTAGGCAAATATGGTTTAATCCCAAGTTTAGGATGATGGCTGAAGCGTTGTGTCACAGATGTGATGTGTACCAGCTGAACATTTTTGGAAAGAGAACTGCATTAGCACTAAGGGCCTGATTTAGAGTTTGATGGATGGGGTTACTCCGTCTCAAACATGACGGATATCCTGTCCACCATATTATGATTCCATTGCATCCTATGATAATTGTAGTAGGGTGAACGGGATATCCGCCAGGCTTGTAATGGAGTAACCGGTCCACCAAACTCTAAATCAGGCTCTAAGTCACATAGGAAGATCAGGAGGTCCTTTCAATAGGATGCATTTGGACTTTACAGAGATGCCTATGCGTGGCTGGACTGAGAGATTTCCTGGTGGTTGTGTGCATTTTCTCTCATTGGGTTGAAGTTTACCCAACCAGAAGAAATGATATTGGCACTGTAGCAAAACTGTTGTTGAGAGAAATGATTACTAGATTTGGTTTCCCAGCTTCTCTAGAGCCAGACTGAGGGACTCATTTCAATAATGTGGTCCTGAGATTGTTTTATGCAGCAATGGAATAGAAAAAGAGACTACAGCTATAGACATGAGACTTCAGGTCTTGTCGAACAGATTAATAGGACACTGAAATCCAGATTAGCGAAAGTGTGTGCTTCAACATCTTTGAAACTGTGTGATGCGTTGTTCCTTGTGTTAATGAGTCTTTGCAGTGTGCCTGATTGGAAAAAGGGACTGTCTCCCCATGAGATAATCCTGGGAGGAGCTATGAGATTGCCAGCTATACCTGCAAATGAACTTGTGAATATTACAGATAATATGATCCTTGGTTACTGCAGAGGGCTACAGAGAGGCAATGGAAACAGGTTAGTCAGCTGGTTAGCTGCTGGGGATCAAAGAGAGCCTGAAACAGCACATGCTTGGTCCGAGGGGGATCTGGAGAGATCCACAGTTGAAGCTAGGACAGAATTGTCTTTTCCACAGTGTTGAATGAGTCGAATTCAGATTCATACCCTGATGAAGGCCCTAGTGCTGTGGCAAGTGAGTTGAATCTGAAGACTGTTGGCCCAAAAGACAAGGAAGAGGGAAACTGAGTTTACCCAAGGAATGTGTGCCTCAAATAGTTCCATAAGACATTGAGAACTCTGATCTTAGTGAAAGCGAAAAAGAAAGATTGACACTGGAGAGCTATAAAAGAACTAGAGTGCCCTGACAAAGCTATTGTATACCTGAATTAATGTACTTTACAGCAAATGACAGAGAAATAAAGTTTTGGGATAACTCAGCAGATCCAACTGAATCTTTTTGAACTAAACATTGTGCTTAAATTTTACTTTGAGTTTTCTATGCTGTTGGATAGACTGAGAGATTTCACACTGAATGCGATTATTAGTGAATTTTAACTGTGCTCATTTAGAGACTTTGCATTGACTCTGTTAGAGAATTAAGAAAAGCACTGAGGCCCAAGTCTGCAGAAGAAGAGAAGGCTGTCCTTTAGAAGAACACAGAGTAGGGCTAAGGAAGACTCCTCAAGACCTTGTGAATAATTTATTGATACTTGGACTGTGTTTTGCCGCTTTGCACAAGTGGGACTTAAGCGAACCATCACTGCTGCTGCTGCATTTCATTAAAACAGGTCTGAATTTAGAGAAGTCACTGAGCCTTTAAATAATAGCACTAGTAGGCGTAGATACGTACTTAGAGGAGTGTCAGTCATTACATTTATGGTAAAAATCATTTTGCTTATACGATTGAGCTTACCTACACTTCCAGTATAGGGGACATCTTATTTATAAGTGTCTCTAAGGCCCCACTTCCTACCTATAATAGAATGTTCTCACTAAATTAACAAGATTTTCACATAGACACTTCTAGAGGGATCTCTCATCAAATGTATATTATAAATTGCTTTATAAGAATATTGACACTATAGATGCGAGGGGTTGATACATTTTTGTGCAATATCTGCTTCAGTTTCACAAGGCATCACATACCATCACAGTCCTATGACCTATGGAGTTTCCTTTAGTCATTTATTGAGTATATTTTATAGACAGGGTAGTTTTAAATATTATTTTTCAAATTATGATTTACTTCTAGCAGAAGTTCCTATGTTTAAACACTTGAATAAAAATCCTTATTACAAAGGTGCACACATAGCAAGTAAATATTCTGTATTTATCAGGATACTAGACACTGCATATGCATACAGACATAATTTGAGTTGTGACATAACAGAGTAGGAGAAGAAATTTATGAACCTAATGGAAGACTGAAGGATGGATTTTGAGTCTAAGGGCCTCATTATGACTTTTGCTCTCCGACCGACAGGCCACCAAAGCTGCGGGGTGAGGCTGTCATCATATCGGCGGTCTTACCCCCGTCGTATTACGATGTTTCCACCGGACTGACCTGCAGAAACATTGTATTACAACGTTTCTGCTGGTCTGCCCAGCGGAAACAGTGCAACAGCATTGGCCTCGAAATGTGCATTGTCTGCACAGCAGACAGTGTGCATTCTGATGGTGCCGGCAGGGGGCCCATGTACTGCCCCTGATATGGGCCTGGGCCCTTCAGGGACCCACTGTGGCTCCAACAATGGCTTTCCACCAGCCTTTCTATAGCGATTAGCATGTCCTTGCTTCCATGGGCACCACCGTGGCTGACCACGATTCTGACCGGATCATAATCTGACAGTTGGGCCGTCAGGAGTATGGCGGCCTGACCACCATTGCAGGTTTGGCGGTCGAGAGACTGCCAAACTTGTGATGTGGCCCTAAGTCTGAAACAGATGAAGACCTTAAGAGACAGCATAGGTAAAATAGAGAAGAAATTGAAAATCAAGTGACGGGAAACCAACCAGCTCTAACCTTAGATTGGCAGCATGAGGGAAAATTGTGCGTACGAATTGAACAAAGTAATTTGGATCCAATATTCATAGGGAAGAGTGAATGTGACCACCCTTATGAGGTTAGAGGAAAGAAAGGATTCTTCCCGAAATTACTATATCTGTGGAAAGAATGCTTATTTTAATCTGCCCAGTGGATTATATGCAACATGTTATTTAAGTATAGCATTTCTGGAGATGTAACATGTGGAACGTTTTGAGGATCCAGTATGGGAAACAAAACTTAGAGCTAGGAGAGGTGTTAGCTCGGGAGAAGCGGTAGGAGATATTTTTGGTGCATTGGTTCTGTCTAGGTGTGATTCTGAATGATTTGAACATTTTAAAGTTGTCCACTATAGTGTACAACCTTGCAATGAGTACAGCAAATTCCTTATTGCTTGTGAATACTGAGATGGTAGCAATAAGATCTATGGTTTTGCAAAACAGATTTGCGTTAAATCTTATTCTCGCAAAAGAGGGTGGCATCTGCCGGATGCTAAAAGTTCAGCAATGCTGTACATTCCAGACAAAAGTAAGAATTTGAAAAAATAAATCCAGAACATTACTGGCTTGAAGAAGAATTTGGAAGGGTTGGAAGCAACAGATACATTGAAGGCTTATGGAGATGGGTATGCTGCTGTATGCAGATGGTTTGGAAACTTAGGAAGTGGATTTTGTTCCTTAACTGTTGTTAGTTATTGCCATTTGTGCAATAATTTTAGTTGTGTGTTTCAGAATATTTCAGAGGATGAAAGCTAAGCAGGCAGTGAAAGGAAAGAGAGTGGGTGTGGCACTAGAAGAGAAACAGTGTAAATATTATGATGATATGAAGCGTCTGGGTACCCCTGATGGAAATTGATGAAAATTACATGGTTTTATTCAGTCTCATTAAAGGATTTTGTCATGATTGTGATGACTTAATTCATCATCAGAGAGGGATTGGTAACACATAACTTTGATTGCAACATCATGTGTTACAGACGTGATATAGTAATGTAATCAGCAATTCATATGGCATGTATTTTAATGTGTGTTCTAATCTGTGACTGTTAGAATTTTCATCCTTGGCATGGTCTCCCTTAACTTTTTGCCTCTGTTGCCCAGGTTGTTGATGTGTGCTGGACTCTGATGTTGCTGTTTTTGTTACTCTGGACACTTTACCACTGCTAACCAGTGCTAAAGTGCAAGTGCTCCTTTACAAAATGTGTATGTAATTGGCTTATCCATGATAGGCATATTTGACTCACTAGTAAGTCCCTAGTAAAGTGCACTGGAGGTGCCATGGCCTGTAAATCAAATGCTAGTAGTGGGCCTGCAGCACTGGTTGTACCACCCACATACGTAGCTCTGTAATCATGTTTCAGACCTGCCATTGCAGTGTCTGTGTGTGCAGTTTTAACTGTAAATTCGACTTGGCAAGGTTACCCACTTGCCAGGCCTAAACCTTCCCTTTTCTTACATGTAAGGCATCTCTAAGTTAGGCCCTAGTTAGGCCCAAGGGCAGGGTGCAGTGTATGGTTAAGGTAGGACGTATAGTAATGTGTTTTATATGTCCTAACAGTGAAATATTGCTCAATTTGTTTTTCACTGTTGCAAGGCCTGAACCTCTCATAGGTTAACATGAGAGCTACCTTTAAATCTGATTAAAGTGTAGATTCCCTTCGGGAGCGGATGGACATGTGGAGTTTGGGGTCTCTGAGCTCACAATTTAAAAATACATCTTTTAGTAAAGTTGATTTTCATATTGTGTGTTTGAAAATGTAACTTGTAGAAAGTGAGCATTTTCTTGCGTATACCATTTCTGTGACTATGCCTGTTTGTGGATTCCCTGTCTGGGTCAGTTTGACAGTTGGGCTGGTTGCACCTCACACTAGACAGTGACACTAAGGGAGCTGAGGTGTAGCCTGCATATCCTGAAGATCCATCTGTGCTAGGAGGGAGGGGAGGAGGGGTCACTCACACCTGAAAGGGCTGTGCCTGTCCTCACACAATGCAGTCTCCAACCCCCTGGTGAGTGTCTGGGGCCTGGCCTGGGCAAGGAAGGATTTCACATTCAAAAGATACATTACTTTGAGGTAGGCCTACTTAAAAGGAGAAATTGGGTATAAGAAGAACACCCAAAACCACAGACTTTAGAACACTTCTGGAAACAAGAGGAACCTCTGCCTGGAGAAGAGCTGAAGAGCTGAGGAAGAAGAGCTGCCCTGCCTGTGACTGTGCTTTGTGGAGCTATCCTGCAGTTGCTGCTTCTGCCAGAGTAAGAGTGCAAAGACTGGACTTTGTGTGCTTTCCATCTTGAGAAGAACTCTCCAAGGGCTTGATTTAGAGCTTGCCGCCTGTTGTTTGAAGTCTCAGGGACAGCAAGGATTTCTCTCTGCCAGCACCTGGAGTCTCTGGAGAGACTCCTACTCTGCCCTGTGGTGTCCATCCAGTTCCTGGGACTCTAAAAGGAGAAGCTGGCAGCCTAAGAGGAGTAAATCCACGCACAGAGCGCAATTCGGGGAAAAGATTGACGCAACTCCGATCTGTGGCTGGGAAATCGCTGCGCCGCTGGCTTTGCGGCTAAAAATCAATGCTCGTCTGTAACGCGACCAAAGAATCGACGCATGGAGCTGGAGAAACGACACCCAGCATCGCAACCCGCTGCGTGGTTTTCGGATCATCGTGTGGCTGGATTTCCGACGCAAACACCGCTGGGCGTGTAAAAACAACGCAAGGCAAGGCCTGGACCAAGAGTGCTGACCGGATCAACGCATCGCTCTCCTGCAGAGAGAAGAAATGATGCGCCCAACCCGACGAAAGGAGAAACGACACAAGGTCTCGCTCATGAGTGGAATCGGCGCATTGCAAGCCCTTTTTGACGCACACTCGCCCGTGTGGGGTTATTTTTGATGCACCCAAGGTACATTTTCACGCTAACAGTGTTAGTGTGTGTTTAAAACTACTTAAAGACTCTTTATTTTTAATAGATAACTTGACTTGTGTATTGTGGATTTTTGTTGTTTTGGTCTTGTTTTGTTTAGATAAATATTTCCTATTTTTCCAAACCTGTGTTGTGTCATTTTGTAGTGTTTTCATTGAGTTACTGTGTGTGTTGGTACAAATACTTTACACCTAGCACTCTGAAGTTAAGCCTACTGCTCGTGCCAAGCTTCTGAGGGGGTAAGCAGGGGTTAGCTGAGGGTGATTCTCTTTTACCCTGACTAGAGTGAGGGTCCTTGCTTGGACAGGGGGTAACCTGACTGCCAACCAAATATCCCATTTCTAACAGTGAATTTAACATGCTCAGTACGGTATTATGGCGAAACTGCATATAATCATGTTTCATTTATAATTATTGTTTCATTTATAATTACAAAATGCACTGATAATCATGTATTCAAATGTGTATTCAATATCTTATTAGGATAGCATAACCAAAGGCCTGAAACATTTGATTTCTTGTATTTAACCTTCTGTTTGGAGTTTTGCTCGCATTGCAATATTCTGTCTTTGCAGGTGTGTTTGTCTGAGTCTGCAGTGTGTGTATTGAAGATAGTGGGGTATGGGAGGATACTTTGTCAATGAGGCATTAAGAGACACCAAGAGACTTTCAAGGCCGTCCTGAAATTCGTTTAGTGGGATGAGAGACCTATGGGGAGTTGCCAATTTTAACTGTGCAGGGAGGATGGAAAACTACTCTTGTTGATGACATGGACTTCTCAAAGGTCTTGTAGGTTTAATTTCTATTCACCTAGTTAGACGAGGGCAGATTCCCGTCAGATTTGGAAGGGTACAGACCTCTCTACTTTTATTCCTATGTGTGACTTTATGCTATATATCACCTCTCTATCAGAACTTCTACTGAGGTTTTTATTATTCCGACACTTTCCTATAATTCTTGAGATTTAATTAGCATTTCCCTATAACCTAGTTTAGGGTATTTAAATTAACTTAGTTTCTCCAATGTTTAGGCAGGAGAAACGTGACTTATATACAGATCATTAGATACTGTTTCCTATCTGTTGTATTGCTTAAACTGAAATTCTCATAAGCCTTATGCGTATACGATTCAATCTCATTCAACGTTTTACTTCACCTTGGTGATTTTGTACTTATATAGCATGTTCTTGAGATTCATTTGAAATTAAATTCTTGAACTTTATTAACTGCCTTCTGGATTTAATGTGTGACCAATTGGTTAGTTAATTTAAATGGTTGGTTTTAACTCTCTTTACCCCAAGCATGTTCCATCAGAAGAAGAAAAATACAAATATGGGCCCGAGCGTCATCAGTACCCATTCTGCGTGTCTTAAGGAAGCTCAAGGAATCAGTTTCCCTTTATAACAGCCAATCTGGCTGGATTTGTCAATGCCTGTTTCTTTGTCTTTGCATTACATATTTCTTTTATTGGTTCTTGCTTTCAGCATGTCCGAGCAAAAAGTTAGGTTAATTTTTCAAACTTAGACTAAAAAATGAACACAGTCTATAAACAAATGTTCTACCTTGTGAACGGTTACATTCACAGTTAATTAACTGGAACAGTTTTACAATAAATATTCAATTCAGACAATTACTGAGCTGCAAATATGTTTCTGCATAACTGGGTCACATAAAATAAACATAACATATAGGACCTGATTACTATTAGTACTGTACTCTCGCCACTCAAATGTGCACGAGTTAAAGTGTTTGATGGTAGAAGGGAGGGGAGGGGAATGTTATTTCTGGTAGTGGAGAGCAGTTTTAAATGTTACTCGCACACCTGGAGCCAAAAGGTGTTTAAAAATCTACCCACTCTGAATCAAGCGGAGCAAAATTGTATGCATGAATTTCACTCTGCCTGACTCAAAATCGGGGCCTTAGTTCTTAAAAATTATGCACCATGACCACAAAAAAGATTTTCCTATCGAAACAACCAAGCCTATCATCCTGTCTCTTCCTTTTTTTCTAAGCTACCGTACCTGTTGCATAGATATGAATTTAAGGGCCTATTCACAAACTGCATTTTGAAGTATGTTTAGTTTAGCACTACAGTAGTACTACTTAAGTGCTACAAAATGCTATTCTATAGGGAGAACCACATAAATGTACGTGTACTACTAAGAACCTGATTACAAGTGGGTTGGTGTATTCTGACCTGTGGGTAAACCCCTGTTTGCATAGAGGTTGGAATTATGAGTCCAAATGTATTTATTGCATACAATAATTATTGAATGTGTTAAATACCTCAGCCTTCATTACATTTTGGTAGGATAAAACCTGCTGAAATTTAAAAAGGAAGATGTGTACGGTATTTACCATACCTTGTAGATTTTATGTGCTAAACACCAAGCACCAAAATCCACGTGGTACCACGAAAACTCATAGTAGGAGCTATTTATTGTATCTGATAAATAACTTACGACCTTGACTCCGCACCCATTAGTAATCAGGCCAATAGTAGTAAATGTGATAGGGGCAAGGAAGAATGGCTAGAAAAGGGGCAGTCTTACTACTAAATGGGAGGTGTTTTAGGAGGGTTGAGGGGAGGTTTAGGGAGAGGCATGCACCCACACACAGAGTAAACCCACTGCTGTTTAGAAACTGCATTTCTAAAGTCAATACAGCCAAATAGGACCCGCGATAGAAGTAATTTACTCCAGCTCAGAGCTCAAATAAGATCATCACCACACATGAGTAACCACTGTCACAGCAACACTCTACTACAGAAAATAATGGTGATCAGAACTTTTCATGAAACATAATAGCAAATAATTCTAAACTAAATTAAATTAAATTATTTAAAATAGTAAAAAATATAAATAAATATAATTTAATGTTAAAAAAACTAAAAATACATATATTTATTATTTTATTATAAAATATTTTAACAACTTTTTTACATTCATAAATTAATGTAATGTCCATTAATGTAACACTTGCATTTAAATATGGCTATGCCTGTCTCTGGAAGGCGTATTTAATAAACTGCTGGTTGATTTTTCACACCTTATTAGAACTAGAAATATTGAACATAAAGCATACAAACGTTGCCTTAAATGGTAACAAGAAAGGGGAAAACATGATTTTTTAGTAAATATCAGAAACAACATTCAAGAATTTATGCCCAAAGTGTTACATTGCAGGGAGGTAAATGGTGGCAAGCATGAAATCATTGATATGCACATAAAGGGCCAGATGTGCGATCTGTTTTTTTGGTGATTTGCATTGTGCATTTCTTTTTCGAATCACAAATTGTGAGTTGCAAAACAAAATGGGCAACAGTGTAAAGAACACTGTTTGCGATTCCCAAATGGGTCTCAAGGCACAGGACAGGGCACAATCTGCAACCCATTTGGGAATGGTCATACTCACAGGGTTGGTGGCCTGCTGGGGCCTTCAAGGAAAACAGTATGCATTTCAAAAATGAAAATGAATAGTTTTCTTTTCATTTTTTCAGAGTAGCCAGTGGTCCGTGAGACCACTACCTGCTCAGAAAAAACATTTTCGCTACCATTCACAAAGGAGGAGAGGTCCCATGGGTTAGCACCAGTTTAAAATTGGTGTTACCTGTGATAGTTGTGCAACAACATTCACAGTCACAAAACAATAATACATCCCCCTATGAGTCCCAATTAGGAATGGACGCTCTTGGGACGTCCCTTCCTAATTGTGAGTTGCAATCCCTATTTTGCAAGTTGGTAACTGGATACTGACTTGCAAAATAGAGATGGTACATTGTACAAGGCCATTTTGAGGTCACAAACTACAGAATTCACCTTCTGCAACCGCAAAATTGCTTTGTACATCGGGCCCAAAGTTCTTTATAGCAATAGCTGCCCACTTTGTTGTCCTCATTTAATTAAAAAGAAAGCCCATTTTATTGTGGTGGTAGTTGGTTTAATAATTAAAGTAGGAAGTTAAGGCAAACTTTAGCCATGGCTATATATGCAAAAGATTCCTCCTTGGTAACTTCCACTGGGAAAGCTTATAAATTGGCATTGGCTGGGGCCAAGAAGGAGTGGGATGACAATAGATGGCACAGCCTTGAGGACGCATGTGTACTGAAGGATGATACTTGTTTTTGGAAGCTAGTGGCCAGAGGGGAGCATTAGGAGAATTTGAATACCAGAATTATGTTCCTCCCTCTGACTGGCTTAAACAATTTCAGTCCTGTACCATGATGGCAATACAAATTTGGTTGGGACATCTCGGAGTCCAACTTTACTTAATTTTAGTTCACCACCCTTAACCATGAAAGATGTCCTTAACTCGTTTGCTGCTTTCTATAGAGGGATGGCTGCTGGCCCAGGTAGTATTCCAGGGGATGTCTATCTCGAAGATTTGGATGTATGGGCAGAATATATATTGGTCATTG
Organism: Pleurodeles waltl; assembly: GCF_031143425.1. Lineage (NCBI taxonomy): Eukaryota > Metazoa > Chordata > Amphibia > Caudata > Salamandridae > Pleurodeles > Pleurodeles waltl. The sequence continues at coordinate 164,884,985 of NC_090443.1, read as the reverse complement.
CAAATGAGATAGCCATGGGTGTTCCTATTACAGCATCCTGGCAGGGTAACGGAGGTGGAACCTGTGTACAAAAAGGGGGATAAGAGTTTGCCAGACAATTACAAGCCTATTAATTTAATTGACTGCCTACAAAAAGACTTTCGCCGAATGGTATTTGCAAAGATGCAACATAGGGTTGAAAGTTATGATGTCATAAGCCAACTGCAAGAAGGTTTTAGAACCAAAACATGAACAATTGATCAGGCCTTTAGATTTCCTACAATATATTGGAAACGGTTTGATCTGGTGCCACACTCAAGACTCTGATCGGTCCCTGAAGAGATGGGGATGCCTCTTGATATATTGTCCTTACTGGTCAGCCTACTTGATAAGAATTTTGTATGGGTATGGTAGGGTTTGCCAGGCCAACTAACTGATAAAATCCCAGTGTTCAAGTGTGTTCATTAGGGATGTGTACTGGCTCCTACTCTATTCTCTTTATATGTAAATGGACTGGTATAACATCTTTCAAATGTTGAGGCTGATGCCCATTTCTTAGCTAAAGCTAAGATTCTGATACTGTTGTTTTCAGAAGACACTTTTTAAATTTCTAAAACACCCAAACTGCAAAAATTACTAACCAGTTTCTGTGGCGTTTGCTGGGAGTGAGGCCCTGAGATAAATGTAGATAAAACCAAACACATGGAATTTAACCATTGCAAGAAATTTAAGGGAAGTTTGACTTGTTGCACCAGCTTTTAAAATGTACACAGCCTAAGCTCTAGGTGCAGCCTTATATGGTGCCAAGCTTTGGGGCTTCAGTGACATCATGGGTGAAGCAAAATCTAAGGGCCTGATTACGAGTGACCGCCACACTTGCGGTGCACTCCAGGCGGTCTGGCTGCCACATTACAATTGTGAGGGGTGGACCCACAAGGGGACCGCCGTCCCCACCAGGAACGTGGTTCCCGACGGGGTGACTGCAGTCTGAGTTGTACCCAGCCACAATGGCGCTGAACTCAGAGCTCCCTGGCTGATTACAACTCAGCTTTCTGACAGCCTTTACGTGGCGGGGAATACACCAAGGAAAGGCTGGCGGAAAGCTAGTTCCGGGAGCCATAGGGAGGTCCCTGCACTGCCCATGGCATGAGCAGTGCATTCCCCCCTCTGCCACTCACCATTGGAATGTGCACTGATGCTACCCCGCCATAAAGGTGTCAACTCCGTTAGCTTCTCCCACCAGTTCATCCTTTTAAGGTATGTGCCATAAGCTAAGGACTGTTGGTGTTGCCGGGGGAAGGTCTGTGTGGCAGCCCCCATCATAAAGATACTTACGTAGAGGTTTGGCAACCATAGCCGATCGCTTCAGTACATATGCGGGATCGCCATATCGCACCACCAGTCATTAATGATCATGAAATGGGCTTTGGTATCATAGGATTCGAGGTCTGCTCCTGCGATGCCACCACAATAAGTAGATTGAAAGCATTTACTGAGAGCGACTCCTGGAGTTCCCCATCCCACAGGAAAGCGATAGGGATAGAATTAAATTTACGAAACCACTGCCTGTGGATCACATATGGGTAATTCTGAAGGTGGTAGAAGAACCTGGGGAAGGAGACCATTTTGACAATTGCAGACTTTCCCAGGAGGGACAGCGGAAGCATTGACCGTATTTTGGTTGCTTTTTTAAAATGATGGAATATAGGTTGAATATTCATGTCACATGCCACAGAGGTGGTAAAAGATACGTGTACACCCAAGTATTTGAACCCACCCACGGCATGATGTAGCTCCTCCACCAATGCCAATCTATGAAGCCCCTGGACCACTGCATAAATTAAGGATTAAGTTGCACTGCATAAATTAAGGATTAAGTTGTATTAATATGAAGGCCCAAGGTTTCTCCAAATATGCGCAGAATCTCAAGCAATCTAGATCCGTTGTCTTCCAGGGAAGTAAGGAAAAAGAGAGCATTGGCTGTGTTAAATGCAATTCTGTCTGATAAGCCCATTCCCCACTCAAAACCTTTCCACTTGCGCGTCTATCCTCACCCACACAGCGAGTTGTTCCATGACCAAGGCAAACATGAGGTGGGACAGAGAGCAACCTTGTCTTGTCCTCCTCTGAATTGGAAAGGTATGTGACTGTGCTTCCGGCACCCGCTCCGAAGCGGTTAAATAGTTGCAAAACTTTTCGGTCTGATGTGGGCAAAAAGGAGGGTTGTTACAGCTGTCATGTGAAATGTTAAATTCATTTTTGTTTTATAAATAGCTATCACTTTCATATGACTATTAATTGTAGTTTGGGTATCATAAAGTCTTTTGGGGGTTTTTAAAATAGTGGAATAATTGTCTGTTGTAAATATGAATGTTGAACATTCTGCTCATAGTGATCTTTTAATGGTGCTAGAATGTTGTATTGTATGAGCTGTATGGTATTTATTTATTGCTTTTAAGGTATTTGCTAAAATAAAATTACTTTGGCTGAAATGTATTCAAATATAATACAATTTCTTTTAATTACTTCTCTACATTACTTTTAACAATTATTATCGCATAGTAAAATATTGTTTTTCTTTAGGTGGGGATTTATGTTGTTATTTAAACATTAGCAAAATATTTTATATTTAATACATTACAAATAATTAAATATTTAATTCAAAATTGTTACTAATTTTATAGGATTTTAATTTTTTATTTTACATTCAATATAAATATGTAAAATTAATTTATGTTAAAAGTAAACATATACATATTTTTTCTATTTTTTCGAAATCAGATTAACTTTTTTACTGTCCTCTATACGTTGCCATATAGAGACAGAGAGAGTAAAATAAATAAGTTAAATATTAATGTAAATTAATGTTAGATATTTTTTTAGATGTAGAAGACAATACAAAATGCTACAGTACTCTGAACTTAGTTTAAAATCAATCATTACTTAATGTAAATATATTGTATTAATTAAAAATGATTTTTTGAGGTTTAGATCAAAACATGAATTCCCACTTTAAGTAAAACATTTATCTTTTGCTATGCATTAATAATTAATAAAAGTGATGTATAGAATTATTTAAAATTAATGTAATAATATGATGAAAATGATGGTACATTAATTTTTAAATTCAGAATTGGTTGTTAAATATGCTATAAATAAATAATATATATGTATTATGTTTGGATTTTTTAACATTAAATTATTATTATTATTATTTTTAGCTATTTTAAATGATGTAGTATAACTTAATATTATTTCCTATAGGGTTTTATTTTAAGTCCCTACCACCACTATTTTCTATTTGATGGTGTTGCAGTATCAGTTGTTGTCCATTTGTGGTGTTAGACATACCACTGTTTTTTTGTCAGTAGTTACATTCACAAATTTGGTTACACTTTTTGAGAATGTGGAGACATATATGTTGGGAAATGGCCAGGATGGTGCTGCAATCGGATCCCCTGCGCTGTGACTCCCAAAGTTCTTGGGACCGACTTCATTTATCTTCTGCCCCACCTCTGCAGGCGAGATCCTCTCTGGCCCCCTTACATGGCGGCTTGACTGGGTGGTGCAAGAAAATGCTGGGACAATGCTTTGGAGGTTCAGCCGCAGCGGCATGCAGTAAAGCTCACTGAGGGAGAGATGGTGTGGCTTAGCTGCACAGCGGGGAGTGGAGTTGTCTGGAATTGAGGACACTGCCTGCGACCACAAGAAGCTGTGTGGGTGCCATGACCGCTTGGAGCCCAGACTAACGGGCGAGATGGCAGCTCAATTGTGGCCCGAAAGTGCACGCCATCTGAAAGTTGCCTCTGCTGCGACCTGCCTGGTTGTGGCACACGAGCTCTGAGGCCGCTGGCTCCACTGAAACTTTGGACCTGATGCTTTTGGCACTGAGTGACCTGCTCTCTACGGGTGCTCCCTGACCTCCTCCGATAGGTGTCACGGCTGTGTTGCCTGCTGTGCCTGGCCCGGTGGTGGGCCCCTTGGCATATTCTTTGGTGCAACATTATTGCCGAGTGGTGCCTCGGTCGGTGAGAACTGACCCTGGGCACTGGGACCCCCCTGTGGCTACTGGCTCACCTGACCTTTGGACTGGCCTGGCTGATATCGACCACGGGGGATGGATTTGTCTGGGCGCTTCCCGGACTCCTCCATTTATTCAGGCATAATCACTGTGCTCCCCGCAGTGCCCCGGCAGGTGGCACGGCCCTTGATTCCCCTTTTTTTCAAGCACCATTGAACCCTGCCGTGGAGCTGATGGAGATGGTTGTAGGGCCTGGGCACTGAGAACCCTCCCCAAGCAGTGTCACCTCAGCACCTGTCTCACCACATTTGGAAGAGCTTGTGACTTCCTTGATGGGCTTCTGTTGACCCCACAACATGCAAGTGGACTCCTTTCTTGACAGCAGTGAGAATATGGGCACGACTGATAAAAATGTTCATGTATGCGGGCTGGCACAATGATGTTGTGGCATAACATGGGGCTTGGAGAGGGTTTGCCAACCAGCCAGGACCCAGACGTGAACTCAGGGTGCTGGGGGCCTATGCCTGAAGCGGATCACTCATGTTTTCCCACTTCTAAGGGTTGACTCCAACACTTTCCTGAAAGTGTCACACATGTCACATATTCTGACTTGGTAGATGCTGCCTATGCCCCTTGCCCCGAAAGACTCATCCATCTTGGTAAAAATGGGTCCTACCGGTGGCATGGTGCACCCGAAGACAACTAAACCCCCACCCCAAAAGTTCAGATTGTCCATGCTCTCAGCCACCTCGCCCTCCATAGATCTAGTGTGTCAACTGGAGAACAGTCTAAAAAACATGCAGCAATGGTTTGCAAAATGCTGAAGGCCATAAAAGACTCTAAAACTGCCATGGAAACGCAGTTGGGAGCGATCCAAACTGAAACTGGACTGTTGTGTGCTGATCACACCAAACTCGGTGAATGAGTGGATGGCACTCAATCTACGTTATCAGCCATTTGCCATACAGACCCTGATGGATCAAGTCTTGACTCTACGGAAGGAGGTGAGAGAGCTCAATGTGGGAGCGGAGGACACGGAGGGCCGTTCCCAATGGAATAATATCCATTTTCTGGGCTTCTCTGAACGGGCCAAGAATCCAAGCTCAAAACTGTTCTTTGAGGGGTGGCTAACAACAAGTGTTTACAGCTAAGGTCCTGAACATTCTCTTAATTGAAAAGGTGCACAGGATCCCAGGGCACCCTGTATCCAGGGATCTCTTCCATGACCCATTATAGCACCCTTTCTCAGTTATCAAGAGAGACACATGATATTGCAGTTATTCAGGGTGAAGGGCCCTTGGACATATAACAGAGGTACAATCACTGCATATCCAGACTATACAGCTGAGGTACAAAAGAAGCGCAGCACCTTTACAATGATTACGGTGTAGCTCCGCACCTTGTGCCTTTCGTATGCATTACTTTTTCTTGACAAACTGAGTGATTGACTCTGGTTCCACGCATTTCTTTGCCACCCCTGAGGAGGCATGGGACTGGCTGCGCTCCAAAGGTGTACAGCTTCTCACTGATTCTCCTCAAAGCAAGCGAGGTGGCTGGTCAGATGGGAGGCCGATGCCAACGAAAGACAGGCTCCCACCCCATGAACGAACAGGTAACCCAGGAGAAGATGCAGGCGGTTGCTGAAGTCTCAACTTGTATATCTTAGGTGTCGCAATTGACATTTTGCATGCCTCCAGGAAACACATCTCACTATGACAGAACTTGGAAAGGTTGCAAAATGTTGGCGAGGGCAAACTCATGGTACAGTGTACTCAGCGTATGCCCGAGGAGCCTTAATATCGGTCGCTCCAGGAGTGCTCTTTGTACAGCATAGAACACTGTTTGACATTGAAGGCAGATATGTGCTGTTGGAGGGTCTGTTAGATGGCTGCCCCCTCTTCTTGTTCTCTATAAAAGCACCTAACACGCACCAGGGGGATTTTTTCCACAGGCTGTCTCCATCTTTAATTCAGGACCTACAGGCCCCAGGGTTAAGTTGTGGGGGCTTTAATTTTGTTCAGGATTTCCAAATAGATAGGTCAGCACCCCCACTCCTTGGTTCACGGGGGATTCAAGCAACGAAGCACTTTTAGCACTGGAGAAGGACACTGCATATTCACTATGTGTGGTGTTTGGAACACCCAGCTGACATGGAATACTCCTATTACAGCCAAGTCCATCAGATTTACACTAGAGTAGACCACATTTTTTGCACCTCAGATTATTGGCCTTTGATACAGGTCTCCAAATATTTGGGCCAAACTATTTCCGACCATAACCTGCTCAAGGTGACTTTTTGCTGGGAAGTGGCCACGTCTGCTGTCCCGACGTGGAGGCATAGGAAGGAGGCACTGAGAGTTGTACCCTGTAGGGAGACCATCGGTACGCAACTTTCACAATACTTCGTGAATAACAAGGGTACGGCCACTACGAGGGGACACAAGTGGGATGCGATGAGGGTGGTCATGAGGGAGCACTGCATTAATACGTCCTGGGTGGGTGCAGAAGAAACTTCTATGCTCTGTTACAGACCTCGATACACAGATACATGCCACTGAAATTGAGGGGGTGACTATTGTGGCCGCGTGCCCACTCCTGATTAATCTCCATCACAATGTAGAGAACAGACTCAGTGATTAAGTACCCTTGATTACAAAGCTGCAGTGGCACGTCAACATGCGGAAGGGGATAAGCCAGAGCATATGTTAGTATGGCTGCTACGCTCGGAAATCCCTCGGACAATTATAAGTTCTATTCAGATTTCTGTGGGCCGCCTGGTGACCACACAAGTGAGCATAAATGCAATTTGTGCTGACTACTATGAAACACCGTACACCCCACCTACTGAGCCTTTCATGATGGCTCTTGAGGCTGTCCTCCAGGGAATTACCTTGACTTAATTATCCCTCCTACACTTGCTGGAACTGGAGCAGCCCAAATGGAAGAGATCCACTTTGCCATCTGTCAGATGGCACTGGGTATAACCCCAGACTTGTACAGGTTTCCTGTGGACTTTTATGCAACATATGGCACTATGCTGGCTCGCAAGCTGCTAGCCATGTATCAGGAAACCCATCAGCAAAGTTTTCCACCTGCCTCACTCCAGGCAATCCCTCCAGGTATTGCTGAAACAAGGCAAGGATCTGCTCCTAGTGAGCTGCTATCACCCCACCTCTTGCTCAACATTGACTACCCGATCCTGAGCAAAGTACTCACCAATAGGCTGCTTCTTGTGTTAGTTTCCTGATACGATCAGACCAGTGTGGCTTTAATCCATGCCGATCGACTGAGTACAATATATGTCAGCTATGCCATGTTATGGGGCAGTTGTTTGCAGGTAGCCTCTCCCATTGGCGACCTGCCCTGGATTTTGAGCAAGCCTTCAGCGTGTTGAGCTGGACCTACTTTTTCCGTGTGTTGGAGGCCTTCGACGAGGGCCTTGAGTTCCTTAAATGGATTACATCATTATACGCAGCCCTGAAAATGGGGTGTTACAGGTCACGCTCCTTCCCCATTAAGAGAGGTACATGTTCCCTTGCATCCATTATCTTTGCTTTGGCCATGGAACCACTGGCTGCTGTGCTGCGGACCAGGGGCCCCTCTTGGGGCATATGGATACACAAGAATTGGCACATTATCGTACTATATGCTGATGATGTGCTAATATATTTACAGGATCATACTCAATCCCTATCTGTCAACTATACCCAATTAAATACTTTCAGGGATCGAGCTGGGCTACTGTTTTACTGAGGAAGTCCTGCATCTACCTACTTCGGGGCTTTAGCCCCGTTAAGAGGGCTGGGGCAAGATCACCTTCCCCTGTTTTTTTAAACATTTTTTGCTATTTAGGGATTAATGAGTACCACAACAATGCCGATCTTTTAGATGGTAATCATGGCAGGCCCTTTGGTGGAGACTGTCCTTATCTCCTGTTGGCCTCTCAGCTATAACCAAAATGCTTCTCCTGCCACGATTCCTGTATTTCTTCTTGAGCTCCCGTTAGTACCTTCTAGGACCGTCTCCAAGGAGTTGAGTGGGCTTGAATCAGATCTGATTTGGGGGCCTGGTGGTAAACGTGTGTCCCTTCAGACACTACATTGTCCTATGCAAAAGGGGGGCCTATGCACACCAGCTTTAGAATTGTACTTTGCAGCAGTGCAGCTGCAATGGCCCATGAGGTTGCTTGCGAAATGTGAGGTTGGAGATGGAAATGAATTGCATTGGCTGCTATCAGTGGGGCCGTCCGGCCCGAGAGCTTACTAGGTTACACCACATGGCTAAACTGGTGTGGAATAGATATATGCAACATAAACATTCAGCATCCCCAAATGCACCACAGCTTCCTATCTGGGACTTCCCTGCACCAAGGATAAACTTGGTAGACCATGACCTTCATCCATAGCGAGAGGTGGGACTGCTCCAGTTGGGCAATCTCTTTGAGGATGGCACCTTACAGTCCTTTCAACAACTCCAAGACTCCTCCAGCCTAGGAACAGGTGCCTTGCTCACATATCACGCTTTGCTGGTGGTTATTGGGGGCGCTTGGTCGATGGGAACCACAGAACCTTCACTTCATGAAGGGCTGTTCTGCTTCCTTCATCACTGGGTTGGTTAAAAAGCTGTGTCATTTCTTTATGCAGCCCTCCTGACATAATATGTGAACTGGATGCTTAATGACAGAGCCAAATGGGAGACCGACTTAGATACTGTCTTTACAGACAAACAATGGGCGATGGTGTAAGGTCACGTCAAACAAGTGTCCCACAATGTGCGTCTCAAATTCACACAATTTAACTATCTTCATCAGACTTCTCTCACTCCACACTGCCTGCATGTAATGTTCCCTGGGGACCCCTTCTGTCTGCCACAGATTTGGACATACAGATGCCAAATGTATCCATTTGGTTTGGGAATACCCACCTTTGGCGCGTATGTGAACCCAAGTGCTGGAGCACACCTCTGTATTAATTGATACACAACTCGCCCATGATCCGTTATCTTGTTTATTGGGGATCAAGAAGCAATCGAAATGCACAAAGCATTACTTACAACTGGCTTATTTAGTGTTAACGTTGTTGAAATGGTTGATAGGCATAGATTGGAAGGCAGCTCAACCACCTGAGATTTCATTTGACTTCAAGTGACACATAAATGAGCAGTTGCGGAGACAGACACTGTAGCATGTGCTTCTATCGGGTGCGGGGTGGCATCACGCTATGGGAAACATATGTCCAAAAGCTCTTTGATAAACTGCATCCTCTTCCTTCCTGATACACTATCCTCACACCTCCTCCAGGGCTGCCAGCCACATCAATTGTTTCCTCAGGATGTCGTCCTTCCCACCGGGCCATAACACTTAGGAGGTAATCAGCTCTGATGTGAGAGCTCCACACACACTATAAGGTGGACTCTTTTGTCCCCCTTTGGTCACCCCTCGGTTGATGGTAATACATAGGTTACTTACACTACCTCCTGAAGTATTCTCCTCCTCTCTCTCCCGCCTTGGGAAGATCTTTTCTGCCCGCTAGCCAGTGTTATGACTGTCTTGTTGTTGTTATTGTTGGTTCACATGGTACTACTACTTTACAATGTTTGGACACATTAGCCTGCATATGAAATCCCGTCTGTTTTAGCTCTTTGGGGAACTTGATACCTTGCATGGTTGCTCAATTGTGATCATCTTGTGGTTATACGAATTAATGTGGCCTACTATATCTCTGTTTGTACATTGAAAATGCCAATAAAGAGATTTCCCTCACTGTTTTTTTAAATGTAAGGATTTTTTCACTCACTCCCTAAAAAATAGTTATTTTACACTGGCTGAGAGTATCTCACCAATGCACAGTCAAATGTATACCCTGTTTTGCCACCTAATTCCATTCAAGTTCATGTTATGCATGTTTGGGACAGTCTTTACAACGCAATTTTTACATCATGGTACAGTTACAACACATTTATTACCACCAGGGCCGGCTTTAGGACTGTGCTACAGTTTATTGTGGCACCCCCCACCCCATGACCTCCTCCTCAGTTTCACTCACTACCACCCGGCAAACGTGGCCCTCATCTCTCCATTGCTCCACTTTCACACACATTCATGTGTTTTAAAGCACTTGTAAAGGCTTGCTTTACTAAACCACTCAGCTAGCCACATAAAATATAGAGGCACATTTAAGAGCCCCTAGCGCCATTCTAACACCACATTAGCGTCATGTTTTTAAGCTAGTGTGGCCTTAGAAGGCCAAAAATGCCATGCCATATTTACAAAGTAGCGCAATGCATGCATTGCACCACTTTGTATTCCTTTGCGCTACATTATGCCTGCACCAGGCATAATGTATGCAAAGGTGGCATTCCTCCGTTAGGGAGGGCCCAAAATATGGTGCAAAGAAATCTGACGGATTTCTTTGCATCATTTTTAAGAGCAGGCATTAAAAGGAGGCGTCTGTTGGTTACAATGGGCCTCTGGGTGCTTTGCAGGATTAGCATCAACATTTTTTACACTAATCCTGCAAAGCGCCGAACTAGCGTAAAAAATTCTGACACTAGTCCCCTAACTACCATCATGTTGCACTGTATTTTAAAAAGAGCGCACACATAGTGGTATTAGGGGAGTGCTAAGAGGCGCAAGAAAGGTGGTGCAGCACTCTGCAGCTCCATTTTTTCAGGTATGCCCCATAGAGCCCCTAGTGCCATTCTAATGCCACATGTGTACTTTTTTTTAAAGCTAATGTGGCATTAGAAGGCAAAAAACGCTGCCCCATATTTACAAAGTGGCTTTGTTACCCTTTGCGCTACATTATGCCCACCCCAGGCATAACGTATGCAAAGAGGGCCTCCTGCTGTTAGGAGGGCCAAAAAAATGGCGCAAAGAAATCTGGCAGATTTCTTTGCATCGTTTTTTTCTGGCACTTTTAACGCCTGCTCAGAGCAGGCATTAAAAGGAGGCTTCCATTGGTTACAATGGGCCTCTGGGTGCTTTGCAGGATTAGTGTCAAAAATGTTTATGCTAATCCTGCAAAGCGCCAGACTAGCGTAAAAAAGTATTCCGCTAGTCCCCTAACTACCACCATGGTGTGCCGTATTTGAAATATGACGCACACATGGTGGTGTTAGGGGGGGTGCTAAAAGGCGCAATAAAAGTGGTGCAGCACTGTGTGCAGCGCCACGTTTTTCAAATATGCCCCAAAAGGCAGTGCTTAATTTGTAAATAAAAAGGTGCCGGTGCCCAAAGCCCTCCTTTTAAACATGTGGCTGCTACAATTAAATGTGTGAACACGGAATACAGAGGCAGCGTAATCCTGAAGCCATCTCGGGACTCATCAATCCATTTACAGGTACTCCCTGCCCCTTCAGCTCCCTCTTGCGGATTTCAGCTTTTTCCCATTGTGGCGCTTTTTCGTTTTTCTCTTCCTCCGTCTTTCCCATATGTGTCTTTTTCTCGCAGTAAATGCTTGAGGCAAAAAAATTAGCGCTGGCCCTCAAAAATAGGTGTTGGTACGCACCGGAAATAACAAGCACAAATTAGGTACTGCCATAGGGGCATATTTAAAAGCCCCTCATGCCATTCTAACACCACATTAGTGTAATTTTTTCAAACTAATGTTGCTTTAGAAGGCCAAAAACGCTGCACCATATTTACAAGGAGGCGCAATGCATGCATTGCGCCAGTTTGTAACCCTTTGGGCTGCATTGTGCCAGGCATAATGTATGCAAAGGGGGCAGCCCCCAGTCAGGGGGTCCAAAAAAATGACATAAAGAAATCTGTTAGCGTTAAAAAAAATTACGCTAATCTTGCATAGCACCAGACTAGCGTAAAAAATTATTGCGCTAGTCCCCTAAATACTGCCATGGTGCACCGTATTTTGAATATGACGCACACATGGTGGCGTTAGGGGGGCGCTAAGGGGTGCAAGAAAAGTGGTGCTGCAATATATGCTCCATAGTTCTGTTTTTTGCAGCAGGCATAATAACCCTATATGCTACTTTATGTTGAGTCAAAGTTGCCACTAGGCAAAACACCTATCTCTCTCTCTCTAGCCAGAACATTAATCACAAGTGGCATCTTGACATTTTAATTGTTTCTTGAAAGCTAAACGCAGAAGAAACTTTTCAGCAGGTGCTTTTAAATCGCAAGTTTCAGAAGTTATTGCTAAAAGCAGCGCCCCCATGAGGTCAGCGCCCAGTGCGGTCGCACCACCCAAAAGCCGGCCCTGATTACGATGCATGTTTTTACCACATATAGGCAGTGCTTTAAATGGGCCGGTACTCTCCGGTACTGAGTACCGGCACTTTTTTATTTTGAGAGGGAGAGTACCGGCATATCTCAAGAAAAACGTAATACTTTTAATTGGAGAGTACCGGCACTTCTCAGAAACAAGCAGGTACTCTGTTATAGAGTACCTGCACTTCTATTTTTCCATTTAAAGCACTGCATATAGGCCTTTACCACGCATGCCTTTAGCTTGCATTCAATGTAAGTATGGGGGGAGTGGGAGGGTCTCCCCCCAAAAAGATAAATATATAAGCACATATTTATTTAAACTTACCTTACTAATACTTAGCTAGACTAATAATTAGTGGTAATTGCATGCGAGGTAAAAATATATGTATGCTAAACAAATGCGGGGAGACAGAGAGTGGTGAGATGCGAGGAGAGCGATAAAAATAGGAGAGAGGGAAGAGGAAAGAAACAAACAGTGTTTTTGCATCTGTGATTGGCACCTGAAGGTTTCAGTCTAGGATGACTATCAGTCCTGATTAACTGCTCAATTACCCCAGAGGGTGATAAAAAAATGCTAAAATATCACAAGCCTGCCAGTACTCATACGAGCTTAACATTTTTCTAGAAAGAGCTTTAGCTTCATTTAACAAGTAATTCTACTTATATTTACCAATTTAGCCCCTTCAAGAATTAAAGGCAAAGGTTCTCAGATGTTAAATATACGCGAGAAGGATATACCCATCCAGCGGCTTGTCCAAGGACCAGCCCCGGATTCCCTGCTTGACACATCGTGTGAGCCTAGGTCATTATTTCACCTCACTGCACCTCCTTTTCCTTGCTCATCACATCTGGGAGCACTCTGAAATACAACAGTCCACGATGTGCTCTATTATTTTGCTGTACCATCCATAAAAACAGAATTGGCCACATGGGAGGGGTTCATGACCATGGATGTTTCTAAGTTGATGTTTAGAAAACTATCTCTTGGAGTAACTGTCAAACAATGCAATGATTCCATCGAACATGCTATCATGAAACACAAATGTTAAAGAAGCACGCTTTTTTAGTTTTAAGTTTATCTTATGTCTACATGATGGTTTTAGTATAATTTACCTAACAATTATTTTGAAGGTGCGTCTCTTGCTTTGGCCTTTACGGTTAGGCCAGACGCCTGGCTTGGCTCTCCCATATAATTTGCTGGATTGATCACCTCTTTGGCATGACGTTTACGTCTATTTTAACAAGGACTATAGTAAGAAACATACAGTGCTTGATACATCTGTCCCATGTAATTCATTTAACAAAAGCTAAAGTATACAATGAACCGAAAAAAACAAGAAGCACATTCAATGTTTAGGAAAGATGCCATGGACTCTTGGTTCAGGTTCAGGAGATGCTGAGCCGAAGTGCGCTCGGAAACATAGCAGGTGCAAAGCCATAGTGAGGGCAGTGCTTACGCAGGCTTCAGCTGAATGTCTCCGCTCCATGAGTCATGGCAGCAGGACCGCTCCCTGATGAATCCAGCTCCCCCTTGCTGCAGACCACGTTAGAGAATTGAACAGGGAGCGCTTTCCAAGCAGGCATTTGTCAAAAAATGGAGTACTGCGAATCGGTGTTGGTCCTGGAGTGGTTTTTTTTGTCAACCCAGTGCCCCAGTGAGCAGCTCAGAACTGCAGTGCTGCCAAAAGTGATGCAATAAGATATCAGATCGTGAGTCCAAGAAATGCATGGGCAGACAAGGGAGTAATTCTGTGTTTCTGAACGAATTTACTAGCTGATCGAGCTGCGGTGCTGACCTACTTACCCACAGGCTTGTCGAAACCTGGTGTAAATGAAACAGAGTCTTTAACGCTGTCATCCCTGGTCTAATTTTCAACCAAGTGCCCCAGTATGTAGACCAACGTTGCAACACTGCCAACGTGAAACCAATACCCCAGAATTCTGCCAAAGTAGTGTAAAGAGGACATATGCGTTGTACAGAACTAAAAGGCTATTCCCACTTACAGTGGTAAAAAGGATGTTTGACTTATCAAAAAATTATCAAAAAGTCATCCTTATTTTCAATTTTGTAGTAGCAGTTTCTACTTTATGCTGATCTACATTTTGTGAACAGCCTTCATGCCCCAAAGCAGAATGATACATCAAAAGAAGACGGGAAATGTAATGCTTATATCCATAAAGATGAAAATAAAAAGATAGCATTTTCATGTTGGTGACCTAGATCTAAAGACTTCACGTCATGTCCTGTTATTATTTCCTGTTTTAGAGGTTGCAGACAATTCACAGACATATGTTCACAGATAAAGTTTTCAATGAGATAAAAAAAGAGATTTGTTTTAGTAAAATCGACTAAAGTTAAAACACAATTAACAATTGTGTTCAAAAGTGTAGGGGCATTTCATTAAGTATTGCATGGCATGAGCAGGAATGCCATGGCCCAGCTGGTAGATAGTGTTCTTGAATGTTTCTTCCAGGTTTTGCACGTTTGTAATGGCTGACTAGGACCCCGCCCAATGTAATTGACAACGGTTCAATGGGGAGTAATGTGTTTATAGCACAGATAGCGCCCTAGAATAATGGCCTCTGTTGCAGTAGGGATGGTACAATATGTCCTATATAGTTTTTGCTTACAGAAATTAAGAATATAATATGGCCAGAGTAAAAGCATACATAGATTTAGTTTAAGATATCAAGGAGGTTAACAGAGCACTTTCCAATATCCACTGTCGTGCACTAAAATGAGAGTAATTGTAGCTATCTGTTCATTGTGAATGGAAGAGAAGCATGTGCGCAGAATGAATGAATGATTTTATGGAACAAGGCGAATTAAAATCATAACAAAATAGCACATACTTAGTACATTTACAACTTAAACCCTATATAATATGTTCATAAAGTTAAAGCACTTATTAAAAGAATCATAATTAGTCTGTCACTGCTCTGCCCCTTTACTAGCACAGTATATCTGTAAGGTTCTTAAATACTACAAGACAGATTTAAGAGCCGCTAGCACCACCTTAGCGACACCAAAGCATAATATTTTTTACGCTAAGGTGGGGCTAAAGTGGCATTTTCCCCACGCCATATTTACAAAGTGAGGCAATGCTTGCATTGCGCCACTTTATAAACCCTTGCACTACATTATGCCTGCTCCAGGCCTAACGTATGCAATGGGGATGTTCCCCCATTAGGAGGGCCAGAAAAATGGCGAAGGAAATCTTAGAGACCTATATACTCTGCAGGAGTAGCGCCAACATTTTGGCAGTACTTCTGCAGTGTACATCAACAGTGTAAAAAAATGACGCTTTTGCCTCATGCCCTGCGTCATGGTGCTCAGTATTTTAAATATGGTGCGCACATGGTGGCAGGAGGGGGGACACTAAGGGGTGCAAGGAAAGTGGCACTGCACTAGGTGCAGCGCCATTTTTCTTAAATCTGCCCCAACATTTTAAAATGTATCTGATTGAGCCAAATTGGAAACATTCTCTGTATTTAAGCAGTGTTTTAGTGTATCATAATACCCGAATAAATCCTATTTTGTACGAAAATTGTTTTTTTTTACTAATTTGCATCATTCTGTCTTTACTGTGGGGTAGAAACACAGGAGAGCAGTATGTGCACTGTTACATATGGTATATTGAGGAGACCCTAGAGCCACCGGAGCATCACTTTGAGTGACGCTCTGGTGGCACAATGCCCTGCGCCATATTTACAAGGTGGCATTAAGCTTAATGCCACCTTGTAAATACTCCCCCTTCACACGCAGCACTTTGGGAGGGAGGGGGTGCAATGGGTGTTGCTTATGGGTTGCAGCCTTTCTTTTGCCACCCATAAGGAGCTCATACAAACACTTCTTCAGGACTGCCATTGCAGCCTGAGTAAAATAGTGTAATCACGATTACACAGCCATTTTCACTGCACCAGGTCACTTGTAAGTCACCTATATATCTAACCTTCAGACCCTGAAGGCTAGGTGCATTGTACCTGTGTGTGAGGGCACCCCTGCACTAGCAGAGGTGTCCCCACGTCATCCAGGTGCATTTTTCCGGACTTGTGAGTGCAGGTATGCCATTATAAGTGTGCACTACATATAGATCAATACATATATGTAGCTTCACAATGGTAACCCCGAATATGGGCATGTGAGGTGTCTAGGTACTGGAAATTGTACCCCCAATCAGATTCTGGTATTGGGGTGGCAATTCCATGCACACTGTGGGCCCCACCATGGACACCCACTACTGCCAAACCAGCTCTCCGAGGTTTCCACTGCAGCCCCAGCTGCTGCCACCTCACAGACAGGCTTCTGCCCTGTGGGGCTTGGGCAGCCCAATCTCAGGAAGGCAGAACAAAGCGTTTCCTTTGGGACAGTAGTGTTACACCCTCTCCCTTTGGAAGTAGGTGTTACAGGTATGGGAGGGGTATCCTCCGAGAGCCTCTGGAAATGCTTTGAAGGGCACAGGTGCCCTCTTTGCATAATCCAGTCTACAACAGTTCAGAAACCCCCAGTCCCTGCTCTGGCGCAAAACTTGACAAAGGAAAAGGGAGTGACCACTTCCCTGTCCATCACCACCCCAGGGGTGGTGCCCAGAGCTCCTCCAGAGTATCTGTGGGTTTTGCTATCTTGGATTCCAAAGTGGTGGGATACTCTGGGAGCATCTGAGTAGCCAGTGTGAGCAGGTGACGTCAGAGGCCCCTCCTAATAGGTCAATACCTGGTTAGGTGACCAATCCCCCTCTGAGCGCTATTTAGGGTCTCTCCTGTGGGTGTGTCCTCAGATTCGTATTGCAAGACTCCAGCAGGACTCCTCTGCATCCTTTGCTTCACCTTCTACCATCAGATCAACCGCAGAACTGCTCCAGGAACTCTACAACTTGCAACAAAGTATCCAAGGCAGGTAATGCAACTCTGTAACTCCAGCTCCTGCCAGCAACTGCAACAGTTTCCTGGTCATGCATGCTCCAAGGACTGACTGTATTCCTCCTGCACCAAAAGAACTGAAGGAATCTCCCATGGAGAGATAGAGTCACTTCCCTGCTTCAGCAGGCACCTCTTTGCAGCGATGACTGGTACTGTAGGTCCCCTCTCCTGAAGGCGAGTGTGGATCCTGGAACACAGGTGGTGGACCAAAGCGACTCTGACTGTCCAAAGTTCCAGCTGTCGAAATTTGGTGGAGGTAAGAGCTTGCCTCCCCATACCAGACAGTACCCCTGTGCACTGCATGTCTTGCAGCTCCTAGGACTTCTGTGCGCTGCTCCAAGAAATCCTTTGTGCACAGCATAGCCCAGGTCCCCAGCACTCTATCCTACGATGCTCAACTCCCTGAGTTGTTTTCCAGCGGCGTGGGATCCCTTTGTGTAGTGCTGCGATGACCGCCATTTGCAACTCCTTTGTCCCGTGTTTTGGGACCCCTGTGGGTGCTGCCTGGTCCTCTGAGGGCTCTTGGAATTGCTTACAGCCCTCTCTGACTCTTCAGTCCGAGTTGAGACCCCCATGTCCCTCGTGGGCCAGAGTAGCGCCTTTTCCGCCAAACACGTCTCTTGCGTGAGGGCTTGTTTGCAGAATCCAGCGACGAAACCCAGCCTGCATTCATCTACTCGACGTGGGATATTTACTGCACCAAGCAGGAACCCGCAGCTGTCTTCTTTGTTGCATCTCTGACTTTTCCTTCCAACCGGAGGTTTCACTTTTGCACCTTCATCCGGGGTAGCAGGGGCTCCTGTTCTCCCTGGACTATTCTTGGTCTCCTTTCTCCGCAGATCTTCAGGTCTAGGAATCCATTGTTGGTGTCTTGCAGTCTTGCTTGGTTTTTGCATTATTTTTTATCACAACTTCTACTGTGTTCTGAGGAAACTTGCTGTACTTTACTCCTGCTTTCCTGGGCTCTGGGGTGGGGTACTATACTTACCTTTGGTGTTTTCTTACACTCCGAGCGCCCCTCTACCCACTACTCTTGCCTAGGTGGGAAACCAACATTCTGTAACACTATTTTAGTATATGGTTGGTGGTCCCCCAGGCCCATTGTAACCTGTGGAGTTTTTCACTATTTGCACTATTTTATGACTGTTTACTTTCCTGATGTTGGTTACTAGTATACATTTTGTGTATAATGCTTACCTCCTAAGGGATTATAGCCTCTAAGAAATATTTGGCATTGTGTCACTAAAATAAAGTATCTTTATTTTTGGTAACACTGAGTATTGTCTTTCATGTGTGTAAGTGCTGTGTGACTACACTGGTAGTGCAAGAGCTTTGCATGTCTCCTAGTTCAGCCTTGGCTGCTCTGCCTACAGCTACCTCTAGACAGCCTGGCATCTAGACACTGACTACACTTCACTAATAGGTGATTAACTGGACCTGGTATAAGGTGTAAGTACCTTAGGTACCCACTACAAACCAGGCAAGCCTCCTACAGTGTGATGCTGCCAAATTTGGCGCAGCGCCGCACACCATCATTTTCTATTAAATCTGGCCCCAAGTGTTAAATAATAACTGCTGTCAGAGCTGAAGTAATGACAGCATAGCCCTTGCCTTGTCTGATAATGGACAATTTGAAATGATAGTGACTATGGTTCTCCCGTGCAGTAAAGTTTAACTTTTTTGTGATTCACTTTAAACACACTGTACACAGAAGGTAATGATTCCGGGATCCTTATTATGAGTGGGCTGCATGAAAATGGTGTATTTGCAATACACCAGACCTGGTATATACTCTTCTGTGTTGTCGGGACAACAGTGTTGCCTTGTCTCCTGCAATCGTGGATGTTAGACCTGACAGCCTTAGGGTGGTCACCCCTAACCTTTTGCCTGCCTCTCTCCACTTTTTGGACACTGTTTTTGCTGGTTTTTAGACTCTGCGCACTTTACCACTGCTAACCAGTGCTAAAGTGCATATGCTCTCTCCTTTTAAACATGGTAACATTAGATCATACCCAATTGGACTATTTAATTTACTTATAAGTCCTTAGTAGTGTGCACTATATGTGCCTAGGGCCTGTAGATTAAATGCGTTAGTGGGCCTGCAACACTGATTGTGCCACCCACTTAAGTAGCCCCTTAACCTTGTAAGGCCTGTGTGTTCAGTGTCACTGCCAATTCGATTTGGCATTTAAAAGTACTTGCCAAGCCTAAAACTCCCCTTTTTCTACATATAAGACACCCCTAAGGTATGCCCTAGGTAACCCAAAGGGCAGGGTGCTGTGTAGACAAAAGGCAGGACATGCACCTATGTAGTTTACATGTCCTGGTAGTGTAAAACTCCCAAATTCGTTTTTACAATGTTGTGAGGCCTGCTCCCTTCATAGGCTAACATTGGGGTTGCCCTCATACAGTGTTTGAGTGGAAGCTGCTGATCTGAAAGGAGCAGGAAGGTCATATTTAGATGGCCAGAATGGTGATATAAAATCCTGCTGACTGGTGAAGTTGGATTTAATATTACTATTTTAGAAATGACAATTTTAGAAAGTGAGCCTTTCTCTGCACTTAAATCTTTCTGTGCCTTACAATCCACGTCTGGCTGGTTTAGTTGACAGCTCCGTGTGCATTCACTCAGACACACGCCAAACACAGGATACTCAGCCTCACTTGCATAGATCTGCATTTTGAATGGGTCTTCCCGGGCTGGGAGGGCGGAGGGCCTGCCCTCACACAAAGGACTGCCACACCCCCTACTGGGACCCTGGCAGACAGGATTGAACTGAAAGGGGGGCCTGGTGCACTTCTAAACCACTCTTTTGAAGTCTCCCCATTTCAAAGGCACATTTGGATATATAAACAGGGCCTCTGCCTCTTACAACTCAGACACTTCCTGGAGAAGAAAACTGGAACCAGAACCTGCATCCTGCCAAGAAGAACTGCCTGGCTGCCCAAAGGACTCACCTGACTGCTTTCTGTGAAAGACTGCTGCCTTACTGTTGGCCTGCTGCCTTGCTGCTCTCTGGCTGTGGTGAAGAAGTGCTCTCCAAGGGCTTGGATAGAGCATGCCTTCTGTTCCCTGAAGTCTCAGGACCAAAAGACTTCTCTCTTGCAACTGGACTCCTTGTGTGGCGAAAGTTCAACGCACAGCTTGCCAAAACCGACGTACAGCCTGCCCCATGGTGAGAAATTCACTGCACGCCGAACCGGAACGACACAGCGCGACTTCACAAGGAGAAGAACGATGTGGCACCTGCGTTGCGACTGGAACTTCGACGCACGGCCGACTGGATTGACGCACGACCGACCTGGGACGACACAGCCTGACTTCCAGAGGGGAAATCGACGCAGCGCCTGCCGTGCGGGAGAAAATCCCGTGTAACGCCCAACGTATCGACGCAGCGCTTTTGACTTCGCTCCACAAGCCCAGGATTCCACACACAAACTCTGGGGATTCTGAAAACCACGCAACCCGAAGAGGATCCACGACTGAGCACCAGAAATCGACGCACAGCCGTCCCTGCATGTAAAACTAAATGACGCATTGCTGTGTGGGGCCCGAGAAATCGACGCACACCCCTTTGTTTCCACGCTTCTCCTCTTCTGCGGCCCTTTGCGGAGATTTTTCATGCGAACCAGGTACTTTGTGCTTGAAAGAGACTTTGTTTGCTTTAAAAAGACTTAAGACACTTTATATCACTTTTCAGTGATATCTCTACATTTACTTATTGCATCTTTGATCGTTTTGACCTGCAAATATCCAGATAAATATTATAAATTTTTTCTAAACACTGTGTGGTGTAATTTTGTGGTGCTATATTGTGTTATTTTATGACTTATTGCACAAATACTTTACACATTGCCTTCTAAGTTTAGCCTGACTGCTCAGTGCCGACCTACCAGAGGGTGGGCACAGGATAATTTGGATTGCGTGTGACTTACCCTGACTAGACTAACTTGCTTGGACAGGGAGTAACCTGATTGCCAACCAAAGACCCCATTTCTAACAATGGGGAATTCTTTAGCACTGGTAAGTGGGCGCGATTAGGCCCTCTTCACCAGAGTCACGTGCAGAAGGCCAAGGAGTCGACAGGCACATAGAAACAAAAAAAATAATAACAATAAGAAAAGGGACTAAAACAAATGTACAACCAATAACCTGGACTTTATCCAACACCAATAAATGAAAATTTGCTGCACAGTTTTACATTAAAAAATAATAATTAAAAAATTAAAGTAAATAGAGACTGCACATACGGAAACCACAATAACAGATTATCTGTATCTCTCACCTGGGTGTTCTCTAACGGTCCTCACAAGGAAGATACAATCTAACATTTTAACATCACGCACAACACAGGCGCTCAGCAAACGCAAAGTCATTGGTCAACATTTTGCAGAGAAGCAGAGCCATGTCTTCAGTTCCTTCTCTGGAGCCATTCATTGTGGAGGGCCCTCCTTCTGCACAAGCCACTCATTGGAAAGAATGGGTGGATAAGTTGGAAACCTTTTTTGCGGCAACGGATATCCTTATGGGTTGACAATGAGAGAAGACGCCCCATGCTTCACACCTAGGGGGTGCGACTATTAATAAATTGGGCACGTCAGTGGTAGAAGAAGGCCCACCCTTCACTTACCAGTCATGAAAAAAAGCTCTGACTGCTCATTTTGAACCTACAACGAATCCAGATTATGAGTGTTTTTTAATTAAGGCAAGCCGGAAAACTCCCAGATGAATCTGTTGACACATTCTATGTCAGGTTAAAAGAACTAGCACCCACCTGTACATTGCTGGATGCAGATTATGAAATTTGCATGCAATTCATACAGGGCTGTGCATCTGTCAAGCTGCAAGAAAACATCCTACAGGTATCTGGTATGTCCATGGGGAATATTCTCAAGATGGGCCGCTCCAAAGAGCTGTCAAAAATACTCGCACCCCATATGGAAGCTGCGTTGCAGGCTCAGGTTAAGGTAGAACCTGTAAATGCTGTCACTGCGGCAGTCATGGTCAAAAAGAAAAAACAGCCAGAGGCTGCCACCAGCTCAGGTACATACTTCCTATGTGGCGGCCCATTCCCTCATAAATGTTCGTGCCCTGCTCAAGGCAAGAAATGCTCGAATTGCAATAAAATGAATCATTTTGCCAAGGTTTGCCATTCATTGGTACATCAAAAATCACAGAAACCCAAAACTGTTAAATTAGTGCAGCCACCCGTGGCCATGGGGGAAAACGTTTATCTGGACGATGATGAGGAGGAAGAAGGAACCGTTCATGTGGTGCATGCCCTGCAGCCTGGAGGGTTTCCTCTGAGACAAATACCACAATGCACTGTCTTTCTTGCAGGTCAACGGATTCATGCTTTAAGTGATACTGGTGCATCTATTAACATCTTGGCACAGTCAGTAAAAGAAACTCTTCCTATCCAACCCCAACTGCGGCAGACATCGACTCAGGTGTATGCGTTTGGATCTTCACAACCACTGCCACTGGCGGGAGTCTTCACCACCGACTTATCTCATGAGGAGAGTTCAGTGCGCACCAAGATATTTGTGACCAAGGCTGGGTCCGATATGCTACTAAGCTGCAGAACGGCTGAGCAACTCAACCTCATCTCATTTGCTTTCAGCCTACACCTTGGAACTGTTGAGAGTCTTTTAGCCGAGTTTGGGCAGTTTTTTGATCGGAATGGTTGTCTGAAAGACCACATGATACGTTTGCATATTGACAAGTCTATACAGCCTGTGGCTTTAAAGCATCACCGAGTGGCATTCCATCTGCGGCCAAAGGTGGAAGAAGAACTCAGGAAGCTTGAGCAAGGTGAAATAATCAAGAACGTAGAAAGTCCCACACCATGGGTATCACTGATTGTGATTGCATTGAAACCCAACCAGCCTGGTGAGGTGAGGATCTGTGTCGACATGCATTTGCCAAATGTGGTCATCAAGCGAGAACGTCATTTGACACCTACTGTAATGGACATTGTTGCGGAGGTTGCAGGATCACAGTGGTTTTCAAAAATGGATCTGCGTACTGGATACTACCAGCTAATGTTAGATCCTGACTTCCGAGGCATAACAACTTTTTCCACCCATGTTGGTCTCAGAAGGTATAAAAGTTTGAGTTTTGGGATCTCCAGAGCCGCTGATGTCTTTCAAGGCTTTATTTGTGGGGTGCTTGCTTGTCTGCCAGGAGTTATCAATGTCAGTGATGACATCCTGGTGCATGCTCCCACCACAGAACCACATCTTCATCGTCTCAGAGTGACCTTCCAGCGACTTCGAAAAAGTGGTTTTACACTTCACAGAGACACGTGTGCTTTCTTGCAGACCAAGGTAGCATTTTTTGGCTACTGTTTCTCTGGGAGGGGGTCATGCCTGATCCTGCCAAGGTAAAAGATATTCAGTCGGCGTCAGCCCCTACCACCGTATCTGGTGTTCACAGCTATTTGGGCATGATAAATTACTGTGGGAGGTTTATCAAGAACTTAACAGGCATAACGACCCCCGTCAGAGACCAAATAAAGTCCAATGCGGTATGGGAATGGGGGCCTGAACAAGAAGCTTAATTCCAGGCCACTAAGTCAGCTTTATCAGAGCACACCATGTTAGTGTATTTTGATCCCAGTAAAGAGTCAGAGCTATCAGTTGATGCCAGCCCCACTGGTTTGGGGCCAGTGTTGGCGCAGAAACAACTGGATGGGGAGTGGGCTCTGGTGGCGTATGCCAGCCGTGGTTTGACAGAGATGGAGCAACGCTATTCTCAAATTGAAAAGGAGGCCATTGCGGTGCACTGGGGCGGCAGGCATTTTCACCTCTATTTATATGGCCAGCCATTCACTGTACACACGGATCACAAGTAATACCTCTGTTAAACGGATCATTCTCCAAACCTCCAGCACGAACCAAGAAGTGGATTCTACATCTGTAGGATTGTCACTTTCAGGTGGTCTACAGCCCTGGCTCTCTCAATCCTGCAGATTATCTGTCACGATATGCCCAGCCTGCTAATCCTCGAGCGATTGCCAATGCAGATGAAGTGGAGGAGTATGTGAGGCTGGTGGTGTGAAGATCACAACCATTGCCTATCTCAATTAATGAAATCAAAATAGCTATGGACAGTGATGAGTGTCTGCAGCTGGTGATGTTGGCAGTTGGTTCTGGCAAGTGGCATAGCGTTCTTCAACTTGTGACCCGAAGGACTGCAGAGGCCCAGATGATGTTGTCCTCATTACATAAGATCAGACATGAGCTGGCTGTGTCTCCTGAAGGATTTTTGCTGAGAGGTCCGAGGCTTGTGATTCCTGTTTCCTTGCAGACTCAGGTAGTGGAGTTGGCACACTCCTCACACCAAGGCATGGTTAAGACAAACTCAAGGTTGAGGAGTAAGGTGTGGTTCCCGGAACTAGATGACCAAGTGGAAAGAGTAGTGCGTCAATGCTCGATGTATCAAGTGGTTGGCCAAGCCGAAACTCCCCTGCCGATAATCACAGAGACAATTCACCCTGTTCGGTGGTTCCGGGCCAGTGCAAATTTTGGAAGTTTGCCAGTTGGTCGTCATATGTTTGTAGTGATCGATGAGTTCTCTAAATACCCAGAAGTTGAAATTTTGGAGTTTCTCCCCGCTTCTCAGACCATCCCGCGTTTATAAAAAATCATGGCCATGCATGGCCTTGTGCAGGAGATTCGAGCGGACAATGGACCACCATTCTCCAGCCAAGTGTTTGCTGAGTATTTGAAGCCTCAAGAAACCAATCACAAAAAGATCACTCCTCGCTGGCCCCAGGCGAATGGAGAAGTGGAACGGTTCATGAGAACCCTCAACAAGGTGCTAAGTACCACCTCACTCCTCATGCCACCACTGGGGAAACACCTAGTTCTTTGTGTATGAATCGGATGGTAAGAGACACTATCACTCACATGAGTGAACCCTCCTGAAATCCATGCTAGAGTAAGTGAGGCGCTGTCAAAGAGAAAGGACAAAAATGACAAGGCATCGAGGAAACAGAGAGCAAGGAGGAGAGAAGTCAATGTAGGGGACCATGTTCTTGTAAGAAACAGAAGGGGGGGGAAGCAAATTTATGCTGCCTTTTGAGAAAGATCCATGGGTGGTGAGTGCCATCAAGGGCACCATGTTAACTGCTAAAAAAAAAAGCAGGAGACCATCACAAGGAACATATAATTCTTCAAAGTATTTCGCGTGCCAGATTGTGAGGTGGTGATGGAACATGGATCTCAGTTAGCAAGTTCATTTGAAGATTATGAAGGTCATCATGACAGTGGGTCCCTGTCTCAGAGTCCTGTGGTAACTGCTAATAACCCTCAATCATCTGCTGTAGGGGGTGTGGGCGTGCAGAGTTTAGAGCCAGTTTAAGTTTCAGATCTGGAGTCACCTGACTCCATGCCAGGTAGCTCACTGCCTCTGAGACAACGACTGGACATGTACAGTTTACGCCCTCGACCACCACGCTCAATGCAGCTGCAAGGATTTGTAGTGGACTGACTACATGCCATATTTTTTGCTATGTATTGTTCTTGTATACTGCCTTAAGTACAGTATTTTCTTTTGATGAGACATTATGTTTTGTTTGGTTTAAGGAGGAATAAGGGAGATGGTTTTAATCTCCCACGGATTTTGGATGGGTAATGGTAGAGCTGATGACGTTTACCCAGAGTAAATAAAAAGGCCGGGGAAAACTTCCTCGTGGCCTAATGATGCAGTATCGGTCTCAGCGTGGTTATTAAAGCAACCCGTGTGAGTGTGTGTGCAGCTGTGCCGTGGTGCACGATGCAACACACCCATAAGAACTTTCATAGTAGGTACTTTATGTTGATGGAATGAAGATATTTTATAAAATACATGCCTAGTGTTTCAAATGGGCAGGAAATGGCTGGAACTGGGACAGGTTCAGGTAAAAACTCTCAAACTCTCTTTTGAAAAGGCGAGGTTTGGATTGAACTGCAGCCCGTGAGCAGAGCCTACAGTAGAAGTGTATTGGAAATGTTTAATTGGATGTTTTTCTGCACACTCTCTCTCTCTCTTTCCTCAACAATGGTAGAAATGGCCTAATATTCTATGCACATCTGTATTGTCACAGTATTTTTTCATGGGTACTTGTTTTACAATGAAATGATAAGTAGCCAAAACCAGAATGCACATTGTAGGAGGCTGGCCTGGTTTGTAGTGGTACCAAGGGGTACTTACACTCTGCACCAGGTCCAGTTATCCCTTATTAGTGTAGAAGAGGTGTCTAGCAGCTTAGGCTGATAGGAAAGGTAGCTTAGCAGAGCAGCTTAGGCTGAACTAGCAGACGTGTAAAGCTCCTACTATACCACTGGTGTCATATGCACAATATCATAAGAAAACACAATACACAGATATACTAAAAATAAAGGTACTTCATTTTTATGACAATATGCCAAAAGTATCTCAGTGAGTACCCCCAGTATGAGGATAGCAAATATACACAAGATATATGTACACAATACCAAAATTATGCAGTAATAGCAATAGAAAGCAATGCAAGCAATGTACAGTCACAATAGATTGCAACAAGAGCACATAGGTATAGGGGCAACACAAACCATATACTCTAGAAGTGGAATGCGAACCACGAATGGACCCCAAACCTATGTGAGCTTGTAGAGGGTCGCTGGGACTGTAAGAAAACAGTGAGGGTTAGAAAAATAGCCCACCCCAAGACCCTGAAAAGTAGGTGTAAAGTGCACCTAAGTTCCCCAGAGAGCACAGAAGTCGTGATAGGGGAATTCTGCAAGGAAACCAACACCAGCAATGCAACAACGATGGATTTCTAGACAAGAGTACCTGTGGAACAAGGGAACCAAGTCCAAGAGTCACACTCAAGTCGGGAGTGGGCAGATACCCAGGAAATGCCAGCTGTGGATGCAAAGAAGCTGCCACAGGATGGTAGAAACTGTGAATTCTGCAAGAACAAAGAGGACTAGGAACTTCCCCTTTGGAGGACGGATGTCCCACGTCGTGAAGAAGCTTGCAGAGGTGTTCCCATGCAGAAAGACCGCAAACAAGCCTTGCTAGCTGCAAGGGTCGTGGTTAGGGTTTTTGGATGCTGCTGTGTTGAAGTCAGCGGTCGATTCCTTGGCAGAAGGTGAAGAGAGAGATGCAGAGGAACTCTGATGAGCTCTTGCATTCGTTATCTAAAGAATTCCCCAAAGCAGAGACCCTAAATAGCCAGAAAAGGAGGTTTGGCTACTTAGGAAGGAGGATAGGCTAGCAACACAGGTAAGAGCCTATCAGAAGGAGTCTCTGATGTCACCTGCTGGCACTGGCCACTCAGAGCAGTCCAGTGTGCCAGCAGCACCACTGTTTCCAAGATGGCAGAGGTCTGGAGCACACTGGAGGAGCTCTGGGCACCTCCCAGGGGAGGTGCAGGTCAGGGGAGTGGTCACTCCCCTTTCCTTTGTCCAGTTTCGCGCCAGAGCAGGGCTGGGGGATCCCTGAACCGGTGCAGACTGGCTTATGCAGAGATGGGCACCATCTGTGCCCATCAAAGCATTTCCAGAGGCTGGGGGAGGCTACTCCTCCCCAGCCCTGACACCTTTTTCCAAAGGGAGAGGGTGTAACACCCTCTCTCTGAGGAAGTCCTTTGTTCTGCCTTCCTGGGCCAAGCCTGGCTGGACCCCAGGAGGGCAGAAACCTGTCTGAGGGGTTGGCAGCAGCAGCAGCTGCAGTGAAACCCCAGGAAAGGTAGTTTGGCAGTACCCGGGTCTGTGCTAGAGACTCGGGGATCATGGAATTGTCTCCCCAATGCCAGAATGGCATTGGGGTGACAATTCCATGATCTTAGACATGTTACATGGCCATGTTCGGAGTTACCATTGTGACGCTATACATAGGTAGTGACCTATGTATAGTGCACGCGTGTAATGGTGTCCACGCACTCACAAAGTCCGGGGAATTTGCCCTGAACGATGTGGGGGCACCTTGGCTAGTGCCAGGGTGCCCACACACTAAGTAACTTAGCACCCAACCTTTACCAGGTAAAGGTTAGACATATAGGTGACTTATAAGTTACTTAAGTGCAGTGGTAAATGGCTGTGAAATAACGTGGACGTTATTTCACTCAGGCTTCAGTGGCAGGCCTGTGTAAGAATTGTCAGAGCTCCCTATGTGTGGCAAAAGAAATGCTGCAGCCCATAGGGATCTCCTGGAACCCCAATACCCTGGGTACCTCAGTACCATATACTAGGGAATTATAAGGGTGTTCCAGTATGCCAATGTGAATTGGTGAAATTGGTCACTAGCCTGTTAGTGACAATTTCGAAGGCAAAGAGAGAGCATAACCACTGAGGTTCTGGTTAGCAGAGCCTCAGTGAGACAGTTAGTCATCACACAGGGAACACATACACCGCACACTTATGAGCACTGGGGCCCTGGCTGGCAGGGTCCCAGTGACACATACAACTAAAAAAACATATATACAGTGAAGTATGGGGGTAACATGCCAGGCAAGATGGTACTTTCCTACACAACCCCCCGCAAACGAAGGACAATAAGACTAGCCATGACCTGATGAGTCTTCATTGTCTAAGTGGAAATATCTGGAGAGTCCATCTGCATTAGAGTGGGTACTCCCAGGTCTATGTTCCACTGTATAGTCCATTCCCTGTAGAGAAATGGACTACCTCAACAATTTAGGGTTTTCACCTTTCATTTGTTTTAGCCAAAGTAGAGGTTTGTGGTCTGTCTGAACAATGAAGTGAGTGCCAAACAGGTATGGCCTCAACTTCTTCAGTGCCCAGACCACAGCAAAGTCCTCCCTCTCTATGGCAGACCAACGCTTTTCTCTAGGGGTCAACCTCCTGCTGATAAAAGCAACAGGTTGATCCTGGCCCTCAGAATTAAGTTGTGATAAGACTGCCCCTACCCCTAATTCAGATGCATCAGTTTGGACAATGATTTTTTTGGAGTAACAGGGGCTTTTTAGGACAGGTGCAGAGCACATGGCCTGTTTCAGCTCCTCAAAAGCTTTTTGACAGTTAGCTGTCCACAAAACCTTTTTAGGCATTTTCTTTGAAGTGAGGTCATTGAGAGGGGCTGCTATGGAGCCATAGTTCTTTATGAACCTCCTGTAGTACCCAGTGAGGCCTAAGAAGGCTCTCACCTGAGTCTGAGTTGTAGGGGGAACCCAATCTATGATAGTTTGGATTTTCCCCTGAAGTGGTGCAATCTGTTCTCCACCTACCAGGTGTCCCAGATAAACCACTTTCCCCTGCCCTATCTGGCACTTTGAAGCCTTGATAGTGAGGCCTGCCTTTTGCAGGGCCTCCAAAACTTTCCACAGGTGGACCAGGTGATCATCCCAGGTGGAGCTAAAGACAGCTATATCATCTAGATATGCTGCACTAAAAGCCTCCAACCCTTGCAGGACTGTATTCACCAACCTCTGAAAAGTGAAAGGTGCATTTTTCAAACCAAAGGGCATTACTGTGAATTGGTAGTGCCCTCCAATGGTGGAAAATGCAGTTTTTGCTTTAGCATCCTCTGATAACTTGATCTGCCAATACCCTGCAGTCAAATCAAAGGTGCTTAGATACTTGGAAGATGCCAGTGTATCTATTAGCTCATCTGCCCTGGGTATAGGGCGAGCATCAGTTTTGGTTACCTGGTTGAGACCTCTGTAGTCTACACAAAATCTCATTTCCCTTTTCCCATCTTTGGAATGAGGCTTTGGTACAAGTACCACAGGAGAGGCCCATGGACTTTCAGAGTGCTCCACCACTCCCAGTTCAAGCATTTTCTGAACCTCATGTTTTATGCAGTCCCTGACATGGTCAGGCTGCCTATAGATTTTACTTTTTGACAGGCAAGCTGTCTCCAGTATCTATAGTGTGCTTACACCAAGAAGTGGTGCCTGGCACAGTCGAAAAGAGTTCAGAAAACTGACCCAGGAGATTTATGCAGTGGTCTTTCTGCTCAGCAGTAAGACAATCTGTCAAAACTACACCTTCCACTAGAGCATCTTGTTCTGTGGAAGAGAAGAGATCAGGGAGAGGGTCACGCTCTTCTTCCTGTCCTTCATCTGTTGCCATGAGCAGGGTGAGATCAGCCCTGTCATAGTAGGGTTTCAGGCGATTGACATGGAGCACCCTAAGGGGACTCCTGGCAGTGCCTAAGTCAACCAAGTAGGTGACTTCTCCCTTTTTCTCAACAATAATGTGGGGACCACTCCATTTGTCTTGGGGTGCTCTTGGGGCCACAGGCTCCAAGACCCACACTTTCTGCCCTGGTTGGTACTGAATCAGAGCAGCCTTCTGGTCATGCCATTGCTTTTGGAGCTCTTGGCTGGCCTGAAGGTTTTTACTGGTCTTTTTCATATACTCAGCCATTCTGGATCTTAGGCCAAGTACATAGTCCACTATGTCTTGTTTAGGAGCGTTAAAAGGTTGTTCCCAACCCTCCTTTACAAGTGTTAGAGGACCTCTTACAGGGTGTCCAAATAGGAGTTCAAAGGGGCTGAAGCCCACTCCTTTCTGGGGTACCTCCCTGTAAGCAAAAAGGAGGCAAGGTAACAGGACATCCCATCTCCTCCGGAGTTTTTCAGGGAGTCCCATTATCATTCCTTTGAGAGTTTTGTTAAACCTCTCAACCAGTCCATTTGTTTGTGGATGATAGGGTGTGGTGAATTTGTATGTTACACCACATTCCTTCCACATGGCCTTTAAGTAAGCAGACATAAAGTTGCTACCCCTGTCTGATACCACCTCTTTTGGGAAGCCCACCCTGGAAAAGATTCCCAGGAGGGCCTTTGCCACTGCAGGAGCTGTAGTGGTCATTAGAGGAATTGCTTCAGGATATCTGGTGGCATGGTCCACTACCACCAAGATAAACCTACTGCCTGAAGCAGTAGGAGGGTCAAGGGGGCCAACTATGTCAACCACTACCCTTTCAAAGGGAACCCCAACCACAGGTAGTGGAATAAGGGGTGCCTTTGGGGTGCCACCTGTTTGCCACTGGCTTGACAGGTGACACAGGACTTACAAAATTCCTTTGTGTCCTCTGACATTCTAGGCCAATGAAACAAGGGAACAAGCCTGTCCCATGTTTTCATCTACCCAAATGTCCAGCCAAGGGAATGTCGTGGGCTAGAGTTAGGAGGAACTCTCTGTATTGCAGGGGAATAACCAATCTCCTGGCAGCTCCAGGTTTTGGGTCCCTTGCTTCTGTATACAAGAGGTTGTCCTCCCAGTAAACTCTGTGAGAGTCACTGACATCCCCATTTTGCTTTTTGACAGCTTGCTGTCTTAGACCCTCTAGTGTGGGACAGGTCTGCTGTGCCACACTCCGCTCCTCCCTGGCAGGCCCCCCTCCGCCCACAAGCTCAGCAGTGTCTGCTTCCAGCTCCTCTAGTGAAGGTTCTGCACAGGGTGGAAATTCTTCTTCCTCAGAAGTTGAATCCACTGTAGAGGGAGGGATAGTAGGTAGTGTTTTACCTTTACTAACCCTAGCTTTAGGGAGCACTTTGTCCATTGTTCCAGGATCCAAGTCACCCTGTCCTTTTTGCTTTTTGGCCTGAGCCCTTGTCAAAGCAAAAATATGCCCAGGAATGCCCAGCATTGCTGCATGAGCCTCCAACTCCACTTCTGCCCAAGCTGATGTCTCTAAATCGTTCCCTAGTAGACAGTCTACAGGTAAATCTGAGGCAACCACAACTTTCTTTGGACCAGTAACCCCCTCCCAGTTGAGATTCACAACAGCCATGGGGTGGCTAAGAGTGTTGTTATGAGCATCAGTCACTTGGTACTGGTGACCAAGTAGGTGTTGTTCAGGGTGGACCAGTTTCTCTATTACCATGGTAACACTGGCACCTGTGTCCCTGTAGGCCTGAACCTCAACACCATTTATTAGGGGAAGTTGCTTGTACTTATCCATATTAAGGGGACAAGCAACCAAGGTGGCCAAATCAATGGCACCTTCAGAGACTAACACAGCCTCTGTGGTCTCCCTAACAAGACCAACCCCAACTAAATTACCAAAAGTGAGCCCAGCTACTCCCTTGGATTGGCTATTAGTAGGTTTGCTCCCACCACCACTGCTATTACTAGGGGCACTAGGTGTAGCAGTAGGGGTTGTGGTAGTGGGAGGCTTGGTGCTTTTCTTTGGACAACTGGCATCAGCTGTCCAATGGCCTTTTACTTTACATAAATAGCACCATGGTTTCTTTACTTGATTAGAAGGGGATTTGGACCCACCCCCCCCACCAGAGTGTTTTTGTGGGCCTGATGAAGACTCATTTTTAGATTTGTCCCCACCCTTGTCTGAAGACTTACCATCCTTCTTGTTGCCATCCTTGTCACCCCCTGTATGAACTTTTCTGTTCACTCTTGTTCTGACCCATTTGTCTGCCTTCTTTCCCAATTCTTGGGGAGAGGTCAGATCTGAGTCCACTAAATATTGGTGTAACAAATCAGACACACAGTTATTAAGAATATGCTCTCTCAGGATTAAGTTATACAGGCTTTCATAGTCAGAAACTTTACTGCCATGTAACCACCCCTCCAAGGCCTTCACTGAATGGTCAACAAAGTCTACCCAGTCTTGTGAAGACTCCTTTTTGGTTTCTCTGAACTTGATCCTGTACTGTTCAGTGGTTAAGCCATAACCATCTAGGAGTGC
Organism: Pleurodeles waltl; assembly: GCF_031143425.1. Lineage (NCBI taxonomy): Eukaryota > Metazoa > Chordata > Amphibia > Caudata > Salamandridae > Pleurodeles > Pleurodeles waltl. The sequence continues at coordinate 164,852,189 of NC_090443.1, read as the reverse complement.
ATTCTTTAAAACTGTAAAATTATTGGCATCACTTTCCTTCACAGTAAGGAGCCTATCCCTACCCTTTCCACTGAAAGATAGCCATAGGATAGCAGCCCACTGCCTTTGAGGGACCCCTTGTACAACACAGGCCCTCTCAAGTGCAGCAAACCACTTGTTAATGTCATCCCCCTCCTTGTAAGGGGGAACTATCTTGTGCAGATTCCTAGAATCATGCTCTTTTACAGGATTACTATCTGTAATACTGCTGCTGCCACCATGGGGTCCAAACCCCAACCTCTGACTTTCTTTTTCTAAGTCTAAAGCTTCCCTGCCTAGATCCTGCTGTTGCTTTTTAAGCTTCAGCCTGGACTCTTCCACTCTCACTCTATTGAGCTCCCTTTCTAACACTCTGTCATCAGGGTGGGTGGGTTGGGCATGCTTAGACACAGAAGAATGGTGTGAATGAACAGAGGGAGACCTGTCCCTAACAGATGGCACTCTAACAACCTGGCCTAAAGGAGTGACATCCCTACTGTGATGAGAGCTCACATTAGTACCAGCCCTGCTAGGTGGCCTGCTAAGGGGCAGGTTGGGAAGATTCTCATCTAACACTTTTGCTGGGGCTACCCCAGAATCAGAGTGTGAACCATCTGCTAATCTCTCACCTGATGTGCCACCTAAGGCCTTATCATTTTCAATGAGCATATTAACCAACAATTCTCTAGATGGATTCTTCCCTACCCCTAAACCTCTATCAATGCAGAGACTCCTTACACCTTTCCAGTTAAGGTGGTCATAAGCTGTGCTGGCCAGATCCAGAGTTTGACCTGTACCAGACATGTTAGAAAAAGGTTTAAGGGACAGAAAAAGAAAGAAAAAGTTTCAGAACTTTTTAAGAAACAGAAAAAAAACTTTTTCAACTTTTAAGAAACTTTTTGAAAGTTTTAGAGGTACTTATCAGCACTTAGCAATAGAATAAGAGGAGAAAAGCAAAACTTTTTGGTTAGGTGTACATACACTGAACTTGTTTTGTATATTTTTCTCTTATGAAAAGTACAAAATGACAAAGTAGTAAGTAGTTACAAGTACTTATCCCACCGCTGCACAACCAATGTAGGAGGCTGGCCTGGTTTGTAGTGGTACCAAGGGGTACTTACACTCTGCACCAGGTCCAGTTATCCCTTATTAGTGTAGAAGAGGTGTCTAGCAGCTTAGGCTGATAGAAAAGGTAGCTTAGCAGAGCAGCTTAGGCTGAACTAGGAGACGTGTAAAGCTCCTACTATACCACTGGTGTCATATGCACAATATCATAAGAAAACACAATACACAGATATACTAAAAATAAAGGTACTTTATTTTTATGACAATATGCCAAAAGTATCTCAGTGAGTACCCTCAGTATGAGGATAGCAAATATACACAAGATATATGTACACAATATCAAAATTATGCAGTAATAGCAATAGAAAGCAATGCAAGCAATGTACAGTCACAATAGATTGCAATGAGAGTACATAGGTATAGGGGCAACACAAACCATATACTCTAGAAGTGGAATGCGAACCACGAATGGACCCCAAACCTATGTGAGCTTGTAGAGGGTCTCTGGGACTGTAAGAAAACAGTGAGGGTTAGAAAAATAGCCCACCCCAAGACCCTGAAAAGTAGGTGTAAAGTGCACCTAAGTTCCCCAGAGAGCACAGAAGTCGTGATAGGGGAATTCTGCAAGGAAGACCAACACCAGCAATGCAACAACGATGGATTTCCAGACGAGAGTACCTGTGGAACAAGGGGACCAAGTTCAAGAGTCACACTCAAGTCGGGAGTGGGCAGATGCCCAGGAAATGCCAGCTGTGGATGCAAAGAAGCTGCCACTGGATGGTAGAAACTGTGGATTCTGCAAGAACGAAGAGGACTAGGAACTTCCCCTTTGGAGGATGGATGTCCCACGTCGTGAAGAAGCTTGCAGAGGTGTTCCCACGCAGAAAGACCGCAAACAAGCCTTGCTAGCTGCAAGGGTCACGGTTAGGGTTTTTGGATGCTGCTGTGGCCCAGGAGGGACCAGGATGTCGCCAATTGCGAGAGGAGACAGAGGGGGCGCCCAGCAGGACAAGGAGCCCTCTCAGAAGCAAGCAGCACCCGCAGAAGTGCCATAACAGGCACTACAAAGAAGAGTGAACCGGAGCTCACCCGAAGTCACAAAAGAAGGTCCCACGACGCCGGAGGACAACTCAGGAGGTCGTGCACTGCAGGTTAGAGTGTCGGGGACCCAGGCTTGGCTGTGCACAAAGGAAATCCTGGAAGAGTGCACAGGAGCCGGAGCAGCTGCAAATCATGCGGTACCCAGCAATGCAGTCTAGCGTGGGGAGGCAAGGACTTACCTCCACCAAACTTGGACTGAAGAGTCACTGGACTGTGGGAGTCACTTGGACAGAGTTGCTGAGTTCCAGGGACCACGCTCATTGTGCTGAGAGGGGACCCAGAGGACCGGTGATGCAGTCTTTTGGTGCCTGCGGTTGCAGGGGGAAGATTCCGTCGATCCACGGGAGATTTCTTCTGAGCTTCTAGTGCAGAGAGGAGGCAGACTACCCCCACAGCATGCACCACCAGGAAAACAGTTGAGAAGGTGGCCGGATCAGTGATACAAGGTTGCAGTAGTCGTCCTTGCTACTTTGTTGCAGTTTTGCAGGCATCCAGAGCAGTCAGCGGTCGATTCCTTGGCAGAAGGTAAAGAGAGAGATGCAGAGGAACTCTGATGAGCTCTTGCATTCGTTATCTAAAGAATTCCCCAAAGCAGAGACCCTAAATAGCCAGAAAAGGAGGTTTGGCTACTTAGGAAGGAGGATAGGCTAGCAACACAGGTAAGAGCCTATCAGAAGGAGTCTCTGACGTCACCTGCTGGCACTGGCCACTCAGAGCAGTCCAGTGTGCCAGCAGCATCTCTGTTTCCATGATGGCAGAGGTCTGGAGCACACTGGAGGAGCTCTGGGCACCTCCCAAGGGAGGTGCAGGTCAGGGGAGTGGTCACTCCCCTTTCCTTTGTCCAGTTTCGTGCCAGAGCAGGGCTGGGGGATCCCTGAACCGGTGCAGACTGGCTTATGCAGAGATGGGCACCATCTGTGCCCATCAAAGCATTTCCAGAGGCTGGGGAGGCTACTCCTCCCCAGCCCTGACACCTTTTTCCAAAGGGAGAGGGTGTAACACCCTCTCTCTGAGGAAGTCCTTTGTTCTGCCTTCCTGGGTCAAGCCTGGCTGGACCCCAGGAGGGCAGAAACCTGTCTGAGGGGTTGGCAGCAGCTGCAGTGAAAGCCCGGGAAAGGTAGTTTGGCAGTACCCGGGTCTGTGCTAGAGACTCGGGGGATCATGGAATTGTCTCCCCAATGCCACAATGGCATTGGGGTGACAATTCCATGATCTTAGACATGTTACATGGCCATGTTCGGAGTTACCATTGTGACGCTATACATAGGTAGTGACCTATGTATAGTGCACGCGTGTAATGGTGTCCACGCACTCACAAAGTCCGGGGAATTTGCCCTGAACGATGTGGGGGCACCTTGGCTAGTGCCAGGGTGCCCACACACTAAGTAACTTAGCACCCAACCTTTACCAGGTAAAGGTTAGACATATAGGTGACTTATAAGTTACTTAAGTGCAGTGGTAAATGGCTGTGAAATAACGTGGACGTTATTTCACTCAGGCTGCAGTGGCAGGCCTGTGTAAGAATTGTCAGAGCTCCCTATGGGTGGCAAAAAAAATGCTGCAGCCCATAGGGATCTCCTGGAACCCCAATACCCTGGGTACCTCAGTACCATATACTAGGGAATTATAAGGGTGTTCCAGTATGCCAATGTGAATTGGTGAAATTGGTCACTAGCCTGTTAGTGACAATTTGGAAAGCAAAGAGAGAGCATAACCACTGAGGTTCTGGTTAGCAGAGCCTCAGTGAGACAGTTAGTCATCACACAGGGAACACATACAGGGCACACTTATGAGCACTGGGGCCCTGGCTGGCAGGGTCCCAGTGACACATACAACTAAAACAACATATATACAGTGAAATATGGGGGTAACATGCCAGGCAAGATGGTACTTTCCTACACACATGGTTAAATGTGTGCAGTATGATAAAATCGCATTGAAGAGACGTTGTGGCTACACCAAACACCTCTGGAATTATCCAATTTGTGGATGTGGAGAATTCCTATTTGCCACATAATCAATCATCTGCTGCATAATCTACAGATTTAAACAAAAACAAAAAATCTGGCTCAAACAGCTCAAAAATTACAAACAACATCAACAAGTTTCCACCCAGTGGAAGGTCCTTTGAAAAGGCTAGCTGGTCACCTTTCTGTTGCTTATTGCTCTAATTGGGTGTAGAACTGGTACTAATGACGTGAAACATTTGCCCAGAAGGTAGATATTTCAAAATAATAAGGTGATAATATTACAAAATGTGCTGCAATACGCTATTTAATTTGCATTTTCTTGCGTCATAATTTAGCCAACCTTGGCACAAAATTTAGTCCTTCCCAGCCGCATAATTCCACTGCCCATGGCTATACGTTGCAAAACAATTGTTGCATGCAGCATATGAGGCAGCGTAAAGTGTTTTTCTCATGCCACTTTTACTGCACTGGGGAAATAAACTCGATATTGACCTTTAAAATTTAGTGAGAAAATGTGTAAATGTGTTTTTATTTGGTTTATTAGTACTGTTGCTCTAAATAACGGAGCCCTTTTCATTGCCGTGTCATACATTTATTTAGAAAAGAAGAAAAAAGTTGCGTTGCAGAGGAAGGTTGTCAGGATTGTTCTGTCAGATATGACATTTTATACACAAGTATGTGCAGGTTCACTAGGGTCAATAGTGCTTGACAGACTGGTAGACTTTGAAAATTGGTAAAAGGCATTACGACCCAGAGAAATTGGAAACATTTGCAAGGGGCAATTAAATCATAGGGGAATGAGTGATTTGTTTCGGGGATGGAGTGAGCTATGAATTACTAATGGAGTGGTGTGAATTTAGAGGTATCTTTAGGTTTGTTTGACAGTGGGGCTTGTAGATTTGGGCCACGGCGAGGAACAAAGACACACGGAGACTTAGTATGATTCAAAGCCACACCCGAGAGTGCGTCACCGCAGCTCTCACTTTATTATATACTGGCCCCTCCCGGACACGCAGAGCACGTTCTCCACACAAGGAGAGCCCGCATGGCTCTCCGTTTATTCTCTACATCCCCCCCATGTTTTACTCCACATGGAGATGGATGAACTGAAAAAAACGAAAAGAAACAAACTAAACAATAAAACCCAAACAGTGCAATTCTGTAACAACCCGTACACCCTATTTTCACACTGTCCTCTTTCGACGCCTGGAGACACTCTCACACTGTCCCCATTAATCTCCAACAGTGTTCCGTCATCAAAAGATGATGATGATGTGTAGCTTATGACTAGTCAACTTGACAAACAAAGTCTTTTAGCTTGCTGCTTGGTGCAGGATTAGGGCGTAAGTTATACCTCACACTTCTAGTGGGCACATTCCCATGCCCCGGAACACAACTAGGCTGGGTTTGTTCAGTTACAGCTGATCCAGATGTACTTTCCATCTCTCTAGATGTCATGGAAGGACCCCCATTAGCATCATCCATCTCGCATTCTTCTTCTTCTTCTTCCAATTCTCTCCGGCCAGCCCTCCGAAAATGTGACACATTTCGGGTCACTCTCTGTCTACCTCTGGACGCAGTTATCATGGACCCTTTTACTCCGATGATTTCCCATACTTCAGGCTCAAACGTTGTCTTAAACTTTCCTCCTCCTCTCCGACATCTTACGACCACTCGATCGCCTTTTTGAAACCCTCGATATTTAGATCTTCGTTTCACACTGGCCTTCTGATTAGTGATTATTCGTCGTCGTTGAGTTGCCTTGACATCCAGCGCAGGAGGTTTCCATTTGGCACCAGCGGGAATGCAGTCACGTGGAGACACCTTGAACATCAGAGCAGATGGAGCACACCCAGTGGTACTGTGAGGCGTTTGACGATAAGCACTCAGGAACTGATGCAAAGACTGTTCACTGTCTTCCTTCTGCTCAACTCCAATTCGGAGAGCCCTATTCAAAGTCCGCATAAACCTTTCAACATCTCCATTCGCCTGAGGCCAATAGGGCGTTATCTTGCGATGATGAATTGCCAACCCATCAAGATACGTGCGAAACTCTTGTCCTTGAAATGGAGGCCCATTGTCTGTTCTAATTTCGTCGGGCAGACCAAACAATGCAAATGTCTTTTGCAGAACTAGTTTTACATTTTCAAACGCCGTAGAAGATACCAACTCGACCACAGGGAATTTTGTATACGAATCAATCAAGACAGCCGTCAATCTTCCATCCGGAAAACTTCCGAAGTCCATGCTCACCTTTGTCCACGGCTTTAAAGTGGCCGGTTCGGTTGCCACGGGGCAACTCGGAGGTTCCATCGATGTGATAATACAGGAGTGACACTTCCCCACCAATTCTTCCACTTGTTTATCCATGCCAGGGAACCACACTTTGGCACGTAACCTCGATTTAGTTTTCCCAGCACCCTGATGTCCTTGATGAGCCAACTCAACCACTCGTGACCATAGACATTGTGGAAGTACGATTCTTCTTCCTCTTAAGACTAAACCATCCTTATCTGTAGATAATTCATCACGCACCTTCCATATACCTTGCATAGCCAACTTCTGATTCGGGCATGACATACTAGATTTCTCGAGAAAATACTTCCATTTCTTATGGGTCAACGCGTCCTTGACATGACTCAGCACCACGTCATCCCGGGTAGCAGCGACGATGTCAGCAATAAGCAGAGCACTGGGACATGCCGACTGTACAACCATGCTGACAAAAACCTCGGTGCTTTCCTCATCTTGTTTTTGGTGGGCATCAGATACTTGTGGAGCAGGGTGCCGAGATAGATAGTCTGCAGGATTACTTGCCCCAGGGCGATACACGACTGTGAAGCGATAGGGCTGAAGCAGGACGGTCCATCGTTCAATTCTCGGGGGCGCAAGGCGTGGACTGCCCGCAAACAACGACACCAACGGCTTATGATCAGTGACCACCTGAAATTCATGCCCATACAAATAGAGGTGAAAATGGCGGCACGCCCATCGAATAGCCAGCGCTTCGCGTTCAATTTGTGCGTATCTGGTTTCTACCGCTGACAAAGCCCTACTAGCATATGCAACAGGGAACCATTCTTGATGCCTCTGTTCTTGCAATAACACCGCCCCTAGCCCAACGGGGCTTGCATCCACCACCACTTCCGTTCTCCTGCGGGGATTGAAATAGGCCATTGTGGACCTGTCAAGCAGTGCAGCCTTAATGTCTACAAATGCCTTGTGGGCCTCCTGAGTCCAGTCCCAGCGATGTTGCCCTTTTGTGAGCTGTCGAAGAGGTTCAGACATAGTAGCAAGTTGTGGTATAAACCTTCCACAATACGTGGCCATTCCTAGAAAACTACGAACTTCCGTGGGACTTTGTGGAATGGGGGCTTGTCGGATCGCCTCGGCCTTCCGTGGATCCACCTGCAGGCCATCTTTTGAGAATATGTAACCAAAGAAATCTACAGATGTTTGATAAAACGCACACTTCTTTTTGTGCAACGTCAGTCCCGCATTAGCTAACCTCTGCAAAGTCGATCTCAGATGGCGATGATGCTCCTCTCTCGTCCGGGAATGTATCAAAATGTCGTCACTTAAGTTGATCACTCCCGGTAATCCAGATAATGTCTCTCTGATTGCATTCTGAAAAACCTCAGCAGCCGAAGATACCCCAAAACTTAGTCTCTTATATCTTCTTAACCCCACATGGGTTGAGAAAGTGGTGATATTCCTACTTCCAGGGTCTAATTCCAACTGATGATACCCCGCGTTAAGATCCAGTTTCGAGAACCACTGGGCCCCATTCAGATCCGCAATGATATCGTCCATTGTGGGCGTTATATGTCTCTCTCTCTTGATGGCTTTGTTCGGCAGCCGCATATCAACACAGAGACGAATCGCCCCCGGTTGTTTAGGCTTTGGCGCGATCACCAACGGTGACACCCACGGCGTAGGCCCATCTACCTTTTCGATGACTCCTTGGTCTTCCAGCAGCTGCAATTCTTTCTCAACAGCAGGACGCAAATGGAATGGTACTCTACGATGTCTTAGCGCCACCGGAACCACACTCCGGTCTATGTGCAGTTTGATGCGCTTTCCTTTCAGCCGTCCTAACCCTTCGAAGAGCTGCGGGAACTCATTGAGGAGTTGTTCGACTTGGGTGTCATGAACTTGACGTGCAAAGAACACCAATTCTAACTCTTCCGCCGTATGACATCCTAGTAGCGTGCCACGATCCCCAGCCACCACATAGAATCTTGCATCCATTGACTTACCCTCGCTGTGCACTGACACCTCTACTGTTCCTTTGAGAGGAAGGGGTTCTCGTCCTCCATAGTTATATATTTTTGTCGACGTTGGAGTAAGTATCGGGGCCGGTATTAACTTCTTGAAAAGAGTTTCGTCCATAACATTGACCGATGCCCCTGTATCGATGAGTACGGATACAGGCATACCATTTACCTGAACATCGCTCATGGGAGGCGGTCTCTTCTTTAATTGCCTCCCTCCCGTGAAAGAAATTACAAATATATCTTCTTCTTCGTCTTCATCGCAAGCTGAGCCACTCACCATGACATGGTCCCTTACTTCTTCCGTGCTTTTGGATACAGTTCTAACGCTAGCATCTTTTCCTTTCATGTCTGCTGGCTTATTTCTTCGGGATCTACACACTTTAGCAAAGTGATTTGCTTTACCACAGCGGTTGCACGATTGTCCTTTCGCCGGGCACCCCATGTTCGCTCGGTGCTCATATCCACAGCTTCCACAAACCCTGTCATTGGATTTGGCCAGGTTTGGTTTACGCGGCGCTGGCTGGCGTGTCTGGACAGCATCCACCTGTTCTTCCTTAACCTGGACAGCACGATTTGAAGATGCTGCCGCTAAGGACTGGCCTCGTACAGCTGCCATGGCGTCTGCTCGTACCGCAGATAGTTCATGCGACCGCGCAAGAATCAAAATATCGTCAAGTGACATACCCTGCTGTCGAAGAATAAGCTTCCTCAAAGCATTGGATCGGCAACCTTGGATAATTTGCGCTCTAATTTCTTCTTGCTGGTTGAGTCCCGTGCACGAGCTCACCAGCTTCCTCAACCTGGCATAAAACATATCCATTGATTCGACTTCTGTCTGTTGCGCCCGTCTCAATTTAAAACGTTCAAAATCAGAATTAAGTTGAGGATCAAAGTGTCTATTTAAAGCAGTTACCGCTGCATCAAAATCAGACTTGTCCCCTGTATCAGGGAGAGAATCAAACAGCTCCTGCAGTTCATCTCCTCCCATCAACAGCATCACGGACCTCCGTACGGCCCCATCCGTTTCTCTAGTTGCACAAAAATAGTTTTCTAGGCGATTTATCCATAAACGCCATCTAGGCGCAGCAGTGGCTGGGTCAATCAGCTGGCTAAACGGTGGTAACGACGTAATTGAGGAGTGCAAACTGTTATTCAACTGTCCTGGGAGTTGGGGGTTCCCTGGTGGTGGTGGTGGCGGATCAGCATTGTCCTGGGGGGGGGCACTCATATTCGCCCTCTCTCCTGATTCACAGAAATAGAAATTATACTTTTTTTATTGTCACTAGAAGAATGTTGATCTTAACTGAATCCTGGCTCATCCACACTGAACTTGCACTTGTTGTTCCCCACTGATATGTATAAGAGAGAGAGAAAAAAAAAAACTCTCTTTATTTATTTTATTATTATTATATTTTCTTCTTTTTTTTTCCTTTTTTTTTTTTTTTTTTTACAGGCCTCTGCCTGCCACTACTGCCTCCAGCCTTCACAGGCACTTGTCTCCTGTGGTCAGACACAGTAGTCCCGCTCTCTTTTCACCAATTTAATTTGTTTCCCCAGCTCCAGGGAAACACTCAGCTCGCTGCTCTTCGCAGCGGTATAACTCTTCCTAAACAATTCCCTCGATCTGCCCGCACCTGCGTCACGGTTGCTCTCCCAGCAACAGGACGCTTGATAGAGGAGCGCTCGACGAGGCGTGTCACCCCACGTGGTGCACACGGCAACCGGGATCTCCCGGCAACAGGATTGTCTATTTAAAACGCTCGATGGAGCGTTTCTCTTTTATTCTCTGGGGCGGGGCAGGGCGTGTCTCACCGCTCGCTGTCTTCGGCTTCCCCGGGCAGGGGGCCAAGCCGCGCACACTTCGGCCGACACCACACCGGGCGGTCGATTTCTTTCTTTCAGGCAGGGATCAAGCCGTGCACTCTCCGGCAGGCACCACACCAGGCGGTCGATTTCTTCCTTCCAGGCGGCAGACGCCGCAGTTTCGGTAGGGTTTATTCTTCCTCGTTTTTTTTTTTTGATCCCTCACTTGAGGTACTTTTGTCTAAACGCATGGGACATCGAAATCCCGCTCGTCGCCATTGTAGATTTGGGACCACGGCGAGGAACAAAGACACACGGAGACTTAGTATGATTCAAAGCCACACCCGAGAGTGCGTCACCGCAGCTCTCACTTTATTATATACTGGTGCTCCGTGCCCCTCCCGGACACGCAGAGCACGTTCTCCACACAAGGAGAGCCCGCGTGGCTCTCCGTTTATTCTCTACAGGGCTCACGATGTGTTTGTCCTAACCCTTACAGGCCTTACTGAAAATGTAAACGTTGACATCTCGATAGTGAGGCTGTGTGCTTTTGTCCATCTCTGTATGGGTTTTAATTATCGTGGTGGGGGGTGCGTCCTTTATTACGTTCCTTCAGGGACCTGGATTGTCCTTTGAATTAAAGTGCGTGTCAAAATTAATTTATTTCGATCTAAAATCAGTGCTTAATTTGTGCTTGTTGTTTCCGGTGCTGAGCACCGGCACTTACTTTTGAGGGCTGGCGCTTAGTCTTCTGCCTCAAGCATTTGCTGTGAGCAAAAGACAAATCTGGGAAAGACGGAGGAAGATAAAAACGAAAAAGCGGCACAACGAGGGAAAGCAGAAAGCTGCAGGTGTGAGCTGAAGGGGCAGGAGGGGCTGTAAATAGATTGGAGAGGTCCGAGATCGCTTCGGGATTACGCTGCCTCAGTATTCCGTGTTTGCACATGTAATTGCAGCAGCCGCATGTTTAAGAGGAGGGCTTTGGGCACCGGTACCTTTTTATTTACAAATTAAGCACTGTCTAAAATCCCTTCCACAAATCCCCGTCACGCAAGCAGTAATCTGGTATTCCCAAACCCCACTCATTTACAGAAAGTGCACAACATCCCTTCAGGGTTCCTGGAGCACCTGAGACAAACTTCCTGTGGTTTCAAAGTAGCATCACCCTTGTTTAGTTTCAGCCCAGGTTGTTGCACACATTGCACCTCAGTGCAGTGACTGAAATGAATAGTTATAATGATATTTTTTGCGAATGCTGTGTCCCTTTAATTTTAAAAAGGAATATATGTTCTCCAGATTGCATTTCAGTCAATGCCGACTCGTTTATCAACGAACGGAATGTTTTTGTGCAGGCACATTTCATGATACTGACATCTGCTGCTCAGCTGACCTTGAAGTTTTTCTCCAGCTTTCAGGAAAGCTGAAAATATGCTATCTACAGCTACTGATGACAGGACACGCCAGCCCACACCTATTCAACCTCTTTATTAAATTTCTGCCTTGATGCTCAGTGTTCCAGATTCTGTTCCGAACAGGATTCAAAGGGCAACAGCCTTTATCTAACTCATGGCATCACACACTTGGCTCTGATTATGAGTAAAATTCGAATACTTTGCTATCTGGACACACACACACACATACGCGCGCGCGTGGAGTGCTAGAAGGCAAAAAGAATAGGGATAAAAGGCATTGAATCAGGAGCATGATAGGAAGATAGAGGATAAAGCCATTCAAGCATGATCAAGGGGGGCAATTAAAGCCGTATCGTTTATTTAGGATATAATACCTATTCAACAACCAACAACTAAGCTGTCTGTAGGTGGGAGCTAAAAAAGATTGAGGCGTGACTCTTCCACCCTTTCTTGTGTGCAGATTGAGGTCCACAGAGCAGCGCATTGGTTCATTACATTTTCAATGCAAGATCTTAATCTGGAGAAGCAACCCTTTCTTACTGGGAGAGAAAGACGTTCCAGAAAATACAAGAAAGCCCACTGAGGTTGGAGGATAGACGTCTCTTTTCAGGGTTCAGTGGATGGATTCTCACCCCAGGGCAGTCATACCAAAGCAGGGCACATTCTTCTTCAAGGTACATGCTTGTGATGATACTGCTGAGAAATAATTCATCAGTTGCTGTGACAGACATTTCAGTACTGGAATATTTAATACATTTCTCTTGCAAAGGCCTTCAAATCTTAACAACCTTTTGGACATCTGTGAAGTTGCCTCATTTTTAAAATCATGCTTTGACCAACAGCTCACCTATGCCAACTCAATGGGTCTGACCTTACTGCAATTCTGGGCTGGTGTCAAGTATTAACACATTTTACCGAACTGCTTTGTAGCTTCAAGGCCAGCCTTGGCCCTCCAGAACTGGAAATATCACAGCAGTGCAATCCCAGTCTACTTCTTTTTAGAGATGTTCCCTACATCACTGAGACAGGTGTGGGCTGATTCTGTAGCTTATAAAATAATACCTGTCAACCCTACCGATTTAGGGGGTATGCTAATGCTTTTTCGGCAGTCTTACAACCTATGGATTGATACCTACAGCTCGGAAGACAAGGCGCAACACTGTAATTGCTACCCACATCTGGTGCGTGAATAAATAAAAGCAAGCCCTAATGCCACCCACAGGAGACTATCTGTGACGAGTGCTACAGCCAGTCAACTGGTGCTCACAGTGTTCTCAACCAATGAGAGGACATCTGGGTGGGCTGGCCTCTCACTACTTTTTTTGGACGGATGTGAGTGGCAGGGCTTAAGAGTATGCCCACTGCACTCCTAATGATTGATACCTGAGGATACTATGTGCTCTTGCACCAGAAAACTAGCTTTCAATCTACAGAGACACATAGTTGTGCAAGGCTCCAGTAACAAGGCTGTCCTATCAGACGTTTATAATTTCTATTTCACAGCTCCAGTGTAGGGACCTGTGATTTAGATGGTTTCATTTGGCTATAGAGAGGACCATACCTTTCCACATGGAACTTGCTTGGAACACAAAAATGTCTGCTGTGCAAATAGATTGTTTTTTCAACAAACACAAAAGTACAAGGATACCTCATATAAAAGGGCTCATCACCAATTAATAGGTACACATTATGGATGTGTTCTCCTAGACCGGACAGCTGACTGTTTTACATAATTTACAGAGGGGGCTGGTGGCTCAGACAGTGGTAGTACAGCTCCTGTTGTGCAGTCAGGCACTCTCTTAACAGAAGCCAGCTGTCCCAGTGGGAGGTAGTGTAGCCAGGCAAGTGCTGTGAAGTGTGATAGAGGAGACAGAGAGAAAATATCATGCTGACTTCACGAGTGTTGATAACCAGCTCACGTCTTAATTTTTCGCTACCTCTTGTTTCTCTATCAAACTTCCTTCTCTCTAAGCGTGGTCATGCTTTTCTTTTCTTTCATTTGTTGCCATTATGTATGCCACTCTTTCGTCTTTCCTCTCCTCCTTCTTCGCCTGGCCTCTAGCTTAATCTCCACTTTGCTATAATTCTCACACAACATTTTCCTCCCCATTCCCCACTGATTTTCCTCTCACTTCCTTCCCATTTCATTATTATTTCTCGCCGTGACTCTCCATATATCTTGTCCTATTACCATTTCCTCATCTCTCTCTCTATTTCTTCACCTCCTTTCTCTCCCACCCTCTTTTTTCCTGCCATGCTTCCATATGCCTCATCACTGTTTCTCCCTTCCTTGACTTCCTCTACTTCTCCGTCCTTTCCCACCCCTTTTTTGCTTACTTTGTCCTTTGTTATGCCTTTCTTTCCTCGGCTTCTTTTCTCCCCATTCCTCATTTCTTCTGCTCTCTCACCCTTGCTCTCCCCTTTTTCCTTAACATTTGTCTTCGTCCTTTAGTTGTCTTTTTTCTGTTCTGTCTTTACTATCCTTCTCTCGTGCTTACTTCTTTCTTATCCCTTCCCCATCCATCTTTTCTCTACTCGTCTTCTTTGTCATGCTTCCTTCGCTTGCTTCTCTAATTTCTTCCTCTCTGGATTCCTTCTTCCATCTCTCCTATCCATCCTTCACCCTTGCTTTAAATACTTTTTCCCTTTTTTCACTACCTTCCCTTCTCTCTTTCCTGACATTGATTTCCTTGCTCCTACTTCATATCTGCGTTTTTCCTTTTCTTTCCATTTTCCCTTATATCTCTGTCTCCATTCTCAGATTACGTATGTCTTACGTCTCCCTCTTACAGGAACAAACAAACAACATTGTACTTGAGTGAGGAAGGGTGACGCAGGATGCCATGCAGGGTTTCAAAGCAATGGAAAAGCTCGAGATGCACGCACTAGATGACACAGGGAATGTACAGAACTGAAAAAATGCAAACTTCATATTGTTTGTGGATAAAGAATGGCTAACAAATTACTCGACTGGATCGGTCGAGAAGTTCTTATTGACTGGGAGGTTTCTGTAGGGTACAATGCGACATTTCTATCAGTTTATCCTAGACCTCTCACCCCATGTTGTGGTCCTTTGTATGAAAGGCAATTGTCTTTATTGGACTGAGGACCAGGGATACTTTAATTTCTCTACGTTATATTCTCTAGAATAGTCCCTGTTAGTTGGCTCGCTTACTGCTAGACCCAATTAGGATGTAGCAGACGAATTAAGTGTTTTTCGCTAAAAGAGGCGACGGCAGCTATAAACATGCAACAATGGGTAAAGTCCCCAGGCCCTGATGGGCTCTCGGCCGAGATTGTGCCAATATACAAGAAAGGAGACAGATTCAAGTCTGTTCATCACCGTTCTATCAGCCGTCTTAACAATATTCTGAAAGTTTCCACTATTGTATTGCTATCAAGGATCAAGAGTAGGGCCAAGAAAAATATGATTTTATCTGTCAGGCCAGGTTTGGGAGGCAAATTACCACAAGAGATCAAGGTCTTGATCGTTACCTAGTACTAATCAAGTTAATGGTACTTGTGGTATCTTGGAAGTTGGTATGTGGATTGTGGGGCAGAGATGGTTCTACAAGGCTGTGGGCTTTATAGATCGACAACAGTTGGCAGTGGATCCAGAGCTGGTGGGTCGATGAGGTGTTTCTCTGCATTTGGCTTAAAGAAACCTATGTGAACGTAGTACCGGTTTGAACCTTTTTACATTGGTGACAATCTGGGATTGGAAGCGCAGGACAAGAAGGCCTCAATACCTCATTTGAGCACTAGCAGCTCCAGGAAGAGGAGAGACGGCAGTAAAATTAAATAGACACAGCATTTGAGGCAATGGTGATTTAGAAGAAACACAATGGTACTGTTGGTGGATTCGTTGTATTCTCTATCTTTACATGTTTATATTACAATACTCACTGTAAGGTGGGCTCGAGCTCAGAAGCGCGCCATTCTCTTCTCTTGAGGCGGCAATGGTACCAGACCAGAGCTCGGGTTTGACAAATGCCCAGTGATGTGGCTCCCGAAAGTCCTGCTAGTTCCTCTTGAAGCAGCAACAGCACAAACTCAGGCATGCCACTCTCTTCTTTCAGTGCAGCAGCAGCACAGAATTGGAGGTGTGGCTGACAGCTCTTACCTGAGAGCGTAGCAGGGAGGAAAGTGCTTCATCCGTCAGACTGTTTTCCAGCGCGTCATGTAAGTGGCATATCAGTTTGTGGGAATTGGCCGTTGGGCATATTTCTTCCACCAGTGGTCATTAAGGAGCAATGTCTGTGCTGTGTTGAGCAGGTTGTTAAAGCTGAACTTAGTTGTCCCTGGCTCATTAGAGGAAAGATCCTTAGTGCTTCATGTTTGGCCACAAAATGTTCCCTCAGCATTTATACTGCAAAGCTCCGGGGATGTATAAGTGGCCTTAGAGACACCTCCTACTGTGTGGATCATTTTGAGTGACACAAGGTGCACTGGATTCATTTAAGTTGGATAAGAGTTTCGCCAAGAGGAATTAGCACGAAATATTGAGTTTTTATTTCAGGTAAGACCGGGATGCTCTGGTACCAAATTGGGTACCAGAGAGGGTAACTGGGGGGCCCTGGAATCATTTTGGGTAGCGGTAAGGGATACTGCTACTACCAAGTGCCAAGTTGAGTCACAGTGGTTCTGAAAGTGACTTGCTTTTGAGTTGACTGTTGGGAATTGATTGCTTACATAGTTAGGAGTGAGAGGATGTTGCTTTAGTTGGTTAATAATGGAGAACAATGCACCACCGCTGTTTTTCTTAGTGCGAGCTAAGTGGAAGAAAGTGTTTGCATACTATGCTAGAATATGTGGCGTATCATTAAGCGCAGAAAGAAAGACCTCTCTTCTCCACTGTTTGGGTCCTGAAGTTCAGGATGTGTTTGAACACCTTCAGGACATAGAAGAGGTTAAAGCTGAAGACCTGAATGAATTTGATGTCTGCATCAGAAAGTTAGACAAACACTATTTGCCTAAGATTAGCACAATCCTAGAACTGTATGACTTCAGAGAGTTCAAAAACACAAGAATCAGTAGAAAACAATGTTATGATTTATGTAAACTAGCATTGTCATGAACGTTTGAGGGTGTGTTAGAGGAATGACTCAGAGATCAATTAATGTTGGGATAGAAAAAGTAAGGGAAGAACTCTGGCAAGAAGATGATCTGAAACTGGATGAGGTATTGCTTATATCCAAGAAGATTGAGCATTCCCTTGCATGTGTGGATGTGGTAAGAAGAAATAATGGTAAGGTATGAAAGGAACAGGTCCATAGTGTAGTCAAAGGGAAATACAACTTTTTATAAAAGAAATAATTTGCAAGAAAATGTTTCAGATGTGCTGTGGTTGCACACATGGCGAATGATAAAACAATGTCCGGCATGGGGGGCTGTGTGCAAGGTGAGTGGGAGTAAGGGCCACTATGCAAAACATTGTAGCTCTCCAAGGAGGAGCAACAGGGTTAAAGAGGTAGTGGTGAATAAGGAGGGTGGGGAATGTGAATATGGTGATTTGCAGTGTGGCGAGAAAGTTCTTCAGGTGCTGAGTCAGGGGAAGCATGGTCCAGAAGACTAAGTAAATGCTAATGGATTTAAAGTAAGTATGCTTTTTGAATTAGTGGCAAAAATCACACTAGTACTGAAAATATTTTGTGAAGAACATATAGTTAACAAGGTAAGCTTTATAAGCCAGACATCAAACCACTGCAGAATGGAGGCCATGTATTTAAATTGGCGGGTTGTTTTGTAGGCGAAGTGGAGTACAAAGGAGGGATCGCAGTGGGCAACATTTATGTCTCTTGCAAAGGGGGTATTATAAACATCGGGTTTCACCAGTAAGACTTTGAAGTAATATTAGATTCTAATAGTTCTCCTCCAATTGTCCTGAGGAAAAAGGTTCCTGTTATTCATAGGGGTTCTTAAGTAACAGGTGAGCTCAATCACTCGTCTGAAGTTGGTGTGGTCCAGGATGTGAGTTGGTGTCAGCAGAAGGACACATGGCATAGGGAATTTCAAGATGTATTCAGTGACAAGTTGGAATGCTTGACTGACTAAACATGAGATTGTGTTGAAAAACAGTGCATCACCAGTGACATGTAAATTTAGAGGAGTTCCTTTTTCCATGAGACAGGCTATGAAAGCCAAATTACTCAGATTGAAGAAGGAAGACATAATTGAGTAAGTGGAAGCTTCAGAATAGGTGTCACTGTTGGTTTTGGCTCATAAGGCTTCAGGTGACATTAGATTTTGTGTGAATTTAAGAGGCCTGAATAAAGTGGTGGTTGTGGATAAGTAATTTGCAGGAAGACGTTTTAGATGTGATGTGGTTGGACACATGGCGAATGATAAAAAATATCCAGGGTTGGGGCTGTGTGCAAGGCTCGTGGGAGTAAGGGCCACTATGCAAAATATTGTAGATCTCAAAGTAGGAGCCACAGAGTTAAAGAGGTAGGGGTGAATAATCTAATTGATTGAAGGTGGTTGGTAGGAACTCAAGAACACAAATATAGAATGGAAAGTGAGGAAAGAGCTCTTTATAATATCATGGTTTGTTGCATTGGCACACATTGATTCCCCCAGAAAGTGTGGGGGGAAAGCTAATGGACTTGGTCCATCAGGGACACTTAGGTATCAGTAAGAGGAAAGAAATGATTGGAATGAATTTTTGGTGGCCTGGACTGGTGGAAAGAGTGATCAGGGAATGTATAGATTACAAAAATGGTGATTGAGGTTGCAAGGCAAAAAACACAACCCATGACTGAGAAAACAACCATAAGGACCTAAGGAACAAGTTGATCCAGATATTTTGAGTCCTGTCACCCAAATAAATGGGCAGTATTATGTCCTGGTTTTGACTGAATTGTTTTCCAGGTGGTTGGAGGTTTGTATTGTGAAAGGCATTGAGACAAGAAATGTGTTGAAGTTTTTAAAGGACATGTTTGGTACAGAGTGGATTCTGGATTCCACCATGACAGGAAATGGTGAACAGTTGGTATCTTAGGAGATAGAATGTTTTCTGTCACAAAGAGGAATTCAGTGGAGAAAATGTGTTCTCTACCACCCAGAATCCAGTGGAGTGGTGGAAAGATTTAATAGGCTCCCGAAGGAAGCTATACAGATTGCAAGTTGAAGGGAAGGGAAGGGAATGGAGGGAAGAAATTCAGTCAAGGGTTATGATTTATCACTTAGCTCCATATTCTGTAATGGAAAAAGAACAGTTTGAGCTCTTTAGTGGGAAGAAGCCTAACTCTGATTTGTCCATCATGGATTAATCATCTAAAAGCGAACATTTTGAGTGATCCAGAAGAGTGGAAAGAGAAACAACAAGCAAAATTGATGGGAGAAAAAAATTGATTATTCTAGACATGCTGTCAAATGAACAAAAGTTGCTGTTGGTTTTTGGGTCAGAATAAAGTTATCATTCAGGTTGGCTAAGACCTCAAAATTTTCAGAAGGTTGGTAAACATTTTAGGAGTGCAGTGAAACTAGAGGACAGTCCCATATGGAATCTAAGTAGAGTTGTTGTGTTGAAGCATGAGGTGTGGAAAGATGCAGTGGGTGATTAAGTGAAGGATGCTAGAAAGCATATTGGGAATTGTACTGTGATGATCAGTTGTGCACAAGGGGAAAATGGTGACGATGTTCAACACAGCAGGAGGGTTGTGGTGCCACCTCAGCATTTGAAAGAGTATGTAACTAAAGTGGCAGGATGTGAATCTTTAATCAACTTAATGGACCATCTAATCCTTTGTTTTGTACATTTTTACTGCACCAACAAATCAAGTTGTTCAATACTGGACCACCATGGAAAAATGTGTCTCATGTTCTTTCTTGAGGGTTCTAATTTATTAATAACTGTTATGTTTTAAGGCCTGTTCTGTTTTTAATTTGGTTTATTTATTTCAGTATAAAAGAAGGAAGAAATTAGGTATCTTGGAAGTCAGCATGTGGAATGTGGGGCTGGCAGGGTTCTATATAAGGGTGTGGGTTCTATGGATTGATGGTTGGCGGTGGATCCAGAGCTGGAGGGTGGATGAGGCATTTATCTGCATTTGGCTTACATAAACCTATTTGAACTTAGTGCCAGTACAAAAAAGTCATTAAACATGGTATTAGTGAACCTGCTGCTTCTTTGACAACATCTCCCATCACTTATTGCAGTCCCCTCTATCTGATCTTGATATTCCACTTGGAATCCTATCCATATTGATCAGATTGCACTAGGATTTCTAAGATTTATTGACCAGACTATTTCCAGTGTCAGGGATGGGAGTCCAACTACGCTGCTCTCTAGCACCCATGGTATTTTTATTATACACAAACGGAGTTGTAAAGTGTGCTAAATCCTGGGCAAGTGATGCTCCTGCCCTTTGCAGGACCGAGGTGGCAACAACTCTGTTTGCTGGTGACATTGTTCTAGTCTCAAATACCCTATTTTGTCTCCAGAATATTTTAAACAGATTTGGAAAAGTATATTCCTGAAATGGTTTGATATACAACAAGGCAAAAACTAAGTGATGTTTTACCTACAAAAGGGAATTGAGAGCTACTTTCCATTAACAACATCTTCTCAAGAACAAGTTTCTTACGTCCCCATTGTTAAATCTGACAGCCTTAGGGTGGTCACCCCTAACTTTTTGCCTGCCTCCCTCCACTTTTTGGACTCTGTTTTTGCTGGCTTTTAGACTCTGCGCCCTTTACCACTGCTAACTAGTGCTAAAGTGCATATGCTCTCTCCCTTTAAACATGGTAACCTTAGATCATACCCAATTGGACTATTTAATTTACTTATAAGTCCCTAGTAATGTGCACTGTATGTGCCTAGGGCCTGTAGATTACATGCTACTAGTGGGCCTGCAGCACTGTTTGTGCCACCCACTCAAGTAGCCCCTTTTACCTTGTCTCAGGCCTGCCATTGCAAGGTCTGTGTGTGCAGTTTCACTGTCACTATGACTTGGCATTTAAAAGTACTTGCCAAGCCTAAACTTCCCCTTTCTCTACATATAAGTCACCCCTAATGTGTGCCCTAGGTAACCCCTAGAGCAGGGTGCTGTGTGGGTAAAAGGAAGGACATGTACCTGTGTAGTTTACATGTCCTGGTAGTGTAAAACCCCTAAATTTGTTTTTACACTACTGTGAGGCCTGCTCCCTTCATAGGCCAACATTGGGGCTGCCCTCATACATTGTTGAAGTGGTAGCTGCTGATCTGAAGGGAGTAGGAAGGTCATATTTAGTACGGCCAGAATGGTAACACAAAATCCTGCTGACTGGTGAAGTTGGATTTAATATTACTATTTTAGAAATGCCACTTTTAGAAAGTGAGCATTTCTCTGCACTTAAATCTTTCTGTGCCTTACAATCCACGTCTGGCTAGGTTTACTTGACAGCTCCTTGTGCATTCACTCAGACACACCCCAAACACAGGGTACTCAGCCTCACTTGCATACATCTGCATTTTGAATGGGTCTTCCTGGGCTGGGAAGGTGGAGGGCCTGCTCTGACACAAAGGACTGCCACACCCCCTACTGGGACCCTGGCAGACAGGATTGAACTGAAAGGGGACCTGGTGCACTTCTAAGCCACTCTTTGAAGTCTCCCCCACTTCAAAGGCACTTTTGGGTATAAAACAGGGCCTCTGCCCTACCACCTCAGACACTTGCTGGAGAAGAAACATGAACCAGAAGCTGCATCCTGCCAAGAAGAACTGCCTGGCTGGTCAAAGGACTCACCTGACTGCTTTCTACAGAGGACTGCTGCCTTGCTGTTGCCCTGCTGCCTTGCTGAACTCTTGCCTTGCTGCAGAAGAGCTCTCCAAGGGCTTGGATAGAGCTTGCCTCCTGTTCCCTGAAGTCTCAGGACCAAAAAGACTTCTATCTTTCAACTGGACTCCTTGTGCGCCTAAAAATTCGACGCACAGCCTGCTCCGCAGTGAAAAATTCACTGCACGGCGATCCAAAAAGATGGCCTCGACCCCGCAAGGAAAAGTTCGACGCGGCGCCTGTGGTGCGACCGGAACATCGACACACGGCCCGCCTGGACAACGCCGTCCGACTTCCAGAGAGGAAATCGACACAGCGTCTGCCATGAGGAAGAAAATTCCATGCACAGCCCACCCGAATGGCACGCAGCCAGACAACAAGCTCAGGATTCCACGCACAGACCCCAGGGCATCTGAAAACCCAGCGACCCACAGAGGAGACCTGTCCGCGCGACGGAAATCGACGCACATCTTCCCCATCTGAAAAATAATGACGCAAGTCCGTGTGTGAAGGGGCGAAACCGACGCACACACCATTTTTCCATGCATCTCCTCCTCTGCGGCCCTTTGCAGAGATTTTTCACTCCAAACCAGGTACTTTGTGCTTGAAAGAGACTTTGTTTGCTTTTTAAAGACTTAAGACACTTCATATCACTTTTCAGTGATATCTCTACAATTTCTTATTGCATCTTTTATCGTTTTGACCTGCAAATACCCAGATAAATATTATATATTATTCTAAACACAGTGTGGTGTATTTTTGTGGTGCTATATTGTGTCATTGTATGATTTATTGCACAAATACTTTACACATTGCCTTCTAAGTTAAGCCTGACTACTCAGTGCCAAGCTACCAGAGGGTGGGCACAGCATCATTTGGATTGTGTGGACTTACCCTGACTAGAGTGAGGGTCCTTGCTTGGACAGAGGGTAACCTGAGTGCCAACCAAAGACCCCATTTCTAACACCCATCTTAAACATCTCTCATGAGCCAGCATCTGAATCAGTCAAGCAGTTTGATGTCCCAGTGAACTAGATACACACTCTACTTTGCCCATAATAAAGGCAGACAAATGACCCATCCAGCTTTGGAGGTGTACAAAGCGTTATGCCAAAGTGCACCAATTTATGCAAAGAGCTGTGGGGATTTTCTGTCTCTGACTTATCATGTTGTGAGATGGGATTCCTTAACCAACTACTAAAATTGCCTCCATGTACACAAACAGTACCAATTCTTTTCAATATCAGTGTAACGAGTATTAGGGCCATTTGAAGGCTATGGCCACTGTTATCCTGGGCATAACTGGGGAGTATCCCAGAGCTGAAGACATTCAGGTAGGCCGTGCAGGGCATGCTGTCCCAGGTTGGCTGTGGATCTCTGGGCTAATTAAAGTATGTCCAAACAGAAATGTTTATGCCGAGACTGTCCAAATTTTGGAATTCTGTCAATGCTATCAATGCTGATGCCTTCAACGAGATTTAAGGTAATTATAAGAAACACGTTTGAAAATCCTTAGTTATTAAAACTACATTCCCAGGCACGTTTCTAGAAGCAGTTTCAAACCTTATAATGCTATACTCCAACCTATGGACTTTTTGGGACCTAAACATTTGGTTTGACAAACCCAAAATGCCCCATCTAAAAAGTATCATCACTGGTCTGGTCAGACTGAACCTACATTAGATCGTACACACTCCCACACACATCACTGGACACATCCTAGAGGTCATTTTTGCAAATCCAGAACTAGTTACCTTTTAAAGGATTACTCCAGTCACATGGCCAGAACAACATTTGGTAGCTTTCCACCACAAAACCCCACAAATCAACACTCCCAAGACCACCCTATACGCATCTGCCTATCGACCTTAGAACAAACTCAGTTTTGAATACTTAGAAACACAACTAACAGCCAACACAGATCAATACACAAAACATTCTGTTCAAAAACTGTATGAGTGAGTACAGGAACCTTTCAGTATCTTAATACCACTAAGAACAACAGAGCAGGATAAAAGAAAACAAGCACATTGGAGGAATGTTCTACTACAAAAGATAAAGAACAAATCAGAAAGCTGCAACAAACCTGACTCAAAACAAACAGACTCAAAACAAACAGCAGTCAAGACAAACAACTCTTACGCAAACTCAACAGAATACACAGATCAACAATCAAAATAGCTCATCCCATTCCTCAAGAATTCACAGACAAACTGGAAAATCATTACACAACCAATGCAGACACATTGGACTCCTATATAAAACAAAGGAAAACCACCAGCACCAACCCATTTCCAAATATCCCCTTCAACTGTAAACCAACCCAGCCTCTGCATTCCTTTGAACAAACATCACAAAGTGAATTTATGAATCTGGTCAAAGCAAGCAGGCATTCCTGCTGCCCTTCTGACCTTGTTCACCCCACACAGTTTGAAGAACATTCTTTTATCTACCTCTGCTGCCACACCAGTCAGAAGAATAAACAATGATTCTTTAACTACAGGAATCTTTCCATAAGACCTAAAAAAGGCATACATATACCCATTATCAAAGAAAACAAACCTGGACCCGCATGATCTCAATTACTACAGACCAATTACAAACGAGCCTTTACTGGGCAAACTGATCGAAAGTGCAGCATTCGCCCAGATGTCACAATCTATTGAAGATTAACTCCATACTTTCACACTACCAAACTGGATTCCGCCCAGGAAGAGGCACAGATTTTGCCCTCATGGCCATATAGGATGACCTAAAAAACACAGTAGACCACAATGGAGTTGCTGCACTACTTCTCTAGAATCTCTCAGCTGCTTTTGACACTGTTGACCATAACACCCTAATACAAAGACTCTACAAACAGGCATAGAGGGGACTGCTCTTGACTGGATCACAGCCTACCTTCAAAACAGAATAAATGTCATCCATACTCCCCCTTTCTCATCCAAACCATACTTCACAAAAGCAGAGGTCCTCATGACTCAATCATCTCACCCATGCCTTTCAACATCTACATGAAGTCATCGGCAATAATCATTGAATTTCAGCTTGCATGCTACAGCTATGCAGATGACACACAAATACTTTTTAAACTGGAATGCCCCAATGACATTGAACACTCACAAATCTTCAGTTGCCTCAGAGCCATAGATCAGTGGATGACATGGAGCCATCTCAAACTAAATGCTTTGAAAACTGAAATATTCACATGTGGCAATTGGTAAAATTAGGACCCTCTCTGCGCCTGGCCTGATGATCTTGGGACACCTCCTAAAGTATCTAAGGAAGTAAGAAACCTTGGAATTACAATGGACTCTAAGTTACCAATGAAAGTGGACAAATTAGCATGATTAAGCTTAATCACCATGAAAACTCTGTAACGCATTTTCCCCCACCTGGGATTTCCACACAAGGTCCAGGCCACCATCTCTCTTGTACTGTCTGAACTAGATTACGCCAATGGCCTCTACCATGGATCATTCTATCTACTATGAAAAGCTACAATGGATTCAGAACTCTGCTGCCAGCTACTCCTACATGTAAAGCCGCAAACCAACATCTCCCCTGCCTTGAGGGCCCTACATTGATTACCGGTTACCAGAAGATCCACCTTCAACCTGCTTTGTATCACCCACAAAGCAATACATGGAACAGGACCGCTTTTCATCAGAAATAAAATCACCAAATACATTCAACAAAGGAATCTCCGCTGAAGATTGACACTTCACCTCAAAACCTCACCATACAAGAGAATAGGTGGTACATCTTCCTCTGTTCAAGCGGCCAAACTATGGAATTATTTACCCCCAAATATAGGATCCACGGATAACTATCTTTTCTTCAAAAGCTTACTCAAGAGTTTGCTCTTTCCTACATAACCACCATACTCAAACAGCAATGTACTGCATATTTAATACATTGTTTAATATTTGTATGTTACCTCTGGCAGAAGTCGTCAAGCCATTTGGGATGTCCCTAGTTTCCTATGCAGATGATAGGCAGCTGGTAGTATCACTTTCTACGAACTCCAATGTCAACGGCTCGACACCTGCTCATTGCCTTCAAGCTGTGGTGGCATGGATTTCACAAAGTAGGCTGAAACTTAATCATAATAAGACTGAAGTGATGATACTTAGATATCAGTCGCAGCTTAGATTTAATCCCTTGGTCCTGGAAGGCTTGGAAATCTTCCATCTACTAAAGTGCTTATTAAAAGTCTGGGTGTCTGGCTTGACCCCCAACTTACTGTGGCTCAACAGGTCAATAAAATCTCTGCAACCTCGTTTGGCTTGCTTAGGCTTTTGAGGAAGGTTTTAAAAATCCTTCCTTTTGCTGCTGAAAGACTCGTTATACAGGCCATGATTAGTTAACGGTTGAATTACAGAAATGCTCTTTACATTGGATCTCCTAAATTTGTGATTAAAAAGCTGCAGGTGGTACAGAATGCCTCGGCTCATCTGCTTCTTAATATACCAAGGTATGAATTTGTAAAAGCAGCAATTTCTTCTCTTCATTGGCTTCCTGTGGCACACCAGATAGAATTTAAGTCCCTGTGCTATATGCACAGAGCTTTGCACAGGAGAGGCCCCCTCTTGCTCAGAACATTGGCTACTTTTTACACACCTACTATACAACTTAGATCCTCTACGGCATTCCTGGCCATGGTGCCCAGGGTGAAGAAGACTAGATGGAGTGGAAGCTCTCTGGCATACCAAGGGGCCCAGTTATGGAACTCATTGCCACCTAGCCTTCGCATGATCAACCATGAATTATCCTTCCAGAAACCTGGCTGTTTAAAGCTTAATTTTCTGTTGACTCCAAGTGTCCTGCTATCAGCGCTGGAACGTCTTCGGGTAGCCATGCCCTTTATAAATCTGCATAACATAACGTAACATAACATATCCCAGTATATGTAAAGATTCATAAGTTGATTATATGTATATATTTAGACGTTTATTTCTATGAACAAATATGTATAATAACTATGTTTTTCATCTTAAAATATATACATACTCTTTAGTCCTTGTTAACAAATGTATATATTACTTATTGTTAAATATATAAATATATACCTACAAATACATGTATATGTATATATATATACATATATGTGTGTGTATATGTATATTTATATATATATATACATATGTGTGTGTATATGTGTGTCTATATATATATATATATATATATATATATATATATATATAGACACACATATATATATATATATATTATTTGATGCTTCACATGTTCATAGATCATTGCATAGTTTCTATATAAGTTGTTTGGATTAGATGCTATGAGTCTGCTTTATTTATCTATCACAATCTGTAAATATTATCTGAACTATTTATCTACAAGCATTTCACCATTGAAATATTGAGGATAAGCTAATGTTATAAAAAGTATATGTCAGACCTGACAGCCTTAGGGTGATCTTCCCCTGACCTTTTGCCTGCCTCTCTCCATTTATCTGATATTGTTTTTGCTGGATTTAGGACTCTGCATACTATATCACTGCTGGCCAGTGATAAGGCGTTTGTGCTCTCTCCCCTAAACATGGTAACATTGGCTCCTACCCAGTTGGCATATTTAATTTACATATAAATCCATAGTAATGTACACTATATGTGCTCAGGCCTGTAAAGTCTTTGTTCACTATTGAGAATCCTGCTTTTTTCATAGGCCAGCATTGGGAACTCCTTTATATATTTTTAAGTGGTAGTTTCTGATCTCAAAGGACTGCCATTGTCATGTTTGGTATGTGTTAAAGCTATATTTAGCATTACTGTTTAAGAAATGGTACTTTTACAAAGAAAATCATTTTTCTGTCCCTTACTGCTCTCTGTGCCTTACAGCCTGTCTCTAATCCATGTCTGGTCTGTGCTGGGTGAGAGCTCCCCCTGTGCATTCCATCCAGACAGCTATAAACACAGGACACTCAGCTGCATCTTCATTCATCTGCATACTGATGGGTCTTCCTGGGTAGGAAGGGTGGTGGGGTTCTCACTTATGCTTCAAAGGGTAGTGGTGTGACCCCACACAAAGCACCGATTACCCCCCCCAACAGATATCCTGGCAGACAGAACTAGGCAGAAAGGGGAACAGGTGAACTTCAAAACCACTCTTTAAAGTCTCCCTTACTTAAAAGGTGCATTATGGTATAAGTACTGGGCCTCTGACCCCAAAAAATCAGATACTGCTGGACCTACAACTGGACTGTCAGAAGGACTGCAGCGCTCCTCAAAGGACTCACTGGACTGCTCTTCAGGAAAGACTGCTGTTCTGTTGTTGCCCTGCTGCCTTCTGGTCCCCAACTCTGCTGGAAGGAGTCTGCCTTCCCACCACAAGTGATCTACAAGGCTTCCTAGCTTGCCCCCTGTTCCCAAGTCTCAGGGACATCAAAGACTTGAACCATCTGCACCTGGACTCTACAAGCAGTGAGTTTGCCATACCTTGGAAGTGGGCGTAAGGTGCTCTACCCATTGTGGTGCTCATCCGAACTGCTGTAAGGCAACATGAAGTCCCACAAAGCCTCGCTGCGCAGCTGCCAGCCCATCAGAACTAACGCAGAGTGACACCAAGCCCTGAAAAGCCTCGCTGCACAGCCCCCTGGGATCAACTCAAAACGATGCCAAGACCCGCAAAGCCTTGCTGCACAGCCTCTCGGAACCGATGCCGGATGACGCGAAGCCTCCCAAAGCAATGCCACGCAGATCACGCACCAGGACTTAAGGTACTGTGTTCAGCGGGCCCAAGGAGGTCCCTGTAGGTGGTCCGTGCTCCATAATGGTCGGCCTGAACTTGTGACTTTATCTTGGTCCAGTGCGGCCAGATAACCACAATTGGTGCTTTGCACTTCTATGCTCTATTTCCACCTACATCTTTAACATTGCATTTCTCAGTTTCTACGTATTGGATTTGTGTCTTATTTATAAAATCATAACCTATTTTTCTAACCTGGTGTGGAGTCTTTTTTAGGTGTTTTCAGTGTGTTACTGAATGAGTTATTGCACAAATCCTTTACACATTGCATTCTAAGTCAAGCCTGCCTGCTCTGTGCCAAGCTACCAGAGGGTGAGCATAGGATAACATAGGTTGTGTTGTGTCTTACCCTGACTAGGGTTGTGGTCCCCACTAGGACAGGGTGCATATTTCTGCCAACTGGAAAATCTGTTTCTAACAGTACACAAACAAATTACCTTCAAATACAGCAACCCTTGAAAGTCTGTGTTCATACAATACAACTTTAAATCTCAATGTATTATCTTCCTTATACATATATTCCCACTCTGTGTAATCATGTATCTATATATTTATTACTTTAGCCCTACTGCACAAAAGAAAAAACTCTCTCCAGTGCACCCCAAACCTCTCTCAATCTATCCTCTATAACCTTTCTCTGGCTAATCCCAAACCTCATTCTACTACTATGATCTTCAAACTGTCCCTTCCTAGACTCTTCCCTCCTCTATTGCTCCTTGCTCACCCGAAACCTCAGTTTACTACTATGATCTCCCAAACAACCCTACTAAATTTTCCCTCAGGTATCTCTTCTTTGACTCACCACAAGCCTCATATTACTACAGTGATATCCCCAGTCTCTTTCAATCTCTCCTTTTTTCATCCCAAACCTCACTTTATTACCATGTTGTCCCAATTAATATTTTCTGGATTGTTCCCTCTTCCAGCCCTTCATTATTCGATTCAATCGAAATAACAGACTCACATTTCTACAGCTCAGTTTAACTCATATTTCCCTACACTGAAATGAATACTATACTTATATGTCCCTTTGTGCTTTGACGCCTCATCAGGGGTAGTAAGTACTACAGGGAGTGCAGAATTATTAGGCAAGTTGTATTTTTGAGGATTAATTTTATTATTGAACAACAACCATGTTCTCAATGAACCCAAAAAACTCATTAATATCAAAGCTGAATATTTTTGGAAGTAGTTTTTAGTTTGTTTTTAGTTTTAGCTATGTTAGGGGGATATCTGTGTGTGCAGGTGGCTATTACTGTGCATAATTATTAGGCAACTTAACAAAAAAAAAATATATACCCATTTCAATTATTTATTATTACCAGTGAAACCAATATAACATCTCAACATTCACAAATATACATTTCTGACATTCAAAAACAAAACAAAAACAAATCAGTGACCAATATAGCCACCTTTCTTTGCAAGGACACTCAAAAGCCTGCCATCCATGGATTCTGTCAGTGTTTTGATCTGTTCACCATCAACATTGCGTGCAGCAGCAACCACAGCCTCCCAGACACTGTTCAGAGAGGTGTACTGTTTTCCCTCCTTGTAAATCTCACATTTGATGATGGACCACAGGTTCTCAATGGGGTTCAGATCAGGTGAACAAGGAGGCCATGTCATTAGATTTCCTTCTTTTATACCCTTTCTTGCCAGCCACGCTGTGGAGTACTTGGACGCGTGTGATGGAGCATTGTCCTGCATAAAAATCATGTTTTTCTTGAAGGATGCAGACTTATTCCTGTACCACTGCTTGAAGAAGGTGTCTTCCAGGAACTGGCAGTAGGACTGGGAGTTGAGCTTGACTCCATCCTCAACCAGAAAAGGCCCCACAAGCTCATCTTTGATGATACCAGCCCAAACCAGTACTCCACCTCCACCTTGCTGGCGTCTGAGTCGGACTGGAGCTCTCTGCCCTTTACCAATCCAGCCACGGGCCCATCCATCTGGCCCATCAAGACTCACTCTCATTTCATCAGTCCATAAAACCTTAGAAAAATCAGTCTTGAGATATTTCTTGGCCCAGTCTTGACGTTTCAGCTTGTGTGTCTTGTTCAGTGGTGGTCGTCTTTCAGCCTTTCTTACCTTGGCCATGTCTCTGAGTTTTGCACACCTTGTGCTTTTGGGCACTCCAGTGATGTTGCAGCTCTGAAATATGGCCAAACTGGTGGCAAGTGGCATCGTGGCAGGTGCACGCTTGACTTTTCTCAGTTCATGGGCAGTAATTTTGCGCCTTGGTTTTTCCACACGCTTCTTGCGACCCTGTTGACTATTTTGAATGAAACGCTTGATTGTTCGATGATCACGCTTCAGAAGCTTTGCAATTTTAAGAGTGCTGCATCCCTCTGCAAGATATCTCACTATTTTTGACTTTTCTGAGCCTGTCAAGTCCTTATTTTGACCCATTTTGCCAAAGGAAAGGAAGTTGCCTAATAATTATGCACACCTGATATAGGGTGTTGATGTCATTTGACCACACCCCTTCTCATTACAGAGATGCACATCACCTAATATGCTTAATTGGTAGTAGGCTTTCGAGCCTATACAGCTTGGAGTAAGACAACATGCATAAAGAGGATGATGTGGTCAAAATACTCATTTGCCTAATAATTCTGCACTCCCTGTATATGAATACAAGTACAATAATCAGTTCTTTAATTAGAAATTTTATTTTATGGAAATCTCTCTCTTATGAACAATGCTTACTTGTAATGGTACTGATAGTATCCAGAACTCTATCTATAATTCAGATATGGAGCTCTCACCCTGAATTATTGGGATTCACTAATAGTGCATAGTCACCTGCCAGCAGTGCCCTCTTTGTATCATCAATACCGAGGACGAAATAAATGTTCTTTTCTTTTGCCCACATTATGTCAGTCCTAGACTAAAATGGTCAAACCCCTACTAAAGAACGCGGGTGTTTGGACAGTGGGGTTAGCCTTAGCATTAAGAAAATTTAACACTTGACATAATTTTTCCATGCCACCTGGAAACTTAAATTCCATTTGTCTCCAAAGGCAAAGACTTGAGATTATGAGTTTTGGCCTAAATGCTTTTTATGATTCCATCCTTTTTTACGTTTGTAATGTAATAAGTTGAATTTTTATTTTTTTGATCTTCAAATATGACTACATTTTTTGATAGCTCTTGAATGTTTATATTTGTTTATGTTCAGTATGTATCACACTGTTTTGTTTGTATGCATTATATAGGCATAACCGCGACCCAAAATACTCCTGGTTAATTGATTGTTTAGCAGTCTTTTTCTGTGACCACGTGTCTTGGAGGTCATTTCTGTGGCATCACGGTCAGATTAAGTGTATCGTAATGTCATTATCTGAGCTGTCATTATGTATATTAGCGTATTTGAAACCTGAAAAATACCACCTCTCTTCCGTTAAAGAAAATGAGTCTGTTGTAGCATGTGCTGCTTCTGCTTTTGGGCTCCTGCGGCAGGAAAGAAATCCAAAGAGCTACCACACCAGAAATTACATTTGTGAAAAGCATTTTGTAATAATTAAATTTCATGTCCGGGAAATAAACGGCCTTTTCTCGTAGGCCGTCAGCTTTGCTTCTCCGGAGTTGACTTTATGTCCTGTCAGGCTGCAGCCAGCGAAAACCGGGAATCTGACGTGACAGTTGTAAAGTAATTTGTGTTTTCGTGTGTGTTTCTTAGTTATCGGTTAATTCCTGTCCCCAGGAGCGTGCACTGCTAATATGTGATGCAAAGATTAATGAAAGCGAGATGCAGGTGTGACGCAGTATTTTTCAAACCGAGCAAACAAGCCCGGAGATTTCACATCTGATTGATCTAGACATAGCAAGGTCTGTCAGTCAGTTCCGTGATTGGGTACATCGGTGCCTTAAGCTTTAAATTGACAGTGGGCCGAACACACTGTCATCCCAAAGTGCACTCTAAGCAAAAAGGAGCCCTGTGTCTCACTGCAAACTGGCCTTTAAGGACATATTTCCAGACGCAGCAGTGCCTCACTAAAGCCATTGTAGAACCACTCACCAGATAATCAAACGCACAGGCTCAATATCCTCTTTTCTTACTCGCACTGGGCGCTGGTTTGCCCAGAGTGGGCTGGAGACCTGGCAATCCTTTAGATCTTGACGGCGCAGGTATAATACCATAAAGTGGTGGTTCAGCCTCCCGCTACACCCAAGGTCACAGCTCTCATGCCCTGTCTGGAGATGGGTAAGCTCCATAGGTTGCTCCGGCTGATACTTACTAGGCTAAGGCAAGGGAAACCCTTTACTGGGTGTCTGCCCTCCACATGACAGACTGATCATAGTGGCAAATACCCTACCCTATTTAAGGTGGGGGGACTAATTGACTTGTATCCACGGCAGTTCCGGCGCTGAAATCAATTAAGGGTCCTACATGCTGCAAGAAAACTCTCATCCTGTCAGTGTTATATATTATTTGTTCACAAACAAACTCCAGTTTTCGTTTGTGAAAAATAAACAAAATTGCTGAGAGGGCCATAGCAAGGACACTGAGCATTCCACTGACCTTGTAGTCGAGCTTCCAGGGTCTCCCTGGGGAACCAAAAGCAGCCCTATCCATAAAGACCAAAGCACCCCGTTGGAGAGTAGTCAGTGTGTCATGGGCCCTATTGCAAGGAAGGGAATGCATCCTCTGCTGCTGTTTGAATCATGTAATACAGCAATAATCAGGGCTGAGTGGGCTCCTCAGCGCTGCACCTGCTGCACTTATGGAAGCCACTCAACAGCAGCCGGGTCCGTTTGACTAAACTGAAGCATATAAAGACTCCATTTCTAAGAAAGAAGGATTTAGTTAAACAAATGTTTAAGGCTGATAAAAATGCTTGAGAAATGACTTATCATGAGTTGTAGTAATTGCAAGGGTGTAGGAAGTAATAAAGTCTTCCAGCTCACAGCTTTCTATTTTTTTATAAACTACGAGTGGGCACGTGTATATGTACCCTAGTTTAAAATTGACGAGAAGCAGCCTGAGCTGCCCTTTATGGCAGTGGGAATAGATCCTTCTACCTTTAGGGACAGCTGAGGGCAACAGGGGACTGGCTCCACTCGGCAGCTACAATCCTCCCCTTTTCCTGCTCTGGACTCCTTCGACAATGCTCTCAGTCACTATGGCCCACATGCAGGGGCAGCTTCTCCATAAGGGCGGAGGAGCATTGCCCCCCCCCCCGCCAGCAGCAGCAGCAGCTGCAAAACCTTTCAAAGAACTAAGTTTATTATCCTTTTCTTTGAAAGGGGCGGGGCCACGGGGGTGACTTGCACTGTGGGGAAGTGCACAGCACTTCCCCTCACTGCACATGTATGTTTGGCCGGCCGTCTCGGCCAGCCAAACACACATGCACACATGGCTCTCTGGAGAGAGCCTGCACAGGCTCCCAGTCTACCTGGGAGCACCCAGCCAGGGCGCTCCCAGCCAATCATGACGCTGCTTTGAGCAGCATCAGGATTGGACGCAGGGCAGGTTTGGAGCCTGTGCCTGAAGCATCCGGACGAAGGACAGGAGCAGCACGCGCAGGAGCAGAGGTACGTTTTTTTATTTTTTTTATTTTGTTATTAATACCCCCGTGTCCCCCCACCCCCAAGCGCGCTGCCCCATCCCGCCCCAGGAATCCCCATGAGCCGCCACTGCCCACATGCCCACTCAAAGGTTTTACCTGGCCCTCCGAGCATTCCCTAATCATTCTGTGCCTTTTGTCTTATATGCTCCCAATGGCTACACCATCTGCTATCGGTTTAATAGTAGAGCGCTACCTGCCCGTCTTCCAGTTGCAGCTCCCAGGTATTTTACTCAGCGTACATCCTGAAGTAGGAAATAGAGACGTGGAAGGCAGGCAAACGTGTTTAATTGTGCATCACGTAGCTGTGCAAAAATCATAAAATGCTACCCACTACTCCCCGGGGTGGAAATTTACAGAATTTGCTCAGCTGTGTTTGTGTATTTCAAAACGAGGATACCCCTAGCACACTGACAGCACTACCTGCCTGTAAGAGATGACGCCAAGTGTAGTATCTTCAAGTTAGCCCTCAAAGCACCACTTTGTGTACGAGTCTCATTTTGTCTTTTGGCAACAAAGACAATACCTGTCCTTATGCCATTTGTGGTGGAGTATGTTTATTTAAATTTACTGTCACAAACCCAGATAAGTTGCACACATAGTATGTTAGACACCAAGAATAAAGCGATATAGCAGCCACAAGAAGGCAACTCAAATATTGGGTGAAGAATGGAAGGCAAATGTTGTATATATTAAGTGACACTAAAAAAAGGTGAGGGGGAGCTCATGGTGACCCTCTCCGCTTAGGGGTGGTTGTATAGTCGAAATCGGGGGCCACTCAACGTACGCCGAATAAAATGAGTTTCATACCAACAAATGGATTTGCAGTCAAGTTGGAACCTCATAGTTCTCTCCAAGGCCCTCATGTTACTCATCGTTTAGTCTGCCCCCTGCTGAGGGCTCACTCTTTTTTTTCTTCAAAGCTTTTGTCTTGGCACTTATGACTCTCGTCTCTTCAAGAACCTTATTTATAAAGGCAAACACATCTGACAGCTATTTTCCTGCCCACTTAGCCCTTTTATTGCCACCTGTGACATTGGCTACTGGAGTTAGTGGGGCCAAAACGTGGCACAGTCCACCTCTTCTTATGAGTAAAGTAACCTCCAAACTACAGTCCACTTGCAGTAATCACAGTCTGCAGTACTGTCTATTGTCACTTTAGTTGTCCAAGCAGAAACATCTTCAAAAAAGGAAAACCACCAGTACCAACCCGTTTCCAAACAGCTTCTCCAAGAGTAAACCAACCCAGCCTCTGCACTCCTTCAAACAAATATCACAAAGTGAATTTATGAATCTGGTCAAAGCAAGCAGGTCTCCCAGCAGGCCATCTGACCCTTGTTCACCACACATCTTCAAGAATATTCTTTTACCTATCTCTGCCGCCACACCAGTAAGAAAAATCATCAATAATTCTTTAACTATGGAAGTCTTTCCTGACAATTTTAAAAAGGTATAGGTACGCCTGTTATTAAAGAAAAAACCTGGACTCGCAAGACCCCCCTAACAACCACAGACCAATTACAAATGGTTCTTTCCTGGGCAAACTGATATAAAGAACAGCTTTCACCCTGATGTCACAATTCATTGAAGATAACTCCATAGTTTCATGCTACCAAACTGGATTCCGCCCAGGAAGAGGTACTGAATCTCCCTCATCACCATCTGGGATGATCATAAAAACACAATAGACCGCAATGGAGTTGCACCATTACTTCTCCTTGACCTCTTAGCTGCCTTTGACACAGTTGACAATGACAAGACTCTACCATGCCAGCATAGAGGGGACTGCTCTCAACTGGATCACAACCTACCTTCAAAACAGAACTAATGTCATCCATACGCCCCCTTCCTCGTGCAAAGCCTACTTCACAAAAGTAAGGGTTCCTCAAGTCTCAGTCATCTCCCCCATGCTTTTCAACAACTACATGATGTCATTACCAGCAATGATCAATGAATTTCAACTCACATGCTACAACTTTGCAGATGACAGACAAATACTCATTAAACTGGAATGCCCCAAAGACATTTCAAACTCATTTAACTACTATGATCCCCCTAATCCCTTTCTACAGTCTCTTGCATTCTCCAGCTCTCCTTTTCTCATCCTAAACCTCATCTTACTACTATGATATCCAAACTAACACTTCTGGATTCTTCCCTCCTGTATCCATTCATTATTTTATTCAAACCAAACAACAAACTTGCATGTCCTCTGCTCAAATTAACTCATACCTCCCTATAGTAATAGTAATACTGTACTCATGTTTCCCTAAACGAATCCACCACTAATCCTTTTAGGTCGTGTAGTAGAGTGCTACTCACCAAAAAGCACTTTGACATGTCATCAGGGGTAGTAAGCGCTATAAAAATACAATTACAATTAACATGAGTGCTCACTCGATATTTAAAGGACATCATCAGTTCCTAGATACCAACTGTTTGGAAATTAACTACTGCCCTCACTGATAAAACAAATCATACAAATTAAAAACCTTATCAATTCAACTATGCCCCAGCAAACTAATAAATGCCTCCAGGTGACTTCTTCCGCATCCCTCCAATTCCCCCTACTAAAGCAGAAAAAAACCTTTATTCCTTGCTATTTCTGTGCAGCCTCATTTCGAACACTTAGGCCCATAATTATACCTTTTTAGCGCTGCATATGTGTCATGTTTTTACGCAAAAACTGCACAAACTTACAAAATATAATTGTATTTTGTAAGTTTGCACCACGTTTGTGTAATAAAATAACGCAAATTTGGTGCTAAAAAAGTATAAATATGGGCGTTAATTCTTTTTCTTATAATGTGCTTCCCCTTGGGGCACAGGGCATGAGTTGCCTTTGAGGGTCTGAGGTGGCCTAATGTTAGTGAAAAACTTAACTTGTTTGAGTTCTTTTGATCTAGTACTTAGAGAGGATATGATACCTGAAGTCACCCGGTATGACATGATAAACCATAGTATTTGACTACTTAGTGCTCCTTGAGATTTTACATTTGTTGTCTACTGCAATTAGTGCACTATATAGGAAGGTAGACAGATGCACGGATCCACCTGCTGTGCGAGTTATGACAATACTGTAACTTTGCCGCCAAAGTAATGTGGTTGTGTAGTAGTTTGTAGTAGGGGCTGTCTAGTGCCCAGCAGCCAAACTGATCCCCATGATGGGCTAGCAGCAAAAATCCTTGCACCAATTTCACCTCACACTCTAACCACTTTGCCTATTGGTCCTGTTAGCCTGAGGCAACTGAATGAACCTCTCCTTCTTATCTGTCACCTCACACACTCAAGGAAACACACAAAATGTCCAGGAGTTTAAAATTGAACAATTTTAGGAACATGGCATTCTTCACTGGCTCCTGTCCCACGATGATGGTGCTTACAGACACTGTCTTGTTATTTTGTCTACCTCTACCTTATCCCAGCCATCTTGATGTCAGTCTCTTAAACAAAGGCCAAGTTAGGGACATGTTGGCAGTGCTGGAATTGGAAAACATCTACTCTGGGAACCCACTAGTTGGAGGTCAAGTTGTGGCAGAGGAAAGGGAATGGAGTCGAGTGGGGCTGAGCTTGAAAAGCAGTGCATGACAGTTAACATACATTTATTGAAAAATAAGTGCTGAAAAAAATTGGCAACAAGGACAAATGTGACAGTAAACCTGTTCTAGCTTACTTATTTGGTCACAAAAAGGCCACATTTTAAAATACTTAGCAGATTTAAGGCGCCCTCTAAAGGGTTCTTTGTGTGCCCGAAATGTCTGAGTGGATCATAATAACTGTAAAATAACACTGGTGGTTAATGCAGATCTAGGAGAGTTCTGTGTTGTGTTCAGTCACAGTTGTGACTCATTGTAGCACAGAGAGTTAATATGCCTGCTTCAAAGCCTATCTTGTAACATACAGATCACAGATTTATATTTTATGGATGTAGGTAAGTTGGCTACTTCTTTTGACACAGATCATTTTGTTACTTTCAGTTCATACATTGCAATTCTAATAGCAAGCACAGTGATCTATTTACCAGTACCAATGAGCTGGATACAAACAATAAGTCATGGATTTAGAACTAAATTGTTTTTTCTCAATCGGTTTTTAGTCCAAGAGTGCACAGAAGTGTTCCTTGGGAACATACAAAGTTGTGTTAGTACACACAACTGCAATCACTGTATTACATTTTATATCCAGACATTGTGTTTCTCTCGACTGTTCACTCTTAACAAATAATGTCATTATGTGATTCCTACACCTTATGTAAAACTTCCTGTACACCGATTTGCACACATGATTTATTGTGTCTTCCTGTGTGACAAAGTACTCCGACATCCCACACTGGGAGAAGAAGTGCTATGAAAGAATGAGATAATAAATTAAATTGTAGGTGCCATTTAAATCATTTGTGTAATTATTCAAACGCACACATAAATTTTGTATTCTTACAGCGCCAGCATATCTCACATTTGGGCAACTGAACAAAGTCAAAAACCTTCCTCCAAGTCATAGATTCTCTAAAATGCTTGTGAAATGGTATACTGTGTGCCTTTTTTCCTTCCATTGCGTTTGCGTCTTGGTTTTATGCTCCAGAAGGCCCCCTGCCAACATGATACTTGAACAAAAGCAGGTCTGGTGGCCATTTAAATCAGGCCTTTGGTCTTGGCCCGGATTGAAGAGAAAATACAAAATCCCCCTTGCTGCCTGCAGGTTGCTGCTCTGAACACAATGCAGACAATTTGGTGCTCGTGTGAATTATGCCCCACACCAAGACATATTTAGCCTATTTTCTGGTTGGCCAGATCCCAGATACAGCGCTTGAATACCTCCTGGAATTGGGATCTGGGAGGATCCCTCTACTTTCCAGCACTGCATATGGAGCTCTTGCCCCCACTGTTTGACAGTTAGGGATAACTCACGATTATGATGTCAGTTCAAAGATGCATTCCTTGCTATTCCAATGGCTGCTGTATTCTGTGAAACGAAGCAGCAAAGTGGGCCATTTCACCCTACCTAATGCCTTTTTCCGATCCTCCTAAACCCAATCCAGTCAAAGCAGGTGAAATACCTCTTCTCAGAAAACCCATTGCAAGTCAATATTTCTTTACTTGTCTTGGTTCCTTCTCTCTGACTCTTGCTTCATCTTCTGCATGGTAGTATACAGCCTTTTGCGAAGCATGGGTGACACCAAGTTTTCCAGTATATCCACTAATTCAGCATTGCAGAAGCTGCAGGTTCTCCTTCCTAAATAGGTCTCAGTCAGGAACAATTCAACCTAAACAGGAATAATTTTTTGCCTTTCATCATGGTACGCTACTTGTATGTTTGAATTTATGGTGGTCAGGAGTGACTGAAGAATGATGACCAAAAGGATGAAATCTAAGGACCAACAAAAATATTGTATAGCTGTGTTATGATGTTGGTAATCAATAAATTCTAAAACGTGCTGTCTCATGCATAACGTTGTACAATTTTTGATCAAAGATGACTGTTATATGACATTAGACAGAAATAAAGCTGTATGTCTGTGCATGTGCCAGATGATCAAGACCTAGTTGAGCTGAAATACTTTCATCTGTGCGACAAAGAGGGATGCCTGATATATGGTATTTATGACCCAAGAACTCAACACTGCTCTAGGAAATTTACTTCAGCAAGAATGAGGGATAAAAGAATCAA
Organism: Pleurodeles waltl; assembly: GCF_031143425.1. Taxonomy (NCBI): domain Eukaryota; kingdom Metazoa; phylum Chordata; class Amphibia; order Caudata; family Salamandridae; genus Pleurodeles; species Pleurodeles waltl. Next base: position 164,812,780 of record NC_090443.1, on the reverse strand, counting down.
CACTTTGTCTGCATAATTATGCATGCAAGAACAGGTATGGTGTGCTTGTGTGATACATGATTGCTGGTAGATGGTGTGTTCAAGGTGCCTAATAATCTAGCATTTTTTAGCCCCTCCGTAGGCAGCCATTTTGATCACTTTGGCGAAAAGAAGTATGCCTTTGTAAATACCGAATTTTTGTCAGCTAGAATGGCTAGTGTAATATCAAAGCATTCCACCCATCACCTTTGTTTTATTTTTCACTGTGTATGTTTTTGGTAAGGGGTCTTAGTGTTTAATTCACCAACATCTATATTCTGCAGTGAATAATGTACTATTTTCCCCTGTTAAATACAGGCAGGTGTGGCCTATCTAAATTTAATAGACAGTGAGGTATTTAATGACCCTGATAATTACCAGTAGTTTTAAATAACACCACCTCTGAATTCCAATGTCTTTGCAAACAGGTTTGCATAGTCATTCATTTTAATTTGCACTGATAATAGGTGTTAACAATAAGCTAACAAGATGCTCACATATCCATGTGCACATAGCTTAATTAAAAAAAAAAAACAAGCATTTGCAATGCAATAGGTCTTGCATTAGTAAGAGTTTGAGCTGTTGGCATTGTAAATGATAATGACAACCTAGCATTTGGGACCTTATGAATACTTACCTATGCAGTACATTAATCCTTTATCAGTAATAAACTGTGTTTGTGCATTCCTCCATGCACTTGGCATTGGGCTGTAATGGTCTGACCAGCCCCTACAGAGCACCACAGTAAAAATAGCATTTAGAAGAAACATCATCATGTAACCATTTATTCAGCCCCTAGAGGGCATAATCACATAAAAAAAGAATTATAAAGAAAATTGCAAAGTAACCGTATAGTCAGCCCCATGAGGGCATAGTGTAGTGCACATTGTCAGGCCTAGCAGGCCTTTTAAATATTATTTAACTGTGAAGTCAGTGGCACAAGGGTGCAGTGTCGCAGGTTGTTGCTACAACAGCAGAAGTTGCAGTATCACTGGTTATGGCTAGAAGTCCCTGTAGAGTCAACAGCAGAAATAAACTGTGTTTGTGCATACATCAAACCTTTATCAGAAATAAACTGTGTTTGTGCATTAGCAGAAGGTGCAATACCACTGGTCGTGGCTGGATGTCCTGGGAAGCCTAATGAGTTAGTAGTGCCTTGGGGCAGTTATCACTCTTCAGCCCTTCAGCATAGTGCATTGAACATTTGCAGGCTGAGCAAGGCTGTCAGAATAGTATTAAAAACAAGGCCCTTACAACACAAACTCCTCTCAGCTCTAAAAACAGAAGTTCCAGCTATACAAGAGTTAAAATATGTCTCGACTGGTGGAAGAGGTTATGATTTATGGGCCCCCTCTAACCTAGTGTGACCCACAAGATGACATGGACAGAGACAGCACATTAGTCTGAATGTTTTGGTGGTTGTCCCATTGTCCTAGGAGCACCACAGGCTGAGTTATGGCCAAAAATGTGTTGTAAAAGAAATGCCTGTAAAGCATTATTGGGTGAGTTTCTGTACATACTTTAAACCTTTATCAGAAATAAACTGTGTTTGTGCATTATCAGAAGGTGCAATGCCACTGGGGAGCCCACTGAGTTAGTAGTGCCTTGGGGCAATTATCATTCTTCAGCCACTGGAGAGCATAGTGCATTGCACATTTGCAGGCTGAGTAATGCTGTCAGAATATTACGACAAACAAGGCCCTTCTAACACAAATGCCTCTCAGCTGTAAAAACAAAGGTTCCAGTTATAAGAGAGTTTAAATATACCTTGACTGGTGGAAGTAGTTATGATTATTGGTCCTCCTCTAACCTAGTGTGACCCACAGAAAGAGCACATCATTTCAAACGTTTTGGTTGTAGTCCTGTTGCCCTAGGGCCATCACAGACTGAGTTATGGGCAAAAATGTGTTGTAAAAGGAATGCCTGCAAAGCATTATGGGGTGAATTTCCCTGAGTGCAATGAATATTGTAATATCAGCTCTCCTGCTGTGAGGGGATTCATTCCTGGGTCAGTTTCATGCTATATAAAGTCACAAAAATTGTACAAAACACACGCATGACACAACTACTTGTAATTACTGACTATGAAAATAAGGACCAAGTGAAGGGCAAACACGGAAATCGAACCACACACGTGAACACGTGTGTTTACTGACAAACATGAGAGACAGGAAACAAAGACAAATAGTCTGTTTAAATAACAGGAAAACATTCCAGGCATAATTAAACTGTACTTGGCCATTGTACAGAAAGTGACGTATCGGCTGCCAATCCAGTTAGGAGACAGTAAAACAAGAGTGACACTGCCTTCAACCTATGGTAAGTGGCAGGAAGCTGCAGACAGCCAGGCGGGAACAAAACAAAATCCTATACTCCATCCAACAGACAGTGCAACAACAGGTCTTGCGCACTGTCTGGGCTCGACTTAATAAAATAATTACAGGGGCGGAAATTATTTTACGTGTCCACCACCACTGCTGTTAAATATATAGTGCTGCGAATACCAAGGTTACCTAGTCTTTACGTAACCCTTATATCTCTCCTTTCCACTATCCTACACTTTCTGTATCTTTATCTCATTCTTTGTGTTCTTTTTCCTCACTGAATATTCTTTTACCACGTTTTTAGATGGAAGCTCCATGTTTTCCTTTTGAAGTTCATAAAGTATATAGATACCATTTAGTATAAGTTTTCTCATTTTCCCAATGTATTTTAATCCAAATAATGTCACTATACCTAAAATAATATTTAATTGATCACTATTTCCTTATCAGTAGAATTAAATATATTATGTCCAACATTTTGGTGTTTATCTCGCACAGTTAGTTAATTTGTTTATCTCCAAAACTTCTACATTTGTTTGTAGAAAACTCCATCTCAAGATTCATGATTGTATTTTCAGAGTGGGGAAAACGTGTATTTTACAGGTTTATAAATTAACAAAAGGAAATTACAAATTTTCTGAAGTGTACAGCGTATGCACCGATTGATGTGTCAGTGTGCATTTTCATGCTATGTAAAATGTGTGCTTGCTTGGCTTAGGGGGGTTAATGAAGGTGACGCAGCATGAGATACATTTCACAGTAACAAACAGAAGGATGTGCAAGGCCCAGTGTGTTCCCCCACCTCAATCCCTCATGTCAAGGGGCAGTCTTCCCAGGTAAACAATATATTCAGAACCTGATTAATCTACCCAAGTGAGGTGGAAGGCAGGGGCATAGCTCGGTCAGTAAGATTGGGGGGGTGGGAGCTTCAGATTTCCTAAAAAATACGTTGGCACATAATGTTAAAACACATGATGCGACAAGTAGGGTGCACAAGGGGCATGAAGATCAGCAGCAAAAAAGTGGAATGTGGATTGTCAGGGGAGCTGAGTGAGCGAAAGCACATTATTGTGTGAAACAACCAACACGTTTAAAGTATTTTCGAACACAAAGAGGGACAGAGTGTGTGCGCATTTTTGTCTGTGTATACAAAATACTGGTGAAATCTAAGAGACACCTCACCATATAAATTATAAACACCTGTACTCAGCAATTTATCAGAAAATACATTTGTTAGGGGGGTTTAACAACAACCTCCTTCCGCATGAAGCTACACCCCTGGTGCCAGCCAGAGAATTCATGGGTTTCTAGATTGGCTCTTAGAAATACAGCTAGAACCGAGCTCAGCTACAAAAGTCACAAAAATTGCATCATGTGCAGAAAATAGCACTTTACGCCTAGTCATTTACCCCTCTAACCTACTTTCTTATCTTACTAATGCCTGCCTTCCCTTTCTATTTCCATCTCTGAATGATTTGTGCTTCTGAATCCTCCTGCATCTCCCTTTTTAGGTCGAGCATAGCATTGCTCAAGCACTGCTTTTCCGATGTGTTGTTATCTATTTGGGCTTTTAGCCAGGCCCACCTCATGCCCATCACTATTGCTCGTTCATGGGCTTGCCCTTCAAAAATCCTTTGTTATCATTGGTGAATGCTCACTTTGGGGCACTTTGGTTACCGCCTTGGACATCGACCCTGTTACATGGCTAATTGCACTTTTGCCCGTACGTTTGACTGCAAGCAAACTTCTTTTTCCTTTTGTTTGTCTCCTTCGCGCTCATGGCGTGGCGCTTTGAATGAGCTTGCTTATATGAAACTGCAATACTTTTAATTTTTAATTTATGTGGAATGAAAAGTCTAGTTAGGAGTTTACAACGCTAATAGCTCTAACTAGGGCAACCGCGAGACCCATTGCATTGCAAATGCTTGTTCCTCTTATTGGTGAAACTTTCAAACGCATCATATGCAAATTAGCCTAGGGCTTCTGGGAACTAACTTCATAGCACCTCATCTTCTCCCCTTTCATCTGCTCCATATATTTTACCTTCCCTTGCTTGTCATTTCGAGCAGGCATGCCTCTACCACTTTGGGGTTCCCAAGTAAACACAGTGTGTTTTTCTCAGATACAAAGACACTTTCATGGCAAAGTGAACAACTTTATCTTTTCAGAAAAGGATACATAACTTGGGTTATAAGAATAATTAAAAGGCTAAAAGTGATGAAAGCAAACAAAACGAAACCATAATTAAACAAGGAAACCAAAATTCACACATTAACAAGTATGGTCCAGTTTCACTCAAGGCTAGTGTTGAAAGCAGTTATTTCATCTTTAAAAAAAACACACACACACACATAAACTCTTCAAAAACCTCTAGCCAGCTAATCCCATGCTAAACTCTAAATAGCTTCACCTTAACAGTTTATGTAATCAATCCCTCGTAGAGTAAACATTCCAGAGAAAGAAGAGGTCTACCCTATGGTTCTTAGTTGACTGGGCGAAAGAATGAAAAGAAACAAACGGTGAAATCATGTGAATGCATAACAAGTAACTATCGGATTGCCCGAAAACCACGTTACACCCTCCTCACCGCTTCAGACACCAGAGACAAAACTGGTGCCTATGGGGTTTTTACTTGCCCTTTCATTTCATGTGATGAGTTTGGAACTGCTGTTACCAGCTTTGGTTACTCGCTGTTGCTTATTGTATTCAATTTCAAGAGTTTACCAAGAATTTGAAGAAGAAATGGGATTGTCGGGGTTTCCATTTCTTAGATCAACCTTTTGAACGTCATCACTGAAATGTTCACTAAAAATAGAGACAATTTGTTTAATTAGTAAGTCAATTTAAGACTATAATGTATTACAACCCTTTTTTAAACCCTGCTGGAAATGGTCCTTTTTGCAGGGTTATCCCCAAACATTTTGCTTCTGACCTCCAGCTTTTGACCCTGTGCTGAAGTTTATTGTTGCTGGCTTTAGGACTCGGGCACTTTACCACTGCTGACCAGTGCTTAAATGCAAGTGCTCTCTATCTAAATTGCATTGTTGATTTGTTTATCCATGATTGGCCCATTTGGTTTACTAGTAAGTTCCTAGTATAGTGCACTATGTGTCCAGACCCTGTAAATCAAACGTACTAGTGGGCCTGCAGCACTGATCATGCCACCCACATGAGAAGCCCTGTCAACATGACTCAGACCTGCCAATGCAGTGTCTGTGTGGGCGGTTTTAAACTGTTATTTCGACCAAGCAAGTGCACCCTCTTGCTAGGCCCAAACCTACCCTTTTACTATATGTAAGTCACCCCTAAGGTAGGGACAAGGCAGCCCCATGAGCAGGGTGCAGTGTATTTAAAATGTAGTCCGGTGTGTTTTACATGTCCTGATAGTGAAATACTACAAAATGTGTTTTTCACACTTGCAAGGTCTATCTTGCCCATAGGTTGGGGATTGCCTTGAAATACATTTCAAATGTAATTTCCTATTGGGGCAGATAGAGATATGAAGGTTGGGGTCTCTGAACTCACAATTTAATAACAAAATGTTTTGGTGAAGTTTTTTGTTAAATTGTAAGTTTGAAAATGCCACTTTTAGAAAGTGGGCTTTTTTTTGCTTACCCATTCTGTGCCTCTGCCTGTCTGTGGAATACAGGTCTGGGTCAGGATGATAATTGGGCTGTTTGTGAATTCACCCCAGACAGTAGCTGATGCATGCCCTGCACATCCTGATGGGTGTTCCTGTGCCAGAGTGGTGGGAGGAGCTGACACTTGCACCTGAATAAGGTGCCTTTCCTTACACAAGGCAGTCTCCAACCCTCTAGAGTCTGTCTGGGGCCAGGGAAGGAAAGGCAGGGTCTTGTGCACTACAAAGACTTTCCTTTGAAATTTGCCTACTTCAAAATCAGAACCTAGTATAAGTATTGGACCTCTTAGACCACAACTTTAGAATCCTTCCAGAATGAGGACATTCTGCCAGAAAGAAGAGCTAGATGCTATAGGAGGGACTGCCACTCTGCTTTCTGCTTTGTTGTGTTGGCCTGCTGCTTGCTGCTTCTGTCCTGGGAGTGATAGGACTGGACTTTGTTTTCTACATCATGCTTCCACAGGTTCTCCAAGGGGTTGGGCTGAGCTTGCCTCCTGTTAGAAGTCTCGGGGACAGCAAAAGCTTCATGTGCCAGCACCTTGGCTCTCTTGCTGAGAGTCCTGACTTGCCAAGTGGTGCCAACTACAGTCCCTGGGCCCTTTGAAATGCAAGCTGGTGACTTGAAGAAGAAAATCCATCCAAAAACATGGTGTGAGAGAAAAATCAACGCAACACCGGTCCCGCGGATGAAGAATCGACCCAGTGCCTGTCTTACAGAAGCAGAATCTATGCAGTGCCTGTTTCACTGTGGCTCCATCAATCCAGCGCATCTCAATTTTCCACACATCGTCCCTGGAGAGTCAATTTTTCATCGACCCTGCACCGCAGTAAGCAACTGAGGCTTCATGTCCGGAAATCAGTGCATCGCCTTTCCTGTGAGGAAAGAATCGACACATCACCACCCATGCCAATAAGGAACTGGTGCATCACCTCTCCTGTGAGGAAAGAGTTGATGCATTACCTCCCCTGTGCTATAGGGAACCAAAACATTATTTGCTTATTGACGCCTCACCTCTCCTGTGGCCCCCATCATCTTTGTGTTTTAATGCATTCCAAGTACTTTGTACTTAAAAGTTACACTCATTGATTCCCACGCATTAAGACTGATTTCCACTTTTAAAAAGTGATATCTTGTGTATGTTGAATGTTTGTCACTTTGGTCTTGTTTTACTCAGATAAATATTGGCTATTTTTCTAGAATAGTGTGGAGTACTTTTGTGGTGTTTTCACTTTGGTACTGTGAGTGTGTGTGTACAAATACGTCACACTTTGCATCTGAGATAAGCCTGACGACTCATGCCAAGCTACCAAGAGGATGAGCAGCGGCTATCTTAGCTGTGTGACTCCCTTACCCTGACTAGAGTTATGGTCCCTACTTGCACACAGGGTGCAACCCACTGCCAACTGCTGTCACTAACAGACCCCATTAGCCTAACCTGTAAATATGTTCAATTTCTCTTGCTTGCTTCCAAGTCTACTAATAATTTTGCAGAGGCATCTGATATTTCTCACTACCTCTTCTGTTTAATATTTTCAAGGCTTTCTTTTCTTTTAACATTGACCAATCTTGGTGAACAAAATGTTGACCTTTTGTTTAATTGACAACACATCTTCTGCCATGTTGTTTTTAGAAAAAGTAGACAAGATTAATTGTTTGCAGTTGCCCCTATATTTACATGTTTTGTGAAATAACGAAAAATGATTGCACATACCATGGCTCTCAAAATATTTGTTTACATTTTTTTCAAATGCTTATTTTTTTTAGATGAAAGGTATGAGAATTAAATAGGTTAGGATGGTAAATCGGAAAAATCAGCACACGCCATTTTATGTACAGAAGGACTCAAGTAATCTCTTCCATGGTTGACAATGTTTCACTATATAAACATTGTACCCTAACCTTCATATTGCGGAGAACTACTTTGATACCACTGAACACCCCCCTGGTCCCAAGCACTTTACTAGTACATATGGTAGTCAAGTGCCAATGCATAACGTGGTCCATATTTTATAGGGCAGTTACCTCCTTAATCTTGAACTCATTTTTTGTTATTAAGATTGCAGTTACTGTGGTTTTTATGATCACTTGATCTCATGCCTTCTAATAAAAACCTACTGAGTCTTGGAGTATCAATGTCGGTGAGGTAAGAGAGTGCACTGAGAGGCTCCAAGTTTGTGCATTAGTTGAAATATTGATGATAATTTGAATTTGTTCTATGTGAGGGATCATAGTGCACTACCAATTGTCAGTTTATGGCGTTACTTAATGTAATCAAGGCAACTGCTCAAGTCACTAAAGTTGATATTTAATTGTTTTTACGTAAGTTTTTTAAATTAATATTATTATTATTGTTATTGTTTAGTGAATCCCAGTCCAGCATTTGTATCAGGCAGAAGTACAACATTCCAAAATTAATGCATAAGAGAAAGTATTAACTGTTATACAAGGATATTGCTAGTACAACTTGCATTTGAATGCACAATTTGTCTCATTTTATCGAGGTGGTCAATGGGGTTTCTGACACTGTGGGGACAAGGAACTTGGTAGAAGAGCAATTAAGGAAAGCAGAGGCACACAATTTAATTTGTGGTTAATGTATAAGAATCATAATGAACTGCTGAATATTGAAAAATGTCCTGAAGTGCCGGCCACTCATGATGAAGCACTTTGGGAAAGATTAGGATGGATTTGGTTTATTTGTATGAAATTTGGTTGCCCCTTGAATGCTTTTCTTGCCGATAACAACCAATCTCTGAAGAGTGTAATTTTATATGTCATGAAGGAAATATTGCTCTGTGATGTGTCTTGGAATGCAAACAATCTCCAAAAATAAGTGGACAGCTTTCATGATGGGATGATGAGTTCGGATTGTTCATAGTGTGAGATCAGGTGAGCATGTGTAAGTGGGGCAAGTCTTAAGATAGCTAACTGCTTTTTCGGAGTGTTCTATCTTAGAGTGAGGAAAAACATTTTGGATTATCCTATTGTCCCTATTTAAAGGAAAGAAACTCGGAATAGGCAGGAAATACCGGCCCTGGTAATTGCTGCACCTGCAATATTGGTACTTGCCATGTATGATACTACCTCACATAAATGTCAGGCACTGCAAACGAGGTCCGAAGTGGAGACAGGTGGGGCTATCCTTGCAGCAGTCTTTTGCTATCTGTTGCTGTGAGTCTGAATTGCAACGCATATTTCTCGTTTCCGACAATCAGTTTGCCTGGCAGCCATCATCATCTGAGTCAATTTTCTGTCTCAGCAGCCTGCCGCCAGTGCTTGATAAATGGCTGCTTAGGTCAGGAACTTTGTACAGACAAGCGTGTCTCGCCCAGCGCGATACGGAGCCAGGTCTGCTTTGTCTCTTGTTTTTCCTGCTGTGTTTATCTGACGAGATATTACCACGTGATATTTTATTGGAAAGGCAAAGCTAATCTGTGCGAGACCTGGATTGCAGCCTTGCAGAACGAGATAAATCTGACAAGAGAAAGCCATGCTAGAGAAAATGCGAGCGCGCCGACAGAAAATCGTAAACATCAGCATACTGAGAGAATTAAGAGCCATCCAGCAGTGAGGGGACCAACATACAAGCACTGGGAAAGCCAATATGTCTGGCGAGGGGTCTAGGGACATTGGTTTGGTCATTTGTTTTAGCCAGGCTGTACAGCAGCACGGGTGAAAGTTTCAAAATAAAGTGATATTATGCGAATAGGGCTCGCCACATCATACACCTTTTTTTTATTGCTGCCTGGATTGGCAACACTAAGGACGAGGGAGGCAATACGGACAACAGATGGTGTGGAGAGAAAAAATCAATATGACGAGGCTAATGTTGAAATCATGATAGTACTTTTAGGCTTGGTGAACTCGTGATAGAACTTTTAGGCTTGAGCACGCGAGGGCTTTGATCTGTTGTAAATATTTGGGCTTTTAACCATGCCCATCACTTTCATTCCTTCCTGGGTTTGCCTTTCAAATATCAATTGATGTCATTGGTAAATGCCTTACGTTTGTCCTGCTTTTGAGGCTGTTTTGTCACGCCTTGCAGACTGCCCCTGTTACGTGGATTATTGCACGAATGCCGATATACATAAGCTGGGCAAACTATTTTTTTCTTTTGTCTCTCCCCAGCGCGAACAGTCACAACAGCATGGACTTGATCGTGGTATTGGAGCGCTGCTCACATCATGCACAGTTACCTAATCAGAGTCATTTCTTGTGGTCCTGCCTTTAACCCCATAGCTGCTGAGCCTATCTCTGAATTCCGGGGTCCCCATACTAGCATGTGAATTACAGGGCATTTCTCAAAAAGACTTCTTTTTTACACACCGTCTTATATTTCGAAGGAGAAAATGTAGAGAAAGACAAGGGGCAATTACACTTGTTCTTCTATTCTGTGTTACCCCAAGTCTCCCAATAAAAATGGTACCTCACTTGTGTGAGTAGACTTACTGCCCGCATGAGGTAACGCAACATGGACACATCACATTTTCACATTGAAATCTGACGTGTTTTTTGGAAAGTTCCTAGCTGTAGATTTTGGCCTCTATCTCAGCTGGCAGCTAGGGAAACCTAGCAAACCTGTATATTTTTTTAAACTAGACACCTAGGAGAATTCAGAATGGGGTGACTTGTGGGGCTCTCACCAGGTTCTGTTACCCAGAATCTTTTGCACACCTCAAAATGTGGCAAAACAAAACACTTTTCCCTAAGATTTCAGTGCTGCAGAGTTCTGGAATCTGAGAGGAGCCACCAACTTCCTTCCACCCAGTATCCCCCAAGTCTTCCGATAAAAATGATACGTCACTTATGTGGGTAGGCCTAGTGCCCGTGTCAGGAAGGGATCACGCAACATTCAATGTTAGTCCTTACATGAGGTCAACTGTTGAACCTGGGATGATCCATTCCTGTCGCAGGCACTAGGTATAGGCACGCAAGTGGGGTAGGGCATTTATCAGGATAGGTGGGGAAACAGTGGGGGTAGGAATTTTGTGAATCCCAGCATATTCCTATAGTTTGTGTGACTGAAATGAAAGAAAATATAGAGTTTTTATTAAGCATTTCACATTTGCATGGTACTCTGGGTAAGAAAACTTTGGGGAATCCACACAAGTCACACCTCAGTGGACTCCGCTGGGTGTCTAGTTTCCAGAAATGTCTGGGTTTGGTAGATTTCCCTATATGGCCGCCAACCCCGGGACCAATAACTCAGGAGCCTATCCTTCAAAACCAGGTTGTTTTGTGATAGGTAATTTTGATATCTCCACAATACGATTTGGGCAGTGGAATTTGGTGCTGAACTAAATTGGGGAGCTCCCAAGAGAGCACTCTCTTTGTGCTCTTCTCCACATGCAACTGATTGCTGCGTTGGGATAACCCGCTATTGTCTCGCTGCACAGTCTGTGCTTGCGAAGGGACAGCAGGGACTGTCCTCATCACCTCCCTCAGAATCACTGGAGTTGTCGTAAAAATCACTCCCAGAGTCTGCACCATTGTCCTATCCCTCTTATGCTGTCTCAGTATATGTTGTCTCAGTCTCTGATCCTATATCAGAGCTGTCCTCTGTAATCTGAGTTGGGCTTGAGCGGCAGTCATCCAACAAGACGCCATCTCTGCTAAACTCTTGCTCCAAAACACTAGCCTACGCAAACAGTCACAAAATTGCTGGTGGCTGTGTGTGTGATGCATGCAACACTAAAGGTCAGACAGCTTACCTTTGCTTCTTCCCTCAAACAGGACATTCTCTCAAGACACACTATTTCTTCACCTTGTCACATACCATTTGTCTCAGTCTTTAGTGCCTCTGGCACCCAGTCCAACAATCTTTATTGGTGCTTCCACTCCCATGACCTCCTCCTCGGATTTCCTCACTACCACCCAGCAAAAGTGTCCTTCATCTCTCCATAGCCCCCCCTTGCACATACATATCATTTGTAATATAGCGCAGGTAATAGCTGGCTTTACTAATCCACTCAGCTATTGACATAAAATACAGATTTAATTTTTGCAGTAGGCATATAAACCTTCTGCGCTACTTTATGGCATCAAAACTGCCACCAGACAAAAGTCAAATCCTTTTGTAGCAGAAACATAATCACAAGAGTTACTTGACTTTGCTATTGTTGCCTAAAAGCTACAGTTGATACGCATCAGTTGAAGTATGTGCATTGCTTTGAAGACACAAGCTGCAACTGCAAGAGAACTGGTGGTGAATATATATATATATATATATACACACATACACACACACACACACATATATGTATATATATATATGTTCGATGGCATGTGTAGCTGCAGATACACATGCTGTGCACTGTTCCTGCCATCTAGTGTTGGGCTCGGAGTGTTACAAGTTGTTTTTCTTCTAAGAAGTCTTTTCGAGTCACGGGACCGAGTGATTCCTCCCTTTCGGCTCCATTGCGCATGGGCGTCGACTCCATCTTAGATTGTTTTCTTTCCGCCATCGGGTTCGGACTTTTTCCTCTTCGCTCCGTAATTTCAATCGGGAAAACTTAGAAAATCATCGAAATCCGTCGGTATTGTTTGCGTTCGGGACCGGTTTAGTATAAACACATCAGCACCGACAACAAGACCGCTTCGGCGGACCTTCAGGGCTTCCGCACTTAACCAAGGCCTGGTCGGCTCGACCACACCCCCTTCTATTTCTGTCCGATGTGTCACGCCAAGTATCCTTATACAGACCAGCATCGGGTCTGTAACCTGTGTTTGTCGCCCGAACACAGAGAGGATACTTGTGAGGCCTGCAAAGCTTTTCGATCCAAGAAGACCCTAAGAGATCGACGCGCAAGACGTTTGCAGATGGCGTCGAAGCCGGCACAACACCTCAATGTCGAGGAGGAAGAAATGAGAATTTCTATTCAGGGTTCAGACTCGGATGACTCCGACGGGGATCGGCCACCGACGGCGGCGCAAAAAGTGAGTACACCTGCCCCATCCCAGACCCAAGGTCAGATAAAGAAACAAAAGGCCTCGGGGACGCCACTGCCGGAAGGCCATGGCTCGACCCACAAAAAAGGCAGTGACCAAATACCATCATCAGCACCGAAAAATGCCAAAATAATGCCGAAGACTTCCGACTCGGGTCGAGAAACCGGCACCGAAAAGAGTCGACATTGAGTGGTCAAGTCGAGCAAACCTCGGAAAAGCCTCTCGGAGCCGAGACCGACAGTATCCATTGGGGTTTCGGTACCGAAAAAACGGCTTCGGAGCCGAAAAAGACTTCCTATACGGAAGAGCAGGGGCTCTCTCAACAGTTCAAGGAAAGGCACAGATTCGAGCAGGAACTGGATTTGGAAGAGCTTGACCAAACTCAACCAAGGCTACAAATCCAAAAAGACACAGAGATAATACAAACCATCCCTCCGCTCAAATTTAAAAGAAAACTGGCTTTTCATGAGACTGAAATGCAACCAAAAGCCAAAGTGGTTAGAGAAAAGTCACCGCCCCCACTTTTCTCACCACAAACGTCCCAACTTCAGTCACCGCAACTGTCACCAGTGGGTACACCAATGGCACAGTTACTCACACATACTGGGATGACGCAGGACGATGCGGACCCCTGGAATCTATACGACCCAACAGTTTCGGACAACTGTCCGGAGAGTTATCCTTCAAAACCTTCACCACCAGAGGATAGCACATCTTACACACAGGTATTGGCCAGAGCAGCAACATTTCACAAGGTTACAATACATTCAGAACCAGTGGAGGATGACTTTCTGTTTAACACTCTGGCATCTGCGCATGCTTCGTATCAAAGCCTGCCAATGTTACCGGGCATGCTTAAACATGCACAACAGGTTTTCCAAGAACCAGTAAAAGGAAGGGGCATCACGCCAAGGGTCGAGAAAAAATATAAACCACCCCGTCAGACCCTGTGTTTATTACACGACAGCTCCCTCCGGACTCAGTTGTAGTGGGGGCTGCAAGAAAGTGGGCAAATTCACAGTCATCAGGGGATGTGCCACCCCCTGATAAAGAAAGCCGTAAGTTCGACGAGTCAGGGAAAAGAGTGGCATTGTAAGCGGCCAATCAGTGGCGTATCGCCAACTCACAAGCCCTCCTTGCCCGCTATGACAGAGCACATTGGGACGAGATGCAGGATATCATCCAACATCTACCAAAGAAGCATCAAAAACGTGCCCAACAAGTGGTGGAGGAGGGACAGGCCATCTCCAACAACCAGATCCGCTCTGCACTAGACTCTGTTGATACAGCGGCATGGACTGACAATACAGCAGTTATCATTAGAAGGCATGCATGGCTGCAAAGTTCTGGTTTTAAACCAGAGATCACCAGACGGTATTGAATATGCTGTTCAATCAACACCAATTATTCGGGTCGGAGGTGGACACCGCAATTGAGAAAATGAAAAAGGACACGGACACAGCCAAAGCCATGAGCGCACTCTATTCTTCTCAATACAGGGGAACATTTAGGAAACCACAGTTTAGGGGAGGGTTTAGACACCAACCCTCAGAGCCATCCACCTCCCAAACAAAACCCACTTACCAATCTCAGTACCAGAGAGGGGGGTTTCGTGGTTCCTATAGAGGACAGTTCCCAAGAGGAAGAGGAAAATTTCAGCCTGACAAGCAGACCCCTAGTAGCAAGCAGTGACTTCAATGTCACACTCCCCCAACACACATCACCAGTGGGGGGGGAGATTAACAAAATACCACAACAATTGGGCACACATTTCCATGGACACATGGGTTCTATCAGTTATCCAACATGGTTACTGCATAGAGTTAACAAAATTTCCTCCAGATGTTCCCCCAAGAACGCACAAGATATCAATACAACACCTAGACCTATTACAAATAGAGGTCCAAGCACTACTAGCAAAACAAGCCATAGAACTAGTACCTTATCACCAGAAAGGAACAGGGGTTTACTCCCTATATTTCCTTATTCCAAAAAAAGACAAAACGTTAAGGCCTATTCTAGATCTCAGAACGTTAAATCTCTTCATCAAATCAGATCATTTCGACATGGTAACACTACAGGACGTAGTTCCCTTACTAAAACAAGGGGAATACATGGCAACACTGGATCTAAAGGATGCGTATTTTCACATACCCATTCACCCATCTCACAGGAAATACCTCAGGTTTGTAATACAAGGCAAACATTACCAATTCAAAGTATTGCCTTTCGGGATAACAACGGCCCCCATGGTATTTACAAAATGCCTAGCCGTAGTAGCAGCTCACATAAGGAGACATCACATGCACGTATTCCCGTATCTAGACGATTGGCTAATAAAAGCAAACACTCAACACCAATGTCAAATTCACACTCAATATGTAATAGATACTCTACACAAACTAGGGTTTTCTATAAATTCCCAAAAATCTCATTTACAACCATCCCAAATACAGCAATACTTGGGAGCCACACTCAACACACAAAAAGCAATTCCACTCCAAGTCCACAAAGAGTTCAATTGTTTCAAAATATAAGATCAAGCATGCAGCCAAACCAACAATGCACAATCAGGTTTGTAATGAAACTACTAGGCATGATGTCCTCATGCATAGCTATTGTCCCAAACGTAAAACTACACATGCGGCCCTTACAACAGTGCCTAGCAAAACAATGGACGCAGACACAGGGTCAACTCCAAGATCTAGTGTTGATAGACGGCCAAACACACTATTCGCTTCAATGGTGGAACCCTGTAAATTTAAACAAAGGGCGGCCTTTTCAAGACCCAGTGCCTCACGCCATTATCACAACAGACGCCTCCATGATTGGGTGGGGAGCACACCTCAACAATCACAGTATACAAGGTCAGTAGGACAGCCAACAAAAACAACTTCACATAAATCTCTTAGAACTGCTAGCAGTCTTTCTAGCACTAAAAGCCTTTCAGCCCCTTCTAGTACACAAACACATTCTTGTCAAAACAGACAATATGACAACAATCTATTATCTAAACAAACAGTGGGGGGGACACTCGTCACAACTGTGTCTCCTACCACAAAAAACTTGCCATTGAGCAATTCACACCAACATTCGTCTGATAGCACAATATATACCAGGCATTCACAATCAGTTAGCCGACAATCTCAGTCGAGATCACCAGCAAACTCATGAGTGGGAAATACATCCCCAGATTCTACAAGATTACTTCTACCACTGGGGGACACCAAACATAGATCTGTTTGCAACAAAACAAAACGCAAAATGCCAAAACTACGCATCCAGGTACCCACACCCTCAGTCCAAGGGCAATGCTCTATGGATCAGCTGCTCAGGGATATTTGCTTATGCTTTTCCCCCTCTCCCGCTCATTCCTTTCCTGGTCAACAAACTGAGTCAAAACAAACTCAAACTAATGCTCATAGCATCAACGTGGGCTCGCCAACCGTGGTACACCACGCTGTTGTACTTCTCGGTAGTACCGCACATCAAACTACCAAACAGACCAGATCTGTTAACACAACACAAACAACAGATCAGACACCCCAATCCAGCATCGCTCAACCTAGCAATCTGGCTCCTGAAGTCTTAGAATTTGGCTATCTAAACCTTTCAAATGAGTGTATGGAGGTCATTAAACAAGCAAGGAAACTGATAACAAGACATTGTTATGCTAATAAATGGAAAAGGTTTGTTTTCTACTGCCAGGCAAATCAAATCACGCCACCAGAGGCCTCCAATTACAAAACATTGTGAGTTATTTACTACACTTACAAAAAGCAAATCTCGCTTTTTCTTCCATAAAAATTAATCTCACTACAATATCTGCTTATCTGCAGATTAAACATACAAAGTCGCTTTTTAGAATCCCAGTTATTAAAGCCTTTATGGAAGGACTAAAAAGAATCATACCTCCAAGAACTCCACCAGTACCTTCATGGAATCTTAATATTTTACTTAAACGGCTCATGGGTCCACCATCTGGACCCATGCATTCTTGTCAAATCCAATTCTTGACTTGGAAAGTAGCCTTTCTAATAGCCATCACTTCACTACGAAGAGTTAGCGAAATACAGGCGTTTACTATCCAAGAACTCTTTATACAAATACACAAACATAAAGTGGTTCTCAGTACAAATCCAAAGTTTTTACCAAAAGTCATATCACTTTTTCATCTAAACCAAACAGTTGAACTCCCAGTCTTCTTTCCACAACCAGACTCAGTAGCAGAAAGGGCACTGCATACATTAGACATAAAAAGAGCGCTAATGTATTACATAGACAGAACAAAAGCATTTCATAAAACTAAACAATTGTTTGTAGCTTTCCAAAAGCCCCATGCCGGTAACCCTATCTCCAAACAGGGCATAGCCAGATGGATAGTCAAATGTATTCAGACCTGTTATCTCAAAGCTAAAAGAGAGTTACCCATTACACCAAGGGCACACTCCACTAGAAAGAAAGGTGCCACAATGGCCTTTCTAGGTAATATACCAATGACAGAGATTTGTAAGGCAGCCACTTGGTCTACACCCCATACATTTACTAAGCATTACTATGTAGATGTGTTAGCAACATAACAAGCCACAGTAGGACAGGCTGTATTAAGAACATTATTTCAAACAACTTCAACTCCTACAGGCTGACCACCGCTTTTGGGAGGATTACTGCTTTGTAGTCTACCCACAGCATGTGTATCTGCAGCTACACATGCCATCGAACAGAAAATGTCACTTACCCAGTGTACATCTGTTCGTGGCATGTTGCGCTGCAGATTCACATGCGCCCTCCCACCTCCCTGGGAGCCAGTAGCCGTTTTAGTTGCATTTAAAATTGTATATATGTAAATAAATATTCCTTTACCACAAACTATGTACATACATATCTGCTCCATTGCATGGGCATCTTTACTATCCTTATTCTACCAACTCCTACCTCACCCTGTGCAGGGAAAACAATCTAAGATGGAGTCGACGCCCATGCGCAATGGAGCCGAAAGGGAGGAGTCACTCGGTCCTGTGACTCGAAAATACTTCTTAGAAGAAAAACAACTTGTAACACTCCGAGCCCAACACTAGATGGCAGGAACAGTGCACAGGATGTGAATCTGCAGCGCAACATGCCACGAACAGATGTACACTGGGTAAGTGACATTTTCCATATATATATATGTGTAAAGAGATCACTTTTATATGTGGGTTTGGTTTTCCTGGGGGCCGATCTCAGCCCCCATCGAAATCACACAAGCATTGACAAAAGTGATCTATATGTATATATATATATATATATATACATACATACATATCTACCTGTTTGAGAACATTTTCCTTACTGGAGCAGGAAGCGGCCTTACCTCCGCTTCCTGCTCTGGTGGGGAAAACAGATTGTGACGTCAGCATGCCTTACCGGTGGAGGGAGACATGGAAGCTCGTCTGTGTCTCCCAATGGGGGATTACATTTGATAAAAAAAGCACCAGAGGATTTTTTTACCCCCTCCCTGGTGTCGGACACTGGTCGTGACCCGCACCAGGGAGGTAATGTGGGTGTCTGTCAGTTGCCTACAGTCAAGAGGTTAAAACACTTGAAATTGGTAAATGCCTTAAGTAAAACAGAAATCCTGAAAGCAAAACCAGCTCTCCTGGCATAGTGGGAGAGCCGATACTTCAATATTCACTGCACTCAGGAAAGTCTCCCCATAATGCTTTGTAGGGCATTACTTTTACAAAACATTTTTATTCATAACTCAGCCTGTGGTCATCCTAGATTAATAGGACGACCACCAAAATGTTCAGCACAACTTACTCTTTCTCCTTAGGTCATATCTGGGTTCCCACACTAAGTTAGTGGCAACCCCAAAATAAAAAACCCTCACACCATTTAGCATCTTTTTGAGCACTCTCATGGTTGGAGCACAGTAGAAAATTACTTGCATTTTAAGTGCCTTGTTTGTTTTTATCATTGCAGTAAACCTGCTAGCCTTCAAAATGTGTAATGCACTGTGTTCTCTAGGGGGTAAATATATGGTCAATATGGTTACACTGCGTATTTGTTGTTGTTTTCTTTTTGTGTGGTAAAGCTCTCTAGGGGCCAACTATATAGTTACATGACCATGTTTCTTACTAATGCTGTTTTCATTGTGGTGCTCTCCAGAAGCTGTTTTAAGCATTACAGTCATATCAACATACTAAAATATTCATAGCACGGAAACTTGCCCCATAATGCTTTGAAGGGCATTACTTTTACAAAACATTTTTGGTCATAACTCAGCCTGTGGTGGTTCTAGGACAATAGGACCACCTTCAAAATAATCACCCGATGTGCTCTTTCTGTCTACATCATCTCTGGGTCCCAACACTATGCAGTGGGGATTCAAAAAAATAATAACCCCTACCACTATTCTTTTATTATTTTTCTTAAGCTCTTTCATGGCTGGAAGACAATATGTTTTATGTGCCTGCTAGCCTTAAAAATGTGTAATGCACTATGCTCTCTAGGGGCTACACATATGGTTACACTGCAATATTTTCTCCCATTCTTTTCTCATGTGGTCGTGCTCTGTAAGGGCTGCCCGTATGGTTACATCACCATGTTTCTTCAAAATGCTATTTTTATTGTGGTGTTCCCTATGGGCTGTTCTGAGCATTGCAGTCAACATACAATAATATTTGCAGCACAGAAACTCGCTCCATAATGCTTTGCAAGGCATTACTTTTATAAAACATTGTGGCTTATAATTCAGCCTGTGGTGGTCCTAGGACAATGGGACCACCTTCAAAATGCTCTTTCTGTCTACATCATCTCTGGGTCCCCACACTAGGTTAGTGGGGCACCCAAATTAAAAAACCTCTTCCTCCATTCAGTGTCTTTTAAGCTTTCTCATGGCTAGAACTTTTGTTTTACAGGTGGGAGAAGCTTTATTTTAAAGGCATTGTTTGTAATATCATTGTAGCAGGGCTGCTAGTTCTAAAAACATCCTCTAGGGTCTAAGTATATGGTAACACTGCATTACTTTCTTCAGTTTCTTTTTTCATGGGGTTATGCCCTCTAGGGCCTAACAATGTAATTACATGACCTTATTTCTTACAAATGATATTTCTGATATGGCGCCCGCTAGGAGCTGTTCTGAGCATTACAGTCTAATACCAAAAGTTTATTTCAGATAAACGTTTATATGATAATTGTATATGTTTAAATAATCTCTCTCCTTTTTACAATTATGACCATGATTCAGGCCAACTTAACATCCTTATTATACTATGATTGAACACTCTTGATATGTTTGGGTGACCCTTCTATTTGTTTCTCCTCTGGGGCTGTCTTGTGTCTTTTTTTGGGTAATTGTGTTAACCAGCCAGCAACTCTGATAGTGGGGTGGTGAAAATGGTATTCTATTGGAATTAGCATGAGAGATTTAAATTAGAATGCTAAATGGCAACATTTTCATTTTTTTCTGCAGACAGAGGAAGAAGGTAAATGGAAGTGCTATAGTTGTACGCAGGGTCACTGGAATTATATGGCAGGAAAAGACAAAATTATGAGGCAGGGTTGACCAATTTGTGTGCCATGAAAAGTTAAGTTATGAACTTACAATGCCAGTAGCTCAAACTCAAGCGAATGCGAGACCTATTGCATTGCAAATGATTGTTTTTTGTTTGGTGGGTTGGGGTGGCAAGCAGTGACACAGACAGTGAATGAAGGCTGGGCGGGTAGTATAAGGCAATGAGAAAGACTTGAGAAGGTTGGGGGCAAACAATAACACAGAGAATGGAAGAAGGGAGGGTGAGGGATTTGGGATAAGCAACTGCACAAAAAAGCAATATAGAGGAGTGAATTAGGGCAGGTGAGGCAAGCAACACGGATGAGGAAGGGGGAGGGGAAGTGGGGGTTGGGGGCATGCAGCACAGATGAAAGGGGGCTGATGGAGGTACAAAATAAGGTCAAGGAAGGCGGGAGAGTGGGAGAAACATAGAGGGGGGAGAAATACACAAGGGAGTCAGTAAAAAAGACGCACTCTGGAAGAGTGCTTAAACATAAATGAAAAACGTACCGCTCAAAAAAAATGATCAGTCGAAGGACAAAGGCAATTTAAATTGTCTATACTCCAGGAAAGGGACAAACAAATGAAGAGGAAGGAAGCCTATGGCAGAAGACAAATAAGAAGCAAGCAAATGGAGGTGGCAATGATGCCAACCAATAGTAAGCAATGGGTGTCCTCTATGCCCACAAAAGCTCTTGAAGAAACAGCACATTCGCTGTCTAAGCGAGAGCTATAAATCCCATGGCAGACACTAATTTCTGCACTCCATTAACTCTCCTACTTCCAAAACAAACTTCTTGACATGGCATGCAGAACATTGAGCCAAAATGACAAGCTGAGAACACTATCACACCAGGGGTCAAGTACCTATGGAGTATATCAACCCATGTAGTGGTGTGAAATTACACTTCTTGGCAAGTCTTTGCTGTTAGACACTCTAAAGTTACTCCTTCTAGATATTACAACAGCACACTCTCTGCACACACCTTTGGTTCAAAACAACATCATAGGATTCGTACAATGTGGCAGAAAAGTATAACATCCTGTGAGGTTCATGGTGTGCTTGAAGAATTTGCAGCCCCAACATCGCTGGAAATGTGCATTGTAAAATATAACCCCCATGAAGCACAGGACAATCTAGGCATGTTTTAAGAAATGTGAGCTTAACTGGTAAGCTTGTACTACAGTGCAGTATAGCACTACAAGTTTACTGCCCTCTAGAAAAAAAGAGAACAAGTTAAGAGGTGCCATGGGGTGGGGGGGAGACATCTTAATGCATCCCGATTAAAAAATGAAAATGTATTAACAAGAGGGACCAAGGAAAGTAATATAGATGCAGGTGTGGGAGAAAATCAAAACACCACAGGAAGGACACTGGTGCACTGTATCACCGTCTGCCATGCAGTAATGATAAGCTCCTACGTTAGAGCAAAATGCAGCCATAAATATTGCAGTGAATGATAAAACAGTAGGCTCTTCCTGTATAATTTTGATTTTACAATAAGAACTGGCAAAGCCAATAGGTCTTGCCTTTGCTAGGACGGTCTTGCATATGCAAGATTGGCAGCAGAGTGGCTGTGCAACATGGCTAAAAGTTAAGTTAGAAAAAAAGGATATGACACAGCCAGCACATGTGGGGGTGGGCAAGAAGGACAATGTTGAGAGAGTGGGCGAAATGTAATGATCAAGGGAGGATGGGAGGGTGTGAAGGAGGGGACGGGACAGTAAAAAAAAAGTGCTATATTATGGTTCATGTTGGGGAAGACAACACAGACAACAGGAGGGTGTGGGTGGGAGTGATGAAGCCACATGGACGATAAGGCCAGGTAGGGGGGTTGAAGGGGAAGAAGGAATGTGGAAGAAATAACAAGAGCTCTGGTGGTTGAAGGGGAAGAAGCTACAGAAGCACAGAGTTTGGAATCGAAAAAGCAATAGGAGCATGGGATGTGAATGAAAGCAGCAAAAGGAGGACGGGGTGGTGGGAGGGTAAAAAGCAACACAGAATAGGTGGATTGAAGGAGGAAAAAGCAACATAGAAAATGGGTGAGGGGTGGGAAAAGAATAAAAAATAAAGAAAATTATACCTAAATCACAACACAGACAACGGATGGAAAGAGGAAGGACATCAATCAAGCTAAATCAATTAGTAGTTGTCCATGTTCCACACCAAAGAAGAGGAAATTAAGCCAGCATAGACTGGCAAATTAGGAGGCAGCAAGAAAGAGTAACAATGAAGCCGGTGAATGGTAAGCAATGGGTAGGCTCCAAGCCCCTTATAATAATGCTCCTCGCAGTGACAGTGCATGCGCTGTTAGCTGAAGGGACCTAAAAATTGGACCTTACAAGACAAACTACCCTATCACTGGAATATAATATCAAAGAAAATGTTCCCATGTGCTAATAGAAGTGTGAAAGGTTTTATATTCGCAAAAGAAAATTTAATAATCCATTAATCACAGTTTCTACCACTCAGAACTTCTGCCAGCATGGCTGCATGGAGCAGGGTGGTGAAGCAAAGACAACATTCACATTTATACACTAGCACTCAAAGAATATAGTCATGTGACTGTTACTCTAAAAACATGCAATCTGGTACCTAGAGTGAGATCATGAGAACAAGTCAAACAATCTACCTTCAATAGTAACATTAATATAAAAATGTGTCGACTTAGCACTCTTTTGTTTTCACCTCGGAAGCCAACAAACAGGATAAGCACAACTTCAGAGACAAGAACTGCTTTTAGACATTGTCTGAGCAAAAGAACAATGCTGAAGCAGTTTATCGTTATACAAATGCAGTGATTTTTCTTTCAGGAGAGTTTTATGTTATTGGTAAGCTAAAAAGTGCGGTATAATAATATCAGCCATCCTTAGATGAACTTCCACTGTCCCCAGTCAGAGCCCTTGAGCCGAACTGAAGAGTTAATGTTTTACAACCACATAACCTTCACAAACTCCTACTGAAATGTGATAAACTTGGGGGCAGATTTAAGTGCCTCTAGCGCCTCCTTGTGCCACACTAGCTTCATTTTTCTTTACACTAAGGTGGCCCAATGAGGCCAAAATCGCAGCGCCAAATTTACAAAGTGACGTAATGCATGCATTGCACCACTTTGTAACCCTTTGCGCAACTTTATGCTTGCGCCAGGCATAATGAATGTAAAGGGAGTGTTCCCCCATTAGTGGGGGCTGAAAAAATGGTGCAATAAAATCTAAGAGATTTATTTCCGTCATTTTTCTTGGCACTTTTAATTCCTGCTCAGAGCAGGCGTTAAAAGGAGGCACACCATTGTTTACAATAGGCCTCAATGGGCTTTGCTGGATTAGCGGCACCAATTTTGATGCTAATCCTGCAAAGCTTCGAACTAGCATGAAAAATTATGACTTTAGTTCCCTAACCACCACCATGGTGCACTTTATCCTAGATACGGCGCACACATGGTGGTGTTAGGGGGGTGCTAAGGGGCGCAAGAAAAGTGGCGCTGCATTGGGTGCAGCACCACTTTTCTTAAACCGGTCCCTAGGACCCTATCTTTGGACAAGACTGGAGTGCTATTTACCTACACCAGTGCACAATTCTACAATCATCATCGCTTAAGCAATCTTGTATTGCAGCAGTCAACAGCCTAGCCACAAAAAACAGATTAGCATTTTAGTGCAAACCTACTGTCACACCAGAAAGACTAGTATCTTCAGATCTTGTTGGAAATAATGAAAACGGAAGGCAGTGGATGGATTCAGTTTAACAGTGTCAGAGTATGCGAGATATGTTTTTATTGTTCTCTTTAGGCCATCACTAGGTCTCTCTCTCTCTGAATTCATTCATAATCGTCCTAACGATTCTTTCAGACAGACGGTTTTAAAAAGTATATGTTGAGCATGTCAACAGGAAAATATTGAATAAGATGAGCACGTGGTAAATAAGGGCAAAGTGACAAGTGAGAAGGGAAACAAAAATTTGCTAGGGGTTCGGTATCTGGAAGGGCGTTATGAGGAGGCTTTTCACAGTGCTAATTGAGGTTCCCTGACCGTGCAATTTAGAAGAGCGTTCCAGAAACTGAAGCTGGTTCTTTTTGAATGTATCAACCAGTCGAGGCTCACTGCGTTCACAAGGGGCTGGGTGGGTTTGGCGCGCCGGGGTGGGGGTAAAATGTAATAATTTTTTTTTTTTTAAACTTACATGATCTGCTGCTGCGCTGCTCCTCTTTTTCCCATCACTGCAGGAACATGCTGCTAGCCTGCCCTGCTGCCAATCCTGACGCTGCTCAGAGCAGCATCAGGATTGGATGGGAGCGGCCAGCCAGGAAGCTCCCAGGCAGACTGGGGGCCTGTGCCTGCTCCCTGAAGCCCGGCAACACAGTGCCTGGCTGGAGAGAGCCTACTGCGCATGTGTGTTTGGCTGGCCCGAGACGGCCGGCCAAACATACATGCGCACTGATCCTCGCCATCCCAATGCCCTGCACCTTTAACAAACAAAACGATAAACATGGGCCCATATTTATACTCCTTTTGTGCTGAATTTGCATCCATTTTTTTACGCAAATTCGGCACAAACTTAACTCCATATTCAGATTTTGACTTTTGACATGTCTAACATCAAAATATAGGAGTTTGCACCATTTTTTGGATGAGTGAACCTACCTTGTGTCAATGAGATGCAAGGAAGGTGTTCCCATCCAAAAGTGGTGCTTTCCCCATAGCCCCATATTTATCCCCTGTGCTAAGATGACGCACGGGTGGGAGGAGGGGATAGATAATGGTGCTAAGCTTGCTTAGCACCATTATTTAACACCTGGGTCAGACCAGTCGTTCAGGAACCTGTGGACCCATTTCCATGGAATGGGTCCACAGGTGTCCTCCCCAAGCCCCAGGAACACCCCCACCAAGGGACACCGGAGGATGGGGGACCCCCTCCCAGGAAATTCCTAATACGTTTTTTTTTCTATATTTTTTTGCCATCGGGGACCCTAACTTAGGGCCTCCTGCATGCCACAGGGTGCAATGGCCATGCCCAGGGGACACTTGTCCCCTGTGCTGGCCATTGGGGTGGTGGGCTTGACTCCTAAGATGGGAGTCATAGTTTTGGTGGTTATGAGCCAGGAAATAGTGCTATTTTGCATCTAACTAGGCTAGTGTAATTTTCTGACACACAACCCCCTCCTTCCCTACTGCCTCCCCCACCTGGCTAGCATTTTTCTTTAAGATGCTAGCCCAAGTTTAGCACCGGCTTGCGCCATTCAGTAATTTAACGCAGTTTTGCGGCAAAAAGAATAAATAAGGACTATGGTTTATTATCATTTTGTTTGTTAAAGGATTTTTAGTGGCTGCTGCTGGTGAGGGGGTGACGCTCCTCCCCCCTAACGGAGAAGCCGCCGCTGGTATCAACTTACGTTGGGGGAAAAGGGGTGTCAGTTTATGTGTAGGTAGCAAAGTCTGTTGCTCACTCAACAATGTGCCAACAACAAGGAGACTTGCACGCACACAAAAAGTCACAGAATTCTTCAAAACCAAGTGCTTAATATGATTATTGATAAGGTCACTTTTAATTTATGTATCTGTTATCATCAAAATGTGACTCACAACAAGACACAGAAAAGCAGAAAGTGGGGAAAAGAGAAAGGCAAAAAATGGGATGAGCAGAACAAATAAAGGTGACAAAATGAGACTGGCAGTGTAAGGTTGTAGAAGAAAGGCACATGAGGTAGAATCAAAACTAGACAGCCTTGGTATTTGCCAAAGATGGCATTTAGCAGCACTGGTTGTAGACCTCAAATGGAAAATGTTATACTTTCACAGTTAATCACTGCGCATAAGTATGGTCAGGAATAGCTGCACTAGGAGTTTTGAGAGGGGGGAAGACAGGTGGTTGGTAATGAGGATGCTTAGATCAACTATTGATTAACAAAGCAAGCAAAAACATGGAGCTTATTCAGAAATGTAGGCTTACTATTTTCTGTACGTTTACGATTGTTAGCCTAAACACAAACGTATTTTACTAGTAGTTGTAGAAAAGTGACCCTTTTGACACGGTCACCCCGGTTTTTGCCTGGTATTCAATGCAATTTTGACTGAAAGTGCACTGGGTTCCTGCTAACCAGGGCCCCAGTTGCAGATCTCTTTCTCTAAAACAGTGCAGTTGTTCCCCATTTGGCAATATCTTTGGCCCCTCTATAAGTCCCTAGTAAATGGTACCCCTGGTACTAGGGGCATAGGTACTAAAGAAGGTCCCCAAGGGCTGTAGCATGTATTGTGCCACCCTCAGGAACTCCTTACTTAGCACATGCAGACTGCCGTTGCAGGCAGCGTGTCTTGGTGCAGCTAAAAGTGACAGTGATAGCAAATAGCCTGTGTGCCACGGTCCCTAAACACTGCATGCAATATACATAAGTCACCCCTACAGAAGGCCTTACAGCCCTAAGGCAGGGTACATTATATTACATGTGAGGAAATATCTGGTGGAGATATGTGCCTTCTACGTCTTTGTCGATTCTGCAACATAGTGAGCAGACAGTGAAGCCATTTTAAGTACATGTGCTGGACACTAATCTAAACGAGTTCCTCATGGATGCCAGTGATGGATTTATTAATACATGCACCCAGAGGGCACCTTAGTGGTGCCCCCTGAAAACCTACCAGCTACCACTGGGCGGACTGACTAGTTTTAGTCGAACCTGCCTTCACCAGACATGCTTCTGACCCCCTAGAGTGAGGGCCTTTGTTCTTGGGTGGTCAGAAACAAAGCCTGCTCTGGGAGAGGTGTTTACACACCCCAGTCAACAGAATGAACTGCCAATCTACTTTGCAAGGCAGGCGGCTTCAAAGAAGCCTATCGCCCTTGGTATGCAGATCTGGCTTCACTCAAAGGAGAGATTCCCATCCATCTGCCCCAGGCCAATCTGGTTCCAGCCTTTGTGAATCCGGCACAGGATGAAGATGTGGAGAGCATTAGGTGATGTGCAGATTTCATTCACTAACAGTTCCTCAGCAATTTATTGTTAACCACATTTTCATATTCTGAAGACAGCAATATTTGAAGGACCTACCAGCACATTGCATGCAAAGGCTGTCTTTTGGATGCAGCCTGGAGCAGCTTCAACTGTTACTAAAAGAAAGGCGCTTTCTTAAGGAGCCCCATCAATGAACGTTAGAATGTCTCTGTGGCTCTGCCACTTAGGATTTTACCCATTTGTATTTATTGTTGATCCCATTATGTGCTGTTCTTCCCACCCGAATTAAGTTTCTTAAAATAGCAAGTCTTCCAAATTCTGGGCTCATTCCACAGTGTATTAATGCACCTAGGTGAAACTTAGTTACCCAATAATCATAATTTATGATTGTAAACAACAAATATGCACCACACAGTACTGCAGAATTTTATAATTGGTGAGTGCACTTGTTATGGTGAAAGTCCAGCAGTGTGTCACATATTCCACCCCATTATTGATAGAGTAAAGGGTGGCACAGGTAGTTCTCATGATGGCCATATTGTAGAATGTGAAGACCGCAAATTTGCAAGTGTGAGGGTTTCACATATTTTTTCGCAGGTATTTTTATTCTCCAGAAACACATAAATCTACTTCTGTGAGAGAAAGAACATTAGGATATTAATTGAGAGAGTGACAGGATTACCATCATATTTAATAGGGGTGATGCTAAAGAGCATTATCCATGGGGAAGACATTCACTGTAAAAGGTAATTGTCCAAGGCAGATTTTCGCATGATTGTTCCAGGTGAGCAAAGTTTGTGAATATAACTATTTCTGCAACTCCACAACTCCCATTGATTTACAGTAGTACTCCTGGATTCTTTTTGAATCTTATGAAATTGGAAATCTATTTCAATTATATTGCTGAAACTAAGGGATTAGATTTCAAGCTTTTAAAGCTCTGCCTATGTGACTCAGCCCTACAGGTTGTCTCATCAGCGTGCTTTCCCCGATGAAGCTAAAAAGAGATTATTGCATGTTTATCTGCTTATGCAGTCTATCGCATATTATCTCTGCATTTTTTTGGCGAGACTAGGGCATAGTGTGTTAATGGCAGGTTCAATTTTCAGGCTAGTCCTATGTATTATATTTTATGTGGACCTCATCAGTGCTAAGAAGCTGATTACATTGGGTCAATAACAACATTTGGGCATAAAATCTCAACAAGCACTTGCAATGCAATGGGTCTCGTGTTGTAAATTCCTAACTGAACTTTTCTTGCTACATAAATTGAAAATGAAAAATAAAACAGTTGACATATGCAAGGCGATTCAAAGCGGCACGGCTGCCATGAACATGAGCATGAAGGAGAGACACAAAAGGAAAAAGAGGCTCGCTCACAGTCAAACGTACTGGCAGTCGTGCAATTATCCATGTAACAGGGTTGATGACCAAGGCGGTAACAAAGCTGCCCAAAGGAGGGACAAACATAAAGCATTTACAAATGATAAAGGATTTTTGAAAGGCAAGCCCATGAACGAGTGATAGCGGTGGGCTTGGTTAAAAGCCCACAGGGTTTACAACACTTCAGAGCGCTTGCGCGTTCAACCTAAAGAGATCCTATGGTACACTCACTGCAACTCTTTCTATTTATTTAGGGCCAATTCGTATGTCTTTATCATCCTAGTTTAAGACCTAGGGAAAATGTAACATTTTGGAAGACAATGGTCACAGATTAAAAAATAAAAACACAAGCGCACAGCGAAGTATCTAGATATACAACACAGGAAACATTTCTAAAAGTAAACTTCCTAGGTCTGATGGAGTCTACATGTTCGAAGTGCATATCACCAACCATCACACTTCCTACAGATGATGGAATAATCCTGCAGCCTATGTTTCTGCATATTCACAACTTTGGAAGAGAGGTTTTACTGAGACTTACACAGTGAACAATACTGCGGTATCATGGAAATGGAACAGAGGTTATAAAAGTTACAGTCCAGTTGCCAGATAAGGAATGAGAACCAGTGACACTAAACCAATAACCAAACTGCTTTAAAAACCCTTCATGGTTCCATTCATCATTTTAAAAATCCACATTGCCCTTTATAGATTTGTGCAAAATTGGATACTAATCGGTTTTCCAGGTGTAGGAGAAAAGCCAGCAAAGTAACACACTCATTCATACTTTCCGTGGGAGCTCGTAAGTTTGCTAGATCCACATCTAAATAGCTCATCCAGTCCAGGGTTTTGCTTCCTTTTTGCATTCAGGACCTTGTAGCCCTGATGTTACAATTATAAATAGGACTGCAATTCCCAGACTGCAAAGCAAAAATGTGGACTTAATGAGTTACTCCCGCATATTGTTGAGAAACTTAAGAACTACAAGAATCTTTGGCAAGGTCGACTGAAGGTATGTTATGTTATGTTATGTTATGAAAGTGTGTAGAGCGCATAGCTACCCAAAGGCCTCCCAGCACTGTACAGAAATCTTCAAAAACACCACCTTAGGACAAAAAACTAAAACAGAAAACTTTTTAATAGCTGCCGAAATTAGACTTCGTGGCAGGTTTGTCGTTGGTTCAGTGGTAGTGAGTTTAACAGTCTAGCTCTAAGGCAGGATATCGATCTTCCTCCCCATTTAGCCTTTTCTATTAGGGAAATAACATCTAGGGCCGCCGATGATAATCTAAGATGTCTGGTGGGTTTATAGAAAGAGGCTAGGGTTTGCAGAAGTGGCGGGCCTTTGCATATAGCGCTCTGTGAATATAACATAAAGATTTAAATTTTATCCTTTGCTCTAAGGTGAGCCAATGCAGAATTGATAGAGCTGATCTGGCCGATTCATGCCTGGGTAATTTGAAGAGAAGGCAGGCAGCAGTGTTCTGTACCCCCTGCAATTTCTTTATAACATATTTTGGTGCGCCAAGAAACAAACCGTTCCCATAGTCTAGGCGTGAAATTAATAAGGCCTGCATGATAAGTCTCTTAGCGATAATCAGGAGTATTTTAAAAATCTTTCTGAGAAGTCTGAGTATGCCAAAACAAGAGGAAGATGTTTTCTTTGCTTGATGATCCATGGTCAACCATGGATCAAACCATACTCCAAGACTTTTGATGTTTTCTTTGGGCAAGGGTAGGTCTCCTAGTGGTTGTAAAACTGGGGATATTAGGTTTGGTTTAGCCTGATGACCCAAAAACCTAACCTCTGTCTTGTCTTTGTTCAACTTGAGTCTACAGTCAGACATCCATTTGGATATCACCTATAAATAAGGGATGAGAAGAGAGATGATTAAATTCTGATTGGTGGAAAAGGATACTACGAGCTGGGTGTCATCTGCATATGACACTAAGGAAAGTCCATAGGGTTCCACTACTTTTGCCAGTGGAGCCAGGTAGATATTAAACAGTGAAGGGCTCAAAGAAGAGCCCTGAGGCACTCCCCAATTACTCTTGAAAGAGCTAGAATAGGAAAAAAGTATACTCCTGCCCTCGTGAATCATTTTACAACACAGAACTCTTTATAATATTTTACATGGCACTGCAGCAGTTCCAATGAACTAGGCGACCAAGCATTATCGAAAGCAGTTTGCAAAACGGGACAGTGCAAGACATACAAACAGACAAAACCAGGTTAAATTTACTAGCCCATTATAAAATGCATTGCCTGAACAATGACAAGGGACACATATATAGAGCCCTTTTCAGTAATGCACTTACGATTAAAGGTAAGGCTAGTTCATACAAAAAGTAATCGTAAAGCCTTGGCCACAACAGCTTAAAATAATGCTTGTTTTAACCCACACAAAATAGGTGCACATCCGATCGAAAGTGCAGATGGTAGTTGTAACTCTTTCCTGACAATTCACGTGGAATACCATTTTATATTCAGTTTAGAAAAAAACGCCCACAAAAAAACATTCGCATGCTGAAATGCGCAAGCTCTTTACGCGGCACACTTTTTAAATTCAGGCTTCTGATCTGCTGATCAACCGCTATGAAATCATAGGGAGTTTCTGCAGGCTACAGAAAGCTGTGTTTGTACTGAAGATCCAGGGAATTAGAATCGGCTACAGAGCTCGCCTCAGAAAGGATTACCTCTGCAGTGTCGTGTCTCAATAAATATTCCATCCTTGAAAACCGACACCACCTGTGAACGCCAAACAACCACGCCAGTGACCAGAACATACGCAGTGCCTAAAATCCGGAAGCAGAGTTTCGGGGTCTGCAATGAATGGAAGGTTTTCGACAAAATGTTAAAAGAACCAAAGGCTCAATTGTGAAAAGACTGAGCACTCTCCCAAGTAATTAATTGCAGTGACTCAAGATTCTCCTTGCTGGTGAGTGCCATCTACAGTCTGTTGAGCTTTTCAACTAATAATACATTGCATTGTGGTACATGCAGTTAATATGAGCATTTTCAGGAAATCGTAATACTTCACAAATACGGAAGTCTATCAAGAAACCAGGACCAGTTGAAGTCCTTATAAGGCACGGGGCCACTAGACAACCATCACCAGACAGTTGTAATTTTCTTAACACTGCGCTTTGTAACTCCACATGGTATCAGTAGGCAAACAATCCCCATTCTACGATTTATGTCTAAATTAATCTCAGATGAAATACCACTAAGCATGGTATATTGTAACATACGTTCAAGTGGTAGGTAATGCAACAACTATTTACACGTTGGCTTTCCATGAAATAGTCGCAGTCAATTAAAATCTCATTTTAGCCAATAATTCCTTACTGTGTGTAGAGGTTCATGATTACACTAAGATGTTCGAGCGAGCAATTTCAACCGAACACAAGACTTCTTTCCTTACAAGTTTAACAAATTCATGTTCCAACTATATATTTATGTACAAACTTTTAAAGTTCACGGTTCAGTGATGAAATTAAATGCCACGCAACGATCTTTCTGGATTTGAATTTAGTTTAAAAAAAGAAACATGCGCCATTTGTTCAAGTTTAAAAAAAATAACAACATACATGAAGCTATCAGCGTTGTATAGTCCTAACTGGACTTTTATTGCCACATAAATTTAAAATGAAAAGCAATACAGTTTTACAGAAGGGAGACGATTTAAAGCGCCATTAGTATGAAGTAGCAAACAAAAATAAACAGAAGTTCACTCGCAGTCACACATATCAGCAAACATAACACTATCCATGTAACGGGCGAAGTCATGCAAAGCGCTCGACAACTGCCCAGCGAGATCGCGCTGCGTAGGAAATAAAAAGAAAAAGTAGTCCAGAAGCCATGTGGAAAACATGGAGCCTCGTATGTTTTCAGTAGTTTACCGGTGCTCTTGAAGAGGGCTAAACGCCAGAAAAGGCATGACGTATGCATGACTTTAACAAATTAATTCAAGCAACTTTTAAAAGGCAAGCCCGGGTACCAGTGATAGTGATGGGAGAGCAGTGGGCGTGGTTAAAAGCCCACAGAAAGATTACAGCAGGGGCCAGAACACTTGCATGCACAATGCTAAAAATCAGAGGAGCAAATTCCGTGCAGTTCTGGTCTGCAAACCTCTTGACAGGAAGACATTCTGTGATTAGTGCACATAATACCTATTCTATTCAGGGAAAGGGAGTTAAGGGTTCGAAATTAGATTTGGATGCAAATGAATCACCAATTTAGTGGGAGTTTCGCTTTGTATTTATGGATACTTTGATATGGGCAGTGAAAATATATTTGGCAAATGACAATAAAGAGAGTGACCTGTTTGCCGCACAGTCTAGAGTGCTATGAATAGTCCAGCCTTGCAGTGAAACAACACCAGAACTCCCTTAACAAGCTGGAATTCCATTACAACATTACCAGCGATCCATAGTGTTGTGGAGTAAGGAATTGAAAAAATGACAAAACTCTGTTTGGCAAATAATATGAGCATTTATGAATCACAGTAGCACAGCTCAGTGACTGATTCAGCGCTCAACTTTGTCATCACGAACAACATCTTTTATAGTCCCAGAATGCCTTGAATGCGTCTTATCAATCATCCTGCATATTGATTTAAGGGCTTACTTGGTACATTGTTATCTCTACTTACGCTAGCACAAAGCAATATTTCTCTCTGGGAAAGCATGTAATGATACATTTACAGAAAAGCGAAGGTTACACATCTGTCGTTGATACAGTTGCTAATAATCACTGTGCTTTTGAACTCACGTTCTGAAGCCTATCAGTATGTCCTTCCTCAGCTAACTACACGCTTGGAAACATTTCTGTGCATCCTCCCTTGCACAGTGCTGTCCTTCAAGCCTCAAAGCTTATTGTGTTCCCTTTCCAAAACGTTCCCATGTGAACGTGGATCAGAATGCACGCCCTTCCTGTGAGTGTGTTATCAAGTTATGGCTCAAGCTTTCGTGTTGTGGCCTTCTACTTCCTGATGCATTACAAATAAATGTTTCTGCTCACCCCTGTCCTTGCACCCCCAGCATCCTCTCTATCCTTGGCTCTCTATTTGGACATCATGAACATTTTAGGCCTGTACTCTTCTCTAACCCGTTAGGATTCTGCAAATTTTCCTCCTAATTCATGCATTAGCAAAAGTGGGCCTTCTCCTTTTTCTATTTGTTCAGTAACATTACCCCCTTTAGTTGAACTTTCAACTACTTCCTCACCTTCCCTGCTACTTACGTTCATTAGTGTGTATATGTTGTCCTCGTCCTCCTGCACTTTCCTCACCGCTCTAATAGTGAACATCACACTCAACTTCTGGCTAACCCTCTTACAGAATCCTACCACTACCTGGAAGATACAGTACATCAAGAGCATTACCACAAGGATTGGGAATAACCCTTTAAACAGTCCTGACAACCAGGATGGCATCCATCCAAACCAACCTGAAAACCATTTGTCGGGGGCACCCCCTTCGTCTGCCATTTTATTCTGCACTTTATGTAGAGTCTGTATGGCCTCCGTTATTGTTCCGTTGTCTGCATTGTTTGCTGGCACGTATATACAGAAGGCAGTTCTGATTTTGGCACAAACCCCACCCTCCATGGCCGTCATCAAGTCTAGCACATACCTATGTTGCAAAGGAATCAGCCTCACAGCCTGCATTTCTTCTTTGACTGCATGGTAACATCTTCATTCGCATTGATGGTCTTCGTCAGTTCCCATTGGGTTATTGGCAGCCAGCGGGCAGTAGCCTTTGCTTGGGCAAATGGGAAGATACTTCCGAAGAACAACTGGGCATCATTGAACAACCTGTGCTCTTGCGGAACGTCTTTCTAGGTTGTAGTGCCCAAATAATCTGCAGATCTCTTCTTCCGATAATGGTGTAGCAAGGTAGTTGGACGGCTCATGAGATGGTCATGTAACTTTGAAATGTCCTCCCCTGGAATCACCAAGGAGGGGGTAACTTTGAAATGTCCTCCCCTGGAATCACCAAGGAGGGGGTGTGCCTAGTAACCAAAGAACAGAGACCTCTCCATCTGGGAGGAAGTTGCGTATACAGCCATTCTCTGCACTGTCAATAGTAGTCAATCAGACTGGAGGTGCCCCATTGCATGTCAGCATTATACTTTGTGGTGATGCAATTGATGTTCCTTCCCACCGGGACCGTTCAGTTCCCCCGAAACATAAAAAGAAAACAATTGGTGTTCTTCCTGCTCGAAGAGTGGATGGTGTTTCTACCTATGTTGGTCTAGATATATTTTCGTCCGATATAGCCTGACATTTTTGTTGCATGCTATTATCACTCTGATTCCCCATCCATAAGGAAAGAGCTCTACACACAAATGTTGCGCCATGATGCCACTGATCATAGACGTATACTGATACATTTACTCAAAGATATGGCCTTTCTTGACAATCATGGGGCATAGGTGTGGCTGAGTAGTTCTTACAGAAAAATGCAGATTGTGACATTCCCAGGAATCCCTGCTCTAATATTCTAGTTTTCCATTTCTTACTCTTATTCCTCATGACCCCTGTCTCAGCCGTTGTTTCTAACTTCACTATTAACTCTTTGCGGTCTGTCAGGACAGTCATTATATTGGCTAACTCCTCCTCATATTGTGTGGTGTTTACTAAGCACCCGCCCTGCTTTATCTGTAAGGGTTGCATCCGTGCTCGCATTCTACAAAGATACAGGTGTAATAAACATTGAGTAATATTCGGGGTACCTCTTTTGACGATTGCAACCTGTCTGTGTCACTAGCATGTGGAATCAGGGAACAAACAAAACATGACCTATTAGTAGTCTCCATGCCTATCTCTGTCATATGCTGGTACCACATATTATCTAATACCTAGCATGGATATTATGGGATCGATTTTCATATTTTTAAACTTCCCTCTGCAGGCGCTTAGAATACCGACATATTGCCATACATGGGCCAGAAAACCATTCAAATGCTATTGCGAACATAATAAGACATTAACAGAAGAACAAAATTGCAGTACATAACTATCTGATAGCAGTGTCGAATAGGAACTCCTCTGGCATCTTTAAAGGGGACGTTGTCCCTCATCTTTCTTTTTGCCCTCCTCTGAAAGCTCCTGTGAAGATGGCGATGTGTGACATGAAGCTGGGACCAATCGAATGTCTGACAGATGTATCCATGGCTTTCTGCCCTCCACTTTCACTGCTGTGGGGGTGCTCTGGATAACTAAGTAGGGGCCCTCAAACTTGCTGTCTCTCCCTCTTCGTACAAAATTGCGGATGTACCCTTGTTGGCCCATGGAAATTGGACTGGTCTGCTGGGCTGCAGTGGTGCACTTCTCCTGTTGTAACACCTGTTTAGAGAAGAACTTGGCAGACTTCAATAACTGAGATAAATAACAGTTCACCTCCTGTCCTAAAACTTCAGCTGTTTTTTGAGCATTTCTCTTTTGTCAAGCTATTATTAAGGGAGTCGGCATAGGATTCCCTGTCACTGTCTGGTGAGGGGTCAAGTGATAATCACTCCCTGGTTGATTTCTGAGGCCAAATAAAACTGGCGGAAGGCAATATAGCCAATTTCTCTGCAATGTGGCACATAGTTTACTGATTTAGTTTTTTAAAAGGCCGTTAAGGCGTTCCACTATACCATTACTTTGCGGGTGATAAACAGATGAAAATTTATGTTTTATTCCTACAGAGCTGCAAATGTGGTGAAACATTGCATTAACAAAGTGGGTGCCATTATCACAGTGGATCACTTCTGCGATTCCCAACCTAGGTATCACCTCTCGTATTAGAAAATTAGGTTCTGCTTTAGCATCATTATGCACACATGGTCCTGCCTCGATCCACCACAAGGAAGGGCAGACCACCACAATAAGGTATCTGTAATTGTTACATCTCTCAATCATGTCAACAAAATCTAAATGTACATTTTTAAATGGGCCTGTCGGACGAGGTATTGTTAAGGTAATTACTTTTTGTGTGGGTCTAGGGATGTATAGTTGGCATACTTCCTTTCTGCAATATACACAGTAATCATTTCAGATAATTGGGGAATGAACCAATCTGTCTGTAACGTAGCAAAAAGATATTCCTTGGCAGTGTGTGCAGGGAGATGTAGTTGCTTTAGGGCTGTATATAACAGGGCTTGTGGCATTACTGGTTTACCAGTGCTTTCTTGCCTATAGATGAAATTTGTTGGTGACTGTATACACCCTTGCTTTTCCCACAGATCCCTTTCATGAGGTGGTGCTTGTTCTTGCAATTCGCGTAAATGTAATTGTGTTGTCTCTGTATATGGGGGTGGTAATTGAGTAGCATTCGGTTGTCTGGTTGTCATTATCCCTAATGTGTGTTCATCTTGGTTTCTATAATTTGGAGATGTTTCAG
This sequence comes from Pleurodeles waltl, assembly GCF_031143425.1. NCBI lineage: Eukaryota > Metazoa > Chordata > Amphibia > Caudata > Salamandridae > Pleurodeles > Pleurodeles waltl. The sequence continues at coordinate 164,775,592 of NC_090443.1, read as the reverse complement.
CTGTTTTTATTGCTGCCCAGTCTGCCAAGGCATTACCCCTGGAGACAAGGTCTCACTGTTTGGTGTGTGCTGCACATTTTATAACTGCTACCTTAGATGGTAGAGCAAAAGCCTTTATCAATTTTGCCAATAAACCTTTATGCATTACAGGGGATCTATCAGATTTAAGTAATCACCTCCTTTTTCACCTGTATTTGCTAGAATGCACAGTGGTGGTGACATATGCTGAATCTGAATAAATGGTAACCTTCAGTCCTTCAGCTTGCTGCAACGCTTCAGTGATGGCCACTAATTCTGCAGCCTGTGCTGAGAAATGGGAAGGGAGTGGTATTTGACTTACTATCTGTAAGAGTGCCTAATCCCAGTCTCCTGATCTATGAAAGAGGACCCATCAACAAAGAGCTACATACTCTCAGGGATGGGGTCTTCTCCCACCGTACTCTCTTCTTCTGGTGTGTAATTGGCACAGTCATGTACTTGTTCATTGTCAGAAACTGGGTGTGCAAATAACGTTGCTGGATTAACTGTGTGACATCGAACCACTTGCAAGGATGGTATTGAAAGTATTACTTCATATCCAGATACCCTTTGAGTTGTAAGGGTGCTCTTGTATTTTTGCAAGATGGTGAATACCGCATGCTCTACATACAGTCTTAAAGGTGATCTCATCACTATGGTGGTGCTTTTCTGGACTGCAAAATCTGCTGTAGCCAGGGCTTGCTCACATGGAAAATGCCCTTTCATGACAGGATCTAGAAGCCCACTGTAGTAGGCAGTTGGATTGTGTCCTATGGATGTCTTTTGAGTTAGTATCGCTTTTATTGTCATTCCGTTATAATGACAGAAGAGGTAGAATGTTTTATTATAATCAGGTGTACCTAACACTGGGGCATTTGTGATTGCTCTCTTTAGCTCCAGGAAGGCTGACTCTCTTTCATCAGTCCAGTGGATTTTGTTTACATTTGTGCGGGACTCCTGTAAAACAGTTAGAAGTGGTGCGGTCAGAGTGGCGTAATCGAATACCCACTCACATAATTGCAGAGTCCTAAATACTTCTGCATTTGTTTTGTGGTTGTGGGCTTAGGCATGTTCCGGATGCTTTCTGCTGGGTTCGGTGTCACCCTCCTACAATCTTTAGATATTATCTGTCCCAAATAGTGGACCTGTGTCTGCACGTATTGCAATTTATTTTTGTCCACTTTGTAACTTTTTTCTGCAAGCATGCAGAGGAGACCAATGGTATCGTCTCTACATATGTCTTCAGTAGCACTACAAACCATGATATCATCCACATATTGTAAAAGAGTACTCTTGCATTTTATGTTTGCTAAATCCTTTTTCATTGTCCTATTAAAAATGCTCGGGGACTCACAGAAGCCTTGTGGGAGCCTTCTGTAGCAAAACTGCGTCTCTTTAAATGTAAATCCAATCAAATATTGACTGTCAGAATGCAATGGAATGCTGAAAAATGCATTTTTCAAATCAACCACGGAAAAATAAGTGGCATCTTTGGAAATGTTTGTCAGTATGACTGATGGGTCGGGTACCGCTGGAAATTCTGGTATTACTACATCGTTTAGGGAGTGTAAATCCTGAATTATCCTCCAAGTTACCCTCTTGGGCTTGCATATTGGAAAAAGCAGCGTATTGCACTGTGCTGACCTCTCATATATTACTCCCTGTTTAAGTAACGCTTGGATTGGAGGTAGGATACCTCCTTCTGCCTCTTTAAACAAGGGGTACTGCCGTATCCTGGGCAATATTGCTCCAGGTTTCAGTGTAATTTTCATAGGCTCAGCTCCTCATGACCTATGATGGACAGTATTCTGCTCGGTGGGACACTTGGTGTGTGGCATACCAATATCCCATCCTCCAGGAAGGAGATGGTCATGTTCAATTTGCTCATTAGGTCTCTCCCAAGAAGATTGACTGGTGACTCTGGGCAATATAATAGTGGCCCTTCAATTTGTGTATCTCCCACATTCATACTCACTGATTTGGTGAATGGAACCCTCCTCACAGCCCCATAAAACCCTTGTGTGTTCTCTGAGTTACATGAAAGTGGTAGGGTTCCTTCCTTTATACATGATTTGGTGGCTCAGTGTTGATTAAAAACCTGTAGGGACAACCTTCTATGGCTACCGTCACACTGGATTCCTCATCTGACCTGTGGGTTACCGATAGTATTGGGCACACAGTGGCCATTTGTGGGCTCTGTCATTGGGTATAATTGTGAGTTGGCGTTTCCCCGGATACTTCGGTACATAAAAGGGGTTGCCTCCTTGGACAGTTACCCCTCCCGCCTAAATCTGTGCTTGTCCTCCCATAGCGTTGCTGACACCTTGGGGCCTGCCCTGTGAAACTGGCACCTGTGGTGCAACTGTAGGAGGCTGGACTGGCTTGTAGTGAGTACCAAGGGGTACTTACACCTTGCACTGTAGTGTGATTAGTTTTACGTATCCTTTGCGCATTAGCTTCAGGCTTTAGGCCTTTGTGCACTTTGCCCTAGATGTGTTTTATTAATTTGCTGGCAGCTTAGAGCCTCTGTGCACTTTGCTCTAAATGCTTTTTATTAGGCTTCGTACTGTTATTTTTCAAATAGCCAGTTCTACGGTGTTGTTTTTTTATTCATATCACACTGTTTTGCCTACTTCAGCACTGGAGTTCTCCATAACATATTCACTCAAGGATACAGTCTGGTACATTGCCGATAGACGTGGTAGGAGTTTAGATTTGGCATTCCTGCGTAGGGACATTTTGTGATCACAATGACATGTTAGTTATAAAATCACTTCCTTGTCCCAATACACGCAGGAGGGAGATTCCGACCAGGGAACCACAACCAGACGCTGATTGCCTTGTTGCAGATGCTGAACCAGATCACAGGCCTTTGCTCAGGTATGAGGGCTGATGTCTCCCCAGTGATTCGGAAAGGCAAGCTAGAAGCTTAAGATGCTGTGCTCTAAATAGAACAAGCAGAGGGAGAGTAGAAACTGTTAGGCACTATGATAGATTTGTTCTTATGTTTTACTCTCCTGGTGACTATTTCAATCCTACTATGTTGTATTGTTCTGGTTATTGCGGCTCACGCCTTATTATCTAAAATACAGTCTTTTTATTAAAACATTATATAAAACTTATACTGTCTTTGTCATTTGTATATGAGATCATATTGTAAATGAGAGAGTTGGTTTGGATCTGAGTGACCACGACTTCCCTGAGAAGTTCCAAAGATGTCATGCGCTCGGCTGCCCAATCATTTCTTCCCCATGGGAGAAATGAGGCACTGCTAGTTAGCCGGAGCAAAAACCGGATTTAGGGTGACAGAGTTCTTTACAAGTGGGTCAGACTCAGTCCCCCACACCGTTATCGATCCTGCTGCCTAGAAATCCAGTAGTCTCATTTAGGATAATGAGAGCCCACGCGACATGGCGCCGCCAACGTTTGGTCTGGCTCTAATATTTAGGTCCGACTGACTCTCTCGGTCTCATATATATTTTGACTCCTCGGTTCCGTACGCGGAGACGTCCGTGGGGCTGAGGGTTTCCGCCACCACGGGATAGGTACATCCTATAGCTTAGTGGTTGGTTGTTCAAGCTTGAACTTTGAAAGGAAAAACCCTTATACGAATTTATTCGCCCGAATTTTTCGAGTAGATTTTGGACAATTGATCATACACACATACTGCGAGAGTTACAGACTGATCTCTTAGCAGTTAAACACTTACACACACGGGACAATAAGACACATTTAGTCATCAGGGTGATACCTGGGGCTGTTGGGTTTACGTATGTCACCTTTAATGAGGGTGAGACAGTCCCGATTGCATACAAGTCTCACTTGTATTCTGCTGCAGAACAACGATTTGCACAGACTGAGAAAATACTCACTGCAGTACAGATGGCTGTGATTAAAGAAAGTCCGCTTGCCCAGGGCCAACGCATCATTGTCGTTTCCCCGATTCCGGCCTTAGAGGCTGTTACAAAAGCGAGTGTTCCTAATTCGAAAGCTTTACACCCGCAATGGATACAATGGGCTACGTCTTTGACAGCCACTGATGTAGATTACATATTTGACCCTAAACTGCAGACTCAAGAATTTCTTCAATATGAAATGGAGTACCCAGTCCCTGCTGGCACATTGCCTATTGACCAATATCAGGTGGTCATGTATACCAATGGCTCTGCGCAACCAGCGGTTGGGACTAAACAACAGTATTCTGCTGCATGTGCGGTAGTGAACGGCACTATGGAGGGGGAAGTGTTCTGCCCCCGACATACTTATACTAAAACTTTGGGAGATTGCACGGCACAGCTGGCTTAGCTCAAAGCTCTATTGTTAGCGTTGGAACACGCGGATCCGGCGACTTTGACCTTGCTGGTCTGTGACTCCTACTACTGTGTTCAGTCTTTCAATGAATATCTGCACTATTGGAAGTTGAATGGGTTCAGAGATTCTAAAGGCAACACCATTAAACATAAATTGTTGTGGGGTAAGGTTGCGGATCTGAAAGAAACGCTTCTTAAGGTCCATGTTGTGCATACACTTAGACACCAGCGCGTTGGAATACATGTTGCTGGGAATACTTTGGCTGATGAAGCTGCAAAGTCGGCAGTGGCTGTCGCCACTGTGGCCGCAGTGAATCGTTCGAGTTCCAAACCAGACACAGAGATTTCGGCTGCCATAAAGGCTACGGCTGATGGCACGCCATTTCCTAAGGGATTTCCTTCTAAATATAGTTACTGCTTGAGTAGTGCGCTGAATGCTGTTGTTAATATTCCAGGCATTGGTATGCGTGAACTACCCAATAAAATTGAGAGACCTCGATTAATTTCTGCAGCACATGAGGGGGTGGCGTCTGCACATGCTGGTGTGGCTGCCACGATTTCACTTTTACAGGCTCGTTACTGGTGGCCTGGTCTCTATAATGAGACAAAGCAATATGTCCTTTGTTGTGAATTTTGTCAACAGATTAAAGCTTCGTCGGCTAGACGCCTGCAGCAGACGCCCCTTCTGATTTCAAATAAACCTTTACAGTGTGTGTACTTGGATCATTGTGTTCCACTGACACCAGATAGTGCATACAAATATATATTGGGTTGCTGTAGATTCGTGCTCCAGATTTGTGTGGGTATGGCCACAACGCTCGGCTGACGCTCAAACTGTTATTAAAGATTTGCGCATCTTTGTCGATACATTTGCAGTTGCGGCTTTTCATTCGGACCAGGGCCCTGCTTTTGCCTCTAAGGCATTCAGGGACACCATGGCTTCGTTGGGGGTCCAACTCCAATTCTCGTCTCCATTTCATCCCGAGGGAAATTCTGTTGTGGAGCGTTTAAATCGTGATTTAAAGCAATCCTTAACGGCCAGCGTTATAGGTACGGGTCGTAGTTGGCTAGCCCACCAGTATGGAGTACAGAGAGCACTTAATAACTTGCCTAGAAGGTCACTGGGGGGGTCGTACTTCATATGAGTGCCTGTTTGGAACACAAATGTATGTTCCTGATCTGGATGGTCCTGGTGTGGAGGCGACAGTTACGCCCTTTGACATAAATGATCGTGTCACTGTTTTGCAGGATTTACAACAATTCCGTGAGGATAACTCTTCTGCAAGTGCTGCCTCCTCAGGAATTAAGAATGAGCCAGTAACACCTACTGGTTGGATACCCAGGATTGGGGATCTAGTGCGTGAAAAGGTCGCAGTAAAGAAAGAATTTGGTCCTTCTTATCGAGCACCTGTCCCTGTGTTAGGGGTAAGCGGCACAAGAACTGTGGTTTTACCGCCGCTGCAAGGGGCCAAAGGAAATCGCTTTGTTTCCATTGATAATGTCAAGTTACAACATGTGGCCGATTCTGCACAGCAGACCAAGAGGGACACCCAGTAGTTCCGGAATCCCTCTCGCTACTGGGGAAGAAGTCCTGCTGCAGGTGATTTACACCGACGCTGTTTCCTCTCCGAGCTTGGGGAGGGTGGATGATGATCTTGCGATTGTTCCACAGACGACGATTAATTTGGAATCTTTTGATCAAGTTGCTGTACGTTCTACTGAGGTTTCTGAACATGTGGTTTATAGTGTGCCAAGGCGAGAGCCTCCATCTGCTTCTTTGTTCACAGTTGCACCTTTTGCAAGAACTGCCTCTGGCTGCTTCAACGACACTGATGATGCAGTGTCCAACTCCTCGTCCTCGATGTCTTCTGTCCGAGGTCCACGTAAGCTGCTGTGTTGGCTTAAACGCACGTATTTTGTTTTTCCTTGGAACTATTTGTGGCTTTTAATGGCTGTAATGACTCTTTTTTTGTGGTTGGGATTTGTGGTTACTTTTTTTCTGGTAATACATGGTCATTTTCTTCCTGATCGATCTGACATTGAGCACGTGGAGACCGTGTTAAAACCACATTTTTCGTCTCATATGGTTCGAAGAGACTTGTCCAATGTAAACATTTCTGCAATACCGATTCCGGATGGGATTGTGTGGGATAAAGTAATATTTGATATATATGGTCCCACTGAATTGATTCAAATACCGTATATGTCCTCAAGTTATCAATGAATTATATTGTTATACCAGGCATTGTTTCTGATGATTGAGATGTGAAGACAGTAGATTCTATGCTAACAGATTTGCAATATTATACTGTCTATGACAATGAAGATGCTTACCAATTTAGAGATAATCATGGTGACATGTTTTGCTACAACTATTATGGACACAACTTTATTCATAAAGCTAGTAGCCCTAAGTCCATATTTAATTATGTGCAATGGGAACATTGCTTGACTCCTCCACAAGGGAGTTCAAAAACGTATTATGATAAATTTGCATATTTTTCTGGGCATGATCAGCGAAATGCTAAGTCTTACTATTTTAAAGTTGCACCGCATTCTAATAAGTTAATTTTATTGACCGATACTAAATTACTGTATTCAAATTTGTTTGTATCTAAACTTTCGGCCGAGGGGTATGAATACTGGTTTAAGACTTTTGACTTGAAAAGTGTTTGGGGTACGAAAAATTGGCAGATGCAAAGGCAGGGATACATTATTTAGAGCATGTATTATCCCTGTGCAGATGATTTTCCTCAATGACACAGTACAACAGACTAGCTGTTTGGGCTTGGCGACAATTAGAGAGTTGAATTTGCCTAGTATACCTGTCCCTTCCAAATTAAACAACTGGCAGCACTATGTGAATGCTACTTTTAGTGAATTTACACATTGGGTCCAGAATGGTACGCTTAACACTTCATCGTTACATCCGGGCGGGTGGTTATTATGGCCTGTAGACACTAAAAAGTGTCATCAACGTTTTGTCACCTCTTCAGGGGCGTTCAGGACTAGTAGGGCAGACCCTCGTTACATTTCACCAGAACATGCTGATATTATAATTACATACAGCGTGGGGAAGCTTTGTCAGCAATGGTTAAAGTCATCCACGCTGGATGCAGTTAAGTCACATCTCACGTTACTGTCTAATGATATTGATTTACAAGAATTTTTTTCAGGTCCCAAGGTACCACGGAAGAAAAGATTTTTATACGAAGTTTATAATGAGATTTGGAAGCTTTCACAACAGGAGGCTGGCGCCCGGTTAAGGCAGATTGATCAGGAAAATCTGCTGCAGACTTTGTCTGTTGTTGATAATGGCATGCATACCCTTTCTGACCGTGTTTACACGATTGACAGCATTGTTTCCTCTACTATTGACATTATTAAATCGGACATGTCTTCTTTATATCATGGGCAAAGTCAGACGCGGTCCATCATGCAGCTGGGTTGGACTCTTCAGACCTTGAAGGCGGGTCGCGTTCCATGGCAGCACATTCGTGCCAGAGAGATCTTTATCTCCTTTAATTTGACTCGTCAACAACAGCTGATGGCTAAAAAGGAAGCGACGTATGTCATGTTGAATATTGAGAAATTGGAGAAACTGCCTTTCATGGTTGCTGAGATTCCGTCAGCTGAGTGGTTGATTCATGGGGTTATTAATCTGCCTATCTCCACTCTGCAATTTACTTCTTGTTTGAAGCACATTCCGGTGGGTAGATATGAACTATTGGGAGACAGTTACATACACGATGTGTGGGAGCTTCCCTTTCAATACAGATGTATTAATGGTTTGAGGGAGGTTTTTCTTAGCGATAGCGAATGCGAAGCTTCTGTCAGCCATTCCATGGTTTGTAAACAGCTGTCCTTGCACGGAGAGTGTAACGCTTCGATTGCTAACTTAGCTTGTTATCTGAAGGGAGTTCCAGTCCCGGTTATTAAAAACACTTTCCAGGTGCTTTCTAACGGCAGTTACATTGTTCTTAACAGCGAACGCTGCTGTGGCATGCGTGCCGGAATAGTTTACGTTGTCGTTGTCAACAAGCCCGTTACGTGCTGCGGGAATGTGTTGTTTCCCCCCACTCAAATTAGGGAGGTAGCGGACATCGGGCCTCATATTGCTACTTCCAAGGTTAATTTCGACAAGTTGAGTCGGCTAAAAGCTTTATTGTTTCAAAAGCATGTGGCCCTTACATCTGCTAGCGAGACCTACGCACTTCAGGTGGCAAGGTCATCGGCGGAGATACAGTCCCTTTTGAATACTAACTTTCCGAGTCACTTCAGTGAACTTGTGGGACGTATATTTAATGCATCCAGCACTGCTGGTATTGCACATATTTTCAAAGCCGTTGGTGTTGGTTTTGCTCACACCTTCTCTTCCATATTCGGTTTGATACCTTCGGCTATACACTCTATTTTCGAAAGCATTTTTGGGGGTTTCCCGATTACTTTGGCTTTGTTGGCCGGAGTTTTGCTATTGTTGCTATTTCTTCGCAATGGCTGTCCCGCCACGACGAGATCCAATATTGCTGCTCCCGTCAGCGCAGCTGTGTCGTGAACGCATGATGCAGCATTTTGGAGCAACACTCCTGGGACATTTGGAGTGTGACTGGTCTCTGTCATTCCGACCAGTTTTGGATTGTGTGCAACCCGTGTTTCGGTGCCTTTGGTGCTCGTTTGAACATGCATTGGCTTTCTGTCTCTCACTGCAGCGCCATCCAGTGGTCGAAACTGATCTGTTGATGTTCCCGATTAGGGCTCATTCCCAGACTTGTGCACTACACAGGCAGGGTCCCAGTGACACATACAACTAAAACAACATATATACAGTGAAATATGGGGGTAACATGCCAGGCAAGATGGTACTTTCCTACACAACCCCCCCCCCACCAAACGAAGGACAATAAGACTAGCCATGACCTGATGAGTCTTCATTGTCTAAGTGGAAATATCTGGAGAGTCCATCTGCATTGGAGTGGGTACTCCCAGGTCTATGTTCCACTGTATAGTCCATTCCCTGTAGGGATATGGACCACCTCAACAATTTAGGGTTTTCACCTTTCATTTGTTTTAGCCAAAGTAGAGGTTTGTGGTCTGGCTGAACAATGAAGTGAGTGCCAAACAGGTATGGCCTCAACTTCTTCAGTGCCCAGACCACAGCAAAGGCCTCCCTCTCTATGGCAGACCAACGCTTTTCTCTAGGGGTCAACCTCCTGCTGATAAAAGCAACAGGTTGATTCTGGCCCTCAGAATTAAGTTGTGATAAGACTGCCCCTACCCCTAATTCAGATGCATCAGTTTGGACAATGAATTTTTTGGAGTAACAGGGGCTTTTCAGGACAGGTGCAGAGCACATGGCCTGCTTCAGCTCCTCAAAAGCTTTCTGACAGTTTGCTGTCCATAATACCTTTTTAGGCATTTTCTTAGATGTGAGGTCATTAGGAGGGGCTGCAATGGAGCCATAGTTCTTTATGAACCTCCTGTAGTACCCAGTGAGGCCTAAAAAGGCTCTCACCTGAGTCTGAGTTGTAGGGGGAACCCAATCTATAATAGTTTGGATTTTCCCCTGAAGTGGTGCAATCTGTTCTCCACCTACCAGGTGTCCCAGATAAACCACTTTCCCCTGCCCTATCTGGCACTTTGAAGCCTTGATAGTGAGGCCTGCCTTTTGCAGGGCCTCCAAAACTTTCCATAGGTGGACCAGGTGATCATCCCAGCTGGAGCTAAAGACAGCTATATCATCTAGTTATGCTGCACTAAAAGCTTCCAGCCCTTGCAGGACTGTGTTCACCAACCTTTGAAAAGTGGCAGGTGCATTTTTCAATCCAAAAGGCATTACTGTGAATTGGTAGTGCCCTCTAATGGTTGAAAATGCAGTTTTTGCTTTTGCATCCTCTGATAACTTGATCTGCCAATACTCTGCAGTCAAATCAAAGGTGCTTAGATACTTGGAAGATGCCAGTGTATCTATTAGCTCATCTGCCCTGGGTATAGGGTGAGCATCAGTTTTAGTTACCTGGTTGAGACCTCTGTAGTCAACACAAAATCTCATTTCCCTTTTCCCATCTTTGGAATGAGGCTTTGGTACAAGTACCACAGGAGAGGCCCATGGACTTTCAGAGTGCTCAACCACTCCCAGTTCAAGCATTTTCTGCACCTCTTGTTTTATGCAGTCTCTGACATGGTCAGGCTGCCTATAGATCTTACTTTTGACAGGCAAGCTGTCTCCAGTATCTATAGTGTGCTAACACCAAGAAGTGGTGCCTGGCACAGTAGAAAAGAGTTCAGAAAACTGACCCAGGAGATTTATGCAGTGGTCTTTCTGCTCAGCAGTAAGACAATCTGCCAGTACCACACCTTCCACTAGAGCATCTTGTTCTGTGGAAGAGAAGAGATCAGGGTGAGGGTCACTCTCTTCTTCCTGTCCTTTATCTGTTGCCATGAGCAGGGTGAGATCAGCCCTGTCATAGTAGGGTTTCAGGCAATTGACATGGAGCACCCTAAGGGGACTCCTGGCAGTGCCTAAGTCAACCAAGTAGGTGACTTCTCCCTTCTTTTCAACAATTATGTGGGGTCCACTCCATTTGTCTTGGAGTGCTCTTGGGGCCACAGGCTCCAAGACCCACACTTTCTGCCCTGGTTGGTACTGAATCAGAACAGCCTTCTGGTCATGCCATTGCTTTTGGAGCTCTTGGCTGGCCTGAAGGTTTTTACTGGCCTTTTTCATGTACTCAGCCATTCTAGATCTTAGGCCAAGTACATAGTCCACTATGTCTTGCTTAGGAGCTTTTAAAGGTTGTTCCCAACCCTCCTTCACAAGTGTTAGAGGACCTCTCACAGGGTGTCCAAAAAGGAGTTCAAAGGGGCTGAAGCCCACTCCTTTTTGGGGTACCTCCCTGTAAGCAAAAAGGAGGCAAGATAACAGGACATCCCATCTCCTGCGGAGTTTTTCAGGGAGTCCCATTATCATTCCTTTGAGAGTTTTATTAAACCTCTCAACCAGTCCATTTGTTTGTGGATGATAGGGTGTGGTGAACTTGTATGTAACACCACATTCCTTCCACATGGCCTTTAAGTAAGCAGACATGAAATTGCTTCCCCTGTCTGATACCACCTCTTTTGGGAAGCCCACCCTGGAAAAGATTCCCAAGAGGGCCTTTGCCACTGCAGGAGCTGTAGTGGTCCTTAGAGGAATTGCTTCTGGATATCTGGTGGCATGGTCCACTACCACCAAGATAAACCTATTGCCTGAAGCAGTAGGAGGGTCAAGGGGGCCAACTATGTCAACCCCTACCCTTTCAAAGGGAACCCCAACCACAGGTAGTGGAATAAGGGGTGCCTTTGGAGTGCCACCTGTCTTGCCACTGGCTTGACAGGTTTCACAGGACTTACAAAATTCCTTTGTGTCCTCTGACATTCTAGGCCAATGAAACAAGGGGACAAGCCTGTCCCAAGTTTTCATTTGCCCCAAATGTCCAGCTAGGGGAATATCGTGGGCTAAAGTTAGGAGGAACTTTCTGTATTGCTGAGGAATCACCAATCTCCTGGCAGCTCCAGCTTTTGGATCCCTTGCCTCAGTATACAAGAGGTTGTCCTCCCAGTAAACTCTGTGAGAGTCACTGACATCCCCATTTGCTTGTTTGACACCTTGCTGTCTTAGACCCTCTAGTGTGGGACAGGTATGCTGTGCCACACTCAGCTCCTCCCTGGCAGGCCCCCCTTCACCCAAAAGCTCAGCAGTGTCTGCCTCCAGCTCCTCTGGTGTAGGTTCTGCACAGGGTGGAAATTCTTCTTCCTCAGAAGTTGAATCCACTGTAGAGGGAGGGATAGTAGGTAGTGTTTTGCCTTTACTAACCCTAGGTTTAGGGAGCACTTGGTCCATTCTTCCAGGATCCAAATCACCCTGTCCTTTTTGCTTTTTGGCCTGAGCCCTCGTTAAAGCAAAAATATGCCCTGGAATGCCCAGCATTACTGCATGAGCATCCAACTCCACTTCTGCCCAAGCTGATGTCTCTAAATGGTTCCCTAGTAGACAGTCTACAGGTAAATCTGAGGCAACCACAACTTTCTTTGGACCAGTAATCCCCCCCCCCCCCAGTTGAGATTCACAACAGCCATGTGGTGGCTAAGAGTGTTGTTATGAGCATCAGTCACTTGGTACTGGTGACCAAGTAGGTGTTGTTCAGGGTGGACCAGTTTCTCTATTACCATTGTAACACTGGCACCTGTGTCCCTGTAGGCCTGAACCTCAACACCATTTATTAGGGGAAGTTGCTTGTACTTCTCCATGTTAAGGGGACAAGCAACCAAGGTTTCCAAATCAATGGCACCTTCAGAGACTAACACAGCCTCTGTAGTCTCCCTAACAAGACCAACCCCAACTAAATTACCAAAGGTGAGCCCAGCTACTCCCTTGGATTGGCTATTAGTAGGTTGGCTCCCACCACCACTGCTATTACTAGGGGCACTAGGTGTAGCAGCAGGGGTTGTAGTGGTAGGAGGCTTGGTGCTTTTCTTTGGGCAACTGGGATCAGTTGTCCAATGGCCTTTTATTTTACATAAATAGCACCATGGTTTCTTTTCTTTGTTTTGATTTGAAGAGGATTTGGGCCCACCACCCCCACGAGAGTGTTTTTGTGGGCCTGATGAAGACTCATTTTTAGATTTGTCCCCACCCTTCTCAGAAGACTTACCATCCTTCTTCTTGCCATCCTTGTCACCCCCTGTATGAACTTTTCTGTTCACCCTTGTTCTGACCCATTTGTCGGCCTTCTTTCCCAATTCTTGGGAAGAGGTCAGATCAGAGTCTACCAGGTACTGGTGTAACAAATCAGACACACAGTTATTAAGAATATGCTCTCTCAGGATTAAGTTATACAGGCTTTCATAGTCAGAAACTTTACTGCCATGTAACCACCCCTCCATGGCCTTCGCTGAATGGTCAACAAAGTCTACCCAGTCTTGTGAAGACTCCTTTTTGGTTTCTCTGAACTTGATCCTGTACTGTTCAGTGGTTAAGCCATAACCATCTAGGAGTGCATTCTTAAGAACTGTAAAATTATTGGCATCACTTTCTTTAACAGTAAGGAGCCTATCCCTACCCTTTCCACTGAAAGATAGCCATAGGATAGCAGCCCACTGCCTTTGAGGGACTTCCTGTACAACACAGGCCCTCTCAAGTGCAGCAAACCACTTGTTACTGTCATCCCCCTCCTTGTAAGGGGGAGCTATCTTGTGCAGATTCCTAGACTCATGCCCTTTTACAGGATGACTATTTGGAATACTGCTGCTGCCACCATGGGGTCCAAACCCCAACCTCTGTCTTTCTTTTTCTAAGTCAAATGCTTCCCTGTCTAGATCCAGCTGTTGCTTTTAAAGCTTCAGCCTGGACTCTTCCACTCTCAATCTATTGAGTTCCCTTTCTAACATTCTGTCTTCAGGGAGGGTGGGTTGGGCATGCCTTGACACAGAAGAATGGTGTGAATGAACAGAGGGAGACCTGTCCCTAACAGATGGCACTCTAACAGCCTGGCCTACAGAAGTCACACTCCTACTGTGATGGGAAGTAACACTCTTACTGTGATGAGAAGTCACATTAGCACCAGCTATGCTAGGTGGCCTGCTAAGGGGCAGGTTGGGAAGGTTCCCTTCTAACTCTTTTACTAGGGGTGCCCCAGAATCAGAGTGGGAGCCATCAGCTAATCTCTCACCAGAAGTGCCAATTAAGGTCTTATCTTGTTCAACGAGCATGTTAACTAATAGTTCTCTAGAGGGATTCTTCCCTACCCCTAAACCTCTTTCAACGCAGAGACTCCTTGCTGCTTTCCAGCTAAGGTGGTCATAAGCAGTCTTGGACAGATCCAGAGTTTGACCTGTACCAGACATAATAGAAAAGGTTTAAGGGACAGAAAAAGAAAGAAAAAGTTTTCAGAACTTTTTAAAAGACTGAAAAAAACTTTTAAAACTTTTAAAGAACTTTTTGAAAGTTTTAGAGGTACTTTTCAGCACTTAGCAAAAGAGTAAGAGAAGAAAAGCAAAACTTTTTGGTTAGGTGTACATACACTGAACTTGTTTTGTATATTTTTCTCTTATGGAAAGTACAATATGACAAAGTGGTAAGTAGTTGCAAGTACTGATCCCACCGCTGCACAACCAATGTAGGAGGCTGGACTGGCTTGTAGTGAGTACCAAGGGGTACTTACACCTTGCACCAGGCCCAGGTATCCCTTATTAGTGTAGAGGGGTGTCTAGCAGCTTAGGCTGATAGAAAAGGTAGCTTAGCAGAGCAGCTTAGGCTGAACTAGGAGACGAGTGAAGCTCCTACAGTACCACTAGTGTCATATGCACAATATCATAAGAAAACACAATACACAGATATACTAAAAATAAAGGTACTTTATTTTTATGACAATATGCCAAAAGTATCTCATTGAGTACCCTCAGTATGAGGATAGCAAATATACACAAGATATATGTACACAATACCAAAATATGCAGTAATAGCAATAGAAAACAGTGCAAGCAATGTATAGTCACAATAGAATGCAATGGGGGCACATAGGGATAGGGGCAACACAAACCATATACTCTAGAAGTGGAATGCGAACCACAAATGGACCCCAAACCTATGTGACCTTGTAGAGGGTCACTGGGACTGTAAGAAAACAGTGAGGGTTAGAAAAATAGCCCACCCCAAGACCCTGAAAAGTGGGTGCAAAGTGCACCTAAGTTCACCAAAGAGCACAGAAGTCGTGATAGGGGAATTCTGCAAGGAAGACCAACACCAGCAATGCAACAACAATGGATTTTCTGACGAGAGTACCTGTGGAACAAGGGGACCAAGTCCAAGAGTCACAATCAAGTCGGGAGTGGGCAGATGCCCAGGAAATGCCAGCTGTGGGTGCAAACAAGCTGCCACCGGATGGTAGAAGCTGTGGATTCTGCAAGAACGACAAGGGCTAGAAACTTCCCCTTTGGAGGATGGATGTCCCACGTCGTGAAGAGTCGTGCAAAGGTGTTTCCGTGCAGAAAGACCGCAAACAAGCCTTGCTAGCTGCAAGGGTCACGGTTAGGGTTTTTGGATGCTGCTGTGGCCCAGGAGGGACCAGGATGTCGCCAATTGCGTGAGGAGACAGAGGGGGCGTTCAGCAAGACAAAGAGCCCACTCAGAGTCAAGCGGCACCCGCAGAAGTGCTGGAACAGGCACTACGAAGTGGAGTGAACCGGAGCTCACCCGAAGTCACAAAGGAGGGTCCCACGAAGCCGGAGGACAACTCAGGAGGTCGTGCACTGCAGGTTAGAGTGCCGGGGACCCAGGCTTGGCTGTGCACAAAGGAAATCCTGGAAGAGTGCACAGGAGCCGGAGCAGCTGCAAAACACGCGGTTCCCAGCAATGCAGTCTAGCGTTGGGAGGCAAAGACTTACCTCCACCAAACATGGACTGAAGAGTCACTGGACTGTGGGAGTCACTTGGACAGAGTTGCTGAGTTCAAGGTACCTCGCTCGTCGTGCTGAGAGGAGACCCAGAGGACCGGTGATGCAGTTCTTTGGTGCCTGCGGTTGCAGGGGGAAGATTCCGTCGACCCACAGGAGATTTCTTCGAAGCTTCTAGTGCAGAGAGGAAGCAGACTACCCCCACAGCATGCACCACCAGGAAAACAGTCGAGAAGGCGGCCACTCAGAGCAGTCCAGTGTGCCAGCAGCACCTCTGTTTCCAAGATGGCAGAGGTCTGGAGCACACTGGACGAGCTCGGGACACCTCCCACAGGAAGTGCAGGTCAGGGGAGTGGTCACTCCCCTTTCCTTTGTCCAGTTTAGCGCCAGAGCAGGGCCGGGGGATCCCTGAACCGGTGCAGACTGGCTTATGCAGAGATGGGCACCATCTGTGCCCATCAAAGCATTTCCAGAGGCTGGGGGAGGCTACTCCTCCCCAGCCCTGACACCTTTTTCCAAAGGGAGAGGGTGTAACACCCTCTCTCTGAGGAAGTCCTTTGTTCTGCCTTCCTGGGCCAAGCCTGGCTGGACCCCAGGAGGGCAGTAGCAGGCCTGTGTAAGAATTGTCAGAGCTCCCTATGGGTGGCACAAGAAAAGCTGCAGCCATAGGGATCTCCTGGAACCCCAATACCCTGGGTACCTCAGTACCATATACTAGGGAATTATAAGGGTGTTCCAGTATGCCAATGTAAATTGGTGAAATTGGTCACTAGCCTGTTAGTGACAATTTGGAAAGAAATGAGAGAGCATAACCACTGAGGTTCTGAACAGCAGAGCCTCAGTGAGACAGTTAGTCATAACACAGGTAATACATACAGGGCACACTTATGAGCACTGGGGCCCTGGCTGGCAGGGTCCCAGTGACACATACAACTAAAACAACATATATACAGTGAAATATGGGGGTAACATGCCAGGCAAGATGGTACTTTCCTACAGCAACCCAATGGGCTTGAGGGCCCTGCGGGGGCTCCTGTAATGCTTGCTGCTGGGGTGCCCATTGCACATGTTGTGGTCTCACCTGCCCCTGCTTGCTAATCCAACCTTGTGCTCTCTCATAATTTTTCCTGGCCCTGCATTCCTTTCTTACAGCAATAATAACATTGTTGTCCTGCCCTATAGCTTCCTTGTCTTTTCCCTGTGTTGCCCTTGCTCTCCTAAAAAGCTTCCCTGCCCCTTTCTCGCATCACTTACTGGTTATCCTCCTGGCACCTGTACCTGCACTGGTGTTGCAACAGTTGTTGGCGGCGCAGTCACAAGTGCCCCTTCTGTACTCAGTTTCTTAAGTTTTTGTTGCACCAACTTAGCTGTGGCACTTTCTGCCTGTTCTATTCTTTCCTTGTCCTTTTCTTGTTTTCGCTTAAAATAATGTATTAGTTAGGCCTGTATTTCGGGCCATGGTTTAGCCTCTATTACCACCACTCCATCTAAGCTTGCTTGTATATCAGTGGGAAGGCCTCTCTTTAATACATTATAAAACAAAATTGCATTTCCTTCCGTGTTTTCCCAGTTACATCCTATTTACTGCACCCATTGTTCTTTCATTCTAGTAATGAATTCTGCAATATCCTCAGTAGGCTTTATACTTTCTGCCATAAGGGCTCCAATGTCTGGTCTATCTGGATACGTCCGCCGAAGTGCATGCCAAACATGTTGGCGGACGTTGTTAAAAGATGATCCATCAAACTGTGTATTTATCAATGTCACTTGAGGAAAGCCTGCTCTAACAAAAATAGGGGTGTACTTCGTCTCCCACTAATGAACTGAGCAAGCATTTAACATCACCTAAAGCGAGGTTGACTCCAGTAGTGTGTTTATTAAAGCATCCTATCCATTTTTCCGCACCTTCAGACAGCGGGGGCAGTGCCCTTTTTAAATTCTCTTTGTTAATCTGAGGCCATGGCACATATGTTGGTACCTGCCCTCCCTTAAAAATAAGGACAATTGAGTTAGTGGTCGAAGGCTCACTAACCTGAGGCTTAGCCTTGGATCTTGTCTAGTACCACATGTCACTTTAGTTGGTTAGTCTACAGCATACGGCTCCCAGACACTAAGGCATTCTTGCATGTAAGGGTAATTCCAACCTGGGCCACTCCGTCCCTGCCATATGCAATCTTCTGCAGTCGCTAAATCAAAGGGTTGAAAAGGCCCTTGTCAAGGCCATGGCTTTCTTCCTTCCTTTTTGGTCCACCTCGCCAATTCATCTGAGAAGGGTTGACGATAATAGCTCCCTTCCTTTTGCTCTTTTCTCTCTATGGGTGTCAAATCTGACCTTGTTTTTAGAATTGACCTCCTTTTTGTATCTGTGGTACTTCTTGCTGTCATTAATAACTCTCGTGTAGGGCAAAAATTATATTGCCTTCTGTTAACCCCTTGTTTGTGCGCACTTCTATTAAGCCCATTGTCTCAGTCCTCATCACCTTCTCCCCTGGTGCACACTGTTAGCCATCCGAGGGCTCCTCATATTGCAACGTCTGTATGTCTCTTCCATTCCTCTTCCTCTTCTATCCATTCCTCTGCTGCCTCTCTCAGAGTGTCTGCAGATGTGTCTCCAAGCCTAGGAGTGACATGCCCTATAGTCCATTGCCCCCGGAGGGGGTGGGGCTGTTAGACCGCTGTGCCTGCCTCACCGTATGCTGCAACGCACTTATTAGCCTGTCTCTACCACGCTGTTCTGGGTCAGCTTGAGGAGTGAATGGGAAGGGAGCGGGGTGGCCTCCGCTCCCTGCACCTCTAACCTCTCCTCCTTAGGCTCAACCCAAATTGGAACCTGGTACCCTGCAGCTGGCAGGATAGGGTAGAGACCATAAGGTAGGGGTTCCCCTTGAGACTTTCCTGGGGGTTCTGATTGTGTTTGCGCCACTAACTCTTCGGGCACGGTTGACTTCACATTTGTCTTCTCATGACAGAATACCCACCATAGTGACAGAATAGATTCCCTTTTCTGTCTCTTCTTTTTCTTATAAGTTGAGTGAATGAGTCAATATGTGTTCAGCTATGTCCTCGTCAAATGTTCCTTCCTTTGGCCATGATTTGGCGTGATCCTCAGTGCCTTTATGCCACTGCTTACAATATTTTAGTATTCTCTTTTTATCTAAAGGGAAGGTTTTTACCATATGGTCCAGAGGGGTGTCCATGGTCCCCACAGGACGTGTGTTTCCTATGCATACCTCTTGCAGTCTGACCGCTGCACTATGTATCCCTTTTCGGTCCTTGTCTCCCTTCTTAATGTGTATTTGCCTTTACCACTGTTGCTGACCTATAGCAGTGATATGCAGGGACAATCTCACTCAGTATTGCCTGACTTCACATATATTGTTGTGAGACCAAATTGGTGAACGTCAGCCATACTTATCGTTAATCTGCACAACACTTTTTCTACGGTGATATCTGGGGCGGGTGATTTTGTGGGGGGTCTGAGTGGATTAGTACCTGACACAATGCTTGTTATAACATTGTCTTGTATGTAGATAACTACTTGTGGTGCTCGGGATGTGTTGAGCCATTCATTGTTCAAGGGTGTGAAATTACAAATATCTGTGAGAAATGCATCAAGAAGAGCCTCTAATAAAAGGGGTGACTGTGTTATTATTTCAAACTGCAGGGTTTTGCATGGACATGGGGGTTGCCCGTGAGCTCATTTAAATACTACTTATAACTCAATGGTATCTGTTTCCTGCCACAGAGAATCATCAACCTCACTCATAGGGATTTATTATCAATCTTCACTTACTTTGGGATGTTTTATTTTGGCACCCTGTGTTTTTATCTACACTAATTATTCCTCACTTACGGGACACTTGAGGGGTGTCTTTTGGGATGTCAAAAATATGGCAGAGATCTCGCACCCTCTCCTCCTCACTTATATATGTCTGTGTGACAACTGGTAGGGAATCCTGCCATTTCTCTATAACTTGAGCCTTATGAATATAAAACACTGTACTTTTTTTGTCCTCCTTCTCACTCATTACTCATAAAATGCATCCACTTGTTACTGTTGCGTTTTTCAGGTTTGCAACCAAGGGTCTGACCGTGCTCAGGGCAAAGCCAACTGACTCTAACCATCTGGTTGTCCCCTTACCTAAACGTCACACTCCCCACTGATGTCTCATCCTCGGTCGCTATCCCTCAAAGATGCCTTCCAGATGTGTTCAATCTGGGAATTTGGTGAGCGGGGTGTCTGACTCATTCAGAGCAAGGTCTGCTGGCGCCGGTAAAGTGAGTCAAGTGACCATCTCTTACCATGTCAGACGTTTTACCACTTATTACCCGGTCCACCTCACTACTTCTACTCTGACCCTCCGGATCTAACCGAGATACCTGCTGGGCATTACCAAATGAATGTCCCTTCCAGGGGCTGCCCCCCTGTGTAATGCACTGCTACCTGTCGTCCCTTCCTCTTATCACAAAAGGGTATTCGTACTAGCTAGTCTTCTGGTCTGACCGGGAAATCACAATTCATTTGTAGCATAACAACATAACATTGCATTTAAACCCACTAGCTTGTCTTCTGGTCTGACCGGGAAAGCACAATTCATTTGTGGCATAACAACATAATATTGCATTTAAACCCCACATAAATCATGCATGCATTCCCTCATATTATAGTTGGCAAAAAGAATCAAGCAATTAAAAAAAATAAGGTACGAAGCCCAACCTCTCCTCACCTTTTAGGACAGCAACATCTGGAACCCCGACTACCTGTTTGAATAAGCAGGTGTATGCTCACCTGATTTCCACGCAGTGTTGTATTCAAGCAGCGCAAGCGTGCCTCCTTCAGCCGCAGTCTGGGGGAGGGAAGACGGCTCCTGGCTGGCTTGCCAAATATTGTGTAGTCAGGAAATTAAAAAACGACACAACTCTGTTTGGCAAATAATATGAGCATTTATGAATCACGGCCAGGAGGGCAGCAGAGCTCAGCGACTGATACCGCACTCAACTTTGTCATCACGAACAACATCTTTTATAGTCTCTGAAAGCATTGAATGTGTCTTATCACTCGTCATGCATATTAATTTAAGCGCTTACTTGGTACATTGTTATCTCTACTTACATTAGCACAAACCAATATTTCTCCTTGGGAAAGCATCTAATTATGCATTTACAGGAAAGCAAAGGTTACACATCTGCCATAGATACATTTGATAATAATCACAGTGCTTTTGATCTCATGTTCTGAAGCCTAAGGTAGTGTGAGTTTATTGAGTCATGAAGTCAATTATGACCTCTGTTTTGGTTCAAACAAATGCCAAAATGCTATCAAAGCTAATTCTAAGGCTTCAGTTTCTAAGACCATTTTCTAAAATAATGGATTTTCCTAAACTGGCCCACATAAATTCCCTGTGACATTAGCCAATGTGCTGCCAAACCAAGCTGCCTTATTATCACCTCCTTTCTTTAATTTTTTTTATTTTTTATTTAGTAATCTGAAAGAAAAAATCCATAGTTATGATCCAAACACCTATCATGATTCAAGAATTCATGCCGTCCATGCAAATTTATATACAGCCAGCTGAAAACGTAAGGATACTCAATAAGACAAAATCCATAATTATAATGCAAACATCAATCATGATTTAAGAGTTCATACCCTCCATGCAAAATTATAATTTTTTAAACATCTGTCAAAATGCTTAAAACTACAAAGACACAAAATATCATAAAATGCAAGACTTCGCTAATACCCCAACCTAGGGAGCCATGCAGCAAAGCTGATGTGGTGTGGGAAACTTGCAAGACCTCCCATGATAACTCAATTGATCGAGTCATGCCATATCTCCCCATATTTTTTTAGGGCACCTTTCATTTGAGCATAAAGCTTTTCAAGGTGTTGCACCCACCTCATCTTCCCCCAACGTTGCTCAAAAGTAGGTACGTCTTGAGATCTCCACTTGTGCAATATTAGCGATTTGGCTACCAGTGTAGCAATAAAAAATTGTTGTTGCCATACTGTAAATTGCATAAACATGGGGCACATAACAAACAACACTTAACGGATCTGGAGTTGTCCAGCTGAGAAAATTTTATTAACTTAACTAGTTCTGTAACATCACAACTCTGTTAATGGATCTAGAGGAAAATACAAGTATGGGGGATACATTTGAATAATTGGTGGTGAGCTGTTCCCAAGATTTCACTGACTCATTCAAGATAAAATCCTGTAGCCTGCAAACCCCTGCCCTTTCCCATGCCTTTATGGCTAAGATCTCTTATTACAATCTCAGCTGTGGGCAGCCCCTCAACCAAACATGGAGATGAAACCCAGGAATCAGAAGTTTTACATATCTAAAGACCATGATATAAGGTATCTTTTATCTTGTGCATTTTAGGTAGTCTTGGTATTTTTAGAAAGACCGGAAGCCAGATATCAACCTTGTGACGTATCTGCTGGAACTAAAAATAATCTGACTAGTTGCTCATATCTGCCATGCGCACCAGCCAATCAAGGAATGCTGCATGGTAATAATTCTTCTAGTGCACAAGTGCTAAACCTCCATCTTCATTATTCAACTGTAAAGTTGTCAAATGGGTATAGGGTTTCTTCCCCTGCCATAAAATGTGGCGAAGTATGGAATCAATAGCCTCATCATGATGTTTGCAAAGGTAAAAACCAACAACTGAAGATTTGCCATCTCTTATTAAAGTAAGAGGCAGGGAGTGCCACAGATGAAGTAACCCACCTAGCCAGTCGCAGCTGTGCGGTTTTATTGGCGAGAGTGGACACTACCGCTGTTCACTTGACACTAGCAATGCTCCCATCTTAAAAGCCTAGTTGTATGCACCATTACCTCTTGTATTTTAGTGTAAATCAAACATGTTTTCTTTTTACTGTTGCAATCTTGTTCAATGGTGGTTTATTGCTGACTTGTTCTATTGCATTTTGTCATTACAGATTCGGAGACGTCGCCCAACTCCGGCAACTTTAGTGCTCACCAGCGACCAGTCCTCACCGGGTATGTTTCTCTACAAGCCAGCTTAATGCTGGAGCCAAACTAACTTTTGAACCCCGCAATAGTAGAAACAATGTAGCTTGCACATGTTCATTTTCTTTAGTGTGCATTTGTTTATTATGCTGTTTATTCCAAACGCAGTAGAAATTAATTAGAGCCTGATTTAACGAAAAGTGGCGCTGCACCATATTTTCTTGCACCGCCCAAGGAGCCCTCCAACGCCACCATGTGTACGCCGTATCTAAGATATAGCGCACCATGGCGGTAGTTAGGGGAACTAGCGTTACTATTTTTTACGCTAGTTTGGAGCTTTGCAGGATTAGTATTAAAATATTGATGCTAATCTTGCAAAGCCCATTGAGGGCCATTGTAGTCAATGGTGTGCCTCCATTTTAATGCCTGTTCTGATCAGGCGTTAAAAGTGCTAAAAAAGTGGTACAAAACAATTTCTTCTATTTTTTCGGGCCCCTTTTGAATACATTATGCCTTGTAAATTTGGCCCAGCGATTTTGACCTCGTTCGGCCATATCAGCTTTAAAAAATTACGCTAATGTGAATGTGGAGCAAAAGAGATATCAGTAGAAGAGGTTCAAGGAATTTCAGTGCCCCAGAGAAAAAATATTTTTGCCTTTACAATGTTTCCTTTTTTTGAGACAGCAACATGCAAGTCCTTCTCTATGACTTACCACCACCTAGTATTAACTCTCTATGACAGCGTGCTTGCCTTGCTTCATTGAAAGGATTGCCTATTCGGTGCCAATGGCACTTGCGATCCTCTGCCTGAACTGCTCCAGTGCGGCGCTTGTAATGTGTGTGCTCGTGGAAATAGGCATCACACTGCGTTCCCTGAGAGGCGGCATAACACATGAAGATGTGGGCAGACGCTGCACTACCAGGCTAGTTACAGGGCCTACCTTATCTCCTGCTCGCAATCTGAATTAGTGTTCAGCTCTTTTGTTACTCTAAACCTGTACGTTGTCTAAGACTGAGTTTTCTTTATTGTGACTTTGTACCTCTGTGTTTTACAAGCTGTTAAATTATTTAGCTTTGTCCCGTTTTTTGTGCACATATCATGCTGTGCTTATTTGTGGGTTGCATACTGATTGTATTTTCAGTAGCTCGCCCTGGAAATTGAATTACTATGTAACTGTGTATCCATAAGATGTGAGTGTTCATCTATCTTTGAGGTTTCATGGTTCATCCTAGTATTATGTTCAGTGACATGTTTGTTACTGGTTATTGTAAGCATGAAAGTGAGAATTTCTTTAATTCTGACAGTCTCTCAAACTCTTCTGTGTGGTTACAGCTGTTATTCATTTTCTTTCTGTACCTTTGCTGTTGTGTATCTTTGATTATTTTGTGCAATATACATTGGCTTACTCAGTGCAGCTGCACCGAGTTCCACTGGTTGCAGTTGCTGTGCCTACCCACGGTTAATCTCAGCATGTGAATGTGTATTTGGTTATTGTATTTAGGTTTGTGTATGTCTGTGTGCGTGTCTGTTTTTCTGTACAGTTTGTATACGTGTCTCTGGATCATCAGTTAGTTGTACACTGCATGTCTAGTCATTGTATGCACTTCAGAATCAGGCTGTTAGTGCAGTAATTGTATGGTTACTGGCTGTATTTGTATGTTATTGTATGGAGTTTATGCGAAAATGTTGTGTTGTTGGTTGAAATTTCAGTAATCTTGAAACATTCAATTTGAATTTGTGAAATAAATACGTGTGAAGAATGAATATTGTTAGCATTTTTATATTGTCTAAATTGGTAATAGCTCTCCGGTGTCCCTTTTTGACCCCCCTTTTTTATTATAGTGCTTCTGTTCTGTATCACCTTGCTAGTACAGAAAGAGAGAGAAAAACCAAGAGAATGGGTATAGGGATTTTTCTCGAGTTCCTGGGCCATCGGGGGTAACTATTTGCGTCAATCAGAACCATTTATCACTGGTGTCCCGAATCTTGACTTTACTATTAGATTCACGACTTAGAACCAAGGACATCACTTTAGCACCACTTGACCTTGAGGGTAGAGAAGCAGAGTAGACCCAAGCTTTCTCAGGAAGGTGGTATGGGTTAGAGACCAGGATCGCAGTGAGCTGCTAGTATGATTCAGTAACAATATGTCCAGTCTGTGCTTACTTATTTAAAAAGAAAAAGTACTATTTGGAGTGTGATAACTGTCATTCACTCCCCCTGCCTTTGCTTAATGCATAGAAGACATGGGCAGGGAGAATGATTAATGGGCTCACACAGCGAGGAAAAGTTCTCTAAGCACCAGTTCATTGGTTTTTAGTATTCCAGAAACAAATTGCTTGATTTGGGAATTTGTTTCTTGAATACAAAAACATTTCCCCAGTGCACACTTTAAACAGAGTGTCCACTCAACAAGCCTCATTACTGTTATAGGAGACAGCATGGCAGCAGCTTTCCTCACAGCAGTGAGATCACCACCAGGAAGGCAGACTCATAGAGATACATTGGCTTCAATGTTACCGTTATATCTGAATGATAACCACTCCCTTTCTAGCCTCTATTAGACCAAATAACTGACCATATATCAGCATCATGAAAAAAAGAATATAACACGTGGAAATGTTCACACTAGAGCACAACAAGCCTTCAGAAAGTGACAAGTGTTATGAAATGCGTGTTGGTATGCAAATGTTTGTCAAGTACACATCAAACACATAAATCTTTTGACGTGATCTAGACACGCAATAATACATGGAACAAGTCTCACAAGAAAATGTGATAAGAAGTTCATTTGAATATATTTACTGTGATTTGATGGTCTCCTTGGATATGATGCAGATGTGAAATAACACTTTGATTTAGAATTCAAACAAATGCACTTGATGTAATTTAAAAAAACAAGCAATTCTCCGAATAACACTACATGCATTAATTTAAGACGACAGTTTACTACATAAGGATATATTAAATATGTAAGGTGCCCCTAAATGTACTTATGAAGGAAACACGAACAAAACTGCCCTTTTACTGGAATCATATCAATGTCAACAATATCAACCAGTCCCTTACAGACTGACAAACTTAATGGTTGTCATATTTGTTAAAGAGAGCACACAAGACGTGCCTTTCTTGACCCTAAAGACCTACCGGGTCTCATTCCATGTCACGGAAGTACGTCCAGTGTGTGCAGAATCAGGGGTCAAAGAGCCCCAGCTTGCTATCCTGAGTTTGAGATAGTTAAACACACTCTTCAGAGCAATATAGGAATCTTTTCTCCATCCCAAAAACAGGTAAGCATGTAATATGTAATATATTTAGTTTTGTCATTGAACAGTTTTAATGACATCATAAACATCGAGCCTGAAGGCCAAGTGGTTTGTAAATGTCACCGGAATCTCAAATAGCAATTTAGGACCATATTACACTGTTTTGGATATGTACCTTTTACACTGCATGTTTGTTTTATGGTAGTTAGGTTGATAAAATTGTGTTTTCGAAAAAATAAATGTTGTTTAAAAATAGCGGAGTACTGCACTTTATTGTTTGGCTGTTTGCATTAAAAATAAATCAGATCGATACTGTTAGAAATGGGGTCTCTAGTTGGCAGAAGTATACACCTTTGTCCAAGTAGGGACCACAATCCTAGTCAGGGTAAGTTACAACACAATCCAAATTATCCTGTGCCCACCCTCTGGTAGCTTGGCACCGAGCAGTCAGGCTTAACTTAGAAGGCAATGTGTAAGGTATTTGTGCAATAAATCATACTTTAACACAGCGAAAACACCACGAAATACACCACACAGGTTTAGAAAAATAGATAATATTTATCTGAATAAAATGAGGTAAAAATGACAAAGATCTAATAAGCACAAGTTGAAATATCACTTTTAAGAGGTTTAAAAGAGTCTCAATCCTTAGAAACAAACATTTGTTTCTTTGTTACACACAGCACCTGAGATGCATCAAAAATAACGATGCGTGGAGACCGCAAAGAATGAGATGCATGGAAAAAAAAGGTGTTGTGTTGGATTTTCCGACGCAGCACATGCAATGTGTTGTTTCTTTCACCTCTACAAGGGGTTTGTGTCATTTTTCGGCGTGCAGTATTGGTTCCTCACTGCAATACGGGAATATTTCGATGACCAGGGATGATGCGTTGAAAATCCTTGATGCGCTGGAAGAAGGCACAGGCGTTGCGTGGTGTGGATTGAATTTTCCATAGCAAGATAGGCACTGCAGAAAATTTCCAGTCGGGAAGTCGAGGCTGCTTCATTCCGGTTGGCTGTGTGGCGTTTTATCAGCTGCAGTGCAGGTTTTGCCTTGATTTCTCTGGTGATTTTTGATGCACACCGAATTTCTTGAAGAGGTGAAGTCTTCGTTGGCACTGAGACTTTAGAAACAGGAGGCAAGCTCAATCCAAGCCCTTGGAGAGCACTTTTGGGGAAAACAGAGTCCTTCCACCAAAGTCAGAGGTCAGCAGAGCAACAGCAGGGCAGACGTCCTTTCCAGCAAAGCAGTCCAGATGGGTCCTTTGGGCAGCCAGGAAGCTCCTCTGACAGGGTGCAGTTGTAGGTCCAGAAGTGTCTGAGTTGGTGGGGTCAGAGACCCAGTTTATATACCCAAAATGCCTTTGACGTGGGGGAGACAAGTGCACAATTTCTCCTTTTAGCCCAGTCCTGCCTGTCAGGGCCCAGTGTGGGGTTATCAGTCTTTTGTGTGAGGGCAGGCCACTGGCCTTTGAAATGTGACAGGCCCTCCACCCTTCTAGCCCAGGTAGACCCATTCAGTATGCAGATGAATGCAGATGTGACTGAGTGTCATGTGTTTGTGGTTGTCTGGGTGAAATGCACAAGGGAGCTGTCACCCAGCACAGACCACACGTTGATTGAAGACAGGCTGTAAAGCACAGGTAGTGTTAAGTGCAGAGAAATGCTCACTTTCTAAAAGTGGCATTTCTAAAATAGTAATATTAAATCCAACCTCCCCAATATGCAAGATTTTCTATTACCATTAGTATTGCACTATAGATATGACCTGGTTATCCCTTTCAGACCATCTACTACTCAAAAAGTATTTGAAGGTAGTCTTAATGCTAGTCTATGAAAGAAGCAGGCCTCGCGGTTATGGGAAACAAATGTAGGAGTTTTTCACTACCAGAACATATAAAACACAAATGCACATGTCCTGCCTTTTACCTAGATAGGACCCTGCCCTATGGGTTACCTGGGGCCAACCTTAGGGGTGACTTATATGTAGAAAAAGGAGAGTTTAAGGTTTGCAACTACTTTTAAATGCAAAGTCGAGGTGGCTGTGAAACTGCACACCTAGGCCTTAGAATGGCAGGCCTGAGACATGGTTCAGGGGCTACTTATGTGGGTGGCACAATCAGTGCTGGAAGCCCTCTAGTTAATTTACAGGCCCTGGGCACATGTAGTGTACTTAACCAGGGGCTTATAAGTAAATCATATATGCCATTTGGGGATGAACCAATGTTACCATGTTTAAGGGAGAGAGCATATGCACTTTAGCACTGGTCAAGTGTGCAGAGTCCTGAAACCAGCAAAAACAGTGTCAGAAAAGTGAAGGGAGTCAGGCAAAAAGTTTGGGGATGACCATCCTAAGGCTGTCAGGACTAACAGATACCCAATTATTTAGTTAAAAATAAAGAATATTAGGAAAAACACCCTTTGTGTCGTTAAAATACATTATGGGGGTCATTACGACCCCGGCGGTCCCGAACTGCCACTCCGGCGGTGGCGGTAGTACTGCCAACAGGCTGGCGGTGTCTACCAGGCGTATTATGACCGTGGCGAACCGCCAGTACCGCCAGTCTACCGCCAGTCGGTCGTAATCCGCCAGGGCAACGCTGCCCTGGGGATTATGAGTCCCCATCCTCCAGCCTGTCCATGGCGGTAAACACTGACATGGAAAGGCTGGTGGGTGGGGGACTCGGGGTGCCCCTGGGGGCCCCTGCACTGTCCATGCACTTGGCATGAGCAGTGCAGGGGCCCCCTGGCACAGCCCCATCACGCATTTCACTGTCCGAATTACGAGCAGTGAAATGCGTGATGGGTGCTGTTGCACTCGCTGCACATCAACATTGCCAACGGCTCTATTACGAGCCGGCTTCAATGTTGATGTGGCTTTTCCGCTGGGCAAGCGGAAAATTCATAATAGGGCACCACGCATACAGCCAGCACTGGCGGTATTGTGGTGCCCACGGCTTCAGCGGTCTTTAGCAAAGACCACCGAAGTCGTAATGAGGGCCTATGTCTCTAGAAGGGATTGTTGAAGTTGTTATCATTGAGGTGTAGCTAACAGTGAATAGAATGTTATTAAAACAAAGGACAATAGTCAGTGGCAGTCGTATTATTCAACTTCGTGGCTGTGGCATTTACTGCATAATAATTAATGAATCACACTTGTCACATAAACCACTTCATAATTTGTAGATTAAAAAAAAGATTTCTAGCTAAATGGAGAAAAGTAATAATTATGAAGACTGAGCCGCATGGTATGTATTTTCGTCTTCCATAATTTAAATAATGCTGCCCCTTACTTTGGACCTCCATTGCTGCATAATGCTTATGACGCTGACAAGTCCATCTCTCTACAGCCTAGATTGGGATGGGGCGGCTCTTCCATTAGAACATCAGAACTTGTACACTCTGCAGTACAAGACTCCTGACTTTAGCATAAAAGAACCTAGCAATCAGTATAGGTTTATTTTCAATACATTTTGATCAAAACAAATAGTACATACCGCATTACAGTTATACTTCAAACAACATTACTTGTGTGTATATTATAAAAGTATAATCACCACCCTGTCACTACAAAAAGATAAACACGTTTTTACATCTTAAACAAACAAAATTAAAAGACGAGTAATTTCATCTTACCATCCTCAATAGTTACCATTGCCAGAGTGCTGTGTAGAGGAGGAAGCACTACAGTTGTATCTCAATAGTTTAGTTGAAGGATGATTAATATAATTCCTTGCATAACCCAGAAGCAGATGAGATAAGCCCCAAGATACAATCTGAATGCATAATGTAGTTGTAATGTGACAAAGTCCATGGTGGCTCAACTATGTCAGGGCGGCCTGATGAAGGAAGATGCATCATTTGGCTGTTATCATACAGAACTTGCTATTGGTCACCGAATTTACTTGAGGAGACAGGATGGAGTCCATGATCATTCCCAAATTCCTCACTTCCATTGAGGTTGGTGGTAGGGCCCGAATTACTGCATCCAGATAGTGGTTTGCTGATAATAATGATCAGAGAGAAAACACTTTATTAACATTAATAATTACATTCACTCTGGATTGTTGTTTTGGTAATTGTATTTAAGTGTACAAAGTTATGATTTCAACTTGTGGTTTGTTGCTCTTCAACCTTGACCAAGCCAATAAACGTACTTAATATGTTTGTTTGACCCCTTTAGGTTGTCGAATGTGATTATGTAACATCACCTATGATATTTTCTACCTGCCAGTGTAAATATTTGTAAATTAGTGTGTAGTATTTAGTAATGTGTGTGCAAATGTATTTCTCTTCTTTCTGAAGAAAAAATACTGACTGGAAAATCATTTATTGAGTGTTATTATTGTGTGCCGGTGAATTGTAATTATTAGTCCACAGCAACTCCCCTGATTAGGCCTTGGACTGCCCTGCCCCCAACCCTGAGAGAGTCAAGTGCTACAATGGGATGCTTGGTTGCCAGTAAGGGGAATTGTGGGCCTATGAGTTGCTCAGGCTGCACAACTAATAACCCATTGTCCTACAACCACCTTTGTAGTTTCATGAAATACCCAGTTTCTGAAATCTGATTGGTCCAGCTTCTATGTGCACCACCAGTGACAATGTTATGCACACTTTTGTTAGCTAATAAACATTCCTTCACCCTACTTGCAAACAACAGCTACTAGTCTTTTTAATTCTTCTCCTGCCTCTAGTCTACAGATGGTTGCTTTAAGAAAATCACCTATCGTACTGTGATGAAATATGGGGCTCCATCTATGTTCATTTCCTTGGGGTGTTGGGTGTCACATTCTATCAAATGTTTGAGCCACAACCTCTTAATTCTCACTTCATTCTTCTTTTCTTAAAGGTTGTTGTCTAATAATACACTCTTTAAAATATATTTCTCCCTGATATACTGTGGTAACAAGCGTTTACCAAGTAAACATAGCCTTCGGTGTAATATCAGCAAAGTTAGTCCAGTAGATCAGGTGTGCACTGCTGTGTGATCTACAGTCAAAATTCAGAAAGTCATGTGGGTCAACTCTTTTTTTTTCTTTTCTTTTGGGAGAAGTTCCTTTGAAACTATTCTGTACACTTCTGTAGGAATCCCATCATTACCTGCCACATTAGCATTAGACCATTGCTTCAATGCCTCAATAATATGTGGAGCTTCAATACTCCTTTTAAAAACATGTTTATGGCAATCTGACATTTGGGTAAACTGGATTAAATTGAAATAGCATTCAAGATCATCTTCTGGAATCCACTCAACGTTTTCATATATAGATTTATAGTGTGTGTGAAAAATATCTACTATTTCCCTCTTATCCATCACCTTGTTTCCAGATAGGTGTTTCTGACTTTGCTAATTACTTGCTTACTCTTTTGCTTCTTAGCTGTCCATGACAAGAATTTCCCAACCTGCTGGCTCTCTTCATAGAGCTTCTGCTGGCATGCTCTACCCTCAGTGATTTCCTCAATGAGGAAGAAATCTTTCAGTCGCTACTCTTCCCTAGTTACTGTTCTTAAAGAGCCTGATAATTCGATAAGGGCATGCTACTCCCACTTGATCCCACCAAATTCCTTTGTGCCTCCTCAAATGATATATGAAGCTCCTGGATCGTATTGGTTCTATCTCTACCTAATTTAGCTTTATAAGCAGTAATCTGCCCCCTGAATGCAGCTTTAAAGGCTTCCCATACTATGAAAAGGGAAGCAGAGTTAATATTTATAACAACAAATTCACAAATCAATTGCTTGGTATCACGTGCCCAGTTCATATCAGAGAACAAAGTCCTATCAAATTGCCATCTCAGCCTTGTCTTCTGTTTAGCTTCTAAGATTATTGCTAAGGAAACTACTGAGTGGTCCAAAAAGGGATTAGCTCTAATCTTAATTCCCCCCTTTTAAAATTATTTACTAACTAAGAAATAATCTAGATGTGCGGCTGAGTAAAATCTTGCAGAATAATATGTATATTGAGAGAAATAGAGATAGGCCACCTGCCATGGATCTTCCAATGCTAGATCCTGTTTAATGATGCTCAGATGTTTAGCAGTGTTGGTCTTCATTTGTATCTTATCCGGATTGGAGGTGTCATAAATCAAAGTCCGTATAAAATTGAAACTCCCCGCAAGTACCAAAGACCCATCCATCTGTCATACCAAGTTATACATTTTCTCTAATGCCTCAGTATCATCAACAGTAGGGCCATAGTAATTAAAAAAATGTATCACTTCGCCCTGCATACTTGTCTTCATCCAAATCTACCTGATTTATAAACTCTTGAGACAGCCTTTATTTCCCAATCAATAGAACTAGAGAACAGAATAGCCACCCTGCACACTGCTGTACCACTGAAGCTTAAAAAGTCAATGTGAATCTCTCAGGAATACGAAGCTGAGGGGCATATGTTTTAAGGTGTGTTTCTTGAAGATAAATCTCTGAATTAAATTTAAAAAGCCACTTCAGTAAACCACCGGTCTTAGACTTATTTGACAAGCCTTTGACATTACATGTTGTTATTTTAATATGTTAACTCATTGCTTAACCAGAAATTGTGATAGGGACTGGCTGTAACTGCTCCCTAATAATTCCCACCTTAAGACAATCCTCTCCTTTTCTCATCTAAACCGTACCTCATACAATCTATACATTTAAACTTGTCTTGACCATGGTATCCCAATGACACAATCAATCCTACATCTAGCTCCTTTTTTCTGCACCCCTTGTCCCTTAATCACTCTCCCCCAACTCCTCCCAAATCTCCTTCCATCACCTCCCTACCAAGAATCCTCCCACCCAATCCCTTGATATGAGTATTGCCCATCATCCCCCTCCAGGTAACCCCAACATCATGGGGTGTCATCTCTTTTCACCCCTGTGTCTCTCATGTAGCTCACCCTCCAACACTCCCTGTGATGAAGAAGATAAATTAAGAAAAAATAAAAATTGAGTAAACAACATTTGTTACGCAAGTATCAGAAACTGGTCGCTGACACTTTTTCTTTAGTAATTTGTGCCCGTAGGGCCTGCACCTCCTCCACTGTCATAATCATATGTACTTAGTGAGGACCTTAAATCTTGATTGCTGAATCAGAGGTATGTGCCCCTATCATTTTGATTTCCCGAATCACCCCTTGGAATGTTTTGTGCCTTCGAGCTGCAGCAAAAGATATATCTGAAAAGACTTGCATCTGTTCTTGCCTGTGAGCATAAATGATTTTTTTTATTTGCTGCTGTCAATGCCCGTTCCTTCAGTTAGTAGTCAGCAAAATTGACAATCATTGTATTGTATTGCATATGTGGAGGGCAATGTCTTGGTACTCTATGTGCCCTCGTAATCATCAAATCTGCAGGAGCGTCAAGAAGGATATGCTTGTGTGCCAATGAGTCTCTTAGTTGCACTACATTCTGAGCAACCCCTGTCCCTCACTCCTGTCTAGAATGCCAGTGAATCTAAGATTGGAGCATCTTGCATAATTCTCCATTTCATCTACTTTATTTTCTAGTTGCTGTATCCTTTTTTGAATAGTTATAGTGTGGTTATCCATAGATGACAAGCCTGTCCTCCATTTCGGAGATCTTTGTTCTGCCTTTACCAATCTCTGCAGTAATTATAACAAGCTCTCTTCAATTTTAGAGAGACTTTGTTCTAATAATTGTATTTCACGTGTTTTCTGTTGTTTCAGGTCCCCAATTTCCAACAAGATTGTCTCATATATGTTTTGTAAAGTCCCAGGCTGGTTTGAAGAGATCCACTTGTCACTTTCTTTGCTACCCACGGCTAAGGCTGGATATGGAAGGGAATTTACAAGATTTATGACTCCCTTAACACTCCAGTCTAGCTCTGAGGTTCCTATTTGAGTCATTGAGGTATTATTAACCAGGACACAAGCTAGAGTTTCCCTCATAGATGTACTCTTACTCGTATCTTGTAGCTTTGCATTAGTTATGTTGTCTTCCTGACCCTTAGTTCGCTTCTGAATTGATTTCGCCTCTTCATCCAATCGATTAGCCACTGATTTATGGAAGACAGGATACTCCCTCGATTTGGCAGCAGTGTTCACATTGGCATTAGCGGTGGTGGAGGAGCCAGAACATAGCCCTCCAGTCCCGCTTGTTGGTGATTGTATTGAGAGACCCTCATTAACATCGCTTTGCTGTAGCTGCGTAGGTTGAATTGCCAAAGGGCTAATAACAAGTACCTCGGATGGGGTGTTCACCCCAACTGTATGGATTATCTCTAGCTGACTGTCTTGACTGGATGAGAGGTCTCTCAAACATTGGCCCGGTGGTAGCACTTTTGCAGGTCATCGCGGCTAGCATTCAGAGCCTGTGCTATGTGTTGCTTGAGTCGCTGGTTCACTGGCGAGCTATGAGAGTTCCAGGCGCTGTTCCTGGGCCTGAAACCTTAAAGTGCATGTGCCTCATCACTTCTATTTTCTTTTACTGGGGCATCTCCTGCACCTAGCACACCAGAAAAGGCCTACTCCATGCCCCTGAAAGAAGCCCCACGCAGCGACTCCTCGCAGCTGTTGTCAGCTTACTTGTGGAACACCGAAAGTAGACCCAGAGTGGTCCTTTTAGCAGCCTGATACAGCCAGCTCCCCTTAGTGCATGCAATGCATGAAGCAGCTCTTCTCCTCCTTCTTTGTCACTCACGCAGCCATCCCAACAAGCTGCATCAACCAGAATTTTCAAATCGTCCAACAGTCGGTCTCCCCTGGCATCTATGTCAAAGAAAGCCTCTTGAAAGCTTGAAGTTCCAACACACTGCCAAGCCACCAGTCCGCAATCACGCCACTGCCACAAGAGCAGCCCATCTACACCGCTGCTGATGAAGGATACAAGGGGGAGTAGTCTCGAGAGCATGTTAGCAGGAAGCCATTTGGGCTGTGCCTCCCACACTCATCCTCATGTGGGTCATCTCAGCATTTCGATCTTCATGGTTAACAAAATCATTACCTTTGCACTGGGGAATATTAAGAGCACTTCTAGATGGTAAATATTGTAGTAATAATTATAGTATGTAAACATGTTGATATTTTGTTGTTTTTGTAATTATAATAATAATAGTGATGATAATAAGAATATTAATAATCTAGTCCGAGGAAAATTGGGAAAATTGTAACATGACATCTGGTGACAATTTTGTAGACTTAGGTGGTCATTACAACCCTGGCGGTCGGTGTTAAAGTGGCGGTAAGACCGCCAACAGGCCGGTGGTAAAGAAATTGCAATTACGACCGTGGCGGAAACCGCCAACAAAGACAGCCACTTTAACACTCCGACCGCCATGGCGGTACAGACAAACAACTTGGCGGTCACTTCCAACAGACAGGCGGAAGACAAAGTAACGCCCACAGTATCACAACCTACCAATCTGCCACCTTTTCCAGGGTCGATTCACCGTGGAAAAAAACACGGCGGAAACAGGATTCCAAAGGGAAAATGCTCACCTCTACACACCCCACGAGGAACCAGGACACCATGGAGCCGGAACTCCATATTCTCCCTGCGATAGTCTTCCTGCTCCTCTACCAGGAGCACGAACGCTGGCGGCGAAGACCACGGTGAGTACTGCACCTATGACACAGGGGAGGGAAAAAACAGGGACACACACATGCAACACCCCCACCCCCACCCTCACCCACTACAACAAACACACTAATACATATTTATACATGATAGTTACACCCCCCAAACCCCCCTCAGAAGAATGCAAAGACAAAAGAAAATTAGTGTAACCATTGTAATATATTAAAATCAAGTAGGCAAAAATATATATATACACCAAGCTTAGTAGTCCATGTCGTGCACCAATGAAGACCGTGGAACACTGGGCCCACACGATATGGGCGAGGCCCACACAAGATCCCCGACCATGACGGAGAGAACACTGCAGGGGCATCAGAGAGCAAGAAAACAGGCACCTCAGGGGGATGGAAAGAGGGGGCACCTCAGCCGGTTGAGTGCACACCGCCAAATCCACGAGAGGGCCACATGCCCACTGTTACATCCTGGGGAGTGCAAAGCCACAGTCTCTCAAGTCTATACAGTGGTTGGGTTGCCCACTGTTCCATCCTGGGGAGTGCAAAGCCACAGTCTCTCAAGTTTCTCCAGTGGGTGGGTTGCCCACTGTTCAATCCTGGGGAGTGCAAAGCCACAGTCCCTCAAGTCTCTCCAGTGGGTGGGTTGCCCACTGTTCAATCCTAGGTAGTGCAAAGCCACAGTCTCTCAAGTGGATGACAGTCTCCACTGGTTCTGGAGGGGGCTCTGTGCCCAGAGTGCTTCATCCTGCTAAGGACAGAGGTAGTGGATGTATCTCTCCCCTGGTTCTGGAGGGGGCCTTGTGCCCAGAGTGCTTCATCCTGCTAAGGACAGAGGTAGTGGATGTGTCTTTCCACTGGTTCTGGAGGGGGCTCTGTGCCCAGAGTCCTTCATCCTGCTAAGGACAGAGGTAGTGGATGTATCTCTCCACTGGTTCTGGAGGGGGCATGGTGCCCAGAGTGCTTCATCCTGCTAAGGACAGAGGTAGTGGATGTATCTCTCCACTGGTTCTGGATGGGGCATGGTGCCCAGAATGCTTCATCCTGCTTGTGACGGACTCAGTAGCATCAGTGCCCTTGGCGCTCATGGGCCAGTGGTGCTTGAGGCAGCGGTGCCCTGTTCAGCGGTGCTTGGAGCGGCGATGCCCTGTTCAGCGGTGCTTGAGGCGGCGGTGCCCTGTTCAGCAGTGCTTAAGGCGGCGGTGCCCTGTTCAGCGGTGCTTGAGGCGGCGGGCTCCTTTGAAGTGACTCAGCTGCTGGCGGTCCTCTCTGTCCCAGCGGG
Organism: Pleurodeles waltl; assembly: GCF_031143425.1. NCBI lineage: Eukaryota > Metazoa > Chordata > Amphibia > Caudata > Salamandridae > Pleurodeles > Pleurodeles waltl. The sequence goes on along the minus strand of NC_090443.1, from coordinate 164,738,769 downwards.
GCTTGTGCTGGCAGGCCTCTCTGTCCCAGCGGGGCTTGTGCTGGCGGTCCTCTCTGTCCCAGCGGGGATGATGGCTGTGGCCTCCTGGCCAGCGGGGATGATGGCGGTGGCCTCCTGGGCAGCGGGGATGGCGGTCTCCTCCGCCGTGCTGCTCTTCCCAGACTTTCCTGGTTTCTTGTGGCCCTTCCCCATCTTGGAAGGTGTCGCAGCTGACTCCACACTCCCACCGGGACCCCTGGGAGCGGCTTTGGTGGCTGGAGTCTTCCCCCTCTCCCGCCGGGCACTGGGCAACTTTTGATGCTTTACAGGTGGGGGACTGTCCGTGCTGTGGCTCAGTGCCACACTGTCTGCCCTGGTGGCCGGTGCACTCCAGATTCCGGTGACTACAGGCACCACTGGTCCCGGAGATGGTGTGGCTGAGGTGCTAGTTCGGTACCTAGGAGACGGATGGGGTGGGGGAGGTGTGGGAAAGAGGTCAAGGTTGGACAGGAAAAGTTTTTGGGAGACACTGGGACGGGCAGCTGGAGGGGGTTTGGGAGTGGAGGAAGAGGTTGTGGTTGTAGATGTTCGTTTGCTGACTTTGGGTGAAGGTGCATGGGCTGGAGGCTGTCATGAGGTGGATGGCTGTTGAGTGGGTGTGTGCCTGCGTTTGTGTATCTTGAGAGGTGGCGTCACAGACACACTGGGAGAGGACATTGGGGACGTGTGAATGGTAGTGGGGTGGTGACTGCACGTGAGCGGGGTGTGGCGGTGGGTGTGCTGGTGATGGCAGTAGTGGCTGTAGATGTAGTGCATGCAGGTGTGAGTGTAGACGAGACTGGGAGGGAGGAGGGAGACGAGGAGGAGGGGGACACAGTGGAGGCAGTGGATGTTGGTGTGTCTTCATGTGTCTGATGCTTGCGTGAGTGCCTGTGGGATGTGTGGTGCTTATGTTTGCCAGAGCTTCCCTTGTGTGTTGACGTGTGTGCATGGTGGTCTGTAGGTGTGCTTGTGATAGGCTGGGGTACAGGGGATTGGGTCCGGGGGGAGGAAGTTGAAGGGGGGAGGCTAGAGACAGGGACAATGGCTGCCATCCGTGCTGAGGCAAGAGTCTGAAAAGCTCGCTGAAGGGCCGCCTGACCAGAATGAATGCCCTCCAGCAATGCATTTGTTTGTTGCAACTGCCTTTCTACACCCTGGGGGGCATTCAAAATGGTAGACTGCCCAACAGTGAGGGACCTGAGGATTTCAATGGCCTCCACACTGAGGGCAGCAGGGGTGGCTGGGGCAGGGGCTGAGGTGCCTGGGAAGAAGGTGATGCCCACCCTCCCAGGTGAGCTGGCACGGGGCAAAGGCTGAGGGGCTGCTGGGAGGGCAGTGCTGGTAGGGGGGGTGGCAGCTGTACCTGTAGATGGGGTGGAGGCACAGATGTTGCCGCCACCACAAGGTAGCTCCCATCAGAGGACGAGTCCATGTCGCTGGTGTCAGCTCCTGTCCCTGCCGTGGAGCTCCCCTCGCCCTCCGTCCCACTGGTGAAGTCCGAGTCCATAGTGTGGCCCTCCATGGCCATGTGGGATGCAGCCCCCTCGTGCTCCGGTGCCACTGCTCCTCTGCCTCTTGATGCTAATGCACACAAGAACAGGGAGACCACAAAAAGGGGGGGGGTACGACAGAAGAAAGACATGTTGAGTGCATGCATTACCGCTACCGTTGGCGGACACGACAGACACAGAAGCCCCCTGCACTACGCCGCGCTCTTGGGCTCCACTGTTCAATCCCTGGGAAATGGCCTACTAGGCTATGGACGACATCTGCACACATGGATGACACAGGGGCATGACTAGGTGTACTTGGCACTCTACAGAGGTGGGGGGGTGCCACATGGCCTGCCTTACAGAGGGACCTTGCCTACGAAACTCGCCCTGGCCTAGGGAAACCCACAGCCCACCTCCTCCACCCAGACACCTCCACAGTGTGCAAAATCAGCAGGATGAGAGTGTACTCACCCCCTTGTGGCTGCTGTGATGCCCTCAAGCGCCCATCCAACTCCGGGTATGCCACCACCAGGATCCTGAACATCAGGGGGATCATGGTGCGACGGGCACCCTTCCCACGTTGAGAGGCCATCCCCAGCTGAGCCTCCGCCGTCTTCTTGCTCCAGCGGCAAATGTCCTCCCATCTTTTTTTCCGGCAGTGGGTGCTCCGTCTGTGGTAGACCCCCAGGGTCCTGACGTCCTTGGCGATGGCACGCCAAATATATTTTTTCTGGTGGGCGCTGACCTACATGAATTATACAGGGGGAAGAGAAACGTATTACCAACTGCAGCGTCACAGTCATTGGCCCCCATCCCTACTCTTGCCATGTGGCACATGCACTCACCGTTGTTTCATGCGTGCCGCAATCTCCCCCCCACCTTCTTACATACACCCCACTCCACACAGGCATAGCCCATACAGCATGCTCCCAGTGTTCTTACCTGTTTGTCTGGAGGACCATAGAGTAGCGTGTACTGGGGGAGGACCCCGTCCACAAGTTTCTCCAACTCCTCCGATGTGAAGGCAGGAGCCCTTTCCCCAGACACTCGAGCCATTGTCTCTTCCATACCGAGGTCACAGCAGCACTTGCAGTGTAGGTCCTCTCCTGTCAAAGATCAGGTATCGAGTAATTGAACAGATAGAAAATGGCGGTGACGTCCGCGGCGGTGCGTACTGTCACCGCCGGCGTACATCGTCATTGGCTCATGGGACCCATAGGGTCCAATGTTAACCAATGCAGCATTGCGCTGCAGTCTTCGACCGCCTACCGCGACGGTGTACAACGCCAGCGTAGTTACCTCACATCCCATTGTCCCACTTTAGAGGTCAGGCAGCCGCCATTTCAGGCTGCGTCACACATACCTAGGCCTGGACTCAACACACATACAGGCCACTTTTTGGATTATGATTTGTGTTCTGTGTAAGCTGTGGGTACGTACCTCTGAGTTGGTTGACCCTGTGCTCGCTGTTGTCCTTCATAGGCACCGTCCGCTGGGACATGTGAGGAGATGGCGGCATCCTCCGGTGTACCGACCGTTGGTGGACCTGTCGACAATGGAGGAAAGACATGTGATCATCACCTACAGGCTTGACTGTGCCACAATCCAGGAACTGTGTACCCAGCTGGAGCCAGACCTGATGTCAGCTATCCGCCATCCCACAGGAATCCCCCCCTCAAGTGCAGGTGCTGTCAGTGCTCCATTTCCTTGCAAGTGGGTCATTTCAAACAACTGTGGCCATTGCATCAGGGATGTCCCAGCCTATGTTTTCCAACGTATTGTCCAGAGTGTTGTCTGCCCTGCTGAAACACCTACGGAGCTACATCGTTTTCCCTCAGGTGGAGGATTTGCCTACAGTGAAATGTGATTTCTATGCCCTGGGACATATCCCAAACATAATAGGTGCCATTGATGGGACCCATGTGGCTTTGGTCCCCCCCGCAGGAGTGAACAGGTGTACAGAAACCGGAAGAGTTACCATTCCATGAATGTACAGATGGTATGTTTGGCAGACCAGTACATCTCCCATGTTAATGCCAAGTTCCCTGGCTCAGTGCATGACACCTACATCCTGTGGAATAGCAGCATCCCTTATGTGATGGGTCAACTCCAGAGGCACCGTGTGTGGCTATTAGGTGAACACCTGGAAGCAAGACAGTGTGAATGGTTGTCTGGGTCTGTGGATGTCCCTATGAGTTAGTGTGTGTCTAACAGTTGTCCCTTGCCATTTGCAGGGGACTGATTACCCCAACCTGTCATGGCTACTGACCCCAGTGAGGAATCCCAGTACAAGGGCAGAGGAACGCTACAATGAGGCCCTTGGGTGAGCACGGCAAATAATCGAGCGGACCTTCAGCCTCCTGAAGGCCAGGTTCCGGTGCCTCCATATGACAGGTGGATCCCTATTCTACTCACCAAAGAAGCTGTGCCAGATCATCGTGGCATGCTGTATGCTTCACAACTAAGCTTTGCGACGACAGGTGCCTTTTCTGCAGGAGGATGGTCCAGATGGCGGTGTTGTTGCAGCTGTGGAGCCTGTGGACAGTGAAGATGAGGAAGCAGAAGAAGAAGACATGGACAACAGGGACTCAGTGATCCAGCAATATTTCCAGTGAAACACAGGTAAGAATACAAACCTGCCTACTACATGTACTTTAACACTACTACCTCTCTACTGTCTGTCGTTTTCACCCAGTGTATGGTCACTGAGTTGTCACTTTCCCTTACGGTCCCACAGTGTGACATCTGCTTTTGTTCCTCATGGACTATAGCTGTGTGACATAGGTATGTTGACATTACAAATGAAAGAGCTTTTTGACACTGTAATTGCTAATACACTATTCCGAAATCACAGACTGACTCCAGATTGTTTTGTGCTTTAAGGGTGTTTATTTTAGTGCTCAATATTGGATGGGGTAGCAAAATGGTGAGGGGTGATGGTGGAGGAATGTCTGTGGCAGAGTCCAGTCTATTAGTCTCACAGGTGCATTGCCCAAATGGGCATAGGAAGTGGAGCTGGGGCAGTTTAAGGATGGACAGGGTGACAAAGTGGGACAGAAGGATGACCTTCAGGGTGGTCTCATTTCTTGGCGGGGGTCTTGGCATTGTTCTCTGTCTTTGTCCTGGATCTCAGGGACCGTTTGCGAGGTGGTTCTCCCTCTGCAGGGGGTGGGGTGCTGGTGTGGTGGTCCTGTGGCGGTGCCTACTGTCCACTAGCGCCGGCGGAGGTGGTGGGCAGTTCATCGTCCAGGCTAGTGTCAGGGGCCCCTTGTAGTGCCACAGTGTCCCTCCTGCTGTTGAGTACTTCCTTCAGCACCCCTACGATGGTGCCCAGGGTGGAATTGATGGCTCTGAGTTCCTCCCTGAAGCCCAAATACTGTTCCTCCTGCAGGCGCTGGGTCTCCTGAAACTTGGCCAGTACCTTTGCCATCATCTCCTGGGAGTGGGGGTAGGCTCCCATGATGTTGGAGAGGGTCTCGTGGAGAGTGGTTTCCCTTGGCCTGTCCTCCCCCTGTTGCACAGCAGCCCTCCCAGTTCCTCTGTGTTCCTGGGCCTCCGTCCCCTGGACCCTGTGCCCACTGCCACTGCCCCCAGGTCCCTGTTGTTGTTGTGGTGGTGGGTTATTCTGGGTTCCCTGTAGTGGTGGAGACACTGCTGATTGACGTGTCCTGGGGACGGAGGTATGGGCCCGCTGGGTGGGTGCTGTGCTGGTGTTTCCAGAGGGGGAAGCTCTGTAGTGGCCTGTGACTGTGTTATAGGAACCGACTGTCCCGAGGTCCTCGATGGGCCGGGCTGGTCATCTAGATCCAGTTGGACAGAGGTGCAGTCATCACTGTGGGCCTCTTCTGTTGGAGGTGTGGACATGTGTGGACCCTCCTGTCTGGTGACGTTGGGTAGGGGTCCTGCAGGGGTATAGAAGGATGTTTATTACATCTGTGTGTGCCATGGTGTGCAATGGGTGGGTGACCGTGTACCCCAGTGCTTGCATTCCTGTGTGGGACCTTGTGTGATGATGGTTTAGGGGGGTGTATGGGTATGTGCCGTGGCCATGCTTTAGTGATGGGTGTCCATGCTTTGTTGTTGCATGCAGGGCTTGGTGTTAGGATGTGTGGTTTGTGATGTTGGGACATTTGTGAGGAGTTGGGGTGATGGGGGTGAGGGTGAGGGTGGGGGTATGTGATGGCATGCAGGTAGGGTGGGGGATGTAATAGTTAAGATTTGACTTACCAGAGTCCATTCCTCCAGCTACTCCTGCGAGGCCCTCAGGATGCAGAATCTCCAAGACCTGCTCCTCCCATGTTGTTAGTTGTGGGGGAGGAGGTGGGGGTCCGCCGCCAGTCCGCTGAACCGCAAGTGGTGTCTTGAGACCACGGAACGTACCTTCCCCTGTAGGTCGTTCCACCTCTTCCTGATGTCATCCCGATTTCTTGGGTGCTGTCCCACTGCGTTGACCCTGTCCACTTTTCATCGCCATAGCTCCATCTTCCTTGCAATGGAGGTGTGCTGCACCTGTGATTCGAATAGCTGTGGCTCTACCCGGACGATTTCCTCCACCATGACCCTGAGCTCCTCCTCCGAGAACCTGGGGTGTCTTTGCTGTGCCATGGGGTGGTGTGAGCGATGTGTGGGGTGGTGTGTGTAGTGATAAGTGTGCTGATATGTAGTGGGGTGTTGTGTGAGGTGCGTGGAAGTTATGTCGGTGATGGTGTTGTGTGCCTGTGGATGCTAGTATTTTTGATGGTGTTGTCTCTCTCTGTGCTTCTTTCTCAGTTGTGGTCGTAGGGGTTTGTGGGTGATGTAGGTGTGTGTTTTATATTGTATTGGGTGTGTGGGAGTGGTGTGTGTATGTGTATCAGGTGTGTGTGGTTAGAATTGTCCAATGTGGCTGTGTTTTGTAAGTGTGTGTGTATTTTGAGCGCAGCGGTGTGTACCGCCAATGAAATACTGCGGTTGAAAGACCGTCGCGTGGATTCGTGGGTCGTGATAGTGTGGGCGTATTTCTGGTGGCGTGGCGGTGGAGGTTTTGTTTTCGCCAGTTTATCACTAACCTTTGGTGTCTTGTGTGGGTGTCTGAATATTGGGGGATTCCATGCTGTGGGTCATAATAGCTGTAGCATAATTCCACCGCGCAGCGGTGTGTTGGCGGTCTTCTGCACGGCGGTAAGCGGCTTTTACTGCCAATGTTGTAATGACCACCTTAATGCCCAAAATTGTATCCATTATTAACACATCAAGAGTAACACTGATCCAAGGACTTTCTTACAATATCACCGAAAACAACCACACTTTTTCACTAGTGAATTCCATTTATTCAGCTTTATTTACAGACCTAACACAAAGCAAGGCACATATTTATGGGATTTTGGTGAAGGGCAGCGCAGCAAGTCATCTGGCTGCACTGCCCTGCGTTAAAGGGAAAGGACGGAATGAACTGTATCTAAGGCATTTCTATCCTTTTCCTTGGCACTGGCACCATTTGGCAGCCTAGCGCCAATGCAGGACCACATGCACCATGGTGCAAGGTTGCCTGAGTTTAATGCATTATTGTTTTTGAGCAGGAAGGGGCACCTTCCTGCACAAAAACAAACCTGGGAGGCTTTTTCCTCTTTCTATGTGTGCTTTAGAATGCAGCACACATATAAAGAGGAAAAAACAAGGAGAAATACATATATTTCTCCTGATTGTGCCTCCTCTGGGGAGGCATAAAGTTTTGGTGCATCCCCAGGTTTAATAGATCTTGTAAATCTGGGGATGCATCAAAGTCCATGGATGTTTCACAGGAACACCCACTGCCACACCCATGGAACACCTCCCCAGAGTAAGGTAATGTGGTGATTTGTGCTGCATTGCCTTACTTCATATCCGAGGCCATTCAGATCCACGCAGAATGGCTCTTTGTGGCCTCATAGAGATGATTTAAAGTGACACAGTGGTGGTGCAAGGGGCTCCTAAATAGGCCACCAAGTTCTCTCTACTTTTTAAGCTCAGAGATACCCAGCTGCCCATCTGTGGAAAATGTGAGATTTTTGGGCCAATACAAAACTCCTATAAATGACCAATAACAAGGCATCTGTACGACCTATACATAAATGCATGTGCTGTATTCTGAAGCATGTGGAGCTAGGGTGTGAACATATTTAATAGTGGATCCCACTACCCCTTAATTCTCAAGCCAGCTGAGGCTTTTAAATCTTCAACAGGTAAACTTGATTCCATCTTTCTATCTTTGTTTCAAGAGGCTGGGGCTTTGGTCTGCAGTTCCTTATTTTGGGAAGAGCTCAAAGGCCACAAAACTGAGCATAGAGATTTTTTTCAAAGAGTTATCCAACTAGGTTAATGGCAGTTGCGGACTAGGTTCATGTCAATAATAGTTACACAGTCATCCCTATGTATCAGTTTAAAGTACCAACAGGTGCTGGTAAAGGGTTGTAGGATGTATTTGAATGCCATAGCATGCTTGTGGTATCTCTAAATCAGATATAATGTGAAACTACAGGCAGGCTCTTAGAGAATAACACAGGAAATCTACACACCATTGGACTTAACCATTGACGTCAATCTTGGGGATAGTTAACATTTGTGAGAAAGATGTCACTTGCCAGTGCTCATCAATTAATTATATTTTTTTGTCATTTTCCCAGAGCAAATTTTTATCACAAATTGAGCCAATTACAAATGTTGGTGCACTGTGAATTTGGTAAAAAATGTGGCCAATTTATTTTGAGAGTTTAAATTTTCAGATCCAAGTTGTTAATGCTATCTTCAGAAATCTAATAGATAAAGCTCCTGCACAGGAGTTACCATCAGTGTTATCCTCAAGAATACATGAGGTAACGTGCACCTAACAAATCATAATAGTTAATAAATCAAATAGCATGTTCAAAGAATAGGCCTTCTTAAGTCTGCAGCAAATTTTAAACCATGTAGGTTTGTTAAATAATGAAATCATTGCATAAGGCAAAAACATAATTAGTCAGTCAATAATAAGCTTATAGCATTGATGCAGTATGAGTAGGCTTAAGGCTTTTTTAGGAAATTGGGTTCCCGGTTGAGGGGGTGAAACTGTATCCAGTAGCAACCACATAAGCAAACATCAAATTATTCTGCACTTAGCCCTCTGGTAGCTTGGCACATGAGCAGACAGGTTTAACATAGAGGCAATGTGTAAAGTATTTATGCAGCAATTCAAACGGTAATAACATGAAAACACAACACAAGGAAAATCTTACATCAATTTAGAAAAATAAAGTAAAAAAAAAAAAAAAAATTTAGACCGAAATTACGAAAATCCAGTCAGTAGAACCAGAGATATGTAGTTTTAAAGAGTTAATTGAAAATGGTGCCTAAAAGCACAAAACGCAAACTGTGGTTGTCTGGTCGCATCTGATCGGGACAAAGTCACAAATTCAGGCCTACCACAATAGAGTGTGGACCAGATATGGGACCAAGTTGGGCCACATGAACAAAGTACCTTAAATCCTGGTTTGCGAAGAGTTACACAACAGCGGCTCTGATGAAGCTCAGGGGTGAGGTAGAGGCCTTAATCACTATTGAGGATGCCACTGATGAGGAGCTTGTGCTGTGAAGTTGGGCATGGAGGATGCATTGCACAACGGCTGTTCCAAAGAAGCTGTTGCATGGCAATGCAAAATCCTGTCGTTGTTGAGGATGCTGTGGACGAGGGGCATGCAATGCGAAGGCCTGCCTTGAGGATTCATCGTGCAACATTGGTACCAAGGAGACTGTGGGCTACAATGAGAGGTCCAGTGTTGGGTATGTGCCATTCTCTGATAGTTTCTGAAGTGGATATGCAAGGAGGTGTGTTGCACTGTATCAGTTCCGCTCACAGAACCACAGCTGGGCTGGCTTAGCCCCTTCCTGCCGGCCTATTTCCAAGCATACAGGTCTGCGGTGGCACAACGTTTGGGGAAGGACTCTGTGGTGGAAGATATCAGGTGCTGGTTGCAAAGTGGTTGGAGACTTTTCACTGCCTGAGGTGCTGATCAGGAGGCTAGCCAAGTAGCTCTTGCAGTCACTCTGATGACCCTTGGTTCAAGATGCAGGTACAGTCCTTTTCACTCAAGCATCAGGGTGGCAGGGCAACAAAATCCTTCTTCTAGAGCAACACCACCTTCCTTCTCAGTCTCCCACAGGTCTAGAGGTGTACTGAAGAGTTAGGTCTGAGGGCCCAATATTTATACCTGCTGGCCACCTTGAAGTTGGAGAAGGTGCTGGAGATTTCCACCCCAGAAGCGCTTGGAATTTCCTGCCTCCCTGCCCTGGCCCCAGCTTGTCTAGGGTCACAAAAGACTAGTATGAAACCCTTTGTGAGTGTGCTCAGACACAGCATCTGTGATGTGCAAGTGTGGTAGGTGACAATTCCTCCTTCTCATCAAGTTGGAGACAACTCATACTGCCAACATCTATTTCCCCTTTGTCTCACTGGCTGGGAGAAATACACAAAGACAAACTGCCAGCTCTAGCTAGTTATGTAACCAAGGATAGGGACTGCAGGCACCAAATGTTTGGGACAAGAAATTGCCAACTTTCTAAAAGTGGCATTTTAAGAATTGTGCCTTCAAATCCAGCATTATCATTAAACAGGGTTTTAAATTACAATTCTTTATACACCAAACTCAGCATTCCTATTTGCTCCCAATTGAAAGTTATCAGTTACTGAATGTAATAAGGTAACCCAATGTTATCCTATAAGAGAGGTAGGCTTTGCAGTAGTAAAAAACACATTTAAGAGTTTTTCACTACAATGACATGTAAAACTTAAAAGTACATGTTTACTGCACCCTGCCCTATGTTTTTTTTTTTAGGGTCTACCCTATGGGTGACTTCTATGTATTAAAAAAAGACTGCACATGTAGAAACCGCCAACAGAGGTGCGTTTGTGTGTTTTTGGAGGAGGGGGGTGGACACAGTGGGAGAAGACAGACAGCTAGTGTGGATGTATGTTGTGTGGGTGTCTGCAAATCTGGTGAGTGTGCTGCATATGTCGACTACAGTAGTGGTAGTGAGTGCAGGTGTGGTGTATGGGACGCATGTAGGGCTGTCTGCTATTGTGGTGAGTGCAGGAGGAGGAGGAGCAGCAACAGTGAGTGAAGGTGCAGTGCATGAGGGTGTGTATGCAGAGGGGACAGACAGGGAGGCAGAAGAGGTCGGCACACTGGCGGGAAGTGAACGTTGTTGTGTGTGCAGGTGTCTGTTGACTGTGTGAATGCTTGTGGTGGGAGGTATGGTGCTTGTGTTTTGCGGTGTGTTTCTTGTGTGTTGATGTGCTTGAGTGGGTGTCTGAATGTGTGCCTTGGACGGGTGAAGGGAGTGGGGTGCTAGAAGGGGTAGAGGAGGCTGGAGGGCGGACGGAATAGCCAGGGAAACTGGCTGCCGTTCGAGAGGAGGACAGAGCCTGAAAAGATCTCTGTAGGGCTGACACGGCACCGTGAATGCCATCCAGATAGGCATTAGTCTGCAGCACCTCTGATGCTAGCCCCTGGATGGTATTGAAGATGGTTGTCTGCCCTGCAGAGATGGTTCTCAGGAGGTCAATAGCGTCCTCTGTGAGGGCAGCAGGGCTGACTGGTGCAGGAGAGGAGCTGCCTGGGGCGAAGGAGATGCCCAGCTTTCTGGGTGGGCGGGCATGGGCAACTCAGTGGGGAGCAGAAGGGAGGGCGGTGATGGAATGGGGATGGTGGAAGATGTCACGGCAGTGGTGTGTGCACTAGGGTCCGTCACCGCCTGGGAGCCCCCATCGGAGGAGGTATCGCAGTCACTACCTCCTGTGGTAGTAGCCTCCCACGTGGAACTCCCCTCGCCCTCCCACTCACTGGTCCCCTGGGGTCCATTTTCTCTGCCTCAGAGGATCCGTGGGCCGCTGCCTCCCCACTTGCCGGTGCTTCAGCTCCCTCATCTGATGTTGATGCTGTACCAAACCAACACAAGAGAACAGGGATGGGGAGACAGAGCAGGAGAGACACTTGTAAATAGCTGAATGCAGGTACATAATGGCCAGACTTACACCCACCCAAAAGACACACCCAACAGGCAGCACCATTCACTAGGCCCATGGCCATGCCCCTCACTACTGACCTGAATACTGACCTACACCCATCCCCTGGACTACCTAAGGAGGCGACATATGGGAGACCTGACAAAGACACCCCTACACCCCTTGGGGAGCATAATGTACATGGACACCCGTCAAAGTCCCTGCCTGTAAGCAGCATGAACCCTAATGCACACCCAGACATCCTTCCAGACTGAAGTATGTGAAATAAGTACTCACCCCCTTGGGACTGCTGTGCAGCCTTCAAGGGCCCATCCAGGTCTGGGTACGCCACTGCCAGGATCCATCGCATGAGGGGGGTCGGTGCCCGTCGTGTACCCCTTCAACGTTGGGAGGACTTCCCCAGCTGGGCTTCAGTGATGTTTCGCACCCAGCACCACAGGTCCTCCCACCTCTTTCTACAGTGGGTGCTCCGCCGGTTGTATACCCCCAATGTTTGCACCTCCTTGGCGATGGCATGCCAATGTGCCCTCTTCTGGTGGGCGCTGACCTAAAAGTGTGACACAGAAATGGAACACAGAGGTCAGGCACTTGCATGCTAGGAACAGCTAGCTAATCGTCCACTATGGGACGGACAGTACTCTCAGACTTACAGGACAGTCGCACACAGCATGCCATGCACCCTGGCCCGTGCAGGCTCAGAGGTGCACACATACGTCCAATCAACACCATCCATTACACACACACAGTGCCCCCCAAACCCAGACTCACCTGTACCTCTGGCCTCCGTACAGTTTTGCGTACAAGGGCAGTACCCCTTCAACTAGCTTCTCCAGTCCCTCCTGGGTGAAGGCCGGGGCCCTTTCCCCTGCAACACGAGGTACATCCATAGCCAGACGCACGCCACAGCAGTACACAGAGTGGAGTGCCTGTCCACACAAGATCAGAGGGTCAAGTGATCAAACGATGACGAACGCGACTGCGTTCCGCGCTGGTATGCACCGTCACCGCCGGCGGCAATCACGATACGCCAGGATTCTCCATCGGCATCCATGTTAACCAATGAGGGTGCAAACAGCGATAAACACCGCCTCACGCTGTGACGTCAACCGCTTGCGGTATGAGGTCACTTCCACAACGAAGGGGCAGATCGACAGTGGGCAGATTTTTTGCCATCACCTATGCATCTAGAATTTATTACTACTCACAATGCAGGCCCTACTACCCACATGAAGCACCTAGGCCTCTGTCCATTCAATAAAGTAGCACACATGAATTACTCTGTTCCCTCCTTGTGATGTACATGTATATCTGTCTGGTAGCAGTTATTGTCGAGACACTACAATGAACAATGCAGTGCACAAGTGATGAGAAGTGTGCCTATGTATGTGTCTTCATCACTCCTTTGTGTAACCCCTCGTAGGTTCCGACCCTTGTGGCGAGGAAGGGCACCATCGGTGTACATACCACTTGTGGATATGGGGACCATGGTGGAGCGTCAGATCATAATAACGTACAGACTCACCCGTGCAACTATTCAGGACCTTTGTGCATTACTGGATCCTGCACTGACTCCTGGAAATCGTAATCAGCATGCCATTCCAACTGAAGTGAAGGTGCTCTCCGCACTCCATTTCCTGGCCACGGGCTCATTTCAAGTGACAGTGGGCATTGGTGCTAGTTTTTCACAGCCAATGTTCAGCATGGTACTGACGAGATTTCTGAATGCATTTGTCCGACATCTGCAGTCCTATGTGAGGTTTCCCCAAAGTGCTGACCTACCTGCCATTAAGTCAGAATTCTATGCCTTTGCCAACATACCCCATGTGATAGGGGCATAGATTACACCCACATACCGATCATCCCCCTAAGAGTGAGTCAACAGGTGTATAGAAACAAGAGAACTTTCACTCCATGAACATCCAATTGGTATGTACTGCAGACTAGTACATTTCGCATATGAATGCCAAGTTCCCAGGTTCAGTCCATGATTCCTTTGTGTTGAGGAACAGTAGTGTGCCACAGAAGATGTAACAACTCCAAGAGGACAGAGGGTGGATCATAGGTAAGTGTGCCTGTCAGTAATTGACACATTGTAGAAAACAGCCTGTTTGACTCAGGGTCATACCAATGACTACTCTGTATTGCACCATTTTCTAGGTGATTCTGGCTATCCAAACTTGCGTTGGCTCCTGACACCAGTGAGGAATCCCAGGACAGATGGAGAGAGGAATTACAATGAAGCCCATGGACGTACTAGGATGGTAATAGAGTGAACTATAGGTCCCCTGAAGGCTAGATTCAGGTGTCTACATATCTCTGGGGGTAACCTGGCCTATGGGCCTGATAAGGTGTGTAGAATAGTGGTGGCCTGCTGCATGCTGCACAACGTGGCAGTGAGACATTCTATCCCCCTCCTGGAGGTGGAGGGTGCTAAAGGTCCTGATCAGGTACCTTAGAGAGGTGAGGAGAGTGATGGTGATGATGAGGAAGGGGAAGATGTCAATTCCAGGAACCAACTGATACAACTCTACTTCCAGTAAATGTGTGGGACTTAGGCCTGTTAATGGGGTTAGTGACTACTACTGTCAGTGTGATCAGTCATATAGGTGGGGGGGTTGGTAATGATAGGTGAAACATGGCCCACTTCTGAATGGTACTGACTGAAAATACATGCATTTCCTCCTTGCCACCATATGGGCACACAGGACTCCCATCATGCATAGATTCAACAATAAAGTTGTTTTCTGCCAGTTGCATCCATACTCCACTTGTTTCACAATTTAACACAGGCAACAGTGTTTTAGGTGTGATAAGTGTTTTATTGGTTGAAGTGAGTGAATTGTGCAATTTACAGTGATGGTAAGTCGTAAGGGTGGGGTGTCCTCATGACCAACATGGTGGCAGCCTTCTTGGTAGTATTGATGGGTCCATCTTGTCTAACAGTATTTCATCTTGCCTCTCAGCAATGAGTGGTTGGTGATTAGGCGGGATGGTTGCTTTGCAGTTGTTGCAGAGTTAATTGTTGGAGGGGGCCTTGTTCTTAGCTGGGGTTCCAGTGCCATAACGTGGCCGGAGGGTCCATTTGGGCGCCTGCTGTTGTGCTTCATGGGATGACATGGTAGGACCTTGTGTTTCCTGTGTGGGTAGTTCTTGGGATGTTTCGCCTGCTGCTGGGGTGATCTGATGCTGGTTGTCCGGTGCTGTTGTGGGGGCCTCCTGTCCTGTGTGGGTGTCAGACTGGTTTTTGACCAGCTGCAGCAGTGCTCCTGCTATGGTGGCTATTGTAGCATTGTGCTCTTTCCATTTCACCTTGGGCTGTTGGTGTTGTTTCTGCTGCATTCTCTGGCTGTGCTCCAGGGTGGACACAATCTGTGCCAACCTGTCATGGGTATGTTGGTAGGCCCCATTACCTCAGAGATCACGTCCTGGGCTGCTGCATCCATCCTGTGGCCTCCCCCTGGCCCGCTGCGACCCTTACACTTGCCCTAATCCCCTGTGCCTGTGTCCCCTGCACAGTTCTGGCAGTACCACTTGTACTGGGACCCTCGCCTTCCTGCGTGTTGGGAGTGGGAGACTGTGGCCTCTGTACCTGTGTTCCACCATTCTGTGCCCTGGTTAAACTGGTGTGGGTATTCCTGCCCTGGGCTGCTGCTCTTAACTGGGTGGTAGGGGTGACAGTGGTTTCCTGGGTGGGGCTACTGCATGGTGAGAGTCCAGGACTGTGTGAGGGGCCTGCCTGCTCATCTGTGTCCAGGGATCCTTCACCTGTGTCCTTGAGGTGCCTCTGTCTCCAGGGGGGGCACTGGCAGTCCTTGTCCCATCTGTGAGGGTGGCATGAGTGGTGGTGCCTGTTGGGGGACATAGACATGTCTGTTACATCTGCATTAACCTTTGGGTGTACAGGACTGGGCTATTTTGTGCTGGTGTTACTTTCAGTGGCCTGCCAGGGTGCCTTTGTGAGGTTGACATTGCATTTTGCACCAGTGTGGGGTTGCATTGTGGTGGGGGGTGTTGTGCCATTGTGGGTACGTGCAGGGGTGGGCGACGGTGCACAGAGAGAGGGATGTGGGCCTGTTAGTGAGTTTGTGGTCATGCAGGGGGCTAGATGTAGTGGCTAATGCCTGGGTGGGGTGTAGGTCCTGGTGGGTGTGGGCGGGGTGGTGTGGTGCATGCATTGCAGGTGTGGTGGATATGGGGTAATGGTAGATCACTTACCCGAGTCCCTTCCTCCAGTGAATCCCTCTGGGTGCAGGAGGGCCAATACCTTTTCCTCCCAGTCAGTGTAGTCGGTGGTGTTGGTGGCAGTCGTCCCCCTTTCTTCTGCACTGCGATGTGGTGCCTTGATGCCATGCCCCGGACCTTCCCCCGCAGGTCGTTCCATCTCTTCCGGACGTCGTCCCTGGTGCGTGGATGGTGTCCCACTGCATTGACCTTGTTCACAATGGTCTGCCACAGCTCCATTTTTCTTGCGATGGGTGTGTGCTGCACCTCGGTCCCAAATATTTGTAGCTCCACCTTCAAGATCTCATCCACCATGGTCCTTAACTTCCTTTCGGTGAAGTGTGGATGTTTGGGGGGGGACATGGTGAGTGTGGGAAATGGTGTCGGCCCTGGGAAGGAGGTAGGGGTGCTCTTCTGTGGGTCGGTGTGCTTGTCCTGTATGCTGGCATTCGCTGTCTGGCTCTGGTGCTCACCGTCTTCTTTTGTCCTGCTTTTGTTGCAAGGGATTGTGGGGTGTGTCTGTGGGTGTCTTTTGGGGTTCTGGATGTGTGTCAGGTGTGTGGGTAATACGCCTATCCAATGTGTGCACTTCTTGCTGTTGAGTCCACTTGCCGCCCGTGGCGGTCGCAGCCGCCAATGGTCGTCCGGCCTCCACTGTCCGCCGAGGTAATTTGTGCATCATTATTTGGAGGGTGGGATGTGGGTGTGCTTGGCGGTGGCAGGCTGGGTGGTCCTGGATTCCCGCCGACAGAGTCATGGCGGGGAATGGTGGACTGGTGATTTTTGGCGTTTTTTTTCTTTTTCGTTCATTATATGGCGGGTTTCCATTCACCGCCAACGGCGGGATTCTGTTCACCGCCGACACGGTCTTTCCCACCGTGCTCATAATGACCGCCAAAGTCTGTCCACATCACCAGAAAATGTCGGCCTAGTTCCCAGCTAGCTCACAGTGCCTCAACTGAACCCCTGAACCTACCGGGATTGAAGGTGATTATGGAAATCTGAACATGACACTCTGACTCCCCAGGGAAGTTGTGGAAATAGATCTCACCCTTTCGTTGTTTTACTCATGCATGCCCAGGCGAAGACACAAAAGATTTATGAACTGAGTTTTCAATATATTTATTGAAACAAACGTAATCTTGGATAAAGCGAATGAGGTGCGATAATTCGGCAGATGTACCAAAGCAAAGTAGCCAGCAAGAAGAACACGGTAAAGTCAATGAATAATCCAACCATGGTAAATGTGTTCTAGAAGTTCTAGAAGTTCCTACCTAATCCTAAAACTATGCTGACATACCCTTCTGCCTGGCACGATCTAAAGGATTTGCCCCAGCCCAATACCTGAGGACAACGTCGGGAGTTGGCCAGCATTGTAAATAGCAATCCTCTCCGGAGCTGGTAAATTAGCACCAGCGGAAATGCATGTTGAACACAGCATTCATCCCAGGACAGTCATGGCTGGAGTGCCCTATTAGTGATACTTAGTGATGCCGTCCTCAAAATTAATTATAATTAAACTTCTTCTGACGTAATTCCATATGTGACAGTACAATGACAGAACAAATCACATTAAACTCAAAACAAAGATATTCTTATGAAACAAATAGAATAGACCCTCCGACTCTCAGGCAGGAAGAATGGAAGAACCCTGACCAGGTGTGCTGAATTCACCAAGAATAACAAATCAGTGCAAACAATTACACTTGTGCACATTTTAATGTGCATGGAGAGAGGAATAAAATGAAATCACACAATCATATGTAGAAGTCAAAATGAAGTTGAAGCATATTTCACCGCAAGCATGGCTAAATTAAGAAAAGTATTTCTATTGTGTGTGAAATCTTCCAGAATAAAAAGGAAACATTTATTAATCTGAAAATATCACCTGCACTATTGATATGTTGATGCATAATTTGGGATATTTGGTTACATAGAATAATTGGTGCAATGGCTTAATTCTTTGAAATTAGAAAACATTTGTGTCTTTTTTGTTTCCAGATTAGACGTTCTAAGGTACACATCTAAAAGAAAAAATGACCGGATCTAATAATTTCTCTTCAACGTTTTAATCAAAAAGTAAAATTGCTCAAACACCCTGCATATGTTTCATATCGACGGTCCGCTGCCGAAATGCTTGAGGGTGTTCGAAGGTCTTTGCTTGCACTTTCAAATTTTGTTATTTACAAGTGACCTTTCAGCGAATTAGCAAATCACTGCAAGGCTTTCTTAAGTCATCAACATTTTAGCATTTGCTGATGAGTGGGACAATATTTTTTTGAATATTTGCTGTTGAGCATGTGAGTTGCAGATTCAGCCATTTCTTAGTCACGGATAAGTAAAGCATACCTCTTATTTTTTATTGTAATTCGTTATAATCGTTTCAACAGCTAATGGAAATACTGTCAAGTATCTGATAAAACAAATAGTGTTAAAAAACCAACTGGATTGAAAGATTAGATTAACTGAAGCAGCAATGCAATGAAACTACAACCGTCCTAGTAAAACACAGGATCCGGGCAGGCATGGAGAGGGCTCAATTACAAGAAGATTCGTAGACAGATGACAGACTGCCAACTTCTAAACATTATTCTCCCTGTGACATGAGGGGGCAGGCCTTTGTGCTGAGCACTTCTTGTGCGGAACTTCTAAACCCTCCTCAAAAAAGAACAAAAGCTTCTCAGCCTGTTGCTGATGTCATGGTGTGTTATTATAGACCACACCTCCTCACACAATATAGTAACTAGTGGGCAAGTAGATGTACACTCAAAATGTATTAGGGTGGTGTGCCCACTTCTTTTGGCATGATTAATATTCTAATGAATATGACTATTTTACTGATTTTTTTTCTAAATCAAATTAGGCAATTTATACTCTGATATAAAGTTTAAGATAGCTTGGAGGACATTTTACCTTCGTAGGCAATGATCAAAGAGGAAAATAGGAGTAAGGTCCATGGTTAACTTCCTCCAGTGAAGAAGAGGATGTGGAAGTGATGTCATTGGGTAAGGGGATGATCGCGGAGGATCATGTGGAATGATGGCAGTTTTATTGGGTGATCCCATAATATTTCCATCAGAGAAGGGAACCAAGCTTGTGACTTCTATATCGGTGTCACTAACACCAATGATGCTAATTGACATCTGGCCTGAACTGCTACTCTGGGAATCATTAGAAATGGTGGAAAAGCATAGGGATTCACCTTCGACCAATCCTGGATGAAAACATCTACTGCTATTGCTTCTGGATCTGGTCTCCAGCTGACATATCCGGAAAGTTGATGGTTTAGCTGTAAAGGGAAAAGATCCAGATTGCATAATCCTCACCTTCTTGTCCTTAATAGAATTTAAACTTTCCTTCTCGTTAGCGAGGACATTTTTCATTTGCCTTACCTATAAGTTGGGCAATATGGCAGCACTGCCTCTTTTGGTCTCTTACAGGTCTTACATTGTAGTCCGTCTTCTGTGTTTGCCTTTCATTTAAATTGGGTAACACATGCCGGCCTCCTCTCTAGACTTTGAGATGAGGCTTCACAACTGGCTGTCGTCTGAGGTATGCCATGTGTTTGAAATACTGAGACAGAATTATATTACGGTAGGTAGCATTCCTGACAGTCATGGTCACAGTTCTACCGATATTGCCACTTAATGGTATGACATTCTGTGCTTGTTTATCATATAAGCTTGCTTTTTAAATTTTATTTCTATTGTGCATGCATACAAGCGGAGTGGTCAAGTTTACTTACTTTTGTATTTTTCTGTATAAGAAGGTCTAATAGACTATACCTTTCAATACACAGCGCATTGGATTAACAGACAGGATAACTTGTGTTGCACTATTTGTTTACGGTTGTTTGCTAGGTTTCTCTTTTTAAACAACATTGATATCATACAATAGGGAGTTCACAATACATAGGGAGTCCCCTCCCTTATATTCTGTTGTTTCATTTGCACACAGGTTGAGGACCTATCAAGGTCACTCACTTTAGGATCTAATGACTATTGGGACCCTCCACAATAGTTACCTTAGTAGTGCTCTCCTGCAGTTTCAGAGTGGTTGGACTATAGAACTAATTTGCTGGGCTTGTTTTGTGTATACTTAGTCGTTTGGGTAAGTTGGCTGTTTCCACTATTACTTTCACCTGTGGTGTTTGCTTTATGATCAGCTAATCTTCCTCTTACTATTGTTTATCCAGACAGCGTTTTGTTGGTTTGGTCTTTTTGACTGTTTTCCACCTAAGATGTGTTTGACTTTCTTTAAGTGCTGCCAGACCAATGACGGTTCAACAGTAGCAGTCTGTTTAACCATGCTGTATATCGTTGCAACAGTATTACTTAATTTGCTAATTAATTCATTACTTTAGGTCGGTATGCCAGGGTGGTAAAATTTGCTGTCTTCAGTTTGTTTTCACTGGTGTACTTGTATACACTGCACATTTTGGCTAAACTTGGATTTGAGACACTATTATAGGTATAATTTTTGGTGCTACTCTTTCTATTCTACGCCTTTTCCTTCGTGCATGCCTCAAGTATCTGTGCATGTTGACACAAGTGTTGTTTGAGACTCTTATTCTTGGAGATCAACAACCTTCTGTTTGTTTACATTTAGGATTGGGTCGGCAATTGGAACTGTGACAATGGTTGTTTTTATCCCTGTTTGTGTTATTTCTCATGCTTTGTTTTTTTAACTGATTTACGTTTTTGTACTTTGCAGTCTTGAAAAGTCACAAGGGTGACGAAACACATGTTGGCTGTTGGATGTATTAACTTACACTATACTATTAGAGGAACTGAACTTAATATGTCATCTATGGGCTCTTAATTGATATTACCCAAAACAACTATGGGCTCTCTTTGAGTGCTGTGGTATTTCTTTGTCATAGGTTTTTTTTACCCCAAATTGGAAATTGACTGTCAGAGGCTCCAAACACAAGCTGGAAAACCATTCTGTAGTTTGTCCTCTACCCCACCTTTTGATTCACCATGTGATATCTGTATTTCACTGTGTGACAGTCTGAAGAGAGCTGATATCTTGGGAAACACCGTGGCACCGTTTGTGTTGGCAGGTCTTAGAAAACAACAGACCAGAGTTAAGTCAAAAAACCAATTGGTGCAGGGGACGGAGACTCCATGAAGAAAGGTAAAAGGATAACATTGTTAGTATATGGAAGGAAAACTGGATGGGTGGAGAGCAATGAGAAGCTCAGCACTAATACACCTTCCTCATTCTGAGCGTTTCTGTAATTCCAATGTGGCTAGTGTCAGGGGTTACTGACCCCATCTAAATGACCAAATCCATAGGCACTCCATGAATCTGTCATGTTCTAACCAGGCATGAAAGCAGCTAAAATGTATGGGTGAAAGTCTGGGGTGAAATTAGGAATTTCTAATGAAATAGAGTGCAGATTTGCCTAGTCTCTGTAATTACTAATTTTTTAATATTCCCTCAGGTTACACCTCATAATCCCAGGTAATTTCCTGCTTCCGGAGTTACCAATGCCACAGGTATTGGTAACGGTAACGCCTGGAGGAAATGTAGGGCCCATACAAGGGAGACTCATAATAAGGCCTTTATGGGAGGGACAGAATGGGACTGGTCAAAATTACGTAGCATTTTAAAGGACCTCTCCAGTGAAAGATATCACAGTAAATCTCAATCCCCAAGTGACATCATCAAACAAAGCAGCAATCTAGAATGCATGTTGCTTTTTAATTTTATTGATAAAGCGCTTGGCAAAGAGAACTGTTTTTGTTATTCAACAGATTGCTCCATTAACGTTGGCGTATGTGTTAGACCTGACAGCGTTAAAGTGGCCTTCCCCCAATCTTTTTGTCTATTTCCCTCACATTGTTTGTGTATGTTTTGGTGTGCCTTAGGAACACTTTACCACTGCTGACCAGTGATAAAGTGCATGTATTTCTCCCCAAAACATGGTAGCTTTGGTATGGACAAAATGTGCATATTTCATTTACCTGTATATCCCCTATAAAGTGGTATACCATATACCCAGGGCATGTAAATTAAATGCTATTAGGTGGCCTGCAACACTGATTGTGCCTCCCATTTAAGTAGTCACTGCAGAGCATGTGTGCAGTTTCACTGCCACTTTGACTTGGCATTTAGAACCTCTTTCTAAACTTTAAACTCACCTTTTACTACACATCTCATCCCCAATGTAGGCCCTAGGTAGCCCATAGGGCAGGGTGCTATGCAAGTAAAAGGCAGGACATGTACTTTTAAGTTTTACATAGCTACGAGGCCTATTCCTCTCATAGGCCAACATTGGGAATTTCTTAATATACTTTTATGCATGTATTTCCTTATCAGAAAGGTGTAGCGGCATCATGTTTCATATCATTGGAATGATAATGATAAATCCTCTTTACTGGGAACGTTGTATTTAACATTACTATTTTAGAAATCCACTTTTAGAAAGTTAGTACTTCTCTGCTCTTACTGCTCTGTGTGCCTTGCAGCCTGCCTACACTTTTTGCATTCCCTCTAGACAGCCACAAACACACAAACGGTGCATATGGCAAAGGGCTCATCTGCATTTATCTGCATTCTGATGGGCCTTTCTGGGCTGGAAGGGAGAAGGGGAGCTCACACCTGCACTCCAAAAAGGAAGTGCCTGTCCCCACACAGAGGGCTGATTACACCCTATTGATAGTTTGGAGCCAGGGCTGGGAGGAAAGGGGGACCTATGCACTTCAAGGAGCTGCTTTGAAGTCACCCCCACTTCAAAGGCACTTTTTGGTATAAGCTTTGGAGCTCTGACTCTAGCAAATCAGATCACTACTGGACTTGGGAAGACCTCTGCTGGAGTAAAGACTGATCTCTGCCCTGTTGAGGACAAGGTCGGAACCCATCCTGCTGATCCAGAGTGACTCCAATGGCTTGCTGGCTTGCCCCCTGTTCTCCTGCAGTATCAGGGACATCAAAGACTACCTACAACCCTCATGGTCCTGCTGGACTCTGCTATCTGAGTCCTACCATTGCCTGAGGTGCTCCTTTCCAGGCCAGGGCCTCAGAAGTGGGTTCTGCAGCTTATTACTGCAAAAACCAACGCATCACCTCAAGTGCATGTAAAATGTCACCACATCGACCCCGACAATGCTCAGTGACATTGGAGCCACAGCCTGCGAGGCTTGATGACTGCGCTGAGCGTGGTTTGGAGATGACTCATTGCATTATTTCAGCAGAGCTCGACGGCGCGGGACCCCCTTTGCACCACACAATGGCGATGCTGTGGATTCTCAATGTTGACCAACGCTCCATTCAAGGTAATTTGTTAGCGGGACCTGTCTGCCTCCTGTAGCCGGCCAACCCTCCATCGTGGTCAGCCTGACCTTTAGATTTTCACTGGTCCCTCGCAATCTCAAATTACCTTTTGAACGCTAGTGACTTCTAAGCACTATTTTTACATTTAATCTTTCAAAATTATCTCGACTTCTGATTGGATTTTTGTAGTTTTTGCCTTATTTTACTCTGATACATATTCTCTTTTTTTCTAATCCTGTCTGGAGTCTTTTTGATGTGCTTTCATTGTGTTACTGTGTTTGTGTGTTTCACAAATACTTTACACATTGCTTCTTAACTTAGGCTTGACTGCCAAGCTATACATAATAAGGCACACATCCCACCATTGTCCAATTATACAGTCTTTGCGATTTATTTCTGAATTCTTCTTCACTTCAGAATATCTGTTTTTCATGTCATATTGACAGCTTCAGTGCAACATTCCAACTCAAAATAACAGCTTCAGTTCAGATTCCTGCCAACACGTCTGTGGATTGTTCAGTAAATGATGGATTATGTGGCAAATGCAGCAAATCTATAGTTATGCGAAAAACACTACAGCTGCACAATCGCATAGTTCTGAAGTGTGAGACTTGAAATGGGGAGGTAAAATGACTGGCAGTGCTAGCATGGTCATGCATTTCACTGCCGTGTACGTCCTTCAAGCTCGAAATGAGACAGATAGTTTTTTTAAGGAAATTGCACACAATAGAAGTTGGTGCATGGTTGATCACTTATACTGCTTTGTGTATTTAACAGTTTAAGGGATAGCCTAGAGGTAGGCTCTACTCTCCACACCATGGGCCATATGTACGAACACATTTTCCCATTGACACAGAATGGGAAAAACCCTTTGCTACATCTGGCCCCATGTGCGGTAAAGCTTCAATAGGTATGATGTTTATACTCTGCAAAACTGTGTATTTGCTGATTTCCACAGGTGGATATTCACTGTTGCAGTGCATGATGTTACCAGTGATGTCATGAATAGGATACCTGATTATGCCATGTATGAATGAGTAAATATTTCTGGTCAACATGCACCACATCCCACTCGATACAATGCCTTTTATAGTATTTGTTCCCTTGTCATGTATCTTGCATATTCCTTTACCACATGAGCAGCAGGTCTGGTTTTTGTCATGGGTGAGCTGGGCACTGGTCCGGGGTGCCTACATTTCAAGATGCGCACACATAGATCTCCTCCCTAGCTGCCATGAATAATGCTTTCATTCCACGACGCCATTCTATTCATCACCTCCAGAGTGTAGGCTCTATACTTTTGTTATCCTTCCTCTGATTATCTTTCCCCCGCACAAGTCCTAATAAAGGAAGTGGGGGGACTAACCAAGTTAGGCAGTATGCACGTGTTATCATGGGGCTTTACATCACGGTGCGTGACATTGCATGTTGTATCACAACCCATGACCTCACAAGAAGTGACATCACAAGAAGTGACATCAGATCGCACTTAAGACTTCACACATATTTAGCAAAGCTATCATAAGTACATTTGAGCGCTGTACAATATTTAACAAATTAGATTTTGCGTCAGAGTTGTGCCAAAAATGTGACTCAACCTCAACACAAAATCTGGACCTCAACTTATACGTTTATTTTTTTAAACCATCCCATAGAGAAATTGGCAACAAGTAGAAACGTTGTAGTAAATCTGTTCTGCTCAATAGGTTGCAAAGTCTGCATTTTAAAATATCGGGTGAAGGCACCTGTTGCAGAGATATTTGTGGTCCAAATAAATCTCAGGGAATAATAATAATGTTAAGATAACTCTGTTTATGTATTTGCTGGAGAGATCAGTGTTTTGTCCGTTCACAGGTTTGAATCAAAGTACTGCAAAGCACATTATGCAACATGCTGATGACAATTTTTTTATTTTATGTAAAAGGGTAAGTGGATTACTGCTTTTAACACATATTTTTGTTGTTGTCTGTAGTTCTAATATAGAACAGTGATATATAAAGGACATGTGGCTCCTGGACCTTGTACCCTCACAGTCTTATGTAACAAATCCTGTACATTGATTCACACATGCATGACTTACCTGCAAAGTATAATGTGTATGTGTGACATAAAGTGCTCTGACTTCCTGCAATGGGATGATTAGCACTATAGCGCCATAAAAGAAACAAAACAAAATAGTAGTATTTAAAATGGTATTTGTGTAAATAGTAGGCCAGACAAACACATCTGCCATCTAACAGTGCATGCATATCTCTTATATGGAGGGAATGAACAAAGTCAAAAACATACCTTTCTTAAGTACCTGTGAAGTGATAAGCTATGTGCCTTGCTTTCCTCTCCATTGCATTTACGTGTGAGGCTCCTGATAGCTTCCAGCCAGAATACTCCAACAAAAGGATACCTGATGGTCCCTTAACTTGGCTTTTCTTATGTGCCTGTTGGAATTCCTCTTCACCTGCAGGTTGATGCTTGGATCTAAAGCAGACAACATGCAGGAACTGCTGACAGTGTCCCAGAGTCTGAAAATTACACTGAAAGTTTACCATCTTTCTGTGGGGCCATGCCTCCTGGCAGGGTAGATGGCGTCCACCCTGTGACATAAGTAGATAGACACTGTCTACCCATGTGTGCCCATTCCCTCTTCATCCTTCCTCACCTCCTCCCATGGACTCTTACCTCCAGTATAGCAACTGAGTAGGTGAATAAGGTGAGATGACAGGGAAAGATGTGTGGGGGATGAGGATCAGGTGGAGAGCCAAATTTAGTTCCACCCAGGGCAAAATCTCAAGCTTTACTTCCTACAATACTGTCTTGTGAATTGCTGGTTGGTGTTTTTCATGCATGCTGTTCAATTTGTACAGTGCTGCTCACTCTATCTCCTGCATTATTGGTCACCCTGCCTCATCCATTGCTGGCCACGCTGCCTCACACATTGCTGGTAACCCTTCTTTATGCATTACCGGGCACTGTACCTGATATATGACTGGGCACTGTACCTCAAAGGTTTTGTGGTCAGTCTCTCTTAAAAATAGCTGCAGAGGGGTGTGGTCTGGCCACGAATATGGATGGCCACTAGATCTGTGAGCTACACGCACAGTTTGGCCAGAAACATAGGCAGTGCCCCCCTACAAGCAACAAGGACCCACCACCGACCGGAGGTTGCATACTGACGGCCAGGAGGCAGCCCCTACAGCCATGACAAGCCCAGACCATCGCCGCGGCGCGTGATGGAGTTGGGCCTAGGCAACAGAGTGGAGCAGTGGCCTACAGTCGAAGCCAGCCACTGACTTCCCTTGCCGCGGATCTAGACTGGTGGCCAGCCCGGCCCCTCACTCCCCACTCTGCCGTGATTAGAAATCACCAGAGACCCGGCGGACCCTGCCAGGGTCACACTTCTCCTCCCTCAGATCCCACTCTATCCCTGCCCCATCTAGAGGAGCTCCTTGAGCTGCAGGGGCCAGGGCACCTTTAACAAAGTGCAGTCGACACCAAGGGCACAAAAGTGCCATTGTTGCCACCCCTGATCGCACATGTGCTCACAGCCAAGACCAAATCCATCTGCGTGGACATTGTGTGATTCCAGAACTGTGTGACGGGTCTGGAGCATCACGTCACAGAGGTGGAAGACCGACTCAATACCCTACTGGAGAGAGACCAGGAGCTCCTATTTCTCTGAAATAAAGTCGTTGACTTGGAAGACAGGCGGCGCAGAGATAATGTCCGCTTCTTCAGCTTCCTAGAATGCTTAGAAGGATCAGACATCAAAGACTTCCTTATGGGCACACTCACCAGCCTTATCTTTGATTTCCATCCTGAAACTCCAGCAAGCACACCGCATGGGTCTGATGTGCCAAGATAGTTTGTCATGTCCTTGTCCCATCATTACTTGCTTCCTGCACCATGAGCAAGTCACACAGCTCCTCACGGCGGCCCATGGAGCTGCAAAGGACTGAAGATATGCATTTCCGCAGACTTCTCGCAAGAGACCAAATAACATTGCAAAGTTTTCCTATCTCTCTGGCCTCAGCTCTGTCAACTGAATATAAAGTACGGCCTGTTTGAATCACCCCGAATGTGGATCACCAAGGATGGCAAATCGAAAGACTTCTATGACCCGCATCTTTCCTGGATTACCACTCAAACCAAGCAATGGATACTGCATCCCTGGACCCATCCTAAATGCTGCATTGTAGCATCCCGACATCCCTGACGCACCCTGCCTCACCAGGCGGGTGGTGGCACAAGGACAGCAGACTACACTACAGAGGCAGGGACACCAAGCGAATCTGCAAGAACCCACAGCAACAAAGATCAGGCTTTGCAAGCAGTGGTGCACCTCACTCAGACCCAGGACAGGGACATGTCATGGTACCCGTTGAAACACACCTCCATCTAAAAAATGAGATAACTACGTCTACTGCACCCTGCCCATCCTCATGCCGGTGCGAGCATGGACATGAACTCCATCCAGTGCCAACCGGATGGCTGAGTATCCAGTTGCATGCTTATACATGATATGGTCAGCCTAGGCCACACCCTACCATGGTCGCACCTCTCTTGAAAGCTGCACTATGACGTGTTGACTGTGGTACCGGTTTGTTCCTAACCTGCTATGCTCCCATGACTTCTCCCCCCCACGTCCTGCCTTGCATCCCTACCACTAAGCAGGCATGTGTACTAGTTGCTAGTGTTTAGTGCCTTGCCATGTACTGCTGACTCATGCTTCGTTATGTATCACATGGCTGTTACAAATGTTTCAAATGTTCTAATGTTCCATTGTTAATGTTGTGACACTCATTCAGTGCACCTGGGAGGTCGACCCATTGTTCCATTGTCTCACCCCTTGGCAGTTCCCACACTGGGAGATTTACTGAGGCCCGGAATGTCATTCAATGGAGCCCATACAACCCTGTCTGCCCCAGAACTCAAATTTGGCATGCCTATGTCTTTGTCTTCCTCTTCTATTTCGGTTTCTCCTTCTCCTTCCCCCACTACCCTCGGTGATACAGCAGAACATGTGCCCTTTTGCTACACAGGGGCGATGAACAGAGCTTTCCTGTTTGTACACCCTGCCTCCAAAGGGGTCCCATCCAGTGCACTGTCTCCACAAGCTCCGACCCGCGATCTACAGACCTAGGGCCTTGGTGCCTTCCCTTGGCTCAAAACCAGGTACTCATTTAACCTCACTGATTCTCTCTTTTGCCCTCTTCTCTTGGCCACTTTCCCCATCTATTTTCCCTTACTTTCTTTTATGTCTCCCCTCCCCTCCCCCCACTCTATTCTATTATATCTCATTCTTGTTCCTGTATACGCATTCCTTCTGCCCCCTTGGACTGGGTCCGTAGGATCGCCTCCCTCCCCAATACCTAATCCTACCCCCCTCCACCCTTATTTTCCCTCCCCTTTCTACGTGGTCCCCTCCACCCTCCTCCTCCACCCCCCTTCCGCCACACCCCCACATCAAGGTCATGGCCAGACCAGCCTGTCACTCCCCCCACTCTCACCTAGAGCTCTTGTGGAACATCAATGGGCTTCTGCAGCACTTGAAATGAAAGAAAGTGCTCTCCTACCTCCAGTCAAAACGGGCAGATGTGTCCCTCCTGCAGGAAAACCACCTTGGCTATCTTGAATCCTCTAAACTGCGCTGGGATTGGGTGGGGCAGGTGATCCACAGAAGTTGCCTGGAACCGTCGGCAGCAGCAGGAGGTGGGACAGCCAGGAAGTGTGGAGTAGCAATTTTACTCTGTAAGACCCAGCACCCCACTATTATCAAAACATGGTCTGATCCAAATGGCAGGTATGTCTTTGCGAAACTGAAGACTGGGGAGAGCTCACTCTGGATAGGCTCTGTCTATGCACCTATGGGCACTAAACGTTCGTTCGTCCTCCACCTTAACCGCCTCCTCATTGGGATCGGTGACTTCTGATATTTGATCGGGCGATTGGAATCTTACCCGGGATGTGGTGCTTGACAGGACAGGCCCCAAGGATGTAGGCAAAACTCGGATAGAGCCCTACTGGGGACCTGATCTCGGACCATGGACTGGTGAGTCATTTAAGGCTCACCCACCTGGCAGACAGAAAGTACACCATCCTCTCGTCAGTATTCTGCACCCAATCGAGGCTAGATTACCTCCTCGTCTCACAGAGACTGGTGGCTCACGTTCGGGACTCCTGGATCGTGGATACCACCCTTTCTGATCATGGTCCACTCCTACTGTCTGAGGACCTGGGCCTCCCCACCTAGGTTTGCAAACCCTGCCACCTGCCTGTGCAATGACACTGTACTCCCCAGGTTAAATCCCAACTGATGGTACATGTCTCCACATACCTGGAGGAGAATAAGGGCTAAATGCCTTCCAGAAGGCCGGACAGGCAGACTCCCTGGGCTCTATCTCCAACAGGGCAGTAGCGGCAGTCCTCCCTAAACTGGGGAAAGACCCCTTCTGGTGTGGCAGCTACCGGCCCATCTCCTTCCTGAATGGAGATGTCAAGATCCTCGCCAGCGTCATGGTGGCCCGCCTTTGCAAGGTCATCCCGTCCTTGGTACGCCACACTCAAGTGGGATTCGTCCCAGGACGAACATCTAGAAATGACCTCTGCAGGGTGTCCCACACCCTTTTAGGAGGCCAGAGACTTACCAGACGAGGCTTTGGCACCATCCCTTGATGCAGAAAAGGCATTTGACCGCATAGAATAGGGCATCTGTTTGCTACCTTGCGGAGGTTCAAATTGGGAGATCAATTCATAGCTAAAGTTTGCTTACTATATGACCACCCCACAGCCCAGGTCAATTGTGGTGGCTTTCTGTTTGATCCTTTCCAATTTCGAGGGGGATAAGGCAAGAATGCCTGCTTTCAGCACTTTTGTTCCTGTTAGCCATGTAATCCCTGGCAGCCACCATCTGTCTTATCGCCTCTTCTCACCAACACACCTCCTCAGTGAGAGACGTCCAAACTCTTTCTGTATGCAGGAGATATCCTACTAAACCTGAGGGACCTACATCACTCCCTCCCAGCCTTATTGTGTATCATAGATGACTTTCCAACCCTGTCCCGCTACCGGGTGAACTGGGGCAAGAGTGAAGCCTTGCCCCTCTCTTCTGCTACCACGAAAGCGGCTATCCATGGTTATCCCTGTTGATGGACACTGTCCGTCCTTAAGTACCTAGGGATCCTCGTCAGTAGAGGGTTAGACTGAATGGTGGCAAATAATTTAAATCCCCTTGTTACTTTCGTGAAACTGGACTTTGAGAAGTGGTCGCATCTGGGGCTATCTTTGTGGGGCGGGGTGCAGGCAGTGCGGATGGTCACATTGCTGCGATTTAGTTATGTGCTGGGCATGCTCCCTCTCTTGGTGCTCCTGGAGACCCTCTGACCTAACGATGCAGAGATCCTCGCCTTTGTGTGTGGATTCTCTCGCCCCTGTTTGGTATCTGGCAAGCTAATGGCACACCGTTCATGTGGGGGATGGGACTTCCCCTTGATAGAACAATATGCCCTGGCCCTCTACCTTTCACAACTGGCATACATGCTCTCTGAGATACCGAACCCACCACAATGGGTCTCCACTGAGCGATTTCTACTCTCTAGCCATGGAGGCCTCAACCCTTTAGACAAGGATAGCCCTCCAATCCCAAAGTCTCGTCATTCAAATTGGATGCTTCAGGCCAGACACAAAGCCTGGATCAGAGTTCACCGCTTTCTTGGCATACATCCTCACTTACATACACAGGCTCCCATTTGGGGCAGCGACCTCTTGTGTACTGGGGAAGGGACTCTCAACTGGGCACAGATTTTGGCTGATAAAGAGTTAAAGATGTTTGGATGCCTGCAAGAAGAATCTGGCCTCTGCCCCAGCAGGCATGGCAACATCTACAGCTGAAGCACTGCCTATGATGCAATAGGGGGGCCTACCGATGTACTCTCTAGACCTCACCCACGGCATTATATCTGAGGACTTGGGGCCGCTTCAGGGGAGTGATGTCGGTTCTATACGAAGTGCTCACATGCCATCTTGTCTCACAACTTCTCCTCGACACTCCCCGCATCAAATGACAATCCCGCCTACAGAAGGCATTTGAGCAGGAGGATTGGACAGATATTATGGAAGCTCTGGAGAGGGGTCCTCAAGGCGCCCACCTGAAATTTAGCCTCTTCAAGACTCTTCACGAATGGCACTGTTCACCAATGAAACTGTACAGGGTGGGTTATGTTGCCTCATGCAAATTGCTGGTGATGCTAACCGTTGCAACCTCGCACACATCCTTTGTGAATGGCCCTCGATCTAGCCATTCTGGACGGTGACTGGAGCTACCTTGGGAGCTTCCATGATACTCAAGGAGCTCTTTTCCCCCGCCGTAATTCTCCTACATGACGTAAGAGCCACTCCGGTCCTATCCCGCCCACAGCGCTGCATTTTACATACAGCCCTTGCAATACCCAAAAACTGCAACCTCTGCCATTGGCACTCCCCTACTCCACCCTCACTGCAGGAATGGATAGTGGCAATGGTCTGGATTGTAGCCCATGAACGCATCATTTACCAGTTGCAGAACCAATCAGCATTATTCTTACAGACCTGGTCACAATTTCTCCAGAATGACACCAAGCGCATCTGACAGCCTGTATCCTTCCATAAGCAAGCATTACTGATGGACTCCTGGCACCCCACAGCCCTCTCCCATCCCCCTCTCTCATGGACCCGGCCGGAGGCCTGGTCATAACCTGGCGTATCCTATTATTGTCTTCATCCCTCTCGCAGGACCCGCATGCCCTCATCACACCCCCTCACTCCCACCCTATTGAACTCCCTACACCAGCTGCCTGGAACACCACTAGTAAATTCTGGCTCCTCTTCCCTGTTCTGACCCTCTCACTTCCACATCTGTGCACCTCTCCCTTCTGTGATGCCTGGGCAACTGGAGCACTTGTTTCCCGACAACTGGATTATACTGGCCCCTCCCAGGACAGCATGCAATATGTGTTTTCCCACCCTCGAAACCCCAAACCTTGCCAATTTTCTCGCTCCACTTTTGCCACCTAGGGTGCATTTTGTTTACCATTTTGCTTACTGCTTTGCATTGCACTGTAATCCAGGATCATTGTTATTTCTATCTCTCTAATAAATTGCAACACAAAAAAATGGCTGCAGACTTTGGCCCTCATTACAACCCTGGCGGTCAGTGATAAAGCGGTGGTAATACCGCAAACAGGCCAGCGGTAAAAAAAAATGGAATTATGATCACGGCGGAAACCCCCAACACAGACAGCCACTTTAACACACCGACCTCCATGGCGGTAGCAACAAGCACCGCGGCGGTAACCCCCAACAGCCAGGCGGAAGACAATGTACTGCCCACCCTATTACAACAAGCCAATCCGCCACCATTTTTGGGGCGGTACCAACACCATCAAAAGCATAGCGGAAACAGTACACACAAGGGAAACGACTCACCTCTGGACACTCAAGGAAGAACCATGACGCCATAGAGCCCGAACTACAGGTGTTACCCATGCTGGTTTACCTCCTCCTACACCAGGAATACCAACGGCGGTGAAGAAGACCACGGTGAGTACCGCACCTAGCACACAAGGGGGAGGAGGAAAAAGAGAGTGACACGCAACACCCCCACCCCAACACCATACACACAAACAGATGCAACAACATTACATATCCACCCCGTAGCCCTGAGGAATAACGCAAGGACAAAAGGAAGTGAGCAAAGTCAGTGTAATAATATAAAGTTCTAGAAATACGTCCACATAGCACAAAACAGTATCTACAATATATACAAATGGAGGGACACTGCCCAGTTCATAATGTCCGTGGGCCACAGGGCCATATCACATAGGCCAAGGCCCCACTTGACTCCTGCCTCAATACGGAGAGAACACTGCTGAGGCATCAGGTCGAAAATACACAGGCGCCTCAGGGGGAA
The DNA here is from genome assembly GCF_031143425.1 of Pleurodeles waltl. Lineage (NCBI taxonomy): Eukaryota > Metazoa > Chordata > Amphibia > Caudata > Salamandridae > Pleurodeles > Pleurodeles waltl. Next base: position 164,705,798 of record NC_090443.1, on the reverse strand, counting down.
GGGGTAGGGGAGGCACCTCAGTCAGAAGATGGTGCAATGCCACTGCTCCGGGAGGGGGCCACATGCCCAGCACTCTGTCCTGGGGATCGCAAAGCCACAGTCTCTCAAGTGGGCGGTCTGCCCACTGCTTGGTCCTGGGGAGTGCAAAGCCACAGTCTCTCTAGTGGGTGGTTTGCCCACTGCTTGGTCCTTGGGAGTGTAAAGCCACAGTCTCTCAAGTGGGTGGTCTGCCCACTGCTTTATCCTGGGGAATGCAAAGCCACAGTCTCTCAAGTGGATGGCTTCTCCACTCATTCTTGAGGGGGCTTTGTGCCCAGTGTGCTTCATCCTGGCAAGGAGGGGGTGAGTGGATGCCTTCTTCCACTGGTTCTGGAGGGGGCTTTGAGCCCTGTAATGCAGATCTTAGGGAGTGCAATGTCTCAGTCTCTCACATGGGTGTCACGCCTACAGTTTTTGCAAGGGCCAGGACAGACTACAGCCCATTGAGGCACGACTACACACTGTCCACCGGTGGTGACGGCTGCTCAGTGGTGACAGTGGCAGTGCTGGCAGCGGTGCTGCCTGTGGTGGGGGGAGGCTCCAGCCCTTCCACTGTAGCCTTGGACGGCTGCCCACTGGGGCTGCTGCTGCTGGCAGTAGTGCTGCTGGCTGTGCAGGTGGCGGTGCTGGCGGCGGTGCTGCCTGTGGTGGGGGGAGGCTCCAGCCCATCCCCTGCAGCCTCGGACACCTGAAGTGCCATGGCTGGTGTTGTTAGCTCGGATGCTGCTCCAGCACCAGACTCCATATCCATCCTGCCTGCGGCGTCTGTGCCTTTGTCATTGCCCTTGGCAGCTTGTGGTCCCTTCCTGCCCTTGGCACCTGGCGGCCCCTTCATGCCTTTGCCAGCTGGTGGTGCCTCCTTGCCAGCTTGTGCTCCCTTTTTGGCTTTGCCAGCTGGTGCTCCCTTTTTGCCCTTGGCAGCTGGTGCAGGCATACTGGACTGTTAGACCTTCCAATACTCATGAGGGAAGGGCTATGGGTCCACTAAATAGCAATCGATCAGCTTTGACCAAGATCCGCTCCCCCCGGTTATCTGATTTAGATTGACTAAACAACGTCTCTCCCTCAGTGCTCCCCACCTCAGATGCTATGGTTTATAGAGGCAAACGATCAAGGGTTCTGAACTCAACCATATCCCCGAGAGCTAGACCCACATCTGTGCCCTCTGTACTTAATATTGTATCTTGGAATGTGGCTGGAATAAGGAAAAAGATGGGAGATCCTGGATGGGTTAACTTCATCTCTAAGCAAGACTTATGCCTCTTTCAGGAAACCTGGGCGGAAGAATTAATATATGTTGAGGGGTTTACAACTTATTCTGTCGCAGCTCAGCCTGCCTCTGGAGGCTTTGGTAGGCCTATGGGTGGGCTCATGATTTTAGTGAACAAGAAACTGCAATGCGACCATTTTGTATTACCCCTTAACTCATTAGATCTATTGGGTGTTAGACTTCTATTTCACCCTGGTTTCACAGTGACCCTGGTCAACGTGTATGCGAGGTTCGTCCCCCCTAATATGGAATCAAGGGTACTTGCCCAGTTAGTTGAGCATATGGAATCTTTGCATTCTTCTAACCATCCGGTGATTGGGGGCAATATAAATTGTTCCTTTGTATTCAGGAACCTCGTAGGTAATTTAACATCTGACGAAGATGACTCCTGGGGTATTCCCCAAGTGAAGGATGATTCTCTTAGCATTGGTTCTTGTGCCGCCACACAGATGACTTCCCTTTGCCTACGCCATGGACTTAGGGAATGTAATGGTCAGACTAGATCTGATCTTAATCGTGCCCCCACTTTTAAGCAGGGGTGTTCGTCCAGCACTATTGACATTAGGCTTTGGTCACATATTCTGGACATGAAGGTTGAACTCCGTCATGACAGCGATCACTACCCTCTATGTCTTACTCTATTCAACAAAGCATTTGGGAGAACTCAACACCTAGAGATCACCGATGTTCCGATCCCTTCCCTAAACTCCAGGCAAACTCGTGTTAGTTGGCCAAAAGTTATATCTAACCCACTTCTGGTTAAACAAATGTATTCTTCCTTTCTACAGCTGTTCTCCGGTCTTGAAAAGCAAGAGGTCGATAGTCTTCCAATCATGAAAATTCATGCTGAATTGATAAATTTTCTACAGAATGTTTTTTATAAAGAAACCACTGTGAGACATACCCTAGATGCTATCCGATCCAGGGAATGGTTCAACAATGACTGCGACCTTGCTAGGCTCAGTCTTAAATTGGGGCTCCGCAAGCACTCACAGGAGGAGATTAGGACCGCTAAAGTTAGCTACACTAAGGCCCTGAATCTAGCGAAGAAAAACTGGGAATTTGAGATCTGGCAGAAGTTGCTGGAGGCAGTCGAAAATCGAGGCAAGGGCTCTTTTTGGAGGTTGTTGACTCACAGGCAAAGAGAGGGTAATGTTATTCCTAATTTTCACATCCAGCCTGAAAGATGGGTGGCTAATTTTTCCGAGATTTATGCCTCGTCTGTGCAACAGCATCACAAGGCCTATACGGGTGGCAAATGTAGACCTCTCATTGAGGGTCCCATGGAGGGCATTGTTTTTACAATTGCTGAAACCACGGCAGCCATCAATTCTTTGAAACCCGCTAAGGCTCCTGGTCCCCATAAGATACCGGGGGACCTGTTTAAGTCTGAACCCGTTATTTGGGCGTGGTACATTAATACCTTATCAAATGCCATCGCAGCAGGTAGCCCCATTCCGGACTCGCGGCTTGGAGGCAAAATTATCCCTATTCACAAAAAAGGAGATGTGGGACTGCCAGCCAATTACCGCCCAATTAGCCTCATTGATAATCTTCAAAATATTTTTTCTAAGCAAGTCCTAGACAGGCTAATGGACTGGGTCCAAGCCAACCAGGTTTTATCTCCCCTTCTGGCTGGGTTTCGTTAAAAAATTAGCACTATGGACCAAGTTTTTAGATTTATTTTGTTACTTTGGAAATACGCTACCTTGGCCAAACAAAATTTGTATGTTGCTTTTGTTGACCTTAAGTCCGCGTTCGCTCTTGTTCCAAGGCAGAAATTGTGGGAAGTCCTAAAGAAAATGGCGTCCTGATGAACTTGGTGTATCTAATTCAAAGATTACACAAGAACACCTATGCTCGAGTAAGATGGGGCAGTCAGGGGGAACTCACTGATCATATTAATATCAGGCGGGGAGTACACCAGGGCTGTGTCCTGGCACCTACTCTCTTCTCGTTCTTTATCAATGAAGTAGTCCAAGTTGCAACTGACTGTCAAAACGATGCCCCTTCCTTGAATAATTAAAAAGTTCCAATTCTCTTATTTGCTGATGACTCCCTCTTGATCTCTAAAACACCCATGGGCCTTCAGGCCCTCCTGGATAGGTTTAGTGTGTATTGTGCATATCATGGATTGGAACTTAACTCTAGTCAAACTAAACTCATGATCTTTGGTCTTGGTAGCTCTAAACAATGTAACATTCTGTACAATGAGGTTCCTTTGAGCAAGGTATGCTCTATTGATTATTTAGGGGTGAGAATTAGCAATGATATGAACTGGCAGGCTCAGGTAGGGAAAAGCTCAGCCCTCCTAGCACATAGGTCAGGGGCACTTTTGCGTTTTCAAATGTCTAATATTGAGAAAGTTGTTTCCCCAGCCATTCAAATTTATCTAGCCAAGGCTCAGAGTGCCGCGGTCTACGGTGCTGAGGTCTGGGGTTGCTCTAAATCTAGCAAGTTATCTGTGGGGGAAAATAATTTTGCAAGATCACTCTTGGCATGCCCTCATAGTACGCCCCTGGTTCCAGTGTTTTTGAATCTAGGGTTCCCTCGCATTTCTGATGTAATAGCTTTAAGGCCTTTAATTTTTTGGGTTCGTATTTGGACTATCCCTGAATTAGTCACATACAAGGAATCTTTGCAAGACTTATTGGATAGACCAAACATACTTTCTATCCCCTGGTTCAAGCACATTTCAGAATGGTTCCATACCTTGGGACTCAGTCACTTTTGGAGCCAGCCCAATATTCTAAGGAGGGCTCACAAGGACCACCTGAAATCTGTTTATTGGTCCAATGTTAGGGAAAAATATCTGCTCTGTACTTCACATGGTAGGTTGACGTCTCTTTTCCTCGATTATAAGTGGTTTCCCCACTTCAAACCCTTCCTGGACTTAATTACCGATCAACTAAGCAAAAGTTTGTATGCCCGATTTAGGTATGGATGCCTCCCTCTGAAGTCCTTTTCTAGTTCATGGAGCTCCACCTTGTTATCCGACAAATGCCCTTGCTGTAATGGTTCTGTGGAAACTGTAGTGCACTTTCAGTTTATTTGTCCTGCCTATGGCATTGCCCGGCGGAAATGGCTTTGTCCCGTTTGTAGAAACATGGGGTTGAGAACGTGTAGAGATGCCCTCAGGCTGATGTTGAGAGATTGCTCCTCTCTCTTAACATGTGCGGTCAGCAAATTCCTTGCGTCCGCTTGGCATATACGTACATACTTTAAAAAAAAAGGATTATAGTGATTTGATATTAATTGATCCCTGATTTTACCTTACTCTACCCAATTGTTTTATTCATTGAATTTCTTATAAATTACCGATGAGGAAGTTAAAAGCAGCCAACAAAAGGAACTTTGACACTTCCTCCTTACTTATAGGACGGGATACATATGTGAAGATTTATTTTAAAATTTTCTCTCTGTACACTCACAGATCCCTCATTTTACAGTATTTTTATCTTATCCCTATTACCTACTTTTTAATTTCGTTGTTATATATTTATTATGTATAGATTATGATTTTATTGTTGTAAGTTATTGCTTTGATGGTTATTCAGACCGAATAAAGCTTGTGTGATTGCTTGGCTGTGTTTAATTGGGTGTCTTCTCGAAGCCTTTCACAACTACAGCGGCTGCAGAAACGACAGTGTGTGTGGACTGGGTGACTGAGGTGCTAGCCTGGGTCCTGACCACCCTAGCCTGAAGTGAAGGACATTGGGGGGAGGGGCAGGGAATAAGTCAAGGGTGGAGAGGAAAAGCTTTTTAGGTACACTGGGGCTGGAAAAGGGTGAAGGTTTGGGAGTGGAGGAAGAGGGAGTGCTGGTAGGAGGTGCCTTTCTGCTGTGTTTGGGTGCAGGTGCATGGGCTGGATGCTGTTGTGAAGTGGATGGCTGTTAGGTGTCTGAGTGCTTGCGTTTGTGTACTTTGGGAGGAGGGGGCACAGACACAGTGGGAGAGGGCACAGGGGACATGTGCATGGATGTGGGGGTGGTAACAGTGAGTGTACTGATAGGTGTAATGGTGATGGGGGTAGTGGATGAGGATGTAGTGCATGCAGGTTTGAGTGGAGACGCTAATGGGAGGGAGGTGGATGCCGAGAAGGAGGGGGACACAGTGGAGGCAGTGGATGTTGGTGTGTGTGCATCTGATGGTGCTTGTGTGAGTGCCTGTGGGATGAAGTGTGGTGCTTGTGTTTGCCTGAGCCACTTCTGTGTGTTGATTTGGGTGCATGCTGGTCTGATGGTGTGCTTGGGATAGGCTGAGGTTGAGGGGAATGGCACTGGGTAGAGGAAGTTGGAGGGGTGAGGCTAGAGACAGGGACAATGGCTGCCATCAGGGAGTTGGCCAGAGCCTGAAATGATCTCTGTTGGACCGCCACGCCCGAGGAAATGTCCTCCAGGAATGCATTTGTTTGTTGCAAATGCCCTGCCAGACCCTGGATGGCATTCATTATGGTTGACTGCCCAATAGAGATGAATCGCAGGAGGTCAATAGACTCCTCACTGAGGGCAGCAGGTCTGACTGGGGCAGGGCCTGAGGTGCCTAGGGCGTAGGAGATGCCCACCCTCCTGGTGAGCGGGCACGGGAAACATGCTGAGGGGCTGCTGAGAGGGCAGTGCTGGTACGGGGGTGGCCACAGAGGTGTCTGCCACCACCAGGGAGCTTCCATCGGGGGAGGTGTCACTGTCCGAACTGTCCCCTCCAGTCTCCGCAGTGGTGCTCCCCTCGCCCTTCGTCCCACTTGTGACCTCACCGTTGGTGGATTTGGCTTCATGGGCCATGTGGGACGCAGCTCCCTCCGTCGCCAGTACCTCTCCTCCTCCGCCAGATGATGCCTATGCATACAAGGAGTGGGTGACAAAACAAAAAGGGGGGGGAGAGACAGAGGATACACTTGGTCAATGCCAGAAACAACCCCACTGTTGGCGTATACAACACACAGAACATCCCTACACACTAGGCCATGAACTACCAGTTACAATGCTAGTCACCAGGCCATGGAGTACAATGCCTAACACCAATAGAAACACACCTGAAACCCACAGGACCCTGCCCGGTAGTAGATGCCCACTAGCATATTTGGGACTGGAGTGCATCAGAGCCCGCCCAACATGGGACCTACCCTGCCATGTTCGTCCTGGCCTAGGGGCACCCACAGGCTTACATCCCCCACCCAGATAACGCCTCACCACGCGCAATTTTCAGATTCTGAAAGTGTACTCACCCCCTTGTGGCTGCTGTGATGCCTTCAAGTGCCCATCCAAATCCGGATAGGCCACCACCAGGATGTGGAACATCAGGGGATCAGGGTTCGACAGGCACCCCTTCCTCGTTGGGAGGCCATCCCCAGCTGGGCCTCCACCCTCTTCCTTGCCCAGCGGTGGAGGTCCTCCCACCGTTTTTGACAGTGGGTGCTCTGCCTGTCAAAGACCCCCAGGATCCGCACGTCCTTGGCGATGGCACGCCAAATACCCTTTTTCTGATTGGCGCTGACCTGCAGACAATGATACATAGGAAATGGGATCAGCCACACAGTCCGGCCTGTTACGCTCATGGCCCATCATATCCCTCCCATTCCCTTACGCACAGACATTGACAACTATACATGTAGCACTCCGCTGCAGTGCGTACCGTCACCGCTGGCGTACATCACCATTGGCTACTGGAATTCATAGGGCCCATTCATAACCAATGAGGTGTTGCACGGCGATCCTCGACCGCCTCCCGCATTGGCGCACAACATCAGCAGAATTACCTCATTTCCACTTATCACTTGAACAGGTCAGGCGGCCACCATTTCATGGGGAACAGGCCATGGCACCTAACTGCGTCACAGCAGACATAGGCACATTTACGGGACTACATGTTAACATACTGTTTCTGTCTCAATATGCAAGGCATTTTACTCTGAGGATATGTTTGAAAATTACCATCTGCTCACTGTTTTTCCCCCTAGAGTTCAACCGCTGAGGATGAATAGGAGATGGAGACATACCCCCGGGTACAGACCCCTGGTGGACCAGGCAACAATGGAGGACAGGCACATTATCCTCACCTACAGACTTGATAGGGCCACAAGCACAGAGCTGTGTGCCCAATTGGAGCCTGACCTGATCTCAGCTATCCGTCACCCCACTGGGATCCCCCCTCTTGTGCAAGTCCAATCAGTGCTCCATTTCTATTCAAGTGGCTCCTTCCAAGCGACAGTGGCCATGGCAGCAGGGATGTCACAGCCAGTGTTCTCAATAGTACTGACTAGAGTGTTGTCTGCCCTGATGAAAGCAGCTACATCGTTTTCCCCCAGGTGGAGGATTTGGCCACAGTGAAGGCTGACTTCTATGCAATGGGACATATCCCCAACATCATTGGTGCTATTGATGGTACACATATTGCCTTTCTCCCACCCCCCCGCCCCCTGGAGAAATTAACAGGTGTACAGAAATTGAAAGAGCTTTCACTCTATGAATGTGCAGATAGTGTGCCTGGTGGACCAGTACATTTCCCATGTCAATGCAAAGTATCCTGGGTCTGTGCATGATACCTATATCCTGAGGAATAGCAGCATCCCATATGTGATGGCTCAACTCCAGAGGCACCGGGTGTGGCTAATAGGTGAGCCCATGGTCCCCACCCAGTGTATTTTGGTGTGTGGGGTTGGCGCTAAGGGTGAGTGTTCGGCTAACAGGTATCCCTCGATATTTGTAGGTGGGTCTGGTTATCCCAACCTCTCATGGCTACTGACCCCAGTGAGGAATGCCAGGACAAGGGCAGAGGAACGTTACAATGAGGCACATGGGCGAACAAGGAGGATCATTGAGCGCACCTTTGGCCTCCTGAAGGCCAGGTTCAGGTGCCTCCATCTGACAGGTGGATCCCTGTGCTACTCACCCAAGAAGGTCTGCCAGATTATCGTTGCATGTTGCATGTTACACAACCTACCTTGAGACGCCAGGTGCCTTTTCTGCAGGAGGATGAGGCCGGGGATGGCCATGTGGCAGCGGTGTAGCCTGTGTACAGTGACGAAGAGGAGGAAGAGGATGTGGACAACAAAACAACTATGATATAACAGTACTTCCAGTGACACACAGGTACGACATAGTAACATCACCTTCCATTGCTGTTTTGTGAAGTGAATTTTCTCTGGCTCCCACTACAAAGGCCATTTATTGTACCCTTTAGCATGTATATTTGCAGATATGTGTGCCCTTCTGTGGCTCCTGGTGTATTGACTGCAGCACATTACAGGTCATACCTATGTATACATCACTATACTGCCTATTTGCAATGTCTACAGATTGTTAAACAACTACATTCTTAAATCATTTGACATACTCCATACTTGTTTTTTCTAAGGGTGTTTATTTCAGTGCTGAGAAGTAAATGGGGACGTGCAATGGGCTTGGGTGATGGTGGAGGAAAGTCCAGGATAGAGTCCAGTCTATTGGTATCACAGGTGCATTGTCCAAGGGGGCATAGGAAGGGGAACAATGTCAGTTGAAGATGGACAGGGTGACAGAGTGGGACATAAGGGTGACAATCAGGAGAGTCTTATTTCCTGGCGGGGGTCTTGGCAATGTTCTCTGGCATCTGCCTGGATCGCAGGGACCGTTTGCGGAGTGGTTCCCCTTCTGCAGGGGGAGGGGTGCTGGTGGCCTGATGTCCTGTGGCGGGGCCTCCTGTCCACTAGCGCCAGCAGAGGTGGAAGGCTATTCATCGGTGTGGCTAGTGTCAGGGGCCTTTTGGCGTGCCACTGCCTCCCTCATGGTGTTGGCCATGTCTGTCAGCACCCATGCAGTGATGATCAGGGTGGTGTTGATGTCCTTCAGGTCCTCCCTGATCCCCAGGTACTGTCCCTCCTGCAGATGCTGGGTCTCCTGCAACTTGTCCAGTATCTGGCACATGGTCTCTTGGGAATGGTGCTATGCTCCCAGGATGTTGTTGAGGGCCTCATGGAGAGTCGGTTCCCTGGGCCTGTCCTCACCCTGTCGCACAGCAGTCCTCCCAGCTTCCCTGTTGTCTTGTGCCTCTGTCCCCCGAACTGTGTGCCCACTGCCACTGACCCCAGGTCCCTGATCGTCCTGTGTTTGTGGGGTTGCCTGGCGTCCCTGTAGTGGTGGACACACTGCTGATTGATGTGTCCTGGGGACAGTGGTATGGGCCGCTGGGTGGGTGCTGTGGTGGTGTTTCCTGAGGGGCGAGGCTCTGTGGTGGGATGGACTGTGTCTGGGTAACCAACTGTCCAGAGGTCCCTGATGGGCCAGGTTGGTCATCCTGATCCAGGCGTGCAGAGCTGCTGTCATCACTGTGGGCCTCTTCTGTGGGAGGACTGGATGTTGCTGGCATCTCCTCTCCGTTGACGTTGTGTGGGGGTCCTGTGGGGATGTAAATGCATTGTTATTGTTTCTGCGTGTGACATCTTGTGCATGGGTATGTTTCCCACTATGGAAGTTATTACCAAGGCAGCTTTGGCTTGTGTGAGTTGTTATTTGGTTGGCTAAGTGATTGTCAGTGGTGTGCATGCTGTGGTGGTGGGTGTCCATGCAGGGCTGTGAGTGGTGTCCATGCATTGCTGTTGCATGCAGTGTTGGGTACTGGGATGGGTGGGTTGTGATGGTGGGGTGTATGTGAGGTGGTGGAGTGATTGGGATGAGGGTAGGGTTGGGGGTATGTGATGGCATGCAGGTGGGGGGGGTGATAGTAATTGAGATTTGACTTACCAGAGTCCAGTCCTCCTGCTACTCCTGCCATGACCTCATGATGCATTATTGCCAGGTCTTGCTCCTCCCATGTTGTTAGTTGTGGGGGAGGAAGTGGGGGTCCACCACCAGTCCTCTGTACAGCTATCTGGTGTCTTGCAACCACGGAACGCTCCTTCCCCTGTAGGTCGTTCCACCTCTTCCTGATGTCATCCCTTGTTCTGGGGTGCTGTCCCATGGCGTTGACCCTGTCCACGATCCTCCGCCATAGCTTCATCTTCCTTGCAATGGATGTCTGCTGCATCTATGATCCGAATAGCTGTGGCTCTACCCGGATGATTTCCTCCACCATGACCCTTTGCTCCTCCTCTGAGAACCTGGGGTGTCTTTGTGGTGCCATGGGTGTAGTGTGTGTGGTGTGTGTGTGTGTGTGTTTATGTGGTGATGTGTTGGGGTATGTGCTGTGAGGTGCGTGGATGGTGTATGGGTGATGGTGTTCTGTGGCTCTGGTTCTGTGGGTGCTCCTGGTGTGTCTCTTTCTCTCTCTGTTGTAAATTGTTTGTAGTGGTAAAGGGTTGCGGGTAATGTGGGTGGGTGTTTTATAGTGGTGTAAGTGTGTGAGTGTGGTGTGTGTATAGGTGTCAGGTGTGTGTAGTTTGAATTGTCCAATATGGTGTTGTTTTGAATGTGTGTATGTATTTTGAGCGCGGCGGTATGTACCGCCAATGGTTTACCGTGGTTGAATGTCCCCCGTGGTGATTCGTGGGTCATAATGTTGTGGGCGTAGTTCTGTTGGCATAATGGTGTGGGTTTTGGTACCGCCAGTTCATCACTGACCTTTGGTCTGGTGGACTTGTGTGTGTGTCTGTATAGTGGTGGATTTCTATATGTGGGTCATGATACGGGTAGCGGTATACCGCCGCAGTCGTGGTATGTGGGCGGCAGTCAGCATGGCTGTAAGCGGCACTTACCGCCAATGTCATAATGAGGACCTTTATCTTATACATCGTGGCTAGTGGTCTTGCCTCACATTATATTGGCCACTTTGTCAACTAATTATTTATACGTGTCTCATTTGTTGCTCACCATCGTGTCTCCGCTCCTGTTAATCAAGTTAGTACCATTAATTTATGGTTGCGCTGCCTTATATATTCCTCTGTTACTTGTGTGAAAGGTGTCTGCTGCATGTACGGCTGGTCCCTCTGCCTCATTTAAGGCTGGCCATTCTGTTTCAGTTCTTCTGTTGATTAGTCTGCCTTCTGTAGTGTCAATTACTCTTCCTCATGTATTGATTCTTGATTTGTCTCATGCATGGTTTGTCGTTGTGCCTCATATTTTGCGTATCACTTGGTCTCTTGTTCAACGTGTCCCTCGTCTTTACATATCGCTGATCACATTTGATTGGTTCGTCACCTCTTCCCGATGTAAGTCACAGCTACACATATGGCAGATTCATGAGCCTCAAACGTGACCGTTTACACCTAATCTATTTTAGTCATTCTGCTTAATATCTGAGTATGTGCACTCCGTTACATATTGCTCCATCAGATACATTACTGGACATGTCACTTAATAAATTGCTGTTCACGTTGTCTCATTTGTTATTTTCTTTATTGTTTGGCATTCTTTATAATATATCGCTGGTCGGCTAAGCCTCATCTGTTGAATAGATTGGTCTCACTTTGCAATGTATTGAAGGTCACACTATCAAACATCTTCTAAGTGACTTTTCTTTGTCCCTTCTCTTGTCCCATCTCTTATGCATTATATATATATATATATATATATATATATATATATATATATATATATATATATATATATATATATATATATATATATTGTTTGTTTAGAGTCAGCAGTGTCGGCGCGCTCCTGACCTCCGGAGGTGCTCCTGCGCGCTGATAATTATTCTAAGCGTTCCCACTTCCGGGTAAATGAAGCGCACTCACAGTACACCAGAGGTCAGCAACAATGTGGCCCAATGAGGCCTACATCCCCGCGCCATATTTACAGGGTGGCGTGATGCATGAATTGTGCCACTCTCTAACCCGTTGCGCTATATTATGCCTGCGCCAGGCATAATGTGGGCAAAGGGTGCATTCCCCGGTTAGGGGGGCCGGAAAAATGGCGTAAGGAAATCTATGAGATTTCCTTGCGCCATTCTTTACGGCACTTTTAACGCCTGCTCAAGAGCAGGTGTTAAAAAGGGGCTTCCATTCTTTAGAATGGGGCCCTGTGTACCCTGCAGGAGTAGCACCAATATTTGTACATCAATAGCATCATGAAAAAGTATGCTATTGCCCCGTACCCCGCGGGGGGTGCTAAGGGGTGCAGGGAAAGTGGCGCTCGATGCAGTGCCACTTTCCATAAATCTGCCCCTTAGTTTATTTAGACATTCTGCATCAACACGTTTCGGTCCCACAGGGACCTTGTTTACGATAGTGGGCTCCATATTGCCCCTTCCTTTTACCATTTTGTGATCTGCATCATAACAATTAACATCAACAAAGGACCAGAATTCATTCTACTAACATGGCAGACGTTTTAGTACTTGCACGAAAGAGAGAGCCGTGTGGTGATTTTCAGTCATTTATTAAGGAAATAAACATTTAGAAAATACTAAATTGCAAGATAATACATCCGTCCTTATTAGTAACATATGCCTGTGTCCTGAGTCCATATTACGCTTTTCATCCTATACTTTCCTCTGGATTTTCCATTAGCATAAACAGAAACAATGGACCAGAATTCCTTCAGCTACAATGGCAGACATTTTGATGTATTTAAAGTAAGCCACTATATTATACGTAACTTTTACATAAATCCTTAATTCATAAAAAAACAAAACATTTTGTGATCCCTGTTCAAATATATTAACCGAAACGCGTTGATGCGGAATGCCTAAATAAACTAAGATTGTTACAGACCTCTGGTGTACTGTGAGTGCCACTTCGTTTTCCCACAAGAGGGAACGCTTTGAATAAAATATCTATCTATCTATCTATCTATCTATCTATCTATCTATCTATCTATCTATCTATCTATATCTCTCTATCTATCTATCTATCTATTTATCTATATGTATATATATATATATATCAGCCAAAGGTAAACCTGTGTTCCTTCCAGCGCTCGCCTATCGAGGTTGGTGCTCAGTTAATGGGCACAGGACCCATTTTTAATCCACTCCAAAAATATTATATATATAAATCAAAGTCTGGCACTCCTTACAAAAATATAACAAAATCTAACAAAAAAATACCCTTATCCATAGACATAGAAGATATACATTCCCTTTTTTTACACTTAAAAAAAAAATATATAAGAATACATTTCCATGTATATATAGACGCATATATATATATAAAAAAAAAAAAAGGGAATGTATATCTTCTATGTCTATGGATAAGGGTATATATAGATAGCAAATGGGCGGGGCCACATTCCTTTTGTTAGATATGTATTGCAAGAAGGGCCAAGGAAGAAGACCGTGACGGTTGAAACGCGTTGCCCTATGTTTCTGCTTTATGGAATTTTGGAATAAATGAAGGCCATTATATTTTTGTAAGGAGTGCCAGACTTTGATTTATATATATAATATTTTTGGAGTGGACATATACAGGGAGTGCAGAATTGTTAGGCAAATGAGTATTTTGACCACATCATCCTCTTTATGCATGTTGTCTTACTCCAAGCTGTATAGGCTCGAAAGCCTACTACCAATTAAGCATATTAGGTGATGTGCATCTCTGTAATGAGAAGGGGTGTGGTCTAATGACATCAACACCCTATATCAGGTGTGCATAATTATTAGGCAACTTCCTTTCCTTTGGCAAAATGGGTCAAAAGAAGGACTTGACAGGCTCAGAAAAGTCAAAAATAGTGAGATATCTTGCAGAGGGATGCAGCACTCTTAAAATTGCAAAGCTTCTGAAGCGTGATCATCGAACAATCAAGTGTTTCATTCAAAATAGTCAACAGGGTCGCAAGAAGCGTGTGGAAAAACCAAGGCGCAAAATAACTGCCCATGAACTGAGAAAAGTCAAGCGTGCAGCTGCCACGATGCCACTTGCCACCAGTTTGGCCATATTTCAGAGCTGCAACATCACTGGAGTGCCCAAAAGCACAAGGTGTGCAATACTCAGAGACATGGCCAAGGTAAGAAAGGCTGAAAGACGACCACCACTGAACAAGACACACAAGCTGAAACGTCAAGACTGGGCCAAGAAATATCTCAAGACTGATTTTTCTAAGGTTTTATGGACTGATGAAATGAGAGTGAGTCTTGATGGGCCAGATGGATGGGCCCGTGGCTGGATTGGTAAAGGGCAGAGAGCTCCAGTCCGACTCAGACGCCAGCAAGGTGGAGGTGGAGTACTGGTTTGGGCTGGTATCATCAAAGATGAGCTTGTGGGGCCTTTTCGGGTTGAGGATGGAGTCAAGCTCAACTCCCAGTCCTACTGCCAGTTCCTGGAAGACACCTTCTTCAAGCAGTGGTACAGGAAGAAGTCTGCATCCTTCAAGAAAAACATGGTTTTCATGCAGGACAATGCTCCATCACACGCGTCCAAGTACTCCACAGCGTGGCTGGCAAGAAAGGGTATAAAAGAAGGAAATCTAATGACATGGCCTCCTTGTTCACCTGATCTGAACCCCATTGAGAACCTGTGGTCCATCATCAAATGTGAGATTTACAAGGAGGGAAAACAGTACACCTCTCTGAACAGTGTCTGGGAGGCTGTGGTTGCTGCTGCACGCAATGTTGATGGTGAACAGATCAAAACACTGACAGAATCCATGGATGGCAGGCTTTTGAGTGTCCTTGCAAAGAAAGGTGGCTATATTGGTCACTGATTTGTTTTTGTTTTGTTTTTGAATGTCAGAAATGTATATTTGTGAATGTTGAGATGTTATATTGGTTTCACTGGTAATAATAAATAATTGAAATGGGTATATATTTTTTTTTGTTAAGTTGCCTAATAATTATGCACAGTAATAGTCACCTGCACACACAGATATCCCCCTAACATAGCTAAAACTAAAAACAAACTAAAAACTACTTCCAAAAATATTCAGCTTTGATATTAATGAGTTTTTTGGGTTCATTGAGAACATGGCTGTTGTTCAATAATAAAATTAATCCTCAAAAATACAACTTGCCTAATAATTCTGCACTCCCTGTATATATATATATAGTTATTTATATATATTATTATTATGATACCCACTGATAGTTGCCAAACGATACTTATAGTTCGAACCAAGATTTGAAAGGAAAAGCGTTTTTTGTTTGCTTTTTGACTTTGGTACAGTTTGAGAAATCTTCACGAAACATTCCAAAAAAATCAGCTTCTTCCTAGAAAGTTTCACGATGATTCATCAAGCGGAAGGAGAGAAAAAGCCGGGGAGTCTCAAAATGCTCTTTCCCCATTCATATTTCCAAAGGGAAGATTAGACAAAGCAACAACCAAAATGACATAATGGAATTACTAAAAATTTATCAGAAAGATAGCTCATGGTCCAGAAGGCGTTATTTTTGTGATTTTGTGTAAATCCATTCAGCAGTTTTGAATAAATTAAGGCTAACAAATAATTGCATATTTAACCCAGCAATGCATCTTCAGATCCATCAGATCAAAAGTTTCTATTTGATTGGCTTCCACCACATCAACAAAGATATGGCAGATACCATTTTAGGTCTCAGGGCTCTCAGTCCCCTGTCCTGTCAAAAAAGTTAAAATACATATAATAGGGGAGGGTAGGTATTCTCAGCCTCTCTATGCATGTTGACCCACTGGGGCCAAAAACATAGTTTTTTTGTCGAGAGGGTCTGTGGATCTGCAGCTCCAAGTTACAATGAAAAATGCAGGCTCTTTTTCATTTTAAAGAGGCCCCGAGGATCCCATCCCCTGAGCTGATTTTATTATTAAGGGAGAAAGGTGTGTGACCCCTCTCCCTGAGTCTCCATAAGGCTCTGGAGACCCCATTCCTGAGGGTATTTTTTAACTTGAGGGGTGGGAGTTGCAGCCACAGAAGGGCCCCTGGACCCCAGCTCCTTATGGCAAGATTTTTACAGGGGAAGGGGCCTCAGGCCCCCCTTCCCAAGCCTAGATCAGCTCCAGGGACTCTATCCCTCGAGTCCGATCCAAGCTGTGTCCCTGGGACCCCAGCCCCAGGACACTGGTGTTTCCTGCTAAGGAGAGTGCAGGCATGTCCTGACCACATTCTCCCGAGCAGGAACACAACTTTGCTCCTGCCTAGGCAGGAGCACAGAAAATGATTACTCCCTCCCAGGTGGGAGCAAAGAAATGGATCAGGCTCCCAGCAGCACCACATTGGGTGCTCGCTGGGGAACCAACAGGGGCCTTGGGGCTCCTCCCACAACCCCCAATGATGGTGCTGTTGACAAAACTGTGCAGGGCAAGGATGTGGGTTATAGATATATAAGTTAACTGTAACTGGTGAATTTCATTGGTTTTTAGAGTTTAAACATTACATTTCACCTAACTCTAACGTCTCTTTAACATTTTTTCAGGGAATTTATATATACATTTATATGTATATATATATATATATCTACACACACACACACAGTTATATTTTCACCGAACAAATTAGAGGTTAAAGTGACGTTTTAGTTCCATATTGAAAGATGGTAACAACTAACTCACTCAGGAATGTGTTGAGTCTAGTTTACTTATCTATGTTGTCCATAGGTCCTGAGAGAGGTGTCTTTACAGTGGCAAATGTATAGTTGTCTATTTCTAGACTTAAAATTGTGGGTGCTTTAACGTTTTTAAGAGGGTAATCCCACTCAGGTTAATAGAAAATTGTCCACAGGTGTAGCATGTTGAATTACTTCAAGTCAACAAATTCTATAGGACAGTGTCGTACTAATTGTATGATGGCATAGATGATGCCATCAGTTATGTCTTTTGAGATGCCATGAATGATGTGAACAATTATGTCATTAAACATGTCATGAATGATGTAATATTTAAGGTCATAATCAGTGCATTGTTGGGGTGACAGTTAAAGGTAGCTCAGTAAGCTATATCTTGTGGACTTAAGATGTGTTTTGGTTTTTAAACATTAGTTTTTACCTTCTTTCAAGCCCTACCAATAACTTCACTTTAATCTTTTGTGTTTTTTCATTGAATATATGTATGTATATCTCGCCATGTCATACATTGCTGGTCCATTGGTCCATTGGTCCATGGCCTACTGGTCGTTCTGCCTCTTTCTATTTTGACACAGAGTGAAATATTTTCAAATTCTACATCATAAATGGCACAATATTCTGTATCTCACAATTGCTGATCTGCTGCAACACATGCCTCATGCAAAAAAAGCCACTGCCTTATATATGGTTGCTTCTCTTCCTCTGATATGTCTATGCCCATGCTACCTAATATATGGTATATTGCCCATGGTCATATGTTGCTGATCACGCCATCTCGCGAATTGATGGTCACTACATATATTGCTATTTAATCTGTCTCATGTACCTCAGGAGACTCTGCCTCATACATAGCCCCTCATGTATTTTTAAATATTTTTATTGCAATTGTGGTTGTTTTTTATCCTATATTATATAACACTCTGACTCATGTGTTGCTTGTATTTCTACTTCCCCAATTGCCGATCGTTTTGCCTCATACATTTATAAACACTCTGTAGGAAGTTGGCTCTGTATGTGCTATTTCAAAGTAAGGAATAGCATGCACAGAGTCCAAGGGTTCCCCTTAGAGGTAAAATAGTGGTAAAAATAGATAATACTAATGCTCTATTTTGTGGTAGTGTGGTCGAGCAGTAGGCTTATCCAAGGAGTAGTGTTAAGCATTTGTTGTACATACACATAGACAATAAATGAGGTACACACACTCAGAGACAAATCCAGCCAATAGGTTTTTATATAGAAAAATATCTTTTCTTAGTTTATTTTAAGAACCACAGGTTCAAATTCTACATGTAATATCTCATTCGAAAGGTATTGCAGGTAAGTACTTTAGGAACTTCAAATCATCAAAATTGCATGTATACTTTTCAAGTTATTCACAAATAGCTGTTTTAAAAGGGGACACAGTGCAATTTTCACAGTTCCTAGGGGAGGTAAGTATTTGTTAGGTTAACCAGGTAAGTAAGACACTTACAGGGCTTAGTTCTTGGTCCAAGGTAGCCCACCGTTGGGGGTTCAGAGCAACCCCAAAGTCACCACACCAGCAGCTCAGGGCCGGTCAGGTGCAGAGTTCAAAGTGGTGCCCAAAACACATAGGCTAGAATGGATAGAAGGGGGTGCCCCGGTTCCGGTCTGCTTGCAGGTAAGTACCCGCGTCTTCGGAGGGCAGACCAGGGGGGTTTTGTAGGGCACCGGGGGGGACACAAGTCCACACAGAAATTTCACCCTCAGCAGCGCGGGGGCGGCCGGGTGCAGTGTAGAAACAAGCGTCGGGTTTTCAATGTTAGTCTATGAGAGATCTCGGGATCTCTTCAGCGCTGCAGGCAGGCAAGGGGGGGATTCCTCGGGGAAACCTCCACTTGGGCAAGGGAGAGGGACTCCTGGGGGTCACTTCTCCAGTGAAAGTCCGGTCCTTCAGGTCCTGGGGGCTGCGGGTGCAGGGTCTCTCCCAGGCGTCGGGACTTTAGGTTCAAAGAGTCGCGGTCAGGGGAAGCCTCGGGATTCCCTCTGCAGGCGGCGCTGTGGGGGCTCAGGGGGGACAGGTTTTGGTACTCACAGTATCAGAGTAGTCCTGTGGTCCCTCCTGAGGTGTTGGATCGCCACCAGCCGAGTCGGGGTCGCCGGGTGCAGTGTTGCAAGTCTCACGCTTCTTGCGGGGAGCTTGCAGGGTTCTTTAAAGCTGCTGGAAACAAAGTTGCAGCTTTTCTTGGAGCAGGTCCGCTGTCCTCGGGAGTTTCTTGTCTTTTCGAAGCAGGGGCAGTCCTCAGAGGATGTCGAGGTCGCTGGTCCCTTTGGAAGGCGTCGCTGGAGCAGGTTCTTTGGAAGGCAGGAGACAGGCCGGTGAGTTTCTGGAGCCAAGGCAGTTGTCGTCTTCTGGTCTTCCGCTGCAGGGGTTTTCAGCTGGGCAGTCCTTCTTCTTGTAGTTGCAGGAATCTAATTTTCTAGGGTTCAGGGTAGCCCTTAAATACTAAATTTAAGGGCGTGTTTAGGTCTGGGGGGTTAGTAGCCAATGGCCACTAGCCCTGAGGGTGGGTACACCCTCTTTGTGCCTCCTCCCAAGGGGAGGGGGTCACAATCCTAACCCTATTGGGGGAATCCTCCATCTGCAAGATGGAGGATTTCTAAAAGTTAGAGTCACCTCAGCTCAGGACACCTTAGGGGCTGTCCTGACTGGCCAGTGACTCCTCCTTGTTATTCTCATTATTTTCTCCGGCCTTGCCGCCAAAAGTGGGGCCTGGCCGGAGGGGGCGGGCAACTCCACTAGCTGGAGTGTCCTGCTGGGTTGGCACAAAGGAGGTGAGCCTTTGAGGCTCACCGCCAGGTGTGACAATTCCTGCCTGGGAGAGGTGTTAGCATCTCCACCCAGTGCAGGCTTTGTTACTGGCCTCAGAGTGACAAAGGCACTCTCCCCATGGGGCCAGCAACATGTCTCGGTTTGTGGCAGGCTGCTAAAACTAGTCAGCCTACACAGATAGTCGGTTAAGTTTCAGGGGGCACCTCTAAGGTGCCCTCTGTGGTGTATTTTACAATAAAATGTACACTGGCATCAGTGTGCATTTATTGTGCTGAGAAGTTTGATACCAAACTTCCCAGTTTTCAGGGTAGCCATTATGGGGCTGTGGAGTTCGTGTTTGACAAACTCCCAGACCATATACTCTTATGGCTACCCTGCACTTACAATGTCTAAGATTTTGTTTAGACACTGTAGGGGTACCATGCTCATGCACTGGTACCCTCACCTATGGTATAGTGCACCCTGCCTTAGGGCTGTAAGGCCTGCTAGAGGGGTGTCTTACCTATACTGCATAGGCAGTGAGAGGCTGGCATGGCACCCTGAGGGGAGTGCCATGTCGACTTACTCGTTTTGTCCTCACTAGCACACACAAGCTGGCAAGCAGTGTGTCTGTGCTGAGTGATAGGTCTCCAGGGTGGCATAAGACATGCTGCAGCCCTTAGAGACCTTCCTTGGCATCAGGGCCCTTGGTACTAGAAGTACCAGTTACAAGGGACTTATCTGGATGCCAGGGTCTGCCAATTGTGGATACAAAAGTACAGGTTAGGGAAAGAACACTGGTGCTGGGGCCTGGTTAGCAGGCCTCAGCACACTTTCAATTGTAAACATAGCATCAGCAAAGGCAAAAAGTCAGGGGGCAACCATGCCAAGGAGGCATTTCCTTACACAACCCCCCCCCAAACGAAAGAGGATGAGACTAACCTTTCCCAAGAGAGTCTTCATTTTCTAAGTGGAAGAACCTGGAAAGGCCATCTGCATTGGCATGGGCAGTCCCAGGTCTGTGTTCCACTATAAAGTCCATTCCCTGTAGGGAGATGGACCACCTCAACAGTTTAGGATTTTCACCTTTCATTTGCATCAGCCATTTGAGAGGTCTGTGGTCAGTTTGAACTAGGAAGTGAGTCCCAAAGAGGTATGGTCTCAGCTTCTTCAGGGACCAAACCACAGCAAAGGCCTCCCTCTCAATGGCACTCCAACGCTGCTCCCTGGGGAGTAACCTCCTGCTAATGAAAGCAACAGGCTGGTCAAGGCCATCATCATTTGTTTGGGACAAAACTGCCCCTATCCCATGTTCAGAGGCATCAGTCTGCACAATGAACTGCCTAGAATAATCTGGAGCTTTGAGAACTGGTGCTGAGCACATTGCCTGTTTCAGGGTGTCAAAGGCCTGTTGGCATTCCACAGTCCAGTTTACTTTCTTGGGCATTTTCTTGGAGGTGAGTTCAGTGAGGGCTGTCACAATGGATCCATATCCCTTCACAAACCTCCTGTAATACCCAGTCAAGCCAAGGAATGCCCTGACTTGAGTCTGGGTTTTTGGAGCTACCCAGTCCAGAATAGTCTGGATCTTGGGTTGGAGTGGCTGAACTTGGCCTCCACCTACAAGGTGGCCCAAGTAAACCACAGTTCCCTGCCCTATCTGGCATTTGGATGCCTTGATAGAGAGGCCTGCAGATTGCAGAGCCTTCAAAACCTTCCTCAGGTGGACCAGGTGATCCTGCCAGGTGGAGCTAAAGACAGCAATATCATCAAGATAAGCTGTGCTAAAGGACTCCAAGCCAGCAAGGACTTGATTCACCAACCTTTGGAAGGTGGCAGGGGCATTCTTTAAACCAAAGGGCATAACAGTAAACTGATAATGCCCATCAGGTGTGGAGAATGCTGTTTTCTCTTTTGCTCCAGGTGCCATTTTTATTTGCCAGTACCCTGCTGTCAAGTCAAAGGTACTTAGGAATTTGGCAGCACCTAATTTGTCTATGAGCTCATCAGCTCTTGGAATTGGATGAGCATCTGTCTTGGTGACAGAATTGAGCCCTCTGTAGTCCACACAAAACCTCATCTCTTTCTTTCCATCTTTGGTGTGAGGTTTGGGGACCAAGACCACTGGGCTAGCCCAGGGGCTGTCAGAGCGCTCAATCACTCCCAATTCCAGCATCTTGTGGACTTCCACCTTGATGCTTTCCTTAACATGGTCAGACTGTCTAAAGATTTTGTTCTTGACAGGCATGCTGTCTCCTGTGTCCACATCATGGGTACACAGGTGTGTCTGACCAGGGGTTAAGGAGAAGAGTTCAGGAAACTGTTGTAGGACTCTCCTACAATCAGCTTGCTGTTGGCCAGAGAGGGTGTCTGAGTAGATCACTCCATCTACTGTGCCATCTTTTGGGTCTGATGACAGAAGATCAGGGAGAGGTTCACTCTCTGCCTCCTGATCCTCATCTGTTACCATCAACAGATTCACATCAGCCCTGTCATGGAAGAGCTTAAGGCGGTTCACATGGATCACCCTCTTGGGGCTCCTGCTTGTGCCCAGGTCCACCAGGTAGGTGACCTGACTCTTCCTTTCTAGTACTGGGTAAGGGCCACTCCATTTGTCCTGGAGTGCCCTGGGAGCCACAGGCTCCAGAACCCAGACTTTCTGCCCTGGTTGGAACTCAACCAGTGCAGCCTTTTGGTCATACCAAAACTTCTGGAGCTGTTGGCTGGCCTCAAGGTTTTTGGTTGCCTTTTCCATGTACTCTGCCATTCTAGAGCGAAGGCCAAGTACATAGTCCACTATGTCCTGTTTAGGCTCATGGAGAGGTCTCTCCCAGCCTTCTTTAACAAGGGCAAGTGGTCCCCTTACAGGATGACCAAACAGAAGTTCAAAGGGTGAGAATCCTACTCCCTTCTGTGGCACCTCTCTGTAAGCGAAAAGCAGACATGGCAAGAGGACATCCCATCTCCTTTTGAGTTTTTCTGGGAGCCCCATGATCATGCCTTTTAATGTCTTGTTGAATCTCTCAACCAAGCCATTAGTTTGTGGATGGTATGGGGTAGTGAATTTATAAGTCACTCCACACTCATTCCACATGTGCTTTAGGTATGCTGACATGAAGTTGGTACCTCTGTCAGACACCACCTCCTTAGGGAAACCCACTCTGGTAAAGATACCAATGAGGGCCTTGGCTACTGCAGGGGCAGTAGTCGACCTAAGGGGAATAGCTTCAGGATACCTGGTAGCATGATCCACTACTACCAGGATATACATATTTCCTGAGGCTGTGGGAGGTTCTAGTGGACCAACTATGTCCACACCCACTCTTTCAAAGGGAACCCCCACCACTGGAAGTGGAATGAGGGGGGCCTTTGGATGTCCACCTGTCTTACCACTGGCTTGACAGGTGGGGCAGGAGAGGCAAAACTCCTTAACCATGTTGGACATATTGGGCCAGTAGAAGTGGTTGACTAACCTCTCCCACGTCTTGGTTTGTCCCAAATGTCCAGCAAGGGGAATGTCATGGGCCAATGTTAGGATGAACTCTCTGAACAGCTGAGGCACTACCACTCTCCTAGTGGCACCAGGTTTGGGGTCTCTGGCCTCAGTGTACAGGAGTCCATCTTCCCAATAGACCCTATGGGTTCCAGTTTTCTTGCCCTTGGACTCTTCAGCAGCTTGCTGCCTAAGGCCTTCAAGAGAGGGACAGGTTTCTTGTCCCTTACACAGCTCCTCCCTTGAGGGTCCCCCTGGGCCCAAGAGCTCAACCTGATAAGGTTCAAGCTCCAAAGGCTCAGTTCCCTCAGAGGGCAGAACTTCTTCCTGAGAAGAGAGGTTCCCTTTCTTTTGCTGTGTTGCAGTTGGTTTCCCAACTGACTTTCCTGTTCTCTTGGTAGGCTGGGCCATTTTTCCAGACTCCAGCTCTACTTTTTCACCCTGTGCCTTGCACTGTGCTCTTGTTTTCACACACACCAGTTCAGGGATACCCAGCATTGCTGCATGGGTTTTTAGTTCTACCTCAGCCCATGCTGAGGACTCCAGGTCATTTCCAAGCAGACAGTCCACTGGGATATTTGAGGAGACCACCACCTGTTTCAGGCCATTGACCCCTCCCCATTCTAAAGTAACCATTGCCATGGGATGTACTTTTCTCTGATTGTCAGCGTTGGTGACTGTGTAAGTTTTTCCAGTCAGGTATTGGCCAGGGGAAACCAGTTTCTCTGTCACCATGGTGACACTGGCACCTGTATCCCTCAGGCCCTCTATTCTAGTCCCATTAATTAAGAGTTGCTGTCTGTATTTTTGCATGTTAGGCGGCCAGACAGCTAGTGTGGCTAAATCCACCCCACCCTCAGAAACTAGAGTAGCTTCAGTGTGGACCCTGATTTGCTCTGGGCACACTGTTGATCCCACTTGGAGACTAGCCATACCAGTGTTACCTGGATGGGAGTTTGGAGTGGAACCTTTCTTGGGACAGGCCTTGTCTCCAGTTTGGTGTCCATGCTGTTTACAGCTATGACACCAGGCCTTTTTGGGATCAAAGTTTTTACCCTTGTACCCATTGTTTTGTGAAGAGGCTCTGGGCCCACCCTCCTGTGCAGGTTTTTGGGGGCCTGTAGAAGACTCTTGACTATTTTTAGTTTTGGTTGTCTCATCACCCTTCCCCTGGGGAGTCTTTGTGACCCCTTTCTTTTGGTCACCCCCTGTTGAAGTCTTGGACACCCTTGTCTTGACCCAATGGTCCGCCTTCTTTCCCAATTCTTGGGGAGAAATTGGTCCTAGGTCTACCAGATGCTGATGCAGTTTATCATTGAAACAATTACTTAACAGGTGTTCTTTCACAAATAAATTGTACAGCCCATCATAATTACTTACACCACTGCCTTGAATCCAACCATCTAGTGTTTTCACTGAGTAGTCTACAAAGTCAACCCAGGTCTGGCTCGAGGATTTTTGAGCCCCCCTGAATCTAATCCTATACTCCTCAGTGGAGAATCCAAAGCCCTCAATCAGGGTACCCTTCATGAGGTCATAAGATTCTGCATCTTGTCCAGAGAGTGTGAGGAGTCTATCCCTACACTTTCCTGTGAACATTTCCCAAAGGAGAGCACCCCAGTGAGATCTGTTCACTTTTCTGGTTACACAAGCCCTCTCAAAAGCTGTGAACCATTTGGTGATGTCATCACCATCTTCATATTTAGTTACAATCCCTTTAGGGATTTTCAACATGTCAGGAGAATCTCTGACCCTATTTATGTTGCTGCCACCATTGATGGGTCCTAGGCCCATCTCTTGTCTTTCCCTCTCTATGGCTAGGATCTGTCTTTCCAAAGCCAATCTTTTGGCCATCCTGGCTAACTGGATGTCCTCTTCACTGGGGCTATCCTCAGTGATTTCAGAGGTGTTGGTCTCTCCTGTGAGGGAACCAGCATCTCTGACTATTATTTTTGGAGTCAGGGTTTGAGGGACCCTGTTCTCCCTAGATAGGACTGGTAGGGGGGAATTGTCCTCCAAGTCACTATCCTCTTCCTCTGAGTTGCCACCCTCAGAGGGGTTGGCCTTTTCAAACTCTGCCAAAAGCTCCTGGAGCTGTATTTTGGTAGGTTTGGGGCCCATTGTTATTTTCTTTATTTTACAGAGTGACCTTAGCTCCCTCATCTTAAGATGGAGGTAAGGTGTGGTGTCGAGTTCCACCACAGTCACATCTGTGCTAGACATTTTGCTTCTAAAAGTTGGAATACTTTTTAAGAATCTACAACTGGTTCTAGAATCTAATTCAAACTTTTACAAACTTTTAAACTCTAAAAGAAATGCTAAACAGGATCTAACACAAGGCCCTAGCAGGTCTTTTAAGAATTTAGAAAACTTTTCAAATTGCAAAAATCAATTTCTAATGACAATTTTGGAATTTGTCGTGTGATCAGGTATTGGCTGAGTAGTCCAGCAAATGCAAAGTCTTGTACCCCACCGCTGATCCACCAATGTAGGAAGTTGGCTCTGTAAGTGCTATTTCAAAGTAAGGAATAGCATGCACAGAGTCCAAGGGTTCCCCTTAGAGGTAAAATAGTGGTAAAAATAGATAATACTAATGCTCTATTTTGTGGTAGTGTGGTCGAGCAGTAGGCTTATCCAAGGAGTAGTGTTAAGCATTTGTTGTACATACACATAGACAATAAATGAGGTACACACACTCAGAGACAAATCCAGCCAATAGGTTTTTATATAGAAAAATATATTTTCTTAGTTTATTTTAAGAACCACAGGTTCAAATTCTACATGTAATATCTCATTCGAAAGGTATTGCAGGTAAGTACTTTAGGAACTTCGAATCATCAAAATTGCATGTATACTTTTCAAGTTATTCACAAATAGCTGTTTTAAAAGGGGACACTTAGTGCAATTTTCACAGTTCCTAGGGGAGGTAAGTATTTGTTAGGTTAACCAGGTAAGTAAGACACTTACAGGGCTTAGTTCTTGGTCCAAGGTAGCCCACCGTTGGGGGTTCAGAGCAACCCCAAAGTCACCACACCAGCAGCTCAGGGCCGGTCAGGTGCAGAGTTCAAAGTGGTGCCCAAAACACATAGGCTAGAATGGATAGAAGGGGGTGCCCCGGTTCCGGTCTGCTTGCAGGTAAGTACCCGCGTCTTCGGAGGGCAGACCAGGGGGGTTTTGTAGGGCACCGGGGGGGACACAAGTCCACACAGAAATTTCACCCTCAGCAGCGCGGGGGCGGCCGGGTGCAGTGTAGAAACAAGCGTCGGGTTTTCAATGTTAGTCTATGAGAGATCTCGGGATCTCTTCAGCGCTGCAGGCAGGCAAGGGGGGGATTCCTCGGGGAAACCTCCACTTGGGCAAGGGAGAGGGACTCCTGGGGGTCACTTCTCCAGTGAAAGTCCGGTCCTTCAGGTCCTGGGGGCTGCGGGTGCAGGGTCTCTCCCAGGCGTCGGGACTTTAGGTTCAAAGAGTCGCGGTCAGGGGAAGCCTCGGGATTCCCTCTGCAGGCGGCGCTGTGGGGGCTCAGGGGGGACAGGTTTTGGTACTCACAGTATCAGAGTAGTCCTGTGGTCCCTCCTGAGGTGTTGGATCGCCACCAGCCGAGTCGGGGTCGTCGGGTGCAGTGTTGCAAGTCTCACGCTTCTTGCGGGGAGCTTGCAGGGTTCTTTAAAGCTGCTGGAAACAAAGTTGCAGCTTTTCTTGGAGCAGGTCCGCTGTCCTCGGGAGTTTCTTGTCTTTTCGAAGCAGGGGCAGTCCTCAGAGGATGTCGAGGTCGCTGGTCCCTTTGGAAGGCGTCGCTGGAGCAGGTTCTTTGGAAGGCAGGAGACAGGCCGGTGAGTTTCTGGAGCCAAGGCAGTTGTCGTCTTCTGGTCTTCCGCTGCAGGGGTTTTCAGCTGGGCAGTCCTTCTTCTTGTAGTTGCAGGAATCTAATTTTCTAGGGTTCAGGGTAGCCCTTAAATACTAAATTTAAGGGCGTGTTTAGGTCTGGGGGGTTAGTAGCCAATGGCCACTAGCCCTGAGGGTGGGTACACCCTCTTTGTGCCTCCTCCCAAGGGGAGGGGGTCACAATCCTAACCCTATTGGGGGAATCCTCCATCTGCAAGATGGAGGATTTCTAAAAGTTAGAGTCACCTCAGCTCAGGACACCTTAGGGGCTGTCCTGACTGGCCAGTGACTCCTCCTTGTTATTCTCATTATTTTCTCCGGCCTTGCCGCCAAAAGTGGGGCCTGGCCGGAGGGGGCGGGCAACTCCACTAGCTGGAGTGTCCTGCTGGGTTGGCACAAAGGAGGTGAGCCTTTGAGGCTCACCGCCAGGTGTGACAATTCCTGCCTGGGAGAGGTGTTAGCATCTCCACCCAGTGCAGGCTTTGTTACTGGCCTCAGAGTGACAAAGGCACTCTCCCCATGGGGCCAGCAACATGTCTCGGTTTGTGGCAGGCTGCTAAAACTAGTCAGCCTACACAGATAGTCGGTTAAGTTTCAGGGGGCACCTCTAAGGTGCCCTCTGTGGTGTATTTTACAATAAAATGTACACTGGCATCAGTGTGCATTTATTGTGCTGAGAAGTTTGATACCAAACTTCCCAGTTTTCAGGGTAGCCATTATGGGGCTGTGGAGTTCGTGTTTGACAAACTCCCAGACCATATACTCTTATGGCTACCCTGCACTTACAATGTCTAAGATTTTGTTTAGACACTGTAGGGGTACCATGCTCATGCACTGGTACCCTCACCTATGGTATAGTGCACCCTGCCTTAGGGCTGTAAGGCCTGCTAGAGGGGTGTCTTACCTATACTGCATAGGCAGTGAGAGGCTGGCATGGCACCCTGAGGGGAGTGCCATGTCGACTTACTCGTTTTGTCCTCACTAGCACACACAAGCTGGCAAGCAGTGTGTCTGTGCTGAGTGAGAGGTCTCCAGGGTGGCATAAGACATGCTGCAGCCCTTAGAGACCTTCCTTGGCATCAGGGCCCTTGGTACTAGAAGTACCAGTTACAAGGGACTTATCTGGATGCCAGGGTCTGCCAATTGTGGATACAAAAGTACAGGTTAGGGAAAGAACACTGGTGCTGGGGCCTGGTTAGCAGGCCTCAGCACACTTTCAATTGTAAACATAGCATCAGCAAAGGCAAAAAGTCAGGGGGCAACCATGCCAAGGAGGCATTTCCTTACACACTCCTCCTTATGTTTTGCTGAGCACATTTACCTCTTACATCACTGGATGGTTAGCCTTATACCATGTTAGTTGTGCCTTATGCATTGCAACTGGTTTAGCCTGAAGTATTGCTTTCAAGTCTGTACTCTCTATTGTTGGGTAACCTACCTCATATGTTGCTGACTATCCTGCCTCGAGATTGGTCATTCTTGCTTGAATATTTATTGGAATTCTGCCTCATTTGTAGCTAGATACACTGCATGACATTTTGATAATTACAGTTGTTTTTGTTCACTTTACCTAATACCTTTGTGGTTATGCTATGTAATGTAATAGTAGGCACTCAGCCTAAAATGCGATTGATCACTCATGTAATTTGCTACGTCTATATTCAAAACTATGTATTGCAGAACACTCTTCCTAATAGATGGCTCTTATTCTACTTCACATATAATTGAGTTCTGTCATTTGTTATATTTATTGTTAGCCACTCTGCCCCCTATATATCTACTTGTTCTGCCTCATATATAGCTAGTGAATCAACCATGAGCATAGCTAACGCCTGTGCCTCGTATGTTGATGCTCACTCTGCCTCATGCTGTTGCTTAGTTGCATGCTTTGCTGGTTAGTTACTCTAGCTCATACATATTGATTTAGCCTGTATCATACATTGGTGGGTATATAGTTCCAATATTGGTAGTTGCCTTATCCTATGTAATAAGATGATCGCTGTTCTTCCAATTGTCTATTTACCTCAGTTGGTGATAGATGTCGGATTCATGTACAGCCAATCATTTTTAAGGCATACCTCATTAGTGCTCTTCTTATTTGTACTTGGACTCCCTGCCTTACACATTCCTTACTATCCTCACTACTATCCTACTGGTCACTTCACCGTACATGTGACTGGGTCTCTCAGCACATCATATGTTGTTGCATAAACATCCTAACATAACATTGCTAAGGCAGCCTCAAGTATAGTTTTTGTTCTATTCTATCTTGTTCAGTTCAAACTATGCTGTCTGATATATTGTAGATCAATTTTGCCTCATGAAATATTGAAGGCTATTTTACCTCATGGATTGTAGGTCACTTTAATGCATAACTGGAGGTCCTGTGAATTAAACACTTTCTTATTTGCAAACCTTGCGATCTGAAAAATCACAGGAGTTGCAAATGCAAAAGAGGGATGTGCAATGTACTAAATTGATTTTGCGAGTTTCAAAACCCCTTTAACTCACAAAAACGGATAGGCCAACCTTTCTGTATTGCAATAGGAGAGGGCATTAAAGGGGCATTCTCACCTAATTGCAAGTCACACTGACAGGTGTCAAGAATTTGTGACCAGTCACAACCTATCGGAAAATTATCAACACCTATTTGAGGCAGTAACTAATTTTCAAAGTGGAAGTTATTCCAATGCCACATCTTCCCCTTTGAGAATTATGGTGGGTGTCCTCATGGAAGTAGACGGTGGTCCAGGAGACCATTGCCTGATCCACCTTATGTCTTCCCAAACATGGTTTTTTAATATATCTTTTTATTGACATTTGACATACAACAACAACTATTAAATTTAGCACTGTCTTACATCTCAGAATAGCTTTAAGCATCGGTCCCAGCTAACCGATCCCACCTTTGTCTCCCCCCTTGTATGCTTCTTTTGGAGTTTCCCTCAGATTCTCAACATCTTCCTCAGCTAGATTCAAGGCTCCTTGGATCAGGCCTCTTTAGGAGTTCCTTCCATTCCAAATTCCCCCCCCCATTCAGGGACATCCTCTACCCTCATACACCACCTTTTCACCTAACATGCACCAGTCCATGTCCCACTTCCATGCCCCAGGATCTGGTGCCTGCTCCGCCCCTCCATGACTTTGCCACATTTCCCTTTGCCACTGCAAGGCCCAGTGTCATCCATGTCCCCTCTGCCGTGCCAACCACTGCCTCTCCCAGAGATTCAGAACACATTGTTTAGCGGAGACCATTATGCCCCTCCCCTTACCTCCTATAAGCACTTCACCACTTCAGACACGAATTCCTTTATTACTGGGCATTCCCACAGGATGTAAAAGAAGGAAACATGATTTTTTTTATTAAAAAGTGTGGCCTGTTCCTTTAAGAGACACAACTTATTATGTTTTTAAATGTTTCCTATCCAGGAATGTCAGTGTAGTGATTGTAGTTTGCTGTCCCTTGCAGATGGCAATGATTCAAAGCCAATTGCAGTGTGTGGCAAATAGAGACCTCTATATTGACATTGCAGGCAATTTTGGATCCCATGTGAATTGAGAATTTGTGATGCGACCTATTAATAAATAGGTCACATCGGATATTGTATG
The DNA here is from genome assembly GCF_031143425.1 of Pleurodeles waltl. Taxonomy (NCBI): domain Eukaryota; kingdom Metazoa; phylum Chordata; class Amphibia; order Caudata; family Salamandridae; genus Pleurodeles; species Pleurodeles waltl. The sequence goes on along the minus strand of NC_090443.1, from coordinate 164,675,351 downwards.
CATGTTTGCAAACCAAGAAGTGCACAATTTACACCTCCCTGGTTTCAGAATGTGGATAGTACTTCAGGCCCCAAGTTCTCTATGTCACTCAAGATGTTACTAAATGTTCTCATAGGCATTTCTATAGTTAGATACTTCTTCCTTTGTATTCCCAATGTGCCAGTCTTATCTATTGCATATGTGACTGGGCATTCTGACTAATAGAATGCTGGTCACTTGTCCTTGATTAATTCACTGTCACTTTGCCATCATGTATTGCTAGGTGCTTTGCCTTCAGGTATTACTGCTTATTTTGCTGAGAGTATCGTTGTAACTTTACCTGATATTTGACATGTAGCTTGGATTCATGCATTGCTATCCACAGTATTCCATTTATTATTGGCCACCCTGCCTCATGCATGTGTGGCCAGTTAATTGTTCACGTTCCATTTTGCCTCATGTTGCTAGGCACCCTCACTAATACACGTTTTGCCACTGTGATTTATACGCAGGCTTTCCTTTTTTAGTTTTAAACCCTTAATAACATAAAAAGGCCTCAATAAAGAAAAAATGCTGATAAACATCTGCACACCCACAAAGTAAAACGCCATTCAAAGAAAGGGAAGTGAGGGAGAATGAGTCATTGTTATTTCTTTCTGAAGATGGCATCAAAATGTAACTTTGTCATCCAAAGTACCATCAAGAGAGAGTAGTATAAGATTATTTTTCTTGAGTTTGGTTATTTTAGGGATGTCATTAAAATATTGTTTCTTCCTTCTCTTTCTTCCATCAATTTTTTTGTGCTTTGATTAAAGTTGCATGGCTTATCAGAATATTTAGGTCTGATCTAATGTTTTTACTGTAGATATTCCAGGAAATTAAAATATTTGACCTCTTGGCAGTGTTTAATTACTTTGCTGACTGCTGAAATGGCTGGCCCATACGAATCTTGAGCTAAATGTGATGGGCCAGCAATGGGACCATTCAGACATATACTTTCTTACTATAAGGGGAACTGTTTACCCCAAAAATGGTGACAAGCAGAATTAATTGTAGGGAGCAAGTCCGTGATAATTGGCCATATGAATCAATCAAAGAGGCGACAGATGTACATAGTAATAGATTTCTGTCAAATATCTACCCTATTTACATTAGAAATCATGTAGAACATAGGGTGAATAACAAACCAAACAGAATCCTTCACACATTGACCATATGCATATGAAGTAAATAACAAAAACTAAATTCAAGACCATTGATCAATATTTGTATAGCTCGCTCTTTACGTTATTGGAATCTGTCCATTGATTCAGAGATGGAGATCCAAAAGTTATAAGAAAAGAAGTGAAATCGGCCCGATGTTTCAGTCTCCAATGTCAGCAGAATGGGAGAATACCCTAAGTAGCATGATAAAGGAGTTTAACGTTGACCTCAACAGACAAACTAATCCAGTTGTAAAGTGTATGTAACCCTTTCTTTTGGTATTATGAATTGATGAGCTACTCTAAGTGAATTAACTGAAAAACAATCAAGCAATGCGGCTTGTAAAGGAACACTCAATGACTGTTTTTCAGAAATTAATTAATGCAGCTCCGCTTAATCAATCAACAGGGAGCAGCCGGCATGTCAGCATAACTTTGGCAATGTTTACAAAGAATCTTGACCACTATTTACTATCACATTTACCCACAGACATAGAATAGGTAAAACCCTCTGATACATCAGCCCTCTTTTCTAACATGTCGGTATTGATTGAAGGACAACTGTAAGCATACCAGGCTTTAACGATTCAGTGCAAGGTGTAGAGACAAATAACTGTGAAAAGACCGCTGTCCCCGTGCATATGGGATAATGGTGCTATGTATGGTGCCTTCAGCAAACAATACCTTTTTTTTTATCAAAGTGCACTTTACTGCTGGAGTCTTTGAGCCCATAGTAACAATGCTCAGAGCAAAATTTCAATTCCCAGAGTACAATGTGGTAATCTGTTGAAAGGTCAATGCTGACAGTACTGAGATATTTGCCTTGGGGGCACATGGCAGCTATGAATATCTACTCAAAAGCAGCAGCACCTAAAGGTAATGAGGTAAAAAGTGTAGAAAAGCAGTGACAAGCACGTTTAAAGTATCAAGTAACAGGTGTATTTGTATGTTGGGCTACAAATCAATCTGGAATAATTGAAAATGTTAAAGCTTTCACAAGGTATTATGCTGTTGGCAGTGTTGATCACCCCTACAATATCATAATATTCAGTAACGGCTAGGTGACTAAACCCAACTGTATCCAGAAATATGTTTATTACAACATTTGAATATAGCATTCTTACTTTTTAATCCATTAATGGTCATTTAAATGCTATAGAATCATTGTGAGAGGGAAATTAGATGTGAGAAAGGGTAATGAGATGTGCGTGTCCTGACATACCTTGTGAAGCATCCACTTCAAATTAAATATGCACTTTATAGCAATCAATGCATAAAAACAGCATGTTTTGTGAACACTGGAAAACAGAGTTTGTCTTTGTTTTGGAGGACAGCCATCTGGATAAACACTGATAAACACTGATTTCAAAAGGTTTGGAAACATTAAGAAAACACCACCATCACCCCAAAACACGACAGTATGTTTGTATGTTTCTGGTCATGCTGCCACATTTGTTTGTGTTTTCCATGCCACATTATTTGCAACATACTTGTGCATAATTATTCTCTCTGTGTTCTGTAATGCTAATTTCACTGCCTCATGGATGGTTAGTTTCCTTTCCTCATTAATGGTTGATATTTCTGTTTCGACCATTATTTTTTCCCATACATTCCTAGTAACTGTGTCTCAGTCATACATGGTGACATTGTTTATATATTGTTTGCTACTGTGACTTATATTTTGCTGGTCACTGTGCCCCGTACATTGTACCACATTCTGGCTTTTTACTTCTAGCAGCACTACTTCACAGATAAATCATGTCCTGTCATACATTTGTGCTCACTATCTTTTCTTTTTCGAACATGGAAAGTTACTGTAACATACATAGCTTGGTATGATGCCTCATGCCAGCAGGCCACTCGGAGCCTCATAGAAACTGTTTACCATGCCTCATGTATGCTTGGTTGTTCAACCTCTCACATTCTTGTTTTGTCTCAGATAATGCTGAGCACCTTTGCCTTATAGATTGTTAGAAGCATCACTCTTTTCATTTTGTAGTTGTTTGTTATGCCTCATGCATGCTTGGTTGTTCAACCTCTCACATTCTTGTTTTGTCTCAGATAATGCTGAGCACCTTTGCCTTATAGATTGTTAGAAGCATCACTCTTTTCATTTTGTAGTTGTTTGTTATGCCTCATGTACTGCTTGCTTTTGGCTTCCATTCTATATCTGGTTACTCTCCCTACAATATAGTTGGTTGCTCAACCTAATAAGTAGTATTGGTGTTTACATGTAGCTGAGTGCAGTTCATGTACATATGAACATCAATGTGGTATGAGCAGATGACGTCATTCGTAGGGGAGAGATACAGATGTTAAAGCGGAGAGCCTAGGAGTGTACCCTGTTTGACTTCTTTGATGATTGTTTTAGGAATCAGTTTGAAAGGATCACTTTGATAATTCTGATAATGTTCTGACAAATGATTGCACCGAGGGAAATAGCAAGACCATACACACCTACCTGCTGTTGAAGGATTTGAAATAATACTTTACAATGTCAAATACTTAACTTGTGTCCAGCAATAAAATGTAATGTGGAGTTTCAAAGACATTTGCTTTATGTCTGGAAGGGCTGGTTCTATATTCTAAGCAGGAACAAATATGATTGTTGTTTATGAGCAAGTTTACATCAAGGAAGCGGGTTAAGATGTGTCTATAGAAGAATCCCAACCATTTTGTTTGGGGGAGGATTGTATGGTGCAGTGGTTTTTGACTGTAGTGAGAAAATGGTGGTGTCATTTTGGGTTGGGAGAGGGGTGGTCCATGGTTCAAGCGGTATTTAATGGAAAAGGCCATCCCTTCAGATTTTGCTTAAGGATTTGAACCATATCTACAATTGTTGACTCCGATGATTCTTTCATTCTCTGTTCCGAGGGTTCAAGAGACTCACATCTAATTATTTAAGATCAATTACAGTGCAACCAAATGGTCACACATTCAATCTCGGGGACCATCTTAAAATGTCAAAGGGCTTTATTACAGACTCAAAGTCAAACTTACATAAATGAGTCTCAAAACCATGGTATAGATATACAGAATCACTAAAGGAGAGTTAAAACGCTGCACAATATTGAATCAGTTTGGCCTATGAAATACCATCATCTCAAAAGTAACAAGGTGTAAAATCAGGAAAAGTGTTTAGAGTTTAAAATACAAAATCAAATTCTCCTGCTTAACCATTGAAAATAGATTCCTTACTATTCTAATATTTAGGAAGGTTTCGGAGAAAGGTCAGCATAACAGCACTCCTTTAGAAGATTTTGCCAAGAGAGGTGTAGCATAAAGCTGCTTAATCTCTAAGAATTGAGGTTTATACCTCAAACAGGTCTGCTCTGCTCAAAGGGATAAAGGGATTTGAACCTTTCGCTAACTAAACCACACTTAAATCGCAATCCCTCCAAAAGTCACATCATTTTCAAACTCTTTTTCTGAAAAACAAAGTGATAATCATACGGATAATTGGTAACAGTATTTACTCTAAATTTCTTCTATGTGGCCTTATTGCAGCCTTGCGCTGAGGAATTTCAAAATAATAACAACCAATTCAAGCTACTCCTTCCACCCTCGTAATGCCTCTCTCAGACACTTTTTTTTCTCTGCGCACAATAAGCTCCTTATTAGTCTCTGCACCTGCAGCTTCAATATACACATATAAAAAGCAAACTTCACATTGAAATAAAAAAACTGGAAAAATGTGGGCCTTTACTCCGACCCAGGTAAATATGCACACGTACACTATCAAAATAAATGTTTTCTGTATGTCTTCTTATGCTGAATATATAGATTATAAAGTGCTTTATAATAGTATAATAATAATAGTACTTAAAATACTATTAAATAAACATTTTTCAAACATGATTAAACGTGGCATACATTAAACATTATATTGATTTGTGCGCTTTACTTGCATCAAATTTAGGGCCAGATGTATCAAGCTCCCAGTTTGCATTTCTTTAATAGTGAATTTTAAGAAATCGCTATTTACGAAATGCAAAATAGGATGTATCAAAATTGCGAGTTGGTCTTAGCGATTTATTAAAATTTGCAAACGCAATTTGCGACTTGCAAATAATGAATCGCAATAAAATAGGGAATCGGTATTTGAAAATCGCAAATTGCAAAAACGGTAAACCGGAACAACCTGATGACATCACAACCAGGATGTGTGTCAGCCCATGCTGTTTCCAGGAGCCACACAAACAGGAGCAGGCAGAGAGACAGCCCAGCACCAGGGAGGCAGTCTTGAGAGCCAGCCAGGACTAAACAGCAACATGGCCACTAATGGGAATGTGAAGGAGAAAGGTGACAGGAAGCACAAGCTCATATTCAGTGAGCAGGAATTGGAGGGGCTTGCTTAGGAGGTGGTCAGGAACCACGACAAACTTTTTGGGAAGAAATCCCTCCAGGTACCTGAAAGTGAGAAGAGGAAACTGTGGCCAGACAACCAAACTAAAATATGGGCAGTGGGCATTGCGCAGCTCTTCGTGGAGGAGATACGCAAGCGATGGTACGACTTGCGTTCCTGTGCCAAAGAGAGGGTAGCCAGCAGGCTAAAGGAGGCAAGGCGCACCGGTGGAGGACCAGACACCCAGACGCCATCCACACCAATAGAAGACATGGTGGAGTCCCCACTGCTTCCTGAAGCTGTCAGTGGTGTCACTGACATTGACAACTCAGGGACACCCAGCACCAGCAAAGGTAAGGGCAGTAATGATGTGTTTCCCCATATGTGCATGTACAAATGCCCCCTAGAAAATAGCTATTAGCACAATACAGTGTGATTAGTATTCCATGCCACATCTTGCATACAATGCAACAATGCTTTATGGGAGTGGTAGTCCACACCCCTAAAGTGCAACTTCCACATAAATAGCAAGATAGTGTAAAAGAAACAACCCAAAAGACTCTTAGTGATAATATTGCAGTGTACATTTAATACTATTATGCAACTATTTTTTAAATAATAAAAAATTACATGCTGCACATTGTCATTGTAGATGTTCTGTGCCCTGACGCAGCAGAAGGTGGAAATGTGGGGGATAGCAAAACACAGCCACAGTCCGACTCAAATACCAGTGAGTCCTTCATTATTGCACCAACTAGGCACAGGGCAAGAGTGTTACCTCTCCCAGAGTATAACCTGGACCCTGATGAAATGCCGGATGAAGTACCCACACCACCCCCAGAGGCTAGAATCACAGTAAGACAGCAGTCCCTGCCCCAGCGTCAGTCCACTACCCACAGGAGGCGTCATGTTGCAGGCAGACAGTGCACTGATGAAGGAGAGGGCCCATCACTCTTTGGTGGCCTTGAAGCTTCCATGCTGAAAGTGCAGCGTCTGCAATTTAAACACATGAGGTCAATGCACAGGCAGTTGGTGTCTCACAATGACAACATGGGAGTAATGCACAAGCAGTTGGAGTCTCTTAATGAAAATATGTGCAAGCTGCATGAGGCACAGCAAACAGCAGCAGAAAACACAAAGGAGATGACAAATGCCATTAAGGAACTCTGCCCTGTGATTCAGCAGGAGCGTGGCAGCCAGTGTTGGTGCCGTCACCAATTGATGGGCAGGTTGGATGGGTTCTGCAGATCGGTCAATCGGCTCGCTACCTCAACTGCCTTGATATCACAACATGCTGTGAGCATACAAGCTGAGATGGCACATTGCAGTCGGGCCGTTGCACAAGGATTGGTGCAAGTAACCAATGTTTTGCAGATAATACACACAGCAAGGTAGGACATATAGGCCCTCATTGGAACCCTGGTGGTAAATCCCGATTTCCACCGTGCTGAAGACCGCCAACATACCGTTGCGGCAGCGGAATTCCGCTACAGGTATTACGACTCACAGCTCTGAATCCGCCACAATACAGACACCCACACAAGTCCACCACACCAAAGGTCAGTGATAAACTGGCAATAGCAAAACCCACACCGTCACGCCAACAAGAATACGCCCACACTATCACGACCCACGAATCAACGCAGCAGTCTTACAACCGCGGTAATCCATTGGCGGTACACACTGCCGCGCTCAAAATACACACACATTTACCAAACACAACCACATTGGACAATTCAAAATACACACACCTGATACTCATACACACACCACACCCACACACCCAATCCAATATAAAGCACCCACCCACATCACCCACAAACCCTTACAAACAAAATTTTTAAAGAAGGCCAGAGAGAGAGATTAGCTAACACAACACCGGCATCCACAGACACACAACACCATCACTCATACAACATCCACGCACCTCAAACAACACACACCAACACATCCCCTCACACATTACAATAGAAAGCACCTCACACATCACCCACACCACATCATGGCACCTCAAAAACACCCCAGGTTTTCTGAGGAGAAGCTCAGGGTCATGGTGGAGGAAGTCCTCCAGGTAGAGCCACAGCTATTCGGATCACAGGTGCAGCAGACATCCATTGCTAGGGAGATGGAGCTATGATGGAGAATTGTCGACAGGGTCAATGCAGTGGGACAGCATCCAAGAACACGGTATGGCATCGGAAAGAGGTGGAACGACCTGCGGGGGAAGGTACGTTCCGTGGTATCCAGACACCAGATTGATGTACAGAGGACTGGCGGTGGACCCCCCCCCCCTTTCTCCCCCACAACTAACAACATGGGAGGAGCAAGTCTTGGCGATCATGCATCCTGAGGGCCTCGCAGGAGTAGCAGGATGACTGGACTCTGGTAAGGCTAATCTTTACTACTAGATCCCCCCACCCTACTTGCATGCCATCACATACTCCCACCCTCACCCTCACACCCATCACCCCAACACCCCACAGATACCCCACTACCACAACCCACACATCCCAAAACCAAGCCCTGCATGTAACACCAATGCATGGACACCCCTCACCAAAGCATGTCCAGTAGAGAGACTCACTCATGCCCCAAAATCACCAATCACACAAGGGCCACGGCAATAATGCAAGCACAGGAGTAGAGGTTAACTCACCCATTGCACAAGATGGAACACACAGATACTAAGATTATGCATTTACGCCCCAACAGGACCCATACCCAATGTCACTGGACAGGAGGTGCCAGACATATCCAGTCCCCCCATAGAAGAGGCCCACAGTGATGACAGCAGCTCTGCACGCCTGGATCAAGATGACCAGCCCGGCCCATCAGGGACCTCGGGACAGTCTGTTCCCCTGACACAGCCCCAAACCACCACAGAGCCTCCCCCCTCAGGAAACACCAGCACAGCACCCACTCAGCGGGCCCATCCCTCTGTCCCCAGGACACGTCAATCAGCAATGTGTCCACCACTACAGGGACCCCAGGCAAACCCACCAACCCAAGACAATCAGGGACCTGGGGTCAGTGGCAGTGGGCACACGGTTCAGGGGACAGAGGCACAGGATAACAGGGAAGCTGGGAGGACTGCTGTCCAACAGGGGGAGGACAGGCCCAGGGGACCGACACTCCACAAGGCACTCTCCAACATCATGGGAGCATACCACCATTCCCAGGAGACCATGGGAACAGTACTGGCCTTGTTTCAGGAGACCCAGCGGCTGCAGGGATCAGGGAGGACTTGAAGTCCATTAACACCACCCTGGTCACCATTGCAGGGGTGTTGGCAGACCTTGTCAATACCATGAAGGACCCCCTGCAGAAGGAGAACCAGCCCGCAAATGGTCCCTGCGATCCAGGAACAAGACAGAGAACATTGCCAAGACCCCCGCCAGGAAATAAGGCCCCCCTGAATGTCACCCTTCGGTCCCACTTTGTCACCCTGTCCACCTTAAACTGCCATTGCTCCACTTCCTAGGCCCCATTGGACAATGCACCTGTGATAGAAATAGACTGGACTCTGCCATGGACATTCCTCCATCTCCCCAGCGCATGTCACAAGCCCCTCCACTTATTTGCATAGAAATAAACACCTTTGAATCACAAAACAACCTGGAGTCAGTCCGTGCTTTCACAAATGTGTAATTGCAAAACCTCTGGAATATAGCAATGTCAATGTACTTGTTCACATACCAATGTTACACAGCTGTAGGCCAGCAGTAAACATAGTAGAGGGCACAACTTGGGACCCAGATCTGTGAAATGGAAAGGCAAAGTAACAAGTCAGGGTCCATACACAGAGTGAAAAAGGCAGACTTATGCTAGCTCCAACAATAGTATGAGATGTGGGAAGCAGTTCCATCTTCTTACCTGTGTCTCACTAGAAGTATTGCATGATGACATTGTTTCAGTTGTCTACATCTTCTTCTTCTGCATCCTCTTCTTCACTGTCCACAGGCTCCACAGCTGTCCCAAGACCACCATCAGGCCCATCCTCCTTCAGAAAAGGCACCTGGCGTTGCAAGGCCAGGTTGTGCAACATACAGAAGGCCATGATTATCTGGCACACCTTCTTCGGTGAGTAGTATAGGGATCCACCTGTAAGATGGATGCACCGGAATCTGGCCTTCAGGAGGCCGGAGGTGCGTTCTATTATCCTCCTAGTTCGCCCATGCGCCTCATTGTAGCGTTCCTCTGCCCTTGTTCTGGGATTCCTCACTGGGGTCAGTAGCCATTACAGGTTGGGGTAACCAGAGTCACCTGCAAATATCGAGGGACAACTGTTGGACATCCTACAAACATTAGGGAATCTCCCATACCCAGACCCCAAATGAAACTGTGTGAGGACTTTAGGCTTACCTATTAGCCACACACGGTGCCTCTGGAGTTGGCCCATCACATAAGGGATGCTGCTATTCCTCAAAATGTAAGGGTCATGCACTGAGCCAGGATACTTACCATTCACATGGGAGATGTACTGGTGTGCCAAACACACCATCTGCACATTCATTGAATGGTAGCTTTTTCCGGTTTCTGTACACTTGTTCATTCCTGCGGGGGGTGGGGGACAAATGCCACATGTGTACCATCAATGGCACCAATGATGTTGGGGATATGTCCCAGGGCATAAAAGTCACCTTTCACTGTTGGCAAATCCTCCACTTGAGGGAAAACGATGTAGCTGCCCATGTGTTTCAACAGGGCAGACAACATTCTGGACAACACGTTAGAGAACATTGGCTGGGACATCCCTGATGCCATGGCCACTGTTGTTTGAAAAGACCCACTAGCCAGGAAATGGAGTACAGACAGATCCTGCACTAGAGGGGAGATTCCTATGGGTTGACGGATAGCTGACATCAGGTCTGGCTCCAACTGGGCACACAGTTCCTGGATTGTTGCATGATCAAGTCTGTAAGTGATAATGATGTGTCTTTCTTCCATTGTCGACAGGTCCACCAGGGTCTGTACACCGGAGGTGCCGCCATCTCATCACCTGCCCCAGCAGACGTGCCCTATGGAGGAGAACAGTGAGAAGAGGGTCATCAAACACTTAGGTACCAAAATGTGTTTTTTGCAAAAACATTTGAAATTCGCAATGTGCCTTTATCTGTCTGTATTCCTGGCCTAACTAGGTGTGACGCATATTTTTTGCCTGCCATATGGCCCCACTGAAATGGCGGCTGCCTGACCTGTAAGGTGGGACAAGGGGAAATGAGGTAACTGCGCTGGTATTGTACACCGTTGCGGTAGGCGGTCGAAGACCGCGGCGCAATTCAGCATTGGTTAACATTGGGCCCTATGGGTCCCAGGAGCCAATGACGATGTACGCCGGCGGTGACGATACGCACCGCCGCGGACATGGCCGCCATTTTCTAACTGTTCCCCCACTTGATACCTGACCTTCAACAGGAGAGGACCTGCACTGCTGTGACCTGTGTCTGGAAGCGACGATGGCTACAGTGTCTGGGGAAAGGGCCCCTGCCTTCACTTCGGAGGAGTTGGACAAACTGGTGGATGGGTTCCTCCCCCAGTACACGCAACTGTACAGTCCTCCAGACAAACAGGTGAGTACACTGTGATCATGGTTGAGGGCACATGATTGTATGGAGTGTCGTGGATGGAAGAGGGTGGGGAGGGGCACAGGCCAGCATGTCAGGATAGTCTGTGTGTATGTGTGTCTGGCCCAGGGTGGGAGGTGTTTAGGCAATGCGCGAGATAAAATGTACAGGATAGTAACATCCATTCTTACTTCACTTTTCCTCTAGGTCAGCGCCCACCAGAAGAAGAATATTTGGTGTGCCATCGCCAAGGACGTCCGGACCTTGGGGGTCTACCATAGATGGAGCACCCTCTGCCGGAAAAGATGAGAGGACCTGCGCCGCTGGAGCAAGAAGACGGCGAAGGCCCAGCTGGGGATGGCCTCCCAATGTGGAAGGGGTGCCCGTCGCACCATGACACCCCCCTGATGTACCGGATCCTGGCGGTGGCCTATCCGGAGTTGGATGGGCATTTGAGGGCATCACAGCAGCCACAAGGGGGTGAGTACACTCTCATTCAGCTGACTCTGCGCGCTTTATGAGGTGTCTGGCTGGGGGAAGTGGGCTGTGGGTTCCCCTAGGCCAGGGCGAACTTGGTAGGGTAGGTCCCTTGTTAGGCAGGCTCTGTGGCACCCCAACCCCATTAGTGGTAATAGCCATCTACACCTAGTCAGGCTCCTGTGTGTTCCAGCTGTGCAGCAATTGGGCTTAGGCATCGTCCCCCATGGGCATGTGAATTTCCTAAGAACTGTTAGTGCATGGCTTAGTGCATAGGGCTGCTCCCTGTGTGTTGTGTCCGCCAACAGTAGTGGTGTTGCATTCACTGAAAATGTGTTTCTTCTGTCTCCCCCCCTTTCTGTTTTATCACCCTGTACATGCGTGCATTAGCATCATCTGGCGGAGGAGCAGTGGCACCAGAGCAGGAGCGAGCTGCATCCCACATGGCCTTGGAGGCTGAAGTAAAGGAGTCTGAAGGCACCAGTGGGACGTAGGGCGAGGGGAGCTCCACAACTGGTACAGGAGCATACACCAGCGACTCCTCTTTTGATGGGAGCTCCCTCTGTGCCCACCGCATAAACAGGTAAAGCTGCCACCCCCCTACCAGCAGCCCCTCAGCGTCTGTCCTGTGCCGGCTCACCCAGGAGGGTGGGCACCTCCTTCGCCCCAGGGACCTCAGCCCCTGCCCCAGTCAACCCTGCTGCCCTCAGTGAGGAGGCTATTGACCTCCTGAGATCCCACACTGTTGGGCAATCTACCATTTTGAATGCCATCCAGGGTGTTGAGAGGCATTTGCAACAAACAAATGCATACCTGGAGGGCATTGATTCTGGGCAGGCAGCCCAACAGAGAGCATTTCTGGCTCTGTCCTCAGCACTGATGGCAGCCATTGTCCCTGTGTCCAGCCTCCCCCTCCAACTCCTCTCCCCAGACCCAGTCCCCTGTACCTCAGCCTATCCCAAGCACACCATCAGACCAGCATGCACACTCATCAACACACAAGAGTGGGCATGGCAATCATAAGTACCACACATCCCACCGGCACTCACACAAGCACCATCCCCATGCAGACACAACAACATCCACTGCCTCCACTGTGTCCCCCTCCTCCACGTCCTCCTGCTCCCTCCCTGTCTCAGCTCCACTCATACCTGCATGCACTACATCCTCAGCCACTACCTCCATCACCAGCACGCCCATCACCACACACCGCTCACATGCAATCACCACACCTACTACCATTCACACATCCCCAGTATCCTCTCCCAGTGTGTCTGTGAGCCCTCCTCCCAAACTACACAAACGCAGGCACACACCCCCCCAACAGCTATCCACCTCACAACAGCCTCCGGCCCATGCACCTTCACCCAAATTCAGCAAACGTACACCTCCTACAACCACTACCTCTTCCTCCACTCCCAAACCCCCTCCATCTTCCCGTCCCAGTGTGTCTAAAAAACTTTTCCTCGCTAACTTTGACCTCTTTTCTACACCCCCCCCCCCATCCTTCTCCTAGGGCCAGGCTTTCCAGGTCCCAGCCCAGCACCTCAGCCACCAAATCCCCAGGCACAGTGGTGCCAGCAACTGCGGTCTCATCGAGAGCGCCACCCATCAGGGATGCCAGCGTGCCACCTAGTGAGGCCAAGGACATTCCACCACCTGCCAAGGTGAAGAAGGTGCCCACATGCCAGAGGCAGAAGCCGCATCTACCAGCAAGCAAGGGCTCCTCCAAACCAAAAGGGGACAGTGGCAAGACACCAGCGGCTACATCAAAGGTGGGGAAGGGACACAAGCCGAAGAGCAGGTCAGGACAGGGCACGATGGCTCCGATTGAGGGACTAGTGTCACTCCTTCTGTCAACCACTACACCAACCTGTACGGTGGTGGACACCGCCACCTGCACCGCCACCAGCACTGCCACCTGCACCGCCACCAGCACTGCCACCTGCACGTCTGCTGCCTCAGAAACTATTCCCAGCATCATTCCCAGTGGGCAGACAGCACCTCCGCCACAGACACCACCGCAAGCACCGCCACCAGCCCCGCGACGTGCTCAGACAGTGCCACCACAGCTGACATGGCTATCATCCCCATTGGGCAGCCGCTCAAGGCTGGAGGAGACTTCCTGGACCCTGCTCAGCTTCCATGAGGCATGACTTTCATCACTGTTTGCACCTGAGGGTGGCAGGTGAAGTCGCAGCAGGGTGGGGTATGTCTCTGCCTCCATGGCATATCATGCTACCTGTTCCTAGGCAATCTCGTGACACACACACCGATGTGAGGTAATAGGACCAGCCACACTGCATGTGAGGCACTCTGGGCACCAAGCCCCCTCCAGAACCAGTGGAGATTCACATCCACTACCTCAGTCCTTGGCAGGATGAAGCACTCTGGGCACCAAGCCCCCTCCAGAACCAGTGGAGATTCAAATCCAGTACCTCAGTCCTTGGCAGGATGAAGCACTCTGGGCACAAAGCCCCCTCCAGAACCAGTGGAGAATGACATCCACTACCTCAGTCCCTTGCAGGATGAAGCACTCTGGGCACAAATCCCCCTCCAGAACCAGTGGAGAAAGACATCCAGTACCTCAGTCCTTGGCAGGATGAAGCACTCTGGGCACCAAGCCCCCTCCAGAACCAGTGGAGAAAACCATCCACTTGAGAGACTGTGGCTTTGCACTCCTCAGGATAGAGCAGTGGGCAAACCACCCACTGAAGAGACTTGAGAGACTGTGGCTTTGCACTCCCCGGGATAGAGCAGTGGGCAAACCACCCACTGGAAAGACTTGAGAGCCTGTGGCTTTGCACTCCTCAGGATACAGCAGTGGGCATGGAGCCCCCTCGGGCAGCAGTGGCGTTCTGCGTTCATCCGGCTGATGTGCCCCCCTTCCCCTCCCCCTGAGATGCCTGTTTAATTTCTATCTGATGCCCCTGCAGTGTTCTCTACATTTCGAGTCAGGTATCTTGTGTGGGCTTCGCCCATGCATTTTGGGACCACTGGCCCACGGACAATGATTGGAACACTATCCGGACTTGTGTAGTTGGTGTACATATTTGTATATACTGATTTTTTAAATCGCACTATCTGATTTTTATTGATTACACTTGTTACAATCCTTTCCTTTTGTCCTTGCGTTCTTCCAGGGAGTGAGGGGATGTATATGTAATGTTGCTGCATGTATTTGTGTGTATGGTGTTGTGGGTGAGGGTGGGGGTGGGGGTATTGCGTGTTGCGTGTGTTTGTCACTCTCTTTTCCCTCCCATACTCCCTTGTGTTGTAGGTGCAGTACTCACCGTGGTCGTCGACGGCGTCTCTCCTGCTCCTGATACAGAAGGAGGAAGACCAGCATGAGCAGGATGTGTAGTTCGGGCTCCATGCCATCCTGGTTCCTCGTTGGGTGTCGATAGGTGAGTGGTTTCCCTTGTGTGTACTGTTTCCGCTGTGCTTTTGATAGCGTTGGTTCCGCCCCAGAAAAGGTGGCGGATAGGCATGTTGTAATACAGTGGGTGGAACCTTGTGTTCCGCCTGTCTGTTGGCGGTTACCGCCGCAGTGTTTGTTTCTACCGCCGTGGTGGTCGGAGTGTTAAAGTGGCTGTCTATGATGGCGGTTTCCACCATGGTCGTGATTCCATTTTTTTTCCGCTGGCCTGTTGGCGGTATTACCGCTGCTTTAACACTGACCGCCAGGGTTGTAATGAGGGCCATAGTAATGTGTTTTATACGTCCTGACAGCGAAATATTGCTAAATTCGTTTTTCACTGTTGCAAGGCCTGTCCCTCTCATAGGTTAACTTGGGGGCTACCGTTCAATCTGATTAAAGTGTAGATTCCCTTTCGGAGTGGATGGACATGTGGAGTTTGGGGTCTCTGAGCTCACAATTTAAAAATACATCTTTTAGTAAAGTTGATTTTAAGATTGTGTGTTTGAAAATGCCACTTTTAGAAAGTGAGCATTTTCTTGCTTATACCATTTCTGTGACTCTGCCTGTTTGTGGATTCCCTGTCTGGGTCAGTTTGACAGTTGGGTTGGTGGCACCTCACACTAGACAGTGACACAAAGGGAGCTGGTGTGTAGCCTGCATATCCTGATGAGCCATCTGTGCTAGGAGGGAGGGGAAGAGTGGTCACTCACACCTGAAAGGGATTTGCCTGCCCTCACACAATGCAGTTTCCAACCCCCTGGTGAGTGTCTGGGGCCTGGCCTGGGCAAGGCAGGATTTAACATTCAAAAGAGACTTTACTTTGAAGTAGGCCTACTTCAAAGGAGAAATTGGGTATAAGAAGGGCACCCAAAACCACAGACATTAGAAACACTTCTGGAAACAAGAGGAACCTCTGCCTGGAGAAGAGCTGAAGAGCTGAGGAAGAAGAGCTGCCCTGCCTGTGACTGTGCTTTGTGGAGCTATCCTGCAGTTGCTATTTCTGCCGGAGTAAGAGGGCAAAGACTGGACTCTATGTGCCTTCCATCTTGAGAAGAAATCTCAAAGGGCTTGGTTTAGTGCTTGCCTCCTGTTGTTTGAAGTCTCAGGGCCAGCAAAGACTTCTCTCTGCCAGCACCTGGAGTCTCTAGAGAGACTCCTACTCTGCCTTGTGGTGCCCATCTAGTTCTTGGGACCCTGAAAGGAGAAGCTGGCAGCCTAAAGAAAAGGAAATCCATGCACAGAGTGCTGTGCGGGGAAAAGATTGATGCAACTCCAATCTGCGGCTGAAGAAACGACATGCCGCCGGCTCCGCAGCTAAGAATCAATGCTCACAGGAAACACGACCAAAGAATCGACACACGGAGCAGGAGAAACGATGCGAGCATTGCTGACGGAGGCTGGGAGATCACCATCCGCGCTGCGGGGTTTTCGGATCATCGTGCGGCTGGATTTCCGACTCAAGTACTGCTGGGCTTGGAAAAACAACGCCAGGCCTGCCCAGACCCAAAAGTGCTGACTGGATCAACGCATCGCTCTCCTGCGGAGAGAAGAAATGAAGCGCCCGACCCGGTGAAAGGAGAAACAACGCAAGGTCCCTCTTGTGAGTGGAGTTAACGCATCGCAAGCCCTTTTTGATGCGCACTCGCCCATGCGGGTTTTTTTTTGATGCACCCATGGTACATTTTCATGCTAATAGCGTTACTGTGTGTTTGAAACTATTTAAAGACTCTTTTTGATATTTAATTGATAACTTGATTTGTGTATTGTGGATTTTTGTCATTTTGGTCTTGCTTTGTTTAGATAAATATTTTCTATTTTTCTAAACCTGTGTTGTGTCATTTTGTAGTGTTTTCATTAAGTTACTTTGTGTGTTGGTACAAATACTTTACGCCTAGCACTCTGAAGTTAAGCCTACGGCTCTGCCAAGCTATCAAGGGGGTAAGCAGGGGTTAGCTGAGGGTGATTCTCTTTTAACCTGACTAGAGTGAGGGTCCTTGCTTGAGGGTAACCTGCCTATAAACCAAAGATCCCATTTCTAACAGTACTTGTTATACGTTACGTCACATTTACATCA
This sequence comes from Pleurodeles waltl, assembly GCF_031143425.1. Lineage (NCBI taxonomy): Eukaryota > Metazoa > Chordata > Amphibia > Caudata > Salamandridae > Pleurodeles > Pleurodeles waltl. The sequence continues at coordinate 164,658,289 of NC_090443.1, read as the reverse complement.
GTGCAACATTGTCAACTATTACATTACCCAGTAGATATCCTTCGCTAAACTCCCCAGCTAGTAGTCTTGTGTAAATTCCACTATGCCGAAAGATGTAGGAGTCATGTGTGCTACCTTAATATCTGGCCACAAGATTGGTCATACTGTTAGTGGCATTGCTTATTACTTGTATGTTCATGGAATGTGAATTTTTACGGTTCCAATAAACATACTCTGTGGCCGATGGTGGACAGATATCTACATGTGTCCCATCGATGGCGCCTATTACATGTGGGAATCAGGCAATCTGGTAGAAATCGAATTCTGTCTGTAGTAATTCCTTTAGGGTGTTGGGGAATCTTATGTGCTGTTGAATTTTGCTCAGCATGGCATTGAGAAATGCAGTAAAAAACATGAGAGGGCACTCTGTGAAACCCTCTCCAGCTGCTGCTATAACCCCTTGTTAGCTCCCTGAGGCTAATAGATGCAGGGAGCATAATACCTGCACATGGGCGGGTATACTATTGGTCCTGTGTGTGGTGTGCTGCAATATGGGTTGTAGATCAGCTATCAGGTCAAGTATCATGGCTGAGCTTAACCTGTACTTCTCACATATCTCCTTCTCTTTCTGGTCAAAAAGGGTTATGCGCACTCTGAAAATGCACTCCTGTCTCCTCCTCCCTCTCCTCAAATCTGCCAGGATCCTCATCCTCCTCGCCATCATGTAGAGTGCGGCTATTGTGGAAACGGGGCTGAGTCATTCTGGGCCTCTTTATATAGTTTGCACGCGCAATTGGAGGCGGCATTGTTTTTGAAGGGCAGGAGCCCTTTAAATCTACACTAGCACTCCCGCCTTGCGGGACGCGCAATTGGAGGCAGCATCTTTGTTTTTTGAAGGGCAGGAGCCCTTTAAATCTGCACTAGCGCTCCCGCTTTGCGTGACGTGCAATTGGAGGCGGCATTGTTTTTGAAGGGCAGGAGCCCTTTAAATCTGCCATAGCGCTCCCGCCTCGCGGGACACGCAATTGGAGGCGGCATCTTTGTTTTTTGAAGGGCAGGAGCCCATTAAATCTGCACTAGAGCTCCCGCATCGCGGGACGCGCAATTGGAGGCGGCATTGTTTTTGAAGGGCAGGAGCCCTTTAAATCTGCACTAGCGCTCGCGGGCGGCGCTCGGGCGAAGCCCGGGCCAAGTGCAGGCCCGTCCTGCGCCCGTCAGCGGCTGGCAGAGGCTGGGCTGGGCCACCCCTCTGAGACTTTCATCACGATCATAGGGCTTATTTTACCAGCCCCCAAATAGCATGTACAATACCCGAGGGTACTAAAACAACGCGCTTGGAGACGGCAGCAGGAGCAGGACGAAGGCCCCGATAAGATCTTTTGTGCCCTCGGGGGAGACAGGAGGAGACTGGGCCATACTATTTTTCTCCTGATATTGGGGTTGCTGACCAGCGGTTGAACCCACTGGGGATGTGAGGACAATATATTGCTATAGGTGAGCTGTATTTTGCACTATTTTGCACTATTTGTTCCTTTCTGACGTTCCAATCCTCCAAAATAAGGCCCCAGTGGGGTGCAAAAAGGGCGGGAACAGGACAGGCAAGTGCCCAAGCGCCCATACCAAAAGACTGGCCAAGGAGATTAAAAACAACTGTCAGTTAAAGGGAATTTAAGAATATAAGATGGGCAGAAGGAAGGGGGGGGCATTCTTGGAAAAGGCTGGTAATAACAAGACCTTAGATGGATTTCTCCAGAAAACAGTCGGAGCACTAGAAAAGGAAATTGAACTGGTGGAGCGCCGTCTAATTGCCCCCCCATCGATGGCAGCTAATCGTCTAGCCTTAGCCTCACCGCAAATCCCAACACAACCCCTTCATCCTCCTGATTTACAGTCTGCCCCGGCTATCTCACCCCCAATTTCCCAAGAGCCTTTTGTGGAGATTCAGAAAAATGCCACCCAGCCACCCGACCTGATGCAGCCGCCTTTAGATAGGTCTGCACCTAACCTAGAGCACAACACAAAGGGCAAAAGAAAACGAGGAGAGACAAATTTAAGGAATAAACGGGCCCGTATCCTGAGCTTCCCCAATCATGGCGTACCGCGGACGGTAGGTAGAGGTCCTCTGTGCCTCCCCCACGCTTAGTAAACGGCGAAATACTGCTTAATTAAAGCTCAAAATTGATGTGCACTGTTAAAACTGTTAGACTTGAATTTGAATTAAGGAATCTGTTACCGAACTGAAATTGCACTCTGCATTGGTGTATTCGAAGGAGCTAGACGCTTGTTTTTATTAGAATCTTATCCCGTTTTTATTGCCGCGATTTTGGGGGGTTAGCACTCCAGCTTCTAGTGCTGGAGGGCTATTTTAGCCACACTATGAGCGCGGCGCGCAGCGGACGGTAGGTAGAGGTCCCCTGTGCCTCCCCCACGCTTAGTAAACGGCGAAATACTGCTTAATTAAAGCTCAAAATTGATGTGAACTGTTAAAACTGTTAGACTTGAATTTGAATTAAGGAATCTGTTACCGAACGGAAATTGCACTCTGCATTGGTGTATTCGAAGGAGCTAGACGCTCGTTTTTATTAGAATCTTATCCCGTTTTTATTGCCGCCATTTTGGGGGGTTAGCACTCCAGCTTCTAGTGCTGGAGGGCTATTTTAGCCACACTATGAGCCCGGCGCGCAGCGGACGGTAGGTAGAGGTCCCCTGTGCCTCCCCCACGCTTAGTAAACGGCGAAATACTGCTTAATTAAAGCTCAAAATTTATGTGAACTGTTAAAACTGTTAGACTTGAATTTGAATTAAGGAATCTGTTACCGAACTGAAATTGCACTCTGCATTGGTGTATTCGAAGGAGCTAGACGCTTGTTTTTATTAGAATCTTATCCCGTTTTTATTGCCGCGATTTTGGGGGGTTAGCACTCCAGCTTCTAGTGCTGGAGGGCTATTTTAGCCACACTATGAGCGCGGCGCGCAGCGGACGCGTGCAGCGGGCACGCCAATGGCGCGCCGAAGGCGCACCAAAGGCAAGCCCGTCTGCGCCCGTCCGCGCCAGAACGAGCCAAGAGCCTAGAAATTATGCCCGTGTTTTAACGGGAGAGATAGGTATCACTTATTCTAGTGAGGAACTACTTCTCCTTAACAAAAAATCCTCTGCCCTATGTTACAACAGTCTAGACCCACATAAGGTTAATTTTAGTTGCCCCAGTTGTGCCTGGTCACCTAGAGCATCCACAGACCATCGACAAGCGGAGAATCGTGATAAATTTCCCATATGTCTAATTAATTGTCGTTCACTAGGAGCTCATACAAGGGACATTCATCTCCTAATAGAACAAACTGAACCCCTGGCCTTGTTTCTAACAGAAACATGGCTGGATGAAAGCTCTGGACCAGATATTGTTATGGCCCTCCCCTCAGGTTATAAAATCAGTAGAGTGGACAGACCTAGCAGAGTGGGAGGCATTGCAGTCATTCTTAGAGACACATGTAAGATCAATTCTGCTCCGGCCCTAATTAAAGGCTGCGAAAGCATGTCGTTCGCGATCAACGTAAACCCGCACTACACACTTTCTGGTGTTTTGATCTATCGTCCACCTGGTCCCATGGGAGATTTTATAATGTCACTGGCAGAACACACTTCACAAGTAACACACACTAAACCCAATTTTTTAGTGCTGGGTGACTTTAACCTTCATGCAGAAAATATAGATACTGCATCCTCTAAGATGTTGATAGCAGATATGAATGCTTGTGATCTAAACCAACTTATTCATGGCCCCACCCATGTTAAGGGCCATACACTTGATTTGGCTTTTTCTAATAACCCAAATCTAAAATTTCTATCATCTTCCCCTCTAGCATGGTCAGACCATTTCCTTGTAGAAATGGAATTACATCTTAATCACTACAAGATCCCATATATGGGGGCACTCCCACGCAGAAGGAAATGGCACAGATTAAAATCCTCAGATTTTGTCTCCGCCCTGGAGAAAAATAGACCAGGAAGTATAAATACAAATAATATAACAGATTTTTCGCATTCTGTTAATAAATGGATAGAGAACAGCCTAGAGGAAACCATACCTCTCTCCTCGTCTAAAGGCACCCGGCGTAAGAAGTCGGCTCCTTGGTACAATGCAGACCTATTAGAGAAGAAAAGAGAGTGTAGGAAACTAGAGAGGAGATGGCGCTGCACAAAAGATGAATCCATGAAAAGGGATTATAAAAATGTTATTCGAGAGTATCACCTGGAAATTAAAAAAGCTCAGGCAATCTATTACGCAGGAAAAATTGAAGCGGCTGCCAACTCACCCAAGGAGATCTTTAATGCCCTAAAAGATCTTATCCATCCTAGAGAGGAAGCAGAAACTAGGGATTCCCCCCAACAACATGTAGAAGATCTGGCTAGTTTTTTCCTGGATAAAATCCAAAATATTTACCTAGCCTTTCCTAATACCCCTAATATAGGGCAGAAGAGAATAAGCCAAGAGGTTGGGGAGGCAATCCTTTTTACAAACTTTACTCCTATTAGTTTGGATGGAGTTACCAATCTATTGAGATCAACAAAATCGGGCTCCCACTTGACCCTGCCCCCCCCAGATCCTATACTTGGGAATCTCAGCATTAGGGCCGATAATAAAGAATCTTATTAATACCTCTCTGAGTGATGGCACAGTGCCTGATCATTGGAAACAAGCCGTTGTCAAGCCACTCTTGAAGAAATCCAGCCTAGATCCTAAGATCCTGAGCAACTATAGACCAATTTCATTACTGCCCCTAATTGCCAAACTGGCGGAGAAACATGTACACTCTCAGTTATCCACATTCCTGGAAGAAAAGAATCTTATACATCCTACCCAGATGGGTTTTAGACCTAAACATGGCACAGAAACTGCCCTAATCGCCATAACAGAAGAGGCAAGGAAGAGGATGGATTTAGGTATGGAAACCGCGATTATCCTCCTTGACCTAAGTGCGGCCTTTGATACAGTTGACTTAAAAATCCTCATAGAAAGGGTACAAGGATGTGGAATTGCCGGTTCCGCGTTAGACTGGATTTGCTCCTTTTTATATGGGAGGTCATTTCAGGTACTCGATAGAGAGTATATCTCTGGGAGCACCTTCAGTAGTTGTGGTGTTCCTCAGGGCTCGGCATTAAGTCCATTACTTTTCAACATCTACATGAGGCCATTAGCAGGCATAGTTGAGCCTTTTGGACTGAACCTAGTTTCATATGCTGATGATACGCAGCTGATAGTCTCCTTCTCTAATTCCCATCCAGATATGGGGTCAGCTCTAGGTCCATGTATGAAAGCAGTTGCAACTTGGATGGCTGATAGTAAACTAAAGCTTAACGATGACAAAACGGAGGTTATGTTTTTTGGAAATAAAATTCCCCCTTTAAACTCTAGCCTACTGAGAGGAGTATCAACCCTCCCCCCCCCCCCAAAGGACTTATTAAAAGCCTAGGGGTATGGTTGGACCCCCTTCTCTCAATGGCCCAACATGCGAATAGAATAGCAGGAACTGCTTTTGCTTTGCTAAGGACCCTGAGGAAGGTTTTAACTATTTTACCTTTCCCAGCAAGAAGAGTAGTTGTCCAGGCACTGATTGGTGCTCGGATTGACTATGGTAATGCTTTGTTTATTGGCTCCCCGAAATATGTAATTCAGAGACTGCAAAGGGTACAAAATGCAGCGGCTCGTCTGCTGCTAAACATTCCTAAACAATATTCAATAAGGCCAGGAATCGTTTCCCTACACTGGCTCCCGGTAGCGGAAAGGATTCAGTTCAAGACCCTATGCCACTTTCATAGATCCATATTTGATAGGGGACCTGAAATGCTGAAAACTCTTGCTCAGGCTTATATTCCAGCTAGGCCACTTAGATCCTCCTCAGCTAACCTGGCTATAATTCCAACCATGAGGAAAGCCAGGTGGGGAGGAAGATCGGTAGCATATCAAGGCGCTCTGCTTTGGAATAACCTTCCTCTCAAGATGAGAGCTAACCCTCAAGAGATGTCGTTCAGAAAGGAACTGAAGACCTGGCTATTTAAAACTTAAATCCTTCGAATAATTTTAAGCAGTATGTCATTGTTATGGCTGTATAAGCGCTACGAGGCCGCTGGCAGTTGGGCGCTATATAAACCTCTATAACATAACATAACATAACAAATGTATCAACTCGGAGCAAGGGTCACACATTAGCCCAAGTACTCACTGATGATTGCCCAGCAATTGACTATATAATAGAACACATTAAAGACGAGTTCTCCAAGAGGTTACACCCTATAGTAGCTCGCCTACAAGCCATTGAGGAGAAATTGGAAGGTCTTATTGAGTCTAAGCAGCTGACCACTCCCCCTTCATTGGACTTGCAGCTTCCCTGCCAAATTCTCCCTTCGAGCCCACTGGGCAACAGCGCCAGTAATCTTCCCTTACCTTTGGGTATGGATCACAACCCCTTAACGAACGGTCCTGATCCTCGGTACAAACCAGAGAGGGTTTTATCTGGCAGGCTGGCTGGCTACCGCCTCCAAGGGCAAAGGTCCCAAGACTGCCATTTCCCTCCCAAGGGGGAATGGAGGAGCCGTTCCTTTCAACACCATTAGAACGAAATTCTATAAAGACATTCCTGACCAGAATTATTTAGCACTGGATCGGACTTATAGGGACGAAGCAACCAACCTGGGAACTTTACACCTACCACCGGAATCCTGTCCATATGTTCTTGTTATCACGAGCGTCCCTAAACTTAAAATCAACATTTCTGAAACATATACATAATTGAAAAATAAGGTTACACATTGGTTGCACAGTAACGCCAGATTTCCATTCCACATGGTATCCTCAATGATAATGGTGAGGAGGGTGGGTTGGGTGGGTCCAAGTAAGAACCCCGGCACGGGGGACTGTATTGTTATCAACTTCAATTCACCCACCCTTGTTCAGCAGCTTTCTTCAAACGTGTGCAAACTCAATCCTCTAGGTGAACAAGTATCCTTGTGTAGACTCCAGGCATTCTATCCTTACACAGTCACTTCAGCTAGTAAGGGGGCGCCAATGCCACTCAGCAGTTATACCAGTTCCCAGAAGCAGCCTGTCACTCAGATAGGACGTAGCCCCCTCTCACCCCCTCTCTCTGAAGTTGACTGACTAAAAGATAGTCCCGCCTATGGCCCACCTAAGTCTCAAAGAATTAGAAACCGGTATAAGAACTTCCCTCTAATTGGAACTAGTGGAACACAAGGAATAGGTGTAAGTAGTCCCGAGTCTGACCAGACCTTTATTGTAGATACCAGAGATCCCACATCAATTTCCTCACCAGCCCAGATAGACTTTTCTAGGTCGGAAAATAGACTCCCTCCTTCCCCCTGTGGTCAGAGTAGGGAAATTTGTACTTGGGGAGTCAGTAAGGAGGGGGAGGCTTATGAGAGTAAACCAGCCCCGGAATTAACAGGCTCCAGTAACTGTGGGTCTACTCAATCGATACGGGTACCTGAACCGATCATGCTAGGCCCCGTCTTAAGTGGGGTGAGTAACATCTCGGGAGATAATGTTGCGGAAACTCTAACCAAGGCTAGTCTAGATACGATTGAAAGGGGTACAAAATCTCCCCATGGCACTCCACTCGCTAGAGGGTGTTTGACGACCAAAATCACACAAGGCAGAACTGATGGTTCAGACACAGTTCTTAGCTGGAACATCGCAGGGTTGGAGAATAAAATGGGTATCCCAGAATGGGGCAAATTTATAGACGATCACAAAATATGCCTTTTTCAAGAAACGTGGGCATTGGAGCCCAAATACAGAATTGGCTTCAAAAGTTATTGGGTTCCAGCATCGAAGGTGTCCTCCGGGAGACCATCAGACGGGCTGTTCTTATGGCTCAGCAGCTCCCTCAAATGCCGGGTTGAAGCAGTAGACATGGGCTGTCCGGATCTGATGGGTTTAATTATACCTTCCCTTAAGGAGAAACCGCTCCTAAGAATTAACATCTACAGTAGGAGCCTGGGCAGCAAATACGAGTCAGACGCTTTGATTATTTTGGACAGTTGTCTCTCCTGCAAAACCTCTTCCCATCATATTCTTATCGCAGGGGATTTTAATGTTACCTTTGAGCCCTACTCGCTGGCCCAGGAACTATACAAAGAAGAGGACGCATATTGGGGCATCCCCCAATTGGTGTCAAGCAAAAGACCGAAAATGAACAGATTAACACACCAAGTCGTGGACATTACACTGGCACACGGTCTCCGGGCCTGTAACGGTTGTTCCCGCTCGGATGTTGATCTTCACCCTACATTCAGGCGTGGAGCCCAGAAGAGCCAGATAGATTATATCTTGCTTGACATTCGGCTGTGGGGTCATATGGATGACATGAAGATTTTAGAACATGAGTAAAGCGATCACGACCCATTAATCCTATCGGTCAGGGGTTTACTACCTCTACTTGAAGCCCCTTGTCCTAAGATCTATGAACAACAACTTGCATTGACAAACAATAGACGTAATGTCAAATGGGAATCTGTGAACACCGATTTAGGTCCTATGACATCTTTGTATAGCCTGTTGGCTGATCAAATGGAGTCCATGTCCCTGCTTTTAGATGACGGCGAAGGGCTCTTAGTAGCCCATACACAATTATTTAAGTCCCTAAAACACCTTTTTACAAAAGAGATTGCCAGTAAATCTAAAAAGAAGTGTAATGCAAGGTGGTTTAGTGCCGCATGCAGGGAAGCACAGCACAAACTATTAAGAGCTCTAAGAGGGGGCCAGTCAGAATCAATAAGGCAAGCAAGGAAAAATTATAAACAGGTACTTGGCAGGGCCCGCAGGGGATGGGATGAGTCTAGATGGGTTTCCCTTCTGGAGTCTGCAAAAGCCAATGATACCTCGAGATTCTGGAAACTGGTGGCTGACGCCAGTGGGGAACCTAGCCGTCTGCCTGGTGCCTCAATACTCCCCGTAGAGTGGACAGATCACTTTGTCCGATTATACTCAGGGCCCATAGATGTTACTACGGGGAACTGAATCATATTATTACCTTTGAGGCCCCCCCAATCAAATTCACTCTCTCAGAAACTAAGGCTGCAATCGTTTCACTGAAATGGGGAAAGGCCCCAGGTCTCGATAAAATTCCAGGTGACCTGTACAAGTCAAATCCGGATATATGGGCCTCATACCTGAACTCGGTTTCTAATGCAGTTGCTGCAGTAGCGCCTGTTCCGAGCTCCTGGAAGGGAGCAGAGATAGTTCCTATTTTTAAAAAAGGCAGTCCCTCTGACCGTGCCAATTATCGTCCAATCTCCTTACTTGACAATTTCCAAGAAATTTTTGCAAAGCAAATCTTGTTTCATCTTGAAGAATGGATCCTAGAAACTAATGCCATCTCCAATTTACAAGTAGGGTTTAGGCCAGCAGTCAGTACCATAGACCAAGTTCTAAGATTTCTAACAATCAAATGGAAGACTGTGGAAGTAGGAGGGGGTAACCTGTTTGTGGTCTTTATTGACCTCAGAGCCGCTTTCGATCTGGTCCCCAGGAAACAGCTATGGCTGACATTAGCCGATATGGGTATCCCCATTGGTCTTCTGAAACTTATGGTCCGACTACACGAGAACACCTATGCACAAATCACGAGTGGCAAGGATGGCGATTTTACAGACCCAGTTGCCATTGAAAGAGGAGTTAGACAGGGTTGTGTCCTAGCCCCTACCCTCTTCCTCCTTTACATAAATAATTGCATTAATTACCTAGCAAACTGTACTAACGATTCTCCCAAGTTGGCCGGGAATAAAATGCCATGCCTGCTTTATGCGGATGACACTATCCTGCTGGCCAAAACATCTATGGGAATCCAAAATTTGGTTAATCGGTTTTGTGTATTTTGTAGAGATTATGGGCTGGATATCAATGCCAAGAAAACAAAACTTATGGTATATAGCACCTTGAAAAAGAAGATAAAAGCAAATATAGTAATGGATTCAGTTCTTTTGGAGAGGGTAACGGAGTACGACTACTTGGGCATTAGATTATCGGACAAGGGTACTTGGGATGCAGCCATAAGAAATGGGGCACTTGTTATCAGCCAAAGAGGTGGAGTGCTAGAACGAAAGGCTAGTACTGTAGCTAGCCCCCCTTTGATCCCTATCTCTGAAATGTATAAAGTCCAAATCCGTGCTGCTGCCCTGTACGGAGCGGAACTTTGGGGTTTACATAGACAATCGAATATTCTCCAATCCAAAGAAAATATTTTTTTCAGACACATATCTAGACTAGGGAAGGGTACACCTATGATCCCCCTAAGGTTCGACCTGGGTATAAATAGCATCAAAGATACTGCAAGTTTAAGGCCACTTCTATATCGGGTTCGTTTATGGAAAACTGAAGAACTTGAGCCCTTCAGGATAGCAATCAAAGATCTTATACCACCTTCCCAGGGATGGGAAAAAGTCAGTCGGTTGAGGGAGATGAAATAAGCCTGGGTTAAGCTGGGCTTTCCCCATTATTGGGAGAATCCTGAGATGATCCCTGCTAATGCTAGATTGTTGATCAAAGAGCGACATTGGGGAACAATTTATGATGAGTTTTTTCACCGCAATGGGCTAGGTCGGCTGACAACAGAGTTTCTGCTGGTTAAACACAAACCCCGGCCCGAAAATATTTTGGATCTCCCCATACCAGCACGTGCCCGAGCCTTATTTCTTAAGTTCAGATATGGAACATTAGCAACCAACAGCTTTACGGCCCGTTGGATGACCAATAGTACCATGTCTGATAAATGCATAAACTGCCATTTATGTAAGGAAACTGTTGAGCATGTTTTATTTTTCTGCCCCTTGTATAAATGCCCTAGAGGAAAGTGGATTATCCCTTTGTGTAAGGTACTGCTACTACATGATCGAACCGCTGCTTATAGACTATGCAAATATGATACTTCCACGTTGATAGTAGGGTCTGTCTCCAAATATTTGTCAGCAGCATGGACAATTCGTAGTAAGACTATCTTAGATCTTAGTCTAATGACTGAGGAGAGGACCAGCAGCCAGTGGATGAGGATTTTAGACGATTAGAGAACCTAAATCTTATTATTTGTGTCGGTTCACCTATGATATTAGATTTTATCTGTGTTTGTGTTTTTTATTGGTATTCGGTATGATCCTTTTCTTATGAATATTTTACTTCAAAAATTGAGGCTAATTTTATGGCACCCATTTAAATGTCTTGTTTTTAAATCTTTTTTATAAGTAAGAAATATTTTATGGGGTACAATGAACTGCTGGTTATGTACAATTTGCATTAGATCATACCAGAAATGATTCAGTATACCATCTGTTTCTCTTTTAAACTTCCCTGGTAGATGGTATCCAATAAGCCAGGAGCCATCAAGTAACGAGTATCATTTAACAATTGGGCTGTTGGATAAGGAGTGTATTAACTGTATTTCCGTCTTTCTTTGGATGTATGACATGTTTTTATGCTTTTTAATGGTCTAAATTTTAGACCGAATAATAAAAAATAAAACAAATTGTTTGCACCTGGTTACCACCTGATTTCACTTCGTGGTAAATTGCATGTGCAAAAGGCCATTCTGAGAATAATTGCTATTTGTGATTTTTTTTATGCGTAGCATTGCGAGATGCAATTTGCGTATCACAATCTGCGTATCGCAAATAGCACCATGATTTTCCGGATCGCTATCTGCGATTCTCAAATCCAGGTCGCAATTTGCGTTACGCAGATTGCGATTCACTAAATCATGTCGCTATTTGCGATACGCAGATTGCAATTCACTAAATCATGTCGCTATTTGCGATACGCAGATTGCGGCACGGAAATTCATGTTGCAGTTGCAAAGAATCGCTATTTTAGCGATTCCTTATATTTGCACTGCGAATGTCTTTCATACATCATGAAAGGCATTTTTGCATTCGCAAGCGGCTGAATTTTGCAATTCGCACTGTTTGTGAATGCAAAAAAGTTTGACACATCTGGCCCTTAGTGCTCTACGTTTAAATGGAAAACATTTTCACTGTATACTGAAAAATACCCACTCCTTCATTTCATGTTTTAAGCAACATAATGGCACAGCCAGGTTGTGCTCTTTCAACCTTCCGTCTGATGACTTTTTAGAGTCATCAAAAACAACTTCATTCTTCAATGATACTCTTGTGGAACATGGCAGGTCTCAGGAGTATTGGAACATGCAGGGAAGCCCGGGCCTACTTAGACACAAATGACGTTTTCTGCTTCCATGGAACCTTGGAGCTTGCACCCTCCTTGTTGCAAGGTTTCTATGAGATTTTCTTTTGCCAGCATTATGCCCAATCATTTTTGGTCATCCTTCCAGCTGTCTTTCCATTTTTAGCAAGCATTCAGCTAACTTAGTGTCCTCCAGTCTTTCTATTGACAGCAGTGTGGCCCAAGCAGTCTCCATTAGAGGCCTGAAACATAATTGTAAAAAAGTGGATCTGATACTGGTTAACTGCTACATAAATGCTGCAAAAAACTTAAAGCTTCCTACATTTTAGGGCTTGCTGGACAGACTAGAATCGCTTATTCTCGATCACCCCCGCTATGAAATCATAATGCTGGGTGACTTTAACATCAGCAGCTCAGGTGGACCATTGGAACTTGTCTCCCCAGGATGAAGTGCGGCAAAGCATTCAGCACTTCTTGGCATTTTACAAACAGGTATCCGCTCAACAGGAGATGCTGTCAAAAGAGAAGGATCGCTTATTCTACCCCGCCTTCAAAAGAGGTTCAACCACTGATAATGTGTTTTTTAAGAGCGCTTGGCCAGGCGGCTGGTGCACTTTAGAATCATAGAGAGGCTTAAAAGCGGTCAAAACCATTTAAAATTCATCATAGGTCTTCATGTACAACCCCCTGTAACGAGCACACCAGTTGGCTCTTCTACAGGCATAGAGAAAGTACACTTTGTCAGTAGAATACAATGGAGGCATACATAGCAACTTAGCTAAACAAGTAGGTCCTCATAATAAACTCGAGGCAGCAGGACCCGATCTTCAAGTGGTGGGATAAAACCGTTGAAGGCCTCATATCCCTCCTAAAAGGGGAAGCAGGGTATGTCATGGCCCCTTTACTGTTCAACCTTCACACAGCTGACTTAGGGAAAAGCCTGGAGACCAGCGGTTTGGCCCTGCCGAAGATATGTTCCACCATGCTTCAAATCATTCAATAAATCGATGATATTGTGATCATGGACCTCACAAGGATTGGCTTACAGGGGGCATTGAATGCTCTGAATGCATTTAACATCACCATTCAGCTCCAAGTGAACCAAGAAAAAACAAAAGTCCTTATCATTGGAAGGTGTTAAAAGTAAACGAAAATTTCCTAGCGACTTGGCAGCCAGTGTATCAGCACAGCAACCTCAGTGTGTGGTTCAGTGAAAACAGCATTGCAGGGGCACAGTTAACGAAATAAAAAACAAGGGTGCTGCAATAACATATGGAATTGCCCAACTGAATAGATAACTAAGAAATGCATCAGTAGTCCCATTACTAATGGTAATGAAGGTGTATTTCCTTCTTGCCATGCAATTTGGCCACTTTGCATATCCAGGAACCATTCATACAGCTTTGGAACAAGTTAATTGCAGGGTGTACAAGAAAATCCTACAAAAACCACGGAACGTCCGACACTCCAGGCTAAAGCTGGAGCTGGGCTTGGTATCTCAGACACCTGACTGCCAAGCGGCTATGCTGACGTAATATATCAGGGTCAGGATCATTAAAATGCCTCATAAAATGAATATTCAAAACCATAGGCAACCCTTGGCTCTCATAAGTAAATAAGACATTGAAGACATTTGAGATGGATGACTCTACCTACTTGGTAGGAAGCATCCCGTACACAGGCTGAAAAAAAACGATTAACAGACTACTAAAGGTAATTTCAGGAGACGGAGACTTATCAACCCCTAATAATTTGTCAGTGGTACAGGCTTTAAAAGCATCCTACCTGGTTGGGGCTCCACAGCTATATTTACTGGAAACCGGTCAACAGATTTTCTACATCCGCCTGCTAGCTCTACCAATTAAAGAAAGTTCTTCTTGGGCTATTCATAGAGACAAAAGAGTTTGGAGGCCTTGCACTTTTCAAAACAAATCATGGCGTCATCTTTATTGCTGCTGTTCCACCTTAGAACATCAGAGGAGAGCATTAATTAAACAGTAGCCTTGGCCTTGAGGGTGCGATCATACCTGAAAGCTTCCAAAGTCTGCTTTTCACACTCGGCCGTATGGGATCCGGCAAGATGCGCAAAATTTGTCAAAGTACTTGGGCAGCTCCTCTTTATGACTACTGTGGTGGACAGTATAGATGGTCACCGTTTGATGAACCAGAAAGAGGGGTAGCATTGCCTGAGTGGTGGCTGGGGTCTTTTGGAAAGTACTGAATCATTCACACAAATTCAAATCTATGCGTTTTTGCACAAAAAGTTAAACTGCTGTCCTAAAGACCCATCTGATCATCCAACTTACCAAGACCCTCCCAGCTGATAGCAAAAATACTTTGTAATGTATAGACTGATTGCTGACTAAATTTCCTAATTGCACATGTTTTATACAGAAGTTTTTATCTTCAGACAATTATCTTGACTGTTGATTTTATTAATTGTAATGGTTTAATTAACTAAACAATAAAGTTTACAACAACAGCAATGACTTCTTAAAACCTGGTTGTTTTAAATACCATTCTCCTAGATTCCTCCAAATGTTTAATATCATCATAATATTTACATTGATTATCTTCTATCTCAACTTCTTCTCTCTTTCTCATCCTTCCATTCTGAATCCTCAATCTCTGGAAAATGTTGTATCTAAACAACAGGGCTATTCCCACAGTTGAAATAATCAACAATGTTCTCAATATAAATCCTACAATTCTGCTTCCCAAATTTCCAAACCACCTGCTCATAGCAGAAAATCTGTTTCCAATTTCTTCCCATGCACCAGTCAATTCCAGCTCTTTCAAATCCTTTGTCAACCCAGAAATATTCTGGATATACTTCTGCAAATACTTATTTTTATCTGGAATTTAGGTACAACATTGTTGACCATTCAGCATCCAACAGACTCTGCCCTCTTTTGCGAAGAACAAGTCTAGCGCATGTCGATTTTGCAAAACCATTGATCTTATCGCTGCCATCTCGGTGTTTACAATCAACAATGAATTTGTAGTGCTAGTAGCTAATTTTCCACTATTGTGGACAACCTTCTAATCTTCAGGTCATTCAGAATCACTCCTACTGATGGAATCAATGCGCCAAAGACATCCCCTACTATTTCAGCTGTACTTGCTCCTTGTCCAGTTTTAGCTTTCACCCTCCACACAGGATCTTCAAGGTTTTCCACATGATAAATCTTTATAAAAACTATTGCTAGATAACATGTACTATGTCAACCTTTCGGCAACTTAAAATATGTAGGTTGTCCACAAATAAAATACACTGCTGGAACCACAGGATCATTTCCATCCAGAAGTAATTCACTCGTTCCTCTAATATCATAAACATGCTCACAATCACCTTTCCTTATACACAATTAGCTCTGGTCATTGTGTATGCAGACCTTCCTTTTATGTTACCAGTCCAAAGTCACAACTGGCAAATTCCCTTGCATTTAATGCTATATTTCCTCTTTCATCCATGTGTGTTGTTCTCTAAGATCCTCATCTGTTTGTGTTTGGCTTCTAATTCCCTCCTTCAATCTTTTACCAAATTTAGAAATCTATTTTCTACCTCAGTCATTGAACAGGTTAAAGTAGGTGTATGTACATTTGTAGTGTCTAAAAGTTTCAATGACGGAAAATATTATCCTGCAATTTCAGCACCTTTAAAAAAAGGATTTGTATTCAGATGATTAAACAAGGGAATTTCAGGCAACACTAGGTCATAATTTGAAAAATAATATTGAAAACATCCCTCATTATAGAATATACTCAATAGTAAACTACTAGACGTACCATATGTCATTGGAATGTGATGATAGGTGATAATGAAATAGGTAACTGTGTACAAACATAACAATAACTTGCATCCATTGTATTGAAATATTGATATAGCAATTTAAAGTATACATTAGCTGAATAATCTCCTCTAGACTCATCTAAATGTAATGCTTTTTCATTTCATTTACTATACAGTGATTATTATTATTAGGACTGGGAGTCAACAGGGAAACACTAGGGAATAACTCTTCTATCTTCAGAACGTGTAGATAAAAACGCTCCTATTAGCAATAGTACTAACATGACAAGGAGAAAAAAAGCATTAAAGCATCTAACTTTCTGATTTGTCTCTAGTACATCTTTAGAATCAGATCTTTTATTAAATGAGCATAGCAATGATAAAATACTCCTTCAATGGTTTCACCAATACAAACAGCAAGAGTTCAAAAAGCTCAAAGTTCATTCATCAGCAACATGCAAATCTTCGTGAGACTTCCCTAGCGCTACTCTGTGTTCTTCTAAGGGACAATCGTCTTTCTTCTTTTACTGGGGCCTAGGAAATCTTCAAATGCCTGATCCCAATCAATATAAATGTCTATAAGGTGCACACAAACTAAGCTCATAGATGATGGCGAAAATGCAAAATACAGTTCAACCACAATGTTCCGTTCATGGAGGTTCAGTAGAAATTGTATGTTGATCCAAGTATTTCCAGGACTCTTGATATCTGGCTCTGTCATTTGCAAAGTAGGTCCACTCTGATGAAGAATACCTAGGACAAGGCACTCTTGTCCTTTTCGACTTTCTCAGTGCCACACCCTAGTCTTCACTTTTGCTCAATTCAGAGTTTTCATTCCCCTCAACAATCATTGGTGGCACCCTTTATTTAGGGAAGCTCACTTTTCCCTATTCTTGTCTTCTGGGCCAACAGTCTCCAGCTTCCACTTGCTTTCTTCCAGCACTTGTTCCTTCACCAGGGTCTGAGTCTGAATTATTCACCACAAGACAGGACTCTATTGTTTTTGCTTCAGAGTCAGATGTGACTTGTTCAAGACCCTCTTCACCTTGCTCAGATGCTGTTTCAAATTCAGGTTAGTTCCCAATAGCTTGACTAACAAGCCCCTGCTGTCTCTCTCGTACTGCTGGTTCTTCTGCAACAGGCGCTGTTGTATCAAGGAGTCAATCGACCCTACAAGTGTTGTAAGTGTGTATCGAGTTGGGGAGACCTCCACACTTCACACTTCACGGCAGTCGTTGTAACGAGGATCACCTGGTATGGCCCAACAGAGCTCCAGACAAGTCTTCCCAATGTGTTTCTTCACTAAGACCCAGTTGCTGGGACTGAGGTCTTGGGACTGTTCTTGTTGGAGGTGGGTTGTGACTTGTCCGACCTGATGAGACATAGAACGCACTACATCAACTACTCCCTTTCAGTAGTCTAGGTCTATCATCTGTTTCATTCACAAGTGCATTTGCAGGAATCGCTAGCAGACTCATTGCCCTCTCCATCAGGATTTCATGGGGGAACAGTCCAGCCTTTCGATCTGATACACTCCGAAGGCTCATCAACACAAGGGGCAAAGCATCATGCCATTTCAAAGATGTTGACTCACACACTTTTCAGCATCCCATTCACCTCAACAAGACCTGAAGCCTCTGTTGCAGCAATGCAATCTCTGCTCCATGTGGAATGCTGCGCACAACAATTTCAGGGCCTCATTGTTAAAATCAGCTTCTCGCTCTGATTCCAAAGAAGTCAGAAAACCAACTCTGGGAATGAGTTCCCTCAACAGTAGTTTGGCTACCATAAGACTATCATTAGGCGTAGTTGGTTATGCTTCGACCCAATGGGAAAAGATGCACACAATGACCAAAACATACCTCAATCTATTGCACACAGGCATCTCAATAAAATCCTTCTGTATCCTATTGAAAGGTCCCCCTGACCTTTCTATGCCACTCAATGTGACCGCAGTTCTTTTTCCAACATTGTTTTGTTGTCAAACAACACACCTGTTACATAATGCCTCATCCTTCAATCTGAACCTCAGATTAAACCAGGTCTGCCTGAACAACCTCACCATTGCATCTCTACCAATATGAGATGGACCATGAAATGTCTAGCCATAGGAGGTAACAAGCTATTTGGTATCACTGATCATCCATCCATTGAAACCCAAATGTCATCATCTCTTTTAACAAAACCTGCTCGAACCTAACCCTGTTGTTCTTCTTCAGACACTTCCTCTTGAAGCCATTTCACATCATCCCAGGTGTTCTGTTGTCAACAAGAGATTAAAGGTAGTCTCATCCATTCTCTTAATTTTTAATTTATCATTAAATGTACAAACATTATGAGCGCAGTATTCAGAGACCTCGTCAGCGTACCTATTGCCAAGAGTCACATGATCATCTCCAGAACGATGGGCAAAGCACTGCAACTTGTTCAGGCAACTGTACTGCATCAAGGATGTTTCTCACTTGTTAGTCATTTTAAATCAGAGATCCAGAGAATGCCCTAAAGCCTTGCTGAAACTACAGTTGTCCAAGGTCATGAACAACACCAAAGCCGTATAGACTATCAGTAAAGATTGTCACTTTCAATTGATCAGAAATGCAACATGCTCTGGAAAGAGCATTCAACTCTGCCAGTTCAGGTGAGAATACTCCTTGAAGCCAGGAAACTTCAACAACTCCAGAAAGGGTAGAGACAGCACAGGCTGCTCTTAAACTTCCTCCGCTGTCTCTCAAGCATAGTCCATCAACATAAAGGACATAATCGGATTCAGATAATGGTTCTTCTCTTATAACTGGTCTCGGCTTGGTGAACAGTTCAGTAACATCAGGCCAATCATGGTCCCCTTCACAATCTTCACTGGTTTTGTGTCCACTATTGTCAACAGAGTAGCAGGATTCAAAATCCTGCAACATTTCATTTTCACATTCTCTGCAGCCAGAATCACTTGCTCATATTTAGTCAGTCGACTGCTTGTCAAATGCTGTGTTCTGGTTCTAGTCAGCAAATGTTCTACCCATTGGGCATGTACACAGTTAATGGGTGACCCATATCAATATTTTCATACCTCTCTGTACTAGTGCTGACCACTGCTACTGATTTTAGACACCCAGGCACTGCAGAAGCAACCGGATCTAATATGGTAAAAAAATATGCCATTGGTCTCTTAGCATTTCTATGTTTGAGTCACCACTGTGAGAGCACAGCCCCCCTCTTACTGCAGAAAATTAGAAAGTATTTGTTATAGTCGGGCATTCCCAGTGCTGGGGTATGACAGAGGCATTCTCTCATCTCTAGGAAAATGACAAGGCAATAGTTCTCCCATGGTACCAGATCAGACACATCCATATGTGTCAGCCTCTGTAAAGAATTAGCCACCAAGAAAAAGTTGGGTATTCACTGTCTACAATAGCCCACCATTCCCAAAAACATTCTGACTTCCCTCTGTGTAGTTGGCAGATTCATTTTCAATCCTGTCTTGTGACACTTTTCTCACCCCTTTTCAATGTGGTGTCCAAGATATTGGACCTCTTTCTGACAATAATCTAACTTTCCTGGGGATACCTTATCCCCATTCACAGCCAAGTGGTTCAGCAACACAATGGTATCATGTTTGCAATGTTGTTTATTTTCCTAAGCTCCTGTACAATTCTGTACTTGGCATTTATTTGGCTTCTGAAGACCCATAATGGGAGAGTTTCAAGGGTTCCCCATTATCTCTTTCAGGATTTCCTGTTGGGTCATGGACTCGATTACTGGAGTTTTTCCAGCAATCATTTCAGGGGTCATATTGTACTATGGGGTTCTCTGGAATTCAGCATTAGGTTTGACAGCTCATTCTGACAGATTCTACACCTTTAATCAGTCTGATACTTCAAACTCCTCATCCATGGATACAAGACTCTCCATAACCCAGCTACCTCAACCACTGTATCACCTTCTACTCCCCTCCAGACCTCTCCACGCCGCTCAAGAGGCACTAGTCACCGTACCACGCATATGGAAGACCTCAGCTGGAGGAAGATACTTTGCCTACCTCACGTCAAACAACTGGAACGAACACCTTGCCTCTACATCTCAGGCAGTCACCATCATTACTTTAAGTCAGGAAGGACCTCAGGACCTCAGGACTTGGATCTTTGACTGAAGCACAGAGGACCGACCTCTCCCCCACCCCTCCAGCAACTTGAGACCCTTACGGGTGAGTAGTGGTCTCTACATATTCTGATTGATTCAACTTCCTGAGAAATCACACACTTCATGCTTGACCGTTTCTCTGGAGGCAAATGGTCATACTACTAACAAAGTCAATAACGTGCAATGAGGTTAATTTCTTGATACTTTAAAAAAAACATCTTCATCCTGAGTCTGAATCTCAATTCTGTCTGGGGTACAAAAGATAACACAATTCAACTTTGTAAGTAAGTCTCTTCCCAAGCGGATCACTGGGCTGTGGTCACACAGTATAAGCATGTGCTTGTCCTCAAAGATCCTATTTTCACCATGATTGGGGTGGTTTCTTCAGCTGTCATTTACTTATTTTCAAACCAACAACTTGGATTGTTTTTCCTGGGAAGGGTAGGTTTGGAACTTCTACTGTTCTCAGAGTAGAACAGGTAACACCTGTGTGAAATAAAAAATGACACGGGTGGCCATCCACTTCACTATCTTTGAATGGTCCACTCTGGTCTGCCAATATGCAATCCCCTTCCCTGCTGAGGCACAGGGTATTTTTGGAATGGACTGTTACCCTCAGTCAAATTTGCATTCATTCTCAAACCTTGATTCTTATTCTGATGCGACCCAACAGCATTTTGCTGTGGCATTGGAGGTTGAGAAACTTGCATTATTGGTGCTTGGGGCACATTAAAATATTAACTCCTAGGTCTTTGAACACCCCGCATCTGATCATTATCAGAATTATTATTCTGAAAAGGCAGAAACCCTGCGTTTTGGACCTGATTAGTTGGATTCAAACAACATTCCCACTTCCAGTGTCCAGCTTATTGCAGATGTGACAAGGAGTTGATCTTTCAAAGTTGTTTATATCCATTCTAGTATCAGGGTCTATAGGGACTCCTCGACCTCTACCTTGCATAGGATTTTATGGTTGCTTGTATACACCTTCACTGTGCCTGCATTAGTTACAGCTACGAGTATCTTGCTAGTGCTCTGAGCTTCTTTCATTTGAGTGACCATCAACGTTTCTTTGAGCTTTTTCTGCTTAATCTGTCTCTCACCATGGCAGTAATTTGCATAGCGTAAAATGTTGTCAATAGGCTTATTCTACCAACAAATCAAATGTTGCTGTATCATCATGCTTATATCTTGCATCAACATGGTCACGACCCTCAACACAAAATGATCCTTGTCCTTAGCCTCTAAGATCTCCATATGACTATACTGCTGAATGTCTGTAACAACCTTTCATAGTAAGCAAGGATCTACTCCCTTGACTCTTGAGTCATCGTGTCAGTCTTGACCCAATCAACATGTTGTAGAGCTGCCATCCTTTTCAGGAATGTCATGACCTCCTGATATTTCTTCGGCGCAGGACCCTGGGTTATTACATTTCTAATTGGTTCCATTTCAGGCCATCGAACAGCTATTTTACACTCAGTCCACAAATCACTCGAAACATCAATGTCAATTAACATATTAAAATCAACCGACAACACCTGCATACTTTTCACGAACCTTTCGACCTGTTGATACTATTCTACTGGTTTCTCTTGCAATTTTGTAAAATACATGGTAAATGACACAAGATCAGTTCTGCTCCATGGCACATTAACACAACCTCCACCAGACACTTCTCTGAAAGGGAAGGTTGTAATACCTCCCTCTGCTCCACCTGGAAGCGACTCATCCGGAGACCTCTTTACCGCCTTCTTCTTCACCCATTTAGTCTCCAACTGCTCTAATTCAATCATTTCCTAATGTTCTGAATTAGTTCTTTGATCTGAGTTTTCAATCCTGGGGTTCTCATATCAGCAATGTCTTTGTCACTGAAACATACTCGATAGCTCCTTTGCTGAGCCTTAGTTTTATTTAAATCTACCTCATGTTTTTGAGCCAATTCTGTCCATTTATCATGAACCTGGCCCACTTGTTTAGCAATATCCCTACACATAAATGCAAGTTCATCCTCTTAGTAAGTCTCCTGTTCTTCTAAGCCAAGATTTCCAACAATCATTGTGTCCAATTCCATTGTAAGCTTCGCTACATCCAGAGTTATTTCTCTTGGTGTTGATGGGATTATTCCTTGACTCACTTCTGTACTCATACTCTCTTTAGATTGAGTACCTCCATTAATGAATTGTACCCATTTATCTGTCTCTTTTGCACTAATAGATCGAGTCACTACAGGAATCTTAGGTGTGGAATCATTTTCCTGGGCATCTTTTTCCAAAACAAAAGGTGGTTCCAATACAAGATTAGGTTGGGTATGTACTTTTTGGTAAGAGCCTATTGAAGTGCATCCTGACATATTCAAAGTCTTATCTGCACTCGCTCCACACAGAGTACTAGTGCGTTGGAATAAAAGGAACGGACTTTCTAGTATCTGGTCTATTTGGAACTCTGCTCTGTTTATCAGTATTATTAGGTACAGACAAATTGTACGTATTTCTCTCAGAGCCTTCAGATTTATCCATAGGAACTACCGGGTCAATAGTAACTGGGACTGCAAGAGCATCAACAGTACTCACAGTGGAATACATTCTTTCATACCTTCGCTACTTGGTTTACAAGGTACATTAACTGGATTAGGTACCAGAGGACTAGAAGTTGTCTTAGCTGGGGCAGTAGCAGAGGTAACTATGCCACTACCAACAGTACGATTGTTTCCCTCTTCACTCAAAGCTTCTTTATATCGGGGAGGACATTCCAACAATAACACGTCCAAAAGACTATGGGCCCTATTACGACCTTGACGGAGGGGTTTCCTCCATCACAAATGTGGAGAATACCCTGTCTGCCATATTATGATCGCATTATATTCAATGAGGATCGTAATACGACAGACAGAATATCCATCACATTTGTAATGGAGGAAACTCCTCCGTCAAGGTCGTAATAAGGCCCTTTCTCCAGAATCATCACTGTCTAGACTCATGTCATCATACTCTTTCGATTTCTTCTCCCTTTGTATTCTAACCATTTTCTTTTCCCTCTTCTTGGACCACATCGGTAGTCAAGGCTGAGTACAGCTTGACCGCTTCTGTCATGTCCGTTCTCCACCTTTTCTGCTCACCATCCTATCTAGCATCTGCATAAGTACGAATAGCTTTCTTTGCCCTACTTTGGTATTTCTCTTTTTCACAAACATGGGCAGCACACTTTCAAGCATTACGTGCCTCATATTGTACAGATTTAGGAGGTGGCTTCATTTTGTACAGCACCCTCCTTTAAATTCGCAATAATCTGCAAATTAAATGTGCCATTATGTGGGAATGTCAGTGTACCTTCTTTTTCTGTGATTTTATGCCATTGACCAATTCAAACACATGTATGAAGTCCTACGTTATCTGCCATAGATGACCTGGAGTGCCTTCGGGAGGTGCCACTTCGCCTTCCCTGCTGGGGATATGAGTGTCTTCTCTAAATAAATCTTGTATGACTTTAAAACATTTAATTTTTCAATAATTTCCACAAAGCTTAAATTCGATCCAAAACAATGCCGTACCCACAATCCCTTGTTTCGACACAACCACCAATTGCAGCGATGCACCTTATTACGTTGTTCACCAATAGCACCATCGTACCACAACAACTAGCCTATATCAGCGTGGCACACTAACAAAGACCTCTCTTCTCGGAGCAGTTCCCCTCCTTTACAATCTGCATGCACATTTGTTCTGCAATATTACAGATATACAAAATACAATACATTTGACGACGTCTCACAACAAACACAACCTCTGAGCAGACAATATAATATGGTGTCTTCTACACCTTTTAAACTTATCCTATGTCGGACCACTTCAACTCCTTTATAAATCATCACACTCACACAACATACAAAACTTCTCTGCAAGACAGCATTTAACATCACAATCACCGCATTTATAAAGCGCGCTACTCACCTGTGCGGGTCTCAAGCTAAATGTGAACTGCTGCACAACCCTGTTTATACTCAGGTTCCCATCGTCAAAATGACTCTCTTCCCAGTCTCCGCAACTTCACCAATTCTCCAACTCTGGACATGGGCACTTGAGATTGGGCTCTAAGGGATTAACAACTCTAGAGTCTGGTTCCAGTTCCCATTTCGGAAAGAAAAACATCCTTGTTGCTACAATGTAATCCAGCTTGGACTATATCTACACTTGTTGATTCCGATGAATCTTTCCTTATCTGTTCCGAGAAGGTGAAGAGACTCACATCAAATTATTTATAATCGATAACAGTGCAACTAAATGGCCACCCATTCAATCTTTGAGACCAACTTATCGTTTCAATGGACTTTATTACAATCTCAAAGTCAAACTTACATAAATGAGTCTCACAACCATGGTATAGATACACACAATCACTATATGAGAGATAAAACTTTGCACAATATTGAGTTGGATTAGCACAACAAAATACCAATATCTCAATAGCGACAATGCAGAAAATCAAGAAATGTGTTTGGTGTTTAAATTCCAAAATCAAATTCTCCTGCCTAACCATTGAATCTAGATTCCTAACTATTCAAATATTTAGGAAGGTTTCAGAGAAAGGTCAGCATAACAGAACTCCTGTAGAAGATTCGGTCATGAGAGGTGTGTGCAGCATAAAGCTGCTGAATCTCTAAGAATTGACGTCTATACCTCAAATAGGTTCGCTCTGTTAAAACAATAAAAGGGTCTGAACCTTTCGCTAACTAAACCACACTTAAATCTGAATTCCTCCAAAAAATGACATCATTGTCTAACTCTTCTTCTGAAAAACAAAGTCATAAATCAAATGGATATTTGGTATAAGTATCTACTTTAAGTTACTTCTACGTGGCCTTGGTGCAGCCTCGCGCTCAGCAATTTCAAAATGATAACTGCCAATTCAAGATACTCCTTCCATCTTTGAAACGCTTCTCTTAGACTCTCTTATCTCTCAAGCACAATAGGCTCCTTATTAGTCTCGACAACTGCATCTTCAAAAAACATGCAAAAAGCAAACTTCACATTGAAATTAAAACACAGGAAAAATGTAGGCCATTGTCTGGCCAAGCTAAATATGCACAAGTAAACTTTGATTAAATGTGGTATACATGAATTATTATATTAATTTATGCACTTGCATTACATTTGGAGCACCACGTTTACATGGAAAACATTTTCAGGTTTTGCAGCAAAATAACCACCCCTTCATTTCATGTTTTAAGAAACATAATGGCAGAGCATAATTATGCTCTCTCGGGCGTAACTGGTGTTCATTGCCACTTCATTGAACACTTCTTGTGTTACTCCTGTGTTTTGTTTTGTGCCTTCAATTGATCTTATACCATATATCCCTTTTACCTCCAGCCTACATCTGTCCACTAGCCCCGTTTTCTCCAAATCCCGTTCCTCCTAAATGATGTTTCATTTTCTTCCCTATGTCATTAAGTCCTCTAATCTGTCTCTTTCATTGTCTATATCTCCATCTCGTTTCACTGATCAGGTAAAAGAAAAAGAGGAATGACTACTACAATCTCCTTTATTATTCAATAATCAATTTTTTTAATTTCCATTTTAGTTTGATTTATTTTAAGCCCCTGTGTTTTACATTTTAGGAATTGTAACGACTGTGTTGGACCTATTATTAAATTGTGTTTTAATCAGATTTCCCACAGTATGGCTTTACACTAGTTTGTTCATTCTTTAAATTACATGCTCTAATTTCCAGATTGCCTGTCGCTTAATACATTAATGTAGTCGTTATATATACCGTTTTGATCTATATATGCGACTCATCATAGTTGTAGAAGATTATATCTAACTCCTGTCGAAGTGAGCTATGAACAGGAATGTTGCACTAAATTATATTACGTTTAAGTGTATTGTTTGGGTTAACTCTGAAGGTTATACACTTTTTGTAATTCCTGAAAATCTTTTAAAAAGGTTATATCGGTAAACAAAAAGAACATAAACTCACCAATACAGGTTAGTTCAAATAAGTCCTAACGCTGACAATGTGCAGAAGTGCATCTTTTGAACTTCGGAGAAGCCCTCAATATATTTTATCCACCTTGACCACTCTACACAAAAGCATATTTGAGCATCCTATGCACATGCAAGTATGTTTGGAGAATTTCACGCGAATTTGTCAAATGGGATTCAAAGAGAAAAGTAATACAAAAAAAACCTTTTCCGAATCAACTACAGACTTGTGCAAACTTGCATGACGACTACAGAGTTTCTATTTCTAATTCGTGTGCCTATATAAATCCATAGTTCTTTGCTGCCGTGGGACTTGGCACAGTGGGGTCAGCACTTACTGTATTTCTTGATTTCTGTCAGATTGGTATGAGACGCTGAGATATCTAATACCTTGGAGCAGATCCCACATGTCTGAACGACTGATGGGAGGTTCGCAGGAGGCTCCATTATCCAGCAGCTCTGAAATCCTTCGGGAGATGAGGAGCCTGGAAAGACTGCAGTTGAAATGAAAAAATACCACAGTATTGGACTTGTGTGTGTCGAAGGTTGGATATTATTTTTCTCCTCTCATTACACACAGAGCCATCTTTCAAGCAGTAGCGTTTCTTTCTTAACAGCTGGTATAATGGTGCCTCATTCTGAACATCTGCCTTCTACTTTGCATCAATCTATCTTCCTGACTGTCGCTTTCTCTTTGTCTTTTTATCTTTATCTCGTCTTCTCTTTCTAGTGTTTCTTTCTATTTAATCTTCTTGCGTCTGTTATAATTTCTCTTTTATCCCTTGCCACTTCATCATATCTTGCACTCTCTATATCTTTCTTTAGCTCTCTGTTATTCCATTGCTCCGACTCACCACTATCTATCTACCTCTCCTTGTGGTTTTTAGCACTCGCTTTTTGTGTTGGATTGCCTTCCATGCACCGAAAAATGTTTTGTATTTTTTCTGTCGTTTTAAATTAATTTGGTGCAGCCACTAAGTAATGCAAAAAGGATGCTGTCTTATCCCATGCTATCAAAACGCTGATCCTATTATCTTAGAGTTTTCCGTCCCCCTATAATTTTATAATCCATTAATGGCTTTTTCACTCTCCTTCTCCAGTTCGCACGGTCTTTTTTCATTCCCTTGTCCTAAATGCCCTTGTGTGCTATTTGTAATATTTTACGGTCTTTCTTTCTGTCTTTCTTTCACTCTCTTCTGTCACAATTGTCTTTTTCCTTCCATCTTTATTAAGGTCTTTACTTTAGGCCACCAGCAATCTCTTTCCCACCAGTTTCTAAAGATCCGGACAATTTTAAATAATGATCACCAATGTTAGAAATTGGGTCTTTGGTTGGCAGTCAAGTTACCCCCTGTCCAAGCAAGGACCCTCACTCTAGTCAGGGTGAAGAGAAACACCCTAAGTTAACCCCCCGCTCACCCTCTTGGTAGCTTGGCACGAGCAGGTAGGCTTAACTTCAGAGACAAGGTGGAAAGTATTTGTACCAACACACACAGTAACTCAGTAAAAACACCACAAAATGACTCAACACAGGTTTAGAAACATAGCCAATATTTATCTAAACAAAACAAGACCAAAACAACAAAGATCCAACATACACAAGTCACGGTATGAAGTTTTAACGATTAAACTTAAAGACAGCTCTTAGAAACACAAAATGCTTCGGTGAGGTGTTAACACGGCATCGTGACGGAGTCGATTCCAACAATCCGATGCCAACGGCGTTGGGCACGGAGTCACACAGACCCCCAGGTACAGTACCTTAGTAAAGTGTAAAAACTAGCCGGTGCGCAAAGTCGAGGATCACGGCGTCGCTGGATCCAGTGCTGTGGGGCGAAGGAACTGCGCCATCATGAGGAGGCATCGGGTCCTTGCTGTGGAGTGGTGGAGGTGAGGCTGCATTGGTGCTAACCACGGAATCTACGCACTTCAGGCGGCTTCCATCACAACGTGGTGCGGCGACTTCCATGGAGTTGCGGACTTGAGCGGGCTGCAGCGGGGTCGGGCCTGCGAGGGTCGTCGCACTCCAGCAAGGACCACGGAGTCGATTGCAGGCAGCGTCGCGGGATTCGACAGCGGCGTTGGTCCGGAGTCATCCAAAGTTGATTTTCTTGGATTTTCACCAGCTTCTCCTTTCAAGGGCCCAGCGACTGGATAAGGCACCACTTGTCAGGGCAGGAGTTTCAGCAGAGTCCAGGTGCTGGTAGGAAAAGTTTTTGATGGCCCTGAGACTTCAGAACAGGGAGCAAGCTCAGTATAAGCCCTTAGAGATTCTTCTGAAGCAGGAATCTACCACAAAGTCCAGTCTTTGTTCCCTTCCCCAGGCAGAAGCAGCATCTGCAGGATAGCTCCACAAAGTACAGTCACAGGCAGGGCAGCACTTCTCCTCAGCTCTTCAGCTCTTCTCCTTGGCAGAGTTTCCTCTTGCGTCCAGAAGTGATCTGATCTTCATGGGTTTTGGGCACTCTTCTTATACCCCTTTCTGCCTTTGAATGAGGCCTACTTCAAAGGAAAGTCTCTCTTGTTTGTGAAATCCTGCCTTGCCCAGGCCAGGCCTCATACACACACCAGGGGGGTTGGAGACTGCATTGTGTGAGGGCAGGCACAGCCCCTTCAGGAGTGAGTGACCACTCCACCCCTCCCTCCTAGAACAGATGGCTCATCAGGATATGCAGGCTACACCCCTGCTCCGAGTTGTCCACTGCAACTACTTGGTGAAGTACATGGGGATATATCTGCTCTTCAGACACCAGGTGACTCCTCACTGTAGTCACACTGGCTCATGTGTCCCTCAGAGCCTCCACCCTCTGTCCAATAATGGTCACCCACTGCCTGTACTTTTTAGTGTTCTCAGGCACAAGGGTTCTCTGGACCATCTCACTGTCCCCTAGCGAGACAAGGGTCATCTCAGCTGGTTCCCACCCACCTGGAACCAACTCCTCCCCAAGCGCTACGCTAGCCAAACCCTGAGGCTGTGCACCAGTGGGAGACGGTGTACCCTTGGGGCATTTGGGGTCCCCCCTCACATGACCCAGCTGGTCACATGCATAACACTTACGCAGGGGACCTTCTTCCCCATGTCTCCTTTTGGAGAACCATGGCTTCTTTTTACTGGGGGGCTGGGAATCCTGACCCTGGGAACGAGGTTGGGGCCCTTCAGAGAACTCTCCCTGTTTACCCTTACTCCCCTTTCTTCTGAGAGGGACATTGCCCACCCTAGGCGTAGTCTTCCCCATACCTCTTGTGGACCCTGGGCTCTCCCAGTGGTCCGCTTCCTGCGCAAGCTTCCTGGGGTCAGTCAGCTTGCTGTCAGTTAGGTGCTGGCACAGCTCTGGAAAACAAACTGTACAAGTGCTCCCAAGCAATTAACTTGTAAAGCCCCTCATATGTTTTCACCTTACTGCCCTTCACCCAACCATCCAGTGACCTGCAAACGGAATCTACACACTCCAACCAGGTTTTAGACTCTTTCTTTTTGTAGGACCTAAACTTGCCCCTACACTGCTCAGGCGTCAGACCATATCTTGTGAGTAGGGCGTCTTTCATTATGGTGTAGGTGAGTCCTTGAGGATCCCCTAAGAATGTGAAGGTGTCCCTCCCCTCTACCTCAAAGTGCTTCCACAGAGCGCCCCCTAATGAGCTTCAGGGACCAGATTCCTATGGAGAGAAGACTCATACCCCCTGAACCAGAAGAATATGTCCTCCTCCCTTTTGTAGTCTTTATCTAGGTCTTTTGGAATGTGCACTCTTCTCTCAGGCTGCACTATGCTGTTGCTGCCACCATCTCTACTAGACTGGCTCCTCTGATCCAACTCCCTCAAGCTAAGCTCATGAGCCAACAATAACTTTTTCTCTTCTATGGCCATCCTCATTTTCTCCAGTTCCAACTGGTGAGCCCTCTCTGCCTGTCTGTCCTGCAACTCTTCAGGCGTCAGACCCTTGGATGAAAACACTGCTACCTGGCCTGGAGACCCTTCCCCTTGACAGAACAGGCCCACCGACTATACCACTGTGAATGCTCTGCGCCTCCTCCTCCTCACCCTCATGCTCTGTGTGCCCCCCATCTTCCATGGCTGTAACCCAGGCCCTCAGTGCCTTTTGCAGCTCGTCCTTCCTGGTGGTGCTCCTAATGGGACAGGCAAGATCCTTCCAGAACTGTTTAAGTTGGGCAAATGTGTAACTCTCCAGTTTCCCTAAATCAAAAGCAACTCAGGCTGGTGCATTTACAGATTGAGACATGATGGTGGAGAAGTGTGGCACAATGATTAGAGCGGCAGATCCTGATGCAGAGATCTGGCCTGGGACCAGGGTTCAATTCCCGCCTCGGCGGGTCTTGGGCTCAATTGCCTTGGACCAGATCATTCTCGCCTCAGTGCCTAATCTAATTAATGGGTCACACTCTGTAACTCTGGGCAATAGCTTGCTTAATCTCCACAATGGCCCTCACAGCGCTTGGATGCCTGGCTTCACCCTGGGGGTGCCCAGGAGTGGGTGGCTCACAGTGAAAAGCCAGGAGGGGTTCCACAGCTGTATGCGTACAGCGCCTTGAGACCCTAACGGGTGAGTAGTGCGCTATACAAGTGTGAAGTGAAGAGTTAAAAGTGCAAAGTTCCAAAGGAAGAAAACAAGTTCCCAAATGGAGTTCAAAAGTCAATAAAGGATTACTACCAAATGGAAGTGAGGAAAAATCCAAAAAAGAGAAAAAAGCAAAAATCACAAAGCCAAGTAGTATGTGGTCACGTAGTGGTCTGCACTGAAAACAGTAGTGTATACTTAATCACTGTATGTCAAGTACAAATACAAGTCCTAGCCTCACCGCTGATCACCAATGTTAGAAATGGGGTCTTTGGTTGGAAGTCAGATTACCCCCTGTCCAAACGAGGACCCTCACTCTAGTCAGGGTAAAGGAGAATCACACTCAGTTAACCCCCGCTCATCCTCTTGGTAGCTTGGCACGAGCAGGTAGGCTTAACTTCAAAGACAAGGTATAAAGTATTTGTGCCAACACAACCAGTAACTCAGTAAAAAGACCACAAAATGACTCAATACAGGTTTAGAGAAATAGACAATATTCATCTAAACAAAACAAGATCAAAACGACAAAGATACAACATACACAAGTCAAGTTATGAATTTGTAAAGATTAAACCTAAAGGTAGCGCTTAGAAACACAAAATGCTTCGATGAGGTGTTAAAATGGCGTTGTCACTGAGTCGTTCCCAACAATCCGATGCCAATGGCGCCGGGCACGGAGTCACACAGACCCCCAGGTAGAGTACCTT
The DNA here is from genome assembly GCF_031143425.1 of Pleurodeles waltl. Taxonomy (NCBI): domain Eukaryota; kingdom Metazoa; phylum Chordata; class Amphibia; order Caudata; family Salamandridae; genus Pleurodeles; species Pleurodeles waltl. The sequence continues at coordinate 164,626,911 of NC_090443.1, read as the reverse complement.
AGTAAAGTGTGAAAACAAGCCAGTGCACAAAGTCAGGGATCGCAACTTCGCTGGATCCGAGGCGGCGTTGGTTCCGGTGTTGTGGGGCGAAGGAGCTGAGGCATCACAAAGATGCGTTGGGTCCTTGCTGCGGAGCGGTGGAGGTGAGGCAGCGTCGGTGCAAAGTGTTGAGGGACACAACCAAAGTATGTGTAACAGATCTGCTGGGTCGGCATGGCATCTGGGGCAGTTCGGGGGTACTCTGTGGAATATTTTATGCAATTTTAAAGGAATAAAATAAGCTCTGTGCAGCATGAACATTTTTATAAATTTGGCCCTGGAGCTGTGGGGAATCCTACTAGGGTATTTAATGAGGGAGCGCCATTCTGTCATGCAGGGCACGACCAAGGTCTTCTTCCCATCGAGCCCCGAGGGGTGGTAAGGAGATGTGTAAATGTGTGCACAGACATTTATACAGCGATTTTATTAGGTGTCCTACAGGTGCCTATTTCGATACTGCCTAGATGAATAATGTGTCTCTGGTTCTGTCCCCATTGGTGCTCAGTATGTACGGACATATCTGGAAATGTTAACCCGGGTCAAAAAGAGAGAGTTTGGTAATCCACAGATTTGAATAAAGTCCTGGTGTAGCATGAGCTCTCCATCTGCAAACATGTCTCCCAGAGTGCGAATACCCACAGACTCCCAGGGCTTCAACTCAAGTGGTGAGATTGGGCCCACAGGTGTCAGCAGTCCTCAGGGTGGTATTTTATGCGTGTACTGTGTGGGGGTTGCGTGTATTTTAGAGTCTGTTTCCAATACCTAAGTGCATTACAAAGGAGATGTGGTAGGCGGGGAGGGCACATCACACCTGGTAATAATAATGTTTGGTTTACCCAGTCACAGCATACGCAGCATGTAATCTATTTCAATTAGGTGAAAGACTTCCATCCAGTAGGACAATCACTGAAATTGGCCTGCATAACAATAAGCCTGATAGTCTGGAGCGCTTGTTTCTCCCTCATCACACAGTAGCTGCACTTTGGTTAGGCTCACTGTGTCTCCCCGTGCCCCATTTCAAATCTATAAGTAGAGTGTTAAGTTGTCACACATAGACTGCAGAAACCACCACAGGTAAATTAACAAAGAAGTATAATAGACGGGGTCCCATCACCATCTTGGAAAGCGCCAGTTGTCCTGCCACTGAGAGGAGCTGAGTGATCCAGAACCGTATTTGTGCATGAAGAGCTGATGGTCTTACTTAGGTTGCTGTCCAGTGGGTCAGTGGTGGACCTGTATATCTCTATACGGAGGTAACAAAATGCATGTGGAGGTACAGGAATGTTACACGCACCCATCAGGATGGTATCCCCCAGTGTGCCCTCCTAAAAATAGAAGGACTTGGTGTAATTAACGCGAAGGCCAGAGAGCTCTTTGAACAGGCAAAGTAGGGAGGCAAGAAGCTCAAGATCCATAGTCACAGCACTTGCATATGATCTTATCATTTGCATACATAGAAACGGCATCATGTTGTGGCCCTTGTGATACACACCATGATGTTGTGGTCCTTGTGATATACACCAGTCAACTATCATCTGTCTGATGCTCTGAGATCCTTTGGCCAGCACAAAGTGGAGGGGGACAATGGGTATCCCTGCCTAGTGCCACAGAATATGGAATAAGTGGATGATATGTGCAGGTCTGTCCGTGCTCTTGCCCGTAGGTCTGTATATAGGAATTTGATCCAACTGATATAGGCTGAGGAGATTCCAAATTTGGTTGGAGTTGCAAACATATACTCCCAGCCCAGGGTGAGGATTGTCTGTTGGAGGTCCAGGGAGAGACATGGTTTGGCATGGTAGTTAGCCCTACCCACCTCCACTACATGGAACATCCATCTGATATTTAAGTAGGTACTACGGAGTGGGACAAATCCATTCTGATCATTGTGGATCAGGATCAATAATATGGTGAGTAGCCTTTTTTTAAAGGTGGCCATAGTAGTCCCTAAACACAGTGTTAGCATCTTCCTGTGTGGTGCATCATCCTCCCGTGGGTGTGTGCACTGAGATGATGGGGGTGGGGGACTGTGAGTGAAGAGAGCGAGCACGGTTGAAGAAGAAGAGAGTGGGGCTGGTTTGAGAGTTTTTGCAATGGCTGCTTTTTGTGCCCCAGTCCATCACTGCTCGACAGCATGGGTTAGTACAATGGGACACGCAAGGAGCTGATGTCTTTCACAGGCACCATTCCTATTGTGGCACAAATACTTTTTGGCGGTGCATACGGTGATTTAAGTTAACAGCGCACAATTTTCTGATGGGCATTAAATCCTGCTGTTGAGGAATAATGCTCTTGTGCTGTGATTACCTTGAATCATTGGAATATATCATACTTTTTTCAGTACTGTTACTAAAACATAGCAAGATTTAACTAACATATTCGGAACTTGTTTTTGAGTTCGTTGTTCTTGCATCGATTTTGTTCCGGATGTTTATTGAGCCTCCCCTTTCACGCCTGGTCTGGAGTCTCACACAACTAGGATTGTGATTAACTCAGGGATTATTTGTGACTCATGAGTACAGGACCCAAGTAAGGCTTCATCCTGTTTGCTCCGAGTATTTGCCTCTGGCCCGCCATTGTTCAATGTGGGGTGAGTCAGTCAGGAACTGAGCCTAGTATTCCAGCCTTGGTTTCCAGATGTATTTTGTGTATATATTTGTGATTCTAGGCTTAGTATTTATCTTGTTGGCATTACAGTACTTCAGCTTTCTGAAAGTAAAATCACTGACTGGACAATGATTTATTGAGTGTTAATATGTACTGAGTTTCCAAGCCATATCGCTTGCCTGGGGGATCCGAGCGCAAGTGCCAAAAAGATGTGCTGGGTTTTTAATTTGGAGTAGCAGAAACGTGGGCCGTCCCGGATACTAGCTGTGGTGGACTGACCTTTAGAGCATCTTTCAATCTAGCACTACCAGATGGGCCAGCTTGAAAGGGCCAATGTGTGGGCATGGGATGTGACAGCACCAGAAAAACCAGCCCATACAGTAGCACTTTCAAGCTGGCCATCTGTCATTCCAACAGTCAAAAACATTCGTAAATGACATTGGTTGACACAATTGAGGCTAGTTGCTGCACTATGCCCTTTGGTCCCCTCAGAAAGTCTTCCGCATCATAGATAAGAAGTGAGCAGCATACTGCCTAATCCCATACCAGTGAGTCATGTTCCCCTGTTTGTGCTTCTTTAATGGCATACCATTATCACATTCTTCATACCACACAGGTTATTTCAAATTGTCATTGCCTTTATGTTTTTCATTTACCACCTCATGATCACTCATGAAACTTACTCTCTAATGCTTAGCAATTAAACTCCTGTGAAATTTATATTCTGCCTGCATAATTTCACATTATATAAATTTCACAAACATTATGTGGTTGCAAATTTTTGCATAATTTTTCCACTGGGAATCTGGTACAAACAGAAAATATGGCCCTAGTTACTACATTTTTTTGTCAGGTTTTCGACACATAAGTGAGACAAACTGGAGCAAAGTATTGAACTGAGATGTAATTTACTGCGAAAAACTACATGTTGCTTTGCATCAATTTGCATCCAACGACCTACCACGGTAATGATTGAACATTCCCAAGCTATTACCTGTAGATTTTGTCACAAAGCCCCATGTCCTAAAAAAGGTGAAGGGAGCTTTACCTCAACATGTATGAATTCCAGAGGCAGGCATAATGTTGCTGAAAATTATTCCCTTTTTTCAAACATTTTCAGCTGTGCATGTGTGCTGTACTGTACAGCATATATAACCATGTCACATTTTAAACTATGTCTTAACATAGTATTTCGTACTGGAAGGCTACACTTCCAGAGCAGGACTTGTTTGAGGTTCTGAGGTGCTCTTGTTTGTGCGTAATCCTTTTAGTTACTTTGTGATTTAGGATGTGGAATGTTCCTTGATATTTCTTCCACCAGGACGGCCGCTGTACAATCTTTTCTGAAACAAATGTCACCACAAAGATTCAAAATTATGGCATTCCGCAGAAACTTAGAGGGCTTTAGCATATATGAATTCCCTACCGTTATATCACATTACAAATTTTAGGTTTGATCCTCGGCTTACTATCCGTCTTTATGGACATTCATTCCTAGACTTTGCTCTCATAGGCCTTCTATCAGAAAACCTTGATTGCCGGGAACCACAAGATAAGATAGTGTCAAAAGGCACTCCTTTTTTTGATGACCCTACCAAAGCTATGCCACACACTTGTTTCCTGTCCATGGCCACTGTGCACAGCATGACTGTCCCAAGAAGGGACAGAAGTCAAATGTCCCTAATGGGGAGAAATTTCATAGCATGCAAATGCCATTGATTTTGTATTTTTCAAAAAGAATCCCCAGAGTGTTGGTCTGTATCTGCCACACCATCCTGGCACTGTCGGCAGGCTTGCAGAGTTTTTTTTTAAATCACCGAAGCAAACCCCAAACCCCTCCCCCCTCCTCCCCCTAATTACAATGGATGATCTCCTGGCAAACAAAACACTCCGCAACAATCTGAAATACTCACAATTCGATTGGTAGGCCGTGACTCTGTTCCAGCCTCTTGGAACTTACCCTACCAGTCTTTAAATACAGCCCTTAATCTCTCAATGCACTGGTACATTATAACTTTGTGTTACACAGCGTTGTCTTGTAGCAGTTTTTCCTGTGCTTCTGTTTACCTGCTGATCATATACATGATGCAGTTTGCAATACATTACTCAATAATCGGATGCATATGGGTCACCCACTCACTCAGACAGCGCACAGATTCACTGTCACCCTGGCCTCTCTTATAATCTGCATTGTGGAGTTTTCCCTTGGATCACAGTACATCAGTAGTGTTGCTCATAACTTGCTGATTTTGTTTGTGTGCTCTACAGACAAGTCCCTCCTCTCCTACATCCACTGGGACTCCGTCATCCATTTCAGTCCATTGAAGATGGTGACATTACATTTCTTTTGTTGATTGCCCACCAACCCAGCCAAAATAAAGAAATGGTCCTTTTTTATCAGCAGTTATTGACTATTACCCACCTGCTTCATTCTTGGTGCCATGTGTTTTGAGGGGTGTGGAATTAAGTAAAATATCTACTTGTCCTTGGGACAAGTTGCTTTACAAATCTGGTTGTCCTGTAAAACAAATCCACTTTTCCCTTTGGTGTGATACAGTGAAACGACAAATTATGACAGTAATCTCATTATATAAAAGCTGTGATAATATCCCCTCAGATTATGCTAGGGCTCATAATATAGTAGGGTTTGAATACTAGCAATTCCTTTAGGGGCACATTGATTTCTTAATAAATCAGCACAGCAAGTCACCTTGCTGTGCTGCGTGATAGGTAAAGGGCAGGATGCACCATAGAAATTGTATGGCACATTCTTGTTTTTTCCCTGCACTGGCACACAGTGTGCTGCTGAGTGCCAACACAGACGCCCTTGCACCATGGGCAAGGGTGCCTGCATTGTAAGCAGGATTGTTTTTGTGCAAGAAAGGGGACTTTCCTGCAAAAACACAATCCTAAGTGGCATTTTCCTCTTTCTATGTAGAAAGAGAAAGTGACAGGACGAAATAATGATATTTCTCCTAGTTACACCTCACCTGGTAAAGCATATGATTTTGATGGATCTACCAGTATTGATAAATCTGGGAATGTGCCAAAATCCATAGGCGGAAACGTGGGGACACCCATCCTCCACCCATTGAACGCCTTCCCAGGGCAGAATACCACAGCGCAGCGCTTTGCTCTATGTTGGGTTACTCTATATTTATCAAGTCAGGCAAGTCCACACAGTGTGGCCTTGCTTGCCTTGATAAAGTTAACTTAACAGGTACGTTGCCCTTGCGCCACACAAGGCTGACACAACTCTTTCATAAACATGGCCCTTATTTTGTCACCTTTATGCCGATCAACGTACTTGGGCTGGAAGTAGCAGTAAGCAACGGTTCAAGGGTTGGAGTGCCCTTTTGAGTCTGTGCAAACGTACTAACTTGCACGTTTTAGGGGTTTTCTCCAGTTCTTCTCTCATCTTTTCCCATACTAAGAAAGGTTGGAAATGTACTCCTATAAAAGGCAGAAGTAACTCTTCTTCCAGGGTTGGGGGAAAACGTGGTTTGAGGGAAAGTGAACAGATTTTTGCAAGAGCAAATCTACACATGCATATTTGCTCATACTACAATGCAGTTCAAAAGTATTTTCTAGAAGTACGATTTCCTGGCCTACGTCTCTAAATTCTTGTGAATTAATGAAAGTTGTAAATCTGCACTGATGCAAGGACATATACGGTAGGTGGACGTTTGTGACTTTCTTTAAAAAATGGGTCTGTCATTAGTTACCTTTTGTTTTTATTAAGTTCTGTCTGTCCATCTGTGGACTAGCTTCACTAAAAGTGAAAGCATTGTGCTTTTTCTCACAGAACATATCAGCACACAAAATAGTTTTGTTCAGTGCCAGGAATTGCTGTGTCAATGTGTGCTTTTTGAGACCAACAAATATGTTTGCTTTTGCCAATGTTTGTTATAATGGGGAGGGTTCCTACAACAATTAAGTTTGACAAAAATCATCTTCAAACAAGAGACATTGACAACATTAAAAGTTTGACCACCTACATCAGACCTTTTGGCTTTGCCAATGCTTGTTTATCTTCATGTTCCCATAATCTTGTTGGAACCAGTTACATTGATCTCTATTATGAATATGTTTTACAAATACTAGCATGCACCAACACATTTTTACTAGAAATGATATTTAAAATTTCACAGTAGTTTGTTTAGCAAAAACTTTTTTCCTACTTGCATTTTTTGTGTGAACATTTTATTTAGAAAGCAAAGAATTACCACTCTTGCTTTCAAGCATCTGCAAATATTTGCATCTTATCACAGAGCATTCTGGGAGCATTATACATAGCCTCATAGTGGTAAACTTTGCAAACGGGTACACATTTATATGCTAATCAGTAGTGCAGTCCAAGTTTACATTTCCTTCTAGCTCTCACCCTAATAATAATGGCTTTGTGTTAATGAACCATAAATACAAGTCCAAGCAGCTTTAAAACACGTACACAAATGTTAGCTAAACTGCAGACATTACCCTTCCCTGGATTCGTTCTGTACAGGGTTCTGTATTCAACCACTTCATATAGTAAAGCTTTCAGAGTATATCAGGTTGTATGTACATGATGAAGGCATTTCTATTGCAGGTGAGCAATAATGTTTATTACTCTTGACCTCTGTACGTTTCATGACAGTTGCAAACAAAAATTAGAATGCTTCAAGGGACCCTTTTTAAGTTGAGTGGGCCTTCTTATGGTATTAATCTGGCAGTTCTGTGAAGGTTCACCCATTGACAAAGAGATTCCGATGGTGGAGCCAGGTGTTAATCTCCATTCGGAAACCAAGTGTTTCACCCACCTATAAATGATGTCACAATCAAGTGAGGTTTAGGCCAAGCTTGGACTCAGACACCATCTGCAAATCAGTTTTGGATGACCCCTCAGTAATTATGGATTGAGGTGGTGTCAGAGTGCTGCTTTTATTAGCTCTGTCTGTTGGGTTCAACACTGAAAACCACCTTCTTCCATTGAGATACCCGACTGCCCAATCCAAGGTTTAGCCATTTTCAGATAGAATCATTCCTCTACAATTGTTCTCAAGCAATCAAAGTTGTGTCTTTTTCATCAGAGCCAAAACTGATTTTTTGGGGGTTCTTCAAGAGTTACATCTATCCCCTCTTATTCAGTCTATTCTATGCTTCTTTGGTTGGCTCCTAACTGGTTTTAATATGTTTTTTTATATCTGTATACTGACAACACACAAATCCTGTAAACATGCAAGATCTAGATAATACTAATAATTCCTATCTGCCCTCGTCACATGCAACTAAGAGATGGTGAATTAAAAATTATGGAAATGGTCTCATCTAAATATGAGCTAATGTTGACGGGATGTTGCAAGTTTTTTATTCAAGAGGTTAGAAATCTTGGAATAGTATTAGACTCACATCTTGCTGTTCTCCATCAAATTCCAGCAACCTCCAAAGCTTGTCTTTCATCTTCAGATTCTGCTGAGATTTTTTCCAGTTCTCACAATCTTGAAAAAATGTACTTCAGCTGTTGCCCTTTCCCACTCGCAGCTGCAGTTTAAACTGATTTGGCCTTCCAAAATTGCTTGCCTAGGCTACAACACATATGTATATATTTTAAAGTGATCTTTTGTCTCAAAAGTGTGACCATATTTCACCCAGAATTGACGCACTGTGGCGTCCTGTATTTCCTATGACGTAGCTTCTGTCTTTCCAAAGAAGTTATATTGTGAACAATATTGGCCGAATGGAAACCTGTCCATCTACTTTAATTTCTTATTGAATGTTCCTAGTTTAAATGTCAGAAATGGGAAGACAAGGCATTTTGATTTCAAGGTTATCTTCTGTGTAATGCTTTTCTCATAATGTTTTAACATTTTCAAGATTGTACAGCAAAGTACGATATGGTCACCAAAGGCCAACATAATTTAACAGGAGACCATTTGGCACAAAGCAATACATCATAGCATGGGACCAGTGATGAATTGCAAGGAAGAAAAAAAGGGTGTCACAGGCATTAGTCATGCACCAAAGGGTCATCCACATCATAACATTTCTCAGAGTTAAAAAATAAAAGCAATGAAGCCACAAAAAATAACACGTCATGGTTGAATCCTTATTTATATAGCTAGAGATGCTGGGAAATGTCACACATTAGAGAAGATATTGTTTTACTTGTTAGTAAGGAAGGGTAGGGGCTGGCCACTGAGAGTGAACTCCTTGAAGGGTCCAGTCAAGGAGCTGTAATGCTTGCAGCGTATTAGATTGAAACATGTAGACTCTTACTAAATTTCTCTGCCAGGAATAGTTTTCTGTTTCGGTGGTAAACAGTGACTTTTGCAAGCATTTGTATATGGCCTAGATACACATTTGTGGTGTAGGCCAAATTTTAGAAATGAGAATATAGATTTATTATAGAAATAGTAGATAGCTAGGCAGATATACATGCAGATAGATTCCTTCAAAACTTACAATGGCAAACTATAAAAAATGATGTTTCAAGATGCATTACATTACTGGCAGGACATATTTGTCCTGGCGTCTGAGATACCAGTCTAAACTATTCAACTGCTACAAATGTTTCATCAACCTGGGATCGGCATCTAACAGTAGGACAACGTATCCACCTTTCATTGAAAGAGTAATGGTGCAAAAACTTTGAGGACAATTTGTACGAAAGCCTGGAATAACCTCACTCCAACCTAGAGACAAGGGCAACACCATCTCAATTTGAGAATGGAATTAAATATCTTTCCGTTCTTCAAGTTGTTCCCAGAGATCACTTACTAACTGGCAGACTAATTATTTTTAGTGTGTTATCTTTTTTCAGAAAGCATACCTGCCAGTGCTGAGATAGCCAACAATAATTTTGGTTGATACCATTGGGGTAATGATATGTCTCAGTTTGGTCTGATGTTGCATGCCTCTTCAGTATAATTGGAATGAAATACAACCTTCTGGGAGCTATAATTATTACTCTTACTATAATCATGCCACTCTTCTCTCTTGACATACTATAGCCCTCCTGGTTTTTGTTTCTGTGGACTGCCCAGTGGCTTACAAGGAATACATCTTACTTAACAAATCATTAAACCATAAATAAGAGAGGCATCCAGCATGGCTGCAGGGGATCCTAGTTTATGGTCAAAGTGACTGTATATATTTAATCAGTGATGATAATTTGAAAACATTACATCAAGGTCACAATCAGTCTAAATGCAACCCATGTGAGCAAACTCACTATACAAAGCCACTGCTCAGGCACACCTATAGGTATTATACTTTCTCTTTATCTCACAGAAAGATGCTTCTTCTGTCTTTGATCAAGATGAGTGGTGATTGTCATTTTGCAGCTTGCTGATTCTGTTTTGAGTCAGTTGTCCACAAAGGTTGCAATCTCATTGGGGCTTTGAGTTTTGTGAATGTATAGTCAGGTTGCAGCAAACATGCTCCTTTTTTGCCAGGCATGGGCACTTCAGGTGCTTCTCTGAGATTGTCAGACATAGTCTCAAGATGAAGGGTGATCAAGTTCTTGCCCTGCTAATGCACCTTTTTGATGCAAAGCAGAATCTTCTGATAAAACTTTAAAAAAGTCAAATACTCACTCAAAGATCTGGTATGTAGCTGGCTTTTAGGGCATAGGAAATAAGCCAACACCCAGCCTTAAGGTTTGCCATCTTTTAATTCAATTTTCCTTGTGTGTTACATTGATGGTTAGGAGGTGAAGTAGGAAAGAAATGAATGTCCAGTGGTGTTTACATTTGACATTGTAAGCCAGACAAATGGAAAAGAGGAAACATCCTGGTTAAGCTTATAGCAACTGTTTTCTTGGAAAGAGGCTTAACTGATTGTGAAATTCTAATCCAACTCTTCAGGGGAAGCAAACAGGATCTTTGAGGAGTTTTCCTAGGGAAAAGCTACATGACAGAATCTGCGAAGAGCCAGCATTTTGCTTTGAAGTAAATGTGTCCTAGCAACAAATATCATTTGAGCCATACAGTTGCGATTCAGAGGCTAAATTTAATTGCCTAATGTAGACAGAGCCCATGTAGGTGGATTTTCACACAAAGCTACAGAACCATCTCATAAGACAAAAAGGCCTGTTACCCTGAACATGGATTACTGTTACCAACCAACCAACGGACTGTCATTCTACCCACATTGAAGATGGGGTTCTGTCTTTAACAGGAGGTAATGGGATACCTCGAATGTATCCCCCGCTGAGCAGATTTCAGTACCTTGAAGGGGAGCAAATACAAATCATTAGGGATTGTACCTAGTGGTCTTGGGGTGGAGGCCACTGTGGAAAACACAAAAGTTGCTGCAGAAACATACAAAATGCTGAATACTACAACTGACTGCACTGTACAGGGACACTCATCCAAACCTACTGAATGTGTTATTTCACAATGTTGTATTTCTTAGTCAAAATTGCTCTTCATTTTAATGTTTGTCAGAAACATAGGGTCTGATTTAGATATTGGCTGAGGGGTTGCTCTGTCGCAATGGTGACGGATATCCTGTGCCCCAAAATCAAAATATCTTTCTTTTCTATGGTATTTAGATTTTGGTGGGAGGAATATCCGTCACCGTTGGAACAGAGTAACCCCTCCACCGAGATCTAAATTATGCTCATGGGAGTTTTTTGTATGGTACAAATGCATTGTATATTTAACACAATACCGTGGCGGTCGGTAATTTTAGGAGGGAGGGGGCGGGCAGCACACTCACACTTATCCATTCACACACGCACGCATATCCCTTCACAACACTCATCAACATACACGCATGCACCAAACATTCATTTAAAAACACACACACACACTTACCTTCAGCTCGGAGATCCTAGGAGGGTTTGGACTGGTGCCTTCCCAATGAGGGAAGGCAGCAGTCCCAATTTCGTCACAGAGTGGAATGGGGTCAGTGAGACTGCTGACCCCTCCCCACTCTGTGACGAGGTGTCACTAATTGACACTAACCCTGGGCGCTTCAGGGCTTAAACCTGAAGCGCCCAGGTCGAAGTCAATGGTTGACGCTTCCCTCGTCACCGAGGGAGAGGGCCTCGAGGCACCTTTGCTGAGCCGAGGAGGTCACGCCCATAGGAGCTGTGAACTCTTCAGCCCAGCAAAGTTCAGCTCAGTCATCCAGGAGTCTGCGCAAATCGTGCCTGTCTCGCTCCTGGCTGCCTGAGCTGAACATGAAGAGTGTCTGTCAGGCTGACCTTTGCTCAGCCTGACAGGCACTCTTCATGAGGGGCAAAGGGTGGGGGCGGGTGTGGCCCCTCCAACCTAAAGGACGAGCCGCAGCTGACACAATAACAAAATATAAACAAAAGTAAGGACAGAGAAATGTGAAACTAAAACCAAGGGAACGTGCCCTGTTGCAGTGTTCTCACTCCTAGATATGTTCTAAAAGTATATGATTGACTAACCCCTTTCCTGTATGTCAAGATGATAAAAATACTACAGTTCAATATAATATTAAAAGTATGAATGTGAGTGCGACCTGATTTGGGGATAAATAATTATAACTATAATTTTCCCAAAATAACCTTAAAATTTGAGCACTGCAAGGTTGTGTTTTTTTGCTCAATCATATGTGCACGTTGGCCATTCAAGGTTGTCTTAAGCAAGCAAAACAAACATAGATCACCATTACACTGAATACTGACTCCACTACACAATACTGAATGGTCAATCACCTTGGTAATTGGTGAAGGTAAATGCTTTACAGTCACATTTCTCATCATTATTTTAATTAGATTTTTACCACAGCTATATGTGCGTAGAATGAAATATGCTGATGGAGTTGGCCACAATTGCAAATGTGAAGATGATCCCAGAGATGACAATTCAGAATCACAGGCAGTCTGAGTTTTGCAAATGCATGTTTGATGATATATGGTTCATGCATATATACCAGCAACGCTTCCGGTTAATCTGAATGAAATATTGGTTCTTTGATAAAAACAAGGAACTTCTTGGCTGTGTGTCACAGAAACACTGTAGAATACTGTTAAACAGAGTTCAGGCAATGTAGGAAACTTTTTGCTTTACCTCAATATATAATTTCCTTTCAGAGGTCATAGCAAAAGACAAGACCGGTTAGAAAACAACTTCAATTTTTCAATCCTTTTTTCTCCACTCAGAAATCGATGAAGACAGAATTCTCAACCCCTTTCTTAAGGTAAGCCTATTATGGTTTTGTCTAGAATAGTAATTTGAGTGTAGTATTGTAAGAATTCTTCAGATGCATGTGAAAATGGTGACCAGTGGGTGGATGATATGAATAATCAATCCCCAAGCAGGTGGATGAAATGACAACTTTAAATTTGAATCACAATTTTTCAATTTAAAATTATAATTTCAATTTCCAAAATACATATGAAATGCTTAGTTCATCAAATTAAATAGGCTTCTAAATATGGTTGGAATTTAAAAATAATTATTGCCACTGGTCTGAAACTCATCAAGCAAAATATATAAAAAATACAATTCTTTTTATAAGATAGTTTCTGTTGGATTGGAATGGTTAATTCAGTTTTTGTCAAATCATTTGTGCTTCCTCACTCATGGTGTATTGCAGAGTATTCTCCTTCCTAGCAATCCCTGGTGGCAGTTCATCTCAAATAAGATCAGTAGTTCAACATAAGCTTAAGTATGAACCCGTCCCTCTCAGACCTGAGGCTAACCAGACATAATTTAAAGGGCCTCCTGTTGAGTATTATCATAGAAAGTCTCAAATCTCAAGCAGGGATTGTCAAACAATGGAACATTCTGAAATGTCTGTTGTTGGTGTCTGTCATGGATGCAGGAGTGGGTAAAGACTGTTTTCTCTCTCTCTTTCTCTCTTTTTCTCTCTATCTCCCCTCTTTCTCTCTCTCTGACGCCTGTAAGCATGGTTGGAGATTGTCATCTTCCCCAACCATGCACATGAGTACATTCAAAGAATTGATTTAGGTTTCACACAGTCCCTGTAAGTCGTCTTAGAAAAGACCCTCCTTTCACAAGAGAATCAAACTGAGAGCTCTGTTGCCCAGCCTTGGAGGTATCTATTCAAAGCACCTGTGTGTGAATTGGACAGAGACAATGAACTGTCACCAGTTCCTAGTTGTGATTTCTTGGAAGAGAATCCAAGGATGGAGAGTGTAAGAGGAATAGTTTGCCGATTACTACGAAATACAACATCTTTATCAGATCAAAGTGGAAACCAAACTCCTCCGTATATGAAGCATCATAGCCCTAACGCCAGTGGTAAAACGATTTTAATCTTTGATGTTAATCTCCAAATAAATACATGCCTCTAGGAAACAGTACAGTTTGAGTGGTGTGCTTAGAAGAATCCTAAATAAGATAAGTATAGTGCAAAAAACGAAAAACGCAAAGTATTTTATATCCATCTGACTGAAACCACTAGGATTATACTCATAGCATTGGTTCCAAATATGTTTTACTGACACTCTGAGTCACAAGCAGAATACAATTATGTTCAGTGGTAAGATTAGTAAATAATAATAGTGAAACCAGTCAAATAAGAAGGACCCATGATTAAATGTACCTAGGAACACATTTTGAATAGACATAAAAATACTAAAAGAGAAACGAAAAAATACACAAAAAAGTAACCATGAGTTGGTGAATATTGATACTAAGAAATGGATATTCCTTGACTAATAATTCTGTTGTCACAGAGAGTAACGTTTGCTTTGAGTGCTCAACTGTTTTACCCTGTCTGGAATCGGTATGATTAACAGCCTTCTTCGGATGGTGCACACCTCTAAGACATAAAACATGAAATTAATATGAATACTGGGGTTCACTTTATCCACCCATGGAGGTTCCTCCAGCGAAAGATAAAAGAATGGCCTCATGGCACTATAACTGGAAGTAACTGTGCAAGTTAGAGGGGCTTCCTCCAAGAAAATCATTTTTTGGACACCTTTCCAGCGCACCGTGAAAAATTAAATTACAGTGAAGCTATCTTCATACAATGGGAATAATATTGATCTTTATTGTATATTCATAAATCGATGTCCATTCCTTTCAGGTACAATGTTCGTGCACATTGAATAAATCAGCTATAAATGACCCTTTATTTGTAAATTAAGCAGCATAACATACTAGCATTGGCCATAAAACGGCACAATTTGGTTAGGGAGGTGCGGGTGGTCAAGGTGTTTAGGACGTGACACAGTGGTCATAGGTGCTGCAAAATAAAGAGTGAAGCCAAACAGACAGTAGTGTCTGCAGGTGTTAAAAAGCCAGAGAAACATAGATTTAGTAGATCGAGGCAGTTTGTGATCTCAGAATATTTGCATCAAGGTCTATGTGCTATTGTTTTTTTAAGTGAACGAGCTCCAAGGCAAAGGCTACTGCATGCTTTTTATGCGTAGAAGATTCACGAAGGCACAATCATAATTGAAGTGAATATTTCTCTTGAACAGAATATCAGTATTTCTGTGTTATATCTTACATTTATGAAATTATGATATTTTAATTTATAAAATATATTAGAATGAGATTTCAATGCAAAGAAACATGAATGTAAGAGTTATTTAAAATTATGAAGCTATTGGATATTCTTCTGCAAACCATGGAGACAACCAATCAAAAAATAATACAATATACCATCTGCAACTTGGTGCTACTGACGAGATCAGTATTAGACATGGTGTTTCTCATTGCCTGCCTTTGCAAATGCAAAATTCAATGGAGTTTTAGAAAAAAATCAAAATAAAATCTAATAATTCTACTAACTTTCCACGAAAAAGAGAAACAGTTGAATTATACACCCTAATTGTAGTTTTGGCGTTCAAGTGAAACGCTGTTTTATATAGCAAAATCTTAATAATTCTATTAAAAAGAACTGTTAGTTAAATTGACATCTGTCAGTTCGACATGTAATGCATTGACAAATGTTCAACAACTGTGACAGGAAAATGGAGGAAGAAGTGAAGTAAATAATAACAATAATATTAATAATATTTTTTCAATGCTCTACATCATTTTGGTAACCCAGGTTGCAATCTGGCGGTCTCGCAGAAATGTCAAAAGCAAAAGCAAGAGCTTATTTTAAGGTTCACCCTATTAGCTAAATAGGTGAAAAATACCATTCAAAAAAGGAATGCCTTTTACAAACTCAGTGAATATATATTTATAATTCAGGAATGCGGGCTACCAGTAGAATAATGGGATTTTTGGCTTCTTTGTTACCTACATTCGAACATGCCACCATTTTAACTCTTGTTGGTAGAACACTTTAATCGTAGTTTGTTACTAGTTGCAGTACACGTTGGTACATTAGGACACGCCTCAAAGTTGTGGGGTGCGAAGCTTAAATATGCTTTTGCCAGGGAAATACAAGATTGCAGTGTTTCTCATCCATAAATAGCATAACAATTTCAAATCTTTGCTAACTTTGCAACTTTCCACAAAGTTGCACAGTTTAAATTGCAAGAAAAAGTCCAGTAGTGTTGTTTTTGCAGAGAAAATACATTATCAACAACAGCTAATTTTTAGTTGGGGAATAGTCTTGCAAAAATGTCACCCTTCAGTAAAGCTCTGTGAAAATTAAAAAACAGCATAATTTTTGGAACGTTCATAAACTTTGCAACAGTTAGTAAACTCCAATCCACAGCTTTAAACACATGTTTCCTCCTTTTGCAGCAATATTTTGGTTAATTATGCATTTCTTATGCATTTTTTGTTTCTTTCAATGGTCATCAAAGTTGATCTTTTGGGAATTTTTTTAATTGTCAATTTGATCAGTCTGCTATAACAAGGGTCCACATGTGGGTATTTATTTTATTTGTATGAGGAATCTTTGGTGATGGCATTTGTCTCGGTTAGTAAATCTGTGATGTATACTCAGATCAAAATTTTACAATTACAGCAGCACTATCTTAAATGCTGTTCTCTATCATGGACCCTGGTTTTCTGCACGGTGATCACAGTTGAGAAAATTGACTCAGTATTTCTGGCATTTTAGACTTTTTCCAAATGCTATCTTGATACCTTGCTGTTGTTTCAAATTTCTGCACCTTTGTCATCATCCAGCTCTGATTCTTGCTTCTTCTCTTTACTGCAGTCATCTTTGGTGATGTCCCCACGGCAGAGAAAAAAGATGACCCGTACCACACCCACTATGAAAGGTACTGGGCAGAAGATAGCTCATTGACACTTTTGGTTTTTGTCAGTCATATCCATTTAGTCTTTGACCATCTTTGATCAGTTATTATGCAATCAGTTTATTGGGACAGTTGGTTGTAGTAAAGGTTCTGTTAACTTCTTCCCTGTGGCATCTCACATATGTTTTAGTAAACATACATCTTGATTTTATAACTTTTGGTTTCTCTCACTGTGCTCATTATCCAGCCATTTGAGGCATCTTTCTTTCCCTTGCCTTCTGCCCCATGACAGGTAAAAGGTAGGTGTGGTGCAGACAATGAGATTTCATCTTCAGTATGTTTCCCCTGGTTTAAGAGTTAAATGGCAACTTTGTGCCACAATTGTGTCATTAACATATCCTATCTTTCTCCGTAGGTCATACGCTCTTTTGCTTAATCTACTGTTTGTTATTGTCCTAGCTCTTTCTTGTATCAATTGTGCATCTAGTGTGTTAGTCTCTCTTTAACTGCTATCACATCCCTGCAGTCTCTGTTTAATTAGTTACCTAATCCATTCCTATCTTTATTATTCTATGTGATGCCTTGTGTTCTGATTTATTAATTGCCTTCTCTTCTCTTTTGCTTTTTACTGGATTTCCTAATCTCCTAATTCATTAATTCTACTCCTATTTCATAATTTACTTCATTCATTAATAATGAATTACTAATTCATTGCTTGAATCATCTCCAAATACATAATCCATGTAAGTGACTCATTCAGCTATTAAGTAATCTACTTACTTAATAATTACTTGATCACTTGTTAATTTCTGGTTAATTGATTTGTCTACTTAGTTTTCCATTGTGTTCCCCTCATAGTCATATATTACTCCTTTTCCTAAATCATTTACAAGCTCATCATCACTTTTGTCTATCCAGATTAGAGTGCTCAGTGTTTAGGGAGAGGGTTTTAGCACAGAAAATAAGCCAAACCAACAAGATTGTATTGATTCTTGGTGAAGTGTTCTGTTAATCACTGAATTGTCTACTGATGTCAGACAAAAAAGGACTTAAACTTATTACAACATCAAGTTACCGTTGAAGTAAGTGTGGTGTGCACACAAAGTATTGCAGAACATCACAAATGTATGCCTGCTCATGTTTCCATCATCTTGCCATTGTACCTTTCACAATTCAAAATTGAGTATTATCAAGGCTGATTGGCCTTATTCATGTCCTTAGTTATCCTGCTACTCCTTGTCTCAATCTTTTTGGCGGTGGAGAATATTAAGATTAAAAGACCACATTAATACCTTGGTTCAGTTTCTTAGACTTTTAAATATTCTCTTTGAGGGCCTTTCAAAGGCTGATAAATCTCATTCAGCACTTTACTTCTTCATTGTGACCTTCAGTTGTTCATTTTCCACTCAACATATTTCTTGATAAAGAAGACCCTCAAGTTTAAAGACTCTATAGATAACTGCATTCATCAAGTCCCTGTGTCTTCTGTTGTTCATTAATGAGTATCAAGGGTTTAAAATAGAGGACCTCCCTTTGATGCATAATTTATTCAGTAGAACAAAAAGGTATTGGCCTTATTTGTGCTTAGAAAATGTACAAAGAGAAGGGCAGAGAAGGGGATATTATACTTTTTGAAGCTTTTTCAAATTATAATTTGGACATTTATTTTTATAGGCAGATATGTGTTCTCTTCACAGTACCCTTAACTTGATGTTATTGAATGTTCTGAATTTAAAATTTCTGTATAATTCCTATAGGAGGGTGTTGGTTCCCTCCTAGGCATTAGATTTGCGAAAAACACCTTGGTAATGTTTTGCCACCTTCCTGGAAAGGTGAAAAAGTAAACATTGGTATCAGCATTGAAAATGTTGCATATCAAAAAGAAATGGACCTCGCTGAGAATGAGCTTATATATTGCTTTATATTTAACAAAGTGAGGAGCAACCTCCTCTCTGTGGTGTCTCTCACAATCTTGAAGCATGTGTGTTTTGTATGAATGTGTTATTTAAAGAGAACAAGCTTATTTGGAAGATTTATTCCTGTCTGGTGTTGAGTATTTATTCCTGTTTTAGGTCTGGCTGGTGGAAGCATAATCTGTTTACAGAGCTACTATAATCTAAATACAGAGATATGACAAAAGGTGAATCCTCTTCAGCCACTGTATAATGTTTAATTCACATACTGGTCATTTTACTTTCAAAGCCATTGGCCGATTGTACCAGTCTTTCATGACACATGGAGTTTCACTATTGCATCTGCATGAGTCTAAGTCCATACAATGACTTCTTTCTGTCACTGACAGAGGGTAAGTGGAAGTAATTGCAAAGCTAGGGATTAAATGATTGACAGACTAAGTGGTGATACAATGAGAAAAAGTGGCTGTGTTTCCAGGTAAATCCTACAATTGAAATACCACCCCATAAAAAGCTGGCTCATCCACCTGAATAATCTACACTTGCTTCTGTACCACATTGCTCTGTGTGGATGGATCAACTGCAGAAGACATGGCATGATCAAACTGCTGGGTGGTCTGCGACCATACCGGAGGCCAAACAATGGGTGACATAATGGCCACACTGTACAAAGGGCACTCTGTTAGCTGTGTCTGATGGTATGGTGTTAGTGTAATCGATGAAAACTGAGCTTTTGAGGGCCTTTGGACAGCTACCCGCTTTGTAGCATTCCTCTTGACTGAGGGGATCAGCTGCTCATTGGCCGTGTCTGTGAGAAAGACCCTAATGCCAGTGCCTGTGGGAACAACACAGTGTATATGCAAAACAATCAATGCACCCATGGACCATCAAATTACTCATCTAATGATGCTCCTCGTTCCTATGCTCATCCAAAATATACACATTATGCACCTACAGAACACTTACACCCTCTTTATACTTCACCACACCTAATTGAGACTGCACTGTGCACTCCTTTCTAATGCATATCACTTGCTTCACTGCACATTTCCCTCCCTTAATTGCACCCTTGCCACTTTGCACCACATACTCTCCTTAAAACGTTGTTCACCAATTCTTTCATTCACAGACCCCCACTGCACATTATCTCATTTAACTGGACACCTTCCTTGGCTACACACTATTCTAACTTCCACTGGCCCCTGCAGCGTATGCTGGCACCCCAACATGTGCCTTCTCTAGCTGCAAGCTGATCACTAATACTCTTCACATGTTATTTTCACTTATTCTAATTCATGCACTCCTCCCCCATTTGGTTTTGTTGACTTCATCTCATTCTGTGCATCCTAACACTTTTCAAACATGCCCAGTAGAACATAAACATTGAACAAATGATAGTTCCTTGCATGGGCCTTTCTATCTTATGCAAATAAAAGACAAGACCATAGATCTGAATCCATCAATATATAACCCATTTCTTTGTAGATAATACTAAATAGGATGTGTGCTACTTTATGCCTGGAAACACACAGTAAATCACAACCTGGTGCATGGAGATTCATAAATAGGTCTGTGTCAAAGAAATCTAGGAGTTTGTATGTACTTAAGGGTATGAATTCTTGCAGGAATACTTTCTGTATGTAGTGGTAAATCTGCACGCAAGGGCTGGAAAGTAGTTTAGCCGCTTATTTACCCATTCACCCTTTCAGTACTTCTGTATATTTACTTGTCATTCATTCATTCACCCATTCAAGTAAATATTTATTAGCGCTCCACCCTCCTAGCAACTCACTCAGATATTCATCCATCTAGAGAACCGTCATTCTCAGATTCAGCCACTCATACAGTCAGACGACAACATACACACATACTCACATTTGTAAAGTAATGAAGAAGCACTTCCACCTATGATCGGCCATGTTTATGGGCTTTGTCAATGTTTGCTATTTAAATAGTCTACACTACGGGCCTGATGTAGAGTTTGTTGGATGAGTTACTCCGTCACAAATGTGACGGGGTACCTCGTCCTCTGTATTACGATCTCTAAAAGGCTGTAATGGAAACTTCATATGGTGGCTGGTGTATCTATTTGTGACGGAATGACCCCATCTGCCAAACTCTAATCAGGCCCTAAGTCAGTAGAACATCACTTTCTCGACTTTCAGAGTTCAAGAAAAGGTCCACCATGAAACGCATGTTTTCAGGGATTGTGTTACCTGTATTTTGCTTCCTCCTTTTCAATGATCAAATATAACCTGAAGCAGCACCTTTGATATACCTGCTGATCCAAAACGTGTCTATCCAGGATAAACAAATATATCGCAATCCATCCATTACATCCATTTAAATATTCTCACACCTTGTTTTTCTAGAGTGATATCAACACTATCCTGACATTCTTTCTAGACATACTTGTGTCCTTTTATATGTTTGCTTGTTCTTTATCAGTCTGTTTACCACCAGTGACTCACTACACCTTTCTCATCTTCTGTGAAGCGCTGTGATATGCACAAGTAATGATTGTTTGTTGTTTTTATGTAGCACTCTGCAATTCTTACTTGCTTGTGCTTTCCAGAAAACAAATAAATGCATTCAACAGGTCTTACCTCACTGAGTTTGGCTGAGCAAAATTTTAATTTTGCTAGCAAATTTCATATAACTTCAGAATCTTCAGTTGAAAATTGTCATTCCACATTTTTGCATATATTTTTGTACACAGGGGGGCTCATCGGTGCAGACTGTCCTTTGTGAAGCGACATTATTGAAGATTAAGCATCTCCTGCTGTAGCAAGGGGATGGGGTTGGAATCGTCAAAAACCTTGTCCTGCACTTGCTTGTTATTTCCATGGGGAGTCATACTCCCATAGCTCGACAGTGGAAGGGCCCAGAATTATCTCTCTACTTTCCAGCAGTGGCTCTCTGTTGAAGTATTTTTTAAGGTACAGGCAGGCCTGTGTGGACACAAATAGGCTCAGATGATGATGTTTCTCACTTTTGGCTTGACTTCCATTTGTGATCTTGCCTTCCATGTAGCACTAGGCTGTGGCAGGCAGTGGTCTGGTTCTTTTTACTGACAAAGAGATGAAGAGATGATGTGGCGCCACTAGATTAATGGCTGCCCCACTGCCACTTTTAAGTGCATAGCTCAGCATATTGTTAAGAGACTGCAAGAACAGAGATGGGACTGGTGTCACCGATGAACCCTTGTCTGGAGCTTGATTGATGGGCATGTATCCCGTACTTTCCTGGAGTCTTTCATGGGCTGGACACACCAGCCTTCTGACTCTTTCCCACGTTAGGAGAGGGTACACCTGTGAGGAACCCTGAAGAAGGTGGCACCTGTTAGACCGGTCCTGTTTTGATGTCCAAGGAGTGGGGATTGCAAAGTTTTATTGTTGTGTACAGTAATCTTGCAACTAACCGGGTCCTAAGTGCATGCAGAGTGCAGGCAGGGAGAGTGGCCTGGCATAGAGGATTCAAGAAGAGCAGCGAGGTGGACCAACCGGGCTAGACAGAAGGGCAAGTGCAAGTCTCTGCATCTTAGCTGCTGTTAGGGAGGATAAAGCAGCAGTGCCCAAGGCTGGGAGAAGCTTACATTGTTCTGGTGGCTGTAGTCTACTATCAGGAGCTAAATTCTTTAAATCCTGTAACAATCAGATTGGCACCACCCAAAGTATCCTAAATTCAAATGACTATTTTTGAAACGCCTTTTAAACCCCGCAGCAAATGCCCTGGGCCCAACCACAGCTAACACTTCTTGAGTACAACACTTCTTTCCCTAAATGGCCTTTTCAGCTAAAGGTCCCTAAGAGGTCCAGGGTGTCATCATGCTCTGTTAAATTATTCACACTCAGAGGCTGAAGAACCACCAAGTCCCGGCAAACCATGGGGCAAAGAGAGAAACACCTGTCACTGCAGGAAATCCCCTGGGCCTACCATTTGCAACTGTTACAGAGGGGCTCGCCCCACTGCATTCAGAACGCAACTTTCACCTTCTCTACTTCCTGCGATGTTGCTGAAATTGTGTCAACGCCACATGTTGATGGCATGAGCAGTACATTTGACTGATTGGCATTGGGAGCCCTTGCCGGGAGGTCGTGGTATTTGTGATTATCGGCCAAGTGGGAGGTAGTGTAAAGTGCATGGGTGTCTCATGACGGGGCAGGGGAACCCTTTGTATACAAAACAAAATGGTCGCTTGGCCACGCTGATAAAGAAAAAAGTGGAACCAGTAGGGAAACTGCTGGAATGTTGAAACAGCCCCAGAAGCCACCACTCAGACACACAATAAAATGTGCATATTTCAAAGCGGGTGTTCGAGGAACCGAGCAACCATAAAAGCCAAATGCTTTGTGAGGCGCCCGTACACAACCAACCTCCCTTGCTCCCCTTCCACTTCCCCACCAAGTGCAGCGAGAAATGTGTAATCCTACGTTTTCCTGAAAGAAGGTAGGTACTCCAGAAGACTGCAAGCCTCCCACAGTAAGCAATCCTGTGGGCATTATTCCGGAAGAACCTAGGTTCCCTGACCTCTTACATCGGGCCACCAGGGGCTGTTGATGAACAATTCGTAAACAAAAGGAAATTCGAATGTTAAGGGCAGTAGGTCTTGTGTTTCTATGGCGTGCTTTGATTGTTCGTGATGAAACTCAAAGAGAGTTGGACCTTTGTATTGAAGAAAAGTACTGCTAGAGGCTTCAGGCCTATTTGTTTTACTATAAATATCGGGACAAAGCCAATAGACATAACATTTGAATAGTGAATAACATAATATTTGAATAGTGAAAATCCTTAACTTTTTAGCCACAGGCAAAAATATTTGGATATCGCTGTTTCTAGAGGTAGGGTGTGCACACAGTACCTCAGAAATGATAGACACAGTCTGGATTTTGGTGCTTAGTTGTCCTTTGTGACATGTATTTAGCATATGTTGTTTGCACCTTGGCTATTATGAAAGGCCCCTTTTGGAGTTGTTTCAATTTGCTCTTCCAACTCAGAACATGTACATAATTATGATTTATGTGTGATATTTAGTTATGTCTACATTAAATCACTTTTCATTTTTAATGAAACAGCACTAACTGGACAATGATTTATTTATTGTTTTTGTGTGCTGATAAAATTCAGTGCATCTCCCTGAGTACAACTTGCCCTGCTGTGTCTCATTACCCTGACAATGAAATGCCATAAGAGGCACTTAGCCCGCAGTTCGAATGTTCAGATTTCAGACAATGATTTAAAGGAAACCTTTATATTAACTAATTCGGTGATCAGGAAGGAATATTTTCTTCAGTTTCTGATTTGTTTTCTTTAGTTCTCAAGCATTTAAATATTTTCCTTGATAAAGCTAACTAGGATGTCCAAACTGTAGGAGATTAACGAAAAGGTAGTACAGTAGGTGTTCCTTTAGTGTTGTTATTTGGTTATGGAGATGTCAACCAAAGACAACATCCAATACCAACCTCGTGATAATATTGACAGACCACTTGGCCCTCGTTTTTACTTTTATTCCCACAATGGACCTTTTTAGGATCCTTAAAAGGTAAAGGAGAACAAGAATCAATCTTGCAATTTAATTTGCAGTGCGACCCATTTGGTCACATATCAAATCCTAGAAAGCGATAGGTAAAATTCTAAAGTTTATTACAAGTTAAGGGCCAAACTAATATAAATGAATCTCAAAAACATTATATATAAGTACCAAATCACCAGAGACAGGTAAAGTGCCAAATAAAATTAAATTGCGCAAGCATTAGGCCTACAAGAATTTCAATCGAAAAAATTTGAAACAGAATCTGATGATTTGTACATACTTTTCAGTCCTCTTGTCTAATCATTAGATAAACCTGTGTTGATCTAAATACCCTGAACTAGCTAAAGGGAAATCATAGTTGGTTCTTAGGAAGTAGGGAGGTGTCAGCATAGCAAAGACTACTGTAGAGGTTCTGATGCAGAGGTGTTGCACAGCATATAGCTGCACAAAGGAATGAGGGTAGATAGGTCTGTACCCCTCTGAGTCTCTAGGGAATATGCCCTCTTCTCAGTATGTGAATACCAACTAAACCCACAGAACCTTTGAGAAATCCATGTCATCAAAACCAGTAGCTTTCCATCTTCCTTACAGTTGAAATTAGCAACTCACCTTATGTCTCTCATCCAACAAATTGAACATCAGGATGACCTTGAACTTTTTCACAGTGCATTATACGCAAACAAGAGTCTTCTTCTCAGTTCGTTAGCGCTTCCTCATTGTTGCCTAAGTTTCCTCCCCAGCCCTCACTTTCTCTAATACACAATATGCCTTTCACTAACTGTAGAATCAAATGTAAACACATGCAAAAGAAAAAACATTACAACTGATAACGCGTCCCACCTTTAATAATTTAACTTACATGGGGACTCGTTTTAGGCCAATTAACCTTTTGACCCTGATTGGAGACTCCTTAGGACGAGATATCTATTCAGCATTTCAATCAATAGATCAATAACCTTCATCAATATTCACAATAACAAATCAATCAAATTAACTTATGACATTAATAAGAATCAAACACACCATGATCTTTCAGCCATGAATAACCACACAAATCTAGTAAGATTTAAGATATTTATTCCCTATTTGTTACACTGTACTAGCAAGTTTATTAGTCTTAGTACCAACAAACACATCAACAATGTTACAATATGACAACTTGAATAAGACTTTATCAAAGCAAAGATCATGAACATTAGAACAAAACATGACGTCAACATGAATCAACTTTAGCAGAGTATCCTTAGCACGTTATTCAGCAAAGCAAAGATTCAGTCATTTGTCTATTTGCACCCAGTATTTAGTTAACTCCTTAACTAACCTCTAATTAGCATTAGCATGTTGGGCTTCATGCAAAACAATTTAGCAACATAAATTTGGAAAACATCTAACTATGGCCTCTATCAAAAGAGAAGTTGGTACCTAGAAAGAAAAGGCAAACAGACAATTACAATTTCATTATCATATAGTTACCCATCCACATGGGGCGGCATACAGTGTCAGTCTTCGTCCTCAGGACATCAGTTGATTCGCCATCAGCCAGGATGGAACAGCAAAGTCTCAGCAAGGTAGGGCAAAAGGCTCTTCCCTCATAAGGAGGAGAAGTAAGTATCAGGCAAGGCAAGAAGGTGAGGATGGTTTAAAGTATTAAACAGCTAAAGACAAAGTCTCTCAGAGTAGCAAGGAATAAGGCAAGTAATGGCTTCAAAAGAATGGCTAAAAGTGGCTAGGTAATGGCTGATTTCTCCTTGTGTCACGGTGTTATATTAATCTTGTCGAACAAGCCTCTAATTTCCAATCGGGCAATATTTGGTGCATCGTTATCTCTGTCCAATGATTGATCACACACCTCACTAGAATTTTCACCTAAGACAGGCCTCACGTAGTTTATTGGCTCCTGTGATTGACGTCTTCAATGGATAGAATGTCAGGTAAGAAAAGTTACACTTGTCGCTCCAGTCAGTAGTTCCATTGTCTTCTCCCAGTACAGGCAACCTTGCACCTGTTGCGAATTACACTGTTGCATTTGTCAAGAATGTCTCCTTGAGCAAGTCGGATCTCATTAGAAAGAATTTACTACGGTTACACACACACATATCTCTAGCTTCTGGAAAAGTACAGCTTCATGTCCTTCCGGAAGACAGCACATGCACGTTAGAAAAACACATTTAATATGAGACCAGGCAGCCAGGCCCAGACCCTTGCTAACTAAGGCCTAGTGATTAATTTAGCAAAATCTTAACATATAACTCTTAATGCTAATACAAAATCATACATTAGTACATTATTAATTCATCATTAGTCAATTTCATTAATCATCGTATACATTGGTGGCCAGTCCCCGTGGTCACATTTCAAACGCGTACATTAATATTATTCTACCACGTTTTCTATGCAGCTTCATCATACATTATTTTGCAAGCTTCTCATGTTAATATTGATTATAAAAGTCATATTCCAACAATCCCTCCTCTGATGACTCTTTTCATCACACAAATCTTTTTCTCACAGCTTATTCATCTTCTGAGCTCTTTCATTTCTACTTCCTCACCCATTTTGGTTACATCAAATTTTTCTCTGAACAATTTCTCCCTTTTCTTCTCTTCCCTCCTCTGATTATTGTTTGCCCTTTTGCTAATTTTGCATGCCTACTATAATCCAAATAAACAAGCCAAAACAGTCAATATTCCCTTTATTATTTTTCCAAATATTCCATGCCAAATATTACTAAACCAGCTTCCCGCTTTAGCAATTCCTTTTCCAACCTTTTCCCTTACTCCTGGCTCTTTCAGTTCCTTCAAATCTGCACTATCTCTTGTTAGGTTAATAAGCATACTTCTAATTTCATTACTATTATCGGGGATATATGCACAACAATGTCGCTCATTAAGCATCTTACAGACTCCGCCATTTTTCGCTAAAAGAATGTCTAAAGCAAGCCTGTTTTGAAGAGTCATAGCCCTCTCTGCAGCAAGTTGAGTATCCATCAGGAGTATAGCTCCTGTAAAATTTGTCAACATGTTATCCACAATAGTAGACAACTTCTGAATCTTTATGGAGTTCAAGATAACTCCCACTGAATGAATTATCGCTCCAAACATGTCTCTTACTACTCCAGCAGCACTCTCTCTCTTTTGTCTAGCACAATGTAATTCAGACAATTTCGGAAACTTCTTTAAATCCTCTAACTGATATATCTTTGGGAAAACTATCCCCAAATAACATGTCCCATACCATCCCTTTAGAAGACGGTAATAAGCATTAAGTCCAAATATATAATATATCCCAGGGATCGCTGGATCCTGTCCATTTACCATGAACGTCCACTTACTCTGAAACAAAAACAGATGCTTACATTCACTCGTTCCCACAAACACATTGTCATAATATGACTTTGGTCGCGTTATGCAAAACTTACCTATGTGTAGTGCATCTAAAGCTAATTTCCCCTGTTCCCTAACTGCACTATAACTCTCACTACTAATAAAAGATTGTTGCTGCAAGCCTTTCTCAAATTTCCCTTTCAAAGCCCTTCTTCTATCTTCCGTGTGATCTAGAAAGCTTTTCTCTACAGGTGTAAGCAAACATGTCAAATTATTGCGGTGTGCATATGATGTACTAATTGTTAATGTTACCTCAAAGAATCCCTTAACTAGTCTTATGCTACAGTATTTAGCTACACTATTCAAATCTTCTATAATAGGCACATAAGAAAACACAAGGTCATAGTTAGAATAGAAATACTGCACCTCTTCTTGATTATAGAAACGTGTTAGTAACAGACTACAGCTTATCCCATAAGTTAGGGTCAAACTATGATAGGTAACTCCCTTTTGTACCAAAACAGGAATCTGTATACACACATAACAAGCCTTCGCATTCATAGTATCAACATACTCACTCAGCAAGCGATAGAAAACATTAGTAGATAGTTCCCCTTTTGTGGTAGTTCCCTCATGCAAATATTTTGTATCTTGCTCGAACCTCTCCCAAGCTGTTAGTGTAGCAGTGGTCTCAGGAACGGTAGCATTGGTAGTACCATTCTTATCCACCAAAGGCATTCCCACAATCAAAACTATAATGGATATCACACACACAACAACTAAAGCAACCCCCAAACATTTGCAACGCCTACTCCCCTCATTATCGTTTCTAGTGTTAGCCATGATCTGTAAAGAATCAGAAAGTAAAGTGCTATAAGTGTAAACAACAACCAACTGAGGATGGTTAAAGCTTTTCTCTTTTTTTTATTTCTCTTCAGCAAAGCTAAGCAAAGTCTTTCTTCAGCAAGTATTTACAGCTTTTCATTCACTCCCAGGATCCTTGTCAGTTCAGGTTAGCAGCTTTGTCAAAATCAGTTCTCAAGAGTCAATTCAGGTTAACAGTGTCACATCCGGTAATTTATCAATTTCCTTTTCTCTATTTTCTTTAATTCAATATTCGCATTAACACAGTCTCTTCCTCCGGTCGGACTCAGGTACCATAGTACTGACCTGGGACCTCTCGATCAAAACAAAATGCCAAGAACTCTTGTTGCCATTCAGCTGACGTTGCATATGCCCATTCAGGACCTGCGTACCTTCTATTTGCTACCCTCTTTCTTTTCAACTTACGGTCACCCTGCAATTTTCCTTCACTCAGGTCTTCTTTCCTTGTTGTATCGACCTCTTCCTCTATTGTGTCGTCAACAACCACCTTTCCTTTTGTCACTTGCGATTCTGGCCACTTATCTCCTTTCAGTGACACTTTGGTCTTCGATCTTCCTTGTGGCAACTCGTTGCCCTCCTCTGACTCTATGGTATTTTCTCTTGATGGACCTGGAAGAGGCTCAGGAGGAGTCTGGACACTCTGACTCTCTTCCGCTTCAAGTCCTACGCCTTCTGGGTCTGTCAGGGGCTCAATTTCTATACTGCATCTGTCTGCTTCTGGGAGGACCTCTCTCTGGGTCGGGCCTCCTGGCGCCTCAGTGGAGATAGGCTCACTGTCACTCCTCTGGGTCTCGTTTGTTGTTGGAGTGACCAAGCCGTCCTCAACGGACTCTCCTTCTGTC
Organism: Pleurodeles waltl; assembly: GCF_031143425.1. Lineage (NCBI taxonomy): Eukaryota > Metazoa > Chordata > Amphibia > Caudata > Salamandridae > Pleurodeles > Pleurodeles waltl. Next base: position 164,597,674 of record NC_090443.1, on the reverse strand, counting down.
TCAGTTCCCCTTTGATTACTCTCTGGTCCTGAGACTTCCTTTTCTGCTATTGTTACTTTCGATAATTCAAGTTCCTTCCTCATCAGTTGGACATGTCACCTTCTTTGTGTGACTGGCATGAATCCAGTTTGGAATTCCCGCACACTTTACAGCAGTAGTAGTCGTCAGTATTACTTTATATGGCCCCTTCCAACGTGGCTCCAAACATGACTTCCTCACGTGTTTCTTGACAACAACCCAGTCACCAGCTTTCAGGTTGTGACCTGGATCATTTATCAGTGGCAGTGTGGTTGCTTCCACCTGGTGAGAGAAAGAGCGGACCACGTCAGCCAGACCCTTGCAGTAGTCCAACACCATATCATCTGTGATATTCACAAGAGCATTTGCAGGTACTGCGGGCAATCTCATAGCTCGGCCCATGAGAATTTCATGAGGAGACAGTCCTGTTTTCTTGTTGGGTGTATTTCTCATTGACATTAGCACCAAAGGCAATGCATCAGGCCATTTCAAATTTGTAGCAGCACACATCTTTGCCATTCTCGACTTCAAGGTACCATTCATTTGCTCCACTAATCTGGAGGCTTCAGGGCGGTAACTACAATGCAGCTTCTGTTCGATGTTCAATGCTGCGTACAATAGCTTAACCACCTCATTGTTGAAGTGACTTCCTCTATCTGATTCTAAAGAGATCGGGAACCCGAAACGTGGTATCAATTCTTATCAGCTTCGCTACTGTGAGACTGTCATTTCTAAGTTTAGGGTATGCTTCAATCCAGTGACTAAAGATACACACAATAACCAACACGTACCTTAAGCCTCCACACACAGGCATCTCAATAAAATCCAATTGCATTCTGCTAAATGGACCTCCTGCTCTCCCAATGTGGCACAAATTCACCACTGTCCCTTTCTCCGCATTCATCTGTTGACAGATGATGCACCTGTGACAAATCACTTCGGCAGCTTGTCTGAATTTCGGGTTAAACCAGTCATTTTTGAACAACCTGATCATGGCATCCCTCCCAATAAGTGCTTGCCCATGATAAAACCTTGCAAACTGTGACAAAAGACTGATGGCAAAACCATTTTCCCCTCATCTGAAACCCACAAATCATCTGGTCTTTGTACACATTGCATCTTAACCCAAGAACGCTTCTCATCCCTACTGGCACATCCCTGCAACAATTTCAATTCTTCCAATGTGTCAACCACCCTCACAGCATAACCTGTGCATGTCTCATTTTCTGTTTCAGGTAACAATTACCACTGATCCTTGAACGATATACAGTTAAATGCGCAAAACCTTGCGACTTGATCTGCATATCCATTTCCCATTGAGACAAAGTCTTGTGATTTCACATGAGCGCTGCATTTCACCACGGCAATTTCATGAGGTAACTGAATCGCGTGCAACAACTCCTTAATCCTCTCACCATTTTTCACTGGAGAACCAGACGAGGTCAAGAAACCCCTCTGGGACCATAGCTGGCCAAAATCATGGACAATTCCAAATCCATACCTGCTGTCAGTATAGATAGTTACTTTTAGTTTGTCAGCGGCATGGCATGCCCTAGTAAGAGCAACCAATTCAGCCACTTGAGCAGAGTACACTCTTTCAAGCAAAGATGCTTTCAAGATTCCAGTGATTGTACACACAGTGTATCTGGCTCCCTGTACTCCTACTGAGTCTCTCAAACATGAGCCATCAACAAAGATAATGTAATCATTGTCTTCCAATTGGGTATCTTTAATGTCAGGTCTCGGTTTGGTGCTCAGTTCTGTTACCTCAAGACAATCATGTTCTACCTCATCAGCATCATCAACCTCTGTATTTTCATTTGGAAGCAAAGTTGTTGGGTTCAGCACTGTACATCTTTTTAGAATTACATTCGGTGACCCCAATATAATCGTTTCATATTTCGTCAATCTTGCATTTGTCATGTGCTGTGTCTTGGTACAGGTTAACAAAATCTCAACTGAGTGTGGGACCATTACTGTTAAAGGATGTCCCATCACTATGCTTTCACACTGTGTAAGGCTTTGACCAACTGCTGCTACTGCACGCAGACAACCAGGTAAGGCTGCTGCGACAGGGTCCAATGTAGCTGACAAATATGCTACAGGTCAGTTTGCACCTCCATGGACCTGTGTCAGGACAGACAAGGACCATGCATCGCTTTCATGACAAAACCGGACAAAAGGCTTTGTGTAATCACTCATACCTAAAGCTGGAGCCCTAGACATACACTCTCTCAGCTCAATGAATGCCTTCATCTCTGTCTTTGACAAGGTTAGAACGTCTGGCCCATCTTTAACCTCCTTCACAGTCAGTCTCACTAATGGCTTGGTGATAACTGAGAAATTCAGGATCCACTGACGACTGTAGCCCACCATTCCCAGAAACATCCTAACATCTCTCCGGGATGGCGAAGGATTCATCTGCAATATGGCAGTCACTCTTTCCTTGGATATTTTCCTCGACCCTTTCTCAATTAGATGACCTAGATATTTCACCTCTTTCTGACAGTATTGCAGCTTCTTTGGGGACACTTTATGACAATTTTTCCCAAAATGATTCAGTAAGGCAATAGTATCATACTTGCAGTCATCTCTTGTTTTGGATGCAATTAACAAATCATCAATGTACTGCACTCGAGTCTATTGAAAAGGCAATTCTAATGACTCCAAATCTTTCTTCAGTATCTGATTAAAGATGGAAGGTGATTCTGAAAACCCTTGAGGGATTCGACAACAACTGTAAACCTTGTCCAAGAATTTAAAACTGAAAAGAAATTGACTGTCCTCATGAAGAGGCACAGAAAAGAACGCTTGGGACAAGTCTACAACTGTAAACCACTCTGCATCACATGGGACCTGGAACATAATCACTGCTGGATTTGGCATCACTGGACAACACTTCACCACTATGTCAATGATCTTTCTCAAGTCTTGGACAATTCGAACTTTCCCACAAGGCTTTCTCAGTCCCATTATAGGTGAATTACATGGTCTGCTCATCACTTCTTTCAGGACCCCTTGCTTCACAAAGTCCGCAATTATCTGCGTCACCTGTATAAGGACATCTTGCGTCATGTGGTACTGCGGTACTTGGGGAAACACAGCATTAGGCTTCACACTGACCTTGACTGGTTCTACTCCTTTTATCAGTCCCACTTCCTTTCCTGTCAAGTCCCACACTTTCTCCTTTACTGTCCCTTTCAAGTCTGCTGGCAGATCAGTCACTGTGAACATTGGGAAGAAGCTTATCAAGGGGTATTCCTCATCTGTTGTCTCCGTCTCAGGCTCCGAGATCTGTCCATCGTCCCTTTCATCATCACTATTTGTCTGTACCTCAATCCCTTCATTGGAACAGGTAATATAACCCCTCGTCTTGCACAGTAAGTATCTTCCCAGTAGGGACACAGGACTTGAATCACAGACTACAAACCTGTGCAATCCCTGGAAGGTAGCAATCTCAACCTGAACCGGATCTGTGATCGGGTTAGTCAGGAGCTGGTTTGCCACTCCTACTACCTTTATCGTACGTCCCGAAAGATGCAACTTTGGAATCTCTGCACTTCTGACTGTAGAGCGTGTAGCTCCTGTGTCAACCACAAATGAGACCTTGTGACCCATCACCTTCCCTTGCACGTAAGGTCCCCTCTGATCTACTTCTAGGGACGCTGCAAGCCTGCACTCCTCGCTATCTGAGCTGTCATCCGACCATTCATCGTTTATTCCATTCTCACCATGTAATGGGAACTGTTGTACTGCATTATTTTGACTCATTCCTTGACCTGTGACCTGTTGAGGAAGCATCACCTGTTGCTGTCCCATTGGTGCTAACGGCAACTGCATTTGCTGTCTGGGTACCACTGGAATCTGCTGTTGCACTTGCTGCATCTGCACTGGTTGCACACGTGGCATCTGCACTTGTTGCATGGGTTGAAGACCCTGCATCTGAACCATGTTATTTTGGAAATTTGAATTCGGACCCCTCATTCTTGGTCCTTTAACATTTTGAAATGCATTGACATCATTGCTTTGATGAACAACACACTCCTGCACCATCATCGGACATTCCCACTTCCAGTGTCCAATGCCCCCGCAAGCATGACATGGTAACACCTTCTTCATCCCTTGCACATCATTTTTAACTACTACAGTATTCAAATCTGGACCACGGTTCACAAAACCTCCTCGACCTCTGCCTCTCACTTGCGCCTGTAACATACTGTTTCCTTGCGGCTGTTGCACCATCTGCTGTATACCATTTCCCTGCATCCCTGCCTGTGCTGCCTTAATTTGCATCACCTTCACTTTTTCCTTCAACTTTCTCTGCTTCAACTCAATCTCATCGCTACAGTATTTTGCATACTGCAACACTTCATCAATCGGCTTCACTTGCCAACAGATCAAATGATTCGTAATCATCTGACTAATCTCAGGTCTCAGTCCTTCAACAAACCTGAACACTAGGTGATTCATGTCCTTCGGCTCTATAACCTCTGTACCACTGCAGTGCTTGAATGCCTTTAACAACCTCTCATAGTAGGCATGTATCGACTCTTTGGCCTCCTGTGCCGTTCGATCAATCTTTTGCCAATCAATATTTTGCGGCGAAGCCTTCTGCTTTAAAAACTCGATCACTTTAAAGTAATACCTCATCACTTGAGGAGACGGTGCTCCTGTGACTTTGTCCCTTGCCAGTTCCGCTGTCGGCCAGTCCACACTTCTCTTGCATTCATGCCACAAGTCAGCTGGAACTATAATCTCAAAAAGCGTATTCAAGTCTTCCCAAAGACACTTCGCAAGCTTCACAAACCTATATGTCTGCTGATACCACTCTATTGTTTTCTCCCTCAGTCTGGGAAAGTCATTTTTGAAAGACAAAATATCACCTCTAGACCATGGTACATGGACTAGAACCCCTCCAGCAGTTTCTCTCATTGGTAACATCTTTATTGTACCCGTATCCGGCACTGCTTTCGCCTGCTGCTGTTCCGGGCAGTCACTTTTCCTTTTATCTCTTTTCTTTGCCATCTGCCTTACCACTTTTCTAAGGCTCCCCAAACTTATGCACTCTGTAGTATTTCTTTAAGGTGTGCCTTCATTCCAGTAGATCTCATGTGATCAAAATCCTTAGGCTCGAAGTCTAACCTGTAACTCCTCTTCAGATGTTTGGTGTTGTCTAAATCTATGTTGTATTTCTCTGCCAAGTTCGCTAACCTCTGGTGCACCTTGCTCACCTCTTTGGTTATCTTGGGGCACAGATACCTAAATTCTGCTTCAGTATATAATTCTAGCCTGTTCACTCCCATGCTCCCTTCAACTAGCTCAGCTGCTTCCATACCCAATCTCATAAAATTCAGGTACTCTTCCCTTTCTGGCTGCTCTCCTGTCGCAGGAGTAGTCTGTGGTGTATTCAGCTTATCTAACCATTCATTCAATTGTTGCACAGTTAAACCTTGCAACAAGATATTTCCAGCTTGCATCATTGGTGTTTGCGGCACATTCGCACTTGGAATCTGCGGAGTCAGCAGTCCCAAACCTGATTGTCTCATGGCATCCAGAGAAACCCCTATCGGACTGAACTCTAACAGGGACCTGGATCTCTCTACCATTTGTTCCACCGGAGTCATCCCTTGAGAGCTTCCTATGAACCCTCCTCTTGTCATCTCTTGGGTCATTACTCTCTGATCACATACACTAGGCTTCGCCTGCGCATACAAAGGTACTGGTGGACCAACTGTAATAGGTAAGGATATGGCAGCTGGCGCCTGTCTGCTTCCCAAATCCTGTGGAGCATTAACTCCCATAGTATGATTCATTACGGGTGCTGCGACTGACTGCGGTCCTGTGACCGAAGGGCAATTCGGTAACAATTGTTGCTGTGCCTGAGGCAGTAAAAATGGAGTTGGCTCGATCTGCACTAACTTTGATCTCGTATATGCTTGATCTGGCAGCACCATCAAGCTTGTAGTCGTCTCTAATATTGGGACATCAGGGTAGAGCCTCTGAACTGGTGGTGGCTGCAACTGTGTCTGCATTTCTGGAGCGGTAGACGCACTGACACTATTCTGTATCAAAGCTGGTGTCGTAACAGTATTTGCCTGTACCTGGTTTGTTGTTCCCTGGTTTTGTGTTGAATTTACAGGACCTGCACTAGTACTCGGTCTATTGTCATCTATGGCATATGGTGGTGGTCGATCATGTAACAACTGATTAAGGAACTCATCATCATCTGAGTCATCTGCATCTGCCCAAGACTTCTTAGTCTCCTTTGCTTTCCTAGAGCCCTTATCCGTCTTACAGGTGGCTTCACCCCCTTGCGCTTCACTTTCTTGAGTTATTGCTGGAAACATTTTAACTCCGTGTATTATTTCACTTCTCCACATCCTGTGCTCACTATCCCACCTAGCCTCCGCTAGTGTCTTTTCTGCTTTCCTCATCCTCCTCTCAAACTTTTGTTGCCTCTGTTGTATGGCCATCAATTCCCAAATGTCAAACGCCTCAAACTGTGCTGGCCTCAGAGGTGGCTTCTGTTCATTTAGCGCCTTCCGCAAATTCTCTAAAATCATTATATTGAACGATCCTTGCTACGGAAAAGCTAAGCACCCATCCTTCTGAGTCAATTTGCACCACTTCTTTAGCCAAAGACATGGCGCAACTCCCCTCTCCTCCATCACAGTATAAGCTGGCGTATCCTCGGGCGGCGTAGGCTCCCCCACACTCGCGGTAATGTACACATCTCCCCTCAAAGCACTCCTTAAAGCCTTGAAAAACTTAATTTTTGCATCTTTTATTTTGTTTACAATCGAATCAGGAAGTGACTTTAATTCCCAGAACTCTCTTCGCCTACCCTCTCAAACAATTGCCTCTCACGGACGGCTGCCAATCTGTGCGCGACCCTTCTCACTGACCGACCTATCGCAGCACGGCTCCAATGACGTCACACTCACACACACTGCGGCTGAGAAAGCCGTGCGGCTTGTCCTCCTTACTCTTGATCCACAAAAAACTAATACAATATATTGCGAGCACTAACAAAACTTCAAATTTGCCGGTTTACCACAGGGAGGGTAACACAATCGCTTCAGAACTTTACAGAGATTTAACTTTAAGCCTCGGCCGCTACTCTCTCCTTCTCAGATCCGGCACTCGCAAGCAAAATTTGACCCGCAAATTCTACTCTCTACTTGTCAATGGTTTGTCCTAGTGCACTTTAGAACTCACCAAATCTCCATCGAAGTTTTCATTCACTCCCATTGACTCAAACTCGACTCGTCAACCACGCCCGATTGACCTAAAAAAACGCTCAAATTACAACATAAACCAAGTGTCTCATACACTTATCTATAAACTCCGGAGTATTAGACCACGCAGGGTCCGTACATCACCAACAACCACGTGGCCAATTTTTGAGCACAAAGCGCCACACTCACATGAAGTTCGCCGACTTCCCTACTCTCATACTGCAGAGTGCTCACACTCCTACTAAAACATCACCTGGCCTAAAATTCTCACAAACCTCACAATTCACCTGCGGTATGCATAAGCTGTGCAAGCGCAAACCCTGCATCACTCACTCTATCACTAGAACACCGAGAACATACCCAACTCACTTCAGCAAGCTTCGAGATTCCAGGAGAGTCATTTGGGACTTAGGGGCACATCATCTCTCCAATTGGCATTATGTAAAAAATAATTCGAAAACAATGGTCCCTCGTTTTAGGGCCCCAAAGGGCTGAAACCGTCCTCTGCTACCAGAACTGATAACGCGTCCCACCTTTAATAATTTAACTTACACGAGACTCGTTTTAGGCCAAGTAACCTTTTGACCCTGATTGGAGACTCCTTAGGACGAGATATCTATTCAGCATTTCAATCAATAGATCAATAACCTTCATCAATATTCACAATAACAAATCAATAAAATTAACTAATGACATTAATAAGAATCAAACACACCATGATCTATCAGCCATGAATAACCACACAAATCTAGTAAGATTTAAGATATTTATTCCCTATTTGTTACACTCTACTAGCAAGTTTATTAGTCTTAGTACCAACAAACACATCAACAATGTTACAATATGACAACTTGAATAAGACTTTATCAAAGCAAAGATCATGAACATTAGAACACAACACGACGTCAACATGAATCAACTTTAGCAGAGTATCCTTAGCACGTTATTCAGCAAAGCAAAGATTCAGTCATTTGTCTATTTGCACCCAGTAGTTAGTGAACGCATTAACTAACCTCTAATTAGCATTAGCATGTTGGGCTTCATGCAAAACAATTTAGCAACATACATTTGGAAAACATCTAACTATAGCCTCTATCAAAAGAGCAGTTGGTACCTAGAAAGAAAAGGCAAACAGACAATTACAATTTCATTATCATATAGTTACCCATCCACATGGGGCGGCATACAGTGTCAGTCTTCGTCCTCAGGACATCAGTCGATTCGCCATCAGCCAGGATGGAACAGCAAAGTCTCAGAAAGGTAGGGCAAAAGGCTCTTCCCTCATAAGGAGGAGAAGTAAGTATCAGGCAAGGCAAGAAGGTGATGATGGTTTAAAGTATTAAACAGCTAAAGACAAAGTCTCTCAGAGTAGCAAGGAATAAGGCAAGTAATGGCTTCAAAAGAATGGCTAAAAGTGGCTAGGTAATGGCTGATTTCTCCTTGTGTCACGGTGTTATATTAATCTTGTTGAACAAGCCTCTAATTTCCAATCGGGCAATATTTGGTGCATCGTTATCTCTGTCCAATGATCCATCACACACCTCACTAGAATTTTCACCTAAGACAGTTCTCACTTAGTTTATTGGCTCCTGTGATTGACGTCTTCAACGGATAGAATGTCAGGTAAGAAAAGTTACACTTGTCGCTCCAGTCAGTAGTTCCATTGTCTTCTCCCAGTACAGGCGACCTTGCATCTGTTGCAAATTACACTGTTGCATTCAGCAGGAATGTCTCCTTGAGCAAGTCGGATCTCATGAGAAAGAATTTCCTACGGTGACACACACATATCTCTAGCTTCTGGAAAAGTACAGCTTCATGTCCTTCAGGAAGACAGCACATTGCACGTTAGAAAAACACATTTAAAATGAGACTAGGCAGCCAGGCCCACACCCTTGCTAACTAAGGCCTAGTGATTAATTTAGCAAAATCTTAACATATAACTCTTAATGCTAATACAAAATCATACATTAGTACATTATTAATTCATCATTAGTCAATTTCATAAATCATCGTATACATTGGTGGCCACTCCCCGTGGGCACATTTCAAACGCGTACATTAATATTATTCTACCACGTTTTCTATGCAGCTTCATCATACATTATTTTGCAAGCTTTTCATGTTAATATTGATTATAAAAGTCACACTCCAACACAACTCAAGTAAAACATCACATTGAAGTTTAAACACGAAAAACCAACTGCTTAAGGCCTTTGGTTAAGCTAGTTTAATTAAACAGTCCGTGCACATTCGAGATCCATGATTATAGGTGCTTCTTGTAATCATAAATGAGAGTAACAACTCATAAATGAAACATGAATTCATGTAGTTTCAATACAGCCATCTAAATCACAATACATTGATATAAATATGAACGAGTACTGCAGTTTGGCATGTTAAAGTCCAAAATTAGAACACACCCATGTATGGAGCGCTATATGGTTTGAGTGCCCATTTTACATTTGTAGCGTTAAGGCACACAATATATATATACTATTGATTACATTATTATTTTACTTCTGTAACATATAGAGATACAGAAAAAATTAAGCTTTACCAACATCTAAAAAAAAAAATCTTATTTCCAAAAAGCAGGCATGGATTATTGGTTCCTCTCACGCTTATGCATGATGGCTGTTCATATTCATAGTCCATACAGAAACATCATGGATGTTGCTCCGTGAATACATTTGGTACCCTGAGGAAGTAGGGGCAGATACTGAAATGAATATCACTGAAGAGCTCAGGAATGAGCCCATGAAACCTTGGCCTATGTGTACCATGGTTGGGGCCTTTCTCGATCATGTCTGTTTTTTCCCCTGCACCATTCTTTCTAGTATGAAAAGTGTTGTCCCTATTGGTGCAATGAAGTCTTTTAATTAGTACTTCAAACACCTGAATTTAGGCAAGAACGGAAAATACCATGACATGTTTTTGGCCTAAATATCTTGTATCGAGTCTTGCGGGTCAAAATGTAATTAGATCCAGAGAACATTCTGTTTTTTCCTCTAGCAGAGTACTGATCCTCACAGGCCACATTAATGACCACAGATAACACAGACAAATGGTTATTTGTTTAAAATTGTGGAAAACAATGATTTGGTTATGTTATTTGGTTTTTGGGGATAATCATCTAATTAAATAATGGATAACAGAACAAAAGATTAACTTAAATGCAGGAGAAACTCGAATCTGTGGTGGGGTCTAATATTAAGGTAGGAATATATTATCCTGAGATTTCATTTATCTGACAATATTAAGAACACAGCAATGTAAGGTTCAACCAAACGCATTTAGCAAAAATAGTTCACACACTTGTGCACAGTTTCAAAGTTCCTTCTGCAAATACATACGTCCGATAGATACGATTCAGATGGGAGACTCACAATTTTTAAAGCAAAAAAGCAGCTTTACTGTGGCTGTCTCCTGTCTGAAATGTCCTCTCCTTCAATTGAAGTAAATGGGAGAAATACATTCTCCCAATTACTTTATTGAAATCTCCCACTTTCCTCTTCTTAAATGTTAACACTCATGTAATTATGGTTTGTCATATAATTACCTTGACCTTAGCAAGTTCAAATGCAGTGATTTTCTGAATGCAGCAAACAGACAACAGATTTAAAACTTTTAGATTTTAAACAGCTGTTAGCGCATCTGACCTTATTGGGGTTCTTATCTTTAATTCATAACGGGACGCATTTGAGGTTCAATGGACCTTTTGACTGCGCTTAGAGTAAATCCCACCATAGGACTCCATTTAAATACAAGTCATCAACAAGTATTAATCAGCAGTTAGAATGTTTATTTCCCTATATTAACAATTCTAATATCATGTATCTATGGTATGTATACCAAAATCAAATGGTACACATACAGAAACAACACTGGTTGACCAAATCTTCTAAAGAATCTCAATTTAACCAAAGCATGGATCACTACGTACTCAAGAGTCACCGTACAAATTAATAGTAGCAACAATTGCGCAATAGAAATAGCACACATTTAGATTCAGCAACTAAGTAACATCTAATAATTATTATCAGCAACCTACTAACCTTTAGGGTCATCCCTCACTAACCTTCTGATTAGAATAGCATGTTTGGACTTCATGCAAAACAATTTCGTCCACACAAATTTGGAAAAACATCTAATTATGGCTCTATCAAAATAGTGGTTGGTACCTAGGAACAAAAGACAAATTACATCAAACACAATCACATTTGATTATACCTCTCCTCAGTATGGATCAGCAAGCTGCGACTGTCTTCATCAATTGGACATCAGTTCTGCCAGCATCCGCAATGGACTATGAAAAGGAATTGTTCGGAATTGGGGACTCTAAACTATCCGAACCATTTTCAAAGCAAAGTCTAAAGATCAGCATTCAGCATCAGAAGTTAAGCAATAAAGTTAAAGATAGAATTCACTAAGTGGCAGAATCAAAGTGAGTACAGCTCATTGGTGGAGAAATGGGCATAATCTCATCCCCCTCGGAGAGGTCAGGCTCAGTAAAAATCATCTAAAACACTTCCCACATTGCAATTGGTTAAAGAATTGCAAGTTTATATTTAGTGCAATGAAAGTAGAATTTTAAATCTCAGATATAACTAAACTGTCTTTCACATGTTGATGATTGGCTCCTCTTCTCCTGTTCCCATCGTCGGACTCGTCAAGTAACAATTTTGAATCTCTGTGTCCTTTAGTCAGTGCATCCATTGTTAGCTCCTGGGAACATCGCTTTCTCACATACTAAACTTTACATTTTTGCTTCTACTAGTACAAGATTTTCCAACAAGCAGTTTCTCATGAGAATGTTAAGCAACTGTTAGCATTTGGTCAACTCAGTGAAACAATACAAATATTAATTTTACTAAACAGCCAGTTTATGTGATTTATTTAAACAGTGCAACTTAACATGAGGCTGTGCAACTAAACTAGGCCCAAGACCTCACTAACTTAAAGCCTACAATTAACAAAGCAAATAAATAACACAAAATCATTAATATAACACACTACTACATTAATCTAAACGTGCGCACACTTCGTGATTACTGACGGGCACTCAAGAAAGCACATTTTCCAAGTTGTGCATTATTTTGTAAATTAAATAACAATTCTATGCAGATTCAACATTCAGGATACATGAATATTTACTAGTAACACTCCAGGCCCTTATTTATACTTTTTGACGCAAATCAGCGCCAGGGCAGATTTGCGTCAAAAAGTTTACCACCGGCTAACGCCATTCCAACACGCCAGCCTGACGCCTTATTTAAGGAATGGCATTAGCCGGTGCTGAGGCCTGGTTAGCGTAAAAATAAATGACAGTAACTGGGCAGCGGAGGCGAAGGGAAGACTGGGGGTTGTGCGCCAAAGAATGGTGCAAGTCCGGTTAGAGTCAAAAATATTGGTTCTAACCTGACTTTGCGCCATTTTGTGACGAACAACCCCTATGGAAATGACTCCTGTCTTAGCAAAGACAGGAGTCATGCCCCCCTGCCCAATGGCCATGCCCAGGGGACTATTGTCCCCTGGGCATGGTCATTGGGCACAGTGGCATGCAGGGGGGCCCAAGTTAGGCCCCCCCATGCCACTTTAAAAAATATATATATACTTACCTACACTTACCTGCACTCACCATGGATGGGTCCCCCATCCATGCGTGTCCTCCAGGGGTGGGCTAGGGTGGCAGGGGGTATCCCTGGGTGCATGGAAGGGCACCTGTGGACTGCTTCCATGGTCCCCCACCATAAAAATTAGCCCACAGGTCCCTTAACGCCTGCCCTGACCCAGGGTTATAAAACGACGCAAGTCCGGCTGGGCGCCTTGTTTTAAGGCCTGCCTCCTCCTGTGCATCATTTTGACGCCGGAGGATAAATAAGGAGCACATGCCTTAGAGTAATTTTTTGCAAAGGAATGCCTCCCTTGCATATGATTAACGCAAGGTAGGTTTTCACGTCCAAAAACTGACTCAAACTCCATAACTTTGGCGATGGACGGGTCTAGCGCCAAGGTATAAATACGGAGTTAAGTTTGTGCCGAATTTGCGTAAAAACCATGACGCAAATCCGGCACAAACAGAGTATAAATATGGACTTCAGAGTTCACACAGCCAATCTTGAACTGTAGCTCCTACTTTATACACTTGACCTAGGCACATAGAAGGGAAGCTGGATATTTGTAATCTAATTTTCTAATTTAGCTGTCAGAAAAAAACTCAAAAAATTGATGGAAGTGATCATGGATAACCTTGCTTAAGTAACACTAATAGCCATGCTTCAATGTGTCTTACCTCGGATTACTGTGAGCTGAGTTTTTTACATGATAATGGTCCCAGTCTTGCAAAGGATACATCAAGTGACCACAGGAATTTCGGTCTCCTCATGCAGAGGCCAACAAGACCGGGGCTTGATATATACAGTGTCAGGGGCTTCTGGTCTTTCCAAAATAAAAACGGTTTTCTAATGAAAGTATTGAATAGGATCAGTGGAGAAGAAAAATGCTGTCTGCAGAATAAAGTTTTCTATAATGGGAGCAGAGATGGCAGTTAATTCCACTTAAAATGCAGGCGTAAAACAGCAGCCTTCAACTGCCAATTCTGTAGAGGGAGTTCTGTGTTTTTTGTTTTTAGTCTGTGTTGAGGTCCAGCATAGGATCATTCTCTTGTGTGGAGAGCTCCTGTTGTGTGCAAGAATCCTCTCTTCCTTCTGCATACTCCTTTTTAGGGTCGAGAGCACAAGCACTCCGTTCCTGTTGTAATCTCTCTTTGGTATTTTAACCACTCCCATGTCACGCTTGTCACTTTCATTGGTTCGTGGGCTTGCCTTTTAAAATCTGCTTGATTTCATTAGCGAAAGGCATGCATACATACATCCTCCTCGAGCTCACTGGCCAACTAACTAAAACATATGAGGCTCCATGTTTTCAGCCTGTTTTCTACACTACTTTATCTTTTTATTTTCCATGCAGGGCGGTCACGCTGGGTTTTACATAGCGCGACCACGCTTGGTTTTTTGGTTTTCAAGTTTAGTGCAATTGCACTGGGTTTTACATAGTGCGATCGCGCTCAGTTTTTGAGTTTCAATTTCAGTGCGCTCGGTTTTTTAGTTTTCAATTTCAGTGCGATCGCGCTCGGTTTTACACAGCGTGATCGCGCACCGTTTTTTTCTTTCAATTTATGTGGCAATAAAAGTCCGGTTAGGAGTTTACACCGCTAATAGCTCTATCTCGACCAAATGCGAGACATGTTGCATTGCAAATGCTTTTTTGCACAGTTTACTAGCCTTTTTAGGTCTCACTTACAGAAAGCTTCAGCTGTCTGCTGAAAACTCTTTTTATCAACCACAACTCACAGCACACAACCTGCACATACTCATACAAACAGAATAGGCCAGTTCGACAGTCCTTTTCCAACATTGGCTGCTGTGGATTAGCTGGCGTGTCATTGGCTGACAAGGTTGTTTGTCAGCATTTGTGTTAGCCTCTGACATATCACAAATGTAGTTCGTATATACAATGACCTTTGATTTTTTTTTGTGAATAAAATGTTAGGCCACTGCCATTTAAATCTCTGTTGTTCCCACTGCCTCTCGCCATCACCATTGGAAAACATCTGAGTGCCAGTACAGAAAGAAAACTCCTCTTCCATGCAGCACACAGTCAATCTAAGAGAACACATTTTTGGTGGCCAGTCCAACATGGCCACCAGAAATGCATGCCTGGTCACCTTGCCTAGAGCTCCCATTGTTACTTCAAGTAATCTAGCACAGATGTCTAGTGAACATATTGAATATTTCAAATTATGTTTGGAGAAAAACGTTTTTGTAAAGTTGTTGGGTGATAAAAAACATTACATGACAAATATGTTTTTGTCTGCAATTGTCTCTCATTAATTTCACTGTACGAGATTACCTGAAATAGTTTGGTGGTTGCCTGTCGCCCTTGGGGATTAACCTATTTTTCTCTCAGTGGTAATTATGTCTAACTGTTTTGAAAGGTTATCTCGCAGTGTCAGTCAGGATATTTTGAAATAGAATCTCATTGCTCAGACTTCAGTTTCACTGTTGACCCCATGGTTAACAGCATTTTTTAACTCTGCATACCTCTACCTTCCCTCAGAATACCTACACTCAGACTGAAAAGCACAAGTATGATATTGTAAAGATATATTTTAGTGATAACTAATATTGGCCTATTTTTAATGTAGAGATTATGAATAAATAAAACCATCTTTCTGTGTACTGTATGCAGCAAAAGATTCATGCAATAGCTTTGTGTGTTCATCCATGACGTTGTGGTTTTCCGATTTTTGCAGTTCATGCAGGGTGTGGAGAAAGTTTGTTGTAGGTTGAAGTTTATTGATTTTGTATAAAGTACAGCTTTGTAGCTTAACTGTCGGGTGTTTCACTGAAGCACGTCAATAATTTCAAAACCATGCACTGATGCCATCTGTCCAAAGTATCAGTTTAAATGCACATCCCATAAAAGTCAGGTGGAATGTGAACAAACAAGCACATATTATAATTAATGTAGACGAAGGATAGAAG
This sequence comes from Pleurodeles waltl, assembly GCF_031143425.1. Classification (NCBI taxonomy): domain Eukaryota; kingdom Metazoa; phylum Chordata; class Amphibia; order Caudata; family Salamandridae; genus Pleurodeles; species Pleurodeles waltl. Next base: position 164,581,872 of record NC_090443.1, on the reverse strand, counting down.
TCACAGTAACACTGTAACTTAGGAATTGACTGTTTTTGGTCCTCATGAAGCGCCATGTGATCTGCACTGACTTTTTTAAGCGCAAAACATGTTGACCTGATATTTCAGCTAGAGGGTGAGTTTCCCTGTCTAGCCATTTATATTTGTTAGAGTGGTGGTACATTGTTTCCTTTCCACTCTATTGTGTTTTTAATCTTGACCAAGACCCCCGTAGTTCTAATGAAAAAATTGCTTTTGAGGTTCTTGAGTCAATGTTATCCCCTTTTTTCATATCCTGCTCCTCCTCCTAGCAGACTTACTCTATCACCACTGGGCTTCATCACGGCACACATTTTTCAAGATCTCTGGCAAAGACCCCCCTTGAGGGGCCCATCAGACATTGCAGCGCCAGTCTGACGAGGAGCAAGACCTATGCTGAAGCATGACATTCAGTGGACGTGTGAGGGCTTTTGCTTCTAAATTAAGAAGTATCCTGAGTACTTGTGCCCTGTCTTTTCTTTTCTTTTCTTTTTAGGAACAGTGTACCTTTGTTGATTGTAACCCCCACCTGCAACCACAGCCTCAAATTAAGCACTGCAAATATGTCTTTAGTATATATATATATATATATATATATATATATATATATACACACATATATATTGTATCCAAAAAGTAATTTACAGCACTCCGAAGTTCCTTTAGGCAGATTTATTGGTAAGAATAGGAACCACCAACGCGTTTCAACTCCACTTGAGTCTTGCTCACGGTTAATGAGTTTTATTTCCATACCACCCTCAAATAGTGTGATGTCTTTGTTACCGGCCCATTGCATTCTAGTTATGGTAGTTTGACATTATACAAAAACATATATACAAGTGAAATGTAAAGAATAAAATAAAAAATATCACCCAAATTAGAATCCTAAAGTTGAAAGAATGTCCAATAAAAATTATTAAATTACATTACAATAATTACTTCTATATAAAGGAGACTTATAACCAATATTGTTTTCTGCAGTTTATACATGTTACCTCCATTTTTACAACAGCTACATTTTCATCATGAGAATGTTATACATACACCTGCTTGCATATTTTTATATGTGTATTTCTTTTTATATTCTTGTCATTTTTCATTTTTTGACGGTAGGATTGTCACCGATCTTGTCATGCTCTATTATCAAACCCTGTATTGCTTATGATATTATCTCATGGAAACAGAAAAGTATAAATCGTTTCAGATCTTTCATTGCTGCTTATCACATATTACAACAATTATTAATCGTTAAATATCAGCTAAGTGACTTTACAAATAAGTTTCAACATCACCTCAACAATGAAACTTATTATTTAAACATAATAACTATCAATCCTTCATATCAGATTCAATAATAGATTATATCATATCTGTTCTTACATTAAATTAAATGTTATATTATTCACATCCTTCCCATTCGAACAATAATTTTATTCCATGATGATTATTTTCCCAATTGATAGAAAACTTAGCAATTGTCCACAAATGATCCAATAGTTTTTGATAATCAATCAATCAATCAATATTGTACTAATCACCTCACAAATCGAAATGTGTGCAGAAATGCATGTCAATAACATTAGCATTTCAGCAGTCTTTATTTTGTATGTGTCTAAGAAAAATATATTTTGCCATCTGTTTTCACATGGGTCCAAAGGAAATAATTTAGCTGTCAAGTTATGTGATATTTCTTGAAGTGGTTCCCCTTCTGTCAGAATCTCTGAGCCAAAGCAGCAAACTTTGCCTAGGTCACACCCTGGAATAAAAGATAATTTAGGGTGGTAGGTCTCTTTTAGTGGCTACCACAGTTTGAAGCTCTTTTGAGTAAACTGTGCACCCACTCCCCTGTCAGCCATCCTTATAGGGCCTCTGTATGCATCTTCACCTTTAGAAAGCATTGCTGTAATATTGTTTTTTGTCTGTTTCTGATATCCTGAAATGAGATGCTCTGAGCCTGAGGCTGCACTCCGGTGCGAAATGTGTTTTAATATGAAGAATGCTACTTTGTAGACTGCAGGGCACTGATATAAATTCTCACTGTACTCTAGGATATAAGCAATCCTGAGTACAAGATAGCTCTGTATGAAATCGAACACCAAGACCCCAATGTGCAAAGTTAATAATGCCAGCATGTTGTGAAACTTTAAATAGGAAATAAACATATCCATGTGTTTTTAAATGTATTTATATTCTGCTGATTTTGACTATATGTTGGGTAAATGTATATATGGATTCAAATGCTAAAAATATCCTTGGAGTGTTCCTGGGAAGCTGTGAAAGCCACAGTTTCAAAGATATAGATTTGGAATTCCCTTGAGAATCCCTACTTACACCTACATATGAGAATTTTCACAAGAGTAAATATACGTAGAATAGATTTATGCAACCAAAATGTGATTGCACTTGATAACAGTTTTATTTTTTTCTATGCAGTATCAAATCCCCCGTATACAGAAACGGTGTGGAACGTCCCATCTCCATTCCCACCATGGGAGCGTTACCAAATTTTGAAAACAAAGAAAGTGACATTACAAAAACAGAAAAGTAGAACTACAGTTTTGCACTGACTAACACGACAGATAATGAGGAATTAAAGGTAAATAAAATCAATTTCTACACACAGCAATTGCTCTCTGATAAGGGCTGCAAATAAATCCTGCACTGAAATTCCTGGAAACTTGCTTCGCTCTGTTTTCATGCAGACCTCTCTTAAAACTAGGATTTGTGCTACATTTACTGAAATCAGCTGCGAAACATGGTGAAAAACTAATTGTCCCTGCACATCTGGGACCCCTGGCCACCCTTTTCTTGAGAAGGGGATTTTTTCATGCCTTTGACAACATTGTACTTCTGATCACATCCATAGCAGGTCTGTGCCATGAAAACGACTGCAAGTGTTAACCAAATGTACACATAAAAAGATAGGACTGCCTTATCTTTTTCTTTGTTTGCTTTTCTTTTTATGTGCGAAGACTCTGCATTCATAAAAATACTACTTATAAAATACCTTAGTGAATAGCAAACAATCGGAAAATTACACAAGTGTAAATTTACTTTTAGGAATCACGCACGTATGGTTTATAGAGCTTAGAAACAGCAAACCTGCAGTATAAGCAGCCACAGAAACAAGTTTTGTTATTAATATTATCATTGTCATTAACAATAGTAATTATAATCGAGATAATATTGTTGTTGTTATAACTATTATCACGATCATCATCATCCAGTTGAAATTGGTGATCCTTGTATAATCTTTCAATTGTGCTACTTACATATGTTAAATACTGCTGATGTATTAAAAAGTCACCCAGCCCTTATAAATTTCACACAACCTTTCCATCATTGCATATTCCACCTTTTTCATTCATATTATTTCTATTAGTTTATGGTTGATAAAAAATTTTAGAGTCCTTGACAAAGTTCAAATTAACCACAGGACAGTGGAAGGCTGAGTGATCCTACCAGGCTCCAACTGCGCCCATGACGTCAAACGACGGGACTTACATTAGTTGCAGTAGACCCCTGAAATCAAGACAGAGCTTCTGTACATTTTGCCATTGGTTCTTGCAGCCATGTTGGAAAGTAGCAAGGTTATAAAGTCATTGAGGGGTTTGTTAACTAGGCAAAAGTAAAGTATTGAAAGTCCCTGAATTAGGAGGCTGACTCTGGACCCCATGATCAATAGACATTTAGGAATTTTGTCAGAAATAGTTAGCCTTCCCATCTGTAACTAAGGAGATTTTGACCACACAGCCTAGTATGTATGACCCATTTTAGGGCAAGTCCATGTGCCAGTCATCATAAGCGGAAAATGCTGTCTTCTACAGTGCTGAGTCAAGGCTGATGGATGGCCCAAAGAAGGGGACACAAGACAGCATCAGATATGTAAAGACCTCTCTCCATTCCTGGATATCACTTTACTGTAAGTATGGGGGAGAGCGGGTGAAGGGAGAGTCTTCTTACCCAGATACTCACATTCTCCTATCTCCATGGGGAACAAAAATGATGGGTGAACAACATGGATGGGGAATGCAGCAGTAAGCTGCTGCCCACCAAATTCGTGACTTAAATGTGCCACAGACAGCCACAAGTTAAGATTGACCTGAAAGAGAATCCAGGTGAACACAGGTGGCAAAAACATATTTCTCCAAAATATCAGCTGCCAAAACCACACAAATGTATCCCAACAAATGCAGGGGCGTACCTTGATCTGTAAGACTGGGGGTGTGTAAGCCCAACAATCACGTTGGTTAAAAACCATTATAAGAGAAGCAGGGCTGGGGTGGGTACTTAAGGAGTAGTAGGAAGAGAGAAGAGTGCGTATTGTGAAAGGTATTCATAACTCAATATTTTGTAAAATAACTATTGTTTAAGAACTTTAAAATAGAAGCAGGAGTGTGTGTCTTTTGTTTGCATGTGTATGTGAAAATCCCAAGTGAAATCCAACAAACACCTCACCATACCCAACTTAAAGCACCTGTACCAAACTATTTACCATAGAATACATTTAATAGGGGGATGTAACACCCCAAAACACCTCCCTGAAGCTACACCCATGTACAAATGGGTTGGCCTGTATTTAATTCCAAATTCAATCCACGCCCACTTTTCTTTTATTTTGAAACTTGGTTTATTTTCTATTCCAACATCTGGGTCAAAAGCTCGAATGGGATTAGATACAGGTTGAAATTTGTATCGGGAGATATTTATCAGGTTTATGTTAGTTGATGTGGAAGCAATGTTTAGAAAAATAGATTTTTGCAGTCTACGTTTTCACATTCTATATAACTGAAACTACGCTAGTCTGACTGGAGACTACTTGTCACCTTTCCAGATGCTAAGTGAATGACAATCTGGTATTAGGCATCGTAAAACCAGGACAAAAAATAGCCTTTACCCAAAATGAAATGCAAAAATGTTTCTTGTGAAATAGGTGCGATCCCGTGTTATGGAGTTGATAAATGCAAATGTAGTTTACAGGGGAAATCTGGAACTAGATATTATCTATTTTCTGAAGAAAAGTCGCAAATAAAGATCACTAATAGTGCGGTGGCCTCGAGGGTGCTGGAAAGGTACAGCCAAGGAATATTTTATGAATGCTTTAAATGAAACAAAAGAACGAAGTAGGAAAAACAAGGTTTATGTGTACTCACTATAAATGAAAGGCAAGGATCAGCATGAACTTCAAATGCAATATTTTTGAATGTGCATGGTAAGACCATAATGAAATATCGGTCTGAAATTGGTTGCAAAATTGACAATCTAGTATGTGTGATCGACCTTGACTTCCAAAGAATGTATGGATTTGAGAAACCTATTGGAAGAAGTACTTTTCGGTGGAGATTGGAGCGTCAGTGTAAACTGCCTGCAAGAGCTAGAGGCGGTCAGCATAATGTAGTCTTTTTGTTGATGTACAGGAGAAGTCCTGTGTTGAAAATATACCTACTTGGCAGTGCACATTACAGAAATTACATTATTTGCATTGTTGTTGTTAAATAGTTCAGTGTATGGTGATGTTCTGCTTTCATAGTAGTCATTTTGAGGTAATAAAGACAAACATAAACAATCGGTTGGATGGAATTAACAATTTCCCTACAAATTAATGAAAATTCTGTAATTACACAACACAAAGATTTCTGTAATATAATTTGTGATGAAAGTCAAAAATTTGATGCTGAAGTGACAAAGTAAAATTTTGACAAAAATGTAAAATCTTTCCATAGATCTTTGTGAAGGTTGCGCAAAAAAACCTCTCACAACCATAATTGTAATATCAGAGTGTAGCTTATAGGTACAGTAAGTGCCATGTTTGACAGTGCAAGCTTTAAGGCCCTTCAATAAAATGCCATAAGTCTGGCTGTTCACTTGCATCAGGCTATGTTATCAATGATACTTCCCACTGTGGCTTTCACTCTCAAGATAATTCACTGAAGAGAAGTAGAACAATAATATCCCAGACATGTCTTTACCTTTTCAAAACCAAAAGCACCTGTAGCCTGATCACCTCAGTACTGTCACAATGTAAGCCCACTGAACCAGAGTAAGCGGCATGAAAAGCCAGCCATCAGCTGAGAAACAGAGAGGGCAAGGGCACTTTTCTCTCCTCCATGTCCATTTCTGATGTCCCCCACCCCAGCCTGTTAAGAGCTTCTTTAGCCAGGAGAGAGCGAATACATCAGAACTGTCAATGGGTGAGACAGGAAAAAGGGGCAGAGGAAGCTCAAATCACTGAGGGCTACTCCACGATGAGAAGAACTGCCTGACTTAGATAACTCTTTTGAAGTAATTTGTTTATTCTGAATTTCCAGTGCAGCAAAAATGAACTATTGCTTTGAAGTAAGGCACAACACGGAAAATTGATGAATAACCTGGCAAGGAACCCCCTTCATACATCACCAGTTAGTGCCCACCATTCATGTTCTTCAGCAGTAATCGTGACAAATTTCATATGGCATTTCCAATTAAAACCTCCCCCCCCCAACTTGCTACCCCCAGTCCCTTCTGACCCAGCAAGTCTGAGACTAACACTATTATGGCAACATCGAGTTGCTGACTTCTCTCATAAATCTAACCCATTCCACCCCCTGCTGTACTGTCCTGCTGGAAATGTCTTGCTGCAGTCCCTCCCTCGGTGCCATGCTTAAACCACATCTATCAAACCCAGAGGTAACCATTTAAATGACCCTACTAATAAAAGGTCCTGTACACATGGGCTTGTGGCCAGTGATTGTGACCCCATATGCTGTGTCTGTTTATCCTTTTGTCCAAGTATGCAGGCCTAGTGCCCCCACCTCACTACATATCCCACCTTCAGCTTCCTTCCTGCCCCATTATTCAGTAAGACACCTGATACCACCCCCTCTGACTCTGTCTGGCCAGTGCCCGGCCCAAACACAGTACCAAACCACCCTACACATTCATATACCTTCTTCAACCGGTGAACTAGTCATGCCGTCCGACTTTCAATTTCAAGACTGTTCTGTAATATCCACCAAAAAGATACACAGACGAGCACCAGCAGTGGTGTAACACAAAACAGTGCTCTCACTACAGAATGTGATGAGGGGCACCTGAATATCCCATATCTCACAGATATTTATTGGTATTAGGCTGAATGTGGGAGGGGCCCTGATAGGTCGAGGGGCCTAAAGGGTTGGGAGGGGCTGCCTGTGCCATTCCTGAACACCAGTACAAGTCAACTGTCTAGAATTGTGTGCGCACACTTTCGATTATCCTCGCCCTCAGACAAAACATTTTGAATGTATCCTAATCTGGCCGCCAGTAATGTTAGGTATATCAAAAAGACAAAATTAAGTAAATAAAATGAAAATGTGCAAGTAAAGTCTTACTGCTTCAGTACGAACAAAAGCAGTATTGGTGCTATGATTTGTGCAATATTAATGGGATTGTGGGCACTTCCTTTAAGTTTTTACCACAAACTGCCACAAAGGGGGCTGTATTACAACAAATAGTAAAAACAAAAACATAATATTGGCGGGAAAAGGAGTGCTTGAATGGTAAAATATTATTTTTCCAGAGGCTCTGAATAGTTTTGAGAGCACACAGGAGCGTGATTTACAATCTCTCATCTGATGGATCTTTTTAAGTTGAATGAGACATCGAGGTTAAACATAACAAACCATTTAGATTCCTGAAGCACGTTGGGCCACACAATGACGACCATGAAACAATAATTAAAGTTAAGTAGTTTTGTTTCCAACCAGTAATCAGCCCAATATACATGCATGTCATGAAAGTGTTAAAATGATACAGGATTACACTGGCAAGCTGAAATATCACAATCTATTCAGTGCCATCAGATTAAGACACAAAGCAGTAGCAACTCCAACAATACAGAAACTGAGAATTGGAAAAAATTGTTCCATAAAGAAACCCTTGCGCTTTCTCCTAAACATGAAATAATTCTAAATCATCTAATCAAAACTCTAAGTAGGGAATGAGGATGGTTCAAATCAAATCTTAGGTAAATTTGGAAACGTGAGAAGGTGTCAGCATACTGAAGGCTTCAGTAGCAGTCTTTCAGAAAAGGGATGTGAAAGGATCAAAGGAACAGCGAGGTCTGTACCCCTCAGAGTCTAATAGAATCTGCCTTAAATTCTAACAGCGTAAGCATTATTGAAATCAAACAGAACCTTCAGCATGAATGATATCTCCTCTGTCTCCGCCAGGAACAGTCAGCATCTGTCGTGTGTAATTGCAACTTCACTTGAATTTCTCATCCCACAAAACTCAGACAGTTACTGCAACCTTGAACATCACTGGTTCCTGGTACAGGATGAATAGGAAACTTCAGCTGCTTATTAGGTCTTCAAGTCTCTTGCCAAGATTTCTCTTCTCAAGTCTTGCTATCAGCAAAGCTAATACATATAACAATACTTTTCTCTCCAGCTAACGAAGCTTGAAATGCACCTGCAAGGAAAGGACACACTATCCAGCTAAATATAATTTTAAATAAATGCCTTTAGTCATGCTAACTTTAACCAACACTGAATGTGCATTTTGAATACATGATAATATATGCACGCTCATACTTGTCAAAATCAATGCTGAACATGAATAAAAATATGTTTACTTCTGCAAATACTACTTAATGTATAATTGCAAAGCGTCAAGAATGGATACATGTAAGCAATTTAAATGAATATTAGTGCGCACATTTGTAAAGCTTCAGTCTTTCAGTGGATACATTTCATTAATATGTTTAAGTATTCACACAAGTTAATATTATTAAGGCACGCAGTAAATAAAATGTCAAATGAAAATGCTTATTTTGCACAATGATGATATGTAAAGGATGGAGCCTAAATTGCCCTGCTATAGTTTCCCACCAGGGCATACTGAAGACATGACTACTGGTGCTCCATCTGAAGTGCTTGCAGCATCTGCTATATCACTGTCTCTTTCAGAGATACTCTGCTGTCCGATTGCATAACGAACCCTCTTCTTCTGTACCAAATGCCTTTGCCACATGCAAATTGTGCCTTTTCTGTGCAGTGGTGGGAAGGATAGATGGTCTTAATTCTTTAAAGTGAGTTAGATGACTACGGTCATGGAAGGTAAACAAGAGTCCCAGATCACTCTGACAGCAAACAGTCACCTAAAGATGTTACACTGCCATTTCTGACTGGAGATCCATTATATAACCACAAAGCTACGTGGTAGATCCCATCTGCAGAGAAATGCACACAGGATGAACAAAATTGTGCCTACAAAATGTAGTTATAACAGGAACATTCTGCAGGGGATTTTAGTCTTCCTCCTGATTATAAATTCCCTCACAGATCTAAGAGCATGAAGTAACACAGCTTCTCTCTCAATATAAAGGATCACATTCCTGTTGAATTGGTACCTCGTGGACTTGAGGCCTTGCAGTTGCAGCATTCAGCTTAATAAACACACACCATACAGCATACTTGGGATATTCCTGAGTAATGACCCTGATACGCCCCTTTATGTATCGCCTCCGGCAGTGCCCCGCACTCACAGTGAGAAGCTGCAACATTTTATGGTTGAGGCAGGGTGGTACTCTACATCCCTCCCAAATTGTATTCAACTGCTATAGTTTGTTTAATGTCCTTCATGTTCAAACATGGTCTTTCAGTGTCTGGCTGGGAGCAGGGCTTGGCCGTAGGTCATACCTCTGACTTCGGGCACCACTTTCACTCCTGCCTTCCATGCTGTTCACCTCTCGAGGTCCCTCGTCCTGGGGTATAGATGACTTTTCTAATGTTTGGGTGGATGCCAGATCACTAGCACTGTCTCTGGGGCTGCCAGGGCTTCCTGAGGGAGTATCTCCTCTTGATGACTCTGGCATGGGAAGATCATCTTGGCTAATGTCATATTCTCCACTGACGGTTTCTCCTGGCTCATCAGCAATGTCATAACTCCTTATGAATCAAGGCACGTTTCACACCACCCTGTGGTCTTCTCAAGGCATGGTATCCATTTTTGCTACTTCCAGACTTTCTGTGCATAACGGGTTTGGAACTGTTACCCCGGTTGTGTCTGTCTCGCATAATGACCTAGTCTCCCACCTAGAGGGATGGGGCATTCGTCCCACGTCCCAGACTTGCCTTATCATTGGTATTATTCCTTTTCTACTGAGTGGTCTGTACATCTAGCATACATCTAGCACTACCGGCGGCAATTCTTGTCTTGCTGGAATGCTGCCCCTCGTAGTTCTTTGAAACATTAGGTCTGCCAGGACACAGTTGGTGGTACTATGCAGTGTCTGCCAATAGGCCTCTAGGAATTTATGTAGGCAGCACGCTGCATCTTCTCCTTAATCAACACTAATCCTCAGGGCTCAGTTTAGAATCCTCATAAACCATTCAACCTCCCCATTAGCTTGAGGCCACTGAGGAGTTAATTTTTCTGTCCTTGGAACTCCTGTTGGATTTTATTTCTTTGGATAGGTCCATCAGTGCCACTGTCTTCTCCCAGACAGGCTTTATCTTCGAAAAGCACGTTGACTGCACTGTTTCCACAATGGGGAATTTAGTGTGAGAGTCCATGAGGATGACTGTTAGCCACCCTATGTGGGAAGCTTACAAAGTCCATGCTTATCTTGGACCAGTACTTTAGTCTGGGTTCCCTGGTAAGCACAGGAGTTGGAGGCTCTGTTTCTTCCACTTGGGCTTCCATACCAGGGAACCACAATTTTCTGTATAGCCTGGCTTTAGTTTTTACCAGGCTCTGGTGTCCCTGGTGGGCCAGGGTGATCACTCTTGCCCCCAGACTCTGAGGCACCACTATTTGCGTTCCTTGTAGCAGCAGACCTTCTTAGCTTTGTTCAGCTCATTACGTATCCAATTGTTGCTTAACTGCTTGTGTGTATATAAACTGGATCCGTCAAACCTCTGCCACTGCCTCAGGGTGGGAGCCTCCTTTGCCCTGGTCATACTTTCATCTCTCTCAGTGGCCAGATCTCCTGGAGGGTGAGTGCTTTTGGTACAATTGTGCAAAATCAGTTTTTACAAAATCCTCAGCTCCATCATCCTCTTCCTTGAGCTTGTGATCATCTAGATGCGGGGGTGTCTACAGGTAATCAGCTGGGTTGCTGATCCCTGGTTGATAGATGACTTCAGACAAATTGGGTTCTAGCTACACAGCCCACATCTCGATCTTCGGGGGCACTATCCTGGCTGACCTAGTGAATGGCGGTATGAGTGGCTTGTGATCTGTAACCATCCGGAATGGCTGTCCACACAGATACAAATGAAAACTGCAGCACACCCATCTGATGGCCAAGGCTCCTCACTCAATTTGAACATATTGGGTCTCGATGTCTGAGAGTGCTAGGCTGGTATAAGCACCTGGGACCCACACTCAGTCCATCCTTTCTTGCAGATGCACTGCCCCTAGTCCTACCTGGCTGGCTTCGACTACCAATTCTGTCTTCCACTGCAGGTCGAAATATACTATGGTGACATCTCCAAGGAGGGCTTCTTTGATGTCTCAGAATACTCTTTCTGCCTCAGGGCCCCACACCCACAGAGCATTTGCCTTAGTTAATGCGTGGAGAGGCTCTGATAGTGTGCCCACTTTGGGGATGAACCTTCCACAATATGTTGCCATCCCCAGAAAACTCCTTACCTCTGTAGGGTTCTGGGGTTCTGAGGCATCCCTGATAGCTTCTGTTTTCTTGGGGGTCCACCTTTAGGCCATCACAAGAGAATATTTATTCAAAAATCCCATCAGAGTTCTGGTAGAATGAACACTTCCATTGATGGACTGTCAGGCCACAGTCCAACAGCCATTGAAAGGAGGCCCTCCCGAGGTGCCCTTCAAGGCTTTCTGAAAAAGATCAGTATATCATCACTAATGTTGAGCACTCCAGTTCTTGCTCCACTTGCAGCTGCAGGTGGAAGGGGACTGTCCAGTTGCATAGGGCTGTCAGCCTCATTGAGTCATCGATATGAAATCTGTTCTGTATTCCTTTCTTCTTCCCCAGGGTGGTGAATAGTTAGGGAAACTCATGCACTTGTTTGGCAAAGAATACTAGCTCCAGATCTTCTGCTATGTGGCATCCTAGCAATATGCAGCTGCCGCTTTCAGTAATGTGGAACGTTGCACAAGTTGAGCGGCCTTCACTCTTGACGTCATCCTCTATTGTTCCCTAGAGAGGTAGGTGCTTAGTGCTTCTTTAGGTGTAGATTTTCATCTGGATGGGAGGTTGTGGTGTGATGTGGTTGAATTGCTCTGAATCCATCACAATAACAGATGCACCGCCATCGATGAGTACTGTTATGGCCGTTCCTCCGATTTCTGCAGTGCACATGGATGGTGTCCTTTTTCTGTTGTCTTATCTTCGGGGAATGATATGACGAAGACATCATCTTCCTCGTCTTGGGTGGCGCCCGCTCTGCCAATGCTTGGAGTTCCTTTCATCTGTGGGTTCATCAAGTGTCAACTGCTTTTGGTACCCTACACCACACTCTTGTCTCCCGCTTCTGCATACATTCGCAAAGTGGTTCACTCTTCCCCACTTCAAGCAGGTCTGCGCCCTGGCTGGACATACATTTGGGGGCTTGTGCTCCATTCCACAGATGATGCATATGCCACTCTGTGGCCTTGGTGTACTTGCTAGTCCCTTGCTAGTCCCTTGCTGCGGCTCGCTTACGCTTCCTTTGCGGGGTTACTGTTGTGGCGTGCACTTTTGTGGAGGATGACCTCTTTATAATTTTATTTTTCTTAGCATTGTCCTTCGTTCTCCTCTTGTCTCTCCTTTTTTTTGGTTTGTTCAGATGGAAGCTAGCAGTTTGCATCCCTTGCTGCTGCTCCTTACAGGGCCACCCTCACATCAGGCACAGACAAAATGCAGAATGTCTTATCGAACAACCACCCCAGGGCTGACACGTAGCAAAGCAAGAGGCAAAGTCTTCCTTTTGTTTTGTTTTTCCTTCTTCCAGGCTGGTTTCATGGCCTGCAGGCAAGCACTTGAAGGTGAGGCTTGTGGTAGCCCCTCGATATGTGTCCTTCTTAAAATAGAGCTCACTCAAGCTGTTCTTCCTAGATTCAATAGGCCCGACTCCATTCATGTATGCCCCACTGGGCAGAGTAGGTTGGGCTGCAGGAGAGTGCTAGCACACCTGGTCCTTAGTAAGTAAACTTACAAGTGGACGCGTAAAGGCCGATGAACCTTTTGGATCGCAAGGCATATTCTAGCCATGTGGTGACCAATGTCATCAATAATCAATGTAATCAATCAATAACCACTAAAAGAGTCAAAATACATTAGACAATATATCAACATTTCATGAATAACCACAACTCAATAAACGTTTTAACAATTTGTATTTCCCTATTAGTTACAATTCTAAACCATCAGATTAATTCAGTCTTTATTCAGTTATGTCATAGTTAATCCATTAGTGACCACCAATAACATAATCTAATCAGAACTTGGGAAAACATATGCTCTAATGCTTCAGTGTAAGCTAACAAAAATGAATGTATCAACATTAATAGCAGAGTTCAGTAATCAGTTCGTCAATCATTTGTCACTGTCAGCGTTACCCAAAGGAACCTTACCTAACCCAGATTAGCATTATCATGTGGGACTTCATGCGAAACCAATTTAGGACACGAATTTAGAAAACATCTAGCTAAAAGAAAAACTATTCAAGTAGCACAGAAAGAAAAGCACAAAAAGTTAACAGTCACATTGTCATAGCTACCTAGCCACTGAATGGATCAACAACAAAGTCAGTCTTCGTCTTCAGGTCATCAATCAATTAGCAACACATCAGGCTCTCAAAAGCATGAGCCCAATGACAGATTCTTGAATCGCGTCTTCTGGCATAAGCATTTCACCCCTCACATCTGAAGTTTTTGCCCTTTGTCATGACTTTTTATTAAGGTTTTCCAGTCCATCCCCCTAATTCCTAATTGGTCAGTCAATCACCAGTTATTACTCTAACCAATAATATTAATTTTGCAAATCTATGAATTCTAATACTATGCCGTTCTCAGTTCGTTGATTGGTTCACTGTATGATGTCCTCATCATCCGGCTCATCAGGTATCGAAAATGTTGCATCTTCTTCTCCAGTCAGTGCCTCTGTTGTTTGAGTCCTGGGAAAGTACATTGAGTCTGTCTTACACCAAATTTGTTACATGTCTAGTTCCATCATCTCCTGTCCGTTGGTACATTGCAGAAAATTCAAGCTAAACAGGCTTTAACAGCGAATGGTTCACGGTCAGTACAATACATCAGCTTCTCTATAGTGCTAGTAATTCAGCTTCTGCATGAGGCCTGGCAAAACTAGGCCACCACTTTGGCTAAGTTAGCTCTACAATATAATGCAAAACACACGTTATACATCTTAATATGACATACTACATTATTATTATTATTATTATGCATTTTCAATATCTTATGAATTTTTAATCATTTTAGTACAAATTCGTATAAGCTGGTTGTCACTCATTCGTATAAACTGGCTGTCACTCTCCGTGGGAACATTTCCAAATGTGCACATAAATTTCTCTGTATTAAATTTTTCTGTCAACTTCTTGTTAATCAAAACACATAAACATTCATTAATAATTTCTAATGAGCATATCTGCTTCAACAAGAGCTTCAGTGAGAAGCTGTTTCAGCAGCCAGATGAAATGCAGAGCATGCACTGAGTAGAAGGCCTCATAGAGGCATGCAGTGCCCTGCGCCTGCTGAGATGTTGACGGGCCGCTAGGTGGCACTGCGAGTGCTAGTTTTCACACACGGATCAGTGAACATCCTTCAGGCGTCTCTGATGGGCCGGCAGAAGATGCGCGCTGTAGGCACAGAGCAGCAGGTGCAGTGTAACTCACCGGCCAGGTAGGGCTTTCCAACAGGAGGAGCGTGGGCCTCTGCTCAGGGCAGTAGCGTGTTGCAGAGGCAGGCGGCTGCAGCGAGACAGGGTGTTGCAGTGATTTGGGCATTGTAGTGTCGCGCCCGTGAGCAAACGGGAGTGCGGTCACTATCAAGTGGAAAGGTGTAAGAGGGGTGTTGACTTGACAACCCCCGCAATGTTTAAATTGTTAGTTTAGCCTTGGCTCACAGGAGCCAATAGAAATAAAGAGTTGCCGGTGACGGCAGGGAGTCAGAGGAGACGCCAGGAAGGAGAGGGGCATGACGGCTCCCTCTGAAGCTGCGCAACGAAGTTCAACAACTAACCTGTTGTTCGCGTGTTCTGTAATGCGCGCAGTGTCGGCAAACAGAACACGACACTGGCGACGACGGTGGGCGCCACTCGCCTGCACAGGATCGAGTCCGTAAAAGTGCGCAATGCGGTGCTCGTGCCTCGACCACGCCCACAACCACGTGGCGAGGCGGCCGTGTCCCGAAAATAAAAAGGATTGGTTCCAGTTAAAAAAGAAACAGAAAGAAGGCCTCCACAGCGGTGCACAATTTGCCGGTAAGATCACTGGCCCTCAACCCCAGACACCGCCCCCAAGAAAAAAAAAAAGACGGGACTATAAGCTGTGTGTGCCTCGCCCATTAGCTACATTCAAAGAAAAAAATATATACAACACAAGAGGCAGCAAGCAGGATTTTAGTTTGTTTCCACCACAACACAAGGAGGGAGAAATACAACAAGGTAAAAAGAGACCTAAAAAAAATAATATACAAAATGAACATAGTACCCCCCATTGAACCATTCATAGTCGAAGGAGCCCCATCCACACAGGCAGCGCGATGGAACGAATGGGTAGAGCGTCTGATGTTTTATTTTGAAGCCAAGAAAACTGACAATGAGCAAAAAAGAGCAATGGTGGTACACCTAGGGGGAAAAGACATATACCGCATAGCGAAAACAATAAACGAAGCAGAGCCAAAGACGCATCTCACACTCATTGCAGCACTCCGGACGCACTTTGTACCCATGGTCAATGTTGACTATGAAAGGTTTATATTTCGACAAGCTCGGGAAAACGCTGATGAATCCATCGACATGTTCTATCTGAGATTGAAAGAGCTTGCGGCCACCTGCGCATTCCACAATGAAAATGACGGAATTAGAGGTCAAATCATTCAGGGTTGCGCATCATCCAAACTAAGAGAAAGGATCCTTGAAGAGTCAGGGCGATCATTGCCAGACATTCTTACAATGGGGAGAACCAAAGAGCTATCAAAAGCGAGAGCGTCCCATATGGAAGCAGCTCTTCAGACCCCAATCAAGACGGAGCAGGTAGCAGCAATGGTGGTAGCCTCCTCCAAGCCCAGGACACAAAAGACACCACTATCGACGAAAACGTGTGGAAGATGTGGAGGGATAAATCACCCCCTTATCAACTGACCCGCCAAAGGAAAGAAATGTGTAGGGTGTGGAAAATTTAATCATTTTGTCAAAGTATGTAGCGCAATGAAGGCCACAAATACCCAAACCACAGTAAACACTGCCATGGAGGTACAACCCACAGGCAGTGACATGGATGATGATGAGGAAGGAATACAAATAGTCCACTCAATCTTCACCATCAGTACGGCCACAAGTTGGCACAAAAAATTCCCCAAGTGTCAAATACGAGTAGCTGGATACCCAGTGCAAGTCATAGTAGACACAGGAGCGTCCATTAACATCATGGCACAGACGACGTACCAAATGTTGAACCCAGCTCTACCCCTCACACCGACACAAGTCAGAGTGTTTGCGTATGGTCAGGAGTGACCGCAGACAATGAAAGGAAAGTTCCGTGCTATGGTGGCTCACGGGTCACAAGAAACTGAAGCCTACATATATGTAGCAGAAGAAGGACAGAGAACTCTACTAGGATGCCACACTGCAGTTGCCCTGGGCATTGTAACTTTCACTTTTGAGATACACATGGAGTCCCTGAGTGACATATTAGAATCCTATGCTCACATTTTTGAAGTTATAGGGTGTCTAAGAAACAAGGAAATCACGCTGCACATCGATAAGTCAGTCCAACCCATAGCTTTAAGACACAGAAGGATAGCCTTCCACCAACGACCCCTAGTGGAGAAGGGTCTATGCAAGTTAGAATCCGCTGGAATCATAGAGAAGGTGGATGGCCCGACACCATGGGTGTCTCCGATTGTAGTAGCCAAGAAACCCAAACAACCTGGAGAGGTCAGGATCTGTGTTGATATGAGACTGCCAAATGTAGTCATAAAAAGAGAACAACACATCACACCTACCATTGATGACCTAATGGGAGAACTGAGTGAAGCCAGGTGGTTTTCAAAACTTGACCTCAGGTCAGGGTACCACCAACTAGTCCTAGAAGAGGAGTCTAGGTATATCACAACCTTCTCTACTCCTATTGGACTCTGCCGTTACAAGAGACTAAGCTTCGGAATTTCAAGTGCAGCCGAAGTTTTCCAAAACACGATACGAGAATTGCTGATAGACTTGAAAGGTGTCATAAATGTCAGCGACGACATCCTCGTCTTCGCAAAAACCGTTAAGGAACACCATGACAACCTCAAAAGAGTTCTCCAACGGATCCATGAGTCAGGCCTCACTCTCCACAGAGAGAAATGTGAGTTTCTAAAAGAATCAATACAATTCTTTGGATACACGCTATCATCACGCGGCATTGCCCCTGACCCGGAGAAGGTGACAGACATCAAAACTGCCCAACCCCCGACGACCGTAACTGGAGTTCGAAGCTTTCTGGGTATGGTGAAGTACTGTTACCATTTTATAAAGAACCTCACGTCACTAACACAACCGTTGAGAGATCTTATTAAGGCGTAATCGACATGGTCATGGGGCCCTGAACACCAACATGCTTTCCAAGCAACAAAGGAAGCGTTGTCAGCAGACACCATCCTACGGTATTTTGATCCCCGGCGAGAAACATCCATTGCGGTAGATGCCAGCCCAACAGGGCTAGGAGCCGTGCTCCTCCAAAAAGTGAATTCAGAAGACTGGGCCCCAATCGCATACGTGAGTTGCTCACTGACTGCTACTGAGAGGAGATATTCTCAGATTGAGCGAGAAGCTATTGCCATCCACTGGGGATGTAAGCACTTCCACCTATATGTCTACGGACACCCATTTGTTGTCACTACAGATCACAAGCCATTAATACCACTTTTCCAAGGCACAGCGTCTAAGCCACCTCCACGCATTGAAAAGTGGATGCTCCAGTTGCAGGAATACAATTGCAAAGTAGAGTATCGCCCAGGATCAAACAACTCAGCAGACTACCTCTCAAGGCACTCCAGACCTGCCACCCAGCGAGAAGAAAGCGAAGCCCGCGAAACCGAAGAATACGTCAAATGCTTAGCGGAGAGATCATGACCACTACCTATCACGATGGACACAATAAGACAAGCCACGGAATTAGATGACAACCTCCAAAGAGCTTTACAAACAATACAGAACAACGACTGGCGCACTGGACCGAAACAGTGGCAGTCTTTAACCCCGGAATCGAGAGTGGTCATGAAAGGACTACACCGAGGGCGACACGAACTGACAGTCAGGGAAGACGGATGTCTTCTTCGAGATCACAGGCTAGTGGTCCCATCCAGCCTCACGAACAGGGTCATTCAGCTAGCACATGCTGGCCATCAGGGGATGGTGAAAACAAAGAACAGGCTGAGGATGAAAGTGTGGTTCCCGCAGATGGATGAAAGGGTAGAGGAGTTAATACGGTCATGCCACTGGTGCCAAACGACTGGAACTCCTAACACACCAGTCCCAATTGAGACCGAGGAACAACCACACAAACCGTGGGTGTCAACCAGCCTTGACTTCGGAAGTCTGCCTAATGGAGATCATCTGATGGTCATGATTGACGACTACTCTCGATACCCAGAGGTAGAAATAGTCCGAACCTTGACAGTGTCCGAAGTCATATCAAAGATGGAAAAAGATTTTGCGTCTCATGAGCTAGTAAAAGAAGTCAAGACTGACAATGGACCGTCGTTCCGTGGAAGTGAGTTTGGGGAATACCTACGGTCACTTGCCATTAATCACAGGAAGATCACTCCTAGGTGGCCTCAAGCCAATGGGGAAGTCGAAAGATTTATGAGGACATGAATAAAATAGTTTGAATTGCGCTGGCCAGGAATGAAGCACCAGAGAGAGCTGTTTACTCCTTTCTCCGTGATTATGAAAGAAAAGAATATGCCAAGAAGAAAAAGTCAAATGATGGGGCGAGAAGACACAGGAGAGCACGTCATTCGGACATCCAAGAAGGAGACGTTGTACTTATAAGGGAGCGGTTCCCAGGGAACAAATTTCATCTGCCGTTTGAAGACAAACCGTGGATAGTTATCAGTCGTCAAGGATCAACGATCGTTGCAAAGAGAGGGCCTGAACAAGTTGGCGGAACGTATCATGGTTCAAGAGGTTCCAAGCTCCGTGAGAAGTACCGAACATCAGTCCAGAACATGATTCCCCAGTGACAGAAGTGGTTGGATCTGAAAAGGATGAGGAGCTGGAGCGTCGCTAGATTAATCCTGCCCCAAACAACACCGAAAGTATCTGTGAAAGGCAGGATAGTAATTTTGACACCGACCTCAGGGCTATTGAATACATTGTAAATCTTTGTACTGAAGAGTAACTCTTTGCGCAGATGACAGTTGACAACTTGTGTCCTGTATGTTCCACATACGTTTTTTGGTTCTAAAGAAAAAGATTCCAGCAGCGCAAAGGTTCAGCGTGGCAGATACTAAGTATTGTAAGCACCCTAGAGTTATTTGACCTAATTGTTGCAGCAAAACCACACAACATAGAAACTGTGTGCACCACGTCCTTACCCATGTACATGTGCTTGTTTAGCTTTAAGAGGTGAGCTTAAGTTTTTACCACATTTGAAGGCTGCAGGCAGCATGACCTATAACTGTCAGACCTTGATTATTTTAAGGGAATAGTGTATTTCTGTCCAGTGTTGCGTTGAGTGTACACATTTCCACATTTAGGGTCGAGCCTGCAAGCGCTCTGGACTGTTGTAATCTCTCTGTGGGCTTCTAACCACGCCCACTCTTTCTATTTATTCTTTGTTGTGCTTGTTCTAAATGCTTCATTTTTATTTGTGCATTTTGGGAAATGTCCATTCTTTGTGTGCCGAGTTTCCTCCCAGGCAATTTCACGAAGTGAACATTTTTGTTGGCAAAGACACTACCTCATGCGTCCTCCTGTTAGAGACTATGATGGCCCCTCCTCCTGGTTTTGGTTTGCCTTCCATACCAGACGTGATCCTTTCTGGACATTCACGCAGGGAGCCAGTAACTCTCGTGCTCACAGTCATGGCGGCTGTGGCGCTTTGAATTAACGTTCTTATGTCAACTGTTTTACTTTTCATTTTCAATTTATGTGGCAAGAAAAGTCCAGTTATACATTTACAGTGAAAGGTGAGACCCATTGCATTGCAAATGCTTGTTAATACTCTGTGGTGTATTTCTCATGAGGGTGTCACTGTCAACAAACAGTGTAGTACAGAGTAAATTATCTCCATAGAGTGAACACTGTTTACAGTACACACTTTCCCACACATATTAACTTCATTCCTCAGTGTATGTTTAGTGACTGTGAAAGCTTTCATACAGATAAAAGCTGTTCATAGTAGGGCATTAATTTCAGAACAGACGAGTATCTGAAGGAACTTGGCTTTCTCTGAACAGCTGTATACATATAAAACACCATGTGTAATGAGTGTTTCCCATATATCCATGGTTGATTGTTAACATGATCTAGGCTTCCAGTAAAGTGTAAGCTGTAGGGTCAATGTTGTACATAAGACATGCTTGCTACACATAAAGGAGTTATATCTGTGATGGCATTAATGATGCCACATGTCTACTTTCCCCAAGCCTCATTAGGCCCTGGGGACGCCATCCCCCAGGCCATATGTATTGAAAGGGGGAGGGGACACATGGCCACCCTCCACCAGGCTGTTTTTATGCCAAGGGACTTCATGCTCTGGGCCCTAATCAATTTAATAAGGGAAGGGGGATTGGTAGCCCCCTCCCAAAACTATTTTTGGCCTCAGGGACCCCTTATCCTGGGGCCCAATGTGTTAATTAAGGGGATGGGGAACACACCCCACTCCTCTGGAGTCTTAAAAGGACCCCATCCCCCAGGGCTGTGTTTATTTAAAGGTGAGGGGGCACCACAACCCCCTTCCCAAGCCTGTTATGGCCACAGGGCCCTTATCCTCCGGGGCCTCTCTTTAAGGTAGTGGGTGCCCAGGTGCCCACCAAGGGCATCCACAAACAACACGTTGAGTGCTGCGTGCGGAGCTCCAGGGCCCCAGTGGGCCCAGCCCCAGCAGCATTGGCCTCACAGGTATTTATGATGCTCCCTCCGAGCAGGAGCAATCTGTTGATCTGTTCCCCTGTCCACATCACTGCAGGCAGGGAAACAGATCTCAAGTCTGTTTCGAGACTGCAGGAGAATTTTTATAGCTCCCACCCATTAGAAGCAGGCTTTGTGTTTGCTCCCACTTGAAAGTAGTTTTAAAAATTCTTCCACCAGATGAGAGCAAACAGGCAGGGAAGCCACTGGGCCCTGAGGGTGGACTTCCCAGGACACAGTATGTGTGCTGGACCTGTGGGTGGGGTCCCCGGGGCCATTGAAGGCTCAAGGAGGGGGGTTGCATGGCCCCCTCCCTTTTTTAAATGTTTCCCAGGGGTTTAAAATGGCTCCCCTTATGGATATGGCCCGAAGACTAGCTCCCCAGGGCCTATTGGTTTTTTTTGGGGGGGGAGCGTGATCCAGCTGGAGTATGCAAGTATGCGTATATATATAGTTTTATCATCAATGATTTAATTGCTAATGTTGCAGTGTTATTATCAATGAAGTCATAGAAGATGCCATGAGTGATGTAATATATAGGATGATTAGAAGTGCATGGAGAGGGCGCAAGTTATATTTACATAATGGCACAAGTTATAGTTACTTGAGTTAACCATCACTGTAACTGGTAAATTTGAGTTTAAAACATTACACCGTTCCTCAAGATTTCACCTAAGTATAAGGTTACTTTAACCTTTGTGTTTTTTTATAGTGAGTTTCTAATTACTGTTTTTTTAAACATAAGTCAAGAACCTTTTACCTACCTAATTATAACTGCACTTTAACGTTTGTTGCTTCAGTATTTCTTTCACCTTGTGGTTATAGTTAGGTTGGAATTCCAATAAAAAGAGTGCTTTTTGTTTGCTAATAACTTTGGCATCTTTACAAAAGGTTCATTCACTTCAAATTTATACTGTCAAGTTTTTTGGTGATCGGTCGAGTGGCGCCAAGAAAAAGTGAGGATCGATTTCCCAGGTTAATTCCCATTTGAAAATTTGGGAAGTGTACAGATATATGACTGAATGGAATTACACTAAATTTGGCAGAAAGTTTGAACATTACTCAGAAAGCGTGATTTTCATTACTTTATGTACATCTGTTGTCAAGAAAAAAAGTATATCTTGACTGGTGGTGTCCAAGTATGCTCTGTTTGGCAGGGTCGGTCTGGATTATAAGACATTCAGGTAGTGCCTGATGAGCTGGTTGGAAAGGTCAGTGCGCAGGCCTGTTTTTTGGCTGTTTGTGAGCCTGTTTTATAGTCTGCTAGACTGGAATTTACTGTTGATTTCCCTGTTTTTAGAAATCGGGTCTTTAGTTGTCAGAGGTATGCCCTCTATCCCAGTAGGGACCACAGTCCTAGTCAGGGTAAGTCACAACACAACCTAAATTAGCCTGTGCTCTCCCTCAGGTAACTTGGCACAGAGCAGGCAGGCTTAACGTAGAAGGCAATGTGTAGAGTATTTGTGCAATAACTCACAAAATGTACTCCACATCAGTTTAGGGAAATAGATAATATTTATCTGAATAAAATCACACCAAACCAACAAAAAAATAATATGCAGAAGTCAAGATATCACCTTTTAAAGGTTAAGATGAGTCCCAATTCTTAAGAATCAGTGGTTGTATCCTTTTAACACACGGTACCTGGGATGCGTCAAAAACAACAATGCAGAGTGCTGCAGAGGAGGAGATCCATCGGAAAGTAAAGTGATGCACTGTTTCCACGCATCAAGGTAATGTGTCAGTTTCCGGGAGAGACGCCTTGTTTCGTCACTGTGATGTGTGGATATTTTGATGCCCAGGGACGATGGATGGAAAATCCTTTGAGTGAGGTCAGGCCAATAACTTTTGAAGTGTACATGAGAACCCCTCCGCCTTGCCCAGGAAGACCCATCAGACCCATCAGTATGCAGATGAATGCAGATGCAGCTGAGTGTCCTTTGTTTATGGTTGTCAGGGTGAAATGCACAAGGGGAGCTGTCACCCAGCACAGACCAGACATGGATGGAGACAGGCTTTAAGGCACAGAGATCAATAAGGGCAGAGAAATGCTTACTTTCTAAAAGTGGCTTTTTTAAAACAGTAAGGTAAAATCCAACTTCACCAGTAAGTAGCATTTCTCACTACCATTCCAACCAAACCAAACATGACAAGGTTATTACTCTCAGAATCAGATCAGAAATTACCACTTAAAAGTATATAAGGGAGTTTCCAAAGCTGGCCTATGAGAACAGCATGCTTCACAGTAGTGAAAAATGACCTTGGGAGTTTTTCACTACAAGGATATGTAAACCTCACAAGTACATGCCCTGTCTTTCACTTTCATGGCACCCTGCCCTGTGGGCTACCTAGGACCTACTTTCACGGTGACTTATATGTAATAAAAGGGGAGTTTAAGGCTTTAAAAGTAGTTTTAAATGCAAAACCGAAGTGGCAGTAAAAACTGCA
This sequence comes from Pleurodeles waltl, assembly GCF_031143425.1. Lineage (NCBI taxonomy): Eukaryota > Metazoa > Chordata > Amphibia > Caudata > Salamandridae > Pleurodeles > Pleurodeles waltl. The sequence goes on along the minus strand of NC_090443.1, from coordinate 164,558,126 downwards.
CACATGGGCCTTGAAATGGCAAGCCTGAGACATGATTAAGGTGCTAGTTATGTGGGTGGCACAATAGGTGCTACAGGCCCACTAGTAGCATTTAATTTAAAGTACAGGCCCTGCGCACATGTAGTGCACTTTACTAAGGACTTACAAGTAAATGAAATATGCCAATTGGGTATGAGCCAATGTTACCCTGTTTAGGGAGAAGGCACATGCATTTGGCACTGGTTAGCAGTGGTAAAGTGCCCTGCATCCTAAAGCCCACAAAAATGAGGTCAGACAAAGAGGAGGAGGAAGACAAAAAGTTTGGATTGACCCTTCAAAGAGTGCCATTTTCCAACATCTGTTGATAAAACAAAATTTGCCTGCAGCAAGCTCAAATCCATGCAGTCTGCATACCTTGTTAAACACTAACATAGTGTGCCTTTACAAGTTTAAAACTGCCTCAATTGGCAAACCTAAGCCACATTTTTAGCTATCTAATTCAGTAATGGGGGCCACTTTCATTCTTGTGCCCAGGCTCAATATATATCCAAGTCTGATCCTGCTGATTGGCCACTTTAAAGTGGACAAGTTAATCCTGATTGGCTGGCCATAACAAGAACAATATGTTGTGGCAGCTATTACAGGACTCAGGCAGAGACACATTCCTGTAATTGATTAACCTATAAATATATATATATATATATATATAGAGAGAGAGATAAATATATATGTATATATTATATATATGTATATATATATATATTTATATTGGCTAGTCACATTATGGGCAACATGGTCAGCACTGAATCCATAACAGTGAATGGCAAGATTTGAGGGTCACAAAAAGGAACATGTGATAATAGATTTCAGATATAATATAATTTCTTTGTTGGCGGTACATGTTCATTTTAGGAATTATGGTGTGTTCTTAGATGATTTTACCACGTGAAAACTGCTGACCATGTACTGGGATTTCATGAATCATGTTTGACTGAAAACTGTTTTCTCTCATGATTTTCTCAAAGAGCTTATGGAAGGTGCTCCAGAAGCTAAAACGAGAACATATTTTCTGTAAATTCACAGTATCTTCCTCAGCCAGGTGAGAATAAAGTCTGACATTCTCAGTAAAACATGTAATTCCAACAGCAGAAGCTACCGCTTTGATTCCCCTTATTATACTGCATCACAGTCCCAACTAGAGTGCTAAAGTCTTACTTACTTTATGACAAACATGTGTCATTTCTGATGCCACCTTGCTAGAATCAAACGTAAAATATTTAATTTAGAAAGGAACAAAATGAGGGTGATAATTTTGTCAGGGAAATTGTGGTTAGTGGTGTTGAAAACAAATTTGTCGCTCATCTGTTTCATTAAAAGATTCTGACATGCGGACTGAAATCTACTTTTAACACCCACAGCGGACTGCCAGTTAACTCCCTGGTGATCAACAGCAGCACAAACTTCAGTAACTAATGTGGTAATATTCTGATTCATTGCAAAAGTCTGGCACATCTGAACACTATCTTGATGGATTCAAAGTGGAACACTGAAAGCATTTTCAGCTATGTACACTGCAGTAAATGAGGAAATTAGGGAGCTTCATAACACAAAAGTCTCCGAAGATGGCCACCAGAGCAAAAAGAGCCCAGATGTAGCTTAAATATCAGAACATAGCCCAAGTGTAGCCCAAGTCCAGAAGTGTGAAATTGCTTAGTTTTAAAACTTTTTTCTTGCAATTTTATAAAGCCTGGCTTTAACCTGAAGATGTTATAGTGCTTTACATGAGCATCAGTTACTTTACACAGGGACACTTTCATTTTGGTTTTAGGGATGGGGATATTAAGAGATTTCCTCAGAATCAAAGAAGGTGGAGCTGACGCCGAAACTCGAACATGTTCCTGAGTTCCAAAGTCGGCAGCTTTGGCTGTAACACCACATCCTCTCCCATAAGTACAACAAATAATCATGGAATCAACTGGATAAACTGAGCAAGATGGATGCCGCGTAGACAGAAGGCTGCCTTGCCCCGCCCATCCCGGATGCCGACAGAAAGCAGAGCGTAGGAGCACGGAGCGGCTGAGGTGAAGCCGCTCCCCCAGGGCCGAACCCCCCGGCGTTTCTTCTGATTTGCAGTGGGCATACCTCGACAGGAGGGAGCGGCGAAGCCCATTAGCGGCGACCCCGCCAAAATTAGATGCCACGGGGCTCCGAGGACTGGACGGATTCTCGGAGGCCCCTGGAGCGGGACGAAGCAGCTGATGGAAGCGGGTGGGGGGTGCTGCTGCCGAGTCAGGAGGATCAAGTGTGTGTGCCATCTCCCCCGGTAACCGTAGGGATTAGTGGGTCAGCATTACAGATTACGACGGCCTCTGTTGCCCTTCCACGAGGAAAAGAAAAGCAAGTAAGGAGAGGTGGGCACGCCGGACTCGAACGGACCAAAAAAAAGGGACCCTAAAAAGGACACCTGGCCTTCTAGTGAACATTTTTTTTTTTTTATGAAGAATATCCTAAGACGCGTGGCACTCAAACTAAACTGACATTATCTATTTAAAACCATACGATAAAAGTGCTCATTAAGTGCTCACTAAGTGGGTTTTAATTGGGTACAATGGGACATTGTATTTTTTCCCCTCGCTATAACTATCACTACAACTCTATCGACTTGTCATTTTAAGTAGGTGCAGGTGAGTTTTATAACCCAGAGCATATTTTGTTCAAGATTAATGTTTATACCAAACAGCACTTTGACGGCGAGTAGTCTTAATGCTACTTACCACTCAACTGGGTGTAGCTGGTTATCCTTACTCGCCTCATCAGACCGTGAGGTGTGTTTTAAAAAGGGTGATACAGAACGTGATATTGCCAGCAACTGGACTAACCAGGCTGGTGAAACACTTCCTAGCATCTTGAAAACAAACATGGCACCAAAAACTACCTGGAACTCGGGCGACAAAGAGGGAACCAAGACAACGCGTGCAGGGAAGGATAAAGGAGACCCAGCCGGAGCAGTCAGGTGCCCTGTCACAACAACGGTGAAATTAATTGGGAAAAATACTACTGGTGTTGGCAGGGACGCCAAGAATGATGACGTTACTATCCCCCCTTTGGCTACTAGGGGGAAGGATAAAATCCAGCCTACAATTACATCCTTTCTCGCTGTGGGAGCACAAGAAAGTTTTGCTGAACATATAGTGCCATCTCTAGCAAACAGTCAACCTGCAATAGAAGCAATGCCTCCAGGAAACAGCAATGAGAGGGAGATGGGGGCTCTCAATGAAATCAACAAATCTCTCATAAAGGGTTCACAAGGCGACGACGGCTTATCAGGTGTCTTGGCCAGTAGTGTGGCTACAAAAAAGAAGGGGGGCGGACTCCCCGTCAGTAGAAACGGACATCAAGCACAGCGGTCTAAGATCCCAGCTGGGAGAGAGGCAGCTGGTGATATGGATGATACAACTGCTGCATTAAGTACGGAAGTCTTGCAACACGAATCGTCAAAACCAACGGTAGGAGATAAGGAAATTGAAAAGAGCTTAAAACCACCGGACTGGGCCACAGCGGGCGGTAATACATATGATTCTTTTAGAGAGGAATCTGATTTCACCAGCAGTGAGCTTAATCTAAGTGCATCCGGCAGCAGCATATCCTCCGAAACAGGAAACATATCATCAAGCAATGAACCTACAGTGCGACAGCAACGGCAACACCTTAAATGTACAAAAGTACGGTCTGGCCCCAGCGAGGGTACCAAACTCTCTACATTTAGTGGCAGTAAGACACTTAAATGGGATTATTCAGGTATTAGATTAACAGATATATCTACTGCAAACGGTTAACAGATGGCTAACAACAACATGGAAGGGAATATAGGTGATCCTGCAAGCAGCACATGCACTGGTAGTGTTGAGGTGGGGATGCTGCAGTCAATATATAAAATCAAGGAATACCAAACAGAGACTAGGATAGAAAACCACCACGCAAGGGTTGCACAAAACGTCTGCAAGGAGCAGTTCGCAAAGTTGCTAAGTCATGTACTGAAATTGAAGCCAAGCTAAATACAATAGAGGAAAGGAAAGCGGCAGTCGAAGCGGATGTAGAGGCATTAAGAGAACAATGTGTAACACAAGATGGACAACTGACTGATATAATGTGGAAGTTAGAAGACCACGAGAACCGGCAGAGAAGAAATAACTTGCGCTTCTTGGGTATCAATGTAGGGGTGGGAGGGAACGATATTCGGGCTTATATGATTAAGCTCTTACGGGGGGCCTTTCCGGAGCTGGGCAACTGGGACTAGGAAACTGAGGTTCACCGTGTACATAGGTTCCCGGTAACCCGTCGAGAGGGAGGGCATTCAGCAGAACCCAAATACCCTAGAGCCATCTTAGGGGGTGATTCTAACCCCGGCGGTCTTAGACTGCCGGGGCCAGGGTCGGCGGGAGCACCGCCGACAGACCGGCGGTGCCCCGCAGGGCATTCTGACCGCGGCGCTTTGGCCGCGGTCAGTGCACGAAAACCGGCGGTCTTCCGCCGGTTTTCCGCTGCCCCTTGGAATCCTCCAAGGCGGCGCAGCTTGCTGCGCCGCCGAGGGGATTCCGACCCCCCCTACCGCCATCCAGTTCCCGGCGGTCTGCCCGCCGGGAACCGGATGGCGGTAGGGGGGGGTCGCGGGGCCCCTGGGGGCCCCTGCAGTGCCCATGCCACTGGCATGGGCACTGCAGGGGCCCCCGTAAGAGGGCCCCTAAATGTATTTCACTGTCTGCTGCGCAGACAGTGAAATACGCGACGGGTGCAACTGCACCCGTCGCACAGCTTCCACTCCGCCGGCTCGATTCCCAGCCGGCTTCATCGTGGAAGCCTCTTTCCCGCTGGGCTGGCGGGCGGCCTGAAGGCGGCCGCCCGCCAGCCCAGCGGGAATGTCAGAATTACCGCCGCGGTCTTTCGACCGCGGAACGGTAACCTGACGGCGGGACTTTGGCGGGCGGCCTCCGCCGCCCGCCAAGGTCAGGATGAGGGCCTTAGTCTTTTTTGGAAATTACTTATTGCGGCAGGCTATATTTGATAAAGCTCGTCCAAATGCCCCACGTAATGTTGAAGGGATAACTTTTTTTACTCGGACAGATTTTTGTCACACAACTGTGGAGCGAAGATGGCGGCTTCGACAGCTGATTAAGCCATTTCAGGATACTGGAGGCAAGGCTTACCTGTTGGCCCCCGTTTGCTTAAAAACAGTGGTAAATGGGAAAGGAAGAGTGCTCACGTCAGAGGTTCAGGCCAAAGAGTATTTAATAGGGCTTAAGGATGTTAAGAAGTGAGGGGGTAATCTTTTGGTAATACACTCTTGCGGGAGGATATGTGAAATTAGTATGGCAGTTCGGGGGCGGGGGGTGGCACACATTTACACGGCACCAACATTCAGGCCACTGGTGGTCTGATTGCTCAACAGGGTGGGGGGTGGCTGGTTGGGAGAGGGAGGTCCCGACCAGACTATTTTGGGAGGGAGCTGGGTGGGTGGGATTGGTTGAGGGAGGAAGATGAAAGAGGGGCACAGAAGGGTGGATTGAACAAAAAAAAAATGGGACAGGAAGGGATAAAGAGATTTGCAAGATTTACATGATTAGGGGAGTAGAAAGAGAGTGGAAGAATACCCGAGAAATTATTCAAGTAGATAGAGAAGCAATCGGAGGGGAAAAAAAGAAGAGAAAATGACTAGGCTCCGAATAACATCAATTAACATTTGCGGTTTAAACGATCCCCGAAAAAAGGAGAAAAGTTGCAGAAGATTTAAAAATTCTTAGGGCTGATATTTGTTGCCTACCGGAGACTCATGTGGAATACAAGAATAGTGGAACTCTAGGATCACTGGGTATGAGAATGGTATTCTGCTCAGAACAAGATGTTAAAACCAAAGGGGTGGCAATATTGGATCAGAGTAATAGACTGAAATTTGCTAGACAGGGCCGACAGGAATGGCAAGATGGGCGATAGCAGAATGTCATTATGGAAAAGGATGTTTTACTCAATGTTCTATATATGGGGTAGTAACAGATGACCCTGTCGTAATGTATTTTCTGGTAGTAGAGCTAGCAGGATGCTACCCCCGTATATCCTCTGTGGGGCTCCTGGGACGGATTGCAGGATCTATTAGCACCCACAGCTAAGAGATATCAGGTGCGTAAGCCTCAAGTATATAATGCGATGGTTGGGCTCCAGAAGGAGTTAGGATTGGTGGATGCCTGGGTAAAGCTAAGTGAGCCAGATCCCGGATATACTTACTTCTCGGCCCCTCATGTGAAGCTGGCTCGGCTTGATTTTTTTTTTTACATCTCCTGAGCTGCTAGCGCATGCTAGTATGGAATTGTATCCGCGGTTTATGTCAGATCATAACCCATTAGTATTGGACTTGGATTTAGATGGTCTCGAGCACAAGGTCAGGAGGTGGACATTTGAAAGAGGGCTTCTTAGGGACCCTGAATACTGTGTCCATATGAGAAGCTGGATAACCAAATTTTTGGAGATCAATCAGGGGTCGCCCCCCTAGAAATGGTCTAGGAAACCTTAAAAGCAGGAGTGCGGGGGAAAACCTTAAGTTTTAGCCTTAGGAAACAAAAAAGCACTCAAGCTACAATGAAGGACACACATATGAAGCTTAGAGCTGTAGAAAGGCAGCTGATTATAGCCATAGAAAGGGGGGAAGATATAAATAATATTCAGGAGCAGATCGCTATAATAAAAGCAGCAATAACCAAGGCTACGGCAAAAAGAATAGCAGAAAAATATTTGGCGAAACGCTCTGAAGGGTATGAATTTGGAGAGAGGTCTGGGCACTTGTTGGCTGTAAGAGCACACCATAGAATAGCAGCTGGGGTCATCAGAGAGATCAGGGATCAACAAGGACAAATAGTAGTAGACGCGGATGGGATTAGGGAAGTGTTTCAGAGGTACTAGATGGAGCTATATAACACTACACCTTCGTATACAGAGGCAGAGATGCTGGAGTTTCTCAGCTCTATTAGGACTAGTAAACTGTTAGATGAAGATTATTTGTATTGGGAGGGACATATTGACAGTTTGGAATTAGATAGGGCACTGAGCGACCTCGCCACTGGGAAAGCCTCCGGTCCTGATGCGATTCCCCTAGAGTTTTATAAAAGTTTTTAAACACTCCTGTTCCCTCTGATGATGGAACTATTTACTCAGGTGCAAAATGGTAGTAAAACCCCGCCATCTTGGGATATGGCCAATATAGTGGTCTTTTTGAAGAAAGGGAAGGCCCCACAGAACCCAGGCTCATATCGGCCAATCACATTGATAAATAGCAATGTTAAAATCTATTCAAAAACTTGCCGCCCGATTATCACTGGTGATTAAGAAATTGGTAACACCCAGGCAACATGGGTTTGTCCCGGGCAGAGACACTACCGAACACATTTGGAGGGTCATCACGCTCTTCGATGCTACAGAAGTTGCGGAAGAACCTATGGCAGTCGAGTTGTTAGATGCGGAGAAAGCGTTTGATCGGGTAAACTGAAAGTATCTGTGGCAGGTTAGGGAAACTTACGGCTTCGGGAAGAAATTTATCCTAGCAATAAAAGCTATATATAGGTCACCTGGGGTGAGAATACAGCTAATGGGAGGGCAATCTGAATGCATTCAAGTGAGGCGGGGTACTAGACAGGGGTGTCCCTGCTCCCCACTGCTGTTTGCTATCTATATAGATCCCCTGCTCAGACGGCTAGAAGGGAATAATATGATACCGCCAGTGTGTAGGTTTGGTTGGGATACAAAAGTCTTGGCATATGCGGATGATATAGCCATTAAAACTTCTAACCCAGATGTAGCATTGAAAGAAATTGAAGAGGTGATGAGTAAATTTGGGATGTTCTCTGGCTATCTGTTAAATAGAGCAAAAACGCAGCTGCTGATTAATCGACATGTGAGCACCTAGGATAATCGGAGGGTTGACCATGCAGTATATCTGGGCATCGACATCACCCCAAGAGTAGGAGAAATTGTCAATTTGAATTTCGACCCGATATTGGCAAAAGCTAAATATGATATGAATAGATGGAATAATTTACATATGACTATAATGGGAAGGTGTAATATGGTCAAAATGATTCTCCTTCCTAAATTGTCGTATACTTTCTGCGCTATCGCATTGAGTTTCATAAATTCTCGGTTTGAGGAGATAGATCGATTAGTTATGAAAATTATATGGGCATATGGTAAGTACAGAAGGGTGGGTAAATTTATGTCCTTACCTCGGGAAAAGGGGGGGTGGTCCCTCCCAAACATGAAACTATATCAACTCGCAGCAGCTTTTCAGTATATGCGCCCATTATTGGGGGGGAAGATGGATAGGACTGAGGCAGAATATTGTCCAAACATCTATGAGCTGCTGGGAGGATCAATAGCGAACGGATGCTTGTTAACTTTTCATGAACCTGGGTATTACAAGGAGGTACGATATAAGGTAGTGGAGGCAGCCTATAGATGTTGGTGGGGATTATTCTGTCCCAAACGTGATGGATATCCCATCTGTCGTATTACAAGTTCCATTACATTCAATGGAACTTGTAAAACGTCTGGCAGGATTCCTTCACATTTGGGACGGAGTAATCTTCTCCGCCAAGGTTGTAATCAGGCCCATAGTGTCATTATGAGAGGTGCCTGGCTCCTGGCAACACCATGTTGGACGTTGCTGGACTCCAGTGAGGGCTATTTGTTTTACCTACCTGTATTTAGCTGGAACGCTGAGTCACGTTCGGTGCTTAGTCACGCCCTGGCCATGCCCCTTGTTGTCAGTCTTCATAAGGTACCGCAGAGTGCATTTGCACAGTCTTTTTCTGATTAAACTAAACCAACAGTTTTTTCCTTGTAGACACATTGTGTCATTTTGAGAGGTGTCTGGCTCCTGGAAATGCCATGTTGGAAGGGCTATTGCCAGTTTTATTTTTATTGTATGCTTTAATGTTTTCACTTTAACTTTTATTTCTAGTATTCTCCTGTCACAAGGGAGCCTGTGTTAGGAGTTTGGGGGTCGTTGGACTCTATTTAGAAATGACTGTTTTAACCACCGGTTTTTAGCCGATGCGCTGAGTCGCCTTCGGTGCTTAGCCACCCCACTGGCCACCCATTGATGTCTGCGTCTGATTGAACATAACAAACTTTTCTTTCCTTGTAGGTACATTGTGTCATTTTGAGAGAGGTCTGGCTCCTGGCAACATCAAGGGCAATTGCCCTTTTATTTTTAGTGTATTTTTTAACTTTCCCACTTCTCTGTTAACTATCACTTTTAATTCCAGTATTCTCCTAACATAGGGGAGATTGTGCTAGGAGTTGGGAGTCGCTGGACTTCAGGTAGAGATATTTGTTTTACTCGCCTGTTTTTAGCTGAAGCACTGAGGTTCAGTGCTTAGCCACACCCCTTGATGTCGCCTTCATAAGGAACCACGGACGCATGCAGCGGACGTGCCACAACAAGCCCGTCTGCACCTGTCCGTGGCCTTACGGCACCCCGCACCAGAACCCCAGGCCGTTCTACCCCCCAAACATAAGATGTATGAGATCGGTAGCTCAGGTAAGAAAGTTCTATGCAATACATTTGAATTTGTTATCAGTCTAGCGTGTTTACATTGTGATAATTGTCATTTTTCATTTAAAATAATTAATCTCCTCTATATTTCGTCCATCTAACCTACCACAAATAATTTCCCGCCTCTGGAATTAAAAGTTCCTCACAGATGCTTTCTTGTTTTATTTAATGTATGCTCATTATTTATAAATAAATATGAATTTACCTACTTTGTGGATAATCATACACCTAAGGTAGCCTTTATCAATGAAATTTGGGCTGAGTTTACTTCTGGCCCCAATTTAGCAGCTGTTATTCCAGCTGACTACTCTATTTTTAGGTTGGATCACACAACAAAATGTGGTGGAGGCCTAACAGTTAACTCTAGTGACCAGCTAGAAGTCTTTTGAAAGCCTGTGACTCAGTTAGATCGTGCAGCTCTTAAGTTTAAATCCAAGCTATCTAACAGTGGTGTATTTAATGCTTTGTCAATTTATCGGGCTTCAGAGCGAATTTTTTTACACTTGTTAAATTAATTTATAGAATCATGTAAGCAGCTCTCTAATTATTAGAATCTAGGTGACTTTAATTTTCAATTAGAGGATTCAACAAAAAAAGATACAGAGCAGATACTTGACAACATGCTCAGTTTTGATCTTACGCATAAGGTCAATTCTGCGACCCATTACACAGATGATACCCTCAATGGTATTTTTTTTAATAATCCGGCTTTAGGATTTGAAACTGTTTGCCGTTTATTTGGTCAGATCACAAAGAGATAGTCTTCACCTTAACAATCCCTCATAAAAACACTCTGGTTAATAAGTCCATACGGATGATTAACACTCATGCCTGGCATAAAATTGATAAAAACAGGTTGAATGTTATCCTGCTAGACTTGTAGCCTACTCTTGTGAATGATCCAGATTAAGCCACAGCAAATGACAAGGAGTGGATTGATTCACCGGTTACACAGTTAGCCCAATTGATGGCCCTTACAAATCACAGAAATAAACCTTCCGCTCCATGGTTTTCTCCTACACTGAGAGTACAAAAACAGAAGTGTAGAAGACAGTAACAAATATGACATATCATATCACATTAATCTGTCACTAGCAAATGTGATCATAAACCATGTCGTACAGTACGTCATTATGTTCATCTTATGGGTTTTCTCCAGATATAAACAAGTAAAAACAAACTGGTTTTCATCTTAATTGTTTGAAATTCAGTAGATGTTACACTCATTAACTGAGGGTTATTAAGGAATACAGTATCCATATAGAGATACATGCTGCAAGCTGTAGTTGTCTTAACTGATACTTGCATACAAACCACCTTAAAACGTGAAAGATTTAAGGTGCATAACTATCAATAGCTCTATTCATTTTTGCCTGTGCCAATATCCCCTATGTATGTATTCCTTCCCTACTTAAATTCCCTTTCGCACTTTCTACAGTCAATATAAGGGTCTCAAGCTCTGTCCTGGAAACCACTGTCCTCCTTCACACACCAACTGATGCAGCATCTTCCACTCACCAATTCATAGCTATATCTTGTTTCATCAGCATTTGTGCTCAATCCATACATTTTGTGCTCATTTTACTTTTCTTGAATCTGGAGTAGAGGCCAACTAAGATATGCTCAGATATAAACAGAATCAGTTTTTCTACAGCTACTTACAGCAGCAATGGTATTCCCTACCAGTACTTAACCAAATGAGGGCATCCCACATCATATGACAGAAACCAGCTTCTCAGCTACTTCATCGGCTACTAACAACAGGGTAGATTTCCTTAATCCTCTTCTAGTGACATGTGTTTAGTGTAAAATTGGAAATATTTAAACCTTGCATTCCGCTTTACTTTACAGGTAGAAGCCAGTATGAATTTCAAGTTATTTTTCAGCAAATCCGTACCCACACCAGGCCTTCAAGGTGACCCTTAGTCTCCCCTACTAATGCTTGATATAGTTTAGTAATGGCCTTTTTTCTCATTGCCTAAATTAATCTGTGTGCCAAGTACTATGTTAATTAGAGGGTGCCTTGTCTTTGCATGCAAAGTTCAATTAATGCTAATGACAATTTTTTGTACCAGGACATTTGTCCATGAGGTGTATGATGAGAATCCGTCAAGGCGAAAAATATCAAAAGCATCTTACCACTGCGTGCCGCGTAGGAGCTCCCATCATGCTCCGCGGCTGAGTCATTGGACAGCGCCGAGGGAAGATGCGTTCTGAGGAGACGGAAGTGCTGCGGCCCGATTGAGGAATTTGCTTATTTTGCTGAGATTCGGTGGAGATGCGCACTGTGTGCATCCCGGCTGTCCCCTGCAATAAAGGAGTCAACTCTGAGACGGAGGCGGTGGTCCGAGCAAGGCAGAGGTGAGGCAGTGGTAGGGGAGACATGCAGACTGCCTAGGGGCAGAACAACGCCCATCTGTGAAAATACGGTGAACTCGTAGCTCAGTAAGGGGGAAGAAGGGTGAAGCACCGGTGGTGTTAAAGCGAGCTAATCGTTGTGGGTAAAGGAGCTTCTTCCCACAATGACTGAAGACCTCCTCCCTGCCTCAAAAAATAAATAAAAAGGAGTCGTTCTTTGACTGAACTTTAACTAAACCCTTTTGTGGGGTGTCATTGCCACCTGTCATTCACTGTCAATTCTGGAACATAAAGTTGTATCCACATAGTACTGTTTCTAAAGAACTATAAGGGGGTTTAAATAATCAACGTCAGACCTCCTGGCATTATTACCAAAACACTCCCGGGTAGGCACGGAAGCTCCCTGTACAGTCACAGGTGTGGCTTTTGGCCCTCGGGTTATCAGGCAATATGGAAAAGGCACACGGAGCACAGTGCACGGCACAGGGGCCAGCACTCACCAACAATGCGCCAATCCCCTCGGGATCTGAAGAGCAAGGACCACTTTGCATCAAGAACCACCAAACCATCTCGGGATGTCAGGGGTAAGCGCCCAACGCTCTCTGACAAAATGGTGAATATGGATCTAAGTACAAGCGCCCCCCTCCCCCACCGGTGGTTAATGACTTGATCCTTAGCCCTGCTCAGTTCTTGAGGTTGACTTCTTTGATGCCGGATAAGTCAGATCCTCGTTTTAGTCTCACATTGGAGAGGGCTGCAGCTGGGGACAATGGAGAGCAGGACCTTGGTATAGTCAATAAATCAAATCAAGCTTCCAATCAGCTGGAGCCAAGCCATAGCCGAGTAGTCAACAGCAGTGATACCCAGGAGGCTGGCTTGGGGCATAGGTAGCTATATCTGTTGTTTAGCGGTGGGGTCGGCAGGGGGTTCAAAGAAGCTCCCACGGGGCTGCTAAATGGTTGCAACCCCGCCCCTTCGGAAGACAATCTTCCCCCAGTCGCTCAGTATCACTCAAAGTCTTGCATCCTTGGGGAAGAGACAGCAATTAGATGGCCCCACAAATGTTTAGGCGAGTGGGCCTCACCAGCTGGAGCAGGAGCGAGAGAGATTGCAGAAAGAACCCCAGGTCCAGGATCTAAGAGCCAAAGGAGGCACTAGCATCCCTACAGAAACTCTGCTCCTCCAAATTTTAAGTGAATTGAAAACACTGAAGATCTCACAAGAAGAGGCAAATAAGAGAATGGAAACACAGTTAAATTCTATATGCAGCAATATGCAGCAACTTAATTCTCGCATCAAGGAGGTAGAGCAGCGAGTCTCAAATCTGGGAGACGCTCGGTCACACTTGGAGCCATCAGTTGCGAAATGTCAAGCTGATCTTTTGGATTTGCAGATGCGGATAGATGATGCGGAGAATCGCTCACGCATATTCAATCTAAGATTTACAGGGGTGCCAGAAGGGTGCAAAAATAGACAGATTGTCTCAGACTTGATTACAGATCTTATTACTTGATATGTTCTTCCAGAACCAATGGATAGAGACCTGGATCTCTCCATTATGCGGGCTCATCGAGTGCCTGCAGTACAGCTTCCTAATGCAAAATATTCTCTAACTATAAACTTTGGTGACTTCCATATTAACAAACGTATCATGCATCATGCTACCAAAAGTAAAGTACATCAGATCCCCGGTGACTTTACTTTAAAAAAAATTCAGATGTCTGCTGCCGCCGCTTGTAGGGGGAGGGAGCTCAAGGGGTTGATACCTGCATTTCAAAAAGCAGGTGCCCCAGCAGGGCTTGTGCAACAATTAAAACTTAAAGTTCTTTTCACAGGTCACTCGAACATAGTCCATAGTTTTGACACATCCAAGACTCTTCTGCACTCAATTCAAAATACAGATGGGATGGGATGAAAAAGGGACATTGTAATCAGGGTGGAGGGATGTTTGAATTGTTCACATAAACCTTAGCACACTACATTGGCACTTTCTTTTTATTCCCTCTGCTGCTTCCAGTGATTAAGGTGCCATGTCAAGGCACCTGACTGGAGGAGGGGTGGGAGGGGGCTGGTTGGTGGTCCCAGGTGGGAGGGGGCTGGTTGGTGGTCCCAGATCACCCAGATGGGGGGACCCCAGGTGTTGGCCACTAAGCAGGGGGTGGTAATGGGGAGGGGGGCAGTGGGGGAATTAAGGGGAACAAGATCTTATCTCAACCAGAATCAGGTGCAGCAAGGTATATAATTCCGATGATAGAACATAGTGTAGGGCAGGACTGAAGTTTTTAGCAGGTCTAGTCTGTTTATATCTCAGACAGTTTATTAAAATAACTCAATGGTAGGGCTAAACCCTTTATTAAGATCTGTTTCTTGGAATTTCAATGGGCTGAATAATAAGAGGAAGAAGGGCGCAATTGAAGGATGGGTTAAAACATTAAACCCTTCTTGAATTTTATTACAAGAAACCCATATTCCAGCAAAACAAATCAGGGGCTTCATTATGTTTAAAAAATGGGTAGACTATAAGGGGGATGCTGCAGCACATAGAGGTACTGCTGTTTTCCTAGCCAAAAATCTGGGGGCTCGGGTCCTCAATTTTCTCAGTGCTAAAAACGGATGGTGGTGTTGGGTGCACTGTCAAGTTTCAACAGAAAGATTCACCTTTCTGAGCTTCTATGCCCCTTTGACAGATAATCCCAGTCCGTATGAGGAGCTCTTTCAATCTCTTTTACAACTCTTAGGTAAAACCATTATCGGCGGGGACTTTACTTTTCTTCAAGACCCATATATTGACTCCTCTGTAAAGGGTAAAAAACAATATAAGCTTAAAGTGGCTAAGGTTTTAAAGGACTACGTAAGAGTATTGATGTTATGTGACCCTTGGAGATCAAATGCGCCAAATAAAAGAGAATACACATGTGTCTCCGGCTGATTTAAAAGCACTTCCCGCATCGATTTTATTTTGGTATCCAAAACAATGCACTTTAAGAATCAGTCAGTATTACACTTAGGTCTCTCAGACCATGCCACTCTTATTTTGGAAGTGCTATTTACACCTGAACAAGTTTCGCTTCAGCTCAAAAGGTGGGTTTTTAACCAGCAGCTCCTCCAAATAAAGGGTTGGTGCAGGCTTGTAGAGTCAAAGTCAGGGACTCCGCGATACCATCTACGGTCTGGGGCACATTTAAGGCCTTTATCAGAGGCATCGTAATTGCAAAGGGGGGGGCAGATAGACACTATGAGAAACAACAAAGTCGGACATTTGAAGAAGTAGTTCAGAGGAGGTTAGATAACTATCTATGGTCTCCTACGGAAAGTAATAAAAAATCATTTGAGCTGGCCAAGCAGGCACTGTCGGATTGGTGTGTGGAGAAGGCCACTAAAGGACACCAGGCTCACAGCAGAAAGTGTACGTGGAAAGTAATTTCACGGGTAGATTCTTAGCCTGACAAACACGGGACCAAGTGGCTAGCAATACAATACATGCCTTGAGATGCCCAATTACGAGGCAAAGATATACTGAGTCTAGAACAGTTGGAGAACTTATGTTAGAACACTACATGCAGATTTATAGTCAAACCCAGTATATTGATCCCAAGACTATTAGGGATTTTCTTTCCCACTCTGTCAAGGGAAGATGGGGGTGCTCTCTCACAGCCATTCACCAAGTTGGAACTAATGGAGGGGGTCAAAAATCTCTTGAATGAGAAAGCCTGCGGCCTAGATGGTCTTCCGGCTGAATTTAGCAAAATCCTCATTGATGTATTGGTAGACGATTTTCTGTTTCTAGTCAATAATATGTTAAAGGGCGGGATGATCCCAAACTCTTGTCATATGGGGAATGTTGTTACTTTTCCCCAAAACAATAAGGATAAAGAAGACCCAAATGCATATCGCCCAATTACACTTTTAAATACGGATTATAAAATCATTATGAAACTCCTGGACAATCGATTCAATGCAGTTGTCACCACCTTGGTGCATCCCGACCAAAATGGGTTTATTGCCGGGCGACAATTTTCAACTAACACACATTTTCTGGCTGAGGTGCTGGACTATTTTGCCTCCAATAAAATCCCCGCCATTATCCTTTTATTGGATGTGGAAAAAGCCTTTGATTTGTGGTATGGGATACACTGTTTGAAATATTATCTAGATTTGGGGATCAGGCGCTGCTTGCATCGTGGAGGTCATGTCCCCTATCTATTCTTGGTAGAGTTGCGCTGATTAAAATGTCAATTTTGCTACTGTATAACTTTGTGTTCTCAGCCACTCCTTGTGTGCTAATGTCCGCATTCTTTAAAAAACTAGACTCAATGTTTGGCTCATTTATTTGACACAATAAAAAAGACATGTATTGCATTAAGCACATTGTTTGTAGATAGAGAAAAGGGTGGGCTGGCACTACCGAACTTGAAAGATAATTATTTTGCATTCTTTGCACAATATATGACTAATTTAAAAACCACACTGTCTGCAGACAGCCTTTTTACTTAAGACTTGCGGGGACTAATTTACAGGGAGCATGATATAAGAGATCTTGCATTATTGGTGAAATCTCCCAAAAAAGTTTGACATAAGTTTCCTAAGTCGTACTTTAGAGAGAGGTCAGATTTCTATTGAAAATATACAATTCCATGTTTGAACTTTTTTACCCTTCTCTTGCGGTTAACTCGGAGACAGTTAGGACATGGGAACACGCTGGTTTTAGGAAAATTTGAGATTTTTTTGCTAGTGCCAGATGGGAAACGCTCTCGAACATTGGGGTTGCGGTGTGAAATGATTTTCTGCTGCTGGGATCATACAGTAATATGCTTTATAGTTTTACTGACTTGGACACTGATCTAATTAGCGATACGCAGAAAATAGTGAAAGAGTTGTTAGACCCCTTGGGGAAAAGTCAAGTGGGCGAATGGAGAGGGTTACTCATGGAAGAGAAAAAAACTCGACCTCTGGGCAAAAGCTGCGAGAAAATGGGAGCGGAGCGAGGGTCTGAAACTGACTATGGATAGCTGGGAGAAAGTTAATTGATTAAATTTCACGGCCCGTAGAAGTGCAATTCGGCATCAAATGAAATTTTTCAATAAATGGTTCCTTTATCGTACCCCGCAAGCTTTGTCCCGGATTAACCCTAGCTGCACTGACCTTTGCATTCGCTGCCAAGCGAAGGGCACAGCAAATTGAAGAATGTGATCGGCATGTGTTGGCTCATTCAAGAATACTGGGACAGGGTGTTTAAGCTTTTAACAACAACCTTGCAAATGCACATAACCCCCAGTATCTGGTTGTTGGTCTTGGGTTATGATCTGGGTGCAAGCTTTCACCTAGGTGGGTAAAATTAGTTTTTGTTGCCACCGCAGTCGCTAGGTCTCTTTTATTGAAAAATTGGCGCTCGTGATGATCCCAACTGCTGCAGAATGGTTGAATAAAATGGCTCTTGTAAGAAATCAGGAATGGAAATACGCAATGAGAATGGGCAGGCTTAAGAAGTTCTCCCAAACCTGGGGCAGATTTTTTTAGATGACCGATAGTAACTATACCTAGGTTTGTGTAAAGAATCTTTGGTGGTACTTAAGTTGAATGCACTAAGTGGTTGTGATGACTCTGGAAATGTTTTATAACTATTTTGCTTCACCTATAAGGGACAACCTATGTATTTGAAATTGGCTATGTAATTATGCTGGATCTCGGTGTAATAATTTTTTTTTAAAGTTCCCAGTCCACCATAGACTAAGACAATCAAAGGTGAAATGTAGGGAAAACTAAATTACTTCAGCACTGTTTATGTATGCTCTAACAACAACTTAGCCATAGTCACATTGTTGTGGTGGGTCGGTTGACGGTGAACCCAGAGGTGTGTTTGGAGATCCCTGACCACCAATATAATTTTGCACAATCTGTATCTGATTTATACCTTACTGTGGAGATCATCCTCAGCCAATATTGTCTGATTAATCTGCACACTGTTGACTCCCTTAATAATTGTTTATAGTACTGTTGCCTTCTGACTGTTATGTACAGTTTTGCATTGCTTGTTGAAAGTAAAGTATGTTTTCCTATTAGTAAGTCTGCTAGCTGGCCAATAAAAAGAAATAAAAAAAGAACCATCTTACCGACATTTAAGTCGCCCATAATTTGGAGTCCGATCCCTTTCCACATCAACAGAATATGTCTCTCAATCATTGTTAACTATACAGTATGCCTAAAATCAAAGGAACCGGTGCATAGGTCAGTATGGCACTCGTTTTCTTAAAACACCTGTTCAAGCAGTACCTTTCGGTTATGATTAACAGTTTCAGCTCTGGGGATTGACATGCCCTGTTGATGAGTAGGGAAACCAATCCTTTCCTTTTTATATCTGATAGGAAATATCCGATTTACGACATTGCCGGGGTGATTCTTGCAAGCCACTTGTCATTCCACAGTATGTGCTGCAAAATAATAGTGCTCTTTATCGTGGTGGCCCTTACCAGAAGAGAGGCCTAGCTTACTAAACACCACTATTCATCTGCCAGAGCCCCACATTAACAAAACCAGTATGCTATCCAAGTCTTGGAAGTGTTCACCTGGTAGACATCTCTGGAAATTTCCAAAAAGATGCAAGAACTGGGCTGGGGTAAAACAATTATTATAATAGGATAATCATCCCAATTATCAACAGTGGAAGTGGTCCTCAGAAGGCCTCTGCTCCATTTAAAGTTGTCAGAGCTGTGTCTATATTGCCATCTACCACATCGGAGACTGAACAATACATTTGTATTTGTGAGGAAATGCGGTTTACTATATGGTGTGGTTCTGCAACCTCACTGTGTAATAAACTCACTTACCTGTCTTGGGTCCAGTCAGGCTCATTTGCAAAACATTTATATCAACACTAGGTAGCTGTGATTTCAAGTAGTCAGGCTTCATCAAAGGAACAAATATATGCCATTCAGAAGTACCAAAACAAATAAATAAGAAAGAGAAATGAGGCAAAAGAAATTGGACACCAGTTTATAAAAATACATCTTATTTTATGCATTTCAGACACCAAAATAAACAAAATTCACTAGAGGGTGCTTGAGATACAAATTATTAAGCAAATCGTAGATCGCTGCTTTTTCACTCAAATCGCAAAAAACATTGGTCACTACTACAGCTTGCAGTTACTTTGAAAATTTTGGAAAATGTTTGTAAAGTTGAGTTTGGTTATTCCGGCACGCATTGGGTGATAAATTCCAGCAAGAAGCAATTCAAGGGGGCCAGTAAGACTTAGCAGGACAGTTACCTTGCAGTCAAGCAGTCTCCAGTCCAGTTCAAGGCTCTATGGGCAAACCACTATAGACATCAATGGAGTGGGCCTGATGCAAGGGATACAGGATGCTGAGGTTGCTGTGGATGCTGATCTGGCCGACCGAGGTCTTAGCAGGGCCACCCGTTCATCCACGCCCATGGTGAAGCTACTTTGGCCACCAAGGTTTGTTTCCCTAGATGTCCGTAGAAGTACAGGTGAAGTCCAGCCCAAAACCAGTTGCCACTGGCCTCCAGTTACAGAGAAACCAACGATTCCCTTTATCTGTGACTTGTGTCCATCTTGAGTGACCAAACTGCTCTTTGACAATTCTCCTGTGTCCAGCAGTCTCATGTGCAACTTTTCATTGTCGGGGTTTAGATTCCTGGGCTTTTTTTCAGCAGGTAGCAATGAACAAGCAGTTGCAGCTACCAACTTTGCCAAGGCAACTTCTTTAGCTTTTGTGGCTGGAACAGCAGGTCAGTCATCTGACTCTTGGAAGCTGTTGCTTCTTTCTGGGGCTCAGGTATGACTATTCCTCGAGTGGAGCACCACATACCTCTCTCTGTAAGCCTTGTAGCAGCAGGTGCAGTCCATTTTCAGGTGCAGGCTCTCTTTGCAAGGTCCAGGGAACAGCAGGCCATTCCTTTTTCAGTCCTCTCTTCATTGCAGATGTGATCTGAGGTCAGGGTGCTAGCAGTGCAATTTTTATGCTCACAACTTGCCTTCATGGAGAATGCGGTTGCCACTAGTCAAGGGGCTACCAGAGCTCCTCCCACCTTATGACGACTTCGATCAGTGTGTGGCATCTAGCTTTCCCAGACAGCATTATTGTTCCCACTCCCACGATGGCAAAAACCCACTCTTGGTGTGTAGAGCTTTGTAGTCCACCCTAGAGGTATGACTACCTGAGGGTAACACGACCACAGGAAAACTGGTTCGGCAACTGTTTCCCCTCTCTGTTCCTAGATGCCAACCTGTCTACATGCATAAAAGAGAAGCCCCTGTTATGTGTCCACCATTTGCCCTTCAATGGTGGCTTCCATTTGGAAGGTCACCTTTTGAGCCTACACCCTCTGTGGCTTCTGGCCAGGGAGAGATGGTTCCTCTTCCAATGACAAGCTTTATTGTGACCTTCCCTGGTAGTCATTCACACTTCTCTACAGAAGGGAAGGAAGGCCTCTAGACAGCTTTGATACGTTCTGCAGTAAGAAGGGTTTGAACATCAATGTCTTTAAAACAAAATATATGCTTTTCAACCCCTGCTGCTCCACCAGACACAGTCCACTGCTTAAAGGCTCCCTGTAGGAGCGTGTGCATACTTTTGAGTATTTGGGATTGACTCGCACTGAACAGTTGGACTAGGGTTGTCATATTAATAGGTGCAGATTAAAACTTGAGCAACATGCACAGGGTTTTTAAAACATGCAGAGTATAGGTTGCTGCCCCCTATAGGTGGAGGTTTTGGGTCATAAGAATGCAGCAGGCCTTACTTTAGTGGTAAACCATTTTCTGCACCAGCTGACAGGTCTCCCTTTTAGCACCCCCTTGCTCCCACTTAAGCTTGATATGGGAACCCGGCAGATCTCAGAAGGGATAGGGTTGAGACCAATCCTTTACTGGAGGAGTCTCTGGGCTACCCCCAAGCTTATAGCTGATCACCAGGGGATGGAAAAATTGTTGGGCTTACTAGGCTCTGGTAATATCCTTTGGTTAAGATACATCAGAGGCACACTGAGAAAGTTCTACTATGGGGCCTTGTGGGATGATCTGAGGACAGCTTGGTCCATTAGTAAGAACACTGTCAAAGCCAATTATGGCCAGCATGTGATGGCCCTAATGCAGTCATAACCCTCCTTCGGTCCCCAGTCTGATGCGTTCCTCTTGGTGAAGGGTGAGTTTAAGGCGGAGTGATTCCTTGATGAGATTGAACCTGCAGTAGCTAGGAAACTCTACCTCCAGTTTTGTTATGGCACCCTCCCCTCTGCTCTCCTTTACCTCAGCATGGGGACAGACTAGGGGCATGTTGTCGAAGTCCAATGTGAGTTCCAAAGCCAGAGGGTGTTCCTGTTCATTCTGTCTCCCTTTATGCACTTGCACTTTGAGACATGTGGTCCAAGACTATCTACACATTATTAAAGCATATGGTGTTTCTAGAGACCCCTGTTTCCCTCATGCACTAGCACTTTGAGAATTTGTGGACAAAGAGTGCATTTCTTTATTTGTTCTGACCCATTTTCCCGAGTTCATGGAATGTCTTGGGTGTAATTGATTTTATCAAATTTTTAATTTGGGTTGTTTGATTTAAATAAGGTTTTATTGATGTATATGGTTTGATGTTTGATTTTAATGCTTAACACTTTTATACCTTGTTTTGTACTTTTATGGCGTGTAGCCGAAATAAAGATTTGAAATGGTATCATTATATCGCAGAGATACCCTCAACATTGTTATACGAAGTTGACCTCCTGTTTTACACATGCAATGCTTATGTAAGTCAATTTGAAATAATCATGTGTGTACACAATACGATCAAACCAGACTGAAAATTCACCTCCCATTCAGGCGATTTACTTTCTTGAGAACGTCACGTGTCCCAGTGCTTAGGAATACTGTAAGGAAATGCCTTTTTTTGCATGATTGCCTCTAAAGTTTTGGACTGGTGCTACTGGTTTTGAGACTCTCAGATTACACTGAGGCCTTAATACCTCAGTGCCAGTGCTCTGACACTCAAACATATATGTCTAATTTGCTTATACCTAATTGGTATAAGTTAATTTACTTATAAGTCCCTAGTATATGGTACCAGGGGTAGCCAAGAACTGTAGGTTAAAGTGTCCCTCATGGCCTGCAGCACTTATTGTGCCACCATGAGTGTGATAAAGTAATATGTGTCTACTAGCCTGCCACTGCAGACTGGTAGACCAGTTTTAAACTGCTAACTCGACTTTGCCATTTTAACTAATGATGAAGTCCAGACCTCCCTTTTTAACAAATATAAGATACCTTTGAGGTAGGCCTGTCGAGCCCTAAGGCAGGGTGCTGTATATTAAAAATAGGACACGCTTTTTATAAATCCTAACAGTAAAAACCCCAAATTGTTGTTTTTACTGTGGAAGGGCTAGAAGCCCTCTTGCCAAGTACAGAGTTACATATTGGCAACTCGGCTGTGATAACTTCTGAGTGGAACTACTAAAGTTGCTAATTCAAAGTATCAAAAGAATCATTGCATTAAACCTTAAGTTGGAAAATGGGTCACTAGTTGAGGTGGGTGAAACCCTCCTCAAGCATCAATCACGATTACTGTCAGGACGAACACATAAGCAAACCCCAAACTAACATGTGCCTAACCCTATGGTAGCTTGGAACAAAGCAATCAGGCTTAACCTAGAAGCAATGAGTAATGTATTTACATTGCACATCAAACAGTAATAAAGTGAAAACCCAAAACAAGAACAATCCCACACCTAATTAGAGGAATAGAATAAAATGTAATCAATTCTTCGAGACCAGAGGAACAGAAATCCAATCACTAGAACCAGTGTCTGCAATTTTAAATTTAAGGAAAAATAGTGCCTAGAAGCACAAAGCGCCAACTGTGGTTATCTAGTCGGGCCAGGACAAAGTCACAAGTTTAGGTAGACCGCAATGGAGCACCGGCTGGATAAATGCACAAAGTTAGGCCTGCTGAACAAGAGCACCTAACATCCTAGTTGCAAGATCCCTTGTAGAGAATGTGTCGCACAGTGGCAGTTCTGAAGAGCTGTGAGGTTTCAATGCACAGTCCTGAATCGTCATTCAGGATGCCATCAAAGTGGGGCTTGCGATGCAGAGACTTGCACTGAAGATGATGAGCACTGTGGCTTAGAAGAAGCTGCTGGGTTACAGTGTGCAGTCCTGCATCGTTGTTGAGGAGGCTGTTGAGGAGAGATTTCTGATGCAGAGGCTTGTGTTGAGGATGCATTGCGCCACAGCTGTTTCGAAGAGCCTGTAGGCTGTGATGTGAGATCCTGTGTCAGGGATGCATTGTGCAGCGGCAGTTCCGAACCAAAGCTGTGAAGAGATGTACTACACTGCACCGGTTCTACCCACAGGACTACAGCTTGGCTAGCAGAGCACCTTCAGGCCCAGAACTGGTGTGACACCACTTTGGGGCAGGACAAATAGCAGGCAGTGACTAGGTGCTGGGTTCAAGGTGGTTGGAGTTTTTCTGTCCCTGAGGCTCTGATTAGAAGACATCCAATGAGGCCTTGAAGGAACTCTGGTGCTCCTGGGTTCATGATGCAGGTCCAGTCCTTTCATTCATGCAGCAGGGTACCAGAGTAGCAGCCCGTCATTTAGAGCAGCACAGCAGTCCTTCTGAATGTTCCACAGGTACAAAGGTGTACTGACAAGTTGGGTCTGAGGTTCCATTATTTCTGCTTGGTGCCCTCTTTGAAGTAGGAGAAGGTTCTGGAGGCTTCCAGAGATGTTTGGAATTTCCTGCTTCCCCGCCCGGGCCCCACTAGCTTATCTGTGGTCACAATAGACTAGTGAGTGTGCTCAGACAGAGCCTTTGTGATTTGCAATTGTGGTAGGTGACAGCTCCTTTTCCTTATCAAGTCAGAGATGGCCCATCCTGCCAACACCTATGCTCCTTTGTCCCACTGTTTGAGAGCAATATACAAAGACCAACTGCCAGCTGCATCTAGTCATTTGACCCAGGAAACAGGCTGCATGCACCAAATGGTTAGAATACAAAAATGCCAACTTCTAAAAGTGGCATTTTCAGAATTGTGACTTAAAATCCTACATTGCCATTAAGGATGGTTTTAAATTAGAATTCTTTACACACCAAACTGGACCTTCCTAGCTGCGTCCAATTGAACGATATCACGTATTAAATGTAATAAATTAACCCAATGTTATCCTATGGGAGAGGTAGACCTCACAGTAGTGAAAAACGAATTTAAGAGGTTTTCACTAACAGGACATGTTAAAAGTGCATGTCCAACTTTTTAAATACACTGAAGCCTGTCCAGCGCGCTGCTTAGAGCCTACCCTAGGGGTGACTTTTATGTATTAAAAAGGAAGGTTTAGGCCTGGCAAAATGTTTATTTTGCCAGATCAGATTGGCAGTTTACACTGCACATACAGGATGCAATGGCAGGCCTGAGACATATTGGGAGGGCTACTTAAGTTGGAGGCACAATCAGTGATGGAGACCCACTAGTAACATTCAATTTACAGGTCCTGGGTAATGCAGTACCACTTTACTAGGAACATACGAGTATATTAAATATGCCAATTGGGTGTAAGAAACTTTTGTGATGTTTAAAGTTGGGAGCACATGTATTTTAGCACTGGTTAGCAGTGGTAAAGTGCACATGAGTCCTAAGGTTAACAAAAACAAGATCAGCAAGAATGGGGGAAGTAGACAAAAGGTTTAAGGGAAGACTACCCCAAGGCTGCCTGGTTTGACACCAGACCTGATGCCCGAGTTGAATTGAAGGTAACATTTGAGTAAAAGGCAACTTTAGAATGTTGCTTACGTTTTCCAACATCCATTTGCAGATGTTGGCAACAAGACGGCCCTAAGGGTGATTTAGATATTAATAAAGTATTGTCTGCAAACGTCAGGGCAGGAACCCTGATGCCTGCAAGACTTGGGGATCTCCCTCACACCCATTAAAATGGTCAATCAGATTATTAACATAAATTGTAAAAAGGGTAGGGGCTAAGACACAGCCCTGTCTAACCCCTCTTGTGATGGAAAAACTGTCCATGAACTCGCCTAGTTGACCACGCCTCACCTGGGCATAATTGTGCTCATGAAGCCTTATGATGTTGGCCAATAAATATTTAAGGACATCTATATCATTATCACCTGCCAACGTGTGAGCTTCAGGACCAGGTTGAGTGCAGAGCATGGATCTACGAACAGTACATACAACCTCCCTTCTCCCAAAAGCCACTGTTTTCCTAAAAAGCATTGGGAGACCTGATCCAGCATGCTGGTGCTATTTCTGAAGCCAGCCTGTTGGGGGAAGGGTGAGCACTTCCTCCGAAGCTAGACATTCTTGTAACCTTCCTAAGAGGATCCTGCTGAAAAAATTCTAAAAGCAGTCTATGAG
Source organism: Pleurodeles waltl (assembly GCF_031143425.1). NCBI lineage: Eukaryota > Metazoa > Chordata > Amphibia > Caudata > Salamandridae > Pleurodeles > Pleurodeles waltl. Next base: position 164,532,811 of record NC_090443.1, on the reverse strand, counting down.
GCTTATTGGTCTGTAACTAGACAGAACTGATGGACAGCCTTTTTTGTATAAGGGCACAATTGCAGCCCCCTGCCAGGTAGATGGAATGGGAGCCCCCCTTTCAATATAGCATTAGAAAGGACTGTAAAATAAGGACCCCAGACATCCATCTCGCCACAATAGATCTCACCTATGATTTTATCATGGCCTGGAGCCTTGTTGGGAATTATCTTAAAGATTACAGATTTGAATTCTTGTAGTGTAATGCTGGGAGGCTTCTCTCTATTGTACATGTATCTCAGGTTCACCAAGGTATCACAACTTCTACCAAAGAGTGGCTAGCCTCTCCAATTACGGAGTATAGGCTTGAAAAGTGTGTGACCCATTCAGCAGCAGGGACGTTGGTCTCCACGATATGGAATCCCTCAACAGTACCTGTAGACACCAAGGGCCATATTTATACTTTTTGACGCAAAACTGCGCTAACGCAGTTTTGCGTCAAAAAAATTAGCGCCGGCTAACGCCATTCTGAAGCACCATGCGGGCGCCGTATTTATTCAATGACGTTAGCCGGCGTTAGCCGCCGGCGTTGCCTGGTGTGCGTGAAAAAAAATGACGTACACCAGGCAGCGCCGGCGTAGGGGAATATGGAGCTTGGGCGCCAAAAAATGGGGCAAGTCAGGCTGAGGCAAAATTTTCGCCTCAACCCGATTTGCGCCATTTTTTTTTACTCCCAACCCCCATTGACATGACTCCTGTCTTAGCAAAGACAGGAGTCATGCCCCCTTGCCCAATGGCCATGCCCAGGGGACTTCAGTCCCCTGGGCATGGTCATTGGGCATAGTGGCATGTCGGGGGGCACAAATCAGGCCCCCCTATGCCACAAAAAAATAAAAATAAAATACTTACCTGAACTTACCTTAATGTCCCTGGGATGGGTCCCTCCATCCTTGGGTGTCCTCCTGGGGTGGGCAGGGGGTGTCCCTGGGGGCATGGGAGGGCACCTCTGGGCTCCTTCCGAGCCCACAGGTCCCTTAACGCCTGCCTTGTCCAGGCGCTAAAAAACGGCGCAAAAGCGGCTGGACGTCATTTTTTTTGACCCGCCCACTCCCGGGCGTGAATTTTGCCCAGGAGTGTAAATACGGCGCACATGCCTCGGAGTCAATTTTTTAGACGGGAACGCCTACCTTGCATATCATTAATGCAAAGTAGGTGTCCACGCTAAAAAATGACGCAAACTCCATGGACTTTGGCGCTAGACGCGTCTAACGCCAAAGTATAAATATGGAGTTCGTTTTGCGTCGGATATGCGTCAAAAAAAACGACGCAATTCCGGCGCAAACAGAGTATAAATATGCCCCCAAGTTCTAAAAGGACTGCAGGTACCCTTTTCACACAGCATCTAAAAGTCCTTCGCACTTTGTGGCCTCCCATTCCCTTTTGGCATGGTATATGGCCCTTTCATATGCAATCTTCCTAGTTTTGGTCTCATTCCTATATAGTGATACTAATATTACTACTCATCTCATTTATCATATTTGTTAATGTTGTCATTGTTAATGCAAAAATCAGTGTGGACATGAGACATGCTTGGCACATCCCTCTTTTCACTGGATACCTATATAACTGAATTTCACTCTTGCTGTTGGTTCTGTGTACACAAGGTCTAGTCACTTTAGCATGACTTCCCCCACTTGTAATCTTCATAAACCTTTAAACTAATAATTTCATTTGACCAAGAGAAAAGCTTTTTCAAAGTCTATTGACAGTATGCTAACCATTTTGTGACATTAAGGATCTGGTCCATCAGTTCTTACCTGTAGCCAGTTTACTGATCCCTCTCCCAATTTCTTGGATCATTATTGGATCCTCCGGTATCTCAATATGTTCAGAGGTTAAGGAGGTTAGTTTTGTCCATCTAAAAATTTGATGATGGTGGGATCATCAACCCTGCTGTGAACCTTGGTTGCTGTTTTCACAAAAAATAGTAACCAGGGCTTCCTTTTTCTCGGCCATTAATACCCAGGCAAGAGCCCTAGTAGGCATATAACCCTTTTCATGTCTCTTGGCCATAAATGTCTTATAGTTCAAGCACAGACACTCTCGTCAATTGGGAAGGTGTTTTCCTTTTGGCTCTCACGTTGTCTTTTAGTGTGCAACCTGAGGTTGAGATGGTTGAGACCAGTTCCAGAGCCCTGATTTCCACTTCTGCGACTAATTCTCTTTCAGGTTTTCTCCTATCCTTACAAGAAGTCTTAATAAAGGTGCTGAGATTGCCACTTTAAAAGCCTCCCATTCCATTATAAGGTTTGATACTGATGCCATATTCTTAATGAAATAATGTTGGACCTCTTAAATTACAATGGCACAAAAAAAAAGGTTTGTCTTATGTTGTTGACTGCAACCCCCCTGAGAGATTATTTTCTTATGAGGGTCACATTTAGTCTCCATAGTCAGTAGGTTCTAATCCGATATAGTCCTGCAAAGATATTTGCATACAATCATAGTGTGGTGCATTGCCCTTCTGAAGTATATTTGACCTTACCTGACATGGAGGTTATGGACATAGAAATGATATGAATATTTGTGCCCATTTGAGTGATACAACTGTCAAGAGTCCGATAAGTCCCAGTTACCAGTCATCTCTCAGGGGCTTGCGCTGTATGCAGCACTGGTGAGGTGGGCAAGGAGAGATGTGGCAAACCCTTATGCAAATCATTAACACCATTAAAGCTACCTCACAACAGTTTCATGAGATGCACATAAGGCACTAGGACCTATGACAAAGAGTCAAAGAAGCATTGATGGTCAACATTGCATCATATATATTAGCCGAAAGAAAGTCCATGCAATCCAACCTTCTGCCAAATATTGTTCATCCATATCAGTATAACTATGAGTGTGTACAAAAGGAATCAAGGTCTAAACCCAGATCAGTGCCCCTGTGGAATACTGGAAGCAAGTAGTGCTAAAACTCTGTCCACTACATCTGTATCTCAGTCTAGCACATTCAGTGATATGCTTTTCCTGTAGAAATATAATTTCTGCTACACTATGCTTGATGTATATGCATATTTTGTATCTCCTAGGTGCTCTATTTAGGCCACAAATGTTCCATGCCATAAAGCTTTATTTATGCATAAAAACTATAATTGCATGTCCTCTTATCAACTCCATCTCTGCCTCTCTATTCCCATATTTTGTATGGGCTGCATTACTCTGCCATTGCAAATTACCCAACTTACCAAGCAGAGAGGATAACAGTGATAATGTTTAACACCGATTTCCTTAGGCCCTATCAGAACAGTCCCAAATATCGTTCACATGTCCACTGTTTTCCACCCAATAACAAAGAGAACTGATATCCAAAATGCATCATGCCCCCTTTTTCTGAAGGCAAGGTTAAGTGGGTAGTCATTGTGAAGCAAAAGCCAGGCAGACTTCAACTCACATGGCATCACTCTGACAACTCACATACCCCAGGCTACACTTAACACTGTACCACCAACAAAGCAATTGTCATAGTTATCTCTTTACACCCCCCCATATGAAACACTTAAATGTGTACTCTCTGCTCATGAAGTAAAATTCACAGGAGAAAATCTCGTAATTTCATATTTTAATAAAAGCTTGGCCATCCTAGCCAGCCTCCTTCAACCAAACTGGCTTTACTTAGTTCTGTCCTACATGGTGCTGCACGACTCCTGGCGCATGCCCCAAATCTTGTTTTCCATGAATGACTTCCTTTGATGCTAGATGCACTATGGGGCCTGCTTCTCTCTCTCATAAAATGATTTAAGAAACCTAATCTAAAGGCAGTCCATGTCTAAAGGTTTGCACAATCTTTGTTCCAAACATGAATAATCTCTCTGGGCCCCACATTCCAAGCTGTGCACATTACAAATATTTTCTGGTACAAATCCAGAACATCTCTGTTCCTCAAGATGAGCCCAATGGAGCGGGATTTACAATCTCTCATCTGACGGATCTTTTTTAAGTTGACAGAGCTACTGAGGAAATCAACAATATTAAACAATTTTGATTTCTGTGAAGACCCCTTGGCCACACAATAAGGACCAAGAATTGATCATTGAAGTGAGTAATTTGCCAATCAATAATCAATCCAATATATATGCAAGTCATGAAATTGTTAAAAAGGTGCAGAATTTCAGCCGGCAAGCTGAAATTTCACAATCAGTTAGTCTCATCAAATTAAGATACAAATCAATAACTACCACAGCAATACAGCAACTGAGAATTAGAAATAGGTGTTCCATAAAGAAACCCCTGCTCTCTCGCCTAAACCTGAAATGATTATGAAATCATATAGTCAAGGTTCAATGTCGGGGATGAAGATGGTTGGGATGACATCTTAAGGAAAGTCTGAAATGCAAGAAGCTGTCAGCAGAGTGAAGGCTTCATAGAAGTCCTTCTGAAAAAGAAACATGTTTAGCATGAAGCTTCACACTTGCAAGAATAAGAGAAGCCGAGAGATCTGAACCCCTCGAAATCTGAGCAAAGTCTTCCTTAACTTCTAACAGCATCAGTATTAATTAAAACAACAGAACCTTCAACATGAATGTTATCTTCTCCTCTCCTCCAAGAACCAATCAGCTTTGGATCTATCTTCTGAATTCACAACACCACCTGAATTTCTCATACCATATAGCTCGGATAGTTACTGTAAACTTGAACATCCCCCGTTCCTGGTACACGATGAATAAGAGACTTCAGCTGCTCATTAGATCTTCACGACAAGATTTCTCTCTCAGACCTTACTGTCAGCAACTAACACACAAGACAATACTCTTTTTATCTAGCTAACAAAGCCTTGAAACACAGCTGCAAAGAAAGAGAACACTCTATCCATGCAAAACACATTTCAGAATTAAGGCCTTCATTAAATTAAAGTTACCCTTACCAAACATTTAGGGCCAGATTTATGAAAAGTGGCATCACTTTTCTTGCAGCTCCCTACCGCCACCATGTGTGCGTTGGCCATATTTAAAATACAGTGCACCATGGCGCAGGGCAGGGGGCAATAGCGTCAGAATTGTTGATGCTATTAATGTACTGTTCAGGGTTAGCGCCAAAATTGGCACTATCCCTGAACAGTACATAGGGGCCCATTGTAAACAATCGTGTGCCCCCTTTTAATGCCTCCTCTGAGCAGGCATTACAAATGCTGAACATATGCATAGACCCCTTTGTGCCATTTTTTCGCCCCCCCTAATGGAGGAACGCGGACTTTGCATATATTATGCCTAGCACAGGCATAGGGTAGCGCAAAGGGTTACAAGTGTCACAGTGCATGCATGGCGCCACTTTGTAAATATGGCACAGGGAAAAGCCCGCCTTAGCGTAAAAAAATTACACAAAGGCTGTGCTAAAGTGGTGCAAGGCCCTCTTAAATCAGGGCCTTAATGTGCATTTCAAATACATGATAATAGATAAACATGTTAACTTTCAGAATAAAAATAAAACGTAAAGGAGTTATAATGTGAATAATGAAGACATATAAGCATTTTATGTGATGTATGCTTGTTTATAAAGCTTCAGTCTTTCAGTGATAACATCACATGAATGCATTCACGTATTCACTTGTTAATTTTATTAAGGCATGCAGTAAATATAACATCAAATATAAATGTGTAAATTGCTCAATAATGATGTGTAAAGGATGGAGTCTAATTCCGTTGCTTCATCTGCTTTCCAATACATTGTAAAAGACACTGTAATTGAGAAACCCCTTTGTGTGACTTTTTCTGTAGCCCTGTAGTAACTGCTGTTCATTCATCTAACTGTTTCACTAGTGGCCGTTAAGTGTTGATACTCATCTTCATGATTTAGGAATGCTACTGTCTTAACCCTACAATTAGTAGTCCCTGTTATTCACTGACCTTGTTTACTCCTTTGGTGCACATAGATGTAGCTTGATGACATCCTACTTGTTTGTAGTGTCCAGACTCTGGCCAATAATTACTTTCTGTACCCCTGCACTTATGTACATAGCTCATGATTTGCATGTAATCTACACTCATTGTCAGACATATCCCTCTCCTGCTGTCCAACCTTGACTTTCTGTATATATTTGTGAGTAGGCCATAGGCTACTTTAATAATGATTGTCTCTGTAAGCTAATGTTAGTCTTCTTAATATTGCAGGTTAAGCGTGCGTAGACTCCCCCTAGTTAATCTTTTTGGACTCCACTTTTACTCCTATCTGGTTCCCTCGGGAATCCGCCATCTTGGGTTGCGGTCTAGTTGCCGTCTTCTGCTTCCCTGACCCCATATAAGGGTTGTGATGCAGCAGGCCCTCAGACTAACAATGTTAGGTGATTTTTGTTTTTACTAAGCATTTTTATTAAGCATTTTTAAAAGTTTACATAGACAGTGTTTTTAGCCAACTTTATTTTTATCTTTTGACCCCTCTGGTCCATGTTCAGTGGCCTCAGGTTGGTCCTAGCTGCCTTGCAGCGATGTTTGAGATGTTTTAAGGGTGTTTCAGTAAAGGGCATTTCACTGCTGCTTTTACACTATCCTACATGCCATACCTTGTGCCCCTTTATCTGCCTCTCCTGGGACAGGGAACCATTCGGAGGGCCCCTGAGTACAGTCGCCGTTTCAGATGCCATTTTCACTCCTATCTGGTTCCCTCGGGGAGTCGCCACCTTGGGTTGCAGACTAGTTGCCGCCTACTGCTTTCCTGACCCATATATATGGGTTGTGATGCAGCAGATGTGCTGCTGGTGCGCCAGAGGTGCGCCTAATTCAAGCCCATCTGCGCCTGGACGGGCCCAGGGTCCAGGGACACCATCTGTACTCTCTCAGACCATCTACTATGGAAGTCTGTTGGCACAATTATTTATCCTGGCCTCCAAACATCGTCATGAACTAACTGTCATTGATCACCCCAGATTGAATCAGTGACAGCCTCAGTCGACTATAATAGGGCATTTAGCCTGCCCCTCCTAGCCAACTGCTGGTCTCTTGCTGCGCACAAACTAGATATTCGTCTTCTCCTGAGGCCTTATTTTTAACTGAAGCATGGCTCCATGAGGAATCCTCTCCGGAAGTGACCCTGGGGCTTCCTCATGGCTGCCTGATAAACAGGCTGGAGAGGGTCAATGCCAGGGGTGGCAGAGTCACCATCATTGATAACGAGACCAGCGTGCAACAAACCGAATTTCACCCTCCTTGGGGACTTTAATATCTATGTAGATAAAATGAGTAATTCAGTCGCCAAAAGTCTACTCCTAGATCTTGCAGCTGATCAACGGCCCTACGCAATACAAGGGTCACACCATTGTCCTTGTGTTCAGTAACGTCCCTGTCTTGCCGTCCCTGCCTCCTCACCCCCTGGTTTGGTATGATCACTTCCTAATCATGCTGAAGCTGCCCATTCCTCCTAGCTCTAAACCACCCCGTAACAAAACAACTACACCGCTGTAGGCATAAGCTCAATGCTAATGGCTGGTCTGCCACTTTAGAAAGCTTGAAACCAGACCCTGTAGACCATACCACATGCTTCTCTGAGAAGTTAAATGGGTGGATCTCCAATGCTCTTGATACAGTATTACCGCCAGGCACCAAAACAGGAGGTCGATGCAACAAAGGGTCCCCATGGTTTTCTCCTCACTTACGTTTTCTAAAAAAGGAATGTAAATGCCTTGAGAGGAGTTGGAGAAAGACTTAATGACAATTCTTTAAAAGCTGAGTATCGGAAAGCGACTTCAGCCCGGCCATCTTATTATGCCTCCAAAATTGAACAGTCTTTAAATGCTCCTAAGAAAGTCTTTCAAATTCTTAAAGAGATCACACAGCCAGTATCTCACAATGACCTTATGAAAGCCTCTCAAGAACTTAGTAATAACCTTGCTCATTTAAAAAAAAGAAAATTCTAGACATTTATTTGGCTTCCCCAGACAACCCTCCCTGGGTGGCAGACTCCCCTAGGCATTTGATGGTGCAGCATCTCACTATCTCTCTTTTGGTCTGTCCTCCTCTTACAGAAGACTCGTCATTAACCTTCTTTTCTCTCTAAAGTCAGGTTCTCCACTTGAGCCAGCACCCCTTCACATGCTGGCCCTGGGGTCAGTGGTCATTGCTCCGGTTCTGATGAATCTCCTCAATTCCTTCTTAGTCACAAGCCATGTTCCCTCTCATTGGAAGCACGCTATAGTCAAGCAACTGCTGAAAAAAGCCCCATCTTGATGCAGCTCTCCTTAGTAACTACAGGCTGATCTCCTTGTTGCCTGCTGTGTCCAAATTGATCAAAAAAACATGTAAATAGTCATTTCTCAGGCTTTCTTGAGGACCACAACATCATCCAGCCCACTCAAATGAGTTTTAGGTCTGAACACAGTACTGAGACTGCATTGATTACAGTGATGGAAGAGCTCAAATGATGCCTCGATCCAGGTGGCACTGCTGCCATCATTTTGCTTGACCTTGGCACAGCCTTTGACATGGTTAACCATTCCATTTTGATTCCATTCCATTTTGCCTAGCCTAGCATTAAAATGGCTCTCTTCCTTCTTGGAGGATCAAGTTCTCGACCAATCCTACTTTTCCATCTGTTTCTCGCTCAATTGTGGGTTGCCTCAGGGCTTCTCCCTGAACCCCACACTCTTTAATATCTATATGTATCAGTTAGCAGAGATCATAAAACCATATGGTCTGTTGCTGATGTCCTATGCTGACGACACACAACTGGTATTCTCTTTCTCCACCAAATCTAATATGGATCACTCCTCACTGACCCCCTGTCTTCAAGCAATAACCAGATGGATGTCTGACTGCATACTTAGATTAAACTAACACGAAACATAGGTGATGTTATTAGGGAATCACTTCCTCCAGGGGCCCAAGTTGCCTATTCCGGAATGTCTGAAAGCCCTGCCTCATCCTAAAGACAACATAAAGAGCCTGAAAGTCTGGCTTGACTCGCGGCTCACTATGAACCACCAGTCCAAACAGTTGGCCGCTACCTGTTTCAGTCTTCTTAGACTCTGAAGGAAAGCGCTAAGTCCAGCCCCTTATTATCTCGCGTCTGGACTATGGCAATGCTTTTGACCTCAGTTCTCCTAATTATGTGGTTAGAAGACTCCAGGTGGTTCAGAATGCAGTCTCTCTGCTCCTTATGAATATTCCCAGATACTGATCCGTCAAATCTTCCATATCTTCCCTCCATTGGCTTCAGATGGAACAACGGATCAAGTTCAAAACCCTTTGTCTTTTGCATAGAGCACTGGACAACAGAGGCCCTGCCCTATTAAGATTTGTTTCCTCGTTTTATACACCTCACAGGTCCCTCAGATCCTCAACGGCCGCTCTGGCAAGGCTTCCTTTGATTAAGAGACCACAGTGGGGTGATATGTCCATGTCCTATTTAGGAGCTAAACTTTGGAACTCATTTCCTCCTGAGCTCCGTCTGACCAGTGATGACGCAGAAAAAGAAGGTCCGACATATATTCATACATATTGTGTAATCAAAACGTATAATGTAGTGTGATTTTAGTAAAGAAAATAATGTACGAGGGAAATTGTGCCCTCGGGGTAGTTCGCCATCATTGTAAACAAGCTTTATTAATCATGAAGTATTGAAAATGTAGTAATCCGTCATAATTGCAAATGTATGCCATGATTTCTTGTTTGAAACTGTTTTGCTTAGCTTAAATTTAGTAGAGGCTTTGGCCTAGTTGCCTGGTCTCAAATTCTAACTGCGTGGCTTTTCCTTGAACTAATGAAACATATATTCTCGCTTGAAGTTGTATTTTTTCCAGTAGAGCTGACTAATACACTTATCTCCAAGGTTTCGTACTAGGCCGGTTTCATCCCCTTTGATACAAGGTCAGTCTGCAGGTGCGGACAATGAAGGTACAGATAGTAAAATAATTGGCAACCCATGTTACAACTTGTGTTCCAAGGCTCCAAGGACAGTGTATGCATAAATGAGCGCTAGTAAAAGACAATTTTCATTGGACAATTTGAAGCCAACCTATGAACCCTCCAATGGAAGACCCTGTGGAATTTGGAATGTTTCTTACTTAAACCCACTGGACAAAGAGAAGTCAGCCATTTTCCTCATTGCCAGTTTGAAGCCAGATGCCAGACTCCATTTTGGACGACACCCTGATGCCCTTTTCTCTATCTGAGAGAAAGAGACTTTAAGAATTCTCACCCTAGAGACTTTAACTTTGGTTTGCCCCGTCTTGCCCATGCAGTAACTTTGCCCCATTCTCCTTGCCGCTGCAAGGAAGCTTGCCCTTAACTTTGCCCCTTTGAAACTTGCCCCATGCTGATCGAACCTGTACCTGAGGGACGAAGACTTTTCTTGAATGCTGTTTGTATTTGGTAAATATGAAAGGATAAATGTATTATGCATTGTGTTTTTCCTTTTAGGTACCAACTGCTATTTTGATAGGGCCCAAGCTAGAAGTTTTCCAAATTTGTGTTGACTAAATTCGTTTTGCATGAAGCCCCACATGCCAATGCTAATTAGAGGTTAGTCGAGGTATTCATTCGATGCATCATGCTAATTTGAAATCTTGTCATGCTGACCAATGTATGAAATTAGTCAAATACAGTTAGTCATATTAGTGATTTGCATTGCCATAACTGAGTGTATCATTATCCAGATTTTGCGTAGATTGCGTTTTTTCCGCCGTTATGGACAGTAAGTAATGTTCATCTACATATATCATTTGGTTTTGAGACTTATATACATCGTGTTAGCTTTGTTAATATAGGGAAATAAATTCACTAACTTTGAATAAACTAGTGTGGTTATTCATGACTGAAAGGTCATGGTGCGCCGAAATACCAACTGTTATTGATTTTGATGTGCTATATTGAGCTATTAATTGAGTATTGATTACCGATTGCAATAGTTATTGATTATTGATCAGAATGACCCGACTATTTTAGGATGAGGAGAGCCCGACTCGGTTAAAAGATTCACCGACCTCCAACGTGTCCAGGTACAGGAAATTTATAAGGGCTGGACGCGTTATCACCAGCCACAAACTCTCCTTCTGCAGATCGCTAAAAACATGGTTATTCAGAGTCTAACCCCTGCCTTGTTCTGTCTGAATCCGTGATCGCACTGGTAGGTTTGCGGATAACAATGCACTCCAAAACACACTAAACTAAACTAAACTATAGCGCTCTGAAATTGTACACCATATGTTTCAGCTATTTATGTTACTAATACACTTCGTACACTTTTCGGAAATGCTTACAGCCAATATAAAATAATTACAAAATAAAACAGAAGCAGCCTTGTATTTCCAAAATAAAACATTGTTGAGGAGAACTCTATAAAAGGCAATCGAAGGTAGTAGATTTGTTTCTTTCCAAATATTTAGAATACCAATGTGTAAATTGTCTTTTTTAATCCCCAGACACTTCACATTACTTGAAATAAACACTTTGAGCGCAACGAAACAAAAATACATAATTTATGCCTGCCTGGAAAACACTGGACAAGAGTCACGCCACTAGAGTGGACGTGGCACAAAAGTTAAAGTTTGTCTTATCACTGTACTAGGTCAGAAGAGTCACTGTGAAGAACCATAGACTGCAATGTAGAAAAAGTAGGGCTATGAAATTAAAACAGCAAAAATATCAAAATGTGAAGGACAAAATGTGATGCTACAATTGTCTGACACTAAAAATAGTTATACTTTTACAAAACAATCTTTGCCCAATAAATTAGGAAGGTAAGACATTGATTTTTGCAAGGAAAATCGAAGCTAATAAATCTCGTCTTTGTGACCTACTGACTTTGCCAGTGGCTTTTAGTCATGCTGCATCGGATCTGTGATGCTACACAGCTTGACTAAACTTAAAAGAAAACAAAAAGCCTTTGATGTGGCTGCCCCCATCATATTGTAGGCACGCACACTAGGCATGCACACCTACAGGATGAGATGAGCTCTATTTTATGTTTCGCCCGCACACTGCTTACACTGTGAATGCAAAGGCTTTCAAAAGTAAAAAAAATCATCTTAAAAGGAGCTTCAAACACACCTCTTACTTACCAGAACTTACCATTAGCTTATTCCAACATTGCTCTAATTTACGTGCTTATGATTGGACAGCACGTCAACCGCTTTCACTCTCTTTCTTTCTGCCTGCTGTGCAGCTTGGCCAAGTATAGCCTCCAGTCACTGACCACTGCATACTGGCCTGTGTCCTTTCACCAGCTATTCACTCTGCAGGTTTTCTACATTTATATTCAAACACTCTCTCCTCTTCATGGCCTTGCAGCCTCCTTCTGGTTGACACCTTGTTGCTTCCCACAGGGGATGCCTATACTAGGATTGCTAGGGGGCGTGGCTACGAGAGCCAAGATGTCGGACGCGTAGTCCGAGTGCTCCGACGGGGCCTTACATTTATCCGTTTCAACTGAGCCCTGCCCTGGCGCCGCCGGCAAAGAGGATCAGCGCAGCGCCGCGTTGAGATAGCGGTGGTGCGCACAAAGAATTGTTTAGCCCCGGTGCGAGCGGGAGCCCTACAAACGAGCCGGGGTCTCGAGTTCCTGTGGTGTGCCGGGCACGGACCCCGCATAGTCGTCAGAGGAGAGTGGCTGCCGCCGATAGCGGGCCCACTGGAGCTGGGGGGACGAACCCGCTCCGGAAGTAAGCAGTGCCTACTGATTTCCCTCTGAAACGGTGCCGAGACCTGGAACCACCGCCAAGTGGTCCAGTGCAACGCCGCGCTGAGACGGCGGAGTTGCACGACAAAGTGCAGATTGGCCCCTGCGCAGGCGGGAGCGGCGAGGAACCGCAGCGCCCCGGGGCCCTAAGAACGTGCCGGGGACTCGAGGTGCAACGGTGCGCCGGCGCGTCCCCGGGTGAGCAGCAGAAGAGAGCGCTGACTGCTGATTGGGGGCCCCCCAGAGTCGAGGAGGGGGGCCCACCCCAGAAATAAGCAGGGCAGAGAGGACCACAGTACAGAGCTGGAGGAGAGCCGGAGGGGCTGGTGGTAGCCCCCCACAGGATCTAGGAGAGACCAGGTGAGCTGGGCCCTGGGTGGGGCCCAGTGGAGAGGGAGGACCCAGGGCCCCACCTAAAAGAAAGGGAAGTACCAGAGAAGGAGAAGATAGGGAATCAAGATATTTCCCTGGCCCTTTCGGGCAGAGAAGCGGCAAGAACATCCTGGAGTAAGGCAGCAGAGCTGGGATTATAGGAGAGGGACGGCCCTTCGTCCCTGGGCGACCCCGCGAATACTACTGAGAACCAGGAAGCGGCGACCACGGAACCGCCCTGACGAAGTGATTGGGAGAGCCGGCGGGTGCTCTATCCCCCAGGAGGAAGGAACACGCAAGTGGGGACCCGACCGGGGCCTGGCAGGGGGGGGACGGACTTGGACCCTCCTTCCTGAACTGAGGAGAGGTGCTAACCAAATTACAAAAGACAAAAAAAAAAAAAAAAAAAACAACCGGCATAAAGGACCCAGCTGATCCCCGCAAGCCCGAAGAAGGTGCAAAGAGCCCATGGTGGGCGATAGGACCGGGCCCATTGAATGCAGTTGACGGGACCCTCGTAGCACCCTCCTTTTCTTTGCGTTACTTCATGCCGCGGGAGAAGACAGGAGAACCCTGGGAGGGCCAGACCGCTGTCGGCTGCCAAGGGCGGACACCGGAAGAGGTAGAGGGCCAAGTAGTCCAGGGCCAAGTAGTCCGGAGGCATTAAAAGAGCCCTGCTGGGGGAAGTGAGGCGGCCCCCACAGGCCTCAGATGGAGTGTCTACATCCAGAGACCCGAGTGACCCTGACGTGGGCCAATAAGAACAATCGTGAGCAGCAATAGTCTCAGCAAGACACCGGAGGGCCCCCACAGACCGCAGCGAAAGCCCATGTGAGGCCAGGGGGACTAAGTGACACCTAAGCATAGGCTGTTGGCTACAGCAGAGAACTGGACTCCGATCTAACAGGGCTGATGACCTCAAAAAGCTGCCGCAGAGGGAAAAGAATGGACCGCCCAACATCTAACGGGAAAAAGGAGGAGAAATGCATGAATCAGCACAGTCTACAATGCAGGACACACTAGAAAAAATCCTAGGAGCAATTGAAGACACAAAAACGACTCTACAACGCGACATCAATCAGGTCGCAGTGGAAGTTGATCTCCTCCGAGCAGACCACCAAAAGTTAACAGACAGGGTCAAAGACACGGAGACGACACTGAGAGACATAGTTCCGAGACAAAAGGATCTGGAGTCCACTGTGCTACATTTAACAGAGAGAATAACACTACTGGAGCAAAGAGCAGAGGATGCTGAGGGGAGGAGCCGAAGGAACAATGTGCGAGTGGTGGGGCTACCGGAAGGATCAGAAGGCACAAATATGGTGGAATACCTGGACGATTGGATGCGTAAGACGGTGGCCCCGGGTCAGCTGATGCCGTTCTTTGCTCTGGAGAGAGCGCACTGGGTCCCCGTGAGACCTCCAGCACCCAGTAGACCTCCTAGGGTGGTGATAGCACGCCTCCTGCACTATAGAGACAGGGACATCCTGCTCCAGAGGGCCAGAGAGGCAGGCCCTTACAGAGTGGACAAAGGAGAAGTGACCCTCTTTCCGGATTTCACCTTCGAGGTTCAAACAAGGAGATCCTCCTTTCTGGCAGTAAAGAGAGCGTTGAGAGAAGAGGGAGTCCAGTACTCACTCCTCTTCCCAGCCAGGCTGAAGGTGATGGTTGAGGGCAAGACCACGTTTTTTCCAAATACAGAGGAAGCTTGGGAGTGGTTGGAGGCCCGGGGAGGAAGGAGAGGACGGGCTGGGGGACCGGATGGGGACCCCCCGCCCCTCTGGGTGGGGGAGGAGGAGGCGCTGGTCTTGCCCCCGGCCCGGGCCATCGCAAACTCAGAAAAACCTGAGTAAGAAGGAGGCCCTGAGGGCAGCAGCTTCAATGGGCATAGAGGCCTCTCCCAAGAGAAACAAGGATATTGACTCGGACGGCACCGCGGCATCGTCACTAGAGGGGCTCCTGCTGCTCAGAGAGTCAACTGAAAGTGACACCGCAGACAGCGGATGAACTGGGGTGACCAGGGAGCTGATGGACTCTGGTGGGGGGCACATTGACCAGAAGAATGGCCCCAATGGACTTCGCACCACCCCCGACCGGCTTCTCGTCCAATCAGTGTAATGGCGAGAACTAAGTCTGTTTGTTGGACAACGTTGCTTGATTGCACGTTTTTTTGGGGCACCCTACAGTTATGGAGGGGGCCTGGGGCAGGGAAGTTGGGGTTACATAAGTTTGAAATCAGATGGTGCCTGAAGAAAAAAGGTTACACACATGAGGGTCGATGGAGCACACAAAGCGGAAGGGAGGACAATGAGAGGGGGTGGGACCCGCACCCCTCACACGACATACCTAGATGGCCGACTACAACCTTTTAACATGGAACATACGGGCATGGGTTCACCTGCAAAAAGACATAAAGTACTGACCCACTTGAAGCGAAGAGGCATACACGTAGCGATGCTCCAAGAAACCCATTTGACCACAAGTGAGGTAGAAAAGCTGAGACGCAGATGGCGAGGGCAGGTGTTTGCCACCAGGTATTCCGCCTACTCCAGGGGCGCACTAATCTGGATCCGTGCCGGCGTGCCTTTCGAGGCGATATCCACAGACGTAGACAAGGAGGGCAGATTTGTAGTGGTGGAAGGGAGGCTCCACAGGATCCCAATAGTTCTAGGAAGCGTTTATGCCCCTAACCAAGATCAGGCCCCTTTCTTGCAACACCTTTCCAGTCGCATCACCCGCCAACAGCATGGGGAATTACTACTAGGAGGAGACTTTAACAGTGTCCTGGATGTAGACTTGGACCGCTCCTCATCCCCACTGCGGGGTGCAGCGACACATAAAATAGCCAAGAAAGTGAGTGAGTGGGTGAAAGCATGCGGAATGGTAGATATCTGGTGGGAACAACACCCAAACGATAAGGACTACTCATTCTATTCTGCCCTACACCAGATACACTCCAGAATCGACAGGGTGGTGTGCACTCCTGGAGTAGCGAGAGGTATGACCCACACTGAGTACCTGGGGCGAACCATATCGGACCATAATCCATTACTAGTAAAGCTGAGAGCGACTGAGGATAGGCCCCCCATTCCGCTGTGGAGGCTATCGCCAACAGCACTGGAAGATCAGGCATTCAGAGAGGCTCTCCGATCTCATTTAACAGATGAAATTAACATAAATAAGGGGTCAGCGTCATCCAGGTATATGGAATGGGAAGCACTAAAGGTAGCGACGAGGGGTTATAGCATAGGCCAGACAGTCGGGATAAGAAGTACATTAGACCGAGAATTGATCAACCTCGAGGAGACCATATATAATTGGGGAAAAAAGGGACACAGAAGTGCGCAAGAAAAGGAGGAATACGAACAGGCGAGGAAATCCCACTCACATGTGGAAGAACTGCTCCACTGCTACTGCTTCCAGAGACACTTAGCCACAGTGCAAGTCGAGGATGGTAGGTCGGGTAGGATGTTGACATGACTGGTGAAACCCGGAGGAGAGGCAACGCCCATAGTAAGCGTACGTGACATGAAGGGGGCCCACAGATTCAAACCCGGACCCATAAATGACGGCTTCAAAGAGTACTATACTTACCTGTACAGGGAGCCGGATGAACTAGATGAGGACAGACTAAGGGAATTCTTACGACCACTTCCCCTACCGACCCTGGCCAGTGGAGAGTGTGAAGAGTTAGGGGGCCCGGTGACGACGGAGGAGGTACTGGATGCTATCTCGCAGTTGACCCCAGGGAAAACACCAGGCACTGATGGGTTGCCAATGGACTTTTATAAGAAATATCCCAAGTTACTGGCCCCACAGCTGGTGGAACTCTACGCAGAAGCATTATGCCGTGGCCTACTCCCAGACACACTCAGGGAAGCAGTAGTAATCCCTCTACCTAAGACGAAAACAGGCAAAGCATCAATCACCAACTTTAGACCGCTTTCAATGCTGAATAGCGATTTAAAAATTCTTAGCAAAATACTGGCTAACTGTCTACTTCAGCACATACCCACCCTTGTACATGCGGACCAAAATGGGTTTGTACCGAACCGTAATACATCACTTAATCTCCGACGTCTCTTCGCTATCCTACAGTTGCCAGGAACAGTGAAACCCCCAAAAGCGATGTTACTGGCCATAGACTTTGAGAAAGCCTTTGATTCGATTCGCTGGGACTACCTGAGGACGGTAATGCTAAGGATGGGCATGGGAGACAAATGGATAAAGTGGGTGGACCTTCTCTACACAGCCCCACAAGCGAGAGTGAAGATGGGGAAAATCATCTCATGTCCCTACCCCATACACAGGGGCACCAGACAAGGATGTCCATTATCGCCGCTATTGTTTGCCCTGGCTATCGAACCTCTGGTCGCGTACATTCGAATGGAAGGTGAGGGCAGGGGAGTGACATGGGGAGGAACTGAACACAACATCTCACTATATGCTGACGATTTCCTAATTTACCTCAAAGATGAGGAAACTGGACTGCCCTGGGCCTTACAGGCACTGGATCGCTTCGGAGGTCTCTCAGGATTAAAACTTAATAGAGGCAAAACAAACGTTTTCCCGATGACAAAAGGATGCGTCCAGCCCTCTGTATTCCAAGAGGCCGTGGTATGGGCTCCTGCTACATTTAAGTACTTAGGGATTCAGGTTTATCACAATCTGAGGGACTTACGAGAAGGTAACCTTGGTAGGGCGCTCGGCTCACTTAGAGCATCTGTGGGGTTCTGGAGGTCACTGAACCTATCTATCATGGCCAGAATAGCACTAACCAAAATGATCATGTTACATCGTCTCCTTTATTATTTCACCAACTTACCGATCCAGATCCCAGCGTCATGGTTTAGGGAGCTGAACTCACTACTCAGAGAACTAGTATGGGATGGAGGCCGGCGCCGCACAGCACTATCGACGTTATGTAGACCAAGTACTGAGGGAGGACTCGGAGTCCCGGACTTCGAGCTATATTACTTAGCATGCCAATTACAGTGGACTGCCAGATGGTTCGTGGGTGGGGGCAACCTGGACAGACACACTGCGAGGAGAGAACTGGGTGTGGAGGAGATCATATCAGAAATGGTGGGTCGGAAGATGAAGTCACAGGAAAAGAGCACATTGACGAAAGTGGCCTTGTTCTGCTGGAAGAAGTGCTCCAAGCGAGTGGGAGTAGGGAAGGCCTATTCCCCTGCGTTACTGCTAAGCATGTTGAGGGTAGAAACGACTTCTGGGAATCGGGTGGACTCAGACCTGGGGCCGTGGATGAAGGCTGGAGTAGAGACAATAGGAGACCTGTTCTGTGGGGGGGGTGCTGAGCCCATTTACTGAGCTGGTAGACAACAAAGGGATCCCCAGTGGACAGTTCCTCGTGCACCACAGACTAACCCATATCGTAAGAGAACACTGGGAAACTATTAACGCGGAACCTACCACACTCCTGGGGTTACACCTACTACTGACATCGGGGGCAGATACCCACCTAATCACAAAATTATATAGAATACAAATCGAGGACACACTAGATCAGCTGAGACCACTGAGAGATAGATGGGAAGCGACCCTCGAACGAGAACTATCGGACACGGAGTGGAGGAAGATATTGGCATACCCAAAGAAAGTATAGAGGAATACCCGCTTGAGATACATCCAATACAACTACACACACAGGACATACCTCACCCCACAACTTTTAGCCCGTATATATGGAGGTGCCCCTAAGGGATGCCCCAAGTGTGGTACCATGGACGCCGATCTTGACCACATGATCTGGCATTGCCCAGAGGTCCAGGATGGATGGGGAACGGTGGTGAGTGATCTGGTGATGCTGATGGGAATGTCAATACTACAAACCCCAGCAGTGTGCCTGGAGGGCTTGAAACAGGGATTAACAATTGGGAAGGTGCAGGAGTGCTACTTAGACACTACACTAGTGCTATATAGAAGACTAATAGCTGTGGGTTGGAAATCGACCAAGGGCCCGGCTATGACTGAGTGGAGACGCAAGGTACTGAGGTGGGCAGGAGCTGAATTACAGGTCCTGAAGAGCGAAGAGGCGAGAGGCTTGTGCCAGACACCAATAGCCCGGCCTGGGAGGCGGTACTGATAAAATGGAGGCGATAAGGGAAGACACCGACACAGGAGACCCGGGTTAACAGACCAGCTAGACTACTGATATGGTGGAGGGAAGAACCCACCATAAGAATTAATTAATAGCATGGAGGGCGAGCGGCTGGAGCATGAAACCACTAGAAAGCAGAGGGGAGGCACAATACAAAGAAAGGATGCAGGAGGGGGGGACGGAGAAAAGCAAGGTGATGGCCAGGTGACCCAGTACATAAGGAAGGTGTGACAGGTACTCGGTGAGGGTCAACCACTGTAGAAGCACTGCTCCATCACGACCATCTCACAAATAGCTTACAGGGAATTACGGCACCATCATGTTTATGTTTATGTTCATGTTAGGTTAAAGCTGGCAGGACAGCATGTAAGGAACTGCTAGTGAGTGTACATGATCGGAGTCCGAATACTGGATCAGACATAAGTAAAAAGCAGATAAGGATAATAAGGTGCTCTAATGTAACCGGGACACTACAAACCACATACCAGCCTTAAATAAATTAAAGAGTAATGATGTTTAGAGTGTAAAGCAATGATTAAGAATGAGCATGCCTTGAATAATACAATCTGTACAACAGCAAAATGTTAATAAAATATTTAATAAAATAAAATACTAGGATTGCTAAAGAACACAATGGCACCAACAGAGACACTGAATTGCTGTTTTTCTCCTCTTTCACTCTCCCTACCCTCTTCTGGCCCACTTGTGCTGCTTTACCCACCCCACCCCACTCCCCTCTTACTGTCCACTTGCTTTCATGACAAGGCCATATTTTCTGAGCCGCTCCTAAGCCCGAGGCTCTGTGGTTTCACTCAAAAAGTGCAGAAGATAAATATAAATCTTCCAAGATATATCCTGCCACTGCCAGAGGTAGCGCATTTTTGTCTGTGTGTGTGCATCTCTGCAAGAGGTGTGCACACATCTTTATGTGTCTATTCATGTGTGTATGTTCAACTCTCTCTGAAGCGTACCTTGGCTTCAAGAACGTGGGCATTAAAGGAATGCCCTCATTTTGTTTGAGTACAGGCCCTTTTTATGCATGGCATATCAATATTACATGTTGTAGGGGAATGCTCAAAGTTAGCCCTGTTAGCTCTTGTGTGTCTTTGTGGCTTCTGACCTCCTATCCTCCATCCTGTGCTGAATTTTGCTTGTTGGCTGGTTTTAAGACTCTGAACACTTTACTACTGCTGACCTGTGCCAAAGTGCAAGTGATCTCTGTCTAAATGGTATTGGTGATTGGTTTATCCATGATTGGCATATTTGATTTACCAGTAAATCCCGAGTACAGTGCACAGTGCGTGCCCAGAGCCTGTAAATCAAATCCTACTAGTGTTCCACCCACATGAATAGCTCTGTTAACACGTCTCAGACCTGCCACTGCAGTGTATGTGGGTGTAGTTTTAAACTACCATTTCCCTAAGGTAGGCCCAAGGCAGTCCCGTGGGTAGGGTGCTGTGTATTTAAAAGGTAGGACATGTACTGGTGTGTTTTGCATGTCCTGATAGTTTACTATTGCAAGGACTGTCTATCCCATAGGGTAACATGGGGATTGCCTTGAAATATCTTTTAAGTGTAATTTCTCATTAGGAGCCGATAGGGTTTTGGAGTTGGGGTCTTGGAACTCACAATTTAAAAATACATCTTTTGGTGAAGTTGGTTTTTAAAATGTAAGTTTGAAAATGCCACTTTTTGAAAGTGGGCATTTTCTTGTTTAACTATTCTACTCCTCTGCCTGACTGTGGAATACAAGTCTGGGTCAGGATGACTGTGAATACAGTCTTGACAGTCACACAAAGGGAGCTCAGGTGTGCCCTGCATATCCTAATGGGTCTTCTGGACTAGAGTGGTGGGAGGAGCTGACACTTGCACCTGAATATTGCTGTGCCTGTCCTTACACAAAGCAGTCTCCAACCCCATGGAGTGTGCCTGGGGTCAGGGCAGGAAAGGCAGAGTCCAGTACACTACAAGGACTTTCCTTTGAAGTTTGCCTACTTCAAAGGAAGAAATGAGTACAGGTATTGGACCCCTGATACCAGAACGTTAGAATTCTTCTGGACTGAGGAAGAGGGGCTAGATGATGTAGGAGGGACTGTCACTCTGCCTGTTGCTTTGCTGTGCTGGCCTTCTGCTTACTGCCTCTGTCCTGGGAGTGAAAGAACTGGACGTTGCATTCTACATCCTGCTTCCAAAGGTTGTCCAAGAGCTTGGACTGAGCTTGCCTCCTGTTAGAAGTGTCAGGGACATCAAAAAATTCAGCTGCCAGCACCTAGGCTCTCTTGCTGAGAGTTCTGACTCTCCAAGTGGTGCCAAATCCTGTTCCCAGGACTTTGGGAGTGGGTTCTGGTGAAACCAAGAAGAAACCAAGTGCATCAACCCCAGAGCAACTTTGAAACTGGCGCCACTGTCTGACTTTGCGCTTCTGCCTGCACTGAAGCCATGGTCCCCACTGAGTGCAACAACTGCGACCAATGCCGCAGGCCTCACACCTCTACAGCACCTTAAAAGTGAGTCCCGAGTGCTATGTCACAGATGTCCATGACATCCGACTCTGACTCCGCCACAGCACCGGTGGCCACATGGTGTGATCCTGACAACACAAAGTTGATGCCTTGCGTCTTGACCTCCTGGATTCATCCACCCCACTTGATTGTAAGGAACCGACACCTTGCACTAGCACTGCATCACCTCCCCCGCAACCGTAAGGAACTGACGTCTCACCTCACCTGCTTAGCAGTATGAAACCGACCCTTCACCTCCCTGGTAGCAGTAAGGAACCAACGCCGCACTGGCTCCAGCGATGCCTCACCTTCCCAGCCCTGTGCAAGATCTTTGTTTCCTCATTTTCCAAGGTACTGTCCGTGCATCTCTGTGACCCGCCTGCACTCCCTTGCGAGTGGCGTCAGCCTGTTGAGAATGACTCCACCAAGACATTGTGATAGCCCCAGCTGTTGTTTTTCTAAGTACTTTACTGAGATTTAGGCCCTCATTATGAACATGGTGGTAAACACCGTCAGCTGCCGTGGCAACGGTTAACAGAAGACCGCCATTGGCGGTGAACAGAAACGCGCCATTGGCGGTGAACATAAACCCGCCATATAATGATGCCAAAAACAGAAACAGCAAAACAAATTGCTGCCACCGTCAGGGCCCTTGTCGGCGGAAAGGCAGCACATTCTACCCGCCACCGCCAAGCAGACAAATCCCCCACCCTCCAAATAATGATGCACAAATCACCTCAGCGGATAGTGGATGTCGAATGACCATTGGTGGTATGGACCACCACGGCCAGCAGTGGGACCCAACAGCAAGAAATGCCTACATTGGCAAGTTTGAAACCCACACGCCTGACACACATCCACAACACTATAAAACACTCACACACCCCACAATCCTTTGCATCGCCAATAGGACAACTGAGACTGACAACACAACACGCAGACACTGAACGCAACATCACACAAGTCACACACCCAACCACACAACAGCACACTCACCAATATCCACACAACACATTACCCACAACACACACCATGGCACCCCTAAGCACCCACGCTTCACAGATAGGGAGCTAAGAACAATGGTGGACGAAAGGTCAAGCCACAAATTTTCGGGGCACAGGTCCAGCACACACCCATCACCAGGAAGATGGAGTTATGGCAGACAATAGTGAACAAGGTCAATGCAGTGGGAAACTATCCATGCATGAGGCACGACATCCGCAAGTGATGGAACGACCTGTGCGGGAAGGTGAGGTCCATGGCATCGAGGCACAACATTGCGGTCCAGAAGACTGGGGGAGCACCACCCGACTACACCGACTAGGAGGAAAGGGTACTGGCCATCCTGCACCCTGAGGTCCTCACTGGACTCACTGGAGGAAGGGACTCGGGTAAGTCATCTACAATTACCCCATATCCACCACACCTGTAATGCATGCACAACCCCACCCCTCCAACTACCACCAGCACCACTACCCCACCCAAACCACAATCACTACATCCAGTCACCCTGCATGCCCACAAACCCACCAACAGGCCCACATCCCTCTCCCTGTGCACAGCCACCTATCCCTGCAAGGAATCACAATGGCACTACACTACCCACAATACACCACCACATCCCATTCAAAATGCAATGGCAACCCCAAAATAGGTCCCTGCCTGGTCCAACAGGGGAATAAACTGCACAAAATAGGACAGAGCTGTGCATCCTCATCCGATTTAGTAAATGTAACATACATTTCCATTTTCCCCCACAAGCACCACCACCCATGCCACCCTGACGGAAAGGCCAAGGAGTGCCAGGGCCCCACACGGAGACAGAGGCACCACTCACGACACTGGAGAGGGAAGTGTGGACAGTGAGGAATACCCTGGCCGTCACATAGTCCTGGACTGTCACCCTCCAGCAGCCCCACCCATGATACCACTGACACCCCTATCACCCAGCCACCAACATCAGCTCTGGCCAAATGACCCCACACCAGTGTTTCCAGGACACAGACTGGTGGGACACAAGTACAGAGGCCGGAGTCTCCAGCTACTAACAGGCAGGATAACGATGGCCCCAGTACAAATGGTACTGCCAGACCTGTGCAGGGGACACAGGCATAGGGGGCTAGGCCCAGTGGGAGGGTATCAGTGGCCCAGGGGGAGGCCAAAGGATGGATGCTGCAGCCCAGGACGTGATCTCAGAGTCCTGGGAGCATACCACCATCCCCAGGACAGGATGGGCCAGATCCTGGCCACCCTGGAACATAGTCAAAGGTTGCAGATATCCCAAGATCAAGAGACCATGGAGCAGTGGAAACAGCTCAATGCCACCATGGCCACCATGGCCACCATAGCAGGGGTGCTGCAGCACCACCACCAAACCCAGCCTGAGACCCCCCCAAACCAGGAAGCCCCTACCACTGACCAGGACACAGACCACCCATCTACATCAGCAGCAGCAACTGGACTGGTGGCACTGGCAAAAGACACGTAGGAGTCCAGCACCCCTACCCATGCAGCCCAGCACCAGACCCTCAAACGGTCCCTCAGACCCAGATATGGCACAGGAATACCTGCCAAGACCAAGGCCCCCACCAAGAAGTGACTCTGACATGGACTGACTCCCAAGTGTGCCACTGTGCCACCATCCTCACCGCCAATAGCAACATAACAACTTGCAAGGGACATATGGACCTATACCCACTGCCACCAATCATTCAGCCCATGTACCTACAATGGACATCCACCATTAGCCCACTCCCTACCTCTGTAAAGCGCTTCAATGCATTAATGACACCAAATAAAACACATGTACACCAAATCTTATGTCCCCTGTCATATTGATGAATCAATTGTAAATGTGAATTCATTTGCTAGTCAATTCCATAATTAGACCTTTATTGCAGGAATGGCACCCCACGCACAACATTGTGTGGAGTAAACAGATGTTTGTTTTCATGGCACATGCCACCTCAATAGTCAGTTAACACTGTCAATGACTACAGACCCCACATCCCAATAGTGAATAAGTCAGACATATATTATGCATTGCAGACATCATCAGTGAACAGTACCTCTTAATCACTGAAAGTATAGTTGGATCAGCTGGTTCCTGGAGTGGACATTTTTCCCTCTTCTTCCTCACTATCTCTCTCATCCCCTCTCAGAGGATGCTGGTCTGGATGTACAGCACCCTCCTCCTCCAGTAGGGGGATAGCTTTCCTCACAGCCACGTTGTGCAGCATGCAGCATGCCACCACTATTCTACACACCTTCTCAGGGCCATAGCACAGGGAACCCCCAGAGAGATGGAGGCAACAGAATCTAGCCTTCAGGAGACCCATAGTGCGCTCTATCACCCTCCTAGTACGTCCATCGGCCTCATTGTAATTCCTCTCTGTATCTGTCCTAGGATTTCTCACAGGTGTCAGGAGCCATTGCATGTTGGGATAGCCAGAATCACCTGCAAAAGTGTTAGAAACAGGACTGTAACAGACTGTTACTACTTGCAGACAGCCTGGCTGTTAGCTATGTACAGAACCAGGGTCATACACACTCACCTGTGAGCCATCCTCTGTCGCCTTGTACTTGATCCATCATGTGTGGTACACTGCTGTTCCTCAGGACAAATGAATCATGGACTGATCCTGGAAACATGGCATTCACATGTGATATGTACTGGTCTGCAGTACACACCAATTGTATGTTCATTGAGTTGAAGTTCTTCCTGTTCTTGTACACCTGTTCATTTACTCTTGGGGGGATGAGAGCTATGTGGGTGCCATCTATGGCACCTATCACATGGGGAATGTTAGAAAAGGCATAAAGTTCAGACTTGATGGCAGGGAGATCAGCCCTTTGGGGAAACTTCACATATATCTGCAGGTGCAGTACAAATGCATCCAGGAATTTGGACAGGATGAGGCTAAACATTGGCTGTGAGAACCCCACACCCATGCCCACTGTCACCTGAAATGAGCCCGTAGCCAGGAAATGAAGTACAGGGAGCACTTGCACTTCAGTAGGGATGGCATGCTGATTCCGATTAGCCGGTCTCAGTACTGGAACCAGTAATGCACATAGCTCATGGAGTGTAGCACGATTGAGTCTGTAGTTGATAATGATGTGCCGTTCCACTGTGGTCTCCATATCAACAAGAGTTCTGTACATAGATGGGGCCCTCCCTCCCCACTTGGGTCTGTACCTAGGGGGAGTGGAGAACACATGTTAGGGGCACACATACATATGCACAACATGTTGTGTATAAATAACTGCTGTACAATATGTAGGTTACACACAAGCAATGTATGATGTACAACTGTATTGACATGTATGAAGTGATATGTCTGGACTGTTGTGGGGAGAAAAGAGTCATGTGTGCATGCGACTAAGAACTGGGGTTCATAGGGCCTGCATGGGGCCCATGACCAGTAAATTTCAGCGTTGTGCTAGCAAAATGGCAGCCCCTGCCATCGAGATATGTAGCAGTGGAAGTGACCTCATTCCACTGGCAGTTGTTTATGGTGTAAGGCGGTGTTCACCGCCGTGCACCCATTCTTTGGTTAGTATGGTTGTCAGTGGGGAATCTGGGCCTATCATGATCGCTGCCGACGGTAACTGTGCACACCGCCGTGGAGCGTATGACCCCAGGTTCACTTGATTACCAGATTCCATGCATGGAAGTACTCCACTGAGTGTGCTGCTGTGTCCTGACTCTGGTTAATCAAATGGCATGATTCACAGGGGAAAGGGCCACGGCCTTCACCACGGAGGAGCTGGAGAAGCTGGTGGGCGGTGTCCTACCCCTGTATGCCACGTTATATGGGTGACCAGAGGAGCTTGTGAGTAGGCGGATGACGTGCATTGATGTGTGTGATGGTGGTGAATGCCTGTATGCATGTGTGGTCGATATGTACCTGCACAGGTGTAGAATGTGTGGGAAGTACCGTGAGTGAGGTGGTGAAATGATGTTGTGAAGTGTCCATCCCATAGGGGACATATAGTCAGCCGTATCACATGCCCATTTTCTGAACTCTGTTTTTCTTTTCTGAGTGTCCCCTACAGGTCAGTGCCCATCAGAAGAGGGCACTCTGGCAGGCCATCGCCAGGGTGGTGCGGACCCTGTGGGTCTACAAATGGCGGAGCACCCACTACAGGAAGCGGTGGGAGGACCAGCGGTGCTGGGCCAGACCTGCGAGGCTCAGCTAGGGAAGTCCTCCCAACGAGGAAGGGGTGCCCGTTGGGCCTGACCCCACTAATGTGCCGCATTCTGGCGGTGGCATATCCAGACTTGGATGGGCGCGGGAAGGCTGCACAGCAGCCACAAGGGGGTGAGTACCAACACCCTATCATGCCTCTTTGATGGATGTCTGAGGGTGCCTTAGTATGTATGTTGTCTAGCGCTAAGTACTCTGACAGGTGTCTTACAGCAATCAGGCCCCCATGGGCACTGAGATGATTAGGGGCAGGTCTGCAGTTCATCAGGTCCTTGTGTCATGTGGGAGAAGAGCTGTATGCTAGGGTTGTGGCCACTAGTCAGGTGCATAGCTGTAGGTGCTGCATGTTGGTGTATACGCTGGGTGGGAGTATGAGTGAACCAAATTTGTACATCCATTCAGGTATTTACATATATCTTTCATGTTTTGGCTCCCCACCCCTGTACTCTTGTGTTGTCTGTGTACATCAGCATCATCTGGCGAGGGAGCAGTGGCACTGGCGAGTCGGGATGCAGCAGCCCACGGTTCCAAGGAGGCAAAGTCTACAGACACCAAGGGGACCAGTGGGTTGGAGGGCGAGGGGTGTACCACGGGGTGGCTACTACCACTGGCGGTAGTGACTGATACCTCTTCCTATGGGACCTCCCTGGTGGTGGCGGACCCTAGTGGGCCCACCCATTCTTTGTCATCTTCCACCACCCTCATACCATCACCACCCTCCCAGTTGCTCCCCACCCAGTTGCCCATGCCCACTCACCCAGAAGGGTGGGCGTCTCCTTCGCCCCAGGCACCTCATCCCCTGCCCCAGTCAGCCTTGCTGCCCTCACGGAGAAGGCTATTGACCTCCTGAGGATCTTCTCTGTAGGGCAGACAACCATCGTGAATGCCATCCAGGGGCTAGAATCCCAGATGCCGCAGTGCAATGCATACCTGGAATGCATTCACGGTGCCATGTCTGGCCTACAGAGATCTATTTAGGGTCTGGCCTCCACTTTGATGGCAGCCAGTGTCGCTGGCCTTTCTGTCCCCCCTCAAACTACCTCTACCGCATCCAGCACCCCACTCCCTTCACCTATCCCAACCACACTTTCAGACAGCCATGCAAACACCTCAACACACAAAAAACATACACAGAAACACAAGCACCACTCTTACCACCACAGGCATACACACAGCCAACATACAAAGGCACACACAACAACATCCACTTCACCCACTGTGTCCACCTCTCCCACTTCCCCGTCTCTCACCTCAACATGCACACTCACAAGCACTGCACCCTCATTCACTATTGCTGAACCCATTCTTGCAGTCACTACAACATCAGACATCCAGTCATGGACCCCAGACACCACAACTGCACTCACAACAACGACTTTGACTGACACTTGCAGCACACTCACCAGACTTGCAGACACCCAGACAACTCCATGCACACTGGCAGCCTGTCTTGTCCCACTCTCCTCCCACAAAACTCAAACGTTCCCAGACACCCACCCAACACACATCCACCACTCCTCAGAATACAGTACAGGCACCTGCATCCACATCCAGCACACCTACACCTGTTAAAAACACTCCCTCTATGGCCACTCCCACACCTTCCTCCATGTCCACCCCAACTGCCCTTAAAAAACTTTTCCTGTCCCGTGTTGACCTTTTCGAACCCCCTGGCCCACGCCATCTTGTCCCTAACCATGCCCACCTCCTTGCCCTGTCCCCTCCTTCCATGTCTAAGTCCACCCCAGTCCGTCCTTCCCATTCCCTTGCCCCTTCCCCAGTGAGCAAGAAGCCCCATGCTGGCCCAGGTCCATCTGTCATCCTCCGGTCCAAGCCCATTCCCCCACCTTCCAAGAGCAAACCCAAACCCCCACCACCTCCCCATTAGTAAGCCCAAGACCCCTCCTCACAGACATAAGTCCCCACCCCTACCACCCTCTGCCCCTGTTCCCTGAGGTGCCTGGCTGCCCCATTGATGTCCCTTTATGGTGGAGAACCATGTGCAAAAGTGGTAGTCAAGTTTGGGCCATTTGGGCCCTTCAGCCCTTTTATGTTGGACTGGCCAATGGCCTTATTTGGACATTGAAATTTCTACGATTATGAAAGTTTGTGTGCCCAGTGTTGCTGTTGGCACAATCTGGAGACGTGGTTCATCGTTTCATTGTGGGTATGTGTTGTGGTTGTGCACATGTGTTTACTTTGGGCAGGTTGTATTGTCATTGTGTCGGGTAACTGCCTCTTGTTCTGGTGTGTATGGCTTGTGATGGTGTGAGGGGTTGGGGGTGCATTGCAGTGTGTGTGTAACTGTGCCCTTACTTCTCTTGTTTAGTAGATTGCGGTACTTACCGTTGTCATCTTCGTCGGCGGTCACGGTTTTAGAGGTATAAGGCAAGGAACAGCACTGGCATGGTTTCCAATTCTCTCTCCATGTCTGCTTTGGCGTGTTGTGTGTCCCTACAGTGTGTGTTTCCTTTTATTTGGTCTGTTTCTGCCAGGCTTTGCGTGGCAGTGGTTCCCACCCAGGAACTGACGGCGGTCTCGTGCTTCATTATTTGTTGGGCGGGTAGGGCCTTTCCGTAGGCCTGTGGGTGGCCTCTTCTTTCGATATCAGCACTCCTCTGCTGGCGGTGAGTGGTTTTCACACTGGATGTTTTTCATGTGCTTCAATATTTGGCGGTCTGGACCGCCAGCATGCTGGCAGTAGTTACCGTCATCGCCGGCAGTACGGTCTTTAAATCTTTAAAAATGTGCATCTTTACTTGTTTACTCAGATAAATAATGGCTATTTTTCGAAACTGGTGTGGAGTACGTTTGTACTGTTTTCACTGTGTTACTGTTTGTGTTTACAAATTCTTTACAATTTGCCTGTGAGATAAACCTGACTGCTCGTGCCATGCTACCATGGGGTGAGCAGGGCTTTACTTAGCAGTGTGACTTCCTTACTCTGACTAAAGTGAGGGTCCCTACATGGACAGGGATCCAACCACTGCCTACTAGGCACCCCATTTATAACACTCAACAAATGTCCATCTCACTCACTTGTACTGTGACCACCCTGCTCACTTGAAGTGATGAACACCACTTTCATATTCCGTGTGACACCTTTCACTTACTTGAGTTAGTAATATTTTATTTGGCTTTTTTGAAAACCATGAAAGTGTTACATACATAATTAATAATATAATTTAAATCCATAAAATACAGTTCACAATGTATTAAAACGGTGATACAACCCATTCCCATAAAACAAATCTACAATAAAATTAGGACAGTTCATCCTTCATCATAGCATAAAAGTAGGTTAGACCTGGCGGCTTGAACTAGGGCAATAATTACCGCTCACCCTCTCCTCTCCCTGACACCTTTTTCATATGAATTCTCCATGCCCAGGTTAAAAACTTAGAGATGGCAAAAGAAATGTATTCTGTGGTGTCACATTTAAGAATTCTACTCTCTACCCCAAGTTGAGATGTACCTAGTAGCTTGCAGACAGGAATAATCCACCTTCTTTCAGATATGAGGTAGGTTGGGCAGAAGAACAGAAGGTGGTTTATAGTTCCTTAGGTGGTAAAGCTGAATGGACAATGTGGGGATGGAATGGAAAACCTTTCTTGTCCCATTTGCTTGTGAGTTAGTCCTGTGCTAAAGTGCCATATCTGAACTTCATATACACTGTTTTTGCTTGGGAGGGACCAATCCAATCGAGGTACAATTCAAAATGAAAGAAGCATTTGTAGGATAAAATATTTTCAGTAAGGCAGCCCCCTTTTTGCTCATTCCATATCTGTTGCAGCGTGTGATCCCAAGATGCGTTTGATAAGGATACTTTCCTTTAGGGCAGCAGGGGAGTCCCACACTTCTGGCATCCCAATTGCTTTACTCAGGTGTTTGATTTCACTCAGCCAAGAGGTGCGTGCATATTTATCAACTTCAATGTACTCAATCAGTGCTTCCCTAAATGGGGCCACTTCCTCTGTGGACCACAGACACACCCAGTAGGACAATCATTTTGGATGGATAGCATGATCTATTCTTTGTGAAAAGAGGTCCATACGATGGGGGACGAAGGGGTGCTCTGGAGAAGGCTGATCGTATAAGTTTATTTTTGGCAACGATAAGTGCTGAATTGTCTGTATATCCCCAGAGTGCTACCCCACATGTGGCACCTGCTACAGCAGTAGCCCTGAAAACCTCAAGAGCAGGGGAAACAGCACCGCTAGAAGTGGCCTTATATTTTCTGGCTATGGCAGAATACCTTTGGTGGAGAACTGACCTGCTCTTCTCAACCTGTGGAACCCAGGGCAAATTTGCAGCAAGTCTAATGCCCAAATAATCGAAGCATCTGACTTGCTCCAGGGCCACCCCATCCAACCACAACCTACCTCTAAATGACCTGTGAAGATTCAAAGTCATAAAGGTAGATTTAGAAGGATTCACCTCTAGACAGCTCGAGGAGCAAAATTTAGAGAAGCTATCCAAGAATGCTTGGAGACCTAATGGTGTTCTGGAGATGAGGAGTGTGATGTCTGCAAACATTAATGTTAGCAGGTTAGTGCCTGCAGATTTAAGGGCATCATGTCTGCATTGGGCTAGCCAGTCGACAACTCTGTTTATATACAAGCTTAAAAGTGTGGGAGCAAGTAGACAACCTTGTCTAGCCCCACAATTATTTGGAATCCTGGGAGTGAGGTCCCCATGATTTTCCACCAAAACTGAGAATATGCATCTGTGTGTAGTAGCCATAAGCTTCTCAGAAGGTCTGTGGGATTGCCTTAGGAGTTGACAACCTTCCAGAGGCTTCCCCAAGGTATCAACTCAAATGCCACCCTTAGATCAATAAAGGTGACATAAAGATGGTCCTGCCTAATGGTAACGTAGTTCCCCCATGTCGGTACGAAGCGGAAGACTTGGTCCACTGTACTAACCTTTGACCTAAAGCCTGCTTGGCAGTCTGAAAGTATTTTGTTGTATAATGTCCAAGTTTTCAGCCTTGCTAGCACCTAGCTACTGAAAATGTTTTGACTGTTGACGATATGACTGGTCTGTCTATAGTTGGATGGTATGTCCCTCCTCCCCGTTTTATATAACGGGACTATGGTAGCTCTCTTCCAAGAGGGGGGAAGCTCTCTAGTCGCAATGGTGTTTCCCAAGGCATTTAGGTAGGGGATCCAGATCTCAGGTTGCAAAAGGTATAAGTCACCGGGAACACCATCTTTACCCAGTGCTTTCTCTTTTTTGATTTGCTTTCCAGCCTGAGTGGTTTCTTATTTGCTGAAGACTAGAAGGTTACTTGTACTAGCCCTGTCATTTGTGATGAATGAACTAAGGAGCAATCATTTTCCTTTCAGTCTAGATGTTTCAGACCTCCTTCCGTGTCCGAGCCCTTGTTTGATGGAAAGGCTGAGGGAGAATCTGAGTCGACATTGATTACATCCTTGTGCCAATTCTTATAGAGGTTACTAAAATGGGCTACCCAGGCCTCAGGTTCTACCACTGTTTCCAAATGGTTGTCCATGGTATGGGACCCCTCTGCCAGCAGCTTCCAGAAGCCCTGGATGTTTCAATTCTGCAGGGCATCTCCCAGTTCATCCCATTGTTACTTCTCCCAGTGTCTTTTGACTTGTACCAGAATAGTCCTAGCATAGTGTTTTCAAGCTGCACAGCTAATCTCTCTTTCACCCATTTTGATTACTTCTGAGTGTTTGACTTTAGCTAGCCTACACTTGCTATTAAACCATCCAGGGGATTTTGGTGCGTAATGTCCCCTTCAGCACACTTTTGGAAAAAGAGCTTAAAGTGATGCTGTGAATTCACAGTGAGTTCTCGCAAGGTTTGTTTTGGCCTTATCCCTGTCATCCAGTGGGGCCAGTTTATCCACAGATAAATTCTAGATTTGGATTTGGGTGTTGCTGTCAGCTGCAAGCAATTCCTATTTTATGCACCTTCTGTTGTTGCTGGACGCTATTGGGCTCATAAGTTTGCTAGCTCAGAGAGTGGTGTTCACAAATGCTTCACTGAGGCCTATATTTATACTTTTTGATGCAGTTTTCGTCAAAAAGTATAGCGCTGGATTGAGTCATTCCAGAGCGCCAGCCAAATTTAAGGAATCCCGCAAGATGGCTCTCAGGTTGGGCTAACATCAGAGAAAATTATATTAGCCGGGTGGGGGTGGTGGTATGGGGGAAGGGGGTTTTGCCTCAGAAAATGATGCCAGGCTGGTTAGAGGCATACAAAATGCCGTTAACCAGCCTAGCGTCATTTCCTGATGCAAAACCATCCATACCACATGACTGCTGCCTTAGAAAAGACAGGAGTCATTCCCACCACCGCAATGGCTAGCACAGGGGACAAGTGTCCCCTGGGCATGGCCATTGCATCCAGTGCCATGTAGGGGGGCCCATTCCAGGGCCTCCAATGGCACTTAAAAAATGTTTTTTAAGTACTTAGCTATACCTACCCTTCTTACCTGGGATTGGGTCCCCTATCCTCTGGTGTGGGTATGGGTGTTCCTAGGGCTTGGGGTGGGCACCTGTGGGCTCTCTTTCCATGATGTGTGACTATGGAAATGGGTCTACAAGTCCCCTAACGCCTGCTCCAACCCAGGCGCTAAATAATGGAGCTAAGCAGGCTTAGGCGGTTATTATGAACATGACGGTAAAGACCGCCGACCGTCGTTGTGGCGGTGAACAGAATCCTGCCGGCGGCGGCGAATGGAAACCCGCCATATAAGGAACAAAAAACTCAACACCGCCAAACATTCCCACACCACCACTCCCCGCCAGGACCCTATTGGCGGGAATCACGGCCCATCCCACCCCGCCACCACCAAGCACACCCACATCCCACCCTCCAAATAAAGATGCACAAATCACCTCGGCGGACAGTGGATGCCGGACGACCATTGGCGGCTGCGACCGCCACTGGCGGCAAGTGGGCCCAACAGCAACCACTGCACACATTGGCTAGGCTTAGCACCCACACACCTGACACACATCCAGAACACCATAAAACACCCCCAGACACACCCCACAATCCCTTGCAACGAAACCAGGACCAGAAGACGGAGAGCACCAGAGCCAGACAGAGAACGTCAGCAGACAGAACACGCACATCGACCCACACAGTAGCACCTAAACACCATCCCCAGTCCCGACGCCATCCACCACCCTCACCATGTCCCCACCAAAAAATCCACGCTTCACCGAAAGGGAGCTAAGGACCATGGTGGACGAGATCCTAAAAGTGGAGCCACAAACATTCAGCTCCGAGGTGCAGCACACACCCATCGCCCGGAAATGGAGCTGTGGAAGACCGTCGTCAACAGGGTGAATGCAGTGGGACACCATCCACGC
The DNA here is from genome assembly GCF_031143425.1 of Pleurodeles waltl. Lineage (NCBI taxonomy): Eukaryota > Metazoa > Chordata > Amphibia > Caudata > Salamandridae > Pleurodeles > Pleurodeles waltl. The sequence continues at coordinate 164,498,616 of NC_090443.1, read as the reverse complement.
ACCAGGGACGACATCCGCATGAGATGAAACAACCTGCGGGGGAAAGTCCGGGCCATGGCATTCAGGCTCCTCATCCCAGTGCAGAAGACTGGGGGAGGGCCGCCACCAACACCACCCGACTACACCGACTGGGAGGAGAAGGTACTCGCCATCCTACACCCAGAGGGACTCACTGGACTCACTGGAGGAATGGACTCGGGTAAGTCATCTACATTTACCCCATATACACCATACCTGTAATGCATGCACCACCCCACCCCACCCACACCCACCTAGACCCACACCCTTCCCAGCCATTACCCACCACATCCACCACCCTGCATCACCCACAACTCACTACCAGGCCCACAACACTCCCGCTGTGCACAGCCACCAACCCCTGCACGTTCCCACAATGGAAAGATAACCCCCACCACAATGTAACGCCACCACTACCACTAGATGCAATGTCCACCTCCCAAAGGCACCCCTGAAGGCCACTGAAAGGCACACCAGCACTAAATTGTACAGTACTGCCCACCTCAAACCCTCATGCATATGTAGGAAACACTTCTATGTCCCCCAACAGGCACCACCACCCATGCAACCCTAATGGAGGGGACAAGGAGTGCCACAGCATTCCGGGGAGACAGAGGCACATCTCAGGACACTGGTGAAGGATCCCTGGACACTAATGAGCAGGCAGGCCCTTCACACAGCCCTGGATGCACACCATGCAGCAGCCCCACCCAGGAAAACTATGTCACCCTTAACACCCAGTCAAGACCATCAGGCCAGGGGAGGCGTGCCCACACCAGTGGATCCAGGGCACAAACAGGTGGAACACAGCAACAGAGACCACAGTCTCCCACCCCCAACATGCAGGAAGACGAGGGCCCCAGTACTAGTTGCATGTCCAGACCTGCGCAGGGGACACAGGCACAGGGGGCCAGGGCAAGGTCAAGTACCCCAGTGGCTCAGGGGTTAGGGCACCGGATAGATGCAGCAGCCCAGGACGTCATTGCAGAGGTATTGGGGGCATACCAACATACCCAAGACAGGTTAGCACAGATTGTAACCACCCTGGAACAAAGTCAGAGGATGCAGCTGGAACACCACCAACAGGTCATGGAGCAGTGGAAAGAACACAATGCCACAATGGCCACCATTGCTGGAGCACTGCTGCAGTTGGTCAACAAACCCTCAGACACCCACACCGGACAAGAGGCCCTCACAACAGTCCTGGACAACCAGCAACAGTTGTCCCAAGCAGCTGAAACTGCACAGGAAAAACCCTCCCAGGAATCACAAGGGCCGACCATGTCACCCCAAGCAGCTCCACAGCAGTCGCCCAAACGTAGCCTCAGGCCAAGATATGGCACTGGAAGCCCAGCAAAGAACAAGCCCCCTACCAACAATTGACACTTCTGCTACTGCCAAGCAACCGACACACCCATTCACAAACTGCACTTAGTTGAGGGCTAAATGATGAACAGAACTACAAATAGGACCCACCTATGAAATCAAACAGGCCTGCCACCAAGTCGGTTTTGAGGACAACCAACCATAATGACTTCCATCACTGTACATAGCACACTTCAATGTATTCCACCAATAAACAACATATCTCACCTGTACCACTGTCCCCTGTCTTCAATGTTGAACAAAGTGGAGTAATGATGCAACAGGCAGGGATAAACTTTATTGTCAAATTGTGCATGCTGCTGGTACAGTGTGTTTTCTAAAAAGTCAAGAAGGGAATGCTTATGTTGTCTGTCTGTACCATGCTGAAGAGGTCCATGACTCACATATCATGATCAATTCCCCCTAGTTGACATGGCATACTTATGGTTTAGTCACTAACCACATATACAGGCTGAAGTCCCAGACAGTTACTGGAATTAGAGTTGTATCCGTTGGTTTCTGGAATTTACATCTTCCCCTTCCTCAACCTCACCATCACTCTCCTCACCTCTCTGAGGTAACAGATCAGGACCTATAGCACCCTCCACCTCCAAGAGGGGGATTGAATGTCTCACTGCCACGTTGTGCAGCATGCAGCAGGCCACCCCTATCCTACACACCTTATCAGGCCCATAGGCCAGGGAACCCCCAGAGATATGTAGGCACCGAAATCTAGCCTTCAGGAGACCTATAGTACTCTCTATCACCCTCCTAGTACATCCATGGGCCTCATTGTATTTCCTCTCTGCATCTGTCCTGAGATTCCTCACTGGTGTCAGGAGCCAACGCACGTTTGGATAGCCAGAATCACCTAGAGAAATGGTCAATACAGAGTCGTCATTGGAATGTCCTTAGTCTGACAGGCTATTGTTCAGCAATGTGTCATTTAGTGACAGGCACACTTACCTATGATCCACCCTATGTCCTCTTGGAGTTGTTCCATCTTTTGTGGCACACTACTGTTCCTCAAAACAAATGAATCATGGACTGAACCAGGAAACATGGCATTCACATGGGATATGTACTGGTCTGCTGTACATACCAATTTGTATGTTCATGGAGTGTTTCTGTACACCTGTTCACTCACTTTTGGAGGGATGATGGGTATGTGGGTTCCATCGATGGCACCAATAACATGGGGAATGTTTGCAAAGGCATAGAAGTCTGACTTGATGGCAGGGAGCTCAGCACTTTGGGGGAATCACACATAGGATTGCAGATGTTGTACAAATGCATTTAGAAATCTTGTAAGTACCTGGCTGAACATTGACTGTGAGAAACCAGCACCCATGCCCACTGCCACTTGAAAGGAGCCTGTGGCCAGGAAATGGAGTGCAGAGAGCACCTGCACCTCAGTTGGAATGGCAGTCAGTGCAGGATCCAGTAATGCACATAGGTCCTGAATAGTTGCACGTGTGAGTCTGTAAGTGATAATGATCTGATGCTCCACCATGGTCCCCATATCAACAAGTGGTCTGTACACAGAAGGTGCCCTTCCTCGCCACAAGGGTCTGTACCTGTGAGGGGTAACAACAAGGAGTCATGTGCACACATACACAGGCATGTTTGCTAAACACATTCACTGCATTCTTCATAGTAGTGTCTGTACAATAACTGCAACCTTACAGATGTACTTTGTCACCACTGAGAGGGAACGGAGTAAATCATGTGTGATAAAATACTCTGTGGATAGAGACATATGTAAATCATATGCCTAGTAGGCCCAGCATTGTGACTAAATTGAATTTCAAGGTGCCTAGGTGATGGCAAAATGTCTGCCCACTGTAGTTCTGCTCCTTCGTTGTGGAAGTGACCTAAGATCGCTAGCGGTTGACGTCACAGCGTTCGGCGGTGTTTACCGCTGTTTGCACCCTCATTGGATAACATGGATGCCAATGGGGAATCTTAGGGTATCATGATCGCCGCTGGCGGTGACAGTGCATTCCGCAGCGGAACGTACGCGCGTTCGTCATCGTGTGCTCACTTGACTCCCTGATCTTGTGCGGAGAAGCCTCCACTCCATGTACTGCTGTGGCCTGCCTCTGGCTATGGAAGTTCCACATGGTGCAGGGGAAAGGGCCCCGGCCTTCACCCAGGAAGAACTGGAGAAACTGGTGGAAGGGGTCCTGCCCCTGTACGGCAGACTCTACGGCCGGTCAGAGGTACAGGTGAGTCCGGGTTTGGGGGGCACTGTGTGTAATGGATGGAGTGGATTGCTCTGATGTGCGTTCCGGTGAGGCAGGATGGGGCTTGGAGCATGGAATGCTGCGTGCCACTGTCCTACACGTCTGGGAGTACTGTCTGTCCTATGTCTAGCAATCAGCCAGCTATTGCCATCGTGCAGGTGCCTGACCTCTGTGTTTCTTCTCTGTGTCTCCCTACTAGGTCAGCGCCCACCAGAAGAGGGCACATTGGCATGCCATCGCCAAGGAGGTACGGACCCTGGGGGTCTACAACCGGCAGAGCACCAACTGTCGGAAGAGGTGGGAGGACCTGCGGCGCAGGACGCTGAAGATCAATGAGGCCCAGCTGGGGAAGTCCTCCCAACGGGGTAGGGGTGCCCGTTGGGCACTGACCCCCTTAATACGAAGGATCCTGGCGGTGGCATACCCAGATCTGGATGGGCGCTTGAAGGCTGCACAGCAGTCACAAGGGGGTGAGTACTCACAGCCCATACTTCAGCCTGGAAGGATGAGTGTGTGTGCGATAGGGTCATGGGGCTTAGAGCAGGGTTTTGACTGGTGTCCAGCTACTGTCTGCTCCCCAAAGGGTGTAGGGGTGTCCCTGCCAGGATTCACCTACCTGAGCTTCAATGCAATGACAGGATATGGGTGTAGGTCAATATACTGCTCAGTAGTCAGGCTCATGGTCATGGGCCTAGTGCACGGTGCAGCCTGTTGGGTGTGTCTGCTAGGTAGGTGTATGTCTGGCCCTTGTGTATCGGCATTCAGCTACTTACAAGTGTCTCTCCTTTTTTGTCTCCCCATCCCTGTTCTCTTTTGTGTGTCTGGTACAGCATCAACATCAGGCGAGGGAGCTGAGGCACCGGCTAGTGGGGAAACAGCGGCCCACGGATCCTCGGAGGCAGAGACAACGGACGCCCAGGGGACCAGTGGGTGGGAGCACTAGGGGACTTCCACAGGGTAGGCTACTACCACTGGTGGTAGTGACTCTGAAACCTCCTCCGATGGGGGTCCTCCGGCGGTGGTGGACACCAGTGGACAAATCACGACCGTGGCATCTTCCGCCACCACCCATACCATCAGTGCCCTCCCTTCTGCTCCCCACCGAGTTGGCCGTGCCCGCCCACCCAGAAAGGTGGGAATCTCCTTTGCCCCAGGCACCTCCTCCCCTGCCCCAGTCAGCCCTGCTGCCCTCACAGAGGAGTCTATTGACCTCCTGAGAACATCTCTGTAGGGCAGACAACCATTGTCAATGCCATCCACGGGCTAGCATCAGAGGTGCAGCAGACTAATGCCTATCTGGGTGGCATTCACAGTGCTGTGTCTGCCCTACAGAGATCTTTTCAGGCTCTGGCCTCCTCTTGGAAGGCAGCCAGTTTCCCTGGCCATTCCGTCCCCCCTCCAACCTCCTCTATTCTATTCCTATTCCAGCATCCCACTCCTTTCACCCGTCCAAGGCACACATTCAGACACACAGTCAAGCACTTTAACACACAAAAAACACACTTCCAAACACAAGCAGCACACCTCCCACCACAAGCATTCACACAGCCAACATACACCTGCACACACAACAACGTCCACTTCCCCCAGTGTGCCCTCCTCTTCCGCCTCCGTCTGTCCCCTCTACATCCACACCTTCATGCACTGCACCGCGACTCACTGTTACTGCTCCTCTTCCTGCACTCACCACAATAGCAGACAGCCATACATGCACCCCATACACCACACCGGCACTCTCCACCTCCACTTTAGTTGACACATGCAGCACACTCACCGACTTGCAGACACACACCCAACATACATCCATACTAGCTGTCTGTCTTCTCCCACTGTGTCCACCCCCACCTCCCAAAACACTCAGACGCAGCTAGACACCCACCCATCAGACATCCACAACACCACGGCATACTGAGCAGTCCCAGCACCCACTACACACACACCTACACCCCATACATCAACTCCCTCTGCCTCCACTCCCACGCCCTCATCCACAACCACCCCACTTGCTCCCAAGAAACGTTTCCTCTCCCGTGTAGACCTGTTTGAACCCACTTGCCCACCCCATTTTGTCCTGAAATGTGTCCACCTCCTTGCTCTTTCCACACCTTCCATATCGCAGCCCACCCCAGTCCAGCCTTTCCATTCCCGTGCCCCTTCTCCAGTGAAGAAGGCCCGCTCGGAGCCTAAGGCATCCAGCTCCACCTGAGCCAAAAAGCCCCCACCTGCTTCAAAGGAGAAGCCCACCCCCCCTCCAACCTCGTCCTGCAAGTCTAAGTCCCACCCCTGTCGTAAATCCCCACCTCCACCCCCATTCCATGAGGGGCCTGGATCCCCCTATGGTGGCCCGTTTTGTGGAGTACCCAGCACTTGTGGGAGTCAGGTGTGGCCAGTTGTGGCCAGGGACAATTGAATCATGTTGGACTGACCATTGGCCCTGTTTGCTTCATCTAGCTCACTGAGCGAGTTAATAAAATTTCTGTGTGGCCTGTGTTTCGGCTGCATGCAGTTCCACCCTGGTGTTTGTTTAAATGATTTATGTGTATGGGGCTATTGTATGTCCTATGGCCACGTTGCAGTGGCCTCTGGTCGGGTATGTCCCTCTTGGTGTGGGGTGTCTGACTAGTGCTGCTGGGAATGGGTGGGGGGGCTTTGCGGGGTGGGTGTAGTGGGTGGGTATGTAAGTTTGCCCTTTCCTCCCTTGTGTCGTAGGTTGCGGTACTTACCGTTGTTGTCTTCGTCGGCAGTCTCGGTCGTGTAGATACATGGCAAGGAGCAAGGCTGGCATGATCTGCAGCTCTTGGTCCATCACTGCCGCTGCACGTTTTGTGGTACTCCGGTGAGTGTTTCCTTCTATTTGTTTCATTTCTTCCCGGCTTTGTGTGGCGGTGGTTCCCGCCCCGGAACTGGCGGCGGAATGGTGTTCATAATTTGATGGGTGGGTTGGGCCTTTCCGCCGGCCTGTGGGCGGACTCTGCTGTCGTCAGTGGGCCTACTTTCCTGGCGGTGGGTGGTACGTGGGATGCGAGAGTTTCGTTTGGTTCATTATTTGGCGGTCCGGACCGCCCTCTGTTGGCGATTTCTGCCGCCACCGCCAGCAGTGCGGAACAGACCGGCATGTTCATAATGAGGGCCTTAGTGCCATTATTTAGGCCGCCTCCCCCCAGTGCACCATTTTTGCACGGGAGGATAAATAAGGCACTATCAGCTTTGAGTCATTTTTGGACGGGAATGCCTACATTGCATCTCATTGACGCAAGAAGGTTTCACACATCCAAAAAATTACGTTAACTCCAATATTTTGGCGTAGATGGGTCTAGCTTCAAAATATATATATGGAGTTAAGTTTGTGCTGAATTTGCATTTAAAAAAATGATGCAAATTCAGCAGAAGTGCATTGTGGTCACTATCTGGTATTGAAACTCTTCTTATCTAGCATATAGGGCCATAATGAGCCATGAAGATATAGTTGATGTTACTTGAAAACAGCCCTATCTTAAAAGTTGAATGAGGCAGGAGATCGGAGTGCGTAGACCCATTCACTACCTTACGCTCATAGGTTCTATTAGGTTGACAATTTGGGTGGAGACTATAGGCAGCCTAATCATGATGTCAACTCGAACATAAGAATCTCCTAGGATCGCTCATTGTGTCGTCCTGGGCCCAAATCTTGATATCTACAGGGATACAGGTGTTACAGTCTTTTGAGATGATTTTTGAGTAATTTTTATTTAACTCTTCAGTGAAAGCTGACAAATACTCTACTTTTCCGGAGTGTACATTGGGAGCAACTGAGTGTAGATAGATGTTAAAAATGGCAATGTGCCTGACCACTGTCTTGGAGCCAATTTCTATTACTGTGCCTAAAATATCTCTGCTTTTGTCGAGAATTTGCTTGACTGACTAAATAGGTCCATCCTTCTTAGCCATATCAACAACCTATCAAAAGCCCTCTCTGAGGGTGAAGGTTCTGAATTGGAAGAGAACGTGATGTACACTGATCTAAAGACCGGTTCTATTTCCCAGGTTTCTTGCAGTTGGATGGTGTGGTGCTAGTCAATTAATGTTCCCCATTCAGAGTCGCCCAACTTAGCCCTGACCCCTGCAACGTTCCAAGACAGCGGATTTAGACTGTTGTTTTCACAAAAGGTTGTGTACGGTTTCTGCCCTGGTGAATTGGTCATTTGGGTTGCTTGCATCACTGGGGTTTTGGGGTCTCTAGGGCCCTCAGATTCCCTGTCTCTGAGCATTCAGCGTTAGGTATTGGACCCTTTGCTTCGATGAGTAAGGATTTGTTTTTTATGCCCTGGAGGTGTGGCAGTCTCATTCTGCTCCTGTACCAGTCAGTCAATGTCTGATAGCTTAGCTACATGAACCATATTTAAGGTAGAAGAGAGCTAGAGGGACTTGAGGGGCTTTGGACAGTTTGCTGATGTAGGTGAGGGGTGATAAAGAGCATTGGCCTTGAGTATTATTTGGGAGTCAATAGGGAGCCTAAGTCTCTATTCTAATGCTATTACGCCCTCGGCGTGCTCATAATTTCCCAGCTTCAAGCCAATGTAATCGCACGATCGAGTGGCTATAAGGATGTGCTCTCTGACGTCTGATCCACTCCCCCTCACCTTTCAAAGCCAATGAGTGACCTTATTCGTTAGGGAGTCAGACAATTTCTTGGCACTTGCCTGCAATTGGGGAACATTAATCAAAATATGTCATATTCCCTCTTGAAATGCACCAGAGGCCTAGTGCGGGTGCTTGGATGGACTGAAAAGCCAACACGATCCTGAGGGTTAATATTTGGCCCAAAAGGCACTTTCTTCCGGGAGTCCGAACAAACAGAACTGTTTAACTACAAGTCCCAAAATGCAAAGTGCGGTTGGCTATACACAGAGTTCCCTGGGGGTGAGAAGGCTCCAGTTAGCTGATGTGTTCCGTGTCAAAAGATGCCAGACACTTAACAACTATGCTGAATGCGCGTGGCACGTTTTCGAGAATGTCTGCTTGTCTACACCCGTTGCAATACGTAACATGATTTTTAAGGTAGCTAGCTACAAAAATGGAAGCCGTTTGAACTGTAACTACTAGGCCCTGATCTTTAATGTACTTTTATTTATCTAGAAATAGTTTGTCGATGTGCCATAAGAATGTATAGATTGCACTGAGACATCCCAAAGCACCTTTACGTATTACGTATACAGTGTATTTGGATTTAACCATTCACTTTCTGCATGGAACTTCAGCTGTCCTATAGCAGCTGTGTTGTGTTCATTCAGGCCTGTTTCGCTTTTTATTTTCTGGTAGTCTTAGCTGTGAATTTTTTATTAGAAAGCGGTGAATTACATTGACACAAATACTTGGCATGGTGGGGGCGGGCAGGGCCAGACTGAGGACTCAAAGCAGCCCTGGAAAAATTTGTCATACCAGCCCCCATATGGTGCATAGCGAGTGAGCCTAAACTGACCACTGCGATGGGTCTTGGGGGATTCTCCACCCTGCAAGAACATTTGGATAAAATGTCAAAAACGATACACTCTACTTCACATTTTTTGTTACATATTCAATTGTATTTGTTTTAAAGCATAATAAATGATGACCATGCAGTGCACCAGGATACAGAAATCTTTATTGGGGTTCTTCAATGAGCCCCTTACCGTTACCCTCCAACAGTGCCCCTCATCTCTCCATAACCCCTCTTTCATGTGGATTTCATTTCGTTTGATAGCGTCGACATTCTTTCTATAACCCACTGCAATGTAATATTTTACTGCAAGGCATTCAGTTAAAGTAAACCAAGACTGTAACTCCCAAAACACAGGAGCAAGTTAAAGTCCAAACCCATCCCCATGATATACCCCTGGCGACGTGGAATCACGTCAACAGTAATTTAAAAAAACATGCCCATAAGACTGAACTTGATGCAAGGGTATTGTGTACATACAAGTAACCATTTTTTTTAAAAATGCTGCTCAAATTTTCACTTCAAAATACCTGCACACTCGGAAACCGAATTGTGACGTTACCCCTCGCGTTGGGATAATGAGGGAGAGGGAATTTAGCCAACTCACCAAGGAACAGACAGAATCCGGAAAACCAGGCTGATTTGTTCTAGAATCTCTTAAATCACTTACTGAAGTTTGACAGCTATCACATGGCTCACGGATTTAAACTGCTAAGATCCCTTCCACCAGCAACTTGGGTTTCTGGTTTGTTTTCATGGACTTGAAACCGACAACAAGGAGAAGGAAAAACAAGCACTGGCAAAATCTGAAGATTCTGTACATTTTTGTACATGTTGCACAGTAGTTGAGCTGCTGTGAAACATGGCTTAAAGTAAATAAAAATGTCCATACCATTTCAAAGCTGGCCATGCCATAACACCTTCTTTTTTTACTTTTATTCATGTCAACTGCTGTCCACCATGTAAAAAACACCGACAGAGACAATAGATTTTGCATAGGAAAAACATTGGCTTTGTCAATGCATGTTCTTTATAGTTACCTATCTAACTTGGATCAGTAACTAAAAATAAAATAAAATGCACAAAAGCCTTTTTTTAAGTGGTTGAGTGGTGGGAGTGGAAACAATACGGGGGAGGGCAGAGGAAAGCAGAAGCAAAACAGGGTAGGTTGGGGTGAACATGGAAGCAATATCAAAGGGTACGCAAAAGCAATAGGGGCATGTGGAGGGGACCCAAAATCAACACGGGGGAAGGAAGGAGATAAGAGGAAACAAAACGAGATTGGAAGAAAGCAATATGGAGGGCGAGGGTGGGGAAAGAAATAGGGAGAAGCACACAGGTGAGCGCAAGAGGGTGGGGTGGTGAGGAGCAGCAAAAGAAAGCAACACTGTGTGAAGAGGGAGAGATATACACGAGGGAGATGGCTGAAAACTCACATACTCTTATGGAGTGTTTAACAGAGAAAAAAATAGTGCTTGAAAGCAGGCAGTGGAAACAGAGATGGCAGACATTCAAAGAGATTGCAAGGAGGTGATACAAACACAAGATAGACAAGCTGGAATACGAATGTAAGACATGTAAATCTGCTACTCATTACTTTCCGAAGGAAGCAGGTACTAATTCGCTGTGTAACTATACCTCTACCCCATAAGTTCATATCTTCATACACTTTTCTAATACATGAATAAGAATTTAGGTAATGGAAGATTATTAGGTACATATTTTCTAGTGAGTAATGAATTAGATATTTTAATAGGCTTTAAGCAGACCTGCTTTGCTAGCACCTCAAAGGAATGCTGGGACAAAGGTTCTCTTAACACCATTTCCTGTATAGTCTGAATGGACATTCTTTTCCAGTTTATTCACCTATGAAGCGTCCAAAAAACCCCAAACCTGCTGGTTGCAATGCTCTTCATGGATGGCTGCACATGGTCTTCACAAGGAATAAATGAATCTCCATGTAATTTTTCAGTACACATATGTTTCTGTCACTGGATTTCTCTGCAACAGCAAACTCATTTCTAAGTGGAAGCTCCTATTCTGTGGATTTCAGAAGAGCAAAATCCAACTATGCTTCAATGTCCTTAGGTAAAAGTTGAGTTTTAAGTGAGGAAAAATTTCAGGGACAATTACATTTTTCTCCACCAGTGGTATAGGGTTTTCTACATTCCTATAAAAAAACATTTCAGGATGTCCATTTTTAGAAACTCCTAGTCAACTGATGTTAGTTGGCAGTGCTGGAATCCTGGGCGATACGTTCTCTCTTGTGTAGTGAAGTGGGTCACAGTTCCTCATAATGAACACACCTGACAACATTTTTCAGAAGAAGACAACATCACAAGAAACATTTCCTGAATATTCTTGTAAATTGGATAAATGCACAACGATTTTTAGTATTTTAAAAATGTACATACTTGTTCTCCTCGCTATGCTGTACTCAACCCTTGACCTAAGTGAATTAAGTTAGAAATTACACATATTCTCCTTTTAGCTTTTACAGGAAATGTTCCTGTTTCTGTCCAACCTTGGCACTTAGCTCCCAAAACTTTGTTCTCTAGTTGTACCAAAAGCAGACTTGAGCTTGGCACAGAATTCGTGCTCCATCTTTCTAAAATCTTTCCAAGTCCCCAGAAGCGAAATAAAATTCTGCTTCTTCAAAACACATTTACTGTTCCCAGCTAGGAGGAGTTGCTACTCCAGGTCTCCATCATCTTCTCCCAGCCAGTTGACAAAACAGGAGGGAAGTGTATGAACACTTGTGTTAAGGGGAAGCCTTGGTCAGTGCTAGTGGAGCACATCTCTTGGCAAGGGTTAAAGTGTGACTCAAATTAAACATCATTTGAGCCACAGGGAGCTCAGCTATACAAGCAGAGTTTAGATATATAAAAATTGTCATTTTTGGCAAATTAAAAGGTAACCTTTGCAGCATAAATAACGAAACCCCAAGCTAATGTGTAGTTAGTGACATTCTACAAAAATGGCTTTTCTACCAACCTCCAAACTGGAATTTGAGAGAAATTTAGGTTTTAACAACTGCAGACGTTTAACAGCACACGGCCTGGATGCAGTCTCATTTGTAACTCATCACTTCAGTACACTATATGCTCTTTAAATGCAATTGTTTAAACAGATTACGTTTTAGAATCAGGTACTGTGTAGGTAGGTCTAATTTCCTAACTTTGACAATGCACTTAGCCATCAAATTTAGTAGTTTACTTGTAAAAAGGAGACCCGCTTTCACTTTAAACACACAGATACAGCTTGGAACATATCTGTTCTGTAGTCCATACTGCAACGTTTGCCTCCAATGTCAATGCCATCTTCTTCTCCTGTTTCAACACCCTCTGCATGCTTCGAAAGATCTACAAATGGATCCTCACTGAAACCAGAAGAACAGTCATCCAAGCCCTCGTAAGCAACAAACTGGACTCCGGCAATGATGTGCCCTCTACGCAGGAACCACGGCCAAACTCCAGAAAAGGCTGCAACGCATCAAGAACCCCTCCGCACACCTCATCCTGGACATCCCCCGCCACATCACAGCCCTCCTGAGAGACCTGTATTGGCTCCCTGTCAACAAGAGAATCACCTTCAAACTCCTCACCCACGCTCACAAGGCACTGCACAACACCAGACCAGAATACCTCAACAGACGTCTCTCCTTCTAAACCCCGACCCAACAGCTTCTCTCTGCTGACCTTGCCTCACCATCCCACGCATCCGCAGAACAACCACCAGCGGCAGATCATTCTCGCACCTCACCGCCAAGACGTGGAACTCTCTTCCTACCCACCCGCGTCAGACCAAGGACCTCCTTACCCTCAGGAGACTTCTCAAGACTTGGCTGTTAGAGCAGTAGCAGCCTCCCCCCCCACCCCAACCCTTCAGCGCCTTGAGACCCTCACGGGTGAGTAGTGCACTCTATAAATTCCCTGATTGATTAATTTTAGTGGATACATTTCTCTGCAGTACAATAATTAGTATTTGACATTTATACGGTTTGTGTCATTTGTGCATACTTTACAGCTGAGTTACAAAAAAATTAAAATATGCCAAGTAAGTTAACTAAAAATTATCTTTCTACTTTAGGAAAGCCCACATGCAGTTAGGGCTTATTCTGATGGACTTGCCCCCTCAGAAACCAATATTCCAACAATCAAAACTCAGACAAAAATAAAACAGAAATCCACCACAACTTAGGACCTGACTTAGAGTCTGGTGGACGAGGTTTACTCACAGTACCTCTGTTATGCTGGAGGAACGCAACCTGGCAAATTTGGAGATATCTGCCAAACCTGCAGACAATTTTCTACATTGACAGGAACACCGTTACGGAGGTGCCTGTCAATTTACGAAAAGTTTAACAGAAAGCACGGTCAGTATTTTGCATGAATTTATAAACATCTTAGCACATTTCCTGCCTAGAAGCAAATAATCGAATTTCAAGTTAATTCCCCATCCCAGAAGAGGTAAAAACCTTTTAAAATATTATACACAGTGGATTGAGAAGGCTGGAAATTGAGTGTTACCTGGAATCTAGCAGTTCAAATATGTGCTTATTTGAAAAATGATAAAGCACCCTCTTGTAAACTCTACAGCGATGAAAACAATACCCTTCAAGAAAGAAAGCATTATGGTTGGTCAATGCTGCATTTTATCATGGACACAACACACTAAGACTTCCCTCCATTTCTGGCCCAGTTTATTATATCTTTCTATCATGGCTGTGTGTCTGGAGACCAAGACTGTCAATCCCTTAAGTAGATGTTTGTTGTTCTAAATACACATTATGCCTTGACACTAGATTTGATTTTTATTCTATCTTTGCTGTAGAACAGAGCTGGATGATGTGAAACCTCCCAGTGCGGGTGTCCGTCCTAGAAGGAGAATAACAAAAAGTATATGAAAACATTTGTCCATAAAAAGTTTAAAATACAGTAATAGAAATTAATTTTACTTCAGTATATACAATAATGACTTTGAAAATGTCGTAAAGCTCTTAAAAATCAAAGAATCACATGTTGGACAAAAGCTGTTTAGTGTTTTGTCTCGTATATACATTATACTTTGAAAAAAGGGGCCTCATAAACTTACGGCAAATATTTAAGAATAGTGGACAGTCAATTAAAACATTAGAAATAGTGCACTTGACGTTAAAAGGATAAATACATTTCCACCTCTGTTCCCAATTCTATCAATTATATCAAGGGCTCCATTAATTGAGTTACAACATGCCCTTGTTTTGATAATGACCTGGAAAAATGACAGGTCCTGTAAATAGTAACGATATGGGATAATATCTGGGCTGCCTAATGTTTATAAGGTTAATGTGATGAAAGTATTTTGAGATAAATATACTTTATTGTGGGAAACATACACAATTGACACTTGATCATGCAGTGATTTATTTGGAGAAAAAGGCAGCCTGTAAGCAGTACAGTTTACTTTTATTAGAGTATATCGGGGAGCCGTGGCTCATCTGTATTTCCTATGTTGGGCTTCAAAAAAGCAGATTTGGGATATTTTAGATGGGCTGTCATCTAAGGAAAGATTATGAAGAAATTTTAAAAAGTGAATGCCTACTAAATGCAACCATGACGCCAAATGTATTCCACAATGGATACTTTCCATCATCGACACTCTTTGCAGGATAGGTATTCACTTTAAAAATTACTTTTCCACAGATTCTAAAATATTACTATTTTTCAGACACATTATTGTCATGTAAAGTGCCATAGATCGAATCTTACATAAAAAGGACTTTATAATTGGGACAAGGGACAGCCCTCCACAGATGTGATTACAACTTGTTTGAAAGAGAGATCTAGTGTTCATTGTCTTTACATGAACGTCCACTTCAGATCTGAACCCTAGTTATTTATTAGACTTAACTTACTCCACCCTGTTGTTATCTTAGAACTGTGAAGAACTTTCGAGAAATTAAAAACTGGATCTCAGTTGTTTTCAGCCTAGCCTATCGCGATTAATCCTCCTGCCCAGTCTGCTACCACTTTATTAAGAGCAATTGTTTACCAATGCCTTTTTGAAGATGTCTGATTTTGAATTATATATAGTACTGATCATCCCAGTATTTTGTCTTTTTCTGTAATAATGACACAATTCTTTGCAAACAAGAATCCACAACTTAAAAAGTCTTCTGAGAGGAAACATAATCGCTTTTCCTAAATATAATTCTCTGTAAACCATCTCTAACTCCTTCCTGATTTAGTCTTTCATGAAGGTCCTTGGCAGTTACTTGGCGATACAGGCTCAGAAGCTGTGGGAAACGATTGGCTTTGGTGAGCTCATGTGGGAAGAGATGCAAATGAGAAAAAGTCAGTGATAAAAGGGTTAGAATTTGCGTCTTGATTGTTTCCTTCTACTGAGTTCTTTGGCTGTCTCTAAACAATATATAGCGGGAGCATTAAGACAGTCAAGGAAGTACACCTATCATTGTTCAGTGTGATGTGTACTCATTAATGCATGTGAGGAAGAGGCATAGTTGGCAGCTAACTGTATGCATTGTTATGTGGTGGATGTTTAGAGGTGCCTGAGTTCAAAAGTTAAAATGAGGACTGGCGAGATAGTGAAATGCCATGAAGAAATATACAGTAGCCTTGACACCTTAAAGCTTCCCAGTGTCAGCAACAACAGTTAGCTGTGAAAATGTGTGATTTATTCAGCACCAATGGCCATCTGTCACATAGCCTGTGTAGTTCTTCATGCCATTTGGCCATTAGTGCTGAAAAAGTTACCCATTTTGCCTAAGTTGATCCCTAGTGAGGCCATATTTTGCTCTAAAAGAATTAATATTCTCCTTTATGAAACTGATAATGAGATATATTTTCTGCCATACTTTGTTACTGTGGCTAGTCCAGAATTTATACTTGTATCATTTCAGTTGATTTGTGGATTATAATTAATTACCTATTTCTATGTATTATCTCAAATGAGGTGTGTCAGTGGAAGCTTTTTTAGTTGGTATTGTTGTGATGATGGCCCCTTTCCATTATTGCTCTAGTGGCTGAAATGCCCACTTGTTATTTGCATTGATTCACAAGAGCCACATACTGTATTTGTCAGCCAATGCCCTTCTTTTGTTCTGTCTTGAATATAATGACATTTACTCACTAAGTTATTTTTCCTCCACAGATACCATTGTGTTTCCATTGTCTAGAACTACAACACACTATATAGTTTCCTTAGATTAAAATATTAATCCTCATTTACAAGGCTCTAGCGACACACTGCGCCACCAGAGCGTCATTCTTTTTACATTCTGTTGGTGCAGTGTGAAGACCCATATTTACAAGGCCACACAAAGTCACCTTGCAAATATGGACCTCTTGCACGCATAACACTGCGTGAAAGGGGCGTTCCATGGGTGTTGCTTGGGTGTTCACATGCAATACCCGTGGAACTCGAAAGAATCTGACGCACTCATAGATTTACAAGTCTGGGAATACCACAGATTGCGTCAGATTCCTACGGCCCCTCAGGGGTGGTGTAAGAACGGTGCAATGGGGAGAAATATATTTTTAGCACACATAGAAAGAAAAACACACTTCTTGCGACTGTTTTTGTGCAGGAAGGCGTCCCTTCCTGCACAAAAACTATCCCCCTTGCAACACAGGCATCCTTTCACCATGGTGCAAGGGTGCCTGTGTTGGCGCCAGGCAGCAATTTGTGCACCAGTGCAGGGGAAGAGGATAGAAATGAGCTGTATCTTGAAGATACAGTGCATATCTGCCCTTTGCCGGTGGTGTAAGGCAGAGCAGCAGGACACTTACTGCGCCGCCCTCCACCACGGGTCTTATAAATGAGGCCCCCAGTATTTTCCTATTGCTCACAGAGCGTAGAGGCAAATTTGTGAGTTAACAAAAATGATGTACTATATCAAACATTGAATTTTTGAATAATTGATTGTCCATTGATATGTATCTCTTTCAATGTCCTTATTTAGTTTAGTGATTGATATCCATTCAAATAAGCTTTTCCTTCATTATGAAAGTAAGGGGCATATTAACAAGAAAGTGGCGCATTGGTCCAGATGCGCCACTTTTCTTGCGTCACCCCTGTCCATCCTAATAAAACCATGGTTGCATCATGATTACAATACGGCGCACCATGGCGGTCGTTAGTACAATAGCGTAAAGAATTTTTACGCTACTGTAGAGCTTTGGTGCACTAGCATCAAAAATGTTGATGCTAGTGCAGCAAAGCACAGGGAAGTCCATTGATTAAAATGGGTGCATCATTTTAATGCATGCAGGATTAAAAAATGACGGAAAAAATGGTGCAGTGAAACGTCTCAATTTTCACTGCACCATTTTGTCAAGCCTCCCTGAATTGGAACGCCCCCTAGCATACATCATGCCTAGCGCATTCATAATGTGGTGCACAGGTTTACAAAGTGGTGCAATACAAGCAATGAGCCACTTTGTAAATACGGCACGGGAGAAAGGCCTCCTTAACACCTCCTTAGCATAAAAAAATTATGCTAGGGCGGCGCAAGGGCCTTGTAAATATGCCCCTAAATATCAACGTCTGTGCAGCCAAATCTGTTTCGTATTACCACAGTAATACCCCTAGTGCTTGCATTCTATCCTTATGGGCGGGAGCGTTGGGATTGAGCTTTATAAAAGCTGTTATCAGTTTTCAGAAATGCGCTGACCCTTTCCACTTTATGTCAAAATATCTGCAACACTGTCATGGTACACAGGATATCGTGCGCACAGACATTCTGTAGCAAGTGAATACCTCTCGTTCATTATAGAGTTTTTGAGCTTGTGCCAGAATATCAAATACCAGCAATCTCTCCACAGTGAAGGGTGGATCAGCAAAACACAATGAAGACCTAATGATAATTTACTAATTTGGTTAACCACACGTCCTAACTTTGTAGGTTTGCAAAAGCTACCCTTAGGCTTTCATGTCCTCCCACCAACCATTTGAATAATGTAATTGTGTTATAGTAGACTGGTGGGAGTGGTAGTCAAAGAAGGCGTCACTAATAACAAATCTGTGCTGATCATATCATCTTCACAAGTTTTACCCTCCCCCACTATTGACATTTGGTCAAGTGTCAACAACCTTTTTAATACTGAGGAAGATTGAGTAAGGTATACGTTTTCCTAAAGCTTGCTCAGACAGTCAATATATATGAGACAACTGGATATCGATCCAGGAATTCAGACATGAATCATTGGTTCCACTTGTCTCCATTATACTCGGATAATGAAGATGTACTAACAGAAAATAATGTCAGCTTTGACCAGTTTGTGCAGGATACTAATGTCTCAGAATATGATTGAATGACCTGAAGAAATATTGGCCTACAGAACTGCGGACATATAGGCCCTGATTATGAGATAGACCGAATTTAATGAGAAGATTTCCCTCATTTGGAATTACTGTTAGCGGATGGTATTGCTCTATGGAATTCTGACCATTATCAGTTGGGGTCCTCATAATGGGGAATAACAGATTTATAGTGCAAAATTCTGCACAGCAGTCACTATTCCGAGGGGTTTGGTGCTCCCATTTACCACCTACTCTGATCAGGTGGGAAATGATAACAGTGACTTTCGCGATGGGCAGAGGTGGAGGGAGTCTGAAAGTGTAGGTGAGGGAAAGATAGTTTTGGAAGCAAAAGCTGGGCAAGAACGAGTAACGAGGCTTGGACATTGTTGCAAAGCCGCATGGAATTTTATCTTCCGGAATTTCTAGCTAGTGAAAAAATGGGTCCAGTGTTCCCGCAATTGGGAAAGCTGGGTGTGGAAATACTCGGACATGTGTAATCAGGTGGAACAGCGGTAATCCACCGCAGGACACTACTCACTCTGATTCGTAATGAGACCCTGAGTAGTAAATCAGTTTTGCTGAAATTTTAAACTGGTTGTTCACCTTCACTAGACATTTGATATTGGCTCCAAGATTGTCCAGAACGAAAGTGGTGTGAGGAAGCATTCCTATTTTTCCTCTTTGATAAAGCAGAAGAACATTACTATTATGCGATTAATAAATGGCATTACGTGCCAGAAAGTGAGGCTCACATAAAATAGTCTGCAAATAGTCTTATAATCTTATAGATGACTGATGAATGTATTTCCAAAATAACTCAGCGCTGTGAGAGTTCAGTTTTAAGTCCAGATGGTTTAAATTTGGAAAGTATAATATTTGAAATATTTAAGTTTTCTCTTTTTAAGACAGACCTAGCCTGAACTGCTAAGTGGGTGAACCTATGTCAGTGTTGCAAGTTGTGTTTCAAATGTGAGTGGAAGAAGTTTTCTTTTATGGCTTACATATAGATTTGACTGTAATATACCTTGTGCCATCTACATGCACAATATAGCTGATTTACAAAAAGGTAAAATATGCCAATTTGATTGCTGAACTTATGTTGGTATTTAAGCAAGGACACGTGCAGCTGAGAGGTGTTTAGCAGGCCTCAACGGTGCAAATGCCGAAATACCAATTTTGCACATTAACACGTGGAGCTCATACCACTGCAATTGTATTTGAGTCTGCAAAAGAGTATTTTTTTCCAAAAACCATGTACAATTGTTATTTAGTTTGAACACCTAATTATATTGTTCATTCTCGAGAATCTATTGGCCATATGCTTCAAAGATTAAAAATATGTTAAATAACATCTGTTCTTAATACAAATAAGAACTGATACATCCTTCTTTGCTTGACTGTTTTGTAAGTGTAACATTGCAGTAGGAGTGTTTTCACACAGGGAATTATTCTCTCACCTAAATGCAAACTGATTTGTAGATGCCAAGCTTTATCTGTCATATAGAAGTGTTTTTTTTAAAATTATTTCTGTAACACCCTTTCTATATGTTAATGTTAGAGCAGAACATCTTCTAAATATTGAGACTGATTACTATAAACACTCGGTTGCCTACTATCATGGAACATCCTGCAACAGCTTGATGAGCAATGGTGCCATAAAGGTTCTTGCGTAATTATTATTATTTTTTTTGCATTCATTCTTCAGATATCATAGGACACTTTACACTAATACTAGGGGGAAATGCTGACATGCGGTTTTGCCGTAGGAAGTATGTTGATTGTTAATAAAATATGTTTTGCTCATTTATGTCATAGTTAAACAAGTGCATAATTTCACTGGTGCTGTATCAAATGCGTATTTTGCTGAGTTCTTATAAGCTGAATTCTTATTTCTCTCCTTGTGGTCATGAAAGACATACTGATATGCATGCATTTTTACAAAACCATATTATTTGATAAACACTGCATCACACTAACTATTGTGCACCTGAGATCTGTGGATCCCAACATCAGCCTTTTCTTATGTCCTTTGTTGTTAATCATCATGGGAATTGTTGGACCTGACCTTTTTGCAGGGTCATCCCCAAACATTTTGCTTCCTTCCTCCTTTTTTTCCTGACCAGTTTTTGTTGGCTTCAGAACTCTGGGCTCTTTACCACTGCTAACCAGTGCTAAAGTGCATATGCTCTGTGTGTAAATTGTATTGGTGATTGGTTTATCTTTGGAAAGTGGGCATTTTTTATACTTAAACCATTCTGTGACTGCCTGCTTGTGTATTCCCTATCTGGGTCAGACTGACAGTTGGGCAGTTTGTGAACCTCCACTAGACAGTGACAGAAAGGGAGCTGGGGTGTAGCCTGCATATCCTGATGGGCCTTATGGGCTAGGGAGGAGGGAGAAGTGGTCACTTACACATGAATGGGCTGTGCCTACCCTCACACAATGCAGTCTCCAACCCCCTGATGTGAGTCTGGAGCCAGGCCTGGGCAAGGTAGGATCTTGTGAACCACAGAAACTTTTCTTTGAAGTTGCCTACTTCAAAGGCAAACAGGGGTATAAGTAGTGAAGACAAAACCTCAGATTTTCCGTTTACTTCAAGGATTCAGGGAGGAACCTCTGCCAGTAGAACAGCTTAAGAGCTGAGGAGAAGCACTGTCCCTGCCTGTGACTGTGCTTTTTTGGGCTATCCTGCAGTTGCTGTTGCTGTTTCTGCTTCTGCCTGTGAAAGGGGACAAAGACTGGACTTTGTTGTGCATTCCTGCTTGAGAGGTATCTCCAAGGGCTTGGACTGAGCTTGCCTCCTGTTTTTGAAGCCTCAGGGACAGCAAAGCCTTCACCAACCAGTCTCTGATTCTGCATGCTGTGGACTCTAGCTTGCCAGAGTGTGCCATTCCAGTTCCTAGGCCCCGGAAGTGAAGTTCTGGTGAAAATCCTGTGAAATGATGCCGGATGACTCTGTATGACTTCGCTAAGGATGCCGCTGTCCGAAGCCCGCAACGCTACCGACACCTGGATCTGTGGACCTCACTGAGGTGCGACTCCCCCAGCGTCAGTGTAGGTCCGACGTTGCTGCAGCCACTGATTTCCGCATTAACTCGTGAGTTGGAGTTTTATACATCCGACGTCTGTAACACCCAACTCTGTTGCAGCGCCTGTGACATGATTGTAACTCTGCAGCATTGTGACTTCACCGGAATTCGACTTTGCTGGGGGAGCCACAGGACCGACTCCTTGCATCTGATGCTGCCTCACCTCCACTGCTCCACAGCAAGGACCCGACGTTGCTGCAAATCCAGCAATGCGTTGCTCCCCGACTCCGAACACCAGCCTATTTTCCACACATTTTGCTAAGGTACTGTACCTGTGGGTCCCTGTGACTCCATAAAGCGTGCCAGTTGTGCCAGATTGTGGGAAACTACTCCGTCACGATGTCACTTTAACATCAGATTGCAGCATTTGTGCCTATAGGCACTATTTTGGTGTTTCTACTTGGTAAAGTCATATTTTTAATTGTGTATGATGGATTTTCATTAGATAAATATTTACTATTTTTCTAAACCTGTGTGGTGTCCATTTTGTAGTGTTTCAATGTATTTCTTTGTGTGTTGGTACAAATACTTTACACATTGCCTCTGGGTTAAGCCTTTCTGCTCAGGCCAAACTACCAAGGGGGTGTCCTGGAGTTAACCAGATACTTATTTGATTTGTTTATCAACACATTGTTAAATAGTGCTGATTGCAAGGCTTTTGGCATAGTGTATTGGGTTGAGCTATGCCTTGGACAGAGGTGTTGTGTGAGGTGTTGTGCAAC
This sequence comes from Pleurodeles waltl, assembly GCF_031143425.1. Classification (NCBI taxonomy): domain Eukaryota; kingdom Metazoa; phylum Chordata; class Amphibia; order Caudata; family Salamandridae; genus Pleurodeles; species Pleurodeles waltl. The sequence goes on along the minus strand of NC_090443.1, from coordinate 164,476,418 downwards.
ATGATCTTTAGGACCCTGCAGTATAAAGTAGACAAGAAGTTTGTGAAGAATAGGTTTGCGGTCCTTATGTGGAATATTACAGAGATGCAACAAAGGCAATGTCAGGGGTCCTTAATTTCTTACTCAGGATGCGAGAGGTGAAAATTAATTCGATATTGTAGAGTTTTTTTGGAACCTGATTTTGTGGCTTTAGTAAAGTTATTTCTGAGTGTGTTTGAAATCAGGGACGTAATTAAGAGGTCGCCAGGTGTTGCGACCCCTGGCTTGGCTCTACTGACCTCTGGCCCTGCCTTTGGGACCCATGGCCTCAGAGGTGGCAAAATCAGTGTCAGAAAACAATGGCAACTCATCCTTATGCATTACGTTGAGGCTGCACTCACTTTGCTTTCTGACAGTTTTTTATTAATGTGAGAAAGTTATCCTTTTGGACCTCATTACCTCCATTTTGTGACTTATACTGGTGATTACTAACTCCGACTGTGCCCTGGGTTCTGCTACCCAGGCCAAGTGGTCTGTTTATAAGGTATATGGTAATTAGGCATAATTACAATTGGCTCTAAATCTGGCCCATAGTGTCTAAAAGGCAATTATTGTAATTAGTAATGGAGTCTGGTAATTTGATGGATTTGTGGTTGATGCAGTTAACAAATTTATGCACAATTCAATATTTATTTGTGCTAGTATTCAACAAGGCGTTCGTTCCACTGAACAAAATCTGGCAGGCTTCACATCCTTCAGGTGGAAATAATGCTGGAGTCATCATAAAGGCAGCTTTTCTTGATCAAATTCTTTGCAAGTAATCCTTTTATTAAGTTATGTGCATTGTTTGATGGGCTGTGCATGCGTTGATTTGTTATAGCATAAATGGGTGCAGTTTATTTTCGCTGTTGTGAGAGATTGTGAGCTGCCAAGCATGAAGAAAATTTATATTTTGCTTAATTCCTTATTTATTTCAGCAGTTGGTGGTAGGGATTTTCCTGCCATATCAGTATTTGTCTATATGAAGGGTTTCTTTATGGTAGTGAGGTCACTTTTATAAGAGATGATCATGGATCGTCATTTACATCTCAAAGCACAAAGTACAAAGAATATGGTTTTAGATAGGGAAGTAAGTTAGGTAACTTGTGCTCTCTGAATATTGGCAAATGCTTTTATAGTATTAAGCCAATATTGTCCTAAAAATTTGAAATAAAGTTTTAAGACAATCTGTAGGAATAAACTTACACAGGTGAGAGTAAGTTTGAAGAGGGCTTGATCTGGGCAAGTTGATTATGAGCTGAGAGTAATGAAGGAAAATATTGGAGCACAATTTTGGTCATGACCATTTCAGTTTCTGTAGAAATGTCGGCAAAAGTGGACAAAAGCCCATCTGATGGATCAGAAAATGCAGAAATACCAGTAAGACTAATTCATCTGCCTCCATGTTTAGGAGAAGACCTACTAACTGAAGGTAGATGGCTCCATGAAGCATCTGCTTCAGAACAATGATTTCTTTTCAATTTACATGCCAAAGGTTACCTGAATTCACAGGTAGGGTATATCTTATTTTCTCCAACTATATAGTTGTCTATATAGTCTATGTGCTAGACCAGAACTATTTCCTCTTTTCATGTATTTTTAAACCGATCCCAATGGGAAGGAAGTCTCTTTGTATGCATGTGCTTGTCATGCATCTCCGACACAGGCACAGAGGATTGCTGTCCTTTGCAGACGTTTTACCTTCCTTATTCAGTTCCAAACTCAGACAGTTAGGCTGCAGGGAAATTCAAGAATGGATGTATAGCTGGCTTCAGGACTTGCAAATGAGAGCAAGCTTGGCTTCATGTGTTCTCAGACCAGCCTAATACTTTTTTCATTGTTTGTAAATTTGGGACTTGTCCATTAGTTGTCAATTGTGCACATTTCCGAAGCCAACTGTGGTGTGCTACTTGACACAGTAGGTATGTGAATTTAGGCCAGTATAACTTTGCACCTGCACCAAGTGACCAGTTGTGCATTACTGAGTTTCAGCCACTAAATAGGATTCTCAATGCAGTATTCTTTTTTGTCTCCACCAGAACTAGTTGGCTTAGATATGTTTAGGCATCATTGTTTTCGCTTGGCGGTGTGAGCTTTGGGATTGCCCAACTACTGCTGCCTTTCCTTTGAAGATTAACTTTAAAAATAAGTATTGGAGGATGGTAGATTCTGAGGAGTTGCATGTAGCGATTCATTCCAAGCTGTCTCATGCATTTGTTGATATGAAAGATGCGCGCAGATATGAGGTACTTTGAGATATAATTTTGACCCTTAAGGACAGGAAGCTGTACTTTCAGTTTCGTGTAGGAACCCTACCATTAAGATCATTCAGTAGCAGTTGGTTATCCGATGGGACTACTGTCTGCCCAGCTTGTAACACTCCTATTGAAAACCTGCCTCATACATTATTTGTCTTTGCTACTTATGCAATTCCGCGCAGGGAGTGGCTTGCTCCTGCCTGCAGACTGGTTGGCGTCCACAGGAACGCTATAGCTCTTCGAATTCTTAGGTCAGACACCCACAATGTCTTGGCTACTGCTGTCGCTAAATTCTTGGAGCCATGTGGACCAACAGAGCAAAGACTTTGGGGGTCATTATGAACCCCGGCGATTCAGCCCGCCATGCCAGCGGTGGGTGCAAAAACCACCACCGGCATGGTGGTCTGAACCGCCATATAATGAGCACAGTGAGGGCCACCTATGGCGGGCCTCCTCCACCGCTAGGCTGCTGCCGACAGGCAGCCTGATGGTGGAGGGAATCATTTTCCGACATGGCAGCGCTGCAAGCAGCCCTGCCCCTCGGATAATGATCCCTTCTGCTACCAGCCTTTCCCTGGTGGGTTCCCCCGCCAGACAAAGGCTGGTGGAAGGGGTGCTCCGGGGCACTTGGCATGGACAGTGCATGGTCCTCTGTGCAGTGCCCCTTCGTGCAGGTCACTGCCCAGTTTACGGGCAGTGATCTGCGATACGGGTGCAGCTGCACCCGCCGCACACCAACATTGATGGCGGCTCCCTTTGGAGCCACTATCAATGTTATGGCCCTTTTCCCTGCCGGCCCAGCAGGGAAAACATTATGCGGCCGGCGGGGGAGGTAGTCGCGCTGGCGGTCTTCCATTGACTGCCAGTTAACCGCCGAGATCATAATGAAGGCATTTATCTTCACTTATGTGAAACTGCCTTGTATGTGTAGCTTCATGTAATTGCAGGCTGCTCTTACGATGATGAACGTGGTTTAGCCCATTCCTGTTCAATGAATTGTTAACTTGATCTTGCGTTCATAATACCACTGTGCTGTTGTGTAGGGGGGGATCTGGGAGTGGGTTATTATTTTAGTTGTTGTGGCTTTTGTCACAAATTCAAGACCTTCTGTTTAATCTTAAATAGGGTGATGCTGCTTCTGGTGGTTACATGATAACCGTATCCCATGTGGAAAGAAATCACTATTTTTATTGCATTTGGGACAAAGAAGTTGTGCACTGACTATGTTGAATGTGGCCTAACCTGTGAAATTTTGTAATCAATTTTGTAAATTAACTGGGAAAGTGCTTGTTTATTTTTCTCTAGTACTGAATTTGGCTTTTACATCTGAAAAAATTATTACGCTTTGCACTGATTTATATCTTTTAAGAGTCTTCTGTGCACAAATCTCATGCCATAGGACTTAAGTCCAGTGGATTTATTATTGTATGGATTTTATTTTTTTATTTTAATCTGTTTTTATGCATATGAAATGTGGTGCTTTTATGTCTATGTTCTGTGCTTTCATGGTAGTAGTTACCGAAATAAAGCCTATTTTGAATTGAATTGAATTGGATTTAGGCCAGTATAACTGTGCACCTACACCAAGTGACCAGTTGTGCATGACTGGGATTCAGCCACTAAATAGGATCCTCAATGTGGTATTCTTTTTTGTCTCCACCAGAACTTCAATTGCTAGCAGAGCATCATCTGTGTAAACAGCAGCAGGATTCTGAAGGTGGTGGCAGCATTGACCGCCAGGACAGCCTATCAGACTTACATACCCCTGGATGCTGCCACCAAGGTGCCACGGATTCAAGCCCAGCACAAGGAGAGGCAAAGCCATGCAGTTGTCTTCGAAAAGATAGCCTGGAATTGGAAACCAGACTGAGTTCACAAGAGAGTGGACACTCTGATGCTTCGGAAGGTGTGTTAGTAATGGTATTAGTTGCAATATTGCACATTTTCAAACAGGCGAGACGGGTTCAATTGCATTATAAGACATTGGAGACTATGAAAAAGTGCAGATTTCTATACTAGTTTTAGTTTCTTGCACTTTTGGTAATTATGAAAAATACTATTTCCACATGTTGTATTTGTAGCTATTTTAATATATGTAGCACTTGGAACACTGACAATCTCCTCCTAATACAGACATCTCTGCTAAGGTTTTATCATGATTAATTTACACTTCACCTTTTTTTAATCAAGACTTCTTGCTTATCTTCTCTGCCCCAGGGGCAGGGATAATTTTCCTGAATGCTCCATAGCTCATTTGTCCTGTACAGAGAAGTCCCCGTAGACTGGCGCTACTAGGAGAAGTGAACATTTTGTTAAATTATTAGAGCATCCACCCTTCTTTTTGATCAATAAAGCTCAGGGATTCTTTTCTCTGTCAGACTTTGCAATTGCAGCTACTTTGCTGAATGAGAACATTACCATTTATAGAAGATGTTGTGAGTGATTTAATATCTGAGGTAATTAGCAGTGCATAGCGAGGGTGCGAGTTATAGTTAACTTAGGGCACGAGTTATAGAACTTAACTACAACGTCCCTGTAACCTCTGTTTCTTTTAGTGAATTTCTACTTTTTTTGAAATTGTATTTCCTAACTATAACATCCCTGTTACCCTTGTTTTTATCAGTAAATTTCAAGTTTTTTTTTACATTAAATAAGATGCCTATCACAATGCATGGTGAGGGGGGTTGGACGCAGGGCCTGGCCTGGCAGTGTGGTGCCACCATCCAAGCTTGCTGCCCCCCCCCCCCCCCAACTTGCCGTCAATCATCCAAGTCCATGCCCCTGCTCCCTCATTAAAGCCCTGTTTGACCATTGTTCGGCCACTGCTCTTTCCCCCTGGCATAAGGAGTTAGCTTGCTTCCCCATCCGCCTCCACCCTACCGTCTGTTGTCCGAGTCTATGCATCAGGTGCCTCCCTCCTGCCATGCATGGTCCGATGTGCTGCCACTGCCCTCCATTTAGCTTGATGTACCTGCATAGACCTCCTGCCCTGCGATGCCCAATTCTATGCCCCATCATTGCCCTCCAGCTTAGCCTCTGTGCTTAGGTTGCTACCCTGCCCTCCTTCCCCCTGCTGTCCGATGTCTGTACGCATGCCTCTGCGTCCTCCTTTTTGCCCAACATGTTCCATGGACCAACCACTGCCTCACCTGTCTACTGAGTGTTCTGTTGAGCTCCTACTGCCCACCCCCCTGCCTAGCATGGTCAGATGGATGTCGCCTGTCCCTGCCACCTCCACCCTGCCTGTCCAAGTTCCATGCCTCTGTCCCCTCCCTCCTGTCCTCCATGGTCCATTTTGCTACCCATCCCGTCTGCCCTCCATAGTCTGTTGTACTGCAACTTATCCTCCTGTTTGCCATGCCTGGTTTGTTGTGAAGCCCCTTACCTTGCCCTCTCTTGTCTGTGTCCAGCCCCTTCCCCTCCCTTCTGTGGTCCTTTGTGCCTGCCCCTGCCCCCTCCCACTTGCCCACCATAGCAGCTGTGCTGCCATTAACCCTCCCGCTTGCCATGCAGGGTCTTCTGTGCTGCCACACCCCCTCCCACTTGCCCTGTGTGGTCAGGTTGCTCACATGACCCCCTCCCACCTTATCTCCATTGTCTGTGTGTATGCCATTCTAGTCTCACTGTTGCCCTCCATGGTGTGTTGTGCCTCCAGTGCCCATCCTGTGTGCCTTCAATGGTCAGCTTGCTGCTCCTGCCCCCCCGCCCTCTGTTTTCCATGTGCAGACCCCTATCCCCTCCCTCTTGCCTTGACTAGTCCATTGTCATGCCCCTGTCCTCTCCCTCCTGCACTTCATGGTCTGTTATGCTGAAACTGTCTGTGTGCCTGGGATGGTCATCTTACTGCCCTTACCATTTTCCCCTCTCCTGTCTGTTGTCTATGTAAATGATCATGTCCCTTCTTCCCCCATTGCTTTCAATGGTCCGTTGTGCTGCACTCCAATCCTGCTTACCCTGTGTGGTGTATTTTGCTGCTGCAAACCTTGACAGCTGCCCTGTAAGGTCGGGTTGGTGCTCCTGCCCATCTCCCTTCGGCCCTCTATTATCCGAGTCCATTCCCCTACCATATTTCTCCTGTCCTCCGTGACCCAAAGTACCATACTTGCCAAAATTTTGAACTTGGTAAGTGGAAGATTTTGAAAATTATAACCTGGTGACTTGATTTACACCATTAACTTACAATTAAAAAGATTTTAGGCAGTAGAGCGATTGAATAAAGTCCTTTTGGGTTTAAAAACATCAGGAGTCTCCTGCCTGAATCAGGTCTCTTGACATGTATAGTTGTACTGTCACTGCCTCTTCCTTCTGCCCTCGATGGTTTGTTTTAATGCCACAGCCTCTATTCCCTGTCCTGCTTGGTTGGGTTGTTGCCCCTGCCCCATTTCCACCGCCCTCCATGATCTATTGTGCTGCCACTACTTTCCTGCCTGCTCAGCGTGGTTTCCTTGTTGCCTCTGCACTCTCCTCCCTGCGATAAATTATCGGAGTCCTTGCTCCTGACATCTGCCTCCCTGGAGTATTTTAATTTTAATAAATAACTAGATGGTTAAATTCTATATCTATTACAACAGTGTGGCACGCTTGAGGTAATGAAAACTGTAATACCAAAAGTATTTCCTTTAGAAATCATACAAATGATGAGAGAACCTTATTCCCATAGAAATTATGGTTAGTGCTATAAAATACTACAATGAGGATATATTTCCTTATGGTCCCATTGCACCAGTTTGTAAAGCCTTGCACCACATTATACCTGCACCAGGTATAATGTATTCAAGGTAGACCTTCCCCCATTAAAAGCCATGCAGAACTGGTGCAGTGAAATATGCAATATTTCACTGCACCATTCTGTGCCTTCACAGCGTCAATTTTTTAATGCCTGCTCAGACGTAAAAGTGACTCTGGCCTTTTTCACATTGGACCCCACCTTGCATTGCTAAAGTAACATCATTTTTCTGACGATACTCCAGCAATGTGTCGGGTCAGCGCCACAGATGCGTCAAAAAGTTCCAACGCATCTGTGGAAGTGTGCACCATGTAGCGCTTTATCATAAATACAGCACTACCATGGCTTAGTTAGGGGGTCCAGGACTGGCGCAAGAAAACTGGTGCATCGATTCCAGTGCACCAGTTTCTTGTAAATGAGGCCCAAAGTGTTTTCCACACTTCTGTCATTGGGCTATACTTGGGGTACATTTGGGTGATATTTGTGCTACATTTGGACTCTTTATTTCTCAGGGGGCCACCTTGAAAGACTTATTTGTTGTGAAGCTCCCTAATTTCCTCATTTACTACAGTATCCTCAGTAGAAAATGTGTTCAGTTTTCCACTTTGAGTCCATCAAGATTGTGTTCAGAGTTGCCACACTTTTGCCATAAATTCAGAATATTAGCATGTTGCTCATTAGAACACTGCAATAAAGCTGCTGATCGCCAGGAAGTAAACGAGCAGTCTGCTTCTGGGTAGTTATAGTTAGAACCTATTTTCCGTAGGAAAAGCGTTTCTTGGCAGTAACTTTGATGCAGTTTGACAAATCTTCACAAATTTGTTTAAACTAATACCAAGTTTCAGCGTGATTCGTCAAGTGTGGATAGAGAAAAAAGGGGGGGTCCCAAAACACATTTTCCCCACACATTTTCCCACAGGGTATTAGACATGATTACAGCCCGAACCGCTGAACGGAATTAGACCAAAATTGGCAGTAAGCTAGATCTTGGTATGCAGCTCATGCATGTTGTGACTTGTTGTAAATCCATTCAGTAGTTTTAGAGATGATATAGGAAAAAGAAATAAACACGTATAGGGGTGCAGATCCTCCGTTGTTCCAACAGTCCCCTGTGCTGATATCTTATTGGCTGCTAACATTTCAGCCAGGATGTGTTTACAGCCATTTTGAAACTCGGCTTCAGGAGTCCCAAAAAAAGCATAAATAAAAAGAAAAGAGAGTATGATAGGAATACCCTGACCCCTTAGCCTTAGTTCTGTGGTCCCACTGGGGCCCGCATGGCAAGAAAGTATTTTTTTTTTTAAATCACCAAAATTCGTGGAGGATCTGTGAATCTGGCAAAAAATAAAAAAAATAAAAGTGTGTTCACTGCACTTGTTAAAAAGCCGTTTGTTGGACCAGTTCCCGGGGACACCCGTATTTTAAAAATAAAAGAGTGGCGTACGGGCCTCACTCTTAGTGCTCCTAAGAGCCCCAGAGACCATCACCTCCCCGGGGCTTTATATTAATTTCGAGCTGGCCACAAGTACCCCACTCCATGGGCTGAAATGAGCCCCAGGGACAATTAATTCCCTGGGTATTTTTCATATTAATAAATATTTAATATTTATTTATTGGGGGTACATGGACCTGCCTTCTGGGGCTGTTTGAAGACCCGGGGACCACCACCTCCCTGAGGCAAAATCAGAATTACTGCAGGGGACCGGGTGGACCTCTTATGCCCCAGGGATCACCACCTTCCTGGGGCCAATTAAATTTTTTAAAGGGAGAGGAGAGCCTTTTGAGCCATGTATATCCTTGGGGACCACTCTCTCCCCAGGGCCACCTGTTTCACGGCGCTCTTTCTCGGACTGCGGTCGGTCCGGCGGTCTGAGTTTCGGGATGCTGGCACCGCTGTGGCCCGTTTCTCTGTCTGCATATTTCCGTGGTGCGGCCCCGGAGGCACAATTCGTGCTCTGGGTCACACCGCAGCCCCTACCAGCCTTCCTGAATTTGGCTATACTTACCTCCTTGGGTTTTTCTCCTCTTCTTTCCTCCTTTTCTGCTTCTTTTTCTTCCATCTTTGTTTCTTCTTTTTTTCTTGGTGTCCATGTTGTCTTCCTTCTTGGTGTTCTTCTTCCCAGCATGCCTTTTTCCTTTTCTACTTTTCCTATTCTTTTCTATATGGTCCTTCCCAATCCAAGATGGTGTCACACTTTCTTGCTGTTGTGTCACTTCCTGTTTTCTGGTATATAAGCACTTCAGTTTTTTTCTTCCTTGCATTGCAAACACTTCCGCTCTGGTGGTGATCCTCACTCCTGTTTTTCTGTTTTCCGTGTTCCTGTTTTTTCCTGCAAGATTTATTCTATTGTTTCCTTTTTTCATTGTTTTTTTTCCCACTTTTTCAGGAGTTCCTGTGATAGAGGTTTTTTCCCCAAATGTTTTGGTTTTTCCTCTGGGACTCCTTCTGGAGGGTACAGTCTGCCTTGGTGTCTTTTGCAGTCAGCAGCACTGTGGCTACTAGAAAGGGTCACCCCTATCTTGGCCAGTCCGGAACCAGTAGAAGACCGGGTGTTCCTTCAAGGTCTTCAGCCAACGGTGGTAAGAGACGTGCAGACCGTGACAGATTGCAACGCCAAAAGAATCTGCGTTGCGTGTCGACCATGGAAGGACCACAGGATAATGTTGTAGAAAATGCACAATCCATGCTCCATACTGTGCAACAACAAGCTCAAGAATAACAACAACTGCGGGCAGAGAATACCGCACTACGACAAGCCTTGTCTTCCCAACCTGTGGACATACCTCCTGTTTCTACCTCGACACCTCAATATTCCAGAGATCCGCATAAGATAAAGGTATTTCTGGACTCTCTGATAGTCTTTGTTGCCTTTCGACCCTTACAATTCTCATCAGACAAAGCCAAGATGGGTTATTTGATCAGTGCCTTATCTGGCCCCGCTCTAGGCTGGGCGACTTCCTTGGTCTCTGCTGAAGATCCTGTCTTAGAAAAATATCCTGCCTTTCTTAAACTCTTTAAGCAGATGTTCAAGCGACCCAGGTTGGAAGCAGCTGCTGAAGAAACATTATTTGATATACAGCAAGGCAATCAGGATGTATTACAATATTTAACCCAGTTTAAAATAGCTAACAGCTGAGACCACTTGGGTAGAATGCACTTTTGTTTGTTTGGCCTAGGACTTCGAGAAGAAATAAAGGACGAATTGGTACAGTCCACTCAATTTAGATCTCTGAAAGAACTTATGTATCAAGCGTTGAATAAAGAGTATACATTGCGAGAACGTAAGCTGGAAAGGCGAAAGACTCGCTTACAGTACCAGTACGGAGTACTCCGTACTACAAACTGCCATTCTGACGAAGTCCATCTTGAAGCAGCTAAGTCTACAGAAGAAGAACCCATGCAGATTGATCTAGTCCGTGGTCCTTTATATGACTCAGAAAGCGAGGATAGGTGGCCAAAGGGTCTTTCTCTGTATTGTGGCAAAGCTGGTCATTTGATCCGGATGTGTCCTGTCCGACATTCCAGGCCCTCGGGAAACGCCAGCTCCCGTCCCCTGTGAGGAGGAAGGGGACGGGAGGAGTAGACTTACCTTCAGTATGTTCCTCCTGAGATAATATCTCCGCTCTGTTTATTCTATCTGTTACAGTACAGTGTTCCCAAAGTCAAGAAGAGCCGGCTTTTGCTTTGTTGGATTGTGGAGCCAGCGGTATATATTTGGATGAGACCTGGCCTAAAGAAAGAGGTATCCCAAGAGTTCCTAAAGAAACGCTGGAACAAGTTCACACAGTTGATGGTTCCCCTTTAACCTCAGGACCAGTGGTGGATTCTACACCTGCTCTCTGTGTGTGGTTTGGAAGGCACCAGGAAAACATTACCTTTGATCTCATATCCTCTCCAAATCATGCCATGATATTAAGAATTCCCTGGTTAACTCGGCATAACCCTTATATCAATTGGGAGACAAGAACAATATCCTTATCATCACAATTTTGACAATAGAACTGCTACTCAACAAACTCTTATTGATCTCCAAAAGGGTTAAGTCTTTCTCCCAAAAATACCAACTGCTCTATAAACATGATACAGGGAGTACCAAGTTGTTACCAAGAATACTATGATGTATTCCAGAAGTCTTGCAAACCTGCTTTACCTCCTCATCGTGTCTATGACTGCGCCATTCCTTTGATTCAGGTAGAAGTGGTTCCCTTTGGTCGGATGTATTCGTTGACTGAACAAGAAAGGAAGGTACTTAAAGAATATATAGATGATAATCTACAGAATGGTTTAGTCGCCCCGTCTTCACCTCCTGCAGGGGCTTCTCTTTTCTTGGTTCCAGAGAAAAACTAAAGATCTGCGTCCCTGTGTTGACTTTCGCAGAATTAACAAGATAACCATCAAGGATCGTTATCCCTTACCCCTTATTACGGATATACTGGACGCCGTCGAAGGTGCCAAGAGGTTTTCAAAATTGGATTTGAGCGGTGCCTTTCACCTCTTACATGTCAAGGAAGGAGATGAATGGAAAACAGCCTTTCGTACTCCATTCTGTCATTATGAATACTGTGTCATGCCTTTTGGTTTAGCCAATGCACCCTCAATATTTCAAGGATTCATGGATTCCATGTTCTCTGACTTATTGAATCATAGTGTGGTGATTTATCTGGACGATATCCTAGTATACTTGTGTGTACCTGAACAGCATACTGAGCATGTACTTCAGGTTTTAAAATGACTCAGATAGAATCAGTTATATTGTAAACCAGAAAAAGTTGAATTTAACAAGACTGAAGTACAGTATCTTGGGTTCTGCATCAATCAGACTGGAATAGCTATGGATCCAGACAAAGTACAAGCCATTTTGGATTGACCCTCTCCCTCTTCGGTCAAAGAAACCCAATGCTTCCTATGTCTCTCAAACGTTTATCGACAATTTCTACAAGACTTTGCCCATCAACAAAGTTTTATCACCCAGACCATCAAGGGAGAAAATCTGAAGAAAGGATTTGTCTGGACTGACAGTGCTGAAAAGGCTTTTCAAAATCTGAAACAGTCCTTTACCCAAGCTCCTATTTTACGACACCCGGATACTACTAAGAAGTTTATAGTAGTTACTGACGCCCCTGAGAGAGAAATTGGTGCAGTCTTGATTCAGAAACAAGACGACGGTTTGGAACATCCTATCTTTTACTTATCCCACATACTGACAGAAGCCAAACGCAATTATTTGGTGTTAGAACGGGAATTACTTACTCCCGAGGCTGCCTGTAAAGAATGGAGACATTTCCTAATGGGTACCAAAGAACCGTTTGAAACAAGAATTGATCATCGTACTTTACAATGTCTCCGGAATTTCCAATGTTGAAACATTCGTCAAGCAAGATGGGCCTTCTTTTTTAGCCAATATGACCTAATTGTAACCTACATTCCCGGATCACAGAACTTAGTAGCTGATGCATTATTTTGTCGATATCCAGAAAGCACTAACACTTCCTGTCCAAATATCATCAAATCCATTCAAATCATCGAAGTTACTCAGCCCTTTCTTGATTGTGTTAATTCAGAATACCAGTATCTTCCTTTAGAGGAATGGAAGAAATTGAGTCCTCAACTACAAAAGAATCAGGACAACTTCTATTATCAAAACACCCTCTTTTTGCCAACTAAGAAAGTACAAACTGAGGCTTTACAGATGTGCCATGATTCTCACGTAGCTGGACATCGTAGAACTAAAAAAGAAACAGGAGTTGTTTCTACATTCCTTTGGTGGCCAACTCTTAAGAACAATGCTGAATCCTGTTTAAAATCATGTCCTGTATGTGCCCAAACCAAGACACCCCGAACCAAGCCAGCAGGATTATTGATGCCCCTGCCTGTTCCCTCTGCTCCATGGCACACCCTTTCTACAGATTTCATATGTTCATTACTGTCTTCTTCAGGGAATCATGTCATCATGGTAACTATTGATTCTTTTACGAAGATGGCGCATTTCACAGCCTTAAAGAAATTACCTACAGCTCAAGAAATGAGTCATATATTCATGCGAGATATTTTTCGCCTACATGGCCTCCACAAGTGATTATTTCAGACAGAGGACCCCAATATGTGTCACATTTTTGGAAAGCTTTTTGTACTTTACTGCATATAGATGTCTCACTTTCATCAGGATTTCATCCACAAACCAAAGGTCAAACTGAGCGCTTTAATCAGGAACTCCAACAATATTTATGTTGTTTCTGAAATGCCACTCAAAGTAACTGGTTGAATTTCTTTTCTTTAGCTGAGTTTTCCTACAATATTACTGTGCATAGTGCAACAGGATCAACACCTTTTTACTGCACCTATGGTGTCCATCCCAAGACTTTTTCCACTATCCCTTGTGTGTTGCCTTCTGTTCTTGCAGTTACATTCATTTGCATGACGACTCCGCCATATTCAAGACCTGATCAGTACTACTCTTTCGGCTTCTAAGAAAACTATAAAAAGAAAGGCTGATCGCCAACATCGGGTACCACCGTCTTATCAACCAGGAGACAAAGTGAGGCTTTTGGCTAAATTTCTACCCTTTCGTTTTTCTCAAAACAAGTTCAAACCCCGTTTTTATGATCCTTCTCGCATACTGCAGTTATTGAATCCTTTTGCTGTTCGGCTACGTTTACCACAGACTTGGAAGGTTCATCCAGTTTTTCATGTCTCACAGCTTAAACCTTTTGTTCCTGATCCATACCATAGGCGTTTCCAATGTCCTCCTCCCCTTTCTTTGGAAGGCTATCATGAATATAAGGTACAATAGATCTGTGATTCATGAATCTTTAATTCCTGATCCACTGGAACAGTTATCCCGTCAGTGACTGTTCATTGGAAGATGCTTCCTCAGTTCATGCACCCCGTTTGATTTGAACTTTCTTTTCTGTTTTTCCTGACAAGCCTGGGGCCTCCGGAAGGGGGCCTACTGTGATGCTGTGCACTAAGGCAGCATCTCTTTCTCGGACCGCGATCGGGGTGGCGGTCTGAGTTTTGGGACGCTGGCACCGCCACGGCCCGTTTCTCTGTCTGCATATTTCCGCAGTGCGGCCCAGGAGGTACATTTTGTGCTCTGGGTCTACCGCAGCCCCGGCCAGCCTTCCTGAATTTGCCTATACTTATCTCCTCGGGTTTTTTTCCTCTTCTTTCCTCCTTTTCTGATTCTTTTCTTCTTTTTTCTTGGGGTCCATGTTGTCTTCCTCCTTGGTGGTCGTCTTCCCAGCATGCCTTCTTCCTTTTCCTTCTCTACTTTGTCTTTTTTCCTATTCTTTTCTATATGGTCTTTCCCAATCCAATCCAAGATGGTGTTGCACTTTCTTCCTGTTGTGTCACGTCCTGTTTTCTGGTATATAAGCACTTCAGTTATTTTATTCCTTGCGTTGCAAACACTCCTGCTCTGGTGGTGATCCTCGCTCCTGTTTTTCTGTGTTTTCTGCGTTTCTGTTCTTTCCTGAAAGATTTATTCTATTTTTTCCTTTTTTCATTGTTTCTTTTTCCTCTTTTTCAGGAGTTCCTGTGATAGAGGTTTTTTTCCCAAATTTGTTTTTTTTCCCTCTGGGACTCCTTCTAGAGGGTACGGTCTGCCTTGACATCTTTTCCAGTCAGCAGCGCCGTGGTTACTAGAAAGGGTCGCCCCTATCTTAGCCAGTCCAGAACCAGTAGAAGACCATGTGTTCCTTCAAGTTCTTCAGCCAACGGTGGTAAGAGACGTGCAGGCCGTGACAACCTGCGCCAATTAAAGGACGGGTGGCCTCCTAAAACCATCAATGGCCTTGGGGACCACCACCCCCCAAGGGTGGCTCCTTCTTTCTCCTGAGGTGCCCACCCTCTGGAGACAGCTGTTTGCTTTTGCTTGACAGGAACTGGCACAGCTCCTGAAAAGCAAAAGCAAGCAATAACTTTGTTCCCAGCTTGCGGGCGCTTGAAAACTGCTTCCAATTGCTGCAAGTTAAGTTTTCATCCATTTCCCTGCTCACTGTCAAGCGGACATGGAAACAGATGAAGTATTATTTCTGCATGCTGGGAGCTGGATATTTGACAGCTCCTGGTGTGCAGGAGCAGTGCCAGCTCCCACAGGAGGCAGGGTACTGGCTGAGACCAAGGACTTTAGGCTCCCCTCCAGTCCCCATCAGATCGCATCACCAGGAAACAAGGAAGCACTAACTTCTGTAAATGACAAATCATCCTCACGTCTTGCGCCTGGCCAAGGCAAAGGAAGTGTGTTTTCCCTGAAGTTCTGATGAAGACACTTGAGGAACGATCACAATGGCAAAGTTACAGACACACAAGATCACTGGAGACATTATCTTGCCGTCCTTTATGCAGCTGTAGTCTAGGAGATGCACTGTACATTTACCCAACGAGGTAGCACTCACTAATTAGCCACTAGAAAGAATTCCAGGTGAGTACACATTTTGCACAAAATGCTGGCCTCTTATTGAATACGCTGGGCACGATTCATTCTGGCACAATGCTTATTTCACTGAAATTAAACCTAATCGAGAAGTACTTTCAGACCTAAACAAAGCAGGTGCCCAAGTTGAAGCTTCGCTTTCATAAAGTACTAATCATCCTAACTTTGTGCGCATATCCAAGGCAAAGCAAACATGTTTTATCTGCATTTCCACCTTGAAAAGTTATCTGTAATTCTTGATGGAGGTGTGGCAACTGGGTTCTTTCTTCTCATCTGCTGCTGAGAACAAAGATTGTGTTCTCCCTTTTAAAAACTATAAGTATGCAAAATGGCCTAGAAGCCCCACCTTTTTGCCCTCCCCAAATATATTAGTGGTATGCAACATCTTCCCACCCTTTTCCCAGACTGATGGACAGCTTACAAAAGCACCCCATGAGCACGTTTTCCACTGATTTTGGAGACTCATTTTTCATGCACAGTAATATCATCACATCTCTACTAAACTAAGAAGCACTTCTGTGATGTACAAATCATCCTCATGTCCTGCACATGGCCAACACAAAGTATGTTCTCCCTGCAGTTTCACCTTGAAAAGTTATCTGAAATCCTTCATCGAGGTTTTTGCAATGCTGCTCTTTCGATCCCAGTATCTTGTGCAGTGATACTACAAGCATGTAAAATAACCTAGAAGCCCCGCCCAATATACTTTAGTGGTATGCAACGTCTTCCTGCCCTTTTTCCCAGGGTGGGGACAGGGACAGCTAACTAAAAGGCCCGCCTCAAGCGGGATTCCTGACAATTTTGGAGATGCGTTCTTGATGCACAGGAATATGATCACATCTACTGAGTAGGTATGTTAGTGGGTGTGTCAGTGTCTGAGTGAGTATGTGAGTGGGTGTGTCAGTGTCTGAGTGGGTCTCTGAGTGGTTGCATGAGGGTCTGAGTGGGTCAGTGAGTTGGTATGTAAGTGTCTCAGTGGGTCTGTGAGTGGGTGCATGAGAATCTGAGTAGGTCTATGATTGGGTGCATGAGTGTCTGAGTGGGTCTGTGAGTGAATGAATTAGTGTATGAATGACTGTGATTTTTTGTTGTTGTCCCCAATATTCGCAAATTCATTGCGACATTACACGGTGAGGGTCACGCTGAACATTGCGAGGTATTCGTGAATATCGAGTGGTGTGGAAAAAATATTTTTCAGGACATAATTTCACAGTCACAGACCCCTTCATCACAGCCCTGGGGGTCAGGGTACCTCCACCCCTTTTATCTTTCAGCCTCAGGGACCATGTCCCCTTACCTAAAATGGCACAACGTTCTGGTCAGGTTGTGGCCAACCAATCACAGCATTCCTGTTGGTGCACACATTTGCGAATTTGCCTTGATTGCTGCAAACTCGTTGAGATGGATCCGCGGCCCTAGATATGGAAATGTATTTCCCCCTTGAAGCATGATCTGCAAACCAAAACCTACATTTCTTCCAAATCCGTTCAGCGGTTCGGGCTGTAGTTGTGTTCAAAACTTCTGCAGGAATTAACATGGGAAACATATGTTTTTTTGACTCCCCCTTCTTCTCGGCCCCTGCTTGACAGAGCACTCCTGAATCACGGCACACTTTTTTGGGAAATTTTGTGAAGATTCGTCAACTGGTGCCAAAGATAGAGGCAAGTCAAAAAACGTTTTTTCCATGGAAACATGGTCCTAAGTATAACTGCCTACTGGTGACCGCCATATATATGTGTATAAGCAAACAAAGTTTTCCTCAAAAGAAAGCGAACTCTCAAACAGGTTAAAATTTATTTTGGAATGCAATAAACTAGCAACATACAGAGAATTCTTCAACATTTCTCCAGGCCTTATATGTTTCAGACATCTCCGTCCTTGTTCACACAAATAATTGCAGGCACCTGATTACTTAATTGAATACCAATTCAGCCCTTAGTGGGCTTTTAAGTGAGTTACAAAGTGCATCCTGGTAAAGGTAGTCCTGCGCATTTATATTTCATCTTTAGTAGATTTATTTGTCATCCTTGGAAGGTTGCTCCAGCCCAACAAAACATCCTTTCACATTGAAACTCCTCAGTGGGCAAAATCAAATTACAGTTACCGGGTTTTGTTGAGTGTTCCATCCTGTTCCTCTAGGTGTGACAATGCAGTAAAGTCACCCAGACCTGCTTCCTTTTTGCAGTGGTGCTGCCTTCACGGCTGGACAGGCCATAATCATGTGCAAATAAAGTTGCCCTCGAAAGAAAGCACACTCCCAAACTGGTTAAAATTTATTTTGGAATGCAGCAAAGCCAGCAACATACAGAGAATTATTTAACATTTCTGCAGGGCTTAGGTGTTTTAGACATCTCCTTCCTTGTTCACAGGCCAAACGCTTGGGTTCAGCAAATAATTGCAGGCACCTGATTATTTAATTAAATACCACTTCAGCCCTCAGTAGGCTTCTAAGTGAGTTACAAAGAGCACTTCCGGGTTCACTTTTAATACATTGATTATAAAGCAGAAGTGTTTCTGCATTTCCCATGCCTTCCTAAATGCCAAAATGAATGGTCTGTAGTATGGTTCACCTTTAAAAAACTTCTCTTTCTCCCATTGGTGGATTACTTATAAGTTTGACACACACCCATTGTGGGCTTTCCAGTAGATGTCCCCACTTACAAAGCTCATAATCCAACATATTCGTGTGAAACAGTCCCACTCATTTAAAAGCAATTTTGTGACCCTCATTCTGCCGCATTTGCCAATCAAAAAGATTTTGAGGTGATCTCTCGTTCAGTAACTTACGATTTTTGTTTTAGTAATGACGACTCAGTGTCCATCTCCGTAATCTTTCTCAGGCAAGCGGCGGTTCATCTGTGTATTTTTAAATGTCAACAAAGGTCACTAATGCCGCCGACCACTATCTAAGCTGGTGCCTCCTCACGTGCTAGTGACACCACAGCGTTATTCACGAAGTCAAACAAGAGGGGCACTCCTGGGTTCACTTTTAATAAATTGATTATAAAGCAGATGTGTTTTGATATTTCCTATGCCTTCCTCATTGCGAAAATGAATAGGCTGCAATATCGTTCACCATTATAAAACCGCTGTTACTCCCATTGGTGGATTACTTTGAAGTTGGTACACATCCCTTGTGGGCTCTCCAGCAGATGTCCTGGCCTACAAGGTCCATAATCCAACATATTCAAGTTAATACAGTCCCTGTTAGAAATGGGTTCGTTGGTTGGCAGTCAGGTTACCCCCTGTCCAAGCAAAGACCCTCACTCTAGTCAGGGTGAAGGAGAATCACCCTCAGTTAACCCCCGCTCAGCCCCTTGGTAGCTTGGCATGAGCAGGCAGGCTTAACTTCTGAAACAGGCTGGCAATCCATAAAGAGTCAGAGTCGCAGAATGGTTTAAGCAAGAAAATGCCTACTTTCTAAAAGTGACATTTTTCCAACTATCTAAAAAACACCTTCACTAAAGATGTATTTTTAAATTGTGAGTTCAGAGACCCTAAACTACATATTTCCATCTGCTTCCAAAGAGAATCTACACTTTAATAATATTTCAATGCAGCCCCCATGTTAACCTATGAGAGAGATAGGCCTTGCAACAGTGAAGACTGAATTTAGCATTACTTCACTGGTAGGACACGTAACACACATCAGAACATGTCCCACTTTTAACATACACTGCACCCTGCCAAGGGGCTACCTAGAGCCTACTTTAGTGGTGCCTTACATGTAGAAAAAGGGAAGGTTTCAGCCTGGCAAGTGGGTAAACTTGCCAGGTCAAAATGGCAGTTTGAACCTGTACACACAGACACTGCAGTGGCAGGTCTGAGCCATGTTTACAGGGCTACTAGTGTGGGTGGCACAAACAGTACTGCAGGCCCACTAGTAGCATTTGATGTACAGGCCCTAGGCACCTCTAGTGCACTTTGCTGGGGACTTACAGATGCCTAGTGGCTTTTCCCATGCATTACTCAATGCCAAAATGAATGGGCTGTAAAATTGTTCCAAAAAAACAAAAGTACACAGTTCCAGCCACTAGACTAGTATAAATGTATACAGTAAGTAATAGAGTCTATGAGCCTGCTCTTATTAGAACAAGAGCCCTCACTCACCAAATGGTGACCTGCTTCATCATCTGGCTTTTGCTCCTCGTCACTTTGCCAGAGATCTTTTGAGTGTAAAGAATGCCGGTAGCTGAGTGCTAGAATGTGGGATTGGTGTATGGGTATGTGAAAATAAAAATGGCTAGAGGTCTGGAAATATCGTATTTAATCAACCCAGACCCCTGTCATGATTAAAAACAGAGTGTGGGTAAGCATTAGAAGTAATGTCTAGTCCACCCTCAGAAACAAAAAACTGTCAGTCCCCGAATTGGGGGAATGTGGAGAGTTGGAGTACAGAACTAACTATACTTCTATCATCGGGGTCAACATGTTTCTCGCACAAAATGTCTGTTAAGATCAGTGCGATTCGTCAGGACCAAACAACGTACCTAATCCACATGTTATAACCCAATACGGGATTTCTTCGCACCACAAAAATCCTCCTTGTATTAAAGGATGGGCCCCATCGGGATAGCGATAAGCATCAGTGGTCCAGGCTTGTATTGTCAACCAGCTCATGTGGCCACCGGGTGGATAACCTACTCCTGCTCCCTGCTCCGCGTCCCAGAGGTATTGTTCACCTTTATAAAACTGCTATAACTTCCATTGGTGGATTACTTTTAAGTTGGTACACACTCCTTTTGGGCTCTCCAGTAGATGTCCCGGCCTGCAAGGCCCATAATCCAACATATTCATGTGAAACAGACCCAGTCATTTAAAACAAATTTTGTGACCCTTGCTCTACCACCTTAGAAATCTTTCTGAATGGCAAATGTGGCAGAGGGAGGGCCACGCAACTCTTAAATGGGTCCAGAAATTTCTATCAGAGAAGAGACTTCCCACACTAAATATGATTCAGTCCCATTACTCCATTTAAGGGCAATATAATCTCTGATAGAAGGTTTAACAAGATCAACTGCTTTCTGCTTATTGGAGAGTAGAGCAATTCACGAAAGCAGGTTTGACTGTAGCTGAAGCTTGGGTTCACCTTAGTTCCGCTCCTGCAGCCAAGCTAACCTTATTACTTTTAAAATATTCATACCAAGTGATGAGACCAGCCTCTTTTTAAAAAAAAAAAAAATGTTATATGTTTATTGAGAAGTACATGTTAATATACAGACTGTGTTAAATAGAGAAACAATACATCAAATTATGGCCATATATGAAAAATATTATGAAATATTAACTTCTCAGATTTCTAAACACAAAAAACAAAAAAAACATTATACATATATCAGTAAATGCAATATATGAGATTATTTATAAGGCATCCAACTGTGCATTAACTCTCAGAAGTAGACCTATAACAGAAAATCTGGAAAGAAAGAATTCTGCAATATGTATTAAACCATATATTATAGGTTGTTAGAAAACAGTTGAGATAGTAATATCATGCAAATCCACATATATAACATTTCAAATGGAGATATTCCTGCCAATTCAACAGTGATGAAGTGGTGAACAGTAAGTCCTACTTAAAATAACAGTGTTAATGGGCGAGATGTCAATTGTCTTAATAACAGCATGACTCAAAACAATAATAAAAAAGTCTTAATAAAGGTAGGAGACAAAGAATGAGAAGACGTTTACTAATGAGAAAACGTTTACTTAATGAGAAAACGTTTACGAGACCAGCCTTGTCCAGCTTAATAATATCATTCAAGTGTGACCCTGGCAGTGTTGCAAAAGGATTTGTTCAGACCTCCAGCCAGTGGCGCAGCACTGATCTTGTCCTTACTGTGCCCCGCTGCAACTTTATTTTGGTGAAGAATCTAAAATGAGACTGGACAAAAAAGAGCCATGTGCTGAAATAAGGCATCAGGGGAAGTTGTAGGGGTGCTGATTTCCAAAGGGCTGAGACCAGTACCGAAAAAGTCCTAATATGGGTTGTTTCTTCTTGGAACACAGGACCATGAAGAAGCAGGAATCTGATGAATGAAATTAGTTTTGATGCTTTCTTCTGTAAATAGAAAGTGTTATTTCCGTACTTGGGGCCAGATTTATGAAACGTTAGTGCCTCCTTTACGTCATTTTTTTACGCAAGAGCGATGCAAACTTGTAGGAGGCTGGCCTGGTTTGTAGTGGGTACCTAAGGTACTTACACCTTATACCAGGTCCAGTTATCCATTATTAGTGAAATGTAGGCACTGTTCTAGCAGCTTAGGCTGTCTAGAGGTAGCTGTAGCAGAGCAGGTTAGGCTGAACTAGGAGACATGCAAAGCTCCTGCAATACAATTATAGTTACACAGTACTTATACACAATAAAAGACAATACTGGGTACTTTATTTTAGTGACACAAGGCCAAAAATATCTTAGAGGCAATACTCCTTCTGGAGGTAAGTATTATACACAATATATACACTAGAGACCAAAATCGGGTAAGTAAATAGTCATAGAATAGTGCAAACAGTAGAAAATACAATAGAATGAAATAGGCCTGGGGCAACACAAACCATATACAAATCACGAATTCCCTCCTAGGCAAGTGTAGTGTGTAGAGAGGCTCTGGGAGTATAAGAGAACACCAAAGGTATGTAAAAAAAAAACACCCCAGAGCCCAGGAAAGTAGGAGTAAAGTACTGCACGTTTCCTCAGGACACACTACAAGTCGTGGTAAGAGTTATTGCAAGAACGAAGCAAGACAGCAAGGAACAAATGGTGGATTCCTGGACCTGCATACCTGTGAAGAGAAGAGACCAAGTCCAGAAGTCGAAGAAGATTCCAGGAAGGACAGGAGCCCTTGCCAACATAGAAGATTGTGCAAAAGAGGATTCTCCTGTTAGAAGTCTTCAGAAAAGCACCAAGGAAGATGGCTGCGGGTTCCTGCGTGGTGCAGATGATGTCCCACGTCGTGGAGTTAGATGCAGGCTGTTGGCGTCGCTGGATTCGTCCAACAAGCCTTGGTTCAAGCGAGGTCGCGGTTTGCTTCAAAATGGCACTGCCTGGACCCAGGAGGAACCTTGGGGCCTCAACTCGGACTGAGGAGGCAGAGGGGGCTCCCAACACTGGAGAGAGCCCACAGATGAGTAGGCAGCACCCACGGGAGTCCCAGTACATGGGGACAAAGAAGATGCAAATTGCGGTTAGTGCAGCACAATAAAGGAAGTTCCCACGCCGCCAGAGAACAACTCAGCCAGTTGTGCGTCGCAGAATGGAGTGCTGGTGACCTGGGCTACACTGTGGATGAAGGCTTCTTGGAAGAAGTGCACAGAAGCCCAAGGAGCTGGAGATGACCCGGAGCACAGGGGTACTGTCGCAAACCGGGAAGGCAAGCTCTTACCTCCTCCAAATTTGGACAGCTGGACCTTAGGACAGACTGGGTCATGTTGATCCACCACGTGTGTTCCAGGGAGCACGCTCGTCGTCAGGAGAGGAGTCCCAGAGAACCGGTGGTCATCTTGGAAGGTGCCTGCAGGAGCAGGGAAGTGACTCCGTCACTCCACGGGAGATTCCTTCGGGTCTTCTGGTGCAGGGTGAAGACAGGGAGTCCTCAGAGCGTGAACACCGTGGAAACTGTTACAAGTGCTGGCTGGAGCTGAAGTTGCAGGTCTCAGGAGTTGTCCTGGATACTTTGTTGCAGTTACAGCGGTTCCTGGATCAGTCTGCGGTAGATCCGACTGTCAGAAGCTGAAGCAGAGGATGCAGAGGATTCCTGGAGGAGTCTTGCAAGCTGAATCTGAAGAGGAACCCACAGGAGAGACCCAAAATAGCCCTGAGAGGGAAATTGGCTACCTACCCAGGTATGCACCTATCTGGAGGGGTCTCTGACATCACCTGGTGGCACTGGCTACCCAGAGATATCCAGAGTGTCCCCACACCTTGGAAAACAAGTTGTTCTAGCGCAAGGGACACACTGGAGGATGTCTGGCCACCACCCCTGGGGTGGTGATTGACAGTGGAGTGGTCACTCCCTTTTCCTTTGTTTAGTTTCTCGCCAGTGCAGGGACTGGGGGTCCCTGGACCGGTGTAGACTGGTTTATGCAAGGAGGGCACCATCTGTGCCCTTCAAAGCATTTTAGAGGCTCTGGGAGGCTACCCCTCCCAAGCCTGTAGAACCTATTTCCAAAGGGAGAGGGTGTAACACTGTCCTCCCAAAGAAAATGCATTGTTCTGCCTTCCTAGGACTGAGGTGCTCAGACCCCAGGAGGGCAGAACCCTGTCTGTGAGGTGGCAGCAGCTGTAACTGCAGTGCAACCATCAGAGAGCTGGTTTGGCAGTACTGGGGGTCCATGGTGGAGCCCCCAGGATGCATGGGATTGCCCCCCCCCAAATACCAGATTTGGAATGGGGGGACAATTCCATGATCTTATACACCTCACATGGCCATATTCGGAGTTACCATTGTGAAGCTACATATAGGTATTGACCTATATGTAGTGCACGCGTGTAATGGTATCCCCGCACTCACGAAGTCCGGGGAACTGGCCGTGGACAGCACGGGGAACCTTTGCTAGAGCAAGGGTGCCCTCACATTTAGTAACTTTGCACCTAGCCTTCAGTAAATGAATGGTAGACATATAGGTGAATTATAAGTTAATACAGTGCAGTGAAAATGGCTGTGAAATAGTGTGTGCAGTATTTCACTCAGGCTGCAATGGCAGTCCTGAAGAAAGGTTTGCCTGAGCTCCTTATGGGTGGCAAAATAAATTCTGCAGCCCATAAGGATCTCCTGGAACCCCAATACCCTGGGTACCTAGGTGCCATATACTAGGGACTTATAAGGGGGGGTCCAGTGTGCCAATTGGAATATGAAGTCAATAAACTAAAGTTACTAATTTGGGAGTGGAGAGAGCATAAGCACTGGAGTTCTGGTTAGCAGAACTTCAGTGACACAGATAAGCACTACTGACAACACACACATAGGCCACAAACTATGAGCCCTGGGGTCCTGGCCAGTTGAGACTTAATTGTCTAAGTGGTGATAAGTGGAGAGTAGATCTGCAATAGAGTGGTTACTCCCTTTATCATCCACTGTATGGTTACTTCCCTGTCGGGATGTAAACAGCCCTGTTTGGAGATTTATACCTAAACAACAGTTTGAGTGTAAATTCCCAGAGTTTCTATTTGTACGTTTTACAGTTGGGCAGCAAGATTGGTCCACTGGGCCTATGTCAAATGAAGAGAATGCCAGACAGGGATGCTGTCTCAATAATGCCACAGCAGGGTAAAATGTTGTCCATATGACTGTAAGAGAGAACAGGGTTGCTGTTTCTCTTGAGTTGGAGCAGGTTTGCTGTCCTGTAAGCTCCACACTAGGACAGGGCTGCTGTCCTAAGTGTTCAGAGGTAGGGCAGGGCTATAGCACTAAAGTTTATCTGGGAAGGCTGGATGGTTGCTCCATATTCACTAAAATGGTACAATTTTGAACATCTGCTTTAGTGGTTCTACGGAGAGGTACTTTTACCTCTGGGAGTCCAGCTGTGGTAGCTGAGGGCTCCTTTGGTACAGGTTCCACCCCAGGAGAAGTTTCTCCCACCATGTGAATAGTATCCTTAGTGGCAGGGTGGGAAAAGGATACTTTGATACACTTTTTACCTGTTGGTGGAGAAGGATCCTGAGATTTCAGGCCTTTTTCTCTCTTTTGCTTTTTCATTTCACCAGAAATGAGAGGAAGCAATTCCTCAGCAATACCCAGCATGGATGCATGGGTCCTAAACTCTACCTCAGCCCAACATAAGGCCTCTAGGTCATTCCCTAAGAGACAATCTACAGGTAAGCTAGGCGATACCACCAGCTGCTATGGGCCAGTAACTCCACCCCAACTGAGTTGAACTACAGCTAAAGGGAGAGACTGAGTGGAGTTATTGATGGTACTTCTTTTTTTTTGTGTTGTACTTTTTTATTGTTTTCATAACTTTAAACAGTACATAAAGATACAAGCCTATGCCCTTCAAGGCTTACTTGACATATACAGTCTGTGGTCTACCGTATATATACCAGTCAAATTAATAAACCGATTAAGCCAATATTTACGTTCATGGCATACAATTATTACCAGCATATTTTTAAAAGTAGGAAAATAGTTGCAGTACAATAGTACAAGAGGATTCTCAGACATTAACTTATTATAGTAGAACCATGAAGGGAGAGCACACCCGCTCTAAGATATAGCTGTAATGTAGTATCGTTATACTAGATGTAGAGTTCAATAGCGTTCTAATAGTCTCTCTCTGCTCTGCCCCAGATCTCCAAAAGGAAATCAGATGGTTGTTTCCTTCTAGAATAAAATAATAAAATAATCCTCTTCTAGATAAGTGAAGTAAGCGGGAGGGGGCAGGTACCAATAAAATGTTATAGGAGGACAACGGGTGGTGGTGAGGAAAAGATAGGTTTGGATGACATCCGGCTAGGGGATATGAGCTGGGGAGTAAGGAGTAAAGATGACGTTGATGTTCCAGCATGCTGTGGAAGGGAGTAGTGTCCTGCCCTTGATATGGGGAGCAGAGGCCTGAGAGAGGACTTTAATATAGGGATATAGGGATCTGGGGTGCATAAGTGTAAGAACTCCTCAGTAATAGTAGTATAGACAATGAGAATGGACAACTCAGAATGCTGCGAAGAGCAGATACGGAGTAATCAGAGGCGAGGAGCGGGTGTTATCCAAAGTAGTAGGAGTTTTCAAACCAGACTAATAAACAGAGAAGAGTAAGGCTGTTAATATGTAAAGGAGGAAAAGATAAAGATAAGGGAGGAAAGGAAGGGATGAGGAATAGAAATAGAGAAAAGAGAGAAGAGGGGGGTCTATAGACAAAAGGCGGGGATGTATATAAGGGAGGGGTTAATGTTGATAGTAGTGATGATACTAATAGCATTAGTAGTAGTAATAGTAGTAGTGGTGACTGGGGGGAAGAATCACATAAAGAGGGAAAGGTGCTGGTAGAACCGGGGTCGTAGGGCAGGCGGAGCGATGGTAGCTCGTAAGAGGGAAGAGTTTAATGAAAGTGAGAGTGAAGAAGAAAGAGAAAAGGATAGTGACGTGGGACGACATAGCCACAATAGACTGCAAGTTAGCATTCATTAGAGGTCAATACTGGGTTGGAGGGGATATGATTCATTAAGGAGCGATATTCAGGGAGGTGGAGCCTCATCTGTGCAAGCTGGTTGTGGTCTCTCGTGAGTATTGATGGTACTTCTGTCCAATGAGGTGTTGTGCAGGTAACACCAAGTTTTCATTCTCCAAAGCGATACTGGCCCCTGTGTCCCTGTAGGCCTGGGCCTCAACACCATTTATTACAATTGACTGCTTGTACTTATCCATGTTAAGGGGCCAATGCCACCAGGTGTGACAGAAACTGTCTGGGGACTGCTCCAGTTTCTATGATGGACCCAAAAGTGAACCCAACTACACCCTTTGTTTGACTGTTGCCAGTAGACCCACCACTATTACCACTACTGCTGGGGGCACTAGAGTTCGATGTATTAGTGGTGGTAGGCTCAAGGGCTTTACCTGGGTGGGACTTATGCCCTGGCCAATGGCCTTTACCTCAGCACACATAGCACCAGGGCGTTTTAGTGTGTGTAGAACGAGAAGAAGATGATTTATCCCCACCCCCAGAGAAGTGTTTTGGACCTGAAGAAGGATCTTTGTGCTTACTTTTATCCCCATGCTTGTCCTGAGATTATACAGGCTTTCATAGAAAGTCGCCTTAGTGCCAATTAACGAATCTTTTAGGGCCTTCACTGAACGGTCTACAAAGTCTATCTAATCATGTGAAGACTGCTTTCTGGTCTGTCTGAACTTGATTCTATATTGTTCAGTGGTTAAGCCTAGACCATCCAAGAGTGCACTTTTCAGACCATGGTAGTTGTGTGAGTCATCCTCCCTGACTATAAGTCTGTATTTCCCCTTGCCAGTGAAAGACAACCACAGGATAGCAGCCCCCTGTGCTTGAGGGACCCTCTGAACTTTACTGGCCCTTGCCAGTGCAGCAAACCACTTATAAATGTCATTCCCATGCTTGTAAGGGGGAACAACCATGTGCAGATTTCTGGAATGAAAAGTATGTTCCCTAGCACTGGAGTTCCGGAAACTGCTGCTGCTGCCACCATGGGGAACTAACTGCAGGAAAGTAGCCTCTTTCTAGCATGGTTACCCCCACTTTTGGCCTGTTTTGTGAGTGTGTGTCAGTGTGTTTTTACTGTGTCACTGGGATCCTGCTAGCCAGGACACCAGTGCTCATGGATAAAAACCTATATGTCAGTGTGTTTTACCTGTCTCACTGGGATCCCGCTAGCCAGGACCCCAGTGTTCATAGTTTGTGGCCTAATGTATGTGTTGTCAATAGTGCTTGACTGTGTCACTGAGGCTCTGCTAACCAAAACCTCAGTGCTTATGCTCTCTCTGCTTTAAATTTGTCACTGTAGACTAGTGACTGCATTTACCAATTTCAATTGGCACACTTTACCCCCCTTATAAGTCCCTAGTATATGGTACCTAGGTACCCAGGGCATTGGGGTTCCAGGAGATCCATATGGCCTGCTGTATTTCTTTTGCCACCCATTGGGAGCGCAGACAAACCGTTACACAGGACTGCCATTGCAGCCTGCGTGACATAGTGCACACACTATTTCACAGCAATTGTCACTGCACTTAAGTAACTTATAAGTCGCCTATATGTCTAACCTTCGCTTGTTGTAGGTTAGGTGAAAAATTACTAAGTATGAGGGCACCCTTGCACTAGCAAAGGTGCCCCCACATAGTTCAGGGCCTTTTCCCTGGACTTTGTGAGTGCGGGGACACCATTATACGCGTGCACTACATATAGGTCAATACCTATATGTAGCTTCCCCATTGTAACTCCGACTATGGCCATGTAACATGTCTAAGATCATGGAATTGTCCCCCCATTCCAAATCTGGTATTGGGGAGCCAATTCCATGCATCCTGGGGGCTCCACTATGGACCCAGAGTACTGCCAAACCAGCTCTCTGAGGCTTGCACTGCAGCTACAGCTGCTGCCACCTCACAGACAGGGTTCTGCCCTCCTGGGTCTGGGCAGCCCAGTCCCAGGAAGGCAGAACAAAGCATTTCCTCTGCGAGCACCCTCTCCCTTTGGAAATAGGTGTTACAGGCTAGAAAGGGGTAGCCGCCCCCAGCCTCTGGAAATGCTTTGAAGGGCACAGATGGTGCCCTCCTTGCATAAACCAGTCTACACCGGTTGAGGGACCCCTTCTCCCCTGCTCTGGCAGGAAACTGGACAATGGAAAGGGGAGTGACCACTCCCCTGTCCATCACCACCCCAGGGGTGGTGCCCAGAGCTCCTCCAGTGTGTCCCAGACTTCAGCCATCTTGCTTTGCAAGGTGTGGGGGCACTCTGGAGGCCTCTGAGTGGCCAGTGCCAGCAGGCGATGTCAGAGACCCTTCCTGATAGGTCCTTAGCTGATAAGGTAGCCAATCCCTCTCTTAGTACCAGTTTGGGTCTCTCCTGTGGGTTCTCTTCAGATTCTGCTTGCAAGTTTTCTTCAGGAATCCTCTGCAACAACTTGAAACTCTTCTGGCCTCGGGTCAACCACAGCCTGCTCCAAGAAATGCTGTAACTGCAACAAAGTGTCTATAAGAGACACTTTTCTTCAGCAACCTCAGCTCCAAGTCAGCAACTGCAACAGTTTCCACACTGTGCACGCTCTGGGGACTCCCTGTCTTCATCCTGCACCAGAAGGACTGAAGAAATCTCCCGTGGAGTGACGGAGTCACTCCCCTGCTCCAAGCAGGCACCTTCCAAGACAACGACCAGTACCCTGGGACTCCTCTCACAGCGACAAGCGTGCTCCTAAGGACACAGAGGGTGGACATCATCGACATAGACTGTCCTGAGGTCCTGCAGCCGCAATTTGGAGGAGGTAAGACCTTGCCTTCCCCGAGACTGATGGTACCCCTGTGTACTGTGTCTTCTTCACCTCCTGAGGCCTTTGTGCACTCTTTGCAGAATTCCTTCATGCACAGCCTGGCCCAGGTCCCCAGCACGCCACCCTGCGACGCTCAACTCACTGAGTTGTTCTCCGGCGGCGTGGTTCCTTCTTTTGTTGTGCTGCATCAACTGTGTTTTGCACCTCCTTTGAACCCTGATCCTGCGGCTTCTGGGGATGCTGGCTGGCATCATGAGGGCTCTCTAAAGAGCTGATAGCCTCTTCCTCCTTCTCACACAGAGTTAAGGCCCCCAGGTCCCTCCTGGGTCCATGCAGTGCCATTTCTACGAAAAATTCACTTTTGTCATAGCCAAGGCTTGTTGGCGCCTTCCAACACGAAATTGTGTCTGCAACGATCTTCACGCCCTGGGACATCTTTTGCATCATGCAGGAACCCGCTGGCATCTTCCTAGGGTGCATTTCTGAAGTCTTCGACTAACCAGGGACTTTTCTTTTGCATTCTCTTCTGGGTTGGCAGGGGCTCCTGTCCTTCCTGGAACTTCTTTCAACTTCTGGACTTGGTCCCCTTCCTTTGCAAGTCTTCAGGTCCAATAATCCAGCAGTTGTTCTTTGCAGACTTGGTTGGCTGCTTCAAAATCCCAAAAACGAAGTGTAGTGTGTCCTAAGGAAACTTGCAGTACTTTACTCCTGCTTTTCTGGGCTCTAGGGTGGGGTAATTTACTTACCTTTACTGTATTCTTACTCTCCCAGCGATTCTGCACACACTACACTTGTCTAGGGGGGATATCATGAATCACATTCAACTTTTTTAGTATATGGTTTGTGTTGCTCCTAGACCTATTTTCTCCCATTGCATTCTATAGGATTTCCTACTGTTTGCATTGTTCTATGACTATTTACTTGTCTAATTTTGGTGTCTAGTGTATATGTTGTGTATAATACTTACCTCCAGAAGGAGTATTGTCTCTAAGATATTTTTGGTACTGTAACACCCAAATACCTTTATTTTTGGTAACACTGAGTAATGTGTTTACTTGTGTATTAGTACTGTGTAACTATAAGTGGTATTGCATGAGCTTTGCTTGTCTCCTAGTTCAGCCTAAGCTGCTCTGCTATAGCTACCTCTAGCAGCCTAAGCTGCTAGAACACTACTACATTTCACTGATAAGGGATAACTGGACCTGGTATAAGGTGTAAGTACCCAAGGTATCCACTACAAACCGGGCCAGCCTCCTACACTAACCCCAACCCTTGCCTTTCCCTTTCCACAGCCAGGGATTCCCTGTCTAAGGCCAACCGTTGCTGCTGTATCCTCAGTCTAGCCTCTTCCAACGTCAGATTTCTGAGTTCCCTATCTAGGAACTGGTCCTCAGGGATGGATGTATGTGACACCTCTGAGACAGAAGTGACATGGGAATTGTCAGAGGCAGATCTTTCCCTAACTTGAGTAACTCTAGTTACCTGGCCTCTAGGTGTGAAGGGGACCGTACTTGCGTGTGACCCCTTCCCACTACCAGTTACACTAGGTTTGTTGAAGGAATGATTTGTGGAAGGACCCTCCCCAGGATCTTCAGAATGCTCACCTGAGTTTACCTGGTTGGAATCTTCTTCCACCTCCCCCTCTGACTGTACCTGACCAGTGGTATGTCCCTGGTCATCCTGCAGGAGGAGATTTCTTAAAGAGAAATTCCTTTTTCGGGTTCTTCCCAATCCCTAAACTTCTTTCTATGCAGAGACCCCTCAAACTTTTGAAATTCAAACTTTCATAAGTTGCCTTTACAACCCAGGGGGCAGCTTCTACACCAGATATAGTGACAGAAAGAGGTTAGGGAAAAGAGTAAAAAGTTAGTGAACTATTTGGCCTAACGTTTTAGAGAAAATAATATTTTTTCAGAAACTTTTGAAACTTTTAGAACGTTTTAAAGAACCTTTTAGAAAGTTAAGATCCCAGTGAGACAGGCAAAACACACTGACAGATAGGGTTTTAGCTATGAGCACTGGGATCCTGGCTAGCAGGATCCCAGTGAGACAGTAAAAACACACTGACAAATACTCACAAATAGGCCAAAAGTGGGGGTTACCATGAAGAAAGAGGCTACTTTCTCACAAAACTTACATAATATAATTATATATTATATTATATAATATTTTGTAAGTTTGCGCCGCTTTTGCGTCAATAAATGACTTTTCATAATGACTTTTCATAAATCAGGCCCTTGGTTCTATGTGTGATAAATAAGACCAATTGTAGAAAGACTTGAGACTTTGTACTAAGGCCCAGATTTATACTTTTTGACGCAAAACTTCCTTTTCGCAGTTTTGGCTCACAAAGCATAGCGCCGGCTAGGGCCATTCCAGGACGCCACCCGGGAGCCATATTAATGGAACGGCGCAATCAGGTGCAAAGGGTGGGCTAGTGTTAAAAAAAAATGACGTTAACCTGGTGGGGTGGAGGTATGGGAAAAGGGGGTTTTGCCACAAAAAATTACACTAAGCTGGTTAGAGTAAAAAAAAATTACTCTAGCCAGCCTAGTGTCATTTTCTGATGCAAAACCATCCATACCACGTGACTCCAATCTTAGAAAAGACAGGAGTCATGCCCACCACCCCAGTGGCTAGCACAGGGGACACGGGTCCCCTGGGCATGACCATTGCACCCAGTGCCATGTAGGGTGGCCCATTTCAGGGCCCCCAATGGCACTTTGAAAAATAAATAAAAATACTTACCTGTACTTACCTAGGATGGGGTCCCCCATCCTCCGGTGTTCCTCTGTTGTGGGTGGGGGTATTCCTGGGGCTTGCGGTGGGCACCTGTGGGCTCTTTCTATGATGTTTGACCATGGAAATGGGTACACAGGTCCCCTAATGCCTGCCCTACCCAGGCATTAAATAAAGGCGCTAAGCAGGCTTAGCGCAATTATTAGGCCCGCCTCCCTCCCATGCACCATTTTTGCACAAGAGGATAAATAAGGCGCTAGGGCTTTAGAGTTATTTTTTGGATGGGAACGCCCACCCTGCATCTCATTGATGCAAGGTGGGTTCACACATCCAAAAAATGACTCTAATTCCAATATTTTGACATTAGACTAGTCTAGCGTCAAAATATAAATATGGAGTTAAGTTTGCACTGAATTAGTGTAAAAAAAAAAAATGTATGCTAATTCAGCACGCCAGAGTATAAATCTGGTCCCAAGAAGCTCTGGATGAAAAAAAGCACTTGAAAGAGAAGAGAAAGTCTGGCAAGCAACTTGGAGTTGTGCATGTCAAAACATATGCTTAGTGCTATTAGTCGAAAATGTAATATTCATAGCTCTGCTCTTCCACCGATGCCCAAAACCTCAGTTTCAAAGAGAATTAAGCCCCTGGTTTTTACTTTTTGGGGCAAAACTGCACTGAGGCAGTTTTGCACCAAAATATTTAGCACTGGCTTGCACCATTTCTGTGCACCAGCCGGGCACCATATTTATGGAATGGTGCAAGCCGGTGCAAAGTGTAGGCTAGTGTAAAAAAAAAAATATGACGTTAGTCGGGTTGAGCTGGTGGTATGGAAGAAGGGGGTTTTGCACCAAAAAATGACGTTAGGCAGGTTAGAGTAAAAAAAATGACTCTAGAGTCATTTTCTGACACAAAACCATCCATACCACATGACTCCTGTCTTAGAAAAGACAGGAGTCATGCCCACCACCCCAATGGCCAGCACAGGGGACCAGGGTCCCCAGGGCATGGCCATTGCACCATGTGCCATGTATGAGGGCCCATTTGAGGGCCGCCAATAGCACTTTAAAAAAATATATATATACTTACCTGTGCTTACCTGTGCTTACCTGTACTTACCTGTACTTACCTGGGATGGAGTCCTCCATCCTCCGCAGTCCCTCTGGTGTGGGTGGGGGTGTCCCTGGGGCCTGGAGAGGGCACATCTGGGCTTATTCCATGGTGTTCCACCATGGAAATAGGCCCACAGGTCCCCTAACACCTGCCCTGACCCAGGCGTTAAAAAATGGGGCAAAGCAAGCTTTGCACCATTTTTTGACCCCTCCTCCCTCCTGTGCACCATTTGTGCATGGGAGTATAAATATGGTGTTAAGGCCATAGAGTAATTTTTTGCATGGGAACGCCTACCTTGCTTCTCATTAAGGCAAGGTAGGTTTCCACGTCCAAAAAAATGACTTTAACTCCATAAATTTGGTGCTAGACGGCTATAGCGCCAAAGTAAAAATATGGAGTTTGTTTTGCACCAAATTAGAGTAAAAAAATGACACTAATTTGGTGCAGAGTATAAAAGTGCCCCTAAGTTTGAGTCACTGGCTACACATGTTTTCCCTCATAACCGTGCTAAATTGTTTGAAAGTGGTCGCAATGCACCTGTGCCACTCCACCTGAAGAACGATCTTGATATTTTCATGCATACAGATTTAGAGACCGTTTAAATGGATATGTTGAACAATGGCTCAACATAGATATTACACCAGTAGTCTGAGAGAACTGATATCTGGGGACAACACTTCGGCCCATATATATACTTTTTGACACAAACCAGCGCCAGCACTGGTTTGCCTCAAAAAATTTACCGCTACCTAACACCATTCCAAGGCACCAGACGGGCACCTTATTTATGGATAGACGTTAGCCTGCGCTGCGGGCTGGTTAGAGTAAAAAAAAATGACTCTAACTGGGCAGTGCAGGCGTAGGGAAGAATGGGGGTTGTGCGTCAAAAAATCAGGTTAGAGTAAAAAATAATGGCTCTAACCGGACTTGCTCCATTTCTTGACGCACAACCCCCATTGAAAAGACTCCTGTCTTAGGAAAGATAGGAGTCACCCCCTCCTGCCCAATGGCCATGCCCAGGGGACTCCTGTCCCCCGGGCATGGTTATTGGGCACCGTGGCATGTAGGGGGGCCCAAGTTAGGCTTACCTCAACTTACCTGTACTTATCTGGGATGGGTCCCCCCATCCATGGGTGTCCTCCAGGGGTGGTTGAGGGTGTCAGGGGGTATCCCTGTGGGAAGGGCACCTGTGGACTGCTTCCATGGTCAGAGATCATGGAAATGAGCCCATAGGTCTCTTAACGCCTGCCCTCACCCATGTGTTAAAAAACGGCGCAAATTAGGCCCGCCCCTCCTGTGCGTCAAAATGATGCAGGAGTATAAATAAGGCGCACATGCCTTAAAGTTATTTTTTGGATGAGAACGCCTAACTTGCATGTCATTAACGATGGTTTCACGCATCCAGAAAATGACGAACACTGCTGAATTTTGACATTCGCGGGGTCGGACGTCAAAGTATAAATATGGTGTTAGGTTTGCGACGAATTTGCGTCACAAATTTTAACGCAAGTTCAGCACAAACAGAGTATAAATATGCCCGTTCATGAGTTGCAGAGATTAAGGGAAGTTGGCTGCACTTTACTTGCTGTGAGACAGGAAGGCAAAACAACTCTTTAATGCTGAACTTTCAATCCAGATATCATGCAGACCAAGGAGTAAAATTGATGATGATGTTAACTGCAGCTGATAGCTGTAGGTGATCCAAGATTATCTGTAAGTTTACGGTTCAGCTGAAACAAAGACTTCAGTGAACCATAGGTCACAAACGGGAGTATAACTGACTGACCAAATAACCCTTCCAATACTTTATTACTGCAGGAAGTAGAAACTTAGTAGGACAAGAGTCGGACGGCTGTTGAAGATCCAGGTGGCACAGATTCACTGAAGACCGCAATGTGAGCTTCATAAGTGCAATTTGGCTTGCTAAGAATAACACTAAATACATTCTATAGAAAAATGATCAGACTAGATGATGTTGCACATGTCACACTGATCCTGTAGATGAAAATGCTGCTGTCTCTCCAGTGTATGGGAACATCAGTTTATTAAAGGTCAAGAAAAATGATTTATGGGAGTTACTAGCAGACAATATGACTGTTGAAATATGCACAGTGTGCAATTGTACGTTTCTCTTTGTATTTGCAAAGAGACTCTAAGAGGCATATTTATAATTCCCTAGTGCCACCTTGCAACACATTATCGTCATTATTTTTTACTTTTATGTGGACCAACAAGGCCAAAATCCCTGATCTTATTTACAGAGTGGCGCAATGCATGCCTTGCGCCACTCTGTAACCCTTTGCATTACATTATGCCTGCGCCAGGCATAATGTATGCAAAGGGGACGTTCTGTGAGATTTCTTGCACCATTTATTACAGCACTTTTAAAGCCATCTCAGAGCAGGCGTTAAAAGGGGGCTTCCACTCTTTAGAATGGGCCCCTATGTGCTCTGCAGGAGTAACACCACATTGAATGACCCTATTGCCCCCTACCCTGCACCATGGTGTGATGTATTTTATATACGGTGCACACATGGTGGCGGTAGGGGGGCTAAGGAGTGCAGGGAAAGTGGCGCTGCACTCATGTAGAGCCACTTTCCATAAATCTGTCCCTAAATGTGATGTGGGAAGTCCTATAATAATCAACCTCTGTGGCCTATACTTTACTTGGATTTTCTTGAAGATGAAGGTGTGTGAAAACCATGGCTCACATTTATTTATTTTTTCCTGCTACCTTTTTCAATTGTACAAGAGCTAATTTATACTACACAGAAGTTAGATAAGGAATAAGTTGTAATAAGATGGAATTAGTAGTCTAGATGTGACAAATTAGTGACCACATATTCGATGTTATATGCGAAGCTGCATTGTTAAAAGTTCAGCCAAGCTGGCACAGACACCAGGCACCCATTAGGTTTAATCATTTTAGATAAAATATTAATTAACCACAGACACCAGGCACCCATTAGGTTTTATCATTTTAGATAGAATAATAATTAACCAATCGAGTCACTTCCGACCATAGCGCAGATGTGGCTTTTTATTTATTACACTTGACCTTAGTTTTCCTCTTAATGCCATTTTTAATGCACTATTACCACAGATAATATTTTTGATTACGTTTATGTAACTCTTGTTTGATCAATCTGTTCTCTTTTTTTGCAATAAGTCTTTGTTGGGGGTTTTAGAATAAGCAGGCATTACATAGATGAAGACAATGATTACCATTGTTGGAAAATTAACTCTGTAAAGAGTCACCTCAAACTTTTTGCCTTCTTCCTATTCTTTTTCTGACCTAATTTTTGCTGGCTTTAGGACTCTGGGCCCTTTACCACTGCTAACCTGTGCTAAAGTGCATATGTTCGCTCCCTAAAAACATGGTAACATTGGTTCATACCCAATTGGCATATTTAATTTACTTGTAAGTCCCTCCTAAAGTGC
This sequence comes from Pleurodeles waltl, assembly GCF_031143425.1. NCBI lineage: Eukaryota > Metazoa > Chordata > Amphibia > Caudata > Salamandridae > Pleurodeles > Pleurodeles waltl. The sequence goes on along the minus strand of NC_090443.1, from coordinate 164,439,743 downwards.
ACTACAGGTGCCCAGGGCCTGTAAATTAACCACTACTAATGGGCCTGCAGCCCTGATTGTGCCACCCACATAAGTAGCCCCTTAACCATGTCTCCGGACTGCCATTGTAAGGCCTGTGTGTGCAGTTTCACTGCCACTTCTACTTGGCATTTAAAATTACTTGCCAAGTCTCAAACTCCCCCTTTTCTACAAATAAGTCACCTCTTAGGTACACTACAGGGCAGGCTGCTATGTAAGTAAAAGGAAGGACATGTACTTATGTGTTTTACATGTCCTGGTAATGAAAAACTCATAAATTAGTTTTCCACAGGTGTGAGGCCTGCTCCTCTCATATACTAGCATTCTAATTGCCTTCATATACTCTTAGGTGGTACATTCTCATCTGGAAGGACTAACCATGTCTTGTTTGGTATTGCCAGAATGATAATAGAAAATCCTATAATAGTTGGATTTAATATTACTATTTTAGAAATGCCGCTTTTAGAAAGTGGGCATTTCTCTGCACTTACTGCCATCTGTTCCTTAATATCCTGGCTCCAATCCACATCTGATCTGTGCTGGTTGACAGCTCCCCTTGTGCATTCCACCCAGACATCCATAAACATAGGACACTCAGTGACATCTACATTCATCTGCACACTGAAGGGTCTTCCTGGGCAGGAAGGGTGGAGGGGCTCACACTTACATTTCAAAGGCCAGTGGCCTGCCCTCACACAAAGGACTGATAACCCCCCACAGGGAGCCTGGCAGATACGACCGGGCTGAAAGGGGAACTTGTACACTTCAAAACCACTCTTTCAAGTTTCCCCCACCTCAAAGGCATTTTTGGGTATAGAAACTGGGTCTCTGACCCCACAAAACCACACACTACTGGATCTACACGTAAACTCTGTCAGACGAGCTGGCTTGCTGCCCAAAGGACTCATCTGGACTGAGTTGTGGAGAAGGACTGCTGTCCTGCTTGTTGCCCTGCTGCCCGGTTGACCTCTGCCTTCCCCAAAAGTGCTCTCCAAGGTCTTGGATTGAGCTTGCCTCCGTTTCCAAGTCTCAGGGGCATAAGAGACTTCACCAACCAGCTTTTAGCTAGTTTTCTGACTTCAGCGACGCCAGGAATGACTTCAGCAACGCCAGCACCGATGCCACAGCCTGCTCCTGCTCCGTGGACATCGCTGCACGCAATGACCGAGGCCTGCAATGCAAGTTTGACGTTGCTGTAACACCGCTGATGTCACGCAGGGTCATAACAACACCACGAAGTTGACACATCACATCTTGACCAACTGGATTCCACGACCCAGCCAGGTCACAAGGGTCCGTCGTATCACCACCGATGCCACACTAGCTTCCCCTGCAACCGGATGAAACCGAAGCCTCGCCTCTACCTGCCTGGCAGTGCGTAACCAACACCTCATTTACCCTGACGCCATAAGGGACTGACCAGTACCGGACCCAGAACGCCTCATCTCCCCAACTCCGTGCGCCATCTTTGTTTCTTCGTTTTCAAAAGGTAGGGTGCCTGGGGGTCCATGCGACCCCGTGACCGGCACCTCTGGCATCAGATTATTGGAAACTACTCTGACAACGACGCTGTGATAGCCAAAGTTGGAGCTATTGTGTTTCTAAGCGCTTTAGTAGGATTTAATCTTTAGAAATTCATAACTCGGCTTGTGTACATTGGATTTTCATCGTTTCAACCTTATTTTATTCAGATAAATATCTATTTTCCTGACCTGTGTGGTGTATTTTTGTGGTGTTTTCACTGGGTTACTGTATGAATTATTTCACAAATACTTTACACTTTGCCCTCTAAGTTACGCCTGTCTCCTCAGTGCCAAGCTACCTGAGGGTGGGCACAGGATAATTTGGGTTGTGTTGTGAGTTACCCTCACTAGGATTGAGGTCCCTACTTGGACAAGTGTGTATACCTCTTCCAACTAGAGACCCCATTTCTAACAACTATTATCCTTCAAAATGTATAAATATTACATATGAATGTTCAAAGCACTGACAATGTTCCCAGCACTGTATTAACAACACCATTACGAGATACAGGTCCTAGATAAAACAAGCATTGGCAAAGCCAATAGCTTTCCACTATGGGAAATCTATTTGTTTGTCACAGTTTTTTTTAGATGCTAAACAGCAGTGTGAGCTGCTGTTTGGGTGTGAAGTGTATGTGTTTAAAAATCACTGTGAACATGCCGTGTGTGTGTCAGTGCATGAAGGAAGAGGTATTAGGGATGAAATAGGATCTGCTTTCCCTAGTACAGCTCTCATCAGGATTCCTAGCTGAGAGCCACAATACCACTGAACCACACGTGTGTGCACTTCAGCTTTCCAAATGTGTGAACCATCCAGCCTCTGATGTAAACCAACACATTCCTGTGGGAACCAGCACATGCAAGAATGTGTGAGCTTGTCCCTGCAAACGGCGACCAGTGTGACCTTGTGCGTGAGCTCCGGATATCTTTGACAACTAGTATATGCATAGTCGCTACTCCCGCAACAAATGCCTAACAGTATAATTCAGAGCTTGTTTTTAAATGTTTTCAGTCATCATCCGGATGGACTAAGAGAACTAAATAGGGTTAGTGACATAAGTAGCTAATGTTAATTGTAAACTACAGGTAGATGAGCTTGTGGGTAGTCAAAGTAGCTCAATATTTAGGAGCATATTTAAGAAAAATGGCGCTGCATCCAGAGCAGCGCCACTTTTCGTGCACCTCTGAGCGCCCTCCTAACGCCACCATATGTGCACCATATTTAATATACGCTGCACCTGGTCGTAGTTAGGGAACTAGCATCAAAATTTTTGATGCTAGTTTGGCGCTTTGCAGGATTAGAATAAAAAATGTTGATGGTAATCCTATAAAGCACATTGAGGCCCATTATAAATAATGGTGTGCCTCCTTTTAATGCCTGCTCTGCGCAGGCGTTAAAAGTGCCTCAAAAAATGGTGCAAAGAAATCTTTTTAAAAAAATTGCGGCATTTTTTCAGTCCCCCTAACGTGGGAACGCCCCCTTGTATACATTATGCCTGGTGCAGGTATAATGTGGTGCAAGGTGATTACAAAGTGGTGCAATGCATGCATTGCACCACTTTTTAAATCTGGTGCAGTGATTTTTGAAGTCTAACGCCACATTAGCATAAAACAAATTACGCTAATTTGGCACTACAGCTTATTAAGTCTGGGCCTTTTTGGGATATTTAAGAAAAGTGGTGCTGCATCTAATGCAGCACCCCTTTTCTAGATCCTCTTAGTGCCCCCCTACTGCCACCATGTGTGCTCCGTATTTAATATATGGTGTACCATGGTGCAGGGTAGGGGCAATAGCGTCAAAATGTTTGGCGCTATTGATGGACTTTTCACGACTAGCTCCAAAACGTTTTGCACTAGTCCTGCAAAGAACATAGAGGCCCATTTTAATAAATGGTGTCCCTCCTTTTAATGCCTGCTCAGAGCAGGGGTTAAAAAATGGATTTAAAATGGCGCAGAGAAATCTTTTAGATTTCATTGCGCCATTTTTCAGCTCCCCCTAAAGGGGGAACGCCCCGCTTGCATACTTTTGTAAATATGGCACAGCGATTTTTGAAGCCTAACGCCACATTAGCATAAAATATGACACTAATGTGGCGCTACAGCTTCTTAAATCTGGACCTTCGTTTTTAACTTAGTTTTCATGTAGCGTGACAGGTACCAGCATGTCGGAGCTTTATGCAGCTGGTCAGGTTGGGAAGTAGCAGTGGTTAATTTGCAAGTATGGTCTTTTGATTTGGTGACATGGGTCTTTGAGCAGTCAACTTACGAGAAAGGCCGCCTTTGCCACATAAGTAATGTCTGGTCTATGTGAACCAATAAAGAAACACCTATCAAATTACATTATGTCAACAGAGCTCAGTGAAAGCTGCCTCCTCGAATCCCAGACCCTTGCCCAGCAGGCGCCTCAATGTACACTAATGCTTTATGGCATAAATGTATGGCAGACAGCCGCTCTGGAACTTGAATCAAGGCAAGACGTCCCGCACAGGCCCACACCCATGGGGATTCCACATACTACCTGCAAGTAGTGCACGCTGGGGTTCGCACAAATCCACACCATGTACAGAAACAGGACTGGTGAATGCATTCCTTCCTGTAGCAGTGCCCAGGATCATACAGCAAGTCTGCAATAGAATGCACATGGAACAATAATTTACAGGCACTGTGAAGGCACAGTGTGGTTTGTACTGTTTAATGGACACGCTGCACTCTGACCTCCAACAGTAGCAGAGGCTGGTACATCACACTGATGAACCGGAGGGCTATTGTCAGAGTTCTGAAGCATGTGTGTAATAAAGGACAAAAATGTATGCCTGTGAAAAATTAAAAGGTTGGTTATTAATAAAATGTATGTGTGCACAATCCAGGGTGTCAAACTTGAAAAAGCAGCAGATAAGCAGAGCCACCTCCGGGGCACAAAGCACCTACACCCAAGGAGCTTTCAACACTTGTGAGATCTGTACCAGGGTAGAGCAGAAGACAGCAGTGCCATCGCACAGACAGAGATAACTTACACCTGAGTCATACTTATCGTTCGCTAGAGCAGACTTCTGCCCTAAACTGGGCTCTGGAGCAAGTCATGAGGCACTAAAATCCGAACCCTTTGAAAGAGGCAAGTTCTAGTTCAGTGTGTTAAGAATGTGTACAGTGACCCACAATGCATCTGCGTGTTTAAGATTGCAGCCTTCAGCTGCCATCTGCCATAAATCACACTTCAACCACCAAGTTTTCAGAGTGAGAATCATATGTGAAGGACTGCAGTACTTTCGGATGGTGTGCACGCGGGGTAGAAGGGTGGTGACAAGCTGGGAGGGCCTCCAAATGCATGTGACGCATATGAAGTGCTGATCATAAATGGAAAAAAGTACCTGCAGAGTGAGTAGCAAGTGGAAAAACACTGTCTGGTAGCCAGTCACCAGTCACTGGAAGGTGTACTTGGTCTAGGCTCCACACGACGACATGGATGGCAAGGTAAGGCAGGAAAGTGAAAGTAGACAACAAGCTGACAAATCTGAACCACGTAAATTAGAGTGTCGTTGGAGTCAACCAATGGTAAGTTCAGGTTAGTAAGTGGGGGTACTAAACCCCTTTTAATATTTTTTTACTCACAAAGTTCTTTTCAAACACAGTGCGGAAGCAGGCATTCAGGTGAAACCTAAAAAATCAGAACAACATCTAATGCATCAATATAGAGGAATCACTGGTGGATAGTGGGGAATGAAAGGGGAGAAGGTAAATTGGGAGGAAATGCAAACTAGGTGGAGGAACTGCAGTTGATATTCAGTTACTGTCAGTGATATGAAACTGTCAAACAACATAACCTACTTAGTATAGTGATTCAAGGACACTTAAAATTTACAATTTGACTCCTAGGGGCATATTTATACTTTCTTTGCAACGAATTAGCATCATTTTTTTACGCTAATTCAGCCCAAACTTAACTCCATATTTATATTTTGACGCTAGACCCGTCTAGCGTAAAAATATTGGAGTTAAAGTTATTTTTTTGATGCGTGAAACCACCCTGCATCAATGAGATGCAAGGTAGGCATTCCTGTCCAAAAAATGACCCAAAGACCCTAGCGTCTTATTTATCCTCCCATGCAAAAAAGGTGCACGGGGCCTAAATAATGGCGCTAAGCCTGCTAGCGTCATTATTTTACGCCCTGGTCAGGACAGGCGTTAGGGGACCTGCGGACCCATGTCCATGGTCAAACATGGCCATGGAAAGAGCCCACAGGTGCCCACCCAAGCCCTAGGAACACCTCCACCCACACCAGAGGGACACCAGAGGATGGGAGACCCCATCACAGGTAAGCAGAGATAAGTATTTATAAAGAAAAATTAAGTGCCATTGGGGTCCCCTGCGCTGGCTACTGGGGTGGTGGGCACGACTCCTGTCTTTTATAAGACAGGAGTCATGTGATATGGATGGTTTTGCGTCAGGAAATGACGCTAGGCTGGTTATAGGCATTTTTTGTGCCTCTACGCAGCCTACGTCATTTTGTGGTGCGAAACCCCCTTCCCCCATACCGCCACCCCCACCCGGCTCATGTAATTTTCCAAGACGCTAGCACACCCTTTGCGCCAGCTTGCAGGATTCCATAGATTTGGCGCACGGCTGCTGTTCTGGAATGACGCAAGCCGGCACTATACTTTTTGGCACAAAACTGCATTTGCGCAGTTTGCATCAAAAGGTATAAATATGGGCCCTAGTAAGTGCTGCACTTACACAGGTATAACAATTCCTGCGCAAAAAAGATCATCAGCTGTTGTAATCAAAGTTAATAACAAATATCCTTAATGCCGATGTTAAAGAACATACAGTGTTACAACATGATAATGGCTGAAGTCAGTATAGTGACACCATTGTACTTTCTATGCTGCTTTATTCCTAAATGTATGCCTGTTCTCCTGCATAGAACTCTGGTGATGACTTGAGTCCACCAACTCAGCAGCTTTTTAGCTTTTTCTGCTTGTAATGAAGCCTTATATGCGACAGTCGAATACCTATCCTACAGGTCTAACAATCCTAAACATGCATTTCTTGGGCCCTTTCCATGACATCTTTTCAAGACATCTGCCAACTGGAGACCAGCGGAAATATATCTACACACAAATGTGTTTATTACATGTATTTATTATTTTACTCTACAACATTTGCACTGTAAATATTAAGAACGAATGTGGAATGGTACTTACCTAGCATAGGTGGGTAAAAACTGGTCCAGAGAGGGCAGAATGTGGGAGAATGAAAGGTCTGCGTGCCTTGCTTTTATGTGAGTTTCTGAAAAGGAAGGTCTTTCTTGTTTTAGTGAAGGCGAGTAGAGTAAATATGGGTTATGATTTCACTCTAAACTGGCAAGACCTCGCCATATTTTGATGCATGCCCTTGGAATACAAGTCCACAACTACAACATATGCACGCTTAATGTTGTTTCGTAATCCCCAGGCCTGCAAATACACATTTCTGAGTCACTAGCCCCCTCTGCTGCCTTTTTCAGGTACTCTCCATTTAGTTGAAAGCTAAAGTTCTAGCTGCAGGTTTAATGTTTTTTCATAATCCCAAAGCCTGCAAACACACGTTTCTGAGTCACTAGCTCCCTCTGCTGCCTTTCTCAGGTACTCTCCATTTAGTTGAAAGCTAACCATATATGAATTTGTTTCGAGGTTTTTTAAATTAGGGCTGAGCATTTTGTTTTAATAACAAAACAGCAAAATACACTTTGACGAGTAAATCGTTAGCAAGTTGGAATAAAGTAGCCGGATGCATATGATTTACTTCTACAACTTGACAAAAGTAGATATTAAAAAATGACTTAACCAATGGAATTCCATACACTTCCTCCGGCCATATACTTTGAGCTCGCAGTCATGCTGCATTGCTTTCAAATGACTTCATTGAAATTCACTCCGATCATTATCTTTTAAGCAATTGTAATTACTTCTAATGAAAAATAACAAAGCAACGTCACTTTCGGGGCTATTGTGGCAACATAAGCATCACAGATATCTATATATAATCAAAGTGAGGTGAAGTGCTAAAATTAAACCAGTGTGTACTACAGATGTTTGCTACCAGGCCCACACTGAGGGCCTCAGACTCACAATGGCGTTGGACTGCCGCACGAGCCATGGTCTGGTCTCCATATTATGACTGTGGCGAAGCCGCCACGGTCCGACCGCCGGCACCGCCAGGTTCCTGCCAGTCGACAGGTGCTGCTCCACATTGTTGGCTCGTAATCGAGCCGGTGTCAATGTGTGGTGAGCATTCCACTGGACCAATAGGACCGGCGGGTGGAAAACCAGAATGACAGTTTTCCATCCAAAAGAGTTTAGCACTTCACTATGTACACTTAACCTTTTTCTCATTCAGTCAGTGCAGACATCTCACACGTCACATAGGTCCTCCTTAATTGATCATCAGTTCTAATCTCAGACACACAAATCTGTCCAGCAGTCAAGTATTCCTCAACATCTCCATAAGAAATTGGGTCATTGCTGGGGGGGGGAGACTCCCCACTCAGGCAACACCCACAATCCTTGTCAGTGTCAACGACAAAAGTCACTAAATTAACCTGTGTTTAAACCTGTAGTATCTTATCTTAATGTAAAGTCTATGTTTAAAGTATTTCTGCAGGACACAAACAGTAATTAAGTAAAAAAGCAACCCAAGAAAAATCATAAACGAATTCAGAAAATTGGAGTAAATTCTAATGAATAAAATGATACCAGAATGACAAAACTCCAATCAGTAGAATCAGAGGAATTTGTTTTTAAAGTTTTAAGTCAAAATACCACCAAAAAGCACAAAGCACCATTTAAACTGGGAAAAAGTCACAACTTCAAGTTGACAGTGAAAGAGTGTGGGTCAGATACAGAGACCAGTTAAATCCCCCTGAAGAGTTACCTTCTCAAGTCCGGTGTGAAGAGTTCCCATTCACATTGGAGGAGGCTGTGAGGAGGAGGTTTTCAGAGTGAAGCGTAGGTTCAGTGCAGCAGAGAATCATTGCTGTAGTGTGAAGATCTGGTCGTTTCCGGAGCTTTGCAATGGATATCACCATGGCTGTTGCTATAATGTGAATTGCAAGTCTCACGTTGCTCATGTTGGCATGATTAGTCGGTTGGCAGAGTTTCATTGTGGAAGGCTGTTCACAGTCACAAAGAGCCCAACTTCAAGATTTTCACCTTCTCTTCTTAGAGGAGCTACCGCTGATGCAGGACAACGGTCCAGGGCCTGCTGGGAACCTCTTGGGTATCAGGCCTCACCAGCAGAGGCAGAAGCAGGGCTCAGGTAGGTCCGTAGTTGCATGGGAGTCTCTGAAGCTTGTTGAGTTCCCATAGCTCACATATGAGGCTAGCCAACTGTTCTTGAGGTGTCTATGGGTAGGCCGGGATCAAGGCAAGCAGGTGCAATCTTCCTCCTTCAGACAACAAAGCAGGTCCTCAGGACACAGGGCAGTCCCTGGGCAGCAGAGCAGTCCTCCTTCTCCACATGTCCAGGATTATTCTGGTGAGTGGCTCTTGAGATCTGATATTTAAACCTGGTACCAGCCTTTGTGTGAAGAGATTCCCTGTTCTTCCCCCAAAGTAGGTTCTTGAAAGTTCTTCCCCGGACAAGGATCAAAATTGTCTAGGATGACAAAAGGCAGGGCAGGCCTGGTGTCTGGTTCCTTTGTGTGTGCTGGAGGCAAAGCTCTTTGAAGCGTAAGTGGAACAGAATGCAGCTCTGCCCCAGTCATCCTGTCAGGAAGGCCCTCTCCCAGCTGCATCTATGTTCCATTGTTCACTCTCTGTGCCCAATACGCATTCTTAATGGAGGAGTCTTTATCAGGCCCGGGCAGCTGGAAACACCTAGAGGGTTTCAGAGACTTTCAAGCAAGGAAATTCAAACTTTTTAAAAGTGGTGTTTTCCAAATTGTCTTCTAAAATTCAACTTTACGATTAAAAATGATTTACAATTACAATGCATGTGAGTTTAAGCAACATATTTCTATGTGCTACCAATTTGAAGTTAACTCTTATGAACTGTAATAAGGTAACCAATATCTGCCTATGGGAGAGTCAGACCTTACAGTAGTGAAAAACGAGTATAGTCGTTTTTCACTACTAGGACACGTAAAACCTAACCCCACATGCAATAGTTTTTATATGCTATGCATTCTGCCCTATGAACCCTAAGGCATACCTCAGCGAGGTGACCTACACATATTAAAAAGTAAGATGGAGGCTTGCAAAAGATATATTTTGCCAGACCAAAATAGCAGTTTACAAATGCACTGCAGGCAGCAGTGGCAGGCCTGAAACATGTTTTTAAAACTGCTTTAGTGGGTGGCACAATGAGTGCTTCAGTACCACTAGTACATCTACAGGTCGTGGGTGCAGGTAGTACTATTTATCATGGACTTACAAGTAAATGTGCAATAAGGTGCAGACCAATGTTACCATGTTTAGGTAGAGAGACAATCACCTTAGCACTGGTTAGCACTGGTAAAGTACACAAAGGGGGTCATTCTGACCCTGGCGGTAAAATCCGCCAGGGCCAACGACCGCGGGAGCACCGCCAACAGGCTGGCGGTGCTCCCATGGGCATTCTGACCGCGGCGGTACAGCCGCGGTCAGAAACGGAAAACCGGCGGTGTACCGCCGGTTTCCCGCTGCCCTGGGGAATCCTCCATGGCGGCGCAGCTTGCTGCGCCGCCATGGGGATTCCGACCCCCATACCGCCATCCTGTTCCTGGCGGTTTTGGCCGCCAGGAACAGAATGGCGGTATGGGGTGTCGTGGGGCCCCTGGGGGCCCCTGCAGTGCCCATGGCGTGGGCACTGCAGGGGCCCCCGTAACAGGGCCCCACAAAGATTTTCAGTGTCTGCCATGCAGACACTGAAAATCGCGACGGGTGCAACTGCACCCGTCGCACCCATTCCACTCCGCCGGCTCCATTCGGAGCCGGCATCCTCATGGAAGGGTGTTTCCCGCTGGGCTGGCGGGCGGCCTTCTGGCGGTCGCCCGCCAGCCCAGCGGGAAACCCAGAATACCCGCGGCGGTCTTTTGTTTTATTTTATTATAGTTTCATATGTTGTTCCATTCTATATACTTTAATCTTGCAGCAACATTCATTTCCCAATTCTCCCCCACACTGATGAGGCTATCAATGGGCAACCACTACAGAGTTCCTTGTAAATTACAGAAATAGCTCAGCCACCTTACAGAAGTGTTCAAAGTTCTGAAATGGTGTTTGAGTCAGACAGCCTTTTTTGGAAATCTTTTTTAGCCCTTGTCCTGCATGGACATGAAATTGAACCATAACCTCTTAAAATGTTTTAGAAATAGTTTTATGTATGTTATGTCCAACGCCCATCTAGCTATGCTAGCCTCACGCTGTACCTTATGATAAAGAGGAAGACCCCAAACCTCTACCTCTGCTATGAAAAGAACCCGTTTCATCACCTTTTTTACAGCCCACTTCCAAATCAAGTAGGTCAGAGAAACTAAGTGAGGAACTCACAGGCCTAGCCAATTTGGTAACATGAAGAAAGAGCCTAGTGCATTGATACTCAAGGTACGGCCCGGGCTGCATGTGGCCCTCCTTACCTTTACATGACCCCACTGCTGAACAGCAGCACTACTGTTTACTAGATAGATGCTAACAATAAAAAGATGTTAAATAAAATAGGCAAGTATTTATTTAAAGGTTTATCCGTGTTAAAGAAAGGAAGTAACTATTGAGCCCTGCACCACTCAACTTTAGAACCACCTTCATTTTAAAGATATCTTGCAGAGAAAGTGTAAAAATATCTTAAAGTTTATTAGAAAAGGTGTATTTATTTAACATGCACTAACTTTTCACTTTAGTACATCAGATTATATCAGTGCATTGAGAACTATTTTAAACGTGATAGTTTTCATACCTGAGTTACGAAACAAGAGTTATTTCCCTAACCCTGAACCAATGCCAAAATTGAACTAAAGAGCAAGTTAGTTGTTATGTGCACTCTTTCGATGATTGGGTTCCTATTACACATGAAAAAAATATAGGGGCAGATTTATGGAAAGTGGTGCTGCACCCAGTGCAGTGCCACTTTCCCTGCACCCCTTAGTGCCCCCCCAACTGTCACCATGTGTGTGCCGTATTTTAAACACATGGCACAGGGTAGGGGTAATAGTGTAATTCTATGTGATGCTATTGATGTACTCTGCAGGAGTAGTGCCAAAATCTCATAGAGTTCCTTGCGACATTTTTTCAGCCCTCCTAACGGAAGAACGCCCCCCTTGCATACAATATGCCTAGCGAAGGCATAATGTGGTGCAAGGATTTACAAAGTGGTGCAATGCAAGCATTGCACCAATTTGTAAATATGGTGCAAGAGAAATGCCACCTTAATGCCACATTTGTGTCAAAATAAATGCTACAAATGTGGTGCATGGTGGTGCTAGGGGAACATAAATATGCCCCATAGTTTATTAAATCCAACACAGAGGAGGGTTTTGTACAACACACATCCTGAAGTCATGTATTTCGAGGTCCTTATATGTGATAACGAAGAAAAAAGAGGGAAAGAGAAATGAAACAATTGCCTAGGATCAAACAATTTGGTAAAATGGTGAAGCCAGGATTAATCTCAGGTTTTCTTGCTTCACTTTGTGGAATTCAGCAACTAGATGTATATGCTTTGCTTCCCCTACACCCACCTTAAAGATCCCCCACTATGCCCAGCCCAACCCTACTCCGCTGGCATCAATGCAGTCCTCGGTCACATCACAGACCAAACGTTTCATTCTCTGGGAAAATATTTGTAAGTACCTATGGCCTACTATGACATTGAAATGGTACCTGAACAACAAATGCTAATGGTTAGACAACTTATCCAACTCCATAGGTCGATGTTACATCTGGGATACCACAGAATAACAATCAAAATCTTGAAGGGCTAAACCTTCCCATTTGGACAAAAGCTTATCAGTGCAGTTCTTAATCCTGGATGTGAACCAGCGCAGATTAAGAAATTCAAGAAACTGTGAGGAATATGAAATATTCAGCAGCACGTTATGGCCTCTTAGTATGAGTTTTTTTCCAAAAAGGGATTGATCTCTATACGCTGCTTAGCAGCCTTAAGGTGTTCAAATTTATAACATAATCCTGATAATGGGTAACAAAAATTCATAAATATTTCAGGGCCTTTGTATGCCACAGCAATTGCAGTTGGAGCAATGTAAATTCATCAAAGCGAATCAGGTCTCCAAAAGGGAACAAACAGTCATGACTTGGCCAGTTGGCCTTCAGCTGTTCCAGATCACTGGACTTTACGACTTGACTAAGCATATGTGTGATAGCTATTTTTGAATTGCTCAAGTACCTGATCGTGTGTCTGCATACAATGATAATAATGTAGCTAATATGCCACAAATATGATTACCTGAATTAGCTATACTCATTCTCTTGATATTTGTGAGAGGCCCTGCTTTAAGGGAACAGAAGAGTAGAAATAGCTGACACCCCTGTTGTGTGCCCCAACCACATCAGTCTGAGTTTATCCTACCAGTCCTAACTCTTGCCATCTAATGGGATTACAATAGCATGATATAGCCCATAATATAGGTTCCAAATGTGGAGCAACAACTCTGGGATATGAAACAAATTGTCCTTTCCAACACTTTTAAAGACCCTTCTATGTCAAGGGAAGCCACAGCTTTGTTACTGTCATCCATTTCCCAAAACATAATTGACATTTGGCAACCTATGTAGATTAAAGATCACACTTTGACAAGGTCTAAGTCTGGAATAGTAATGGTGCACCAGTGTCGGAATCACTTTCAACAATTCTTCTGCAACACAGTCACTGAAGATCTTTATTAATCGTGGACACAGGACAATCTGCTTGGTTTGTCTCACCCTAGAGTTCTATCACTCCCACTAAGTTCAGAAATCATCTGGTCTGTAGGGTCTCAGGAGACACCTCCAGTAACTTATCTAAAATGAAAGCAGGAGAGATCTGATAGAATTTGACTGGCACCCACTCTTTGTCCATGGTCTCTTCCTTCTCTGCATAGTTACAAGGCCCACCTCAAGCTCCTCCCAAACAAGGGCAACCTCAAACTTTTCACTCATGTCTCAGCACAGTTTAATTGATTACCCAATTCAGAGACTCCTTTACTTGTTCTGGATACGGGAATCATACATCACGCACTCTGTTAATAGTTGCTCGATAGGTAGACATCAATTCATTCTCATCCACTATCAGTAATATACGTCATTTGGAGAGTTTCTTTTCAGCAAGCATTTTTGCCAGCTGATCACCATCTCTATGGTGTCTCCGATGATCTGAAGGATATTAATATTTATGTGTCCTGGAACAGAGATCTCTAAAGCTACTTTTTGTTCAGCAAGGTCTATGGAATTTCCATTGGATCTGATCAAATTCAAAACTGCAGTTCTCTCTTCCACCTCCTGTAATTTAACTAAACAATAAGTGAATCATTCCACAGGTCCATCGAAGGTCTTTCTTATCTGAACTTTCAACATATCCCTTTCAATAGTTTTTGTTGAGGTTGTTAACGCGTCTGACCTTATTTGGATATTGATTATTAGTTTATAAAGGGATGTGTTGGAGGTTTGATGGCCTTTTTTACTGCGCTTAGAGTGGTTCCCACCATGAGACTCCGTACCAATACAAATCAATAGCGATGTCAATCAGTAGAATCAATAATCATAGGAGTCTGTAATTTCCACACACCATGGACGGATGAATGTACTTTTGTTAGCTTTGATATTAGCTCACTTTACATATCCATCCCCCTGGAAAGGGGTCTTGATATGCTCTCTTTAACACTTGCGGATCGAGATGCTACTCTTTATGAACACACCCAAATGCTACTTGACCTTACACGACTAGTTCTCGAGAACAATGTGTTCTTACATGATGGGCAATGTACCAACAATGCCAGGGGGTGGCTATTGGAGCTAAATTTTCTCCTTTGTATGCCAATCTCTACATGGGACAGTTTGAGAGACAACATCTTTGGTCGAACTGTCCCACTCACATCACTCAACACATTTTGTTCTGGGGGAGATATATCGATAATATACTTACTATTTGGACGGGTAGCAGTGAGGACCTTAGCACACTTATAAGATCATCTCAACTCAAATGAGTTCAATCTAGCCTTTACACATAAAGTTGACTGTGCTCAAATGGAGTTTCTTGATCTTTTAATCTATATTAGTGTCAACAAGATCTCATCTAGACTGTATAGGAAACCGACTGCCTGTAATTCTATCCTTCATGCACACAGTGCACAACCTACGGCTCAACTCAAAGCTATCCCATATGGGGAAATGGTGAGAATACGTCGTAACTGTAGTGACACTAAGATTTTCACACAGGAGTTGGAACGTCTGGCACAACGCTTCTGAGATAGGGGTTATTCGGAAGATTTAATCTCCATAGCAAGTAAACGCATATCTTCCAAACAATGTCATTCCTTACTTATCAGTTGGCTACAACAAAGCTTGTACTAATAGAAGTAAGGCCATCCCTTTTATTACTAGATTCAGTCCCGCAAGTAAGCCAGTGTTTTGTATACTTAAAAGACACTGGCACTTACTTCTTCGAGACCCTGGACTAGAATCCGCAATTGACAAGACTCCATCTATTACACATAGCAGGGGTAGGACTTTGAGAAATATCTTGTGCCCCAGTTTTCTTGCACCCCTCACACAGACACCTCCGCCAACTTGGCTTTCTAGTAAACCTGTTGGTTTTTACAAATGTGGGTGCTGTGTGCCATGCCAAATGGCCCTTGACAAAACTATGACTTTTTCTTACAATACGGAGGCTATCCATCATATTAGACATTTCATCAATTGCAACACTAGCTATACGGTTTATTGTATTATCTGTGTCTGTGGACTTATTTACGTGGGTAGCACTATTCGTCCTCTTAAAGAACATATACAAGAACATGTTAGAGCGATAAGGAATCGCACCGCCACTTACCCTCTTGCAACACATTTCAACTTACAGCATGGGGAGAAGGACATTCTTAACACCAGATTTCATGGTATTACCCATGTATCCACCTCACCCAGATTGGGGGATAGAACTAAGGATCTACGTAAGTGTGAGGCGAAATGGATACTGAAACTTCGGGCTGTAGAGAAGGGTCTTAATACTGACCGGGAACTACATGTATTTCTCACCTAATGTCTATCTTGTTGATATGGAGTTTGTTGTTGATTATCCTCATGGTGTCCATCATATGTTTACACCAATGCTATGATATCCTTTGCATTACTGTAGTACCGTATATACTTTTCTGGTTTAATCTGATTGAACATTTGTTGTTGTTTGTAACTTGGCTTTGTGTTGTATTATTTCAGTTGTTTAACTGAAACATGTTTTTTCCATGGGACATTGGCCACAGTTCGGTGTCTATTTGTAGCCCATTATTCTGCAAATGTGAGGTTATATGTGTTCCACCTCATAACTATTTATGCTCATATGTTCCTTAGTTTGTCCGGTAGTCCAATGATACCGCTAGCTGTATGCATTGTTGCCCTTTAGTTACATGTATCACATATTTATAATTGTTTACCTACGGGCGATATATCTGTAAATTTTGATCTTAACTGAACACTATCTTTTGTGTTCTCATACTTCAGATGTCCCCTCTATTTTGAGGGTTATTCTCTTACATTTTTTTTCAATGTACCTATTTTTCTCGGTTTCCCTTAACTATGCACATGGTGTCTCTCTTTAATTCTTAATTTTCCTTGATTTACTTATTGAACCCGTCTAGTTTCTCCTTTTTTTGTGGTTTCCCCTTCTTCCCCTACAATATGGCTGCCGCTTTTTTAGTCATTTGAAACTCTGTACTTGGTGCTACGGTACCTGCACCTCGTTTAGTGTCCGTTTTCTATGTTTTCTGACTACTCATCATAGCAGTCCTTTTTCACTTTTTATGTTACCACTTGGGGTTTTTTAACAGCGCGCCTTCTGCGTTGCTGTTGCTTCGACTTCCTTGAAAATCACTTGTTTCATGGCACTCGGCCGCATATGGCGAGTCTCCCTTCTTAGTGTTAGTTTATTTTTGGTTCATTGAACCGTTTTACACGCTCAGCCCCTTTCGCTGATGTTGTCGGACCCTAGTCCAGTTTTGGACTATAACGGCTGCGCTTTATATAAATGGACTTTTGCCTACCTTGTCTGACCTGTGTTGATATACTTATTTTTAGGAACGCGTCTTTGGACTTATCAAGGACCCCATTTCAGTTATTGTCCAATCGTTTCGACATTTCCCATTGTGGCACGCTTAAATTTACCAGCTTGAATACAGGTAGCTCACTAATTAGTACCTGTTACACTTATTATTTTCTGGCACCTCTTTTGTAGAGTCCCATTTATTAACTCTTACTGATGCTCGTTTTTGCTTTTGCTTATCTTCCAGTTCCAGATGTGAAACCAACGGTGTAACTTGGATTGATTTAAATTTCTTTACAATTATACCGCTTTTTAGGTACGGTTACAGGTCATTATTCCCCGTCTCCTCTTAAGCATGCATTATTTCTGCTTAGTCTACTTACTTTTTATTTTACTGACTAACTTACGCACGTTTTTTCTTTGGCTTTAGTAACAATCACTATGGGTGTTTTTATTTAGGAATGAGCACATATCATGTTGGTTATAATTTTGGATGGTTGTGAAGTCTTTCTTTCCCTTAGGTGTTTACACATGGTGTTTGATCACCATCCTAATCTAATCTTTTCTGGTCTGCAATGTCCCCGGTTTTTCTCTGTTTTTTACATGGTGATTTTGTCTGTCGGTTTTGATTCTGCAGGGTTCAGTTGAGAACAAAATGAAACACTAGCATGTATATATGTTTTTCTGAAGCCTTGAAAAAGTCACCTGCATCACTAAACACGTGTTGGCTGTGTTTTGATGGACGTTCTCGCTCAATGAAGCAAACTGCGTTTTCAATTAAAGAGACTTTCTTCTAAGAACTTGGGATACTTACGTGCCTTTTTCTTCAATGGAATTCACATACCTTGGATGTTACTACATACATACTATTGTTGTTTACATTGTGTACTGTGGTCTGTATTGTTCATTGTTATTTGTGTATAGCCATACACATTTTCTGTGCTTATGGGTAGTAAGGCACCTGACCACCAGCACCATTTATAAATTATAATATTTCCATATTCTCATTACTGTGTTTACTCCCTGGAGGTGCAGCATTCTTCACCCTTACTACCTCTCTATTTTAGTCCTAGGTGCTTGACCATGATAATATCTAGCCATCTGAGTCAACAAACTGTTCGGCAAAACCAACTGATCCTCTTGTGAAACCCACAATTCATCCTATTGCTGTACACATTTCATTTTGCCCCATGACCATTTTCCCTCCCTGTCAGCATTAGTTTGCAATGTTCTCAGCTCTTCCAATGTATCTATAACATGCAATGTATAGCTTGGCCATGCCTCAACTTCTTCAGGTAACGATTTCCACTTATTCTTGAACGATATACAGTTCAATGCGCAAAACCTTGCGACTTGATCCGCATATCCTTTTCCCATTGACACAAAATCCTGCGATTTCCGATGTGCAATGCATTTCACCACGGCAATCTCATCAGGCATTTGGATAGCTTGCAACAACTCTTGAATTCTTTCACTATTTCTTACTGGTGAACCGGAAGACGTCAGGAAACCTCTCTGTGACCACAGCTGGCCAAAATCAAGCACTATTCCAAATCCGTACTGGCTATCCATATAAACAGTAACTTTAAGCTGCACTGAAACATGGCACGGTAAGGGTTACCAGTTTTCTGCTTGTGCAGAATATTCTCCTCAAAGCCAGCTTCAAGTATACCAGAAATTGTGCACACAGCATATCCTAATCTCAATATTCCCATATTGTCCCTTGGACAAGAACCATCGACAAAGATAATTTGGTCATTCTCTTCCAATTGGGTGTCTCTGATATCAGGTTTCGGTTTTGTGCTCAGATCAGTTACTTCAAGACAATCATACTCAATAACTTCCAATTTTTCAATTTCAGCAATTTCATTGGGGAGTAAGGTTGTCTGGTTTAGCACTGTACATCTTTTCAATGACACATTAGTTGACCCAAAGATGCTCGTCTCCTAGCGAGTCAATCTAGCACCTGTCACGTTTTGTGTCCTGGTCCTTGTAAGTAAAACTTTAATGGAGTGAGGGACCATAATAGTCAGGGGATGTCCCATCCCAATGCCTTCACACTGTGCAAGGCTCTGTCCAACCCCTGCAACTGAATGCAAACAGCCTGGTAAAGCTGCAGCAACTGGGTCCAAAGTAGCTAATAAATATGCTACTGGGCAGTTTACACCTCCATGGACTTGAGTCAAGCCAGGCAAAGAACATACATCACGCTCAGGACAAAACAACGTGAAGGGCTTTGTGTAGTCAGGCATTCCCATAACCGGAGCTTTGCACAAACTCTCTCTCAATTCAGAAAATGCTTTTGTACAGACCTGGTCTTACACTAGGGGATCAGTGACTTCTTTGTGAGTCAGTTTCTGCAATTGCTTTGAAATGACTGAAAAGTTGGGAATCAATTGGCCACAGTAGCCTACCATCCCCAAAAACATCCTGACATCTCTCTGTGTAGCTGGGGGCTCATCTGCAATACAGCTGTGACCTTTTCTCTGGATATTGTCCTTATTCCGTTCTCAATCTAGTGACCCAAATACTTCACATCTTTCTGACAGTTTTGCAGTTTAAGTGGGGACACTTTATGACCATTCTTTCCCAAAGGGTACAGTAAGGCAATCATGTCATACTTACACTCTTCCTTCGTTTTGGATGCTGTTAGACCTGACAGCCTTAGGCTGGTCACCCCTAACTTTTTGCCTGCATCCTTCCACTTATTGGACACTGTTTTTTTCAGGTTTTTAGACTCTGCACACTTTACCACTGCTAACCAGTGCTAAAGTGCATATGCTCTCTCCCTTTAAACATGGTTACATTGGATCATACCCAATTGGACTATTTAATTTACTTATAAGTCCCTAGTAGTGTGCACTATATGTGCCCAGGGCCTGTAGATTAAATGCTACTAGTGGGCCTGCAGCACTGATTGTGCCACCCACTTAAGTAGCCCCTTAACCTTGTCTAAGGCTTGCCATTGCAAGGCCTGTGTGTGAAGTTTCACTACCAATTAACTTGGCATTTAAAAGTACTTGCCAAGCCTAAAACTCCCCTTTTTCTACATATAAGACGCCCCTAAGGTATGCCCTAGGTGACCCATAGGGCAGGGCGATGTGTAGGCAAAAGGCAGAACATGTACCTATGTAGTTTATATGTCCTGGTAGTGTAAAACTCCTAAATTCGTTTTTACACTGCTGTGAGGCCTGCTCCCTCATAGGCTAACCTTGGGTCTTCCCTCATACATTGTTTGAGTGGTAGCTGCTGATCTGAAAGGAGTAGGAAGGTCAGATTTAGTATGGCCAGAATGGTGATATAAAATCCTGCTGACTGGTGAAGTTGGATTTAATATTACTATGATAGAAATGCCACGTTTAGAAAGTGAGCATTTCTCTGCATTTAAATCCTTCTGTGCCTTCCAATCCATGTCTGGCTAGGGTTAATTGACAGCTCCCCTGTGCATTCACTCAGATACACCCCAAACCCTGGATACTCAGCCTCACTTGCATACATCTGCATTTTGAATGGGTCGTCCTCGGCAGGGAGGGTGGAGGGCCTGCTCTCACAAAAAGGACTGCCACACCCCCTACTGGGACCCTAGCAGACAGGATTGAACTGAAAGGGGACCTGGTACACTTCTAAGCCACTCTTTGAAGTCTCCCCCACTTCAAAGGCACATTTGGGTATATAAACAGGGACTCTGCCCCTTCCAACTCAGACACTTCCTGTAGAAGATAACTGGAACCAGAACCTGCATCCTGCCAAAAAGAACTGCCTGGCTGCCCAAAGGACTCACCTGACTGCTTTCTGTGAAGGACAGCTGCCTTGCTGTTGGCTTGCTGCCATGCTGCTCTCTGGCTGTGGTGAAGAAGTGCTCTCCAAGGGCTTGGATAGAGCTTGCCTCCTGTTCCCTGAAGTCTCAGGACCAAAAAGAATTCTCTCTTGCAACTGGACTTCTTGTGCAGCGAAAATTCGACAAATAGCTTGCTAAAACCGACACACAGCCTGCCCCACGGTGAGGAATTCACCGCACGCCGAACCGGAACGTCGCTGCATGACTTCGCAAGGAGAAGATCGACACAGCGCCTGCGTTGCCACTGGAACTTCGACGGCCCAGTGGATTGACGCACAGCCTACCTAGGATGACGCAGCCTGACTTCCAGAGGCGAAATTGACGCAGCACCTGCCGTGCGGAAGAAACTTCCACGCAACTCCCACCGGAATGACGCAGCGCTTGTGACTTCGCTCCGCAAGCCCAGGATTCCAAGCACAGACCCCGGTGCGTCTGAAAACCCCTCAACCCGAAGAGGATCCACAACCGAGTGCCAGAAATCGACGCCCAGCTGTCCCTGCGTGGAAACTAAACGACGCATCACTGTGTGCGGCAAGAGAAATTGATGCACACCTCTTTGTTTCCACGTGTCTCCTCCTCTGTGACAGTTTGTGGAGATTTTTTACGATAACCAGGTACTTTGTGCTTCAAAGAGACTTTGTTTGCTTTTAAAAGACATAAGACACTTTATATAATTTTTCAGTGATATCTCTACATTTACTTATTGCATCTTCGATCGTTTTGACCTGCAAATATCCAGATAAATATTATATATTTTTCTAATCACTGTGTGGTGTATTTTTGTGGTGCTATATTGTGTTATTGTATGATTTATTGCACAAATTCTTTACACATTGCCTTCTAAGTTAAGCCCGACTGCTCAGTGCCAAGCTACCAGAGAGTGGGCACAGGATACTTGGACAGGGGGTAACCTGGCTGCCAACCAAAGATCCCATTTCTAACATTGGTGATCAGCGGTGAGGGTAGGACTTGTATTTGTGCAGTGACATACAGTAGCTAAGTATTTCACTACCTACACACAGTTGAAGGTCAACTTGATTTTTATCTCTTTTCTGCAATTTTGTTTTTCCTGTCAATTTTTTGAATAAAATCCTCAAATCAACATGTCTTTAGCTGGGTCTGAAGCAGGTGATGAAGATTTTGATATGGCTATGCTGGAGACCTACACTGTTAAACAGCTGCGGGCATTCTGCAGGGATATGGGTGTATCTACCCAGAAAGCGTCCAGTAAGGAGGAATTCTAAAGCACACTGAGAGCAGAAGCCCCTGCTGAGGAGGATGATGAAGAGGAGGGTTGAGAAGATGGCCCCTCAGAGGATTTTTTGACCTCACTAGATGAGATTAGTGCTGCAATTGTGCCTCTGCAAAACCAGGGAGCAGTGTCTCTGATCAAAGCCTCGCCGCAGAGGAAAGGAGAGTGAGCTTCAGTTGCAGATGGCAAAGTTAAAAATTGAGGCTCAACAGGAGGAAAGGAGAGCAAAGAGGGAAGCCGAGCAACCTGAGGCTGAAAGAGCAGCCAAAAAGATGGAAGCTGAAAGAGCTGAAGCTGCAGCTGAGAGAGCCTTGGATGAGAAGAAAAATATTTTGTTGGCTCACGAACTGAGGCCCATATTTATACTTTTTTAGCGCTGCGTTTGCGCCGCTTTTTGACGCAAAAGCGGCGCAAACTTACAAAATACAATTGTATTTTGCAAGTTTGCGCCACTTTTGCATAAAAAAATGATGCAAATGCGGCGCTAAAAAAGTATAAATATGGGCCTGAGTCTCAAGGAGCTGGAGATCAAGGCGATACAGTCTGAGTCCGGTGATGGTGGCAGCACACGTGCAGGACCAGTTGCGGACAAATAGGTTAGTATACACAAGAATGTGGTGCCAAGTTTTGTGGTGGGAGATGACATTGGCAAGTGGCTGGCTGCCTATGAAGTTGCACTAAGGGCCCATGGGACACCTTAGGAGCACAGGTGGGCGGCCATGTGGTTTTATGTACCATCCTTAGGGAGGGACACACTTCTCACACTTGTTCCACAGAATAGAAATGACTACTCACACATGAAAGCTGCTTTAGTGGCCAAGTTTGGGCTGACCCCTGAGAGATACCATCCGAAGTTCAGGGACAGCACTAAACTTTCAACACAAACTTGGGTGGATTGTTATGATTTCTCCAACAAGGCACTGGATGGATGGGTGCAGGGCAGCAAAGTAGATGATTATAAAGGGTTATATGACTTGATTCTGAGAGAGCATATGCTCAATATTTCTTTAACAGAGTGGTGCCAGCACTTGGTAGATAGTAAGCTGACTGATCCCAGGAAGCTTGCTGAGGAGGTGGACCTCTGGGTTAGCACCCGAGTGTCCAAGAAGACATCTGATGGGGACTCTCTCAAAGGTGGTCAGGGTTCCCAACAGAAGAAAGAGAGGAGAGAAAAACTTAAAGATATGAAGTTCTCAAAAGGCCCCCCAAACATTCCCAAGGTGGGGTGGATACCATTCCTCTTCTAGATTTGGGAAGAAAGCAGGGTATTTTGATAAAACATTATTGACATTCATCCCCAAATGCTTAGAGTGCTTTCAGCATGGACACTCCAAGGGCGACCCTCAGTGTCCCAAGAGGGCACAGTCCACTGCTGGACAGACACCTGGGTTAGCTAGTGTAGCGCTCGGGGGGAGACAATCCGAGTTAGCTTTGGGGAGCAGACAGAGGTTTCCCTAGTGTCCCTGGAAGAAAGAGAGATGGTGCCTAAAGCCTACATGCCAGAAAATACTCCAAAGTATAGGCAGTGGGTCACCATTGATGGGCAAAGGGTGGAGGCTCTACGTGAAACAGGAGCCAGTATGACTACTGTCAAGAGTCAGCTGGTGTCATCAGATCAGATAGTCCCAAATACATTCCACCAGGTCATAGTCACTGGCAATCGCAAGAGTCACCTACTGGTGGCTCTGGTTCCCTTTGAGTGGGGGGGATCTCTGGTACTCTGAAAGTAGCTGTGAGTCCTGCCATGCCTGTAGATTGTCTGTTAGGCAATGATCTTGAGCATACTGCCTGGAAAGAGGTAGAGCTCAGATCCCACCTGGATATGTTAGGTTTGCCTGAGTGGGTCTGCATGACCACACTGTCCATGGCTGCCCGGGAAGGGAGTCAAGGGCGACTGGAGCCTGGAACAATGGCCCAGACATCTGCAAAGAGGAAGGGCAAGAGGCGCAGGAAACCTGCCTCAAATGTTCCAACGGTGGTGGACGGGGCCCCTGAGGAGGAGGAGGCCCTTAGCCAACTGGGGAGGACATAGCTGACCTGGGAAACCTACGTGAACTTGCTGGCTGGCAAGTAGAGGGTGGGCCAACCAGGGCAGAATTCTGCAAGGCGCAGAAGGAATGCCCCACCCTTGAGGTATAAGGCCACAGCCGAAGCAGCAGGTGACGCCTCTTGCAATCACCATATTTACTGGGAGAATGATCTCCTTTACAGTGAGCCTAAGGTTCCAGGTCCTGTTGCAGCACGTATGCTGGTGGTCCCCCAGTGTTACCGGGCCTTCCTACGGGGCCTGGCTCACGACATTCCCCTGGCAGGACATCTGGGCCAAGACAAGACCTTTAACAGGCTTGTCACCCAATTCCATTGGCCCAGAATGAGGTTAGCCTCAGATAATTTCTGCAGAGCTTTCCCCACCTGCCAGGCTAGTGGGAAGATAGGGCAAAAGCTTAAAGCTCCCCTGCTCCCACTCCCCGTCATTGGCACCTTCTTTGAAAGGGTGGACATTGACATTGTTGGTCCCTTGGACCCCAAAACTGCCTTGGGCAACAGGTTTATCCTGGTTTTGGTGGACCATGCCACCCGCTATCCAGAGGCTATCCCTCTGAGAACAGTGACTGCATCGTTGGTGACCCGAGCCCTGTTGGGATTATTTACCTGTGTGGGATTCCCTAAGGAAGTTGTGTCTGACAGGGGCACAAACTTCATGTCTGCCTACATGAAGTCCATATGGGATGAGTGTGGGGTGACCTACCGGTTTACCACCCCTTATCATCCTCAATCCAATGGGCTTGTTGAGAGATTCAACAAGACCCTGAAGGGCATGATTAATGGCCTGACTGAAGCCATAAGGCATAAGTGGGACGTCCTCTTACCATGTCTGTTGTTTGCTTAAAGGGAGGTGCCCCAGAAAGGGGTGGGGTTCAGCCCCTTTGAACTTCTCTATGGTCACCCTGTCAGGGGACCTCTAAGCATTGTTAAAGAGGGCTGGGAGAAAGCTCCCAAGACACCTCCCCAGGATGCGGTCAGCTACATGCTGGCCCTCCGCAACCAAACCCAACGCTTCTGGAAGCAGGCCAAGAGTAACCTCGAGGCCACTCAAGAGGTGATGAAGGAGTGGTATGACCGGAAGACCACTCTGGTTGTGTTCTCACCTGGAGACAAATTTTGGGTGATGGAGTGAGTAGAGCCCAGGGCTCTCCAGGATCGCTAGACTGGCCCCTTTGAGATCAAGGAGCGTAAAGGGGAGGCCACTTACCTAGTGGACCTCAAGACACCTAGGCACCCCCTAAGAGTCCTCCATCAGAACAGGCTCAAACCTCAGTTTGAGAGGTCTGAGATCAGTATGCTACTGGTCACAGATGAGGGCATGGAAGAGGAGAGTGAACCTCTCCCCGACCTCCTCTCTGCCAAAGAAGGTGATGGTTCAGTGGAGGGTGTCTTTCTCTCAGACTCCCTGACTCTGAATCAGAGAGGAGACTGCTATGAGCTGTTAGAGCAGTTCTCTTCCCTGTTCTCCCTTACTCCTGGACTGACCCTTTTATGTGTTCAGGACATTGACACAGATGACAGTCCCCCTGTGAAGAACAAAATGTACAGGTTATCGGAGAAGGTGAAGGCCAGCATCAAGGAGGAGGTCTCCAAGATGTTGACTTTAGGGGTTATTCAGAAATCCATTAGTCCCTGGGCCAGCCCTGTGGTGCTGGTTCCTAAGGCTGCTGCCCCGGTGCAAAGCCAGAACTCAGGTTCTGCGTGGACTAGCGGGGTCTCAACTCAGTCACATGGACTGATGCTCACCCCGTTCCCCGAGCTGATTAGCTCGTTGATAGACTAGGCGCTGCCAAGTTCCTGAGTACATTTGATCTTACATCAGGGTACTGGCAGATCACCCTGACTAAGGGGGCCAGAGAGAGATCGGCATTTTCCACACCTGTTGACCATTACCAGTTCCGGGTGATGCCCTTTGGGTTTAGAAATGCCCCCGCTACCTTCCAACGGTTGGTTAACGGGGTCCTACCTGGGAAGAATGCCTACTGTGCAGCCTACCTGGATGACATAGGTGTCTTCAGTTCCAGCTGTGAGGGACACCTGCTCCACCTCAAGGAGGTGCTTCTGGCTCTGCAACAGGCAGGACTGACCATCAAGGCTAGTAAGTGCCAGATTGGGCAGGGTTCCGTGGTGTACTTGGGACACCTAGTAGGTGGTGGCAAGGTGCAGCCACTCCAGGACAAGATTGAAACTATCCAGGCCTGGCAACCACCTAGAACACAGACTGAAGTGAGAGCCTTTTTAGGCCTCACTGGATACTACTGCAAATTCGTCAAGGGCTATGGTACCACTGTGTCACCCTTGACAGACCTCACTTCCAAGAAACAACCTAGGGCCAGATGTAGCAAAGGGTTTTACCCATTCTGTGTCTATGGGAAAATGTGTTCGTACATATGGCCCCTAGTTTGATAAACTGGACTGAGGCTTGTCAGAAAGCCTTTGATTCTCAGAAGGAAGCCATGTGCACGGCCCCCGTGCTTAAGGCCCCTGACTACTCCCAGGAATTTATTGGGCAGACAGACGCTTCAGAGCATGGCATAGGGGCTGTTCTAGCACAGCTAAATGAGGAGGGCTCAGACCAACCAGTAGCCTTTATTAGCAGAAGGCTATTACCATGGGAACAGAGGTGGAGTGCTATTGAGAGAGAAGTATTTGCTGTGGTCTGGGCACTGAAGACATTAAGACCCTACCTGTTTGGGACTCACTTCCGGGTTCAGTCAGACCACAGGCCCCTCAGATGGCTCATGCAGATGAGGGGTGAAAATCCAAACTCTTGAGGTGGTCCATTTCCCTACAGGGTATAGACTTTACGGTGGAGCATCGCCTGGGGATTGACCACGTCAACGCTGATGGTCTCTCCAGATACTTCCGCCTTAGTGATGAGAGCTCTCAGGAGGTTGGGTAGCTCTCCCCACTTTCAGCTGGGCGGGATACATGTTAGACCTGACAGCCTTAGGGTGGTCACCCCTAATGTTTTGCCTGCCTGCCTCCCTCCACTTTTTGGACACTGTTTTTGCTGGTTTTTAGACTCTGCGCACTTTACCACTGCTAACCAGTGCTAAAGTGCATATGCTCTCTCCTTTTAAACATGGCAACATTGGATCATACCCAATTGGACCATTTAATTTACTTATAAGTCCCTAGTAGTGTACACTATATGTGCCCAGGGCCTGTAGATAAAATGCTACTAGTGGGCCTGCAGCACTGATTGTTGCCCCTTAACCTTGTCTCAGGCCTGCCATTGCAAGGCCTATGTGTGCCTGAGTTCTCTTCTCATTGAAATTGGACTTAGGACTCCCTGTCCGTTTGTACTGTTATTTTCCTGTGCAAACAAAGATATTACTGGGCCAATGGTGACAGGCACAGATAAAGCATCTGGACTTGATCTAAAGTTCAGGTTCTGTGGGTGCATAATTCCTATTTTCTGACTCATCCGTACAGACATCTCTGTCTGTGTCCCTGTTATACGAGTGTACTTTGGCATTGCCTTTGATTGCACTTGAGGCAGTAATAGTGGAGTTGGTTCTGGCTGAACCAAAGTTGGCTTCAGGAAACCCTGTCCTGTTGGCACTATTAAGATTGTGGCAGTTTCCACAGTGGGTACATTAGGGAACTTCTCAGGAGATTTAGCTGTGGCATCTGATTTTGTGCTACCGGTGTAGTGGGCAAATTAAGACTGCTCTGCATTGGGCTCTGTGTCATGCTAGGCTTAATCTGTACTGGACTCGTCATCATGTTAACCGGTGTCGGTGCTTAAGGGTTTACACTAATGCTTGAACCGCTTTCTTGTGTTGCATATGGCGAGGGCCAATTTCTCAATAATTGTAAACTAAACTCAGCATCGTCTGTCTCTTCCTCAAGTGTTAAAGATCTCTTAGACTCTTTTCATCTCCGCTCCATACTCTCGGAAGGGCTTCTATGTGTCTTTCTTTTGGCTTTCCTTCCTCCCTCTCGCTGTCCTGCATAATTGCAGGAAACAATTCAATCCTGTTGGACTTTTTTGCTAATGCAGGGTCATCCCCAATCTTTTTGCCTACTGCCTCCTATTTCTTCTGACCTGTTGCTGTTGGCTTTTGAACTCTGAGCACTTTACCACTGCTAACCAGTGCTAAAGTGCATATGCTCTCTGTGTAAATTGTATGTAGTTGGTTTGTCAGTGATTGGCATATTTGATTTACTAGTAAGTCCCTAGTAAAGTGCAGTAGAGGTGCCAGGGCCTGTAAATCAAATGCTACTAGTGGGCCTGCAGCACTGGTTGTGCCACCCACATAGGTAGCTCTGTAATCATGTCTCAGACCTGCCATTGCAGTGTCTGTGTGTGCAGTTTTAACTGTAAATTCGACTTGACAAGTGTACCCACTTGCCAGGCCTATACCTTCCCTTTTCTTACATGTAAGGCACCCCTAAGGTAGGCCCTAGGTAGCCCCAAGGACAGGGTGCAGTGTATGGTTAAGTTAGGACATAGGGCCAGATGTAGGAAGCACTTTGCGAGTCGCAAACGGCAAAATTTGCCGTTTGCAACTCGCAAATGCGTGTTTCCTATGCAGAAATGCATTTTGCGAGTCGTTACCGACTCTCAAAATGCATTTCCGAATCGCAAATAGGAAGGGGTGTTCCCTTCCTATTTGTGATTCGCAATGGTATGCAATTCCATTTGTGACCGCTTATGCGGTCGAAAATGGAGTCGCAGTTACCATCCACTTGAAGTGGATGGTAACCCATTTGCAAACGGGAAGGGGTCCCCATGGGACCCCTTCCCCTTTGTGAATGGACCCCAAAATATTTTTTCAGGGCAGGGAGTGGTCCAAGGGACCACTCCCTGCCCTGAAAAAAACGAAACAAAAGGTTTCGGATTTTTTGAAATGCAGCTCGTTTTCCCTTAGGGAAAACGGGCTACATTTCAAAAAAAAAAAAAACTGCTTTATTGAAAAGCAGGTCGCTAACATGGAGGCCTGCTGACTACAGCAGGCCTCCATGTTAGCGAGTGCCTATACTCGCTATGGGGCCGCAATTTGCGACCCACCTCATGAATATTCATGAGGTGGGTCATTGCGACCCCATAGCGAGTTGCAGTCGGTGTCTGAGACACCGTACTGCATAGCAATTTGCGAGTTGCAAATTGCGAGTCGGAAGGACTCGCAATTTGCAAATCGCAAATTGCTTCCTTCCTACATCTGGCCCATACAGTAATATGTTTTATATGTCCTGGCAGTGAAATATTGCTAAATTAGTTTTTCACTGTTGCAAGGCCTGTCCCTCTCAGAGGTTAACATAGGGGCTAACTTTAAATCTGATTAAAGTGTAGATTCCCTTTGGTAGCAGATGGACATGTGGAGCCTGGGGTCTCTGAGCTCACAATTTAAAAATACATCTTTTAGTAAAGTTGATTTTAAGATTGTGCGTTTCAAAATGCCACTTTTAGAAAGTGAGTATTTTCTTGCTTATACCATTTCTGTGACTCTGCCTGTTTGTGGATTCCCTGTCTGGGTCCGTTTGACAGTTGGGCTGGTTGCACCTCACACTAGACAGTGACACAAAAGGAGCTGGGGTGTAGTCTGCATTTCCTGATGAGCCATCTGTACTAGGAGTGAGGGGTTGAGTGGTCACTTACACCTGAAAGGGCTGTGCCTGTCCTCACAATGGGTTCTCTGACCCCCTGGTGAGTGTCTGGGGCCTGGCCTGGGAAGGGCAGGATTTCACATTCAAAAGAGACTTTACTTTGAAGTAGGCCTCCTTCAAAGGAGAAATTGGGTATAAGAAGGGCACCCAAAACCACAGACTTTAGAACACTTCTGGAAACAAGAGGAACCTCTGCCTGGAGAAGAGGTGACGAGCTGAGGAGGAGTGCTGCCCTGCCTGTGACTGTGCTTTGTGGAGCTATCCTGCAGTTGCTGCTTCTGCCAGAGTAAGAGGGCAAAGACTGGACTTTGTGTGCCTTCCATCTTGTGAAGAAATCTCCAAGGGCTTGATTTAGAGCTTGCCTCCTGTTGTTTGAAGTCTCAGGGACAGCAAAGACTTCTTTCTGCCAGCACCTGGAGTCTCTGGAGAGACTCCTGCTCTGACAAGTGGTGCCCTATCCAGTCTCTGGGCCCTTGAAGGGAAAGCTGGTGGAAATCCAAGGAAATAGACTTCGGACGACTTCGGACAGACGCCACTGCTGAATCCGGTGACGCCGCCTGCACCCAATGCCGTGACCTTCACTGGAACAAAACGCACTTCGCAGGCCCGACGCCGCTGCAGCCCCGCTGAAGTCCGTGACTCCGTGGAGGTCGCTGCACCACGTCGTGACCGACGCCACTCGAAGTGCGCAGATTCAATGTTTCGCACAGACGCTGCTATCCTCCACTTCGCGCATCGACTTGTTTTCACTCTTCACCAAAGGTACTGTACTTGGGGGTCTATGCGACTCCATGTCCGGCACCGCTGGTGTCGGCTGTTTGGGAACGACTCCGTCACGACGCTGTGTTAACACCTCATCAAAGCATTTTGTGTTTCTAAGCGGTATTTTTGAGTTTAATCTTTAAAAATTCATAACTTGGCTTGTGTATGCCGGATTTTTGTTGTTTTGGTCTTGTTTTGTTTAGATAAATATTTCCTATTTTTCTAAGCTGGTGTTGTGTCATTTTGTAGTGTTTTCATTAAGTTACTCTGCGTGTTGGTACAAATACTTTACACCTAGCACTCTGAAGTTAAGCCTACTTCTCTGCCAAGCTACCAAGGGGATAAGCAGGGGTTAGCTGAGGGTGATTCTCTTTTACCCCGACTAGAGTGTGGGTCCTTGCTTGAACAGGGGGTAACCTGATTGTCAACCAAAGACCCCATTTCCAACAAATCGCCAGTAAAGTTTAGATTCTCCAAAATTTCTGATCGCTGCCCCATTTAGCCTCCGCTATTGTCTTTTCTGCCTTTCTCATTCTCCTCTCAAACTTCTGTTGCTGTTGCTGTCTGGCTACTAATTCCCAGATTGCTAATACCTCGAACTGTACTGGTCTCGGAGGGGGTTTCAAATCATATAGCACCCTCCTCAACTTCTCTAAACTTCTCAAATTAAATGTTCTGTAGGCAGGAAACGCTAAACTCCCGTCTTTCTCTGTCACTTTGCACCATTGTTTCAGCCAAAGACATGGCCCAGCACCCTTTTGTTCAATCAAAATGTGAGCTGGCATATTGCGGTGCGATATCTCTTATACTTGTTGTAATGTACGTATCGTCCCTTAGGGCACTCTTTCAAGCTTTGAAAAAATTTATTTCTGCGACCTTTATGTTGTTCTAAATCAAATCAGGAGGTGACTTTTAATCCCATAATCCTTTTCACCAACCTTCTCAACCAGTTGCGCTTCACGGTTGTCCACCAATCCTTGCGCAACCCTTCTCCCTAACCAACCTATCCCTGCACGGCTCCACTGACATCACACTCACACGTACTGCGGCTGACAAAGTCTTGTGGCTTGTCCTCCTAAACTCAGATTCACACAAAACGAATGCAAAATTATTGCGAACATTAAACAAAATCAAAACCCAATTTGTCAGTTTACAACAGGTAGGGTAACACAATCAATTCAGAAAACGTACGTGTTTTTCACTGACGGCTTTCGCTCTAGCAGCTTCTCCTTCTTCTTCAGTTTCCTTGATTTGCAAACAAAATTCGACCAGTACATTTTATTATCAGCTGATCAGTGGGTGTGTCCTGGTACACATAGGACTCACCAGATCTCAGTCGAAAAGTTATTTCACTCACTTTGACTCACACTCTGACTTGTCGACCACGCCTCATCGACCTATTAAACCAGACAAGTTACAACAAAAACCAAGTGTCTCATACACTTTTCAATATACTATGAAGTCTTAGACCTCACAAGGCCGATATACAAACAACCACGTGGACAATTTTTTAGCACAAAGCGCCACACATGTGAGGATAACGACTTCCCTACTCTCAACATTTGGAGTATGCACACTCCTTCTAAAACTTCATTTGAAGTACGCAAACTCCCTAAACCCTCACCGACATCACAATTTACCTGCGATCTGCATAAGCTGTGCAAGCGCAAAACCTATTCCATTCACACTGTCACTAGAACACCAGGAACATCCTCAAACAATCATTGGCAAGCTCCAAGGTTCTGGGAAAGTCATTCTAAGTACTTACGGACACATTTTCTCTTCACTATGTATCATTGGATCTGAAAAATTCTAACTTTCTGCGATTTTTACCTTTTAGGGGCCACCCATGTACGGGGCCTCTATGATGGGCTCTAAAGGAGACTAACCACCATACTCTGCTACCATCTCTGTTAACACGCCTGACCTTATTTGGTTACTGATCATTAGTTTATAAGGGGACGCGTTGGAGGTTCGATCGACCTTTTGACTGCGCTTAGAGTAGTTCTCACAGTGAGACTACGTACCAGTACAAATCAATAGCATAAATAATCATAGGAGTCAGCAATTTCCACACACCATGAACTCTTGGCCATGAATAATCACACCTTATGTAAAATTTAAATGTTTATTTCCCTATATTAACAATGCTAATATCACGTAACTTAGTCTCAAAATCAAATGATAAGCATACAGGAGCAATACTGGCTGCCCAAATCTTCTAAAGAATCGTAATTTAATCAAGGCTTGGACTACTACACATTCTAAGGTTACAGTACAAATCAATAGCAAGAATAACTGCGCAAGAGAAATGGCATACATTTAGATTCAACAAAGAAAAGACATCTACTGTTATTACAGGTAGCAAGCACCATCAGTGAGTATCCTAACTACCTTCAGATTAGAATAACATGTTTGGGCTTCATGCAAAACAATTTAGTCAACACAAATTTGGAAAAACATCTAACTATGGCCCTATCAAAATTAGCGATTGGTACCTACAGATAAAAACAAATAGACATAACAATCAGTAACATCGTGTTATACCTTGCCTCAGTATGGTTCAGCAAGCCGTGACAGTCTTCGTCACTTGGACATCTGTTTGGTCAGCAAAGCATCGGAATTTAGCATTAAAGTTCAGGAAAGCAAAGTCTCTTCATGCAGTTCGGAAAAATAATTTCTAAACGCTCAAGAAGGTTAAAGAGAACATAGCTGAATGGCCTCTCTGGGCGGTTTGGAAGAATGGGGCTAATGGCTGCTCTCCTCTCGGTGCAGTCTGACTACGTTAGATTCCCTAAAACTACTTCCCAAGTTGCTATTGGTCAAAGAATCGTACGTTTATGTTTAGTCCAATGAAAGTAGAACCCCTAATCTTAAGAATTTACTAGACCACTCTTAACATGTCGATGATTGGCTCTTCTTCTCCCGTTCCCGTTGTTGGGCTCGTCAGGTAACAAATTTGTATCAGCTTATACTCCAGTCAGCGCATCCATTGTCTGCTTCTGGGAATGTTGCCTTTACACACACAATTTCATACAATGTATCCCTAGCTAGTACAATGTATTCTAGCAATCAGTTCTCATGGGAAAAATTCTAGTTACTAACATTCGGTTCATGAAATGGAAAATCGCAATTAATTCTCTTAAGCAGCCAATTCACAGTTTGCCTAAGAAATGCAGCTTGACATGAGACCGTGCAACTAGGCCCAAGACTTCACTAAATTAAGGCCTATCATCAATAAAGCAAATACATGATACATAACCCTTAACATGATATACTACTACATCAATCCAAACATGAACTCAACATTTTACATTAATAAGCTATTAATAAGTACACTTCATGATTGTTGGTGGTCACTCAAATAGCCACAATTTCAAATGTGTGTATTATTATTCTACCTGAAATGTATTTTCAATGCAGATTCAACACTTAGAATATATGAATAGTCAGTAGTAAATATTTCAGCGTTAAAAAGGTCGAACTCTAGTCAGTAGTAAAATATTGTGTTAATGAACCTTAATAGTTGTTTTCAGCACTTCATCCTTGAGGTTCCTCAACTCTTAGCCCCTAATTATGCCTAAAGAGGAACTCCACATGAAAATTCTGGGCAGTCAAAATTATTGTTACTGCCCAGAGGTCTGTCATGGAATACCTACTAGTATGATACCGTTGCCACGGAATGTGTAATTACTGCGCGTACACAGATTTACCAGGCAGAATTACACACAGTATTCCTAGTTCCATGTGGAATAATGCACACATTTACTTCCTGCTCTGGCCAGATTGTATATGTGTATGAGATGCCTGAATTGTAGCATTGGAAGGAAGAGGGTTGCAAACGTAGTGGAGGAAATGGAAGTCGAGTCATGACAGAGAGGGTATAGCAAGCTCCAACTTTGCCAGAGAAAAAAGATGACAGGGACTGGGGGCAAGGCTTGACTGCTGGTGCACCCAGAGCCTCATGTGATTTTATCAGCTGGATTTTCCAGCTGTTAAAATCGGGCCCACTGTTGCTGTGGAGTATGGGGCAATTAAAAACCGAGGGCATCTAGAGAGCCAGGGCAATGTCCAGCAAACAAAGAGGAGGGTTGAGAAGGGAGTCCCTAGTTTTGCTAGCTCCTTATAGATTTGGTAACAACCATGCCCATACCCTTGTAAATCAAAGATCAATGTCTGTGTAGGAGGTTAACAAGACTCTAGATTTGGAACATTCCTTTGCTTCAATACCCGACCCTCAAAGTGTCTCCAATAATAACAGTATTTTTCCCAGTGAGTTAGAGGTAGTGCTGTTTTATTCTGTATCCCAATCAATTCCATTGATGATTAAACCGAGATCATCTCTGCTTTCTGCTTGGAGCGCCATTGTAGTTTCATAAATCAGGTTGAATAACAGGAATCGGAGCACCCAGTTTAAGAACGGTGTCAGCGATCTATGAATTCTCTTAATCAAAAATGTGTGTGAGACGCCTGTGTTTCAGAGTTTTCAAGATCTACTTCTCTAGGAAATAATCAAATGATGATCCCTTCGCCCACTCAGGGAACCTAAATGTTTGGATTATTACAGTGTGATCTTCACTCTGAATTCTGGAACCTCACCTCAAACATCTTGGAATAATGGGCTCAGGATATCTGTATTACATCCACATGCCATAGGATGTAGAGCTGTGAGAACCAGCCTTTCAATTGCAGCTCTTGCTAAAGTAACATGTTAGCTTTGAAGAGAGTAGTGAGGACAGACTGAAAACAAAAGCAGCCTTGGCAAATAAGTTGAACCCTTTCTCACTTCACACTTTCTTTCATTATGTTTTCATGCAGCCATCCATTCTCTCTCTTTTGCTCTCTCTCTCCTGAAGCCACCGCTGTGCCTCCTGCATTTCACCTCAGTGAGTTGAAGAAAGGTAGAGAGGCAGAGCAGTAGCCCTGGGCCTTCAAAAACTAGTCTCCAGCCCCTGGGGCAATGTCCAATAACATAAATTGCCAGTCCAGTCCTGTAGAGAAATGTCTTTCTTATGCTATTGAATCTTTAGAAATCAGTGTTTTTTTTTTTTTTTTTTAAATGTATTTATTCGGTCTAAAATTAGACCATTAAAATGCATAAAAACCACCATACATAAAAAATGAAACGGAAATCATGACCATAAAAAAAAAAAAAAATACTATTAATACACTCCTTATCTAACAGGAAAAATGTTAAATGATACTCCTAAGTTGGTGCCTCCTTGCTTAATGGATACCATTTACCAAGACAAAAAAAAAAAAGACAAAAAAAGAAAACGAATTGTATACTAAATCTTTTCTGGTATTGCCTATAAAAACTTCAGAATGCCATATATTTTGGACCTCTCTTCAACCAATAGACTAGGGTCTAAAATGATCCTGCTATGAATGGTCCAAGCTGCTGACAAATATTTAGAGACTGAGCTTACTACCAAGGTGGAAGAATCGTATTTGCATAGTCTGTAAGCACTGACTCGATCATGCAATAGCAAAACCTTGCACAGAGGGATAATCCACTTTCCTCTAGGACACTTATACAAGGGACAGAAAAATAGAACGTGCTCAGGTGTTTCCTTACATGAGTGGCAATTAATACATTTATCGGACATGGAGCTGTTGCTCAACCAACGGGCCGTGAAACTATTAACTGCTAATATTCTGTATCTGAGCTGAAGGAATAAGGCTCGGGTACGTGCTGGTATAGGGAGATCCAGGAAGTTCTCGGGCCGGGGTTCGTGTTTAACCAGCAGAAACTCTGCTGTCAACCGACCTGGCCCGTTACACTGAAGAGACTCATCGTGAACTTTTCCCCAATATCTCTCTTTGGCCAACAATCTGGTGTTAGCAGGAATCATCTCAGGATTCTCCCAATAGTGGGGGAAGCCCAGCTTAACCCAAGCTGATTTCATCTCCCTCAACCAACGAGCTTTTTCCCATCCCTGATAAGGTGTTATGAGATCTTTGATTGCTGCCCTGAAGGGCTCAAGTTCTTCCGTTTTCCACAATCAAACACAATATAAGAGTGGTCTTAAACTCGCTGTATCTTTAATACTATTTATACCCAGATCTAATCTGAGAGGGATCATCGGCGTGCCCTTCCCAAGCCTAGATATGTGTCTGAGAAAATTATTTTCTTTAATTTGAGGGGTATCCAATTGTTTGTAAGAACCCCAAGGTTCCGCTCCGTACAGGGCAGCAGCACGGATTTGGACTTTATAAATTTCGGAAATGGGAATCAGAGGGGGGTTTGCTACGGCTTTAGCCTTTCGTTCTAGCGCTCCACCTCTTTGGCTAATAATAAGTGCCCCTTTTCTAATGGCTGCATCCCAACTGCCCCTATCCGATATTCTAATGCCCAGATAATCATACTCCGTTACCCTCTCCAAAAGGACTGAGTCCATCACTACAGGGAGTGCAGAATTATTAGGCAAATGAGTATTTTGACCACATCATCCTCTTTATGCATGTTGTCTTACTCCAAGCTGTATAGGCTCGAAAGCCTACTACCAATTAAGCATATTAGGTGATGTGCATCTCTGTAATGAGAAGGGGTGTGGTCTAATGACATCAACACCCTATATCAGGTGTGCATAATTATTAGGCAACTTCCTTTCCTTTGGCAAAATGGGTCAAAAGAAGGACTTGACAGGCTCAGAAAAGTCAAAAATAGTGAGATATCTTGCAGAGGGATGCAGCACTATTAAAATTGCAAAGCTTCTGAAGAGTGATCATCGAACAATCAAGCGTTTCATTCAAAATAGTCAACAGGGTCGCAAGAAGCGTGTGGAAAAACCAAGGCGCAAAATAACTGCCCATGAACTGAGAAAAGTCAAGCGTGCAGCTGCCACGATGCCACTTGCCACCAGTTTGGCCATATTTCAGAGCTGCAACATCACTGGAGTGCCCAAAAGCACAAGGTGTGCAATATTCAGAGACATGGCCAAGGTAAGAAAGGCTGAAAGACGACCACCACTGAACAAGACACACAAGCTGAAACGTCAAGACTGGGCCAAGAAATATCTCAAGACTGGTTTTTCTAAGGTTTTATGGACTGATGAAATGAGAGTGAGTCTTGATGGGCCAGATGGATGAGCCCTTGGCTGGATTGGTAAAGGGCAGAGAGCTCCAGTCCGACTCAGACGCCAGCAAGGTGGAGGTGGAGTACTGGTTTGGGCTGGTATCATCAAAGATGAGCTTGTGGGGCCTTTTCGGGTTGAGGATGGAGTCAAGCTCAACTCCCAGTCCTACTGCCAGTTCCTGGAAGACACCTTCTTCAAGCAGTGGTACAGGAAGAAGTCTGCATCCTTCAAGAAAAACATGATTTTCATGCAGGACAATGCTCCATCACACGCGTCCAAGTACTCCACAGCGTGGCTGGCAAGAAAGGGTATAAAAGAAGGAAATCTAATGACATGGCCTCCTTGTTCACCTGATCTGAACCCCATTGAGAACCTGTGGTCCATCATCAAATGTGAGATTTACAAGGAGGGAAAACAGTACACCTCTCTGAACAGTGTCTGGGAGGCTGTGGTTGCTGCTGCACGCAATGTTGATGGTGAACAGATCAAAACACTGACAGAATCCATGGATGGCAGGCTTTTGAGTGTCCTTGCAAAGAAAGGTGGCTATATTGGTCACTGATTTGTTTTTGTTTTGTTTTTGAATGTCAGAAATGTATATTTGTGAATGTTGAGATGTTATATTGGTTTCACTGCTAATAATAAATAATTGAAATGGGTATATATTTTTTTTTGTTAAGTTGCCTAATAATTATGCACAGTGATAGTCACCTGCACACACAGATATCCCCCTAACATAGCTAAAACTAAAAACAAACTAAAAACTACTTCCAAAAATATTCAGCTTTGATATTAATGAGTTTTTTGGGTTCATTGAGAACATGGTTGTTGTTCAATAATAAAATTAATCCTCAAAAATACAACTTGCCTAATAATTCTGCACTCCCTGTATATTTGCTTTTATTTTCTTATTCGGGGCGCTATATATCATAAGTTTTGTTTTCTTAACATTGACATTGACATTCTTAACAATCCAGCCCATAGTCTCTACAAAATACACAAAATTGATTGACCAGATTTTGAATTCCCATAGATGTTTTGGCCAACAAAATGGTGTCATCCGCGTAAAGCAAGCATGGCACTTTCTTCCCTGCCAACTTAGGCGAGTCGTTGGTACAATTTGCTAGATAATTAATGCAATTGTTTATATATAGGAGGAAAAGGGTAGGGGCTAGAACACAACCTTGTCTGACTCCTTTCTCAATGGCAACTGGATCTGGTTAGATCGCCCTCCTTACCACTCCTGATTTGTGCATAGGTGTTCTCATGCAGTCGAACCATAAGTTTCAGAAGACCTTTGGGGATGCCCATACTGTCTAATGTCAACCATAACAGGTTCCTGGGGACCAAATCAAATACGGCTCTGAGGTCAATAAAAACCACATACAAGTTTCCCCCTCCTACTTCCACGGTCTTCCATTTGATTGCTAGGAATCTTAGGACTTGGTCTATGGTACTAACTGCAGGTCTAAACCCTGCTTGCAAATTAAAGATGGCTTTGGTTTCTAAAATCCATTCTTCAAGATGGAACAGGACTTGCTTTGCAATTTTATTTTTTAAAGTTGGCCAGTAAGGATATTGGACGATAATTAGCAGGGTCAGAGGGACTGCCTTTTTTAAAAATAGGAACTATCTCCGCTCCCTTCCAGGAGCTCGGGACAGGCGCTTCTGCAGCAACTGCATTAGAAACCAAGTTCAGGTATGGGGCCCATATGTCCGGTCTTGTCTTATAAAGGTCGCCAGGGATTTTATCAAGGACTGGGGCCTTTCCCCAATTCAGTGAAACAATCGCAGCCTTGGTTTCTGCCAGGGTAAATTTGATTGAGGGGGCCTTAACGGACATAATATCATTCAATTCCCTAGAAGTAGCTTCTGTAGGCCCTGAATATAATCGGCCAAAATGATCAGCCCACTCTACAGCAAGAATTGAAGCACCAGGCAGAAGACTGGATTCCCCACTCGCTTCGGCAACCAGTTTCCAGAACCTCGAAGTATCATTAACTTTTGCAGACTCCAGAAGGGTAGCCCATCTTGACTCATCCCATCTCCTGAGGGCCCTGCTAAGTTCCTGTTTATAGTCTTTCCTTGATTGCCGTATATATGCTCTGTCTGGCCCCCTCTCAGAGCTCTCAATAGTTTATGCTGTGCTTCCCTGCATGCAGCGCTAAACCACCTTGCGTTGCACTTTTTTTTTGATTTACTAACAATCTCTTTGGTGAAGAAGTGTTTTAAAGAGTTAAATAATTCTGTATGGGCTACTATAAGCCCTTCACCATCCTCTAAAAGCAGGGACATACGCTCCATTTGGTCAGCCAATAAGCTATATAAAGATGTAATAGAACCTAAGTCAGTGTTCACAGATTCCCATTTGACATTACATCTGTTATTTGTCAGTACAAGCTGTTGGTCGTAAGTCTTAGGACTAGGGGCTTCAAGTAAAGGTAGCAGACCCCTAACCGATAGAATCAGTGGCTCATGATCACTTTCCTCATGTTCTATAATCTTCATATCAGTCATTTGACCCCACAACTGAATGTCAAGCAAAATGTAATCTATCTGACTCTCCTGGGCTCCACGCCTGAAGGTAGAATGGAGATTAACATCCGAGCTGGAGCGACCTTTACAGGCCAGAAGACCATGTGCCAGTGTGAAATCCACGACTTGGTATGTTAATCTGTTCATTCTCGGTCTTTTGCTCGACACCAATTGTGGGATACCCCAATATGCGTCCTCTTCTTTGTATAGTTCCTGAGCCAGCGAGTAGCGCTCGAAGGTAACATTAAAATCCCCTGCAATAAGAATTAAGTAGGTGGAGGTTTTACAGGAAAGAAAACTATCCAAAATAGTCAAGGCGTCTGACTCATATTTACTACCCGGGCTCCTGTTATAGATGTTAATTATTAGAAGCGGTTTCTCCTTAAGGGTTGGTATTATTACACCCATCAGATTGGGACAACCCATATCTACTACTTCAACCCGACACTTGAGGGAGCAGCTAAGCCATATGAGCAGTCCGCCTGAAGGTCTCCTGGAGGTCGCCTTGCATGCAGAGACCCAATAGCTTTTAAACCCAGTTCTATATTTGGGCTCCAGTGCCCACGTTTCTTGAAAGAGGCATATCTTATGTTCATCTATAAATTTACCCCATTCAGGGATGCCCATTTTATTCTCCAGCCCTGCAATGTTCCAACTAAGAACTGTATCTAACACATCTGCTCTACCTTGGAGAGTTTTAGCCGGGGCCTGCCCTCTAGAAAGTGGAGTACCGCAAGGAGGCTTAGTACCCCTTGCAGTCGAAGCTAGACTAGTCTCGGTTAGACATTCCGCTGCTTTATCACCCAAAGGGTTGCTCATCCCAATTAGATCGAAGCCTGGCATGGTCGGTTCAAGTACCCGGGCAGATGGGATATCCCACAATTATTGGGACCTATTAATTCCGGAGCTGGGTTGCTCACATGAGCCTCGCCCTCCTCACTAGCTCCCCAAGTAATGATCTCCCCACTCTGACTGCCAAGAAAAGGAGGCTGGCTGTTTTCCGTCCTACAAAATTCTATCTGGGCAGGTGGAAGGATTAGTATGGAGCCTCTGATGTCTGCAATAAGAGTCTGATCAACCTCAGGGCTGCCTGTTCCTAATCCTTGTGTTCCAATAGTTCTAGATACAAGATAATTCTTGTCCAAATATCTAGTTCCTAGAAACTTAGGTGGGCCATGCGCGGGGCTAACTTTTAGTCAATCAACTTCAGAAAGAGAGGGTGAAAGGGAGCTACATCCTAACTGGGGGGCAAGCTGCGTCTGAGAGCTAGTAGAGCCTCCAAGTGGCATTGATGCCCCCTTAATAGCTGGTATAGCTAGTTGAGGATAAAAAGCTTGGAGTCTGCACAGAGATACTTCTCCCCCTAGAGGATTAGATTTACACACATTTGAAGAGAGCTGCTGGACAAGGGCGGGTGAATCAAAATTGATAACAACACAATCCCCCGTGCTAGACTTCTTAAGTGGACCCACCTAATCCACCCTC
This sequence comes from Pleurodeles waltl, assembly GCF_031143425.1. NCBI lineage: Eukaryota > Metazoa > Chordata > Amphibia > Caudata > Salamandridae > Pleurodeles > Pleurodeles waltl. Next base: position 164,398,390 of record NC_090443.1, on the reverse strand, counting down.
CTCACCATTAATATTGAGGGTACCATATGAAATGCAAATCTGGCGTTGATATGTAACCAATGTATAACCTTGTTTTTCAGTTCAATAAATGATTCAGAGGTATTGGTTTTAAGTTTAGGAACACTCGTAATGACAAGAACGTATGGGCAGGATTCCGGCAGAAGATGTAAAGTTCTCAACTTAATTCCTCCATCCATATGCACCAGGTCTGTTTGTAGGTAGTTCTGATCAGGAGTAGCTTCATAAGTTTTCTTTCTCATATCATTGGAAGAAACTGTTCCTCCATTCCCCCTCGAAAAGGAGGCGGATACCTTAGAACACTTGTCCTTTGAAGCAGTGGCCAGCCTGCCAGTTGAAACCCTCTCTGGTTGATACAGAGGATCAGGGCAATTCATTGAAAGCCTATGGTCCATACCCAGTGGTAAAAGGAGACTACTGGCGCTGTTGCCCAGTGGGCTCGGAGGAAGAGTTTGGCAGGGAAGTTGCGAATCCGCTAAGGGGGGAGTAACCATCTGCTGGGACTTGATAAGGCCTCCCAGTTTCTCCTCAATGGCTTGTAGGCGAGTTACTATAGGGTGTAGCCTCTCAGAAAGTTCTTCTTTTATATGTTCTATTATATAATCAATTACTGAACGATCATCAATACATGCTTGAGCTGGTATATGGTCCTTATTCCAAGTTGGTGTGCCATGACTGGGGGAGCTCAAAATGCGGGCCCGTTTGTTCCTTAGATTTACCTCACCTCGTTTTCTTTGACCTTTTGTATTGCACTCTGGATTGGGTGCGGGCCTGCCTTAGATCGGCTGTACCAGTTCTGGTAGCTGAATAGCCTCATCCTGAATCACCACAATAGGCTCCTGGGTAGTTGAAGGTGGGGTAGCCGGTGTGGGCTGTGAATCGTGTGAGTGAAGGGATTGTATTAAAATTTTCGGTGGGGATAAGGATAGGCGATTAGCTGCCATCAATGGAGGGGCAGTTAGACGGCGCTCAACTATTTCAATTTCCTTTTCTAAGGCTCTAATCGCTTTTTGAAGAAATCCATCTAAGGTCTTGTTATTACCGGCCTTTTCCAAGGGTGCCCCCCCCTTCCGTCTGCCCATCTTATCTCTTCTAGTTTTCCTTTGACCAGCAGACGTGTTTTAGGCTCCTTGGTCAGCCTCTTACTGTACGCACTTGCCTCCTCTATTCCCACCCTATTTCCACCCCACTGGGGCCTTACTGAGAGGACTGAAATAATGCAGCTCACCTGCAGCAGTTTGTAATCCTCATGTCTGCGGTGGGTTCAACCGCTAGTCGCCAACCCCAAATACTGAGAAGAAAATAATGTGGCCCATCCCAGCCTCCTCAGGGCGCTGACGGGCGCAGGACGGGCCCGTCCTTGGCCCGGGCACGTCCCGCGAAACGGGTGCGCAAAAGTTTTAAAAGGGGCCTTTGTCCCACCCCTGCAGCTCCAGCAGCGCGTCCCGCGAGAGAAGAGGGAGCGCAAAAGTTTTTAAAGGGGCCTTTGTCCCACCCCTGCAGCTCCAGCAGCGCGTCCCGCGAGGGAAGCGGGCGCGTGAAAGTTTTTAAAGGGGCCTTTGTACTGCCCCTGCAGCTCCAGCAGCGCGTCCCGTGAGGGAAGCGGGCGCGCAAAAGTTTTTAAAGGGGCCTTTGTCCCGCCCCTGCAGCTCCAGCAGTGCGCCCCGCAGTGGGGTAAAAAGGTAGCATATGAAGGCAAATATGACAGAGCTGGAGATGCAATCAAATTTAGCACAAGTGCACTGTGATGTGAATGCCGAATTGAATAAAGCATTTCCTGTAATTTAGTGAGTCCACAGAATTGCCTACTTGCCCCACTCAAATGTTCCTGAAACATATCAAGGTGAGGTAAAAAAAAATGGCATTCTTCTTCTAAGTAGAACAGCTTTAACTTAAGATACAGAGGTCCTCATGTACAAGGCCTTTGCGCCATCGTTTTTATTGATGCAACAGTGGTGCAAGCAGTGCTTTTACACTGTTCCACATTTTGAAACAGATGCATTGGGCCCAATGTGTCAGTTTGAAAAGCCTTGCATCACATTATACCTGCAGCATGTATAATGTGTGCAAGGTAGGCGTTCTCTTGAGAAAAGCCACGCAGTGCTGACGAAGTGAAATTTGCAACAGTTCACTGCGTCGTTCTGCAGCGTCACTCCATTGGAATTTTAACACATGCCCAGAGCAAGAATTAAACTGACGCAGGGCTTTTCTCTATGGCAGCCTTCCTCTCATTGCTGGAGTGGGGTCATTTTTAGTCCAGCAATGTGCGAGTTTAGCACCACAGATGTGTCAGAATTTCTGACCTTTCTATGAAAACACGCGCCATGGATCTCTGTATTGTGAATACAGCGCATCCATGGCGTGGTTAGGGTGTCGTAGAGCAGCGCAAAAAATCTGACTCATTGGAGCCAATGCATCATATTTTTGTAAATGAGGCCAAAGTTTGCCTTATCAAGAAGCACTGTTGAAGGCTGTGTATAAAATATTTACAGTGGAGGAATAATAGGTTGTTGTATCATTAACACTTAAAGTAAACTTCTAAACCTTTAGTACCTTGCATACAATTATAGTACGTATAGACATGTTTAGGACTGGAGCTCAGGAATGCAAATTGTATGATTATGTATATGAATTTATTTGTTTCATTTATGTTCACATGACATTAGCAAATGGTTTTCAAAGAGGAATTGATGTGATACATTTGTATATCATGATAATGAAAACGTTTAATTTGAGTTCAATGCAGTGTATTATGTAGCGTGCTTGTTTATGGTCTAGAATAAATGCATTTTTTCATGACTTGATATGAAAGAGCCATGACCAGAGTTTAGTCTTAAGTAACGCAATGGGACATAGAGTATGAGGATTGACCCATCGTTGAGCGTTTGTGACTTGCTCTGGGCATGATAAGCTGGAGAGATCCTAGAAATGCCCTTTATGGGTAAGGAGGGCACAGTGTTTTCTTGCAAAGGTCTCTTCTACCCAGGTTACAACCTACCTTCACCTTTGTGTTATTTCAGAGACATTCCAGTCTTGGCTAGGTGCCGCTGGTAATTCACTTCCTGTGAGGAAGTGGATTAATAATAGTTGAGGTGGGTGATAGTCCACCACAAATATTAATGGCAGTATTCTTGTCAGGTCCAGTAAAAGTATCAGTAATTTAAACCTAAGCTTAAACCCTTGTAGCTATGGCACAGAGCAGATAAGCTTAAGAATATTTGTAAACCATGTAAAAGTACCAAAAGCAACTAAAAAGTTAAAAACACTATAAAATAAAAATCTCATTCCAATTTATAAAAATAAACAATATTTTAGTAAAACAAATGACTCAAAAATGACCGAAATTCAATAAAGGGTTGTGGAGATATGATTTTTTTTTAAGTCAGTTAAATTATAGCGCCTAAAAGCACAAAATGCAAACTATGGGCAACTGATCGCTTTTGACAAGGTCAAAGTCAAAAGGAATGGCGCACTGGTTGGATACAAGACCTAGGTTCGTCCCAGTCAAAGAGTTACCTCTGGACTTAGAACTGTTTTTGTAGAAATAGTGGCCATTGAAAGGATGTTGGCGAGACAACCTGCAAGCTGGATCAGAGTTGAGGTTCAGCAGTGGCAGGCTGCTGAAGAGTAGGGCCAAAAGGAGGCATTTTCTTACATTCAAGAGATGCCATAGTCCTCTATTTCTCACCCTATTTCCCCCAGTTCCAGGTCTCGGAATTGAGCAAATTGCAAAATCCTCCTACCGAAACCTCAGCTGCTTATCTTCAGGCAGATGTAAAGTAATTTTCCCAATACACACCTTTCTATAGTGTACAATACCTGATAATGCCAATTCTAGCAATAATCTGTCCCTTTTGGTAGTTTGCTGTGGGCTGCCTACGGCTTTTCATGTCCACAGGGCATTGGTGCACCCAGTGTCAATTGTGCTGTGCTGTGTTAAACTTCCAACATATATAGCAACTGAATGGAGATCACACCTACATACACACACTCACATACACACACCACATGCTCATATGCAAATGTGTTCTCTCGCTTCATCTATGCTCAAAATCTCTTGCTCTCAATTTTTCTTTTTTCTTTCTCAAACCTATATACGCTAGTCCTCAGAGATATCTGGACATATGATGAAATAATCAAAGTCCTTCATTCAATCCTCAAAGACATCAATGGCTAGAATATGGACAAAATAGGAAGAAATACATAGGAAACAGCGCTCACAGAAAATCCCCACATTTTTAGACAAAAGACATTGTAGGCACGGTGCTCATGGCAGGAGGAACCTCCCACCTCCTCCAGTGTTTCCTAGGAAACTAATAACAGTAAGAACAAATTGTCATGGCACTCGTGTATTGATACTCAGTGTTTAGGTAAATGCTTCCTGGTCCAAATTACATATCTGGTACCAAAGTATTTTGATAAATTTCGCTGATGCACAGGAACTCCTGAGTAAGTATAACTCAATTTATTCTTTCAGAAGAGCAGATCATTGTAGAAAACAGAAATGTTAATTGAATCAGAATTTCATGAATCATCAAAAGCCAAACGCCAACACGTGTTTCGTCCAATAAGATAATAATCTTAAAGACTTCCTCAGGGCTTACTCGAATGTCAACATAACTGGAAAGATCAATCCTTGTATTGTAGTGAGTATCTCGTTATATCCATATTAAATGTCAAAAGGTATGAAGAGGTGATGTGCAGGTATTTCACATAGAAAATTCGTTAGATGCAGGCCGTGTTCAAATCATTGCACGGAGCTGCCGAGTATCAACCGGTATATTTGTAATGCCCTGCAGTGCTTAATTTGTGCTTGTTGTTTCCGGTGCTGAGCACAGGACTTATTTTTGAGGGCCGGGGCTTATTCTTCAGCCTCAAGCATTTGCTGCGAGCAAAAGACACATAAGGAAAAGACGGAGGAAGGGAAAAACAAAAAAGCATCACAAAGGTAGAAAGTAGAAAGCTGCAAGAGTAAGCTGAAGGGGCAGGGAGTTGCTTTATATGGATTGAAGAGGCCCGAGGTGGCTTCAAGATTGCGCCGCCCCAGTATTCCATGTTCACACATTTAATTGCAGCAGCTGCGTGTTTAAGAGGAGGGCTTTGGGCACCAACACCTCTTTATTTACAAATTAAGTGCTGGCTAGAAGTAACAGGTCAAAGCTTTTATAGCAATCGTTGAACTCTACATAGCCATTTTATAGTAGATGTGTCTGTTCTTTACACCACTGTTAATTTCTAATGCTGTGAAGCCCTTTGTTCCAACTCTTCATATCCGTTGATAGACCCGTCTAATTATCTTTGTTCATGCAATGATCCCACAATGAGTTGCTGAACCCTCGACTCAAACTTCACTGATGCCACATCAGCGCAAAAGTTATTCCATTTAAAATATTCTAAAACATGTATTTCATCACTGGTCACATTCTAATCCCTGTTCCCTTTCCCAAACAGAAGACGATTCTATAGGAGCCTCCTGCAAGGCCACAGAGAATCAAGCAGAGGACCTGTCTACAGACATGAAGAGGATTCACATACCACTGCAGGATTCAACACAGGAAAGAAGGTCCGCTGACTGATGAGGTGAGAAGTTTGCTCGGCCTGGCTCTTGGGTGCCACATTTTGAATGGCTGGCAACCCAAATAGTGCAGATTGTTTCAGTCTGCTGGGCAGACATTATGCAACTGAGGGTACAAATCATTGTATTTCTGAAAATTGCCTACGCCTTATTTCAAAGATCACGACCCATCCTTCTTTGAAACTATACTACTGTAACCTAACAGTCCTTATTCTACTCTAGCCTATCTATTCATCCCATCAGTCATTTGCATGAACTTAAATATCGACCACTAATGATCATACCCAATTGTTTTTAATGTATTCTACTACAAATAAACGGGAGTAAGTGGATTGGAATGCTCTCCTTAAGCGCTAATAAGTAGCAATAACCAATGACGAATGGTTCAACATTTAACCTTGCGTAGCGTGCTGCCCACCATAAAGCAATTCAGTGCCTTCTACAGAGGTGGTACGTGTATATAAACGCAATTAAAATACAGTGTAAAAAATATAATAACAGTACCTTTAGCCCAATACCTACATTTCCTAGGTCTTGTTTTGCAATGATGGCTAGATAGTTGCCGATAAGCACGCACCAAAGTCCTGCTTGTTTTCAGCCAGTGTGATAGTCTTCTTTTTGTTTCCCCTAGGTCTGACGTCATTCGGTCTGCTGCAGTTGCCCTTGAGAGTGGAGCATTTTGGCACAGCTTACATCGCAGTGAAGAAGATTCTCAGTAGTCCTTCTCTGAAAATTATTTTTTTAAAGGAAGAAAAAACAACCAACAAAAGCCAGCCGTCAACGCACCCAGGCGTGGTTGTGATATTTTGCTAGCACAAAGAAATCACTGCCTGTAAACACAATGCGCCCTGGGTTTTTCCTTCCCCATGTCCTTCGATCATACTCCCCGGCATGTGTGCTATACTCAGAGAGACAGATCTGCGACTGAGATTAATGCCCACCTCGGGTCCGCAAAGTCTGACTGCAGCTTGGAGAATTTAGCCTTAATTGACGTAATGAGGAACATCTGCAAATATCTTGTACAATGAATTTAGAAGATGTGGCTTGGAAAACTGCTATGTGAATCCCATTTCCTAGTTGGCTATTACCAAAATTGACCTTGCTGACCATTACATCCAATTTACTTCTACAAGAAGACTTAGTAAAGAGAGGAACATATCTGAATATGTTATACAGTGAAGTTAAAGAATATCTTTCTATATTTACAGTATGAACTGTTTGTTCATCGACTGGACGTATGGCTTTAAATTGGTGTGCCATATATAACAACGTAGCTCAATTCAAGTTAGTTTTTCCTCTCTTTTCCAAAAGGCATTTAAGCTATAATCCTCCCTTATTCTTCCAGTGTGAGGATATGGATTGCATACAATGCAGTGTCTTGGGGCACATATGTTAATTATGCAAGATTAGTCAGACATTTTAGTGTGTCGGAAGGTGTAACATCTTATCTTTAATCAGTTTTAATTCTAGACACATTAAATGATGATATATAATGAAGTGAGGCTATGAAAACTTCAGACCTTGGTTAGAAAGGTAACATGGGTCCATGTCTATCATGGCTATCACAATATTAGATGCCTTGTTATAATGTAATGGCAATTGGTTTCAAACACAGGACTTCACACACACTAACATGGCTTGGCCTTGACTTCAAAGGACATGAAGAGTCACAGAGAATTTGGGTTGAATTCTGTGGAAGCAGCTTAAGTAAGAATTAGCATGCCTGTGTTTTGTATTATTCGAAGTGTGTTTTAACTTTGCAGGTACCATTAGTTTGTTGTGATTGCTTTAACTACCAACCACATAAATTCTACACTAAAGAATGAAGCAATCCCTGATACGACCTCTTTCTCTAAATATGTATTTGGAATTTCCATGCCCATACAGCCTACGTGCCTCAGCTTATTGCAATCATCTATTTTAAAACCATAATCAATCAACAAACATATGCCATCAAATTATGCCATACGTACACAGCTGAAATGTACACTCGGCAAAATTCCACCGGCTGATTAGCGCCTGCAGTTCTGGGAGCAAGGATGGTCACCTTTTATTTTCTGTGGCCCACAGAGTGCAGATTAAATGCTGCCTAACATAACTGCTATCAGGTCCTCAGCTGTCGTAGCCGGTAATTTTAGGAGGCAGGGGTTTCGGATGGGACTGACAGACACACATGCACACTCACACTCATTCATTCACAGACGCGGGGATACACACACATCCATTCACAACACTCATTATCAAATATTCAAACGTACACACATGCACCAAACATTCATTAAAAAAAAACACACACACTTACCTTCAGCTCTGCCTCGGAGGTTCCAGGTGTTTGAGATTGCAGCCTAAGGTCTTCCAATAAGGGAAGGCAGCAGTCCCAATTCATCACAGAGTGGAATGGGTTCAGTGAGACTGATGACTCCACCCCACTCTGTGACGAGGTGTCACTGATTGACATCCAGCCTTGGGTGCCTCAGGGCTAAAAACTGAAGCGCCCAGGTCTGAAGCAATCGGTGATGCTCCTTCTCATCATGAGGGGGAGGGCCTCGAGGCACCTTTGCTGGGCTGTAGAGGTCACGCCCACAGGGCTGTGACAACCCAGCAAAGTTCAGCTCAGGCATCCAGGAGCCTGCGCAAATACCGCATATCCAGCCCCTGGCTGCCTGACCTGAAATTGAAGAGTGTCTGTCAGGCTGACCTTTGCTCAGCCTGACAGACAATCTTCTTGAGGGGCAAAAAGTGTGGGGGGGGGGCACATCCCCAAAGGATGATTCCTCAGTATCATTTTAGCACTCAGGATAGAGTTACCCGCTCCAAAATTTGCAATGAATTGATTGTATATGAAGACAGTGTGGGAATGAGTAAAAAATCTGCAATAATCTCAAAGAGTTATTTGAAATGAATGTTAAGGGAAGATTTACTAATGTTTGCATGTGAGTTCATGCTGTACAGTGCATTTCACACTGCACTTGCGGGCCTTTATCATGTAGAGTACGTAGATGCTTTGCATTGGATTGGGCTATGCGGTTGCCCATGCAAAATATTTGTAATTAGACCTCTTTGTTGACATGTTTTTCGGTATTTTGTTTCTGTATATGATTTCTGGAGTAAAGGATTGCAGCTTCTTTTCACGTATCCCTGCTTCTCTTCAAGGCACATCTTAATAATTTAATGAAATTACATAAAATGAAAACTCCTCAATAAACCGTGTCAAAGAAAATCAGCGACTGATTGAATAGAAGAAAAGTGCTGTGAAAAAAATCTGAATTTGTGGGAACCCTAAATGCATCTGATCTTTGGTCAGAAACATTCGTAGCCTTTGGGCATTGCTCTTGAAGTTTTCGCTCTTCGAGTTCTCGGGCACGAGGGCAAAACTCTGTTGAGAAAGGCATGTAGAGGGTCGGGCCCAGTCTCTTCTAAGTCCTTAAAGACCCATACAAATTGGCATGAACCGAATGAAAAACAGTGCAGACCATGGAAGGATAGACAAGGTGTGCTTGAAATGGGAGCTATGTCTCACCTTTTGAGGCATTCAGTTCTGTATGGCACAAAACCCACCCGAGTTTCTTTAGCTCCCATGACACATAACGCAATCACTGATAGGTATGATTGTTCCCTGTGTACATGGTCCTGGGCACCAGTATTCTTAACAGTTTGTACATCTGACAATTCACCAACAGATTAGTCCAGTTGGCAAAGGAGCAGGGTGGTCTCATAAAGAACTGCACAGTTCACCGAATGCCTCACCCAATGCCAAAATACGTTTCGAGAATGCAGTATATTCTTTTTGTGCTTTAGGAGTGGAATTGTGAAATGTTGTGTTTTTGAATGCTGTGCCCTTCTGGTGTCATAATTATCATATCACATTATTGTTGTTTTTATACTCTAGAAACAACTTAAGCAAATGGAAGAAGTGCAACTAGGGTTAACCTTTTTGTTTGCGTTTATCTTCAATGGAAAGCTTGTTCATACTAGGGCTGGACTTGCCCTATTTCCCTTCACATTCACCTCTGCCACCTACGCTTCCCATCCGAGTAGTGGTAGTAGCTGTAGAGAATTCTACCACAGTGTTATTTTCTCCTAATAGAGAACCCAATCATTTAAATGCAGGTCTCGCGCCCGGGTGATGACGTAACCGTAGCCGTGTAAACATCCAAGCACTGTTTTCAACTCTGTCACATAACAGAAACTGTCACGGTCTTCTAGTGAGTTTCACGCGGGATCCTTTTAACCACTGTATAAAATTAACGATGTGAGGTTACCCATCACTTTATGGGCATCTACAAAAAACAATTTGTGAACCAAGTTAAAGATGTCCTATTTTCCAATTATATAAAAAATGATATGCAGTAGTATAAGTCACCTTCAGTTTCATTGTTCCTTCCAAACGGCCCTTCACACTCATTCAACCAGGACACACTTCCGGCTTGAATATGTGCACCTAAAAGACACCATGCTTGGTAGCATAGCTCTTGCGTGTAATAAGCTCTTCACTTACAGAAGTGCTTGAAAATGCAAGCACCGACCAGGGTGACTTACCTTTTCCTCGGTGCAGTTACAACGCTATGGTCTCCACTAGTGAGCTCTGTTAGTGAGTTAGGTTTAATTACCGTTCTTGTGTCAACGAGCCTCTGCTATCACAGGTGTATCTGCCTATATTTATTTATCATCATTTAAGTCTTTTACTGGTGGAGCCAGGCTTGAAACCATTTGAGGCACCATATAATTTAGAAATATCTGTCTTTACCTGCAGCCCACCAAGGAAATACCACGGGGCTAGGTGGAAAAATATAGTTCTGAGTAAACAACCATCTTTAAATAGTCATGACAGCGCCTTTAAAAGTCTTCACAGTGCAACCTTTGTGCTAAAGTTTCTAAGTTGATGTGTCAAATGACTATATTTATTTTCTTGGAAATGGGTTAAATTCCTTGCCCCCACAACACGATAGGTTTTTTATTGAATCGTCCCGGGAAGATGATAATGTTCATGGACTTCACTTTGTGAGGTCAAAGGAGAGATGTGTTATCAAATTGCTAACTGTGGAAGGTCATGTTGAGAAAAAATATATGACGTGGCATTTGCATTGACTATTAGTGCCAAACTTTAGAACATTATTTTTCTCTGATCTCTTCTATAGAAAAGAATGTTGCATCATGCGTAAAGCATATAGACACTGCATTTATTTGCACTTTGTATTAGAATATTAATTCAACAGCTAAAGTTAGTAAAACTGGGGTAGCGGTTTGTATTGCTTTCTCTTGCTGTACTGCCACCATATTCCGTACCATGTCTTGCTTTCTAGTGGATTCTGCTCTAGGTCTATGCATGTAGATTTCTGACACCCGTGATAAATACTGCCGGAGACTGAATGTTTTAAATACAAAGTGACCCTGCACTAAGTAAGATGTCCCTGCAACCCTGTGGGATGCCTTATTTTTTCCCCTGAGAAAGTCTACAATTTTGACAACACAGTCCTTGTACTGACTGACCGAGAAGAAGGGCACGGGTCAAGGGTACTGGTGGGTAGACTGCGTCTACCCATGTTTTTCACAGGATGGACGCCGTCTATGCTGCTAAGAGGATGAACCTCACAGAAATATGGTAAACTTGTCCCGGGACACATTCAGCAGCGCCTGCACGTTGTCTGCTTTCACTAGGAGCAGCAACGTTCAGGCGGCGATTAGGTTTATCAGTTTCCAGCTGGGCTCATAACAATGGCCGAAGTTAAGGGGCCACCAGCCCTCCTTTTGTTGAAGTATCACACCTGGGAGCTATCCGGAGCCTCACACCTAAATGCAATGGGGAAACACAGGCACATAGCTTATCACTTCCACGTAGTTAAGAGAGACTCGCTTTAGACTTTGTTCAGTCCCTGTATGTAAGACATATGCATGCACTGTAAGAATGTCAGATGTGTTGGTCTGACCTACTATTTACATAAATACCAATTTAAATACCACTATTTTGTTTGATTTCTTTTATAGCACTACTCCTCCAAATGCAGGGTGTCAAAGCACTTTACATCACACATACACATTATAGATCCATAATAAATTAGATGTGTGTAAATCAATGTAAGGATGTGTTAATACAGAAGTGAGGATTAGAAGATGTAGGAGCCACATGCCATTCATAACTCACTATGCTATATTAGAAGGATTACAGGTATGAACTGCAAGTAACAAAAGTATCTATGCGTTAAAGGCAGTAACACACTTACCCATTTACATAAAATAAAAAGATGTCATCTGCGTGCTGGATAATGTGTTTTGCAGGAGACATATTAACCCTTTCTCCCACTTTGATTCAAAACGGGGACTAGACAAAACACAGATCTCTACGACAAATTTGTTAGTGAACCTCTGTAGTTTTCTTACCATAATTATTATTCCCTGAGATTCACTGGGCACACAAATATCTTCTGCAGGTGTCCTAACCCATTTAGATACTTTATAATGCAGACTTTGCAACAAGTTAAGCATAACAGTCTTATTGCCACATGTCTCCTTGTTGCCAATTTCTTTTTGGCAGGGGTTGAAGAAATGAATGTATAAGCTGAGGCCCAGATTTTGCGTCCGAGTTGCACCACATTTTTTTACATACTGATGCAAGATCTTATTTGTTAAATATTTTAGTGTGCTCAAATATATTCACAATAGACCTGCTAAACTTATGTGTGAGGTCTAAAGGTCCTTTGATCTTATGTCACTTCTTGTGATATAACTTCTTGTGATGTCATGGGCTGTGATGCCACTTCCTTTGATGTCATGGGAGATGTCACATGCCATGATGTCACCTGTCACATGCTATGATGTCACTTGCATACTGCCTACCTTGGTTAGTTCCCCCACTTCTTTTATTTTGGACCTGTGCACTGCCGAGAAGTATTTATTTTAATGTTGTAACCCATTCATCTATTAAAATGACCACTCACATTGTTTATCGACTCTTTTTCAATTTCTCCAACTATTGTCAGTCTAATTGTTTTAAAATGTTTGAACTTTGAGTGTTTTTCATTTGGATACGTCTAGCAAAGTACATTGTCATATTCTCAATGTAGAGGAATATTAATGTGGACTTTTACGCAAGTGCTCATGCAATCTCTCTATGATGTAAAAGAATATTTTATCTCTGGAACAAGGTATATTCTGACTAGTCATCCACTAAGGAATAATGTGGAAAATTTCAGTTTGTTACATCATGTTAGTGGCTGATTGACTCATTAGCTAACATTATGCCCATAATTCCTTGAACCTTACACAGGGGTCGCTCACTCCATATATCCAAATGCCACTTCCCTTCACCTCTAGCTATGCCTATGTCATTGTTAGCCTCCAGTGAAAATCATAACACAGTTGACTGCAGATGTGAACTTTATAGAGCCTTCAATGAGGAAATACATGATGATGGAGTGAATGAGAAAACGAAAGTCATTCGGAAATAATTGATACACCTCTAGCGGACTGCTTCGTTAGCTTCAGGATATAAGCAACTTTCTAAATTGAGCAACATGCCATCCTTCAGCCATCAGTGTAAGTCAGTGACATCCAGATGATTTGTTCTTGTCTATTGGAAAGACAATTAACAATATTGTTCTGCCCATTATTTTGAACATTTTCTCACAGTAGGAGAAGATAACAGTTACAAATTATTACAATTATTGGTCTTACTCACTTAGACATCTTTGGCTGGTGAATTTTCCAACTTATGCTATTTGTTAGAAATGGGATTTTTGGTTGGCAGTCAGGTTACTCTCTGTCCAAGCAAGAACCCTCACTCTAGTCAGGGTAAGTCACACACAATCCAAATTATCCTGTGTCCACCCTCTGGTAGCTTGGCACTAGCAGTCAGGCTTAACTTAGAAGGCAATGTGTAAAGCATTTGTGCAATAAATCATACAATAACACAATATAGCACCACAAAAATACACCACACAGTGTTTAGATATAAAGGCCCTCATTCTGACCTTGGCGGTCTTTTCGCAAGACCGCCGAGTTACCGCTGCGGTGAAGACCACCGACCGCGGCGGTATGCCGCTGTGCGCATTCTGACCGCTGGGAGCGTTCCGCCGGAAAACCGCCAGCAGCCACACTGGCGGTCGGCGGGAAAGTGGAGACTGGTCAACCTCCACCGCCACGCCAGCAGAACACCGCCCACAGAATTACGACCCACATTTCTGTGTGGCGGTCTTCTGTTGGCGGTCTTCTGTTGGCGGTCACCTCCCCATGGCTCCTGTCACCTCCCGGAGGACCAACGCACAAGGTAAGTTGATCGTCCGTGAGGGGAGGGGGTGGGGGGGTGTTGTGTGATGTGTGCGTGCATGGGGGTGTGCGTGGGAGTGTGTAGAGGGGGTGTGTGAGTGCGTGCATGCGGGCGGGGAGTGCTGCTGTGCCTATGGGCAATGTGTGTAGTTCGGCGGGTGCGCATGTCAGCATGTATGTGTGCGGGTATGTGTCCCCGTTGTGTATGTGTGTGTGTAGGGGGTGTGTATATGTGCATGTAGGGGGTGTGTGCATGTCGGGGTGCGTGTATGTGCATGTCGGGGTGGGGGTGGGGAGGGGGTTCGTACCACCTCTGGGGGGTGGCAGGGGGGTGGAGGGTGTGGGGGGAGGACTCGGGGGGGCAGTGGGGGGTGGGGGAGACCCCTATCAGTGCCAGGGAAGGAATTCCCTGGCCCCGATAGTGCCTACCGCCATGGTTCGCATGGCGGTTCCCGACCGCCAGAAACCGCGGCGGTAAGCAGGGTCATGATACCGTTGGCGGTCTTGGGTCGACCGCCGGACCGGAGTGCGCAGACTCCAGCCCGTCGGTCATGACCGCCGTGGCTGTCGGAGTGGGGAAGTGGCGGTCGGTCGCGGCGGTGACCGCCGCGGTCAGAATGCCATTTTTAATACCGCCGGTCTGTTCGCGGTCCGACCGCCGTCTCTCCGCCGACCGCCAAGGTCAGAATGAGGGCCAAAGTGTTTTAAGTCTTTAAAAAGTAAACAAAGTCTCTTTCAAGCACAAAGTACCTGGTTTGGAGTGGAAAATCTCCGCAGAGGGCCGCAGAAGAGGAGATGCGTGGAAAAACGGTGTGTGCGTCGGTTACGCCCTTTCACACACGGACTTGCGTCGTTATTTTTCACGCGGGGAGACGTGTGTCGTTCTACGGGAAGAACAATGGTGTGTGCGTCGGTTTCGCCCCTTCACACACGGACTTGCGTCGTTATTTTTCACTCGGGGAAGACGTGCGTTGTTTTCCGGCACGCGGACCGTCTCTTTCTGTGGATCGCGGGATTACCAGATGTCCCAGGGTCTGTGCATGGATTCCCAGGCTTGTTATCCGGCTGCGCGTCGTTCCAGGGGGGCTGTGCGTGGAATTTTCTTTCTCACAGCAGCCGTTGCGTCGATTTCCTCTCTGGAAGTCGGGCGGCGTTGTCCATGCGAGGCCGTGCGTCGAAGTTCCGGTCGTACCGCAGGTGTCGCGTCGAGCAGCGTCTTTCCGGATCGGCGTGCAGTGAATTTTTCACAGCGGAGCAAGCTGTGCGTCAAAATTTTCGATGCACTAGGAGTCCAGTTGAAAAAGAGAAGTCTTTTTGGTCCTGAGACTTCAAGGAACAGGAGGCAAGCTCTATCGAAGCCTTTGGAGAGCACTTTTACAGCCAGACAAGAGTTCAGCAAGGCAGCAGGCCACAACAGCAAGGCTGCAGTATTTGTAGAAAGCAGTCAGGGGAGTCCTTTGAGCAGCCAGGCAGTTCTTCTTGGCAGGATGCAGGTTCTGGTTCAGGTTTCTTCTCCAGCAAGTGTCTGAGGTGGTAGGGCAGAGGCCCTTTTTTGTACCCAAATGTGCCTTTGAAGTGGGGGAGACTTCAAAGAATGGCTAAGAAGAGCACCAGGTCCCCTTTCAGTTCAATCCTGTCTGCCAGGGTCCCAGTAGGGGGTGTGGCAGTCCTTTGTGTGAGGGCAGGCCCTCCACCCTCCCAGCCCAAGAAGACCCATTCAAAATGCAGATGTATGCAAGTGAGGCTGAGTACCCTGTGTTTGGGGTGTGTCTGAGTGAATGCACAAGGAGCTGTCAACTAAACCTAGCCAGACGTGGATTGAAAGGCACAGAAAGATTTAAGTGCAGAGAAATGCTCACTTTCTAAACGTGGCATTTCTAGAATATTAAATCCGACTTCACCAGTCGGCAGGATTTTGTAATACCATTCTGGCCATACTAAATATGACCTTCCTGCTCCTTTAAGATCAGCAGCTGCCACTTTAACAATGTATGAGGGCAACCCCAATGTTAGCCTATGAAGGGAGCAGGCCTCACAGTAGTGTAAAAACGAATTTAGGAGTTTTACACTACCAGGACATATAAACTACATAGGTACATTTCCTGCCTTTTACCCACACAGCACCCTGCTCTAGGGGTTACCTAGGGCACACATTAGGGGTGACTTGTATGTAGAAAAAGGGGAGTTTTAGGCTTGGCAAGTACTTTTAAATGCCAAGTCGAAGTGGTAGTGAAACTGTACACACAGGCCTTGCAATGGCAGTGCACTCTACTAGGGTCTTACAAGTAAATCAAATAGCCAATCATGGATAAACCAATCAACAGTACAATTTACACAGAGAACATATGCACTTTAGCACTGGTTAGCAGTGGTAAAGTGCCCAGAGTTCAAAAGCCTACAACAACAGGTCAGAAAAAATAGGAGGAAGGAGGCAAAAAGTTTGGAGATGACCCTGTCAAAAAGCCAGGTCCAACACTATTAATCTCAATATTGGTAGTGCTAGTGTTAACCGTACACCACATTTGTTTACACAGATAGTCCTCTCCTGTTCCTTACCTGGAAATGTAATTATTGCTACAACTATTGAAATTAACTTTCAGTGGCTTGCATTTTTATTTTTAAATACATTTCAGAAACCCTCGGGAACTCCACAAAACATTGCAAAATATGTCTTGGCAGATTTGAGCACAATACATCTATGGAAGTTGCATATTCCATCTGTATTCACATGGCACATGTGTCATACAAACCAACGCTTGCATCACCAGTTCTCCATGCTCTGTATTTACCGGGACCATATTTGTTAGGGCAGGTAATCCAACCCTCTGCCTGTTCTACCTTCCATCTTTGTTAAGGTAAATGAGCATTTTGCAGCACTTCAGATATCACCACAGGTTTTGTTCTACAAGAGATGATCTTTTTACCCAGGAAAAAGCTGCAATAAGTGGTTATGATTCAAACTGAGAGTAGAGGTTTCTCTCGTGGCTTTGATTATGGTCATCTGAGACATCCTTCAAGGTCTGACAATTTTTTTTCACTCTTTGAGGTTGGACATTTGAGTGTCAACATTGAGCATCCTTTTTTAGGTCAATAGTGTACAGGAAGGAGCAAAGTGAAGTTGTGAGCTCTTGGATTATAATATTTGATCATAATTCTGAGCTGCCTCCCAATTGATCCTAAATTCCACCAACTCCACCCCCCCCCCCCCCAAAAAAAATATGATGTTGAGTTTCCCCCCAGTACCTGCTTGCCAGGCGCCTCATTCACATGTCCTTAACTGTATGTTTATGTAACACCTGACCAATTTATGCAACTAAGCCTATCTCCCAATCAGCCTGTCAAGAGATATTACAAATGTCATCCCTCTCTCAGGACCTCATCTTTTTGGCAAATAATGAAATAATGTCCATCTCATTATTTAAAAGTTAACTATGACACTGGCAGGAAGATCATTTTCCCTGACATATTTCAGATGTTTCTTGCGCCTCAGAGAATAAAAAATTGTAAAGTGTCAGAAGAGTAATTGAAGCAATGCAGTACATTTATCTTAGTTGTTTTATTGTTCAATAGCACACTCCTGCCACTGATAAGTCCTTATAGGACTGTGGACGTGCTGGAGCACGTTCTTGTGCTTGAGGTAGGGAGTCCTCCAGAATAGTGTCTATTTAATATTTGCTGTATGATGCCCCTTGTCTCTGACGTTATAGGTTTATTCACAATACAGTCAATTTGAGTTTGGACTTTAGGAAAAAAATCTGAGCTATTCTTTTATCCTACATAAAGCCAACAAGGAAGTCTGAATGTATTAAGGGATGTATGTAAACAATGCAGGAGGAGATGTCAGTCTGACTGTCAACTGGTCTTGTTTTCACATGCAGCATTCCAGGACACTGGTGTTTGAGGAAGTTGCACACAAAATATTCTTTAATATCAAATACCAAAACTCAGGACCAGATTTACAAGGCCCTAGTGCCTCCTTGCGTCACATTAGTGTAATTATTTTATGCTAACGTGGTTCAACGAGGCAAAAATCACTGCACCTTATTTACGAAGTGGTGCAAGGCATACATTGTGCCACTTTGCGACCCCTTGCACCATATTATGCCTGCACCAGGCATAATGTATGCACGGGCGTTCCGGCAATAGGAGGCCTGCAAAAACGGCGCAATGAAATTTACAAGATTTCATTTTACCATTTTTGGCCTCATTTTTAACGCCTGCTCAAAGCAGGTGTTAAAGGAACACACCTATTGAAATCAATGGGCTTCCTTGCACTTTGTTACACTAGCATCAAAATTGGTGATTCTAGTGCAGCAAAGCTCTACAGTAGTGTAAAAACATTGATGCTATTGGCCTAAAGTGCGCCTTGGCATTGTAAATACAGCACACCCATGGTGTCGCCAGGTGGCTGTGGGGGGTCACAGGAAATTTGGTGCATCAGCACTGATGCCCCAGATTCTTGTAGATCTAAACCTTAGTTTTTGAGATAGCTGTATTGTGTTTCTATAATTTATGAAGCAACTTCCCTTGCAAGAAATCTGTAAAGCTGAAACATGCCTTCTGTATGCACTGTTTTCTTTACTCCATCTCTAGAGTCTATGCGGATCTGTTTAACCTGTACACCGCAACATTTTCAATTTAGCTGGTTTCTCCGGGATGTTTGGTTAGGTATTCTTGACAAATTAATATCATTATCGAAATGATTCAGTTAATTACACCTCCCACCCCAATATCTCCACGTGGATTTAACAGGGAAAGCGACATGAGGGCCAACGTGTTTACGTTCACAATCTGACTTTCACCATGGTTGCTTGGCACTTGGAACTGAAAATGCATTCTACCATGGTGAAGTGCCCTCTTATTTACTCTTTATTTTTAGTGCGTGAGTGCTGCAGTAAGTCGAAAATGGTGCAAAAATGCTGTTTGTGCCTGATTTCGGATTATTATTTGAACTCAACAGGCATCAAGAGATGTTCCCTTACATATAGGTAACTTAAATTGAATTAATTTACTTAGACAATGGTTATCCTAACAAACTGCAGATTTTCCCAGGTAGTTGGTTAAAGGGAGACTTGATTTTATTAAAGAAAAGAAAGGCAAGTATTATGCAGTCTCTTTTCTTACCGTTTTATTTTACAGCACTTATAAGCAAATAATCCTTCTTATCTAGGCAATAACAAACAGAGAAGACATACAATCCAACCCTTCAAATGGGGCAGACTTAGGCACCCGCCTCTTTTCTTGATTAACCAACAATTTTCGTCAAAGTCAGTGTGTAAAACAAGGCCTTTTTTATTGCAGCTAGATCCTGTCATTTGAGGTTGTTGCCAGGGTGATCAAGAGAGTTATTAGAAGTAATCACAAATATTCATTTCTATCAACCCCAAGAGTGAGCAATCTCCAGTGATATAGTAATATATGTCTCCCTTGGATTTAATAAAATCAGGATTCTCCTTCAGCAATTGGCGAGAGAATCTCCATTTGTATTACAAGACAGGAGGCTCATAATGTGCATCTTCGAAGCATATTTTCAGCTCTCATTGCAGCATGTTCAAGAGGATTACAATAAAAGACTTTAAGCAATAACATTCCAGGCAAGGCTTTTGATTTCAAAATATCCTCCAACCTAGTACCAGCACATAAAGGCTTAGGGGCTGTAGCTCCACCAGCTGAGTGCACCCCAAAGTGACCTACATCCACTCCTTCCAAAGCCATCACCCCTTTCACCCACCTACTTAATATTGTTGACGTCACGGCAAGCATCACCTACGAAATGCTGTCTGTAATTGCAGTGTGGATGGCTTCAGGTGTTTAGTTACTTGCATCTACTTTGAGGCACAGCACTGCACACAAATTGGGGTGCGAAGGGAAGGCCTAGAATCCAACATAAGTGGAAGTATTTTAGTGCATCTTCTAATGTCAAACTGTACACCAATGGGTGAAAAATGCATCACAGAAATGTCTAGTGCCCTAACATCAGCGACTCTCTTAAAGTATACTAAATAAAGCACTGTTACCAATTTAGTCATTTAAATGATTGATGTTGACTAACATCTCAAGAGTGGAATAATTATAACACTAACTCAACATCCCACATGGTGGAGTACCTAGGTTTGGGATGGTTCATGTATCTGGTCCCTTTCAACAATCTACAAACTAATAGATGTTCTCTTACTAGGCTTCCATCACCCTTTTGATGTCCTGCCAACACCGCTGATCTATAACCATTAATTGTCAATTACAACTTCTGCCCCGCCTCCGGGATGCCAAGGAGTTCCCCATCCCTGTGGGTCTGATGAAATGGAATCAGTACCCCTTTCACGACAACCACTTCACAGTTCCTGGGCTGACCTTTAGCCCTTGACTGTGCCAAAAAGCCCAACATGCTCAAATATACCCAGAAGAAGATTGTAAAACCTTGTCATGTCTCTAAATATCTTGCAAAGTTCTACGCAGCATATATTAGCATGCATTTAACTTTAAGACTGTGGCTCACTCCATAAGGGGTCCTCAAAACCTGAGAGAATAGTAGGAGACACATTGGAAAATCTTTTGACAGCTCCAGCAAATCGTGTAGCAGAGTTGACTCTTCCTGAGTGGTGTTACCACTATCACTGACCTGATGCTGCCTGGCTGAGTATTTGAGGCAAACACTTTAGGCAACCAGTTTGAGGTTTAACACATGATTCCACCAAGACCAATCCTGGAGAAAAATGTCTATTGCTGAAGCCTTCAAGCTTGTGCCCATACTTTTTGTGTAGGACAGTGCAGCAGGTCACCTTGCGGCCCTGCCCTGTGTCAAAGGGAAAGTGCAGGAATGTGCCAAATCTATGGCATATGGTGCATTCCTGTCCTTTCCCACTGCGCTGGTGGTGTTTTGGCAGCCTAGCTCCAAAGTAGGCATGTTTACTCCATGGTGTAAGGGTGTCTGCATTGTAGGAAGCATTGATTTTGTGCAGGAAGAGGTACCTCCCTGCACAAAACAATCCTGGAGGCATTTTACTTTTTTCAATGTGTGCTGCAGAATGCAGCACACATTGAAAGAGAAAATAACAAGGAGGAATAAAGATATTGCTCCTTGTTGTGCCTTCCCTGGGGAGGCGTAAGGTCTTGGCTCATCCAGAGGTTTACAAAGTTTTGAAAATCTGGGCATGTGTCACAATCCATGGGTGTTGCCTGGGAACACCCACCTCAACACCCATGGAACGCTAACATTGTACAGAGAAAGACACAGCAGTGATTTGACATGCCTTGCATTACTCCATATCTATGAGGCCATTCAAAGCCACACAAAGTAGCTTTGTGTGGCCTCATGCATGTGATTTCAAGGTATGTGCCACCGTTGCATCACAAAAAGTGATGCAACAGTGGTGCAAGGGGCTCGTAAATATGCCCTGTAGTCTCTAACTAAAAAATGGCCCCAGTTGAGGTGTTAGTCTGGAAGTACACAGATCTATATCTAGTGGTCCCCAAACGTTGTTTAAAATTCTGGAAACATGCCCATTCAAATTCCAATTCCTTTTAGATTCCGTATATATTTCTTAGTGAGTCCACCATATTGGATGACCCTGGAAGGTATTCCGCCATCAATGATATTCTCTGGTGGAGACAGACCTCCCACAGGGTTTTGAACAACTGTGGTAAGGGATTTGACCTTGTTCCCCCACAGCATATTTATGTACCTGCCTGCAATCAGATTGTTGATACTGGATTTATGTCTATTGAACACTCCTCCCTGGACCATCTCCCCCCCCCCCTGTAGAGATGGTGCTTGGCACTCCATCTGCAGAGGCTTGCATCTGAACCTGGGAGTAGATCTTTCCTGGACCATCTTTCCCTCAGTAGAGAAGGTGCCTGGCACTCCATCCCCAGAGATTTGCTTCTGATTCTAGGAGTAGATATGGGTATGTAGGGTAGATGGTCCGTCTGTTCCAAGTGTCTAATGGTGTAACTAATGACTGACTTCTTCTTTTTCTTCTGGGTCTAAGGGAAACATTTCTGATTAACTCAACCCTCTTTCTAAATGTCTTATTAGTTGTTGTAGTGCTCTGTAGTAAAGATCGCCTGAGTAGAGGTCCCAACAAGCTTGCCAGCTGTCTAACAGAGATTTGTCTCTAAATTAATATCATCCTTGGCTCTTTTCTGATCATTTGTAACTTTGAGTCTGGGAGCAGAAATATCCCTTTTCTGTTTCCATGAAGATCCCCAGACAATCCGTTGTCCTTGAGGGGAGTAAGTATGACTCCTGTTTTTATTGTGAACCCCAGTTTCTGGACTAGATTTACTACCCCCTACTCTTTATTTAATAGAAGATTCTTTTGTTGTCCCATGAATAATATATCGGCCATATAGACTACCATCCTCAATCTCAGAGACCTGATTGGTTAAAGCAGTTTGGGGAAAACCATGTAACAGAAGAAATACCGAATGGTAGAGTTCTGAACCTGTATGTTTGATCCTGCCAGTGAAACTGGAGAAATTGCCTGTGCTCCTGACATATTTTTACTGTCATATAGGCATACTTTAAATCACGATGCATCATCCAGTCCCAAGGACTTATGATATCCCAAAGACTGATGACCATTTCCATTTTTAAATGGGGGCAGAGCACAAAATAACAGCCTAAGTAGTGACTCCTGTATCCATCATCCCGAGGGGAAACCCTACCAAACAACTCATCAATGATGAGCAGCCTTTCCATCCCCCTTCCTTTGCTGCTGATCAAAGTAGGGAGAGTGCCTCTGTTAGCATTCGTTTAAGTTCGTTTACATCTTTTTTCAGACCAATAATGAGGTTTACCACCTCTTTCTGGGAGCTATAGTCTATGACTTGGTGGCTGGATGTGTCCAAGTTTGCATCAGCGTTGCTAAGTCCTGGTAAGGGGTCCAAGTTCTCTAACAAAGAGAAGCGATTTGAACAGGGTACTTCATGCACAACTATACTTCTGCCCAGGGTGCTGGCTCTATTTTCTGTGGAAAGCTTAACCCTCTTGCCTCAGCATTGGCCTCGTCATACTTCCCTTGTACTAGCGATGCAATGGGGGCATCCGTGTTGCAGGCTGTTGGTCCCTTTTTTGACAATTTGGGTTTAAAGAAGGATGAATGTGGGCTGCTGTTTGGCCTGTTGGCTCTCGCCTCTCGTTCCCTTTCAATATGGGCTCTACTGCTTCAGTTAGAGAATCAATTTCAGTAGTGACACAATTGGATGATTTGGTGAAGAATTTATATGATGACTTAGAAATTTTCAGTATGGCAGCTTTCACTACAGGACTCCCTTGGGCTTTAAGCTTCCCCATCCTCTAATCTATGATTATAGGTAACACAACCTTCAGAGTCAGCTGGATATGATGAGACTACAATCAATACAATCAATATATTGGAATAGTGCAAGTCTTACCTTAAAGCCAAGGGGGTGGCCCAGCCTCTCACAGCCACTGACGGGCACGGACAAGCCCACCCTTGACTGGGCTTTGCCCAGGTGCACCTGGCACTGCAGAAGACCCAACGCGCTTTAGAGAGCTCTCCCGGCATGTCCTCGCAGTGCTGGGGCCACCCACTGACCTGCGGCTTCCTGGGACTTTGAGTCCCCATCGTGGTTCAGGGTTCAGGAGGGTAAAAAGAGCGCCCCTTGCCACGGGAGAACCAACTCGCTTTAGAGCACCCTCCCAGCGTGTTCTCCCAGTCATGGGGCCACCCACTGACCTGCGGCCTCCTGGGACTTGTAGTCCCCGTTATCGTTCAGGGTGCGGGAGGGTGAAAACAGCATAGCTGTAGATAATATTCACAGTTCATCTTTAACTCCTAACAATCCACAAAAGGAAGATTGTTCCACACACACGAGAGCAGGGTTGGGGCTGCAGGGCACCATCTAGATGGAATTTAGATCCTTTTCTGGAGCCGCACACAAATGCACCCTGCAGAGCACACTTTCACTCCACTAGAGACCACATTCATGTTTTAATCTTGCCACAGGGAAGTTAATTCCTGTTCTCCATGCGGAATTGAACCTCCACCAAAATGCTGATGCTCCTGCATATTTTCAAGCAGTACAGGGCCAAGGAGCTTGTTTTTGCGGTTGGCACTGAGTTCCTTATAACTGTGACCACTCCCCCCCCACTGCCATCAGCAGCAGCCGGATCCCACAAATGAACACAAAACCTGAAAACCTGCTCACCCACTGGGACCCTTTCACAACCCAAGCCACAATCACCATCATGAATTCCATTAACTCAGGAGCACCCACTGACTCCTGCCCATATCACATTTTCAACCTCGGGGCAAGTAAATTGGAAACAAGCTCAAAAAAGTCCTGAACACCTCCGTCACTTCAGCATCTTTCCCGGAATACTGAAAGCACGCTGAAGTAAGACCCTTCCTGAAGAAACCATCTGCAGACCCCCAAAACTACTTATCTTTCTCCTTCTCCCATTTCCAGCAAAGGGCTTCAAGAAAGCACCAACCAGCAACTCACCAAACACCTGGAAAGCACCAACCTCCTGGGCTCCTGGCAATCTGGATTCCATGCAAACGCAGCACCGAGACAGGCCTGATCGCAACCACTAATAACATCAGGGCCCTCTTGGACAGCAGCAAAACAGCAACCCTCATGCTACTGGACCTATCAGCCGCCTTTGACAGCCAGATCCAGGTACACACCCTCATATGGATCGCCTCATACCTCACTTTAAGCACCCAGAAGATCTGACTCCCTCCATTCACCTTGGAACCCAAGAAGATCATCTGCTGCATGCCTCAAAGATCATCCCTGCGTCCTACCCACTTCAACACATGCATGTCCCCCTGGCCAACATCATCACATCACACGGGCTCAATATCATCCATGCTGATGCCCTTGAGCTCATCCTCCTGATGACAGAAGCCCTATCACCAATAGAGCCAACTGCCACAATTGTATGATGAACGTCATCGACTGGGTGAAAGACAAGTGCCTCAAACAGGACACAGGCAAAACAGAAGTCTTCATCTTTGGGAAAACATCTCACCTTTAAATGAAACATGGTGGCCTGTGAAACTCGGCAGGGTCCCTGCCCTGACTGACCATGCGCGCAACCCCGGCATCATCTTGGACAGCAACCTATCTATGAAACATCAGGCAAACACAGTCTCATCTGCCTGTTTCCACACCCTATGCATGCTACACAAGATCTTCAGGTGGCTTGCAGTCAACGCAAGAAAGACCATCATACAGGCCCTCGTCACAAGCAGGCTGGACTACAGAAACACTCTCTAAATAGGAATCACAGCACTTCTACTGAAAAGACAACAAACAATATAGAATTCACCAGCAAGACTCATCCTCAACCTCTCCAGATGGACCCACATCACACCCCACCTTAAGAAGCTACATTGGCTCCCCAACCAGAGAAGGTGCCAGTTCAAGATGTTGACCCACACATACAAATCCCTGCACAACATCTGACCAACTTACATCAATCATCAACTTGACCTTCCACCAACCAACCAGACACCTACAATCTTCCCCCCTTTCATTGCAGACACTCTAGGATCCACCGAGCTAACAGCAGAGGATGCTCCTTCTCCCATCTAACACAGCCTCCACCTGCACCTCAGAACCTCCCCATCGCTAAAACAATTCAGGAACAAACTCAAAACTTGGTTGTTCGAATGAGCAAACCACCACACAGCAGCCAGCTCTCCAGCACCTTGAGATCCTCACAGGTGATGCATCGTGCTTTACAAATGATTGATTTGTTTGATTGATTGATTTAAAAAAAAAAGATTAACTCTCTTCTTTTAATTGATTTTAACACAGATGTGTCAAGAAATTCACAGAGGTTTTCTTAAAAAAACATCCTCCTCCCCTGTTACCCAAAGGTGTCCTGGTGCCGAAAAAAGGAAAGAAACAGCCACTGTGGGGGTAGAACTGAAAAAGATTGTCAAGTAATATGGACATGTGTACTACAATGTGCATAGCTAGTTTTAAGTAGTTTCCTAAATTCCAGGTGTTGGCCAGTTAAGCGAAGTTGGATAGGAAGAGAATTCCACAGCTGTGCTGCCTGCACAGGGAAGGGACAACTACCAATAAGAACCTTCCCTGTATGGCCATTCTGTAACTATATAAGCGCTGGCTGCACAAAGCATATGGGAGGGTATATAGTGAGTGAATCTCGATTGCAGGATACAAGGGCCAACCAAATGTACAGCTTTACGTAGTGTACATAAAGCCTTAACGTTGATCCTCTTGTGCACTGGCACCAGTGTAGTAAATCCAGTGCTACAGATGCAGAAGAAGAATGAGGGTGGAATAAAGCCAACTTTGCTGCAGCAGACTGAATGCAGCTCATTCACTTAATAAGAAAGTCACGGGCTCCCAACATCAAAGCACTGCAGTAGTCCAGTTGACTTGAAATAAGAAGCTGAATTACCTGCAGGTGGCATTGAACAGGAAGAAATGTTATGATTTAACAAAATGTTCTCATAAGGGAGAAACAGGTGGCAGGAAGTTTACTGATCTGGCTGGAAAGGAAAAGATCTAAATCCACACATGTACCCAGGTTCCACACTCCTTTAGAGAAAACAGGTGTGGGATGGCTGGGTAATGGCCCCAACCTTACCAGTAAAGGATGAGAAGGAGTACCAAAGGAACAGTGGAGAATTTTTATTTTTTCAATTATGAAAGAATTGAAGAAGCAAATCGCCGGATTGATACTCTGACAGTATTATTTGTGTCATCAGCATAGCTCATGAAATTGGTTCCATGACTATGAATCAGTTTGCAAAGGATTTCAGTTAGATGTTGCATAAAGTAAGGCTAAGAGAAGGACACTGAAGTACTTCCTGCCCCAAAATCTCCAAACCTGGATTGAGAAGGTGGTTGGTGAATGGCTTCAGCTCTGCCCTCCAGATAGCATGTGAAACAATCAACACATATCTTGGATATCAACTTCCCTTAGCCTGGTGATCAGGATGTTGTGATTTAGTGTGTCATAGGCAGCAGGCAGTTCAAGCAGCTCCAAGGACTACAAAATGATTGTAGTCCCCTGTGAATCTGAGGTCATTGATCACAGTTACCAAGGATTTGGTGCCGTGAGCTGAGCAAAATTTGGGCTGTGTCTGAGCTTCTATGAAATTGGAAAGAATTTTATCAGCATAGTTTTCCACAATTTAAGAAAGCAGAGATATCGGTCTAACTTGGTTTGAGACCAAGGGATCCTCCAAAGGGTTTTATAGCAATAAAAGCAACAACGCTTTCTTCCAGTCCCACTCCAGTAGACAGTAGTGTCAAATTACATAGAATCTGGAGAGATGGGGCCAAGTGGTTTGAAGCCTGTTTCCAGAACTCGGGGGACAAAGGATCCAACGGTGAACCGAGGAGGCAGAATTGTCCAATCTAGGTATTAAGTGAACCAGAACCAAAGTTTGTGATGGTGGCAGATTTACCGTCCTCCCTAATGATCTGCTGTGTCGGATCGAGTTGTGGGCAGAGAAAAGAATCAGGAATAGTATAGGAAGTGGCAGAGAGTATGAGACTTGAGACAATATTTACAACTTTTTCCTCAAAATAGAGTGAGAGGGAGTCACACAGCTTTAGAGAGTGTTCAACTCTGTAGGAGGAACAGGACAGCTTTGATAACAACTGGACTAGCGAAAGCAATTGTTTGAAGGACATTAGAGGCATCATGGCAGTAATTTGTATAGTAATAATGTGCTTTAGCAGCAAGAATTTGGTTATTGAACATTTTGTTTAACTACATATATATATATATATATATATATATATATATATATATATATATATATATATATAAACACTTCTTTCGGCGTTTCTCTCTCTGCAGCTAATCGCCAATGGTGCTGGAATGGGACGCACGCCACCTTGTCTTTACTTTGAACATAAATCCTTAACAAATCATTAAGGCTCCAGCACTCCACGATGGTTTCAGGAGTTTATTTAAACAAAGCAGGAACGCGTTGCGGCGTGACCGCCTTCTTCAACCTGTTGAAGAAGGCGGTCACGCCGAAACGAGTTCCTGCTTTGTTTAAATAAACTCCTGAAACCATCGTGGAGTGCTGGAGCCTTAATGATTTGTTAAGGATTTATGTTCAAAGTATATATATATATATATATATATATATATATATATATAGGTATATATATGTTACCTAATAGGACCTAGTTTCAATAAAAAAGAGTTTTTTTGTGTTTGCTTATATCTTTGGCGCTGGTTGACAAATCTTCACAAAATTTACCAAAAAAATTAGACGCTCACATGAGCTGCTGTCTGGAACTTTTTCCCCATTCATTTTTCCATAGGGATTTTGAACAGAAATAGCGTCCGAACCACTGGACGGATTCACACCAAGGCCCATATTTATACTGTTTGACGCAAAGCAGCGCCGGCGCTGGTTTGCTTAAATTTTTTTACCACCGGCTAACGCCATTCCTACGCACCATGCGGGTGCCTTTTTTAAGGAATGACGTTAGCCGGCGCTGCGGACTGGTCTGAGTAAAAAAAAATGACTCAAACCAGGCAGCGCCGGCGTAGGGGGAAATGGGGATTGTGCATCAAAAAAATTCAAGTTTGAGGCACAAATCATGCCTCAAACTGGACTTGCGCCATTTTTTGACACACAACACTCATTAAAATGACTCCTCTCTTAGCAAAGACAGGAGTCATGCCCCCTTACCCAATGGCCATGCCCAGGGGACTTCAGTCCGCTGGGCATGGTCATTGGGCACAGTGGCATGTTTGGGGGCCCAAATTAGGCCCCCCTATGCCACTTAAAAATAAAAGTAATAATACTTAACTGTACTTTCCTGGGATGGGTCCCCCCATCCATGGATGTCCTCCAGGGGTGGGCGAGGGTGTCAGGGGGAAATGGGGATTGTGCATCAAAAAATTTCAAGTTTGAGGCACAAATCATGCCTCAAACTGGACTTGCGCCATTTTTTGACGCACAACCCTCATTAAAATGACTCCTCTCTTAGCAAAGACAGGAGTCATGCCCCCTTACCCAATGGCCATTCCCAGGGGACTTCAGTACGCTGGGCATGGTCATTGGGCACAGTGGCATGTTTGGGGGCCCAAATTAGGCCCCCCTATGCCACTTTAAAAAAATAATAATAATACTTACCTGTACTTTCCTGGGATGGGTCCCCCCATCCATGGATGTCCTCCAGGGGTGGGCGAGGGTGTCAGGTGGTGTCCCTGGGGTCAGGGAAGGGCACCTTTGGACTCCTTCCATGGTCAGAGACCATGGAAGTGAGCCCACAGGTCCCTTAACGTCTGCCCGATCCCAGACGTTAAAAAACGGCGCACATCAGGCCTTAAAGTCCTTTTTTGGGCAGGAACGCCTACCTTGCAGGTCATTAAAGCAAGGCAGTTTCCCGCATCCAAAAAATGAGGCACACGGAGGAATTTTGACGTCCATGGGCTCGGGCGTCAAAGTTTAAATATGGTGCCCGGCTTGCGCCGAATTTGCGTCAAAATTTTAGACGCGCATTCGGCTCAAACAGAGTATAAATATGCCGCCAAATTTGGCACAAATGAAGCTCTTGATCCAAAAAGTTACCTTTTTGTTATTTGTTGTAAATCTGTTCAGTAGATTTTTAGTAATTAAAGAAAAAAACAAATTTGTTTATATAGAGACATGAAGGTTCCGCGAACCCTCCCGATCTTGTGCTGAGATCTGATTGGCTGCCAGCACTTCAAAAAGGAAGTGTTGGCAACCATGTTGGGACTCAGCTTCAGCTAAGTCCCAGAAAAAAATATAAAAAATAAGAAAAGGGGCCAGGGTAGGGACACCCTGACCCCTTTGCTCTGGTGTTGGACTCCCACAGGGGCCCCTAGAGTAAAAAAATAATTTTCTAAAGTTTTCAGTGGGAGACATGGGAGACCTGCGGATCCACTGAAAATTAAAAAAACAACACAAGCACAGGCTTCCGCGCTTGTTTCACTGGAGCCCTTGGGTGGGCCAGGTCCCGAGGGCATTAATACTTTCAGTGTGGGGAGAGCCCGGCCCCCCTGCAGCCCTAGGGACAAAATAAAGCAGGGGCCACTGGCACCCCCGCAACCTCATGGACCACCGCCTCCCTAGGGAACTCTGTTACACTTATGCAGTGGGCTGGGTCCCCCCCCATACCGAGGTCCCAGAGACTGCCACCTCCTGGGGCACTTCTGTTACACTCGTGCGGGGGCCTCACTTAATGCAAGCGTCTGCTTCCCTGCCCGCGAGATGCAGGCGGGGAAACAGAGGAAACTGCTCTCATAGAGAGGAAGCTGCATTTGGGGAGTTGTGCCACGTGGCCCTTCCCTCCCACCCAAAAAAATTAATAATTAGGCTGGTCCCCGGGAAATGGGATCCCCGGGGCCAAAATCGCCCCCCCCTGCCAATTTCAGTCCAAGGGGGCCACATCCTCTGGGGCCTGGCCACTGTGCGGGGTGCCCTTTGGCACTCAGTGTGCAGGATCAGGACCTGGAGCCTCAAGATCCCCGTGGTCCCAGCCAGCTCCCTACCTCCTGGGGAGCCAGCATTGCTCTTGCACACTGGCAGTTGCTAAACATTTAGCTCCCTTTGCGCTAGAGCAGTTGTTTCATCTCTTTCCCGCCTGCACGTCTGTGGGCAAGGAAAGAGATGAAACCTCTGCCTCCATTGATCAGGAGCACTTTGACAGCTCCCACCCCCTGGAAATGGAGTGTTTGCTTATGCTTGGGGGAAGCTGTCAGCTCCCACCAAGCAAAAGCAAACAACTATGTCCCAGAGTGGGCACCTCAGGACACAGCAGGAGCCAGCCCTGGGGGGTGGCAGACCCCAGAGGCCAAATGTACCCTAGGGTGGTTTGCGGCCCCTCCTCCCATTACATGTTATTTAAGCCCTGGGAGGTGGTAGTCTCCAGGGATCAGAACGGTGTGTCCACACGGTCTCCCATTACAGCTGATTCAGTCCCAGGGAGGTGGTGGTCCCCCAGGGCTTATAGATAGTCTGTAGGGGGCCATGTGCCCCCCCTCCTTTACGTTTCAGGGCTGGCCCCAGGAGGTGATGGCCCCTGGGGCCATATGTGCCACAGGGCTTTCTGTGGGGCCTCACCATTACATGTTATTTAGCCCTTGGGAGGTGGTTGTACACAGGGCTCGGTGGGGGTCCACGCGACCCACCCCCCCATTACTGCTGACTTAGCCCCGGGGAGGAGGCTTATAGAGCCTCAGTAGAGGGGCCCTGTGTGCCCCCTCCTTTACTTATAAGTAAAGCCCTGAGGAGGTGGTGGTCCCCAGGGCTCCAAGAGCCTCAGGAGAGGGGCCCGTGTGCCTCCTTCTTTTCTTAAATAGTGCACCGGGGACCTGGCCCAATCAGGGACTATTTCAAAACAAACGCAGGAGTCCTTGCTTGTTTTTTTTTTTAAATTTAATCCACCATGACTTTCGGTGAGAATTCAAAAGAAAAAATGCTTTGTTGACCAGAGGAAAGGGGTTATGGTGTCCCTCCCCTGGCCCCTTTTCTTTTGTATCTTTTTTTCAGGGACTCAGCTGATGCTTCCTGGTTAAAGTGTTGACACACAATCAGATTTCAGCCGAGGGACTGTCGGATCCTCAGAGGATCCGCATCCCTAGATTTGTTTTTCTTTAAATATCTCAAAAACTACTGAACATATTTACACCAAATAACAAAAAGGGAGCTTTCTGGTCCAACAGCTACTTTTCTGTCAAATTTGGTGTAATGCCTTCCAGCAGTTTGGGCTATTGTCATGCAAAAATCCTATGGGAATTAACATAGGGGATAACATGTTTTGGCAACCCCCCCATTGTTCTCGGCCCCCTCTTGACGGGTCACCACAAAAATTTCCAGGCAGCAGCTGAAGTGATCATCCAATTTTTGGGAAAAATTTCATGAAGATTCATCAACGGGCACCATAGATATAGGCAAGTCAAAAAAAGATTTTTCTATAGAAAGTGGGCCCTAACTATAACTAACTAGTGGTGAGCACCACAAGGTAATATATACATTACCTAGTGGCGGTTACCACCGTTGGACCTTTAAACAAGACTAGAGCCCGAACCACTGGGTGGAATTACACCAAATTTGGCAGAAACCTAGCTTTCGGTATGCAGATTATACTTTTGCTTATTTGGTGTAAATCCGTCCAATAGTTTTTGAGATATTAAAGGGAAAATGCATTTGTATAACTATGGACATGGATCCTTCACGAATAATGACGAGCTTGAGCAGGGAAGTGCACTGATTGGCTGCCAACATTTCAAACTGGGAAGTGTTTGCAGCCATCTTGGGACTCGGCTTCAGCTGAGTTCTACAAAATAAAGCAAAAAAAAAAGGAAAGGCAAGTGCCAGTCACCTTAACACCTTAGCTCTTATGATGGGTTTCCAGGGGGACTACCCCCAGGGCTAAAAACACTTAAAAAAAAATGTTTGCCATTATTTTGCAATGATTTCACAGAAAAAATAAAAAATAAACAAGCGTTGGCTCCCCTGCTTGTTTTTTACAAGCTCCCGGGTGGGTCAGATGCGGGGTCGGCTGTGCAGCCCCCCCTGCATCCTCAGGGACACCCAGCTCCTCAGGGCTAGTGAGTTACACAATGGGGGGTGGCACGCACCCAGCGAGCCCCAGAGACACAACCTCCCTGGGTTTAATATGTAACACAATGGGGGTTGTGGCGGCACGGCACCCCACAGCCCTGGGGACCACCACCTTCCGACGCACTTTTCAAATATAATGAGGGGTGCTTCGTGGCCCCTCCGCAGCCCCGGGGACCACCACCTCCACAGGGCTAATAAGAAACACAATGCAGAGGGGGTGCATGGCTCTCACTGTCCCAGGGACCAGCACCTTCCCAGGGCACTTTTGAAATATAATGCGGGCCATGCAGCGGCCCCTGCAGCCCTGGGGACTACCACCTCCCTGGGGCAAATAAGTTACACAATGCCTGGGGCTGCCCGACTCCCCCACAGCCCTGGGGACCACCAACTCCCCAGGGCACCTTTAAAATATAATGTGAGGCTGTGGGACCCCCCCCCCCAGCTCTGGGGACCACCACCACCTCCCTGTTGCTAATAAGTAACACACAGAGGGGGAGATGCGGCCTTCCCGCAGCCCTGGGGACCATCACCTCCCCAGTGTACTTTTCAAATGTGCAGGGGTGCTGCACGGCTGCCCCTGCAGCCCTGAGGACCACCACCTCACTGGTGTTAATAAGTTTTAGCAGCTGTAACAGCAATACTGTCTCCTACAGTAGGTGGGCAGCCAGTGACTGGGTGCCCTGGGGAGAACTAGGTTACATGGCCAGGCCCCGGGGGATGGAGTCCCTGGGGCCGAGATCAGCTTGGTGAGGGGTGCCGCACTGCCCACCCCCCCCAAAAAAATATTAGGCCACGCCCCAGGGGATGGGGTCCCCAGGTCCAGGATTGGCCCGGGAAGGTGGGTCTGTGTGGGGTTGGATTGTTAAAGGGGTTGGCCGCAGGAACTGGCCAAAGGCCAGGCCCTGTGGCCAATCCCTGCTGTGCTCATTTGAAGGCCGTCGGCAGCACAGGGTTGGGTTGCCATGGAGGGTGCCGCCACTCACAGCCAAAGGCCATGCGCGGTGATGGTTGGGTTAATGTATAGTAATGAAAATTACTTTGTGTTTAAAAAAAATAGAAATTGAGAAAAAAAAATCAAAAGTTAGAGGGACATTATAGTTAGGAAACAGAATTAAAAAAAAAAAAAAATTCACACAAAAGAACACAGATTACAGGGACGTTATAGTTCACTTCTGAATTTACTCGTACAAAACCATAGAAATTCTGCAGTTATAGCTAGAGTTCTTTAAAGTAACTATAACTCACACCCTAAGGGAACTATAACTTGCGCCTGGGAATTTATACATATATATCTATATATAATGAAAATACACCAATGTTCTTATTAAAACTCAGAAAAATACCTATTGTAAAACTGTATTTCCCTTTCACTTGTAAACCCCTACAGGGGCTCAAAAAGCGACAAAGGCATGAGTGGTGTATTTTCACTCACATTAAGTGGCACAGTTTGTTTTAACCAAGATGGCCACTACAATGACTGTGTTCTGAGAATGCCCTTCCATCATGATTTACGTATCATTTTACCATTCAAGTGCTATTTGTCATACTGTTTGCCTATATAGTTGATGACTTCGACCATTTTTGGGATATGTGCTATGAAAGCATATTTGTTAGTGAGTTTCAAATCATGTTTTGTGCATTGTTAACTGTGTTATTTTCCTTAGGTATAGCACTTCAAGATCGCCACTATGAGGATTGTACTTGAATACTGCTTGTGGGAAAACTGGGCTAATTTCAAAATCCACCTAACTTTTTTGCCCCCGTTTTTCACTCATACTGGTGTTTTTCTAACTGTGATGGTGCCCTGGGCACTGATAACCAGTCCCAGGGCCTGTGCTTTGACTAAAATGCAAATGCAAATTTGGCTAATTATAATTGGCTGTACCAACCTACCTACAAGTCCCTAGTATATGGTAGGGCATGTAAGTTTAGGGACCCCAGCATAGGTAGTACACCCATAAGTGCACTGCTGTGGTGCCCAGTTCCATAGTAAAGGCAGGCCTGTCTTGCTAACTGTTTTTAAGTGAAAGTTAACCCCAAGTTCTATTTTTGAATTAAAAGTACTTCCAAAGTCCTAAGCTACCTTATTTTTACATATAAGTCACCACTAAGGTATGCCCTGAGTGCCCCCATGGTTGGGTGCAGTATAACTATAAACAGGGACTTTATAACAGATGTTTTATAAGTTCTGGTGAGGGGAAAAATAGCTAAATTTGTTTTCCCCATCATAGGCTCAATAGGCTAACATGGAGAGGCTTCATTTTAAAATAATTAAGGCCCTCATTATGACATTGGCGGTAAATCCTGCTTACCGCAGTGGTGACGGCCACCAACATACCGCCATCGTGGTGAATATCGGATCGCCATATTATGACACACACACACACCAATCGGACAGAATACAGCCACATACACAAATCCGTCAGACCAAAGGTCAGTGATAAAGTGGCAGTACCACCACCCATACCGTTACGCCAACAGAACAACACCCATCGCATTATGACCCATGAATCACCATGGACGACATTCAACTGCGGTAAACCATTGGCAGTACATACCGCCACTCTCAGAATGGACACCCACATACAAAACAACACCACATTGGCCAATACTAAAGACACACACCTGACACTCATATACACACCACACCCACACACCCACACCACAATACAACACACACCCATATTACCCACAAACCTTTATGAATACAAATCATTGCCACAAGACTGACACCAAGACCACTGCGATATCTAGACACACACACCCCAGATCACATTACTCAACACACTCTCACCAACACACACCACACGACACCCATGTCCCCACAAAGGCACCCCCGTTTCACTGATGAGGAGGTAAGGGTCATGGTGGAGGGAATTGTCAGGGTAGAGCCACAGCTGTTTGGAGCACAGGTGCAACAGATATCCATTGCAAGGAAGATGGAGCTATGGCAGAGAATCGTGGACAGGATGAACGCCGTGGGACAGCATCCAGGAACAAGGGACGACATCAGGAAGAGGTGGAATGACCTACAGGGGAAGGTAAGTTCCATAGCAGCAAGGCACTAGCTCGTCATACAGAGGACTGGCGGTGGACCCCAACCTCCTCCCCCACAGCTCACAGCATGGGAGGAGCAAGTCTTGGCAATACTGCATCCTGAGGGACCCACTGTAGTAGCAGGAGGACTGGACACTGGTAAGTCAACAATTACCACTTATCATCTCCCGGACCTGCATGCCATCTCACACCCTCACCCTCACTCCCATCACTCCATTCCATCCCACATACTGCACCTACACATATGACTAACAACAATGCCAAGCCCCTGCATGCTATACCAATGCATGGACAGCCCTCCCAGCCGTGCATGGACACCCATCACCAAAGCATGCACAGCATAGGGAAACTAATAATCCTACAAAACCTCACCATACACAAGCAAAAGGTGGCAGGGCAGCACCAATGATAGAGGGGAATCCAGGGATGTACGATATGTCACACACATGAAGCATAATACATCACTTACATCCCCTCAGGTACGACTATCCAGTCCCCCAACAGAAAATGCCTCCAGTGATGACAGTAACTCTGGACTTCAGGATCTGGATGACCTACCTGACCCATCAGGGACTACTGGACAGCCGGCCACCAAAGCCCACTCACAGTCCACCACAGAGCCTACCCCATCAGGATCCAACAC
The DNA here is from genome assembly GCF_031143425.1 of Pleurodeles waltl. Lineage (NCBI taxonomy): Eukaryota > Metazoa > Chordata > Amphibia > Caudata > Salamandridae > Pleurodeles > Pleurodeles waltl. Next base: position 164,362,263 of record NC_090443.1, on the reverse strand, counting down.
CACAGCACCCACCCAGCATAACCACACCTCTGTCCCCAGGACACATCAATCAGCAGTGTGCCCACCTGTACAGTGACCCCAGGCCACAGTTCATACCCAAGGCAGTCATGGACCTGGGGTCAGTGGCAGTGGGCACACCGTTCAGGTGACAGAGACACAGGCCAACAGGGACACTGGGAGGACTACTGTGTGCCAGGGGTAGGACAGGACCAACATTCCCAGGACACGATGGGCCAGGTCCTTGACAACGTGCAGGAGAACAGGTGGCTGCAGGAGGGACAATATCAGGGGATCAGGGAGGACTTGCAGGCCATTAACACCACCCTAATATCCATAGCAGGGGTGCTGGCAGACATGGACAACATCATGAGGGAGGCAGCAACACACCAGCGGGCCCCTACCACTAGCCAGTCCATTGACCAGCCGTCCACTTCCACTGCAGCTAGTGGACAGGAGGCCCTGCCACAGGACCCACTGGCCACCAGTACCCCTCCCCCTGCGGAAGGTGTACCACCCCATAAACATTCCCTGCAAACCAGACAGAAGCCAGAGACACTTGCCAAGACCACAGCCAGGAAATTAGACTCTCCTGAATGTCCCCCTTGTGCCCCACACTGTCACCTTGTCCACTTTGAATTGTCTGCACCCTTTCCTATGGCCCCTTGGACACTGCACTTGTGGTAAAAACAGACTGGAACAATACCCTGGACTTTCTTCCATCATCACCCCATTCCATTGCACTTTCCTCTCAATTTTTGAGCACTACAATAAACACCCTTGAACACAACTTGACTACCAGTATTTTATTTATTGAAAATGTGTATTTATGGAAACAGTCACATTTAGTGCAAATTAACTGTACACTGTGAGAGCATAGAAATAATGACCTGTAGCTGTCTGTAGTACGCACACCAGTACACAGTTGTGATATCACCAACATCTGTAAAATGACAAACCATAAGTGACAGTAAGTTGAGATGCAAAGGAAGTTAATGCCATCATGCTACAGCCACACAGAATACATCAATAGTTATAGGAATGTGCAGTTGCACTGTCTCACCTGTGTTTTATTGGAAGTACTGACGGATAACTGATGTTCTGTTGTGCTCATCCTTATCCTCAGCCTCTTCATCCTCACTGCCACAGGGGCATCTCCAGTCACCTCCTTCTGCAGAAAAGGTACATGGCATATAAGGGCCAGGTTGTGCAACATGTAGCATGCCACTGCTATCCGGCAGACCTTCGGTGAGTAGCACAGGGATCCACCTGTCAGATGGAGGCACCTAGACCTTGCCTTCAGGAGGCTGAAGGTCCTCTCGGTGAGCTGTCTGGTTCACCCATGTGCCTTATTATAACGTTCCTCAGCCCCTGTCCTGCCATTCCTCACAGGGTCAGCAGCCACAATAGGTTTGGGTAGCCAGAGTCACTTGCAAGTATTGAGGGAGCACAATTAGCCTCACACAGTCCTATGGGGTTAAAACCAGAAGGAATACACTAAGATACAGTGTGTAGGGACCAAGGCTCACCTATTAGCCACACCCTGTGCCTCTGTAGTTGGGCCATCACATTTGGGATGCTGCTATTCCTCAGAATAAGTGCATCATGCACTGACCCAGGATACTTAGTATTGACATGGGAGATGTACTGGTCTGCCAGGCACACCATCTGCACATTCAGTGAGTGGAAACTCCTACGATTTATGACCACATGTTCATTCTGGCGGAGGGGGGAACAAACGCATTATGTGTATCATCAGTCGCCCCAATAATATTGGGAATATGTCCCATTGCATAGAATCCGGTCTTCACAGTGGCCAAATCTTCCACCTGTGGGAAAAAAAATTAGCTGCACATGTGCCTCACCAGGGCAGACAAGACTCTTGCCTGGACGATTGAGAACATTGGCTGTGACATTCCTGCTGACAAGCCCACTGTCACTTGGAAAGAACCAGTTGCCAAGAAATGGAGCACTGATAGCACTTGCACAAGAGGGGGGTCCCAGCCAGATGACAGATAGATCAGATCTGGTCTGGCTCCAATTGGGCACACAGCTTTGTGATTGTGGCCCTGTCCAGTCTATAGGTGAGGATAATGGGCCTGTCCTCCAGTGTAGCTAAGTCCACAAGTGGTCTGTGCACGGGGGTATGTCTCCACCTCCTATTCATCCACAGCGCTAGATATCTAAGGGTGAATAGGCTGTCACAATTGGAACAATGGAACCACAACTTCAGTATACTTGGTGCACTTATGTAATGGGACCGTGTTAATGGAGAAGTATGTGCCAATCTAATCTGTGATGCAGTTAATGTCGATATGACTGCCCCCACCCCAGAAATGGCGAACACCTGTCCTGTATGTAGGGACAGGTGGAAGTGAGGTAATTCTGCTGACGTTGGGCGTCGTGGCGGAAGGCGGTCTTGCACGGCTGTGCAATTACTCATTGAATAATATGGGGCTCAACATAGTACAGTGGCCAATGGGGATCTGCACCGGCGGCGACGATGTACACTGCCGTTGACGTAACCACCATTTTCTAGCTGATTCCTCACTTGTTCCCTGACCTTCAACAGGAGAACTTTTACACTGTGTGTGCTGCTGTGATCTGTGTCTTGAACCCACCATGGCCTGTGTGACCAGGGAAAGAGCCCTTGCCTTCACTTTGGAGGGTTTGGAGCAACTGGTGGATGGGCCCTACCCCAGGAAGATCTGCTGTATGGGCCTCCAGACCAACAGGTGAGTACACATTGGGCACGATGCATGTGGGAAGGATTCATGGGGATGAGTGTGCAAGCATCGGGGGTGGGGGGAATGTCTTGTGGTGGTGTACATGGTGTGCGCCAGGTGATGTGGGTGCCTATGATGATGGAAACGGGTATGGTGGGCCTTTTCTGTGACAGACTGGACTGTTTGTTTAATGGTGTTCTCCTGTCTGTGTTGCCTCTGCAGGTCAGCCCCCATCAAAAGAAGGGATTATGGCGTGCCATCGCCAAGGACGTGCGAACCCTGGAGGTCTATGGCAGGCGGAGCACCCACTGTCAGAAACGGTGGGAGGACATGATACGCTGGGCACGGAAGACCACAGAGGCCCAGCTGGGGATGGCCTCCCAGCGAGGATGGGGTGCTGGTCGGAACCTGACTCCCCTGATGGCCCGCATACTGGTGGTGGCATACCCTGAGCTGGATGGGCGCTTGAGGGAATCACAGCAGCTACAAGGAGGTGAGTACAGTGGGTATCAATTCAAAATGCGGCAGATGGGGTGGGATCCGGGTGGTGGATGTGAGTTAGTGGGTGCCCCAAAGGCCAGGCCAGATATTGCAGTGTGGGTCAACTCTAGAGTAATGGATGTAGCCCAAATACAGGTAACCTAGCGTGTTAGCATTCCATTTCAGGCAGGGCTTTGTGGGTGCCAAGAGGGGTGCAGTGTGGCCCTCATTTTGCCTTAGCATCTAGCCATATCACTAGCAGTGCAATGCATAGTACTTAAGACTGTTCCCTGTGTGTGACGGTGCTGTGCATGCGAACTGTGGTGTTGGTGCAGTCATTGACCCAGTGTTTCCTTTGTCTCTCTCCCCCCCTTTTTTGTTCTGTCATCCTGTCCTTCTGTGCATTAGCATCATCTGGCGGACGAGCAGGGGCACCGGTGACAGATGGAGCTGCATCCCACAGGACCGAGGAGGCAGAGTCCACCGATGCCGAGGGAGCCAGTGGGGTGGAGGGCGAGGGGATCACCATGGCGGGGACAGGAGGTGACAACACAGACTCAGATACCTCCTCCGATGGAAGCTCCCTGGTGATGGCTGACACCTCTGTGACCACCCCAGCTGCAGGTACAGCCGCCACCCCTGTACCAGCACCACCCTCCCAGTAGCCCCTCAGCGAGTTGCCCGTGCTCGCTCACCCAGGAGGGTGGGCATTTTCTTCACCCGTCACACCTCAGGCCCTGCTCCAGTGAGCCCTGCTGCCCTGAGTGAGGAGGCTGTTGACCTCCTGAGATCCATCTCTGTAGGGCAATCAACCATTGTGAATGCCAACCAGGGGCTGGCATCCCAGATGCTGCAATGCAATGCATTCCTGGAGGGCATTCACGATAGATTGGCGGTCCAACAGAGATCGATTCAGGCTCTGGCCTCCTCTCTGATGGCAGCCATTTTTCCTGTTTCTACTGTCCTACTCAACCCCAACCCATCCCAGGCACACATACAGACGAGCATGCCCACAAGACAACACCCAAGAGTGGCACAGGCAAACGTAAGCACCACACTTCATCCCACAAGCACTCGCGCAAACACCTGACAGTTGCAGACACAACAACATCCCCTCCCTCCACTGTCTCCCCTTCCTCCTCCTCCTCCACCTCCCTCCCAGTCACATCCACACTCATACCTGCATGCACTATATCAACATCCACCACCAGCATCACCACACCAAGCAGCGTACACACCTCACTAGCAGACACCTCCACAACATCCATGCACGCGTCCGCTGTGTCCTCTCCCACCCTGTCTGTCCCCCCTCCTAAAGGACACAAACACAAGCACTCACACACCCAACAGTCATCCACCTCACATCAGCCTACTGCCCATGCACCTACTCCCAAATCCAGCAGACATACACCTCCTACAACCACTCCCTAAACGTCCACTCCCACCACTCCTCCCTCCTCCCGCCCCACCATCCCTAAGAAGCTTTTCCTTGCCCAACTTGACCTCTTAAGTCTCCCCCGTCCTGCCCGTAAGAGCAGGGTCCCAACAGCCCAGCCCAGGACCTCAGCCAAACAGTCCACGGGGACAGTGGTGGCACCACCTAGTCGTGGTGGGAAGGATACCACACCGCCAGCCAAGAAGGGGAAGGAGCCTGCACCTCCAGCCAAGAAGGGGAAGGAGCCTGCACCTCCTCCTTTGAAGAGGAAGAAGCCCTCGACTCCTGCCCGGAAGGTTAAGGACCACGTACAACCTGCCATGAAGGGGAAGAAGCCATCAAACCCTGCCAGGAAGGGTAAGGAATCCACGTCCCAAGTCATGGAGATGATGAAGTCCTCTTCTCCAGCAGATGCCGTCAGGGTGACACCTCCACCACCACCAGCGGTCATTGTGCCCCCACCGCCAACTGAGGAAGTGCAGCCATCACCACCTGCAGAAGCTGCCCAGGAGGCCCCTCCATCTGCCACCACACTGCAGCCATCACCACCTGCAGAGGCTGACTAGAAGGTACCTCCATCTGCCACCACACTGCAGCCATCACCATCAGCGGAAGTCATGTAGGCCACCCTCCAGGGTCTGTTGTACGAGGGGCCCACTCCCCAGGACATAGAAATGGGCATTAAGCCCCCTCTAGAACCAGTGGGAAAGTCACCCACCAGAGAGACTGTGGCCTTGCACTCCCTAGGACAGAGAAATGGGCATGGAGCCCCCTTCAGAACCAGTGGGAAAGTCACCCACCTGAGAGACTGTGGCCTTGCACTCCCCAGGACAGAGTAATGGTCATGGAGCCGCCTCCAGAACCAGTGGGAAAGTCACCCACCTGAGAGACTGTGGTATTGCACTCCCCAGGACAGAGTAATGGGCATGGAGCCCCCTCCAGAACAAGTGGGCTTGTTCGTGACTTTGGCTGAGGTGCCTCCTCATCCCTCTGAGGTGCCTGTCCACTTGCAAACTGATGCTCCTGCAGAGTTCTATCCCGATGAAGCCAGGATTCGAGTTGGGCCTTGGACTGTGCCCCGTGGCCATGTGGGCCCTTTGAACATTGGACTAGGCAGTGTCTCTTTGTGTACATGTGTACGTATCTGTTTCACTGACAATTTGATTATTTATTAGCTGTTGATAATAATACATTCACGTTGGTGCATTCCTGTTGTCCTTGCATTATTCTGCCATGTATTGGGTTCAAATTGTTTTTCGTGTGCAGTTGGACATGTGGATAGTGTGTGTGTGTGTGTGTCGGCTGTGTGTTGTGCATGTGTGTATCACTCTTGTTTTCCTCCCTCCCTCCCATGTGTGCTAGGTGGCTGTACCCACCGTCGTCGTCTTCGTCAGCGTTGGTGTTCCAGGTGGAGCATAACGTAGAAGATCATCGGCCAATTTTGCAGTTCGGGTTCCATGACAGCGTTGTTCTTCCCTGCATCTCCGATGGTGAGTCTTTTGTCTTCAATGATGTGTTTCTGCCAGGCTTTTCATGGCGTTGGTACTGCCCCGGAAAACGTGGCGGATTGTAGGGTCTTGATATGGTGGGCGGTACTTTGTCTCCCGTCTGGCTGTTGATGGCGACTGCTGGCGTGCATGGTGTTTCCGCCCTGGCGGATGGTGAGGTACATTGGCTGTCTATGGGATTTATCGCCGCCATGGTCTTAATTTGGCGGTAATTACCGCCAGCCTGTTTGGTGGTATAACCGCCACTTTATCACTCACCGCCAGGGTCATAATGAGGGCCTAAGACTCATTTTCCATAGGAAGGAGCTAAATATGGCATGTTTAGTATCAAACAAAGGTTATAATAAATCCAGCAACTTGCCACTGTTGAATTAAATATAACTTGTACCCAGAAAGAGTTTTAGAACTATTGCTAAAAGTTACCAGCCTCAGCTCTGCAGTTCCCTTCTCTGATTGTTCAACCTCTGGCAGCCTGAGCCAGGCTGCCTTGATGAGGTGTGAGTTGGCCTAGGCTGAAACAAAGGAGGCATCTGGTGGGAGGAAGTCTGCCTCACCAGGTGGGAGAACAGGACAGTGGGACAGCTGCCAAACTGGTCTTCAAAGGAGGGAAGAAAATTTGGGACAGCAACTGAACCTTTCCCATTTCCTGCAGACTCAGACAAGCCCCCCGGATTAGATTAAGGAAGGGGTGTGTTAAGGGAAACTTAGCCACAGCACTGGGTAGGCTCAGCCAGATCTAAATTCTAGTATTGAATCTTTGCCATCTTGGATTTTGGAGAAATGTTGCTCTCTGGGATTTATTTTTGCCACACTTCCCAGGAAGTGGTCACTCCAGATGGTGGTGCCCTGCATGTGATTGGATAGAGCCTCCCTCCCCCTGCTTTCCACCCCAGAAGCAAGGATAAAATTGGCAGAGCTGCACCCCACCTCAGATGACTACAGGAACAAGACAAGTTAAAAAAAGGACTGCCCTGCTGGACCTGTGGCCTACACCTGGGCACTGCACTTGGAAAGACTGCACCATCTGCAACCTTAGGCTTCACCACTGAAATTTGCCTGGCTTCTTCTGCTTCAAGAGGGAACCCCCAGCCTCATACAGGTGGAAAATAGCTGACCAGAGTCCCCTGCATCAAGCCCTGAAGAATCTGACCAGTGTCCAGTTGTAATTTTTGAATTAGAGCCAGGTGCATTCTGGGAGTTGGAGTCCTAACCCCCAAGGAGCACCTCAGAGCTTCTGGAACCTTGGGGTGAGTTGTGGACACCTAAAGGACCTTAGAAGAACTCCTTGAAGAAGATCCAGAAGTTTGGAGCAACTTTGGAAAAAAGTTCCATAAGTGGACCGACCCATTGTCTTAAATCAAGCCAGCTTACGTTGACCATGACCTGGCCTGACTTGCAGGTTCTTCTTGCTGAAAATCTCCGGAGCCCCACAGTTCCAGGATTTCATCGGGGGTTCATGGAGAGGCAATCCGACGATGTCGCAATGAAATCAGATTGCTGTGGAGGGTCGCCCAATGTCAGAGAAAAAAAGCTCCAAAAAAGTTTCTAAGTTTGCACGTAAAAAGTTGGCTGAGGCTTCTCGCACACTGGATCTGAGGAGGGCTCCAGGGAGCTTAGCTTCAATTTCAACTAGGTCCAGGACGAAGATTTCCATCACGAAAAATCTTCTAAGTCCGAACGTAGAATCATTGTCCAAGGTCCCCTGTGACGTGTATCTGAAGAGGGGTCCAGGGATGTTGAATTCCACTTGTGACATCATCCCGGTCGAGAAAATCTTCAAGAAAAAGACTAAAGATCTGATTTGGTAATTTGCCAAGCTACCAAGGGTTTAGCTGGTATTCATTTATTGAGCCCCTGGCTGGACCTAGTTGGGGTGTGTGGCCTAGTGCTAAGTGTAGGTACTTACCTGCCCTTACCACTAGTCCACTTTCCAACATTTTTGGTGTGCAGTGGTGGGATCGAGTACTTGTGTTTAATATTACAATACAGTTTTAAGTGAAGCAAGTTAAAAATCCTCTAAATTGACCTAGAGCAAAAGTATTTTTGATGTTTCAAATTTGGACAATTTTTTTTAATTACTTCATTTTTGATTTTTCTAAATTGTTCTGATCAATTGGTGCCAAAGCTTTTAAAGTGACACAAAAACCTAGGGATACCATGGAGCTTGATCTGCAGCTGAGTTTAGGGTATTGTGTGAAAGGAGGGGCTTGCCTGCTGCTAACAACCTTAGGAAGAATGTGATGATTCAGTCTGTTGAAGCCTATGTAGAGCAGGTGGAGCCAGAGAAAGCTCCAGAGATAGGAGGGGAAGGGGAAGATGTTCTCTCCAAGAGGAGGAGGATGATCACCTGACATTTACCTCAGTAGTTAGGGCCCCAACCAGAGCTAGTTGGAAGGGATGGTCTGTGGTATCAGCCCAAGAAGAAGTAGAATAGGTCCTCCGGGAGAGAGAACTTGAGGCCCAGCTAGCCTACATAGCTTTAGAGGCAGAGAAGTTGGCCCTAGAAAAGAAAAAGTGTACAAAGAGTAAACAAAGAGATGGTGGCAGCGACATAAAAGTTGAGGGGTCCAGGGATGGTGGGTTTTATCAATAGGGGCGTAACATAGACAAGTATCTGACAGCTTTGAGAGGGCTCCCAGGATGAGGAGAGTTAAGCCTCGGTACTGGTGTACACTCCTATGGGAGTAATCCTAGAGGAGGATGAGACAGAGTCCGATCCCAATATGAAGAAGTACCTCATCTAGAAGTTTGGTCTCACCCCAGAGCAGGTCAGGATAAAGTTTAGGAACACCCAGAAGGACAATACTCAGTCTTGATTTGACTTTGTGGGCACCTCAGCTAAGGCACTAGAGGGCTGGATACAGTGTAACAAAGTAAGTACTTATGAGAAGCTATACAATTTGATCATGAGGGAACACATCTTGACCAATTGTATCTCAGAGAGGTTACGCCAGTATCTAGTGGACTCTAAGCCGACCAGACCCGGGGAGCTGTTGTGAGGCAGCTGATGAGTGGTTGTCAAGTCCCAGGGGGAGACTCAAGAAGGGGTCAAGTCTCCAAAAACCTAAAGAGGGAGGTGGTGAGCCCACCACAGAGACTCCCTCTGTACCCCAGAACCCTAAGAAGGAGGAGCGTAAATCACCCCTCCCACTCTGACAAGCAGAGGCAGGAGGTCCCAGGGCTAAAAGAAACTCTTGGACAACAGGGCCTTCTTTGACTGTCAGCAGACAGGTGTCCTCAGAGGAGATGCAGCCTGTTCTAAGAAGGTGGTTAGCACAGGGCTGTCCAGTGCAGCCTTAGAGGACTCCTCAGATGATGAGGTTCCCATAGCACTGGGCTGGGAGACAGGTCAAGATGGTAAGCTGGAGATCTCTGAGGGTTGGAGTAGGCACTTTCACCCCATTCAGGTGAATGGGATTCCAACCAGCGGCCTGAGAGACACATGTGTCAGTCACACCATGGTTGGTGTCCCCAGACATGTATGTCCGGGGAGAAACAAGGAGAGTCAGGGAAGCCACAGGCGAAGTCACCATCAAACCTATAGCCATAGTGCCTCTAGAGAGTATCTTTGACTGGTAGAGGGTGGTAGTCAGTGCTGACCTCCCCTTAGATTGTATCCTCGGCAACGACCTCTCAGAGGTTAGTCGCCCAGGGTGTCCCACAACCCAAAGTCCTGGGGAGCCAGTTCCTACAGTTAGGAGACAGGAGTCCCCAAGAAAAGGGAAAAAGAAAAGAGAGGTTAGGCCACTCTTAAAGAGAGGTCAAGTGAGCCTAAGCCCTTCTGCACCAGCAGTGGGGAGCCCAGAGTTGGCACTGGTGAGGCCTCACCTGACCCCAAGGAAGTATGGAGTAGTCAGGCAGCTGTCCAGATGCAGGGTGTTGCCCTGCACTGACAGAAGAAAGACTGGAGGCAGGGTGTCTGCCACAGGATGTGGTGACCACCCCACTCTAAAGAGCAATGCCAGGACCGCACAGTTGCCACTAAAACAGCTCACCCATCTGTCAGTGCAGAGCTTAGGGTATGGTTCTGGGTTCTGACAACTGTCCGTAGCCTTTGCTGGGTGCTGGCCTTCATGGCAGCACTGCACTTGGCCTGGGAGGCATACCCCCAGGGCCGAAAGCAAAATAGGTCACCTGACCCTGTTGGTCATGGCAGGACTCAAGTGTTGTGAAGCCTCTGTGGGTAAACGAGATGTTTCCCTAGCAAAGTTAGAGTGAAGGGGACCTAACGACCTAAGTTGGTAGAGAGAGAGGAGGAAGACCCTTCTAGAGGGAGGTTTCAGTTTAAAATGGGTCCCTTTACTGTTGGGATGGGTTCACTACTCAGAGGGAGTGATTCTGAGAGGAAGGTGTAAAGCAGAGCTGGCCCTGCAAAAGGACAGCCAGTTTTTCTCACTGTCTTCCAGAGTAGACTCTTCTAGGGTTGGGTTGAGTGTCCTGAGTATGCTGGCTGGGGGGGCCTGTGTGGGAAAACTGGGCTGACTGCAGAAGTCCCCTACCATTTTGTCCCCATTTTTTACTCATACTGCTGTTTTTTTCACTCTGATGGTGCCCTGGGAACTGCTTACCACTCCCAGGGCCTGTGCTCTGAATAAAATGCATATGCAAATTAGGCTAATTATAATTGGCTGCACCAACTTACCTATAAGCCCCTAGTATATGGTAGGGCATTTAGGTGTAGGGACCCCAGCATTAGTAGTACACCCATTATAATCTGTGATTATAAATTAGTGTTGGATTTTTTTTGTGTTTTACTTATTTACTGTTTTGCAATTATTAAATGCTTTTCACACGGGGCGTGGCCTGGATGGCCAAGATGGCGGACGCGTAAAATCGTGGCTCCGTCAGGGCCGAGCATTAATCCTTTAAATCCCTGACCCACCGTGAACTGGATGTGGACTAAGACGAAGGGATGGTGATGGGGGCCCCTTGAGCAGGCATCTGGGGCCACTTATAGCCCCTCGGAGAAGAGCCGGGAGTGGACCGCGGCGTAGGGGGAGCCAGCGGAGACTGCTGTGGCGTGGCCGGCAGTGGGGGAAAACCCAACCCGGTGGCGGGCGGCAGGAGAGGTGAACCCGGAAAGCCTGACAAGCGGCGGTGCGGCAGCTGGAGTCCCCAGACTACTGGGGGAGCACTGAGCCCCACAGAGAACAACGACGCGCAGGAGGTGGGCGTTGACAGAGGCCAGCTGCGGCGTAGCCCGCAGATGGAGAGGGCCCGAGCCTGCGACAGCAGCAGGTGAGGAGTTCCTGTGGCTGTGGACGAGGCGCAAGTCATCCGAACCGGAGAACAAGGTGTGCGGCGACTGGGGCCCTGTGGACCGGGGGGCGCACTGCTTGGGAGTGCGGTGCCCTTCCTGTGGAAAGCCGAGCTGAGGAATGGCAGCGGCCCGGACTAAGTGGGTGAATCTATAGTACATCTTTGCGCCGGCAGGCCCTAATGGACAGCGGAGGGGGGAGCCCGGGAAGTGGTGCACACCTGGATGTGGGGAGCTAGTGTGGACCGGGCACCCGCAAGGAGAAGCAGCAGCGATAGAGAACTGGTGGACGAACCTTGGTAAGGACAGGGGCCTACTGGCCCCGGATGAGGGGCCTGGCCTTGGGAGCGCCTGCATTGACCCCCCGAACGTAAGGGTGAGACGTGGTTGAAACCTGGGGACCCAGGAGAGCGTAGGAGTACACTGGACTGACCTGGCGACCACCTACATCGGCTCAGGGAGAGCTCCTGGAGGGACTCTGGTCCGGAACATTGCTGCAATAGAGTGGGGGTCGTTAGCATACTACCCCAGCAAACGGATGACCTACAGGGGTCGGACTAGAAACAAAGCGAAGGCCGCCAGGCATATGGACGACCTGACAGGGGTAGACATGGCAGACTCTATACCGCTGCCACTACAGCCAATTTTGGGGGCTATAGAGGACACCAAGATGACGCTCCAACGGGACATCGGTCAGGTGTCAGTGGAGGTGAGCTTACTCAGGGCAGATCACCAGAAATTGGCGGACAGGGTCCAGGAAACGGAGACAGGGCTGGCGGAGGTCGCACAGGCGCAGCAGGAACTCAAGGCCACAGTCCTTCAGCTGACCGAACGTGTGCAATGGCTGGAACGCAGGGCAGAGGAAGCCGAAGGCCGCAATTGCAGGAACAAGCATGAGAATAATTGGTCTTGCGGAGGGCGCAGAGGGCACGGACATGGTGAGCTCCTTGGAGGGGTGGCTGCTGTCAGACGTTGCCCCGGAGCAGCTTACCCCCTTCTTTGCCCTGGAATGCGCGCATCGAGTACTGTCGAAAGTACTGGCCCCGGGGCAGCCCCCCGGGTGATCGTGGCCAAGCTGCTGCATTATCGGGACAGAGAAGTGCTGCTGCAGATAGCAAGAGAAGCCGGGTCTTTCTGTGTTGCAAATGGAACGGTAACCTTATTCCCGAACTTCACAGCAGAGGTGCAGAACAGACAAGCCTTCTACTTGGTGTTGAAGATAGCGCTCCTGGTGGACGGCATCCAATACTCACTCCTTTTCCTGGCTAGATTGATGAAAATTACATAGGGTCACACTACCTTATTTGAGACCCCATGAAGAAGCATGGGAATGGCTGGAGAAGCATATGTCTGGGGAGAGCACCGGTGACGGAACGAGGCGTGCAGGGCGGCGGGGCCGCAGAGGACCAAGAAGACAGCGCAGCAGGCCCTAGTCGAAAGTGGGGCTGACCCCGGCCCAGAAGGAATCCTCTAGGAAGGTGGCATTGGAAGCAGTGGCATTGTTGCGGAACATGGACTCTTCAGAGGAGGCCAGCAAGAAGGAATCAGATCGTGCTTCTGACACATCGGAGGCAGGCGTCTGCATCCCGGATGGGGCCCCCAAGTTAACTCCCCAAACTGCTGATGACCTGGGTTGAACTTGACTATGCTACCCCAGACCTGGGATGGGGACCTTGGATTGCATTCGGGCCCGGTTGGTCATGGAACCCACCCCTGGATTCTAGGTCGCAGAGGAGTGAACGGCGAGAACACGGAATGACTCATTGTTTTGGTTGTGCATTTGCATTGTTAATTGGTCGGCCATCCGTTGGAGTGGTGCCCTGGGGATGGGGAGTTGAGGTTTGCAGTTACATGTTTTGTGTTATGCGTGGGAGGCTGAACCATTTCATTCTGATACAGATGCTGGCGACTGGGGGGCGGCGGGAGCCAGTGGCGCAGCTGCCCGGGGGGGGGGGTGGGCGGCTCACCCTCGTATAACTTATATAGAATGGCAGACTATAACCTGTTAACATGGAATATCAGGGGGATGGGGACACAGAACAGGCGGCACAGAGTCCTTACATATCTGAATAGGAGGGGAGTGCATGTGGCGCTGTTACAGGAGTCCCACCTTAACTCCAGTGAGGTAGATAAGCTACAACACCGATGGAGGGGGCAGGTATTTGCCACTACATACTCGGCCTATGCACAAGGTGCACTGGTGTGGGTAAGAGCAGGGGTCCCATTCAAAGCTAACACAGTGGATATAGACCAGGATGGCAGATTTGTGAGTCGAGGGTATGCTGCACAGAAGACAGGTGGTGTTGAGTTGTATATACGCCCCTAATCAGGACCAGGTACCTTTTTTGCAGCTCCTCTCTGGCTGACTAACCAGACAACTGGAGGGACAAGTAGTGGTTGGAGGGGACTTTAATTGTGTTATAGACACTGAGCTTGATCGTTCTACCGCTCCGATGCTAGGAGCGCCATCACATAAACCAAAGGGCTAAGGGATTGGATGACACACTGGGGCCTAGAGGACATGTGGCGAAACCAGCACCCAGGGGAGAGGGATTACTCCTACTACTTGGGTTTGCACCAGGTGCATACTAGAATAGACAGGGTGGTATGCACTGGGAACCTAGTGCACGATATAATACATACTGAATACCTGGGACGCACCCTCTCGGACCACAACCCGCTACTCCTTACTTGGCGATGTGCAGAGTCCAGACCACCCATCCCGATGTAGAGACTTATGCCGGCAGCGATAGAGGATCCACCCTACAGGGAAGCACTTAGACCTCACTTATTAGAACACATACACATCAATAGGAGATCCGCTGCCTCCAGACGCGTAGAATGGGAAGCCCTCAAGGTAGTGATCCGGGGATATTACATGGAGCAGAAAGTCTAAATCACGCAGACTTATTCGCCTAGAAAAGATAATACAGGAAGGCAAAAACACTGGGGGCATAGATCAGGCAGCGCGCAATAGACTCCTTCAAGCAAAGGAATCTTACAACCTGACTGAGGAACAGCTACTCCACTATAGTTAGCGGAAGTATTTGGCATCTATACACACAGAGGAGGGTAGATCGGGCAGGATGCTGGCATGGTTGGTGAGGCCCCACTGGGAGGGTGCTCCGATAACGAGTGTATGTGGCGGGGGTGGGGATCGCGTACATGGCCTAGCTGCAATAAATGACGCATTTACAATGAGACAATTCATAGAAAACCAGAGTCGGACCTCCCTGATTCTTTGGGAGCCCACCTACAACCGTTACTATGGCGCACTCTGGCACTGGAGGAAAGGGAACCACTGGGAGCTTAGTCACGCTGGAGGAAGTCAAGACTGCTATCACACAGCTAGCAGCAGGCAAGACGCCGGGCACGGATGGACTCCCCATGGAGTTTTATAAGAGGTACTCAGATATTCTGGCACCCATGCTGGTTGAACTCTATTCAGAGACAATCCAGCAGGGTACACTACCTGAGACAATAAGGGAGGCCTGCCTAAGACCAAATCGCGGGAAGCGCCGATGATGGATTTTAGACCGCTCTCGATGTTAAACTGCGATTTTAAGATACTGAGCAAGGTCCTCACCAATCGGCTGGTTCACCACATGCGCACCCTAATTCCCGGTGACCAAAACGGTTTCATACCGACACGTTACACATCCCTCAATCTCAGACATTTGTTTGCCCTCATTCATACGCAGAGGGATGAGCGACCACCAGGGGCAGTATTTCTCTCCGTAGAGGGTAGACCTACTGTATAGCAGACCAATGGCACGAGTGAGGACGGGCCGGACGGTATCAGCTGCTTACCCTGTATTTAGAGGGACCAGACAGGGCTGCCCGTTGTCACCGCTATTGCTTGCACTTGCTGTCGAGCCCCTGGCGGGCCAATTCAATGAGGAAGGTAGAGGCAGAGGGGTGAAATGGGGCCGCGCGGAACATAATATTTCACTCTACGCGGATGACATATTAATCTACCTGAGGGAGGGTGATTCTGGGATCCCATGGGCACTTGCACTGTTGGAGGAATTTGGTGTCCACTCAGGCCTTAGGCTGAACAGGAGTAAGACGTATGTCTTCCCGTGGGGGGCGGGTGAGCCGCGACTGCCGTCCTGACCCGTGGATATCAGATGGGCACCCCACACATTCAAATATTTGGGAATACAGGTGTTACATGACTTAGGGAACCTCCATGACGGCAACCTAGGCAAGGCACTTCGGTCTTTGAGGCCCGTAGTGGCATTCTGGCGCTCTCTTAAATTACCCACGATGGCACGAGTATCCCTCTCTAAAATAATGATGTTACCCCCCCTTCTATATTATTTCTCTAACCTCCCGATGACGGTCCCGGTGAGCTGGTTCAGGGAGTTGAATATATTGCTCCAAGAGCTCATTTGGGATGAGGGCCGCAGGCTTACCGCCCTATCTATATTACGTCGCCCTGTGGACGAGGGCGGACTGGGAGTCCCGGATTTTGAACTTTATTATTTGTCGAGCCAACTACAATGGATATCTAGGTGGTTTACTGGGAAGGGGTGGCTAGACCGTGGCACATCCAGGGGAGAGATTGGGGGAGACTTAGGCCCTCATTACAACCCTGGTGGTCGATGTTAAAGTGGCGGTAATACCGCCAACAGGCCGGTGGTAAAAAAAATTGAATCAAGACCATGGTGGAAACCGCCAACACAGACAGCCACTTTAACACTCCGACCGCCACAGGGTTAGAAACAAACACAGCGGCGGTAACCGCCAACAGACAGGAGGAAGACAATGTACCGCCCACTGTATTACAAGGCACCAATCCGCCAGCTTTTCCGGGGCGGTACCATTGCCATCAAAAGCACGGCGGAAACAGTCTGTGGAACGGAAACCACTCACCTCTCGACACCCAATGAGGATCCAGGACACCATGGAGCCTGAGTTACAGGTGTTACCAATGTTGGTTTACCTCCTCTTCTACCAGGAACATCAAAGACGGCAGCAACGACAACCGTGAGTACTGCATCTAGCACACACGGGAGTGGGGGAGGAAAAAGAGAGTGACACACACACGCAACACGCAACACCCCTACCCCCACCCTCACCCTCACCCACAACACCATACACACAAATACATGCATCAACATTACATTTACACCCTGTCACCCCCTGGAAGAATGCAAGGACCAAATGAAATGATTGTAACAAGTGTAATCATCGAAAATCCAGATAGGGAAACAGGTCTGTAAAATATCAAAATATACAAATATGTACAGCAACTACACAAGTCCGGATAGTGTTCCATTCATTGTCAGTGGACCAGTGATCCCAAAATGCATGGGCGAAGCCCACACATGATACCTGCCTCAAAATGGAGAGAGCACTGCAGGGGCATCAGGTCGAAAATAAACAAGCACCTCAGGGGGAAGGGGAGGGGGGGCACCTCAGCCGGATGAAGGGACGACGCCACTGCTCCACGAGGGGGCTCCATGCCCACAGATTGGCCCTGGGGAGTGCAAAGCCACAGTTTCACAAGTCTGTCAAGTGGGTGGTTTGCCCACTGATTGGTCCTAGGGAGTGCAAAGCCACAGTCTCACCAGTCTCTCAAGTGGGTGGGTTGCCCACATGCTCTGGAGGAGGTATGGTGCCCAGAGTGCTTCATCCTGCCAAGGACTAGGGGAGTGGATGCTTTTCTCCACTGGTTCTGGAGGGGGGCATGGTGCCCAGAGTGCTTCATCCTGCCAAGGACTGGGGGAGTGGATGCTGTTCTCCACTGGTTCTGGAGGGGGCATGGTGCCCAGAGTGCTTCATCCTGCCAAGGACTGGGGAAGTGGATGCTGTTCTCCACTGGTTCTGGAGGGGACATGCTGCCCAGAGTGCTGCACATGGTGTGTGGCAGTTCCCATTCCTTCACCTGGGTGTGTGCGCCACAAGATTTTCTAGGAACAGGTAGCATGATACTCCATGGAGGCAGAGATACAGTCCACCCTGCGGCGACTTTGCCTGCCAACTGCTGGTACTAACAGTGCTGGTTGTGGTGCCTCATGTAGTCTGTGCAGGGTCCAGGACATCTCCTGCAGCCTCGGACGGCTGCCCACTGGAAATGAAGATCATGTTGGCTGTAGTGGTACTGTCTGTGCACATCGCGGGGCAGGTGGCGGTGGTTGCAGCAGTGTCTGTGGCAGAGATGCTGCCGGTGGTGCATGTGTCAGCACCTGGGAGGGAGACAGCAGGACATCTCCTGTAGCCTCGGATGGCTGCCCACCGGGGATGATGCTGGGGACTGTTGCAGAGGCAGCAGACATGCAGGTGACGGTGCAGGTGGCAGTGGTTGCAGCATTGGCCACCGCTGTACAGGTTGCTGCTCTGTTTGGCAGAAGGGGTGACACCAGTCCCTCACCCGGAGGCTCTGTGCCCTGGGCTGACTTCCCTTTAGGCTTGTGTCCCTTCCCCACCTTGGAAGTCACTGCTGGGACCATGGCACTGTCCTCTTTTGTCTTGGATTAGGCCTTGCTGGGTGGTTGGTGCGGCTTTTCCCTATGGCATGTGGGCCCCTTCTTCACCTTGGCAGGTGTCAGAATAGGGTGATCCTTGGCCTCACTAGGTGGCACACTAGCAGCCCTGATGGGTGCCGCCCGCGATGTTTCTGGAATTACAGGGACCACACTGCTCGATGTTTTTGTGGCTGAGGTGCTGGGCTGGGATCTGGACATCCTGGCCCTAGGGGAAGGACGAGGGGGGGAGGTGTAGGGAAGAGGTCAATGTTAGCCAGGAAAAGTTTTTTAGACACACTTGGATGGGAACATGGAGGGGGTTTGGGAGTGGAGGAAGAGGTAGTGGTTGTAGGAGGTGTACGTCTGCTGAGTTTGGGTGAGGGTGCATGGGCTGAAGGCTGTTGTGAGGTGGATGGCTGTTGAGTGGGTGTGTGCCTGCGCTTGTGTAGTTTGGGAGGATGGCTCACAGACACACTGAGAGAGGACACAGGGGACGTGTGATTGGTAGTGAGGTGGTGATTGCACGTGTGCGGTGTGTGGTGATGGGCGTGCTGGTGATGGAGGTAGTGGCTGAGGATGTAGGGCATGCAGGTGTGAGTGGAGACGAGACTGGGAGGGAGGAGGGGGACGTGGAGGAGGGGGACACAGTGGAGGCAGTGGATGTTGGCATGTCTGCATTGGGATGGTGCTTGTGTGAGTGCCTGTGGGATGTGTGGTGCTTATGTTTGCCATGTCCACTCTTGTGTGTTGATGAGTGTGCATGCCGGTCTGATGGTGTGCTTGGGATAGGCTGAGGTAGAGGAGATTGGGTCTGGGTTGTGGAAGTTGGAGGGGGAGGCTGGACACAGGGACAATGGCTGCCATCAGTGCTGAGGCCAGAGACTGAAATGCTCTCTGTTGGGCTGCCACGCCAGAATGAATGCCCTCCAGGTATGCATTTGTTTGCTGCAAATGCCTCTTGACACCCTAGATGGCATTCAAAATGGTTGATTGCCCAACAGTGAGGGATCTCAGGAGGTCAATAGCCTCCTCACTGAGGGCAGCAGGTCTGACTGGGGCACAGCCTAAGGTGCCTGGGGTGAAGGAGATGCCCACACTCCTGGATGAGCAGGCATGGGAACCACGCTGAGGGACTGTTGGGAGGGCGGTGCTGGTAGGGGGGTGGCGGCTGTGCCCACCACCCCAAGGGAGCTCCCATCAGAGGAAGAGTCGCTGTCGCTGGTGTCTCCTCCTGTCCCCGTCGTGGAGCTCCCCTCGCCGTCCGTCCCACTGGTGCCTTCAGACTCCATACATTCACCCTCCTGGGCTATGTGGGTTGCAGCTCCCTCCTGCTCCGGTGCCAATGCTCCTCCGCCAGATGATGCTAATGCACACAAGGACAGGGTCACAAAACAAAAAGGGGTGGAAAGACAGAAGAGACACATGGTCAATGCCTTCAACAACACCACCGTTGGCGGACACAACACACAGGGAGCAGCCCTATGCACTAGCCCATACAGTTCAGGTGAAAAATCACATGCCCATGGGGGACTGTGCCTAGACCCATTTGATGCACACCTGGAACCCACAGGAGCCTGACTAGGTGTAGAGGGCCACTATCACTTTTGGGTTTGGAGTGCCACTGAGCCTTCCAAACAATGGATCTACCCTGCTACGTTTGCCCTGGCCTAGGGGAACCCACAGCCCACTTCCCCCACCCAGAAACCTCATAAAGCGTGCAGAGTCAGCTGAATGAGACTGTACTCACCCCCTTGTGGCTGCTGTGATGCCCTCAAGCACCAATCCAACTCAGTATATGCCACCGCCAGGATCCGGTACATCAGGGGGGTCATGGTAAGAAGGGCACCCCTTCCATGTTGGGAGGCCATCCCCAGCTGGGCCTCCGCTGTCTTCTTGCTCCAGCGGCGCAGGTCCTCCAATCTTTTGCGGCAGTGGGTGCTCCGTCTACGGTAGACCCCCAGGGTCCACACTTCCTTGGCGATGGCATGCCAAATACCCTTCTTCTGGTATGCGCTGACCTAGAGGAAAATTGAAGTAAGAATGGATTTTACTCCCCCGTCCAATTCTTCTTACTCATTGGCCTCACACCTCCCACCCTGGCCCAGAAACACATACACTGACCATCCTCACATGCTGGCCTCTGCCCCCCACCCCTGTATCTTCCATCCACGCTACTCCATACATTCATGTCCCATCCATCATGCTCACAGTGTACTCACCTGTTTGTCTGGAGGACCGTAAAGTAGCGTGTACTGGGGGAGGACCTCAGCCACAATGTTTTCCAACTCCTCCGTGGTGAAGGCAGAGGCCCTTTCCCCAGACACTGTAGCCATTGTTGCTTCCAGGCTCAGGTCACATCAGCACTTGCAGTGTAGGTCCTCTCCTGTTGAAGGTCAGGTATCAAGTGAGTGAACAGATAGAAAATGGCGGTCACGTCCACGGAGGTGCATACCGTCACTGCCGGCGTACATGTCATTGGCTCCTGGAACCCATATGGCCCAATGATAACCAATGCTGAATTGCACTGCGCTCTTCGACCGCCTACCGCGACGCAGCACAATGCCAGCGCAGGTACCTAATTTCCCCTTGTTCCTCCTTACAGGTCAGGCAACCGCCATTTCAGGGGGACACATGGCAGCGCAACTAACTGCGTCACAGCACTTTTGGCCAGTAATACGGACAGACAGCGCAACACACTGATTACATCACGATTGTTCTAAACACCCTTCTGAAACCTATGTGGTGTATGACCCTCTGCTCACCCTTCTCCTCCATAGGGCATGTCCGCTGGGGCAGGTGATGAGATGGCGTCATCCTCCGGTATACAGACCCCTGGTGGACCTGTCGACAATGGAAGACAGACACATCATTATCACCTACAGACGTGATCGTGCCACAATCAATGAACTGTGTGCCCAGTTGGATTCAGACCTGATGTCAGCTATCCGCCATCCCACAGGAATCCCCCCTCTAGTGCAGGTCCTATCAGTACTCCATTTCCTGGCCAGTGGGTCCTTTCAAACTACAGTGGCCATGGCATCAGGGATGTCACAGCCAATGTTCTCTAACGTGCTGTCTAGAGTGTTGTCTGCCCTGCTGAAACACATGCGCAGCTACATAGTTTTCCCTCAGGTGGAGGATTTGCTCACAGTGAAAGGTGACTTCTATGCCCTGGAACATATCCGTAACATCATTGGTGCCATTGATGGTACACATGTGGCATTTGTCCCCCCCGCAGGAATGAACAGGTGTACAGAAACCGCAAAAGCTACCATTCCATGACTGTGCAGATGGTGTGTTTGGCAGACCAGTAGATCTCCCATGTGAATGCCAAGTTTCCTGGCTCAGTGCATGACGCTTACATTTTGAGGAATAGCAGCATTCCTTATGTGATGGGGCAACTCCAGAGGCACTGTGGCCCGTATTTATACTTTTTGACGCTAAAGTGCGCTAACGCAGTTTAGCGGCAAAATTTTTTGCGCCGGCTAACGCCATTCTGAAGCGCCATGCGGGCGCCGTATTTATTGAATGGCGTTAGCCGCCGCAAGCAGACCGGCGCTGCCTGGTGTGCGTGGAAAAAAAACACATACACCAGGCAGCGCCGGCGTAGGGAAAAATGGCGTTAGGGCGTCTTAAAAATGGTGCAAGTCAGGTTGACGCAAAAAAATAGCCTCCACCCGATTTGCGCCATTTTTAACGACGCCCAGACGCCATTTACATGACTCCTGTCTTAGTAAAGACAGGAGTCATGCCCCCTTGCCCAATGGCCATGCCCAGGGGACTTATGTCCCCTGGGCATGGTCATTGGGCATTGTGGCATGTAGGGGGGCACAAATCAGGCCCCCCTATGCCAAAAAAAGATATAAAAAAAAAAAATGTATACTTACCTGAACTTACCTGAATGTCCCTGGGGTGGGTCCCTCCATCCTTGGGTGTCCTCCTGGGGTGGGCAAGGGTGGCAGGGGGGGTCCCTGGGGGCATGGGAGGGCAGCTGTGGGCTCATTTTGAGCCCACAGGTCCCTTAACGCCTGCCCTGACCCAGGCGTTAAAAAGAGGCGCAAATGCGGGGTTTTTTGCCCCGCCCACTCCCGGGCGTGATTTTTGCCCGGGAGTATAAATACGACGCATTTGCGGCGCAGTCATTTTTTTGGACGGGAACGCCTACCTTGCATCTCATTAACGCAAGGAAGGCGTTCACGCAAAAAAATGACGCTCTTTACTCATACTTTGGCGCTAGACGCGTCTAACGCCAAAGTATAAATATGGCGTTAGTTTTGCGCCGAATTTGCGTCGAAAAAAACGACGCAAATTTGGCGCAAACGGAGTATAAATATGCCCCTGTGTGTGGCTAATAGGTGAGCCCAAGGTCCCAAAACAGTTGACATAGGTGTCTGGATATGGGAGAGTCCCTAAATGTTGGTGTATGTCTAACAGTTGTCCCTCAATATTTGCAGGTGACTCTGGTTAACCCAACCTCTCATGGCTACTGACCCCAGTGAGGAATCCCAGGAAAAGGGCAGAGGAACACTACAATGAGGCACATGGGAGAACAAGGAGGATAAATGAGCGGACTTTCGTCCTCCCTATACTACTCACGCAGGAAGGTGTGCCAGATCATCGTGGCATGCTGTATGTTGCACAACCTGACTTTGCAACGCCAGGTGCCTTTTCTGCAGGAGGATGGCCCTAATGTTGGTCTTGTGGCAGCTGTGGAGCCTGTGGACAGTGAAGAAGAGGAGGAAGAAGAAGAAGAAGATATAGACAACCGAAACAACATCATCATGCAATACTTCCAGTGAGACAAAGGTAAGAGACTGGCACTGCTTCTCTCATATCATACTACTGTTGGACATTGCATGAATCTGCCTTTTTACCTCCTTGTATGAGGACACCCTGTGTCCCTCATGGTGTTGGCTATGTCTGCCAGCACCCCTGCAATGGTGACCAGGGTGGTGTTAATGGACTTCAAGTCCTCCCTGATCCCCAGGTACTGTTCCTCCTGCAGCCGCTGGGTCTCCTGAAACTTGGCCAGTACCGTGCCCATGGTCTCCTGGGAATGATGGTATGCTCCCATGATGTTGGAGAGTGCATTGTGGAGAGTGGGTTCCCTGGGCCTGTCCTCCCTCTGTCGCACAGCAGTCCTCCCAGTTTCCCTGTTATCCTGTGCCTCTGTCCCCTGAACCGTGTGCCCACTGACTCTAGATCCCTGATTTTCTTGGGTTGGTGGGTTTGCTGATGGGCCGGGCTGGTCATTTTGATCCAGGCGTGCAAAGCTGCTATCGTCACTGTGGGCCTCTTCTGTGGGGGGACTGGATATGTCTGGCACCTCCTGTCCGGTGACGTTGGGTATGGGTCCTTATGAGGAGTAAATGGATTGTTATTGTATCTGTGTGTGCCATCTTGTGCAATGGGTGAGTTACCCTCTACTCCTGTGCTTGCATTATTGTCTTTGCCCTTGTGTGATTAGTGATTTTGGGGGCCTGGGTGAGTATCTGTACTGGACATGCTTTGGTGATGGGTGTCCATGCATTGGTGTGACATGCAGGCCTTGGTTTTGGGCTGTGTGGATTGTGATAGCGGGGTATCTGTGGGGTGTTGGGGTGATGGGTGTGAGGGTTGGGCTAGGAGTTCGGGATAGCATGCAAGTAGTATGGGGGGATATAGTAGTAAAGATATGACTTACCAGAGTCCAGTCCTCCTGCTACTCCTGCAAGGCCCTCAGGATGCATGATCACCAAGGCTTGCTCCTCCCATGTTGTTAGTTGTGGGGGAGGAGGTGGGGGTCCACCGCCAGTCCTCTGTACTGCTACCTGGTGTCTGGATCCCACGGAACGCACCTTCCCCCATAGGTCGTTCCACCTCTTCGTGATGTTATCCCGTGTCCCGGGGTGCTGTCCCACTGCGCTGACTCTGTCGACAATTCTCTGCCATAGCTCCATCTTCCTTGCAATGGAGGACTGCTGCACCTGTGATCCAAAAAGCTGTGGCTCTACCCGGATTATTTCCTCCACCATGACTCTGAGCTCCTCCTCAGAAAACCTGGGGTGTCTTTGAGGTGCCATAATGTGGTGTGGGTGATGTGTGAGGTGATGTTTGTTGTGCTGTGTGATGTGTTGTGTTGTGTTGGTGTGTGTTCTTTGAGATGCGAGGATGTTGTATGAGTGATGGTGTTGTGTGCCTGTGGATACTGGTGTTGTGTTTACTATTCTCTCTCTCTGCGTCTTCAAAAAAATTAGTTGTAAGGGGTTGTGGGTAATGTGTGTATGTGTTTTATAGTGGTGTGAGTGTGTGGTGTGTGTATGTGTATCAGGTGTGTGTATTTGGAATTATCCAATGTGGTTGTGTTTTGTTTGTGTGTGTGTATTTTGAGCGTGGCGGTGTGTACTGCCAATGGATTACCGCAGTTGAAAGACCACTGTGTTGATTTGTGGGTCATGATAGTGTGGGCGTATTCCTGTTGGCGTGATGGTGTAGGTTTTGGTATCGCCAGTTTATCACTGACCTTTGGTGTGGCGGACTTGTGTGGGTGTCTGTATTGTGGCAGATTACGAGATGTGGGTCATAATACCTGTAGCGGATTTCTGCCGTGGCCATGGTATCTTGACGGTCGTCAGCACGGCGGTAAGCGGGATTTACTGCCAGGGTTGTAATGAGGGCCATAATATTGGCACGAATGCTCAATCACCAGATACCACTACCAGCGGGGAATACCCTACTGACGGTGGCCTTCTCCTGTTGGAGGAGGTGCCTGAAATGCATGGGAATAAAGACAGCCTACTCACCGGCGTTTTCACTGGTGGCGTTACCCCGGGGTACCCCATATCAGGTATTGCTGAGATCCCAAGTCCAGGCCTGGACACAGGCCGGAATGGAGACACTGGGAGACTTCCTCCGAGATGGGGTGATGCGCTCTTTCACCAATATGGTGGAGGAGAATGGAGTCCTGAGAGGGCAATTCCTACTGTATCAAACATTGGCACACTATATACGGGAACACTGGCATACAGTAAAGGCAGAGCCAGAGATACATACAGTACAGGGGGAAACGCACCACATCACTAGACTTTACAGAGCTCACAATGAGGGCACAATGGAATCCCTTCAGAGCCTTAGGGTGCAGTGGGAGAAAACATTGGGCAGAGGCATGACTGATGTGGAGTGGCAGAGAGTGTTGGCATACCCTCGTAGGATATCACGGAACACCCTTGTAGGATATTGCGGATATATCCAGTACAATTATGTATATAGAACTTACCTCACGCCTCACAGGATTCAGGTGATATACGGGGGTGACCCCCGAGCATGTCCCAGATGCGGTGCTGAGGGAGCAGACTTGGACCACATGCTGTGGCATTGCCCTGAGATAAGGCAGTGCTGGAGGAGCGTCCTGGGAGACCTGGAGGAGGTGTTGGGCGTGAACGTGGAGATGGATCCTTCCCTCTGCTTGTTGGGCCTGAGCTCCAGACCAGCTGCCCGGAGGGTCAGGGACAGGTTCTTGGATCTGGCATTGGCGCTTTTCAAACGCCCAATAGCTATGATCTGGAAGTCCACTAGAGGCCCCTCAGTGGTGGCCTGGAGACATAATGTATCGACCTGGGCGCAGGCCGAGCTGCGTGCACTGCGGCGGGAGGAGGAACGAGGGATCCGCCAGCGCCCAGTTGCCCCACTTTGGGCTGACTTGTTGGAAGAATGGGAGAAGAAGATGTCAGTGGTGGGCAATATTCAAGAGAATGGGGGGGAGAAGCGGATGCAACCCCTGCAGAGCTTGGTTTAGGAGATGAATAGGGAGGAACTGGAGTGCATGAAAGAGGATGGGGTACCCTCTTAGAGCAGGACCTAGGAGAGGACACCACGAGAACGCTGCCAGGAGCGCCCTGAACCCGCTACATGACACACAGAGATACCAGTAGTTACATAGCGTGATGTAACCCCAGCAAGTGTGAAGTAGAGAGGGCTTCTACCCCTGGAGTGGTGGGCCGGTGGCCCTGTTTGCCCAGATTCTCACCCCAGTATTGTAATTGTCTCACCAGCGCAAAGTTAGATTTTTTTGTTATCACGGTTAAATGACATGGCGGAATATCTGTTGCAGAGCGTGGAAGTCTATATACTGGAACTGTTTTGAGGGTTACAATATTAGAGAATAGGGGTAATAGCAGGAGGTGTTCAATAGGCTTATTAATATAATAACTGATTACCTGTACTGCATGTAACATGTCACAAAATGGATATGATTGTACCATGATATAGAGACTCTGCAACATGATGTACTAATCCCATTGAGAATTCACTTTTTGAAAACATTTCAATAAAAAATATATTTAAAAAATAAATAAATGCTTTTCACACACCTGTCTCCTAAGTTAAGCCTAACTGCTCGTTGCCAAGCTACCAAGGGTTGAGCAGGAATACATTTATTGAGACCCTGACTGGATCTAGTTGGGGTTTGTGGCCTATTGCTAAGTGTAGGTACTTACCAGACCTTCCCAATAGTCCACATTCCAAAACTGCTACACAATTGTTGGTGCTCTTTGTGTTTATCATTCACTATCACAGAAAATGATGTATCTGTTCTTCCCCTCTACTGTGAACAAGGCTACGGCCGAAACACGTTGGGCGACGAGCTGCTTTTGGATTAAAATTGCAGTACACATACTACTACGAGAGTCCGAGGAATTCTTTATGATGTGAGAACTGGGAGTGTTTATGTATGTTGAGGGAATACGGAGCCCAACGCCATACAAATGTCCCTTCGAAACTCTGGACACTAAGGAAGTTCTTTAAAGAAGATATATATATATATATATATATATATATATGTCCTCAAAGCAATGCAGTCAAAATGGCGATGAGGAGTCATTTTTCATTGAAAAGAGAACAAAACTGGTTAGTTGAACAACCACAAGGATTTATTAAATGCAATAATTGTAAAGCATGTAAGATTGGTAAATCAACCAAAATGATTAAATTGCCCAATGACACTGAATTTCCAATTAAACATAGAATCACATGTACTACCAAATATACGGTTTATGTAATTGAGTGCCATTGTGTATTAAAATACATTGGTAGCACTATTTTCATGCTGAAGAAAAGACTCTTGGAACATATCAGAGCGATTACACATAATTATTTCACCTATGCAGTAGCTAAACATTTGAAAACACATGAAACTAACAATTGGAAAACCTTGAGATATTATGGAATAGATCACATTCCTGAACATGGAAGAGGTGGGGATAGAATCAGGAAGTTAAGACAATTAGAGTTGAGATACATTATTCAAATGAGAACAAAAACACCGTATGGATTGAATAATGATGAGGAGCTTTTTGTATATTTATGGAAAGAACCATGAAAAATTATTTGGAGTATATATCTTGTACTGTATTGGCATCTATGTCGACCAATTGGATTGTTAGAATGAGAAAAAACACTTTAATAATATTTTATGGTTCTTAAACAAATATTAAGGATATTGGGCTCTATGAAAAAAACATCTAAGATGCTTTAAAACCATTGATAATTATAAGCGGAAAAAAACATTCTTGAGAATATTGGATACAACATTTGAATCTTACAGGCTTTCACTCTTAAATGTATAATTAATTCAATTTTGTAAAAGTAATTTGTGTGGCTATGTAAATTTTCAATTATATTTTGTAGTATTACAATATTTGAATTGTTTACATATAAAGGAATTGTTTTCTTTTGTTAGGGACTACTATTCCCAGAATGCATTGTATTGGCGATAATTAAGTGAGAATATAAAAGTGAACAGAGTGAAAGGACTTGTAAACTTGGAAGAACACCGGTTGGTCGAAACGCAGCAGTTTTGTTTGTGCTGCACTGATTAAAAGTAAAGGATTAAGACTCAACGGAGTGCGTTGCCATTATCTTTATGGTTAAGCTATATATATATATATATATATATATATATATATATATATATATATATATATATATATATATATATATATATAAATATCTATGTTCATTGAAAAGACCAAAGGATACTGCAACGTTATAGTTGAGTTCCTATTTTTTATGCACCAAACCATAGAAATTCCATAGTTATAGTAATACTTATCTCAAGAAACTATAACCTGTACACTAAGGTACCTATAACTGGTGCACCTGCCAAACACAGGTTTCTCATCAATAATTTTATTGCAAATGTTGCAGTGAAATTATCAATGATGTCATAGAAGATATCACGGCTGATGTAATATGTGGGGTAATTAGCAGTGCATGGTGAGGGTCCGAGTTATAGTTACCTTAGGGCATCAGCCAACCCCCTGCAGGCACGGTGGGTGAGTGGGTGTGGCCCACCTCTCATATTTAGGCAACCCTGGGGAGGGGCGCTCAGCCCCCTCCCTCTGCCTATTATGGCCCTAGGCACTCCATCCCCCGGGGCATCCCAATAACAGAAAGGGGAGGGGGATCAAGCAGGCCCACTGTGTTGCCGATTTTAGCCCCAGGGATCCCATCACCCAGGGCCAAGGCCTTTTGGGCAAATGTGATGGGGCCCTGAGGCTCCCCTCCCTAGGCCAGTTTTGCCCCCAGGGACTCCATCCACCTGGGACCTGACCAATTGTTGAAAGGGCAAGGGAGGTCGCATGGGCCCCCTCCCATGCTGATTTCAACCCCTGGTACTCTCTTCCCGGGTCTGGCCACTTGTTGCTGGGTGCCCTGGCCCCACCAAGGGCACCTCATATGCATTTTCTGGGACACTGGGCAACTCAAAGCCCCTGCAGTCCCTCCCGTCTCCCCTCCTCTAGTGGGAGCGACATTGCTCCAACAGACAGGAAGCAGCAAAAAATGCTGCCCCCTGCACACAGGAGGAATTCTTTCATCTTGACAGTGGGCAGTAAAACAGATGAACAGTCCACTACCAGTGGGTCAGAGGCAGTTTTCCTGGACCCACCCGCTGGAGCAGACTTTGTGTGTGCTACTACTATGTCCTGTTGCTGGACACCTTGGGACGTTGAGAGCTAGTGGTCCCCAGGACTGTTAATGGCTCCAGGAAAGGGGCCATTCACCCCCCTCTTTTCTTATAGCAGGGCCTGCCCCAAGGAGGTGGTGCTCCATGGGGCCACAAAAGTAGCCCAGGAGGGAGGACCGCAGGGCCCCCTCCCTATAATTTGCAATTGCGGCTGAAGCCGGGGAGGTGGTCGCCCCTAGGGCCCTAATAGGCCCAGGACGGGGGTTCGCATTGCCTCCTTCTCTATTTTATTAAAGACTTGCCATGAGGAGGTGGCGGTCCCCATGGCTGGAAAAGGCTTATGGAGGGGGGCAGTGTGGCCCCCTGTCTCATAATTTCATAATCACATGAGCCACAACAGGTAAGTAATTACATTAGCTACCAGGCACCTTGAGGGTTAAAAGTATTATAATCATTGTACAGGTATCAACATACCATGTTTTATAGCCTCAGACCATGCAGCAGTAAGGTATGAGAAACACTGCAGTGTACCCCCCATTAGTAGATGCACCAACAGTTGTACACCACAACATCAGTACATTCCTGGGGCAGGAACGGTATCAAACAAAATGATCAGCATCAGTGAAATACCTCAACCCTCAAACTATATGGTAAATGCCATAATGTCCTCAGAATCCCAAGAAAAAAATCCCACACTGGGACCCCGCTATCCCATCTGGGTTGTCCATAAGTATGGGATACAACTTCTAAGAGAATTGACGAGTATAACTTAACTTGACCGCTCTCTCACGGTTCAGCTTGCAGGCACAGTACCTGCGGTGGGTCTCCCAGGTGAAGGGGGGCAAGACCTCAGGGTCGGGACCCGTGAGGCAGTGGCCCTCCCTTGAGCAGTGCTCAGGGCTTCACAGGTGTGTGGCCTTCTGCAAACATCAGGCTGCAGTGAAGAAAACATGGGGCAGCCACAAGATTCCTCTGGAGACTGGCTCACTCTTGCACCTTGCGATACTGCAACCAGGAAGCTCTACTGACGGTGTTGGGCTTCTTAAGCATAGGCCCCTTGCCGCACTCAGACTCTCTGAGCTGCAACACTGGGGCAGCATTAAACTCCTCCTCCTCCCTGGTGTGCGAGCACTGCTCTCTGCGATTCTTGCGGCAGAGGAGTACCCACTAGGTGGTTTCCGACGGTTGGTGATGCAGCTCCTGGCAGGCCACAGGCACCTTCGGCTTCAGGCAGGGTGCCTGCCACAACTCCCTCGTCGGGGGGGGGGAGCACCACAGTAAACACACGGCGCCAGGGAAGTCAGGTGAAAGCGCCCCACACAAGCTGCTATAAAAACAAATGAAGGGACAATAATAAACGCTTACCATGTGCTACTAGCAAAACTAACTGAAAGTACCAAGAGCTATTCATGCGCTCGCCTTGAGAGAAAACTATGTTTAGATTAAAGCGCTCACCATGTGCTAGGCTTGCGACAGGAAGGCACATGAAACGCTCACCACTCGCTAGTCAGGAGGTGACCAGGGTGTAGGAAAACAGCACCCTCTCTGCGGTGGGCTCCCCGTGAGGTACTAAAGGGGGGCACAATGGGGTAGACAGAACAGCTCAGCTAGATGTGTGATGGTGCCTCCTGGCAGACCTGGCAATGCCTGGGTTATCCAAAGTCAAGGAGCAGCTGGCACCGGGGCAACAAGCAGAAAAGCAATCCAATGAGTCCTTTTGCAGCTCAGCAGTCCTTCTGGCAGAGTTTCAGTCCCAGTTCCAAAAAGTGCTCTCCAAAAAATGGGGTTAAAGCCCCTGTACTTTCAAAAATGTCTTTGTTCACGGGGTGATTTCAAAGGAATCCTTTCAAGTGAAACACAACCTCCTTTCAACCCAGACCTGTCTCCAGACATTAGTAGGGGTGAAGCAGCCCTATATGTGATGGCAGAACACAGCCTATTAACAGGTAAGATGTGAACGACCCTCCCTCTTCCCAGCGCAGGATGACTCTCAGTATGCAGATGTCTCTTTTGTCACGCCCAGTTACAATCAGTCCCAACCAGTGTGAAGGCTGTCTGGAAAGTATGCACTAAGTGTAGCTGTCATTCTGCCCTAGACGTAGATTGGAGTCATGCTGCAAAAAGCTAGAGTTATAAGCACAGAAGAATGCCCACTTTCTAAAAGTGGCATTTCTAAAATAGCAATGTAAAATCCACCGACACCAGTGAGCAGGATTTCTCACTACTATTCCAAACATACCAAACATGCCCACACTACTCCTCACAGATGAGAAATTACCACTAAGACATATATAAGGGAATTCCCAATGCAAACATGTGAGGAGAGCAACACTTGCAGTGAAAAAAGAAATAGGCTGTCTGACACTGCTACGACATGCAACACATAAAAATACATGTTCTACCTTTTACATACACAGCATCCTGTCCATAGAGCAATCTAGGCCTACCTTAGGGCTGACTTAGGTGTAGTAAAAAGGGAGTTTAGGCCTTGACAATAACATTAGATTGCCAAGTCAATGTGGCAGTAATATGCGCATGCAGGCCCTGCAGTGGCAGGCCAAAGACAAGTTTGAAAGGCTACTTCTGTGGGTGGCACAATTAGCCCTGCAGGTCCACTAGCAGCATTTAATTTCCAGACCCTGGGTATATGGTATATCACTTTACAAGGGACTAACATGTAAACTAAGTAAGCCAAACAGGTACAAGCCAATTATACCACGTTTTATGGGAGAGAGTACATGCACTTTAGCACTGATTAGCAGTGGTAAAGTGCCCAGAGTCCTAATGCCAACAAAAATAGGGTTAGAAAAATAGGAGGAGAAAGGCAAAAAGTTTAGGGATAAACCAGAAGGGAGGGACATTTTCAATAGCCCCCCTACCCATAGAAAATAATTTCATATGCCCTGGGACCTGGCACACCTGAGGGCTCAACTACAAACACGTGCTGGAAACCTCACTTGATTTTAATTACATTTCTGCAGAGATCTGCGGATCCTCAGTGGTTTTGTGGCAAATTTTAAAAAATGCTTTTTGGTGGGGTCCCTTGTGGATACCATCACTAGGCCTAAGGGGTCAGGTTATCCCTACTCTGCCCCCTTATCTTTTTTTAAACTTTGTTTGGGGGGACTCAGCTAAGTCTGAGCCCCAAAATGACTGCCAACACTTCCTGGTTGAAGTATTGGCAGCCAATCAGATCTCAGTATGAGATCTGTTGGCTCCACAGGGGTCCGCATCCCTAGACAACTTTGTTTTTTCTGTAATTACTCGAACATTACTGAACAATTTTACCACAAATCACTAAAAGTGCTCTTTCTAGACCAAGCACTAGCTTTCAAATTTGGTGTCATTCCATCAAGAGGTTCAGTTGTAGTCGTGTCTAAAATCCCAATGGA
The DNA here is from genome assembly GCF_031143425.1 of Pleurodeles waltl. Classification (NCBI taxonomy): domain Eukaryota; kingdom Metazoa; phylum Chordata; class Amphibia; order Caudata; family Salamandridae; genus Pleurodeles; species Pleurodeles waltl. Next base: position 164,330,053 of record NC_090443.1, on the reverse strand, counting down.
AAATTGCATGTGGAAAATGCATTTTAGGACCCTCACTTTTTCCCAGCAACTGCTTGCTGAATAATCCTGAAACCTTCGGGACAGCAGCCAAATTCAGCTGCATACTAGTTTTGAAATTTTTGTGAAGATTCATCAAACGGCTCCAAAGTTATTGGCAAAACCAAAAGCACTTTTCCTATGGACACACATTTATTTATTTATTAAGCCATTAAGGAGAAAATACATGTCTTGTCACCCAATGTGTTGCTGACACAGATTAGACAGGCTTGGTGTGGATTAATTACATATATTGTCACACACGTAAAAATATCATAGAACAGCTCTTAAGGATTCAAATAATAATATTCTTATACAGAAATGAATGAGAATAAAAAACAATGAATGTAGCATTCTCATTTGTACATAGTCCTGAACCCCCAAACCTCGCCTGAGAAACCAAGACTTTACTGCTGCACCACACACAACAAATACTAATGAAGAAGGAATAAAATTGATTCAGCTCATGGGATTGGACTTTCTTAACCATGCGTTCCAACTCTTAAAAAGTATCAAGACTTCTGATCTCCGATGCGACAAAAAAAAAATATATATTTGCCAGACAATAGCAACAAAGTAACACACCGCATGTGGGGGTTCTGCTTAGATTGGGATAGACAGGAAATCGATGCACATTCTCCCTCTACAAAATGCTTATGTTTGAATCCATGAACGACGACCCCAAGCATAGCACAACTTTCAGTAGCATGAAATCATGCAAGCATATGCTCTACAATGAGGCATTTCAAATGTTTCCACTATAATATTCATAGCAGCATTCATTAATAACTTTGGGGCATACTTATCAAATATTCACGAAAAGCAACATAGCAAGCCACCTACACTGCACTGCATGAAAGGGAGACGGCAGGAACGTGCCGTATTTAACATCATACAGCGCATTCCTTGTGCATAAACTGCTGCAAAGCAACAACACTGACTTCTTGCACCGGTGGCCACCTTCCTGCACAAAAAAAACCCTGAGTCGAGGGCAAAACAAAACCTTGAGAGATATGCCCCTTAATTCGTAAATAGGTTAACTGAACCACAATCATATACCCATAGGTATCAGAAAATATTTCTCTGATAGTCTTTGTTGACAACACAACATTTTTCCAGAAAAAAGTCAAATCATTGAACAATTCTTACCTGACGTTTTTATGCCAAAAAAGTATATAAGTCTCGTCTAAGCACTATTTTTTTCACTGGAGAGAAAGTTGATTTGCCTTATTCCATCAGCAAGAGAAGTTGCTTTTCCACTCAGTACACATGGGAGATTATTAATGAAAACTTTAGAGCTTCCTTACCAGTGCCATGGTGGAGGATGTTGATAACTTAAGGGTGCAATATTAATGAGATTATGGGTTTAACCATGAGATTTCCCATTATTAATAAATATTTTTCGGAGAGTCAGTAATTCAGAAAACCATTTTCCCAGTAATTTCTCATTCTCCTCTGCTTTCAGCAACCAAAATTTACAGGGGAAACACACATGCCCAGTGGTAAATTCACATGGCCATAATTTTCAAAGATTCCAGTAATGGGGGCTACCAGCCCCATTAGGACCTAAATACCTCTCCCCATGAGGACTTTACTGACAAAATCATTTCAAGGCCCTGATTACCAGTCAGACACAACTACAGGCATAAGGTGTGAGACCAGTGAATACCTGTAGTGCATAATTCGATTTTTACTATCTATACAATTTGTGCACAATCCCCATCCTTGAACCTTGGGGGAAAGGGCTAAACAATTTTTTTATATTTTCCTATTGCCAGAGGTGTGCAAACTGGAAATATGTGCTATTTCCCCTCAAACTTTATGCCCCTATGTACCTGGCAAACATTATGTGTGCAAAAAAACTCTCAACAATGCAACCTGAGCTTGTATTATGTTTTTGGCAGAAGCTTGTGTTTCTGCCCGTAACTGAAATTGCTCTGCTCTCAGAAGGTTTTGAGAGACCCTAATTTGGCTGTGCCATTATGCATTCCAGAAGGGGAAATGAAATGCACTAAAAGATATATATTGTAAGCTTAAATGTATTCAAGCAAATGAAGAGAACTGGGAGACATGAGCGGAAGTATACCTAAAATTAGAAATGTACAATGGTCATATGCAAATCATATGTATGGAGTACTATTCAATGTATGAATATTATGATTATCTAATTAACTGACATTTCCATAGTTATTCCCCCTTTCATAGTGCCTATGTGAAATGGATGTATAACCATGTATTTGAGTGTGCATTGATGTCTATGTTAAATTGGTTGGGGTTAAGACCTGAAATGTTTTCCTGTGTTTAACCTTCAATGTGGAAGTTTTGCTCTTTCTGCATATTTCTTCATTTGCAGGTGCTTCTGCACAAGCCTCCAGTTAATAAAAGAATATTATTAGTTGTTAATAAAGGGGTATGGTAAGACAGGTCGACAAGGATGGGGAGTGTTCATGGGGAGTTGTGAAGAAGAACTCCCCTCCAGATTCCTGAATATGAGAACGATCCAAGGTTGTTCTGATGCTAGGACCAAGAGATGAAAGTCTAATGAGAAGTTACTACTCACAATTGTGTACAGACAATCGAAAGGTACTAGCAGTGACATCAACTATCTGGGTTTCGGTGAAATAGAAGTGATTTAGTCAGCTAGAGATTCAGATTCCCTTTGCCCTTTGACTGCAGTGGATTTTAGAGACTATGGGGCTGATTAAAGCCTCTAGAGCCTTCTTGTGCCACATTAGCGTTGTTTTTACGCTAATGTCACCCAACTTGGCCAAAGCATTGCATACATTGCGCCACTTTGTAACTCTTTTCGCAACAATATGCCTGCGCCAGGCATAATGTATGCAAAAGGTGCGTTACCCCATTAGTGGGGCTGCCAAAATGGCACATTTTTTCAGCACTTTTAACGCCTGCTCTGAGCATACATATGGCTTATACACGCTTGCATTATGGGGCACTAAGGGGTGCAAGAAAAGTGGTGCTGCACTGGGTGCAGCACCACATTTCTTAAATCCAGCCCTTAGTATTTCAAATCTGGCAACACAGCACAGTCAAGAAGCAGCTGGCAACACGGTATGCAGATAAATAGGTGGTATCTCGGTTCTAGGGGAAGGAACATGTACAGCGGGTAATTGGTGTTAGGGGGCACAATGCTTTGGGGCCTTGGAGGAGGTTAATTGAGTGAGACACTGTAAAGGGGCTTCTGTGGAATGGGGAAGTGAACGCAGGAGACAGGTAAGAAATGCATCTGGGTAATTCACAGGAGGAGTTCCGTGTGCTGCCTGTGAATAAGCATATTTTTCATGCTATTCATCCAACCGAGTAAGTTTAGGGCATGGAGGCTTATTGGTCCCATGTCATGAGCAGTTCCTTCAGTGACACTGACAGTTTAGTCACCTGCACAGTGCATCTTACGAATGTTAGTTTTGATATTTAACATGTTAAGCAGTGTTTTAAGTGGGCAAGGTCCTGCCTCTACTAGGCCCTCATTTCCTCATTTCTGAACTTGACAAGGACCAGAGCAGGGAAAATTAGAATGATCAGCACAAATAGGACCATCAACAGGCCTAGGAGTATCAGGGGGACCATGACTATAAGACCAGGACCCAGAGTACCAAGTGGAGCAGACAGACCCAGACCTGAGGGTACCAGAACCAGGGTAGGGAACATCAGGAAGAGAACAGCCAGGGCCAGGAAGAAAAAGGTGGCTGGACCTAGAGGCCCAGGAGGACCAGGACCAACATAAAGAGGCTCAGAAGAACCCAAACAAAGAAAACCTGGACCAAGAGGCCCCACACCTATAAGTACAGTGCCACAGGGACCAGGAGGGCAAGGCACATTGCTGGAAGAACAAGGGTGATTCAAAGCAGGAAGGCAAGACCTAAGAGGGCAAGACCTATGAGGGCCAGGACACAAGAGGCCAGGTAGACCAAGGAGATCAGCAAGACTAGAAACTGATGTACTGGGAATCAGTTGAGCAGGATGAGAAGGATCTAAGGACCAGGCTAAATGAATGAGAGTCAAGAGGATCAAGAAAGAAAAGAAAGCACTAGGAGATGGGGGCTTGAATGGACATTCAGAAGGACCAGAACTGAGACTACTAGGCATACAAGGACCCAAGCAAGGAGGACCAGAAACAAAAGAATACAGTCTTGAAAGAGAACATGGACTGTGAGGACCGGGAATTGTAAGAACATTGCTAGGAAGGCCAGACTGAAAGCGAGGAAGGCCAGGAGAACAGAACTTAAAGAATAACTAGCAGAGGACTAGGGCCAGGAGTATCAGGACATGTTGGAGGAGGACCTGGAGAACTAGTCAGGTCAGGAGTAAGTGGACTAGGGCCATTAAGACCTGGGACCAGATGGGGGAGGACTAGAAGGATCAGAATAATCAGGGACAGGAGGACAAGGAGGTAACAACCAAGGGGCCAGAGGATCTAGAACAACAGGAGCCACTAGGACCAGTGGGACCAAACCAGAAACCAAAATGACAAAGCCTGGTCCAGGAAGACCTAATAAGGAGGAACAGTGGAGGCAGTACCAGGTGGACCATAAGGATCAGGGCGAACAGAATCAGGATGAACCAAACCAGAAAGACAAGAAGTGCCAGCCCTACGAGTAAGACAATAGGGCTAGGTGGAGGTTCAGCAGTACCCGGATCAGGAGGCCCAAGAAGGGCTAATACAACGATGAGCCAGGAGCAGGGTCAGGAAGACCAGGGTCAGTAAGGACTACTACCAGAACCCCCAGATACAGGAAACCATTATCATGGCAACCAGACCTAGTTAGACAAGGGCAAGGATGAGGATCAGGAGAACCAAAACACACTAGAAAGGGAGGACTTGGAACAGGACTGGAAGGAGGAGCAATGCCTAAATGCACAGAAGGGATTGGATGTGAAAGAAAAAGACCAGGAGTAGGAAGACACCTATGTGGGTATAGGCCATGTGTATTAGGATCTCCTTTTTGTAAAAATGGTTCCTATTCATGGTTCTCATATTGCCAAACCCTAGAAACCTCCACCTCTTCAGGCCACATATAGAACTAGTAAGTATTTGCTGAAAAATCAGAGCAGGCAAGGTGAAAAGAAAGCTGAGACTGTTACACAATGACCTTTGAGTGTAGACAACACATTTATATGCTGCCACAATAGTCTGATGGTGGTCTGTGGGCATAGGAACTGAAAATTGGCAGAGGAGTTTAAAGGTAAATGGGTGAAAATGAGTGTGGTCTGTAATGGATGGCAGAAAGTGTTTGAGAAACAGATGGCTGAAGTCAGTAAAAAATGGTTAATGGCAAAACAGAGGGATGATCAAAGGAATATGGCAAACAGCCAATGGAAGCTCAAGATCATAACAATGCTTTGATGAATAGAAGAGGGTGTGGTGGAGGCCCAAGATAGATCATCTCTGATGGACCAGAGAGGGATTCTATGTGATCTCAAGATCTTTGCACTGACATTCCATGTGCGTGTATGTGAGCTGGTTATGTAGCAAGGGGCAGTCTGCTAGGAAGTCAGGTAACACAAGGCATCAAGACAACTCGCTGTTCTGCACTGGATGACAGGAAAGGAGCAGAAATGTGTCAGGTATGACATAATTATGCTCTCTCTCTCTCTGCGCTGGTGAACAGTGTGCTTGTTAGTGCCAACATATGGACTTTTGTGTCTGGATTATGAGTCAGATTGTTTTCGTTCAGGTCAGGGTACCTCTTTCTATGTGGGCTACAGCATGCAACAGGCATAGAAAGAGGAACCAACATAAAGCAACACATATATTTCTCCTCATAACGCCACACTTGAAAAGTCATACCTTTTTTATGCAAACCCAGGTTTAGTCAGCTTAGCAAATTTGGGATTGTATCAAAATCCATGACTAGATGCATGAGAACACCCATGCTCCACCCATAGAACATCTTCTCGACAGAGGGTAACTCAAGGCAGCATTTTGCGCTGCCTTGCGTTACTCGGGATTTACTAAGCCATTTAGACCCATGCAAGGTGGGTTTGCGTGGCTTAGTAAATCACATTTAAAGACTTGTGTTGCCTTGCATCACCATGCCTGATGCTAGACCAATGCAAGCACTTTACAAATTGCCCCTAAGTGTGTAGTAGTAAGACTCCTTGTGTGATGAAAGTCATAGTGCATGGACTAGTGGGACACATTTTGCATGACATGATGGAGAGTAGCTACACCTTCCCTACAGAGCGGGAGTGTATTGACTGCATCCAATGGCTAGAGGTTGGAGACCCAAAAAAGAAATGAGGGAGAATAGAGAAAAAGCTACCCAAACAAATCTGTGAGGTCCTTTTCAGTAAAGGTTGCTGATTGGTTCTTCCTGAGTGATGACATAGGGTAGATGGTAGAAGTAAGGGGTAGGTCATAGGTTTCTTTTGCTAAAGGTGTCAACATTTCTAAGCAGGCCTGCCCCTTTGTCTGTGTCTGCTGACTACTCAGAAAAGCTGATGACAGCCTGATGCTGAGATCTCATGCCTCATTGTGCCCTTGTTTATTCTTCTGTTTGGAGCCAACACTACTGCTACTGCTTTGAGAACCATCACCTAGGTCAAAGGCTATGTCTGAGTGGCAGCCATAAAATGATATTTGAAAAAGAAGCACCTAAAATCAGATCTGAAACATCAATAGTGGATCGAAATCCCTGTCTGGAAAAAGTGTATTAAACTGGAACTATGAAATTATTGATTAGTAGGTCACAGGAATGGAGGTAGCACAATGTCTCTGGTTATTCAGAGTCTTATTTTTTACATTATTCGTAATAAAGTCAATGAATTAAAATTGCTGTGAGTATCTTTTTGCTGCTTCTATGTCTTCCTTTGATTTAATAGGAAAACTCATTCATATTCCAATGACATTCCATTCAATTATTTGAGACACATTCCTTTACTTGTGATTTCTAGACAGAATACTTCCTCTGACGGCCCAACAAAGTACAGGCTGTCAGAGGAAGGACTTCATCCCATCTACAATATTGAGAGGAAAACCTAGCTGTAAGGGATAGGAAAAAAATTACTGTCACCCTCGGGAAAACTCCCAGCACGTGGGACCATTATTGTTTTTCAAAAACAAACTCCTGCTTTGAGAGTTTGCTTTTGAAAACATTATGCTTTTGAAAAAAAAAAGAACGTAAACGTTTTCCAGTTCGCTATGTACTATCCTTCAAATGTTTCATGCATAAACCTGAACCACTATGACAGCAGTTCCTGTCAATGTAGAGCATTGTCCATGGGGCCAGTGGACAACTCTAAATTTGGCAGGATGTTAGAAGCATTGTCCTCAGCCCTACTGATGGAGTTATCTCCATCCTTGAAATTCTAGGGCCAGAGTTACTAAAAAGTGGTGCAAAACAGTGCTAAGCCAAAATTTGCAGTGCCACGCTGTGTCACTTTAGAAATGCAGGGATGCACCGTATTTAGTAAAATATGTTTCCCCCACACCATCACAAAATTTAGGGATTGATTGTTTATGTGCAGGAAGGTGTCTCTTCCTGTATATAAACAATCTACAATGGCGATTTGCCACTTCTATGTGTGCTGCAGAATGCAGAACACATAGAAGTAGCAAATCCTCATTTTTGAATGATTATTTATGTGCATGGATGGACACCTTCCTCCACATAAACATTAATTCATGGCATTTTGCTCTTTATTACATGGAAAAAGCAAAAATGAGGAGGAAAAAAGTATCCCTCCTCCTTGTGTCATGCTAACGCGACCCCTGGGGGGATGTAAGTTTTTGGCGCTGCCACAGATTTACACCTTCTTGTAAATCTGGGGCAGCGTACAAAGCAATAGATGTTGCAGTAGAACACCCGCAGCAACATCCATTTCACGTCCCTCTGATGCACAAAACTGCGTCGGAGGGGCCCATATTTACAAAATGGCGTTAAGCCACAAAAAGTGGCTTAGCCCCACATTGTAAATGTGGCGCTGTGCACAGCGCCATCAGAGCGTCACAAAAAGAGACACTTCGTGGTGCTAGGGCCTTGTAAATCTGGCCCTAAGCGAGGCCCGTAGTTTTTCTTACTTCTGTCAAGATTTTGGAATGATGCCTCTCAATTATACTGTGTTGGTCACTTCATAAGGGTCTCTATGCAATTGTTTCTATTTTGATAAAATCACTTTGAATGTGACGGCTCTATGTTACTGTGATATACATTTCCGTTTCTGCTTTTTGTTTTTACAAAACATTGCTTTCAGGAGTTTTATTATGATTTGCTAAATTGAACTGAAAGGTAATTAATAGTTTCGAAATGCACTGATTTGCTGCAGAAAAATAGGTGTTCTCATAATATGGAGCCTTTTTGGTAATCCTGTATCTGACTCTTGTGCATTCCTATGACTTTGTGAGTAAGAGAGAGTATATAGCTTTAGAAGAGTAAACAGCTTTAACTAATCTTGAAAAGGTTCTAATCACCTTTATCACTATGCACATCAGCAGGTAGATGTAAAAGAGGAGGAGCATGAGACAGTTCCATAAAGGGCTTCCCAGGTCTCTATGCCTTGGACTATGGTGCAATGGAGTGGTATTGTGTACTGTGTCTCTTACAATACCCTGGAAATATTAAAATATTTGGGACCCTTAGATCTGTAAGTTAAACTGCCTGCATCTAAGCCAGTTTTAGCACTAATGACCTCATGTCACAAAATCACAAGAGTTGTGACTAAAATTGTACTTATGAATATGTACAAACCCTTTTTATGAGTTGGAAAGTTGTTTAGACTAGTAAAAGGACTTTAGAGATTATTTCTGAATTGCAAATAGAAGGGTTCATGAAAGGGGTTTCCTTCCTCCCCTTTCAGAACTGATAGTTTGTGATAGTAATTGCTGTTGCAAACTATTGATGACCTCTGAGTTAGGGTGGCAACTAATTTGCAAAGAGTATGGGGTCCTCTTAGGGAAGGAAGTTGGAAGCCTTGGGTGAGGGGAAAGCAGAGGGGAAGAGCTCTGATTAATATGCTTGAAAGGAACAGAGTCTCCAGACCAAGTGAAAAACAAGAAAAACCTGGAATCATAAGTTTAATAACTGCATTCGTTTTAGCTCTGAGCCAAGCATGGCAAAGGGAATGTCTCATTACTTATGGGTAATTATCTTTATGACTGGTCCTGTTGTCCTCATTCCACTCTTCACAAGTGAGGTGAATCCACCTCACCAGACAAAAAAAGAACAGAAGAATGCTTGAAGTAAAAGCCCCAGCCATTAAGGCTGTAGTCCCTATAGACATTACTTACCCAGCATTCCTCCTGTTCTTTTTTCCTATTCAACGATGAAAGAGAGGGTGGCTCCTGTTAGGCTCGAGCTTCCTGGTATTGGTGATTTTCAGTATCCATTTCAGCAGGGTGTGAGTTTGACCATGTCTACATGTCTCCCTGCCTGCAAAGCTTGTAAGAAGGTGTGGATAGGTGGTAACTTCGAGGACAGTTAGTGAAGTTACTTCCTGATTCTCATTGCTACATGTGTGAAGAATGAACACTCACAAGTGCATCTGCTGGTCTTTCTCCCTTGTTCCAAGAAGCGTGATAGGAGTTAAATGGCAGCCATTAAGGGAAAGTAAGTCCGAATAGCAGTGTTGATTTGGAGTTTGTGGAAATTCCCTTGCAATTTGATTGTTTGGTATCCTGACTCTCTGTCCCATGATCTTGGCTAACTGTTGACATTATGGGGAAACATTCAAGGAAACCAACCATCAGATTGTTCTTCTTCTCCCCCCTTCTTCAAAAAAGTGTTTAGAGAGCTAGGAGATCAAAATGCCTTATAAAGGAGACTTTGTTGGAACTCGCTCCGGATAAGTGTTCTGTACAGGAGAAACCTCAAATTCTTTCCCCCGATTCACCTGAGAAGAGAGAACAGTGGTCGAAGCGCATAAGGGGAAGTATATTTTGAAAGACCTATTGCGAGGGTTGATGCTCATGTCAAGACAAATATGTGGTTTCTGGAGCAGGAGGTGTCGGAAACATCCCCTAGGACTTTATTCAATCAATCAATTCATATTTGTGCAGTGAAGCACTATTACCCTATGAGTATGTGGTCTCTTGGGTGTGATGTCCCTGTTGAAGAGTCATGTCATGAGTTTACTCCTGAAATCCACAAGGGAGGGTGCTGTTTGAAGGCAGAGGGGTACGATGTTCCAGATCTTGGCAGCGATATAGAAGGTATGGTCGCTGCAGTGGCTGTGACGTATGCGGGGGGTGCGAGGGCTAGGGAGGATAAACTGGTGTCTGGTGAGTTGATGAAAGTTCAGTTAGTGGTCGATGTAAGGCCTTTGATCATGTAGGGCTTTGTAGGCTTGCATGAGGGTCATGAACTGGCATCTCTTCTGGATCGGGAGGAATGAAGGTTTCTGAGGTTGGGATGATGTGGGTCCATCTTGGGAGGTCCGCCATGTTCTGTATGGTGTGTAATCAGTTGAGGAGTTGGGTGGAGATGCTGGTGTAAAGTGCATTGCCGTCGTCAGGGCAACTGGTGATTAGGGCTTGGGTGAAAGTCTTCCTGCCCCCACGATCACTGATGGTTGTGGTGGTTTGTATGGTGAGCGGGGTCCAATCAGTGATCGTGGGGCTGCTGTGCATTGGTAGACTGAGGTTGTTGAGGTCAAGTGCTGTCAACTGGTAGTCGAAGTTGTTGTAGATGGTGGCGATCTTGCTGTGGAAGTAGTCCAAGAGGGTGTCGCAGAGTACTTGGGAAGGGTCGACAGTGTTTTCTGTGACTGCAGGGTTGGAGTATTCCTTGACTATTTTGGGTAGTTCTTTTGTGAAGTTGGCTGCTGTGTCGATGCAGGCTGTGATTGTAGCTCTTTTGGCACTTCCCAGTTCTGCCCCGTTTGGATTTCTCTGTCCATCTTCGTATCATGGTTGTTCTGAAAAGGAAGTTTAAGGACCCAAATAAAATTATATTGCCACATTTTATGGCTGAAACTATGTACCCGGAAAGACATTCAACAGAGCTTACAGATTCTATTCCTATAGACTCTTTTGTAGCACGTCCTTTAGGTACTTCAGGTTCTTCATAGAGGATTCATTCTTTAAGGACTCTGTTGTTAGAAAAGGTTGACTTTGCTTTGAAGAAAGCTTATTATGGCTATCACTTGCCCCTGTGTGCTGCCATTTATAGAACTAATGTGGTTCAGTTCTTAATTTTTGACATTAAGCAGTTGTTTAATTCTCTGGGTGATTGTTCTATATTATTGGAACAAATTATCCTGCAGGTGCAATACATGTTAGATTTTACCTTTGATGCTGTTCCGGTAGCATATTTATAGGAAACAAGGCAAACCCATGGATATCAAGGGACAAGGGGCAAACCTATTTCTGAAGGAACAAAGGTCCCTTGAATGTAATAAGTAGAGACTGATCAAGATAGCCATTTAATGAAGTCCATAAAAACTATCCAGATGGTTAAGTTTATACATTTATTAAATGAAAACATAAAACATTGAAAGGGGAAGAACCAAAAAGGAAATTCATGAATGACATAAATACACAGGCATTTCACAAGTGCCTCAATTGACCAAATGGTAAATTCACTGACTTATAATTACCCATGCTCATTTTAACGTAGTAATAATTATGGCAAACAAAGTCAAGGCACTCATGTTGACAACTTTCAATCCCGATCATCATAAGGACATACAGAATTAAGCTTGAGATACTCTGAAGGGTTACTATACATGTAACTGAAGGACCCGCTGGGAAGAATGAAAGGAAATAAACAGGGAAAAAGGGGGGGGAGGAGAGTCTATGGTCCAGATTTATAAAAAAGTGGTGCTACACCTAGTGCAGCGCCACTTTTCTTGCACCCCTTAGTGCCCCCCACTAATGCCACCATGTGTGTGCCGTATTTAAAAAAGGGAGCACCATGGCAGTAGTCAGGAGGACTAGCATCATAATTTTGTAAGCTAGTTCAGCACTTTGCAACCTTTTTTTTAAATGCTTGCATTTAGCAGGCGTTAACAAAATGAAATAAAAATGGTGCAAAAAAAAATCTCATAGATTCCTTTGCGACATTTTTCTGCCCCCCCCCACCCAAAGTGCTGAAACGCCATCCTTGCATACATTATGCCTGGCGCAGGCATAATGTGGCGCAAGTGGTTACATAGTGGTGCAATGCAAACATTGCGCCACTTTGTAAATATGGCGTTACGTTTTTGCCCTTCCAATGCCACTTTAGCATAAAAAAATGATGCTAATGTGGCATTGGAACGGTGCCACCATAAATCTAGGCCATAGTTAGTTAGATAATATGAACTGAATGATAAGGGTTAAAATTGGTGGCCACACCATGCAAAAAGGTGTATAGATGTGTTCATGCACAAGAATCCACTCTCTAGATATTTGGAAATCTGTAGTCAACAAAAAAAATCAAATGAGAACACCCTGCAAAAAAGCAATCCAAGTTAACAATTGCACTCTAAAATTAAAAGGTTAGCACAAAGGAAATATCACACAGTCTTAAAGAAGAGGTGGCATACAAAGGAGGTTCAGTCTTCCATCCTGCTGAGGCCCATATGCAGACTGTTTATGCACAATATTCATTTGAGTTCTTTCTCATAGAGTACAGCCATGATGTCTGCATCTCGAGGGATGGCTCAACTATGGTAATCATTAACATTGCAAATCATTTTCTGTGTGTCCTTTCTCTATGAAGTGGTCAACAAAGGGCGCATTGACAGCTTTACAGCGTAGTCGACAGATGAAAATGTGAACTGCTAGCGCGCCTGGTCCTTAGTAAGTAAACTTTCAAGGGGATGCGTATAGGTCGATGAACCTTTTGGATTGCATGGAGTATCCTAGTCACTAGTGACTACTAAAATCAGTAATCGACATAACCAATCTTCAATATTTAATTGACCATATCTAAACTCATTTATTCATGAACAACCACCATTTGTTAAAGTGTTAAACAATTGTATTTCCCTATTGGTTACAATACTAAATCAGCAAGTTAGATCAAACTTTATTCAATCATCTCAGTATTAGTTCATTAATGAACATCAATAACATAATCAAATCAGAACTTGAAGAAGCATATACTTGAATACTCCTACGTAAGCCAATAAAAGATTTTCAGCATCAATAGCAGAGTTCAGCAGTTAGCTCGTCAGTCATTTGTCAACATCAACGTCACCCCTAAGAAGCCTACCTAACCAAGATTAGCATTAGCATGTGGGACTTCATGCAAAGCAATTTAGGAAACATGAATTTGGAAAACATCTAAGTGAAAATCTATAAAACAGTGCAGTTGGTACCTAGAAGAAAAGGCACAAGTTAGTCAGTCACATTTTCATAGCCACCTATCCAGAGAATAAATCAGCAACAAAGTCAGTCTTCGTCTTCAGGTCATCAGTCGATCAGCTACGCATCAGGCTCTTAAGCGTTTAAGCCCAACAACAGAATCTCGAACAGCGTCTCCTGAGGTCATCAATTCTCCCATTGCATCTGAAATCTTAGCTCCTTGTCATGACGTTTTATTAGGGTCTCACAGTCCATCCCCCTAATTCCCAATTGGTCAGTCAGTCAGCCTATATGACTTTAACCTATAATATTTGTTTACCAAATCTACAAATTTTAATATCAATCCTTTAACAAGTCGCGGATTGGTCCACTATACGATGTCCTCATCATCCGTCTCTTCAGGTATCAAAATAGTTGCATGCTCCTCTTCAGTCAGTGCCTCCATGGTTCAAGTCCTGGGAAAGTACATTTAGCCTATTTTACACAGAATTGTATAAAATTGTCTTCATCATCTCCTGTCCGCCGGTTCATTGGAGAAAATTCTAACCAAGCAACTTTAACATCGGGTGAATCAAGGACAGGTCATGCAGTCAGCTTCCTGCAGCATGTTTATTATTTCAGCTCTTCGTGTGAGAGGCCTAGGTAGACTAGGCCTTAAATTCAGTTAAGTTAGCACTGCAACTTAATGCAAAACATAGGTTATACATTTCGATATGACATATTACTACATTATTCTCTGCATTCTCATTATTTCACAATGTTTCTGTTATTTTAGTACAATATCGTATAAATAGCTGACATGCCCCTTGGGCACATTTTCAAACGTGCACATTATTTTATCTACGATTAATTTCTCTACAAAATTTTCACTATTCAAAACACATAAACATCATTAATAAATTTATAATTAGCATATCTGCTTCAGCAGTCCCTCCTTTGATGACTAAATATGTCATCACACCAACATTTTACAGTTTTGTCTCGGCTGTATTTTGCCTTCTTCTCAAATTTCCTTCATAGATTATTCCCCTGGGTGGTTCTTCCCTCCTCTGATTATTTTTAGATCTCCTTAATTTTATCTTTTACCATAATTTGCATATGCCCCATAATCCTTATATATAAGCAATCACAATTAATATTCCTCGTACAATTTTCAATAATACCCCATTCCAAATTTGACTAAACCAATTGCCTACTGAAGCAAATCCTTTTCCAACCTTCTCCCAAACCTCTGGTTCCTTCATCTCCTTCAAATCCTTAATTGAACTAGTTAATTTAGTGAGTTAGTCCCTTATCTCTTTATTATTGTTAGGTACGAACAACAATGCCTAGCACTAATCATCCTACAGACTCCGCCGTCTTTCGCTAAAAGTTTGTCTAAAGCAGCATCATAGCTCTATCCGCAGCTAATTCAGTATGTAACAGTAGTATTGCCCCTGTAAAATTTGTCAGCATGTTATCCACAATAGAAGACAACTTTCATATCTTTATTGCATTCAGAATAACTCCTACAGAAGGAATTACTGCACCAAAAATATCTCCCACAATTACAGAAGAGGTTTCCCTCCTCTGTCACTTATGATGTAATCCAGTCACTTTCGGAAACTTCTTTAGATCATCTATCTGATAAATTTTAGGGAAAACTATCCCCAGATAGCATGTCCCATACCATCCTCTAGGAAGACAGTAATAAGCATTCAGTCCACAAATATAATAGATCCCAGGAATCGCAGGGTCCTGACCATTCAGCATAAAAGTCAATTTGCTCCGAAACAAGAACACATGTCTACATTTCCTCGTTCCCACAAATAAAGTGCCAGTACGTGATTTTGGCCTATATATACAAAGCTTCCCTACATGTAATGCATCTAGAGCTAACTTTCCTTGCGTTTTAGTAGGAGTGTGAGCATAATCATTCTTATAAGGTCTTTTCTCTAATCCCTTCTCTATCTATTCCTTCAATGCCTTTCTCCTGTCGTCAGTACGGCCTATAAAGCTCCCTTCTAAAGTTGAAAGCAAACATGTTAGGTTATTCTTGTGCGCGTATGCTGTCCTAAACGTTAATGTCGGCTCAAAGAAACCTCTAACTAGTACTATATCATGTTCTTTAGCTACTTTACTCAAATATCTAATAATAGGAACGAATGTAAACACTACGTCGTAATTAGAGTAAAAGTATTGTATATACTCTTGGTTATACAATCTTGTATGTAGCAAACTACAGCTTATGCCGTATGTTAAAGGCAAACTATAGTATGTAACTCCTTCTTCTCTTCCTCTAGTGAGGAAGGAATTTGCGTACACACAAGACAAATTCTCGCATCTATCGTCTTAACATACTCACTCAACAAGCAATAGAAAACATTAGAAGAAAGCTCTCCCTTAACATTAGTATAATCATGCAAGTATTTCTCATCTAACTTAAACCTTTCTAAAGCTGTTAGTGTAATAGTTTCAGGAACAGAAACAATAGTAGCCATTTTCATATCATGAATAGACATTCCCACAATCATTATTACAAACACTATTACACACATAACTGCCACTCCAACACTCAAATATCTACAATACCTTACATTTCTATCTTGATTATTTAACTCAGCCATGATCTATAAATAATCAGAAAGCAGAAGTAACTCTTAGATAAGTACAGCACAAAAATTAAAAAACTAAGGAAAAAATTATTTCTTACAGTTCAGTTTCACATACAGGAACCCTTTTACTTTTGGCAAAATCGATTATCAGCTTGTCACATCCGGGTTTTAATTTGTCATATCAGGTTATCAATGTCTCTTTTGGTTTTATTTCAACAGTTACTTTCTTAGTTCCTCAGATCAGCACAACAATTCAGTTCTTCGATCACCTCCAGGTTACATCAAAATACTGACTCTGAACTTTTCTATCAAAGCAAAAGGACATAAACTTTTGTTGCCATTTGTTGGTAGCTGCATATGCCCACTCAGGACCTGCGTATCTTCGACTTGCTTTTCTCTTTGTTTTCAACCTTCGTTCACCACCTATTTCTCCTTCACTCAGTTCTTCTTTTTTCGTAGTATCCACTACTTCTTCTATTGTTTCATTTATGACCAATTCCTTTTTCTTCCCAATCTGTGATTCAGGCCAATTATCTCCTTTTCTCGTTCCTTCTGTCAGTGTTCTTCTCAAGATTGGACTCTTTTATTTTTCTTTCTCTATGGTGTTTTCTCTTGTTAAACTTGCAACGGACTCAGGAGGAGTCAAATCACCTTGACTTTGCTCCATCTCAACTCTTTCACCCTCTTGGTCTGGCACTTGCTCCATCTGCTTTTCAGCATCGTCTGCTTCTGGGAGAACCTCATCTGAGCTAGGCTCTCCTGCTATATCCGTTGATATAGGCTCTTGCACACCCTCCTGTAATTCTTCACTCTCGTCTCTTACAGGAGTGATAGACCCATCTTCCACAAGCTCAGGTTCAACTTCATGTTCTGTTGGCTCTTGTTCTGGTTCAAGTGTAGTTACCTGTTTCTCTGTTGTTGGTGCTCTCAACAACACTTCTTCATGCTCTTGTGGACACACCACTCTCTTTGTATGACTTGTGTGTATCCAGTTCAGGAGACCTGCACACTTCACAGCTGTCGTTGTTGTTAGCACCACCTGGTAAGGACCCTTCCAACGCGGTTTCAAACAGGTCTTGCGGACGTGCTTTTTGATGATGACCAAGTCTCGGGCTCTCAGATTGTGACTTGGGTCATGGATGGGTGGCAGGGTGGTGGCCTGCACCTGCTGAGAGAAAGAGTGAACCACATCAGCCAGACCCTTGCAGTAGTCCAACACCATATCATCTGTAACATTGACAAGTGTATTTGCCGGAACTGCTGGCAATCTCATTGCTCTGCCCATGAGGACTTTATGGGGCGACAGCCCTGTCTTCCTGTCAGGTGTGTTTCTCATTGACATCAACACCAAAGGTAATGCTTCTGGCCATTTCAGATTGGTAGCGGCACACATCTTGCCAATTCTTGATTTTATAGTACCATTCATTCGTTCTATTAGTCCTGATGCTTCAGGGTGAGAGCTACAATGTAACTTATGCTCAATGTTTAGTGCTGGACATAAGAGTTTAATCACTTCATTATTGAAGTGAGTTTCCCTATCTGATTCTAAAGAGATTGGAAATCTGAAACGTGGTATTAACTCTCAAAGCAATAGCTTCGCTACTGTAAGACTGTCATTTCTTCTTGTGGGGTATGCTTCAATCCAGTAACTAAAGACACACACAATCATCAACAAGTACTTTAGACCTCCACATGCAGGCATTTCAATGAAATCCAATTGTATTCTGCTGAATGGACCTCCTGATCTTCCAATGTGGCTCAAATTCACCACTGTCCCTTTTCCCACGTTCAGTTGCTGACAAACTATGCATCGATGACATATTTCCTCTGCTGCTTGCCTGAATTTAGGATTGAACCAATCAGTCTTGAACAATCTAACCATGGCATCCCTTCCTGTATGTGCCTGCCCATGATAGTAACAGGCCATCTGAGACAATAAACTATTAGGCAAGACCATCTGACCCTCTTCAGAAACCCAAATTTCATCAGGTCTTTGAACACATCTTAATTTAACCCAAAGTCATTTGTATTCTTTGTCTGCATTGTCCTACAATGTTTTCAATTCTTCCAATGTATCAATCACTTTTAATGCAAATCTTGTGCGAGTATTATCTTCTTCAGGCATCAGTTCCCACTTGTCTTTAAACGATATACAGTTCAATGTGCAAAACCTTGCGACTTGATCTGCATATCCATTCCCCAATGAAATGTAATCCTGTGTCTTTTGATGTGCACTGCATTTTACCACTGTATTGCGTACAACAACTATTTTATTTTGTCGCCATTTCTCACTGGTGTACCAGTAGAGGTCAGGAAACGTCTTTGTGACCACAACTGACCAAAATCATGAACAATCCCAAATCCACATTGGCTGTCAGTATAGATTGTGACTCTTAGTCTCGCAGAAACATGGAATGTTCTAGTAAGAGCTACCAATTCTGCCACTCCTGCAGAATATACACCTCAAAGCCAAGAAGCTTCTACTGTGCCTGTGATTGTACATACTGCATATCTGGCTCTCAATGTCCCTGTTCCATATCTGAGACAGCAACTATCAACAAAGACAATTTGGTCATTTTCCTCTAATCGCGTGTCTCTAATATCAGGCCTTTGTTTTGTACACAGTGCAGTTACCTCGAGACAATAATGCTCGATGTCTTCCTCTTTTTCAATTTCAACAGTATCACTTGGAAGCAATGTTGCTGGATTCAACAGTGTACATCTTTTCAATGTTACATTCGGAGCACCCAATATGCTCGTCTCATACCTTGTCAGTCTTGCACCAGTCAAATGCTGCATTTTCGTCCTTGTCAGTAGGATTTCAACAGAGTGTGGTACCATTATCGTCAAAGGGTATCCCATGGCTACTCCCTTACATTGAGTAAGACTTTGACCAACTGCGGCTACTGCACGCAGACAACCTGGTAAAGCTGCTGCGACGAGGTCCAAGGTAGCTGAAAAATAGGCTACAGGGCGATAAGCACCTCCATGGACTTGTGTTAGAACAGACAAAGAACAAACATCACATTCATGGCAAAACAGTATAAATGGTTTAGTGTAATCAGGCATTCCCAACGCTGGAGCTCTGCAGAAATTCTCTCTCAGTTCAGTGAACGCCTTCATCTGAGTCTCATCTGGGGTAATGGGATCTGTAACTTCCCTATGAGTCAACTGCTGTAATGGTTTGGTAATCTCAGCAAAATTTGGAATCCACTGTCAACAATACCCTACCATTCCCAGAAACATTCTGACATCTCTTTGTGAGGTCGGGGGACTTCTCTGCAGAATCATGGTAATTCTTTCCCTGGAGATTCTCCTTGACCCTTTCTCAATCTGGTGTCCCAGGTATTTCGCTGATTTCTGAGAATACTACAGTTTTATAGGTGACACCTTATGTCTAAATTTTCCCAAAAGATTTAACAGGGCAATAGAGTCGTACTTACGCTTGTCCCTTGTCCTGGATGCAATCAGCAAATCATCAATATATTGTACTAGAGTTGATTGGTATGGTAATTCCAATGACTTCAGATTCTTTTCCAGGATCTGATTAAACAGTGATGGTGACTCCGTATACTCTTGTGGAAGCCTGCACCAGCTGTAGACTCTGTCTAGGAATTTGAAACTAAAAAGAAACTGACTATCCTCATGAAGAGGCACAGGAAAGAAAGCTTGGCACAAGTCAACCACTGTGAACCACTCTGCATCGCAAGGAATCTGAAACAGTATCACTGCTTAATTTGGCACCACTGGACAACACTTGACCACCAAATCATTCACTTTTCGCAAGTCCTGTACAATGCACACTTTTCCACAAAGCTTCTTTAAGCCCATTATTGGTGAATTACATGGACTGCTCAACACTTCTTTCAAAACCCCCTGTTTCAGAAAATCTCCAATTATTAGCGCCACTTTCATTAGGACATTCTTTGCCATGTTATACTATGGAAGTTGCAGGAATACTACGTTTGGCTTCAAAGGGATCTTAATCGGTTCTACTCCTTTAATCAAACCCACTTCTTTTCCTTTCAAATCCCACACATTTTCCTGCACTATTCCTTGTAGATCTGCATGCAATTCTTTCACAGTAAACATTGGGAAAAACTCAATCAATGGGTATTCCTCATTAACATTGTTGACCAGTGACTCAGACACCTGTCCTTCTTCATCATCACTATTAGATTTTACCTCAATCCCAGTGTTTGAACAACTAATGTAGCATTTTGTCTTGCACAGTAAGTCCCTTCCCAGTAGGGATACTGGACTCGAGTCACAGACTACAAATCTGTGTAGTCCCTGAAAGTTACCAATCTCAACCTGCACTGGAATCTGTGATTGGATTTGTTAACTCTCTGTTCTCTACTCCCACAACTTGAACTGTCCTGCCTGAAAGAGGTAAATTCGGAACATCTGCACTTCTGACTGTGGAGTGTGTAGCTCCCATGTCCACTAAAAAAGAGACCTTGTAACCCATCACATTCCCTTTCACAAAAGGTCCTCTCTGATCTACTTCTTGGGACGCTCCAAGCATACATGGTCCTTCATCCGAACGGTCACTCATCCATTCTTCATTTAATTCATCCTCACTATGGAGTGGGAATTGGTGTACTGTGTCATTACTTCTGCCTTGTCTCTGACCTGTGACCTGCTGAGTAAGCATCATCTGTTGCTGTTCCATTAGGGCTTGAGGTATCTGCATTTGCTGTCTAGGTACCATAGGAACCTGCTGCTGTATTGGTTGCAACTGTGTTAGTTGTGCACACAGCACTTGCACATGCTGCATGGGTTGAACATTTGGAATAAATCCTCTCATTTTTGGGACTTTCACAGTTTGAAATGTACTGACGTCACCACCTTGCTGAACAACACCATCCTGCACCATCAACGGACACTCCCGCTTCCAATGTCCCACGTTTCTGCACAAATGACACGGTAACATCTTTTTCATTCCCTGCATGTGACTCTGAACTACCACAGTACCCAAATCCGGACCCCGTGTCATGTCGATTCCACGATCTCTACCTCTCATCTGAGGCTGGAACATAATAGTTCTCTGCTGCTGTGGCATTGGTTGCACTAAAGCTCCTTGCACTCCTGTCTGAGCTGCCTTTATTTGTATCATCATTGCTTTTTCCTTCAGCTTTTTCTGCTTCAATTCGATCTCACCAGTACAGTATTTTTCATACTGCAATACTTCATCAATCGGCTTTGCTTGCCAACAAATCAAATTACTTTTAATCGTCTGCCCTACTTCTGGTCTTAACCCTTCGACGAATTGGAACACAAAATGCAGCATGTCTTTCGGCTCAATCGCTTCCTTACCGCTATACTCTTTAAATGCTTTCAGCAATCTCTCATAGTAGGTATGTATCGACTCCTTAGTATCTTGCACTGTTCTGTCAATTCTTTACCAATCAATATTGTTTGGTGAAATGCTCGTCTTCAGGAATTCCATCACCTTATAATAATGTTTCATCACCTCAGGTGAGGGTGCACCTGTAACTCTATCCCTTTCCGGTTCGCTTGTCGGCCAATCCACTGCTCTCTTACACTCGACGCATAAATCAGCCAGAACCACTATCTCCAACAATATATTTAAGTCTTCCCACAGACATTTAGAGAGTTTACAAACCTGTCTGTCTGCTAATACCACTTAACCCGGTTTCGGGTAATCATTTGTGAATGACAATATATCACTTCTGTGCCATGGGACATGAACAAACTGCCCTCCTGGAATTTCTCTCATTGGTAACATTTTTACTGGATCCCTTTCTTTCTGAACACCTTCAAACCCTTCTTGCGAGTCTCGTTTCCATTTATCCTTCTTCTTTGCCCAGCTACCTTCCCACTTCTCTAATGCTCCCAAATCTGAGCACTCTGTAGTCATTCTTTTAGGTGAGCCCTCATTCCTGTTGACCTCATGTGCTCAAAATCCTTTGCCTCGAAATCTAACCTGTAACTTTGTTTCAAATGTTTTGTTTTCTCAATCTCAATATCATGTTTTTCTGCTAGCTCTGCCAATTTCTGATGTATCTTACTCACTTCCCTTGTAATTCTTGGACACAAGTACCTCAGCTCTTCTTCGGTGTAGGATTCTAACATGCTCACTCCCATCATTCCATTAACTAACCTTACACGATTTATCTGCTCTTCACACTTGGATGTATTTGGAGGTGTATTTAAACTGTTCAACCATTCACTCAATTGCTGAGCTGTCAGTCCCTGTAACAAGATGTTACTTGTATTTGGTACTGGTACCTGTTGCATCGCTGCACCTGGAGTTTGCGGGGTCAAAAGTTTCAAACTTTGACTCGCACTAGGACCATTTGCTGCATCTGGGAGCGCTACAATTGGACTAAGATCCATTAACGGTCTAGAACCATTAAAGGTCTGACCCATAGATGACATCATCTGCACAGGATCACTCACTCCCCTCCTCACAAGACTCTGTGACATTTCACTCTGATCTCCTGCACTCACTTTCTTTTGTGCAAATAGAGGTACCGCTGGACCAACAGTAATCGGTAGTGATATTGCATATGGAGCTGCCCTGACACTTGCACCTTGTGGAAACGTTACCCCCATAGCCTGGTTAATCACTGGTGTGACATCTGACTGTGTCCCTGTTATCAGTGTAAACTTTGGCAAACCCTGTGACTGTGCTGGAGGCAATACCATTGGAGTAGGCTCAGTCTGAAGTAGCATTGGCCTCGGAAGCACTTGTTCCGATGGCACCGCTAAGTTTGAAATTGTCTCAAGGTCTGGTACTTCTGGATAAATTCTCTGTATCAATGGTGGATGCATCTGGGCTTGGACCACAGAAGTAGTCCCTGCATTAGGAGTACTCTGTACCACCCATTGTACCTGTCCATTATCTGTCTGCGCTGGTCTCACTATCCCTGATTATTGTGCTGGAGCAGTTGAGGCAGAACTAGTACTTGGACCCCCTGGATGGGTCGCATACGGCAGAGGTCGATCCCTCAACAGCTGTGTAAAAGATCCTCAACATCTGAATCTTCATTGTCTACAAAGGGCTTTCCCTTTTTCTTTGTCCCTGTACTCTCATCACCCTTAGTAGTATCTTCCTTCTCCGATTCATCTTCTTCAGCGATTGCAGGAAATAATTTAATTTAATTCCCTGTAGTGTCTGTGTTCTCCACCTTTTCTGCTCCAAATCCCACCTGGCTTCTGTCAATGACTTTCCACCTTCTTTATTCTCCTCTTAAATTGTTTCTGTTGTTGCTGTCTTGCTACTAGCTCCCAAGTCTCTAAAGCCTCAAACTGTGCTGGTCTTGGTAATGGTTTTGTCTCATCTAATGTCATTCGCAATTCATCCAAAATTCTCAAATTAAACGCTCCATGCTCTGGAAATGCTAAAGCTCCCAACTTCTCTGTCAGCTTGCCCCACTGTACCAACCAAAGACATTGTGCGACACCTTGCTCCTCCATCACAATATACACCAGAGAATTTTCTGGTGGGGTTGGCTCCCCCACTGACGCCTTAATGTACACCCTTCATGGCACTTCTAAATGTTTTGAAAAACTTAATTTGATCTATTGTAAATATTTCGATTCAACAATGATATGACTTTTACTCCCAAGATTCCTTTCACCCACTTACTCAACCAATTGCCTCTTACGGACGGCTGCTGATCCGCTCGCAACTCTTCTTACTAATCACCCTATCCTAGCGCGGCACACTCTGACGTCACACTCACACACTGCGGCTGACAAAGTCTTGCGGCTTGTCCTCCTAGACTTCAACTCACATAAACTAATGCAAAATATTGTGAGCGCTTAACCAAAAACCAATAACTAAAACAAATCAGCTGGTTTACTGCAGGAAGGTACGCAATCGCTTCAGAGACCTTACGGATTTTCACTGATGGCCCTTTCGCTCATATAGCTATTCCTCTTTCTTAGTCTCCCACATTTGCAAGCAAAATTGGACCCGCAAATTTCACTCTCAGCTGATCAATGGGTCTGTCCTGGTGCACATAGGACTCACCAAATATCAGTCGAAAAATTCTCTTACTCATTTAACTCACACACCGACTTGTTGACCCTGCCCGATCAACCTACTAAACCAGGCAGATTACAACATATAACCAAGTGTCTCCTACACTTGTCAATGTACTCCGGAGTCTTAAACCACGCAGGGTCCATACATCACCAACAACCACGTGGACAATTTTTAAGCACAAAGTGCCACACACATATGAAGTTCGACGACTTCCCCACTCTCGTACTGCGGAGTACATACACTCCTATTAACCTCAACTGGAGTACGTAAACTCCCTACTTTACCTCACATACATCACAACTCACCTGCGATTTGCTTAAGCCTCTGCAAGCGCAACCTACGTTTTTCATACTACCACAAAACACACCAAGAACATACCCCTCTTTACTAGCGGGATCCAGGATCTGGGAAAGTCATTTCTGGGCTTAAGGGGACATCATATTTGCTACAATTGATGTTTCAGAAAAACAAAATTCAAACCTCATAAAAAATACAACAACTAACCCTAACTTAAACTACCACCATAACCAGCAATCACCACATAACTAGTTCTCCCAAGGAAACTAACCATCAAGCTGCTACCAAAAACTGCTCATGCGCCTGGTCCTTAGTAAGTAAACTTACAAGGGGATGCGTATGGGTTAATGAACCTTTTGGATCGCATGGAGTATCCTGGTCACGTAGTAACTACTAAAATCAGTAATCGACATAACCATTCTTCAATATTTAATTGACCATATCTAAACTCATTTATTCATGAACAACCACCACTTGTTAAAGTGTTAAACAATTGTATTTCCCTATTGGTTACAATACTAAATCAGCAAGTTAGATCAAACTTTTTTCAATCATCTCAGTATTAGTTCATTAATGAACATCAATAACATAATCAAATCAGAACTTGAAGAAGCATATACTTGAATACTCCTACGTAAGCCAATAAAAGATTTTCAGCATCAATAGCAGAGTTCAGAAGTTAGCTCGTCAGTCATTTGTCAACATCAACGTCACCCCTAAGAAGCCCACCTAAGATTAGCATTAGCATGTGGGACTTCATGCAAAGCAATTTAGGAAACATGAATTTGGAAAACCTCTAAGTGAAAATCTATATAACAGTGCAGTTGGTACCTAGAAGAAAAGGCACAAGTTAGTCAGTCACATTTTCATAGCTACCTATCCACAGAATAAATCAGCAACAAAGTCAGTCTTCGTCTTCAGGTCATCAATCGATCAGCTACGCATCAGGCTCTTAAGCGTTTAAGCCCAATGACAGAATCTCGAACAGCGTCTCCCGAGGTCATCAATTCTCCCCTCGCATCTGAAATCTTAGCTCCTCGTCATGACTTTTTATTAGGGTCTCTCAGCCCATCCCCCTAATTCCCAATTGGTCAGTCAGTCAGCTGATATGACTTTAACCTATAATATTTGTTTACCAAATCTACAAATTTTAATATCAGTCCTTTCACAAGTCGTGGATTGGTCCACTATACGATGTCCTCATCATCAGGCTCTTCAGGTATCGAAATACTTGCATGTTCCACTTCAGTCAGTGCCTCCATTGTTCAAGTCCTGGGAAAGTACGTTTAGCCTACTCCACACATAATTGTATCAAATTGTCTTCATCATCTCCTGTCCGCCGGCAAATTGCAGAAAATTCTAGCCAAGCAACTTTAAAATCGGGTGGATCAAGGACGGGTCATGCATTCAGCTTCCTGCAGCACGTTTATTATTTCAGCTCTTCGTGTGCGAGGCCTAGGTAGACTAGGCCTTAAATTCAGTTAAGTTAGCACTACAAGTTAATGCAAAACATAGGTTATACATTTCGATATGACATATTACTACATTATTCTTTACATTCTCATTATTTCACACAGTTTCAGTTATTTTAGTACAATATTTGATAAATAGCTGACATGCCCCGAGGGCACATTTTCAAATGTGCACATTATTTTATCTACAACTAATTTCTCTACAAAATTTTCAGTATTCAAAACACGTAAACATCATTAATAATTTTCTAATTAGCATATCTGCTTCAGCAGAACCTTTTGTGTCATCTGGCCAATGTATATTTTATTGCATGAACATTTAATCGCATAGAAAACATTAACTGTGTGACAATTCGAAAAATGGTTCAGGGTGATTCTAATATTGTCTTTTACAAACTGTTTGATCTCAATTGTGAATTGACATACACTGCAATTACCATATAAAGCATGTCCCATCACAGGGGTAACCCCCATAAGTCAGGAAGGGGCATATTTATACTCTGTTTGCGCCGAATGTGCGTCAAAATTTTTGACGCACATTCGGCGCAAACACTGCCCATATTTATACTTTGACGTCCGACCCCACGGGTGTCAATGTTCCACCATGTGCGTCATTTTTTAGAAGGGGGAACCAGCCTTGCGTTAATTATATGCAAGGTAGGCGTTCCCTTCCAAAAAATTACTTTAAGGCCTGTGCCCCATATTTATACTGTGACGTCATTTTGACGCACAGGAGGGGGTAGGCCTTAAAAAACGGCGCCCAGCCTGATGGGTGCCGTTTTTTAACGCCTGGGTCAGGGCAGGCGTTAAGGGACCTGTGGGCTCAGAAGGAGCCCAGAGGTGCCCTCCCATGCCCCCAGGGACACCCCCTGCCACCCTTGCCCACCCCAGGAGGACACCCAAGGATGGAGGGACCCATCCCGTGGAAGTTAAGGTAAGTTCAGGTAAGTATTTTTTTTCGTTTTTTTTTGTGGCATAGCGGGGCCTGATATGTCCCCTGGGCATGGCCATTGGGCAAGGGGGCATGACTCCTGTGCTAAGACAGGAGTCATTTCAATGGGGGTTGGGCTTCAAAAAAATGGCGCAAATCGGGTTGAGGCCAAAATTTTGCCTCAGACCTGACTTGCCCCATTTTTTGACGCCCAAGCTCCATTTTCCCCTACGCCGGCGCTGCCTGGTGTGAGTAATTTTTTTTTACGCACACCAGTCCACAGCGCCGGCTAACGTCATCCAATAAATAAGGCGCCCGCATGGTGCTTTGGAATGGCGTTAGCCGGTGTTAAAATTTTTGACGCACAACTGCGTTGGCGCAGTTGTGCATCAAAAAGTATAAATATGGGCCTAAGTGTCTGGCTTCCTCTTTTTGTAGTACCCCTGCTCTAACCAAATAGCATCTGATCTTCTTGCCCATGCAAAACGCAAAATGGGTTCACCCTCATTCAGAACAGGCCAATGTTTAAGAATACGTTAGAGACGGGAGAGAAAGTAGTGACACGGACCTGACGGTTATTGTCTTCTTTAATTTTCAGAGTAAAGAGTACTTCCCTCAGACAATACCATGCTCTTTTCGTGGACTGCCTCACTAACTTACGTTGGTAACCCCTGGCATAGAGTTTATTGGCCAAGGTGTTAGCCTCCATGAAGGAGACATGTTTGATAAAGGAGTTCCTGCAGATGCGAAGGAACTGATAGAATGGTGAAGAGTCCCTTAATGCCCTCGGGAGGTGACTAGTATATGAGAGTTTTTCTTTCTGTGGCTTTGTTATGTAATGATGTAATTAGTTCACCCTCATGTGTCCTTATAAGGAGATCCAAAAAACAATTTAATATTGGCTGTGTGTGAATGTGAATTGAGACCATTGCTGTTGGAATTATGCCACTGACAGCATTCTGTGAGGGTTTCTTCAGAGCCCTGCCAGATCATAAAAGTGTCAGCAATATATTGTTTCCAGATGGTGATGTCATTGTGGAATGGGAGGATAGTGTTAACCTCTAGGCCATCCATGAAGAGTGTGGAAAAACCGGGGGCAAATATAGCTGCCATAGATGTCCCTTTAATCTGTTGGAAAAAGTGGATGTTAAAAAAGAAAAAGTTCCTAATAAGACATAGCTCAAGGAGTTGTAAAATGAAGGATATAGGGACAGAATGCAGACATGTCCTACCGACAAGGGTTTTCTTAAGGACAAGGATGCCCTCCTTCTGTATAATATTTGTATATAGGGATTCAACATCCAGCGTGGATAGAATTCTAGTCCCAGGATTGAAAGATTGGTGTTCTACCTGATTGATCATGTCCATACTGTCTCTAACATAACATAGGCCCTCATTACAACATTGGCGGCAAAAGCCGTTTACCGCTGTGCAGAAGACCGCCAACACACCGCCGCGGCAGCGGAATTCCGCCACGGTCATTATGACCCACTGCTCGGAATCCGCCAAAATTCAGACACCCACACAAGTCCGCCACACCAAAAGTCAGTGATAAACTGGCGAAAACAAAACCTCCACCGTCACTCCAACAGAAATACACCAACACTATCACGACACACGAATCCACGCGGCGGTCTTTCAACCGCGGTATTCCATTGGTGGTACACACCGCCGCGCTCAAAATACACACACTCTTACAAAACACATCCACATTGGACAATTTGAAATACACACACCTGATACACATACACACACCACTCCCACACACCCATTACAATATAAAACACACACCCACATCACCCACAAACCCCTACGACAAAATTACCGAGAGAGGGCCAGAGAGAGACACAACAAAGAACTACCAAGCATCCGCAGGCACACAATACCATCACCCACATAACTTCCACGCACCTCACACAACACACCACTAAATATCACCCCACTTATCACTACACACACCACCCCACACATCACCCACACCACCCCATGGCACGGCAAAGACACCCCAGGTTCTCTGAGGAGGAGCTCAGGGTCATGGTGGAGGAAATCGTCCGGGTAGAGCCACAGCTATTCAGATCACAGGTGCAGCACACCTCCATAGCTAGGAAGATGGAGCTATGGCACAGAATAGTGGACAGGGTCAACGCAGTAGGACAGCACCCAAGAAATAGGGCTGACATCAGGAAGAGGTGGAACAACCTATGGGAAGGTGAGTTATGTGGTCTCCAGACACCACCTTGCGGTACAGAGGACTGGCGGCGGACCCCCGCCTCCTCCCCCACAACTAACAACATGGGAGGAGCAAGTCTTGGCGATTCTGCATCCTGAGGGCCTCGCAAGAGTAGATGGAGGAATGGACTCTGGTAAGTCGAATCTTAACTATTACATCCCCACCCTACTTGCATGCTATCTAATACCCCCACCCTCACCCTCACCCCATCACTCCAACTCCTCACAAATGTCCCAACATCACAAACCACACATCCTAACACCAAGCCCTGCATGCAACAACAAAGCACTGACACCCATCACCAAAGCATGGCCACTGCACATACCCATACACCCCCCTAAACCACCATCACACAAGGACCCACACAGGAATGCAAGCACTGTGGTGCACGGTCACCCACCCATTGCACACCATGGCACACACAGATGTAATAAACATCCTTTTATACCCCTGCAGGACCCCTACCCAACGTCACCGGACAGGAGGGTCCACGCATGTCCACACCACCAACAGAAGGGGCCTACAGTGATGACAGCAGCTCTGTCCAACTGGATCTAGATGACCAGCCTGGCCCATCTGGGACCTCTGGACAGTCGGTTCCCCTGAAACAGTCACAGGCCACCACAGAGCTTCTCCCCCTCTGGAAACACCAGCACAGCACCCACCCAGCAGGCCCATACCTCTGTCCCCAGGACACGTCAATCAGCAGTGTGTCCACCACTACAAGGAACCGAGGTTAACCCACCACCCCAAATACAACAACAGGGACCTGGGGTCAGTGGCAGTGGGCACATGGTCCAGGGGACGAAGGCCCAGGAACACAGGGGAACTGAGAGGGCTGCTGTGCGACAGGGGGAGGACAGGCTAAGGGAACCCACTCTCCACGAGGCCCTCTCCAACATCATGGGACCCTACCACCATTTCTAGGAGATGATGGCAACGGTACTGGACAAGTTTCAGGAGACCCAGCGCCTGCAGGAGGAACAGTATATGGGCTTCAGGGAGGAACTCAGATCCATCAATTCCACCCTGGGCACCATCGTAGGGGTGCTGAAGGAAGTCCTCAACACCAGGAGGGACACTGTGGCACAACAATGGGCCCCTGACACTAGCCTGGATGATGAACTGACCACCACCTCCGCCGGCACTAGTGGACAGGAGGCGCTGCCACAGGACCACCACACCAGCACCCCACTCCCTGCAGAGGGAGAACCACCCCACAAACGGTCCCTGAGATCCAGGACAAAGACAGAGAACGATGCCAAGACCCCCACCAAGAAATGAGACCACCCTGATTGTCATCCTTTTGTCCCACCTTGTCACCCTGTCCATCCTCAAACTGCCCCAGCTCCACTTCCTATGCCCATTTGGACAATGCACCTGTGAGACTAATAGACTGGACTCTGCCATGGACATTCCTCCACCATCACCCCTCACCATTTCACAACCCCCTCCAATATTGAGCACAGAAATAAACACCCTGAAAGCACAAAACAATCAAGAGTCTGTTTGTGATTTCGAAATAGAGTATTGGCAATTACAGTGACAAAATGCTCTTACAATTGTAATGTCAACATACCTATGTCACACAGCTCTAGTCCATGAGGAAACAAAGCAGATGTCACACAGTGGGACCCACATCTGTGAAATCGTAATGGAAAGTGAAAACTCGGTGACCATACACTGGGTGAAAAGGACAGACAGTAGAGAGGTAGTAGTGTTAAAGTACATGTAGTAGGCATGTTTGTATTCTTACCTGTGTGTCACTGGAAGTATTGCAGGATAACCAAGTCCCTGTTGTCGATGTCCTCTTCTTCTGCTTCCTCGTCTTCACTGTCCACAGGCTCCACAGCTGCCACAACACTGCCATCTGGACCATCCTCCTGCAGAAAAGGCACCTGTCGTCGCAAAGCTAAGTTGTGAAGCATACAGCAGGCCACGATGATCTGGCACACCTTCTTTGGTGAGTAGAATAGGGATCCACCTGTCATATGGAGGCACCGGAACCTGGCCTTCAGGAGGCCGAAGGTCCGCTCTATCATCCTCCTAGTTCACCCATGGGCCTCATTGTAGCGTTTCTCTGCCCTTGTCCTGGGATTCCTCACTGGGGTCAGTAGCCATGACAGGTTGGGGTAACCAGAGTCACCTGAAAATGGCGAAGACAACTGTTAGACACACACTAACCTGTAGGGATATCCCCAGACCCAGACAACCATTCCCACTGACTTGCTTCCAGGTGCTCACCTAATAGCCACACACAGTGCCTCTGGAGTTGACCCATCACATAAGGGATGCTGCTATCCCGCAGGATGTAAGCGTCATGCACTGAGCCAGGGAATTTTGCATTAACATGGGAGATGTACTGGTCTGCCAAACACACCATCTACACATTCATGGGATGATAACTCTTCCGGTTTCTGTACACCTGTTCACTCCTGCGGGGGGTACCAAAGCCACATGTGTCCCATCAATGGTACCTATGATGGGGGATATGTCCCAGGGCATAGAAGTCACCTTTCACTGTAGGCAAATCCTCCACCTGAGGGAAAATGATGTAGCTCCGCATGTGTTTCAGCAGGGCAGATAACAGTCTGGACAACACGTTGGAAAACATAGGCTGGGACATCCCTGATGCCATGGCCACTGTTGTTTGAAATTACCCACGTGCAAGGAAATGGAGTACTGACAGCACCTGCACTAGCGGGGGGATTCCTGTGGGATGGCGGATAGCTGACATCAGGTCTGGCTCCAGCTGGGCACACAGTTCCAGGATTGTGGCACGATCAAGCCTGTAGGTGATGATCACATGTCTTTCCTCCATTGTCGACAGGTCCACCAGCGGTCTGTACACCGGAGGATGCTGCCATCTCCTCACATGTCCCAGCAGACGGTGCCTATGAAGGACAACAGCGAGCACAGAGTCAATCAACTCAGAGGTACATACCCACAGCTTACACAGAACACAAATCATAATCCAAAATTTGGCCTGTATGTGTGTTGAGGCAAGGTATGTGTGACGCAGTTAAAAATTAAGCCATGTGGGCCCCTGAAATGGCAGCTGATTGACCGGTAAAGTGGGACAATGGGATGTGAGGTAACTGCGCTGGCGTTGTACACCGTCGCGGTAGGTGGTCGAAGACCGCGGCGCAATTCTGCATTGGTTAATATTGGACCCTATGGGTCCCTGGAGCCAATGACGATGTACGCCGGCGGTGACGGTACGCACCGCCGCGGACGTGACCGCCATTTTCTATCTCTTCAATCACTCGATACCTGATCTTCGACAGGAGAGGACCTACACTGCAAGTGCTGCTGTGACCTCGGTCTGGAAGAGACAATGGCTCGTGCGTCTGGGGAAAGGGCCCCTGCCTCCACATCAGAGGAGTTGGAGAAACTCGTGGATGGGGTCCTCCCCCAGTACACGCTACTCTACGGTGCTCCAGACAAACAGGTAAGTACACTGGGAGCATGCTGTATGGGCTATGCCTGTGTGGAGTGTGGTGGATGAAAGATGGGGGGAGATTTAGGCGTGCATTAAACGTCGATTAGTGCATGCACCACATGGAAAGGGTAGGGATGGGGGCAAATGACTGTGACAGTGCAGTTGGTAATACCTTTTCTTTTCCCCCTGCACAATTCATGTAGGTCAGCGCCCACCAGAAAAAGGATATTTGGCGTGCCATCGCCAAAGATGTCCAGACCCTGGGGGTCTACCACAGAGGGAGCACCCACTGCCGTAAGAGATGGGAGGAAATTCGCCACTGGAGCAAGAAGACGGCGGAGGCCCAGCTGGGGATGGCCTCCCAACGTGGGAGGGGTGCCCATCACACCATGACCCCCCTGATGTTCAGGATCCTAGCGGTGGCATACCCGGAGTTGGATAGGCGCTTGAGGGCATCACAGCAGCCACAAGGGGGTGAGTACAGTCACATTCTGCTGATTTTGCGCGCAGTGAAGGTGTCTGGGTGGGAGAGGTGGGCTGTGGGTTTCCATAGGCCAGGGCGAGTGTGCTAGTTAGGTCCCCTTGTTCTGGCAGACCCTGTGGCACCCCACCTGTGTACAGTGCCAAGTACACCTAGCCAGGCTCCTGTGACATCCATGTGTGCAGATGTCGGCTATAGCCTTGTAGGCCATGTCCCAGGGATTGAACAGTGGAGCCCAAGTGCGCGGCGTAGTGCAGGGGGCTTCTGTGTCTGTTGTGTCCGCCAACGGTAGCGGTAATGCATGCACTCAACATGTCTTTCATCTGTCGTTCCCCTTCTTTTTGTGGTTTCCCTGTTCTTGTGTGCATTAGCATCATCAGGCGGAGGAGCAGTGGCACCGGAGCAGGAGGGAGCTGCATCCCACATGGCCCTGGAGGGCGAGACTACGGACTCAGAGTTCACCAGTGGGACGGAGGGCGAGGGGAGCTCCACGGCAGGGACAGGAGCTGAGACCAGTGATACGGACTCGTCCTCTGATGGGAGCTCCCTTGTGGTGGCGGCCACATCTGTGCCCCCCGCATCTACAGGTACAGCCGCCACCCTCCTTAGAACCGCCCTCCCAGCAGCCCCTCAGCCTTTGCCCCGTGCCTGCTCACCCAAGAGGGTGGGCATCACCTTCGCCCCAGGCACCTAAGGCCCTGCCACAGTCACCCCTGCTGCCCTCAGTGAGGAGGCCATTGACCTCCTCAGGTCCCTCACTGTTGGGCAGTCTACCATTTTGAATGCCATCCAGGGTGTAGAAAGGCAGTTGCAACAAACAAATGCATTCCTGGAGGGCATTCATTCTGATCAGGGAGGCCCTTCAGTGAGCTTTTCAGACTCTGGCGTCAGCACTGATTGCAGCTATTGTCCCTGTCTCTAGCCTCCCCCCTCCAACTTTCTCCACCCAGACCCAATCCCTTCTACCTCAGCGTATCCCAAGCACACCTTCAAACCAGCATGCACACATGTCAACACACAAGGGAAGCTCTGGCAAACATAAGCACCACACATCCCACAGGCACTCACGCAAGCATCACACACATGCAGACACACCAACATCCACTGCCTCAACTGTGTCCCCCTCCTCCTCGTCTCCCTCCTCCCTCCCAGTCTCGTCTCCACTCACACCTGCATGCACTACATCTACAGCCACTACTTCCATCACCAGCACACACACCACCACACCCCGCTCATGTGCACTCACCACCCCCACTACCATTCACACGTCCCCTGTGTCCTCTCCCAGTGTGTCTGTGACGCCACCTCCCAAGATACACAAACGCAGGCACACACCCACCCAACAGCCCTCCACCTCACGACAGCCTCCAGCGCATGCACCTTCACCCAAAGTCACCAAACGAACACCTCCTACAACCACAACCTCTTCCTCCACTCCCAAACCCCCTCCAGCTACCCGTCCCAGTGTTCCCAAGAAACTTTTCCTGTCCAACCTTGACCTCTTTCCCTCACCTGCCCCACCCCGTCAGTCTCCTAGGGCCCGACTCTCCAGGTCCCAACCTAGCACCTCAGCCACAACATCTCCGGGACCAGTGGTGCCTGTTGTCACCGGAATCTGGAGTGCACCGTGCAGCAGGGCAGCTAGTGTGGCACGGAGCCACAGCATGGACAATCCCCCACCTGTGAAGCATCAAAAGTTGGCCAGTGCCTGTCGGGAGAGGGGGAAGACTCCTGCCACCAAAGCTGCTCCCAGGGGTAAAGGTGGGAGTGTGGAGTCAGCTGCGACACCTTCCAAGGTGGGGAAGGGCCACAAGAAACTCTGCAAGTCTGGGAAGAGCTGCACGACTGAGAAGACCGCCATCATCCCCGCTGCCCAGAAGGCCACCGCCATCATCCCCGCTGCCCAGGAGGCCACCGCCATCATCCCCGCTGCCCAAGAGGCCACCGCCGCTGTCCAGGAGGCCACCGCCAGAAGCAGCCCTGCTGCCCAGGAGGCCACCGCCAGCACCAGCCCAGCTGCCCAGAACAGGACCGCCAGCACCAGCCCAGCTGCCCAGGACAGGACCGCCAGCACCAGCCCAGCTGCCCAGGACAGGACCGCCAGCACCAGCCCCGCAGGCTATAAAGGACCGCCAGCACCAGCCCCGCTAGGCCATAGAGGACGCCCAGCACCAGCCCCGCTGGGCCATAAAGGACCGCCAGCCCCGCTGGGCCAGACAGGACCGCCAGCACCAACCCCGCTGGGCCAGACAGGACCGCCACCAGCTGAGTCACTGCCAAGGACCCCGTCGCCACAAGCACCGCTGAACAGGACACTGCTGCCACAAGCACCGCTGAACAGGACACTGCCGCCACAAGCACCGCCGAACAGGACACCGCCACCACAAGCACTGCTGAACAGGACACTGCCGCCACAAGCACCGCTGAACAGGACACCGCCGCCACAAGCACAGCTGAACAGTACACCGCCGCCATAAGCACCACTGAACAGGACACTGCCGCCACAAGCACCACTGAACAGGACACCGCCGCCACAAGCACCGCTGAACAGGACACTGCCGCCACAAGCACCGCTGCCAAGGACACCGCGGCAACAAGCACAGCTGGCCCATGAGCGCCAAGGGCACTGACGCTACTGAGTCCATCACGAGCAGGATGAAGCACTCTGGGCACAAGGCCCCCTCCAGAACCAGTGGAGAGATACATCCACTACTTCTGTCCTTGGCAGGATGAAGCACTCTGGGCACAGGCCCCCTCCAGAACCAGTGGAGAGATACATCCACTACCTCTGTCCTTGGCAGGATGAAGCACTCTGGGCACAAGGCCCCCTCCAGAACCAGTGGAGAGATACATCCACTACCTCTGTCCTTGGCAGGATGAAGCACTCTGGGCACAAGGCCCCCTCCAGAACCAGTGGAGAGATACATCCACTACCTCTGTCCTTGGCAGGATGAAGCACTCTGGGCACAAGGCCTGCTCCAGAACCAGTGGAGTAAGGCATCCACTACCTCTGTCCTTGGCAGGATGAAGCACTCTGTGCACCATGCCCCCTCCAGAACCAGTGGAGACTGTTATCCACTTGAGAGACTGTGGCTTTGCACTCCCCAGGATAAAGCAGTGGGCAAACCACCCGCTGGAGAGACTTGAGAGACTGTGGCTTTACACTCCCCAGGATGGAACAGTGGGCAACCCACCCACTGTAGAGACTTGAGAGACTGTGGCTTTGCACTCCCCAGGATAAAGCAGTGGGCAAACCACCCACTAGAGAGACTTGAGAGAATGTGGCTTTGCACTCCCCAGGATGGAACAGTGGGAAATCCACCCACTGTAGGGACTTGAGAGACTGTGGCTTTGCACTCCCCAGGATTGAACAGTGGGCATGTGGCCCCCTCGTGGATTTGGTGTTGTGCACTCAACCGGCTGAGGGGCCACCCCTTTCCCTTCCCCCTGAGGTGCCTGTTTTATTGCTATCTGATGCCCCTGCAGTGTTCTCTCCGTCATGTTTGGGGATTGAGTGTGGGCCTCGCACATGCTGTGTAGGGCCAGTGTTCCACGGACTTCAATGGAGCACTACCTGGACTACTATTCTTGGTGTATATTTTTGTTTATAGTGTATATATATTTTTGCGTACTGGATTTTAATATATTACAATGGTTACACTCATTTGCTTTTGTCTTTGCATTCTTCCAGGGGTTGGGGGGGTTTAACTGTAATGTATCATGCTGTATTAGTGTGTGTGTTGTGGTGGGTGAGGGTGGGGGTGCTGCATGTGTGTGTCCCTGTTTTTTCCCTCCCCTGTGTCTTAGGTGCAGTACTCACCGTGGTCTTCGCCGAGGGCGTTCGTGCTCCTGGTAGAGGAGCAAGAAGATAAGGGCTGGCAGTATCTGGAGCTCGGGTTCCATGGCGTCCGGATTCCTCGTGGGGTGTGTAGAGGTGAGCGTTTTCCCTTCAAAGTCCTGTTTCCGCCGTGTTTTTGTTTGCAGTGAATCCGCCCCGGAAAAGGTGGCGGATTGGTAGGTTGTGATACTGTGGGCGGTACATTGTCCTCCGCCTGTCTGTTGGCGGTGACCGCCGTGCTGTTTGTTTGCACCATCGTGGCGGTCGGAGTGTTAAAGTGGCTGTCTTTGTTGGCGGTCGTGATTCCATTTCTTTTACCGCCGGCCTGTTGGCGGTCTTACCGCCGCTTTAACATCGACCGCCAGGGTTGTAATGACCACAATAGTGTCTTAGGTATATGAAACTCCAAAAAACGGCCAAATGGTTCAAGAATAGAACCACAGCCTGAGATAATCGGGTGTCCAGGTGTTGCTGTAGTGTTCTTATAAATTTGGGGTAAGGTATAAATAACAGGGTTCCTGGGGAATTTGGTATTAAGGTACAGAAACTCATTTTGGATCAAAAAGCCTTCAGCCCTCCATTTCTCGGTAAGGCCAATTTTTCAATTTCACTCATTGGGTCATAGCTTAGTCTTAAATAGTGTGTGTTAGCAGGTTGTCTGGTAATTTCAGCCTTATATAGGTCAATATCCTGGACCACAATCCCACCCCCCTTTCCTGCTGGTTTTATAATAAGAGATTGAGGGGGTCATTCCGACCCTGGCGGTTCATCACCGCCATGGCGGATGGCGGAGGAAGCACCGCCAACAGGCTGGCGGTGCTTCCTGGGCTATTCTACCACTGCGGTCAAAAAAGGGGAACCAGCGGTTTCCTGCTGGTTTTCCCCTGGCCCAGGGAATCCTCCGTGGCGGTGCTGCTTTCAGCACCGCCATGGGGATTCCGACCCCCTTCCCGCCAGCCTGTTTCTGGCGGTGTCCACCGCCAGAATCAGGATGGCGGGAACGGGTGTCGTGGGGCCCCTGGGGGCCCCTGCACTGCCCATGCCACTGGCATGGGCAGTGCAGGGGCCCCCTAACAGGGCCCCACAAAGATTTTCACTGTCTGCTTTGCAGACAGTGAAAATCGCGACGGGTGCCACTGCACCCGTCACACCCCTGCAACTCCGCCGGCTCCATTCGGAGCCGGCTTCCTCATTGCAGGGGCTTTCCCACTGGGCCGGTGGACGGCCTTTTGGCGGTCGCCCGCCGGCCCAGCGGGAAGGTTGGAATGACCGCCGCGGTCTTTTGACCGCGGTGCGGTCATTCGGCGGTAACCGCATGGCGAGCGGCGCTGTCAGAATGACCGCCTGAGTCAATTTGAGTTTGTTTGGTGCATGTTTCTCTTCTGTAGGGAGATTGTAAGGAATGATGTCACCTTTTTGTTCAAGCTTAGAAACTTCATTAAGAATTAATCTCTCAATGGTGTGAATTTCCGGAGGTAAACTACTGTATGGTGGGTGAAATGAAGAAGGCGGACACAAATTTGTATTCACCATACAGTGTTTATTGGAATTAGTAAAACAAAAGGCATGAAGACATATTTTCTATAAAAACGTAACAACTCAGGCCCATATTTATACTTTTTGATGCACAACTGCGCCAACGCAGTTGTGCGTCAAAAATTTTACCGCCGGCTAACGCCATTCCAAAGCGCCGTGCGGGCGCCGTATTTATTGAATGACGTTAGCCGGCGCTGCGGACTGGTGTGCGTAAAAAAAAATGACTCACACCAGGCAGCGCCGGCTTAGGGGAAAATGGAGATTGGGCGTCAAAAAATGGGGCAAGTCAGGTCTGAGGCAAAATTTTGGCCTCAACCCGATTTGCGCCATTTTTTCAACGCCCAACCCCCATTGAAATGACTCCTGTCTTAGCAAAGACAGGAGTCATGCCCCCTTGCCCAATGGCCATGCCCAGGGGACTTATGTCCCCTGGGCATGGTCATTGGGCATAGTGGCATGTAGAGGGGCTCAAATCAGGCCCCCCTATGCCACAAAAAAAATACGAAAAAGAATACCTACCTGAACTTACCTTAACTTCCCTATGATGGGTCCCTCCATCCTTGGGTGTCCTCCTGGGGTGGGCAAGGGTGTCAGGGGGTGTTCCTGGGGGCATGGGAGGGCACCTCTGGGCTCCTTCCGAGCCCACTAGGTCCCTTAACGCCTGCCCTGACCCAGGCGTTAAAAAACGGCACCCATCAGGCTGGGCGTCGTTTTTTAAGGCCTGCCCCCTCCTGTGCGTCAAAATGACGTCACAGTATAAATATGGGGCACAGGCCTTAAAGTCATTTTTTGGAAGGGAACGCTACCTTGCATATAATTAACGCAAGGCTGGTTCCCCCTTCCAAAAAATGGCGCACATGGTGGAACTTTGACGCCCGCTGCGTCAGACATCAAAGTATAAATATGGGGCAGGGTTTGCGCCGATTGTGCGTCAAAAATGTTGACGCACATTTGTCGCAAACAGAGTATAAATATGCCCCTCAGTTTGGTAGGCAAGTAAGTTGGGGCGAATAGTGGGGACAAATGAGAGACCTTTTCTCAGCAATAAGATTTCAGCTGATGACAATTGGTGAGCAGATAAATTGAAAATGGGTACAGTTAGAATACTATCCATAGTGTGTGGAGTATGATAAATGGAACCACCCACTTTTACCATTGGTAGAATTTCTGCTGTGTCTATCACCAAGGGTGACATCCTAGGCTTCTCCTAAAAAAGATGTACTTGGTGTGTTGGTGGAGGAACTGGTTTCTTCCCCTAGGTCAGAATTATCTGATGATTCTGCAGCGGTATCTGAGAAAGTAACAATGGTGTTTTGTCTGTTGTATCTACCACGCGGACGACCAAAATTTGGGTTTTTGGTGACACTTTTTGATATTGCCTTACTCTGCAAATATATTATTTTGTAGTTATTGTGATTCATTCCTTTTCTTATTGACTTTACTTTGCCACTC
Organism: Pleurodeles waltl; assembly: GCF_031143425.1. Taxonomy (NCBI): domain Eukaryota; kingdom Metazoa; phylum Chordata; class Amphibia; order Caudata; family Salamandridae; genus Pleurodeles; species Pleurodeles waltl. The sequence continues at coordinate 164,290,481 of NC_090443.1, read as the reverse complement.
TCTAGTCTCTTATATTTATTACTTTCTGCATGGTATAGAATGTTTCATTGTTTTTCACACTACTAGCACTTTACAAGATTCTTTTTCCTTTTTATAATGGTTCTTTTACATTATTTACCTATTTTGATCACCACACTCCTACATGGCCACAACACTCGTTCACAAATTCTGGGCACACTTGTTCCACAATATGGTGACCAACATCCCCAGCATTCATGCACCTTCTGCTTTTTAAGCTAGTTTCCACAAGTCCCCGGGGTGCATGGACGCTCCGGTTTACGGGACCTTCATATCCTACTGAATTGGTAAAACAACCCCTGTTCCGCTGGAGCCTTGGACTCTCTCAGGGGCATGGTTATACTCCAATTGTGCCGAATTTGCGTAATTTCTTTTTACGCAAATTCGGCGCAAACCTAACTCCATATTTATATTTTGACGTTAGACCACTCTAACGTCAAAATGTTTGAGTTTGCACCATCTTTTAGATGCTTCAACCTACCATGCGTCAATGAGATGCAAGGTAGGCGTTCCCATCTAAAAAATGGTGCTAATCCCATAGCCTCTTATTTTTCCCCTTGCTAAAATGACGCAGGGGTGGGTGAAGCGGTTAAATATTGGTGCAAAGCTTCCTTTGCGCCATTATTTAACACCTGTTCAGACCAGGCATTAAGGGACCTGTGGACCCATTTCCATGGATAAGCACCATGGAATGGGCCCGCAGGTGCCCTCCTCAAGCCCCAGGAACACCCCCACCCACACCAGAGGGACACCGGAGGATGGGGAACCCCATCTCAGGTAAGTAGGCTAAGTATAGGTAAGTCTTTTTGTTTTTTAATTAAAGTGCCACCGGGGGCCAAACTTGGGGCACCCTGCATGGCACAGGGTGAAATGGCCTTGCCCAGGGGACACTGGTCCCCTGTGCAGGCCATTGGGGTGGTGGGCATGTCTCCTGTCTTTTCTAAGACAGGAGTCATTTGGTATGGATGGTTTTGCATCAGAAAATGACTCTAGGCTGGTTAGAGTCATATTTTTTTTTCACTCTAACCAGCCCATCGTCAATTTTTGGTGCAAAACCCCCTTCTCCCATACCGCCAGCCCCACCCGGCTAAGGTAAAAAAAAATTACGCCAGCCCACTCTTTGCATCGGCTTGCGCCATTCCATAAATATGGCACCCTGCTGGTGCTCAGGAATGGTGCAAGCCGGTGCTAAACTTTTTGGTGCAAAACTGCATCAGTGCAGTTTTGCACCAAAAAGTATAAATATGCCCCTCAGTGTTTGATGGTGCTTTAGGTATTCACCCTCTATACTTTTTTCAGTTTTGCAGATTTCATATTCACCAACATGGACCTGACCATGTATATGACCTCCAGTCTTGTGCTTTCCTTCTTCTGTGATTTTTCCCTCCTGGGACACAGACCTCACCTAATTTTCCTTGACTGTACTTATAGTAATTTTTTATTGGAGCCCATTGCCATCACACCTTTCCCAGCAAATGAGTGTGCTTCAGACAGTGGGAAGTACTTTTAACCTCCCCAGTTTGTCCCCATTTCACATCCTTAGGTTTTTGGGCCCCGTTGTGTTTTATATACCTATCACCCTCGATCCAGTATGCGTGGACGCAACAATCGTCATTCATTCTTTTCACTCTCTTCACTGTGTGCCTCTCACGTCCCACTTACAGTTATTGAATATCTGTATCGCTATTTCGCCAGCGCACTCACTTAGTGGATTTCGAAGCGTGGATTGACTTTTTCATGGTTTGCTTATTTGACTCATTATTATTGAGTACACTTATCAAGTATCTGTATCACCATTCTATCACTGCAATTTTAGAGTGCAATTTTTAACTTCGGTTGCTTTCGTGCATGGTGTGCTCATTCAATTTTTATTGTTGAATGCAGCTTTCCTAATATCTACAAAGCATATTATTGTGCATGAACATATCTATACACCTTGTTGCATGGTGTGGCCATCGATTTTAACCCTTATCGTTCAGTTCATATTATCTACCTCAGGGGCATAAGCTACCTTGCGCCACCATAGTGTTATTTGTTTTGACTCTAAGGCAGCGCTAAAGTGTTTTTCCCTCGCTCCATATTTACAAAGTGCTCTATGCTTGCATTGCTTCTGTGTCAGGCATAATGTCTGCAAGGCGGGGTTCCCAATTTCACTGCACTATTTTTCCATCATTTTTAATGCGTGCTCAGAGCTGGTGTTAAAATGATGCACCCATTTTAATCAATGAGCCTCCCTGTACTTTGCTGCTCTAGCATCAACATTTTTTATGCTAGTGCAGCAAAGCACCACAAAAGTGTAAACGCTATTGTCCTCACGACCACCATGGTGCGCCATACTGTAAATGCGGACAACCATGGTGTCATTAGGTGGGGCAGGGACGATGCAAGAAAAGTGGCACATCTGGACAGATGCGCCACTTTCTTGTAAATATGCCCCTTAGACTTTCCTCCCAAACCCCCTCTTTTCATCCTGTTTTATTTTCTTTCATTATTCCCAACAGGTCTTTGAGTTACATATATATAGCAACCCTTCAGAATACCTAAGGCTTAATTCTGTATGTCCTGATGATGATCCCATTATGTTGTAAGGGATAGAAACGTCGTCAACAAGAGTACCTTCACTTTGTTTGCCATAATTATTTATATGTTGAAATGATCATGGGTACTTATAAGTCAGTGACTTTACCATTGGGTCAATTGAGTCACTTGTAAAATGCCTGAGTATTGATTTTCAGATTGTTTTTTTTTTTTTTTTTCCACTGTAATGTTTTATGTTTTATAATTTTATTTATTAAATGCATAAACGTTTCAATCTGGATAATTTTGATAGACTTCATTGAATGTCTCTCTTGATCAGTCTCTTCTTCTTACACTTACAGGACCTTTGTTCCTTCAGAAATAGTTGTTCGGTCAACTTCCTTGTCTTTCTTCTGGATTCCTGGGCAGCGACCATGAGATCCCTGATTCAGACGGTTATGAAGAGCCCGTCTCTTCCAGTTTGTCAGTGGTTGGCATTTCAGTGACATATAGCTGTAGCAGTCTTCATAGTCTATTGAGCTTGATTTCATCTTCGACCTCTATGTGGTCATCTTCATTCCCAATGGAATCCAAAGTTGAGGTCAAAGTCCCTGTGACTCCAGAGATAAGGTCCGAGTTGACTTGATGGAGTCTGGGTGATTCTTTTGCCAGTGGAGGTTGCTCTTCAGCTGGATCCCTCAAATGTTCTGATGACAGATGCAAGCTCATTTGGTTAGGGGGCCACTCTGGACTCCCTCTCTCTTCGGGAAAAGTGGTCCCTGACAGAAAGCAGGCTTTCTCCCAATTGGAGGGAACTTACAGCTGTCTACGGGCAATTTTAGGGTTTCACCAGGATCATGTGGGGGTTGCAATCGGGTTCGCAGAACAAACAATGGGGGTCATTACAACCCTGGTGGACGGTGTTAAAGGTGCGATAATACTGCAAACAGGCCGGCGGACAAAAAAAGGGAATCGTGACCCTGGCGGAAACCGCCAACAAAGACAGCCACTTTAACACACCGCCCGCCATGGCGGTACAGACAAGCAGCACGGCGGTTACCGCCAACAGACAGGTGGGAGACAATGTACCGCCCACACTATTACAACCCGCCAATCCGCCACATTTCCGGGGCGGATGCACCGTGGATAAAAACACAGCGGAAACAGCTTTTGCAATGGGAAAACGCTCATCTGAACACATCCCACGAGGAACGAGGACACCATGGAGCCCGAACTCCAAATACTCCATGCGCTTGTTTTTCTGCTCCTTTACGACCAACAGCTACATAGGCGCAGAAGATACCGGTGAGTACTGCACCTACAACACGGGGAGGGAGGAGGCAAAAGTTAGGGGGACACCCACCAAACAACCCCACCCTCGCATTATACAACATACACACCAGTGCATTATCAAAAATCACAGTAACAACCCACAATCCCCCCGGAAGAATGAAAACACAAAGCCAAATTCGGGCAAACATTGTAATGTGCCAATATACATGTCATAAAAAAATATACAGATATATATATCTCAAAATCACTCTTATTTACACATACAATCCGAGAAATAGTAGTGCAGATATGTACACAACAATGTCTGTGCACCAACAGTCCAAAAATGCATGGGCGAGGCCCACAATAGATACCTGACCAAAATCGGAGAGAACATTGCCGGGGCATCAGATGGAAATAAAACAGGCACCTCAGGGGGAAGGGAAGGGGGGGCACCTCAGCAAGATGAATGCAAAGCCAGATCCACGACGGGGCTCCATGCCCATTGATGTATCCTGGGGAGTGCAAAGCCACAGTCTCTCAAGTCTCTACAGTGGGTGGGTTGCCCACTGTACCATCCTGGGAAGTGCAAAGCCACAGTCTCTCAAGTCTCACAAGTGGGTGGGTTGCCCTTTGTGCCATCCTGGGGAGTGCAAAGCCACAGTCTCTCAAGTCTCTACAGTGGGTGGGTTGCCCACTGTTACATCCTGGGGAGTGCGAAGCCACAGTCTCTCAAGTACATGCAGGTCTCCACTGGTTCTGGAGGGGGGCTGGTGCACAGACTGGATGAGTCCACATGAAAGTACCTGTCCTGTCACTGTCCCAGCTGCACATGGGATAAGGATGCCTGATGTGGCGGCCTTTTCATTCCTACACGGGGCATGCCCTGTTCAGCGGTGCTTTGCCATGGCGGTCTTTGCCCTGTTCAGCGGTGCTTTGCCATGGCGGTCTTTGCCCTGTTCAGCGGTGCTTTGCCATGGCGGTTCTGGACAGTTCAGCAGTGCTTTGCCATGGCGGTCTTTGCCCTGTTCAGCGGTGCATTGACATGGCGGTTCTGGCCAGTTCAGCGGTGCTTTGACATGTCGGTCTTTGCCCTGTTCAGCAGTGCTTGGACTCTCTCAGGGGCATGGTTATACTCCATTTGTGCCGAATTTGCGTAATTTCTTTTTACGCAAATTCGGCGCAAACCTAACTCCATATTTATATTTTGACGTTAGACCACTCTAACGTCAAAATATTGGAGTTTGCACCATCTTTTAGATGCTTCAACCTACCATGCGTCAATGAGATGCAAGGTAGGCGTTCCCATCTAAAAAATGGCAGTCTTTGCCCTGTCCAGCGGTGCTTTGCCATAGCGGTCTTTGCCCTGTTCAGCGGTGCTTTGCCATGGCGGTCTTTGCCCTGTTCAGCGGGGCTTTGACATGGCGGTTCTGGACAGTTCAGCGGTGCTGTGACATGGCGGTTCAGGACTGTGTAGCGGTGCTTTGCCATGGCGGTTCTGATACGGACGTTGGTGTGTGGCATGACGATCTCCACACTGGACATTAGTGTGTGGCATGACGATCTCCACACTGGACATTGGTGTGTGGCATGACGATCTCTACACTGGGCATTGGTGTGTGGCATGACGATCTCCATACTGGAAATTGGTGTGTGGCATGACGATCTCCACACTGGGCATTGGTGTGTGGCATGACGATCTCCACACTGGACATTGGTGTGTGGCATGACGATCTCTACACTTGGCATTGGTGTGTGGCATGACGATCTCCACACTGGACATTGGTGTGTGGCATGACGTTCTCTCATTGTCCAGTGGGGCTGTGGCATCCTGGCCCCTCCTGGGCTGTGACTCCGGCGGTGGTTTCTGGACCTGTGACGATACTTGTGCCCTCCTGGGCTGTGACTCCGGCGGTGGTTTCTGGACCTGTGACGATACTTGTGCCCTCCTGGGCTGTGACTCCGGCGGTGGTTTCTGGACCTGTGACGATACTTGTGCCCTCCTGGGCTGTGACTCCGGCGGTGGTCTCTGGACCAGTGACGATACTTGTGCCCTCCTGGGCTGTGACTGTGGCGGTGGTCTCTGGACCAGTGACGATACTTGGGCCCTCCTGGGCTGTGACACCGGCGGTGTTTTCTGGACCAGTGACGATACTTGTGCCCTCCTGGGCTGTGACTCCGGCGGTGGTCTCTGGACCAGTGACGATACTTGTGCCCTCCTTGGCTGTGACTCCGGCGGTGGTCTCTGGACCAGTGACGATACTTGTGCCCTCCTGGGCTGTGACTCCGGCGGTGGTTTCTGGACCAGTGACGATACTTGGGCCCTCCTGGGCTGTGACTGTGGTGGTGGTCTCTGGACCAGTGACGATACTTGGGCCCTCCTGGGCTGTGACTCCGGCGGTGGTCTCTGGACCAGTGACGATACTTATGCCCTCCTGGGCTGTGACTCCGGCGGTGGTTTCTGGACCAGTGACGATACTTGTGCCCTCCTGGGCTGTGACTCCGGCGGTGGTCTCCTGACCAGTGACGACGGTGCTGGCATTTGTGTCTGGACCGCCGGACATGATGGCGCACTTCTCCGCCGTGACACTTACAACAGGCTGGGCAGACTTCCTCTGGACCTTCCCCACCTTTGTTGGAGTTACAGATGACTCACCAATCCCCTTCGATCCCATGTCACTTGTTGTCCCACCAGGGGTCTTAAGACGGTCCCGTCGTCCACTCTCCATTTTAAGAGCCTTTACAGGGGGTGGGCTGCCTGTGCCTTGGCTCCGGGTCCTACTGCCTGCCCTGGTGGACGGTGCACTCCAAAAACCTGGAACACGCACCACTGGTACTGGAGGCTTTTTGGCTGAGGCGCTACGACGGGACTGATGAATTGGAGGGGGGGTGGGGGCAAAAAGGTCAATTTGACAGAGGGACAGTTTCTGACGAACACTGGGATGGGTAGCTGGAGGGGGTCTGGGAGTGGAGGAAGAGGAGGTGGTTGTAGGAGGTGTCACTTTAGCTGTTTTGGGTGCAGGTGCAGGTACTGTTGTGAGGTGGATGGATGTTGGGTGAGTGATTGCCGGCGTTTGTGTACTTTGGGAGGGGGCGTCACAGACACACTGGGAGAGGACACAGGGGACGTGTAAATGGCAGTGGAGGTGGTGAGTGCAGGTGAGCGACTTGTGGTGCTGGGTGTCCTGGTGCGAGTCCTAGTGCCTGTAGATGTGGTGCATGCAGGTGTGTGTGTAGACGAGACTGGGAGGGAGGAGGGAGAAGAGGAGGAGGGGGACACAGTGGAGGCAGTGGATGTTGCTGTGTCTGTATGTGGGTGAGGCTTGCATGAGTGCCTGTGGTGTGTGTGGTGCCTATGTTTGCCTGAGCTACTTGTGTGTGTTGACTTGTGTGCATGCTGGTCTGTAGGTGTGCTTGGGATGGGCTGGGGTACAGAAGATTGGGTCTGGGTGGAGGAAGTTGGAGGGGGGAGGCTAGACACAGGGACAATGGCTGCCATCAGTGCTGAGGCCAGAGATTGCAGGGTTCGCTGAAGGACAACCTGACCAGAATGAATGCCCTCCAGGAATGCATTACTGTGTTGCAACTCCCTTTCTACACCCTGGATGGCATTCACAATGGTAGACTGCCCAACAGTGAGTGACCTGAGGAGGTCAATGGCCTCCTCACTGAGGGCAGCAGGGGTGACTGGGGCAGGGCCTGAGGTGCCTGGGGCGAAGGTGATGCCCACCCTCCTGGGTGAGCGGGCACGGGCGAATGCTGAGGGGCTGCTGGGAGGGCGGTGCTGGTAGGGGGGGTGGCGGCTGTACCTGTAGAAGTGGGACGCACAGAGGGTGCCGCCACCACAGGAGAGCTCCCATCGGTGGACAAGTCCGTGTCGCTGGTTGGTGATCCGGTGGCCGATGTGAAGCTCCCCTCGCCCTCCATCCCACTGGTGCATTCAGAGTCTGTGGTGTGGCCCTCCATGGCCATGTGGGATGCCGCTCCCTCGTGCTCTGGTGCCACTGTACCTCCGCCTGATGATGCTGATGTACAAAAGGACAGGGAGAGCAGGAAAAGGGGGGGAGACAGAACAAAGAGAGTTTTAGTGCATGGCATTCCGCTACCGTTGGCGGACAAGACAGACGCAGCAGCCCCCTGCATTACGCCTTGCTCCTGACCTCTGCACATGCAATTTCTGGGACATGGCCTACCTGGCAATGGTGGAAATCTGCGCACATGGATGCCACAGAGGCAACTATACCTCAACTTGGCACTCTGCTGAGGTGGGGTTGAGTGCCACATGGGCTACATTACGGAGGGGCCTTGCCTACCTAACTAGCCCTGGCCTAGGGACACCCACAGGCCTCCTCCCCTACCCAGACCCCTCTAATGTGTGAAAAGTCAGCAGAATGAGGTTGTACTCACCCCCTTGTGTCTGCTGTGATGTCCTCAAGCGCCCATCCAACTCCGGGTAGGCCACCGCCAGGATCCGGAACATCAGGGGGGTCATGGTGCGACGGGCACCCCTCCCACGTTGGGAGGCCATCCCCAGCTGAGCCTCCGCCGTCTTCTTGCTGCAGCGGCAAATGTCCTCCCATCTCTTACGGCAGTGGGTGCCCCGTCTCTGGTGGGCCCCCAGGGTCCGGACTTCCTTGGCGATGGCACGCCAAAAGTCCCTCTTCCGGTGGGCGCTGACCTACATGACATGCACAAGGAAAGAAGAACAGTCATTACCAACTGCACCGTCAATGTGAGTGGCCCCCTCCCTACTCTGGCCATGTGGCCCATTCATTCCCATGCATTAATGTTCTATGAACTCTGCCTCCTTCCCTCTTCCACCCAGCCCTCTCCACCCAGGCCTAGCCCATACAACGTGCTCCCGGTGTACTAACTTGTTGGTCTGGAGGACCGTAGAGTAGCGTGTACTGGGGGAGGACCCCATCCACAAGTTTCTCCAACTCCTGTGCAGTGAAGGCAGGGGCCCTTTCCCCAGACGCAGCAGCCATCGTCGCTTCCAGACCGAGGTCACAGCAGCACTAGCAGTGTAGGTCCTCTCCTGACGAAGGTCAGGTATCTAGTGATTGAAGAGATAGAAAATGGCAGTGACGTCCGCGGCGGTGACGTCCGCGGCGGTGCGCATCATCACTGCCAGCGCACCTGCTCATTGGCTCCTGGGACCCATAGGGTCCAATGTTAACCAATGCAGCATTGCGCCGCGGTCTACGACCGCCTACCGCAACGGTGTGCAACGCCAGCGCAGTTACCCCACAATCCCATTGTCCCAGTTTAGAGGTCAGGCAGCCGCCATTTCAGGGGCCCACATGGCTTCATTTACCACTGCATCACACATAGCTAGGCCTATACTCAACACACATAGAGGAAGGGGTTTTGTCTGGTGTAGTCTTGTGTGTAACTGCGGGCACATACCTGGAGGAATAGTGACTGGTTCTTCGCTGTTGTCCTTCTTAGGCACCGTCAGCTGGGACATATGAGAAGATGGCGGAATCCTCCGGTGTACCGACTGCTGGTGGACCTGTTGACAATGGAAGAAAGACATTTAGGGGCATATTTATACTCTGTTTGCGCCGGAATTGCGTCGTTTTTTTTTTACGCAATTCCGACGCGAAACTAACTCCATATTTATACTTTGGCGTTAGACGCGTCTAGCGCCAAAGTCCATGGAGTTTGCGTAATTTTTTAGCGTGGACACCTACTTTGCGTTAATGATATGCAAGGTAGGCATTCCCGTCTAAAAAATTGACTCCGAGGCATGTGCGCCGTATTTACACTCCCGGGCAAAATTCACGCCCGGGAGTGGGCGGGTCCAAAAAAATGACGTACGGCCGCTTTTGCGCCGTTTTTTAGCGCCTGGACAAGGCAGGCGTTAAGGGACCTGTGGGCTCGGAAGGAGCCCAGAGGTGCCCTCCCATGCCCCCAAGGACACCCCCTGTCACCCTTGCCCATCCCAGGAGGACACCCAAGGCTGGAGGGACCCATCCCAGGGACATAAAGGTAAGTTCCGGTAAGTATTTGTTAAAAAAAAAATTGTGGCATAGGGGGGCCTGATTTGTGCCCCCCTACATGCCACTATGCCCAATGACCATTGGGCAAGGGGGCATGACTCCTGTCTTTTCTAAGACAGGAGTCATTTCTATGGGGTTTGGGAGTCGAAAAAAATGGCGCAAATCGGGTTAGCCGGCGCTAATTTTTTTGACGCAAAACTATAAATATGGCCCTTAATCGTCACCTACAGGTTTGACCGTGCCACAATCCAGGAATTATGTACCCAGTTGGAGCCAGACCTGATGTCACCGATCCGCCATCCGACTGGAATCCCCCCTGACATGCAGGTGCTGTCAGTGCTCCATTTCCTTGCAAGTGGGTCTTTTCAGACAACTGTGGCCATGGCATCAGGGATGTCCCAGCCTATGTTTTCCAACGTGTTGTCCAGAGTGTTGTCTGCCCTGCTGAAACACGTAAGTAGATACATCATTTTCCCTGAGGTGGAGGAATTGCTTACAGTGAAAGGTGACTTCTATGCCCTTGGAGAAATCCTGAACGTCATAGCTGCTATTGATGGGACCCATGTAGCTCTGGTCCCCCCCCACAGGAGTGAATAGGTGTACAGGAACAGGAAGAATTATCATTCGATGAATGTCCAGATGGTCTGTTTGGCAGACCAGTACATCTCGCAGGTAAATGCAATGTTCCCTGGCTCAGTGCATGACGCCTACATCCTGCGGAATAGCAGCATCCCTGATATGATGGGTCAACTCCAGAGGTACCGTGTATGGCTATTGGGGGACTCTGGTTACCCCAACCTTTCCTGGCTATTGACCCCAGTGAGGAATACCAGGGCAGAGGAACGGTACAATGATGCCCATGGGCGGACTAGGAGGGTTATCGAACGCACCTTCGGCCTTCTGAAGGCCAGGTTCAGGTGCCTCCATATGACAGGTGGATCCCTATTCTACTCACCGACGAAGGTGTGCGACATCATCATCGCCTGCTCCATAATCCATAATTTAGCATCGCGACGCCAGGTGCCTTTTCTGCAGGAGGATGATCCAGATGACGGTGTTGTGGCAGCTGTGGAGCCTGTGGAGCGAGTGGACAGTGATGAGGATGAAGCTGAGGATGAAGAAAACGACAACAGGGAGTCAGTCATACAGCAATATTTCCAGTGACACACAGGTGAGAACATTTTCTGGTTTAACATTACATTGACTTTCACACGTCTACCTCTATCCTGTACCTACATTTCACTCACTATTTGTTAATTGAGTTGTACCCTTCCATTTCAGTTTCACAGGTGTGGTTACCTACGTGTCAACTGCTTGCATCCTTGAAGGGCTTGTGATGTGTGACATTGGTATGTTAGCCTTACAATGGGTAACCCATTATGACACTGTAATTGATAATACAAAGTTCCAAATCATAGACTGACTCCAGATTTCTTTGGCTTTCAAGGGTGTTTATTTAAGTGATAAAAAAATCAAGGAAGGTTGTAAAATGGGGATGGGTGATGGTGGAGAAATATCCATGGCAGAGTCCAGTCTATTAGTCTCACAGGTGCACTGCCCATCTGGGCATTGGAAGTGGAGCTGGGGCAGTTCCAATCTGGACAGGGTGACAAAGTGAGACAGTGGGGGGACAATCAGGGTGGTCTTATTTCCTGGCGGTGGTCTTGCCATCTTGCTCTGTCCTGTTCCTGGATCTCAGGGCCCGCTTGCGTGGTGGTTGTCCGTCTGCAGGGGATGGGGTGCTGGTGTGTTGGTCCTGTGGCGGGGCGTCCTGACCACTAGCGCCGGCGGAGGTGGTGGGCAGTTCGTCGTCCTGGCTAGTGTCAGGGGCCCCTTGGAGTGCCACGGTGTCCCTCAAGGTCTTTTGAATGTCCGTCAGCACCCCTACGATGGTGCCCAGGGCGGAGCCGATGGTCCTGAGCTCCTCCCTGAACCCCAAATACAGTTCGTCCTGCAGACGCAGGGTCTCCTGCAACTTGTCCAGGACTGTCGCCATTGTCTCCTGGGAGTGGTGGTATGCTCCCATGATGGAGGAGAGGGCCTCGTGGAGAGTTGGTTCCCTTGGCCTGTCCTCCCTCTGTCGCACAGCAGCCCTCCCAGCTCCCCTATGTTCCTGTGCCTTCGTCCCCTGGACCGTGTGCCCACTACCACTGCCCCCAGGTCCCTGTTGTTGTTGGGGTGGTGGGTTTGCCTGGGTGCCCTGTAGTGGTGGACACACCGCTGATTGACCTGTCCTGGGTAGGGAGGTTTGGGCCCGCTGGGTGGGTGCTGTGCTGGTGATACCAGAGGGTGGCAGCTCGGTGTTGGGCTGTGGCTGGGCAAGGGGAACCGACTGTCCTGAGGCCCACAATGGTCCAGGCTGGTCATCAGGATCCAGTAGGGCATAGCTGCTGTTGTCACTGTGGGCCTCTTCTGGGGGTGGAGTGGTGTTGTCTGGACCCTCTGGTGTGGTGACATTCCTTCGGCTTCCTGCAGGGGTGTAAGAACATGATTACTGCATGTGTGTGTGTTTCATGGTGTGCAATGGGTGGGTGTTTGTGTACCCCAATGCTAGCATTCCTGTGTGGGGGCTTGTGTGGTGATGGTTGGGGGGGTGTTCTGGGTATGTGCAGTGGGCATGCTTTAGTGAGGGGTGCCCATGCTTAGTTGTGTCATGCAGGGCTTGGTGTTGGGATGGGTGGTTGGTGTCATGGGTACATTACTGAGGATTTGGGGTGATAGGGGAGGGTGTGAGGGTGGGGGGGTGTGATGGCATGCAGGTAGGGTGGGGGATGTGATAGTTAAGATTTGACTTACCAGTGTCCGTTCCTCCACCGACTCCTCCGAGGCCCTCAGGATGCAAGATGGTCAGGACTTGCTCCTCCCATGTTGTTAGTTGTGGGGGAGGAGGTGGGGGTCCGCCGCCAGTCCGCTGCACTGCGATGTTGTGTCTGGAGACCGTGGAACGCACCTTCCCCCGTAGGTCGTTCCACCTCTTCCTGATGTCCTCCCTATTTCTTGGGTGCTGTCCCACTGCGTTGACCCTGTCCACTATTCTTCGCCATAGCTCCATCTTCCTGGCTATTGATGTGTGCTGTACCTGTGAGCCAAATAGCTGTGGCTCTACCCGTACGATTTCCTCCACCATGACCCTGAGCTCCTCCTCGGAGAAGCGGGGGTGTCTTTGGCGTGACATGGGGTGGTGTGTGTGAGGTGTGGGGTGGTGTATGTGGTGATGAGTGTGGTGAGTGTAGTGGTATGTGGTGTTTAGTGCATGGATGTAGTGTGGGTGATGGTGTTGTGTGCCTCTGTGTGATGGGGTTGTCAATAGCTGTGCTGTCTCTCTGGCCTTCTCTCAGAATTTCTGGTTGTAGGGGTTTGTGGGTGATGTGGGTGTGTGTTTTATATGGTGTTGGGTGTGTGGGAGTGTTGTTTGTATGTGTATCAGGTGTGTGTATTTTGAATAGTCCAATGTGGCGGTGTTTTGTAGATGTGTGTGTATTTGGAGCGCGGCGGTGTGTACCGCCAATGGAATGCCGCGGTTGAAAGATCGCCGCGTGGATTCGTGGGTCGTAATAGCATGGGCGTGTTTCTGTTGGCATGGATGTGTTTCCGCCAGTTTATCGCTGACCTTTGGTGTGGCGGTATTGTGTGGGTGTCTGAATTTCGGCGGATTCCGTGATGTGTGTCATAATAGCTGTGGCGGTCTACCGCGGCCGCGACGGTGTATTGGCGGTCTTCTGCACGGCGGTAAGCGCCTTATATCGCCAATGTTGTAATGAGGGCCAATGTGTTTTGAACAATCAGGGAGGTACCAGGGCTAGGTCCTTGAATGTTGTGGCTACTCTACTGTTTAGTTGGAAAGAGATCAACTTGCTGTCAATTGTGGTGGCCCATATCAAGGAGGTGGACAACATTGTGGCAGATTCCCTCAGCAGGATCTTACCCTCCTTCCAGGAAATGCCCTGGGCTATGTTTCAGCAGCTGTGTATGAGGAGATAAAGACAAGGGGGCCTGGGAGTAATCTCTGCTTACACAGTTAAAAAGCTATTCTCCAAGGGTGCATAGTGGTTCTATTCTTGTAGCTGATGAGCATGTATTTTCACATGTAGTTAAATCTTATTGTTAGGACCCAACCCTAATTTTATCCTCAGTTTCTGTAAGAACACGTAACAGATAATAATATACAATAATAAATATGTTTTTCTTTGGTGAACCCCCACAAATGTATTAGCATTTTAAGGAAACTACCAATTTGATTCAAGATTGCAACATCAGATGGCCTAGGTGCAACTTTGACAGCTAAGAATTCCATGTGTAATTCTTATTCATATATTTATCTGTTTCATGTTTTTATATAAATGGAACAAAATCACTGCTGTTTTTGAGAAAGCCTTGACGTTTATTTATTTACATGCTTTGAGGTCACAGCCTACCAGACAGTGCAGCTGTCTGGTTTGCTAAAGACATCTTGGGGACATTCAGAAAGTTGACCTAGGAATGCATTCTGCCTTTTGCTTGCCATTGGCTTTGTGGTTTGTAACAACACTTTATACTTGCTTCATTTGTTTTAGGCTTTCTAGCTTGAGTTTGGTCCATCCTCTGCCAAAACCTTATTTACAGTTTCCTTCTAACTGCTCCTTTACTGGAAACAGGCCTGTAAATGTTGGTCTTATCTCATCACATTTGCTGTGCATTCAAAAACTGAGGTCAATTGTCAGGTGCTGTTGTTCAAGAACGCGTGTTTACTTTTCTTTCTCTGACTTCAATGAGAGAGGATTTATGTGACAATCTTGCTGGAACTCAGGGTAGGAAAGAGTTTGTTTCATAGCCCGCACACATTTAAATGACTTGCGTAAGTGTTGCGTAAGTGTTTCAGAATATATAAAAATTAGGAACACAATGAAGCACATTTTTGTTATTTCTGAAGTGTGTTGGAAACAAATACTTCAATGTGATCAAAACAAATCCTCACCTTAGGTGATACAATTTCCACACATTTTCACCTGCTCACTGTATAGACTTATTAGCAAAACTGTGTGAAATGTTATGGTAATTTCAATTGAAAATGTGTTGTCTGTAAAAGCAGTGTGCTCCCATTCCATGAATACTGCACTCTATGGCACTCCACTCTATGCCACTTCATGCTATGCCTCTCTACAGTACCCTTTACCATGCCACTCTGTGCCAATCCACTCTTGGCCACTCTACTCTACACCACTGCACTTTTGGCCACTGCACTCTACACCACTCCAGTCTAGACCACACTAATCTACTTAGCAACACCTAACCCTGTGCCCCTGCACTCTACGGCAATCCACTGAATGCCACTCTCATCTACTCAGCACCGCTGCACTCTATGCCATTATGCTGTATGCCACTGCGCAACTGCACTCTACCCTGCAACTCTTAACTCTGCGCCACTTCAATCTGCTCTGAAAGAATCTACTCTACACCACTGAACTATATGCCATTCTACTCCACACCACACCACCCTATGCTACTGTACTCTCCTCCACTCTACTCTTAACCACTGAACTCTACACCAATGCACTCTCCGTCACTGCACTCTACACCATAGCACCCTACTCTACATCACCGTACTCTACACCACTGCTCTCTACACCACTCTACTCCACTGTTCTCCTCTGCACTCTGACACTCTACTCTGCAACACTGCACTCTCTGCCACTGAATTCCGTGCCACTCTACTATGTACTACTCCACTTACGCTACTCCACTCTACGCTACTGTATTCAATGCAACTGCACTGAATAGCACTATATTGTACTCTGCACCACTCTATGCTACTCTACTCTGCCCAACTCTACACCACTGCACTCTATGCCACTCTACTCTACTCTGCACCACTGCCCTCTGCATCCTCAACTCCATGTAACTCCACTCTGCACCACTGTACGGCACTGTACTCTACGCCACTGCACTTTACACCGCTCTTCAATACTATAGTCTGCACCACTCTACTCTGTGCCACTGTATTCTGCACCACTCCACTCTACACCACTCTGCACTACTCCACTCTGTTTCACTCCACTCTACTATGGACCACTTTAATCTACACCACTGCATTCTATGACGCTGCATTGTAAGCCAATTAATTCAATGCCACTGCACTCTATGCCACTATACTCTACAACACTCTACGCCAGTGCACTCTACACCATTCTTTTCTACTTAATGCCACTCCAGTGTTTGCCACTCTACACAACTCCACACTATGCCTCTCCAATACATGACACTCTATGCCACTCCACTCTACAACACTCTACTCCATTCTTCATCATTCCACTCCACAACACTCCACGCCACACTCCTCCACACCACCACACCACTAACGTTTAGCCCTGCTGAACAGCACAGCCACACTGGTGTACAACATGACTAAAACACATTCGCAAAGCCAATAGCTTTTGCAAAGGCGAGAACTACTGGCTTTGACAACTCTTGTTTAGAAATGCAGCTTAATTGCCAGGGGTCGCATGTTGTAGACACACTCACACCACCAGCAATTGGAGTCAGCCTACAATAGTGAATCAGACAGCAACTGAACCACACTACGATTGTTTCTAGGAGTTAACAAATCAGGCAAAGTGACACTATAACACAATCAGCCCAGAGAGATCCAGGGTGACAGCAACAACAACAATGGATATAGACTTTGACCCTCAAGCGGTGAGACTGAGAAAATACGAGATGAAGTTAGAGTCAGAAAGTGGAAGGTAGTAGAAGAAATAATCTTGAGGTGGAATCCGGTCTAGGAAGCCTTGGCATTTGGCTAAAACATCAGCAGGCATCAGTACTTATTTTGTTTTACAATTTAAACACTAGGGCCTGTAGTGTGGTCAGTTTTATGTATCCTTTGCATGTTAGCTTCAGGCTTTTAGGCCTTTGTGCACTTTGCCCTGGATGTATTTTATTCCTTTGCTCGCAGCTTAGAGCCTCTGTGAACTTTGCTCTAAATGCTTTTTATTCGGCTTCGTACTGTTATTTTTCAAATAACCAGTTCTACGGTCTTGTTTTATTTTTTATATCACACTGTTTAGCCTACTTCAGCACTGGAGTCCTCAATAACACATTCTTGTTCACTCTGTGCTTCAGTCAAGGATACAGTCTGGTACATTGCCGATAGACGTGGTTGGAGTTTAGTCTTTGGCATTCTTGCGTAGGGACATTTTGTGATCACACTGACATGTTAGTTATAAAAACACTTCCTTGTCCCAATACAGGGGAGAGGGAGATTCCGACCAGGGAACCACAACTGGACGCTGACTGCCTTGTTGCAATTGCTGAAACAGATCACAGGCCTTTGCTCAGGTATGAGGGTTTCTGGCTTCCCGGGGAATATGAAAGGCAAGTTAGAAGCTTAACATGCTGTGCTCGAAATAGAACTAACTGAGAGAGATTAGAAATTATTAACACCATGATAGCGTTATTCTTATGTTTCACTCTCCTAGTGACTATTTCAATCCTACTGTGTTGTATGGTTCTGGTTATTGCGGCTCACGCCTTAATATCTAAAATGCAGTCGTTTTATCAAAACAATCTATAAAACTCAAACTGCCTTTGTCATTTGTATATGAGATCACACTGTAAATGAGAGAGCTGGTTTGGATCTGAGTGACCACGACTTCCCTGAGAAGTTCCAAGGATGTCATGCGCTCGGCTGCCCAATCGTCCCTTCCCGTTGGGAGAGATGAGGCACTGCTAGTTAGCCGGAGCAAAACCGGATTTAGGGTGACAGAGGGCCTTCCAAGTGGGTCAGACTCAGTCCCCCACACCGTGAACAATCCTGCTACCTAGAAATCCAGTAGTCTCATTTAGGATAATGAGAGCCCACGCGACATGGCGCCGCCAACGATTGGTCTGGCTCTAATTTTCGGGTCCGGATGACTCTCTCGGTCTCATATATATATTGACTCCTCGGTTCTGTAAACGGAGACGTCCGTGGCGCTGAGGATTTCCGCCACCACGAGATAGGTGCCTCCTATTACTTAGTGGTCGGTTGTTCAAGCTTGAACTTTGAAAGGAAAACCCCGATATTGGTGTGCCTTCTCTTACCTAGTGTTGTTTTTATAATAGCGAATCCTAATGTAGTGAATATAGCGCTTAATATGCGCCCACCGCATATTAAGCGGACATCTGATAGCACATGGTCTAACGAACCAAGGGGGTCCGGTCACGTTTGTGGTGGACATCCATGCAGCTCATAGAACAGAGCTTTTTTATTCTTGGGTCGTATTTCCAGCAGTTGATGGGGGTACAAACACTTTTCATGAATACACTATTGCGAATGTCCCTGGACAATACAGGGCATATGCATACTTAGAGATTCCTTTATCTTATCAAGAACACCATAATTGGCTTGATGGCGCCCTCCCACACACAGTAGCACAAGTTAGGTTAGGTCCACTGAGTAATGATGGTCCTACCTGGACTTTATTGGCTACATACACACCATATCCTGCGGTTGCTAACTTGGCAGTGGCTGAAGTTCGTTGTTTATATATAGACTTAGCTACTACATACAGAAGACTGGTTCAATTTGTAATGCAGACTTTAAATACTAATGCAGCGCGTGCTGCTCCGGCGCACCCACATGCAGTGGTTCCGGGTATCAATCCGGCCACTGTACACTCAGTTATGGTTAAAGTACCGGCTAAACGTGAGGAGACTCCATTTTGGCTGGCACAAAAAATAAATACGCTGGAAGCAACGTTTCCCCATACAGGACCCCAGGATAAACAAAGAATATTGACGATGTGTTTGCCGTATGGAATGGTTCCTACTGTGGATCATTGTAATACTTGGGGCACAGTGTTTGCCGCGCTCTACACTACAGCACACGGTACACCAACATTGGCTAATCTACCGGAAGTGCTAAAACAAATTCAAGATGAATATGGGGCTGCCCCAGCCTTAGATTTAGGGATGCAGCTGATGGGCAATTTTGCCTCAGTTTCTTCTATTATTTTGAGTAATCTCAAAGGAGAGGCAGTAGTGCTAGCAGTGAGTATGCGTCTTCGAGACGTCCCGCAAATTAATCAAGAGCCGGAGCTGCCGAGAATAATAGCAGAAACATATTCAAGTATCGGTCGTGATAGCCTAGGGGCTAGACCGCAAAAACCACAGTTACAGGGTAAGAATAGTAAGGATACTACTAAACAACAGCAACCTGAGGGTACTAAAAAGCGCTGGGAGAAAAAACAACAAACACCTAAAAAGGATAGGGGACAATCTCCGCAACCGGAGACCCCGCAGAATAGGTATAATCTCAGGAATAGGGATAATTTGAAGATGCCTGATAGATATCAATATACTGATACACGCCAATCTCGTTCCTTTCAGGACTCATCGGAAAAGAAAAATGAGAGAGGTGGGCGGTCAGAGCGGAGAGCGGAGTACGTGAAACCGAGACAGGAATCACAACGCTCAACGGAGGTTTCTGTCAAAAAAGAAGAGAAACCGATCCAACAAAAGCAGCAATTTAAAAAAAAGAAGGTGGCAGCAGTCTCATGTAGACATGCCACTCAAGAAGAGAGTTCTCTTGAAGAACAAGACATGAGCACTAGCACTGTTAGACAGCGCAGCAGAGGTCACAATAGTTTGCCAGAATCTTCTAGAACATCTGGAGGTGAAAGCAACTGATGACTTCATACAAGTCGAAACAGCAGATATGCGTGTCTCTGATCCCGATAGGGTTTATACAGTAACTTTACAATTAGAAGGGGACATTGAGCGCATTGTAAACGCCATCTTTTGGGACCGTGTGGTCAAATTGTATGACATTCTGCTGGCCGAACAGGATTGGCCCCTGACTTTGTTCGTGACTGTCCAGTTGGGGAGGAGGTTATTACACCTTCATTCTCACCACTTTTTCTGGAAGAACTAGCAGAGTCCTATAGTAAAACATGGGCTCTGGCACAGGCTCCTGCCTTATATAGAAATAATGTGGGGTGGGATAGGGATTCACCTTATCATGTAATTCCAGTAAAGGGCAAACCTCAGCCGCAACCGCAATATCCTATAAAATTTGAAGCGAGGGCATCGGTAAGGAAAATACTTACACAATTAGAGTACCAGGGAGTAATTGAACCCTGTGTCTCGCCGATGAATAATCCCTTATTTCCAGTAGCTAAACCGGACCATTCTTATAGGATAGTGGTGGATTACAGACATTTAAATGGACATACACGCACATATGCAATACAAAATTCACACAGCGCAGTGCTCATGAATAATATTGTGCGTAGGAAATACAAAACAACATTAGATATCTCGAATGGATTCTTCTGCCAAAATATAGCGCCCGAAAGCAGGGACTATACGAGCTTTAGTGCGTTTGGCTCTCAAAAAAAAGTTTTGTAGTCTGCCTCAGGGGTATAAAAATAGCCCAGGGCTATTTTCGGCTCGTGTCACTGAAATTCTGCATGAGTTGGACCCTGAAGCTTAGGCATATGTTGATGATATATATCTGACGGACGATGAGTTACTGCAACATTTAAGGCGGGTAGCGCGCATTGTTGTGGGATTTGCTGAAATTGGCTACAAATTTTATTTAAAAAAATCCAAGATTGCCTTCCTCAGCGTCATTTTCCTGGGATATGAGTTGTCGAATGAGGGCAAGAGCTTAGCGCCACACTTTTTGGAAAAATGTGCACAGTTGCAACCTCCTAATACGATTCGGAAACTCCAGTTATTATTGGGGTTTCTTCATTTTGGCAGAACTTACATTCCTGATTACGCTACACGTATAAAACCATTATACGAGTTAATTCACCCGAATTTTTCAAGTAGATTTTGGACGAATGAGCATACACATATTCTTCGAGATTTGCAAACTGATCTCTTAGCAGTAAAGCATTTACACACTCGGGACAATAAAACGCATCTGGTCATCAGGGTTATACCTGGGGCCTTTGGGTTTACATATGTCACCTTTAATGAGGTTGAGGCAGTCCCGATAGCATACAAGTCCCACTTGTATTCGGCTGCAGAACAACGTTTTGCATGGACTGAGAAAATTCTCACTGCTGTACAGATGGCTGTTATTAAGGAACAACCTCTTGCCCAGGGCCAACGCATTATTGTAGTGTCCCTGATTCCGGCCCTAGAGGCTGTTACTAACGCGAATGTTCCCTATTCGAAAGCTTTACTCCCGCGATGGATACAATGGGCAACGTCTTTGACAGCCAGTGATGTAGATTACATATTTGACACTAAACTGCAGACTCAAGAATTTCTTCAATATGAAATGGAGTACCCAGTTCCCGCTGGTACGCTGCCTATTGACCAATATCAGGTGGCCATGTATACTGATGGCTCTGCTCAACCAGCAGTTGGGACTAAACAACAGTATTCTGCTGCATGTGCGGTGGTGAGCGGCTATATGGAGGTAGAAGTGTTCTGCCCCCGACATACTTATACACAGACCTTGGGAGATTGTACAGCACAGTTGGCTGAGCTGAAAGCTCTATTGTTAGCCTTGGAACATGCGGATCTGGCAATATTTACATTGCTGGTTTGTGATTCCTATTACTGTGTTCAGTCTTTCAATGAATACTTACACTACTGGAGGTTGAACGGGTTCAGAGATTCAAAAGGTAACACCATTAAACACAAATTGCTGTGGGGGAGGGTTGCGGATCTGAAGGAAAGGCTTCCTAAAGTCCATGTTGTGCATACACTTGGACACCAGCGCGTTGGAATACACATTGCTGGGAATCCATTGGCTGATGAAGCCGCAAAATCGGCAGTGGCAGTTGCCACTGTGGCCGCAGTAACTCGTTCGAGTTCAAAACCAGACACAGAGATTTTGGCTGCCATAAAGGCTACGGCTGATGGCACGCCGTTTCCTAAAGGATTCCCTTCTAAATATAGTTACTGCATGGGTGGTATGCTAAACGCTGTAGTTAAAATCCCAGGCGTTGGTGTACGTGAAATGCCCACGCGACCTCGGTTGATTACTGCAGCACATGAGGGGGCGGCATCTGAACATGCTGGCGTGGCTGCCACCATTTCACTCTTACAGGCTCGTTATTGGTGGCCTGGTCTCTATAAAGAGACGAAGCAGTATGTCCTTTGTTGTGATGTCTGCCAACAAATTAAAGTTTCCACGGCTAGACGCCCACAGCAGACGCCCCTTCTGATATCAAATAAACCTTTACAGTGTGTGTACTTGGATCATTGTGGTCCGCTGACAACAGATAGTGCATACAAATATATATTGGTTGCTGTGGATTCGTGCTCCAGATTTGTGTGGGTCTGGCCACAGCGCTCGGCTGACGCTCGAACTGTTATTAAAGATTTGCGCATCTTTGTCGATACATATGCAGTTGCGGCTTTTCAGGGCCCTGCTTTTGCCTCTAAAGCATTCAGGGACACCATGGCTTCGTTGCGGGTCCAGCTCCAGTTCTCGTCTCCATTTCATCCCGAGGGAAATTCTGTCGTGGAGCATTTAAATCACGATTTAAAGCAATCCTTAACGGCCAGAGTTATAGGCACGGGTCGTAGTTTGCTAGCCCACCTGTATGGAGTACAGAGAGCACTTAATAACTTGCCTAGAAGGTCCCTGGGGGGGTCGTACTTCATATGAGTGCCTGTTTGGAACACAAATGTATGTTCCTGATCTAGATGGTCCTGGTGTGGAGACGGCAGATACGCCCTTTGACATAAATGATTGTGTCACTGTTTTGCAGGATTTACAACAATTCTGTGAAGTTAACTCTTCTGCCAGTGCTGCCTCCACAGGAATTAAGGATGAACCAGTAACGCCTACTGGTTGGATTCCCAGGATTGGGGATCTTGTGCGTGAAAAGGTCGCAGTGAAAAAAGAATTTGGTCCTTCCTATCGGGTGCCTGTCCCTGTGCTAGGGATCCACGGCACGAGAACTGTAATTTTGCCACCGCTGCAAGGGGCCAAAGGAAATCGCTTTGTTTCCATTGATAATGTCAAGTTACAACATGTGGCAGATTCTGCACAGCAGACCAAGAGGGACACCCAGTACTTCCGGAATCCCTCTTACTACTGGGGAAGAAGTTCCGCTGCAGGTGATTTGCACCAACGATATTTTCTCTCCGAGCTTGGGGAGGGTGGAAGCTGATCTTGCGATTGTTCCACTGACGGCGAATAATTTGGAATCCTTTGATCAAGTTGCTGTAAGTTCTACTGATATTGCTGAACATGTAGTTTATAGCGTGCCAAGGCGAGAGCCACCATCTGCTTCTTTGTTTACGGTTGCACCTTTTGCGAGAACTACCTCGGGCTGCTTCAACACCACTGATGATACCGTGTCGGACTCTTCGTCCCCTTCAACACCAGCCCTGGGTGCACGTAAGCTGCTGTGTTGGCTCAAACATACATATTTTGTTGTTCCTTGGAACTATCTGTGGCTTTTTATGACTGTGATGACTCGTTTCCTAATGCTGGGGTTTGTGGTTACCTTTTTTTCTGGTGATACATGGTCATTTTCTTCCTGAATGATCTGACATTGGGCACGTGGAGACGGTGTTGAAACCACATTTTTCGTCACATATGGTTCGAAGAGACTTGTCCTTTGTGAACATTTCTGCTGTACCAATTCCGGATGGGATTGTATGGGATAGAGTGATGTTTGATATATATGGTCCCACTGAGATGATTCAGATACCGTATGTTCTCAAATTGTCAATGAATTATATTGTTATACCAGGCATTGTTTCTGATGATTGGGATGTGAAGACAGTTGATTCTATGTTGATAGAATTGCAGTTTTATACTGTCTATGAAAATGAAGATGCTTACCAGTTTAGAGATAATTATGGTGACATGTTTTGTTACAATTATTATGGACACCACTTTATTCATAAAGCCAGTAGCCCTAAATCAATATTTGAGTATATGCAATGGGAACATTGCCCGACTCCTCCACAGGGGAGTTCTAAAACTTATTCTGACAAATTTGCGTATTTTTCTGGGCATCATCAACAAAGTGCTAAGTCGTATTATTTTAGAGTTACTCCGCATGCTAATAAGCAAATGTTATTGACTGATACTAAATTACTGTATTCCAATTTGTTTGTGTCCAAACTATCTGTTGAAGGGTATGAATACTGGTCCAAAACTGTTGATTTGAAAAGTGTTTGGGAAACGAAAAATTGGCAAATGCAGGGTACGGATACATTGTTTAGGGCATGTATTATTCCTGTCCAAATTATTTTTTTAAATGACACTATACAACAGACTAGCTGTTTGGGCTTAGCAACAATTAGGGAATTGAATTTGCCTGGCATACCTGTCCCTTCCAGAATGAAAAATTGGCAGCAATAAATATATTAATGCCACGTTTAGTGAGCTTACAGACTGGGTCCAGAATGGTACGCTTAACACTTCATTGACACGTCGAGGCGGGTGGTTATTGTGGCCCATAGACACTAATAGGTGTCATCAACGTTTTTTCACCTCTTCGGGGGGTTCAGGACTAGTAGGGCAGACCCTCGCTACATATCACCAGAACATGCTGATATTATTACTACATATAGCGTGGGGAAACTTTGTCAACAATGGTTAAAATCATCCACGCTAGATGCAGTTAAAACACATCTCACGTTACTGTCTAATGATACTGACTTGCATGATTTTTTGTCAGGACCAAGAGTACCACGGAAGAAACGTTTTTTGTAAGTATATAATGAGATATGGAAACTTTCACAACAGGAGGCAGCGGCCCGGTTGAGGCAAATTGATCAGGATAATTTGATTCAAGCTTTGTCTGTTGTGGATAATGGGATGCATACCCTATCAGACCGTGTATACACAATTGACAACGTTGTTTCCTCTGCTATAGACATTATTAAATCAGATATGTCTTCTTTATATCATGGGCAGAGTCAAACGCGGTCCATCATGCAGTTGGGTTGGACTCTACAGACATTGAAGGCAGGTCGCGTTGCGTGACAATACATTCGTGCCAGGGAGATATTCATTTCCTTTAATTTGACACTTCAACAACAACTGATGGCTAAGAAGGAAGCGACATATGTTATGTTAAATATTGAAAAGTTGGAGAAGTTGCCTTTTACTGTGGCTGAGATTCCGCCTGCTGAGTGGTTGATTCACGGGGTTATTAATTTACCTATCTCCACTCTGCAATTTACTTTTTGTTTAAATCACATTCCGGTGGGTAGATATGAATGGTTGGGAGACAGTTACATACATGAGGTGTGGGAGCTCCCCTTTCTATACAGATGTCTTAATGGTATGAGGGAGGTTTTTCTTAGGGGTAGCGAATGCGAAACTTCCGTCAGCCATTCAATGGTTTGTAAACAGCTGTCTTTGCACGGGGTGTGTAATGCCTCGATTGCTAACTTAGCTTGTTATCTTAAGGGAGTTCCAGTCCCGGTAATTAAAAACACTTTCCAGGTGCTTTCAAACGGCAGCTACGTCCTTCTGAACAGTGAACCCTGTTGTGGCATGGGTGCCGGAATAGTTTACGTGGTCGTTGTCACCAAGGCCGTTACATGCTGCGGGAATGTGTTGTTTCCCCCCACTCGAATTAAGGAGGTAGCGGACATCTGGCCTCATATTGCTACTTCCAAGGTGCATTTCGACAAGTTGAGTCGACTGAACGCTCTATTGTTTCAAAAGCATGTGGCCCTTACATCTGCTAGCGAGACCTACGAACTTCAGGTGGCAAGGTCATCAGTGGAAATACAGTCCCTTTTAAATACTAACTTTCCGAGTCACTTTGGTGAACTCGTGGGACGTATATTTAATGCGTCTAGCACTGCTGGAATTGCAAATTTTTTCAAAGCCGTTGGTGTTGGTTTTGCTCATACCTTCTCTTCCATATTCGGTTTAATACCTTCGGCTATTCATTCTATTTTCGGAAGCATTTTTGGGGGATTTCCGATTACTTTGGCTTTGTTGGCTGGTGTTTTGCTGTTGCTGCTGTTCTTCCGCAATGGCTGTCCCACCGCGACGAGATCCCATGTTAGTGCTCCTGTCAGCGCAGCTGTGTCGTGAACGCATGATGCAGCATTTTGAAGCAATACTCCTG
The DNA here is from genome assembly GCF_031143425.1 of Pleurodeles waltl. Lineage (NCBI taxonomy): Eukaryota > Metazoa > Chordata > Amphibia > Caudata > Salamandridae > Pleurodeles > Pleurodeles waltl. The sequence continues at coordinate 164,264,635 of NC_090443.1, read as the reverse complement.
GGACAATTGGAGTCTGTCATTCCGACCGGTTTTGGATTGTGTGTAACCTTTGTTTCGGTGCCTTTGGTGCTCTTTGAACATGCACTGACTCTCTGTCTCTCACTGCAGCACCCCCCAGTGGTCGATACTGATCTGTTGATGTTCCCGATTAGGGCTCATTCCCAGACTTGTGCACTACGGTTGCGTTTGCTTCGTTAAGCAGTTTATGAGATTCCCTTCCTGGAGGAAGATGGTATTGTCTCATTCATAGGCCCTGCACGGGGTGCCGCCCTGGATGGTTTTGGGGCTTTGGAACACACCTGCTCCATGATAGTTTTTGGCGCGGATTTTCCGATATTGACATCTGTCGAAGTGGAGGATCTCCTGCTTTCCGTGGCTTCTGTCTAAGAATTGGATTTTTTTTATTGAAATGACATAGTATCAAATTTGGCTTTAATGTCACATGCTTCCCAATATAAATTAGTTTTCTGCTTTGCTGTCCTCTGAACTTGTCGAAATATTTTTGATGTATATTTTTTTTTGTATCTGGGGCATATTTTTCTATTATTAGAACCACTTGCTACCGACAAGGGGAGGGTGTAGTGTGGTCAGTTTTATGTATCCTTTGCGTGTTAGCTTCAGGCTTTTAGGCCTTTGTGCACTTTGCCCTGGATGTATTTTATTCCATTGCTCGCAGCTTAGAGCCTCTGTGCACTTTGCTCTAAATGCTTTTTATTCGGCTTCGTACTGTTATTTTTCAAATAACCAGTTCTACGGTCTTGTTTTATTTTTTATATCACACTGTTTAGCCTACTTCAGCACTGGAGTCCTCAATAACACATTCTTGTTCACTCTGTGCTTCAGTCAAGGATACAGTCTGGTACATTGGCGATAGACGTGGTAGGAGTTTAGTCTTTGGCATTCTTGCGTAGGGACATTTTGTGATCACACTGACATGTTAGTGATAAAAACACTTCCTTGTCCCAATACAGGGGAGAGGGAGATTCTGACCAGGGAACCACAACTAGACGCTGACTGCCTCGTTGCAGATGCTGAAACAGATCACAGGCCTTTGCTCAGGTATGAGGGCTTCTGGCTTCCCGGGGAATCTGAAAGGCAAGTTAGAAGCTTAACATGCTGTGCTCGAAATAGAACTAACTGAGAGAGAGTAGAAATTATTAACACCATGATAGCGTTATTCTTATGTTTCACTCTCCTAGTGACTATTTCAATCCTACTGTGTTGTATGGTTCTGGTTATTGCGGCTCACGCCTTAATATCTAAAATGCAGTCGTTTTATTAAAACAATCTATAAAACTCAAACTGCCTTTGTCATTTGTATATGAGATCACACTGTAAATGAGAGAGCTGGTTTGGATCTGAGTGACCACGACTTCCCTGAGAAGTTCCAAGGATGTCATGCGCTCGGCTGCCCAATCGTCCCTTCCCCTTGGGAGAGATGAAGCACTGCTAGTTAGCCGGAGCAAAACCGGATTTAGGGTGACAGAGGTCCTTCCAAGTGGGTCAGACTCAGTCCCCCACACCGTGAACGATCCTGCTACCTAGAAATCCAGTAGTCTCATTTAGGATAATGAGAGCCCACGCGACAGGCCCATATTTAACAAAATATGACAGACCACAATGCTGCACCAAAATTGGCAGCGCAGCACTCCATCATTTTCACAACATAGGGATGCACCGTATTTAATTGAATATGGTGCACCCCTGTGGTGTCCCCTGTGCTGGTGCTAAATTGAGCTGCCTAGCACCAATGCAGGTATCCTTGCACCATCATGCAAGGATGTCTGCATTGAGGGGTTTGATTGCTTATGTGTAGGAAGGTGTCCCTTCCTGCACATAAACAATCACTAATGGCGATTTGGCACTTCTGGGTGTGCTGTAGAATGCAGCACACACAGAAGTGCCAAAGCGTGATTTTGAAATGATTGTTTATGTGCAGGAAGTGACACCTTTCTGCACATAAACAATCATATGTGGCATTTTGATCTTTCTTTGTGTGCTGCAGAATGCAGCACAAATAGAAAAAGCAAAAAGCATGGAGAAATAAAAGTATTCCTCCTCTTTGCGCCTTGCTAATGCCACCCCAGGGGTGGCATTAGATTTTAGCGCTGCCTCAGGTTTACGAAAACTCGTAAATCTGAGGCAGCGTCAAAATGCAAAGGGTGTTGCTGTGGCACGCCCACACTGCATGCCCCTTCCATCAAAGGGCTGCGTGTGAAGGGGCCATACTTACAAGGTGGTGTTAAGCCACAGAAATTGGCTTAATGCCACCTTGTAACTACGACTCAGGGCATTGCGCTATGGAAGTGTCATAAAAAGTGACGCTCCGGTTATGCTAGGGGCTCTTAAATATACCCATAGGTCCAATGAAATGTTGATCTCCTTAAAGTCCAGTATGAACCTATGCCCTGTACTTTGTGGGCACGGAAGAGTGATAGAAGAAGGGAGATACCAGATGAAGAGAAGATGCATAAGCCATAGCAAAATGGATGATGTTGACAATAAAGAGAGAAGAAACCATCTCAGCTTTTTCTTAATTTTGGTGAGTAAGATGCGCAGTCTGAACAATAAGAACCTGGCGGAACAGTGGCAGCATGGAGAATCACTGGCAGGGGAAGGCACATTTGATCGCAGGTCTAAGGCACATGGACGTTCTTTGGCATCTGAGTTGCAAGAGCACATCATTGCGCATAAAGATTAAGGAGCAGTGGGGCTATTCTCAAGATCCCATAGGGGTTCAAGTGATAGTATAAGAGGGGGAGCAGAGTGCAAGGAAGGAGAAGTGGTAGGACAGGTTGATAAGTAGGACATCTTATGTCAAGAAAGGATAGTTTAAAGAAGAGGGGTTGAGGACACTGGAAGGTGGTGGGTTTACTGAACAAGGCACAAGATTTGTGGATGGATTGAATGGTTATCTAGAATTAGCTGATTAAACTGTCTGTCTTTTTAGTTTTAGGTGATATCAGTTTAACAATGGTCAAAACAGATGATCAAATCGTGATCAAAATCTTAGACAATAAGGGCCTAATTTACGAGGCCCTTGCATCACCGAATCTTCACTTTTAGTGACGCTCCGGTGGTGCTGTGCTCTGCTCCATATCTTCAAGGCAGCGTTAAGCCTCTTTATTTGGCTTAATGAGGCCTTGTCAGTTTGGGCATCCCAGACGCAGTGTTCTGCAGCAAAGGGATGTGCAATGGGTGTAGCTGTGGACTTACCCACACAACACTCATTGCTTTTTGACACTGCCCCATATTTGCATGAAATCATAAACCTGAGGCAGTGCCAAAAACTAACGCCAGCCCAGAGGTGGTGTTAGAGTGGCGCAACAAGGAGAAATACTTTTATTTCTCCTCGTTTTTTGCTCTTTCTCTGTGTGGTACATTCTACAACACACATTGAAGGAGAAAATTGGCATTAACGATTGTTTATGTACAGGAAGGTTTCCCTTCCTGCACATAAACAATCACCCCCACAGCGCAGGTATCCTTGCGCCACGGCGCAAGGGTGGCTACATTGGCACATGGCAGCTGAATTAGCACCGGAGCAGAGGAAAATACAGGGATGCACTATGTTCTTATAATACGGCACATCTCTGCATTTGGGAAATGATGCAGCTCCACGCAGCAATATTGCTTGCAGCACCACACTGTGCCATTCCCTACTAAATGAGACCCTCAGAGTTTAAAATTATAGGGCCTCATTTAGAAGAAACTGGTGCATCACTTGTCGCAGTTTGGACTCTGTCTCTGGGCAAGACTGCTGGCTCGAGGATGACAGTACTTATGTTTGTAGGTGACTATGCCTATCCTACAACAATTCGTAACTGTAGTCCCAACCCTTCCGGCTCACTAGCAGTACATCACCAAAAACCCAACCAGTTAAAGGTGATTTGTGGCAGCCTTTACGTATGGACTCAGAAGTATGACATCTCAGGCAATGTCGTGGTTAAACGGAGATTTCCCCTTTCTCACAGATATATCATGTCTCAACCAAACACAGGCAATGACAAAGATGCAGTAATGTTTCAATAGATTTTATTTAATACAATCTGCAATCTGCGGTAAATCGCACGGGCTGCAATGATTAGGATAATGAGCAGCCCAAGAAACAGAAATTGTAAAGACAAAGGTCATGATTATAAAAAACCCCACCATCTTGCAATAGCATAAAGAGACATCGAGTGTGTGATATATCCTAATACACTAGCATAAGAGGCCTAACATTCTACCTAGAAGAGAGCTGGGTATCTTAAACCTAATCTGCCAATGCCATGTCCCTGGAAGGAGTCCCCAACCCTTGTTACCTTGGAATGATGTCTTGTGCTCAGACTCCAAAGGAACACGAAGTCCGGGTCAGCGTCAAGGCGACGTGCAGCATCGATAGAAGCGATGGTATCTGGTCAGAATCCCTCTGAATATCTGTCTAAAGTGTGATGTATTTATACAGATCTACTTGGACCCCTGACATAGGTTGTACCAAAACAATAGATAACACAGCATGCTTGGGACGGTAATTTCTAATGTGAGCATCTACAGTTTGTTTGTCATTGTCGCAGGAGTTGACTCCTTAGCGCGGTGACACTGATAGCATAAATCTAAACAAAATGGCCTAACTATAAACAAGGCAGCCATCTTAGAAGAATGAATTATATAAATGGTCTAAGGCAGAGCAAGCTAAGTAAGTTAAAACTCCCTAGGTGACGGGGGCACGAGTCTGCAAGCTAAAGGCTAAGCTAACTCCTGCTATCCCATTAAAACAAACTAGGATTCACTACATCCTCCCCATTGCCGTAACAAGTATGACGCCAGTACTGGATGCCACCAAAGCTGAGGGAATCCAAAGGCTAAAAAACTGCTGTGGACTAAAAGCGAAGCATAAAAACAAAGTTACAAATATAGCTTAAAATTAACTGTTAAAAACATACAAAAGAAACTTAAAGTCAACCATGACAAGCACAGCAGGCAAAGGAAAGAATCATACATTTGGAAATCACTTATGAAAAAAATAATCCAATCATTGTGGCGTGGAACAATAGTCGTGATCTTGAAGACTAGCTCCGAAGTCACCTGCTAAAAAATCATCAATAAATGAAGCAAAATTGTAAGGAAATGCCTCCTTGGCATGGTAACCCCCTGACTTTTTGCCTTTGCTGATGCTAAGTTATGATTTGAAAGTGTGCTGGGACCCTGCTAACCAGGCCCCAGCGCCAGTGTTCTTTCTCTAAACTGTACTTTTGTCTCCACAATTGGCACAACCCTGGCACTCAGGTAAGTCCCTTGTAAGTGGTACCCCTGGTACCAACGGCCCTGATGCCGGGAAGGTCTCTAAGGGTGGCAACATTTCTTATGCCACCATAGGGACCCCTCACTCAGCACATGCACACTGCTTCACAGCTTGTGTGTGCTGGTGGGTAGAAAATGACTAAGTCGACATGGCACTCCCCTCAGAGTGCCATGCCAACCTCACACTGCCTGTGACATAGGTAAGTCACCCCTCTAGCAGTCCTTACAGCCCTAAGGCAGGGTGCACTATACCACATGTGAGGACATAGGTGCATGAGCACTATGCCCCTACAAGGCCTAAGCAAAACCTTAGACATTGTAAGTGCAGAGTAGCCATAAGAGTATATGGTCTGGGAGTAGTCAAACACAAACTCCACAGTTCCATAATGGCTACACTGAAAACTGGGAAGTTTGGTATCAAACTTCTCAGCACAATAAATGCACACTGATGCCAGTGTGCAATTTATTGTAACATACACCCAGGGGGCATCTTAGAGATGCCCCCTGAAAACATACCCGACTTCCAGTGTAGGCTGACTAGTTTCTGCCAGCCTGCCACACACCAGACATGTTGCTGGCCACATGGGAAGAGTGCCTTTGTCACTCTGTGGCCAGGAACAAAGCCTGTACTGGGTGGAGATGCTTCTCACCTCCCCCCTGCAGGAACTGTAACACCTGGTGGTAAGCCTCAAAGGCTCACCCCCTTTGTTACAGCCCCACAGGGCATCCCAGCTAGTGGAGATGCCCGCCCCTCTGTCCACGGCCCCCACTTTTGGCGGCAAGGCTGGAGGAGATAATTAGAAATACAAGGAGGAGTCACCCACCAGTCAGGACAGCCCCTAAGGTGTCCTGAGCTGAGGTGACACTTACTTTTAGAATTCCTCCATCTTGTGGATGGAGGATTTCCCCAATAGGATTAGGAATGTGCCCCCTCCCCCTCAGGGAGGAGGCACAAAGAGGGTGTAGCCACCCTCAAGGACAGTAGCCATTGGCTACTGCCCTCCCAGACCTAAACACACCCCTAAATTCAGTATTTAGGGGCTCCCCAGAACCTAGGAAACTAGATTCCTGCAACCTTAACAAGAAGAAGGACTGCTGACCTGAAGCCCTGCAGTGAAGACGGAGACGACAACTGCTTTGGCCCCAGCCCTACCGGCCTGTCTCCCAACTTCGAAGAAAACTGCAACAGCGACGCATCCAACAGGGACCAGCGACCTCTGAAGCCTCAGAGGACTGCCCTGCAACCAAGGGCCAATAAACTCCCGTGAACAGCGGCCCTGTTCAACAATCTACAACTTTTGCAACAAAAACACCTTTAAAGACTTCACGTTTCCCGCCGGAAGCATGAGACTTTCCACTCTTCACCTGACGCCCCCGGCTGGACCTGCGGAAACCAACACTAGAAGGACTCCCCGGCGACTGCGAGCCCATGAGTAGCCAGAGACGACCACCCTGAGCCCCCACAGCGACACCTGCAGAGGAAATCCAGAGGCTCCCCCTGACCGCGACTGCCTGTAACAAGGGACCTGACGCCTGGAACCAACACTGCACCCGCAGCCCCCAGGACCTGAAGGAACCGAACTCCAGTGCAGGAGCGACCCCCCCAGGTGACCCTCTGCCTAGCCCAGATGGTGGCTACCCCGAGGAGCCCCCCCTGTGCCTGCCTGCATCGTTGAATTGACCCCGAATCCCTCCATTACTTCCTATCTAAAACCCAACACCTGTTTGCACTCTGAACCCGGCTGCCCCTGTGCCGCTGAGGGTGTAATTTCTGTGTCTGCTTGTGTCCCCCCGGTGCCCTACAAAACCCCCCTGGTCTGCCCCCCGAGTACGCGGGTACTTACCTGCTGGCAGGCTGGAACCGGGGCACCCCTGTTCTCTATTGAAGCCTATGTGTTTTGGACACCTCTTTGACCCCTGCACCTGACCGGCCCTGAGCTGCTGGTGTGGTAACTTTGGGGTTGCCTTGAACCCCCAACCGTGGGCTACCTTGGATCCAACTTTGAGACTTGTAAGTGTTTTACTTACCTGTAAACTTAACCTCCCCCAGGAACCGTTGATTTTTGCACTGTGTCCACTTTTAAAATAGCTTATTGACATTTTTACAAAGACAGTACACGATATTGTGATTATTCAAAGTTCCTAGAGTATATAAGTGAAATACCTTTCATTTGGAGTATTACTTGTAAATCTTGAACCTGTGGTTCTTAAAATAAACTAAGAAAATATATTTTTCTATATAAACACCTATTGGCCTGGAGTAAGTCTTTGAGTGTGTGTTCCTCATTTATTGCCTGTGTGTGTACAACAAATGCTTAGCACTACCCTCCGATAAGACTACTGCTCGACCAGACTAATACAAAATAGAGCATTAGAATTATCTATTTTTGCCACTATCTTACCTCTAAGGGGAACCCTTTGACTCTGTGCACACTATTTCTTACTTTGAAATAATATATAACTTCCTACATTGGTGGATCAGCGGTGGGATACAAGACTTTGCATTTGCTGGACTACTCAGCCAATACCTGATCACACGACTAAATTAAATAAATTGTCATTAGAAACTGATTTTTGAAATTTTAGCTATTTTTCTAAATTTGTAAAAGTCCTGCTAGGGCCTTGTGTTAGTCCCTGTTAGCATTTCTTTTAGAGTTTAAAAGTTTTGTAAAAGTTTGGATTAAGTTCTAGAGATAGTATTAGATTCTTAAAAAGTATCCCAACTTTTAGAGAAATAATGTCTAATACAGAAGAGATGGTGGTGGAGCTCAACCTCACCCCTTACCTGCATCTTAGGATGTCAGAGTAAAGGACTCTCTATAAAATCAAAAAGATATAAACTGGATCAAAAACTACCAAAGTACAACTCCAGGAGCTTTTGGCAGAGTTTGCTAGAGACAACCCCTCTGTAGACAACCTTACAGAGGGGGAAACTAGTGACCTGGAGGAGAATTTCCCCCCTTCTGTCCTAGTTAGGGAGCCCAGGGTTTCTCAAACCCTGACTCCACAAGTGATAGTCAGAGATGCTGCTTCTCCCACAGGGGAGTCCAACAGCTCTGGAAGCATTGAGGGCAGCCTCAATGAAGATGACCTCCTGTTAGCCAGGATGGCCAAAAGATTGGCTATGGAGAGACAGCTCCTAGCCATAGAAAGGGAAAGATGAGAGATGGGGATAGCTCCCATCAATGGTGGCACCAACTTAAATAGGGTCAGAGGGAACACTGACATGCTAAAAATCCCCAAAGGGATTGTAACAAAATTTGAAGATGGTGATGATATCACCAAATGGTTCACAGCTTTTGAGAGGGCTTGTGCAACCAGAAAAGTAAACAAATCTCACTGGGGTGCTTTCCTCTGGAAAATGTTCACTGGAAAGTGTAGGGATAGAAGCCTCACACTCTCTGGAAAAGATGCAGAATCCTATGACCTCATGAAGGCTACCCTGATTGTGGGCTTTGGATTAGGACAGGATTAGGTTCAGGGGGGCTCAAAAATCCTCGAGCCAGACCTGGGTTCATTTTGTTGACTTCTCAGTCAAAACACTGGATGGTTGGATTAATGGCAGTGGTGTAAATGATTATGAAGGGCTGTATAATTTGTTTATGAAGGAACACCTTTTAAGTCATTGTTTCAATGATAAACTGCATCAGCATCTGGTAGACCTAGGTCCAATTTCTCCCCAAGAATTGGGAAATAAGGCAGACCATTGGGTCGACACTAGGGTGACCAAGACTTCCACAGGGGGTGACCAAAAGAAAGGGGTCACAAAGACTCCCCAGGGGAAGAGTGTTGAGACATCCAGGGGAAAAAGTAAAGAGTCTTTTACAGGGCCCCAAAAACCTGCTCAGGAAGGAGGGTCCAAAGCCTCGTCACAATCCTCATTTGGGTACAAGGGTAAAACCTTTGATCCCAAAAAGGCCTGGTGTCGTATCTGTAATCAGCAGGGACACCAAACTGGAGACAAGGCCTGTCCCAAGAAAGGTTCCACTTCTACTACTACTCCAGTTAGCACTGGAATAGCCAGTCTCCAGGTGGGATCAACAGTGTGCCCAGAGCAAATCAGGGTCCACACTGAAGCTACATTAGTCTCTGTGGGTGGGGTGGACTTAGCCACACTAGCTGCCTGGCCTCCTATCATGAAAAAATACAGGCAGCAGCTCTTTATTAATGGGACTAGTGTAGAAGCCCTGAGGGATACAGGTTCCAGACAAACTGGTTTCCCCAGGACAATACCTGACTGGACAAACTTACCCAGTCACCAAAGCTGACAATCAGACTAAAGTACATCCCATGGCTAGGGTAACTTTAGAATGGGGAGGGATCGCTGGCCTGAAACAGGTGGTAGTCTCTTCTGCTATACCCGTTGAATGTCTGCATGGAAATGATCTGGAGTCCTCAGCATGGGCTGAGGTAGAACTCAAAACCCATGCAGCCATGCTGGGTATCCCTGAACTGGTGTGTGTCAAGACAAGGGCACAGTGCAAGGCTCAGAGTGAAAAAGAGGTGTTGGAGTCTGGAATAATGGCCCAACCCTCCAAGAGAAAAGGAAAGAAGACTGGGGAACCAGCTTCAGCACAGAAAAAGAAAAAAAACCTCTCCTCTCAGGAATAAGTTCTATCGCCTGAGGGAACTGAGCCTATAGAGTTGGAACCTTATCAGGTTGAGCTCTTGGGCCCAGGGGGACCCCCAAGGGAACAACTGTGCAAGGGACAAGAAACATGTCCCTCTCTTGAAGGCCTTAGGCAGCAAACTGCTAAGGAAACAAAAGGAAATGTCAGTGGAGCCCACAGGGTCTATTGGGAAGATGGACTCCTTTACACTGAGGCAAGAGATCCAAAACCTGGTGCCACTAGGAGAGTGGTAGTGCCTCAGGAGTTTAGGGAGTTCATTCTAACCTTAGCCCATGACATTCCACTTGCTGTGCATTTGGGACAAACCAAGACATGGGAGAGGTTAGTCAACCATTTCTATTGGCCCAACATGTTCCAGAAAGTCAAGGAGTTTTGTGCCTCCTGTGCCACCTATCAAGCCAGTGGTAAGAAAGGTGGCCATCCAAAGTCTCCCCTTATTCCACTTTCAGTGGTGGGGGCCCCCTTTGAAAGAGTGGGAGTGGATATAGTGGGTGCACTTGAACCTCCAACAGACTCAGGGAATCAGTATATCCTAGTAGTAGTGGATCATGCTACTAGGTACCCTGAAGCAATTCCCCTTAGGTCCACTACTGCCCCTGCAGTAGCCAAAGCACTCATTGGTATCTTTACCCGAGTGGGTTTTCCTAAGGAGGTGGTTTCTGACAGAGGTACCAACTTCATGCCAGCTTACGTAAAAAACATGTGGAATGAGTGTGGGGTGACTTACAAATTCACCACACCATACCATCCACAAATCAACGGTCTTGTTGAGAGGTTTAACAAGACATTGAAGGGCATGATCATGGGGCTCCCTGAAAAGCTCAAAAGGAGATGGGATGTCCTCTTGCCATACCTGCTTTTCGCCTACAGAGAGGTGCCTCAGAAGGGAGTAGGGTTTTTCCCCTTTGAACTTCTGTTTGGCCATCCTGTTAGGGGACCACTAGCTCTTGTGAAAGAAGGCTGGGAGAGACCTCTTCATGAGCCTAAGCAATAAATAGTGGACTATGTACTAGGCCTACGTTCAAGGATGGCAGAGTACATGAAAAAGGCAAGCACAAACCTTGAGGCCAGCCAACAGCTCCAGAAGATGTGGTATGACCAAAAAGCTGCTGTGGTTGAGTTTCAGACAGGGCAGAAAGTCTGGGCTCTGGATCCTGTGCTGCCAGGGCACTTCAGGACAAATGGAGTGGCCCTTACCCAAAGCTAGAGAAGAAGAGTGAGGTCACCTACCTGGTGGACCTAGGCACTAGCTGGACCACCAAGAGGGTGATCCATGTTAATCGCCTGAAACTCTTCCATGACAGGGCAGATGTGAACCTGTTGATGGTTACAGATGAGGACCAGGAAGCAGGGAGTGAACCTCTCCCTGATCTCCTCTCCACTGACCCTAAAGATGGCTCAGTAGATGGAGTGGTCTACTCAGACACCCTCTCTGGCCAACAGCAAGCTGACTGCAGGTAAGTCCTTCAGCAGTTTGCTGAGCTCTTTCCCCTAACCCCTGGTCAGACACACCTGTGTACCCATGATGTGGACACAGGGGACAGCATGCCTGTCAAAAACAAAATGTTTAGACAGTCTGATCAAGTTAAGGAAAGCATCAAAGTGGAAGTCCACAAGATGCTGGAATTGGGAGTGATTGAGCACTCTGACCGCCCCTGTGCTAGCCCAGTGGTCTTAGTCCCAAACCACACACAAAAGATGGCAAGAGAGAGATGAGGTTCTGTGTGGACTACAGAGGGCTTAATTCTGTCACCAAGACAGAGGCCCATCCCATTCCAAGAGCAGATGAGTTAATAGACAAATTGAGTGCTGCCAAATACTTAAGTACCTGTGACTTGACAGCAGGGTACTGGCAAATAAGAATGGCACCAGGAGCAAAAGAGAAAACAGCATTCTCTACACCTGATGGGCACTACCAGTTTACTGTGATGCCCTTTGGCTTAAAGAATGCCCCTGCCACCTTCCAAAGGTTGGTGAATCAAGTCCTCGCTGGCTTGGAGTCCTTTAGTGCAGCTTATCTTGATGATATTGCGGTCTTTAGCTCCAACTGGCAGGATCAACTGGTCCACCTGAAGAAGGTTTTGCAGGCCCTGCAAGCAGCAGGCCTCTCTATCAAGGCATCTAAATGTCAGATAGGGCAGGGTACTGTAGTTTACTTGGGACACCTTGTAGGTGGAGGCCAAGTTCAGCCACTCCAACCCAAGGTCCCTCCGGTGTACCTCTACTTACCTCCCCCAGGATCTTTTGATTTTTGTACTGTGTTCACTTTTAAAATAGCTTATTGCCATTTTTACAAAGACTGTACATGATATTGTGATTATTCAAAGTTCCTAGAGTATATAAGTTAAATACCTTTCATTTGAAGCATTACTTGTAAATCTTGAGCCTGTGGTTCTTAAAATAAACTAAGAAAATATGGGCCATATTTATACTTTTTGACGCAAAACTGCGCTAACGCAGTTTTGCGTCAAAAAAATGAGCGCCGGCTGATGCCATTCTGAAGCGCCATGCGGGCGCCGTATTTAATCAATGACGTTAGCCGGCGTTAGCCGCCGGCGTAGCCTGGTGTGCGTGGAAAAAAACGACGTACACCAGGCAGCGCCGGCATAGGGGGATATGGAGCTTGGGCGTCAAAAAATGGGGCAAGTCGGTCTGAGGCAAATTTTTCTCCTCAACCCGATTTGCGCCATTTTTTTCGACTCCCAACCCCCATAGAAATGACTCCTGTCTTAGCAAAGACAGGAGTCATGCCCCCTTGCCCAATGGCCATGCCCAGGGGACTTCTGTCCCCTGGGCATGGTCATTGGGCATAGTGGCATGTAGGGGGGCACAAATCAGACCCCCCTATGCCACAACAAAAAAAAAAAAATGACTTACCTGAACTTACCTTAATGTCCCTGGGATGGGTCCCTCCAGCCTTGGGTGTCCTCCTGGGGTGGGCAAGGGTGACAGGGGGTGTCCCTGGGGGCATGGGAGGGCACCTCTGGGCTCCTTCAGAGCCCACAGGTCCCTTAACGCCTGCCTTTTCCAGGCGCTAAAAAACGGCGCAAAAGCGGCAGTACGTCATTTTTTTTGACCCGCCAACTCCCGGGCGTGAATTTTGCCCGGGAGTGTAAAGACGGCGCACATGCCTCGGAGTCAATTTTTTAGACGGGAACGCCTACCTTGCATCTCATTAACGCAAAGTAGGTGTCCACGCTAAAAAATGACGCAAATTCCATGGACTTTGGCGCTAGACGCGTCTAACGCCAAAGTATAGATATGGAGTTAGTTTTGCGTCGGAAATGCGTAAAAAAAAACGACGCAATTCCGGCGCAAACGGAGTATAAATATGCCCCAATATTTTTCTATATACAAACTTATTGGCCTGGAGTAAGTCTTTGAGTGTGTGTTCCTCATGTATTGCCTGTGTGTACAACAAATGCTTAACACTGCCCTCTGATAAGCCTACTGCTCGACCACGCTACCACAAAATAGAGCAATAGAATTATCTATTTTTTCCTCTATCTTACCTCTAAGGGGAACTCTTGGACTCTGTGCACACTATTTCTTACTTTGAAATAGTATATACAGAGCCAACTTCCTACACAAATCGTCTGATGTAAGATTGATCACTTGGGCAGATGGATTCACAGAGCAAAAGTGTGCAGAAGTCTCTTGTGCATGTCCATCTGCATCAGTGCCATTGTTCGTAGAAGGAAGAGCCAACTCAGTCAACACAGAGTGTTCATAAGTGGCCTCGCAGATCGGCCTTAGTCTCATGGGGCACGACCGTGTATGAACCCACATCGGGGACATCAGCAGTTCTTGGCTCACAGGAGATACTGGCAAGACGGCAAGACACACAGGGGCAGGGCATATTTATACTCCGTTTGCGCCAGAATTGTGTCGTTTTTTTTTACGCAATTCCGACGCAAAACTAACTCCGTATTTACACTTTGGCGTTAGACCCGTCTAGCGCCAAAGTCCATGGAGTTTGCGTCATTTTTTAGCGTGGACACCTACTTTGCGTTAATGATATGCAAGGTAGGCGTTCACGTCTAAAAAATCGACTCCGAGGCATGTGCGTCGTATTTATACTCCCGGGCAAAAATCACGCCCGGGAGTGGGCGGGTCAAAAAAAATGACATACGGCAGCTTTTGCGCCGTTTTTTAGCACCTGCAAAAGGCAGGCGTTAAGGGACCTGTGGGCTCTGAAGGAGCCCAGAGGTGCCCTCCCATGCCCCCAGGGACACCCCCTGTCACCCTTGCCCACCCCAGGAGGACACCCAAGGCTGGAGGGACCCATCCCAGGGACATTAAGGTAAGTTCAGGTAAGTGTTTTTTTTTTTTTTTTGTGGCATAGGGGGGCCTGATTTGTGCCCCCCTACATGCCGCTATGCCCAATGACCATGCCCAGGGGACATAAGTCCCCTGGGCATGGCCATTGGGCAAGGGGGCATGACTCCTATCTTTGCTAAGACAGGAGTCATTTCTATGGGGGTTGGGAGTTGTAAAAAATGGCGCAAATCGGGTTGAGGCGAAAAAATTGCCTCAACCTGACTTGCCCCATTTCTTGACGCCCAAGCCCCATATCCCCCTACGCCGACGCTGCCTTGTGTACGTCGTTTTTTTCCACGCACACCAGGCAGCGCCGGCGGCTAACGCCGGCTAACGTCATTGATTAAATACGGCGCCCGCATGGCGCTTCAGAATGGCGTTAGCCGGCGCTAATTTTTTTTACGCAAAACTGCATTAGCGCAGTTTTGCGTCAAACAGTATAAATATGGCCCACAGTTGTCAAATGTTCGAAGAAGCACTATGCGCAGCGAAAGACAGGCTGCACTCACCAGAGGAGTGGTCGAAATGACAATGACCAATTACACTCTAGTTCCTCCAGCAAGGAAGCATCGAAGAACTGAACCATGCGTTCAATGCACAGTTGTGCTGGTGGCAGCGGCTCCATCGCTCTGTGTAGCTGTAAAGAATGTGAATCAGAAAAAATAGCAGTAGTATTCCACCAAATAATGCCAAAATTACAGGAAAGCCACCAAACACACTTGAAAATAGTGAATAGATGGCCTAACGGATAACTCCGAAGATAATCTGGAAGAAAGACCTCTGTTTCACCGTTCAGACATTTGTAATCGAAGGGCAACTCCCACTCTTCTTTAATATAGCTATCGCCCAGATGCTCATACCTGCCCACGGCAAGATGTTTCAGACATTTAGAAAAACGAAAGGTGGATATGGCCAGATTAATAATGCCATGTATGAGCCAGACAGTCGACGGACTCTCTGCTATTGTAAAAGGCAATTTTTCCAACTTTTCTTTATGAAGCATGGTGAAACTTGCTTCCCTTTTAGCCATTGTCTGTTGTTTCTCTGATAAATTAAAAGCAGCAAACAATTCACTACCCTTAATGTATCTCCATGGAATATGGCCATTTTTCAATGTTTGTAACGTCCAACAAAGCTGCATAATAGTACGCAGCTGACTTTGTCCATGGTATAAACGTGACATGTATGACTGAATTATATCAATCGTAGACGACACTATGTTGTTAGTGAATAAATTCTGTTTGACAGGGTGTTCATGCCGTTATTGACAACCACCAAAGCTTTTTCTAGGTTTTCCTTATCTATCTGCCGTAAACATGCAGCAGCTTCTATCGGAGAAAGTTTCCATATCTCATTATACAAAGCATATATAAATCTTTTAGAGCGTTGTTTCCTAGGACCTAACAAGACGTCCTGCAAGTCTATATCTTCAGAAAGTGTGTTAAGGTGTTCTTTAACTGTGGCTAACGTGTGAGACTGTACCCATTGTTGACACAGTTTACCCACACTGTACGTAGTAACTATCCCCGTGTGTTGAACTAATATGAAGCGAGGATCTGTCCGGCTAATCTTAAAACCCCCTGAGGAATTTAGAAAACACGTCTGACATCCATTGGTGTCTATTGGCCAAACTAACCATCCATCAGGACAGGAAAGTGAAGAATTATAGGTACCAGCCTGAACCTTTGCATCTAGTTCTTCTTCGGTGCTATTCAGGAAGAATTGCCAATCATTAAACTTAGTCGGTGTGGGGTTATTGGGCGTGTTCATTTCTTTTATTTTTGCTAACCCAAGTCAGGACGTCTGTTGAACAGTATCATTTAAAAAAATAATTTGTACAGGAATCAGGCATGCTCTAAACAAGGCTTCCCTACCCTGTATTTGCAAATCTTGTGTCCCCATACACTCTTTAAATCAATATTGTCCTTCCAGTGATCGTAAATTTCAATGGTAAGATGGGAAACAAAGGCATCTGAATATATGTTTTGTATCTGTTAGCAAAATGTTCCTAATTTTTTAAGGAGGCAGTTTGAAAAAATATGACTCAGAATTTCTTGTGTCATGCCGGGAAAAATAAGTGAATTTTTCTAAATAGCTTTTTCGGCTCCCCACTGGTGGCGTTGAACAATTTTCTCAGTGTATGTAATTAAGTACCGGTCTATGTCTAGTTGCACAGTGCAGGTAGTAATGTCCCCAATTATTGTAGCAGAACATTTCCCCATAATTCATTGTATTTACATTTACATATACATTATCACTTTCAAATACCGAATAGTCCTTCATTTCAGTTAACATAGAATCAACTGGCTGGACATCCCAATCATCAGATACAACACTGGGTGTGATAACATCTGTCATTGATATTTTGAATACATATGGAATTTGAATAATCTCAGTAGGCCCGTATAATTAAAAAGGAACCTTGTCCCACACAATCCCATCGGAAATGGGTACATCTGAAATGTTCACCGGGGACAAGTCTCTCCAGACCTTGTGTGACGAATGATGTGGAGTTAACACTTCATCTACTGGTGCTACAATGGCGGCTTCAGGAATGTAATGACCATTTATAAGTAAGAAAAAAACTGTCACGAAACCAATCCATAAATATAATGTTGAGAATGTTAGGCAGAACCATAAATAGTTCCAGGGATATATCAATGAATTATTTTTAAGCCATAGATATAGCTTGCGTGTCTTCGAATCATTTTCAATTGCTTGAGTGGATGAGTCTGAAGAAAAAGTCATCAATGTTGATGAAGTTACCAGAGCCAGTCTCTGCAAAAACAGGAGCAAGTTCAGTACTTGTAGATGTATTCACTTCACATGGAGGCTCATAATAAATAGTGCTATCAGTCTGTGTTGTATTTGTGTATAAGACGGCCAGTTCTTGATCAGGTGTTGTCGTGGAAGTGGTGACTGGAACCACCAAGAGCTCATTCTCCACCCTCCCCATGGTCTAGGAGGAATCTATAGCATTGTTGGACATTGTAGCATAGTCCATAATAGTGTTGGTTACTCTATTCTGAAGAGGAATGTCCTGTTGGGTAGTGAGAGGGGATTGGGAACTACCCAAGGGACCTCTGGGCCTACTGTGCAGGATTGGCCACATGGTGTAGTTTGACATTGTCAATGAAAACAAATCTGTTTCCTCTGGAACCAGGCAATGATGGCAAGATTACAGTTCTGGTACCTTGTATTCCCAAGACTGAGGCTGGTGCTCTGTAGGAAGGGCCGAATTCCTTCTATACAGCAATCTTTTCACAAACCAGATCCCCAACTTTAGGAAGCTAGTCAGTGCAAGTTGTTGGAATATCCTTTATTCCTAAAGTGGCAGCACTGGTGGATGATTTATCATCTTGAAATTGTTGAATCTCCTGTAAGACAGTGAGACGTTCATTTACGTCAAACGGTGTTTCTGCTGCCACCATACCAGAACCATCAAGATCTGGGACATACATAGGTATCCCAAAGAGAACCTCATAGGGAGTTCATCCCTCCAAGGACCTTCTGGGCAGATGATTCAGTGCTCTCTGGACCCCATATAGGTGATGAAGCCAGCTGCAGCCAGAACCTAATACTCTAGCTGTTAAAGACTGATTTAGATCACGGTTCCGCCTCTCCACAACCGAATTTCCCTCGGGATGGTATGGTGAGGAGTAATGGAGCTCAACACCCATCGTCCCCATGGTGTCTCTGAATGCCTTAGAGGCAAATGCAGGGCCCTGGTCAAAGTGGAATTCTGCAACCGCATGTGTACCAATAAAGATCAGCAAATCTTTTATAACAGTTTGATCGTCAGCCGACTGCTGCAGCCATACCCACAGGAATCTAGAACAAGAATCTACAGTGACTAGGATGTATTTGTATGCACCATCAGGTTGGAGTGGACCACAATGGTCCAGGTACACACATTGTAATGGCCTGCTGGACACTACGAGGAATGTCTGTGGTGGGCGTTTGATATTAGAGCCCTTTATTTGCTGGCAGATGTCACAATAAAGGACATATTCCTTTCAGCCGAAGCTTTCACGGAAGTCACTATTTGATTATCCAATCTCATATGGGAACGGGTCACTGCAGCCACAGAAGCCATAGCTACTGCAAATTTGGCTGCTTCATCAGCCAAAGTATTACCAATAACGTGTACTCCTACGTTGGTGGCCCAATGTATGCACTACATGGACGCACAGTAGCTTATCCTTAAGATCAGCCACTCTCCCCCACAATGTCTTATGTTTTATGGTGTTCCCTTTAGAATCTCTAAACCTGTTCAGTTTCCAATGATTCAGACAATCATTGTAAGACTGAACACAGTAATATGAATTACAGACTATCAAAGTCAGTCTTCCTGTCTCTGTTTATTCTAGTGCTAAAATAAGGGCTTTGAGTTCGGCTAACTGAGCTGTGCAGTCCCCTATGGTCTGCGTCTAGGTATTATGAGGGTGCACAAGCGGCTGAGTATTGGTGTTTGGTACCTACAGCTGGTTGGGCTGAACCATTAGTATAAATGACAGTATCATAGTTGTCTAAAGAGAAGAGATGTAGAGGAGCGGGGCACTCTTGTTCGTATTGGAGAAATTCTTGTGTCTGAAGTTTCGGATCAAAAATATAATCTACATCAGTAGCTGTCAGAGCCTCCAAAGCTGGCACCGGGGTAACGACAATGATGCGTTTCCCCTGGGCAAGTGGCCTCTCTTTTATGACAGCCATCTGAACTGCAGTTAGAATTTTTTCTATGGGTGCAAAGCTTTGCTCTGCATTTGAGTATAAATGTGATTTATATGCTATGGGCGCCGTGTCATCCTCATTGAAGGTGATATACGTAAACCCAAGGGCACCTGCAATTATTTTGATGACCAAATTCTTTTTATTATCATGGGTGTGAAAATGTTTAGCTTCCAGCATGTCCTGTTGCAAATCCCTTAGGATGCTTGTGTGTTCAACTGTCCAGTGTCTGCTAGAAAAGTCAGGATATATTAAGTCGTATAGTGGCTTGATACGTTATGCATAGTCAGGAATGTATGTTCTGCCAAAATTAAAGAAACCAAGTAAAGACTGGAGTTCCCTTTGCTTATTTGGTGGGTGCAGTTGTGCACACTTCTCTAGGAAGTGCAGGCCAGGCTCTTTCCTTCGTTTGATAGCTCGTATCACAGGAACAACACACTGAGAAAGGCAATCTTGCTTATCTTAAACTTGAATTTATAACCGACTTCTGCAAACCCCAAAATTATTCGATTGACACTCACAAGATGAATGGTCAGGTCGTCATCTGTGAGATAAATGTCGTCCACATAGGATAATGCTTCAGGATCAATATCATGTGTGAGAAAACAGGGCTGATTGCAGAGGCCCCCTAACTTTTTACCCCCATTTTCCACTTATGGCTGGTGTTTTCCTGACTCTGATGGTGCCCTGGGTACTGCTAACCAGTCCCAGGGCCTGTGCTCTGTGTAAAATCAATATGCAAATTAGGCTAATTATAATTGGCTAAGTCAACCTACCTATAACTCCCTAGTATATGGTAGGGCATGTAGGTTTAGGGACCACAGCAGAGGTAGTGCACCCATAGGTGCACTGCTGAAGTGCCCAGTGTCATTTTAAAGACAGACCTGCCTTGCTGGCTGCTTTTAAATTAAAGTTATATGCAAATTCGACTTTGGAATTAAAAGTAGTTCCAAAGTCTTAAACTACCTTATTTTTACATATAAGTCACCCCTAAGGTGTGCCCTATGTGCCCCTAGGGCTGGGTGCCATGTAACTATAAGCAGGGACCTTATAAAAATAGTTTTATGAGCCCTGGTGAGGTAAAAACAGCCAAATTCGTTTTTCCCTCATTGTAGTGAATGGCCTTCATAGGCTAGAATGGGGAGACTTTATTTTAATTTTAAAAGTCCCCTTAAGTGACAGATACGAAGAGTTTGGTATCAAATTAGTTGTTATAATAAATCCCACAACTTCCAGTTGTTAGATTTAATATATCTTGTTCAGGTAAAGAGTTTTAAACTTTACCTGAAAAGTTGCCAACTTCAGCCCGGCATTGTTTTTGCTGCTGTGCTCTGATTGGCCAGCCTCTGGCAGCCTGGCCAGGCTGCCTTGATGAGGTGTGAAGTGGCCTCGCTTCACACAAAGAGATGTGCCTGTGGGATGGGATCTCCCCTCAGCAGATGGTGAGGCAGGAAGGGGGAGGGCTGCCAAACTGGTCTTCAAAGGCAGAGAAGGACATTTGGAGCAACCCAGCAACACCCCCACATCCTGCAACCCCAGACAACGAGGTGCCCCCTTGATTAGATTAGGAGAGGGCAGGGGAGGGGTGTGTTTATGATTTTTAGCCACATAAGTGGGTGGGCTCAGCCAGATGTAACCTCCAAAAATCACTTTCAGCCATGATGAATTTTTGAGGAATGTTGCCTCCTGCGATTGATTTTTGCCACACTTCCCAGAAAGTGGTCATCACAGGGGGAAGGACCCTGCCCCTGATTGGAGAACCAGGACCCCACTGTTTTTCACCCAGGAGCTAGGATAAAACTAGCAGACCTGCACCCACACATCAGTTCCCTACCAGATCCCTACCAGGAAGAACTACAGAAGAAGAAGGACTGCCCTGCTGGACTCCTGGCCTGCACCTGGACCCTGCACTCTAAAGGACTGCACCAGCTGCACACGTGGGCTTCACCACAAGAAGGACTTTGCCTGGCTTCAACTGGTTCAAGGAGGGACTCCCTGTTTGTTACAGGTAAAAAATTGCTAACCAGAGTCCCCTGCACCAACTCCTGAAGACATTAACCAGCTGACCACTGCCCAGTGGCCAAAAAGGAGTTTGCACCAGGTGCATTCTGGGAGTTGTAGTCCACACCCCCAAAGGATCATCTCAGAGCTTCCGGACCCTTGGGGTGAGCTGTGGACCCCAAAAGAACCTTAAAAGAACATCTGGGAGAAGACCCAGAAGTAGGGAGATGTTTGGAGAACTTTTGAAAAAAAGCTCCATAGAGGGACCGACCCTCAGCGGCAACTCTAGCCGGCTAGCCTCAACCGCGACCCGGCCTGATTTGCGGGTTCGTCCCGGTGAAGAAAATCTCCAAAAAAAGAGACTAAGGGCCAGATGTACGAAACGTTTTGCGACTCGCAAACGGCAAAATTTTCCGTTTGCGAGTCGCAAAACGCGTATCCCAATGCAGAAATGCATTTTGCGAGTCATTACCGACTCGCAAAATGCATTTCAGACTCGCAAATAGGAAGGGGTGTTCCCTTCCTATCTGCGAGTCGCATTGGGATGCAATACCATTTGCGACCGCATATGCGGTCGCAAATGGCATCGCAGTAACCCAATCGCAAATTGGAAGGGGGCCCCATGGGACCCCTTCCAGTTTGTGATTGCACCCAAAAATATTTTTTCAGGGCAGGGAGTGGTCCAAGGGACCACTCCCTGCCCTGAAAAATCCGAAACTAAAGGTTTCGGTTTTTTTTTGTAGTGCAGCTCGTTTTCCCTTAGGGAAAACGGGCTACACTTAAAAAAAAAAAAAACTGCTTTATTGACAAGCAGGTCGCTAACATGGAGGCCTGCTGACGTCAGCAGGCCTCCATGTTAGCGAGTGCCCATACTCGCAATGGGGCCGCAATTTGCGACCCACCTCATGAATATTCATGAGGTGGGTCATTGCGACCCCATTGCGAGTTGCAGTCGGTGTCTGAGACACCTTACTGCATAGCAATTTGCGACTTGCAAATTGCGAGTCGCAGGGACTCGCAATTTGCAAGTCGCAAATTGCTTTTTTCGTACATCTGGCCCTAAGTCCGAACGTAGAAAGTTGATCAAAACCTCCCAGCCAGCGTATCCGAGGAGGGCTCCAGGGAGGTCGGATCAAGATCCAGGTTTGCTCCGTCGAAGGATTTTCACCTCGAAAAAACGACTAAGTCCGAAGGTAAAAATCTCCACCGAGGGCTCCTGCGACGCATATCCGGAGAAGAGTTCCAGGAGGTCGGATTGGACTGGCAGGTTCGTCCCGCTGAAGAATATCTTCAGAAAAGAGACTAAGGGGGTCATTACAACCCTGGCAGATGGCGGAGAACCGGCGGTAAGACCGCCAACAGGCTGGCGGTCTTACCTAGGTGAATTATGACCATGGCGGTTACCGCCATGGTCATCCGACGGTTCTCCGTCTTTTCCGCCATGGCGGAAACGACCGCCGGGCTGGAGACCTGGGTCTCCAGCCCCGCTGCCGTCATTATACCGCCGGCGGTATTTGGACCCAGCTTACCGCCGTGGATTTCCTGCGGTTTGAACCGCCATGAAATCCATGGCGGTAAGCACTATCAGTGCCAGGGAATTCCTTCCCTGGCAGTGATAGGGGTCTCCCCCACCCCCACCCCCACCCCAACTCCCTCCCCTACACCCCCCACCACCCCTGCCACCCTCCAAAGGTGGCATGGCCCCCTCACCACCCCGACCCCCACCCGACCCCCAACATAACATTACTCACACACACCCGACACGCATGCAGGCACCACCAACACACACACGCACACACCCCGACACACATGCCTACATCCACACACACAGTCAGACACGCACACCCACATTCAAACATACACGCACACATCCATACACACATACCCACAGACATGCACGCACTCATTCCCATACACACAACCCCCCCGAAAGCATACACGCACTCACACACCCCCCTACATACACACATGCACACCCCCATGCACGCACACAACACACAACACACAACACCTCCCCACCCCTCTCCCCTAACGGACGATCGACTTACCTGGTCCTTCGATCCTCCAGGAGGGGATGGGAGCCATGGAGGCAGCTCCGCCGACACCGCCACGCCAACTGTACACCGCCACAGCGAATCACAGGACGTGATTAGCTGAGCGGTGTTCTGTTGCCGTGGCGGTGGAGGTGGAGCAACCTCCACTTCCCCGCCGCCCGCAAGTATGGCTGTTGGCGGCTCTCCGTCGGAATAACAACGGAGAGCAGCCAACAGTCATAATACGCCGAGCAGCAAACCGCCTGCACAGGCGGTCTTCCGCACGGCGGTCCCTCGACGGTCTTGCAAAAAGACCGCCGAGGTCGTAATGACCCCCTAAGTCCGAAGGTAAACTTTTGACCGAGGCCTCCCGCGAACTGTAGCTGAGCAGGGCTCCATCGCGTCGGCCTTAAACTTTGACTTTGCCCCGGTCGAGGTGCAACCAGATGACCCGATTGGCGCTTTTTGTTTCTAGGTGCTAAAAAAACAATAATTCTTTAAAAATTCATATCATCGGTTCCCCTTGTCCGATTTTATTTGTTTTTGTGTCATTTTAAAGATAAAAATATAATCTATTTTTATAAATTGGTTTTGGATTTTTAATCTGTTTCCTGTGTTTTATTTAATTACTGTTTTGTGATATTTGAATGCTTTACACTCTGTCTCCTAAGTTAAGCCTTGTCGCTCATTGCCAAGCTACCAAGGGTGGAGCTGGGTTTTATTTACTAGGACCTAACTGCACCTAAGTGGCGATTAGTGGCCTATTGCTAAGTGTAGGTACCTACCTGCCCTTACCAATGAACCATTTTCCAACATCATGTAATATTGATGTTACTCGGGCTGAGAACAGCCCTGGACTGTTCTTATAGCCCTGGGGTAAACAGCAAAAGCATATTTGTGAGCCAAATGGGAATGCACTCAGGTCCCGACTTTCTTCCGCTAAATTCTGGCAGAAAAACCCATTGGAGATATCCAACTTTGTTTTATATTTTTTGCGCACTATGTTGTTTATCAGTGCCGTGCTCTGTGAATTAAGTATTGCATATGTACATGTATGACTCTTTAAGTGCCTGTAATGTAAGACAATTCTATAGGAATGGTCTGGCTTCGCAACCGGGAATAATGGATTATTTAATGCAAAGGCGCAGGGATCGATTACCCCCTGATAATCTAGCTGAGTGAGGATCTCCCTCACTGGAGCTTTAGCCTTGTGTTTGACTGGATATTGTGTCTGAGGCTGGGGTGTAGACCTGATAGGTCTACCATAGAATCCCTGTCCCAACCTACATGATTACGGTATAATGCAGGTGCCTGCGCTAGAGCCCATTTGACAGCGTACTGTACCTTTTCTGCCTCTGGAACAAGATTAGAGAAAGAAGACAAAATGACATTTTCCCCATGTGGGAGCTTACAGATGTGTTTGGGCAGCCAATCTCTTTCGGCCAATAGGATGTCACTATTAAGTTTGTCCCAAAAGATCACACCGATGGTGCGTTCCACGTCTCCCTCAATTTGGATCTTTGGATCATAAAGTCTATCCAGTGGGAGTACGCGCCCATCTGCCGTTTCAACTGCAACAAAATTGCTAGTTGCTGTCGCATCCAGATGATCGTTCAGACTCTGGCGACATATTGTGACTTCTGCTGCGCTGTCTAGCTGTGTCACTACCTACGTCTTTTTCTTCAGCAATGTTCTCAAGTGTATTGGCATTTTTGACCGATAGTGCTGCCACTTTTTTCTTTTTAAACTGGCTTTTTTTTTCAAAGTCTTCTCTTCTTTTTTGACTGTAGACTGCGGTGAGTCTTTCTTTTGTTTTACGCATCCCGGACGTCAGTCAGGATGGCCTCTTCTCCCGCTACATCTATCCGCAGCGTCCTGAAAAGAACAAGAGGGACATGAATCA
Source organism: Pleurodeles waltl (assembly GCF_031143425.1). Lineage (NCBI taxonomy): Eukaryota > Metazoa > Chordata > Amphibia > Caudata > Salamandridae > Pleurodeles > Pleurodeles waltl. Next base: position 164,239,736 of record NC_090443.1, on the reverse strand, counting down.
GTACATCTATCAGGAGTTATAATATTCTCCCTATTTCTGAGAGTATATCTACTTTCGGAGTTCTCCGGATGCGGAGACTCTGCTCTCTGCTTCTGTCTGTCTTTAAATTGTTTTGGCTTCTCCCAGTGCTTTCTTGAACCCTCTTGTGTCTGTTTCGTACCTTCCTTAGGGCTGGTACTCTGTACTTCCAATTTATTTGGCTTGGCTCCCAGACTATCCCCTCCTATACTAGTATAGGTATCGGAAATAATTTATGGTAGTTATCTCTCTTGATCCAAATGTGGAGTTTCTCGTGACGCTAGTGCTACCGCTTCCCCTTTAATGTTACTGAGTAGTATCGAGGATACCGTATCAAAATTGCGCATTAATTTCATCCCCAAATCTAGGGCAGGTGCTGCCCCATGCTCATTCTGTATTTGTTTTAACACTTCCAGTAAATTGGCAAGTGTTGGGGTACCATGTGTGGTAGTATATATTGCAGCGAAGACTGTACCCCAGGTGGCACAGTCATCCACCAAGGGAACCATCCCAGAGGGCAAGCACATTGATAGAATTCCATGTTTCTCCTGTGGTCCCATATGAGGAAACACAGCTTCCAGCTGATTTGTTTTCTGGGCTATCCAGTAAGGTATTTTTTCCCGCTCTGAGGGTACTTTACCCATAATAGTATGCACTGTTTGTGAATTAATCCCAGTAGCCAATTGGTATCCAGCAGGTGCTGGATGCGCTGGTGTTGAGTTCAAAGTCCACATTACGAACTGAACAAGCCGTCTATATAATTTTATTATTTCATTGTATAAGTTTTGCAGATCTGCTGCTTGCAAATTTTGTATACCCGGGTGAGGTGTATATGTGGCAAACATAGGCCACATAGGTCCATCATTTCCTAAAGGACCTAATCTCACGCGTTGTGTTACATGTGGTAGCGTGCCTTCAAACCAATTCTGATGCTCTTGATAGGTGAGCAGTATTTCATGGTACTGCTATGCTTCGTACCGTTGAGGTACATTAGCAATTCGATATGTGTGGAATGTGACTGGCCTGCTGTCTTCCTCAGGAAAGGTGACCCAGCAGTAGAATATTTCTGTTTGGTAAGCCTCAGCTTCTACTATGAAAGTGACATCCCTGCTGTCTTCTTTTAAGCCGTGCGCTACTAGATGTAATGTTAATGCTTGTCGGGCATTCTCAGGAATGTTTATATCCATATTTGAATAAGAAAAATGGGTGAAGAGATGGAACACCAAGTAGGGAGTATATTCCTTTTTATGAGTTCGAGCTCGAACAACTTACAGGCTAATTAGGTGTTCCCCGTTCAGCTGAGGAGGATTTTCCCAAAGACCACGGATGTCCCCGTATAATGGTACTCAGGGCACCTGATGTCTGTGAGACAGTGATATTCGGGGTATCTGTAAATTAGTGCCTAAACACCATCGTTGGTGGTGCCATGTTGTGGTTTGGACTCTTGCTCTGGGCAAGACTGCTAATTCGAGGATGAAAGTACTTATGTTTGTAGGTTACTATACCTATCCTACAACAAGTCGCAACTGTAGTCCCAACCCTTCCGGCTCACTAGCATTACCTCACCAAAAACCCAAACAGTTAAAGGTGATTTGTGGCAGCCTTTACGCATGGACTCAGAAGTATGACATCTCAGGCAATGTCGTGGTTAAACGGAGATTTCCCCTTTCTCACAGATATATCATGTCTCAACCAAACACAGGCAATAACAAAGATGCAGTAATGTTTCAATAGTTATTATTTAATACAATCTGTGGTAAATTGCATGGGCTGCAATGATTAGGATAAGGAACAGCGCAAGAAACAGAATTGTAAAGACAAGGGTCATGATTACAAAGACCCCCACCATCTTGCAATAGCATAAAGAGACATTGAGTGTGTGATATATCCTAATACCCTAGCATAAGAAATTGTGACAATAATACTGACATAATTATACCTAAGTTGATTTAAAAGGTGATTTAAAATGTTTTATTGTATTTTCGTATTTGCTTACGCTTTATATCAATGAGGTCCCTTTGGATGATGTTAACAGTTTCAAATGTCATATGACGCAATATCGTACCTTTGTATGATGATCTGTAAATTGCTTTTACTTGTGCCTACTTATGCATATATCTATGCATATCTTTGTAGCTTCATTCACGTAGTTTTGATAATTTCGGAACCCAGTGCACCACGAGCATTTTCTCTGATTCAATGTTTTATGTGACTTCATCCCCAGACAGTTTTTTCTCTTTCACTCTGCTAAACTCTTCTTGCCTCAGCGTATCATCTGTCAACACACGGCACACATTCCCTCATCTTTTTGTTTCTGAGGGAGTAAGTAGAAATGTCTTCAATGGTGTCCATCAACTTTGGGTCATTCACAAAGTGGGACGGACAAATTACCTGCAAAGAATATTTTATGGGAGTTAATAGTTATTCTTTCAGTGTGTCCCCTGTGAAGATGAGTTAAGTACACAGGCTTTGCAAATTCGCAGACGCCCACATCCGTGGAGATCCAAATCCCTAGAGATAAGACATATGAGATCTTCCCTTGATGTATGTGAATGGAAGAGAGTTGTATAATGTATGGGTATAAGAAAGACAAGTGATGAGTTATAGGGCCTTTTTTACTGAGGGTAACGGTGTGACTTTGTAACAACCTAATATGTGTATGTATTGTTAGACTGGCCACAAAACGCAGTTCCTGGAAACACCCTAATAGATAATGCACCCATATGCAAGCAATAATACCACAGCTCTAGAGCAAAACACACACACAAATGTCCTCACTTACACAAACCCTTTAACTGAAAATGTCAGTTTATTTCTGGAAAGCAGCAAGAACAAAAATACACAAACACAAACTAATTTCTCGATTTTTATTATTTCATGTATTCTTTTTTATACATGCGCATAGTTTGAAGTCTGCATTCAAGTTCATTTTTTTGCTATATTAATGACTTTCAACCGGAAGAGCAGCGTCCGACGCAACTGTCATCAAGGGACGCTTGCGGCACATTAGAAAATCAATGTGAAAAGTACAAACACTACAGAGACTATACAGAGTACAGATGCATTGGAGGAAGAATATTTACAACAAAGTACATGATGTATTTATATAAATAGGAGACAATAGCAATTTAATGGCCGCTCCAGTCAGTACGAGACTTTGCATAACCTTAGAAGCACTGCAAGAGAAAAGGTGAGTGAGAAAGGGCTGTAGGGGACTACAAAAATAATATGAAACACGCCAAATCTTCTCAACTAGAAAGTGGCTTAAAACAGGAGCGAGAACCTCGCCACATGTCACAGGTGGTGGAACAGAGGACCCGGAAACTGCTGGGAACGAAGAAAGAGGAACGCCTAATTCTAAGGCCAAACGCTTCGAGACTTAGGTACACGGTGAGCATTTGAACAGAAGAACGCCATGGATCTCAGGGTATCAATCATGTTTTTGTCGTTTGAATTTCGGAATGTAGCTGTTCACCACTGCGAAGTCAGCTTCACTATGGACCAAAGCTGTGAAAACAGTTTGACCGCTGACATGAGAGCACTGTCTGTGAGGGAAAGCTGTTGTGTAAACCACTGCCTGCTTCTTCCTTCCTCTGTATCCGTGTATAGATTTGTGGGAAATATAACAAGGTGTTATAGGACGTGGGTGATAAATCCCACCTTTGTGTCACTAGTGACGAACGAATAGGGTGCTCGTGCCTCACTTGTGTTAGAAGCCCACCACTGAGATCCCCCAATGAACCAACTGTGACCACTGTAGTTGACTGCATTGGATGTGTGTAGGTACGAGATGTTCCTGCATGTGAAGGACCAGTGAGGGCCAGGAAGCAGGAAGGCTTCTCTTTCATTTTCCACTGCACCTCATGTAGTTCACTTTGTGCATGGAACCGAGCTGTCTGTCACCGTGGACTTGCCCACATTTTTGGGAGTTGAAATGTGGGTACGCTGCTTGTGGCATCAGACGTGGTGTAAAGAGTTAGCCCCTAATTTGGTCCCTGTGTTTAGAAATTTTTAAAAAACTGGGCTGGGTCCGCTTGCACCATGCTGTGCCACAGTGTTCCTTTATGCCAGGTGTACACATACGTGCCACAGCTTCGAGAGGTAAGTGAATTGTTTAATGTAGCCTTTACCAGCGATTAGCGAGGCGAGGGCCTCAGTCACACCGAGGGTTAGAACACACTGGCCCATCGCATGCATTACACTCTGGAGCAGATTGGCTGAGAGGCTTTCCCCCGCAACGTCCTGCTCACCCTCCCCAGGGGCTACTTTCGGGTTGACTGTAGATTGCCCGAGATAAAGGGACTCTAAGGAAGGAGGGATGAGTAGCCTGGACCACATTTGCACAACCAGGGGGCGGTCTGTGACAGGAAGGGATAGAAAATTTAGAAGCCGGCATTACCCTGATTGAACCCTCTTGGTTCTCGTCTGCGCCTACACAAAGCAGCAATTTACACTCAACATACAGTACTCAGGTTCGATTTCAGAATAGCTCCTGATTGTTCTGATACTAGTATAGGACTATGCATATGTTTTATGCATTCGTGGAGCACATTGGTTTCGTCCTGAACTAAGATTAGCGAAAATCAGTTTGAAGCCTCACATATATATATGGATGCTGACTCGGATGTAAAGTATTGCTTACTTACGGCAGACTGGACCAGCAGGGTAAAGGGAATGGTTTGAAGACGAGAGGGTGGGAGAGGAACCTGTCTCCCGGCCCTACTAGCAGACAATGCAGGTTGGAAGAACTGTGAAAACGATATTACGTAATCGACTGTGGAAGCTTTGAAAGACAAGTTAAGACAATGGTAGAAACCGTTCAGTACACATACAGATCACAAACACTGTACAAGGAAACAGACAACACACAAGAATATCTGGAAAGGTGGAGCAATTCGTGTGGAGTGCCATGGCTAAAAAGTATTTAAAAAAATCACAGTTCGGTCATGGGCTGCCCTTGTGAGTCCAGCAGACGCAGTGTAAGACTTCACTTTCATTTAGGGAGCGAGAGAGAGAGAAAGAGTTTGTATTCTTATGTGTGAATTCCAGAGAGGACGCTACCCTCTCACTCATCAGCAATCAGCATTCTTCCGCACACTACAAAGTGAAATATTTTGCATCATGGTCCATGGAGAGCCACCCAATCTGCCCACTCGTGCCTTACACTGCTCCTAATGTTTTGTTGCCATGCTGTGAAGGAGGCTGATCCACCACTTTCTAACATGGCTTCCATTTAACCGTTGCTGCACCTTCCACCCTGAGGAAAGATAGCCCAAAGTAGAACACATTTGTTCATATAATATATATATAATATTTGGCTATTGGTAATTTACATACAAAAGCTGTAACTCACTGCAATGCATCATACCTGTGACCTAAGGGCTGTAAATTACAGGCTTAATGTCATTCACGTGAATTATGGATTTCTAACCAATGGGAAAATTACAAAATTGTTTTTCAATATTATTATAAAAAATACATAATGGATAGAATGTTTCTGTACGTAAATAAAATTGTAATGTCTTGCTGGCATTTGCAAACCCTTCATTATTTGGTCTTTTCATAAATAATGTCACCTCAATCCCTCAATGGCGTTACACGTTACCTGATATGTATTCCTTATGTATGAGGCCTCTCACCAGAACAGTTAAGGTTACATTCTAACTTCCTTGTTAAGTACTTTCGAATTTCATGAATGCATAATAATATACACGTTATACAGAGTTTGCGTTCCCATTCACTGAACACCCACATAACCATAGCAAATGCTGACGTCGTTTTGAGGATTACAACTATAATGTTTGCAAACAATGTGCAAATAAATGATCCCATGTTTACAGATTTCAAAGGCTTCTCATCGCTGATAATCTAACATTATTTTGCTGTTGGGTGAAAAAGTGTCTTGAAATCTGAAATTAGCATGGACTTCAATATGACAGAATGGCAAAGCATACCTTTTTAACGGCAATATACATGCAAACAATACCAATGGCAGGTTGGTGTAATTGTGTCACTTTGCAGCTCTAAATTGTGTGAAGTTATGTTAAAAACTTCAAAAATTCCATTAAAATGTGTTTTTTAAAACTATGGCAGAAGCAAAGGCCTGAAAGAACTGGTTGTGCCTTAAGAATACATTCACGTTCGATTGACTTTTTGCTATTTTGTAACCAAAAAAGTGAGTTGTATATGAGGCAATTTTCACTTATTTTGGAGGCAAGTTATTTTTTGATTGTCCCTGAATCAAATCACAGCATTTTTCCAGAAGCATAACTGAAAGAAATATTGAATTCGAATTGTAATATTAATATAATATTATTGGCATGGTTCTGCTAATCTAAATTTGTACTTCCCTTGTTAAAAATATTCCTTACTGCATTACAACTGAGCTTTATAGCTACTGATTTTTTCTGAGGGAGGGATTGCCCCACTGCAGTATGTCATGTTTATGTCATATTTACGAGGGTAATAAATTGATATAAATTTGTTGGTGTGTGTGTATATATGTGTGTGTATACTTGCATTGTGATGATTTTTGTAAGAGGAGTCACTGCATTTTCCTCAATGGAAATATTTTGGATCCTAAAACAAGTTACAAGCACCTTTCCCACCCCATGTATTTTTGCCCTGACTTGAATAGAGTCATGGTAAAACAGTGGAAGGGCTTCAATTGCTTTATGAGGTAGGATTATCAGTGGTGGTTGCTATTTAGCAGGGCGGGGGGAGTGGGGGAGATAAAAAAAATAAAAAAACTTACCTTTTTCGTTGGGAGACAGGTTCAATCTCTCCTTCGTCCTCATCCTCTTCCTGACTGCCGGCAGCACGTAGGCTTCCGACTCCTCTAACCCAATCACGATGATCCTGTCACCAGCATGATAGAAGCATCACAATTGTTCTGACCATCCTAGTTCAGCACTCAGACAGGGAATGGGAGCCCGTGCACGTTCTCCTCCCGGCTGTACAACACAGCCGGGTGGAGAAATGCTAAGGTGCAGCTTTATGAAAAGTAGTGCTGCATCTAGTGCCGCGCCACTTTTCTTGCACCCCTTAGTCCCCCCCTAACACCACCATGGTAGCACCGTATTTAAAATATGGTGCACCATGGCGGTAGTTATGGTGACTACCATCATAATTTGTGATGCACCTAGAGGCCCATTGTAATCAAAGGGCGCCTCTGTTAAACGCCTGCACTTAGCAGGCATTAATAAAATACCAATAAAAATGTTACAAAGGAATCTCATGGATTGCTTGGTGCCATTTTTTCGTCCCCCTAGCGCCGGTACGGCCCCCTTGCCTACATTATGCCTTGGGCAGGCAAGGGGTTACAAAGTGGTGCAATGCAAGCAATGCGCCACTTTGTAAATATGGCGTGCCGTTTTTCCCCTTCAAACCTACATCAGCATAAAAAATATGACACTAATATGGAATTGGAATGGCTCAAGGACAGCATATATCTGGCTCTAAGTGTGCATGTCTGTTTGGCCGGCTTAACACAGCGCTTCGTGCATGTGCCCTTTGTGTGATCCAGAAGAACTAAGCAAGGAAACGAGCAGCAGTAAGTGCAGCTCATAGAGGGGGGACTCATTGACTGAAAGGTCGACTTTCAAGCTGAAAGAACCGGAACATGCAAGTCCATAACCCTTTGGTTTTAGGGGCAGAAGACAAACCAGAGTATTCCTTATGAGAAGTTAGTTAGTAGCTGTGTTAGTGCTCGTTGTTTAGGCAGAAAAATTCCAGACCAAGCTTGCTAAACACACTGCACCCCTAAACGGCCCCAGATGTAAGACATTAATGAAATGCCTAGTACAGTACACTGTGGTGTTTATCTGTGGTGGTTTGACTGACATTTTGGGAAGAGCGTCTGTGCATATGCCAGAGGTGGACGGACTCGAACACAAAAACAACTCCTAAAAACTAATGGCGATGCTACTAGATTACACATAAACACAAACGTCAGACAAGGTAAAGAGAAGTAATTCTGAGACATGCTGTGACAATTAGCACGAAATGAAATTCTTACCATGGGGTGTAAAATGCAATGAAGCAGATGGTACACATTTTCAAAGATGCATCAGAAATTCTGACACATCTGATGGCGCTAACCTGATGCATTGCTGGACTAGCTTAAAAAAAATGATGCTACCCCAGATCTTTTTGGAAGGGTCCCACAGGAAAAAGCCCTGCGTCAGGGTAACGCCTGCTCTGAGCAGAATGACACAGTGAAATGTAAATTTCACTCTGTCAGTTCTGTTTAGGCTAGTTGCCTGGGAATGCCTACCTTGCATAATATTACCAGTAGTTGACAAACAGGGGTGAAAAGTGATGCTAGAAGTCACTAGCGTCACTTTATAGATTTCGAGTTGTTTTTGCGCTGCTGCAGCGTAAAAGGAAGTTGCTTGCGGCTGCTCAAGGGCCTTGCAAATAAGCCCCTTGGTTTGATTAAATTAGACAAGTTTAGGGCCATATTTATACTTTTCTAGCGCCGCATTTGCGCTGCTTTTTGACACAAAAGTGGCACAAACTTACAAAATACAATTGTATTTTGGAAGTTTGATCTGCTTTTGCATCAAAAAATGACTCAAATGCGGCGCTAGAAAAGTATAAATATGGGCCTTAGTGTTTTTGTTCCTTTGTGTCGATTTCCAAAGGTAGCAATGAGTTACTTTAATTACATCTGTTCTTATTTTGCAATCATAGTTTACTGAGAGCTTAATCCTACTGCACAACAAAATATTTCAGCAGTTTTTTTCGGTTTCTTAAAGAATGGGACTATTCACAAAGGCATTTTGGAATAACTAATGTAGTACTTCTATAGTACTCTTTTACGTACTCTTACATTTCTTTGTGACTTGGCCCAACAACATCTAAATCGAAGAGAGCAGGAATGTTCAGGCAATAATTAAATACAGTTAGTACAAGTAGAAAGGACTGTGCTCTCTCTGCAATTATACTAAAATGGTGTTACAAGTTACGGGGTCGATTGACAAAAGCAAGTAAGAGTATGTAAAGGAGTAGTCCTGTAGTATTACTTCCCATACTTGCTATTGACAATTGGTCCCACAGAGTAGGGGAAAGACACCAAGACAAAATACCTAAATTATACTACACCCTGTGTTTAAAAAACATGAATGGGCCCAACACCTCACTCTCAGAACCAAGGCTTTCCATTTTGGTAAAAAATATGCCGATTCATTTCTGCGAGATTTATATGCCCAATTGTTAAACTGGAAGGAAAACCCCGAGGCGCTAACCGAATTACCTCTCAGTGTTCGCATTGTTTTACACCCATTTAGAAACTGAGATTAAACATAACACAAGCGAAAAGTGTTTCTCACAGTTTCGTGATTGCTATTTCCCCGGGTGCGTGGGTTCCTATGAAATTGCTGCCATCGGGGAGCGCAAACACTGGTGAGAGCAGTTTTCTCTCAGCTCCTAAAATGTGCTACAGCTAAAGCAAACGTAGATTTTATTTTAACACATTTCACTATCAGCGCATGGATCTAAATTACCCGACTTGTCTAGTCTACGATTGTCTTACTGTGTCCTTCGAATAATGGCAGGTTTAGCTGTATGTTTGTTCTTATGTCTCTCTGAGGACTGTTTTAGCTCTTAAGAAAACTGTGGGCTCTGTATACATGGCAGCATCTTAGCCTTCACATTATCCTACGTGCTCCTTTAGAGCTGCATGCTACATCTATGGAAAGAATCACGATGAGGTGATAAATTTTTTTCTTTCTTTTTTTCCACTTGGTGGTGGATGTTAAGATTTAGGGCCATGTTTATAATTTTTGATGCAAAACTGCACTAACGCAGTTTTGCATCGAAAAGTTTAGCACTGGCTTGCTCCATGCCTGAGCGCCAGCTGGGCGTCACATTTATGGAATGATGCAAGATGGTGCACAGGGTGGGCTAGCGTAAAAAAAACGACGTTAGCCTGGTGGGGGTGGCAGAATGGGAGAATGAGGTTTTGCACCAAAAAATGACGTAAGGCTAGTTAGAGGCAAAAAATGACACTAACCAGCCTAGAGTCATTTTCTGATGCAAAACCATCCATACCACATGACTCCTGTCTTAGAAAAGACAGGAGTCATGCCCACCACCCCAGTGGCCAGCACAGGGGACCAGTGTCCCCTGGGCATGGCCATTGCATCCTCCGGTGTTCCTCTGGTGTGGGTGGTGGTGTTCCTGGGGCTTGAGAAGTGCACCTGTGGATCCATTCCATGGTGTATAATAGGTCCCCTAACTCCTGGTTTGACCCAGGCTTTAAATAATGGTGCAGAGCACCATTATTTAGCCCCTCCTCCCACCCATGCATAATTTTATCACAGGGGATAAATATGGCGCTATGGGGTTAGCACCATTTTTTAGATGTGAACGCCTACCTTGCATCTCATTGACGCAAGTTAGGTTCACGCATCTAAATTATGGTGCAAACTACATTTTGACGTTAGACGTGTCTAGCGTCAAAATATAAATATGGAGTTAGTTTTGCACCAAATTTGAGTAAAAAATAACTACGCAAATTTGGCGCAAATGGAGTATAAATATGCCCCTTAGAGTCTCCATTAAGTGCAGACTGACCAGCCCTGGTGTTGGGACCTCATGGAGCACTAAGTGCAGGCTGACCCAGTCCTAGTGTTGGTGCCTTGTGCTGAATTTCTAAGTCTGCATTAAGTGAAGAATGACACAGTCCTGGTGTTGGGGCCTTGTACTAGATTTCTAAGGGCCTCATTACGAGCTCGGCGGAGGGCATTACTCTGTCACAAACGTGACAGATATCCCGTACTCCGTATTACAAGTTCCATAGGATATAATGGACCTTGTATTACGGGGGCCTCGCGCTGGATTTCTAAGTGTGCAATACCTGTAGGCTGACCCAGTCCTGGTGTGGGGGCACCGTGATGGATTTCTAAGTCTGCATTAAGTGCTGGTTGACCCTGTCCTGGTGTGGGGTCAACCTGCTGGATTTCTAAGTCTGTATTAAGTGCTGGCTGACCCAGTCCTGGTGTGGGGACATCACACTGGATTTCTAAGTCTGCATTAAGTGCTGGCTGACTCGACCTGCTGTGAGGGCCTTGCACTGGATTTTTAAGTCTGCATTAAGGGCTGGCTGACCCAGTCCTGGTGTTAGTGCTTTGGCTGAATTTCTAAGTCTGCGTTAAGTGCAGGTTGACCCCGTCCTAGTGTTGGAGCTTTTGCTGGATTTCTAAGTCTGCATAACTTGCAGGCTGACACAATCTGATTGCTGGGGCTTGTGGTGGATTTCTAAGTCTAGATTAAGTGCTAGCTGCCATAGTCCTGGTGTGGGGGACATGTGCTGGATTTTTATGTCTGCATTAAGGGCTGGCTGACCCAGTCCTGGTGTTAGTGCTTTGGCTGAATTTCTAAGTCTGCGTTAAGTGCAGGTTGACCCCGTCCTAGTGTTGGAGCTTTTGCTGAATTTCTAAGTCTGCATAACTTGCAGGCTGACACAATCTGATTGCTGGGGCTTGTGGTGGATTTCTAAGTCTAGATTAAGTGCTAGCTGACCTAGTCCTGGTATGGGGGCCTTGTGCTGGATTTCTAAGTCTAGATTAAGTGCTAGCTGCCATAGTCCTGGTGTGGGGGACATGTGCTGGATTTTTATGTCTGCATTAAGTATGAGCTGACCCAGTCATAGGGCCGTATTTATACTCCGTTTGCGCCGAATTTGCGTCGTTTTTTTCGACGCAAATTCGACGCTAAACTAACGCCAACTAACGCCATATTTATACTATGGCGTTAGAGGCGTATAGCGCCAAAGTTCCCGGAATGTTCGTCATTTTTTAGCGTGAACCCCTTCCTTGCGTTAATGATATGCAAGGGAGGCGTTCCCGTCTAAAAAATGACTCCCAGGCCTTTACGTGGTATTTATACTCCCGGGCAAAAGAGACGCCCGGGAGTGGGCGTGGCTAAAAACGGCGCATTTGCGCCGCTTTTTAACGCCTGGGTCAGGCATGGCGTTAAGGGACAAGTGGGCTCAAAATGAGCCCAGAGTGCCCTCCCCTGCCCCCAGGGACCCCCCCTGCCACCCTTGCCCACCCCAGGAGGACACCCAAGGCTGGAGGGACCCACCCCAGGGACATTCAGGTAAGTTCAGGTAAGTATTTTTTTATTTTTTTTTAATAATTTTTTTTGGCATAGGGGGGCCTGATTTGTGCCCCCCTACATGCCACTATGCCCAATGACCATGCCCAGGGGACAGAAGTCCCCTGGGCATGGCCATTGGGCAAGGGGGCATGACTCCTATCTTTACAATGATAGGAGTCATGTTGATGGGGGATGGGCGTCGAAAAAAAATGGCGCAAGTCGGGTTACGACGATTTTTTAGACGTAACCTGACTTGCCCCATTTTAAGACGCCCATACGCCATTTTCCCCCTACGCCGGCGCTGTCTGGTGTACGTGGCTTTTTTCCACGCAAACCAGGCAGCGCCGGTCTGCTTGCGCCGGCTAACGCCATTCCATAAATACGGCGCCCGCATGGCGCTTCAGAATGGCGTTAGACGGCGCAAAATTTTTTGACGCTAAACTGCGTTAGCGCAGTTTAGCGTCAAAAAGTATAAATATGGGCCTTAGTGTTGAGGGCTTGTGCTGGATTTCTAAGTTTGCTTTATGTGCGGGCTGACCCGTTCTGGTGGTGGGGGGCTTGTTCTGGATTTTTAAGTCTACATTAATTGCAGGCTGACCCACACCTGGTGTTGGGATTTAGTGCCGGATTTCTATGTCTGCATTAGGAGTGAATTGCTTCAATCCTGGCTTTGCAGAGAATATATTTACTTTCAAATTCTGCATAAAGCGCACGCTGTTCCATAACTAGTTTAAACACCTAGTTCTGGATTTATAACTCTGCATTTGATTTAGGCTGCCCTATTGGTGAAGTTTTAGTTCTGTGCTTGTTATAGCCTGCTAGTTCTCGATGTCTGAGCCTGCAGTAAGAGCAGGCTGACTGCATCTGGGTTTGTGGGGCAAGGGCTGAATTTATGATTCTGCATGCTTGATGCTGCTTCAACCATTCCATCTATCATGTATTTATGGGTCAATTATTAGATTTTTAATTCTGCAGCAGACCACAACCCTACATTAAGGAGATGCTGTTTCACATCTGGGACCGTATTTACAAGGCCACTTTCACTGCTGGAACATCACTTTTAGTGAAGGTCCGGCAGCACACACTGCAGGGCCATACTTACAAAGCCATATAAAGCCACCTTGTGTGGCTTTTCGTAGCCTTGTAAATATGACTGAGGCAATACAGAGCAAGTCGCTGTGTTGACTCACCCTACAACAGGAAGGCATTCCATGGGCGTTACGATGGGTGTTCCCACGTAACACCCATGCATTCAACATATTCCCAAATTTATGAGATTTCGTAAACCTGGGAATGCATCAAAAGCCTACGCCTTTCCATGAGAGGTGCAAGAAGTAGAAATATCTTTATTTCTCCTTGTTAAATTTTTTCTCTGTGTGGTGCATTCTGGGGCACACATAGAAAAAGAAAAACGCTTCTCATGATTGTTTTTGTGCAAGAAGGTGTTCCTTCTTGCACAAAAACAATCATGCTTGCAACGCAGACACCTTTGCACCAGGTGCAAGAGTGCCTGCGTTGGCACATGCCTCCCCATTGCACGCTAGCGCATGGGAAAAAGACAGGAATGCGCTTTATCTTGTAGATATAGCGCATTCCTGCCTTTTATTTTGACGCAGAGCAGCACAGCACAGCAAGAAGGCTTGCGGCACTGCCCTGCATCAAAAGATTGTAAATATGCCCCCTAGCTTTAGGGTGACCCCTTGGGCAATGAACTTCATTAAATTGCAGCCATGATTCTAGTATTAAATAAGCGTGTTGCTGTTCCAAAACTGCTTTGGCTAGGCTTGCTTATTTTAGTTCACAACTTTTAACACATTGTTTTATCTTGTATCCAGCGGATCCAAGGGTTTATGACAGTTGTCTTCCTTTAAATATTAGTATGTGACTCATTGAGAGCTCAGGACCATTAGGTTTTGCTACTCTGAGCACGGCTGAATTGGGCACAGCTACAGCTTTATGGCGGGCCTTTAAATTGATATTTTCAATGCTATAATTTACCGATTCCATTTCGTAGGTTTCCTTAGCATGACCCAGTGAGGCTACAACGGTATCACTATGAATTCTTACAGTTGTTGTTCAAAGTACAAATGATTATCCATATTCTTCTCCACAACCAGACAGTATCTGATGGCTGGCTTAGCAAGGGAACACAGGCCTTCATTTTGGCGGGTCTCTCTGAGACAATATCATTGACCACACCACGAGCTCGACTTGCCCTGCATTTTATAAACCGGTGTATGAAAGCACTTCTGTGGAAGTGTTGAGAGCTTGTAACTGTGGTTTTTAGACAGATATGCCCTGGCTAAGCACTTTTTTGAAAAAAGGAATTTTTCTATACTACTCCCCAATACTATTGCCAAAGTGTTATTTAAAAAAGCAAGTTAAAACTGGTGAGGGAGAACCATTGACTAAGATTTTACTGAATGTGAGATTCAAGATTCCGTGCATGTGAATGGCTCTCATCTGCACACCCTGCAAACACATCATCTACAATGGAGCAAAATTCCTGTGTACTGGGCTAACACTCTTCTAAGTCGATACTTTATTTTAGAATTGATTCTCATTTGACTCTTGGCCTCTCTCCTTGGGCTTCCAACAAAGGTGGAGAATAATTGTTGTCTGGAGCATAAACAGACCCATCCAGCTAACTTTGTCCACCTGGGCTAGTTAGCAGTGGTGTAGTTCTTGAAAACATGGTGATCAGTTGTCCAAGACAGAGGGAAGTATTTCTTGCCTTCCATGGACCTCACCTAAAGATAAATGGCACTGTGTTCATACAAATGTTTTAGCAGTGCCACATCGTTTCATCCCCAGTTACTAGGCAAGAAACTAATAAATACAATATCCAACCCCGATTTGTTATAGCCCATCTCATTTTCCAACACTTCCACCATTTCAGGCACTGAGGGGCATATTTATACTCTGTTTGCGCCGGAATTGCGTCGGTTTTTTTTACGCAAATCCAACGCAAAGCTAACTCCATATTTATACTTTGGCGTTAGACCCGTCTAGCGCCAAAGATCATGGAGTTTGCGTCATTTTTTAGCGTGGACACCTACCTTGCGTTAATGATATGCAAGGTAGGCGTTCCCGTCTAAAAAATGACTCCAAGGCATGTGCGCCTTATTTAAACTCCCGTGCAAAAATGGCGCACGGGAGCGGGCGGGTCAAAAAAAATGACGTCCAGCCGCTTTTGCGTAATTTCTTAACGCCTGGTCAGGGCAGGCGTTAAGGGACCTTTGGGCTCGGAAGGAGCCCAGAGGTGCCCTCCCATGCCCCCAGGGACACCCCCTGCCACCCTTGCCCACCCCAGGAGGACGCCCAAGGATGGAGGGACCCATCCCAGGGAATTTAAGGTAAGTTCAGGTAAGTATTTTTGTAAAAAATGTATTGTGGCATAGGGGGGCCTGATTTGTGCCCCCCTACATGCCACTATCCCAATGACCATGCCCAGGGGACAGAAGTCCCCTGGGCATGGCCATTGGGCAAGGGGGCATGACTCCTGTCTTTGCTAAGACAGGATTCATGTCAATGGAGGGTGGGAGTAAAAAAAAATGTCGCTAATCGGGTTGAGGCAGATTTTTTGCCTCAGACCGACTTGCCCCATTTTTTGACGCCCAAGCTCCATTTTCCCCTACGCCGGCACTGCCTGGTGTGGGTAATTTTTTTTTACGCACACCAGTCAGCTCCGCCGTCTAACGTCATTCCATAAATAAGTCGCCCGCATGGCGCTTTGGAATGGGGTTGGCCGGCGTTAACATTTTTGACGCACAACTGCGTTGGCGCAGTTGTGCGTCAAAAAGTATAAATATGGCCCTGAATACCCAGTGCCAGATCTTCCCTGAATGTCGCAGAAATGCCACTGTAAACTTAGAGGAAGTAGCCACATTCTGTTGACCACTATAAGCATGTGATGTCAGGGTGTAGTATGGAAACTGCTGCAGTCAATTTAAAGGCTGAGTAAGGATGTTTTGAAATTAACACCATGCCCACATCTTCTGCACTTGAGTGAAAACTCCCCCTTCTAGGAGCCTCAAATGCCTTTGTTCTCGCCCATTTTCTAGATCACTTTTAAACATAGAACCCATGACACATGTAGGTGAAGCATGTTGAATGCTGCCCGTAGCCGTATTAGACTTTTAATTTGGTTCGATACTTCATAAATAGCCTTTAAAGAACAGCAGTCCTAAATTTTTTTCCCTATTTATGTATTTCTATTCTCACCTGAGGTACAAAAATGCCCTTCAACACTACTTATTCAAACATTAATCTGCACAAACATCTTTTATTTTGTGAACTACCTATTTGCCATCAGGACCAAAATTTACCTTTGCTAATCCCACCTGTTGAGGCATGTTTGCCTTGATGTGGACTGCTGCTCATTTCCAATTGCGATAATGCCGCCTGTTCTGGGACCTAGGAAAAGCTCCAGAACCTTTTAAGAACGTATCATTGCTGTTCTTGTCTTGCAATCAATTTGTTTTACATCTGACACATTTCGTGGCACCAAGAAGACAGACACAGAATCAGACAAGTTTCTAAGCTTTAAAATCGTGGTGCCTCTAAAAACTATGACCTACATCTTACCAAGAATATCTTGTCACTATGGCAGGCAATGTATTAAAAAAGCTACGAAAGAAAGGGTTAATATGAGAAGCCCAAGCCTAAATTGCAACATACAGGTTAAATCTAATAATGTATAATTTTAAACAATATTGGAATTTGGGGTGGGCAGAACTCGCACAGTTTCACTCCTTGGAATTCTGGAGAGTTACATAAACAATTTACGAGATTCTGTGGAGTTTTGCGAACAGCAAAATTCAAGGGCATATTTAAGAGCCCCTAGCGCCTCCTTGCACCACACTAGCATCATTTTTTTAACGCTAATGTAGCCCAACCAGGCCAAAATCCCCACGCCATATTTACGAAGTGGTGCAATGCATGCATTGCACCACTTTGTAATCCTTTGCGCTACATTATGCCTGCGCCAGGCATAATATATGCAAAGAGGGCGTTCCCACGTTAGGGGGGCTGAAAAAAGCCACAAAGACATCTAAGAGATTTCTTTGCGTTATTTTATCCGGCACTTTTAACGGCTGCTAAGAGCAGGCGTTAAAAGGAGGCACACCATTGATTACAATGGGCCTCAATGAGCTTTGCAGGATTAGCATGAACATTTTTTATGCTAATCGTGCAGAGCTCCGGACTAGCGTAATAAATGAATACGCTTGTCTCCTAACTACTGCCATGGTGTGCTGTATACGGTGCACATATGGTGGCGTTAGGGAGGCACCTCAGTATGCCACTCTGCTCGTGCTGATTTTTAGCATCAGGAGTTTACCCTGCGCTGTACGTTCAGTCTGAATGAAACCATGTGGTGCAATAAAGGACGCTATTTCTTTCCGCAGCTCAAGTAGATTCTCTTTTCGAGTAGCAGTTTTCTCAATGCGAGAGGCAGCTTTCTCACTGCAAGCAGTAGCGACCTGCGGTAACTGCCTGCGTTGAGCAATCTCACAGAGAGGCAGTCTACCGCTCAATTTTATCACTCACCAACTTTATGTTGGTGAGCCGCTTGTGAGTTTTTCTGGAACTCCACTCTCTAAGCGGAGTGCAAAGTGGGCAATACTCCACAAACTCCACTCGAGAAGCAGAGTTTACCACCCACCCCTAACTAAAATATAACAATCACAAGATGTATAACGAGCTGTCAGATATGCAGCTGTAAAGACTGTAGAGATAATTTATATCAACCCCGCTCTACAGCCACAGTTTAATTTTCTAGTAAAGTGACCCAATGCACTACTCTTTCCTGCCATGATGGGCATCATTGTATTTGAAATTTCAGTGTAGAAAGTCTTTTCAAAAGCACTATGCCTGTAGATGCCCAGCTATTCAAGGGCCGTGGTCTTGTAAATCTCTGCCAAAACTCATTTCTGACTAAAAGCAGCTCAAGATTATGCCTCATTCGGATTTACTGATGAACAGTGAGTTCTGCATTCCTCACAGAGCCTGCAAACAATGCTAGGCACTCAGGAATATATTTATACCAAACCGCAGGACCCCCATCAATTACCTAAATAAAGAATAAAGGCTATCTCAGATTGACTGACAGTAAAGTTTCACATTCAGATGTATGCAGTGTATATGAAGGGAAGATAACTGGTTGTACTCAGTTGTCATTGAGGCCCCAATTCAGGATCATACAGAGGTGGTTGTTCAAGAAGCTGAAAGCCAATAAATGACTTTTTGATGTATCTGTTCAGCAGCACAAACTAGTCAGAAGGGATTTCCAGCACAGTGATCTAATACATTCTGGACAGAGACAGTGCATTGCTATGAGTAGGACACTTTGGAAGTGTATGCGAGTTCAGTTAGAACAATCAGGTTTTGAGGATGAGGGAGTTAGTTCATAAATATGGAACGAGTTCTTGATTCTTCACTAAGGTGCAACATCCGTAGGAGGCTGAAACTGATTAGTACTCGAGAAATCAACAGGGCCCAGCAGAATAGTGATTTTGCATGGAAATGTAAGGCAAACAAATTGTTGTATATTATATGCTACATTTCCGTGCCTTTGTTCAAAGTCACATATGCAGCAATATCAATTAAATTTAAAATAAGCAGTGCACAAAGAGCATCCCAAACATTCAAGCACATGTAGTGCTCTCCAATTACAGCCTGAAGGAAGCAAGGCTAGCTGGAGAATGTATGGCTACTGCTTATTGTTATGTGCTAAAACATTAATCTCTAAGGATCCCATATTAAAACCACTTTCAAAAATGAATTATTAATGATGACACTAATGGAAATATAATCAGTAAGCAATTTCTGGTCACTGCCTTAGTAACTCTTTGTATTTAATATTTCATTTGAATTCACCTTTGGACAGTGGAGGGTCTGAGTTGGAGGGCAGTCCCCGTGAGATTGTAAGAAGACTAACATGTGGGGCCTACTTATTTGAAAATAGGTTCTGCTATAATATTTAGGAAGAAAAGAACTTGAAGTATAGCACATTAAATGTATCCTGTAAAGATAACTCAGTTTGCAATAAAACAAAGTGATACAGCTACTTATTCAGTTAATAGAGGGCAAAAATGTCTGACTATACGTAATATAGCATTTTAGGAGCCCTGCTAGCTGCCAATTGGCTTGGTGTGCAGGGAAACAAGATCTGTCAACATATCCAACTACACTTCAAGTAGACAGGACCCTTGTACTGAAAGCAGAGGAAATAATTTAACCACAACCACAATCACACCACACACACACAGTTTCTTTAATCACAAACACTTCAAGAGCTCCTCCACATGATGAAGCCTGTTTCTCTTCACTGTTTTTGTATGGCTGGTGTAGGGTGTTCGATGTAGTGAGAAAGAAACAACAGAATGTGCTACATGAAAAAACATAAAAATAATCTTGATTGTCTTGAAAAATCTCTTATTTTCCGCAGCAAGGTGAAACCTTTTCTAACCTCTGAGGAACCTCTCACAGGGTCGAAGGAAGCTGGAGCGGCAGACTGTGCGGCGACAAAGGACCAGAGGCCAGAGGATCCAGGACAGGCCAGAGCTTCACAGAGCAGAGATGGTATGGTGGGTCGTGGTGCTCCTCGTATACAACAGGTGGCCTTGATCGATGGAGGATCCAGCTGCTCTTAAGTCCTGAACACATTCTGCTTATTGTTTATTTTCAATGTTTCTCTTTTGTTAATACATCTCACTCCCTCGGTGTGAATGGTGTTGATTACAAATGGTATCAAAGAAGACTCTGGACTGACCTGCTTCACTTGCTGAAGAACGACCTGTGAACGAAAGACACAGAGAAGTAATCAGAAACAAGAATCCCACAAGAAGCTGTTGCTGCTTTCGCATGCCCTACATACTCCAAAGTCAACATGCAGTTAGGTTAAATAAAAAGGCCAACGTGTTATTGCTTAATGTGTTCTAACCAAGTTGGTAATTGAACAGCTTTTTGTACATCACGCCCAGTGCAACATATTTTCCAATATGCAGGCTCACATGGAGATGCAGCTGTCTACTTATGAATTAAATTTTATTAAGATGGATCTCACAAGTGTACTGCAATATTCGTGCCTTTGGGGCTAAATATTCTAAAAGGCATAGCTAAATAAAATTGTGGATGACTTCAAGGAAAGTCTGTAAATCGTAGACTGCATGTTTGATCTTAGAGTCCCAAATCACGGGTAGAAGTCTCACGCTGGCACTGACTCTCAGCGCTCTGTGATAAGAATTCTGATCATGAAACTTGCAGCCGGCAGCTGAAAATCAATCTATTTCCAATGATCAATTTTAAAATCAATAGTATGGTAGATGAGCATTCTCATCAAAAAGACCAATCTATGTGCAGCAAAATCTTGTTGGCCTATAATTTCCCATTTAAAATGAATATTTATAGCTAATTGGTGACTTAGACGAAGGACATTATCTTACATTATGTTATGTTAAATAATTAATTTGTTAAGCTCTTGTACACATTGTTTTAGTGCTATTGAAAATCATAAGAAAACAATCATAAAAATTGAAAATTACAGAGGTGGCAAACATATGAACATGGACGTGGACATTGTCCAAATTACCCTGTCTCAAGATGTTTCCTTAAAATGAGCAAGGACGCTTCAGAATGAAGCCCAGGTAGCTTTGACTTTTACCAGAAAGAAAACCAGATCCAACAAGAAACTGTTTGGCGTTAGTGACAAGGAGTAGACCCAGTTGAAACCCTTTGCTCCTGCACTTGGAATGGGGAGCGCCCAGACCAACGGTCCCCACCTGGCGATTACAACCGCCCATGTTGGAAGATCCAGTCTTCTGAGCTGCAACTAGCAAGGCGATCTCACAGTATTTCGAGGAGAACTGCGGCATGGCCTCTTCCAAGCTCATGGACTGGGAGGCACTGAAGGCAGTACTACGGGGGCACTGCATTAGAGCAGTGGTAGGTGTCAGGGTGGGATTGCAGCAGGATTTAGTGAAGATAGAGGGGTCACTACCAGACGTCATTGACAGAGGGTCGACTATCACCCTCATTAAGGGAGTTCTTATTGATATTGCTTACTAAGCAGAGTAGGGATCGATTGGAGTTGTCCTCATAACACCCACTGTCAATGCTTGAGTCGGATTATACATTTTTTAGCAAAGTAATAGCAGAGAGACTACATGAACACATACCGAAATTAATCCACTCAGACCAGAATGGCTTTGTGCCTGGAAGATCAACCTCCCTTAACATCCAATGCCTACACAAGATTATGGAGTCTTCTCCGGTTCAGTGGCCCTGCACCTTGTGTGTGGTGCTGGACCTGGAGAAAGCTTTCAATACTGTGGAATGGGGCTGCCTATTCGCAGTTCTCACCAAGTTTGGAGTCACGGGTAGGCTATGTAGGCCCATACAGTGCCCACTGCAGGGTGAAAATAGGCCAAAGCATTTCTTTATCCTTCTTCGTGTCGTGAGCAGGGAGATATGGCAGGGCTGCCTACTGAACCCCCTGCTCTTTGCACTAATAATGGAGCCACTAGTGCAGCAGCTTCACTAAGAGGGGAGGGATTGGGGCATCACCCTGCATGGAGAGAAACATGTCATCTCATTATACGCCAATGATGTATTAATCTACATTGAAGATATGGGAGGGGATAGCAGTCATCCTGGACATTCTCCAGGAATTACGAGCTGCATTAGGACAAGGAGTAAATTAGGCAAGTCCGGTCTGTACCCCCTACATCCTAATAGTCCCCTGCAACATTTACTGGCTGATCGACAGATGCTGCGCTGGGAACATCAAACATTTTGATAACACATATATCACACTATGTAAGATTTGATAGAGGGCAATGTCACCTAAGCCATAGCATCACTATGACCCCAAATGGCTTTTTGGAGTACCTTTCCTCTCACAGTACAAGGCAGGGTCTCACTCTCAAAAATGGTGATGCTACCTCGTTTATTCTATTATTTCATAATCTCCTGGTGCAGGTCCCTAAATCCACATTTCACATGCTGCAACACTTCCTGCAGCACTAGGAAGTTTTATTTGGAATAAGGGGAGGCGTAGGATAGCACTCGGTAAGCTACAGCTGCCCATGGATAAAGGAGGTCTAGGAACCCCAAACTTCGAGCACTGTTATCTGACTTTACAGCTCAAATGGCCAGTGAAGTGGCTGGTGGGCACCATACACAAGAGGTGGGAATGCCTAACCCTACAGAGGCTATAGAGTCGATTTGCCAAACGTTTCTGCCTGGGGCCTGGCTCACCGAAGCTGTAAATAACCTGTGGCAGATGGCCTATGTAAGCTTTCGTCATGGCCTGCGACAGATGCTGCATATCCCACAATACTTGCCTGAACTACCTTTCGCTCCATTGCCTCGTTTAGCTATATGACTGGGAGTACGGGTAAGGCTGCAAGGGAGACTGCAGGTGTAAGCACCTTATCAGCATAGTTTCAAGATAAAGTGATCATGCCATTTGAAAGGCTGCAGCAAGATGGGAGGTCCCAAGAGGACATTCCTTGGCCTATGGCCATTTAATGACTGAATTGACAAAGCTGTCGGGCATCACGGACACAGAACCTGACCAACACTCACTAGTACGTTCACATCTTGTGATGGATGGGGGTCGTCGCCTTATCACGTGGTTTGTTTGCACCCTACCATACACTAGGCAGGATCCATTGTCCGCAATGCGCAGGAGCTGGGAGGCTCGCATAGGTAGGGAACTGATGAAAAAAATGGGAAAGTGCACTTTTAATCCCCAGGAAATTGTCACAAAATGCCAAGTTTCAATATATACAGCAAAACATCCTGCACCGGGCCTACCTAACTCTGGCAACGCTACACTGGATGTTTGTGTTGTCCGCAGACTGTCCCCGATGTCCTCAACAGGGAGTGGATATGTTACACATGTTCTGGGGTTGTCCAGTTGCAGGTGCTTTGTGGGGATATGTCTGGACCGCATTGGCAGAAGTGACTGGTCGCACAAATGTTTGCACTGTAGAGGGAGCATTGTTGGGACTCTTCAAGAGATCAAAAACTGACAGCGCCTTGAGTCGTTTCATTGACCTAATGCTCCTCATGGTCAGAAGACTCACAGCCATGCACTGGAGAGCCCAAACCTTATCAAATGTACATCACTAGTGTGCTGCGACCCTTAAATGGGGGAAGGCAAAAAGCAGTGGCTTTGAGACAAGAAGAAGATCCTGGCTTGCACAGGTTCTGTGTTCCAATAGCAACAGATTGGGAGATATTACTGCAAAGACTACAGGATTACAAAACAGAGCTCAATACCTGAATCTTCGCAATACACATATTTACCCTCAATATGGTGGACTTGAAGTGCTATTCTCCCACCAGAGATTCATTCACTTTCCCCATTCCCTGTCTGTTATAAAATTCATACTTCTTTTCGGCCTGAATCCCTCTCTGACCCTGGCCCACCCCTCTATGCACCTCTTTGTCACCTCCCTTGCAGACTGTGCACATCTCATTCCTGGAAATGTACAGGATGCAAATTACCTGCATTACAAGTAGTTAGGTACAAATGTAAACGAGAAAAATTACTGTAGATCTCATGCTGCTCCTTCATGTGCTGAAAATGGAATGACATTCTCACATACCCTTTTTTTTGCTTTGTTTCACGTTGTTGCCTATGTTTAAATATGTTAACTAGAACCAATACGCCTGACTGTACTAGCTTGTTGTAACATCTATATGTGATATGTTGTACTTCCATCTAAGAGCGCTATCATGATGCTGTATCAATATCAATGTACTCACCATGCATTGAAACTCATTGGAATTGATCAAAAAAATAGAGTAGAGCCAGTTGAACAAAGTGAAGTAGCTGTCCTGGAATGTCGTTTGAGTTTGATAATTAGTAAGTGAACTTGTGCCTGATAACCATGGCCTTGAAAAAGACCCTGGAGAAGGAGCCAGTTTAGGATGCATTGAATGGGAGGTGGATGGGTCACATGCTCCTGCTTGGACAGACCAGTGAATAGTCATTCAGCAGCATTACGCGTCAGTATTTACATTTGTAATAGCTTCTTTGTTGTAGCTTGTTAAAAGCAATACCTTACTATAGCTCAGCCTGAAGAAGGGTGTTAATGATAACTATATGATATTGCATGTAACTGTCTCGCCGCATTTTTATCTGCAAAGAGCAACCTGGGTATTAGGTTTTGGCATTGATATCGATGCTTATTACTTATACAGCCATTATGCAAAAAGTGACAGGAGGCCAGATATAAGTACTCCAAATGAGAGTGGCCTGACTAGTGAAAAGAACCTTGTTCAGTAAAAGAGATTCTGCAAAAGCAATATAGTCATTGTTATTTTATGATACGTTGAAAAAAGATATTGAAGAAAGGTATGTAATAAAGTCAACTTTTAAAATGTTGACTACATTAAAGTTGAGTTCAAATTGTTTAATGTTGTGTCCATCATTATTACCTATGACAATTACAATTATATTAAATGTTAAAAGTTGTTTTATTACAAGCACTCTTTAATTTACCTAACTGTACCCTATACACCCTGCTTCCCATCCCTGTATCCTTAAAACCCTGAATAACCCCTTAATGCCAGCCTTCCCTGAATCTAAAAGCCCAGACTGCCGTCAATGTTAGCCTTCCCCAAACCCTAAAAGCCCCTAATTTCTCTGAAACTTTATCATTCCATGGACCCTACCAACCCCTTACTACCCATTAATGCTATCCTTCCCTGAATCCTAAAAACCCCATACTTCCTCCTTACATATCCTTCCCTTACTACTCTTTTATATACCATTCCCTGAACTGTAAAAATCCTTTACCACTCCTTAATGTTACCCTTCCCTGAACCCTAAAAACCATAGGAATCTCTTGACACTACTCTTCTTGAACCGAGAATCCCCTACTATCTCTTAACACTACCTTTATCTGAAACCTAAAATCCCTTTATTATCATTTCACTGTAACCATTCCTAGCCCCTGAAAACCCAGAACCACTTTTAACGCTAACCTTCCCTCAGCTCTAAAAAATCCTTCCTACCCCATAACTCTAGCCTTCCTTGAACTCCTGAATAGTCCCGTAGCCTTCCTCTCCAAATGAAGTGCTCCTCTCTCCTTTAGCAGGAGGACGCCTGTGACCCTGATCTTAATACACATACTTTTTCCTTAAAAAGCCCAAAGCTTCAACTATATTTCACTCTATTTTTTCACCAGATAACATCTTTGGCACAATGTTCTTTCAATGTACTTTTTCCCACAATATTTTTACTCCAACCTTTTAAAATGGTCTATCACCTAAATGGCTTCTTTGTGATCTTCAGATGCTATGCACGTGATGTAGGATGGGGCCAAATGATTCATAAGAAGTGACTGAAAAAAACTGTTTTATTTTTTTTTCTAAACAGAAAAACAAGATAATTCTGATTCAGTTGAGCAAGCAATTGCAGAAGGTTAGAACCAGAATTCATCACCTACTGTTACCTCACAGAACTATGACATTGTTGGTCATGATTGATTGATAGTATTTAAATCTCAAGAGGGCCAGTAGCCACCTAATCTTTTGTAAAGAAAAGTGGCTGATGTTCACAGATAAAATGGTGAACCAGGCATAATTTCTTAAGAGAAATTTTGTCATGGGTTAGTAGACATTGTAGATATCTCAGTACAGGAGAGGATTTATAGACGTTATTTCAATTGAAGTTTATTGATTCTGTTTTGCGCAACATATAATTAAAAGTTAATATTTTAAAGAAATTAAAATCTTCGCTTATGATGTTAGAATACCTGTCTGTGAGGGCAAGAAGGTCCTTCCCTTGGGTACCCCAGCACATTACCTGACAACCGCTGCTGGTTTATTTACATGTATTTGGCTTAAACAATGGAAAAAGATCACTGCGAATGAAAGGTTCTTGTAGTTTCCCTCACATAGTACTTTAAGTCTGAGAATAATTGTTACCTTGTGGAGAGAGTTGTATGAAGTGAAACCTCTACCTAGACCCGCTCAGTATGAAGCCTTCAACGCATGGTAGTGGGCAGCGCATGCGAAGAAGAACAAATATTAGACTAAATGTAAAAAGATAGTTTGTGGTTGGATGGAAGAGAAGTGGGATGTAGAGCAGCAGGCATGGAGTAAAGCTATCAATGAGGGAATTCGAAGGCACTCTGTGCTGTCCAGTGGAAGAACAGGGAGAATGAAAGCGGGTGTGAGATTGAAACAAAGAAAGACGACAATAGCAACAGTCACTCTAGTGATGATTTTGTAGATGATTTATAGGCTTTTTGACCACCTCCATACAACATTGTTTAACAAGCTGGAGGAAATCAATGGCCTGTAGGCCTACCACCACAATCTCTCCAGTGCGGAGTACCTGGTACAGTTCCACCTACCCAGATAGTGCCTGTTATACTTCCAGGTCCACAGTTAGGGCCTTCTTCACTTCCTGCTCTACAGATATTACCACCGATCCCACTGTCAGCTCTACAGACAGTGCCTCCAAATACTGCCACCATTCCTGCAACAACTGTCACACCAGTGGTTACAACAACCACTGCTGACCCTAAAGTTAATACTTTTTCAGAGAGGGAAGCAAAGCTCCAAACAGGAGTTACTCCAGTTGTGAATGTGCTAACAGTAAAAATTGAGAGCCCCAAGATACAGCCACTGGAGAGCAGTGCCCCTTTAGGAGTGTTAAATATGGTGAGAGGGAAGGTAGAGTTGGAGGAAACATTCAAATAAATTCTCGAGTTGGGGTTCATATATGGGTACAATGAAGAAAAACTAGTTTGCAACTTTCAAATGCGGAGCAATATACAGAAGTTTAGAGATTCAATGGGCCCAGAAAATAAAGAAAAAGAAAGATGACAAAAGATGGCCAGGGGTGATGGTAGTAAGAGTGACTCTGAGATTAAGTCTTACTCATTAAGAGAGGTGCATGGAAGAGTGTACGTGCATATACCTTGGAGTCATGGTAATCTTTTTACATTTACAAGTCAATTCCTAAAATTGAGTGAAACCCTTGCCTCTGGTATACACATGTTGACTGATTTCTGACAATTTCAAAGGTACTTGGGGAAGATTTGATCACTTTCTTTGATATTATATTATGATGGTCCCCAACTACTTGTGTAAAGTGTCTATTCAGTGGCCGAATGCAAAAACTCTGAGGTATGCCCAAACGCATGCCACTTCTGTTATAAGGGTGGAAAAGTATAATTAAGAGCTTAAATTCTTGAAGTTTAAAGTTCCATAGAAAGAGGTTAATTGGTTAAAAATATCAAGGGCTACTTATGAGTCCAAATCATCGATGCATGCCTAGTACAACTAGCTCAAGTAGATTTTCCCTCAGCATAGTGGCGTTGAAAATCCAGAGCGAGGAAATTTGAGTAATTCTGTGTTCCAGTTTGTACTTCAGTTGCATCCAGAGATTAACTCGCATATCCAGCAGAATGTAATTTGTTGGCAGTAAAAGCCATTGGAGAAATACTGCAATATGCAAAATATTGCAGTGATGATTTGGAAACAAGGCAGAAGAAAATTAAAGAGAAATTCAACTCAAACAAAGTTGACCAAGAAGGGATTTCAGAATAATCTGTAAATGGAAAATCCAGGTTCAGGTGTTCGTTTCTGGATAGGTATAGCTATGCTTAAGAAAACAATGCTGCCACTATTTAAGGTTGGCTACTGTCATCGAGAGTGTAGATCAAATCATCTGAATCTAACGCAATTCGATGGTCATGTGCCTAATGCGAATATGACAGAACTGAAGATTTAAACGCCCCCAAATCATAGCATGTCCCAAGACCCCTTGATCTAACACAATTTGAATACTAAGCAATTGAATGCAATTCAACAGAACCCCTTCACCAATCATGTCAGTTTCCAACAGCTTCTGGTCTTCGATAGTTTCGTAGATCCTGGTTCTGATCAACCACAATGTTGGTGCCTCAGAGTGGAGGAAGGCAGTGTACTTTGCTCAGTCTTTGAGGTTGACCAGAGTGGCCCATATGTAGATGGAGAGGTAAATTAAAACCCCATGTTATTCCTTATCGACACAGGAGATACCTGTTCTACTGTAAGGAAAGTGGAAGCCCCAAACTCACCAATCTTGAAAAAACAAATCCAAATTGTAGGGACTGCAAATAAGCAGACAGTGAATCCTATTTTTTATCAAAGTCCCTGTTAAGATAGGTCCCTTTGAGCAGGACAATAAGTTTGTGATATTTGTTTCCAGCCCAGTTAATCTACCAGTTAAAGACCTTTTGTGCAAGCTGAACTGACTAATTAAAGTGCACTGATTGCTGTCGATTTCCAAGCGCACAATGAGGATGCAGATTTTAAATGAGGTCCCAAAGGTCAGCTGTTTAGCTGTTTTCTGTTTTGACAAAAGAAGACTCACTACTGAATTAAAAAACTCTGTGAAAGGGGGAAGTCTGGGATTATTCAAGTCATTGTCCTGATTGAAGATGTTGATGGTAACACTAAAGCAAAATGCAAAATTTGCCCTACTGCCGCAGTACAACCTCTTACCGGAGGTAGTGGATGGAGCTACCCCTGTAATTAAATCCATGTTAGAGCAAGGCATCTTAAAGGAAATCCTAGACATTTCCTGTAACTCTCCGCTCATGGACCTACTGAAACCTAATAAAAAGTGGCAGGTCATGCTGGACCTGCAAAATATTAATAATATCATTGTTGCATGTTGTCACAGGGCACGGAATCCAGCTGTAATAAAATTCCAAATATCCTGTGATACTGAGTGGTTTATGGTCATTGACTTGTGCCAGGCCTTCTGTTCCAATCCGTTGCATGAAGAAAGTCAGTTGCTCTTTGTGTTTCGGTTCCAAAATAAAGTTCGGGCATGGTGTCACATTCCTCAAGGATATATTGAAAACCCTGCAAATCTTCCAGCAGATTTTGAAAAGAAATGTGAAGACCCTACAGTTGCTGTGCAACTCAGTTTTGGTCCAGTATATTGATGGCGTATTGGTGGCTTCGGCAACACAAGAGGCATGCAAACAAGATACCACTACCCTGTTGAGTCATTTGGCTGAACATGGACATAAATACTCTCTGACTAAGTTGAAGTATAGTCACAAACAAGTCCTGTGTATAGGACATAATATTGAGAAAGGAGCAAGAAAGGTGTCTATTGAAAGATTCTCTGCCATATTGCAAATGGACGCTCTCAAATGCAGAGATAAGTAAGGATGTTTTTTTAGATGCTGGCTACTGGTGTCAATGGATTCCTAACTTTTACCTACTGGCAAGCGCCCTATAGAGGCTTATATACAAGAATGTACCTGGTCTATTACCATAGAACAATGAATGCAGGGATGCCTTTCTCAAGCTGAGGGAAAGTCTCTGTGGTGCCCCTGCTTTAGAAATGCCTGATTATGAGAAGCCTTCTATTTTTATACTATTCTGAGAGAGAAGGGTGCTTCTTATCAGTAATAACACAGACTCATGGTAACTCCAAAAGATCCTTTGCTTATTTCTCAGCCACTCTTGACCCATGAGCTGCAGAGTCGATGGTTGCCTAAAGGCACTGGCTGCATATGGTGTTCTCATTCATTAATGTGAGGGCATGGTAGTGTACCCTGCTGTAGTCATGGTTCTGCAAAATTCTACTCAGGTTATCCTCACTGCGGAAAACATCACCCTGTGGTGGTGCTCCTGTCCTCACTGTTAACACTGCCTGTTCTGATGAAAATTATGATGATGGGATAGACCATGATTGCCTTGATGTGGTAGAATTGTATACCAAGCCAAGACCTGACATTCAAGATGTCCCTTTGAAAAAAGACTAATTATAAATAGTTTGTAAGTGGCTCTGGCTGAAGAAATATAAGAGAGATTTTGAAAGCAGCCTTTGCCATTTGCCCCCTAGAAGGTGTAGTGTAATGTAACCTCTGCATAGGTTTCCAAATTGATTGCTCCTGCTAGAGTCTGTTGTGACTTTGACAATTTAAGAGTCACCATCTACATTGGGTCAGTATGCGTTTGACATGGTCCATAATTTTAGGTAGTTGTGGTCCATGATAGGTTTCATGACTTCATATGGATCTCCCTTCAGAAATGGGCACTGTCATGGTCCTCCTTGAGGCATTACACATGCCTACTGTAGTGGTGAAGTGTGCAGCACAGAGGAGCGGAAATTATTTTGTAACTGCTGGCAAATGCTATGCGGAGGAAGTAACCTGATACTGTGCACAATGGTTTTACATTTTTTACATCTTTAAAGGAGACTATTGAAATGATCCAGAAAGTGACACTTCCATGAGCCTGTTTTGGCTGTTACTAATACAGAGAAAGTGGTAAAGAGCTTACAAGAAGAAGCACCAGATTGTAAACAAGAAAGTTGGATGAGAACAGGATGTGTGGAAAATGAGGAAGGGGTCTAGGTCCCAGTAGACAGCAGTCCTGTTTTGTCCGACTCCCTGTTGCCCCCTATTACCTTACATTTTCACAGTGCCACTCAAATAGTTTGAAATGCAATGATCTGTCACTTTAGCGCCAACTAGTTTAATCACACGTTTCGTGTTCTTGTAGCGGAGGTGTGTCACAGATTGCCACATGCCAGCGATTAAATACAGGAAGGAGAATTGCAGTCCAATCAAGCCACATAGGGAGATCAAACGGTCCTTTAAGTCACATGCAACTTGATTTTGTTGAGGTGCCCATATGTAATGGGCTTCACTATATTCTGGTAGTGGCGTGTCTCTTTTCCCAATGGGTGAAGCTATACCCTACTAGGAGAAATAGCAGTTTTACTGTGGCCAAACTGTTGCTTTTAAAACTGATTACTCATTTTGGGATCATGGTTTCTCTGGAATCTGACTGTGGTAGTCACTTCAAAAATGAGGTGATTAACCTTTTGTGTTCAGCTTTCCAAATAGATCAGAGGTTCCATTGTAGATCTTAGGCTTCAGGCATAGTGAGCTGATAAGTGGCACAATGAAGTCATGTCTTGCTAAACTATGTGCATCTATGTCTTTGAAATGGCCTGATGCCCTTCCATTGGTGCTGCTGAGTCTGAGAAACATCCTGGATTGGATAACCGGATTAGTTTCCCATTAATCCTCGGGGCAGAGATATGTGTCTTCCCACTGTGCCTAAATCTATGCTTTCAATTTTACAGATTCTCGGCTACTGTCAAAAGGCCTGTCTGGCACTAGGTTGAGATGGAGGTTTCCCTTCCGTGGTATGAACAGCACCATGACCTCAGTCTCGGTGTCTGGGTCTTGGTGAAGAAGTACGTCTGCAAGTCATGCCTGGTTCACCAATGGCATTGGTGCAGACCCATATCTATGAGGCCACACAAAGCACTTTGGCCCATATTTATACTTTTTTTAGTGTCGCATTTGCATAATTTTTTTACGCAAAAGCGGTGCAAATCCGACGCTAAAAAAGTATAACTATGGGCTTTTTTGTGTATTTCATGGCCTCGTGGATATGGTATAAGGCAATGCAGCACAAGTCGCTGTGTTGCCTTACATTGTGTCAGGGGGCATTCCATGGGCGTTGCAGTGGGTTTTCCCATGCAACACCCATGGGTTTTGATGCATTCCCAGATTTAAAAGGGTCTGTAAACCTGGGATGGCGTCAAAACTGTACGCCTCCCAAAGAGTAGGGCAATGAGGAGAAATACCTTTATTTCTCCTGATGTTTTCCACTGCCCTATTCCAGTTCATTGCAAATATGCCCCAGAGCTTGCTGTGTGCAGGTTTTAGTTAGCTATGGAGTCACTGCTTTCGGAAAAGGTCTAGATTACATAAAGAACCTCAGATGTTCTATTTTATGGATTGTGCTAATTTACAAGAGAGGTGCCATTAAGAGCTGTGGGTCACATGTACAAAGGTAATCGTTTGCAATTACCAAATTGCAATTTTTTTTTGTTTATTCGCTATTTGGTAATCTCTAACACCAATGTAAAAATGTATCTTTAACACATTTTGTGTTTTTCAGTGTGTCGCAAACAGACCAACCTCATGATTATTACTGAGGTAGGTCTTGGTATGCAACTCATTAGGAATCGCTAAAATCACAGGGTTGGTGGCCTGCTCAGGTCAGTCGACCACCATGTCTGTGATTGATTTTTAATAAATATTTTTTTTTTTAATGCAGCCCATTTTCCTTGGAAAATGGGAGGTGTTTCAAAAAAGTAAAATAAATTAATACAAGTTTTCTTTTCATTCTTTCAGAGTAAGCAGTGGTTTGTGGGACCACTGCCTGCTCCTATAAATGTTTTTTTTAAACATTCACAAAGAGTAAAGGGTCCCTGGGGGCTCTTCCCATCTGCAAATGGATTACCACCTTAAAGTAGGTGGTAACTTAAAGTAGGTGGTGAAATGCAACTGTTTCTCGACCGCATTTCGGTCGCAAAACATTAACACACACCACTGCAAGTCGGTATTAGGAAGGGACACCCTAAACACCCTTTCCTTACACCAAATCGGAAAATCCAAATGTGCGATTCAGTGATAGGTTACTGAATTGTAAATAGGGCTTTGCTCATGTGAAAAAAACCTTTTTTGTCAGAAAATGGGTGGATTCTGTGAATTGGCCCATTTGTGATCACAAAAAGCCTTTGTACATGTGGCCTAATATTCCATAACTGTGAGGTGAAATGTACAATTTTGCTCTATTTAATCTCTTTCCAGCTAGTGTTTTTACATCGCAAAAATCAATACACGAATACGGATTTTCACTGCCCAAAAAATACAACAGTGACCAAGCATAAAGAAATGGGACAAGAGAAAACCCCTTGCACATCTGTCATACGATGCTGTGTGGCATGAACCATGCAGTTTATGTTATCTGCCAGTACATTTTATTAGAGAAGACCTTGGGACATCCAAGTACAACAGTAAACGGGGCCAATGAAAATGTTAACACATAGTGACAGCAGTAAGTCAACTAGAGCCAGTTTCACCACAATTTTCTAATTAGCTGAACGATTACTGTAAGCCTGCTGTTGAGGCATTCTCATTTTGCATGTCAATCTTCCTTAACGTTGCATTTAATTCAATATGTAATTATTTTTCCCGACAGCCATACCATCAGCCAGGTGTAGCAGTGATGTTATAAAACATGAACTTTAATACATAAAAGGGATATTTTAGTATGTGTATACTTTTGTGGCGTAAAGCAATGCAAAACATTGCATTGTGTTGGTTCACTTAAAACTCCTAGGGTTTAGTGCAAGACAGCGAATGCCAATGCAACCCTGAGAACATTAAGGCCACATTATTTACTGTGTCCTACTTCATAAGTATGTACACAAACGAAATGCGAAATACGAAGAAGAAACATCTGCTGAATTTTCCATGCCATAGTGTCCATGTTGTGGGGTTAATTCTGCAGGCTGATTCTACTCCATATTTTTAATTTCATGTTAAAATTTGGAGAATTTTGAGCCACCTGCAATTCCTAAGAGGTTCATTTACAAGCCTCTTTCTCAGCTGTAGCATATTTTTTTTGTATGCTACGGTGGCACAAACAGTCCCCCAAGAAGAACCACATTTACAAACTGGACCAATAATAGGATTGCGCTACTTTGTAAAGCTTTGAGCCACATTATCCCTGCGCCAGGTGTAATGGATGCAAGGTAGGCGTTTCCCGTCAAAAAGAGCCACAGAAATGGCATAGTGAAATTTACAAAATTTCACTGCGACATTCTGTGCAGTCACAGCGTCATTTTTTTAACACCTGTTCAGGGCAGGCGTAAAAGTGACACTGTGCTGCACCTCCCCTTCCCAGCATAGCTGGACAAGCATCAAAATTTTGACATTAGTCCAGCAATGCTACTGTTTAGCGCCATGACTGAGTCAGAATTCCTGACACAGCTGTGGACACTATGCGCCATGGAGCCTGTACAGTAAATACAGCACTCCCATGGCGTCAATAGGGTGTGCAGCTCGGCACAAAAGATCTGGCACATCCTGATCGATGCACCAGTTTTTTCTAAATAAGGCGCTAAACCCTTAGTCCTGAATTAAATTATAGCTGTCTGACAAGATATCTTGGGCCTCATGTAGACCATGATGGACTAGCTGCCAAGTAGCTGGAGTAGGAGAAGTTAGCCCCTGTGTGACCTGCCTTCCATATTTTAAGTTCCCAGTTAAATGGGTGGTAATTCTGTAACCAAAAGTGCCCCTGCTGATACAGCTTGACCATATCTGCCAAAATGCAAAACAAAAAAAGCAATTTCTCTGCCATGCTGGGAGTTTTCTTAAGGGCACTTCACTATTGAGAACCAACAAGACTAAAACAATTTGGAGGTTGCTTCTGTTCCCTTTGAAATGGGATCTGGCCTAGCGAATCAGGCCTTTCCCCATGGAGCATGGTCATTTCTAATTTGTATATGGCTGTGCAATGTCTGAATCATCAAACATCCAAGGATGCTTGTTTCCGGTCTTGGGAGGACCTTTCCTGGCAGTTCAGGCTGGACTGTTCCCATAGAGAACAGAGTCAAGATGGATTTGCATGTGGCTGGTCCAAACTGAGGTGGCATGGTGAGCAAAAGTACAATAGATTAAACCCAGATCTGTGACTGGGGTTGAGTGTTTGAAAAGTTTCAGCACTCGATCCATCATCCTTTTGTGTTGCTGAATCCTCAAGATATACAAAAGAATGATGGATTTAAATATGGTTCAAAATAATTAGCAATGTCTGAGATTAATTCAGGAATTTCAGCTGTCACTTGATTTCTCTGTTTTCCGTTTAGGGTTCTATTTCTGGGGACATTGTTATACTGCTCTGATAGGGCAAGCGATCTTGGGCAGTTGTTTATTATACCACAAAATTGTGGTTTTAATATCGATTCGTCAAAATATCATATCCATGATATCCACCATCAACGTGCTATTAAGGTAACTAGATATGAAATTAAGAATAGTAAATCAATACTTTCAATTTATATATGAAGCTGTGTATTAAGAATCGTAAATCTATGCATCCATATTAATAACAATCTTGATTATATGTTGGCAGTCAATAGGAATTTGGGCAAGTCAATATTAAAACCACAATACTGTGGCATACATTCAAAGCGGGTGGCTCTCTCGTGGCTTGCCCACTGGCAGGGTGTTTCTGATGGCAGAACTGAATAAGGGCCCGATTATCTGTTGGTTTTAAGCATACTCCATTGCAATGGTGACGGGGAATACTTACCGGCAAAATAATTGTCCGCCCACCAAATTTAGATGTGGGCGAACCTTTGAATCATGGTGGAGATGGAGTAGTCATCCGTGAATAAACTCCCTCCGACAGCCCTGTGGATTACGGGCCGTCAGACTCAGTCTTATAATTCTACCCACCTAATTTAGATGTGTGAAATAAGAACTCAGGCCCTGATTAAAGAGGGCCTAGCGCCACTTTAGGGCTGCCTTAGCGTCATTTTTTCTACGGTGGCCTTTTCCCCGCGCCATATTTTCAAAGTGGTGCAATGCGTGCATTGAACCACTTTGTAACCTTTTGCACTACATTATGCCTGTGCCAGGCATAGTGTATGCAAACGGGGAATTCCACTGTTGGGGGGGCCCAAAAAATGGCGCGAAGAAATATAAGAGGGTTCTTTGCAGCATTTTGTTCTACACTTTTAACGGCTGCTCAGTGCAGGTGTTAAAAGGAGGCACAGCATTGTTTACAATGGGCCTCAATGGGCTTTGCAGGAATAGCATCAACATTTTTTACACTAATCCTACAAAGCTCCAAACTGCAGTCAAAAATTCTGACGCTAATTCCCTAACTATCACCATTGTGCGCTGTATCTTAGATATGGCTCACAGATGGTAGAGTTAGAGGGTGCTAAGGAACACAAGAAAAGAGGAATTGCACTGGGTGTAGTGCCTCTTTTCTTAAACATGGCCCTCTGTTTTTACTGCCTGTCACCGACAGGAAAACCCTGGAGGTAAGGGGCAGTGAAACTGCTAAATGCTCCCCTCGCCATTGGACAGGACTCCCATAGCGATGGGAGAATTTTCTTTTTTGTTTTCAAAAAGAAAATCCTGTTTCAGGGATAGCTGTAGCTTTGGAAGGATAGTGTCACAATTCTACTTTACTACGGGCTCCCATATGGAGACTCGTAATGCAGATGATTTTAACAAGCGTTGTATTAATGTATCCCACAGGCTTTTTGTGCTGTCTGTCATCACACCAAGCTGTGCCTTAAACGTTTTTCTTCCCAATAATTTAATCTCTTTATTTGCTCACTTACATCAATGTTCTGACCTATCTTAAAGCACAAACCTTTTGTAATTGGGAGCAATTTTAAGATAAATGTTCTCTCAGGAAACTGTTGGGGTGCTTAATGATCAACCATATGTCATAATTATTTATATTGTCATTTATTTATGTCAACATCTATTTGTTTTCCTTTGTCGGCATGCTGATTCTCTTTTGGACATTATTATTTTGGATGACTCTAGTCAATGGGACAAGCGGCAGCAGATATCGGAAAGAGGACTGAGGACACTGCAGATTTATCCCCTTTTTGAGCGTGAGCAGAAGAAATTGAGGCCATTACAATTTACTCTAGCTGGTGTAATACTGAACTGTGCCTTGAATTTTTCAGTGAAAGAATCTCTCATCCCAAACCTGGACACCATTCAAAATAAATATCCCCACTCAGACTGCCACATGGCTTTTCAGAAGTGTCAGACCCCTATGCAGTGGACCACAGGCAGAACAGGGCTACTGAGCCTAAATCATGGTGGATGGGGTTACTGGACACTGGTGTCCTGGGGATCCCTATGTGCTCTGAAAATTTACCCTTCCACCCTTTAATCTCAGAGTAGCGAGCAGCAAGGTGAGCAGTGAAACTATTCTCAGCGAGGTAATGTGGGGATTAAAGGCTCAGAACTCAACCAGTCAAACAATAGATATAATAAATCACTGTGTAGCCAGATGTTTGTCTTTAGTAAAAGGAAGTAGCACCACAACAAGATGAAATAATACACAGTTTAATGTGGGTGCAGCTACAGGGGATACAATCTCAGCAGGAATCTTAATAAAGCCCTACCCAATCTAAGGTGCCCTCTCCCACTTTAGGGTATTCCCAGAATATGTATAGGGCATTCTCAGCAATATGGATATAGGAAAATAGTAGGCATGAGTGTGAATTCAAAGATTAGGCCCATGTGAAGGTTACTAAGCAATTACAACTGGCAATTCATAGGGCAGTTCAAATAGTTCTCGAGCCATAAAGTTCACATTGGAAAAGGTTGACTTTCTAATGTCAGGATTATCTTTGTATGTTCAAGACAGTCGCAGAAAGTTTTGAGCTCAGGCCTAGTGTTACTTGCTCAGTGGTGAAGCAGCTGTTGCAATGATGGATGGGGCACATGTTAGGATTACATGGGTGGTGGCCTCACTCACCGTTTGGACTTCTGAGGTTAGCAGCAGTGCAGGCCGAGTAAGTGGAATGCCTGTCTTCGGAACTTGTAAACTGAGAGTCATGGGATAGGTCTTCAAATGCAGAGGTGACTATGGCTTTTGGACCATGGGTGGCATTCTTGCTCCTCTCATGATCTGCAGATGAGATCAGCATAGCAGGCCTGCTCAGTCAGTGCTCACTTTCAGTAGCTGGCATCTTCAGGCTGAGAGGCAGGTCTTCCTCCTCAGCAGCACAGGTTTTGCAGGATACACTACACCATCAGGCAGCAAAAAGACCAATCCATCAGGCATGCTGCAGGAGTGCCGGACAGCACACTGTTCTTCTGGCTTAGTTTCTCCATACAGTTTGTCACATGGACCACTTTATGGCACACTAGATGAACCCTCACAACTCAAGTCAGCACAATCTTTGGTTCTTCTGAGTTTCCCAAATACATTGAACTTTGTTAGGTTTCTCCTCCTGGACTATCTCTACTCCTACAGGGCCAGCTAATCTCCTTTCCCCGCTCTACAGGAAGACAGGCAGGCTTCTATGTAGACCCACAGGTTCTCTAGCAAGTAGTGCAGACAATAGGTGATGTTCCTTCAACTCTTGGAGACCACCTGTCTGGCAGGCATCAACCCTGGTCTCTGAGTACCTTGCAAAGCAATCCCTTTCTTGGTCAAGAAGGATTTGGAACTGAACAAAGCAGGGTGGTTTCGATCCAACTTCAATACTCATTTTCCAGAGCAGGGATGTTGATCCACTGTCTACCGTCCTGGAAAATGTTTGAATTGGTTCCTTTTCAAATGCCATTTTCTGGCTGAAGTGAAGACACAACCTTTGTGTAACATGATGGCTATCACAGAAGGTAGTGATGATACTGGGTCCAAAAAGTGTTATTCTAAACAGAGGCAGAATGAAGACTATGCACCTGCCTGCTATCAGCCTTACTAAAGTATAAATTAGGGCAAGATAAAAGGGCACACCTTTTATATAAATGTCCTCATCCTTCAAAGAACAATCTGCTGGATCACCCTTCTCCTCTATCATTGACCAAATGGTGGTGCTTAGGAAAATATAATCAGAAATCCATTGGTAAAAGGTTGTCATTTCATTTATAAAAGTAGCCATCATCGCTTACTTCAGTGTCTATATCTCCACCATACAATTTCAGAAATTCAGGTAAAACATTTCCACTGCCTGGGAAAGCTGTATCCAGCCTCCATATTTTGCCATGCTCAACTAAGGGCAATCCGAAATAGATCCCACTAGTCGCAGCAGTCATATTTGCACCTCGTACAGGCTCTTGCAACCATCTGTGTACTGCACATCCATCACGCATAGACTGACATAACATAAAGCTGGAGTTCCAGCGCAAGGGCTTGGGTGTTACATGGAAATGGCACTTTACATGAGTGGAACCCATAGACTGCATTCCTCTCTGACACAAAAAAGATATGTTCAGAACTAATTATTGACAAAAATTCTGTCACCATCGCTTCATGACAACAACCCAGGATGTGAACGTAGTCCTATGAAGGAAATCTGCTGTTTTGGTGTGCTCGTCCTGTGTTTTTCGCCTCTTGCTGGAATACATATTTTTCTGCTTTTAGAACTTTCTGCACTTTAACCCTGCTAACCATTTGTAAAGTGCCAGTGTTCCCCAATTAAATATAGTCAAATTGCATACTTCTAATGGGAATATTCAGGCCCTTGTATGTAGTAGAAAGCATACCCTTGACCTGGAAATTAAATGGCACCAGTGGACTGAGGCACCTAATATTTCATCCACTGCAGTGGCAGTGCAAACGTGATTTCATTCCTTCTCATCTAGCTTGACTAGGCAGTTTATATACTGCAATTCCAACTGTCAAAATAAACTGTTTTGACAAGTCAAAACCTCCCTTTTGATTATTAAGTCACTCATATGTAGGACATGTCGCCTACAAGGCGGGGTGCAAGGTATTTAAAGTAGGACATATAGAAATGCAATGATAACATGTCCTTACAGTAACTAACACCCAAAAGCTGTTTTTAATTGTGGCATACCTAGCTGTCCTTTGTAAAAAAAAAACTGAGTACAAATTTAAAATCCTAAACCTTCATCTCAGGAATGGAACTAACTAGAAAAATAATTAAACAATTATTTTTAATAGTTATTACAAATCCAAATCAATGGTTAAACCAGATTTTAAATAAATATTAAGGAAAAAACGTTTAGAAAGTTACTTTTCCCTGCCTGAAGTTTCTGGAGGCACAATTTGCCTTTATTCTGCCACTTCTGCCAGCCAGTAATTAGCTTTCGAATAGGTGAGAGAAGGTGTGAAGTGCTCCTTAGGAGCGAACAATAGGCTGACCTTAGTGGCCAGATATAAATCTCCTGAATCAGGCAGAATATTCAGGTTAGGGCTGTGAGCATCTTTTTTGTCATTACAGTGTCAAATCCTGCTTGAGAGGTCTGCTAGGTTTTCATGTAACACCGAAGGTGCACTTGATGCCAAAATAGTTCATGTGTAACCACTGGCTGGTTGCTGGAAATCCCTGCTTTGTTCTACCAGCATTTATCCCTGGGTTTATTGTGAGTAGAGTAGAGTAGAGTAGAGTAGAGTAGAGTAGAGTGACTGCCCAAACCAAATTTTAGTGTTAGATGTGAGCTGACACAAGCATTACCATAGTACACTCCCCAACCATCAGAGCCCAAGTTTAGTGTGGTTGAAGACATTCACCATCTTATAAAAGGAGGTAGGGTTATCACCAGGAACCATTATCCCACTGATTAGAGTGTGCATAGAAGTCATTCACACAAACCAACTTGTGCCATTCATAAATGTGACATTTGAAATAATCCACTTCCAAATACCTAGAAAGCTCTCCACAACACTGGCCCTGCTTACCTTAACAGCAGAATTCACTTACAACATCCTTACAGACACCTTTATTCTGCCAGTCTCTCCTTAGCACACAACCCATGCGTACACAAAAGTAGAACCAAGGGCTGTGCCTTCTCGAGCCTGGCCCATAAAACCAGGAACAACCTCCCACAACACATCAGACTCTCCTTGTCTCTTCTTGACATTTGCAAGAAGCTGAAGACATGGATTTTCAAGTAGCCCCTGAGGACTGTCCTCACATACCTGCAACAGAGGGTCTGGATACCATCACTGGTGATTAGTGTGCTTTAAAGACACCAGTAACCTAACCTAACGTAACATGACATGACATGACATGACAACATAACTACTTGACCTAAGAAAGACCAGAAGAGGACTGAACTTGCTGTCTGCACCTTGAGAGCAGCATTTAAGGAATGGCCTGATCTCTCTTGTACCCAGGACAAAGAAGTGGGTTCCAAGTGGCAAAAGGCATGTTAAAAGTACAAGAACACAGCAAGCTACGAGAGGCCTTTTCCTGCATTGCCCAGCTGACCAGTGGATCTGGCCGCGATTCTGCTGTTGGCCTCTGCCAGACACTGCGACTTTCTAAGTGCCTCCCTTGATGTCCTTGGGGTTTTAGAAGTGTACTCCTGTGGTGGATTCAGACTTAAAGGACTAAAGTCAGAAGGTAAAATATTTGCCCAGAACAAACTTGGTTGGTGTATCTTTTCCGCATTTCCTCGAGGTCAGTGTCAAATTGTGCCTAGATCCCTGTCAACCACCACCATTGACTGTCATTGACACTTTATGCTTCTCTGCACTATTCCGAAGTGAAACTTTAAAAATTCATATTGCTAGTTCCTCTTATTGGTTATTGGGTTTTATTCAGTATATTGTCATTCTTTTTAGCCAATTTTACCCCATTTTTCTAAATTGGCTTGGAAGTTTTATGTTTTTGCATTACAAATTCATTACTGTTTTGGTAGTGCATAAATACTTTACACATCACTCTGACAGACTCATGCTCAGTCTCATGTTCACATACAATTTTAAGACAGAAAATATAGCAGTACATCTGGAAAGATGGTTTGTCCACATCTCTGTCTTCCCCAACCTGTCAAACCTAGCTCAAAAAACTATAACTTGCAACACTCATGACACCCATGACATTCCAGTCCAGCACTTCAGATATACTATCAAATAGGACTTCCAGTCGACATTCAGGGCCATATTTATACTCTGGTTGCGCCGAATTTGCGTCGTTTTTTTCGACGCAAATTCGACGCAGAACTAACGCCAACTAACGCCATATTTATACTCTGGCGTTAGACGCTTCGGGCGCCAAAGTGCCCGGAGTGTGCGTCATTTTTTAGCGTGAACCCCTTCCTTGCGTTAATGATATGCAAGGGAGGCGTTCCCGTCTTAAAAAATGACTCCCAGGCCTTTACGTGGTATTTATACTCCCGGGCAAAAGAGACGCCCGGGAGTGGGCGTGGCCAAAAACGGCGCATTTGCGCCGCTTTTTAACGCCTGGGTCAGGGATGGCGTTAAGGGACAAGTGGGCTCAAAATGAGCCCAGAGTGCCCTCCCCTGCCCCCAGGGACCCCCCCTGCCACCCTTGCCCACCCCAGGAGGACACCCAAGGACGGAGGGACCCATCCCATGGACATTAAGGTAAGTTCAGGTAAGTATTTATTTTTTTATTTTTTGTGGCAACGGGGGCCTGATTTGTGCCCCCCTACATGCCACTATGCCCAATGACCATGCCCAGGGGACAGAAGTCCCCTGGGCATGGCCATTGGGCAAGGGGGCATGACTCCTATCTTTACAATGATAGGAGTCATGTTGATGGGGGATGGGCGTCGAAAAAAAATGGCGCAAGTCGGGTTACGACGATTTTTTAGCGTCAACCCGACTTGCGCCATTTTAAGACGCCCTAGCGCCATTTTCCCCCTACGCCGGCGCTGCCTGGTCTACGTGGTTTTTTTCCACGCACACCAGGCAGCGCCGGTCTGCTTGCGCCGGCTAACGCCATTCCATAAATACGGCGCCCGCATGGCGCTTCGGAATGGCGTTAGACGGCGCTAAATTTTTGGACGCTAAACTGCGTTAGCGCAGTTTAGCATCAAAAAGTATAAATACGGGCCTCAGTGCTGTCAAAAATCCTCACACCTGACTCATTGGACCCTACCTCTTTGCTAGACAGCCTCTACCACGACATGTCATCTATCCTAGACATCCTAACTTGAGCCTAACTCTGCAAGCACAAGCACAACATTAACTAAGGGTTCTCTGCACTGTCTATAAAGCACACCTGAGCAAAGTGAATCAGTACTTAATTTGTAAAGCATGAAGTGCCAGGGTCTAAAATATTTCTTGGAAGTCCACTGCATCTCGTGGTGTCCAAGCTCATGCAATTGCTGCCAAATGCAAGTGATAGCAGTAACTATCTGCTAGTTAAAGAAAATATATATTATATTGCCATTGAGGATTTGTGCTGAAAAGAAATAGGCACACAATCCCACCAAGTGGTTGATAAATACATATATGAGCATATAGAAAGGTGCTGGTGCTGAGCACTGGCAAGTACCAGCACAAATTAAGCACTGGCCTGAATAGCTGCATAAACTGGCCATAGCCAGAAATGTTTGCTCGCCATGTTCCAAATTCAATAACAATCATTCAAGAGAATGACAGACTGAGACAGACATCTTGAAGTACAGGTTCCTAGTCTGAAGAACATATGTACAGTCCTACCTTGAGATCCGAACCCTCTCACGAAGAACTCAGGCACAAAAAAACAAAAAAGAATAGGGGTTTTAATAGATCTATGCAAAGATGTGGGTACTCCCAATCACAGAATATCAGAAAATATATTTTCTACTGAGTGAGCTCTATTAAATGTCTGCTAGAGACAGGTAGATGTCAAAGAACAGTGCTTTTTTTCCAGGGTTGAGTCCGGGACCTTTCAGAGCAATCGTTCTATGGACACTGTACAATGCATGTGTTAACACTGAGCGTGCATTAGCTAGGCCCTGGTGTCACATGCGAGGTGGTGGACAAATTCAAGGTGATATTGGGGGCTCTTGGACAAAGGAGAAGGGGTACTAAACGTTATGAATGTATTTAGCATGGCTTTCTTGTGTACTTTCACTTTCTGGTTTCCTTTTCATCTTCGGGCTAAGGGGTCCAGTTGACCCACTGGGTATTATTAAATTAGGGTTAAAATGGAGTTAAATCGCTTTCT
This sequence comes from Pleurodeles waltl, assembly GCF_031143425.1. NCBI lineage: Eukaryota > Metazoa > Chordata > Amphibia > Caudata > Salamandridae > Pleurodeles > Pleurodeles waltl. Next base: position 164,196,124 of record NC_090443.1, on the reverse strand, counting down.
GTGCTGTATACCTAAAGTGTAAAAAATCATCCATTCGCACCTAGAGTGTTTGACATTCATTGGCCGCTTTAATTTACCATTTTGCACATACCCTGTGCTAGTCCACATTGCCATTCTCCTCTGTGCCATGTTCCTCTTCGCATGGAGACAGCTCGTCAATGGAAGCTTGATTAGTGATCCCTGAAAAACAAGACATTCATCGTCAGAATTCATAAGCAAACTTCCTTGGATTGTATGTATCACGAGGGGTATTTGTGCTGCCAAATCAATGTGTCTCGTGTTCAAGTCAACAGGTTGGACCTGGGCACGGCCTAAATATAATATCATCTTTAATATTAGACTTTTATATGTTAAGCACACACAGTGAGACTACAAATCCCATTGCCATATTACTGAACTTCTTTGTTATAAAAGTATTCCATGTCTATGGCCCTTCTGTTATGTTGTGCATTTTGATTTATATGGCAAGAAGGTGAAAGAAGCTCCCCTCCCTGCAAACCTGCATCTAGCTTCTCGGGTAGAGCCGAAGCAGAAACACCTAATGATGGTAGATTAGTTTTCATCGAACATACTGCTGCATGAGAAATCCAAACACGGGGATCACAGGTCCCCGTGGAGAATAAAAATTGACATCGCGGTGAGAATACTTGGTGGGTCACCAATAGGTTCCTGTTGCTACCAAGTTTCCCAGATGGTTTGCATATAATTATTGTATCCGAGAATATCTGATATCTCATGCTTTGATATTTCTTGGGTAGAACAACTATCATCTGGCCCTTCTCAATGCGTGCTAAAACGTAGATAGATTGTGGTGCTTTCTGCATCAAAATATACTTATCTGTGTTCTTAACTGGCAATTTCCCCAGTATGTATCTGGAAGTTTGACTTTCTGATTTCTACTTCTAAAAAAAACTTTGGGGTGCAGACACTGCCTAACCCAGCATTTACTGGATGTTGCAAAAATGACACAATTTATAACTCTGGTCCATTAACAAACAGCGGGTTGCACAGATGACTGAATTATCCAGCCCGAATATATTCAGGGCCTTAGTTCGAGCTCACTACTGTAAACTTAACTTGCCTATTGACGTGCACAACTGAGTTGAGTCCAGCTGCAGGATGCCCCACTCCTAAATGGTGGCACACTGTGCAACTAGAAAACAGTTGTTGAAATAAAGGAATGGGACAAGCAGAGGTCAGGACTGAGGGTTGGGACCTGGTCTGGAGTTTCAGAACAGTGTGTGGTGGCAGTGCTTAATTTGTAAATAAAAAGGTGCCGGTGCTCAAAGCACTCCTCAAACACGCAGCTGCTGCAATTAAATGTGTGAACACGGAATACTGAGGCAGCGTTATCCTGAAGCCATCTCCGGCCTCTTCAATCCATATAAAGCCACTCCCTGCCCCATCAGCTCACTCTTGCAGCTTTCTACTTTCTCCCTTTTTGACGCTTTTTCGTTTTTCTCTTCTTCCGTCTTTTCCATATGTGTGTTTTGCTGTCAGCAAAAGCTTGAGGCAGAAGAATAAGCCACGGCCCTCAAAAATAAGTGCCGGTGCTCAGCACCGGAAACAACAAGCACAAATTAAGCACTGTGTGGTGGTGAGAGGGATAGCGCATGGGGGACTTGCAGAGAGGGAAGGAGGCAATTCAAGAGGTGAGGAGTGAGGCAAAGTATGTGCCGGAAGTGGAGTCTTTGATGAGTGAGCAGCAGCTACGCAACACTGGCCTCTGGATGAGAACTGATTATCTGCTTACATTGCAAACCTGATGCTTTTCAACTTATTACACTCCTAGCCATAGCACTGTAGGGTGTGGTAGAGCTCTAGGGAGCAAGGGTAAGTTGAAAATTATGCAAACAAAAGTAAAGTATAGGGGCGAGGTTTTATTTGACATGATCATGATGATCTTAAGTGAAATGCGAGAAACGTGGAAATCAACAAATTATGCCCGGATATCAAGCTGCACCACCTCTGAAATCTTGCCCATTTTACAGAAAAGTTCCCACCGCTGAGGATACTCATTTAGCCATGTTTTTAAAGCATAAAAAAGTTATGCTATGATTTGTAAATGAATAATAATAATAACACTATAATAAAAGAGATAAATTCAACAATTTATTAAAACAACCAAAAAATAAAATTAAATAAAAACATTGGTGTCCATTCTAGATAAAGACACGTACATGCTTTAGGGTAGGTATATTATGCAATTCGTGTCGTTGTCAACTGAATTTAATAACGTTTTGACAAAACAGCAAACAATTTGCTACTGGCACGAGAGACACTGTTAATTAAATGTATTCGGGTAACAGCTGTTGTTGCCTACCGCTGGCGGCTCTCTCCTTCCACTTCTGCTTGTTTTCTTGGATGTACTTGGTCCAGGTAGATCGAAAGCTGGTAAGGTCAGCGTTGATATCCCCCAGCTCTGCCTGGTCGTCCATAGAAGGCTGTCGCCACTGGGAGCTGTAAACAGAGTCATAATATGAATCACGATATAATAAGAAATATAATGAGCCAACTGGCTGTCATCGCCCAGTCTCACAAGAGGACTGTTATCACACAAACTCGTAACATAAAGGTTGATTTTCACCAGCTAGCAAACTTCCAATCTTTTTTATAGCTTCATCTTGCTTTTTCGCTTCATGAGCAGAGAAGCCCTCGAGAGAGAACACAATCTGTCTACCAGGAGCCTCTCATGCAGGAGCTGCTGTGCCTAAATCAATATAGTGTGTGCTGAGATTTGATTAAACAAACTGGGATGTGATAGGCAATGTGAACATTGGACTATGCATGAGGGAAAGTCTTAACATAACACGCAGCAGTTTTGTTTAGATATTTACAGTGTACATAGCTACAATTTCAGACCTTGGTTAGTGACTTGTTCAGAATCACATGGTTGTCTTTCATGTATGTATGTATGCACATACCTACTGGTATTTATGCAGCATAAACATAGCTGGGCTGGGCGAAGCAGTGCTATACATTAAAGGTGGTTGTTCGGAGGTAATACAAGATAATGTAAATCAATTGAGGAGACAAACATTTTTGAAAAATAAAATGGCATTACCTTTCACATATTTACAATTTTATTACATTTAGCATGCATTTACAGTCCAAGGGTCAGGCAGATGAAGGTTCCTATTCCAATAAGGCCAATTATCCCACTTCAGGGCTAATCTCACAGTCGCTGGTGTTTGTTCTTTTGATCTGCATCACGAAAAAAACTGCCACTAATCTTGTATTTTGAGCATGGTATATTTGTGTGCACAAATTGCATGCATATGTGCATTCCTTGATTTATGATGTTGACTGTAATTTGCGTATCCCGTGCTAACTAAAAAATATAGGTATGCAGTTTGCATCCGATTTCTGCGACAGCATTGGGTTCAGGCTCGAAGTAATTTACCCAGAATACACGTTGCAGTCAAAATCTTTCCAGAGCCCGCTTTAGAAGAAGGTGCTGTTTTGCAGAAGTCAGAAGCTTAGCCATGAGAGAGCACAACTTGTGCCATTATGCATTCCAGAAGTAACATGAAAATGTAATCAATGTATGTAATGTGTATTCAAATGTATTGATGTTAACATGGTGCACAGAAAATCATATTATATAAGGTGCACTCACAAGTAGAATTTTAGAAAAGCTATATATGGGGTTTGTAATGATATTTACATACTGGAAATTAACATGTGTTAGCATTTATATTCAATGTATTGGGATTATGGTATTGTTGGACCTGGCTTTTTGACGGGGACATCCCCAAACTTTTTTGCCTCCTTCCTCCTATTTTTTCTGACCTGCTGTTGTTGGCTTTTGACCTCTGAGCACTTTACCACTGCTAACCAGTGCTAAAGTGCATATGCTCTCTGTGTAAATTGTACTATTGATTGGTTTATCCATGATTGACTATTTAATCTACCTGTAAGTCCAGGGTGCTGTGTAGGTAAAAGGCAGGACATGTACCTGTGTAGTTATATGTCCTGGTAGTGTAAAACTCCTAAATTCGTTTTTACACTACTGTGAGGCCTGCTCCCTTCATAGGCTAACATTGGGGCTGCCCTCATACACTGTTGAAGTGGCAGCTGCTGATCTGAAAGGAGCAGGAAGGTCATATTTGGTATGGCCAGAATGGTAATATAAAATCCTGCTGACTGGTGAAGTCGGATTTAATATTACTATTCTAGAAATGCCACTTTTAGAAAGTAAGCATTTCTTTGCACTAAAAACTTGTTGTGCCCTTCAATCCACGTCTGGCTAGGTTTAGTTGACAGCTCCTTGTGCATTCACTCAGACACACCCCAAACACAGGGTACTCAGCCTCACTTGCATACATCTGCATTTTGAATGGGTCTTCCTGGGCTGGGAGGGTGGAGGGCCTGCCCTCACACAAAGGACTGCCACACCCCCTACTGGGACTCTGGCAGACAGGATTGAACTGAAAGGGAACTTGGTGCATTTCTTAGAGACTCTTTGAAGTCACCCCCACTTCAAAGGCACAACTTAGTATAAAACAGGGCCTCTGCCCTACCTCATCAGACACTTGCTGGAGAAGAAACCTAAACCAGAAACTACATCCTGCCAAGAAGAACTGCCTGGCTGCTCAAAGGACTCACCTGTCTGCTTTCTCCAAAGGACTGCTGTCTTGCTGTTGCCCTGCTGCCTTGCTGAACTCTTGTCTGGCTGTGAAAGTGCTCTCCAAGGGCTTGGATAGAGCTTGCCTCCTGTTCCTTGAAGTCTCAGGACCAAAAAGACTTCTTCCTTTCACGTGGACACTCCGTGCGCCGAAAATTTTGACGCACAGCTTGTTTCGCGGCGAGAAAAACGCCGCACACCGACGCTGATCAACGCGACGCCCTCGGGACGATCGAGACTTCGACGCACAACCTCGCAAGGACAAAGCCGCCCGACTTCCAAGGAGAAATCGACGCGACGCCTACCGTGAGTGCGAAACTTTGACGCATGGCCTCGCAAAGACAAACGCCGCTCGACTTCCAAGGAGAAATCGACGCGACGCCTGCCGTGAGACCAAAATTTCGACGCACGGCCTCGCAAGGACAACGCCGCCCGACTTCCAAGGAGAAATCGACGCGACGCCTACCGTGAGATCGAAACTTCGACGCGCAGCCCCGCAGAACGACGCGCAGCCGGAAAATAAGCAGGAGAACCCACGCACAGACCCGGGACATCTGGTAATCCTCGCGATCCACAAAAAGAGACTGTCTGCGCGCCGGAAAACGACGCCCGACTTCCCCGCGTGGAAAAGAACGACGCAAGTCTGTGTGTGCTGAGCGGAAAACGACGCACACACCCCTTTTTCCACGCATCTCTTCTCCTGTGGCCCTCTGAGGAGATTTCCCACCAGAAACCAGGTACTCTGTGCTTGAAAGACACTTTATTGCTTTTTAAAGACTTAAAGACTCTTAATATCACTTTTCAGTGATATCTTTACAAATTCGTATTGCAACTTTGATCGTTTTGACCTACAATTATCCAGATAAATATTCTATATTTTTCTAAACACTGTGGTGTATTTTTGTGGTGTTATACTATGGTGTTGTATGATTTATTGCACAAATGCTTTACACATTGCCTTCTAAGTTAAGCCTGACTGCTCGTGCCAAGCTACCGGAGGGTGAGCACAGGCTGATTTTGGATTGTGTGTGACTTACCCTGACTAGAGTGAGGGTTCTTGCTTGGACAGAGGGCAACCTATCTGCCAACCAAAAACCCCATTTCTAACATTGGTGATCAGCGGTGAGGATAGGACTTGTGTTTGTGCAGTGACATACAGTAGCTAAGTATTTCACTACCTACCCACAGTTGAAGGTCAACTTGATTTTTCATCTCTTTTGACTTTTGGTCTCTGATGTCCTCCTGGATATACTATTGATATTTTGGACTTTGGATTTTGGTTTTCGCTGGTAAGATCCTATCAGAATGGGATCGCTTACCTACTTATTCTTTTTGCCTACTGACCACCTCACTAAGGCTGACCTAAGGAAGCTTTGCAGAGAATGTGGCCTTCCTGTAGCAAAGAGATCTACTAAAGCAGAGATGCTACATGCCTACATAGTCTGGGAGGAAGACAGATGGGCAGAGAGAGAGGCAGCAAGAAACCAAATGACTAAGTACCCCTCAGAGGAGGAGGAGGACGACTCAGATGAGGAAAGAGACCCAGTGAAAAAAGAATGGCTCATGGCTCAAGCACGGTGGATGGAAGAGCTAGATGAGTTTATTGAAAGGGCTGAGGCAGCAAGTCTCTTAGCCCTGGAAGAAGAAAAGATTGCAGCTCAAGAGCTGAGCTGTAAAGAGCTGAAACTGGAGGCCGGAAGGGCTGAGTCCAGTTCAGATGGTGGCAGCAAAAATCTTGCATCTAGTACTGCTGAAGAAGGGCACAAGCCCAGAGATGTGGTACCCAACTTGAAGAAGAGAGTTGACACACCCCAGGCGGTTCAAGGGTATGAGGTAGTTCCCGTTATGCACAGGGTCCCTGAGTAGGATTGGGGAACTGGCACAGGGAGTCATATTCCTACTGGGGGGAGGGACACTTTACTGACTCTAGCAGAGAGTGACAGAGAAAAGGGTTCCCCCCTGGTGGACGTCCTGGATATAGAGTGTAGAGACATCCCAGAAGAGTTTGGGTTGAGGGTCAGGGACAGACAGATACTGTCTCACCAGTCTCAGGAGGGTGAAGTAGAGTGCTTTTCCAAGGTTGAGTTACTAGGTGGTTGGGTGAAGGGTACTGTGGTTAATACATGTGAAGGGCAGAGTGATGTAATTGCTGGAGAGCATATGTCTAGTCCTTATTTTCCAGAGCTACGCCAACACCAGGTGGAGTGTGAGTTCTCTGACCCAAGGGAACTTACAGTGGAGGCAGACTTTTGGGTGAGTACCAGAGAGTCTGAAGAGGCATTTGGGGGTGCTCCTGAAGGGAGTGGTCTAGGTGGTTCCCGACCAAGTGAGGTGGGAGAGGATTGTAGTGTCCCAGGTAGGTCTCAGAGCCTAACCTGTACCGTAGGGCCACCTTTTGAGGGAAGCCCCGCAGTGTCAGAAGAACTTGGGGGGATGACTGTAGACAGCATCCCAACAGTTCTGGTGTCTGGCAGTACCACTCCTAGTGAGGGGGTGCAGAAGTCCAGACATAGGGTTGAGAGGGGGTGGCAGACCCCAGTGGAGGATCTTGAAAGTCAGGGGTCAGCTCTGAGAGCAGAGCCCCCCAGGAATGACCCAGGTGAGACCGTTTCTGGTTTGGGGGAAACCCAGACTCTGCCGGATGGGCAGAGGTCGGGAGACCTGCGCCAACCAGACTCTTGTGTGGCCCTTGGGGACGGCGTGTCCCTTGTGGGGGGTGAGAGTGCCCCCCAGAAAGTCCTGGCGTGCCAGGCAGTTGTCCAACCTCAGGGTGGTGACTCTGGGTTGGATACCCAGGTTCAGAGGTCAAACTTTGACCTGGTGGGGGGTAGATGTGCCCCCCAGAAAGTCCTGGAATGCCAGGCAATGGCTCAACCTCAGGGTGGTGACTCTGGGTTGGCTTACCAGGTGAAGAGGTCAAACTCTGACCTGGTGGGGGGTAGGTGTGCCCCCCAGAAAGTCCTGGCGTGCCAGGCAGTTGTCCAACCTCAGGGTGTCGACTCTGGGTTGGATGGCCAGGTTCAGAGGTTAAACTCTGACCTGGTGGGAGGTAGGTGTGCCTCCCAGGAAGTCCTGGGGTGCCAGGCAATTGCCCAACCTCAGGGTGGTGACTCTGGGTTGGCTAACCCGGTTCAGAGGTCAAACTCTGACCTGGTGGGGGGTAGGTGTGCCCCCCAGAAAGTCCTGGTATACCAGGCAATGGTTCAACCTCAGGGTGGTGACCCTGGGTTGGAGAACCAGGCTCAGAGGTTAAACTCTGACCTGGTGGGAGGTAGGTGTGCCTCCCTGAAAGTCCTGGCCTGCCAGGCAATGGTTCAACCTCAGGGTGGTGACTCTGGGTTGGATATCCAGGTTCAGAGGTTAACCTCTGACCTGGTGGGGGGTAGGTGTGCCCCCCAGAAAGCCCTGGTGTACCAGGCAGTTGTCCAACCTCAGGATGGTGACCCTAGGTTGGAGAACCAGGTTCAGAGGTTAAACTCTGACCTGGTGGAGGGTCAGTGTGCCCTCCAGGAAGTCCTGGCGTGCCAGGCGATTGTTCTACTTCAGGGTGGTAACTCTGAGTTGAATGGCCCAGTTCAGAGGTTAAACTCTGACCTGGTGGAGGGTCAGTGTGCCCTCCAGAAAGTCCTGGCGTGCCAGGCAATTGTTCAACCTCAGAGTGCTGACTCTGGGTTGGATACCCAGGTTCAGAGGTTAAACTCTGACCTGGTGGGAGGTAGGTGTGCCTCCCAAGAAGCCCTGCTGTGCCAGGCAATTGTCCAACCTCAGGGTGTTGACTCTGGGTTGGATGACCAGGTTCAGAGGTTAAACTCTGACCTGGTGGGGGGTAGGTGTGCCCCCCAGAAAGTCCTGGCGTGCCAGGCAATTGCCCAACCTCAGGGTGGTGACCCTGGGTTGGGGAACCAGGCTCAGAGGTTAAACTCTGACCTGGTGGGAGGTAGGTGTGCCTCCCAGAAAGTCCTGGTGCGCCAGGCAACTGTTCAACTTCAGGGTGGTGACTCTGAGTTGAATGGTCGGGTGCAGAGGTTAAACTCTGACCTGGTGGAGGGTCAGTGTGCCCTCCAGGAAGTCCTGGTGTGCCAGGCAATTGTTCAACTTCAGGGTGGTGACTCTGAGTTGAATGGTCAGGTGCAGAGGTTAAACTCTGACCTGGTGGAGGGTCAGTGTGCCCTCCAGGAAGTCCTGGCGTGCCAGGCAATTGTTCAACTTCAGGGTGGTGACTCTGAGTTGAATGGGCAGGTGCAGAGGTTAAACTCTGACCTGGTGGGGGGTAGGCGTGCCCCCCAGGAAGTCCTGGTTTGCCAGGCGGTGATCCAGTCTGAGGGTACAGACCCTGGGCTGGAAGACCAGGTTCAGGGTGTCCCCCTGGACCTGGAGGGAGGGGCTACTGATAACAGTGCCCCTACCATGTTGTCTTCTGAGGAGGCCACTCCTAGTTGGAGGGTGCTGGACCCCAGAAGGGAGGGCAGGGGGAGGGAAGCCTCACCCCGGGCCCTAGTCCCACCTGAAGGTACAGACCCCAGGTTGGAGGGCCAGTGGCAGGTTAACAGCCCTGCACTGGTGGAGGAATGGTACAGGGCGACTTCTGTAAGCCCCCTGGCCATGTTGGACTCTGGGAGTACCGCTCCAGGAAGGAGGGTACAAAGCCCCAGAGGGGAGGACCAGGTTCAGGCTGTCATCCCTGACCTGGTGGAAGGGAGAGTGGTTAAAGGGTGCCCAGCACCTGGGGCTACCGCCCCCCACTCTCCACAGCCACAGTGGTTGGAGAGCTTTGAGAGGCCTGGGGCCTGGCTCTCATCCCTGGCAGCTGTCAGTAATCACTGTGGCTTGCTGTCCGGGTGGACAGAGTTATCCCTGGGGAGGGGACAAGTGTCACACCCCAGGGGTAGAGTGGGCAACACCACTATGTTGGTCATGGGGGTACTATCCTGCTCCTGGGATACATCTGTGAGCAAAGTAAGGTTAGGTGCTGCACAGATGGGATCCGCAGGAAAGGAGAAAGGTTCCCCATGGATGGGCTTAGTGGGCCCTGAGAGTATGGACAGAGGGATCCAATTGGAGTCAGGAAGGCGAAGAACTGGAGCATGCCCCTGCTGTTGTGGGCCTGGGTCCTTGTTCTGTCGCCTCAAACAGGGAAGTACATCAGGATAGTGATTGTTCTCCCCTGGCTTTAGGCTGGTGGGGGGTCATGTTGGACCTGGCTTTTTGACGGGGACATCCCCAAACTTTTTGCCTCCTTCCTCCTATTTTTTCTGACCTGCTGTTGTTGGCTTTTGACCTCTGAGCACTTTACCACTGCTAACCAGTGCTAAAGTGCATATGCTCTCTGTGTAAATTGTACTATTGATTGGTTTATCCATGATTGACTATTTAATCTACCTGTAAGTCCCTATTAGAGTGCACTACATGTGCCTAGGGCCTGTAGATTAAATGCTACTAGTGGGCCTGCAGCACTGGTTGTGCCACCCACCTCAGTAGCCCCTTAACCTTGTCTCAGGCCTGCCATTGCAAGGCCTGTGTGTGCAGTTTCACTGCCACTTCGACTTGGCATTTAAAAGTACTTGCCAAGCCTAGAACTCCCCTTTTTCTACATATAAGTCATCCCTAATGTGTGCCCTAGGTAACCCCTAGAGCAGGGTGCTGTGTAGGTAAAAGGCAGGACATGTACCTGTGTAGTTATATGTCCTGGTAGTGTAAAACTCCTAAATTCGTTTTTACACTACTGTGAGGCCTGCTCCCTTCATAGGCTAACATTGGGGCTGCCCTCATACACTGTTGAAGTGGCAGCTGCTGATCTGAAAGGAGCAGGAAGGTCATATTTGGTATGGCCAGAATGGTAATATAAAATCCTGCTGACTGGTGAAGTCGGATTTAATATTACTATTCTAGAAATGCCACTTTTAGAAAGTAAGCATTTCTTTGCACTAAAAACTTGTTGTGCCCTTCAATCCACGTCTGGCTAGGTTTAGTTGACAGCTCCTTGTGCATTCACTCAGACACACCCCAAACACAGGGTACTCAGCCTCACTTGCATACATCTGCATTTTGAATGGGTCTTCCTGGGCTGGGAGGGTGGAGGGCCTGCCCTCACACAAAGGACTGCCACACCCCCTACTGGGACTCTGGCAGACAGGATTGAACTGAAAGGGAACTTGGTGCATTTCTTAGAGACTCTTTGAAGTCACCCCCACTTCAAAGGCACAACTTAGTATAAAACAGGGCCTCTGCCCTACCTCATCAGACACTTGCTGGAGAAGAAACCTAAACCAGAAACTACATCCTGCCAAGAAGAACTGCCTGGCTGCTCAAAGGACTCACCTGTCTGCTTTCTCCAAAGGACTGCTGTCTTGCTGTTGCCCTGCTGCCTTGCTGAACTCTTGTCTGGCTGTGAAAGTGCTCTCCAAGGGCTTGGATAGAGCTTGCCTCCTGTTCCTTGAAGTCTCAGGACCAAAAAGACTTCTTCCTTTCACGTGGACACTCCGTGCGCTGAAAATTTCGACGCACAGCTTGTTTCGCGGCGAGAAAAACGCCGCACACCGACGCTGATCAACGCGACGCCCTCGGGACGATCGAGACTTCGACGCACAACCTCGCAAGGACAAAGCCGCCCGACTTCCAAGGAGAAATCGACACGACGCCTACCGTGAGTGCGAAACTTTGAAGCACGGCCTCGCAAAGACAAACGCCGCCCGACTTCCAAGGAGAAATCGACGCGACGCCTGCCGTGAGACCAAAATTTCGACGCACGGCCTCGCAAGGACAACGCCGCCCGACTTCCAAGGAGAAATCGACGCGACGCCTACCGTGAGATCGAAACTTCGACGCGCAGCCCCGCAGAACGACGCGCAGCCGGAAAATAAGCAGGAGAACCCACGCACAGACCCGGGACATCTGGTAATCCTCGCGATCCACAAAAAGAGACTGTCTGCGCGCCGGAAAACGACGCCCGACTTCCCCGCGTGGAAAAGAACGACGCAAGTCTGTGTGTGCTGAGCGGAAAACGACGCACACACCCCTTTTTCCACGAATCTCTTCTCCTGTGGCCCTCTGAGGAGATTTCCCACCAGAAACCAGGTACTCTGTGCTTGAAAGACACTTTATTGCTTTTTAAAGACTTAAAGACTCTTAATATCACTTTTCAGTGATATCTTTACAAATTCGTATTGCAACTTTGATCGTTTTGACCTACAATTATCCAGATAAATATTCTATATTTTTCTAAACACTGTGTGGTGTATTTTTGTGGTGTTATACTATGGTGTTGTATGATTTATTGCACAAATGCTTTACACATTGCCTTCTAAGTTAAGCCTGACTGCTCGTGCCAAGCTACCGGAGGGTGAGCACAGGCTGATTTTGGATTGTGTGTGACTTACCCTGACTAGAGTGAGGGTTCTTGCTTGGACAGAGGGCAACCTATCTGCCAACCAAAAACCCCATTTCTAACAGGTATCATAGTTAAATGCTATATCATTTCCATAATTCATCATTTATTGCACTTATGAAGAGAAATGCATGTATAGCTGTGTATTCAAATGTGCTTTGAATTCTATGTTAAGTTGACTTGAGTTAAGGCCTGAAATGTTTTTCCATTGTAGGAGGCTGGCCTGGTTTGTAGTGGGTAACTAAGGTACTTAGGCCCGTATTTATACTCCGTTTGCGCCGAATTAGCGTCGTTTTTTTCGACGCAAATTCGGCGCAAAACGAACGCCATATTTATACTTTGGCGTTAGACGCGTCTAGCGCCAAAGTATGAGAAAGAGCGTCATTTTTTTGCGTGAACGCCTTCCTTGCGTTAATGAGATGCAAGGAAGGCATTCCCGTCTAAAAAAATGACGGCGACGCAAATGCGTCGTATTTATACTCCCGGGCAAAAATCACGCCCGGGAGGTGGCGGGTCAAAAAACCCTGCATTTGCGCCACTATTTAACGCCTGGGTCAGGGTAGGCGTTAAGGGGCCTGTGGGCTCAAAATGAGCCCACAGGTGCCCTCCCCTGCCCCCAGGGACCCCCCCTGCCACCCCTGCCCACCCCAGGAGGACACCCAAGGATGGAGGGACCCACCCCAGGGACATTCAGGTAAGTTCAGGTAAGTATAATTTTTTATATTTTTTATTTTTTTTTGTGTGGCATAGGGGGGCCTTATTTGTGCCCCCCTACATGCCACTATGCCCAATGACCATGCCCAGGGGACATAAGTCCCCTGGGCATGGCCATTGGGCAAGGGGGCATGACTCCTGTCTTTACTAAGACAGGAGTCATTTAAATGGCGTCTGGGCTTCGAAAATAATGGCGCAAATCGGGTTGAGGCGATTTTTTTGCCTCAACCTGACTTGCCCCATTTTAAGACGCCCTAACGCCATTTTCCCCCTACGCCGGCGCTGCCTGGTCTACGTGGTTTTTTTCCACGCACACCAGGCAGCGCCGGTCTGCTTGCGCCGGCTAACGCCATTCCATAAATACGGCGCCCGCATGGCGCTTCAGAATGGCGTTAGACGGCGCTAAATTTTTTGACGCTAAATTGCGTTAGCGCAGTTTAGCGTCAAAAAGTATAAATATGGGCCTTACACCTTATACCAGGTACAGTAATCCCTTATTAGTGAAAGGTAGTCAGTGTCTATTAGCCAGCCTGTCTAGAGGTAGCTGTAGGCAGAGCAGCAAAGGCTGAACTAGGAGACATGCAAAGCTCTTGCAATACCACTATAGTCACACAGTACTCATACACATGAAAGACAATACTCAGTGTTACCAAAAATAAAGGTACTTTATTTTAGTGACGCAAGATCAAAAATACTTTGGAGACTATACTCCCTTAGGAGGTAAGTAAATTACACAATATATGCACTAGTAACCAAAAACAGGTAAGTAAACAGTCAGAAAATAGTGCAAATAGTGAAAATCACAATAGGTTGCAAAGGGCCTAGGCCTGGAAACTGTTGCAGTTGCTGGCAGGAGCTGAAGATACAATATTGCAGAAGTCGCCTTAGCTTCTTTGTTGCAGTTTTATAGAGTTCCTGGAGCAGTCAGTGGTTGATCCGTAGGTAGGAGATGAAGTAAAGGATGCAGAGGATTCCTGCTGGAGTCTTGCAATCTGAATCTGGAGAAACACCCAGAGAAGAGACACTAAGGCCCGTATTTATACTCCGTTTGCGCCGAATTAGCGTCGTTTTTTTTTTAAGCAAATTCGGCGCAAAACTAACGCCATATTTATACTTTGGCGTTAGACGCGTCTAGCGCAAAGTATGGGCAAATAGCGTCATTTTTTTGCGTGAACGCCTTCCTTGCGTTAATGAGATGCAAGGAAGGCGTTCCCGTCGAAAAAAATGACGGCGACGCAAATGCGTCGTATTTATACTCCCGGGCAAAAATCACGCCCGGGAGTTGGCGGGTCAAAAAACCCCGCATTTGCGCCACTATTTAACGCCTGGGTCAGGGTAGGCGTTAAGGGGCCTGTGGGCTCAAAATGAGCCCACAGGTGCCCTCCCCTGCCCCCAGGGACCCCCCCTGCCACCCCTGCCCACCCCAGGTGGACACCCAAGGATGGAGGGACCCACCCCAGGGACATTCAGGTAAGTTCAGGTAAGTATAATTTTTTATATTTTTATTTTTTTTTGGTGGCATAGGGGGGCCTTATTTGTGCCCCCCTACATGCCACTATGCCCAATGACCATGCCCAGGGGACATAAGTCCCCTGGGCATGGCCATTGGGCAAGGGGGCATGACTCCTGTCTTTACTAAGACAGGAGTCATTTAAATGGCGTCTGGGCGTCGAAAAAAATGGCGCAAATCGGGTTGAGGCGATTTTTTTGCCTCAACCTGACTTGCCCCATTTTAAGACGCCCTAACGCCATTTTCCCCCTACGCCGGCACTGCCTGGTCTACGTGTTTTTTTTCCACGCACACCAGGCAGCGCCGGTCTGCTAGCGCCGGCTAACGCCATTCCATAAATACGGCGCCCGCATGGCGCTTCAGAATGGCGTTAGACGGCGCTAAATTTTTTGACGCTAAACTGCGTTAGCGCAGTTTAGCGTCAAAAAGTATAAATATGGGCCTAAATAGCTCTGAGAGGGGGATTGTTCACTTAACCAGGTAAGCACCTATTAGAAGGGGTCTCTGACGTCACCTGATGGCACTGGTCACTCAGATGCTCCTAGAGTTCCCTGACCTTCCTGAAAACAAGATGGCAGAACCCAGGGATACTCTGGAGTAGCTCCCACCCGGGGTGGCGATGGACAGGGGAATGGCCACTCCCCTTTCCTTTGTCCAGTTTCGTGGCAGAGCAGGGACTGGAGGTCCCTGAACCAGTGTAGACTGGATTATGCAAGGAGGGCACCATCTGTGCCCTTCAAAGCATTTCCAGAGGCTCTGGGAGGATACCCCTCCCATACCTGTAACACGTATTTCCAAAGGGGGAGGGTATAACACCCATCTCCTAAAGGAAATGCATTGTTCTGCCTTCCTGGGATTGAGCTGCTTAAGCCCCAGGAGGGCAGGAGCCTGTCTGTGAGGTGGCAGCAGCTGGGGCTGCAGTGAAAACCTCAGAAGGCTGGTATAGCAGTACTGGGGGTACATAGGGGAGCCCCCAGGGGGCACTGGAATCAGTATTGGGGTACATTCCCCAGTTGTTAGACACCTTAGCTGGCCATATTTGGAGTTACCATTGTGAAACTGTACATAGGTATTGACCTATGTGCAGTGCACACTTAAAATGGTGTCCCCACACTCACGAAGTCCAGGAAAATGGGCCTGGATGACACGGGGGCACCTCTGCCAGTGCACCCAGACTTCAGGGTCTGAAGACCTGGCATGTAGGTGACTTATAAGTGACCTGGTGCAGTGAAAATGGCTGTGAAATAGTGCATGCCCTATTTCACACAGGCTGCAATGGCAGTCCTATAAAAGCCTTTGTATGGGCTCCTTATGGGTGGCAAAAGAAATGCTGCAGCCCATAAGGATCCCCTGGAATCCCAATGCCCTGGGTCCCTAAGTACCATATACAAGGGACTTATAAGGGGGTCCAGTGTGCCAATTTGGAGTGACATACTGGGTTACCAGTATGTAAGGACAAATTTGGAACCAGAGAGAGCATAAGCACTAGAGTTTTGGTTAGCAGGATCCCAGTGACACAGTCAAAGTACACTGACAAACAGGTCAAAAAGGGGTGTAACCATGCTAGAAAGAGGCTTCTTTCTCACACCATGTTTATCCTTCAACTTGGAGGTTTGCTCTTGTTGCATTTTCTGTATTTGCAGGTGCGTCTTCACAAGTCTATCGTTAATTAAAGGCCAGTAGTTAGTTTGAGATAAAGGAGTATGGGAGGGTATATTGGCAAGAATGAGAAGTAATGACTAGAACATATGAAGATGAACTCCTCCCCAAGCCCGTGGACATGGGCGGTGTCCAAAGTTGTCCTGATGTTTGGTTCATGAGATAGAAGTATAATGGGAGTTGCAAATTCCAAACTGTGTGCGGAAGGTGGAAAATTACTGGTGATAATGACTTAAAATCTTGAATGTTCTGCAAGTTCTAACGTGGTGTTTAGTTATGTGAGAAAGACCCTTTTTACCCTTTGACTACATGGGACCCATAGAGACTCAGAGAGGTGCAGATCTCCCTATTTTACCTTAGCTGAAGTGACTGCATGCTATGCCCATCTCTCACTTGCAGACGCTCTACTGAGGTTTCTGTTATGCGGACATGTTTGATTAGACGCTTTAATTCACCTTTGGTGATTCTCTACTTGGTCACCTATGAATTTTAATTTTGCCACCAATATTTAATGTGTGACTGAATGGGTTACAATGTAAATTAATCAAAAGTATTGTTGTGTTTCCCTTCCCCCTTGGAACTCCTAATCAGAGTTATCAGAACCTGAGAAACTTGAAAATGGGCTAGATACATTATCTGCTACAAGAGCACAACTCATCCTGTTGTTTTGTTCCAAAAACAGAATACCAGGCTTTAAACCTAGGTCTTCAAGTTCTACTAAAACTAAGCAACTATATGATATACATTTCCTTCCTACATTAATGTTGATTTTCTATTTTCGTTTTGTGCATTTTAACAAAGTTAACCAAAAACAAGTGAAATAATTCCTTTACAATATGCAAAGTGACAACCTTCTTCTGGAGGTCTACACAGTGTATAGACTGCTTTCTGAGGAGACATGCTGGCGCTATATATATAGAAGAAAATAATTAAACCACCAAGAAGTTCTAAAACGTTTCCATTCGAATCTTCGGTGCTCTGGTCGAAGAAGAGGTATGAGACTCCCAGCCTGGTAACTATATTGAGCAGTTGTAGAAAACTGCTTGGCGTTCCACAATAAAGAAGGAAAGTGGATGACAGTTAATGCTTTGAAGACCTCTTGTCCCTATGTCACAAGCGTCATCGGTGGCTTGGTTAGTATTTCGTTGAAAGCTTGCCAGATGCAACTTGGAAGTTAGTCACAAGAGGGCAATGTTCCCCAGCCTTTCTTTCTGTAACATTCACTTCCATATCTGGATTAAAGCAATTATATGAATTTTTGCTTCTTGGTTCGTGGCTTTAGCATGCAGAGGTCACTTCAAGGTCTACCCGGAGTAGTCCAGTCGTCACGGTGAAGCTGCAGCAACTCCATTTTGAAGAGACCTGTGAGTTTTTGTTAGTACTCCTTTAAAGGTGCAGGTATTCGGGAGCACATCTTTACCTGGCACACACAGCCCGATGCCAGAGCCAAGTGCTAGCTTGGGGGTCTCTCTGGAGAGTGTAACGAGGTACTTAAATGTATACAACCAGATAAAAGCATTGAAATGTATTCAATCAAACGGAACAACGACCATAATCCAACCCCGCTGTATTTAGAAATGAAACAAGCTTGATGCCATTGGAAAATGTATTGGAATAGAAGGATGTGTTACATACAAAACAGGTCCAGGAACAGCAGGGAATTCTGCAGAAAAATGCAGCTGTTAGCATATCACTGCTGCCTCGAAAAAGCAGGGGTGTGAAATATCGCATATTATGGCGAAATTTCATGAAATCCCAGAATAAGAATCATAAAATTATACTTTTACAGTGAAATGTGGTCCTGACAGGACTTTTTCACTCGACCACAAACTTTGCATTAAAAATAAGTCTTGTAAGGTACAGGCTGGAGATTGAGATGAACAGAACTTATTTCATGGTGAGACATTTTTTACACAAATGTGCCCCCGTGCGAAAGCATGTGAAGTTTAGAGAAATTCCCAAATTTGGCATAGAGTAATTAGAATTTCTCCTAGGTCTAAAAAAGCTATGGATACTGTAGAAAAAAATCAAGTAGGAGAATAAAAGAATTTGTGATAAAAATGTAAGCTAGTTAGAGTAGCAGAAATGCCACTCTTTCACTATCACTTAACACTTTTCAGCAACTTGGAACTTCTTACATCACAAAAAGATTACAGTTATCACACTGACAAAAATATACAGACTAAACATCTAAATGTCAGTTTGGGTAAATGAAACAAAATCAAAGTGGTTGTAAAAAGAGGGTCTACAGCTATAAGTACGAGGCTAGGAGTGTAGAAGGGACGTGATGCCACAGAACAAGTAGGTACTAAAATAGCAGGAGTGCCACAGAAAAAAAAATCAAATGTAAGAGTAGCAAGGACATCACAGAAATGGAATAGCAGAGGTGACACAGAAAACACAAACAGTAGAGTAGTAGGGGTGGGCGACACCATGGAAGCAAGAAATTGAAAACCAGGAGGCATATTTATACTTTGTTTGTGCCAGATTTGCGTCATTTTTTAACGCAAATGCAGTGCAAACTTAACTCCATATTTATATTCTGGCGCTAGACATGAGTTAAAGTAATTTTTTTGCCTGCGGAAAACTACCTTGTGTCAATGAGATGCAAGTTAGGCGTTCTGGGGCAAAAAATGACTCTAAGGCCCTAGCGCCTTATTTATCCTCCTGTGCAAAAATCACGCACGGGGAGGAGGGGTCAAACAAAGGTGCAAAGCTTGCTTTGCACCATTTTTTAACGCCTGTGTCAGGGCAGGCATTAGGAGACCTTTTTGCCTAATTCCATAGTGTAACATCATGGAATAAGCCCACAGGTGCCCTCCCCAGACCCTAGTGACCCCCCCACCCACACCAGAGGGACAGCTTAAGATGGGGGACCCCATCCTAGGTAGGTATAGGTAAGTGCAGGTAAGTATTTTTTTTTAAGTGCCATTGGGGGCCCTGAAATGGCGCTGGGTGTAATGGCCATGCCCAGGGGACCCTGGTCCCCTGTGCTAGCCATTGGGGTGGTTGGGGTGGTTGGTGGCATGACTCCTGTCTTTTCTAAAACAGAAGTCATGTGGTATGGATAGTTTTGTGTCAGAAAATTACTCTAGGCAGGTTAGAGTCATTTATTTTTATACTAATCTGCCTAATGTCATTTTTTGTTGTAAAACCCCCATCTTCCATACCGCCAGCCCCACCCGATTGGCATCATTTTATTTTACGCTAGCCTACCCTTTGCACCGGCTTGCACCATTCCATAAATATGGTGCTCGGCTGGTGCACAGAAATAGTGCAAGCAGTGCTAAACGTTTTGGTGCAAAACGTCATTAGTGTAGTTTTGCACCAAAAACTATAAATCAGAGCCCAGGTGTGTCTCAGAAAAATAATTTCTAGAATAGTAGAATGTGCCACAGAAAAAAGAAGGTACATGGGCCCCCCAGAAAAAGTGGTACAGGAATAGCAGGGGTGACAGCGGTTACTAGTTGAGGCACTACAGAAAAAAGCAAGTACTGTTACAGCAGATGACTATTCAGGAAACAAAGCAGTAGGAAAAGTGATATATTGGCAGGGGATTCCAAAGGAAAAAGTAGACAAAAACCGGTGGGGATTTACATATGTTTTTTTTTCTCTTTTTAATGCTATTCAACAACCACTTCCAGGAGTACTTCTGGAAAGCTGTGGTAGGTGTAGGCTTCCATGTATATTTTTGAAATGTCCTGTGACTTTTCTTAAAGTCACTTAGGCCCACTGTGTAAAGCTGTCACTGTCACAGCAAAAATAGTCTCGGATGTGAAAAAATATTATTTTCCAATCAGAAAGCCAGTCGCCTAAACTCCAGAAAGTCGAGAGATAATCAGTTCTCCTTTCCATCCTAGAAGGGGATTTCTACAGGGGAACTGGGTAAGGGAGGAGTTTCAGAATGTCTACACACATGGATGTTTGTGGGTATTCCTCAACACCCAATGTAAAACCCATCTTAGAATTCCCACATTTCCATCCCTTCAGTGGGATTTAGTACTATGGATTGCTCCACACTTGTGGTTGAGAAATACAATTCAAAATATTAATTTAATTTACAGCCACCAGGAAACACTTTTGAGGCAGGTGTAAAATAAGGTTAATCCAATCATAAACTTACATGTTTGATTGAATTTACCTTTATTAGCAGACTCCAAAGACTAAGGGCCGTATTTATACTCCGTTTGCGCCGAATTTGCGTCGTTTTTTTCGACGCAAATTCGACGCTAAACTAACGCCAACTAACGCCATATTTATACTATGGCGTTAGAGGCGAATAGCGCCAAAGTTCCCGGAATGTGCGTCATTTTTTAGCGTGAACCCCTTCCTTGCGTTAATGATATGCAAGGGAGGCGTTCCCGTCTAAAAAATGACTCCCAGGCCTTTACGTGGTATTTATACTCCCGGGCAAAAGAGACGCCCGGGAGTGGGCGTGGCTAAAAACGGCGCATTTGCGCCGCTTTTTAACGCCTGGGTCAGGCATGGCGTTAAGGGACAAGTGGGCTCAAAATGAGCCCAGAGTGCCCTCCCCTGCCCCCAGGGACCCCCCCTGCCACCCTTGCCCACCCCAGGAGGACACCCAAGGCTGGAGGGACCCACCCCAGGGACATTCAGGTAAGTATTTTTTTAAATAATTTTTTTTGGCATAGGGGGGCCTGATTTGTGCCCCCCTACATGCCACTATGCCCAATGACCATGCCCAGGGGACAGAAGTCCCCTGGGCATGGCCATTGGGCAAGGGGGCATGACTCCTATCTTTACAATGATAGGAGTCATGTTGATGGGGGATGGGCGTCGAAAATAAATGGCGCAAGTCGGGTTACGACGATTTTTTCGACGTAACCTGACTTGCCCCATTTTAAGACGCCCATGCGCCATTTTCCCCCTACGCCGGCGCTGCCTGGTGTACGTGGTTTTTCTCGCGCACACCAGGCAGCGCCGGTCTGCTTGCGCCGGCTAACGCCATTCAATAAATACGGCGCCCGCATGGCGCTTCAGAATGGCGTTAGCCGGCGCAAAACTTTTTGACGCTAAACTGCGTTAGCGCAGTTTAGCGTCAAAAAGTATAAATATGGGCCTAAAAGTAGTAGGAGGCTCCGCAGAAAAAAAAGAAGTGCTGGTAACCAGATGTGCCACAGAGAAAAATTGCGGAACGTGCCACAGAAGACGTAGACACTGGAGAAGCAGGATGTGCCATAGGTTAGCAAGCAGAGGTGTTAAGCGTTCTGAGGTGACCAACCTTTGACAGTTAAGTAATATAGACAATACCGTAATAAATATATAAACTACAGAACGTGCTGAAAAAAGAGAAGTAAAATAGTCAGAAGTCCAGCTGGAAAAAAATACTAAATAAGCGGAACGATACACAGAAAAGGCAGAACCTGGAATAGCAGGAGCTGCCTAACAAAACACAATCATTAAAAAAGCAGCTTTTCGCCAAGTGTAAGCACGTGCACAGAAACCATGAAAGCCAGAAAAACATGGGCATGTCAGCCAAATGTAAAATAAGAGGTAGTCTAATAATGGCATCATCACTACAATATCACATTTACTTTCTGCTCTTCGGAAAAAACAGTTTCCCTCATAGAGGTATTCACCCATCCATTCATTTATGTTACAGATGACCAGTTTAGTTAATTTCTACCCCCCTCTTCTCCAACCTGGTTTGCTGGCTAGATGGTTTGGATGATTTGGAGCCCTCCTCAGCCATGGGAACGACAATCTTCTCAGCCACATCAGTCAGCACTGAGAAGGTTGGATCAACTATAAACTCAATGAAACCTGTAGAGGAGATCGAGAAAGTTATGGAACTTTTGTTGTTGGATGAAGCAGTTTAAGTTTGCTTTTACTAGCACTTCATGCTCGATTTTCATAAATAACACAAAGAGCCCTGCAGACAGTTTCCGTGTTTTATGAATCGCAATAATTGGTAGCATGCGACACAAAGACTAGTATACTCACCTACGACATTGTGTATATTAAGTGCAACAACTTATTAACAATTTATGTCTAATTGAATGTGGTACATAGGACAATATTAGTACATAGTACAATGTGATCCCGCTCTTTCAAGGGGGGTTGAAAATCAAGTAATGTGGCCATTCACCCAAAGAAGGCGCCTGAAGAGTGACCATTCTCAACAAATGGGAAAAAACACAAAATGTGCTTTTTACCACCTGTTGAGAATGGTCACTCTGCAGACCTCTTGGTGCAGAGAATAACCTGGGAAGACTTCCAACAACTGTACAAAAGGTTTTGAATAACACTGAGTTTGCCATTTATTTTTATTTGGTTATCCCGAAGAAAAAAACGGTATTAATATTCATAAGGAAGACATGGAGGATTGAAAAGGTAACAAGAGAGCCCACTTCCTATATGTACCAGTGGTTCAATTAGTTAACTATTAGGTGAATTACTGTGGGCCAGATGTATCAAAGTGTTTTGCGATCGTGAATAGCCCAAAGGGCAGTTTGCGTTCTCAAAAACTGCGTTTTGGTATGTAACAAATCCAATTTGCGATTTGGTAACTTGTTACCGAATCGTAAATTGGATTTGCAACTACATACCGATTCGGTATTAGGAAGGGGCATGTCAAGGGCGTTCCTTCCTGATACCGAATGGCCGAGGTATGTATGATTATTTTGGGACCGTAAATGTGGTCGCAAAACAATTGCAGTTACCACCAATTTCAAATTGGGCATAACCCATTCACAAAGGGGAAGGGGTCTCCAAGGGACCCCTTCCCCTTTGTGAATGCATGTGAAAAAATATTTAATAGCAGGCAGTGGTCCCAGGGACCACTGCCTACTCTTAAAAAATTAAAAGAAAACTTTTCATTTTTCTTTTTTAAATGCATCCCGTTTTCCTTTATGGAAAACGGGCTGCATTTTAAAGAAATCTGATTGCTTTATTGAAAAGCAATCACAGACATGGTGGTCTGCTGTTCCCAGCATGTCACCATCCCTGTGATTGTAACCATTCGTATGCATATTAATGAGGTAGGTCTATTTGCGAGCCCCTGCGAATCGCAGTATGAAACTCCTGGAGTTTCATACATTCCAAAAGCGATTACTTAATTGCCATTCGCAGAAAATCACAATTAGGTAATCGCTATTGGAAATAATTATACATCTGACCCTATGAGATTGCACATTGTTCTACTTCCATACATTGTAGTACTGGTGCAACCACACCTAGGGCAGTATGGAGATAAGTTTGCACACTTGGCACACTTCCCTTGCAAAGCTTTTAGCAGACACTAGAGCATGGAACATGAAATTTTAGCTTCCCATTTCTAATGCACATTGTTAAAGAAACTATTAAGATTTTTAGGTAGGTCCTTAATATTGCAAATCTGCAGTCAGATGGAATTCTTCTGTGAGCAATGAAATACGGCTCACTCTAGTGTCTGGAGAACAGATATTAAATCAGCTTAAACTCTAATTGGAATCTTGTCATAGGTGGATGTCATGGAGGAGGAGCATGGGAGTCCATGCCAAGCGTGCTGAACAGTGCCCTGGGTGTGAATCAGTAAATTGGGACAATGTCTGATGAGCAACTGCAAGGACTGCATCCAGTTATATGGATTTTCTAGACATCTAACTGATTTCTCTGAGGTTGATACCCTGGAAGAACATAGAAGCTCCCACTGGGATTATGAAGCTCTGCCCTAGGAATGGAGGACAGTCTCCAGCAAGTGGCATGAGAAAAATAAGCAAGTGTTACATATCAAGGCCTTCAACCTAGCTATGGGAGAGTGCTATGGGTGCTCTCACTGAGCAGTCTATGCCAGCAAGAGCCTAGGAATACTTAGGAGGCGTAGCAACCTTGCCATGATAAGGAGGGTGGCCTCAGGGGGTTGCCCTTGGGGTTCTGCTCCATAGAGCCCAAGTTCAACGTTATCTCATCCTAAGGTGCACAACACCAAGGTCCGAATGGACTGCACAGAGCGCAATGCCAGCTAAAGCTTGGTCTCTGTCTTAGGACAATACTGGATGTCTCAATCAGCACTTGACATACCATGTGTCCAAGTGGGATTGCTAGGTCCTGCGCATTTTGGGGTGCTGATTGCTATCCTGAAACATAGTTCATTTTTCCTGGACTATTTGGTCCCGGTTATGAAATCATGGAGGAATTAAATATTGGAGTTAGATGATTAGCCGTCCTGCCATCTGCCACACCGCCCCTGATTGATGGCCCAATACCCTACAGCCACCAACAAGATGACCTAACCACCTGGAGGCCAGAAGGTTCAAGACTCTAACTTCACTTGGGCTTGTTCCTGTGAGGCCACAATTCAGATAGCTATGGACTCCTGAAACACAGGGCTCCATGAGCTTGCCACACCCCAGGTGTTCAAGAGTATGAGGTAGTTCCCGTTATGCACAGGGTCCCTGAGAAGGATTGGGGAACTGGCACAGGGAGTCATATTCCTACTGGGGGGAGGGACACTTTACTGACTCTAGCAGAGAGTGACAGAGAAAAGGGTTCCCCCCTGGTGGACGTCCTGGATATAGAGTGTAGAGACATCCCAGAAGAGTATGGGTTGAG
The DNA here is from genome assembly GCF_031143425.1 of Pleurodeles waltl. Classification (NCBI taxonomy): domain Eukaryota; kingdom Metazoa; phylum Chordata; class Amphibia; order Caudata; family Salamandridae; genus Pleurodeles; species Pleurodeles waltl. Next base: position 164,171,677 of record NC_090443.1, on the reverse strand, counting down.
TGTCAGGGACAGGCAGATACTGTCTCACCAGTCTCAAGAGGGTGACATAGAGTGCTTTTCCAAGGCTGAGTTACTGGGTGGTTGGGTGAAGGGTACTGTGGTTAATACATGTGAAGGGCAGAGTGATGTAATTGCTGGAGAGCATATGTCTGGTCCTTATTTTCCAGAGCTACGCCAACACCAGGTGGAGTGTGAGTTCTCTGACCCCAGGGAACTTACAGTGGAGGCAGACTTTTGGGTGAGTGCCAGAGAGTCTGAAGAGGCATTTGGGGGTGCTCCGGAAGGGAGTGGTCTAGGTGGTTCCCGACCAAGTGAGGTGGGAGAGGATTGTAGTGTCCCAGGTAGGTCTCAGAGCCTAACCTGTACCGTAGGGCCACCTTTTGAGGGAAGCCCCGCAGTGTCAGAAGGACTTGGGGGGATGACTGTAGACAGCATCCCAACAGTTCTGGTGTCTGGCAGTACCACTCCTAGTGAGGGGGTGCAGAAGTCCAGACATAGGGTTGAGAGGGGGTGGCAGACCCCAGTGGAGGATCTTGAAAGTCAGGGGTCAGCTCTGAGAGCAGAGCCCCCCAGGAATGACCCAGGTGAGACCGTTTCTGGTTTGGGGGAAACCCAGACTCTGCCGGATGGGCAGAGGTCGGGAGACCTGCGCCAACCAGACTCTTGTGTGGCCCTTGGGGACGGCGTGTCCCTTGTGGGGGGTGAGAGTGCCCCCCAGGAAGTCCTGGCATGCCAGGCAAAGATTCAACCTCAGGGTGGTGACTCTGGGTTGGATAACCGGGTTCAGAGGTTAAACTTTGACCTGGTGGGAGGTAGATGTGCCCCCCAGAAAGTCCTGGAATGCCAGGCAATGGTTCAACCTCAGGGTGGTGACTCTGGGTTGGCTTACCAGGTGAAGAGGTCAAACTCTGACCGGGTGGGAGGTAGGTGTGCCTCCCAAGAAGTCCTGCTGTGCCAGGAAATTGTCCAACCTCAGGGTGTTGACTCTGGGTTGGATGGTCAGGTTCAGAGGTTAAACTCTGACCTGGTGGGGGGTAGGTGTGCCCCCCAGAAAGTCCTGGTATACCAGGCAATGGTTCAACCTCAGGGTGGTGACCCTGGGTTGGAGAACCAGGCTCAGAGGTTAAACTCTGACCTGGTGGGAGGTAGGTGTGCCTCCCTGAAAGTCCTGGCCTGCCAGGCAATGGTTCAACCTCAGGGTGGGGACTCTGGGTTGGATATCCAGGTTCAGAGGTTAACCTCTGACCTGGTGGGGGGTAGGTGTGCCCCCCAGAAAGCCCTGGTGTACCAGGCAGTTGTCCAACCTCAGGATGGTGACCCTAGGTTGGAGAACCAGGTTCAGAGGTTAAACTCTGACCTGGTGGAGGGTCAGTGTGCCCTCCAGGAAGTCCTGGCGTGCCAGGCGATTGTTCAACTTCAGGGTGGTGACTCTGAGTTGAATGGCCCAGTTCAGAGGTTAAACTCTGACCTGGTGGAGGGTCAGTGTGCTCTCCAGAAAGTCCTGGCGTGCCAGGCAATTGTTCAACCTCAGAGTGCTGACTCTGGGTTGGATAACCAGGTTCAGAGGTTAAACTCTGACCTGGTGGGAGGTAGGTGTGCCTCCCAAGAAGCCCTGCTGTGCCAGGCAATTGTCCAACCTCAGGGTGGTGACTCTGGGTTGGATGACCAGGTTCAGAGGTTAAACTCTGACCTGGTGGGGGGTAGGTGTGCCCCCCAGAAAGTCCTGGCGTGCCAGGCAATTGCCCAACCTCAGGGTGGTGACCCTGGGTTGGGGAACCAGGCTCAGAGGTTAAACTCTGACCTGGTGGGAGGTAGGTGTGCCTCCCAGAAAGTCCTGGTGCGCCAGGCAATTGTTCAACTTCAGGGTGGTGACTCTGAGTTGAATGGCCCAGTTCAGAGGTTAAACTCTGACCTGGTGGAGGGTCAGTGTGCCCTCCAGGAAGTCCTGGTGTGCCAGGCAATTGTTCAACTTCAGGGTGGTGACTCTGAGTTGAATGGCCAGGTGCAGAGGTTAAACTCTGACCTGGTGGAGGGTCAGTGTGCCCTCCAGGAAGTCCTGGCGTGCCAGGCAATTGTTCAACTTCAGGGTGGCGACTCTGAGTTGAATGGTCAGGTGCAGAGGTTAAACTCTGACCTGGTGGGGGGTAGGTGTGCGTCCCAGAAAGTCCTGGTTTGCCAGGCAGTGATCCAGTCTGAGGGTACAGACCCTGGGCTGGAAGACCAGGTTCAGGGTGTCCCCCCGGACCTGGAGAGAGGGGCTACTGATAACAGTGCCCCTACCCTATTATCTTCTGAGGAGGCCACTCCTAGTTGGAGGGTGCTGGACCCCAGAAGGGAGGGCAGGGGGAGGGAAGCCTCACCCCGGGCCCTAGTCCAACCTGAAGGTACAGACCCCAGGTTGGAGGGCCAGTTGCAGGTTAACAGCCCTGCACTGGTGGAGGAATGGTACAGGGCGACTTCTATAAGCACCCTGACCATGGTGGACTCTGGGGGTACCGCTCCAGGAGGGAGGGTACAGAGCCCCAGAGGGGAGGACCAGGTTCAGGCTGTCATCCCTGACCTGGTGGAAGGGAGAGTGGTTAAAGGGTGCCCAGCACCTGGGGCTACCGCCCCCCACTCTCCACAGCCACAGTGGTGGGAGAGCTTTGAGAGGCCTGGGGCCTGGCTCTCATCCCTGACAACTGTCAGTAACCACAGTGGCTTGCTGTCCGGGTGGACAGAGTTATCCCTGGGGAGGGGACAAGTGTCACACCCCGGGGATAGAATGGGCAACACCACGGTGTCGGTCCTGGTGGTACTATCCTGCTCCTGGGATACATCTGTGAGCAATGTAAGGTTAGGTGCTGCACAGATGGGATCCGCAGGAAAGGAGAAAGGTTCCCCATGGATGGGCTTAGTGGGCCCTGAGAGTATGGACAGAGGGATCCAATTGGAGTCAGGAAGGCGAAGAACTGGAGCATGCCCCTGCTGTTGTGGGCCTGGGTCCTTGTTCTGTCGCCTCAAACAGGGAAGTACATCAGGATAGTGATTGTTCTCCCCTGGCTTTAGGCTGGTAGGGGGTCATGTTGGACCTGGCTTTTTGACAGGGACATCCCCAAACTTTTTGCCTCCTTCCTCCTATTTTTTCTGACCTGTTGTTGTTGGCTTTTGACCTCTGAGCACTTCACCACTGCTAACCAGTGCTAAAGTGCATATGCTCTCTGTGTAAATTGTACTACTGATTGGTTTATCCATGATTGACTATTTAATTTACTTGTAAGTCCCTGGTAGAGTGCACTACATGTGCCTAGGGCAGGTAGATTAAATGCTACTAGTGGGCCTGCAGCACTGGTTGTGCCACCCACCTCAGTAGCCCCTTAACCCTGTCTCAGGCCTGCCATTGCAAGGCCTGTGTGTGCAGTTTCACTGCCACTTCGACTTGGCATTTAAAAGTACTTGCCAAGCCTAGAACTCCCCTTTTACTACATATAAGTCATCCCTAATGTGTGCCCTAGGTAACCCCTAGAGCAGGGTGCTGTGTAGGTAAAAGGCAGGACATGTACCTGTGTAGTTATATGTCCTGGTAGTGTGAAACTCCTAAATTCGTTTTTACACTACTGTGAGGCCTGCTCCTTTCATAGGCTAACATTGGGGCTGCCCTCATACACTGTTGAAGTGGCAGCTGCTGATCTGAAAGGAGCAGGAAGGTCATATTTAGTATGGCCAGAATGGTAATACAAAATCCTGCTGACTGGTGAAGTCGGATTTAATATTACTATTCTAGAAATGCCACTTTTAGAAAGTGAGCATTTCTTTGCACTAAAATCTTGTTGTGCCCTTCAATCCACGTCTGGCTAGGTTTAGTTGACAGCTCCTTGTGCATTCACTCAGACACACCCCAAACACAGGGTACTCAGCCTCACTTGCATACATCTGCATTTTGAATGGGTCTTCCTGGGCTGGGAGGGTGGAGGGCCTGCCCTCACACAAAGGACTGCCACACCCCCTACTGGGACTCTGGCAGACAGGATTGAGCTGAAAGGGAACTTGGTGCATTTCTTAGAGACTCTTTGAAGTCACCCCCACTTCAAAGGCACAACTTAGTATAAAACAGGGCCTCTGCCCTACCTCATCAGACACTTGCTGGAGAAGAAACCTGAACCAGAAACTACATCCTGCCAAGAAGAACTGCCTGGCTGCTCAAAGGACTCACCTGTCTGCTTTCTACAAAGGACTGCTGTCTTACTGTTGCCCTGCTGCCTTGCTGAACTCTTGTCTGGCTGTGAAAGTGCTCTCCAAGGGCTTGGATAGAGCTTGCCTCCTGTTCCTTGAAGTCTCAGGACCAAAAAGACTTCTTCCTTTCACTTGGACGCTCCGTGCGCCGAAAATTTCGACGCACAGCTTGTTTCGCGGCGAGAAAAACGCCGCACACCGATGCTGATCGACGCGACGCCCTCGGGACGGTCGAGACTTCGACGCACAACCTCGCAAGGACAACGCCGCCCGACTTCCAAGGAGAAATCGACGCGACGCCTACCGTGAGCGCGAAACTTTGACGCACGGCCTCGCAAGGACAACGCCGCCCGACTTCCAAGGAGAAATCGACGCGACGCCTGCCGTGAGACCAAAATTTCGACGCACGGCCTCGCAAGGACAACGCCGCCCGACTTCCAAGGAGAAATCGACGCGACGCCTACCGTGAGATCGAAACTTCGACGCGCAGCCCCGCAGAACGACGCGCAGCCGGAAAATAAGCAGGAGAATCCACGCACAGACCCGGGACATCTGGTAATCCCCGCGATCCACAAAAAGAGACTGTCTGCGCGCCGGAAAACGACGCCCGACTTCCCCGCGTGGAAAAGAACGACGCAAGTCTGTGTGTGCTGAGGAGAAATCGACGCACACACCCCTTTTTCCACGCATCTCTTCTCCTGTGGCCCTCTGAGGAGATTTCCCACCAGAAACCAGGTACTCTGTGCTTGAAAGACACTTTATTGCTTTTTAAAGACTTAAAGACACTTAATATCACTTTTCAGTGATATCTTTACAAATTCGTATTGCAACTTTGATCGTTTTGACCTACAATTACCCAGATAAATATTCTATATTTTTCTAAACACTGTGTGGTGTATTTTTGTGGTGTTATACTATGGTGTTGTATGATTTATTGCACAAATGCTTTACACATTGCCTTCTAAGTTAAGCCTGACTGCTCGTGCCAAGCTACCAGAGGGTGGGCACAGGATAATCTTGGATAGTGTGTGACTTACCCTGACTAGAGTGAGGGCTTTTGCTTGGACAGAGGGTAACCTGACTGCCAACCAAAAACCCCATTTCTAACACCTTCCCTCTATACTATCCTAGGACAATGGAGATGCCTCCACGCTGCTCTATCATTACAGTTTAGGGGTTAGTCTGACTTAGAACTACCTTCATGAAGTGGTCTCCGGAGCCAAGTATGTACACTAATTGTTTGAACCTGGTAATAACTCTTGTAATGAGCAACTTTAATTGCAACAGCACATCATCAGTCGGGTAAAACAATGCTGTCTCATGATGATCTAATCCTAGCTCACATTTCCATTAGTGGGCATACAATTTCACACATAGTAAAATCTTACTCACTTCTCTGCCAAAAGCCAATTATCCCTGTGTGAACATTTCCTATACAGCCTGCTTGAAATTGAAGCAGTAAGAATGATCTTGAGGCACTTCTTTCACAGACTTTATTCAATATTAATATCAAGATCTGCTGAGCATTCCTTTTACCCTACACACAGCTTAGGACCACAGCATTATCATTTGGTGTACTGTCCTATTCAAATTTCCACTAACGATTCTCAATGGAGTCCATTGTACCCACCTTACCAGATAAGCAAAAAAATGATAAGGAATATTGGTACTTAACCAGTATTGTACAGCAGGTCACCTTCCTTTCCTAGGAGAAGGCCCTGGTTTGTGCAGCATTCCCAATCACACCGTCTATAGCACCCTAAACAGGGTGCTACCTCGGGTACATAGATTACAAGTAAGGTCTTTCGACTTTGATATGAAACAGGGCCCTCAGATGACCCTACAGCCTCCAATAGAGATTTGCTAACTGGAGGGGACAACTGCATCTGCGGTAATTTTAGAGAACATCCCGGGGTGTTGAGGTGCAGCCTTTTGTCAGTAATAAAAGCCCAAGTGTGGGAAATATACCCTGTACATGTATGGAGCCTTATGGGAGCTCTATTCCTCCAGTACAAAGACATTTTAAGAACTGGAAGGGCCTTTGTGACTTCTGTAACATTGCCCTTGGTGCGAAAGGTTACCTTGGCGTTGGATGCCCAGAAGACAGGATCAGGGCTTTCACCAGGTGATGAACAGATGTTTCCATGGGCTTTAAGTTGGCTTTTGCTTGAGCTTGAAACCAAAGGAGCACCAAAGTTCTCACTAATCTTATGAAACTGTACCCTGGATACTATAACACCTTGAGTCAGTGTCTGGAGGAGAGGTATTGGGGCATTGCCTCAGTGGTGCAGGGGACTATCCTATAGCTCCAATTGGCTCCTGTCAGAGCTTGATGTCCATTAGAAACTTAAGACCAAATGCATGACAAAATTGTTTGGACGTTTTCCTTTTTGGCTGTTGTGTGCTGCATAAATACTTTACACAATGCCTCTAAGTTAACCCTGACTGTTTTTGTACGAAGCGACCACAGGGCTAAAATTGCTCACAGGCCATAGCTCTTGAGAAGGGCAGAATAGGTGAGTGAGTTTCAAAACAGTCAATTAAAATGCAAATCTCTGAGTATCCAACTCCCTGTGTTCCTATATTGCAAAACTATTATGGGAGCTCAGGTAAATTTAGAATCTTTGAGGAAAGGGAGAGAAAGAATGATTTTTTGAAAATGGTAAACAATGGATAAATTAGACAATAACATAAGAAAAACAACCTGGAAATAACACAAGTAATTATTTGCCACATAAAGGACATAGGGCCATATGTACCAACATATTTTCCCACAGATACAAAATGGGTAAAACCATTTGATACATCTGGCCCATAGTTTCCCTGGTTTACAAAGAGGTTTAGTTAAAGACGATGATTGGTGCTATCTGCTGAGGAAGGGTGCGCTAGAACATGTTAGGAACCCAATGTGAAGATTATTTTTGAGGTGCTTCAGTGTGAAGCTGGGTGTACAAGCATCGGATATCTGCAGTTTATATTATATCCCAAGTTTGAGTTTGGCACAGTATCAATAATTTATTTGTAACATAGTTTCATGTTATGAACATTAACAACGTCCTTAATTAAGAACTGGGTTGCTATTCAGTTTTTTCCTACCTTATATTTTATCCTCAGAGTTTCTAACAATACAGACGGTTTATCTTTGGTCAGCCAATGCAGTTCCTCAGGGCATTAGGTATGTTTACTTGAATATTTCCGTTCTGATAATTGAGTACGACTGTCACTGGGTCAATTAAAATTGGTCTAAGTCATGGAAAAGGTTCCTCAAATATTGAAAAAACTAAATGGTTCTTGGTGTTAAGTTGCATGTTAATAAAGCCTAATAAGTCTGTCATGGTGTATTGCACTGCCTGATAGTAGGCTTGAAGGTCTTCTTTCAAATAGTCAAACTGACTTCCCTGAATAAGTTCTAATAATTTAAGGGACAAAACACATTTTGTTTCTAAAGTTGAGTCTTGCTTCACAGTTTGACTCTACTAACAGTGGAGAATACACCAAGTGTAGAGGATTATCACTACAGCTGACATGTGTAACTTGGTCATTACATATGCAAGTTATATGGTCTGATGACATTTTATAAAGTGATGTGAATTTCTGCACCGACGAGCACTCTTTTGTTATTTGTCTCGTACCCTAGCCAGTTTTCGAAAGTTTATTTGCATGATTCCTAATTCCATAAAGGGCAGATGGATAGTTTTGGCAGCTGTCATGCGTGCACCATTCTCACCTATTTGGGACTGGGCAACTAATGTTGCTTTACGGTCACACAGTGGAGAGAAAGGGAGTCCCAGATCGGCCTCTTTGTCACCCTGAAAAAGATACAAACTGTGAATAAAACTGCCAAAACTATTTCAACTTCCAAGAACAGAGAGTTACAATCATTTACTGTCATGGAAAGTAAAACATACATTCTTGTTTATCTGTGTGCCTCTAGATCAGTGGTTCTCAACCTTTTGACTTTTGAGCCCCCCCCCCCCCCCTTATCAATACTGGAACTCGGGGACCCCCACTGAATCATCATTGGAATTCGGGAACCCCCACTGAGTCATTACTGAATGCTGGGGTATTAATCTGTTAATATTACAGAATGTTCTAAGTCCGAGGAGACTTCGCGTACCCCCATGGGTCCCCAGCCAACAGGTTGGAAACCACTGCTCTAGATTGTTTAGGTCCCCATTCTAATGTCTATTTAAAATGAGATTTAGCTATATAGCAAGAGGATCGTTATGATAGGAGATAAACATATTGACCGTGTGTGAAGCAAACTGAAACAACTGTTGCATCTTTCTTCACACGTATAGAAGTACAGCTTATGCAGAAGCAGTACCAGCCTTCTTTACTTAGGGAAACAGGAATGGCACATCCAGAAAAAGCATGTTTACATTACAGTGCGTGTGATTCATTGTATGTTGGTGTAATGGTGTTTATGTCTGTGTCTGAGAGAGAGGGTGCCTGGGGTTAAGTACGGTGGAGGTAAGTCTCAGGCAGTGAATAGTGCGAAATGGCAGGTAACACAGTAAAAAAGGGAGTGGGGTATATAGGGGAAACCTTGTTTAAGCAGTTAGTAAGGTTAGGTGAAACAATTCACTCTAGCGTCATTTAAGAGGGTAGGGAGGGTAAAACACTGAGCAGACAGTGAGTGTGATGAATGAAGGCAAAGCAACGAGGCAAAAGTGAGTAGGTGTGAGCAAGTGTGAAACAGTGAGCACAAAATAAATACACGAAAATAATTGTGTCGAGCGTAAGGGACATCACTAGGGAAAACATTTGTTAATATTTATTAAGAGCAAAACAAATGTTGAGCAAATCAAGATTCAATGAGTTTCATATATTCCCTATCAATAGTTATTGTCCCCACCACACGTGTATCAGGCAAACCTATACAACCCTGGAGGGGTAGGTCTCTCCAAGGAGCTCCTTCATCCATGCAGGACCGGAAGCCTCTTAATTTTTAGCTGCCTGCACCACCCAGCTCCCTTACAAGCTGGGTGAGAGCTTTGCTACCTGACATTAGGGGATCTTGTTGATGTTAGGGATGAGGTGCTTATAACCCATTCTGATCTCTTCTCAGAGTCCTTGGCAGAGGGACAGTATTGCCTTGGAGAAAAGATGTAGCACGATGGTGGTGAGCATCAGGTCCCTTGCAGACTGGCCTCTCTGGATCATCCAGACCTTGGTCTTTGAACGGAAGGCCCTGGCTTCAGGCATCCATTGTCTCCATTAATCACACTGTGGCATCCTGGGTATGGATGAATGGATGAAGAGATCCTTTGGCTCTTCCTACATGCTGGACCTTCCATGCCCACGAAAGCAGGCCCGCCATTTCCTTCCTCAAGGGCAGCAGTGCTTTTACCTGATCATGCTGGATGGGCGTGGGTCCCTATATATCTCTATTCTCGCAGACATCATGGGCTGTCCCACATCTCCGTCATTTAGGGGTTGCCAGGGGTCACAGCTGTTACCCTGCCTTGCCCAGTGCTTTATTTGTAAATAAAAATGTGCTGGTGCCCAAAGCCCTCCTCTTAAACACGAGGCTGCTGAATGTAAATGTGCGGACACAGAATAATGAGGCAGCCTAATCCTGAAGCCATCTCGGGCCTCTTCAATCCATTTAAAGCCACTCCCTACCCTTCAGCTCACTCTAGCAGCTTTCTGCTTTCTCCCTTTGTGACGCTTTTTCGTTTTTCTCTTCCTCCGTCTTTCCCATATGTGTCTTCTGCTCGCAGCAAATGCTTGAAGCAGAAGACTAAGCGCCGGCCCTCAAAAATAAGTGCCGGTGCTCAGCACCGGAAACAGCAAGCACAAATTAAGCACTGGCCTTGCCCATTGTGACCCCGGATACTGCCTTTGCGACCCCTTGCCTCGGAGGTGGCTTAATCAGTGCCTGGAACAAAGCAGCAGCTCGTCCTTGTGAGGTCTGCGAGGGCTACAGCCTCCTTTCTTTCTGTCAATTTGTTATTACACTAATAGTGAATACTACATTATTCACTATTAGTGTAATAAAAATGGGGTACAACTAGATGCTATACGACTTTCGCTGGCAGCTAAGGTAAGGGAAAAAATGCTTTTAAATGTAGGTTGAGTGCGTGCTTGCGGGTGAGAGTGTGTTTTTTGTTTGAGTAAATGGGTGTGTGTGGGTATGTGTAAAATCTGTGTGAGTGAAAATTAAGGGCAATGGGCGTGTGATATCTCTTCCACTACTTCTGGCATTTTGGTGAGTTGACGTCTATGCTGTTCCACTCAATGAATGCCAGAGAAAGCATCCATCTAACTTGCCCAAACTGCCTTAAAGAGTTGTTTGGTGGGGCGAACTCTGCCTGTCTCTCTTGAGAGGAGTGCCAGATATTGCAAGATAAATCGGTAGTCATATTGGTGGTAGGCCATTGGGTGTTTTTCTCCCCGTCACTGAAAAGTGAGCTATTCCTCTCTACACGCTTTCACTGCAACAGAGCAGCGATGCTCTATTACCAGAAGAGTCAGAACGTTTAAATATCCTACGGTCACTACCAGATTAATGACACCATCATTGGTAAATATATTTCACAACCTCAGCACTCCCTAAATCTCTAATGAAACCACATATCACTGGTTTTGGTACCGGCTTCAGAGGAAATAATCATATGGCAACTGCCTCCAATTCAACTGTTTCAAATGGTGCCTATTCATAATCCTGTGTACCACTTCTCTTAATCATCAAATTTAGCTTTATTGACTGTGAGGCAAATATGTAACATTCAGCACTTAATGATGCTCATTGAGCTGGGCTTCACTCCTAAAAGTCTCAATTACATTTTTCTAAAAAAACAGTAAGATGATTCCCCAGACTAGCTCTGTTTGGAAAGTGATGTCTTCTCTTAATCAGACTATTGACTAGTATGCTGAAATTCACTGCAACAGCTTCTGAGATATATAAAACACTTACCATGCCCTCATCAAGGACCAATTCTCTATACATCTCTATGAAAGAACTTTACAAACCACCACAAAATTTCAGACAACAAACTCACCTGTCATAAATGTGCAATTTTTTAAAAACCCGTCACTCATTCAACTTAACCTGAAAACCCAATCCTCCCCATGCTTGGATATTGCTATATAACACTTGGAAGCTACTTCTGTTCATAACACCCTTCACATCACTCCCTCCAATGGTACTTCCCACCTTATCAAAAAGTTCTAGCACACACAGTCAATGCCTATTGTTTATGTAGATGAGCACTACCCATGACATAGACTTCCTATCCTACTCCCCTTACCCACCAATGGAAATACATACCTACCTCACAACATAAAGATTCATCCTCCCACCTCAAGCCTCATCCTTTAGACCCTTTCCTTCAATGTGGACCACATGAAACAATTCATCTCCCAGTGCTCCACCACTCCCGCCCAACATTCAACAAGTTTAGCCACGATATGGCTCCTCAACTGAAGTTCTTTAGCTTGCTAGGTATTCCCAGACAAAAGAATGTCCTCCTTGGAATTGTCAGTAATATCCAACCACTACCTGAACAGAGCTACTCACAAAGGCAGAAAAGACCAACTGACATCTCTGTCTCCTCATCTGTAACAACACTCTCTGTCTCACTGAAAAAAGAGGAAAAGCATACTGTTCTCCCCCTTCCGACTGAAAGCATCTATCAAGAGTGTCTGAGATGGCCCCCAGGTCTGTGTGCCATCTCACACACTCTTCCATCTGAAAAGTCAAATGAGACACAAATATATCTACTTTTAGAGGGCCAAAATTCATCAGATTTTCATGAAACACCTCTTTAAGCTTCCAATCACTGAAATCCATTACATAACAAGAACTCCAGTCCGCCATAATGTTCTCCTTCTCTGGTAAATACTGTGCTCTCAAATTTATGTTGTGCTCCAAACAATACTCCCACTTCTCCTATGCTAGCAACTTTGAACTGTTTTCTCCCAACCTATTTATATAAGTTAGAATCAAAATGTTGTCCCTCTTCAATAAAACAGAATGCCTCTGAAGGTATTTCTTGAAATTGTGAGTCACAGAAATACCTTCTTTTATCTCCAAACAGTTGATCTGATTTTCTCTTCCTTCTAAACTCCATTTTACTCCTGTAATCTGTCCTCACATCCGATTCCAACATAAAATATGGGGCTGATCCAAATATAGAGCGACCATTCCAAGTTTGCATCGTCTCCAACCACCAAATCAACTCTGTCTGAACTTCTTGAGACACATTGTCCCCATACAAAAGACCTTATGACAACTCTAACTTTTGTAGACGCTGCAACACCTGTAATGTAAGGGCCCTGGAAAACCCCATGAAATTTTGAAGAAAAAAGGTCAACCACTTGAGCTAATTCCTTCAAACCTTTGTTCTCTTTCCTCAACAAATAGCCTACTTCCTTTTTTAAAAGAAATATCTTCTTTTCCAGTAATTAAAGCTGAACCTGGAATGCATCTACAATAAAACCTAAGAATTCCATCCTCTCTGAAGGAATCAAAAATGATCTTTCTTGATTTATTATACAACCCAGAGACTCCAACAAGCCCCAGGACATAGCAAATGAGTCAGCAAAATCTCCACATCCTGATTCATTAACAAAATGTCTTCCAAATAAATGATCAACCAAACTCCTCTTTGTCTCGGAAGCCCAAAAACGGAAGAACTAGTATTGCTGCCCATCCCCCTATACTACAGAAACTCAGCTCTTAAGATCAATTAGAATAGAAAAAGATGCATCCTTCAGATCAATTTTTACCAATCAAGCCAGATCCTGTAAAACATCTCTCAACAAATGAATCCCTTCCATCTTGAAATGGCTGTACATAACTAAATAATTAAATATCCTCAAGTGTATTACAGGCCTCCAACTTTTTTCCATTTTCTCCACTATGAACAGGGTACCACAAATCCAAATACAGTAAGTCCAAATAACACACACTAATACATGACAAAGAAGAAACCAGAGGGTTGTCTGAGTGCTACAAAAGTGGAGAAGAGAGATATCTAGCATGGGTCCTCCTGTCGCGTAGGCTCTCATTATTCTAATGAGACTACTGGATTTTGAGCGGCAGAATCGCCCACTGCGTGGGAGACTGGGTCCAACCTACTGCGGGTGACACCTGTCGCTCTAATCCGGGTTTTGCTCCGGCTAACTAGCTGTGCCTCACCCCTACCGAAGGATAGTGATGATTGGGCAGCCGAGCGCATGACATACTAGGCTTTTCAGGGAAGTCGTGGTCACTCAGGTCTCATCCGGTTCTCTCATTTATAATCAAGTCTCATTTATAAATGACAAACAGAAGCAGTATATGTTTCAATAATGAATTTAATAAAACAACTGCATCTTAGATAGCAAAGCGTGAGCTGCAATAACCAGGACAACACAACATGACAGTATTAAAATTGGTATGAGAAGAGTGAAGCATAAAAACAACGCTATCATATTGTCACTATAGTCAATGGATTATTGTCTATCTTGGTTATGATTGATCACAGCATGTTAAGCTCTAATTCTGCCTTTCAGGTTCCCCTGAAAAGACACTAACCCCCATACCTGAGCAAAGGCCTGCGTTAGCATCTGTAGCAAAGCATTCAGCAATCAACATACAGTGGTGGTTCCCTGGCTGGAATCTCCCTCTAACGTGTAAGGGAAAAGGAAGTGTTTATCTAATAACACAGCTGATATTCTGAGAAAATGTCCCTACATAAGGATGGGTATTTTCTATGAATGTTGGAGACTAAACTTCTACCACGTTCACCGGCAATGTACCGGGCTATAGCCTTGAAGGAAGCACAGAGTGATCAAGAATGTCTTGTTTGAGAACAGAGTGCTGGCCTAGGCAAAAACAGCTAGATGGATGAAAATAAAACAAGACCGTAAAAGTGGTTATTGTTATAATAATAAAACAAAGCAAAATAAAATATATCTAGGTTAGATTGCACAGCGGCCTAGTGCGTTAAAGTAACGTGCATGGAGCTATAACTAAAATGGCTACACAACACCTCCTATCTGACTCAAATATCACAACTAGGCATCCTAACTGGAAGCAGGAGATTGATTACCACAAGTCCACAATCTATTTAATTGTTTGTTAGATCCTCATACACCCTATTGGTGTTAAATAGGGTGTGTTAGGATCTATCAAACAAAATAAAATAATTAATTTCCTGCTTCCACTTAGGATACCTGTTTGTGATACATACTCACAAATCCAGACTGCTCCTCATCTACTTTCACCATTGCACCTTTTATCAACATTTGAGCCACCTCGTTTGCTAAAATCTCCTGAAGATGTTGTTCAAAATGCATCTCCGTTGGTACTTTCCTTTGGAATGGTCTTCAACTGAACTCTGTGTCGTGCCCTGAAACTATGCCAATCACTGAAGAATTGTTTGTAATCCTTTCTCATTTTTAAACAAAATTTCTCAACATGCCTCCTACCTTTCCCTGGATAAAACCAGATGCAGTCCTCAAACTTACAGTGTTGTGAAAAATTGACTTGTGCTCTCCCTCTCGCAGACCTTCGTCTGCCTTCTCCTCGTCTTTAGGCAAAAAATTAATCTGATCCTTGATATCCCCTGAACAATTCTTGTGTCTGAATATACGGGGTTTTATAATAGATGTAGCTGAAATGGTGCCCTCTCCTTCTGGCCCTTCCATAAAAACCTCCTCCACCAATTACATTTTGCATAGAAGTTTGTGCCTTATCTAAATCAGTAGAGGTCTGGGCAGATTTCCCAAGGGACTTCACCAGCCCCTCACCAAAATGTAATTCTCCAGCGACCTCACTAGCTTCTTTCACCAAATCCCACAGCTTTGGATTTATGCAGAGTAACATTGCTTTCCATCTCTCAGAAATGAGACTTGCATTAACTTTTTCCAGAAAGCATACTGCTCTGTGGCTCCATCCTCTCAACACATTTGAATCCAGAGTACAGCTCTTCACATACGCCTCTTCCACCAGGTTGAAAATTCATGCCTAAGGGCCTAGAACATCCAGCAACCTATCCTTGCATTGCTTCAAGGACCTCTGGATCTAACATTAGAAAACATAGCTTCCTTATCATCAATGATCGGGCAAGAGCATTCTACTTCATCATATTTCTCTCACCCTTCTCCAGAGACTCTCTAATCCAGAATCTAACATATCCTGCCACATGATCCGTTGGCCATGGGTCTGAGCTTCTTGGATGTCTAATTTCTGATGGGCTAAACACCTGTTTTTCAATGTGATCTCTGATCTTCTTCCTTAATATGTCTCTCAAGCTCTCACTACCTACAAATTCATCACCATTCCATCTTCATAACCTAAATCTAGGAAGATAGTCATCCAAATCTTCGCTGGTATAAACAAATTTCTCCTGCAAGGTAATCCTGCCCTCTTTATGTACCACTTGTGACACTACTCACTTGTGAGTCAAAAGGGATCAAATACACCTGATACTCATGATCCCTTACCATAGTTTATTTTCTTCAAACACTTCCCACCAGGACCTCGATTAGTCCTTTCTTCCTCATCTGATGAAGACAAACGCTCTTCATCATCAATAACATTTCCTTTTCCTTTTACTTTCTTTCAATAATGACATAACTGTCTCTTGAACAGTTTCCATTATCTCCTCACTAGTGATCTTTCTTATTATCTCATCTTGCTCCTCTTGGGTGAAAGCATGACTTTCCTCAGCCATTTTCTTTAATTTTCCAAATTATTACACTTGTAAAATATTTGTACAATTATTCAGCCCTGAAACTATGCCGTAAAGTCTTCTATGCTTGCTGTTGGTAGCTTTATAGAGTAGAACTTGGTTATTCACTAGGAATCAAAGAGGCTACTTGCCATTCCAGAAAGTCAGGCAGGTATGACTTTTTACATTCAGATAAGGACAGCAATAAAATGGTCCTGATTCCTGTTCCAATGTCAGTTTATTTTATAACTACCTGGGATCAGCGCTAGCATAACCTGGCCTAATTAGAGCATTGTATGTAGAAAGAGTCGCAGTCCCACACCATCCAGATTTCAGAAAGTAACAAATATTAAGACAGTATTTGATGCAGAACTTTCATTTACTCCATGAGTTAATATTGTAGTTATTGGTGCTAACATATGTGAGAGCAGAAATTCACAATAAATTGTTTTAAGGTTTTCCACTTTGGTACTGGACCCTAGGCAACAGACCTTGGAAGAGTGTAATGAGGAAGGGAGAAGCTGCAAATCAAAACATTAGCAATTCTAAATTTATTAATGACATTTCATTGAATCAATGACAAGAATTGGAAGGAGGTTTCATATTTCCCTTATCAGATTCACTCATATAAATTAACAGAATCAAAATAATATATCAAAGAACAATACATCAGTGTTAAACTGAACAACAATGCATAAAGAGTGTTCCATAAAATGTAATTTCCCTAGTCTAATCTGAACATTGGCATTCTGCAGCACACATAGAAAGAGGAAAGCACATCTTGTGATTGTTGGGATATCTTCCTGCACAAAAACATTCATCCCCCACCATGGTGCAAGGGTGTCTGTGTTGACACATGGCAGCAATTTGTGCACCAGTGCAATGGGAGAGAACAGAAATGCACTGTACCTTGTAGATACAGTGCATTTCTGCCCTTTCCCATTTTCTCACGGCAGCAGAGCAAGGCCACCCTACGCCTCAGGCCTTGCAAATGAGGGCCAAAGTGACAGAATGGGCAGTAGGATCAATGCTGAATGAGCAATAATTTAGGAACACACATTTCATAATAATACACATTTGTAACTTGTAACTTCTTTCTTTGTTTCCACCACCGGGTTTGTCCAATCAGGTTTCAATGTCTTTATAAGAACAGGGCTGCTTTTGTTGACTAATCTTTCTAAAAAGAGCAGCTATAAAACATTTTATTCATCATGTTCTAATGTTGCAACTAAACTATCTACTGGATGCCGTTTCCCGCCATAATAAGAAATAGAAGAGAAAAAGTTAATTGGTAGAGTAATGCATATTTTGCAAATTACGTTTCCTTTCCCATATGCTCTTTTTTATTTAGCTTATTTATAAAGAAACAGATTTTGTGATTTCGAATTGGACAATTTTATTAATTATATGAACTTATGAATGTGTGAAGGTCAAAGGAATGTAGTGTAAAACATGGACCATGTTAAATGTTCTAAACAAGTTTTAACCTTAATTCATAATACATTGTTATTTTAGGTTACTAATGACAATCAAGTAAAATATGCGCCATGCGTTGCATTCTTTAAGCCTACAGATATTGTTGCCTTGTGCTTTTTCAGCTTCTAAGATAGCACAATCCTCCATCTGATGGTTTGGAACCATCACAATATGATGTTCACAGACGTATTCAGAGTTCACTCCCATATTCTGCCGAAACTCTCCTCTTCCTTTTCAGTTTTCTCTTTCTTTTATTATGTTACATTCTTTATTAATATGGTCAATTAATCCTAGACCTTTCCTCATTCCTATATTTATTTCTCTACTACTCTTCTTCATTACTAGCATTTTATTGCCTTGTAAATTGCTGGGGTAGCTAAAAAACAAACAACTACAGGAACTAAGGCTCATATGTACGAAAGGATTTTGCATTTCCGAATCACTATATACTAAACTAAGCAATATTTTGCATGATATAGCATAGGAAAGAGGATTATGATGATAAGCTACCTGTTCATCATCTGAAGAAGGCATGTGTGCATAAACACAGCAGTCCTTTACTTCAAAAGCTTTTGTATACTCTTACACTAATCTAGAATAAACATTTGAGGAGCAATCTTTCTTCATGTAACCTACAAAAAAAACCTTCAGCTCATCTTAATTAATATCTGGTCTAGGTTTTGTGTTAGTAAATGTATCAACAGATTTCTCTGTCTCTGGTGTAAAATGTATTAGTAATATTATGGCAACTGCCAACAGAACTATTAGTGTAAATACAATGCCTATAATAATCGTATATCTATTTATGGTTAAAGGTACACATGTTTATATAAAGTCAAATCTTATAAAGCAAAATGTGTGCAACAGCAAAATGAATGTCTTTATCTCAATTAGCAGATTTCTTTGTTATTTGTCTTCTTTGTTAGTTTCTTTCAGCTTTATTTACAGCAGTCATTGTTCAGTCTTTCTTAACCGTACACTGTGTTCTTCTAAAATGTTAATCCTACTATTCTGCTGTTGCCTTAGGCCTCAGTACTCTTCTTATCATCTTTTAATACTTTTATTAAAGTCTCAATCTAAACAGTACATGTAATGCATTTGTTCACAACTGTATTTATTTCCAGTAATCTAAAGGAGGTTCAGGCAACCACTTATTCCAATCAAGCAAGTCTGAGATTTGGATGTTTAGTACTTGGCCCCCATAATATGTTCATATAAGCTGAATATCTTTAAAAGGGCACTCTAGCTCTTTTGAATCATCTGAGTATTTGTTGATCTCCTTCTAAGTCACTTATACAACTCAATTCTGTTTCTTCATTAATTGTCAGTGGTATGGATCCAACAGACACACTTGATTTCAGCTTATTTTGATTGTAAGTCTTTATAGATTTTTGCACAGTGGGTGTCTTTTGTTCTTGACCCAGAACGTGTCCCTTCTTTTGGATCTTCTTGTAGTTCTTTAGGTATTTCAACTGTCACTTCAGCTTGTGTTTCTGTTTCTCCACTTTCTATGTCAAGAGCTCCAATGCCACTTTGTGAGATGTCCTTCAATTGGATTTCTTTACCTGACTTTAGATCTTTACCCCTTTCTTCTTGTCTCTGATCACAAGCTCTCCTTTTCTCTATTCAAGTCTGTACAACTTGTGGTTGTACATTCACCAGTGTTCTCAGTTTAGGCTGGTACAACACTGTTTCTTCATAAGGATCTCTTGTTCTCTGAGTATGAGAAGCATGTACTCAGTTTGACACTCCGGCACAATGGTCAGAATGACTTGATAGGGGCATTTCCACCAAGACTCCAGATAGGACATTTTCACATGCGGACTAAGATCATGGCACTGCTCTTGTTGTGGATTTACAGTGACAGCTTCAACCTGTCAGGATACAGAACATACCATATCAGCTAATCCTTTGCAATGATCGAGGAGCAGTCATCTTTTATGTTCAAATGTGCATTTGCAGGTACAGCAGGTAATCTCATTGCTCTCCTCATGAATATCTCTTGTGTGGATAAACCAGTCTTCCTTCAGGTGTACTTCACATACTCATCAATACTAGTGGTAACGCATCTGGCCATTTCAGTGCAGTTGAAGCATAAACCTTTGAGAACCTGGATTTAATGGTTGCGCTGATCTGCTCAATGATTCTGGATGCTTCAGGTCAATAGCTGCAGTGTGGCTTCTGTTCAATTTGCACTGCTGCCCACAACATCTTAATGATCTTACTGTTAAAGTGAGTTCCTCAATCTGGTTGAAAAAAAACCAGCATACTGTATCTTGGAACTAACTCCCTCAAGAGCAGTTTGGCTACAGTGAGACTGTATTTATTCTTGTTGGTAGGCTTCCACCCACGGAGAGAAAAAGCACACTAAAACGAGGACATATCTGAGCCCATTAAAAAGGGCATCTCGATAAAGTCTATCTGCATCCTGTTGAAAGGACCTCCTTATCTTCCTATGTGGCTCATTGTAACTGATTTTCGTTTCACAACATTAATTTGTTGACATGTTATACATCTGTGACATAATTCATGTTCATGGGCTCTAAATCTGGGGTTAAACTAGTTCTGTTTGAATGCTCTACCAATAGCATCCCTATCTAGATATGTAGGTCCATGGAAATGATATATCATTGGAGATAACTGGCTGTCTGTTAACACTGGTTTTCCCATCTACAGAATCCTAAATGTCATTCTTGTCTTTTCCACATCCTGCTCTGATCCAATTCTGTTGGTCTGACTCAGACACATTTTTCCACATGGCTTTCAAATCTTCCCAACTGTCAGCTATTGTCAACACCATAGAATAGATATAGTCCTCTTGAAATCGATCTGTAAATGTCCCATCAAATGTGCAGACTACAAATGCAGTAGCCACTTCATCTGCATATCTTTTGCCAATAGTGACATAACTAGTGTCGTTCCTGTGTGCTGCACATTTGACAACAGCAGTTTCAGTTGGAAGCTATAAAGCTTCCAGTAGTCATCTTACCTGCTCACAATTTCTTCTGAGTGAACCAGATTAAGTCATAAACCATCTGTGTGATCATAACTGTCCAAAGACGTGGACCACACAAAAGTCATATGACTATCTATAAATATAGTCACTCTCATTAGGGCTATCAAGCTGCAAGCTCTGGTAAGGGCAATCAATTCTGTAACTTACTCTGAGGAAACCCCTTGAACTAATGAAGCATCTATTATTCTTGTATTGTGCAGACAGCATAAGCTGCTCTCAAGGAACTATCATTTGTTCTTAGTCAAGAGCCATCCATAAAAAGGAAATAATTAGGACTCATTAATGGCTGATCCTTTATGACACATCTGGGATTGGTGCATAAATTTGTGACATAACGAAAGTCATGTTCAAATTCATCAGATACATCACTTTCAGGTAGGGGAGTATAGATCTAGGGTTTAAAACTTGACAATGCTTCAATATTATATTACTTGAATCAAGAATCTGCGCTCATATTTTGTAAGACTAGAATTCATCATGTATTGAGTTTTGGTTCTGGTAAGCAAAACCTCAACCGAGTGACGGACCACATTAGATAAAGGATGCCCCATCACCATGCTTTCACAACTCTGTAAGTTTGCATTGAGAGCTGCAACTGCTTTAATACAACCAGGCAGTGCAGCAGCTATAGGATCAAGTGTAACTGAAAAATAAGCCTCAGGCTTTTTAGCATCACAATGTAGTTGGGAAAGCATCCAGAGAGTGTAGCCCTCCCTCCCACTGCGAAATAGAGTAACATTCTTTAACAATCAGGCATTCCCAGTGCCGGGGTACAACAGAGATTTTCTCTCAGCTCTAATTAAGCCTTCATGCATTAGTTGCCCCGTGAAATTGGATCAGGCACATCTCTGTGCGTCACCTTCAGTAAAGGATTTGCCACCAAGGAAAGGTTGGGTATCCATTTTCTACAGTATTTAACCATTCCCAAAAACATCCAGACTTCTCTTTGCATCTTTGGAGGACCCATTTGCAAAATAGCTTCCACTCTATCTTTTGACACTTTCCTTGTTCCTTTCTCAATGATATGTCCCAAATACTGTACTTCTTTTTGACAGTATTGCAACTTGCTTGGGGACACTTTATGCCCATTCTCAGTCAAATTATTCAGTATGGCAATGGTATCTTGTTTGCAAGATTCTCTTGTCCCTGATGCCACTAATAGGTCATCAGTGTACTGTACATGAACTGAGTTCATGAAAAGGGCATGATCAATGTTTCCATATTTTTTCTTTAATATTTGGTAAACAATTGAGGAACTCAGAGTTTCATTTTGGGACTCAACACCATGCTAATACTTTCTCTCAAAACATTAAAGAGAATAGGTACTGGCTATCCTATTAACATAATCAAAAGAAAGAAAGCTTGGCAAAGATTTACAACTGTGGACTATTCTACTGTGCATTGAATATAGTAAAGTATGGGGGCTGGAGTCAGTACCACATGACAACATTGAATTACAATATCATTAACCTTTCTCAGAAGCTGAAAAATCCTAAACTTGGCATTTGGTTTCTGTAATCCCATAATCAGTGAGTTGCATGGACTTCCTACTATTTCTTCTCAAATGCCTTTCTGTATTGTGTCCTCAATAATTGGTGTTATCCCTGCTATTATTTCCAGAGTCATTTAGTTTAAAATTAATTCAGACTAGTTCTACACCTTTAATTAGTCCAATATATTTTGCTGTGAAATCCCATACTTCTGGATTCACTGTCTCTTTTAAATCTGATGGTAGAGCCTCCACAGTCAACATTTAAAACCCTACTGTTTCTTGTCAAGCCAGCTTGAATTCAACATCTTCCTCATGGTCTAAAATTTGATCCAATTTGGTGTACAATAAATTATGCAATTTAGTTCACTCAGTAGGTCACTGCCCAATAGATTTACAGGACTTGAGTCGCAAACAACAAACTGATGGTTCTCTTTGAATGAGCCTATTTTTACAGGAACCTTTTTCAAAATTTGGTTTGAAATTTGTCTGTTTGTAACACCTACAACTTGGATCTTCTTTCCCGAGAGGGGTACATCTGGGACTACCGCTGTTCTCACAGTGGAATGGGTAGCTCCAGTGTCAATTAGAAATGACACTTGGGGCCATTAACATTACCTTCTACAAATGGTCCACTCTTGTCTACCTCTAAGACTACACCAAGTACACAATCAGCCTCCCCTCTCAAGCACCGTCATTGTGACATGCCTGATTCCAAACTTTCATCATTAAACATGGGATATTGCTGAATCACATATTGATTTGCATTTGAATTGTATTTCAGGTTACTTGGAGTAATTGATTTTGACTCTGTCTCGTGCTACCCACATTCTGTCAAACAATAAATGCTTGTGGGTTTAACATTAATTGTACTTTATTTTGCACTGGCATTTGCACTTGCTTAGCGGACACACTTTGAATTTACAATTGACTTCTTCCCTGTATTTGATTATTGTTTATTTTATCTGGACCCAGCCTACATTTGCGCTTTTAATGGCCCAGTTTGTTAGAAAAAAACAAGGAGTCATTTTCTTTCGCGTTGCCACATCCCCACCTATTCTTGGATCAATCGGAGCTCCTCAACCTCTACCCTGTGAAGCAATCATACCTCCATGACCACCTTGCATTCCTGCCTGAAATCCAACTCAATGGTGCCCCACCTAGAGCATCAATAACTTGTACTGCACCACTATTCTTATCTGTAAATGACTGATTTTGAAAACTTCTCTGAGCCAGGTTTGTCTGGGATAACTTAAACTTCTCTTTAAACTTCTGCTGTTTCATCTCTTATCACCACTGCAATACTTTGCGTATTTTAGGATTTCATCCAAAGACTTCAACCCATATTTATGGACTTTTGGTACAGTCACCTTGCTGTGCTGCCCTGCATCAAAGAGAAAGTGAAGGAACATTGTTAAGCAAAATTCGTGTTGTTAACACTGCACTAGGTCCGTTTTGGCAGCCTAGCTCCAATGCTAGCACCCTTGCAACATTGTGCAAGGGTGTCTGCATTGTAGGCAGGATTGTTTTTGTGCAGGAAGGGGCACCTGGGGAGGGATAAGGTTTTGTAGCATCCCCAGGTTTACAAACGTTTGCACAGCTGAGGATGCGTCAAAATCCATGGGTGTTGTGCGGAAACACCCACCTCAATGCCCATGAAATGGCTCCCATGCGCAGAGTAAGGCAACCCAGCGATTTGCACTGCCTTGCCTTCCTCCATATCTATGAGGCCATTCAGAGCCATGCAAAGTGGCTTTGAGTGGTCTCATAGATATGAGTTCAAGGTTTTTGCCACCATTTTGTCAGGGAGGATGAAGCCCTGAAAGGATCTGCCTTCTATTGCTGTAAAATAAAGGACGTAGCATGATATAAAACAACACTGCTTCCACCCGAAAGGCTTCAGATTCTTGTATAAAGACCCAACCCTCCAAATTCTACAATTATTAATCATTCTACCAATTTCTGCCACTGTCTCCAAATCATGACCAAGCAAAACCAGCCTTGAATGCCCTGCAGTGGCTGTTAGTGGCAACCACATTTATATTCAAACTCCTGAGCACTGCCCACCTGGTATAATTGAACAAAAGATCCAGTCACTTTCAAATCCAATGCCTGCAATACATTCCAGCTTGAAGCCTTCAATAGGCAAATCAACAATTTAGTCAATAAAAAAAGATTCAAACAACACAGACTTTGAGGCAGATCCTCTGGTCTTGACAAAAAGAATTTGCATTGGGTTGCTTCATCTGGCACACGAGTGGGCACTTCCTCCTCTACGTAGGCGACACTAGACTTTCTCTCTTTCCTTCAGAACTCTGTACTAGTTTCCAGGCTACATGTTTGCGGCTTTATTGAGCTGTTAAATAAATACATATTTCAACAAAGAAATATCTTCAACATGACAAAATACATAAATTATGGTAATTATTAATTACTTTATAAATTTAATCTAAATACAATGAGTAACTATTACACATTGGTGAAACAGAATACACAGAAATGCCATGTGGCATCTAAACTACCTATGAATTAGGTAAAATCATTCTTTTTATTCTGGCTTTAAAATTCACAGCATGGCAGATATTAGAAGGTGAGTGATTCTCTCATTTGCTAATACAACCTTTAGCATTTTATTCATCATCATCAATAACTTTATATCGGCCACAAGGGCCATAAAAGCACATAGCAGCAACAAATAAGTACACAGTAAATATATAAAAATATGTACAATACATATAAATAAGTGATAAAAATAATAAAACCTAAGAGCTCTCCAGAGCAATGTTAATACATTGTTACTAAAAACCATCATGCAGATAAAAGTTTTTCTCTAAGAATCCAACTTGCCCCAAGGAACTTGGTGACAGCAATCACCAGAGTCGAATGAGTATCTGATCTAAGAATTCGACGGGCTACATTGAACCTGCAGACTCCCAGCAATCTACAAGCAGGGGCCAACCATTTCCTACGAGAGGAAGTACAGGCAGGGCAAACAAATAAAACATGAGGGAGATTTTCAATAGGTGCTTTACAATCTGGGCAAGTAAATGTCCCCTCAGTTGACCAACAACTGGTAAATGATCTTAGTGGCAAGGTACCTATGCGAAACTGGAAGTACAATTTCCTTTCTCTAGGCACTGTGATTGTTAGACTTTTCATCCTTGGCGTGGTCTCCCTTAACTTTTTGCCTCTGTTCCCCAGGATGTGTGCTGGACTCTAATTTTACTGTTTTTGTTACTCTGGGCACTTTACCACTGCTAACCAGTGCTAAAGTGCAAGTGCTCCTTTACAAAATGTGTATGTGATTGGTTTATCCATGATTGGCATATTTGATTTATTAGTAAGTCCCTAGTACAGTGCACTAGAGGTGCCCAGGGCCTATAAATCAAATGCTACTAGTGGGCCTGCAGCACTGGTTGTGCCACCCACATAAGTAGCTGTAATCATGTCTCAGACCTGCCACTGCAGTGTCTGTGTGTGCAATTTTAACTGTAAATTCGACTTGGCAAGTTTACCCACTTGACAGACCTAAACCGTCCCTTTTCTTACATGTCAGACACCCCCGAGGTAGGCCCTAGGTAACCCAAGGGCAGGGTGCAGTGTATGGTTAAGGTAGGACATATAGTAATGTGTTTTATATGTCCTGACAGTGAAATATTGCTAAATTCGTTTTTCACTGTTGCAAGGCCTGTCCCTCTCATAGGTTAACATGGGGGCTACCTTTAAATCTGATTAAAGTGTAGATTCCCTTTGGGAGCGGATGGACATATGGAGTTTGGGGTCTCTGAGCTCACAATTAAAAAATACATCTTTTAGTAAAGTTGATTTTAAGATTGTGCTTGAAAATGCCACTTTTAGAAAGTGAGCATTTTCTTGCTTATACCATTTCTATGACTCTGCCTGTTTTTGGATTCCCTGTCTGGGTCAGTATGACAGTTGGGCTGGTTGCACCTCACAACAGACAGTGACACAAAGGGAGCTGGGGTGTAGCCTGCATATCCTGATGAGCCATCTGTACTAGGAGGGAGGGGAGGAGTGGTCATTCACACCTGAAAGGGCTGTGCCTGCCCTCACACAATGCAGTCTCCAACCCCTTGGTGAGTGTCAGGGGCCTGGCCTGGGCAAGGCAGGATTTCACATTCAAAAGAGACTTCACTTTGAAGTAGGCCTACTTCAAAGGAGAAATTGGGTATAAGAAGGGCAACCAAACCCACAGACTTTAGAAACACTTCTGGAACCAAGAGGAACCTCTGCCTGGAGAAGAGCTGAATAGCTGAGGAGGAAGAGCTGCCCTGCCTGTGACTGTGCTTTGTGGAGCTATCCTGCAGTTGCTGCTTCTGCCAGAGTAAGAGGGCAAAGACTGGACTTTGTGTGCCTTCCATCTTGAGACGAAATCTCCAAGGGCTTGATCTAGAGCTTGCCTCCTGTTGTTTGAAGTCTCAGGGACAGCAAAGACTTCTCTCTGCCAGCACCTGGAGTCTCTGGAGAGACTCCTACTCTGCCCTGGGTGCTCATCCATTTCCTGGGACCCTGAAAGGAGAATCTGGCAGCCTAAAGACAAGAAAATCCACCCACAGAGCGCCGTGCGGGGAAAAGATTGACGCAAATCTGATCTGCGGCCGAGAAAAATGACGCGCCGCCGGCTCCGCAGCTGAGAAATGACACTTGCAGGAAACGCGACTGAAGAAGCGACACACGGAGCAGGAGAAACTACGCGCAGCATCACTGACAGAGGCTGGGAGATCACAACCTGCGCTGCAGGATTTTCGTATCATCGTGCGGCTGGATTTTCGACTCGCATACCGCCGTGCGGAGGTATTTTTGACGCACACCCACCCGTGCGAGGTTATTTTTGACACGCACCAGGTACATTTTCACTCTAGCAGCGCTAGTGTGTTTTTAAAATTACTTAAAGACTCTTTTTGATTTTTAATTGATGACTTGTGTTTGGTGGATGTTTGTCGTTTTGGTCTTGTTTTGTTTAGATAAATATTTTCTATTTTTCTAAACTGGTGTTGTGTCATTTTGTAGTGTTTTCATTAAGTTACTGTGTGTGTTGGTACAAATACTTTACACATAGCACTCTGAAGTTAAGCCGACTGCTCGGCCAAGCTACCAAGGGGGTAAGCAGGGGTTAGCTGAGGGTGATTCTCTTTTACCCTAACTAGAGTGAGGGTCCTTGCTTGAACAGGGGGTAACCTGACTGTCAACCAAAGACCCCATTTCTAACATTGGTGATCAGTGGTTGGGATTTGGACTTGTATTTGTACTTGACATACAATGATTAAGTGTACACTACTGTTGAGTTCAGACCACTACGTGACCACATACTACTTGTGTGGTGATCTTTTGATTTTTTCTCTTTGGAACTGTTTTTGTTCTACTTCCATTTATTTTCGCTGATTCCTTGATTGACTTTCTTTGGAACTTCATTTGGGAACTTGTTTTTCTGCCTTTGGAACTTTGTACTTGTTTTGAATCTTCATCATGTCCCATGCTGGGGATGCATCATTTGGAGCTGACTTTGACCTTGAGAAATTGGAGGGTTATACCAAGGCTAAGTTGAAGCAGTTCTGTAAAAGTTTTGACTGTCCCATTAAGAGCTCACCAGGAAGGAGGAGCTGCAAAAGGCGCTGAGGGCCTGGGTGACAGCCAAGAGCACTGAAGGGCACACAGAGGATGAGGGAGATGAGGAGGAAGAGGAAGAGTGTTCAGTACACAATGGTATTGTGGGTGGGCCTGTTTTGTCCAGGGGGAAGGTCTCCAGGGCAGGTAGCAGTGTCTCATCCAAGGGTCTGACACCTGAAGAGTTGCAGGACAGACAGGCAGAAAGGGAGTACTAATTGGAGCAGAGAAGGCTAGCTCTTGAGGAGAGGAAGATACAGATCGCTGATGAGCTTAGCTTGAAAGAGATGGAGCATAGAAGCCAGTCCAGTAGAGATGGTGGCAGCAACCCTACAGTGCAGCCTGAGAGGAGGGTGCACATTCCTAAAGACCTTGTGAAAGATTATAAGAGGGAGGATGACATATACTTGTGGTTCAAGGGGTATGAGTCTGCTCTCCACATGAATCTGGTCCCTGAAGCTCATTGGGGGGCGGCTCTGTGGAAGCACTTTGAGGTAGAGGGGAGGGATACACTGACAGCCTTAGGGGATGCTCAAAATCTCACCTACTCTAAAATGAAGGATGCCTTGCTTACAAGGTATGGTCTTACCCCTGAGCAGTACAAGGATAAGTTTAGGTCCTACAAGAAGAAGGAATCCCAAACATGGTTGGAATGTGTTGATTCTTATTGCAGGTCACTGGATGGTTGGGTGAAGGGCAGTAAGGTATCTACGTATGAGGGGCTTTACAATCTGATTGCTTGGGAGCACTTGTACAGTTTATGGCCCGTATTTATACTCTTTGACGCTAAACTGCGCTAACGCAGTTTAGCGTCAAAAAGTTTTGCGCCGGCTAACGCCATTCTGAAGCGCCATGCGGGCGCCGTATTTATTGAATGGCGTTAGCCGGCGCAAGCAGACCGGCGCTGCCTGGTGTGCGTGGAAAAAAAACACGTACACCAGGCAGCGCCGGCGTAGGGAAAAATGTCGTTAGGGCGTCTTAAAAATGGCGCAAGTCAGGTTGACGCAAAAAAAACGTCTAAACCCGATTTGCGCCATTTTAAACGACGCCCTAGCGCCATTTACATGACTCCTGTCTTAGTAAAGACAGGAGTCATGCCCCCTTGCCCAATGGCCATGCCCAGACGACTTATGTCCCCTGGGCATGGCCATTGGGCATTGAGGCATGTAGGGGGGCACAAATCAGGCCCCCCTATGCCAAAAAAAAATATTTTAAAAAATAAAAATGATACTTACCTGAACTTACCTGAATGTCCCTGGGGTGGGTCCCTCCATCCTTGGGTGTCCTCCTGGGGTGGGCAAGGGTGGCAGGGGGGGGTCCCTGGGGGCATGGGAGGGCAGCTGTGGGCTCATTTTGAGCCCACAGGTCCCTTAACGCCTGCCCTGACCCAGGCGTTAAAAAGTGGCGGAAATGCAGGGTTTTCTGCCCCGCCAACTCCCGGGCGTGATTTTTGCCTGGGAGTATAAATACGACGCATTTGCGGCGCAGTCATTTTTTTGGACGGGAACGCCTACCTTGCATCTCATTAACGCAAGGAAGGCGTTCACGCTAAAAAATTACGCTCTTTCCTCATACTTTGGCGCTAGACGCATCTAGCGCCAAAGTATAAATATGGCGTTAGTTTTGCGCCGAATTTGCATCGAAAAAAACGACGCTAATTCGGCGCAAACGGAGTATAAATATGCCCCTATGTTTTCCAGAGCTGCGCCAAAACCTGATTGACAGCAAGCTGACTGACCCCAGGAAGCTTGCGCAGGAAGCAGACCGCTGGGAGAGAACCAGGGTCCAAAAGAGGTATGGGGGAGACCACGCCAAGAGCGGGCAGGGTCCCTCTTAGAAGAAAGGGCGGGGGTCAGGGTAAACAGGGGGAGTTCTCGAAAGGGCCCCAGACTGATTCCCAGGGTAAGGATTCCCAACCCCCAAGTGAAAAGAAGCCATGGTTCGCCAAAGGGAAGCCAGTGGCAGGTGGTCCCCCAGGTAAGTGCTATGCATGTGACCAGGTGGGTCATGTGAGGGGGGACCCCAAATGCCCCAAAAGTACACCGGCACCCACTGGTGCGCCGACCCAGGGTTTGGCCAGTGTAGCTCTTGGGGAGGAGTTGATTTCAGGTGGGTGGAAACCAGCTGAGATGACCATTGTCTCACTAGGGGACAGTGAGATGGTCCAGAGAACCCTAGTGCCTGAAAACACTAAGACGTACAGGCAGTGGGTGACCATTAATGGACTGAGGGTGGAGGCTCTGAGAGACACAGGAGCCAGTGTGACTACAGTGAGGAGTCAACTGGTGTCTGAAGAGCAGATTGATTCCCGGGTACTTCACCAAGTAGCTGCAGTGGACAACTCAGAGCGCCTGTGCAGAGTGGCGCAGGTTCCCTTTGACTGGGTGGGGGGGATCTCAGGTTCCTTGAAGGTAGCTGTGAGTCCAACCATGCCTGTTGATTGTTTGCTAGGCAATGACCTGGAGGATTCCCCTTGAAAGGTGGTGGAACACAGGTCTCACTTGGAGACATTGGGTCTGCCTGGATGGGTATGCGTATCCACCCGGTCAATGGCAGCCCGTCAGGGTAATCAAGAGCCCCTGGAGCCTGAAACAGTGGCCCAGGGGACCGCCAAGAAGAGGAAGGGCAGGGGGCGCAGGAAACTGGCCCCAGAAGTTCCCACGGTCTGGGAGGAGGCGGAGCCTGAGGGTGACGCCCCAGAGCCTACAGGGGAACAGGTGGCTGAACTGGGGGAGGTCCCTGAGCTGTCGCAGTGGCAGCAGGAAGGGGGGCCCACCAGGGAAGCATTCTGTGCAGCACAGAAGTCATGCCCTACTTTGGAGGGTTTGTGGCAGCAGGTTGCAGACCAGGCAGCTGGCAAGGAGCCAGGATCACACCTGATTTATTGGGAGGATGACCTCCTGTATAGTGAGCCTAAGGTTCCCAGGCCTGGGTCAGCCCGTGTGCTGGTGGTACCCCAGTGCTTCAGGGCCTTCCTACTGGGGTTGACTCATGATGTGCCTTTAGCTGGATATTTGGGGCAGGACAAGACCTTTGAGAGGCTTGTCACCCACTTTTACTGGCCCCTAATGCGCAGGCACTCAGATGCACATTGCAGGTCTTGTCAGACTTGTCAGGCAAGTGGCAAGAGTGGGAGGAAATGTAAGGCTCCCCTCCAACCTTTGCCTGTTGACAGTACTCCCTTTGAGAGGGTAGGCATTGACATTGTGGGGCCTCTGGATCCCAAGACAGCCATGGGCAACAGGTTTATCCTGACCTTGGTGGACCATGCCACCCGGTACCCAGAAGCCATTCCTTTGAGATCAATCACTTCCCCCGTGGTGGGTCGTGCTTTGATGGGGGGTTTTACACGCATGGGGTTCCCCAAGGAAGTGGTATCTGATAGGGGTACCAACTTCATATCCATGTATATGAAGTCTCTGTGGAAGGAGTGTGAGGTAACCTACAAGTTCAGCACCCCTAACCACCCCCAAAGTAATGGTCTGGTTGAGAGATTCAACCGCACCTTAAAAGGCATGACCATGGGCCTGTCAGAGCCCTTGAGGCGGAAGTGGGACGTCCTCTTGCCATGCCTTCAGTTCGCCTACAGGGAGGTGCCTCAAAAGGGACTAGGGTTTAGTCCCTTTGAGCTGATTTATGGCCACCCTGTGAGGGGACCTTTGAGTCTGGTTAAGGAAGCTTTGGAGAAAGCTCCTAGTAAACCCCCCCAGGATGTATTCAGTTACATGCTGGCTTTGAGAAACCAGACTGCCCGCTTCAGGAGTCTCGCTCAGGAGAACCTGGAAGCAAGCCAGGAGGATATGAAACGGTGGTATGATCAGAAAGCCACTCTGGTTGAGTTTCAACCTGGTCAAAAAGTGTGGGTGATGGCACCAGTGGAGCCTAGGGCGCTCCAGGATAAGTGGACTGGGCCATTTGAGGTGGTGGAGCGCAAGAGTGAAGTCACCTACCTGGTGGACTTGCGGTCTTCCAAGGAACCCTTTAAGGGTCCTGCATGTCAACCGCCTCAAACCTTACTTTGAGCGAACTGAACTGTCCATGCTCCTTGCGACAGATCATGGGGTAGAGGAGGAGAGTAAGCCTCTTCCTGACCTCCTGTCTGCAGGAGAAAAAGATGGGTCAGTGGAGGGAGTGATCCTCTCCCCATCCCTGACTGAGGACCAGCAAGGTGACTGTTGCCACGTGTTGGGACAGTTTTCCTCACTGTTTTCCCTGATCCCAGGAGTCACACACTTGTGCACACATGATGTGGACACTGGGGACAGTACACCTATTAAACAGAAGGTTTACAGGGTGGCTGACAGGGTCAGGGCATGCATTAAGGATGAGGTATCCAAAATGCTTACCCTAGGGGTTATTGAGCACTCCAGCAGTCCTTGGGCCAGCCCAGTGGTATTGGTCCCAAAGGCTGCTGCACCTGGTGCCACCCCAGAACTCAGGTTCTGTGTGGACTACCGGGGACTCAATGCGGTCAGCAAGACTGACGCACACCCCATCCCCCAAGCTGATGAGCTCATTGACCGGTTAGGAGCTGCCAAGTACCTCAGTATGTTTGATTTAACATCTGGGTACTGGCAGATTGCCTTAACTGAGGGGGCCAAGGAGAGGTCAGCATTCTCTACACCAGATGGACACTTTCAATTTAAAGTGATGTCATTTGGGATGAAGAATGCCCCTGTCACCTTTCAGAGGTTGGTCAACCAGGTGTTGGCAGGACTGGGTGAGTTCAGTGCCGCCTACCTGGATGACATTGCTGTGTTTAGTTCCACATGGGACGAACACCTGCAACACCTCTGGAGAGTGTTAGAGGCCCTGCAGAAGGCAGACCTCACTATTAAGGTGAGCAAGTGCCAAATAAGGCAGGGTTCTGTGGTGTACTTAGGACACAAGGTGGGGAGTGGCCAGGTGGCATCCCTACAGCCTAAGATTGACACGATTCTGGTTTGGGAGCCTCCCAAGACCCAGACTGAAGTGAGAGCCTCTTTAGGTCTCACAGGATATTACAGGAGGTTTGTTAAAGGATATGGTACCATTGTTACCCCCTTAACTGAGTTGACTTCTAAGACGCAACCCAGGAAAGTGATCTGGACAGAGGCTTGCCAGAACGCTTTTGATGCCCTGAAGGCTGCCATGTGCACAGCACCTGTGCTGAAGGCACCTGACTACTCCAAGGAGTTTGTTGTGCAAACAGACGCCTCAGAGCATGGTATTGGAGCAGTACTGTCACAGCTTAATGAAGAGGGCCTAGATCAACCCGTAGCCTTCCTTAGCAGAGGTTACTACCCAGGGAACGTAGGTGGAGTGCCATAGAATGTGAAGCATTTGCTGTAGTCTGGGCACTGAAGAAGCTAAGACCCTACTTGTTTGGGACTCACTTCCGAGTTCAGACCGACCACAGGCCCCTCAGATGGTTAATGCAGATGAGGGGTGAGAATCCAAAACTGTTGAGGTGGTCCATTTCCCTACAGGGGATGGACTTTACGGTGGAACACCGTCCTGGTACAGAACACGCCAATGCTGATGGTCTGTCCAGGTTCTTAGTGATGAGAACTCCCATGAGGTTGGGTAGTTGCTTCCCACTTTCAGCTGGGGGACACACGTGTTAGACTTTTCATTCTTGGCGTGGTCTCCCTTAACTTTTTGCCTCTGTTCCCCAGGTTGTTGATGTGTGCTGGACTCTGATTTTACTGTTTTTGTTACTCTAGGCACTTTACCATTTCTAACCAGTGCTAAAGTGCAAGTGCTCCTTTACAAAATGTGTATGTGATTGGTTTATCCATGATTGGCATATTTGATTTATTAGTAAGTCTCTAGTACAGTGCACTAGAGGTGCCCAGGGCCTGTAAATCAAATGCTACTAGTGGGCCTGCGGCACTGGTTGTGCCACCCACATAAGTAGCTGTAATCATGTCTCAGACCTGCCACTGCAGTGTCTGTGTGTGCAATTTTAACTGTAAATTCGACTTGGCAAGTGTACCCACTTGCCAGGCCTAAACCGTCCCTTTTCTTACATGTCAGACACCTCTAAGGTAGGCCCTAGGTAGCCCCAAGGGCAGGGTGCAGGGTATGGTTAAGGTAGGACATATAGTAATGTGTTTCATATGTCCTGACAGTGAAATATTGCTAAATTCGTTTTTCACTGTTGCAAGGCCTGTCCCTCTCATAGGTTAACATGGGGGCTACCTTTAAATCTGAATAAAGTGTAGATTCCCTTTGGGAGCGGATGGACATGTGGAGTTTGGAGTCTCTGAGATCACAAGTTAAAAATACATCTTTTAGTAAAGTTGATTTTAAGATTGTGTGTTTGAAAATGCCACTTTTAGAAAGTGAGCATTTTCTTGCTTATACCATTTCTGTGACTCTGCCTGTTTGTGGATTCCCTGTCTGGGTCAGTTTGACAGTTGGGCTGGTTGCACCTCACACTAGACAGTGACACAAAGGGAGCTGGGGTGTAGCCTGCATATCCTGATGAGCCATCTGTGCTAGGAGGGAGGGGAGGAGTGGTCATTCACACCTGAAAGAGCTGTGCCTGCCCTCACACAATACAGTCCCCAAACCCCTGGTGAGTGTGTGGGGCCTGGCCTGGGCAAGGCAGAATTTCACATTCAAAAGAGACTTTACTTTGAAGTAGGCCTACTTCAAAGGAGAAATTGGGTATAAGAAGGGCACCCAAAACCACAGACTTTAGAAACACTTCTGGAACCAAGAGGAACCTCTGCCTGGAGAAGAGCTGAATAGCTGAGGAAGAAGAGCTGCCCTGCCTGTGACTGTGCTTTGTGGAGCTATCCTGCAGTTGCTGCTTCTGCCAGAGTAAGAGGGCAAAGACTGGACTTTGTGTGCCTTCGATCTTGAGAAGAAATCCCCAAGGGCTTGATCTAGAGCTTGCCTCCTGTTGTTTGAAGTCTCAGGGACAGCAAAGACTTCTCTCTGCCAGCACCTGGAGTCTCTGGAGAGACTTCTACTCTGCCCTGGGTGCTCATCCAGTTCCTGGGACCCTGAAAGGAGAAGCTTGGAGCCTAAAGACAAGAAAATCCACGCACAGAGCACCGTGCGGGAAAAAGATTGACGCGAATCCGATCTGCGGCTGAGAAAAATGACGCGCCGCCGGCTCCGCAGCTGAGAAACGACGCTCGCAGGAAACGCGACCGAAGAATCGACGCACGGAGCAGGAGAAACGACGCGCAGTATCGCTGACGGAGGCTGGGAGATCACAACCTGCGCTGCGGCTGGATTTTCGACTCAATTACCGCCGTGCGGATTTATTTTGACACACACCCACCCGTGCGGGGTTATTTTTGACGCGCACCAGGTACATTTTCACTCTAGCAGCGCTAGTGTGTTTTTAAAACTACTTAAAGACTCTTTTTGATTTTTAATTGATAACTTGACTTGTGTATAGCACTCTGAAGTTAAGCGTACTGCTCTGCCAAGGTACCAAGGGGGTAAGCAGGGGTTAGCTGAGGGTGATTCTCTTTTACCCTGACTAGAGTGAGGGTCCTTGCTTGAACAGGGAGTAACCTGACTGTCAACCAAAGACCCCATTTCTAACAGTGATTATGTCCCAGAAGACCTCGTATTTGCAGCTCTCTTTTAGGTCAGCAAATTCACATGATAATGTAGAGTGAAGTGCTACGTTCCTCAGAGTCTACCATCTTCCAATATTGTTTTTTGAGGTTGCTTTTTGACGGAAAGGAGGCAGTGGTTGGAGAATCCCAGAGTTCATTAAGCCCAAGCGAATACAGTAACTCTTTGATGTGTCTGAGCCAAGGGATACTATGACAGCGGTCAGTTTCTAAAATGACCTGCAGGGCTGCAGTATAGGAGCCAAGCTCTAAGGTGGTCCAAAGATGCCGCCAGTACAAGAGGGGACATAGGTGAGCCTTGTAACCAATGCGCTTCATGCTTAGGTCCTTAAAAAGGGAAAACCGCAGAGTGCTTGGCGGGAGGGACGCAATATTTCTTCCGAAATTGTTTTCAGAGATTGTTAGTTCTTGAGCTTTGGCATAACCCCATAGATCAGCCCCATGAAGAGCCGAGCTTACAGCCTTAGCTTTGTAAATCTGGAGTGCAGGGCGTGTTGGCTTAATGTATAAGAGATTAAAATCCTTTATTAAAACCCCTGTTGTTTGCTTTAGTTTTAGTGCCTGCTTTGCAAAGTGGGGTTTCCAAGACATTTTCTCTGTTAACATTAGGTCCAGGTAACTGAATGTGTTCACCTTTTCAAGTGGTGTAACTTCGAGCATAAACTTTCCTTTGAAGGATCTGTGAGGATTAACCATCATTAATTTAGTTTTTGAAGCATTGATTTCAAGTTCCTGCGTGGAACAGAATTCCTCAAAGCACATGAGGAGTTTTCGTAATCCGCTTGGGGTTTTAGATATCAGGAGAGTATCATCCTCAAAGAGCAGGACTGGAATTTTGGGTGTGCCTAAAGATGGTGCATTAGCCTCCACTATAAGTAAGGGGGAAACAATGTCATTAATATATAATTAATATATAAAAAGAACAAGGTGGGGGCAAGGGCACACCCTTGGCGTACTCCCCTTGACACCTATATTTTGTCAGTTAGTTGCCCCTTGCCACCCCACCTAACGCTTGTATAATTATCCTCATGAAGCCGAATTAATAGTGCAAGAGTATGCTGGGGGATTGCCATCAGAGAAAGAACTTCCCACAGCTTATTACGGGGCACTAGATCAAACCCGGATTTCAAGTCCACAAAGGCGACATACATATTCCCTTTGCGGATGAAAACTTTCTTCCAATATACAAGCAGGAACCCGAAGGCTTGTTCAATAGTGGATATTTTTCTACGAAAACCAGCCTGTAGTGGACTGAGAATATCACGTTCGGCCATCCAATCTTGAATCTTGCCCAGAAGGCAGTGACAAAACACTTTCTGCACACAGTCTAATAGGCTAACAGGCCTATAATTACAGAGGAGGCCTCTATCGCCCATTTTCAAAATCCGGACTACAATAGCACCCTTCTAGGAATCAGGGATTGGTGCCTCAGTTGCTATTGCATTTGATATGATAGTAATATATCTTGACCAGACTTCGATGTCAGTTAAGAATAGGTCTGCTGGAACACTATCAGAACCAGGCGCCCTGCTGCACTTTAAAATACCCAGTGAATGTACTATATCGTCATGGGAAACAACTGCGACCCTGTAGGGTTAGGGGTTGGAATGATCGTTGAACAAGAGACTATGGGGGTCATTCTGACCTTGGCGGTCTTTTCGCAAGACCGCCGAGTTACCGCCGCGGTGAAGACCGCCGACCGCGGCGGTATGCCGCTGTGCGCATTCTGACCGCTGGGAGCGTTCCGCCGGAAAACCGCCAGCAGCCACACTGGCGGTCGGCGGGAAAGTGGAGACTGGTCAACATCCACCGCCACGCCAGCAGAACACCGCCCACAGAATTACGACCCACATATCTGTGTGGCGGTCTTCTGTTGGCGGTCTTCTGTTGGCGGTCACCTCCCCATGGCTCCTGTCACCTCCCGGAGGACCAACGCACAAGGTAAGTTGATCGTCCGTGAGGGGAGGGGGTGGGGGGGTGTTGTGTGATGTGTGCGTGCATGGGGGTGTGCGTGTGAGTGTGTAGAGGGGGTGTGTGAGTGCGTGCATGCGGGCGGGGAGTGCTGCTGTGCCTATGGGCAATGTGTGTAGTTCGGCGGGTGCCCATGTCGGCATGTATGTGTGCGGGTATGTGTCCCCGTTGTGTATGTGTGTGTGTAGGGGGTGTGTATATGTGCATGTTGGGGGTGTGTGCATGTCGGGGTGCGTGTATGTGCATGTCGGGGTGGGGGTGGGGAGGGGGTTCGTACCACCTCTGGGGGGTGGCAGGGGGGTGGAGGGTGTGGGGGGAGGACTCGGGGGGGCAGTGGGGGGTGGGGGAGACCCCTATCAGTGCCAGGGAAGGAATTCCCTGGCCCGATAGTGCCTACCGCCATGGTTCGCATGGCGGTTCCCCAACGCCAGAAACCGCGGCGGTGAGCAGGGTCATGATACCGTTGGCGGTCCTGGGTCGACCGCCGGACCGGAGTGCGCAGACTCCAGCCCGTCGGTCATGACCGCCGTGGCTGTCGGAGTGGGGAAGTGGCGGTCGGTCGCGGCGGTGACCGCCGCGGTCAGAATGCCATTTTTAATACCGCCGGTCTGTTCGCGGTCCGACCGCCGCCTCTCCGCCGACCGCCAAGGTCAGAATGAGGGCCTTTATGTTCAAGAGCCATACTATCATGATCAGAAGAATACAACCTGCTAAAGCGGTCTACCCAATCCTTTGGAGCAATGTTCATTGTAATATTCAGTGCGCTATTTTCAGGGCTGCGCGCCGCCAGGGACGAAAACTTGCTACAATTCCTCTCATGTGCAACGTCGTTAAGTGCAGCCCACCATTTGTCATCTTGCTCACGCTTGGCTTTGCAAACAGCTAATTTATAAAACTTCCTAGATGGCATTTATATCCTTAGATTTAACGGCTTGGATTAGATGCTTGTTTGATGACTGACATTCTCTATTAAACCAGCGATGTCTGCTGTTAGACCTCTTGCCACCAGAGACCAAATCTACTGAAAAATGGGCTGTAATGCCCTCAAAACATGAGGTGTGAGTTAAACTTTTGTGCTCGTTGGGGATTTGCGGAACCGCCCCTAAACACTTGAATGAGGTCTTCAATACACCATTAGCAGCATTAATAATATCTGGTCGAGCCAGAACCTTATCCCACTTCACGCGACGTTTGTCATTATTCAAACCAATTCCCACAGGTGCTGTTGCTGGGGTATTATCCATAAACATAT
Source organism: Pleurodeles waltl (assembly GCF_031143425.1). Taxonomy (NCBI): domain Eukaryota; kingdom Metazoa; phylum Chordata; class Amphibia; order Caudata; family Salamandridae; genus Pleurodeles; species Pleurodeles waltl. Next base: position 164,133,387 of record NC_090443.1, on the reverse strand, counting down.
GATTGTGCAGAGCAAACATATGAACTGAGAATGGGTTATGGTTGCTCTCAGATCTCTCAATAACCATCAAATTGATGACTAGGAGCCAAGATCCTATGTCAACTAGGCAGCAGTCAAATCTGCTAGTGTGGTTGACCTTGTTATAAGTATGGCAACCTTTTGTATCAGATTTAGTCCTGCCATTGAGTGACCTGAGCATTTTATTCTCTAACTTGACCTGCTTCTATTTTGACACACTTCCAGATTGCAGGTTTTATCAGCCAACATACCAGATCCAATCCTGCCCGATTAGGTACCAGATTTATTAATAAGTAGCTGGCCGTACAACTACAATCAAAGTTGAGGCAATGCATTGCTCTAGGAAGAGAGAATATCGTAGAACGATGTCTATGAAGATGCATTGCTGATACTCTCTTCTCCAGAACTGGTGCATAAACAGGTTGCCCAGCTTCACACACTTGCATTTACATTTGCACTGAATTTTGAAGGTACGTGCGTATGATGTCTAGCACAGGCTTTGTACGGGAAAAGTACCCTTTAGCATAAAATCCTGTACCTAGACAAACTTTCAAACTTTTTACACATTGGATGTGTGCTGTATAGCACTGCACATATGATATTTATGTACAGTTAGGATAAATTAAAATATTTCCTCTACTTAGCACCTGTCACAGGAGGGATTATTTTTAGGTGCAAAGCCCTGTCTAACAATTTTAGCAGTAAGGCTTTGTGTAAAAAACCATGCACGATAGTGCTGAAACACCATTGGATGCCTGCGTGATGCAAAGTAAGGAATGCAGTGCAAAGGGCTAGTTACTTTATTTTTAGGGTTATGTCCCAGCACAAAAACGTTAGGCCCTGGAGAGTATAAATTTAATGAAAGGGCAAAGTCTTGATAAATCTTCCAGAAGATTTAATTTTGATCTGCGATACAACGGGTAGCCAACCCAGTTGTTCTTGGACTTGCAAAACATAATCATGCTTCTTAAGACTAACAATAATCTGAATACCCTAATTCTGTACTGCCTATTACTTATGGAGAAACTTTCTAGATGTATTGAGGTATGGCACTACAGAGTACAGCAACCTAAAGAAGATTACTGTCTGGATTGTCAACTTTCGTTGCTCAGGACCAGGAGGACGGGTGATCTTGAAAATAACAAATAAATGAATAGCTTGGAACTAATTTTAATATTTCCTACCAACATACGCTGATGTTTTAATTTATAAACGTTATTGGAATATTGAAGTGTGGATTATTGAGAATGAAATATTAGTATGGCTTTTTTTATCTTCCTGAAGGCCTAGGGCAACTTCTTAACAAATAATAGATAACAAATAATAGATTTCGGTTCTTGACTGCTTATTAAAAAATATGAATACCTTTTGTATCCTTTACCACCCAATTACTAGTTTTACAGTGAAACATGTGTCTAAAGCATTAAACCCTTAGCTGCTGGGCCTTTCCACTCCCTCAGTGCTGAGCCCTTTTTTGGCTATTTGGGGTAGTTTGCGGTTAGGCTGTCATATCTTTTTGTCCACATAAGCTATCCATGCCAAATTAATGTCCTTTTTTCCAACATCATAGGGATTCTAAAGGTACCCAGAGTTTGTGGGATCCCCTGGAGGAGACCAAGAAATTAGCCAAGATAAGCTAAACTGTCGTTTTTTTCAGAAAAATTAGAAAAAGGGGCTGCAGAAGGATGCATGTGGTTTTCTCCCTGGGTTTGTGGTGCTAAAATCACCATCTTACCAACGTTCAGGAACAGGCAGACTTGAATGAGAAAACCACATTTTTCAACACAATTGTGGCATTTTACTGGGACATATCCCATTTTTACTATTTTTTGTGCTTTTAGCCTCTTTCCAGTTGGTGACAGAAATGGGTGTAAAACCAATGCTGGATCCCGGACAGCTGGACATTTCGGAAAAGTAGACAAAATTCTGAATTCAGCAAGGGGTCATTTGTGTAGATCCTACAAGGTTTTCTTACAGAAAATAACAGCTGAAATAAAAAAAAAATGAAATTGAGGTGAAAAAAAAAGCTATATTTCTCCACGTTTTACTCTGCAACTTTTTCCTCAGATGTCATATTTTCAAAAGTAATATACATTACGTCTGCCGGACTCTTCTAGTTGCGGGGATATAAAGGGCTTGTAGGTTCATCAAGAACCCTAGGTACCTAGAGCCAATAAAGGAGCTGCACCCTACAATGGGTTTTCATTGTATACCGGGTGTACAGCAATTCATTTGGTGAAATATAATGAGTGAAAAATATGTATCAAGGAAACCTTTGTATTTTCAAAATGGGCACAAGATAAGGTGTTGGGAAGCAGTGGTTATTTATACATCTCTGAATTCCAGGGATTCCCATTCTAGCATGTGAATTACAGGGCATTTCTCAAATAGAAGACTTTTTTACACACTGTCTTACATTTGGAAGGAAAAAAATGTAGAGAAAGACAAGGGGCAATAACACTTGTTCTACTATTCTGTGTTCCCCCAAGTCTCCTGATACAAATGGTACCTCGGTTGCGTGGGTAGGCCTAACGCCCGTGACAGGAAATGCAACATAGACACATCAGATTTTTGCATTAAAATCTGATGTTTTTTTTGGAAAGTGCATAGCTGTGGATTTTGGCCTCTAGCTCAACCAGCACCTAGGGAAACCTACCGAACCTGGCATGTTTAAAAATTAGACACCTAGGGGAATCCAGGATGGGGTGACTTGTGGGGCTAAAATCAGGTTCTGTTACCCAGAATCCTTTGCAAACATCAAAATCTTCTGTTAACGCGTCCGTCTATCTCAATTTAAACACATCAGGACTCGTTTTAGGTCAATGAACCTTTGGACCCAGTGGTGAGTCTCCGTTAGACGAGATTACCAATCATTGATCAATAGTATTATAAGAGTTAGTATCAGAATTATTTCTCAAAGATCATTAATAAACCTTCGGCGCATTCATTAGTTCTCAGACTCAAATGACCACACCTTGAAGGAAGATTTTGTGAATTTATTCCCTATTGATTACAATCTAATAATAAACATATTAGTTTCAAAACCAAGAAGCATAAGAGCATAATCACAAAAATGGCAACTACAATAAGCTTTCAACAATGCGATGATCAGGATCATAAGATAGATACGTTAGTAAAGAATAGATCATGGTGCATGATAATTTATAAGATATCAGTTCAGCGTAGCTATGTGTCAGTCACGTCAGTTCCGTCAGTCAAATGAACACCTCATCTAACCTCAAATTAGCATTAGCATGTTGGGCTTCATGCGAAACAATTTAGAATATCAATTTGGAAAACATCTAACTATTATCTAATTAAACATACAGCAGTTGGTACCTAGAAAGAAAAGGCAAAAGATTCCGTTAGCAAATAATTACCCTCCTCGAGATAGGTCAGCATTCAGGATCAGTCTTCGTCTTCAGGACATCAGTAGAGTCACCGTCAGTCTATCTAAGTTGGAAGCAAGGAACACTTTCCCTTAAGGGGAAAGTTAACGGACAATCTATGGACAAGGTTATTTTCTAAGTCTCAAGTCATCAAATAGAGTGACAGAGTTTCTGGATGCAATCAATATCATCCCCTACCTAATGTGTCTCGTCTCTCGTGTCATGAGTTTTTATCCCCTTTTCCGTGATACATTCCCCCAAAATTCTATTGGTTAGTAACTATACCCCATTATTGGTAACCAATCAAATTATACATTAAGTAATGCATTTGTCATTTCACGATATTTCTCTAACTCCTAATTGGTCTTCATAATTGACGTTTTTCGTAGGTGGCATATCCGGGGTTACTTCACCATCTTGGCACACGTCTCGGGTCAAGAGTTCTCTTCTCCTCGCTTTAGTGTCCTTGGAAGTGTCCATGTTTATTTCAAACCTCACAGTTTTATATTAGAAGCTACTAACATGCGGATGAGAAAATTCCACGATGTGTCTAACAAATGCAGAAAAGAACAATAGCTGGGTCATGGTCGTTTGCAAGTCCGCACACTGGAGAAGCAGAAAAATACGCTTTTAAATGAGAGTTACACAGCTAGTTCGCGACTCATGCTAACTTAAGATATACGAGTTCTAATGAAAACTGTTTTAATCGTGGTAATACATATAATTAAAGATTATTTTCTGTTATTCAGCATTAGTATTCACAAGCGAATAAATCTTCACGTTTATTAATACATCTCAATTTATTAATTTGCATCGTCAAATGTAAGCATTTCACATCTATAAAATATATGTTTAAGCTACGCTCTCTCAGTCCCTCCTCTGATGACGTTCGTCATCACACAATTTTCAATTTTTCACCTTGCGCATAATACGCATTTCAACATCTTGCCCTTTATGTGAACTTTCCCATATTTAATTGAACATTTTCTCTCTTTCACTTTCTTCGTTCAGTCTGGCTCTTTTTGACAGATTTCTTTTAATTTTGTCATTAATTTTGCATGCTCCCCATAATCCTAATAAACAAAACATAATAATTAATAGACCCAACATAATTTTTGCAAGAACTCCATTCCAAATATTGGTAAACCAGCTTCCTACTCGGGCGATTCCTTTTCCAAATTTTTCCCAAACTCCAGGTTCTTTTAAATCCTTCAGATCTGCACTATCCCTAGTAAGGTTAGTAAGCATACTTCTAATTTTCTTACTATTATCAGGTATAAATGAACAGCAGTGACGTTCATTACGCATTTTGCACACACCTCCATTCTTTGCTAAAAGAATGTCTAAAGCAAGCCGATTTTGAAGAGTCATGGCTCTTTCTGCAGCAAGTTCAGTGTCCATTAGTAATATTGCTCCTGTAAAATGTGTCAGCATGTTATCCACAATAGTAGACAACTTTTGAATTTTCATAGAATTGAAGATAACCCCAACTGATGGGATTATTGCTCCAAATATGTCACCAATGACAGCCGCCACTGATTCTCGTTTTTGTCTAGTATGTTGTATTACAGAAGACTTTGGTATTTGTTTTAAGTCATCAATCTGGTATATCTTTGGGAAAACTATTCCCAAATAACATGTCCCATACCATCCCTTTGGGAGACGGTAATATGCATTTAACCCACAGATGTAATAGATTCCAGGAATCGCTGGGTCTTGTCCATTTAACATGAAGGTCCATTTGCTCTGAAACAAAAACACATGCCTACATTCACTCGTACCCACAAATAAATTGTCTTGATCAGATTTTGGCCTATATATACATAGCCTACCTACGTGTAATGCATCTATAGCTAATTTGCCTTGAGTTTTAATGGCTGTGTAAGCATAATCATTTGCATAAGTACGTTTTTCTAAGCCTTTCTCTAACTTCTCTTTTAATGCTTTGCGTCTATCATCTGTGTGGTCCAAAAAGCTCTTCTCTACAGAAGACAGTAAGCAAGTTAGGTTATTGCGATGTGCATAAGCAGTTCCAAATGTAAGTGTCGGCTCAAAGAATCCTCTAACTATTTTAATATCATGTTCTTTAGCTAACTTATTCAAAAATTCAATCACAGGCACAAAAGAAAACACGACATCCAGATTTGAATAAAAGTATTGTACATGCTCTTGATTATAGAATCTTGTTAATAGCAAACTGCAACTAATCCCATAAGTAAGAGGGAGGCTATGATAAGTAACTCCCTCCTGCACAGATGAAGGAATTTTAGTACACACATAACACTCTTTCGCATCCATAGTTTCCACATACTCATTTAATAAGCGATAGAAGACATTAGTAGAAAGTTCCCCTTTTGTATTAGTTCCCTCATGCAGATGCTTAGTATCTTGTTCAAATTTCTCCCATGGTGATAATTTATTAGCAATAGTAGTAGTCTCTGGTTTTGAAGTTGCGTTAATAGTTTTTCTCTCTTTCCATGGCATTCCTACAATCACTCCCACAATCATTACTGCACATACAACACTTACTATAAATCCTAACCAGCCACACATCTTACTTCCTTTGCTACTATAAGCCATGTTTGTATAGAATCACAATAGCAGATCAACAATCAACTCAAGATGGCAAACTCTTTCTGCGTATTTACAGCGTCTTCTCTCACTCCGGGACCTTTTTCTTGTCAATTCAGGTTAGCAGCTTGTCGTAATTCTGTTTCTTGATGTAAAATCCAGGTTTAATGTCTCTTTCCGGTAAGTTTATAAAGTCTTTTTCTTTTCAGTTTTCACGATAGTTCAGAATTTCTTCTCCTGCAGTTTATCCTCAGGTACCGTAGTACTGGCCTGGTACTTCTCAATCAAAACAGAATGCTAAGAATTCTTGTTGCCATTCAGAAGTTGTAGCATATGCCCATTCAGGACCTGTGTACCTTCGGTTTGCTATTCTCTTTCTTTTTAGTCTTCGTTCACCTTGCTGTTCTCCTTCACTCAGATCATCTGCCTGTGAAGTATCACTTTCCTCAATTATTTTTTCATTTGCTATTTCTCTTATTCTGAGATGTGACTTATCTGGCCATTTATCACCTCTATGTGTCTTGTTTCGGTGCCTTCCTTCTGGACGTTGAATAGCAACCTCCTCTTGTGATGTGTTGTTTTCTCTTGTCTGATCTGCAACCAGTTCAGAAGACTCTGATTCGTTCTGGTTTAAATCTACAGTTTCTCTTTCTCTGCCAACCTCCGCTTCGATACTGTATTCAGACTCAGAACTGTATTCGTCTGCTTCTGGGAGAACCTCTCCTTGTCTTAGTTCTCCTGCTGCCTCGACTGAGATAGGCACTCTGTCACCCCTCTCGATCTCACTGTCAGCTTGAGTGACAAGGCTGTCCTCAATGGGCTCGTCTGCAGTCTCAGATCTTTCTTGGTTAATCTCTGTTTCTGTGGTTTCTCCACCTGAAGTTACTGTACCCGATTCTTCAAGTTCCTCTTCGACAGGACACGTTACCCTCTTTGTATGACTGGCATGTATCCAGTTGGGAATTCCGGCACACTTCACAGCAGTAGTGGTAGTCAGTATTGTTTGATATGGCCCCTTCCAACGTGGTTCAAGACACGATTTCCTCACGTGCTTCTTGACAACCACCCAGTCGCCAGCTTGTAAGGAATGTCCTGGTTCACCGATTGGTGGCAATGAGTTAGCTTCCACCTGGTGAGAGAAAGAGCGAATCACATCAGCCAAACTTTTGCAGTAATCCAACACCATATCATCTGTAATATTCACTAGAGCATTTGCAGGAACCGCTGGTAACCTCATTGCTCTACCCATGAGGATTTCATGGGGGGATAGTCCCGTTTTCTTATCTGGTGTGTTTCTCATGGACATCAGTACTAGCGGTAATGCATCTGGCCACTTCATGTTTGTTGCTGCACACAGTTTCGCTATCCTGGACTTTAAGGTACCATTCATCTGTTCAACTAGTCCTGATGCTTCAGGGCGATAGCTACAGTGCAATTTCTGCTTGATGTTAAGTGCTGCACACAGAACCTTGATCATCTCATTGTCGAAGTGTCTTCCCCTATCTGATTCTATAGAAACCGGAAACCCGAATCTTGGTATTAACTCCCTGAGTAGTAGTTTTGCAACTGTGAGACTGTCATTTCTACGTGTAGGATATGCCTCAATCCAATGACTGAAAACACACACAATTACCAACACGTACTTCAATCCTCCACAAACAGGCATTTCAATGAAATCCATTTGTATTCTATTAAATGGACCTCCAGCTCTTCCAATGTGGCTCAAATTTACCACTGTTCCTTTTCCAGCATTCATCTGTTGACCGATGATGCACCTGTGACAAGTGATTTCTGCGGCATGTCTGAATTTTGGATTGAATCAATCAATTTTAAAAGATCTGATCATGGCATCTCTTCCTAAATGTGCTTGCCCATGATATAATCGGGCAAATTGTGATAGAAGAGTATTTGGTAAGACCAACTTTCCATCATCTGAAACCCATATATCATCTGCTCTTTGTACACATTGCATTTTCTGCCAGGAACGTTTTTCTTCTTTGCTAGCACGATTTTGTAGTGTCTTTAATTCATCTAAAGTATCAACCACTTGTAATGCTAGACTCAAAGTTGTGTCGTTTTCAGGCTGTGGTAGCAATTCCCACTGTTCTTTAAATGATATACAGTTCAATGCACAAAACCTTGCAACCTGATCTGCATAACCATTCCCCATTGACACAAAATCCTGTGATCTGGTGTGAGCACCGCACTTTACCACGGCAATTTAAAGAGGTAACTGAATTGCATGTAACAAATCTCTTATTTGTTCTCCATTTTTCACTGGTGATCCAGAGGAAGTCATGAAACCCCTCTGCGACCAGATTTGACCAAAATCATGTACAATTCCAAATCCGTATCTGCTGTCAGTGTAGATTGTAACTTTCAAATTCACAGCAGCATGGCAGGCCTTTGTAAGGGCTATTAATTCTGCCACCTGTGCAGAGAATACCTTTTCAAGCCAAGAGGCCTCAACTATGCCGGATATAGTACATACTGCGTAACCAGCTCTTAATGTTCCTGTTGAATCTCTTAAACAGGACCCATCCACGAACATAATGCAGTCGTTTTCTTTTAGCTGGGTGTCCTGTATGTCTGGGCGTGGTTTGGTACAGAGGTCAGTCACCTCAAGACAATCATGCTCAAATTCTTCCCCATCTTTGATTTCTGTATTCTCATTGGGAATTAAAGTTGCCGGGTTCAGTACTGTGCACCTTTTCAATGTAACATTTGGTGACCCCAAAATAATCGTCTCATATTTGGTAAGTCGTGCATTCGTCATGTATTGTGTTTTCGTTCTTGTTAACAAGATTTCGACAGAATGTGGGACTAGTACTGTCAAAGGGTATCCCATGACTATGCCCTCACATTGTGAAAGGCTTTGACCAACTGCTGCAACTGCTCGCAAACAACCCGGTAAGGCTGCTGCGACAGGGTCCAAAGTAGCTGAAAAATATGCTACAGGGCGATTTGCATCTCCGTGGACCTGTGTTAAAACAGACAAAGAACAAGCATCACGTTCATGACAAAACAACAGAAAAGGTTTCTCATAATCGGGCATTCCTAATGCTGGTGCCCTGCACATGCACTCTTTCAGCTCTAAGAATGACTCAAGTTCTTCCTTTGTCAAAGTGATTGTGTATGGTTCATCTTTGACGTCTTTCCCTGCCAATTTTATTAGAGGTTTTGCAATGATTGAGAAGTTGGGTATCCATTGACGGCAATAACCCACCATTCCCAAAAACATCCTGACATCTCTCTTTGTTGTTGGGGGATTCATCTGCAAGACAGCTGTTATTCTTTCTTTTGATATCCTTCGGGATCCTTTCTCAATTAGATGCCCTAAATATTTTACTTCTTTCTGACAATATTGCAGTTTCTTAGGTGACACCTTATGCCCGTTCTTTCCCAAATGGTTCAGTAATGCAATGGTGTCATATTTACAACTGTCTCTGGTTTTGGATGCAATTAACAAGTCATCAATGTACTGCACAAGAGTTGAGTTAAAAGGCAGCACAAGAGGTTCCAGATCTTTCTTCAATATCTGATTGAAGATGGATGGTGACTCAGAAAAACCTTGAGGGATTCTGCACCAACTGTACACCTTATCCAGGAATTTGAAACTGAACAAAAATTGGCTATCTTCATGTAGCGGTATTGAGAAAAATGCCTGTGATAGGTCTACCAAAGTAAACCATTCAGCATCACAAGGAACTTGGAACATTATTACCACCGGGTTAGGTACCACAGGGCAACATTTTATCACAATTTCATTTATTTTTCTCAAATCCTGCACAATTCGAACTTTCCCACAGGGCTTCTTCAAACCCATGATAGGTGAGTTGCATGGGCTACTCAAAACTTCTTTCAAAACTCCCTGTCTGAGAAAATCTGCAATTATCTGTGTCACTTCAATGAGTACATCTTGAGTCATGTGATATTGTGGTACTTGTGGAAATACTGCATTCAGTCTTATCTGCACCTTGACTGGTTTAACCCCTTTAATTAATCCAACCTCTTTTCCTGTCAAATCCCACACTCTCTCTGCCACAGACCCCTGTAGGTCAGCAGGTAAGTCGATCAGGGTGAACACTGGGAATAGAGTGATTAAAGGGTAATCTTCACTCGTCTCACCCCCTTCTATGAACTGGCCCTCATCTCCTTCATCATCACTGTTTGTCTGGACTTCTATTCCATCGTTGGAACAGGTAATTGAACATTTAGTCTTACATAGTAAGTCCCTTCCCAGTAGGGATACTGGACTTGAGTCGCATACAACAAATCTATGCAAGCCTTGGAAACTTCCGATTTCAACCTGTACTGGGTCAGTAATTGGATTTGTCAGGTACTGGTTAGCCCCACCAACCACTCGTATGGTGCGCCCTGATAGGGGTAGTCTCGGTACTTCTACGCTGCGGACTGTAGAGCGTGTAGCTCCAGTGTCAACTAAAAACGAAACCTTATAGCCCATCACCTTTCCTTCTACATATGGGCCTCTCTGGTCTACTTCTAACGAGGCTGCAATCCTACACTCTTCACTGTCTGAGCTGTCATCTGACCATTCCTCATTCATTTCATTTTCACCTCGTAATGGGTATTGTTGTACAGTGTTGTTTTGACTTGTCACCTGACCTGTGACCTGCTGAGGAAGCGTCACCTGTTGCTGTCCCATTGGAGCTAAGGGTAACTGCATTTGCTGTCTAGGCACCATAGGAATCTGCTGTTGCATCGGTTGTACTGGCACGTTTTGAAAACGCGACATTAACATTTGTTGCATAGGTTGTACCCCTGGCATTTGCATCAAGTTATTCTGTAAGTTCGGGTTCTGATGTCTCATTCTTGGACATCGCGGATTCTGTTGTGTACCAACATTAATGCTTTGCTGAACTGCACCATCATGCACCATATTTGGACAATCCCGCTTCCAATGTCCCATGCCCCCACACGCATGGCATGGTGACATTCTCTTTACTACCTGTCCGTCATTCTGAACGACGCCATTATTCATGTCCAAATTACGATTCACAAAACCTCGACCTCTACCTCTCGGCTGTGCCTGAAACCCACCATTTATTTGCGGTTGCTGGTGCATCATTTGCTGAACACCATTTCCCTGAATTCCAGCTTGTGCAGCTCTTATCTGCATCACCATCACCTTCTCTTTCAGCTTTTTCTGCTTCAACTCAATTTCATCACTACAGTATTTCGCATACTGTAACACCTCATCAATCGGTTTAGCTTGCCAACAAATCAAGTGATTCTTAATCATCTGACCAACCTCTGGTCTCAGCCCTTCAACAAATCTGAACACAAGATGATTCATGTCTTTCGGTTCGATCGTCTCAGTACCACTGTAATGTTTAAATGCCTTTAACAACCTCTCATAATAGGCATGTATTGATTCTTTAACTTCTTGCAAAGTCCGGTCGATTTTCTGCCAATCGGTCACCTTCGGCGACACTTTTTGTTTAAAAAACTCAATAACCTTATGATAATATTTCATCACCTCTTCAGAAGGTGCTCCAGCCATCTTATCCCTTGCTGGTTCCTTCGTGGGCCAATCTACCCCTCTTTTGCACTCGAGCCACAAATCCGGTGGAACAATAATCTTAAACAAGGTATTTAAGTCTTCCCAAAGACATTTTGCAAGCTTCACAAATCTGTCTGTCCGTTGATACCACTCGATCGTTTTTTCTCTTAATCTCGGGTAATCATTTGTAAAGGACAAAATATTTCCCCTGGACCAAGGCACATGGACTAAAACACCACCAGCCGTTTCTCTCATGGGCAGGATTTTTACTGAATCTAAATTGGGTGTGGTTGTTGTTTCAGTAGACCCTGGGCTATCCTTTTTCCCTTTGTCTCTTTTCTTTGCCCACTGGCCTTCCCATTTTTCTAACGCACCCCAAATTTGTGCACTTTGTAGTAATTCTTTCAGGTGTGTCTTCATGCCTGCAGATCTCATGTGATCAAAATCTTTGATGTCAAAATCTAATCTGTAGCTTCTTTTCAAATGCTTTGTGTTACTAATATCAATATTGTATTTGTCTGCCAGGTTTGCTAATCTCTGGTGTATCTTCCCTACTTCTTTGGTAATCTTAGGACATAAGTATCTCAATTCTGCCTCAGTGTAGGATTCCAACCTATTTACTCCCATTGTTCCTTCCACTAACTCAGCAGCTTCTGCCCCTAGGCATACAGGATTCAGATATTTGTCTTGTCTTTCCTTTTCAGAATCAATTTCGGTTACTGTAGTTTTTCGAGAAGCAGAAGTTTTCTCTAACCACTCGTTTAATTGCTGTACTGTAAAACCTTGCAGTGAGATGTTTCCTGCATGTATCATTGGAGTATGTGAGGCATTCGTACTCATAGTTTGGGGAGTCAAAACTCCCAACCCTGCTTGTCGCATTGCTTCTAGAGGTGCCCCTATTGGACTTAGGTCCATTAAGGGTCTCTGTTGCTCACATACCTGTCCTTCCTGGGCCATTATCTGTGGAGTTCTAATAGACCCTCCTCTTATCGCTTCGTGAGTCATAACTCCCTGTTCACAAGTTCTTGTTTTCTCTTGGGCATATAGCGGTACTGGGGGACCGACAGTAATAGGTAGTGATATAGCGGCAGGTGTCTGACCTGCTCCCAGACTTCTTGAAGCTCCAACACCATAGGTCTGTTCTAATGTACCTGGTACAGGCACTAACGGAGGTCCTGCTACAGGATTATACCCTGGTATCAGCTGTGGCGGTTGTGACACTAGCTTTGGAGTTGACTCAATTTGAATCAGTCTTGGCTTTGTGTATATCGGGTCTGACGGCACCACCAAGTTTGTAGTAGTCTCAAGCACTGGAACATCGGGATAGATTCTTTTTATCTGCGGTGGAGGCTGCAACTGTGTCGGTACGTCTGGTGCAGTAGGTACACTGTCACCATTCTGTATCAAGACTGTATCGCTAGTCTGTACCGTATCAGTAACTCCCTTCTCCTGCGTCTGGTTCCCAGGATTCAAGCTAGTACTCGGAACATCATCGCTCACCGCATAAGGTGGTGGTCGATCATGTAACAATCTATCCATAAACTCCTCATCCTCTGAATCATCCTCTTCCTCCCAGGACCTTTTTTGTTCTTTAACTTTGTCTGAATCTTTGTTAGTTTTACCAGAAGCTTTCTTTCCCTGTGTTTCTTCTCCCTGTGTTATCGCTGGAAACAGCTTTAACCCATCTACTATTCCCCGTCTCCACATTTTATTCTCATTGTCCCATCTAGCTTCTGCATAGGATTTTTCTGCCCTTGTCAATCTCCTGTGAAACCTTTCTTGCCTATGTTTAAGAGCCATCAGGTCCCAAATCGCCAAAGCCTCATATTGTGCCGGTCTCGAAGGTGGTTTCTGCGTACTTAACATCCACCTTAAGTTTTCTAATACCTTTTGATTGAATGTCCCATGTTCCGGAAACGCTAGACACCCTTCTTTCTCCGTCAACTTGCGCCATTGTTTTATCCATAAACAAGGTGCAACACCCTTTTCCTCCATAACCGTATAAGCTGGAGTACCCTCGGGTGGTGTAGGTTCCCCATCGGTTGCGACAATGTACACATCTCCCCTCAAAGTGCTTTTGAATGCCTTAACAAAATTCATTTTACAATTCTTTTATGCAGAAAAACGGCTTAATTCCCAGGACACTCTTCACCTATCCTTGTCTCAGCCTATTGCCTCTCACGGACGGTAGCCAATCCGTGCGCGACTCCTCTTAACATCTGACCTATCTCAGCGCGGCACCACTGACGTCACACTCACTCACTCTGCAGCTGACAAAGTCTTGCGGCTTGTCCACACCTTTACTAACTCATACAATTCATACAAACTAATGCGATTTATTGCAGACACTTAAATGACAATACAAATCTGCGGTTTTCTACAGGAAGGGTAACACATGCGCTTCAGAACTTTACAGAGATTTCACTTGAAGCCTCGGCCGCTATTCTCTCCTTCTCAGTTCCCACATGCGCAAGCAGAATTCGACCTGCAAATTCTACCCTCGACTTGTCAATGACTCCTTCTAGAGCACTTTAGAGCTCGTCAAATCTCCATCGAAGGTTTCATACATACGTTATAATTCAAACCTGACTTGTCAACCACGCCCGATTGACCTATTAAACCGCACAGATTACAACATAAACTATGTTTCTCATCCTACTCCGGAGTCTTAGACCTCAACTGGTCCGTATATACTAACCAACCAAGTGGATAATTTTGAACAATAAGCGCTGCATTCATATGAAGTACGCCGACTTCCCTATTCTCATACCGTGGAGTACGCCCACTCCTGCTAAACAACACTTAATTTGGCCTAAATACACACAAGTCTTCACAATCTTCTGCAAGATGCATAAGCTTTAAGCAAGCGCAAAGACCCTAACCACACATACTTTGGCGCCGAGAACATTCCCAACTCATCTAGGCAGGCTCCGAGATCCCGGGAAAGCCCATGGTGAACCTAGCCACTCATCATTGTGCCAAATTTCATTATTACAGAAAACAAAATTAACAATAAAAACTCCGTCCTAGGGCCCCCAAGGGCCAAACCGTCGCTCTGCTACCAGAACTGTTAACGGGTCCGTCTATGTCAATTTATACACATCAGGACTCGTTTTAGGTCGATGAACCTTTGGACCCAGTGGTGAGTCTCCGTAAGATGAGATTACCAATCATTGATCAATAGTATTATAAGAGTTAGTATCAGAATTATTTCTCAAAGATCATTAATAAACCTTCGGCGCATTCATTAGTTCTCAGACTCAAATAACCACACCTTGAAGGAAGATTTTGTGAATTTATTCCCTATTGATTACAATCTAATAATAAACATATTAGTTTCAAAACCAAGAAGCATAAGAGCATAATCACAAAAATGGCAACTACAATAAGCTTTCAACAATGCGATGATCAGGATCATAAGATAGATACGTTAGTAAAGAATAGATCATGGTGCATGATAATTTATAAGATATCAGTTCAGTGTAGCTATGTGTCAGTCACGTTAGTTCCGTCAGTCAAATGAACACCTCATCTAACCTCAAATTAGCATTAGCATGTTGGGCTTCATGCGAAACAATTTAGAATATCAATTTGGAAAACATCTAACTATTATCTAATTAAACATACAGCAGTTGGTACCTAGAAAGAAAAGGCAAAAGATTCCGTTAGCAAATAATTACCCTCCTCGAGATAGGTCAGCATTCAGGATCAGTCTTCGTCTTCAGGACATCAGTAGAGTCACCGTCAGTCTATCTAAGTTGGAAGCAAGGAACACTTTCCCTTAAGGGGAAAGTTAACGGACAATCTATGGACAAGGTTATTTTCTAAGTCTCAAGTCATCAAATAGAGTGACAGAGTTTCTGGATGCAATCAATATCATCCCCTGCCTAATGTGTCTCGTCTCTCGTGTCATGAGTTTTTATCCCCTTTTCCGTGATACATTCCCCCAAAATTCTATTGGTTAGTAACTATACCCCATTATTGTTAACCAATCAAATTATACATTAAGTAATGCATTTGTCATTTCACGATATTTCTCTAACTCCTAATTGGTCTTCATAATTGACGTTTTTCGTAGGTGGCATATCCGGGGTTACTTCACCATCTTGGCACATGTCTCGGGTCAAGAGTTCTCTTTTCCTCGCTTTAGTGTCCTTGGAAGTGTCCATGTTTGTTTCAAACCTCACAGTTTTATATTAGAAGCTACTAACATGCGGATGAGAAAATTCCACGATGTGTCTAACAAATGCAGAAAAGAACAATAGCTGGGTCATGGTCGTTTGCAAGTCCGCACACTGGAGAAGCAGAAAAATACGCTTTTAAATGAGAGTTACACAGCTAGTTCGCGACTCATGCTAACTTAAGATATACGAGTTCTAATGAAAACAGTTTTAATCGTGGTAATACATATAATTAAAGATTATTTTCTGTTATTCAGCATTAGTATTCACAAGCTAATAAATCTTCACGTTTATTAATACATCTCAATTTATTAATTTGCATCGTCAAATGTAAGCATTTCACATCTATAAAATATATGGTTAAGCTACGCTCTCTCACTTCCAAAAGAAAACCACTTTTCCCTCAGATTTCAGTGCTGCAAACTTCTGGAGTCTGGGAGGAGCCGCAAACTTCCTTCCACCCAGCATTCCTCCAAGTTGAAATGGTACCTCACTTGTGTGAGTAAGCCTAGTGCCCGTGACAGGAAATGTCCCAGAAGACAACGTGGACACATCACATTTTTCCAGTGAAAACAGACGTGTTTTTTTGCAAAGTGCCTAACTTTGGATTTTGGCCTCTAGCTCAGCCAACACCTAGGGAAACCTAGCAAACCTATATATTTTTAGACTCTAGACACCAAGGGGAATTCAGAATGGGGTGACTAGTGGGGCTCTTGCCAGGTTCTGTTACCCTGAATACTTTGCAAACCTCAAAACTTGGCAAAAAAACACTTATTCCTCACATTTCGGTGATGGAAAGTTCTGGAATCTGAGAGGAGCCACAAATTTCCTTCCACCCAGCATTCCTCCAAGTCTCACGATAAAAATGGTACCTCACTTGTGTTGGTAGGCCTAGTGCCCGCAATAGGAAACACCCCAAAACACAACATGGACACATCAACGTTTTACATAGAAAACTGACGTGTTTTTTGGAAAGTGCCCAGCTGTGGATTTTGGTCTCTAGCTCAGCCAGTACCTCGAAAAACCTACCAAACCTGTGCATTTTTTAAAACTAGACACCTAGGGGAACCCAGGATGGGGTAACTTGTGGTGCTCTCACCAGATTCTGTTACCCAGAATCCTTTACGAACCTCAATATTTGGCAAAAAAACACCTTTTCCTCACATTTCGGTGATAGAAAGTGATGGAATCAGAGAAGAGCCACAAAAGTCCTTCCACCCAGCATTTCCCCAAGCCTCCTGATACAAATAGTACCTCACTTGTGTGAGTAGGCCTAATGCCTGTGTCAGGAATAGATCACACAACGGTCAAAGTTGGTCCTTACATGAGGGCAACTGTTGACCCTAGGGTGATCCATTCCTGACGCAGGCACTAGGTATAGGCACTTAAGTGAGGTAGCGTTTTTTTTTATCAGGACAGATGAAACACTGGGTAGTAGGAATTTTGTGGATCTCAGCATATTCCTGTAGTTTGTGTGACAGAAATGCAAGAAAAAATGTAGTCTTCATTCAACATTTCACCTTTGCAAAAATGTCTGGGTTTGGTAGATTTCCCTATGTGGCCGCCGAGCCCAGGACCAAAAATGCAGGTGCCTGCCTTACAAAACCAGGTTGTTTTGTGATAGATAATTTTGATGTCTCCACAATACGATTTGGGTGGTGGAATTTGGGGCTGACCTAAATTGGGGAGCTCGTAGGAGAGCACTCTCTCTGTGCTTGCCGCCACATGCACCTGCTCTCTGGGTTGGGCTAACCCACTATTGTCCCACTGCACAGACTGTACTTGTGAAGGGATAGCAGGACTGTCCTCATCACCTCCCTCCTAATCACTGGAAGAGGAGTTATCGAATGGGACTCCGACGACGGGAAAATCACTCCCAGAGTCTGCACCATTGCCCTAGCCCTCAGATGCTGTCTCAGTATCTGCTGTCTCAGTCTGTGATCCTACATCAGAGCTGTCCTCTATAACGGGAGTGAGGGATTGGGCAGCAGTCATCCAACGAGATGCCATCTCTGCTATTGGCTAAACTGTAGCTCTAAAACACTACCCTACGTATACAGTCACAAAATTGCTGGTGTGTGTGATACGTGCAACAGTAGAGGTCAGCTTACCTTCGCTTCTTCCCTCAATTAGTACATTCTCTCAAGACATATCTATATATAGATCTACATGGATATGTATATATATATAGATCTATATATGTATAGAGCTATGTATTTTTTTAATAGCTGCATGGTTTCCTAGGGGCCACAGTGGTCCCCAGGAAACTATACAACTATTAAAAAAATTATTGCCCCCCACAGGGGGTTGCCCTGGCCACGGGCAACTCCCTGTTTATTTATTTAAAAAAAAACATTTTTAAACCCCTGGGGGTGCGCGATCGTGCCCCTCCAGAGGTAAACCTACTTTTTTTTTCTTCAAATGCCCCCGGGGGGTGCATCCTGTTTTCCGAGGGGGGCGACCCCCCCCAAGAGAAATCCCTGGTGTGTAGTGGGGTTTCCTGGCCCTCGATCGCAGGAGGGCCAAGAAACCGGTTCAGGAAGGCCTCATTTGAAAGGGGAGAATCTCCCCTTTCCAACGAGGCCTTTCCGAACATCGGGGAGGCACGGAAAACAAACAGTGACGTCAGCATGCCTCGTGGCACGCTGATGTCACAAAGGGGCAGGTGGGAGAGTAGGGGGAGACACGGGAGATCTTCTGTGTCTCCCAGGGTTTTTTTTATTTAAAAAAATCTTCTGATGCAAAGCATCGGAGGATTTTTTAACCCCCTCCCTGGTGTTGGCCACTGGTGCCAGGGAGGTAGTGCGGGCGTCAGCCAGTGGCCGACATCCACATGGTAGAGGTTAAGTTGTGATAGAGTAACCTGTCCGCCAAAATCTAAATCAGGCTGTTTGAATTTTTTGCTTATGCAGGGTCATTCCCAATCTTTTTGCCTCCTGCCTCCTATTTTGTCTGACCTGTTGCTGTTGGCTTTTGAACTCTGAGCACTTTATCACTTCTAACCAGTGCTAAAGTGCATATGCTCTCTGTGTAAATTGTATGTAATTGGTTTATCCATGATTGGCATATTTGATTTACTAGTAAGTCCCTAGTAAGGGGCACTAGAGGTGCCAGGGCCTGTAAATCAAATGCTGCTAGTGGGCCTGCGGCACTGGTTGTGCCACCCACATAAGTAGCTCTGTAATCATGTCTCAGACCTGCCACTGCAGTGTCTGTGTGTGCAGTTTTAACAGTAAATTCGACTTGGCAAGTGTACCCACTTGCCAGACCTAAACCGTCCCTTTTCTTACATATCAGACACCCCTAAGGTAGGCCCTAGGTATCCCCAAGGGCAGGGTGCAGTGTATGGTTAAGGAAGGACATATAGTAATGTGGTTTATATGTCCTGACAGTGAAATATTGTTAAATTAGTTTTTCACTGTTGCAAGGCCTGTCCCTCTCATAGGTTAACATAGGGGCTACCTTTAAATCTGATTAAAGTGTACATTCCCTTTGGGAGCGGATGGACATGTGGAGTTTGGGGTCTCTGAGCTCACAATTTAAAAATACATCTTTTAGTAAAGTTGATTTTAAAATTGTGTGTTTGAAAATGCCGCTTTTAGAAAGTGGGCCTTTTCTTGCCTATACCATTTCTGTTATTCTGCCTGTTTGTGGATTCCCTGTCTGGGTCAGTTTGACAGTTGGGCTGGTTGCACCTCACACTAGACAGTGACAGAAAGGGAGCTGGGGTGTAGTCTGCATTTCCTGATGAGCCATCTGTGCTAGGAGGGAGGGAAGGAGTGGTCATTCACACCTGAAAGGGCTGTGCCTGCCCTCACACAATGCAGTCTCCAACCCCCTGGTGAGTGTCTGGGGCCTGGCCTGGGCAAGGCAGGATTTCACATTCAAAAGAGACTTTACTTTGAAGTAGGCCTACTTCAAAGGAGAAATTGGGTATAAGAAGGGCACCCAAAACCACAGACTTTAGAAACACTTCTGGAACCACGAGCAACCTCTGCCTGGAGAAGAGCTGAATAGCTGAGGAGAAGTGCTGCCCTGCCTGTGACTGTGCTTTGTGGAGCTATCCTGCAGTTGATGCTTCTGCCAGAGTAAGAGGGCAAATACTGGAATTTGTGTGCCTTTCATCTTGTGAAGAAATCTCCAATGGCTTGATTTAGAGCTTGCCTCCTGTTGTTTGAAGTCTTAGGGACAGCAAAGACTTCTCTCTGCCAGTACCTGGAGTCTCTGGAGAGACACCTGCACTAACAAGTGGTGCCCTATCCATTCCCTGGGCCCTTGAAAGGAAAGCTGGTGGAAATCGACTTCGGGTGACATTGGACCGCCGCCGCTGCTGAATCCGGTGACGCCGCCTGCAACCGACTACGTGATCTTCGCTGGAACGCGACAACCTTTACAGGCCCGACGCCGCTGCAGCCCCGCTTACTGGTTACTGGTGGACCTGGAGCACTGCTTGTGCCACCCAATAAAGTAGCACTTTAAAACCTGCCTCAGGCCTGCCATTGCAGCCTAAAACAGTATTACACTGCCATGGCGACTTGGAATTTAAAACCCCTTGTCAAGCCTTAAACATACTTTCATAACACATACGTCATCCCTAGCGTTGTCCCTAGGTAGCCTGTAGGGCAGATGGCTGTGTAAATAGAAGGAAGGGCATGTATTTTAAACATTTTAATTTCCTGGTAGTGAAAAACTCCCAAATATGTTTTTCACTACTATGAGACATTCCCCTCTCATTGGATAACATAGAGGATTCCTTATTACATTTAATAAGCTGTAATTCCTGATTGAAAGGAGGTAGATCTATCATGTTTTGTATCTATGGAACTGTAATGATAAATCCTCTTTAATGGTAAAATCAGATTTATTGTTACAATTGTTCAAAATATTACTTTCAGAAAGTTGGCATTTTCCTGCTCTTAGCCCTGTGTGTCAGTCGCCTGTCTCCAATACATGTGTGGGGTGAATGACAGTTGGGCTTTGTGCATTACCTCTAGACAGCCACACACAAAGGGAGCTTAGGTGTGACTTGATGGGCCATCCAAACCCTGATGGGCCATCCTGGGTAGGATGGGAGGAAAGAGCTGGCCACAGCTTCACACTTATACCTGAAAAGGCTGTGTCCTGTCTCCACAAAAAGGACTGCTTGAACCCCTGTTGTAGGTCTGGAGCCAGGGCAGGAAGGGAGGACCTTGGTGCACTTCAAAGTGCTTCTTTGAAGTCTCCCCCACTTCAAAGGCACCACTGGGTATAAAAACTGGACCTCTGACCCTACCAACTCAGTACATATCTGGACCTGTGAATGCTCTGCCTGGAAGGAGTACTGCTGTGCTGCTGAAGGAGTGCCACTCTGCTGGACAGCTCCTCTGGAAAAACTGCTTTCTGGCTGTGCTGACCTGCTGACCTCCTTGCCTGAGTGAGACAGACTAGACCCATATTACTTGCACCCAACACCTAGAGTGACTCCAAGGGCCAGTTGACTGTTTTCTGAAGTATCAAGAAAATAATAAATTTCCAGCTCACCTGCGACAGCACATGGATTATGCCATATGTGAGTCTTGCCCTGCCGAGTGGTGCCAATCCAGTCCTGGGCCCTTGGAAGTGGATATAAGTTGCTGCTCCCACAAGAATCCATGCATTACTGCTGTTGCACCACTTGGATGTGGCACATCTCTTTTGACACTGATGCATTGCCGCCACTGCCAGGATCGAGTACACTGCATCGCCAACCACCTAGCATATCGCCTTCAACTCTGAGATATCTCTGACTTTGCGTGGCTCAGGTCTGACGCATCGCTTCCATCCTAAGGATTGACGATGACACACCTCTTCCACTGCTCCCCATATCTCCCTCGATATCAATGCAAACAAGGTACTTTGCAGCGGGCCAAATCTGGTCCCTGTGTCCGACCCGCTCTCCATTGCGGTTGACCTGAACTTTCGGATCTGACCGGGCCTGATAGCCCCAGTTGGCGCTTTATGCATTTTTCCAGTTCTACTTGTTGGTTTTTATCCACTTTGGTCTTGTTTTGTTCATTTAATTAAGCTCTACTCTTCTAACCCAGTGTACTATCTTTTGGTATGGTGTTTTCACCATTCTACTTCTTGAAATGTTGCACAAATACTTTACACATTGCCTTTTAACTTAAGCCTGACTGCTCTGTGCTACGCACCGGGGGTGAGTAAAGGTTGATTTAGGGTGTGTTTGTGAATAACCCTGACTAGGATTGTGGCTCCTGTTTTGACAAGGTCTATACCCCTGCCAACCAGAAACTCAATTTCTAGCAACAATAACATTCCACTATGTAAATGATGAGGTCGCAGTGTGACTCTGAACAACACATCCTTCAAATCTTTCCCTATTCTTACCACAGCAGTAATCTTTATAACATCTTGAGAAATACCTAAACTACCTGACAAAAACAGACTAGCAGAGCAATTTGCTTAAATGTCTAATTTAAGGGACAATGACCAGCCTAACAAAGATGTACTAACAAACTAGTTCATTATTTATTTATCCCTGGCACATTCCCCACTGTTTTTCTCCATGTTGTCAAAGCTTACACTGACTTGTCATCTAACATCATGCCATATGTCATACATTCCTTGTTCTAACCCTTCCATTCAAAGCAACAGGCCCCTAATTTTATCAGGTGTTCAACTTACTGGCATATTAACGAAATAGAGCAGAAAAAGTGTACAGGAGGAAAGGCATAATTGAGTGGATAGTAGTAAAGAAGTCAAATTGAGTTAAGGGAATTTGTGTGGATACAAAATGTGCATGCCAGAACTGAACTGAAGCAAAATCCTGTTGCTATTCTCCCCACAGAAAGGAATTATTTTGATCAAATTGTAGTGGCTATTGTAATGCTTGTATATGTCTCCCATGGGAATATGCCCACATTCAGTCAAAACTAGACTCAGCTGGACTCTGGAGTTGAGAAACTAATCTCATTCTTGGACCCCTCCCTCTTGGAAGCCCCGCTCCTTCTATCACATAAAGAGCAGAAGATCTTTAAAATATCCTTAAAGCAACAAAAACTCTTACCCAGGGATCCAGGGGCTCCAGACTCAAATAAAATTCTTTAAAAAGCTCAGTGAAGCATCTCAGAGAATGCTCAAAGCCCCAAAGACCTTTTCTTATCCCAAATTTGAAAAACAAACTGATGATCATCCCATCAAGCTGAGAATTGCCTTTTCCTGCCATCATGGCCCACAATAATCTTTACTCAGAGTACTGCCACCCATGTTCACCAATGTAATACTGTGTACATTAATATCTAGTGACACAAATATTGTGTAAAAAATAGTTGCCAAAAACATTGTGGCTCTAAACTGATAATGAAAACTAGAAAAATATTGTGTCAAAAGTAATTACCCTAAACAGGTAAATATAATGATTTCTTAATAAATATCTCCTTTAAAGTAATGCCTTTAAAGAATGCTATTTATTTAAAAATAAAGTTCATTTAATCATTTGAATTATGTTTTAAAAAATATGGATGTAGGTGTACGTATATGTTTTTCTAAGTATATACATATATATGTATATATTTAAATCTTTCTCAACAGTTTTAAAATATTTTATTTTAAATATTAACAGTGAAATAAATTAAACATTCACTGACATATACAACCAACAAGAATATTTAACCAAATTAAAATATTCAAATGAACAACTTTAATGTACCTTTGTTTAAACGAATGAACTAAATTTAGAAATTAAAAAACATTTCTTAACATATATTAATATTTTAATAATTTTACAAGTGTTCAAAGATAATATTTATATCTATAAAATAAGTATATACACATACACACACATATATATGTTTGTATGTATATATATACACACATGTATATATATATATATATATGAATATATATACATATATAAATAAAAATATTTCTCTAAAAGTAATATAAACATGTCTAAACCTAAAATAGTAAGAAATAGACACAAATATCAAAAGTATTAAAAATCCACTCTAAGCTACATTAGGAAAAGCACTGGACCTCAAAGGAGTTAGATTTACTATTACACCAACAGTCTAAGCAACAGTAGGGAAACAGTTGGACTTTGGAGAGTTTACATTTACAATCTCCACTCCAGTGTACGCAACAGAAGGAAAAATACTGGACTTCAGAAGTGTTAGTTTTACTACTCCCACTTCAGTGTAAGCAGCAGAAGGAAAAACATTGGACTTCAGAGGGATTAGTTTTACTACTCCCACTCCAGTCTAAGCAACAGTAGGGAAAGTGTCAGACTTTGGATGGGTTTACTATTCCAACTCCAGTCAAAGCAACACTAGAGAAAGTATTGGATTTCGATAGGGTTAGATCTACTTTTCCCACACCAGTCTAAGCAACAGGAGGTAAAGTGTTGAACTTTGAAAGGATTACATAAAGGATTACTAAGAAGAGTCCTAATAATTTTTTTAAATTATTTCAGTGGCTAATTAAAATATATATATATATATATATATATATATATATATATATACACACACATATATATATACATATATATATATATATATATATATATATATATATATATTACAGAGAAAAAAATTACTACCTTCCCCGAGATCAACAGCTCCTATTTCTCTATCTCCACCCCCATCGCGACTACTCCCACAGCTTTCACTGTCTCCGCAGCCCCAGTACACCCAGTACAGTTAAATCTGGCCTACCCACCAGCCGACCACTCAGACAACGCTCAGGAGATTCCCTCTGTGGCTCTGGATGATTCAATATTCTCTCTAGCTAGGTCTGAAGTAATTCAACCCTTTTTCTTCTGCCTTTTTGACTGCATATCCGTCCTGTGTCTGGAAAAATGTTTATTGTGTATTGAAGAATGCATAGGATTGGGTATTACATGTCCCTAGCCAACTGGCATATAATGCTATTCTAATGACACCTTGGCCATGTCCAGATCTCCTCTTCTTCATCTCATTTTCTCTGGTTCATGATAACCTGTTTCACTTAAAGAATCTAATTCCTGGGAATATGATGCTTGCTCCTGTGAGAGAGAATTTAAAATTTACAATTGTGTGTGTTTAATTAATATGGATGGGTGACAATTAGAAGTGCAGTGTATTTTCCATAATGACATTTTAAAATTGAGATAAGGCCTCAAATACACTTGCATTTGTTGTACTGTGCACAATTGAAATGTGCTTCTCATTTCAGTCTATGCAGCTGATGGTAAAAATGTCCTTCAGTGTTTAGTAAAAATCCTTTTAAACTAAAGCAGTTTTATTGTTCAAGTCTAATGTATCGTTATGATATATTTCTGTGTTTCCAATGTTCTTGGAGGAGAAAGCTCTGCTCAATTGTATCTTTACAAGATCATTTTCTCTGGATAACGAGGCTGCATTTGTAATTTCACTGAAATGTTTGCTATTCACTACTTATTGGGTACGAGCCAAACTTTATTACATGACGGTGTTCTTCCTTCCTTCCATGTAATGTGTTTTACATTTGGATGTCAGGATGTAACTTGGTTCACAGCACAGTGACAGTGACAGTGTGGTTTGTTTGTTTGAAAACCTCATTAACATACTGTATTTGGGAGGTGAGCAAGACTTTTTAGGTTTTCCCTAAAACGGAGACTTCACATTAGTCTTTCTTAAACTTAATATTTAGAGATTTTTAAGACTTGTCATTGTCTTTAAACCTTGCAGACGTCATATTCATGTACTAGCCTGAGGCTATTTTCATTTCTTTACATTTGGAGCATTAATTGATGGTTTGATTTAAACTAATGCCTTCTGTAAGTATTCAAAATTGTAAACAAGTCTTCATGGTTTGTACTTAAATCTTGTCCTTTATGGATTTTCTTGTGTGGATTTTACTGTGTGGGTTCCCTGCGTTTCCTTGCAGTTTATGAATAAGGCCCTTGTTTTTTAAGACTCACAATTGGACCAATCCGTCCATTGGGCCTTTGTAATAATAACAAGCATGGACACTACTGCAAACCTTGACTTTCCTAACTTTTGCATTTGGTCTAGCCCATGGCCAACCTGCTCAACAGAAACCCGTAGTAATTTGTTTCTGCATAGGTCTTTCTTTCCCTCTCTTTTTAGGACTATTCACTAAGATTTGAGTCACCAAGTTTATGTCAGGGATTAGGACAAGGAGATGTCTTGTGAGTCTTCTTTTCCACAGTTTGGACAAGTAGGTTTCTTTGTCAACATTTTTACACTCATTCCAGGCACCACCACTCCATCCCACTGGCCTGGTATAAAGATCACTAGAAATCAATTTGCAAGTGCTTTTGGTTGAAGCCAAGGCAATAAGAAGCTATTATACATGACATTGGCAGTTGCCAGTTCTACTCTGCTCCTCTACTTCCAGACTTCCTTCAATTTCCCAATTTTCACTTCTATAAACAAGGACTTTTATTTTAATCCTCAGCTTATTTTAACAAGTCTATCCAAGTGCCCCTTTGCCACTGAATCCAAACCCAAACGTTCTGTCTCGTAGCCCTGAGAGGAACTTATTTTAAATGCTGATGGATTTTGCTTTCCCTTTGCCTTCATGTGCCTAGGATCAATAAATCAACATATTTTTCATTGGCAGAATTATAAATAAATTCAATGGATTGGGCAAAAAGCATAACCTAACTCTAGTTATGGCAATACAAATGAATGCAAAAATTACTTTTCTTAGTGTCCCCCCACTGCTGATCTAATTCCTGTGTCACCCCTGTGTTAACCACCCTTAGAAAAACACATATGCAATGTCACAAACGGACCTTTGCAAAAACTGTCCAAATGTAGAGCGCAATGTAAACCAGTCAAATTTTTTGTAAAATTTTTAGTCGACCATAAAAACACAGAAGAATATTAGCAATCTTGTTATTAGTCACAAAGCATTGGTGAAAGTTGTAAATTATTAATTTTGTAAGCTACACTTCTTCATGCAACTAATAGTGTTTTGCTTCTTTGCACGCATTTCCATTGGCACTTAATGCAAACATGACGATCACCACATGTTTAAAAATATATTTTATTTGGATGCTATTGTCCTTTTCTGTAAATGCACAATTCTTATAAGCAAGCCATTTGTTCCTATTAGCATTTGTGACTATTCAACTGACTGAGAAGCTTTATCCAGTTTTCACACCAAGTAGAACAGGTCATTTGAGGTCTAAACTAAAGGGCATATTTATGAGCCTTTTGCACCGCTGTAAATTCACTTTTTGTGATGCAACGACAGCACAAACCTTCAACTCATACTGTATCTGTGAGGCCACGCAAAGCCACTTTGTGTGGCTGTAAATGGCCTCAAAGATATGGAGTAAGCCAAGGCAGCGAAAATCGCTGCAATGCCATACTTTGAGCAAGGGAGTTATTCCATGGGCGTTGCGGTAGGTATTCCCATGCAACGCCCATGGATTTTGACGGAGCCCCAGATTTGCAAGAGCTTGTAAACCTGGTGAAGTGCCAAGGAGAGGCGCAAGGAGGAGAAATATCTTTATTTCTCCTCGTTTTTTCATCTTTCCATGTGGGCTGCATTCTGCAGCCCACATAGAAAGAAGAAAATGCCTCCCATGCTTGTTTTTGTGCAAGAAATGACTCTTTCTGCACAAAAACAATCCTGCCTTCAACGTAGACACACTTGCACCTGGTTACTTGGTTCCTTGCAAATTTGTACTAGCCATGCTCTGCAGTAAGGCTTTTCTTTTTCAATATTTCCATGACTTTTATGAAGTTCTCATCATGCTCTCTTTTGTTCTTACCCAGTATTAAAATATTGTCTTGGAAATACAGAACTTCACCAAGACAGACGCCGCTGACGCCAACCCAAATGGCATCTGTACGTACTGGAAGCGACCATATGGGATTATGAAAGCTGTTATTTTTCAAATTTTCTTCATGTAATGCAACTTAATGGTAGGCTGAAGAGAGATCTACCGTCGAAGACCATTTTTATTCTTAGTTTTGGACAACAACTCAGTAATTTTTGGTAACGGGTATCTGTCAGTTTACCCCCCTCAAACCAACACATAACCTGATCTTACCATTACTTTTTCTTGCAACTGCCATCGGAGACATCCATTCCGATGATTCTGTTCATTCAATTATGCCTGCTTGTTCCAACCTTAACAACTCCTTCTCCATTTCACTCCTCACTATTAATGGTCATTCCTTACTTTGTAAATTGCCAGCACTGCCCCTTCCTTTAGTAAAATCTTATGCTTGAATGCCTCTAACCTTCTGATTCTTCCTGTAAATTCCTCTGGATACTCCCCCCACATTATCTCACCTACATTGTCCTTCACATTCACTGATAAAAATGTTCCTTACTGTTGAATGTCACCTTTCTGTAACCAACCATGGGTATGCTATCTCCAGTGAAAATTTCTGGATTGATATCTGATTTCTTTAGCTCACCTCCTATATGTTTTCCAAACTTTTATTTCCACATTGCCAAGTTAATGATCAAGTAGAGTGACTAAAGTCACTGGAATACCTGCAGCTATTACCTCACACCTAGGCTTACTTCTTGACTCTGTATCACCTTCCAACATTTCATCCTGTATCGTTAAAATGCAGCCATCCTTTCCTGATAAGTCTTTCTCTGAAGTAGACTCCTTTTGTGAATCTGATACACATTTGATACTTTTCTTACTTCTTTTTGTTCCTGCAATTATATGCAAAATACCCTATTAAACCACAATTCCAACACTTTTTATCTCTTGCTTTACATTTCTTACTGTTCATGACTTCCATACCTGTGGCAACTTAAATTAATTTGTGTTGCCCCTTTATATACACTTCTGTTTTTATCTGAAACATTATCTTTCTGTGAATGTTTCTTAAGATTTTTACCATCGATTTTTACCTTAATAGCACATATTTTACTCCTTCATTATTTTCTTGTAATGTCTCTTTTACACATCTGTTTGAGAAGTGGTGTAAAGCCACCACTTCTTTTAAAGTTGCATCTCCACACACCCATAGTCTTTCATGCACTTTTTTGTTGCTTGTATGCATTATAACTTGATCTCTAGTTAACTCCTCTTGTATGATGCCAAGTCTGCATGAAATTGCTAACTTCTTTAGTGCAGATACACAATCATCAATAGTCTCCCTCTGTTTTTGTTTTCTATAGAAAAACGTATACCTATTAATTGCAATGCATGCTGTTGATGAATAATAATTCTCTAAGGGCCACTTGTACAAAGATCCGGTTTTGCGACTCGCAAACTGTGAGTTTTAGAGAATCGCAATTTGTGAGTTGCAACACCGGATGTACAACAGTGTACTTTACACTGTTTGCGATTCCCAATGGGGTCGCAAATGACCTACCTCATGAACATTCATGAGGTAGGTCGCAATTTGCGACCCCATTGGGTATGGCCGCCCTCACACGGATTGTGGCCTACTGGAGACAGCAGACCACCATGTCTGTGACTGCTTTTAAATAAAGCAGTTTTTATTTTTTGAAATGCAGCCCGTTTTCCTTAAAGGAAAACGAGATGCATTTCACAAACAAAAATGGAAAGTTTTCTTTTCATTTTTTCAGTGGGACCACTGCCTGTTCTGAAAAAATATTTTGCTGCCATTCACAAAGGGGAAGGGGTCCTATGGGACCCCCTTCCCTTTTGCGAATGGGTTAGCACCAGTTTGAAACTGGTGCTAACTGCGATTGTTTTGCGACCACATTCGCGGTCACAAAACAATCATACATACCATTTGGATTTGGTATTAGGAAGGGACACCATTGTCGCGCCCCTTCCTAAAACCGAATCACAAAACCCAAACTGCGATTTG
The DNA here is from genome assembly GCF_031143425.1 of Pleurodeles waltl. Classification (NCBI taxonomy): domain Eukaryota; kingdom Metazoa; phylum Chordata; class Amphibia; order Caudata; family Salamandridae; genus Pleurodeles; species Pleurodeles waltl. The sequence continues at coordinate 164,103,920 of NC_090443.1, read as the reverse complement.
GTAACAGGTTACCGAATTACATTTTGGGCTTTGTACATCCCAAAGCGGCCCCTTTGCGACTTGAAAAATGCTTTGTACATCTGGCCCTTTATCCTCCAAAGCATTTTTATTTTTATACACCTCTGTCTCATCAGCATTTCTAGGTTTTTTTTCCATTAGATTATACTGCCTTATGCCTTCCGGTCCCAGTGAATGTCATAAAATACTTTTTTTTGTTTCTGAAGTTAGTGTCTCATTGTCTATGGTTGCCATATAATTACAAAAATAGTCTCTCCTTTCATGCCATGACATTCATGGTTCTCCAGGTTCTAGCAAAAATGGAATGGGTGGTGTCAAGGTGAAGGTTTGTGCTGCACACATTTGTATTTGCCAGTTCCCTCTAATCTTTTGTATGCAAAATAGTATACCCTCTCTCTAAGGGTATTAACTATGACAATAACCTCTTATAACAACACTATGACAAGTCCTATTATTTAAAATTCCAAGGTGTGCCCAGCACCTTTAATGAACACACTGAAGTTGAATATTTCACTCTATATTAATAAAACTGGTGTGCATATCACTGCTGTCGGTGCATGCATGCATGAATGTACTTGCAGTGCGCGATGATCTACACAATGTATAGTTTAAATTCACAAGGTGTGTGCGTCACCGCTCGTGAACACACTTCCTTCAATGTCAGTATCAATGACTCGGTGTGCGTATCACTGTAGATGACACACGTACACAAAATATACAAGCAATGTGTGTGCTGCAGGCCAACATTGTAGTGCTGCTTCCCTTTCCAAGACGGATGCCTGTGACGTGTTACGCTGACCGACCACGCTCCTTGCATCCAAGATGGCTGCCTCCAAAGTGTTATGTCAGACGTCCAAGCTCCTTATCATTATTTCCTTGTATTCTGAGTTCCTCCTCGTGCCATCCTCCGTTCTCCCATGGCACTTCTGTTTGGAAACTGAGCGTTTGAAAGTAATCTCAGCCCTTCCATGCTGCACTTCACAGTAACAAATCCTCCTCGGATCTTTAGTTAATCCATAACAAATCACTTCCACCACATCCTACAATTCTTTGCTGTATTTTGAAAATGCCTCCTCCGTATCATAACTTAATTAAGCATGTTGGTTCTCGCAGATTGGGCACAATCGTCGACACTTTGTAATAAAGATACTTTACCAGTAGTAAAAAAATTATTTTATTGCCAACTCTGCATCATACCACACAGCGATGAACAGGGTCCAGCCTCTCTACCTTTCATTCCCCAACTATCCTATTTAGAACTTTATCACCCCTTACATCACATTCTCCTCTCACTCACATTCTGTTGCTACCTCATACCTTCTATGGTTGTGAAGCAGCAACACTACATACACTTACTAAAAAATATTTGCAAAACAAGTCTCTAGTAAGAGACATTCTGATATACACATGTTGAAGAGACAGAGAGACAGGTGCACAAAGAGCCAGGCATTAAATATAAACATCATCACTTTAACAAAATGCCACACTACAAATGTGCACAAAATTTGTGTCACCCATTACCATCACCAGATTGTCAATTTCTCGTTATGGTGGTAAAAGTCAATTAGAGTAAGCATTCTCTTAGCTTTACACCAATGCCACGAAATAGCCCCAGTCAAAATGTTTTGTGATCTGGCTCATTGAGTTGAATGTAGAAAATGATTAATAAGTAGACAAGGCTAAAACTTTCATAAAGATCTTACATAGCCTTTTTATATCCTTTTTATTGGTGTTGAGCACTTTCTCTTTGTGCGTTTCTGTAGTCTACACAATGGGATGAAGCAAACAGCTTACATACTACAGAAACATTACAGAACGATTTTGGCAACATGGCGAACATTTGAGGCATCTTGCATTTTGGCATTTTTTGCTGTTGCACGAGAAATGGTCTACCATTTTAAAATGTGAAACAATGAACTATTCCAGGAAACTAAGGGACATATTTACAAGTGGCTTGAGCTGCTGGTGCATCACCTTTTGTGATGCACCAGCGGCGCAGACCCATATCTACAAGGCGACACAATGCCACTTTGCATGGCTTTTCATGGCCTTGTAGATATGGAGTAAGGCAATACAGCGCAAGTCACTGTGTTCCTTTACTCTGCTTCATAGAGGCATTCTATGGGAGTTGTGATGGGTTTTCCCATGCACAACCTATGGATTTTGACGCATTCCCATATTTACAAGAATTTGTAAACCTGGGAATGCATCAAAATCGTATGCCTCCCTAGGGGGTACTTTATTTAACTTTAGCAATTTTAACTTTATTTCTCTTCGTTTTTTCCTCTTTTTATGTGTGCTGCATTCTGTAGCAAACATAGAAGGGGGAAAGTGACTCCACTGATTGTTTTCATGGAGGAAGGCGTCCCTTCCTGCACAAAAACAATCTGTCCTACAAAGCAAAGGAGCAAGGGTGCCTGTGTTGGTGCAAGGCAACCAATTATGCTCGAGCGCAGTGAAAGAGGAAAGGATTGTGCTGTATCTTATAGATACGGCGCATTCCTGCCTTTTCTTTTGAGATAGGGCAGTGTGGCAAGAAAGCTTGGGGCACTGCCCTGAGCGCAAATGTTGGAAATATGCCCCTTGTTTCCTTAGTTTCTAATTAGAAAAGCTTCAGCAATAGTGCTAAATCTTTTTTTTCTTTTATTACTAAAGGTACACGAATGCAGCATGCTAAGCCCTTGCTAAAACTACATTGCCTTTACAAAATTATTTAGAAAATAGAAGTATGTCGCATTTTTTTCATTTGGGTTCTTGTAATCTGATTGCTAAATTCCTATGACAGAAGCAGCAAACACTACACAAACGTGAATTGTCTGCATGCTTACACCAGTGAGATAAGGTACAAGGCTTTTCAGAAGGCCATAAGCATTATGTTGTGTCGTTGGCTGTAATTGCGAGCTTTTTTGTAGCAATTGTGGTTGCAAGCTGAAATTCGAACCGCATGCCTGCGATCCAACAGTGTAAGCACCGAGTACATGTGATCACTTGGTGTAAAAGGCCTGATACAAGCTGCATTAGGCATTTTAACAATGTGGTCCCCTCAGGCCTACCTGTCTGAAGAACTCCTCCATGAGGGCCTTGGTCCAGCGGCTGTGTACTGTCCACTGCTTGGTGGGGTGGCTGATGTCTGCTGCATGAAGTAGGAGGGACAATGCTTTGGATTTGTCAATCCTGCGAATCAAAGGAGCATGCAAAAAGTGTTCATTTATTTTGCACACACAAATGAAAAGTTGAAATGCGGGCAGCAAGGCATGCGTGAGAACGTGAAAATCGACCACAGGGTAATACCACAGCCGTTCACACAGCGAGACACAGCACATCATACAAAGTCTGGTGGTTTGCAATTATTGGAACTTTGATAAATGTGGTGATGCCGACTGGAAAGCTAAAAACAAATCTGTCTCGTTTCATAAAATCTCATCTTTCAATAGCATAATTTCTGTCATGAGATTTGATTTTTCAGGCTGAATAATGAAAGCAGCATTTAGATCTGTAGAGGAGTCTAGATAATCTCTAGTTAACCAAGCAGTGTTGTCAGACTAACCACCACCCAAACAACATAAGCACCATCCAATAGTTTCATGCAGCTTAACATCCTGTGATTCTGGGCAAATCACTAAGGGGTTGAGTTAGATCTCACCAAGGGGTTATTCCGTAACAACAGTGACGGATATCTAGTCTGCCAAAATCTAAATACCATTGTTTTCGATGGTATTTAGATGTTGCGGACTGGAACTCTGTCACCGTTGCAACGGAGTAGACTCTCCACAGAGATCAAATCCAGGCCCTTAACATCCCCATGCCTAAAGCCCAAAAGAATTGTCTTCTTGTGTAATGTAACTGATGCCCATGTAAAGCACTTCAATAGCTTTTGGTCAAGTCTGCTATATAAAACTGCAAAGGAAACAAAAAATATAAATGTTTTGCCCACTTCTATCATTGGGCTATACTTGGGCTACATTTTTAGTGATATTTGGGCAACATTTAGGCTCTTTTTTCGCTGGTGGTGATCTTGGGAGACCCCTTTGTTATAAAGCTCCCTAATCTCCTCATTTACAGCAGCATCCACAGTAAAAAATGATTTCAGTTTTCCACTTGGGTTCCATCCAGATGGTGCTCAGATGTGCCACACTTTTGGCATAAATTTAGAATGTGCATGTTTTGGTGTACTTGTCAGAATTTTTTAATGAAATAAAAGGGGAACATATTTGAGAACTCACTTAAAGTGTGTACTAACTTTTCATTCTACAGCATTAACCATAATTTCTATGACAAAATAAATCCTCGCATTTTGTTGCTTTCTATATTAAATGTTTTACATTTTACCAGCTTGATGCAATCAAGATAGCTTCAGGTGCGCCACACTTTTCTCAAAAGTAAGACTGTTGGTTCTCTAGTTGTCCTTCAGAACACTCTGGGAGATTGCAGTAGAACACAAGGGATTCAACTGACAGGCTGCTCCTATCTGAGGTACATGTTTTACTGAGATGTCAGGCTTCATTCTCATATGGCTGAGAAAGATAGTGTGAATTTACAGAAATTATGCTGCCATTTCAGCTTCTGGAGCACCTTCCATAACTTCTGTGGGAAAATCATGAATAAACAGTTTTGTCTCGAACATGATTCATTACATCGCAGCTGAAGGCTTTTTCACAAGGTAAAATCACCTTAGCAACAAATGATTTATATTGCAACCAAAATCAGTTATCACCCTTTATATGTTCTCCTTTTGTGAATCCCAAAACCTGTCATTCACTACAATGCAGTTCAATTGGTGCTATCATGTACATTGGTCCCAAGATGGCTGCCATCACTTTCTGGTTGAAGTGTAGAAAATCAATCAGATCTCACCATGGGATCTGTGCTTAAGCCTTGCCCCCCCATATACACATTTGGATTCCCTTTAATATCTCGAAAACTACTGGAAGGATTTGCACCGAATAACTTCTTTCTGGACCAAAAGCTACCTTTCTGCCAAATTTGGTGTAATTCCGCTCTGCGGTTCAGGCTGTAGGGATCTTCAAATTAAATGTGATGGCAATTAAAATGGGAAACACACCTTTTTTTTTTAGCCCCCTCTTTTCCTTTTTCAGAACTACTCACACACCACTCACACACCCACTCACAGGCCCATACACTAATCACACATCCACTCACTCAGACAACCACTTACACACCCATACAATCACTCACACACACACACACATTCACAGACCCACAGCCACTCACACACCCGCTCACAGACCCACAAAACTGCTCACACACCCACTCACAGACCCACACAGCCACTCACATACCTACTCACACACCCAAAAAACCACTGGTGCACCCAAACAGCCACTCACACAACTCACAGACCTACAAACCACTCACATACCCACTCACAGATCCACACATTACTCACACACCCACTCACACACCCATACACCCACGCACACACCCACTCACAGAACCACACAGCCACTGACATCCCACCACAACTACTCACACACCTACTCACACACCAATATAGCCTCTCACACACTCCCTCACGGACTCCCAGAAACCAATCAAGCACCCACAGAGCCTCTCACACTTACTCACACACCCACAGAACAACTCTTACACCCACTCACATATTCACACAGTCACACATCCAACACACACTCAAACCCCCCCACACACACACACCACACACTCACAAATCCACTTACACACCCATACATTCACTCACAACCACTCACACTCCCCGGTTACAGGGATGCTATTTTTACAAAATAGCATTTAGAAACCATAGAAATGCACTGAATAAACAAAGGTTACGGGGACATTATAGTTATGAAATAAATAAAATATTAAAATCCTTAAAATTCACTGAAAACAAAGGGTCCAGGTACACTATTGTTAGGTTCAGGTTTAACACACACAAAACCATAGAACTTTTGCAGTTATAGTTCTACTTGTCCCAACTAACTATACATTGTGCCCTAAGGTAACTATAACTCATGGCCTCATCATGCACTGCCAATTATCCCACATATTACATCACTCATGACATGTTCTATGACATCACTGATAATCACTACGAGTTATGGTTCCCTTGGAGCATGAGTTATAGTTACTTGGGTGTGACCCTTTTAGCCTTAGACGTAGGCATGTATTAGGTTTGATATTTTCTCCTGTAATATCAATATAAGTGCACTGTTCCACTAGGAAGAGAGAGATATGAGCCAACCAATCAAGATTGGAAGTAGCGACTAAGTACTGAGTGAGTTTAGGAGAGCCCTCAAGCACCCACTTGGGTGACAGGTATCATCATCGGGCTTGCTCCTCGCCAGACTGGTGCTGCAATGTCTGGCGGGCTACCCAGCATTCTGGGTGGCACTCAACCATTGTAAAATTGCTAACAACAAGGGTCTGGGAAAGAAACTGAATAAGGAGCGGAGAGTGTAGAAAAAGAGACAAGACTAGTAAAATTAGCTCTGAACCTGAGCCATTATTTTAATATGATAGGAATTGGGTTCAGGCCAAGATTAAAAACAGTAATATAAGAGTGTTGTTGGAAATAATGTACCATTACACTCTATAGTTAGGGAAGGTAGTTTACCTAATCCGACATGGTCAACATGTTTCGCGTCTATGGTTGGTCACAAAGTGATCCTATGACGCTTCTTCAGGACCGACGAAAAAAAGCCTTTAATTATTATACTACTTCTCCTATGTGTCAGAAATTAACCAAGTGCACATCTAGTCACTTACAGAGTAGAAGACAGAATATGTCTAAGTCAGTTGGTCAATACAGTCGCCCATCCCATATTAGAGATTGGGCTCCCTAGGTCTGCGCTAGCATCAACCAAGGAGAATGAATTCATGTATTCCTCGGTTCATCCAGGAACCTGCCCCCTGCCGCGCGCCTGATATTTTCTCCTACCTACTACCACTTTGCTACATAGTAACTGGTAGGGAAATATATTTTATACGTTTCTATATATATTTTATAAGTTTCTATAAATATATTTTTTTAATGTACAGAATACTGCAGTATTGCCTCAGGATTACTGTGGTACCAAAATTTTTAAAAAAATAAAATGTGTTAAAAAATAAAAAATAAACTGTAGTACCCTATATTTTGTAAATATAGGGTACTACAGTGTATTTTCTATTTTTAACATATTTAAATCTTCAGTAAAAAGTCTAAGCAGTACATCAGTAATACCTAAAAATTACGGCGCTACTTACATTCTTTTTTAATGCAGCTCTGTCTAAACTGCTGTAAGGATGTGGCGAAAATTATGAATATATTTCTCTACCTATTAACACTTTAATGAAGTGGTAATAGGTAGGAACAACATAAAAACCAACCACTTTTCTAGATCTAAGAACCTAACTCAGAACACAGGGAAATGCAGAACACAGACAAAATGTCCCGAAAACAACATGGTTGTCTTTTACCTTTGGTAAAAACTGCCATACCTTGTGCACGTACCACAGTAGAATGAAAACTTATTGTGGTATACCATGGCACAATATATAATTAGGTATTTCCAAAATTATAACTTTAACATTACTTACACTATTCACACATACTACTAAAAAAATACAATTTACAGTGAATAATCTATTTTCCTGCCACATTACAACTACATCGGTTAACACATTTCATACTACATCTGTTTCAATTACTGCACTCCGCTGTATGCTGTTCCACTCTACAACACTCAATTCTATGCTATTACACTCTACAGCACCCAGCCTATGTCACTCCACTGTACACAATTCCATTCTAAGGTAATCCACTGTGTGCCACTCCACTTTACCCTACTCCAATTTATGAGCTCCACTCTACACGACTATGCTGTGCGATATTACACTCTGACTCCAGTGTAAGCCATTACGCCCTTCCACTCTACGCTACTCCACTGTATGCTATTCCACTGTACACAGCTCCACTCCATGATACAATACTCTATGTTATCACACTCTATGCCACTCCACTGTATGCCTCTTCAGTGTATACTACCGCACTGTACTTTAGTCCTCAGTATGCCACAGAGATTTACCCCACTTCATTGTATGTCACTCCACTATACACCAAACCACTCTATGACAATCCATTGTACGCTATTACACTGCACATCGCTCCATTCTATGTAACTCTACTCTACACCACTCCACTCTACCATACTACACTCTATGCTATTCTACTGTGAAACATTTAACTCTACTCCAATCAACTCTATGCTATTCCACTAAATGCCACTCCACTCTGCATGACTACACTGCACGCCGTTAACACTCAATGTTATTCCAGTCTACAGCACTCCCTGGTATGATACTGACCTCTATGTCATTCCTCTTCACACCACTCTACTCTACGTCACTACCTTCTACCCAACTGCACTGTACCACTCTATGACAATCCACTGTACGCTATTACACTGCACATCACTCCATTCTATGCCACTCTTCTCTACATCCCCTCCACTCTACCATACTACACTCTATGCCATTCTACCATGCAACATTCAACTCTAATCCACTCTATTCTATGCTATTCAAATATATGCCAATCCACTCTGCATAACTACACTGTATGCCATTAACACTCAATGTTATTCCAGTCTACAGCACTCCACTGTATGCTACTCCACTCTATCCCATTCCACTTCACACCACTCTACGCCACTACCTTCTACCCAAGTGCACAGTACCCTGCTCCACTTTACAACACTCAACTCTACAGTATTCTACTATACAACACTACACTCTACACCACTGTCTGCCACTCCACTTTACACTGTATACCACTCCAGTCTCCGATATTCCAAGGTACGTCATTACACTGTACCGCACTCCACTCCTGTCCACTCTACACCACTCCAATGTACTCTATATTACTACCTCTATGCCACTCCACTGCACGCCACTCTAATATTTACTATTCCACTGTACGCTGCTTCAGTGTACACCATTCCACTCTAGACCACTCTACTCTACCCCACTCCAATCTACCCCAATCCACTCCAAGCCACTTCACTTTATGCCATTTCAGTATGCACCACTACATGTAAACCACTCCACTCTATGCTATTCCAGTATATGCTACTCTATTGTATGACACTCCGGGCTATGCCACTCCACTGTACACTACTACACCATTCACCAGTAGACTCTACATCATTCAACTGTAGGCACCTCCACTGTATGACACTCCACTCTACGCTATTCAACCCCACGCCACTCCATCCTACACCACTCTAATGTACTCTATTCCACTGAATGCCACTCCATTGCATACCACTCTACGCTACGCCACTCTACTCTACCACTCCAATGTATGTCATTCCACATTACACCACTCTAATCCATGCTATTGCACTGTATGCCACTGCACTGTATGCCACACCATTCTATGCCACTCTACTCTCTGCCAATCCACTCTGCACCACTCCACTCTATGCCCCTTTGGTCTTTGCCACTGCAGTGTATGTTACTCCACTATACAGTACTCCAGTTTGTATCCTACTATACTCTATCCTATTCCAATGTATGACACTCTATTCTATGCCACTCTTGTGTGTGCTATTCCACTATGTGCCATTCGACTCCACATTACAACACTGTACACCAGTAACACTCAACATTATTCCACACCACACCACTCCACTGTATGCTACTGTAATATATGCTATTCTTCTGTACGCCACTTCACAATACACAACTCCATTGTACGCCACTACATTCTCCCCCATTTCTACTCTAAGGCACTCCACTCTATGCTACTCCAATCTACGTTACTCCGCTGTACAACAGCTCACTCTGCCCTACTACACTCTACCCTGTTCCACTGTACGACACTCCATTCTACGCCACGCTAGTGTCTGCTGTTCCACTATATGCCACTCCTCTCTGTCACTAAACTGTACGCCAGTAACACTCAATGTTATTCCACTCAACACCACTCCACTGTATGCCACTCTAGTCTACACTACTACAATCTACGCTATTCCACTGTATGTCCCTCCACTCTAGAACGTCACTCTACACCACTTCACAGTACTCTATTCCACTGCACACCACTACAGTCTACACACTACACTTCAGTCAACAACACTCCCGTCTATGATATTCCACTGTACAACGCTACACTCTACACTACTATGCCGTACTCCATGCCACTCTATGACACTCCAGTGTACACTATTCCACTGACCAGAACTACACTGTACCTCACTCCATTCTACACCACTCTACTTTAAACTACTCTACTGTATACCACTCTACACTATTCCACTCAAAGCCACTCCATCCTTCCCCACTCCAGTGTACACTAGTCCACTGTATCCCCCTCCACTCTATCTACCCACTTGCCATTCCACTGTAAGCCGCTATACTGTACCTCGCTCCACTCTGCACCAGTCAACTGTAGAACACTCCATTGTATGCCACTCAACTGTACATTATTCCACTGTACGCCACCCTACTGTACCACACTCCACATCACTACACTCTACAACACTCCACTGTACACTGTTCCATTGTACACTATTACACTCTACGCCACTCCACTCTTTGCCACTCCACTATACACCACTTCATTCTATGCTATTCCACTATATACAACTCTACTCCACACCACTCCATTCTTCACTATTCCACTGTATGCCTCTCCACTACACACCACCCCCCCTTACTGCACTCAACTACATGCTATTCCACTGTATGCCACTCCACTCTATACCAGTATACTGTAACCCACTACACTCTATGCCACTCCCCTGTATGCTAGTCCAGTCTACCTCACTCCACTGTACACTACTCTAGCCCACAGTACTCCACTCTATGCTATTTCACTCTAACAACTCCACTCTACTCCACTCTACTCTATTGCACTCTACACCACTTCATTGTACATCACTCCACTATATGATATTCCACTTAACATAATTCCACTCTATACCCCTGCACTTTGCGCTAATGCACTGTATGCCTCTACACTCTACTATATTCCACTATATGCCACTCCACTCTACGCCACTCCATTGTACGCTACCACACTCAACTGTATGTCAGTCCACTCTATGCCACTCCACTGCACACTATTCCACTGTACACCGCTCCACTTTACCGCACTGCACTCTATGCCTTCCATTATGCGCTATTCCACTATACGAAACTAGGCTTCACGCTACTAAACTCAATGCTATTGGAATCTACACCACTCCACTCTACCCCACTCCACTGTGTGCCACTCAACTGTACCCTATTCCACTGCTCTCTACTCCACTCTAGGCCACTCCACTGTAGGGCACTCCAATCTATGCCACTCCACTGTATGGTATTCCAATCTATGCCACTCCACTTTACGCCACTCTACTCTATGCTATTTCAATCTATGCTACTCCACTCTACAACACTTCGCAAGAAGCCAAAGCACTCTACAACACTGCAGTTTACAACACTATGCTATACACTATGTCGTAGTCTACTCCACTCTACTGTTCTAGCCTCCACTTAATGACACTCAAATCAACCAAAGTAAACTGTACAATTTCAAACACAGTTTTATCTAGGCAACATGCTATTTGCGATTTGGTGTAATTCTATTTATCTGTTTCAGAGAAATAAAGGTTAAAAATGTATAGATATCTGTTGCCACGCGACTCCTGCAGGATCACGAAGCAAAATAAAGTGTTTTGATTGGCTGAGCTCACATGAGTTCAGAAAGAACGAGCAATGTGATTTGGCAGCCGCAACATGAATAGAAATGTTGTGGCCACAATTAAAGGACACTAACATGCCTCCTAGCATGTTATTGTTATATAGATTTAGGACTCTGTCCTTGTGTCCAGACTCTAAATAAAAATAACATTCTAGAGGGCATGGTTGGGGTACATTGAATCCCTTCCAGTTATGGGAGTTCATAGATGGACCTCCCCAAGGCGACCAATGAAAACTGTATTTTTTTTATGGTACTCTAAAAACCCACTAATACACCTACTATTTGCACTTTGCACCTTGTGCTGAAGATGTAGTGTATACTCTGCTTCTGCCAAAGAGCCATGCCAAATTAGGTGTGCTAGCTCCTACTACGTAAACTGGACATTTCATACACAATTTTTTAATGGAAAGCCCAGTCCTTTGTCAAACCCATGCCCAATTAGGTGTACAAGCTCCTGCTCCCCACACCCAAGGCTTTATACAGAGGTCTTCATGGAGAGCCCACTCGCAGTAGATTTTCACACCCTCTTAAGAAGCCCAGGCACTACAACACACATTGTGCGCCTTGTACAGAGGACCTCACATGAATCACACTCTCTCCAGACACCCAAGCCCCCTTAGGTGCTGAAGAACCTCCTCTGCACATCTTTTGCATTGTACAGAAGTCTTCACAACCCACTTTCTACACACACCTATGCCCCCTTGGTTGGGCAAGCCCAGACTATGCCATCTTACATCTTGTTTGAAGACATTGCAGAGAGTCCACTCACCCTACAACTTTGACAGAAGACCTCACTTACAGCCCACACCATTGAGTGAGCCATGGTCCATTAGGTGTGCTAGCAGAGGATCATGCTTTCGTACATATCTTTCCTGCTTCGCTGTGAGAGGTGCATGAAACTACACAGGTGATTCCGGGAGGATCAGCTGTGTACAAAGCTCATCTGTTTCTTGTGAATTAGTGCAGGAATCACTTTTTTTAGGTACTGTGCAAGAACAATAGCCAGAATTTTCATGTCACTGTTATTCATGCAAGCACTTTAGCCAGAATTTTCATATCACTATTATTAAGTGATATAAGTCCATAACTTCCATGTTCCCCGGCTCCTTTTTCTGGTTTGGGGATTACGGAAATCAATCCTCTGTTAAGATCAAGCGGCTGACCCCCTAGCTCCATTGCATGTCTAAACACTCTACCTAGAAGGGGGATCGAGACAGGAGAAGTCATTTCATAGAAGCCTCAGGGAACTCCGTCTTTCCCCAGAGCTTTGCCAGTTGGCATTGATTTGATGGCCTCTGCAAATTCTCCATCTGTAACAAGCAAAACTAACTGTTCTTTTGAGTAACATCAGAAGGGTTTTCGATGTGTAGTAGGAGGTATAGAATGAGGTGAATTCTTGCGTAAAATATCAGAGGGAAGTGATAATAGTTCTTTATGATGCTGGAGGATCCCAGTGACGGCTGAGGGAGTCTCTCTTTTTTTTCAGCTGGACTGACAGAAGCCTACAAGCTCTTTCTCCATGTTCATATTAAGATAGTGAACAGCCTTTTCCACTTGCAAAGTAAAGAGTTTATTTAGTTCATATTTCTTGGAGAGAAGTTGCTGGAGTGTGACATTATCCAGGCTATCACAGTAACAGCACGTACAGGAGCATAATATCTGTCTCTAACAATGCGTGCTGTTCCTTCATTTATTTACATGCAGTAGAAGACTCTCTAAACATGACGTCTCAAACTTAAGCATTGCTTCTAGTCCAAAGTGTGTGGGATGATGGCCTTAGGGGACATATTTATGGTACGGTTTGCATCGCTCTTGCACCATGAAACATGGTGCATGAGCGACACAAACCTTGAGTGAGATTCATGAAGCCACGCAAGGCCGCCTTGCATGGCCCTGCGTGGCTTCATAAATCTCAAGTAATGTAATGCAGTGCAAAATGCTGCATTACATTACTCTGCACCAGGGATGCGTTTCCATGGGTGTTGCATGTGTTTTCCCAGCAACATCCATGCATTCATGGATTTGGACGCATTCCCAGATGTACAAGAACCCCTACATCTGGGAATGTGACAAAAAGATATGCTTCCCCAGGAGAGGGGTAACAAGGAGAAATATGTTAATTTTCCCTCATTGTTTTCTCTTTCTATGTGTGCTGCATTCTACAGTACACATAGAAAGAGGAAAAAGCCTCTCAGGATTGTTTTGTGCAGAAAGGTGTTCCTTCCTGCACAAAAACAATCCTGCATGCAAACCAAGCACCCTTGCAACATTATTCATGCAACACCATGGTGTAAGGGTGCTTGCATTAGTTCTAGGCTGGCAAAAGGGCACAAACACAAGGAGAAATGACAGGAATTTGTCATATTGGATAGATATGGTGCATTCCTGCCCTTTCCCTGTGACACAGTGCAGCAGAGCAAAGTAACTTGCTGTGCTGCATCGCACCACAAAGCCCATAAAAACGGGTCTGAGTGTTTGTCTAGGGCCATGCAGTCCTAGTTGTGGTTTAACATTTATTTAATCTCCTCCGGCAATTTGTTGTGGAGGGTATTCACCCTCCAACTCTTTGCTTTCTACGACTGAAGTTTAGGTCTATTTGGAGAAAGATGGATGGATGTTCAGAAATCCCACTTCTCTGAATGACGCATTGGAGAGTAGCAAGGAGCGACTTGGAATGTTTTAAAAAAGTAATCGATCCTTGTTTCTGCACTGTGAGGGAATTATATGAGGGTGTACTCTGTCAGTGAGATGAAGAAGCTTACATGATTGTTTTAAAGGATGGTCCCCTAGCAGATTACCCCCTGTTCAAGCAAGGACCGTCACTCTAGTCAGGGTAAAAGATAATCACCCTCAGCTAACACCTGCTTACCCCTTTGGTAGCTTGGCAGAGCAGTATGCTTAACTTCAGAGTGCTTGGTGTAAAATATTTGTACCAACACACACAGTAACTTATTGAAAACCCTACAAAATAACACCACACCAGTTTTAGAAAAATAGGAAATATTTATTTAAACAAAACAAGACCAAAACAACAAAAATCCGACATACACAAGTCAAGTTATGAATTTTTTAAGTTTAAACTCAAAAATAGCGCTTATAAACACAAAATGCTTCGATGAGGTGTTAACACGGCGACGTGACAGAGTCATTCCCAACAAGCCGACACCAGCGGCGCCAGACACGGAGTCGCGTAGACCCCCAAGTACAGTACCTTTGGTGAAGAGTGAAAACAAGTCGATGCGCAGTCGGGGATCGCGCGTCTGTGCGAAACATTGAATCCGCACACTTCAAGCAGCATTGGTCACGACGTGGTGTGGCAACTTCCACGGAGTCATGGTCTTCAGCAGGGCGGCAGCGGCGTCAGGCCTGCAAATGTCGTCGCGTTCCAGCGAAGATCACGGAGTCGGTTGCAGGTGGCGTCACCGGATTCAGCAGCAGCATCGGTCCGAAGTCATCCGAAGTCGATTTCCTTGGATTTCCACCAGCTTTCCTTTCAAGGGCCCAGGGACTGGATAGGGCACCACTTGTCAGCGCAGGAGTCTCTCCAGAGACTCCAGGTGCTGGTAGAAAGAAGTCTTTGCTGTCCCTGAGACTTCGAACAACAGGAGGCAAGCTCTAAATCAAGCCCTTGGAGATTTCTTCACAAGATGGAAGGCACACAAAGTCCAGTCTTTGCCCTCTTACTCTGGCGGAAGCAGCAACTGCAGGATTGCTCCACAAAGCACAGTCACAGGCAGGGCAGCACTTCTCCTCAGCTCTTCAGCTCTTCTCCAGGCAGTGGTTGCTCTTGATATCCAGAAGTGTTCTAAAGTCTGTGGTTTTGGGTGCCCTTCTAATACCCAATTTCTCCTTCGAAGTAGGCCTACTTCAAAGTAAAGTCTCTTTTGAATGTGAAATCCTGTCTTGCCCAGGCCAGGCCCCAGACACTCACCAGGGGGTCGGACACTGCATTGTGTGAGGACTGGCACAGCCCTTTCAGGTGTAAGTGACCACTCCTCCCCTCCCTCCTAGCACAGATGGTTCATCAGGAAATGCAGACTACACCCCAGCTCCCTTTGTGTCACTGTCTAGTGTGAGGTGCAACCAGCCCAACTGTCGAAACTGACCCAGACAGGGAATCCACAAACAGGCAGAATCACAGAAATGGTATAAGCAAGAAAATGCTCACTTTCTAAAAGTGGCATTTTCAAACACACAATCTTAAAATCAACTTTACTAAAAGATGTATTTTTAAATTGTGAGCTCAGAGACCCCAAACTCCATATGTCCATCCGCTCTCAAAGGGAATCTGCACTTTAATTAGATTTAAAGGTAGCCCCCATGTTAACCTATGAGAGGGACAGGCCTTGCAACAATGAAAAACTAATTTAGCAATATTTCACTGTCAGGACATATAAAACACATTACTTTGGGCCTGATTACAACTTTGGAGGAGGGTGTTAATCTGTCCCAAATGTGACAGATATCCTACCCACCATATTACCAGTTCCATAGGATATAATGGACTCGTAATAAGGCGGATGGTATATCCGTCACATTTGGGATGGATTAACACCCTCCTCCAAAGTTGTAATCAGGCCCTATATGTCCTACCTTAACTATACCCTGCACCCTGCCCTTGGGGCTACCTAGGGCATACCTTAGGGGTGCCTTACATGTAAGAAAAGGGAAGGTTTAGGCCTGGCGAGTGGGTACAAATGCCAAGTCGAATTTACAGTTAAAACTGCACACACAGACAGTGCAGTGGCAGGTCTGAGACATGATTACAGAGCTACTTATGTGGGTGGCACAACCAGTGCTGCAGGCCCACTAGTAGCATTTGATTTACAGGCCCTGGCACCTCTAGTGCACTTTACTAGGGACTTAATAGTAAATCAAATATGCCAATCATGGATAAACCAATCACATACAATTTACACAGAGAGCATGTGCACTTTAGCACTGGTTAGCAGTGGTAAGTGCTCAGAGTTCAAAAGCCAACAGCTACAGGTCAGAAAAAAATAGGAGGCAGGAGGCAAAAAGATTAAGGATGACCCTGCATAAGCAAAAAAGTCCAACAGTGGTCCTCTAGCATATCTTTGAGGATGCATGTGTTGAAGTTATTGCAGGAATCCAGAGGCCTGGAGAGGTCAAGCAGATGATCAGGTGCTAAATTTTAGTCCCTCCCTATGACCACCTGATGGCAGTTAAACTTCATTATCCATACGTTTAGTCTTGGGAAAAGGGAGGATCTGGCGCCATTATGAGCGTACACTATTCCTATTATGATGTTGTGGCTTTCTAGACTTACAAATGTGCGTTTGGATCTGTCCATGCTTCTATCTTCACAGGGAGTGGCCTGTCCACCAGGACTGCAACTCTGCATTTCTTATCTAGTTTAGAGGCTGTGCTAAATATATCAGCATCTTAGTGGGAATATGAAGTTGGTGGTCACATGTCCAACCCAGTCTTGAGATTCCTCTGAGGGGAAGTGGGTCTCCTGAATAATGATTTTTGGAGGACCGGTAGGTCAGGACTGTTTTACATTGGGGCCCAGATTTACTGAGATTTTACATCTGAGTGTGTCACTTTTGTGGCACAGCACTTTTCAGCATTTATTAAGCCACTTAAAGTGGAATTGTATGGCTTTGTATGGTTTAGTATATACAGAATAGTGTAACAGAGCTCATAGCTTGGCTTTGCATCAGGGTGGCATTCCCATGCATCCACCCATGTATTCTGATACAAAACAATATTTACAAAGAGTTGTAAACATGAGGTTGTGCCAAAATGGTGTGCCCACCGGACAGAGGCATAACACAGAGAATGATCTTTATTTCTCATCATTACTTCCTCTTTCTGTATATGCTGCAGAAAGAGGAATATGTCTCTAAGGATTTATTTTTGTGCAAAAAGGTATCCCTTTCTGCACAAGCACAATCCTACCCATAATGTAGGCACCACTGCACCACAGTGCAAGGGTGTCTGCTTTGGAACTAGGCAGCACACAGTGCACCAGTGCAGAGAGAGAAGTGTGCCATGATGCTTTTCTCTTTTCTCTCTTTCATGCAACACAGTGCAGTGCAGCAAGGTGCCTTGCTGCATTGCACTGCATGAAAGAAAGGTAAAGCTGGATGCTAATGTAGTTTGTCATACCACTGACGTTCAGACACCAAAGGAACAGCTTAGGCATGGACATGGTGATCTGTTAGGCTGGCAGTGATCTGGGCCCAGGGCAGGGTAATGAGGTGAAGGGATGAGCATTAGGCCCATTGAGGGATGGGTGAGGTAACTGGAAAACATGCACAGGTCACTTAATAGAAAAGGAAGTGGAAACCCTGAGTCATAATATAGAGTGAAGAGTCCAAGGAGGAGTGATTCCAGTGTTATGTGGGTGACAAGCAAGGGGAACTCAGGTGTGATCATGGCTTAGCAGGGGATCTCAATTTATCCCTAACTCTTGTTCAAGTTCCTAATGGGGTACAATCTCTGATCTGTTATCTGTATGTTAAAGCAGATGTAGTGCTGGATGAGTCATCAGAGACCAGTGTGATCAAAGTGCAGGACAGAAAGAGCCTTGCATCCGAACTGGGTGTCAGAGAAGACTACATAGAAATATGGTCCAAAGTATTGAAGAACATTTCTGGTTCTTGACAGGTCTAGGAAATCTCTTGGTCTTCCATTTATGATTCACACGAATCAAAGCAGTGTCTAAGAGGCCATATCTCACATCATAGTGCCTCAGTCATGTTCTTAAGAATACACAATTTCTCCAGGTGATGGTAATCTCAAGGGAGTAATCAGCTGCAATTATAATTGTGTGACTTTTATAGTGGTATGAGCCATGTCATTTCGCTGACTGAATAATCTGCTGTACCTGCTGGTGTCTGAGCAGACAGAACATGATGTGCATATGGGAGTCTTTTCCGTGTAGTGTGACAAGCAGAGGCAGAAGGCCCTTTGGAAATCTAGTGGAGGGTAGAACTCTAGGTTGAGGATTTGAGGAAGAAATGTGGATAGGATTCCTGGCAAATCATTGTTTTCCTCAGTTCCTGGGACTCTGTATAGCTGGATATTGTTACATTTGCTTCTGACCATCATTTCAGTAACACTTTTATGTAGATTCCAGAACTGATGACTCCAGGGGGTGTTCAGTACTGTAGTATTGAAGGCTTCCCGTTGTTTCTCAGACAGATCCAGCTATTGACTAGTAGCTGTTATTTCCATGTTGATTTACTTGATTCAAAACCTTGGTCATATTCGTGGAAGACTAGTCTACCAGATTAATAGAGGATTTAACTTTACTAAGCTGATTCATATCAGTGTCCGGTGTTACAGTTGTTATAGAGGTATTGTTTTCTTTGGCAGTGAGTTGTTTGACTAGATAGGTTTGAAAAACAACAGTTGTCTAGATATCTTGGAGCCTGGCACTGGTTTGGTAGGACAGCCTGAGAAATAATATGGAGGTCTTGCCCAAAGATGTAGGAGATCAACACTAGAATACAAGTATCCTTTATTTGGGATTGTCCGGATCTGCAGTCCCTATGAAGTGTTTTAGGCTTCATTTACTTCATTATGTGACAGGTTGGGCCATTTTGTACAGGCAGGCAGTGGCACGGCAGTATGTCCCTCAGAAACATGGGAGAGACCAACACTGCTGGTATATTGAAAAAAGGCTGCTGAACTCTGGTCTAATATGGCAGACTCCTGGTCCTCCAGAGACATTTTAGGGCATGGGCAAATGGGTTCTGGCCCAGGCCCCTACCTTTTAGGGGGCCCCTGATAGAGCCAACTCTGTACTTCGTAGACTTGTTGCCCTGATGACCTTGAATAATTCTTAAACCTAATGTTTTAAATACCGTTTTCCTTTACTTTAATTCAATGTGGGCAATATGTGAGTGCCTATTGCAGACATTTTGCAGAGGACTTTTTTATGATTCATGCAACATCCATTTAAAAGGTCCCTTTAGAAATAAACTTGACCTCACATATGAGAAATGGGAGGGTGTCTCAGATATAATTTGCAGTAATATTAATGAGCTGCTGCTGTGTTACAATATTGAAAACACTTGTCACTATCCCTGAATATTAGGTGTAAATACATTTAGAATTTGGATGAGTGTGCCTGTGCACTGTCAGTGACGCGGCCAAAGGGGGCAAGCAGCTGAAATCCTACATAAACTCAAAGCTGCCTGAACCTGGTCCCCAAAATATGTTTGGCCCGAGGACCCAAATCCTTAAAAGGTCCCTGTGGTCCTCCATTATAGTAGTTCACAGATTTTATATTACTGGGCTGCTAGTATGCCATGAAACTAATCCTATTCACCACTACGCACAAATCATGACTTCGAATTGTAACAGAAATTGCAGCAGCCCATACAGAGGGGAAAAGAATAAGGGGAAAAGAGGGAAAACACTGATGTGAGGCATGTTTTACCTCTTTGGAACTGCTTTTGGAAGTCTGTAATAAAACAATACCAGGTTAGAAAATAAACTTTGTAACATTCATATTGTTGGAAAAGATCATCTTTTGTGTGGCATTTCCCAGGCTTTTGCCTTCTTTTGCTCAGGCCTTTTTGGTTAACAATAGCACTGGTTTTCTCCTGCTAACCAGTGGGAAAGTGTTTGTGCTTTTCCTTTCAAGTCTGGTAAATTGGCCTATTCCTAGTTGGATTATGAAATTTACTTAAAAGTCCCTAGTATATCGTACTACAAGTATGCAGGGCCAGTACATTAAATACTACTAGTGGGCTGCAGCCCCCATTGTGCCAACTACTAGAGTTACTAAGTAGCACTGTGAAATATGCTGCCCGGCGTACCAAGGCAGCCTGGGTGTGCAGTTTTAAAATGCCATTTTGACTTACCATAACAAACATTCTGCCAGGCCTAAACCACTTTTCATTGTGGCAAGGCTGGCTCTTTCTTAGGAAAACACCAGGTTACATTATAACAATGTTTAGTGCTTAATGTCAGATTGGGAGAAACTAGGAAAATTAGTGAAGGACTTTTTTTATTCATACTTTAACATCCAACTTAATTTAAAAGGCACATTTTATATTACTATTTTGAAAATTACACTTTTGGAAGTTTGTAATTTCACTTCCTAAGCCAAAAAGAGGCCTTTCTGTCCAGTGTCACCTGACTGCTGATGGCTCCTGTGTGGTGAGATGTGGATTTCTCCTAGACAATGGACACTGAAGCCAGTATGACTACAGTTAGGTGTCTTCTGGGGTTCTCAAAGCAGGTAGTGCCTGATGTAGTTCACCAAGCTGTGACATAAGGCAACCAGGTGAGCCACTATCCAGTCGCTTTGGTTCCCTTTGAAAGTGTGGGAGTTTCAGGTTCCTAAAAATGTAGCTGGGAGCCCAGCCATTTCTGCTGACTATCTGCTAGGAAATGACCTACAACTGGAAAAGGGTGGAGCTCAGTTCCCATTTGGAGATGCTGGGATTTCCTGAGTGGGTGTGCCTGGCCACATAGTCAATGGCAACCTTAGGGGAGTTAGAAAGCCATGGTGCCTGGAAAACTGGCCCAAGTGCCTTTCAAAAAGAAGTCAAAACAGTCCAGGAGGAGGTTGAACCCGAGGATGACACTCTGGAACCTACAGGGGAAGACTTTTCTGCATTGCTGCCCTGGAAAACCAACTTGACTTAGCCAGGTGACAAATGGAAGTGGGGGAGGCATCCTAGACAGAGTTTGGCAAGGCACAGAGGGAGTGCTCCACTACCGACCGCCTACAGCAGCAGGCTGAAGCACAGACAAATGGCGACACCTCTGGTGATCACTGCATTTATTGGTCTCCTGTGTAGGTAGTCTAAGGTCCCTGAGCCTGGATCAATCCATGTATCAGTGGTCCCTCAGTGCTACAGGGCCTTCCTCCTGGAGTTGTCTCATGACACCCCCCTGGCAAAATATTTTCGACAAGCCAAAACATTTGACTGAGTGCTCACTCACTTTTATTGACCCCATATGAGGATGCAATCATATGCATTCTGCAAATTCTGTATAATCTGAAATGCCAGTTGGAAGTCAAGGGTAAAGCAAAAGCCCCCACATCCACCCATTTCAATTCGCTTTACTGGGAGCCCCCAGTTGAAAGAATGTGCATTGGTATTGTTGGGCCCCTGGACCCCAAGACTGCCATAGGCAGCAGGTCTATCCTGATTTTAGTGAACCATGCCACCCGGCACCTAAGGCCATATCCCTGAGTTCACTGATAGAGCCCCTGGTGGCCAGGGCACTGATGGGGATATTTACTCATGTGGGTTACCCCAAGCACGTTGCGTCTGAATGGGACATCAATATCATGTCTGCTTACATGAAGTCCATGTGTGAGGATTATGGGGTAATCTACAAGTTCTCTACCTCATACCATCCCCAGAACAATGCCCTTAAAGCATAAGTGGGATGTCCTCCTGACTTGCCGGCTATTTGCACACAGGGAAGTGCCTAATAAAAGAATAGGGTTCACTCCTATTGATCTTCTTTTTGGCCACCCTGTTTGTGGACCTCTCCATCTTGTGATGGAGGAGTGGAAACAATCTCACAAGAAACCCCCTCAAGATGTGGTGAGCTACGTGTTAGCCCTCTGGACCTAGATAAGGCACTTCTGGAAAGAGGCTACTGAGAACCTGTTGACCAGTAATGTAGTCATGAAACAGAAAGACTGATGCTCCTATTTTAGGGCAGAACACAGCCTGATGACTAGATGAACTGTCCCCTACACCCTTTTTCATTTTTGAGAATATATTTCCCTGGTGAATAGTAGCCTTTCTGGCTCCCTAGGATGTGGGTGTTGATCACCCTGGCATCACACTGTGCTTCCACCTCAAAGTGGGTGCATCAGTCCCAGCCACTCCCTGGGTGCAGATTGAGGATGTTTACCTAAAATCGCCTTCCTGGGGGACAGAATATCCACTGGACACAAGTGAAATAATATCAAATCAAATCAAATCATTAGCATTTATAAAGCGCGCTACTCACCCGTGCGGGTCTCAAGGCGCTAGGGACAAAGGGGGTGGTTATCGCTGCTCGAACAGCCAGGTCTTTAGGAGTCTCCGGAAAGCGGAGTGGTCCTGGGTGGTCCTGAGGCTGGTGGGGAGGGAGTTCCAGGTCTTGGCCGCCAGGAAGGAGAAAGATCTCCCACCCGCCGTGGAGCGTCGGATGCGAGGGACGGCGGCGAGTGCGAGGCCAGAGGAGCGGAGGGGGCGGGTGGGGACGTAGAAGTTGAGCCGTCTGTTGAGGTATTCCGGTCCCTTGTCGTGGAGGGCTTTGTGTGCGTGGGTGAGAAGTCGGAAGGTGATCCTTTTGCTGACTGGGAGCCAATGCAGGTGTCTCAGGTGTGCGGAGATGCGGCTGTTGCGGGGTACGTCGAGGATGAGGCGGGCTGAGGCGTTTTGAATGCGTTGCAGGCGATTTTGGAGTTTGGCGGTGGTCCCAGCGTAGAGGGTGTTGCCGTAGTCCAGGCGGCTCGTGACGAGGGCGTGGGTCACGGTTTTTCTGGTGTCGGCGGGGATCCAGCGGAAGATCTTGCGGAGCATGCGGAGGGTGAGGAAGCAGGCGGAGGACACGGCGTTGACTTGCTTGGTCATGGTGAGAAGGGGGTCCAAGATGAAGCCGAGGTTGCGGGCGTGGTCTGCGGGGGTCGGTGCGGTGCCGAGGGCCGTGGGCCACCAGGAGTCGTCCCAGGCGGACGGGGTGTTGCCGAGGATGAGGACTTCAGTTTTTTCAGAGTTCAGCTTTAGGCGGCTGAGCCTCATCCAATCTGCGACGTCCTTCATACCCTCTTGTAGGTTGGTCTTGGCGCTGGCGGGGTCCTTGGTGAGGGAGAGTATAAGTTGGGTGTCGTCGGCGTAGGAGGTGATGATGATGTCGTGCTTGCGTACGATGTTAGCGAGGGGGCTCATGTAGACATTGAAGAGTGTCGGGCTGAGTGATGAGCCTTGAGGTACGCCGCAGATGATCTCAGTGGGTTCTGAGCGAAACGGAGGGAGGTAGACTCTTTGGGAGCGGTTTACGAGGAAGGAGGCGATCCAGTCCAGGGCCTGGTCTTGGATCCCGGTGGAGCGGAGGCGGGTGATTAGGGTGCGGTGACAGACGGTGTCAAAGGCAGCCGAGAGGTCGAGAAGAATGAGGGCGACTGTTTCACCGTTGTCCATCAGGGTTCTGATGTCGTCTGTGACTGAGATGAGGGCGGTTTCAGTGCTGTGGTTGGTTCGGAATCCGGTCTGTGAGGGGTCGAGCAGGTTGTTGTCTTCCAGGAAGGTGGTCAGCTGTTTGAAGCTGCTACCTTCCCCGAATGCTGGAAACACGCCGAAGTCAACGCCCTACTAATATTTCCAAAATAAAAAGACAGTGGGTGGGGGTGCCTCACTCAGGCATTGTGCAATGCACCTACTCCAGAACAGGTGCATCTGTCTATCTTTCCCCGGGGGTGGATTGAGGCTGCGTACCTAAAATCTGCCCCCAGGGGACAAGACCACTACATAACATGGATTTCAATATAGCACCAAAGCAAACAAAAGGCGAGGGTAATCTACTCTGGCATTGAACCAATACTCCTATCCAAGAATTGGCAATAAACTCCTTCTGCCGCCAGGGGACTAAAGCATCCCTAAGCCAAAAGGGGATATTTTGATTTGTTTGGATTTTTTTTTTTTTAACATATGGGTAGTAGAGTGGGGCTAAGTCCCAAAATCCTACCTCTCTGCTGAATGGCTGCACTTTTGGGCTTGGGTAAGCTGTCATCTGGGGAAAGCTACCAAATCCAGACATTTCTGAAAACTAGACACCTGTGCCAGTGTAAGATGGTGTGCCTTGTATGGATCCCATGACATTGTCTTACTCAGAATCCACTGCAGATCTCAAACTTTGACTAAAATTGTACGTTTGTCTTGACTTTTTGCGATATAAACTTCAGAAAACCACAGGGATCCATAAAAGTCCCTGACAGACACAAATCAAACCAGGGTCAATGAGAGTTGCTCCACAAGAATTCCGTTGACCTAGCTTTGATGCGTGCCTGCCGCATCCATGACCACCCTGGAAGTCTAGTTTTCAGAAATACTTAGATGTTGTAGCTTTCCCTGTGTGGCCAAAGAGCCTGGTCCCAAACACTAACACTACCCCATTACCAAATCAGGTCATTTTTTTGACAGGAAATGTTAATGTCTCTGCATTGTGTTGTGAGCCCTTTTGTGTACTGGGCAGCATGCCCACTCATGCAAGTGAGGTATCATTTTCATGGAGAGAAATGAGGGAATATTGGGTGAATTTTGTGGCTTTCAAAAGATTCCAGAACTTTCCATCACGGAAATGTGAAGAAGTGTTTGAAGCTCGCTAAGGGCTTCTGGATTAGAAAACCTAGTCAGAGCCACGCAAGTCTTCCTACCCTAGATTCCCCCAACTTCTGAGTTTTCAAAAATGAGCAGGTTTGATAGGTTTTCGTATGTGCTAGCTGACCTAAAGGCCAAAATCCACTGCTGCTCATATTGCAAAAAAAGCCCAGTTTTTAGTGGAAAAATGTGGTGTCCATGTTATGTTTTGTGTCCCATGTTTCATTTCGAGTCATTTCCGATAGCTGGCACTGGGCCTACCCACACAAGTGAGGTACCATTGTTATTGGGACACTTGGCAAAATGCTGAATGGTAGGAATTTGGTGACTTCCCACAGATTCCAGATATTTCCAACACAGAAATGTGAGGAAAATGTATTCTTTTAGTGGAAGTTTGAGGTTTGCAACGGCCTTTATGCAAGAAAACCTGGTGAAAGTCGGGTAAGTCACTCCATGTTGGATTGCCACAGGTGTCTGTTTTTCAAAAATGTGCAGATTTGCTAGGTGTCTCTTTGTGCCAGCTGAGCAAGGAGCCAAGATCCACAGCTACCCACACTGCAAAAAAGAGTAACTTTTAAGTGAAAAATGTGATGGGTCCATGTTGCATTTTGGGCAGTTTCTTGTCATAAGCAATAGGCACTAGGTCTACTCACGCAAGTGAACTGGAAGACATCTGGGAACACGGAAACGTAGAATATTCTGTTGTTACTAATTAGATTTCTCTGCATTTTTGCCTTCTATATGTAATCCAGTATATAGGAAAGAAGACATTTTAAAATATACCACAGGAATCACATGCTAGTATGAGATGTAGAAATACCTGCTGCTCCTAAACTCTGTATCTGGAGCCCATTTCAGAAATACATAAGTTTCTTTGATACTCATTTTTCACTGTTAACATTTTACCATATGAATTGCTCTATACCTGGTATACAGTAAAAACCAATAGTAAGGTATAGCTCAGTTGTATGCTCTGGGTACCACAGATTCTTGGAAAACCTACAAACCCGATATATCTCCGCAATCGGAATTTTCTAGCGAACAAAATGGTAAACCGCTTTTGTAAATCAGCCATGATGAAAAGAAGTTACAGCTGAAAATATTATAAATGGCTGTTTTTTCACGCTTTTTTCTAATATTTTTTTTTATTCCAACATTTAGTTTCTTTGGAAAGACTGATCTATCCAAATGACCTACTTTTTGGAAATCTATAACTTTCCAGGATCGCCCATGTTTTTCAAACCTGTTTCCAGCTCAAACTGGAAGTAGGGAAAATCGACTACCTGTTTGAAAAATGCAAAACCTGTGGTAAAAAATGTGTTTCTTTTATTTAGCTCTTCCGATTCATGAAAGCTGGGGGTGTTGGAGTCTTTAGCACAGCAAACCTTTAATTGACGGTATTTTAAGGGAAAAAATGCTTTTTTGTGGAGCACTTTACCCTATTTTCCCCCCAAAACAAAATTTCGCTATATTGTGGCTATATTCTTGGTCTCCTCTAGGGGAATCCACAACCCCTGAGTACTTTTAGAATCCGTAGGACGTTGGAAAAAAAGAATGCAAATTTGGTGTGGATATCTTATGGTAAAAAGGTTATGTAGGTCTAAGCTCAGGCTGGGAACCGAGCACCCCATTGTAGAGCTTGACTCTCTCAGGGTAATGGAGAAGACCATTCCAAGTCCTACTCAAGGGAGGTGGTGTAGCCTAATAATCACCATTTGCTGGCATGCAGTAATAACACTCAATAAATAATTGTCCAGTTTTCTTTTGAAAAAAGAAAACATACATTTAATGCATGCACACTAGTCAATATTATGCGCTAACTTACAACTATACATAATGCTGGTGGAAATGCCTTTGGTGATATTGTGTAATCACCTCTGACCCTCCAAAGGGTCAAATAAACACATCAGATAAATCTATTGTCTTGGTCAAAGGCTCAAGATATGTCACAAATCATCATTTTAGGAGTAAATGCAATAATAAATAATAATCATGTGTAAATTCACTTATTAATGTTAGTAGAGTATATGCACTTTGATCAGTAATCACCTTCTACTTTATTAAATCAGAATCAGAAGATCTTTATTTGGTTTTGCCTAAAACCATTAAAGATACTACTATTGAAATCAAAACACATGGAACACATTTTTAAACATCAATTTGCGCCATCCCCCAAATGCACAATAAAACTCAATTTAGCATCCTGTTTGCTGTAATAATGCCCAAGATCAGTCCTCCCTAGATTTTCTACACCAGATAGCCACTTTAAGAAAATGGAAACCCTAAAACACACATCTAAGCTGCCTAAAAGCTGTAAATAAAATATAGTATCACAACATTTCCTAATTTCCCAAAACATTAAAAAAGATTAAGATAAGGAACAAAAGGAGCTCTTTACAATTTATTTAAAAAAAAACATAAAATGCATCAGAGTTTGAGTAGAAAACCTGTCACGAGGGCAGACCTGAACACAAGCACCCAGACTAGAAAGAGGTAAAGATAGATAAATGACTGGTACCTCAGATACACAAAATGCTAAAAAGTACCTAACTGAGATTTTGTTAGACTCGGAGCACGATCTTACAGAACGATTAACATCATTAAATCTTAACGTGACCTTTTTCTTATCGGACCATGAAGGACAAGCCAAGTTAATCAAACACGCTTGAAATATATCTCAAATATGAAATAGAACTGCCCTTATCAAGGCAGAGACAATCCACTATGATTTACCTACAAACGCTAGCTTACACCTTAGTCCATCAATTGACCCAGAGCAATAAGGGGTGCAAGTTAATTTTATCTGAGATAAAATATAGGTTTAAATCCACATGAATAATAAAATGGGAACTGGTGGCAGGCAGATGAAGCAGTCACCTACAAATATGGTTCTCTACTTCTATTAACGGAAGGGTTGGAAAAGCCCCAGACTCCAGCCCATTTATAGCTGCAGAAACATCTTTGACATTGTACAAAGTCAAAAATAGTGCAATGTCATTTTGGGCAAATTAAATAGAGCCCCGGTGCTATAGTAACCTGGGAGTATCAGGCACCCAAGGATTCGAAAACAACACCACGGTAACAAAAACTATGAACACTGGTCAACGTTTGCCTGTTGACAAGTGATGTCAAAGACCTTTTCTTTCCTGGACAGCAAGCCATAATGTGGGACATCCGACAATTTGTGGTTAAGTTGAGGTTTCTCTTAAGGGGGAGGAGAGGCAACACCCCCAAGAGCTGTATATCGCTGCAAGGCTGGGCCTCTCCCCTTGGGTTTTTTGTTTGGAGGTACTTTTTCTTCTTTTTACTTTGATTGTGATTGGTTTCACTTTGTAATATGGAAAAAAGAAAAAACGCAGGGCGTCCTTTGGTCTCCAACCCCGGCCCCCAATGGTTAAAGGCACCTTAATTGACTGGATGTTGGAGAGGGCCATAGGGGTCATCAGCACTGAAATTGCTCTAACTGAAAGAAGACTCTCCCTTAACTCCGGGGTAGCCCAGAGTGTTATTGTAGCCTCTATGTCTACTGGTATAGTGACCTCTGTTTCTCCTTCTGTGAGCGCCAGACTTGTGCTTGAAAGTGTGCGTACTGGCCCTGAAAGTTCACAGCCATCCATCAACGATATGCGGCTCAGGTGGGCTGCCCGCATTAAACTTACGGACACTGCTGGTCAGACCTGTTGTTCACTTTGGTCCCTAAGTCAGGTTCAATTGCCCTCATCATCACTGGAGAGCATGCAAAACTCGGAGGGCGTTCCTGTGTCTAAACTTCCCTGGGTATTGCAATTAATGGAAGATTGCATAAGCACAGTCAAGGAAATCATTCTTGACGAGCATTCCCCTTTTTCTGTCCATGTTAATTCAATCAAGCATGAACATGCTAGCATTATGCAGCTGCAGGTTTCTCCTGTACCAGCCCCAAGTTTGCCCTCCCCTGGAAACCCAGGCTTTGGACTGTGCTCAAGTCAACTCCACCAACGCTTCCTTATTTGCATCCTGTTTCAAGTTGCCCACAAATAGGCTTTGCCTTGACTCGATCACCCAGACCCTCGAGCGGAACCCTTCCGACATATTCCTCTAGTCTTCTTTCCTCTGTCAGGTGGAGCTGCGCATCACATTCAGGGGTCAGGCTCCACAGAAAACTCTCACTCAAGGTAAACTGAGGTCAGTGGGATTCCCTCAAACCTCAGCCTTCCATTGGTAAATCTCCTGCTGCTACTTGTCCTTATCTGGTGATTTTAGCTGAAGTTCCTCCTCTATGTAAGGATCAGAGGAAGACAAATGAAAAAAAACTTTTTAAGAAAACCAAGGACTGGCTGGTGTGGCACAGGGATTTCCTCTTTGTTTGGGCTCTCAGGTTTGGTTGGATTGGGCCTGCTTCGGTGGATAGGCGTGGTGATTGTGCTATTATCAACTTCAGACCTACCTCACTGGTGCAAAGCTTGCATTTTGGG
Organism: Pleurodeles waltl; assembly: GCF_031143425.1. Classification (NCBI taxonomy): domain Eukaryota; kingdom Metazoa; phylum Chordata; class Amphibia; order Caudata; family Salamandridae; genus Pleurodeles; species Pleurodeles waltl. The sequence goes on along the minus strand of NC_090443.1, from coordinate 164,074,431 downwards.
CATTTGAGTGCACAAGTAGTTAGGAGCAATATCGCACTGCTTGTCTTAGGGTATTTTTTAAAACCTCGTGCTCAATCCCTACTGGTAACAAAATGCCAGCTGCCAAAGGCTTGTGCCACGCTAATGTCTGATCATATTAACTCTGTTCCCTTGTGTAATGCTGATGTTAATAATGTTTCGATTTTTAATTGTATTAACATTCTATCAGGTGTGGATTGACTTCCGAGTGTCCCCCATGCCTCTCTCCTAATTGGCATTGTAAGGGGGGACAATTCTTTGGTGGTCGACCACATACCTGTAGATGATTGTTTAGCTACTCCCTGCTTGGAAGTAGGTGAAACCCTTTCCAGTGACTTATCTATGTAGTCTGCTATCCCTACCATAGGTTCTTTTTTTAGAGATGGTGGTTTTTCTTTGCATTATTAAATCAATAAAGCATTTAAAACTTCACGTGTCTGTGTGCATTTTACATACTCAAAAATCATGAAAATGCAATCATAAAAATAGTCTTTAAAGGACATCACATTCTGATTACATAACATGTAACTACAGAATGAGCCCCTAGAGGGAGCTGTACAACATGTACAGTTTTTTTAGACACCTTCAGGCCTCAATACCTACAACCATAAACCTAGCCCCTAAACAGCACTACACTCCCAGCTGTAGAGCTTCAGCCTGGGACATGCTCGAACCTTGAGAGAAATCCCAACGTGGCCCTTCTTTTGGCGACCCAGTGAACTTTATTACTGTTTGAATAACAAAAAAGTTTTGTGGTGGGGAAGCGGCAAAGTCTCTGTAGTTCCCCTGCTCTTTTTTTAAAGTCATTGATGGTGACCCCAACACCTTAGGGACACCACAAGCACCAGAAATGGTTTGGCCATTGCAAGTCATGCAGGACATTATTGGATACTCCTCTGGGAGTTTTTGCATACTTAAAGAGTGGCTTTCCAGTTGCACCGGGGAGAGTCGCTGCCTTTTCTTTTGTTTGTTTCTTGCTTTGTGGCCTTGTCCGGCACTCCATTTTCTTTTTTATTTGGGGGTGCCTGGTCATAACTACGCATTCCACAAGCCCCATTTGATGGGGGTGGACCAGGGAGACCACCCCTCTCTGCCCTGCTGGTTCCCTGTGTGCTCTACACTCCTGCGTGCAGCCACAGGAGCTGGCATTCTCATCTTTCCTGCGCACTCCTGCGAGCGGGGCGCAGCCTTTTGTGGCAGGTCCCCGCCCCCTTAGACACTGGCACAGGGAGCAGAACACGCCCACCACAGGTCGGGGAGTGCGGTGACACTCCTCCTTCTTCCTCCTCCTTGTTGGGGCCAAGAGTAGGGGATTCCAGGCCCCTTGATTAATTCTCAGGGTCAGCAATGCCTCTCCCACATCCTTGTATTGGTGGGGACCCAGAGTTGGGGATGATGGGTCTCCATTGATGAAATTCGGCCTGGGGTTTTGATCTTTGGAACCTCTTTGCTCTGGAAGGAGGCCCCACAAACCTAACACACACACCCTCCCAGGGGAAATACTGTGAATTCCTCCCTGCGGTGACCCTTGGGCCCTGGCCCACCTTGGGGGTTTTTACCAGCCAGGTGGCAGAGCTCCACATGCTCTGTAACTGCGGCTGGGGTCAACGGTCAAATCCTTCCCTTGATGATATCTCTGGCCGGGCTGGACAATTTTATTTGTTTTTCTGCTCATTTTGCTCCTGCTGGCGAGCCCTAGCCACCTGGAGCACTTTCCTGAGGCCTCCTGACCTGAAAGGTGGCAAACGTCTAAGGCAGCTAGTTCCACTGGCTCCCTGCACCAGCCTTTCTCCTTTTTCTCCTCTGGAGCTTCTCTAATCCTTGGTGCAGAAGTCCAGTCTTTCCTCCCACTGGTCCTTAGAGGTTGGAAGGTTCCAGCTTCAATAGTCCTGGGGACAGCCCCACTGATCCTGGGGGCAACTGTAGTCAGAGTCCTTGGTACAGGAGGATGTTAGGGGGTTCTTCCTTCCAGTTGTCGATGGCTGCCGCCTCCAGTCCCAGTGTCCAACAGAAAATAACAACCAAGAGAGGGCACTTTCCCATGCGTAGCCCTCACAGGTATGCACATACATGTACAGACATGTTCACATGTAACCAGCCAAGTGCCTCTTACCTTTGTGGCATTGCAGCGGTCTTATCTTAAAAGGTGGATACTGGCGGTAAAGACTCACAGTCCATTTACTCTGAGTTTACAGTGGGTGAGTCACCGGTTGTGAGGCTCACCCACAGTAAAAAGCTCACATACCAGGTGGACAAAAAGCAAAACAATCTGGGTGGATTTGATGGGCAGAACCCATTGCCTTACTTAAAATTGGAAATCAGGTACTATAAAAAGCAAGGTATCCATAATTTGGAGTAGGGTTCACACTAGAACAATCAAGCAAGAAATCCAGCCAGTTTGCAGCGAAAACTAGGCTCAGTTGATCTGAGAATGGTGGACAAAAGTGGCCTCCAGCCTAGCACTGCTTATCATTTCCGGACAAGAGCTGTGATACACAATAACTAAACAGCAATTTTAGCAGAGAGATTGTTCACTATGTGTTCCATTTTAAGAAACTCGATTTATAGACTCGCTTTTGTATGCTTCTACTAAAATTTAGCATACTAAAAGTAGTGACATGATGCTAGAACGTTTTCTAACCGTGTTAGTTCTTGCTGTCCATGGCATGCATTGCCGTATTTATATTCTCATTCTGAGTGGTTACTATTCATATTTTATGAACTAGAGTTGGGTTTTATAAATAAACATTTTAAAGTTTCATCCCTTGCTTCTTAGTGCCATTTTGATTGTGTTATTAATTTCTGAAAGAAAGTTTGAAGTTCCAATGTGCCCCTGAACTCACCTAACATGGCTTATCGTGATCAGAAGACACCACCTGCACAGTACTGCTCAGTGGATTGTTTATGGGTCACACACCAACTGGGTTTGTATTTTTGTGGTGCATTGAACTGAGGTCTTTCAACAGGAGGTTAGAATTTGACCTCTGCGGTTCTAGGGGTAGTAGTGGGGGACTAGCATTTTTACAAGCATATACTTTCTGTTCTTCACAGCATGGGGAAGGAGGTTATTTAAAACAAATACTATATTCAACTAACATTGGTCAAAACTTGACATTGTTTAAATACCATTGTCAGGAAGGTTTAGGTTTCCTCTCAAAAAGAGAATTTGGGGAAAGTAGGTGAGGACTCTGGTGTTTCCACACACATAAATAAGTTCTCGAACTCCAAAAAAAGAGGTAGAGGATAAATAATAGCATAACAGGAGAACAACATAAAACGATTCTATACACAGCCCACCACCTCGGCATCTGCCACCCACAAAACCCTCACAATTGGGATCAGTACAGTCTCAGAAATAAAAAGACTGTGAGGAAATAAAACGTCAAACACATAGAGAACATACCAGACTTTTGCGCATTTTGCCACAAGTAAAATAAACGCAGCCAGTCACCACATGCGAGGTAGCTGCTATTGTTAGTTCCTACATGGCATGTAACAGGTCTCAACAGCTTCTCACAACCTCTATTTTCCACTTCCTCTCATAAGCACTTGTCGCATGCTCACACTTATGCACACACTTTAATCAAGATTTACTAAAGTTTTTGTGTGTGATTAGTGGCACTGTGCCATTGGGCTCTATGAAAAGCTGCGCTGTGCCTGAATGTCTTTTTAATGATAAATAAATTGCGGCAATACTTTGCACCAAGGGAGCACATACACATAGGGGGTTATTACAACTTTGGAGGAGGTGTTAATCTGTCCCAAAAGTGACGGATATACCACCAGCCGTATTACGAGTCCATTATATCCTATGGAACACGTAATACGGCTGGTGGTATCTCCGTCACATTTGGGACGGATTAACACCTCCTCCAAAGTTGTAATAACCCCCTAAATGTCAGTAAAGAACTCTCATCTCTGTCACACATACATGTTTATTCACAATTGCATAAGCTTAGTCATGCAAACACAGTGGGCCTGATACACAAAGGTAAACTTAGACCAAAAGTCTAAGTTTAGACCTAAAGTCTAACTTTACTTTTAGTAAAGTTAGACTTTTGGTCTAAGTTTACACTTTTGGTTTAAGTTTAGACCTAAAGTGTAAAGTTAGACGAAAAGTGTAGCTTTACTCGTAGCAAAGTTAGACCTTTGGTCTAAGTGTAGACCAAAAATGTAAACTTAGATCAAAAAGTCTAACTTTACTGTGAGTGAAGTTAGACTTTAGGTCTAAGTTTAGCATTTTGGTCTTAACTTGGACTTTTGTAAATCAGGCCCATTGTCACTAGTAATCTCAAAGATTCTTATTTACTCTTGTCTTTCTCTTTAGCATACATATACAAACATACATGGTTTCACACAATTACTTGCTGTCACTTACGATCAAATACTAGAAAAGCTTGTATTAGACAAGTGGTTCCCAACCATTTGACTTCTGTGGACCCCCACTTTATTATTACTGGAACCCGGGAACCCCCACTAAATCATTGTTGGAATCTGGGACCCCCCGACTGAGTCATTACTGGAGGCTGGGGACCCAGGCCTAAACATTTTTGATCATTTGAACTGCAAAACAATACACACAAAAATACAGAAACAAGCAGTCCAACAAATACATTCACAAATGAAAACACATTTTATTTAATTTGCAAAGAAATAAAATAAAATATATATTTTTTTAATTTCAATAGGGAGATTGAAGCTCTCCTAAACTCAACTGAAGCCACACATCGCCCATACTATACTCTGTTTATTGTATCTGCACTGCTCCCACAACTCCATTTGGGGATACTAATTTAATTTTTAACCTCAATTTCAAATTCCTTGACATTTACATTTACTGTATGATTTAAACTTTTCAGTTGTAAATTTAGTCATTTTATTTATCTAAACTTTATTAATCTGTTAATGTTATTTAATTTTCTAAGCAGTCACGGACCCCCTGCTGAGGCTTTGTGGTCCCCCAGGGGTCCCTGGACAACAGGGTAGGAACCACAGCATGGTTAGGAATCATTGCATTAGACAGAGGAGAGGCGGTCATAGGAAATCGAGAAGGAAGAAGTGGGGCAGCAGGATTATACAGTCAAGTATGAGAGTTTAGTATGTGGTCAGAAGAGAAGAGGGGTAGAGACGAGAGAGTGGTTAGATTTATGTATGTATTCTACCATGGTCTCTGTGGACGATGGAAAAGAATGAGGCCCAATTGTCTTAAGAGAACAAGCATTGTACTCAATTTTTACTGGCAGTACAGACACAAAATGTCAGGATATTGATTTTCAATCAGTATATTTCAGGACACAATATACTATCACTGTCACTTGATCTCTACACCCTCGCCCCACAAGAATGAATGCCAGTTCCAAAAGTACAAGGTAAACTAATGAAAAACTGCAAAACCTGAGCTGTTGATGACAAATATCCAGACACTATGCTCCAGCCTCCCGTGTGCTGTCAGTTCCCCTCACCCAGAAAATTTAACAGCACTGTATTTTTAATTGTTCTTTTTAATGCATGAGACACTTAATGAACATTCCATAAATGGATAGGTGCATAGATGCATCCGCTCCACGCATAGTTACTCCCGTCATTTACAGTAACTCACGTAGACAGTCACCCAGAGTCACTCCAATCAGGCACACTCACTGAAAAAGATGGGAAGTTGAGGTGCATGTGTGAGGGAGAGAGAAACAATGTAAGAGCATAGATAGTCATGTAGAAGAGGGAGAAGCAAGAGTAAAAGACTGCCAAGGAGAGAGGGACGAAGAAGAAAAGGAAGCAACAAACAGGGTAGTGACAGAGTGAGAGGTGAAGAAAGAAAGGATGGTGTTATCAAGGGTCAAGCGTGACCACCACTGAGTAGAGGCTGTCTAGAAAGGAAGATCTCCAAAATGGAGGGACGTTTTCAAAGAGAGAACAAGACAATACGGAGGGGCAGTAAAAGAGAGGAGTGTTGAGGCACACAAGAGGAGCAACGGAGTGAGAGGCAAGGTGCACATTGGAGAGAGGAGCAAGAAGAGGTTACCATAGGAATATAAAGAGATATATCAAGAAGGAATGATAGTGGTTTTGCTGGGCAGCAGCCCATTTTAGGGTAATGAGAGACATAAGGAATAAGTGGCATGAATCCCTCACGAAGCTATGAAATTATTGTCTTAAAAATACAGTTTCCTCATGTTATGTGCGAATAGATGATGTATGCTAGGATTCTCCTTTGCTTTCTCAAAGTTGTTTTCCCAGACAGTAGAAGTGTATTGCTGACAGGCCTGAATCCAAACATTGAAGTGGGTGCAGAGGAGACAAGGTTCCTTTATAAAAATCAATTGGGCTTTTAGCTGAGGGGAGCTAATGATTAGTCTTCCTGTAGCACTGCTAGCTGCAGTATTGTGAGGGTGAAGGGTCAGACTGCAATCTATTTTGTTATGGTGAAAGGGACTAATTTAGTAGAAGATGTCCTTTTGTCCCTTCCCTGTATCATCGCTCAATGTGGCTGTTGTTAGTCAGGTTAGCTTGGTGAGAAAGGTGAAATCTCTTTGTATCTCTATTGTGAACACTCCAGGCTGGAAGCTACCCTGCTATGAGAAGCATCACTCTTCAGAAATGCTGTCTGGAGCGCAACCTTGAAAGGACACTTGAAAAAAGAATCACCTTAAACATGTTCTCAAAGTGCAGACAGTCCATCCACATCTCCCAATCATAAAAAAGTGATACCAATTGACCCATTTGTTCCAGTTCCATGTTCGGAATGACCAAGGGTGGAAGTGCTCCTCAGAGTACTCAGAGGACTGATGTGCAGCTTGAGCTGGAGTCTATCTGACAGCCTACTTCACAGAGGTGAAGCGACATCACCTGAGTCTATACTTTACTGAAAGAAGCTAAGTACTAAGAAGTACCTAGAAGCCATCCTGTCCACTGTGGGAAGGAAGGAGCCCACCATTCCTGCAACATGAGTTATTATCCAGTAGGAACCAGGTGCAGAGTGATCCCAATGTTGGTAAGCTGACAGAACAGAAAGATGGGAGAGAGAGATCTGTGTACCCTGCGGTGGTGGGTATTGGACTGTCCATTATGTTTCCAGGTGGAAACCATGAAAGACATGGCTTGACCTGCTTCACAGTGACCCAAAATAAGGCTTATTATGATGTACCCCACTGTATATTGTGACTTGAGTTGAGCAACTCTGACCAGAATAACATCATAGCTAAAATATTCCCAATAGAAAAGCATGGGTTGGCCTGAGTCATCTTGCCTAGAGAATGGGGCCTGTGGGTGGCCTTGGTGCCCCTGAAGTTGGTCTGTGCAAGGGTACATCAAGACCGGCTGTGCAGGGTGTGACATTTTCAAATGTCCGAAAAAGTTGCTGTTTGCGCATGGCAACCAAATCATAGATGCAAATGCATCACAAGTGGGTGAGAGCAAGGCCTGTTTTTGCTCTGGTGGCACCGGTGGGACAATTTTTGTTGGTGCCCCATAACCTCCTTCTTCACTGTTTTCATCATTACCATTCTTCATGTGTTCCCACCATCTCTAAATAGTCGCTCTTTCACATGTATTTCATTTCTTTTATCGAGCTACTCATAACAATGTAGGTTGTCAGAGCTCTTTACATCACACATACTTCATACAGAGACAATGAATTATACAAGTGTGTAAATCAATGTATAGGATATGTTACATAAGACAACGAGGATTCAAAATGTAGGAGTTGCAGGTCACCATCCTGGTAGCAATGTATTTTAATACTTCTTGGACTCACATACTCAAGATTTAAAACGTAAAATGGTGGTTGGGGTTGGCTTTATTAATTAGAATTTGTTTCTACCCAAACAAACATTTTTAGAGACCTTAAGATAATGAAAAATATGGGAAAAACATAAGGTTCTAAACCCATGCCTTTCAGTTTGCATGCACCTCTTTGATACCAATTTAAAGTTGTCTGTGATATATTAAAATTACAACTTATGACTGCAGGTATAAGTAAGAGGAGGTGAGTGAGAGTGAGTGAATATGAGTGATGAGGAGTGAGACAGTGGGTGTGAAAGAGCAACAAGAAATGTTTTTGAGTTTCTGGGTAAGTGGGTGGGTGAATCGGAGTGACAATCAATAAGTGAAAGTGTGAGAGACACTCCAAGAGAGTGATTGAAAGTGTTTGTTACTATATTTGTGTAAGTCATTATGAATATGAGTTAGTATGACAGAGTGAGTATAAATGACAGTCTGTGAATGCGAATGCATCAAAAATTGAAGTGTATGATACTCATGTAATTTGCTTTTGTGTAGTTGTGCCAACTTTTGGCGAAATTATACAATATTAGACATAATTGTGTGAAAGTCAAAACCATCATTTTAGCACAAGGGCACACTTTTGCAAAATAAAAATAGTGCAAAAAAAAACAAAAAAACACACACGCTGCAAACATCAGCTGCTCAAGTTCTGGTAGTGCACCTAGAATAAATTTCGGCAGCGACCAGCATGTAATTTTAAGACGTGACATAATAGCAAAATTTGAGTAATTGTGTGTAACAAGCATAATGCAAAACTGCCCAAACCATACGAGAATATGCTGTTTTCATTGTAATTTTGCCTGGGACTCGTTAGAACGAGTGGGAGAGTAAGACAGTGAGCGCGAGTTTTTCGTGCTTTTAAAGCTGCCCCCAAAAATGGACTATCTGAGGGAATCCTGGATTATGAGGGAAACGCCAAAGAGAAAATGCTGGCTCTGACAGAGCAGAGGATTTTTTTTTAAATAAGAAGCACCGATGTTATATGAGCTGAGTGAATGGCAAATTTCTGATACAGGCATATTGTATCTAATTCTTGGAACAAAAGGGAACCCTTCACAAAAAGATAGAAAGGACACACTTGAGGTACCTCTTACCATATACAGAAGCCCATATAAAGTTATGAAAAAAGCGGGGTCACTCCCGGGAAGTGTTGAGCTTCACTGGCAGACATAAAAGTACTGGAATATTTAGTCAATGCATTTTCAGAGCCTGTGGATTATTTTTAGCACACTTATGTGAACGTGTGCTTTAAAATGCACTCTGAACTAATTGTTTAATTTTTTTGGGGGGGATAGCCCCTGACCCTAATACTAAAAGGCAAACTCGCTTTCTTTTCTCGTTTTTTCCACTGTCAAGGCATTACTGCACACTACTTTCAAAGATCACCAACTGATGCTGTTTGCTAGCCTCACCGAAACATTCATGACTTCCGTGAACATATCCGTTAACCGGAAGATAGGCAGCGTTTGCCCCCTTGCACTCATCTCACTCCCTGCTTACTGTCCTGAACCCAAAAAACACAATATGTGTTTCTAAAGTCAGTCAAGCATCGCGCTCAACTCCTTTGCCGTTAAGTGCTTTTCTACTGTTGCATTAAGCAAGTGGCTGCTGCGTGTTGGGGAGAATGCTCAATGATTTCGCATAAGTACATTAAAGAAAGCCACGTTTGACGAGTAACTGACAAACAGGCTTTTTATTGCTCTGTGTTGACAGGATGTACTTTAGCTGTCGGACTTGAAGAATGCACAAGCACATGCTTTTTCAAAGTGCTGAAATGAATACTAATGCTCACGACAGACGGCTGATTGGCAGAGCAGAGAACTGAAGAGTTAGATGTTGCTACAGACGTCTCACAGCAGTGTCTACTTCCTGTTCACCACCTTCACGATTCCCGTCGCTCAATCTTCCCACTTCACATTTGAAGGTCATAGCATTGCAAGGTACACAGGAGACTCCAACTCTCCGTGCTTCTCCAATCCTCAGCAGCCATCTTGACAGCATAGCATGTTGAATCCTTTAGGGGTAGCGGGTAGGCGCATCCAATTGGACATTGTTGAATTTTCAAACATGGGATCCAGAGAACTTGGAACATCCAGCACAACAAGTGAAAAATACTTTACAGCATGCTATTTTGTAGACTGTAGACCAGGCTTCTCCAACCAGTAGCTGTAAGTAGCTCTTCTGTGTACAGTTTAGCTAAATAAATTAGAAGCTTTTGCTTGGCTGAATTAATGTATGTACCAAAATGGAAAAAACAAAAATGTGTGTAATTTCAGAACTCATAATCTGACGTCTGGAGGAAAATGGGTGAATTGCCAAAATATACTCATAGCTTCCTAACAGTATAACCTTTGTGCCTGTGGCATTCAAGCTATAGCTATCCTGTATTACCTTTGGCTTCCAAACCGTCAATGCCGATTATTACATTCCTGCTGCCTACCCTGTCTGATGCACTGAGGTGTTTATAAGTAGTAATCTTTAGGGGGTGGCTACTAACAGTCTCTATGACAACACTAATAATATTAGTAGTTTGGGACGTTTTTCCATTGATCATAAGTATCTCTTCTTACAGAAAAGGTTGGAGACCTGAAGTAAGTACGCCGGCTCCTCAATTTTTATTATTCTTATCGTTGGTTTTATTTCCAGTTTAAATTTACGAGACAGAGATACATGGGCTCTCCCAACCGGCACAACTCCGACCTCTCTTCCATAACCCGTTCCACATTCCAGTTCCCCATCACAACCTACCCGAACATTCCATTACCCCTAACGTCATATAATTCTACCCAATACATTGCTACAAGACCCCAGTTCTAGACACCAGATCAAGGCACATACACTTACCTGGAACCAAGAATATTTTTACAACAGACCAGAATCTTGTGTAGAATGATATAAACATTGTTGCAGAGGTTTATGCTTTGGTGCTGAGTCTCTGCCTAAAAAAGTATTCTGAATGAAACGGGTGATGCAATAGGAGCAACTTTTGTGTAATGCCCACTACTATATTGATTTACCTAGTAATATCCAAAATGGGATATTTAGGGAAATTAAAAAGTACTTCTCTGAATCTCTTTTTTAAGCAACATCAATACATACAGCTAACAAGCATTTGTATGGGAGGAAAGAGCACATTCAGTTCTACTTGGCATTAACCCCTTCGCTGCCAGGCCTTCTCCCCCTCAGGTGCCAGGCCTTTTTTAGGCTATTTGGGGTAGTTTGCGCTTAGGCCCTCATAACTTTTTGTCTACATACGCTACTCACGCCAAATTTGCGTTGTATTTCCCCAAAATCCTAGGTATTCTAGAGGTACCCAGAGTTTGTGGGTTCCCCTGGAGGAGACCAAAAAAATAGTTTTTTAAAAATAAATGGGAAAAAGGGCTGCAGAAGAAGGCTTGTGTTCTTTTTCCTGAAAATGGCATTAACAAAGGGTTTGCTGTGTTACAATTACCATCTTCACAGCTTTAAGGAACAGGTATATTTGTATCAGAAAACCACATTTTTCAACACAATTTTGGCATTTTACTGGGACACACCCCATTTTACTATTTTGTGTACTTTTAGCCTCCTTCCAGTTAGTGACAGAAATGAGTGTGAAACCAATGCTGGATCCCGGAAAGCTAAGCATTTCTGAAAAGTAGACACAATTCTGAATTCTCCAAGGGGTCATTTGAGTAGATCCTACAAGGTTTTCCTACAGAAAAGAACAGCTGAAAAAAAAAAAAAAATTGAAATCCAGGTGAAAAAAAACAGCCATCTTTCTCCACGTTTTACTCTATAACTTTTTCCTGAGATGCCAGATTTTCGAAAGCAATATACCCATATGTCTGCTGGACTCTTCTGGTTGCGGAGATATACGAGGCTTGTAGGTTCATCAAGAACCCTAGGTACCTAGAGCCAATAAAGGAGCTGCACCTTGCAATGGGTTTTCATTGTATACTGGGTATACAGCAATTCATTTGGTGAAATATAAAGAGTGAAAAATAGGTATCAGGGAAACCTTTGTATTTCCAAAATGGGCACAAAAAAGGTGTTGAGAAGCAGTGGTTATTTGCACATCTCTGAATTCAGGGGTGCCCTTACTACCAGGTGATTACTGGGCATTTCTCAAATAGACATCTTTTTTACACACTGTCTTACATTTTGAAAGGAACATTGTAGAGAAAGACAAGAGGCAATAACACTTGTTCTTCTATTCTGTGTTTCTCCAAGTCTCCCGATAAAAATGGTACCTCACTTGTGTGGATAGGCCTAGTGCTCGAGGCATGAAACGCAACATGGACACATCACATTTTTTCATTGAAATCTGACGCGTTTTTTGGAAAGTTCGTAGCTGTGGATTTGCAGCTCTAGCTCAGCCGGCACCTAGGGAAACCTACCAAACCTAGGCATTTTTTAAAACTAGACACCTAGGTTCTGTTACCCAGAATTCTTTGCAAAAACTAAAAATTTGCAAAAACAACACCTTTTCCTCATATTTCAGTGATAGAAAGTTCTGGAATCTGAGAGGAACCACAAATTTCCTTCTACCCAGCATTTCCCCAAGTCTCCTGATGAAAATGGTACCTCACTTGCGTGGGTAGGCTTAGTGCCCGGGACAGGGAATGCCACAAAACACAACGTGGACACATCACATTCTCCCAAAGAAAACTGACCTGTTTTCTTGCAAAATGCATTGCTGTGGATTGTAGCTTCTAGCTCATCCGGCACTTAGGTAAAGCTGGCAAACCTGGACATTTCTGAAAACTAGACACTTAGGGGAACCCAGGATGGGATAACTTGTGGTGCTCTCCTCACGTTATGTTACCCAGAATCCTTTGCAAACCCCATATTTTGGCAAAAAAAACACTTTTACCTCACATTTCCGTAGTGCAAAGTTCTGCAATCTGAGGGGAGCCACAAACTTCCTTCTACCGAGTATTCCTCCAGGGCTCCCGATAAAAACTGTACCTCACTTGTGTAGGTAGGCCTAGTGCCAATGACAGGAAATGCCCCAAAACACAATGTGGACACATCAAAATGATCAAACACAGAACCACCTGTTTTTGAGGAGGGCGGCACCTGCGTTTTTGGTCCTGGGCTCAGCAGCCATCTAGGGAAAGCTACCAAACCCAAACATTTCTGAAAACTAGACACCTGAGGGAGTCCAGGCAGGTGTGACTTCTGTGGATCCCCCAGTGTTTTCTTACCCAGAATCCTAAGCAAACCTCAAATAAAGCTAAAAAATCAAACTTTTCACACATTTCTGTGTGGGATCACTGCACTGGGACGCATTTCCTACCACCCATCGTTCCCCTGAGTCTCCCGGTAAAAATGATATCTCACTTATGTAGGTGGGCCAAGTGCCTGTGACAGGGAAGAGCCAAAAAATGACGAAAATGAGGGGGAACCAAAACGGGTCCAAAAGGGCAGTTTGGAAAAAAACGTTTTTAGGCTGACAAGTGGGGCAGATTTGTTATTGATATAAATGCGACAATGCTGGGTGGTAGGAAATTTGTGGATTCCTGCAGATTCCGGGAGGTACCAGCACAAAAATGTGGGAAAAATGTGTGATTTCAAGCAAAGTTGGACGTTTGCAGGGCATCGTGGGTAAGAAAATAGTGCGGGTGCATGTGAAGCACACCAGCCTGGACTCACCCAGATGGTTACTTTTCATATGTGTATATGTCTCAAAGACCAACAAGTGCAGCCCTCACCATTCCAAGTGGGAAGATTTTGAGAGTTAGACAAGCTCTCATGGCCCAAATGTAAAAACAAACCCCAAAGTAATCAAATGTCCTCTTGCTTGCCATGGGATAAGATGTTTTAGTGTGCAGGGGGAGAGCTGAAAGACTGATACCCCCTTCAGTTGGGGTGGGGGCATAACCATGTCCATACTGGTTGGTAGCCACCAACCCACTATTTTTTTAATTCCCTGACATCTAGTAGGCTTTCTGCCATCTCCCCCCCGCCGGGGAGTGGATCGGGGGTAATTGCCCCATCTGCCCACCGGTGGGCAGAACTTGTTCCTTTTTTTTTTACCCCCATCCTCTTTCTTTAAAAAAAAAAATCTTCCCTCGTCTCTGATGGTCTTTTTGCCCCCCTTGGGTGCAGATGGCCTTACAAAAATAGGCTGATCTGCCTCCAAGGGGGCAGAAATGGCCAACAGCAATGTGCCCCCATGGGAAGCGACCCGGGCCAAAGGGGCTGCCCCACAAACAAAACACACACACACACACAAATCCCTGGTGCCTAAGTGGTTCCTAAAATAAATTTGCCCCCCTGGGAAGCGACTCTTGCCTAAGGGGTCGCTCCCCATCTGTAAAAAATAAAAATCCCTGGTGCCTAGTACTTTCTGCCCCCCCCCTTGGAGGCAGATTGGCCTAACAGAAATAGACCAATCTGCGCCCAAGTGGGTCAGAAATGGCCTAAAATAAAATTGCCCTGAGGGGAGTGACCTTTGTCTAAGGGGTCGCTTCCCATCTGTAAAAATAATCCCTGGTGCCTAGTGGTTTCTGCCCCCCTTAGGGGCAGATCAGCCTAATCAAAATAGGCCGTTCTGCCCCCAAGGGGGGGGGGGGGCAGAAATGGTCTAAAATAAATGTTCCCTCCCAGGGGAGAGACCCTTGCCTAAGGCGTCGCTCCCCTTGTATGAAACGGACTAACAAAAAAAAATCCCTGGTGTCTAACGGTTCAGAACCGTACAGAGCCATAATTATGGAGCATAATTTCTTTACCATTCATTTGATTGGACAATTTGTGTCCTTCCACAACTCATATAGGGGACTAATTTTTCTTTGTGTACTTCATGGGTGTGCTCTCTCCATCACGCACTTCATCTCTCTGCACAGCACTACCTCCTCTGCTCGCCATGTTGCGCCATACCCCCACAACTTATCAATATAAAACACAGCAACATGTATGTTTTTACCAAGGTTTGACTAAACTCTATCTGGTTAATTGTGTTTATTTTCCTGCATTACAAATATTGCATGGAAGCCCAAGACTTGAACACACAACCAGTATGTTGAAGGAGCGGGTGGGCTGCTGCACTCACTTTGCAACATTTGAGGAAGGTGTACTGAACATGATTGAAAGAGACATTTTTGTTCTCTCAGAGGCCCAGAAATCTGCTCCTTGGTTGCTGCAGGGCACAGCATTGCTAGATCATTTGTTTTGAACAGGTTGTGTGAGAGGTAAAGTTGCCCTTCACAAGTGCCTTGTCCTTCTTTATGGCCTGAGACAGAAGTTGTTCGACTTTAAGTATACACAACTTGTCTTCTATGCTATTTGCAAGCTGAATTACATAGTTAGCACAGAAATGATTAATGAATACTCATGTATTTTGAGTATTGGATTTACGTAGAAAATATATTAACTTAGAGAAAATAATGCACGCATTTGAAGGTGAGCCCATCAGAGTGGCAACCAATTTTCACGAAGTGTACTTATTGAGGGCTTATTATTATGATATTTTGAGCTTATGTTTGATTAACGTAGTAATTTAGCATATTGAGGGTAATGTATTATGTATTAGCTTTATTAATTGTTAGCGAGGTTTTGGCCCAGTTGCACGGCCTCATGTCAAGCTGCATTTTCTTAGGCGACTTATAAAATGGATGCTTAGAGAATTAAATTGTGATTTTCCACTGTGCTGATCTAATACTCGTAGCTGAAAGTGTTTCTCATGAGAACTGCTTGCAAGGAGATGATGTACTTGCTAGAGCAACAATGTAATGTGTGTGAGACTGACTTTCCCAGGAGTAGACAATGAATGCACTGACTGGAGTATAAGATGTAACAATATTGTTACCTGATGAGCACAAATGACAAGAACGGAAGAACAGGAGCCAATCGTCATCAAGTGAACCCTGTGGTAGAAGAACTTTAGATTAAGGGTTTTAGTTTCATTGAACTAACTGCAAACATGCAATTCTCTGACCAATGAGGGTGTGGAACGTAGTTTTAGGAAATCTAACTTAGCCAGAATGCACTGAGAAGAGGACATCTTTTGCCCAGAAGGCTATTACTTTTTGACCGTCTTGAGAAGGGACGTGCTTAACTTTATTGCTTAAAGAGACTTTGCTTTTTCTGAACTGTGATGCTGAATCCTGATGCCGTGTTGACCAGACTGATGTCCTAATGATGAAGACTATCATAGCTTGCCCATCCACTTGAGGAGAGGTACACTGTCACTGTTATTGATTGCTATGTCTAGTTGCTTTTGTTTCTAGGTACCAACCGCTATTTTGATAGAGCCATAGTTAGATATTTTCCAAATTTGTGGACTAAATTGTTTTGCATGAAGCCCAAACATGCTATTCTAATTTGATGTTAGTTGGGATTCTCACTGATGAGGTTTGCTACATGTAATAACCGTTGATGTCTTTTCTTTGCTGAATCTAAATGTATGTAATATTGTTTGTGCAGTTATTCTTTCTATTAATTTGTACTGTAACCTTAGAATGTTTAGTAGCCCAAGCTTTGATTAGATTGCAAATCTTTCGCTGTTTTCGTCAGCCAGTGTTGTTTCTGTATGTTTATCATTTGATATTGAGATTAAGCTACGTGACCTTAGCATAGTTAATAAAGGGAAATATACATTCTAACTTTTACATAAAGGTGTGGTTATTCATGACTGCAAGGTCATGGTGTGTGGAAATTACTGACTCCTTTTGATTGATAATGTAATTGACTGTTATTGGTTATTGATCTGTATCTGTATGGGATATATGGTGGGAAAACCTCGAAGTGAGTCAAAGGGTTCATTTACCTATTTGCGTCCCCTTGTAAGTTTACTTATTAAGGTCCGAGGTTCTAAAAACATTCAACATACTTTTAAATTTTGTTCAGAGTGTTCTGCATGAAGAGTATTTGAACAATAAACACTGTGGTCTACAAATATTGAAAAAGTTCAAATCACTCCTCATTTTCAGGGTACTTTAAAATATGTGTTTTTTACTTTTCCTCCAGCATTTTGAAATGTTTCTTTCTTTGACTTTTTTAACAATGTTTCACAACAAGCAATGGCACAGCCAATTGTTTAAAACTTGCATTCTAAAGGCAAGGCCTAATGACTTTGCAAATGCTTGTTTTACAATTCTAGAATTTGCTAAAGTATGCACAGTTTGGGAATTCTTTCATATTGGTAGCAGCTGCCATTGAATGTAGTAAACACATTCCCTGGAAGATCACACTGAAAGTACAGGATACCTATGACCAGAATTACTTAGAAGTTTTGCATCAGAGCACAATTAAGTTGCTGTACAGTGTTGATTGAAAGGGAGAGCAGAACAGCACCATATCTGCGAAGATGTGACACTTTTCTGCTGTTGCACTTTTGGCAGCCATGCACCAACACAGACACTTTTGAGCTATAATGCAACAGTGTCTGTGTTCTTTAAAACATGGAGGGGTCAGTCCAAAATACACCTAAATGCTTTTCTGACTTTGTATATGTGCAAGAGCACTCATGTAAATGAGAAAAAACAAGAAAAAATGAAAACATTTCTCTTCTTTGCGTCTGTCTCAAGAACTGTGGAGCAAATCCCTGGCTACAGTTCTTTATAGAATACAGAGTTGCATCAAGAACCCATGAGTGGTTGCACGGGAATGCCAATGAACCACCCATGAAATGCCCACTTGAGGCAAAGTAATGCAAGGCAGAGTATTGCACAATTTTACATTACTCTGATATACTATCCAATGCATATCCAAATTTATGTTGGATAGTGAAGTCCCCCTTAATTAATGCAAAACCAACACAGAGAATTAGTAAATCTGGTTCCCAGGGTTATTCCCTAGGCAGTGGCTGCCTGGCGTAAGTTCTTACCATGATCAATATCATCTCATCAAGAGTTTTGATTCCTGCAACGCAGACATTAAACGATGACCACAATTCAAGGGTTTCCTGCCGGCGGTCTCTGCGTCATTTATTTAAATGTTAGTGACTGCTTATCAGTCCTATTGTTTTTAGGATTCAGACGCGCTTGTAAGTCAAAGAATCTACTGGAAAATCAGACTGACCCTCCACAGTAAGAACAGTACATGCAGTACCATTTTTTCTAGTATTAAAATGTGATTTGTAAACTACACAACATCAAAATTCATGGTAGCTTAAGAACTTCGGTTAAATACATTTTAATAGTATGTTCTATATTGAGACTTGAAATTCATGAGTTACTACGTGAAACCTCTAACACACTGTAATTCTGTAAGAAGATTATTATTTGAGAACTAGTTGGAAAGATGAAAAAAACATGTGAAAGTGAAGGTATTTTTGTAATCTTGCATCCAGACCACCATCATTTCCCAAGGCTGTGCGCATCACTGGGAAATGTGAGCTAGAGTCTGGGAGCAAATAGAATTCCCCCTCCCACAATTATATTAGCAAACCCTAAACCAACGCCAACAATTGAAGACCTCAAAAAAGATTTGTTTAGAGCTTTATTTTAATTTTGACAAGCAGTACATACATCAGCTACATCAGTTCAGATAATATCCCAGCATAGAAACTTGACATTACTATAAAATTACATATACAAATCTACAATTTTAGTTACAAAACATGTACTTTACAGTACTCCTGTTCTTAACAACCCAAAAAGTATTACGTTTTTTAGTGCCTCAACAGCCTTTTTACAATGGTCCATATTATGTATGGAGGTAATAAGCATTTCTGTTACATATTTAACGCTTTACCCACCAGGGGCTGTTTAAATAGTTCTCATTTAGACAGAGGTGTAGACATAGTAGGTATGTTGCATATATTGCAGACCCAATGTTACATATGACTAAGAGCTTGGTTTTGAGTTTGGTGGTTGGGTGCTCCATCACAAACATGAAGGATATCCCATCAGCCTTACTATAGGTGCCATAAGATATAATGCACTTGTAATAAAGAAGGCAGGATATCTGATGTGTTTGTGATGGGGTTCCCGTCCTAAAACCTCTACATCAGGCCCTAAACCCTTGAGCCAGTCTTCAAATTTGGGAGCTCCACCCATCCCCAGCATATGCCCACTCTTCTCTTCCACAGGAGTAGCACTGCTATGCAGTTTGTGTGTGCTTTAGGAAAATATTTCATGTATCCCAAAAGTGTGGTGAATTGTGATGGCTCCTGGAGGAGATCAGTCCATTCACAAAGTTACGATTATCTGCACCTAGTATTCCCTTTGGCATCTTTTATGTCCAGATTCAGATCTTGGGACGTGTTACGTGGCTTGATCTTGACTGGCTTTCATGTCTTTCAATAGAGTGGTAAGCATTCCATACAAATGCTATTCAGCTGGCTTTGCAGGTAAAGAGTGGAATAGTTCATCCATAGATCGGTATAGCATGTGAAACAAGTATATTCAGTGGAGTGCTTGGTTCCTTGCAGTGTATACTTGTACTGCAATGTACTTTTTGTCTACGTACAGATTTCTCACAGTGCTTAACTTCCTGATCTCGATTCACCCCATTGCCAATGTTTCACAGATCACATCAATATATAGGTTATTACTCAGAGGCAGTAGTGATGAGTACACCATCTCCATGTAACTAATTTCAGTAAGCCTCCACTATGCCCATACTGTACAGTCTATTGTGAATACCTGCACTAGGCCTTTAGCTTTTCCTCATTATTAAGTTATTTAGCAGTAGTGGTTCTACCTGTCCTTTTTGAATTCATAATGTAGGACCTGCTTGATGTTGTGAATCCAATGACGTCCAAATGGGGCACTCAAAAACAGGTAATACCCTCCAAAGGCAGGGGCAGCTAACCTTACACTTCATTTGGCAGCTGTAGCTTGCTCCAGGTGATTATGGGCTGCTTACCTATCCATCACAATTTGATCAAGAGTGATTGTGTTTTAGTGGTCCTGGGATAATGACTATCTACTGGTATCTCTGGTATCTGTTTGTTTTAGGGCATTGTTTTATTCTTAGTTTCCTGCTGGTGTTTGGCCAAGCTTCCCTTTTCATTTGCAGAGCATTCTTGTTCTGTTCCGCTCGATTTTTGTAAACAGTCCTGTAAATCTTGCTCTTATCTTGTCATATTTGCAGAGCATTCAAAGACTAAGAAAAAATGTCAGATGCTGTTTTCAGAAGGCTCCTATACCTTGTCCCATGTAAACCAACTCTTTGCTGACAGAACACCGACTGGTATGCAGAGGTGCTGTGTATGAACTGCCCAGTTAGTCACTTCCTTTGTGTTTTTAAACAACCACTGCCCTTCTCCCATCTCCATGCCCCAGTACAGTGAATTAAATGATAGCAGTTGACAGAACACAGCTGCTGAAAGACAACACAAAATCAGAGTGCTTACATTTTGAAAGTTTTGCCCTGTTGTGCATCCCCTGCCCTGCGTTCTATGGTGCTCTGTGCGCTGCAACCTCTTGTGTGTTTCTCTCCGCCTCACTATCCCCCATGCCCTCACCCTCATGGGCCAGAATGCACCTTTTGTATTGTTTTAATCATACCCATTCATGTGTACGGGGCAACTGGTCTTTTAATATACAGTATGTTTACGGTCTTTCCTTCAAAGGCCTTCTAAGAGTTTCCAGCAAACAAAACCGCTTCTTAAATGTGCAAAGTAAAGCAAAGCTTTTCTTTTCATTTGCACAGCATTCTCGCTCCGAACACCACTCCGTTTATAAACGGACCTGTAAATCCTATTCTTATCTCATCACATTTGCATAGCATTCATTGACTGGGAACAAATGTCATTCGCTGTTTTCAGAGGGCGCCTGTTCCGTGCTCGCCCACTCCATCATCCCTGCTTGGTTATTTCATTAAGAGCACTTCACACGAGTGCTGCATCCGTGCTACGCCGCTGATCAGGTTAACATTTTAAACACTGGAGCAAAGCATCAAAAAGTGAATTACATGCAAGCGCTTGACAGAACCTAATGTCGAGGCACAACTGTGTGTGTGTGGTGGGGGGGGGGGGGGTCGCTGAAGGACAAAATGAACTCAAAAGAGCTTATATTTGCCCTCACCTTTGTCCATCTTGCTTGTGGTAAGCGAGTTTCAAGGTACATATATTTTAGCCGTTCTTTATATTGCAAAGCACTACCAGGAGCTTTTATTTTGAAAATAGTGACGGCTATATATTGACCAGCAATTGATGCCCATACTGACCAGTTCTTGTAATGGTATCAATCAACAGTGCACATGCTTAACATGGGCAGATACTGACTGGCACGTTTAATTTGTTAACATGGGCACAGGCACATCTCAGCAGGGATGCTGTACTTCTAATGAATTGGAAAGTACCAGCAACAGGTACTCTTGAATAGTGAGTATCTGCACTTCTATGCATATTTGTAAAGTAGCGAGATGGGCAAGACTTTCGGTGGCGCGGTACCAACCATTCTCCCTGAACGGGGCCAGCACTTCTCATCAGAGCTGCAGTATTTGTAATGTGCAGATGCCAGCAGGACTCTGTTGTGTCTGGCAACAGTACTGTGTTTGGGACCCTGCTGCAGACACTTCCATGCTTCAGTGTTGCACCCTACTCACCTCTATGTGCGACCTGTAAGGCAATATTGATGCACAAACAAGCGCCTTTCAGGCGGCCCACAACACTGTAATGAATCAGGAAACCTTGGCGGAGCTGCAGCAGTAATTAATTTGTAAACCAAAACATGCTGGTGCCGAAAGCCCTCCTCTTAAACAAGCAGCTTCTGCATTAAATGTGCGAACAAGGAATACTGAGGCAGCATAATCCTGAAGCCATCTCGGGCCTCTTCAATCCATTTAAAGCCACCGCCTGCCCTTCAGCTCACTCTTGCAGCTTTCTGCTTTCTCCCATTGTGGCGCTTTTTCGTTTTTCCCCTCCCCTGACTTTCCCATTTGTGTCTTTTACTCGCAGTAAATGCTTGAGGCAGAAAAATCAGTGTTGTCCCTCAAAAATAAGTGCCAGTGCTTAGCACCGGAAACAACATGCACAACTTAAGCACTGAGCTGCAGTAATTTAAAGGGGACTGTGCCCACACATCTCTGCTGCTGGATCTCTTGTACTTCATGGAGTGTCACTGAAGCTTCCATATTGGCCAAGCATTGTGCTGGTACAAGCGTAACACATCGCCTCTATTTGTTGTTCATATCGCTAGTTGCCACAGATTGGTGGCTTCGTAGCGCTTGTCGAAACAACTTAGAGTAAAATTGAGAGAACGTGGATAGAATGTCTGTGGAGTGGGTTTGTGGCATACTCTCTTCCATCTTGATCCAAACGTCTGGGGCTGCCCATTTTGGACACACTTGTCCAACCAATATATGTCTGGAGTATCCTCCCTCCAGGTACTGTCTAATTGATGCATACTTTTCTCAGAAATTGAATCTCCATGTCAATGTCTTCATGAAATTCCAGGAATTTGGAGTGCATTTCTAAGAGTAGTTGTTAGAAATGGGGTGTCTACTTGGCAGAGGTATACACCCTTGTACAAGTAGGGACCACAATCCTAGTCAGGGTAAGTCACACACAATCCAAATGATCCTGTGCCCACCCACTGGTAGCTTGGCATTGAGCAGACAGGCTTACCTTAGATGGCAATGTGTAAAGTATTTTGCAATAAATCATGCATTAACAGTGAGAACACCACAAAAAGACACCACACAGGTTTAGAAAAATATAGGATATTTATCTGATTAAATTAAGGTCAAAACAATCAAGATCTGATAATCACGAATTGAAATATCACTTTTGTAATGATAAGAAGAGTCTTTAGTTCTTAAAAGCAACAATTGTCTCTTGCAAGCACAAAGTACCTGGTTTGAGTCAAAATTAGATGCACTAGGACCGCAGAGAAGGAGATGCGTGGAAAAAGGTAGGTGTGCATTGGATTTCCAGGTGCATACAGACGATGCATGATTCTTTTCCATGCGGCAAGGGCTTTGCCTCCAATTCCGGTGTGCAGGCTTCAATCCTCTTTGCGATGCAGGGTCTTTTGACGCCCAGGGATGATGCGTGGAAATCCTGGGCATGCAGGGCGAAGTCATAGGTGCTGCGTTGATCCAGTGGGTGATGCGTTGAAATTTCTGTCACACGGCAGGCACTGCGTCGATTCTTCTTGCAGAAAGTCGGGCTGTATCGTTCCGGTTCGACGATGCTGTGATTATTTCACTGCTAGGCAGGCTATACGTCGATTCCGACAGGCTGTGTGTTGATTTTCACAGTACAAGGAGTTTCTTTGCAGAGATGAAGTCTTTTTGGCCCTGAGACTTCAGGAAACAGGAGGCAAGCTCAATCCACACCCTTGGACAGCACTTCTCAGCAAAGCCAGAGGCCAGCAAGGCAGCAGGGCAACAGCAAGGCAGCAAACCTTTACAGCAAAGCAGTCCAAGTGAGTCCTTTGGGCAGCCAGGCAGCTTCTCTTGGCAGGTTGCAGGTTCTGGTGCAGAGTGTCTGTCACAAAAAGTGTCTAAATTGGTAGGGTCAGGGACCCAGTTTATATACCCAAAAGTGCCTTTGAAGTGGGAGAGACTTCAAAGAGTGGTTTTGAAGTGCACAAGGTCCCCTTTTAGTAGAACCATGTCTGCCATGGTCCCAGTAGGGGGTTTGGCAATTCATTGTGTGAGGGCAAGCCACTGTTCTTTGAAATGTGTCAGGCCCTCCACCCTTCCAGCCCAGGAAGACTTATTCAGTATGCAGATGTGTGCAAGTGTGACTGAGCATCCTGTGTTTGTGGTTGTCTGGGTTAAATGCACAAGGGAGCCGTCAACCAGCCCAGGCCAGGTGTGGATTGGAGACAGGCAGTAATGCACAGAAGGATTTTAAGTGCAGAGAAATACTCACTTTCTAAAAGTGGCATTTCTAAAATAGTAATATAAAATTCAACCTCAGCAGTCCGTTTGTATTACCATTTTGTCCATACTAAATATGACCTGTCTACTCCTTTCTGATCAGAATCTACCACTCAAACAGTATATGAGGGTAGCCCTAATGTTAGCCTATGAAAGGAGCAGGCCTCACAGCAGTGGAAAACTAATTTAGGAGTTTTCCACTACCAGGACATATAAAACACCCAGATATACGTCCTGCCTTTAACTTACACAGCAACCTGCCCTATGGGTTAACTAGGGCCTACGTTAGGGGTGACGTGTATAGAAAAAGGGGAATTTAAGGCTTGGCAAATACTTTTAAATGCCAAGTCGAAGTGGCAGTAAAACTGCACACACACAAGCCTTTCATTAACAGGCCTGAGTCATGGTTAAGGGGTTACTTACGTGGGTGGCACAATCAGTGCTGCAGGCCCACCAGTAGCATTTAATTTACAGGCCCTGGGCACATGTAGTTCACTTTACTAGGGACTTACAAGTAATTTAAATATGTCAATTGGGTATGAGCCAATGTCACCATGTTTTAAGGGTGAGAGCATGTGCACTTTAGCACTGGTTAGCAGTGGTAAGGTGCGCAGAGTCCTAAATCCTAAAACCAGCAAAAACAGTGTCAAAAAGTTGAAGGAGGCAGGCAAACAGTTGAGGGGGACCATCCTAAGGCTGTCAGGTCTAACAGTAATTTATTTTAATTAGAAATAGTATAGGTATTATCTAGTGTTTTAATCTGAGCCCCTAGTGCACTTAATCTGCAGTGGACAGACGTAAGGATGTTGCTGCCTCTAGCTATACAGCCCCCCAGTAACACAGGCTTGGATGCAGTGCTTAATTTGTGCTTGTTGTTTCCGGTGCTGAGCACCGGCACTTATTTTTGAGAGCCGGGGCTTATTCTTCTGCCTCAAGCATTCTCTGCAAGCAAAAGCCTCATATGGGAAAGACGGAGGAAGAGAAAAATGAAAAAGTGTCACAAAAGGAGAAAGTAGAAAGCTGCAAGGGTGAGCTGAAGGGGCAGGGAGTGGCTTTATATGGATTGAAGAGGCCTGAGATGGCTTCAGGATTACGCCGCCTCAGTATTCCATGTTCACACATTTAATTGCAGAAGCCGCGTGTTTAAGAGGAGGGCTTTGGGCACCGGCACCCTTTTATTTACAAATTAAGCACTGCTTGGATGCCTCTCATAATACCGAGTAGGCATGGACTGGACCTTGATTGGTGTCGAAGTATATTTACAATCTGTCTAAACTCCTCCTTTATTCTACTGTGCAGTAGCATATTCCATTGGAATCTCCACAATCTAGGAGTTCCCATTCTGTTTGGAAGAGCCATGATCAACGCCACAAGTGAGTGGTGAGAGTGTGTTCTGGGGAGGCTTCTGATCCTGTCCAGCAAGAAACATCTCTTGTGGTCAGGAAAAAGTAAATCCAGGCCGCGGTGTCGGGGACTTCAGAGAGGTGAGAATACTCCTTAGCTGCGGTATATTTAGCTCACTATACATCTGGTAAACCATACTGCAGCAGGAACATCTCAGAACCCTGCTTTGCATCCAGCTCTATCACTTGTGCTTTCTAGTGGTGCATCTAGTGTTACGTTATAATCGCCGCCCCCACATTACCTCACGCGGCTTCAGTGCTGCGCACCGTGTCATGACTGGAGAGAAAAGCTCTGGGTCATCATAGTTTGGTCTATAGGTGTTACTGAGTGTGATGTGCGATAGTCACTGGATGCATCACAGTGCAGCTGAGCATAAAGTATATTTCTTTTTTTAATTGTATGGCAAACTCCCATACCATAAATTGAGAAAAATCTATGTGCTTCCCACTTGCTACATTAGTTTAATTTTCACAGAAATGAGTCTCTTGTAATAATAGATTGCCTAACATACTTCAGTCATTAAGGGCGGCCAGAGCAGACTTTGGGGGTCATTCCGACCTCAGCGGTAAAAGGCGCTTACCGCCATGCAGAAGACCGCCATAACACTGCCGCGGTCGCGGTAAACCGCCACGGTCATTCTGACCCACAACAGGCAAACCGCCAAAATACAGACATCCACAAAAGTCCGCCACACCAAAGGTCAGCGAGAAACTGGCGATGACCAAACCTCCACCGTCACGGCAACAGAAATACGCCCATGCCATCACGACCCACGGATCCACGCGGCAGTCTTTCAACCGCGGTATTCCATTGGCGGTACACACCGCCGCGCTCAAAATACACACACACCTCCAAAACACAGCCACATTGGACAATTCAAAATACACACACCTGATACACATACAAACAACACTCCCACACACCCAATACAATATAAAACACACACCCACATCACCCACAAACCCCCACTCCTAGAGATTCGTGAACACGCAAAGAGAAACGAGATCCGAGCACCCAGACGCCCAATTCACTGTCACCCAGCAATATTAGCACGCACTTCAAACTACACAACAATACACATCACCACACTTAGCACCACACAATCCACCCAACACATCACCCACACCACCCATTGGCACTGCAAAGACACCCCAGGTTTTGGGAGGCTGAACTCAGGGTCATGGAGGAGGAAATTGGAAAGGTAGAGCCACAGCTCTTCGGGACACAGGTGCAGCACACCACCATTGCCAGGAAGATGGAGCTATGGAGCAGAATAGTGGACAGGGTCAACGCTGTGGGACAGCACCCAAGAAATCGGGAAGACATCAGGAAGCGGTGGAATGACCTACGGGGGAAGGTGCGTTCCATGGTATCCAGGCACAACATCGCGGTGCAGCGGACTGGCGGCGGACCCCCACCTCCTCCCCCATAATTTACAACATGGGAGGAGCAGGTCTTGGCAATCCTGAAGGCCTCGCAGGAGTATCTGGAGGAATGGACTCTGGTAAGTCTCATCTTCACTACTTCATCCCCCCACCCCACATGCAAGCCAACTCATACCCCCACCCTCACCCCCACCCCCATCACACCTACTCCTTGCAAATGTCTCACCATCACAACCCACCCATCCCAACACCAAGCCCTGCATGCGTCCACAAAGCATGGACACCCATCACCAAAGCCTGCCCACTGCACATACCCATCCCCCCCCCCAAACCACCATCACAACAGCCCCCACAAGGGAATGCCAGCACTGGGGTACACGGGCACCCACCCATTGCACGCTATGGCACACACAGAAGAAATAACCATACTTTTATACCCCTGCAGGACCCGAACGCCACGTCACCGCGCAGGAGGGTCCACAAATGTCCACTCCACCCCCAGAAGAGGCCCACAGTGATGACAGCACCTATGTCGACCTGGATCTAGATGACCAGCCCGGCCCATCGGGGACCTCGGGAAAGTCAGTTCCCCTCAGACAGCCACAGGCCACAGCAGACCTTCCCCCCTCTGGGAACACCAGCACAGCACCCACCCAGCGGGCCCATACCTCTGTCCCCAGGACACGTCAATCAGCGGAGTGTCCACCACTACAGGGCACCCAGGCTAACCCACCACCCCAACAACAACAGGGACCTGGGGGCAGTGGTAGTGGGCACACGGTCCAGGGGACGGAGGCCCAGGGAAACAGGGGAACTGGGAGGGCTGCTGTGCGACAGGGGGGGGGACAGGCCCAGGGAACCCACTCTCCACGAGGCCCTCACCTCCATCATGGGAGCCTACCATCACTCCCAGGAGACGATGGCGACGGTCCTGGCCAGGTTTCAGGAGATCCAGCTTCTGCAGGAGGAACAGTATATGGGGTTCAGGGAGGAACTAAGACACATCAGTTCCGCCATGGGCACCATCGTAGTGGCTCTGAATCAGGTAGTCACCACATTGTGGGACACTGTGGCACCACAAAGGGCCCCTGTCACTAGCATGGACTAAGAACTGCCTACCACCTCCGCCGGCACTAGTGGACAGGAGTCCCCGACACAAGACCAACAGGCCACCAGAACCCCACCCCCTGCAGAAGGAGAACCACCCCACAAGCGGGCCCTGAGATCTAGGAAGAAGACAGAGTAAGATGCCAAGACCCCCGCCAGGAAAGGAAAGCTCCCTGATTGTCATCCCACTGTCTCACATTGACACCCTGTCCAACCTTAAACTGCCCCTGTACCACTTTCCACAGGCATTTGGACAATGCACCTGTGATACTGATAGTCTGGACTCTGCCATGGACAATCCTCCACCATCACCCCTTACCGATTTGCTACCACCCACCAATTTAGAGCACTGTAATAAACACACTTATTGCACAAAACAATCTGGAGTCTGGCTGTGATTTTGAACAATTGTATTAGACATGACCGTGCCAAAATGTTTATTAACATAGTGATGCCAACATACCACTGTCACACAGCTGTAGTCCATGGGGAAACAAAGCAGATGTCACGCAGTGGGGCCCACAGCTCTGAAATCGGAAGGGAAAGTCACAACACAGTTACCATACACTGGGGGAAAAGGTCAGACAGTAGAGAGGTAGCAGTCTTTAAGTAAATGTAATATGCCGGTGTGGATTCTTACCTGTGTGTCATTGGAAATACTGCTGTATTACTGTGTTCCTGTTCTCTGTCGTCCTCTTCGCCTTCCTCCTCTTCACTCTCCACAGGCTCCACAGCTGCTACACCACCACCATCTGGACCATACTCCTGCAGAAAAGGCACCTGGCGTCGCAAAGCCAGGTTGTGAAGCATACAGCAGGCCACGATGATCTGGCACACCTTCTTTGGTGAGTACATAAGGGATCCACCTGTCATATGGAGGCACCTGAACCTGGCCTTCAGGAGGCCGAAGGTCCGCTCGATCACCCTCCTAGTACGGCCATGTGCCTCATTGTACCGTTCCTCTGCCCTTGTCCTGGGATTCCTCACTGGGGTCAGTAGCCAGGACAGGTTGGGGTAACCAGAGTCACCAATTAGCCACACACGGTGCCTCTGGAGTTGACCCATCACGTAAGGGATGCTGCTATTCCGCATGATGTACGGGTCATGCACTGACCCCGGGAAGTTGGCATTAACATGGGAGATGTACTGGTCAGCCAAACAGACCATCTGGACATTCATGGAATGATAACTCTTCCTGTTCCTGTACACCTGTTCGCTCCTGCTGGGGGGACCAAAGCAACATGTGTCCCATCAATGGCACTAATGATGTTGGGAATATGTCCAAGGGCATAGAAATCACCCTTCACTGTAGGCAAATCCCCCACCTCAGGGAACACGATGTAGCTCCGCATTTGTTTGAGCAGGGCAGACAACACTCTGGACAAAACCTTGGAAAACATGGGCTGGGACATCCCTGATGATATGGCCACTGTTGTTTGAAAAGACCCACTTGCAAAGAAATGGAGTACTGACAGAACCTGCACTAGAGGGGGGATCCCTGTGAGTTGGCGGATGGGTGACATCAGGTCTGCCTCCAGCTGGGCACACAGTTCCTGTATAGTGGCTCGGTCAAGCCTGTATGTCAGTATGACATGTCTTTCCTCCATTGTCGACAGAGTCAATCAACCCACAGGTACGTTCCCATAGCTTGCACATAACACGATTCCCAATGCATTGTATGGCTTGTATGAGTGTCGATGCAAGGCCTAGGTATGTGTGACGCAGTAGAAATTAAGCCATGTGGGCCCTTGAAATGGTGGCTGCCTGACCTGTGAAGTGAGACAATGGGATGTGAGGTCAATGCACTGGCGTGGCACACCGTGGCGGTAGGCGGTCGAAGACCGCGGCGCAAAGCAGCATTGGTTAACATTGAACCCTATGGGTTTCAGGAGCCAATGACAATGTGCGCCGGCGGTCGCGGTACGCACCGCCGTGGTACGCACCGCTGCGGTACGCACCGCCACGGGCGTGACCGTTATTTTCTATCTGCTTAATCACTCGATACCTGATCTTCCACAGGAGAGGACCTACACTGCAAGTGCTGCTGTGACCTCGGTCTGGAAGAGACAATGGCTCATGCGACTGGGGAAAGGGCCCCTCCCTTCACTGCGGAGGAGTTGGAGAAACTTGTGGATGGGGTCCTCCACCAGTATGCGCTACTCTACGGTCCTCCAGACCAACAGGTAAGTACACTGGGACCATGCTTTGTGGGCAATGCCTGTGTTGAGTGGGGTGGATGAAAGATGGTGGGGAGGGGAGCGATTGAGGCATGCATCAAACGACAGATGAGAGCATGTGCGACATGGCAAGGGTGGGGATGGGGGGGCCACTCACATGGAGCATGCAGAAGGTGATGATTATACTTCTCTCCCTGTACATGTCACATAGGTCAGCGCCCACCAGAAAATCGATATTTGGCGTGCCATCGCCAAGGACGTCTGGACCCTGGGGGTCCACAACAGACGGGGCACCCACTGCCGGAAGAGATGGGAGGACATCCGACGCTGGAGCAGGAAGACGGCGGAGGCTCAGCTGGGGATGGCCTCCCAACGTGGGAGGGGTGGCAGTCGTACTTTGACCCCCTTGATGTCCCGGATCCTGGCGGTGGCCTACCCCGATTTGGATGGGCGCGTGAGGACATCACAGCAGACACAAGGGGGTGAGTAGACTCCAATCCTGGTGACTTTGTGCGCAGTGGAGGTGTCTGGGTGGGGGAGGAGGGCTGTGGGTATCCCTAGGCCAGGGCGATTTCTGTAGGCTAGGCCCCTCCGTAAGGCATGGCCCTGTGCCCCCGCCCCCCACCTCTGTAGGGTGCCAAGTACAGGTATCCATGGCCCTGTGTCATCTATGTGTGCAGTTGTCGTCCATAGGCTTGTAGGCCATGTCCCACGGATTGCGCAGTCGACCCCAAGTGCGCGGCGTAGTGCAGGGGGCTTCTGTGTCTGTCCTCTCCGCCAACGGTGTCGCCAATGCATGCACTCAACATCTCTTTATTTCTCCCCCCCTTTTTTGTGGTCTTCCTGTTCATGTGTGCATTAGCATCATCAGGCGGAGGAGAAGTGGCATCGGAGCACGAGGGAGCTGCATCACACATGGCCCTGGAGGGCCATGCAACGGAGTCCGAATACACCAGTGGGACGGAGGGCGAGGGGAGCTCCACAGCGGGGACTCGTGCAGACATTAGTGACAGCGACTCGTCCTCTGAAGGGAGCTCCCTTGTGGTGGCGGCAACATCCGTGCCCCCCGCAACAACAGGTACAGCCGCCACCCAGCGCACCAGCACCGCCCTCCCAGCAGCCCCTCAGCGTTTGCCCCGTGCCCGCTCACCCAGGAAGGTGGGCATCTCCTTCGCCCCAGGCACCTCAGGCCCTGCCCCAGTCACCCCTGCTGCCCTCAGTGAGGAGGTCATTGACCTCCTGAGGACGATCATTGTTGGGCAGTCTACCCTTTTGAATGCCATCCAGGGTGTAGAAAGGGAGGTGCACCAGAGTAATGCATACCTGGAGGGCATTCATTCTGGTCAGGCTGCCCATCAGCGATCGTTCAACACTCTGGCCTCAGCACTGATGGCAGCAATTGTCCCTGTCTCTAGCCTCCCCCCTCCAACTTCCTCCACCCATACCCAATCCCCTGTACCTCTGCCTATCCCAGACACACCATCAGACCAGCCTGCACACACCTCAACACCCAAGGGAAGCTCATCCAGACATAAGCACCACACATCACACAAGCATTCACACAAGCAACATCCACATGCAGACATACCAACACCCACTGCCTCCACTGTGTCCCTGTGAGAAACTGGGGCTGATTGCAGAGGCCCCATAACTTTTTGCCCCCATTTTCCACTTTATGCTGGTGTTTTCCTGACTCTGATGGTGCCCTGGGTACTGCTGACCAGTCCCAGGGCCTGTGCTCTGTGTAAAATGGATATGCAAATTAGGCTAATTATAATTGGCTAAGTTAACCTACCTATAAGTCCCTAGTATATGGTAGGGCATGTAGGTTTAGGGACCACAGCATAGGTGGTGCACACCTAGGTGCATTGCTGAGGTGCCCAGTGTCATTTTAAAAGCAAGCCTGCCTTGCTGGCTGCTTTTAAATTAAAGTTATATGCAAATTCGACTTTGGAATTAAAGGTACTTCCAAAGTCTTAAACTACCTTATTTTTACATATAAGTCACCCCTAAGGTGTGCCCTATGTGCCCCTAGGGCTGGGTGCCATGTAACTATAAGCAGGGACTTTATAAAAATAGATTTATAAGCCCTGGTGAGGTAAAAACAGCCAAATTCGTTTTTCCCTCATTGAAGTAAATGGCCTTCATAGGCTAGAATGGGCAGACTTTATTTTAAATTTTAAAGTCTCCTTAAATGTTACATACCAAGAATTTGGTATCAAATTGATTGTTATAATAAATCCCACAACTTCCAGTTGTGGGATTTAATATAACCAGTTCAGGTAAAAAGTTTAGACTTTACCTAAAAAGTTGCCAATTTCAGCTCTGCATTGTTTTTGCTGCTGTGCTCTGATTGGCCAGCCTGCAGCAGCTTCTGCCAGGCTACTTTAATGAGGTGTGAAGTGGCCTGACTTCACACAAAGGAATGTGCTTGGGGGAGAGAATCTCCCCTCAGCAGATGGTGAGGCAGGAAGGGGGAGGGCTGCCAAACTGGTCTTCAAAGGCAGAGAAGGACAGTTGCAGCACCCAGCAACACCCCCACATCCTGCAACCCCAGACAGCTAGGTGCCCCCTTGATTAGATTAGGAGAGGGCAGGAGAGGGGTGTGTTTATGATTTTTAGCCACACCAGTGGGTGGGCTCAGCCAGATCTCTCCTCCAAAAATCAGATTCATCCATTTTGGATTTTTGGAGACTGTTGCCTTCTGGGATGGATTTTTGCCACACTTCCCAGGAAGTGGTCATCACAGGGGGACGACCCTGTCCCTGATTGGAGAACCAGGGCCCCCCTGCTTTTCACCCAGGAGCAAGGATAAAACTGGCAGACCTGCACCCACGCCTCAGATCCCCTCCAGAATTCAACAAGAAAGGAACTAAGGAAGAAGAAGGACTGCCCTGCTGGACCCCTGGCCTGCACCTGGACCCTGCACTCAGAAGGACTGCACCAGCTGCACACTTGGGCTTCACCACAAGAAGGACTTTGCCTGGCTTCAACTGGTTCAAGGAGGGACTCCCTGTTTGCTACAGGTGAAAAATTGCTAACCAGAGTCCCCTGCACCAACTCCTGAAAGAAGCGACCAGCTGACCACTGCCCAGTGGCCAAAAAGGAGTTTGCGCCAGGTGCATTCTGGGAGTTGAAGTCCGCACCCCCAAGGACCATCACAGAACTTCTGGACCCTTGGGGTGAGCTGTGGACCCCAAAAGAACCTTGAAAGAACATCTGGGTGAAGCCCCAGAAGTTTGGAAAAGATTGGAGAATTTTTGAAAAAAAGCTCCATAAAGTGACCGACCCGACGCGGAAATTCTAGCCGGCTTGCCTCAACCGCGACCCGGCCTGACTTCGTGGTTCGTCCCGGTAAAGAAAAACATCCAAAAAAGAGACTAAGTCCGAACGTAAAAAGTTGACCGGGACCTTCCAGCCATCGTATCCGAGAAGGGCTCCACGGACGTCGGATCAAGATCCAGGTTTACCCCGGTCGAAGGATTTTCATCTCGAAAAAACGACTAAGTCCGAAGGTAAAAATCACCACCGAGGAAACCGACTTCGCGTATCCGGAGAAGGGCTCCAGGAGGTCGGATCCAACTGGCAGGTTCGTCCCGGGGAAGAAAAACATCAAAAAAGAGACTAAGTCAGAAGGTAACTTTTTAACCGAGGCCTCCCGCGACTTGTAGCCGAGCAGGGCTCCATCGCGGTCGGCCTGAAAGTTTGACTTTGCCCCGGTCCTGGTGCAACCAGATGACCCGATTGGCGCTTTTTGTTTCTAAGCACTAGAAAATAATAATACTTTAAAAATTCATATCTCCGGTTCCCCTGAACCGATTTTAATCGTTTTTGTGTCATTTTAAAGATAAAAATATAAGCTATTTTTATAAATTGGTTTTGGATTTTTAAACTGTTTCCTGTGTTTTATTTAATTACTGTTTTGTGATATTTGAATGCTTTACACTTTGACTCCTAAGTTAAGCCTTGACGCTCGATGCCAAGCTACTAAGGGTAGAGCTGGGATTAATTTACTGAGACCTAACTGTACTTATGTGGAGGTTTGTGGCTTGTTGCTAGGTGTAGGTACCTACCTGCCCTACCAATAACCCATTTTCCAACATAATTGGAAGCAGCGACGGGATCCTGTACTTGTGTTCAATATCACGTTACAGTTTTAGATAAAACAAATTAAAAATCCTTTAAATTGTCCTAGTGCAAAAATTGTTTTTAATTTGTAATTTTTTTTTTTTTTTTATTAATTTGGATTAATTTCAATTATTGAATTTTTGTAATTTTTCTAAATTCTTGTTACCAATTTTTGCAAAAAGTTTTTGTTGACACAAAACTAGGGAACCATGGAGCTTGATCTGGCTAGCCTACCCACACTGACAGTAGTCCAGCTTAGGGGGTTGTGTATTGAGAGAGGGTTGCCTGCAACCACTGATCTCAGGAAGCAAATCCTGATTAAATCCCTGACAGCATGGGCTGAGGCCCAAGGGCTAGGCACAGAGGAAGCTCCAGAGGGGGAAGAAAAAGGGGAAGATGCTAACTCTAACCACTCAGGGGAGGGAAGGCATCTGAGCCTAAGTGAGGAAGAGGAAGAACGGTCCTCAGTAGATACAGTCACTAGGGGCAGACCCAAAGCTAGTGGTGGGAGAGGGGTCCTTTCAGGAGGAGAGAACCCATCCATCAGAGAAAGAGAGCTGGAGGCCCAGCTAGCATACATAGCTTTGGAAGCAGAGAAGCTGGCCCTAGAAAAGCAAAAGTGGGCATACAAAGAAAAAAGAGATGGAAGCAGCGATAAAGAAGCTGAGGTGTCCATGGGTGGGGGAGTTTGCCCCAGATTACCCAAGGGGGTGGTTCCTGCTTATGTAGAGGGGGATGACATAGATAAGTGGCTAGGGGCCTTTGAGAGGGCACTCCAAATGAGAAGGGTTAGGCCTCAATACTGGGGTTCCCTTTTGTGGGAGTTGGTCCCCAACTCAGGGAGGGATAGGCTTCTGACCTTAAGGGGGGAGGAGGCAGATTCATACCCTAGTATGAAGAGGTGCTTAGTCAAGAAGTTTGGTCTGACCCCAGAGCAATATAGAATGAAGTTCAGGGACACCCAGAAGGTCAGTACCCAGTCTTGGGTTGACTTTGTGGACATTTCACTAAAGGCACTAGAGGGCTGGATTATTGGCAACAAAGTAAATACTTATGAGGGGTTATACAATCTGATCATGAGAGAGCACATCTTGACCAATTGTATCCAAGAAAGGTTACGCCAGCATCTAGTGGACTCTAAGCAGACCAACCCTAGAGAGCTAGGGGAGGCAGCTGATGAGTGGTTGAGAACCAGGGTGGTTGTCAAGTCCCAGGGGGGAGACTCCAAGAAGGGGGGGTCAGGTCCCCAAAAACCTAAGGAGGGAGGTGGTAAGCCCACCACAGAGACTCCCTCTGTACCCCAGAACCCTAAGGAGGAGGAGAGAAAATCCCACTCACACTCTGACAAGCAGAGACAGGGAGACCCAGGGTTAAAAAAACTCTTGGACAGTAGGGCTTGCTTTGACTGTCAGCAGACAGGTCACTTCAGAGGAGATGCAGCCTGTCCAAGGAAGGTGGTTAGCACTGGGCTGTCCAGTGTAGCCATAGAGGAGGATTCCTCAGATGATGAAGTCCTCCTAGCATTGTGCTGGGAGACAGGACCAGATGGTAAGCTGGTGATCCCTGAGGGTGGGAGTAGGCACTTCCACCACATTCAAGTGAATGGGATCCCTACCACTGGCCTGAGAGACACCGGTGCCAGTCACACTATAGTGAGTGACCGGTTAGTGACCCCAGACATGTATGTCCCAGGAAAGACAAAGAAAGTCAGGATAGCCACAGGGGAGGTCACCTCCAAACCTGTAGCCATAGTGCCCCTAGAGAGGGAGGGTATCCTTGACTGGATTAGGGTGGTAGTCAGTGCTGACCTCCCCCTAGATTGTATCCTGGGCAATGACCTCCCAGAGGTGAGTCTGGTCACAGATGGGGTGGTCGCCCAGGGCGCCCCCCCAACCCAAAGTCCTGGGGAGTCAGTCCCTACAGTTAGGAGACAGGGGTCCCCAAGAAAAGGAAAGAAGAAAAGGAAGGGTAGGCCACTCTTAAAGAGAGTTCCAGGGAGCCAAGGGCCTTCTGCCCCAGTAGGGGGGGAGCCCAGAGTTGGCACTGGTGAGGCCTCACCTGACCCCAAGGAAGTCCTGAGTAGTCAGGCAGCTGTCCAGATGCAAGGTGTTGCCCCTGCACTGACAGAAAGGAGAGTGGAAGGAGGGTGTCTGCCACAGGAGGTGGTAGCCCCCCACTCTAGACAGCAAGAGGGGTGCCGGGACCCCAAAGATGCCCCTAAGGCAGCTCAGCCACCTGTCAGTGGAGAGCTTAGGGTGTGGTTCTGGGTACTGACAGCTGTCAGTAGCCTCTGCTGGGTGCTAGCCTTCCTGGCAGCACTGTACTTGGCCTGGGAGGCAGACCCCAAGGCCAATAGCAAAGTAGGCCCCCTGACCCTGTTGGTCATGGTGGGGTTGCTCAAGTGTTGGGTGACCTCTTTGGGTAAGCTAGGTGTTGCCCTAGCAAAGTTAGGAGTAGGAGAGGTGGGCACCTCACTACCCAAGTTGGCAGAGAGAGAGGAGGAAGACCCCCCTAGAGGGAAGTTTCAGTTTGAAATGGGTCCTTTCATTGTTGGGGTGGGTTCACTACCCAGAGGGAGAGACCCTGACAGGAGGATGTAAGGCAGAGTAGGCCCTGCAAGGGGACAGCCAGTTTTCTTCACTGTCTTCCTCGCCTAACAAGCCAGGAAGACTCTCCCAGGGTTGGGCTGAGTCTCCTGGGCGTGTGGGCTGGGGGGGGGTTGTGTGAGAAACTGGGGCTGATTGCAGAGGCCCCATAACTTTTTGCCCCCATTTTCCACTTTATGCTGGTGTTTTCCTGACTCTGATGGTGCCCTGGGTACTGCTAACCAGTCCCAGGGCCTGTGCTCTGTGTAAAATGGATATGCAAATTAGGCTAATTATAATTGGCTAAGTTAACCTACCTATAAGTCCCTAGTATATGGTAGGGCATGTAGGTTTAGGGACCACAGCATAGGTGGTGCACACCTAGGTGCATTGCTGAGGTGCCCAGTGTCATTTTAAAAGCAAGCCTGCCTTGCTGGCTGCTTTTAAATTAAAGTTATATGCAAATTCGACTTTGGAATTAAAGGTACTTCCAAAGTCTTAAACTACCTTATTTTTACATATAAGTCACCCCTAAGGTGTGCCCTATGTGCCCCTAGGGCTGGGTGCCATGTAACTATAAGCAGGGACTTTATAAAAATAGATTTATAAGCCCTGGTGAGGTAAAAACAGCCAAATTCGTTTTTCCCTCATTGAAGTAAATGGCCTTCATAGGCTAGAATGGGCAGACTTTATTTTAAATTTTAAAGTCTCCTTAAATGTTACATACCAAGAATTTGGTATCAAATTGATTGTTATAATAAATCCCACAACTTCCAGTTGTTGGATTTAATATAACCAGTTCAGGTAAAAAGTTTAGACTTTACCTAAAAAGTTGCCAATTTCAGCTCTGCATTGTTTTTGCTGCTGTGCTCTGATTGGCCAGCCTGCAGCAGCTTCTGCCAGGCTACTTTAATGAGGTGTGAAGTGGCCTGACTTCACACAAAGGAATGTGCTTGGGGGAGAGAATCTCCCGTCAGCATATGGTGAGGCAGGAAGGGGGAGGGCTGCCAAACTGTTCTTCAAAGGCAGAGAAGGACATTTGCAGCACCCAGCAACACCCCCACATCCTGCAACCCCAGACAGCTAGGTGCCCCCTTGATTAGATTAGGAGAGGGCAGGAGAGGGGTGTGTTTATGATTTTTAGCCACACCAGTGGGTGGGCTCAGCCAGATCTCTCCTCCAAAAATCAGATTCATCCATTTTGGATTTTTGGAGACTGTTGCCTTCTGGGATGGATTTTTGCCACACTTCCCAGGAAGTGGTCATCACAGGGGGACGACCCTGTCCCTGATTGGAGAACCAGGGCCCCCCTGCTTTTCACCCAGGAGCAAGGATAAAACTGGCAGACCTGCACCCACGCCTCAGATCCCCTCCAGAATTCAACAAGAAAGGAACTAAGGAAGAAGAAGGACTGCCCTGCTGGACCCCTGGCCTGCACCTGGACCCTGCAATCAGAAGGACTGCACCAGCTGCACACTTGGGCTTCACCACAAGAAGGACTTTGCCTGGCTTCAACTGGTTCAAGGAGGGACTCCCTGTTTGCTACAGGTGAAAAATTGCTAACCAGAGTCCCCTGCACCAACTCCTGAAAGAAGCGACCAGCTGACCACTGCCCAGTGGCCAAAAAGGAGTTTGCGCCAGGTGCATTCTGGGAGTTGAAGTCCGCACCCCCAAGGACCATCACAGAACTTCTGGACCCTTGGGGTGAGCTGTGGACCCCAAAAGAACCTTGAAAGAACATCTGGGTGAAGCCCCAGAAGTTTGGAAAAGATTGGAGAATTTTTGAAAAAAAGCTCCATAAAGTGACCGACCCGACGCGGAAATTCTAGCCGGCTTGCCTCAACCGCGACCCGGCCTGACTTCGTGGTTCGTCCCGGTAAAGAAAAACATCCAAAAAAGAGACTAAGTCCGAACGTAAAAAGTTGACCGGGACCTTCCAGCCATCGTATCCGAGAAGGGCTCCACGGACGTCGGATCAAGATCCAGGTTTACCCCGGTCGAAGGATTTTCATCTCGAAAAAACGACTAAGTCCGAAGGTAAAAATCACCACCGAGGAAACCGACTTCGCGTATCCGGAGAAGGGCTCCAGGAGGTCGGATCCAACTGGCAGGTTCGTCCCGGGGAAGAAAAACATCAAAAAAGAGACTAAGTCAGAAGGTAACTTTTTAACCGAGGCCTCCCGCGACTTGTAGCCGAGCAGGGCTCCATCGCGGTCGGCCTGAAAGTTTGACTTTGCCCCGGTCCTGGTGCAACCAGATGACCCGATTGGCGCTTTTTGTTTCTAAGCGCTAGAAAATAATAATACTTTAAAAATTCATATCTCCGGTTCCCCTGAACCGATTCTAATCGTTTTTGTGTCATTTTAAAGATAAAAATATAAGCTATTGTTATAAATTGGTTTTGGATTTTTAAACTGTTTCCTGTGTTTTATTTAACTACTGTTTTGTGATATTTGAATGCTTTACACTTTGTCTCCTAAGTTAAGCCTTGACGCTCGATGCCAAGCTACCAAGGGTAGAGCTGGGATTAATTTACTGAGACCTAACTGTACTTATGTGGAGGTTTGTGGCTTGTTGCTAGGTGTAGGTACCTACCTGCCCTACCAATAACCCATTTTCCAACAGTCCCCCTCCACCTCGTCTCCCTCCTCCCTCCCTGTGACGTCTCCACTCACACCTGCATGCACAACATCTTCAGCCACTACGTCCATCACCACCACACCCACCAGAACACCCCGCACACGTGCAGTCACCACCCCCACTACCATTTACAAGTCCCCTGTGTCCTCTCCCACTGTGTCTGTGACCCCCACTTCCAACCTACACAAACGCAGGCAGCCACCCACCCAACAGCCATCCACCTCACGACAGCATCCAGCCCAAGCACCTGCACCCAAAGACACCAGACTGAAAACTCCTACAACCACAACCTCTTCCTCCACACCTACCCGTCCCTCTCTTCATAAATTGCTTTTCCTTTCCAAACTTGACCTCTTTCCAACAACTCCCCCACCCCGTCCATCTCATAGGACTCCAACCAGCACCTCAGCCACCACAAAAGCGGGACCTGTAAAGACAGTTTGCCGTGGACTGTGGAGTCCCCCACCCTCAAGGGCACCCAGTTCGGTAAGGAGCCCAGGCACGGCCAGCCCACCCCCGGTAAAGCACCCGAAGATTGCCAGTGCCCGGCGCGAGAGGCCCAAGACACCAGGGACCAAAATTCCTACCATGGCTCCGGCAGGAAGTCAGGTGCCACCTGGCACACCGCCAAAGGTGGGGAAGGGCCACAGGCGAACAGGGAAGGGTGGGAAGGGCAGCACGCCCGACAAGTCCGCCAGCAGGCCAGCTGGCCAGGAGGGCCCCACCAGCCCCATCCCAGGTGGGCAGGAGGACACCCACAGGCCCGGTACTGCAGCCCAGGAGGGCTCCGCCAGCCCCGTTCCAGGTGGGCAGGAGGACACCCACAGGCCCGGTACTGCAGCCCAGGAGGGCCCCGCAAGCCCCATCCCAGGTGGCCAGGAAGGCACCGCCAGCCACAGTTCAGGTGGCGAATGACCTCCATGCCATGGCCGGATCCGCTGACCTGGACACTCTTCCGATGCACCGATGCACTGGGCCCTTCCTCTCAAGCACCGTTGCACTGGGCACCACCGTCTCAAGCACCGCTGAACAGGGACCTTCCTCTCAAGCACCGCTGAACAGGGCACCGCCGTCTCAAGCACCGCTGAACAGGGCCCTTCCTCTCAAGCACCGCTGAACAGGGCTCTTCCTCTCAAGCACCGCTGAACAAGGCTCCGCCGTCTCAAGCACCGCTGCACTGGGCACCGCCGTCTCAAGCACCGCTGAACAGGGCCCTTCCTCTCAAGCACCGCTGAACAGGGCACCACCATCTCAAGCACCGCTGCACTGGGCACCGCCGTCTCAAGCACCGCTGAACAGGGCACCACCGTCTCAAGCACCGCTGAACAGGGCCCTTCCTCTCAAGCACCCCTGAACAGGGCCCTTCCTCTCAAGCACCGCTGAACAGGGCACCGCCGTCTCAAGCACCGCTGCACTGGGCACCGCCGTCTCAAGCACCGCTGAACAGGGCCCTTCCTCTCAAGCACCGCTGCACTGGGCCCTTCATCTCAAGCACCGCTGGCCCATTGGCAGAAGGGGCAGGCCCGCATCTGTGTCGGGCAGGGCTGCACGAAGCACTCTGGGCACCAGTCCCCCTCCAGAACCAGTGGACACTGTTATCCACTTGAGAGACTGTGGCTTTGCACTCCCCAGGATGGTACAGTGGGCAAGCCACCCACTGTAGAGACTTGAGAGACTGTGGCTTTGCACTCCCCAGGATGGTACAGTGGGCAACCCACCCACTGTAGAGACTTGAGAGACTGTGGCTTTGCAGTCCCCAGGATGGTACAGTGGGCAAGCCACCCACTGTAGAGACTTGAGAGACTGTGGCTTTGCACTCCCCAGGATGGCACAGTGGGCAACCCACCCACTGTAGAGACTTGAGAGACTGTGGCTTTGCACTCCCCAGGATGGTCCAGTGGCAAGCCACCCACTGTAGAGACTTGAGAGACTGTGGCTTTGCACTCCCCAGGATGGCACAGTGGGCAACCCACCCACTGTAGAGAATTGAGAGACTGTGGCTTTGCACTCCCCAGGATGGCACAGTGGTCATGGAGGCCCCTCGTGGATCTGGCCTTGTGGACTCATCTGGCTGAGGTGCCCCCCTTTCCTTCCCCCTGAGGTGCCTGTAGTTTTCCTATCTGATTTCCCTGCAGTGTTCTCTCCGTTGGAGTCAGGTATCCTGTGTGGGCTTTGCCCATGTGATTTGTTTTACGTTAGTCCAGCAATGCATCAGTTTAGCACCACAGATGCATCCGAATTTGTGACGCATCAATTAAGACTTGTGCCAGGGAGCTCTGTATTGAGAACACAGCGCATCCATGGCATTGTTAGTGAATCATTAGGCAGTGCAAGAAAACCGACGCATCTGAGCCTATGCACCAGTTTCTTGTAAATGAGGCCCTTAGGGGCTTATTTACAAGCCCCTTGTGCCACTGTTGCGTCGTCTTTTTTTTTTATGCAACAGTGGCACAAAGCAGTGCCCTACAGTGCACTGCATTTACAAACTCATGCAATGGGACCATTGCATCTGTTTGTAAAGCCTTGTGCTACATTATACCTGCGCCAAGTATAATGTGTGCAAGGTAGGCGTTTCACCGTTAAAAGGCACACAGAACTGGCGCAGTAAATTCTACAAGATTTCACTGTGCCATTCTGCACCTTCACGTACATTTTTTAATGCCTCCTCAGAGAAAGCATTAAAGTGACACTGGGCTTTTTAACATCGGACCCCCCTCGCATTGCTGGAGTAGCATCGTTTTTTTTATGCTAGTCCAGCAATGTGTCAGTTTAACGCCACAGATGCATCCGAATTTTGAACACACCTATAGAAACGTGCACCATGGAGGGCTGTATCATAAATACAGTGTTACCATGGTGTTGTTAGGGGGTCCAGGGCTAGCGCAAGAAAACTGGCGCATCAATTCCAATGCGTCAGTTTCTTGTAAATGAGGCCCTTAAAGTCCCCAAATTTGGACAAAAAGTGGTTAATAGCACCTCCAAGATCTTTTTAGCATGGCCTTGAACAGCGAACCTATCTCCGAACAACCAAGGATGTTTAAATTTAACAGCATTCTAACATTCTTCAATTGAAAGGCCCAACATAAATCTGGATATCAGGAAGGATCAATCCCCCTTTTTTGTCCTTCTGCAGAGCTTCTTCCACAATATCCTTGAGCCCTTACGTGTCCAAATAAAAGCGTTGATAGCCTGTTGTATTTTATCTATTTTATCTAGCCACTCCTTCCTAAAGTGTATGGGAATTGTATTAAAAAGAAAGGTAAATTTAGGGAGAAAAACCATCTTCACAAAATTGATTCTACCAAAGACCGACAATGGGAGGTGGACCCAGCCCTTCATAAGTTTGGTCGATTCCAATAGTGCATTGGCAAAATTCATCTTAGGAATCATGTTGAAATCTTCATTAATATTTATACTTTTGATTTTGTCATTGTTGCTTTCCTGATTCCAGACCATAATCTAAATTTTTCCTGCATTAACTGAATAGTCGGAGACCTTTCCAAACTTAGAAGTCAACTGACCAATAGCTAAACAGCGGTCTGTAAATTCGAGGTATATAGCATAAGGTCATTCAGAGGGCGTCTTTTTTTCTCCCAGCTATTGCAAGCGAAGGAAATTATGGAGAAATCTTTCTTAATCCTACCGGTTGAAGGCTCAACATAGAGATTAACAGTCAACAAGGAAAGTGGGCACCCTTGCCTCGTACCTCTAGATATCCTAAAAGCTGAGGTTAAACTGAAATTCACTAGAACTCTTGCTGAAGGGTCTCTGTAAATCAGACGCACCACTCTACAAAAACTTTCTCCCAGATTGTAGTGTTCTATATTGGTAGCCAGGTACGTTCAATTCACCTTATCGAAGGCTCATGTGGTGTCTAGGGTTAAGACAGCTAGAGGGATATTCAGGGTTGTGGCCAAATCTAGAGAATCAATAAAACCCTCCAACTCCTCCACTCAATCTATCTGCCAAAACCTTCACAAATATGTTATAATCACTGTTTAGGAGAGAGAGAGATCAGTCTGTAGGGTTCACAAACAGCAGGGAATCGCCTAAGGCCTTATAAAGCTTTACTGGGAGACCATGTGGGCCCACTGCTTTACCCCCTTTACTAGCGTTAATGACCCCTTTAACATCTAGCTGGGTGGTACAATCATTCAAAGGACACTGATCATCTATTGACAGAGTGGGAAGAGCCTGCGCATCTAGCCAGCGGTTTACAATCTCCTCCTTTATCTGCAAGTCCTCAGCATACAGATTTTTAAAAAACCTCTGGAAGGAGTTCTATATATTAGCACTGCTAGTCAAAATAGACCCTGTCAAGTCACTCTTTATTCCCTTAATAACATTCCTTGCTTGGTCTGTTTTAATCTTCCAAGCCAGGAGCTTACCCGCATTCTCCCCCATACAAAGTGGGCTAACTTACTCACTTCCCATCTCTCCTTCACTCTGGCCTAGTTTAGCCAATGGTTCTCTTAGCAAACAAA
Organism: Pleurodeles waltl; assembly: GCF_031143425.1. Classification (NCBI taxonomy): domain Eukaryota; kingdom Metazoa; phylum Chordata; class Amphibia; order Caudata; family Salamandridae; genus Pleurodeles; species Pleurodeles waltl. Next base: position 164,030,959 of record NC_090443.1, on the reverse strand, counting down.
GCCTGGTTTTATCTTGTATTACCAATAGCCCTTTCACTTTCATCATTTCAGACTCCAGCTTTGTGGTCTCATTCTTCTATTTCTTACTCCTAAGCTTGACAAACTAGTGATCTTCCCCTTAGAAATGCCTCAAGAGCATCCCACACTAGTGACACAGGAGCAGTACCAACATTCAGTTTAAGGAATTCCTCTTTCTCTGCTCAAAGAATGCTAACCAAATCCATATTTAATAGTATAATATGGTCTAGGGTCCACCTTTGTGTCTCGGTTCTGACAATAGGCTTGAATTTCAATAGTTCGGGTGAGTGACCAGACAAATGGGCTGCTAAATTGTTTATTTTATGGATCTGCTGTCCTAGATCCAGGGCTATTAAAAAGCAGCTGATCCTGGAAAAGTGGCCATATGTCTTAATATGAAATGAGTAAGCCTGCTTTAACCATGGTCCTTCCATTCAAACATCACAAAGTGCTAGTTGGCCCACCATGTGTTTTAAATAGGCTTGGAGCTTGGGAAAACCTATAGCCTTGGATTTAGCCGACCTATACAAGTTATTGTCCCATAGGAGATTAAAATCTCTGACCATTATAATGAAAAAGGTAAAGTCTGGCACATTAACAATAATCGACTTAAGAGGCTCATTATCATCACAATTGAGACCATAGTACCCCATCAGTGTAAAATTCCTATCATAGAACTGAAAGTTAGTAATGATCCACCTCCCTGATTTATCTGTGACAGTTCCCAAGATAAATACATTCATTTGCTTTTTAACCAAAACAGCCACCCCTCTTGTGCTGGTGTTCTGATCGGTGCAGATCAATTGTTGGATCCATTTTTGTGATTTATATAACTGTGAGCATTCCACCCTGGCCAAGTGAGTTTTGGGCAAGATTGTGAAATCCCTTAGCTACTGTGGGATCCGTTCCCTCCTTTCTGTTGTAGCTCATTAACATTTCGCATAAGAATCTGCAAAGGTACTATTGATATATCAGAAAACTGGGAGCTTTGGCACACCTTAAAGAGCACTAGCGGAGACTTTTGAGGATAATTTTGTAATTTTTTCCCATATGCTCCCCACTCTGTGCTCCCCTGCCCACCTACTTCTACCCCTACCTGTGACAGTTCCCCTCCCCTTGGAGAATCCACCTATACCTCCACATAAACCGATATAAGTAATTGTTTAGATTGCTTTGGGATGTCCTCATAGAGAGTGCAAAGAGAGAAAAAGAAGAGCTTAAAGCTACGAACTCTGTCAGTACAGAATAGAGCCTAAATTACCACAGCACGACCAGCCACAGCAGCTGCTACCGTAATCCTATGCAGAGTTACTCGTTTTAATGGCTTTCAACAGTTCATCTGCTTCTTTGCACTATGCATTTTATTATTGTTCACAACCTGGAGAGAAGATTGGAATCTCAACTGGGCCGTAGCCCCTAACTTTTTGAAGTCCTCAACTCTTTTGCCCAGTTCCCACTGCCTATTTAGGGTTGCTCAAGAGACATCTGATCTAATCTCAAAAGTGAAACCAGTTGCACTCGATGTTTTCATTTTCAGAGCTTTGGCCAGAACCGCCTCTTTCAGCGAATATGTATTGAAATTCAGCAAGATTCTCAGAGGTTGACTCCTGTCGGGATTCCCCCTGAAAGGGTCTCTTTGTATTCTTTGGATATCCTTGGCAACATCATCCTCACTATCCTCAATTTGGGCTCCTATCATTATTAGATTTACCTTTTGCTGCTAGGCCTTCCCTACCCAATGCTGAGCTCTTTTTCAGCTGTTTGGGGTAGTTTGTGCTTAGGCCTCCATAATGTTTTGTGCACATAAGCTACCAATGCTAAATGTATGTCCTTTTTTCCCAACATCCTTGGGATTTTAAAGGTGCCCAGGGTTTGTGGATTCCCCAGGACTCAGAAAATAAGCAAAATATAGCAAAAAATTTAGTTTTTGAGAAAAATAGGGGAAACATTCTCCAGATAAAAGTGTTTTTTTTCTCCTAAAAATGTCATCCATGAAGAGCTTGCTGTACTAAAGTCTCCAGCTTTTCAGCTTTCAAGGAACATGCAGAGCTGAATAAAAAAATAAAAATTGTACCACAGTTTTAGCATTTTTGTAAGAGTTAACATATTTGCCCCATTTTCTGTTCTCTCAACCAACTTCTAGCTTATGGTGGAAACCAGAACAACTATACTTTTCTGAAAAGTAGACAAAATTCTGCAAGGGCTCATATTTGTAAATCCCTAAAGGTTTTCCCAAGGAAAAACACTGTTGAAATAAAGAAATATTAAATATCGGTAGGAAAAAACAGGTGTTTGTGACAGCATTTTCATCTGTAACTTTTTGTCATAATGGCTGATTGACAAAAGCAATATACCATTCCATCCACTAGACACTTCTGATTGCAGGGATATGTAGGGTTTGTAGGTTCTCCAAGAACCCAAGGTACCCAGAGCCAACAATTGAGCTGCAGTTTACAATAGTTTGTCATTGAGTACCAAGTATAGACCCATTCTTATAGCAAAATAGGCAGAGTGAAAAATGGGTATCAAGAAAACGTATATATTTCCATAATGGGCACCAGATGTAGAGTTCAAGAGCAGTGGTTATTGCTACATCCCTGAATTTTTGGGTACCCATACCTGTGTGTGATTTTGAGGGTATTTTTCAAATCGTCATCTATCTTTTACACTGGCTTACAATTGAAAGGCATAAATGCAGCACAGTCCAATTGATAATAGAAAATGTTCTACTATGTTATGCTCCCACAAGCCTCCCGACAAAAATGATACCTCACTTTTGTGGGTAGGCCTAATGCCCAGGACAGGAAACGGCCCGAAACGCAACATGTATGCATCACATTTTTACACTGAAAATTGACCCTCTTTTTTCTGATGTGGATAGCTCTAAATTTTGGACCCTAGCTCAGCTAAGACATAGGGAAACCTAGCCAACCTGTACATTTTTAAAAACTAGACACCTAGGGGTATCCAGGGCGGACTGACTGAATTATGTGGCTTTCACCACACCACACTTTTTACCCAGAATCCCTTGCAAACCTCAAACTGTGAGCAAGAAAACAAATTTTCCTTCTAGTTCTGGGATGGAAAGTTCTAGAAACGGTGGGGAGCCACAAACTCTTTTCCACCTGACGTTTCCCCAAGTCTCCCAGTAAAAATTGTACCTCACTTCTGTAGGTAGTCCTAGTGCCGCAAAAGGAAATGGTCCAAAACACAACATATATGCAGCACACTTTTCCACCAAAAACAGACCCTCTTTTTCCGATGTGGGTAACTCTAGATTTTGGACCCTAGCTCAGCTGGCACCTAATGAAAACTAGCCACCCTGTAAATGTTTGAAAACTAGACACCTAGTGGTATCACCTAATGGTATCCAGGGTGGGCTGACTTGTATGGCTCTCACCCCCTTTTTAATACCCAGAATCTCTTGCAAATCTAAAAAACACACATTTTCCTCACATGGCTGTGATGGAAAGTTCTGGAAACTGTGGGTAGTCACAAACTTCCTTCCACCCAACATTTTACCAAGTTTCCTGATAAAAATGGCACCTAACTTATGTGGGTAGACCTAGTGCCCACAATAGGACACGACCCAAAACGCAACATGTATGCAGCATATTGTTCCACCAAAAACTGACCCTCTTTTTCTGATATGGGTATCTCTAGGTTTTGGGCCCTAGCTCAGCTGGCACCTGGGGAAACCTAGCCAACCTGTACATTTTTTAAAACTAGACAGGTGGGAAAATCCAGGATGGTGTGACTTGCGTGGATCCCTTAAGTTTTTCATACACACAATGCCCTACAAACCTCAAACCTTTTCTGAAATCAAGCATTTTCTTTACATTTCTGTGATAGAAACATCTAGAATCTGCAGGAAGCAACAAAATCCCTACCACCCAGCACTCCTCCACCTGTGCCAATAAAAACACTGCCCCACTAGTGCCCCAACAAGAAGGGATCAAACCAAGGACAATGGAGGCGCTTGCGTACAGACTCCTATTGACCTTGGTTGGATCTGTTCCTGTCTCTGGCACTAGTCCCAGACATCGTTATCGATATCATTATCACTTCGGCCGTATAACACCAGGTGGGAGAACACGGCGGCTGGTAAGGAAGCAGGTCGCTAGAGTGCTCGTTAGGGTGGGATGTCCTTACCAACAGCAGTATACTTTGAAGTGTAAGTATTTAGGAGTTAATTCACATAATTGTTGTTACCGGCGTACTTGATTCACACCCCTCCACTGTGCAGGGCAGCAAATGCAGGGGGGAACTTTGTGGCTGTCGTCATCGGTGCGGCAAGCTGGACGCGAGCCACTCTGGTGCTTCAGAAGTCCAGCAGAGCCACTGCTAGAGTCTCCCTCCAGGGAAAAAGAAGCAGCACAGGCAGTGATACATCGGCGTCTGCAAAAGTAAAGGAATCGGGAGCTGGTTTACTGGTTGAGCATAAGTTTGAAGTTTCGGACTGTGCTTCACGCAAGAGGAGCAAAGCGGACCAGTCTGGGGTAAGGTGTTGTACGGCCAAAGTGATAGCAATAGCAGGCTTCAATTGCCATGCCTTTTTGTGACTTTGCCAGGTCTGCTGCGTCATCCTCTGATAGTCAACTCTCTCTAATGTCTATCTGAGTGTTTTCTTTATAAGGTTGTCCTTCATGTCACGGAGTTGGCATGTTAGTGTGTGCAATTTACTGTCTATCAAGAACAAGTACCCATTCATATTGAGTCAAAGTTTCTTACCATCCTGCTCTATTGTTAAATTAGATCTTTGGTTGCCTCCCCTCTCATGCACCCATGTAACTTTCCTAGAATAAAATGGGAGTCTGATTTGCTTTGCTTCCATTTTTTAAATTTTGTTGTAGGTTTCCCATCACCTTTATAGTAGTTGTGAATGTCAGTGCATTCCCCCCCTTAAAGTACAGTCAGCCAGGCATGGCATATTTACACACCAATAGTTAGAGGTCAACAGCTCTCCTCAATGTTTCCTTTGTTGCCGCCAGCATTAATCTATTGCTACCTCTGGCAGGACTGTTAGGCTTCAACTACCCTCTTCCTGCTAAACATATCTGGAGTGTGCCCCCCCCCTGGATTCCCAATGCCATCCTAGTCAAGGGAATCAGCAACGCTTATGTTCTGTTACTTTGGCACAGGCCCCACCTCATGCAACCACAGGCACTCAGATAAATATCAACAACTCAGAAATGGCGCTTGTTTATTCACAAAGCCCAATTAACTGTCAGCACTTAACTTAGGTAGTCACCAGCATTACTACATTCATTTTATCGTGCTGTGTTGCCTCTGACTGAGCCTACACAGAAAGAAATACAGGCAGCTCCAAAGTTCCTTCTGTTGTGCCTTCACTCAGCTCATGGGTCTGCCAGTGGCTCCAGACTGCCCGACCTTCATACAGATTCTACATTGCTGCTGGCTGTCCTCTCTTTGTGCCTCATCAGCCCCATTACACCCTGCAGCTGTTGTATCTGGCACAGATAACTTGGTGCCTATGCATACTGACATCACAACCCTTCTCATGCCACCAGGGCCAATGACGGTCACCAACTACCTCTCTCCAGTGCTATCAGGGATCTCACCAGCCTACCAGCCAAACACATACTGGGAGACAGTGCTGAGATCAGCCTGTTCCACCAGACACACATTTACTATGAGAGAGAGAGGGAGGGGGGGAGGAGAGAGAGAGAGTGAGTGATAAAGGTACCTAGTAAATCTGCAACCCATAGAATTGCTCCTTGAATGAAAGCAAATTAACCACTTTTTGGAATTCACAAACATTGGCAGTAGTAGGCTTGGAAAGCTGTGCTAGTCTCACGTTTCCAAGCATTTTACAGCCAATTAAACAAGCATATAGTCTAACCAGTGACAATCGCTCGAGGTCACATTCCAGCCCATTGTTTTTCACCCACTGTGTTACTATAGATAGAGGCTCACCTAAATTCAAAAAGTACTATCCCTGAACCTACTGGAAACAATCCACTCTGAACCTTGGTCATCTCATACCTCCACCCTGTAGTCCACTGCTCTTTTAGTTGGGAAATTTGGGAGTCACACTCCCCCCTCCAAATCTCAATGGCTAAACTATGCCTGTTATCCCTGCCATGTTATATGGTGCTCTCTGGCTTCCCCATTTTGACACAATTTGGGGGCTACAAACTGTTGTGGGTGCAGAGCAAGTGTTTTTGATGGTGTTGGTGGGTGTTGATGGCAGATCACCTTGTGCTGTTTCATTGTATACTGTATTCTTGTATGGAGGACTAGTGTATAAGGTAGCCTACCTGCAAATTCTTATGCCACCCCTCAATACACACAACCTACAACACTTGCAAGAGCACACACACATCACACACACACACCCTCCCTCCATTACATCAGAAAAGAACTTTGGAACGGCCCTTTTAAGCCACTGTTGTTTTGTGGCTGAGCCCTCTTGCGTATTGACTTAAAAGGCTGTTAGTCAAATGTTAGGTTAGTCATCAGGAACTTACAGAATTTCACTTTTAATAACAAAGTAGATTGTTGTCTTTGTGAACTCTGCTGGTCCTTTCAATAGACACATTCACATCAGACTCGTTATTATTATAATTATTATTAATAACTAGTGTTTTGTTCAACCACTACTTCTCTACCTCATCCTCCACACTTCTCCTCTCCTGTTTCGGAGTCCCCTTGGTGAGCCCCATTCTGACATTCTGACCAGATGTGAAACCCTCTTTACACGAGCATCAGAGAGGCCAGGCACTCACAGAGCCACGGTATGGTCAGACTGACTGCCCCAAAACTCCATGCAGCACGCCCATCATTAAAGTTTCCATGGCAATATTCAAAGCAGTTTAATTGTGTTTAGTTCATTATAGGTGTTGCTGTCCCCCCTGTAAGCATAATATGGCCACCACAAGGGATGATTCTTGCCTTCCCAAAGCAGGCGTGGAAAAGTGCCAGCCTTTCATTAACACTATCCCTACGGGGGCGAAGCTTCCTTTGGTGCCGAAGGTGGAGCGACACAGGGTCCTAGAGGCCACAGTGCCAACTGATCCCTTATTATTGCTGTATTTCACAGCTTAAACAGTGTCCAAGGTGCCCATTTCCTTCTCTGCACATGGGCCCATGATACACTGGCTACATCACTGTTTCCCTGGCCAGCTACAATCTCCCTGTCCAGCAGGGTTTGACTGGGACCAGAAAATAGGCCTGAGCACCAAAATAAAAGTGGCCCACATTAGCTAATTAGATGACTAAAAAGGTGGTTACATTTGCAAATGTGGCAGTTTTGAACTTGTAAAGACAGGTTGTATAGAGGTTTTGCAAGGTATGGGAGACTGCATGTATTTGTGCTTGCTACAGGCTATGTTTATGGTGAAATCAATAGTTAAAACTGGCCCAGCAAACCATAAAACAGGCCCACAAACCTTAACAAATGGTCCTCTCACTGACCGCTCTAACCTATTAGATTAGCTCTTCGGGCACTGCCTGATTGCCATAAAGGCCAGTCTGTAACTGCTTTCATGACTATCTAAGACTATATATTTGGGCTAAAGTTCTTTTCTGCACTTTCCTCATAAATAATGAATAACCCCTCCCTACAAGACTGAGAAGAGACTGCCGCTCTGATCCTCTTAGACCTATGAGCAGCCTCTGATACAGTCTCCCATTACACACTCATCACAAGGCTGCACAACATAGGCATCCAAGATGGATTGCCTCTTTCCTTATCGGAATATTGCAAAACATCCAACTTCCCCCCATCACCTCGGAACCCAAGGAAATGATCTGTGGAGAACCCCAAGGATCCTCACTCAGCCCCACCCTCTTCAATGCTTATCTGTTCCCTGTAGCCCGCATCACCAAAACCCATGCACTGAACATCATATCCTGTGATTACGACACACAGCTCATCCTCTCCCTCGCCAAAAACACCACCAACACCAAGACAGCCTTCCACAACTGCATGACGGATGTCACCAAGTTGATAAAGGACTACTGCCTGAAGCTCAACTCCAACAAGACTAAGGTACTGATTTTTTCGGAAACAGAAGCTCCCTGGGATGCATCTTGGTAGCCCTCAGAATTCAGACCTACTCCTACTTGCACTGACCACTCTAGAAACCTAGGCATCATTCTGGACAACAAGTTCACCATGGCGACTCAGGTCAACTCCATCTTTTCCTCCTGCTTCTTCATCCTCTGCATGTTTGGTAAGATATTTAAATGTGTACCCCAGTGCTCCAGACGTACAATCACCTAGACCCTCATCTCCAGCCCATTTGACTACGGCAACGCTCTCTACACTGGGATCACAGCTCATCTCTCACAATGACTACAGACCATACTGAACGCTGCAGGCAGACTCGTCCTGGATCTCCCTAGACAAACCTGTATGGAAAAGATGCCAGTTCAAGCTCCAGAGCCATGCATGCAAAGCCCTACACAACTGTGGAACTTCCATCAGCCCACCAGACACTTCTGCTCCGCATCCCTTTGTCTAACCCTCACCCCTCGCACCTGTCGTAGAAGATACAGAGGTCGCTCCTTCTCCTACCCAGCCGCGAAGATGTGGCTCAAGGTACCCTTCATCAATGGACCTCCCCACCTTTCCCAGAGTTTCGAAAGTCCCTGGAGACCTGGCTATTTGGCTAATCAACAGGACCCTGCCAGTGCATGGATACCCTCACAGGTGACAAGTAGCACTCTACAAATCTACTGATTGATTGATCCTTGTCCAAGAAATGGCAGCCTGGTCTTGTCTCTGCTAAACTTTGACTGTCAGGTCACTTCCGCCTATTTAGTATACTTAATTGAAGGGTGAACAAATTATGCTTTAATGCAGTGGTCACTTCATTGCTGGTGGCTTTCACCTATTTTAGAACTATGGTACAAACTCAATTACTACAATGAAGTGTTGCGGTAAAAGCGCTATTTCCTCTTTGCTTCAGAATAAAAACAAAATCAAGGGCTTGTTTCTAAACAGCACGGTTGAAGCTCCACATTAATAAAAACAGACAATCCTCGATTTGTATAGATGTGGTTCTCTTTCTTCTTCTGAATGTTAGTAATGGGTTTGAACTGAATGGTGGCTGCAAAGACCTTTGATACATAGGTTCAGATAAATCACAGGACAATTTGTTGCACATTTGTATTTGGGTTACTGGGCTCAGGGCCGGCTATAGTGTGCTGGTTTTGGGCGCTGCAACAATGTTTGTTCCTGCCCCCCCCCAATGACCACCTGTCCAACAGATTCCCTCACTTCCACCCTTTAACAGTGCCCCTCAAGTCTCCATAATCACTCTTGCTCAGATGCCATTTAATTATTTTTATAGCACCACTCATACCAGTGTAGGATGTCACATAATTCACAAAGACAATTATCATACATGTGTAAATCAGTGTATAGGAAATGTTACATAACACAGAGGACTACAAGGTGAAGGAGTCACGTGTCATCCATACTGGTAGGCAGTATAGTTTGAGGTTGCTTGGTCTGGACAAGCACAAACTCAATACTTGAAATGAAACACCATGGTCAGGTGTTCTGTTTTATAATAGGAATTGATTTCTACTCAAATGAACCCGTTTTGCAACATTAGGTTAATGAAAGACTGGGGAAAAATCATAATGCTTTTATCTATACTTTGCAGTTTGGATGTAGCTTTTTTATGACAGTTAATTGGTCACTTTTCTATATTAGGATTTTAGCTGATATACTGCAAGCTACAAAAGGATTTCTCTGACAAAAACAATAACCCACTGATCTATTCACATTATACACACTTTGTGATTTGCTTTGTAGACTTTGTTTGTAGCAGGCATAAAAACTCTGTGTTAGTGCTACTTTGTGATGAGTCAAAACTTATATTAGACAAAACTCCAATCTCTCTCAAGGAAGAACATTAATCACAGGAGTTATCTTGAATTTTTTATTGTTGACTGAATACAGCTGGAGGCAAGAAACGGGGAAGCAGGTGCTTTTGAAACCATAATATTCTTGTAAACAGGACGCCCCCATCTGAAGCACCTGGTGCAGTGGCATTGGTCGCACTGCCCTAGAGCAGGCCCTGACTGGGCTGACCCCTGCAAAGCTATTCATGGTCATTTTCTACAGGCTGGAAACCAAAGAATGCCATGGAATTTAATTGTGCTTTGTAGATTTAGGCTTCCAGGTCAGTAAACACTTGACACACTTATTCTTTAGTATTTAAGGCCAAGGACTCCTCAGTGGAAAACTGTGTGCCGCCACGACCAATCTCCTGACGCGGTGCTTTATTAGTGCCTAGTGTTTGGTTTTACCTCTATTCCCTATACCAGGGCCACTAGAATCATGTGATTATGTGGCTATGGTATTTTCAGCATAATTAGGAATAAGTCACATTCGCCCCAAAAAAGTCCAGCATCTGCTTCATAATCTGCGGATTTTAATAAAACATATTGGGGTATATTTAAGAGCCCCTAGCGCCACCGGAGAGTTCACTTTTAGTGATGCTACAGTGGTGCTATGCACTGCACCGTATCTACAAGGTGGCGTTAAGTCACTTTTGTGACTCAACGACACCTTGTTAAAACAGTCCCTTCACACGCAGCACTTTGCGTGGAAGGGATGTGCAATGAGTGTGCCACAACAACACCAATTGCAATTTGATGCTGCCCCAAATTCACGAGTTTTCGTAAACTTGAGGCAGAGCCAAGATCTAAGGCCACCCCAGGGGTGAAGTTGGTATGGCGCAACGAGGAGAAATGCTTTAATTTCTCCTTGTTTTTTGCTCTTTCTATGTGTACTGCATGATTAAGCAAATATAGAAGGAGCAAATCATCATGTCAGATTGTTTTTTGTGCAGGAAGGTGCTCCTTCCTGCACAAAAACAATCTCCACCTCAGCGCAGCCATCCTTGCACTATGGTGCAAGGGATGCTGTTTTGGTGCACAGCAGCATATTTAGCGCCGGCACAGGGGGAAACACAGGGATGCGCCGTATTCTAGTAAAGACGGCGCATCCCTGCATTTTGAAAATTACGGTGCGTAATGCTGCCAATTTTGCCACAGCGCCATCATTTTCTCTTAAAAATGGCCCATTGTTTCTAACTCAAACTGATCAAAAGCTATTACAAAGGCAGCAACGCGGATTGCTTTATAATGAAAAGCCCTTAGCAAATTTTGACCGGTCACTTTTAAATTGCTTTTTGCTGTCTTTGAGTGTGTTAATCTGGAACTGAGGTTTAACATTTGCCAAGACAATTTTAACTTGTGTACAGTTTACAAAATATTGAATTATTATACTATCAAAAAATGAGCCACATTATGGCACATAATTTTAGTTTTTTTGCGGTATAATTTAGTGAGTCTGGATGCGTGATTTAGTTCTCCTGTGCCGCATAATTCCAGTGGTCCTGCTTATTAGTTATGAGAAAATAAGGGCCATGTTTTAACATTGCTACTGTTGACCACAAAGAACTGCTCGCATTCAAATGAATAAAAAATATCTCCTTGTTACTCAGCAAAATGTTGTCCAAATATGCTATGTACTTGTTTCCAAACAAGTTGCAAGTCAACGTATGCTTTTTGTATATCTGTACATTTCAGACACCTTTTACTGCTTCCATCATTCACAAGATGCTCAGGTGTATGTTCAAGTTAACAACGAGCTCTAGAAAGTCCATAGGGAAATATACAGCATTCATTTATTTCTCTGTCATGCCTCTGTGTGCGAGGTTTCCGGTAGAAATTTCATGTGCAAAGAACAAGGAATTAAAAAAATATCTTTAATTTTTTTCTTTTTATGGACCATGCCTTCTTTAGGAAATCTTATCTCCTCCCTCAACACCTATAAAAATGGTTGAACCACCCATAACATTCCCTAAGGTGGAAGTATGTCAGAGGGCATAAATGGCTACAAACCTAAAGGACTCCAAAAATCCTCTGACACAGACTACTGCCACGGCTCCGCTGATTTACAAGATTATGGGCCTCATTACGAGTTTGGCAGGCGGAAAAGGCCGTCCGCCAAATTCCAGCGTTCGGGAGACTGCCAGTGCGGTCTCCTTCTCGCTAGCCCTATTATGCGTTTCCCGCTGGGTCAGCAGAGGAAGCACAGTCTCCGCCTGCTGGCCCAGCAGGAAACGCAAAACAACATTGAGGCTAGTTCGTAATACAGCCGGCCGCAATGCTTAATCCCCAGAGCAGTGCTGCCCTGGCAGATTGGGACCACCAACACTGCGATGCAGTTGGGCGGCCAAAAAGTGGCAGTGCTGGTGGTCCGAATGTGGCCGAACCGCCACGGTCATAATGTGGGGGTCTGACCGCTGCTTTGGTGGCAGTCAGACTGCCACAGCGAGTCTGGAGGTCCCAGGACTGCCAGATTCCTAATTAGGGCCTATGTCGGTGAAGGAAAAAGCAACACAGGGATTGAAATTAAAATGCTGTGCTCAATGGAGTAGGTAAGTGTACTGAGTTTAGTGATGCTGGTTTGGGAAACCCAGCTGATCTTCGCGACACAATTCTCCACCACCATTCAGGGAAAGTTTGCTGATAATCTGTGGCATATCTTGATGGTCGATGCTTCAGCTACGGCAAAACCGGCACAATTGTTGTGCTTGGTGGCCTGTATGCAAACAGCTGTGAACATTCCTCTCACATTGGTGCCTAGCGATGTTTATACAGATTAAGGTCCAGATTTACAAAAAAGTGGTGCATCAGCTTTGATGCGCCACTTTTCTTCCTCCCCTCTGCACCCCCTAACAACACCATGTGTGCGCCTAATTTACAATACGCTGCACCATGGAGGTCGTTAGGACAATTGCAGCATAATTTATAATGCTAATGTGGTACTTTGCAGAATTCTGCAAAGTAAAGGGAGGCCTATTGAACGTAATGGGTGCGTCATTTTAACGTCTGCCTAAGGCAGTAGTTAAAAATGATGCTAAAAATGGTGCAGTGAAATGCTGTAAATGTCACTGCACCATTTTTACGACCCTCCCTGCGTGGGAATTGCCCCCTCTTGCATTCATTGTACCTGGTGCACTCATTATGTGGCACAAGGGGTTACAAAGTGGAGCAATGCATGTGAGAGAGCGTAGCTTATATAATTAATATTAACATGAAATGTTTATGAACTAATGTGCAATAATGCCGCATAGAAAATTTATTAATATGTTTTTGCGAAAAACGTGCGTTTGAAATGTGCCCACGGGGAGTGGCCACCAATGTATACGGGGACTAATGAAAATGACTAATGTTGATGAATTATTGCATTTAAGGATGGTTTTATACTAATTATTAATGGTTAAGTTACTAAAGTTTTCTAATAAATCTTTTAGGCCTTAGTAAGCATGAGTCGAGGCCTAGCTGCCTGACGCTTATATTAAATGTGTTTTTCTAAACGTGCAGTGTGCTGACTTGCTAAAGGACATGAACTCTTGTTTTCTTCAAACTAGAAGCTGAATGTAACTGTAGTAGATCCGTTCTCATTAAGTTCATCCTGCTTGTAGAAACATTTTAGCTAAATGCAACAGTGTAGATTAACGTTAGGTACAAGGTCGCCTAAACCGGTACGGACAATGGAGCTACTGACTGAAGATGCGCAAAGAATTACAAAAGGATGAAATCATACCGGACATTCTACCTCTAAAGACGTCAATCATAAGGACCAATAAAATGCATGAGAACTGTTATGGGGTGACAAATTTGATGACCTAATGTAAAGTTAATTGGTTAAAGATAGTGGGATGCAACCCCTTGTCCAATCAAATGTTAGGGGAATGTACAACGAAATGGGACAAAAACCCTTGACACCAGGAAGTAAATCAGAATGGAGAATAGGAGACCAGGAGAGAGACTAGGAGAGATGCTGATGCGATTTGCTATGATCCAGACACTTTGTCACTTTACTTAGTGACTTATTAGTTTAGTTAGCACCGTCCTTGTCCTTAGATTGCCCATTTACACTTTACCTCCTTATGAGGGAAGTGCCCCCTTTACCGGAGCTGAGTTCCTGACTGATGGCGAATCAACTGATGTCCTGAAGACGAAGACCGAACCTGAGTGCTGACCCAATCTTGGAGGGTAACTATATGATAATGAAATTGTGATTGTCTGTTTGCTTTTCCTTTCTAGGTACCAACTGCTACTTTTGACAGAGACCATAGCTAGATGTTTTCTAAATTTGTGTTACTAAATTGTTTGGCATGAAGCCCAACATGCCAATGCTAATCAGAGGTTAGTTGAGAGGGATTACAAAACTGATGCAAATAGACAAATGACTGAATCTATGCTTTGTTGAACTGACGCATTAATAATACTCTGCTGAAGTTAACCTATGTTGACGCCGTGTTATGTTCTAATAATTGTGATCCTTGCTTTGATGAAGTCTTATTCAAGTTGCCAAATTATGACAATGTTGATGAGCGTTTTGCTATTGAGATTAATAAATCTGCTATAAGAATTGTAATCAATAGGGAATAAATATCACTAAATCTTACTAAACTGGTGTGGTTATTCATGACTGAAAGGTCATGGTGGTGTCTTTAGTTTATTAATGTCATTGACTAAAGTGAATTGCATTGTTATAGTAAATATTGATGACATTATTGAGGTATTGAATGACATGTTGATTAACTATCTCGTCCTAAGGTGTCTTCAATCAGGGTCAAAAGATTCATTGGCCTAAAACGAGTCCCAATGTGTATAAATTAGTCATAAAGGGACGTGTTAACACATGCATTGTGCCACTTTGTAAATACAGCGAAGGAGAATGGCCTCCTTAATGCCACATTAGCGTCAGAAAAAATGACGCTAGTGTGGTCCTAAGAGGCGCTAGGACCTTGTAAATCTGGCCCTAAATTTTGCCCAAGAGGTGCAACTTCTGGTGATTACAAAAGAGGCAAGCTCAAATATAACCAAGAGAGAGTAATGTGCCTTCCAGTGTGAAAATGTGAATGCAAAATGGCACTAACCACATGTGGTCGACTAGTGAAGTGACGAGTAAGTCACCCTTTCAACTACGTTTGCAATCAACAAAGCTAAGAGGTGCGAAAGACATTACCTAATAACTATAATCCTGTCAGCATTGCCAATTATGCCAATAGGTCACCATGGCATGCTAGGCGCTGGGAGAACATCAGGCATGCCGCTCCATAAACAGGGTTAATTGACACATTAATATGGCTCAACATTCCTCCAGAAGTACAGAGAAATACTGCCAGGATTCCCCAGAAACCTATAATTATATAAATGTGAACTTATTTTGCATGTAATCAACGTGGAATCTAAATAAACTCTGGGTATGAGTTGGCAATGCCTGTTGGTGCATGATCGATTTAAAATTTAATGAATGAAAGACTTGTATTCAAATCTAAAATCCCAAGACATTGTATGCAGAGATGCTCTAACATGGTATAGAAAGAGTTTGTTCTTTATGAAAACTGACTAATAAATAATGAAGTAAATAAGTCCTCTAACCCATAGCAGAGAAGAAACCTGGTTTAAACCACTACCCTTTAATTAAACGCCTGAAAGTTTAGCTGAGTTCTACTCATTACCATGGTGGAATGAAAACAGAATGAAATCAAAAGCATTAAGGAAATGAAGACAACCAGTAAAGGACTAAATCAGAATGCTGAGTACATGAGGCACTAGTCCAAGGGAATACAGTTGCAAGCGCTCTCCCTGAACAGAAGGGGACTTAATCATCCAGTTGAAAGGGAAAACATTCTAAATTACAGGATTAAACTTGATGATATTATCCTACTTCATGAAATAAGAATTCATGCTTAGAGGTCCTTGTACATGAGACACCGCAGAATTGAAGACACCAGTTGCTTTTTGGTGTCCCTGAGGTCATCTGCTAGCTACACTGATCTTAAGGAAGTTAGACGTATCTATGCTATACTGCATCCATGACATGAAAGGAAGATAACTCACTATCTAAATACATAAGGGCAACTGGATCAATATGCAGTAAGCAATTATGGGCCAGATTTACAAGAATCTGGAGCATCAGTACTGATGCACCAGATTCCTTGCGCCCCCCCCCCTCCCCACCGCCACCTAACAACACCATACCTGCGCCGTATTCACAATACGGCACACCATGGTCCACATTAGGCCAACAGCGTCAACATTTTCTACACTAATGTGGTGCTTTGCTCCACTAGCGTTGGTGCTAGTGGAGCATAGTGCAAGGAGGCCCATTGATTTCAATGAGTGCATTCTTTTAACTGTTTTGAGCAGGCATTACAAATAATGCCAAAAATGGCACAATTAAATCTTGTAGATTTCATTGCGCTATTTTTGCGGGCATCCTAACACCGGAACACCCCCCTTTGCGTACATTATGCTTGGCACAAGCATAATGTGGCACAAGGGGTCTCAAAGTGGCACAATGCATGTATTGCACCACTTTGTAAATATGGCACAATGCATGCATTGCACCACTTTGTAAATATGGCACAGGGATTTTTGTCTCGTTGAGCCACATTAGCATAAAAAAAGTACGCTAATGTGGCGCTAGGACCTTGTAAATCTGGCCCTATGTTTCTAAAGGAGATGACCCTAGTTTTTGGCTACATCTAAAAACCTGAGTGAGTTACCCCCAACTAACGGGGACTTTCTGGGAGAGTTTTGAACCACCCTTGGCATGGACCACTAGACAGAATATCATTATGCAAATTCAGAAACCAACAGATCAAATTAAACATTTATCTCCAAACTTAACCTAAAAGACATTTGTTGCATGTGAAATCCTGCTGGTGGAAATATCACTGTCTACTCACATTCTCGCAAGACACTCTCATGACAAATTGTTTTCTGAATTAACTACCTCATCATTCCTACCACAGGAAACCACAAAATTGAACCAATAATCATTTCAAATCATGTCTGCACCTAAAAATCCAAGACAACCAATGGAACAAATATATGGAGAATGACTAAAAACTATTGCCAAATACAAATGAGGAACAGCAATTTATCATGGCCATTCAACATTATTTTCTAATAAAATACTGACATATAATTCAGTTCATTTCACTCGGGGTCCATGAAAGCAAAAATAACAAACAGAAACTTAATAAACTAGAAAAAGAGATAACAAAACTAGAACATGCACTAGTACACTCTATGGACTCAGCTATTCTAGGCAAATAAAAAAACCTATAGTATAAATATAATAGAATTGTTAGTGACAGAACACACATGGGGTGGCAAATAATGAAGGCAAGAAATTCTGCAAAAGGAAGAAGGCAGGCAAATCTCTAGTAAACTACCTTAAAATATCCAGAATGGATCGAAATATTGCTGCAATCAAATATAATCAACAGAAACCAGAACCAATACTGACTCCATTCTTAATGGCTTCCATGATTTGTACTTGAAACTATATAACTCAAATATTAATATCACTCCAGAAAAATTGGAAACGTTTTAGCTTGATTAACGCTCTTACCCTTGACCCTAAACTAGGATGAAACTAAACTCCCCTATTTTGAAATCGGAGATAATTAAGGAAATTATTTCAAGTAAACTAGGCAATGTTGCCCTGCTAGTTGTTACAAAGAATGACAGACATACTTGCTAAATTGTCTGAAACAATTATTTCACAATGTCAGAGGATCAGGTTCTACCCACTCAGGAGTTGATGCAATTATTGTGGTGATTGAGTGCTTAATTTGAGCTGGTGGTTGAGGGTCGGGGGCCACTTTTCCACATCATATACTGTCCGTGAGCAAAAGAGGGAAAAACGCACAAAGCGCAAAGATGGAAAAATTGTCACAAAGTTAAGAATGCAGGAATG
The DNA here is from genome assembly GCF_031143425.1 of Pleurodeles waltl. Classification (NCBI taxonomy): domain Eukaryota; kingdom Metazoa; phylum Chordata; class Amphibia; order Caudata; family Salamandridae; genus Pleurodeles; species Pleurodeles waltl. The sequence goes on along the minus strand of NC_090443.1, from coordinate 164,013,162 downwards.
TGCAGGAATGTGATTAAGGTGCAAGGAGTGTCTGGTAGTGAATTAAAGAGGCATGAGGTAGACTATAGACTACGCAGCCTTGGTATTGGGCGCAACAATGTTTAAATTACACTGGCTGTGGACTTCTGAGCAGGAACTTTGGCACCGGCACGCTTTCTTTTACAAATTAAGCACTGTAGGATGATAAGGACCCATAGGACACCCTTTTCACTAATCTGACAAGGCTGGCTCAGCTGTCCATTCTTCTGACTGTTAAACCGAGAACTGTTAAAATGGCTGAAAGTAAGTCCTGGTATTTACAGCGCTAAAAAACAGCAGCATTGTTGTATGAAACACTATATAAAAAGTAGCTATTTTGTGACATTTTAGGAAACTGGCTAGAACCCTCTTTTCCTTGCTCTTCACTGGCCCCAAGCTCCTCTGTAAACAGATCTGTAAATCTTGTTCTTATCTCATCACATTTGCTGTGCATTCAGAGACCTAGATCAAATGTCAGGCGCTGTTTTCCAAAACCGCCTGTATTCTTTCAAAATCCATCTTTACATAGCCACAGCATTTTAGAAACGTTAGTGCTCTAGTAAATCGTGCACGCTACAAGATTAACGGACGGCATGTAAAGTCAAGTTGAACTGTATGTAAACTTATCGGCCATCTTGGAATGGAATGCCATCTTTCGATACAAAGTTAGCAAAGAGACAGTGGGCGCTTTATGCTGCATTTTTCATTACTCAGAAGTTATAGTATTAGTATGTAACAGATTTTTTTGTGTAACTTAAAGTAATATTCGCTACTTTTTAAAGAAAATGAATTCTACATTCTGACCTTTTTATTTCAGAATGTTATACTCTCAGTGAATTATTTGATATTTTTTGTTGTTTCCAACAGACAGTCGCGGAGATGTACTGTTGCTTAAGGAAAGACATTGGCGGTCTAGTCCGTCTTCCACTACCATGGCAGAATGGGACAGAGAGAGTGTAATAATGTGAATCCACACCAGATGAAGATATGTGGTAGGAGGTATTTATTACCTCCTCAACCAACAGCCAGCATATCAACTGTCATGCAGAGAACCCTGCATCACAGAACCTCAGAACAAGCTGGTTCCATGCCCAGTGTTCTGGCATGGAGCCATGTTACATCATTACACTTCTTCCTCTTTACATTAGAACAGAAGTAACATGAGAACAAAAACACATTTGAACAGAAAGAAAAAGAGGGTAGAAAGAACTACACAAAATCACGCAAATGTAAAGGAAACCTGCGTGTTCTGACACTCCTACGAGTATGATCAGACCTTAAATCAATGTCAGAGGGAAAACGATAAGAAGTATCATCTCTCCTGTCGGCCACACCACACCCCCAAAATGTGCTACACGACTATGATTCCAGATGCGACCATCATCCGTCTTGACAGCATTTTTAAACAGCTTAATGATACCATTGTTTTTCAAACCCTTCCCAGCAACCATCCAGCCAGGACACAAACAAGTATTTGGAGACCTTCCCCGGAGCAGTTCAAAAGGAGTCTTCCACGTTGATGCATGAGGAGTGTACCTGTAAGCTGTTATACAACCCTGCAGTTCTTTTCTCCAATCTAAACAGTTTACCTTTGCTAATTGTATACTCTCTTTTAAAGTCCTGTTAAATCTCTCCAAAGCACCATTCGCCTCTGGATGATATAACGCAATTTTTTTATGTACAATTCCACATTTTACAAAATACTCCTCCATCTGAGCAGAACAGAACTGCGGACCATTGTCAGAAAGAATAGAGTTAGGAAAACTCTCGCGTTTGAACACAGATTCTAAAAAACTGATCACAGATTGAGAAGTGATGTCTCTCACCAAACTCACCTCCACCCATCGTGAATACAAATCCAGCAACACCAACAGGTAAGGAGTCTGATGTTCTCCATGCAATGGCCCCACAATATCGATAGCTAATTCATCCCATGGACTTTTTGGTAAACTTCTACAAACCATAGGTGAACATCTTGGTTTGAGCACCTTATCACTAGCTTGACAAGGTGTACACTCCCTAACAGTACGTTCCACCATCAAATCTAATCCAGGCCACCAGAAATCCTGACGGATGCACTCTTTGGTTTTAGAAATGCCCATATGCCCTTCATGAGCCATGTTCACGATGACTTCTCTCAAACTCAATGGGGGAATCATTCTTGTGCCCCTCATTAGAATACCATCAACAACGGCTAACTCATTCGCAACTAACGACCAAGGTTTAACCAGACTTCGAGACTTATGCTGTTCCAAAAGAGACATCACAGAACACAATTCACTATCCTTTTGCAACTCATCCCTCCATTCATCTTCCTTTACAGCCCCCAGCGTAACATCACAAACTCTTATGCCACACTCAGCATCACATTGATCATTTTCATCCTGAGATTTATCATTCCCTACCACCTCCACCAATCTCGACAGACAGTCTGCCGTTACATTTGTCTTTCCCGGAATGTATTCAAACATGAAGTTATACTCCTGTAAGGAAATGACCCATCTCCTGATCCTCGAGGAAATTGAGTCCAAACCCTTCTTCTCAAAAATTTCTTTCAGGGGTTTATGATCAGACCTGACTACGAAAGAAGATCCCCACACAAATTTTCTGAACTTGTTTATGGCCCAGAAAATTGCCAACGCTTCCTTCTCTATAACAGAATACCATATCTCTGCCCCTTTCAAGCATCTTGAAGCACAAGCTATTAGCACCTCTTGGCCCTTCCTGATCTGAAAAAGAAGAGCACCCAGCCCCTTTATACTCGCATCAGTAACAATGAAAGTGGGATTCCCAGGTACAAAAGCTTGTAAGTTTGGTGCATTCCTGAGATCATTTTTTACTTGTTTAAATTCTGTACCACACTCTTCCGTCCAAACAAACTCTGCATTCTTACACATCAACTTCCTTAGATTTACTGTCTTATCTGCAAAATTTCGTATAAATTTGTTATAAAATTCTGCCATACCTAAGAATGAAGAAACCTCATCTTTTGTACACGGTTCTTTTATCATTTCGATAGTGTCCACCAAATCCTTTTTAGGACTCACCCCCTGCCGTGAAATATGATGACCCAAATAGTCCAGTTCAGTGACTCCAAATTTACATTTGCTTCGCCTAAGAGATAACCCAGCATCAAGCATCCTTTTAAGCACAGCATGCACCCTCTCATCATGTTCTCTCACGTCTCTCCCACATATTAATACATCGTCCTGGTAGCACTTTACGCCTGAAATGCCTTTAAAAAGATCTTCCATAATCCTCTGGAATACTGAGGCCGCAGAAACCAGCCCAAACGGCATACGCAAAAACTTGAAGGCCCCCATTGGCGTAATAAAAGCCGTTAATTCTTGACACTCTTTACTCAACGGAACCTGATGGTATGCTGATGCCCTATCCAGAGTGGTAAAATAACAAGCACCATCCAACGATGATACTAATTCCTCAATATTGGGAAGTGGGAACTTGTCAACCACCACTTCTTTATTTAAGGCACGAAGATCCACACATAGACGGATTTCATTATTTGGTTTACGTGCCACAACAATGGGAGCTAACCACTCCGTTGCCTCTACAGGCTGTATAACACCAGTGGACAACAATTTATCTATCTCTTTTTGTACAGCGTCTTGGACACAAATGGGAATGCGTCTAACTTTTGCCACAACTGGTACTGCGCCCTGTTTCAACTTAATATGGTGATTGTACCCCTTTAAACACCCCAAGGTGTCACTGAACAATTCACGAAAAGCTCTCACAAACTTGTTTTCGTCACCCTCAATAGATTGTACCTGAACAGATGGATGTGCATTAGGATTGAGAATGACACCCAAACGTGCTTGATGACTCCAGCTCAACAAATTATCACCCCTCTCAGCAACATAAATCCTAGCATCAGTGAACCTACCATTGTACTCAATGCAGTCATCAAAATAACCTAATAACTTAATTGGCAACCCACCATAACCCGTAGGTTTAATATTAGGTTTGAACAGTTTCTTCCTTCCTTGAAAATTCTTCATAAAAAGATCCTTTGAGAGAAACGTGATGTGAGAGCACGAATCAAATTTAATTTTGACTCTAACATCCCCCACCAAAACCCATTCAGAGGGATGTTCCACCACACTCTCACTAACTTGAAAACTGACTTCCTTTATTTCTGATCTAGAATCTCTCCTATTCCTCATCCTACAATTTTTCCCAAAATGTCCTCTTTTCCCGCAAACATTACAAGTAATCCTATTAACAGGACACTCACTTGCATTAGCCATGTGTCCAAATCTTCCACATCTGTAGCAATTTCCTTGAAAAGGTGTTGCAAACCTCCTATTCCCCAGTGTCTTTTCTGTACTATTTTCAATTACAACACCTTTCTCACGGACACCCTCATACTTTTTTTTCTTCTCATCTTTTTGTATGACTTGACACTCCACTTCTTGTGCTTTTACACTGACCTTGTCTTCTTTATGTGCTTTACTTAGTTCTCCAACACACTTTAACATATGCTCTACCCTTTTTGCAATACTAACAACCTCATCCAACGGTGGGTCGTCCTTTAGCCAGAGTTCTTCCCTCACTTTATCACTGCAACACCTCAGCACAAACTGATCTCTAATCCTTTCTTCTACCAACGCCCCAAATTTACAACTTGAAGCCAACTTCTGTAACGCCGTAATATATTCTTCAACACTCTCCTCTTTCCCTTGCTCCCGCAAACCAAAATGGTACCTTTCCATAATAGTACTAATCTTTGGCAAGTAATGTAAATCTAGTTGTCTTGCACATATTTCATATTCATTCAACCCCCTCTGATCAGCTTGCGACAATGGAGGTAGATTTTCCAACACCTCCTGTCCTTCACCCCCTAAACAATGTAACAAAAGTGCCTGCTTCCTTTCACCACTCAAATTTGTACCACACACCCTGGCATAATTCTCAAAAATCTTTTTCCATTTCTTCCACTTAATAACCGGTTCTCCTGGATCTGACAAGAAAAACGGCGGCGCCGTAACATTCTGCATACTCACAAGAGGTGTAAAACACTTCTTCCCCACAATATATTCCAAACCCTACTAGTTGCTAAAAGTACTTAAAGTCCAAAAGGTTTCCCAGTCACCGTATGACCCAGCACGATGCCGCTATATCAAACACGGGTCTTCAGGTGTGTTTGTCACCGCAGAGACGACCTTTTCAGTTTACTTCATTTTACAACGCCCAATACTTGTATACCACAAGTGCAATAAAGTTTCCAAAGAAATGTATATTCCCATGACCACAAACCAATATAGTGATCCTTATCCAGTCTCCGTCTAAGTTTCAACTTCCAATAGACCGTCGATGTTCTTCTTCGATGTCCTCCAACAATTGCGCTGTAAAATATATATATTTTTTTTTTTTTTTTTAAATGACTTCTTCCTCATCTAAGATGGCCGCCACGAAACATTTAGTCTGTTTTCTTCAGGCAGTTGGGCTTGCTTTCTCTTTGAGCAATCTCGGATCGTTTTCCTCACTCAAAATGGCTGCAACCAAACATCCAGTCTACTTTCTTCAGTCAATCTGGCTTGTTTTTCTCCTTTCACCACACTCAAGATGGCCGCCAACAATTCCCACAGCTTACAGTCCTTTTTCAATTGCTCACTGACCTTCTGACGTCGTGAAGCATCCAGAGACCACTTTGATCCTTAGTAAATGCTCAAACAGCTTTCCACAAAGCCCCTACAACCGCAATTTCACAATTTTCTCCGCTAGAACATGCTGCAAGACGCTCGATCCTCTCCCAGCACGTCTCTGTAAGTTATCTCCGTTTTTCTCTTAAATAATCCAAGCTCTTCCTTCTTTGTTGTTGTTGAGGCTGTCCCTTCATCTGGGTTCCTTTTTATCCCATCCTCGTCGCCAGTGTAATAATGTGAATCCACACCAGATGAAGATATGTGGTAGGAGGTATTTATTACAGCCTCAACCAACAGCCAGCATATCAACTGTCATGCAGAGAACCCTGCATCACAGAACCTCAGAACAAGCTGGTTCCATGCCCAGTGTTCTGGCATGGAGCCATGTTACATCATTACAGAGAGCCGAGCAGTGACTGTGGAATTCTGTACCCTGCAGTGCGTTTAGAACTGCTCGTTGTACTTTTGCAGCTCCCCCATGTACTTTACCCCAAACATGGCTTCCGGGCTGCAGCTGCGCTTCACCTCCATGACCCAGGAGGGTGCCTTGATATGCCTTGTGCCTTGGAGTTGGTGTAATAGATCTATGGGTGTTTGGCAGCCGGGAACAGGATGGTGTTAGTGTTACCACTTTTGGGAGCAAAGACTTTTCATTCACATAAAGAACCAGGGTATATATTGCAGTGATCAGATATCATCACCTTTCTTAAAGACTCAAGTGACTAAATGAAAGATCATGGGGCATCTCCCTTTCACAACTTTATGGAAGCTCAGAAGTTATTAATATGTGTATATAATATTGCCATCTTGGCTCAGAACAAAGCAACATCTACTACCTAAGGGATCCAATCACAACACTATTTTACTATAGCATAATGGTGCATTTCGAGTTGTTTCTGTATAAAATGGCTTTACATGGTAAAGCGCCCAGAGATGTCCAACGAGAGGGCTCCCAATTCACTATGAGATACTCCTCCCGTGCCCCCCCACCCCAAGTGACAATTGCAGAAGCACTTTTTCAATCGGTGACTGCACCTCCAAGTCTAGCGTACTGAAGTTGAAGCACTGTGGTTACCCTTCAATTAACAACATAGTCTCTATTCAATCTTTGAACAAATGTCACAGCTCAGCTTAGGCTAGGCAGTCAGCGCAGAGGCAGTGTTGGGCAGATTAAATTTAATGCGCCCACTTCACTTAACCAGATGTGGCACTATGACCACAGCACGAACTGTTTGTTTCCTGTTATCATTTATCAACTCACTTGCTGTTTTCTGTGTAGCTGTATAGTCATCACTGTCCCATTTGTTATGAACAACTACACCCACCGTAGGGTTTGCTACCCATTTGTTGGTTTGCTTCTGATCTTTGTTTGGCCACTTGATTTGGGCTGGGAGGACTCACCAGTAAATGATAGCCAGTTAGTTCCCTACATAAAACACATTCCCCTTTATCCATGTTATGCTTAAAGAATCATTCTTTCAGAAGAGACAAGTGTTTGGCTCTGCCCTGATCTCCTTCCTGACTGTAGCACCCTGCACTCATAAGTGACTGCCTTCATGTCCTTTCGACTGTGATGCTCGAGGTGGACGGTGAGCTGGTTAAATGCATTTGATGTTTTATCCTATTAACTCGCTGTTTCAAGGTTCCCACAATATTTAATTTCACCACCACTAACCTCCTTCTTTTACCCAGGTTTAACCTCGTTCATGCACATAGAGCTATTTCATTTTCAGGGTCGAGCACGAAGCGTTGTATCCCTGGTGTAATCTCTCTGTGGGCTTTTAACCATGCCCATGTCATGCCCATCAGTTTGGTTGGTTCCTGGGCTTGCCTTTCAATATTCGCTTGATTTAATTAGTGAAAGGCATGCATACGTCATGGCTTTTTCGATGTTTAGCCTGCCTCGAGCGCACCAGCCAACTACTGAAAACATACAAAGCTCCATGTTTTCGGTATGGTTTCTGGACTACTTTTTCTCTTTATTTTGTAGGCAGCGTGATCTCGCTGAGCAGTAGTCAGGCACTTTGCATGACATCGACCCTGTCACATGGATTTTTGAACTTTTTCTGGTAACACGGATAATTGCACTTTTGCCGGTTACATGTGTCATAGCACTTTTGCCGATACTTTTCACTGCGAGTAAACTTCTGTTTCCTTTTGTGTGTCTGCTTTGCACTCATGGCGGCCGTCGGCTCACTTATGTGAAACTGTTTTACATTTCATTTTCAGTTTATGTGGCAAGAAAAGTCTGGTTAGGAGTTTACAACACCAATAGCTTTAACTCGAGCAAACACGAGACCCATTGCATTGCAAATGCTTGTTTGTTTTTGGAGTTGGATTGAGACATAGGGAGCAATGCAACAAAAGTCTAGGGCGGAATAGAAGTCGCGGAACACCACACAATTTTATTTGTTATGTATTTGATTTAGCAGATAAAGCAAATATGCACATTTTTGAGGTGGGATTAGCAAAATTTCAATTGACGGTTTTAATTTCAAACCACAACCTTTTAAGTTCACCTACAGCATATTTTTTCATTGATATCCTCAATATAGGAATTCCACCTTTTTTACCTGTACACCTGGACTGGTTACTTTTTTTGGACCCGGATAACTAGTGGCGTTTCTGAGCTCTGATCAGTGAGGCACTGCTAAACCATCTCTGCATGTGCCTTGCTCTAAACTACAGTAGTTGTTTTGGATTAATAATTCTCATGTGTGACTGTTGTGTAACTCAGTCATATCTGCAGACAAATAATGCAGTTTGCATCATAGTCAGACACCACATGTGAGCCATAATGTCTCACAACTCACTTGTGGCAAAACTGGTTGGGGGGCATGGCTTAATGTCGAGCAAGATGGCCACCTAATATAGAGGATTCAACATCCAGCCCTCAAACTCACACTATACTCACTCCCTCAAAAAGGATTTAAAAAGCAACAGTGAGCGAAACACAGTCAGCACCTTGTGGGCCTGCTGAGATACTTTAGGTGCCATTAGTAACCTGGAGATGTGTAACGGCCATGTCAGGCCTACTAGTGGGTCCTCCAGTCCCGGAAAGAAAAACAGTAAAGCAGAGGGCCGATGCTCACCCAGCCTTTTGTGGTGTACATACAGGAGGGCCTGCCTCGCTACCTCCCCTTCGACAACTGCAGTTGGGGCCCGCAGGGAGGTGGAGCGAGCCAGGGGCTCAGTGGCTTCTCTTGGCTGGGTGTGGACTATAGCTTTGGAAACTGCGTGGTGTTGTCTGGGCAACCTAACCAGAGGCCAGTGAAGACCCACCCTAACCTCTCGCACACACCCTGGTCAAGCATCAGGATGGGGAGGAATGTAGTTCGAAGCCTGCATTGCGGTGCAGGGGAGCAGGGTGGAAGTTACATGGTTGGGAAAGGCCAATTTTGGTTGAGCTTAACCTTTCAGTCACCAACCAAACATGTCTATTACATAATACAGGTACAGCATTGATGGAACATCCAACCGAAGACCATTAAAGGTCACAGAAACACAAATACACAGTGATCCATAAGAATACATGCACAGTACTACAGTAGAATGTAAACGGCCAAGGCAACTGGATTAAGAGAGGAACAGTGCTACAATACATTAAAGAACTCTCCCCTGATATTGTAATTCTACAAGAAATGCAGAAAGAAAGGTAACAACTGCAAAGCACTGGGTAGACATGGCTATAATATGATACATCACTTATGCTACACATCAGACTTGAGAGGAGTGGGCCTCTTCTTGAAAAAGACAAGACAGTTTACCCCAAAAATATATGGCATGACAAACAGGGATAATATATGATAGATATGATATAATCAGGACAGTGGAGTGGAGTTACATTAAGCCTGTGCTACACCCACATCCCACCACAATTACCCCCAGTTTCAGCACTCCCAGCTTAGCCCAATTGCTAAACATATGAACAAGATCATCAGTTTGGCTGCTATATCATGGGCAATTTGTACCAGCACTTCTTCCCCAGCTAGCTAATTTTGCAGGGGTAGTGTAAAGATTAAAAAGTGTCTTATAGTTATGTGCCTGCAACCCGGCAGATAAAAGTATTATTTTACCTATTTCAAGTGAGTCATAAAATTTCACTTCAGTAACGTCCAGCCTCACTCTCCAGTTCTCTGAATGTTTCCTCAAATCATCTGGCAAAAGCTCAATTAGACCTTTATAGATATGGCTAATCCTACATTCTTCTGTTTTGCCAAGCAGGCCCATTATTGGCATCCTCTCTACCCATGCCATTCCCCTGGCACATTTTAGCAAGAAATCCCTGTACTGAAGGAACTTTAAAAATTGCCCCCTTAAAGCTCATATTCCCCTTACAGTTCCTCATAATATTTAATTTATTTAGAATTAACCTTCCCTATTCCACACTGTTTCCATTTAGTACAATACCCATCATGAAAAATGTCCTGAAGAATATGTGCTCTCCACAGTGGTGTATAGCAATTGTACCTATCAATCCCTAACTTATCACTAACTTTACCTTGAACACAGATTGCAGTGTTTTGAACTTAAACGTTTTTGACTCTTAAAAAGCATGCATTGGCCTCCTTCCCCATCAGAAGACCATAAATGGGAGGAGCTCCACTGTCAATTGATCACCCGGCAGTTTTCCCACAATTAGAATCTTCATATATTGCAGCTGCCCAATAACAAAATCTCATTCCCCTTCTTGCCCTGTGTAGTATTGAATACTTAAGAGCCTTTCTGGCTGGCATATGATGATATAGAACTACTCGCAGTATCTCTCATATGCTCAAACCAGCATCTATCGAATTCCAGGGGAATAGCCCTAAAAAAGTAAAATACGCTAGGTAAAAAAAGCATTTTAATTACTTTGCAGCACCCCACTATTGATAAATGCAATTTCTCTTGGTATTTTGCAGCACCGGAGCAATTTTTCTGCTCCACTCTCTTCTCCACTTTACTCTTAATGTTGATTCCTAAATATTCAGCATGCTAGATTCTATGATTGTCCATCATCTGTATCCACTGATTTGCGACTAATTGGCTTTTTTTCCTATTTGAGAAATAGCCACTTTGTAGAATTTTAATGCCTCAACCTCTACTTCCCCTAGTGCCTTTTATGGATCGAGCTTGACTAGCACAATATCATCTGCGTAGGCTAAAACCTTTGGGCTTAAGCCTTGTTAAAACACCAGAACAATTGACACATTATCAATAACTTTTTTTTTTGTGGATCAATCTACAAAGCAAATAGAAGGGGCGAGCAAGGACATCCCTGCCTTGCTCCTCTCTCTGACTATGATTGCTATTTGTAATCTAGCTTTAGGGTTTCTGTACAATGCCCATACAGCTCTTATAAAGGCTGGGCCAACTTGATTCCATCTAAGAAGCACCCAAAGTTAATCCCATGCTACCCGATCAAAGGCTTGTTCCGCATCAAGTAATATCAGGGACATGGGATCACCTTTAGGTCCAGCCTCATCAAATAATGTGATTATACATCTGGTGTGATCAGTAGTCCCTCTTCCAGGTATGAAACCCTTGTTACCATGGGGATACCGGTTTTCTGATCACTTTACTTAGCTGAGATGCTATGATCTTAACGTATAGCTTTGCATCCCCATTTATCAATGAAATGCGTCTGTAAGACCCTAGCTCAGTTGGAGGTTTCTACTTCTTCTTGAACTCTATCATATTGGTAGAAACCCAGGATGGCAGACCTTGTAAGCCTTCTTGCACCTCTGTAAATAAGTTAATCAAATCAGCCCCTAGTTCTGAGTGGAATACTTTACAAAATTCAAGTGGGATTTTGTCTGGGCCTGCAGCTTTCCCAGACGCTAGTGTAACCAGAGCTGTGTCTAATTCTTTTACTGTAAATGGAGCATCCAAGAAAATCTGCTTATTTGTTGACAGAGGGCTGCTATATGCAGCCGACCCAGAACAGTCAATACCAAGAATGTTTCAGATATTCCAAAACTTTGGCCAGTACTCGGGATAAACTGGAATAAGAACCTGATATATCCACTCTCAGGTAGTGCAATACGGCTTCTGACTCTCAGCACGCTCCCATTGGTGGTCATGAGCTTCCAAGCAGTGTCACGTAGGTGTTGAAGAGGGTGGGGCAGAGCGATGAGCCTTTAGGGACTCCACAGGTTATTTCCTTGGCTGAGCAGGAGAAGTGTGGAAGACGAATGTGTTGTGTTCTGAATGAGTGAATCCATCCAACGGCAGTTCCTTGGACTCGGATGTCGTGCAGTCTGGCGATAAGCATGTGGTGAGGGATGGTGTTGAATGTGGTGGAGAGATCTAGGAGAATTAGCGGCCCTGCCTTTTCCTGATCGAGGAGAGTCCGGAGGTCTTCAGTGGCAGCGATCAGGGCTGTTTCGGTGCAGTGGTTGCTGTGGAAGCTGGATTAGGAGGTGTCCAGGAGGTGGTTTGTTCCAGGAAGTACTCCCTTACTATGAAACTAGATACTACTCAAAACCAGTCCTTTATAAAGTAGGAATAAACACCTTGTAGATGTGTGCAAGGGAATGCAGACATGTAGGTACCTTTATCCATATTGTGTGGTAATGCCCAAAACTGCAGAGATATTGGGCGGGGCTAGCAGATTGCATGGCGCAAGTGTCAGGCCTTCCCACAGTGAAAAAAGCTAAATGGTTTACGTTTATGTTGAACATACGAGAGGAAGACAAAATGCCTAAGTACTCAAACTTATGGATGACCTTGGGTTTTATAGTGACAAAACAGAACACAGCCCGAAAATGGGGAGCTAAAACAGCTCTGGAAGTGGTTGAACTGGAAAAAGACTTGGGCCATCAGTACAACCCTGGCGGATGGCGGAAAAAGGGCGGTAAGACCGTAAACAGGCCGGCGGTCATTACCGCCCCATTATGACATTGGCGGTTTGGCATAGCCAAACGCCAATGTCCCGCACCGTCCGCCACGGTGGTAACGTCCACAGGCTGGAGACAACGGTCTCCAGCCCGGTGGCCATCACTAGACCGCCGGCGGAATCAGGATCCCACATACCACCATGGATTTCGTGGGGTTTTGTACCGCCACGAAATCCATGGCGTTATGTACCATCAGTGCCAGGGAATTGGTTCCCTGGCACTGATTGGGGTCTCCCCCGAGTCCTCCCCCAACACACAAGACCCCCCTACCACCCTCCAAAGGTGATAGGACCCCTACCCCCATGGAAACCCACACACATACCCCAACACTTCCCTATACGCACGCTCACACCACTCACACACATACACACGCACATACATGCCCACATACATACATGTTACATTTCCCATACACACATTACACCCCCCACATGCATACACGCACTCACACAACCCCTCTTCACACTCACACGCACACCCTCATGCATGCACACAACACACAACACCCCCCTCCCCACTCCCCTCCCAGACGATCAACTTACCTGTTCCAGTGATCCTCCGGGAGGGAACGGGATCCATGGGGGCTGCTCTGTCGCCAGCACCCCGTCACCAGAATACCGCCACACCGAATACTGGGTTGTATTATGGTGGGCGGTGTTTTGATGCGCCAAGCATTATGTATGCAAAGGGAGCGTCCCCCAGTCAATTTTTACAGGGGTTTTTAACGCCTGCTCAGAGCAGGCGTTAATAGGAGGCTCCCATTGGTTTCAGTGGGCCTCTGGGTGCTTTGCATGATTTGTGTCAACATTTATTACGCTAATCCTGCAAAGCGCCGAACTGGCATAAAAAATTCTGACGCTAGTTCCCTATCTACCGCCATGGTGCTCCGTATATTAAATACGGCACACACATGGCAGCGTTAGGGAGGCGCTAAGGGGTGCAAGAAAAGTAGTGCTGCACTGGGTGCAGCTCCACTTTTCATAAATCTGCACCTAAGTCTTTTTTAGCTTCCATAAAATCCCTGAAGTACATAAGTCGCTGTACACTACCTGGTATCCTTGTTAGCAGGGCAGTATCATTGGCATATAATAAAACAGGAACCAGGCGAACAGGAACAATAGGGGCATCCGTTTACAAGGTCCAAAGGACACCGTATATCTCATTGATAAAAAGTGAAAACAGAAACAGGGCCAATACACACCCCTTCCCGATTCTCCCCTTAATGTTAAACAGGGAGTAACATTCCCCATTCTGGCTGAATCGTACCATTGAGGGCAAGTTCTCATATTATCGTGCAAAGAAACAAACTATATCCCTCGAGGCTCCTAGGGATATCAAGGTGAACCATAGAATCAAATGATCTACCAGATTGAAGGCTCTCCTTAAATCAGCAAAGAATAAGTAGAGGAAACCCTCCGCGCTTTGGTGTGCTTCCCTATAAGGAATTCAAGATTAATATATTGCCCTATGATCCCCAAACCTCTCCTGAACCCAAACTGCTCCTCTGTTAGAATAGAATTATCCTCAGCCCACTCTTCCAGTCCAGGCAAAAGGACCTAGCCCATTAATTTAGCTCAGGAGTCGAGGAGAGAGATAGGGTGATAAAATTTGGGGTCAGATTTGTTTCCCTTTTTAAATATAGGGACAATAATTGATATGGCCCAGGAGGGGGACATGTGGCCCTCAGCACTGCATTGAGCACCCTAGTTAAAATGGGGCACCATAACTTTCTCACTGCTTTAAAAGTATCAACAGGTGCCCCAACTGGGCCTGGCGTCTTCCCTCCGGCGCTCGTATCCATAGTAAGTAAGACCTATTCCAGAGTAATAGACAAGGGTGACTGAATTTTAAGTAATTCTCTCCTTCCATTATTTGATGTAAATTCCTACATATAGAAGTAAAAAATGCCTGAAAAATGACTAAGCAATGCTTCGCAAGGAACAAATGAGGTAAGTTCGGAAAATTAATCATCCTTCAGAAAAGGAGCACTTACCATACCTCAGAACAATGTTGAAACCTTCAACTCAGCAGCTTTGGCCAGGTTACACCAGGCTTCTTCCTGCAAATCCCTCTTTCAAGCTGCTAGTACCTGATTATAATTATAATTCCTACACAGTTCCTTAATAACTGGATAACCAGGGGAATTGTGGAGTGCTTCCCTTAATAGTTTGGATGCCTCAGTACAGTAGTGGTCAAACCATTCCTCTTTCGCTGTATTACCTGAATGTAAGGGGTGTGTAAGTAGTGAAGTAAGTGTCCTGATGAGCTGATCAAAAGTGTCCAAAACCCTATCATGGACCACCTCCTTACCAAGACAGTACCTAAACTTCCGTGTATTCCGTGCTATCAGCTCTAGCATAACTCTTCCTGGTATTATTCCTGTCCATTTAACCCTAACACCAAAAGGCCTGACTGGAATAGCATTAGTAACACACGCACCGCCTTTGGCTATGTCAGCCTGGATTATCAAACAGACTACTAAAGGATTATGGTCACTCACCGCTGTTGGAACAATGTTGATGAAATTACCCAAATTCCTAGCAGAGCAGGAGATCGAGGCATGATAAATAGCGGTATGCACATCCCTCCCATTGAATCAGGGGCTAGGTTTATTGGTATCTACACAGCCGCCTTCTAAAAGTACATGATCAAACCTAAAAATTAAGGTTCAAAGCTTTCCCCTAATCATTTTGACAAAAGTGCATCAGTAATGTCATGCAGCTGCCTTGCAGAAAGGGGGCATTTATGAATATATAAAAGTTGCCTGCCTAAAAAAACAATATAATCAGAATCGACTATCATCAGGAGTGCCTCAACCAGGTATCTAGTTTGTGCACAATGTTACTGCAGGTGGTATCAATGACGTACCTATAATAGTTGACCACAATCGGATCAGGTCCATGTTTAGATGATAACCAAAGGAGTAGGGCATAAGATGTATAGCTGGAAACTAAACTCTGTAGACCCCCTTTGGCCCACTCTGCTGGGGCTGGGATTGCACCTAGGAAAAAGGAGGTGAAACCTTTGATATGAATAGGGTCAACAAACCATGCCTCCTGAATGCAAATTATATCAGAAGCTGACGTACAGTGGAGCCAGTCTGGTGAATACAGCTTACTTCGTAACCCTCATATATTCGATGTAGTGAAATAACATTTCCCTTTGTGATCACTGCAATTAGCTTCCAAAGTTAAATTGGTAGGCCTTGACTCCTGTACATTGCACACTAAAATAGACTTGTGGCATTCAGTATGACAAGGGACCATCAGGTTGGTTATACAAATAAGACTACTGGCTAATGGGCTGATTTCCTGGGCCTCAGGTTCAGTTGCATAACTGCCCATAACACTAGACCTATAGGACTCCTTGATGGTACACAGTCAATTGTTCTCCTGCAGGGACCTCTGAACCTGAAACCTATTGTACAACAGGATAATACTAGTCGGTGGACAATGACTTATAGACTGGTATTCACATGATCAGTCAGGATGTGCCAATGGGGCTTGGCATGTGATGATAGAAGAAGCCCAGGGTAAAGAGTGAAATATTCCTGTCAGTCGGTGTAATTGACATTGACCCCGTCAGCGATTTTCCTGTTCTTTTCTGCTGGGCCTACCCTTTTTACTCTCCTAGTCAGAAGGATGTTATCATCTTTAGCAATTGGGAATAAAAACTTAGTATGGAGCCAGTGTAGTACTTTATTTCTTAACTGGGCCAATGTTTCAGTTATACCAGGTGCAAAATATGGAACATTAACCATCACTCCCACATAAGGGCTGCAGGCCGGTGGCAGGTTAATGGTGACAGCAATATGACCCCCTCCAGCATCATTACATTCCTCACTCTGTGGGAGGCGCCTGGTGGAAGTACAGGCTGTTGATCATCAAATAATCCAACTGTATCTTCTAAATTGTAGATCACTCCCAAAACACAATGCAGAGATATGGATGTTCTTATTCCTAACCAAGACTTGGCTTACTGAGGACTCGTCACCAGACGTAGTAATGGCCCTTCACCCCGGGATTCACTACAGCTAGTCATAACCGGGAATGCAAGGGGGGGGGTGATAATCGTCAAGGAAGGATTGAAAGGAACATTCACCCTCATTGAAATAATTGGATCTCAGAGCCTAAAGTTATCCATTGAATGTTCACTAAAGTTTACATTCTCAAGGCTGTTGTTCTGTAGGGCCCAGGGGGGCGCAACCCAATTTGCTGCAATACTAACAAATATTGTAGCTGAATGTTGTTTAGCTAAAGCCAATTTTACTCTCTAGGGCTATCTGAACATCCATTTTAATGTGGCAGACTGTGAAATGACCATGAGATTGAGTCAGGTCTGGAGGTCCTACACTTAAAGCAATTTGTAAATGGCCTGACACATAATTTGGGTCATCTTCTAGAGCCCAGTATTTTCAAACCTTTCAAATCTTAGTATGGGGATTGCTTTTCCCATCCCATGGTCCGATAATTATATTATCCCAATTGAGATTGACAGGATGGAAAAAGGAGAAAGAACATTCCACAACAAAGACCTAAAAGACCTTGGGCAAAACTAGAAAGTAAGGAGTAGGTAAAGGTTTTTGAGGATACACTTCCTATTACAGCTGATGACGCTGCAGAGAAATATATGCCTTTTATGAATGGAATAATCAAAGGTCTAGATGAGGTGGTTCCGTACAAAGCACCAAATGACAATCAGAAAAGAGACAGGAGCACTTAGTACTTCCTGGAACTGTCAAAATTGAAAAAGGCTGCCAAGAAAAGAGAGAGGGAATGGAGAAAGAAATATGAGGAACCTTGCAAGACTCATTACAGATCAGCTTTAAAAGAATATAACGTAGCTAAAAGAGAAGCTATGATGACCTATTTTAAGGAACAAATAGATACAGCTTTAAAATGCCCAGGGAGGTATTTAAAATAGTGAAGTCACTAATGAAAGTAGCCAGAACTCTGTAGGTTGTCCAAGTTCCACCGAGTGATGTAACATGCTTGCAAATATTTTCCATAGTAAAATTCGCAATGTCATTGAGTCACTAATAGCTCCATTCTCTAAGGGAGACATAAGTAATGATGAAATATGGCAAAGAGGGAATAGTCACTCCCTAAATACCTTTCTACTTCGAGAGCTTGACTTGAAGGAGGCAATCTTGAAAAACATTAAGTCAGGATCACCTTTAGACCCAGCTCCCCTGCATGTGCTCCCAAAGGATGGAAGCACATTGCTGGGCTCTCTTCTAGAGATTGTGAACATTCTCTGGAAAATTGTACCATTCCCAAGGCATGGAAACAAGCAATAGTGAAACCCCTCTTAAAAAAAACCTCAGCAAATCCTTTACTGATGGAGACTTATAGACTGAACACCCTTCTTCCAGTGGCAATCAAAATTCTAGAGAAACATGTTAATAAACACCTATCTAATTTTCTAGAAACTCATAACATCCTCGGTCTTACACAAACAGGGTTTAGGAAGGGAAGCATCACAGAAACTGCTCTTTTGGTTGTCATGGAAGAATTAGGATGGATTACGGACCAGGTGTCACAGCTGCACTGATTATGTTGGACCTCAGTGCAGCTTTTGACATTGTCTCTCACCATACCCTCTTACAAAGGATTAGTGAAATAGAAATCTGGGGGTGCACAGGAAAGTGGCTGAAGGCATTTCTTGAAGATAAGAGTTTCCAGGTCTGTAATGAAACCTCATCAGAGCTTGTCCCCCTGACCTGTGGGGTACCTCAGGCATCGCCCCTTAGCCTCACACTCTCCTCTAGCAAAGTGTGTCTGTTCATTTGGTCTGGACTTGGTGTCCTATGCCAACGACACACAAATTATTTTGGCACTAAGTCCTGAGTTGAACTTGGCAGAGCTGCAGCTGTGACAGTGCTTAATATGTGTCATGGACTGGATGGCAATGAAGTGCTTAAAACTGAATGGAAATAAGACAGAAATCCTGATTGTAGGCAACAACCTGTTAAGATGGATGGATGTGAAATCGCCTGAACAACTCAGAGATCGTCCGATACCAACTAGGACCCTGAAAAGCTTGGGATTTTTGATTGACAAAAAACTGACTCTTGAACCCAGCCAACTAAAGTTGCGGGCCTGGGTTTCAGCACCCTGAGAACATTGAGGAAATGCCTTTATTGGTTCCCACCATCTACCAAAAGAATGGTGTTTCAGAGCCTTATCGGCTCAAGACTAGGTTAAAAGAATTCCTTGTATATTGGCAGCCCAAAGTACATTATCAAGAGGGTACAGGTAGTCTAAAATGCTGCTGCAAGGCCGTTGAAGAAAGTTCCTCAATTTCAATCGGCAGGCCCGGCACTGG
Source organism: Pleurodeles waltl (assembly GCF_031143425.1). Lineage (NCBI taxonomy): Eukaryota > Metazoa > Chordata > Amphibia > Caudata > Salamandridae > Pleurodeles > Pleurodeles waltl. The sequence continues at coordinate 163,994,270 of NC_090443.1, read as the reverse complement.
AGGCACTGCACTGGCTACCAATTCACAAAAGTATTATGTTCAAAGCTTTATGCATAGCCTTCAAAATCATCCACAAGTCAGCTGCTCCAATCATTACAAATCTCATTACCCCTTATGTCCCCAAGCAGACTCTACGTTCCCAATTTTTTGGACTTTTATCTACCCCGATAATCAAGAGAGCAAGATGTGGAGACAGGTTGTAGGAAGTTGGCTCTGTATGTACTATTTCAAAGTAAGAAATAGCATGCACAGAGTCCAAGGGTTCCCCTTAGAGGTAAGATAGTGGCAAAAAGAGAAAATTCTAATGCTCTATTTTGTGGTAGTGTGGCCGAGCAATAGGTTTATCAGAGGGTAGTGTTAGGCATTTGTTGTACACACTCAGAGACAATTCCAGGGCAATAGGTTTTTGTATAGAAAAATATATTTTCTTAGTTTATTTTAAGAACCACAGGTTCAAGATTTACAAACAATACTTTAAATGAAAGGTACTTCACTTAGGAACTTTAGGAACATTGAATTAGCAAAATAACATATACAGTTTTCACACAAATGACATATGGCTATTTTAAAACTAGACAGTGCAATTTTCAACAGTTCCTGGGGGAGGTAAGTGTTTGTTAGTTTTGCAGGTAAGTAAACCACCTATGGGGTTCAAAATTGGGTCCAAGGTAGCCCACCGTTGCGGGTTCAGGGCAACCCCAAAGTTACCACACCAGCAGCTCAGGGCCGGTCAGGTGCAGAGGTCAAAGTGGTGCCCAAAACGCATAGGCTTCAATGGAGAAGGGGGTGCCCCGGTTCCAGTCTGCCAGCAGGTAAGTACCCGCGTCTTCGAAGGGCACACCAGGGGGGTTTTGTAGGGCACCGGGGGGGACACAAGTTAGCACAAAAAGTACACCCTCAGCGGCACAGGGGCGGCCGGGTGCAGTGTGCAAACAGGCGTCGGGTTCGCAATAGGTTTCAATGGAAGACCAAGGGGTCTCTTCAGTGATGCAGGCAGGCAAGGGGGGGGGCTCCTCGGGGTAGCCACCACCTGGGCAAGGGAGAGGGCCACCTGGGGGTCGCTCCTGCACTGGAGGTCGGATCCTTCAGGTCCTGGGGGCTGTGGATGCAGAGTCTTTACCAGGTGTTGGGTCTTTGAAGCAGGCAGTCGCGGTCAGGGGGAGCCTCGGGATTCCCTCTGCAGGCGTCGCTGTGGGGGCTCAGGGGGGGTCAACTCTGGCTACTCACGGCCTCGTAGTCGACGGGGAATCCTCCCTGTGGTGTTTGTTCTCCACAAGTCGAGCCGGGGGTGTCGGGTGCAGAGTGCAAAGTCTCACGCTTCCGGCGGGAAACGTGTGTTGTTGCAAAGTTGCAGTCTTTGTGGTACAGAGCAGCTGTCCTCAGGAGTTCTTGGTCCTTCTAGATGCAGGGTAGTCCTCTTAGGCTTCAGAGGTCGCTGGACCCTGTGGAACGCGTCACTGGAGCAGTGTCTTTAGAAGTGGGGAGACAGGTCGGTAGAGATGGGGCCAAAGCAGTTGGTGTCTCTGTTTTCTCTGCAGGTTTTTCAGCTCAGCAGTCCTTCTTCGTCTTAGGTTGCAGGAATCTAGTTTCCTAGGTTCTGGGGTGCCCCTAAATACTGAATTTAGGGGTGTGTTTAGGTCTGGAGGGCAGTAGCCAATGGCTACTGTCCTTGAGGATGACTACACCCTCTTTGTGCCTCTTCCCTGAGGGGAGGGGGGCACCTCCCTATTTCTATTGGGGGAATCCTCCAAAATCAAGATGGAGGATTTCTAAAGGCAGGGGTCACCTCAGCTCAGGACACCTTAGGGGCTGTCCTGACTGGTGGGTGACTCCTCCTTGTTTTTCTCATTATCTCTCCTGGACTTGCCGCCAAAAGTGGGGGCTGTGTCCAGGGGGCGGGCATCTCCACTAGCTGGAGTGCCCTGGGGCATTGTAACATGAAGCCTGAGCCTTTGAGGCTCACTGCTAGGTGTTACAGTTCCTGCAGGGGGGGAGGTGTGAAGCACCTCCACCCTGAGCAGGCTTTGTTTCTGTCCTCAGAGAGCACAAAGGCTCTCACCACATGGGGTCAGAAACTCGTCTCTCAGCAGCAGGCTGGCACAGACCAGTCAGTCCTGCACTGAACAATTGGGTAAAATACAGGGGGCATCTCTAAGATGCCCTCTGTGTGCATTTTTTAATAAATCCAACACTGGCATCAGTGTGGGTTTATTATTCTGAGAAGTTTGATACCAAACTTCCCAGTATTCAGTGTAGCCATTATGGAGCTGTAAAGTTCGTTTTTGACAGGCTCCCAGACCATATACTCTTATGGCTACACTTACACTGTAGGGGCATAGTGCTCATGCACCTATGCCTTCACCTGTGGTATAGTGCACCCTGCCTTAGGGCTGTAAGGCCTGCTAGAGGGGTGACTTACCTATGCCATAGGCAACGTGAGGTTGGCATGGCACCCTGAGGGGAGTGCCATGTCGACTTAGTCATTTTCTCCCCACCAGCACACACAAGCTGGCAAGCAGTGTGTTTGTTCTGAGTGAGGGGTCCCTAGGGTGGCATAAGACATGCTGCAGCCCTTAGATACCTTCCCTGGCATCAGGGCCCTTGGTACCAGGGGTACCAGTTACAAGGGACTTACCTGGGTGCCAGGGTTGTGCCAATTGTGGAGATAATGGTACATTTTAGGTGAAAGAACACTGGTGCCGGGGCCTGGTTAGCAGAGTCCCAGCACACTTCTCAGTCAAGTCAGCATCAGTATCATGCAAAAAGTGGGGGGGTAATTGTAACAGGGAGCCATTTCCTTACACGGGTCATTTGCTTATCTGGTACCCAAATTATGGAACAACTTCCCAGCAGAACTGAAACATCAGCAATCAGAGAAGTTCAGGAAAATTCAGGAAGTTGCTAAAAACACATCTATTTTAAATCCTGATGGATTGCCTCTGCCCGGTTTTTTATGTAGTTAGCCCTGGGACACTTGATAGGGTAGCTATGCTCTCTATAAAAACTGAATAGTATAGTATAGTATAGTATAGTATAGAATAGTATAGTATAGTCATCATTTAGTCTCTGCACCCAACTATCAGGAGGGACTTTATAGGGCTCTTGTCGACTAGCCTGCATCGGCTCACTTCCTGATGTTCACCACTCTCCTGTCATCCCAATGGCAGTATTAACGGCACAGGATTCTTTATGGACATAGTTGTTGTTGCAAGTAGATTGAAAACTATCCATAGTTGGAAATTGTTGAGAACTGTGTAGGGATCCCTGTTTGAAGCAGAGGAACCCCCTGTGCTCACCAATCCAGTGCCTCTAGGTGACAAACTTCTGGAACAACACAAAGAATCCTCAGTCTCTCCCAGGCGCTTAGTAATAGGCATTAACAGGCCTTTACCTCAGCCCCTTTATATTGTCCAACAAATTTCCCTGTATGAGCCCCAGATCAACCATTGGGTCAGATGCTGAGTTAAAGCTAGTTTGGGTGGCTGGAGGGTTCGACCATGGTGTCACTTTTTTTTTACCCCCTGGCTCCTCTTGTGCTTAGGTGCTGGTGCACTAGTATGGGGAGACATTAACAGCGGCGTACTGTGGCAGTCCTGAACATAATCAACAGGCATTAAAGTTTTTTGGGAGCACTATGCGCACTGCTGAGGAGGCTACCCTTGTTGATATATCCAAAGCAGCTACAGGCATTTGTTCACCCCAGCCTGTGGCAATGGCTCATTGAGTGCTGACAACCCTCGTCAATGCAATCGTGACAGACAGGTGACATTCTGCATGTGCAGTTTCTTTATTCAGAGCTCCCACAGCTTTTCTAATGTACCCATCTAGTGTGGTAGAGTTTACTCCTGCCCCTACGGGTGTATGGGACGTAAGCTTCGCCATCATGCAACAATCACTTCAGCAACCTCTAGTAAAGGTAATGGATGGATAGTGTACAGTACCTTATCAGACCACTGAAAAACAAGGCCAAGAGGAGTAGCCCATCCCAGCCCAGGCTACTCGGGCGATGGCGGGCGTTGATGGGTCTGGTCTTGGCCCTGGTGCATATCAGGGCATGTCCTGTACGCACCCCATGCTGTAGGAGTCCAGGAGCCTTATGAGCACGTTGGGGCCCCTCCTCTCTCCTTGAGCAGGATCGGAAACAAATCAGATCCCAGCAGGAGGCCATACAGTAGTGATGCGGGCAGAACAAGGCTTCCCGCACTGTGGGAGTCCAGGCACCTTTTGAGCTCATTGCAACCCCTCCTCAAGCAGTCTGGGGACCTAGTCCACACCCCAGCAGGAGGCTAAACAATAGTGATGCAGGCAGAAAAAGGCGTACCGTGCTGCTGGAGTCCTGGTGCCTTTGTTGTATAACCACTTTAGTAATGTCTCTAGGCATGTAATTTAGCAACTAGGCCTGCCACTTTTGCCCTTTAACCCAGTTACATTTTATTCTGCTTCATTTTTATTATTTCAGAATTAGCCACATTTGTGTGCTGTTTTATTTTCTTTATCTAGTTGTCCTTTCGCCTAGAAAAGCATTGTGTTTCTTAGCAAGACATTCTTTACACTTTGTGCTTTCCTTAAGGCTGCATCAAGATAGGGTTGCCGGCAAAGTGGTACACTGCATCTCCAACATTCACGGAAACATACACATCCTTATGTGGGGACATAAGATCATAACATTCTCTGTTTTATTATAAAAACACTTCTCTGTCCAAGGCACTTTAGAGGGAGATTCCAGCCAGATGACCATGAACGCATGCTGATTGACTTTGCTACAGCTGCTTGCTGAGATTACTGGTTCCCTGGCATACATGAGGATGGTGTCTCTATAGACAACAGGCTTCCTTGCTAAGGTATTGGGGATGATGACTTCCCAGGGGGGAATCCTGAAGACGGACTAGGACTTATCACGCTGTGCTCTAACACAGCTTAGGTAGGAACCACATATATTATGCTAAGTGACAGTATGGTGAGACTTTTCCTGTGTTTCTATTTTCTAGTCACCATTTTGTTTCTAACATGCATCATCATTCTAATTATTGCAATTCATGCCATTTTATCTAAGACGCAGCTGAATCAATAAATCATATTGAACCATTTCTGCCTCTGTTTTGTCTTTGCTTGTTTGAGACTAATGTAACTAAGAAAAACGGATGAGATGTGATACACCACGATTTCCCTGAGAAGTCATTCTTGTCATACACCTGGTTGCCAAAGATCATCCCTGCTGTTGGGCTGAGGTGAGGTGCTGCTAGTTGGCTGGAAATGGATTAGGCTGACAGTTGTCACAAGGTGTGGGATTGGACTCAGTACCCCATAATTCAGGTGATACTGCCTCCCGAATCCAGCAGCCTCATTAGGATAATGAGAGCCCATGAGACACCTTATGAGCACCTTGCAGCCCCTCTTCTCCTAGAGCAGGCTGGGGGACGTAGTCCCACCACAGCAGAAGGCCAAACAGTAATGATGCATGCAGAATAAGGCATCCACAGTCAACCATGCTCGGCTTCGTGGGCTGAGGCCTATCTCATGCAGGGTCTTCATCAAGAATGACCAGCCAACATGGTCAAAAGCTTTCTTGGTGTTGAGTGAAAGCATCAACAAGTTGCTTCTCTTCATCAGAGTACATTCTAGCATATGAATGAGCTTCTTTGTGATATCACCACTCAAGCAGCTCGGGATGAAAGTTAACAGATCAGTATAGATCTTGTCAGGTAGTAGAGGTCCCAGTCTCATCGCCACAATGCTGGTGAACATTTTATTGTTTAAGCTAAGCAGCGAGATTGGCCTATTGAAGGAACACTGGGATGGATCTTTATCTGGTTTAGGATAAACATTGTTGCCGCTTCCCATATAGTGCCAGAGAATTGTCTTTTATTCCCAAATTTGTTGAACAGGAGCGTAAGGAATCGAGTCAGATTTTTAGAGAATTTTTTCTAAAAGATGGTGGTATAACTATCTGGGCCCAGAGCTTTCCTGACCTTTAACTTACTGATTGACCATATGACTTATTCTGTCATTACTGGGAAGTCTAAGACCATTGCTTGCTTCCTTAAAATACGAGGTTTAATATGGAAGTGAACATACTTGTCTCCATTAAAGATGGTTGTTCCCTATTATATACTTGTTGATAAAAAGTGTGGAATGACTCCACAATGTCCATGTCGTCAGTCACCTGACGCAGATGGGGGTGAGTGATCTTACTGACTCTGCCCTTCAAAATCTTGATGCTTAATTGAAACGCTGATAACCTGCTGGTTTTATTACTTGTTGAATAGTATGTGTGTATTATGCATAGCGTGGCATAATCTCAATTATCTAGGTTTGGAGATCTCACTATGGACCTTAGTGTCTGAATCGTCTGCCTCACTTTAGAGCATGAACTGCATTTGTGTGTTTTCGCCATGCCAATGTTGAGTTTCACACTCAGGCAAGTCTTCTGTCTAATCTTTAAGAACACATAACTTTGGCTGTCATTATGTATTGCAGGACTGAGGCATAATTGTAATCAATACATATATAGTGTACTTTAATTCTCCTAATATAAAGTGGAGCATCCAATGTAGTATTGAAGGTGCATTCACAGTATATGATTAATAATTCATATGTATGTGTGTTCAAATTGTGATTTTAACATGCTGCATTTTAATACATGTACTCATTTATATTGACCATGGCGGGCCACACCGCCAGATAATGAATCCACTCACCGCCAGGCTGCCTCCATCAGGCAGCCTGGCGGCGGTCGGCTTCATCATCCGACAGGGCAGTGGTGCTGTCCCTTGGATAAGGTTCCCTCAGCCTCCAGCCTTTCCCTGGCGGGCTTCCCACCAGGGAAAGGCTGGCAGAAGGGGTGCACCGGGTCACCCCTAGGGTCCCCTGCACTGCCCATGCAATTAGCTTTGGCAGTGCAGGGGCCCCTGTGCAGTGCCCCATCGCGCAGGTCACTGCCAGATTTATGGGCTTTGATTTGCGCAATGGGTGCAGCTGCACCCGCCGCACAGAGGCATTGGCGGCGGCTCCATGTGGAGCCGCCGTCAATGTCCCGGCCAGGCATTCCTCTGGGCCAGCGGCGGAAACACTGATGCCGCCCGCCGGCCCAGAGGGAGGTTCACAATACGGCCGGCAGGGTTCAGGGGGAGCTGGCGGTCACTAGAAAGACCGCCAGCATGAACACGGCGGTTTCGAACGCCGTGTTCATAATGAGGGCCATTATGATGAACTTGCATATAATTATGTTTATTCATAATATTTTGAAATATTAATTGGAAGTGTATGTATAACCATGTGATTTTAATGTACAATGAAGTATCATACTAAGTTACTTTGACTAAAGGCCTGAAATGTTGATCTGTGTGTCTAACCTTCAATGAGGAATTTGTTAGCGTTGCAGCATTCTTTATTTGCAGGTGCACTTGTTGAGTCTACAGTAAATTAAAGGCATACTGTGTATTTGAGAATGTACGATATGGGAGAATGCTTTGGCAAGGACAAAGGGAGTATTAACAAATTGAGAAGGAAGACTCCTGTTTGTGTACCATGCTCCTAGAGGCTCTCAAGGTCGTCCTGATGCTCGACTCGTGGGATAAGAACTTGGAGGAAGATGGCAATTCCAATTGGGTATGGCATATGGAAAACTACTAGTGTTGATGATGTGGATTCTCGAAGGGTCTGCAAGGTCTAATTGATATTCATTTAGCTAGATGAGGGCAGACCCCTTTTATCCTTTGGTGAGAGCAAGTTCCCCTCAGACATACAGAGGTAAAGGCATTCCTATTCTTTATCCGATTGAGTGGCTTTATCCTCCGCAACACCTCTCTATAAGAACTTCTACAAAGGGTTCTGTTATGCAAACACTTTCCTTTTGATGTTATCATTTCCTAAGTTTCCTGAGAGATAATTAGGATTTCCACATAGCCTATTTAGAATATTTAGGGCAAATTTGCTTTTCAAATGTTTAAGCAAGAGGACCTCAACTTGTATACTGACCATCAAATCCTGCTTCTCCTCTTTTGTATTGCTGCAAACAAGATCCATGTATGCCTTATGCATGTATGATTTATTCGGATTCGATGCTTCACCTTTGGTGATTCTGTTGTTATAAAGTATGTTTTTGAGACTTTTTTACATGCGTTTGGTATTAAATTTGTAATAAATCTTTAGACTTTAATCTCTGCCTTTGAGAATTAATGTGTGACCAAATAGGTTACTCTGTTAATGAACCTGAAGTGTTCATTTTAACTCCCTTTACCACCCAAGACTCCTAAAAAGATCCATCGAAAAGAAGAGATGCAAGAAAATGAGCCCAGGGCGTTATCACCTTTTTGAGGCATTCAGTTAGAGAAATGTATTTACCCTAGTACAGCCGAGTGTAACCCAAGCTTTAGCCAAATTAACCTCCGAGAACCTATTGAGCTCATTGTCTCAGCTATAGTGTCCCCTAATTCCTCCATAATCAACCTATCCTGAAACAGAAAACAATTTCATCTCCACAAGCTATAAGAGCTGAGACCTTTAGAGAGGGCCAGGTTTAGTATTAGTGATGCATGGTCGGAAAGGGTAATGTGACCATAGCCACCTCTTTTGTTTTGATTTCAAGCTAAGGGGGAAGTTATCTTATCAGCCATATATCTTCTATGCATGTGAATAGTAGCTATAGTATTGTACCTGCATATGTGTTATCAACCAGGTATACAACAGAACAATGTCAGTGAATTCTCGAATTGCTGCTCCACTTTCATTAAATCATTGCTGTGAGTGATCTCTATATTTGTCCATAACTAAATTAAGATCACTAACATATTTCCACCTAAATAACACTGGCACTCTAAATAATCCTAAACATATAGCCATTGAGAGCTGTTCCCTGCTTATTGTTGGGCATGTCATTTGTACCTATTGCATAAGTACAGTTTGCTAGGGTAACCTCTATACCCAGCAAACTCCCTGCCTTGTCCAGAACTATTTTCATGATGAATCCCTAAAAGTTACAGCTACAAACATCACCTCCCTAGCTGCCTTGCTGGCCAGTAGGCTTTGTTTAAGTGTTTCTCCTGTAGGAGGAGTATCTCACTGGGATTACTGTAGTAGATTAAGAGTTGGCCATCTTTTGACAAGGATGTTAAGGTCATTCACTTTTAGGCGTAATATTTTAAACCTTTCCCCAATAGTATGGCTTCTCTATGTCTCTGTTTTTGTAGGACGTTCCCCTGCTCTGTATCCCATGATAGACAGACCCAGGCTTTTTCCTTACCTCCCCATTGGCATCCTGGTACCCAATAGCATGTGTTTAGTTCAGTAAGCTCTTCAAAGGCCATCAAGACCCCCTTCCTACCCACTTTTAACTTTAACAGCGACCCTGACCCTGCCTTCCCCTTCTATACCTATCACTTTTAACTGTGAAAAAAACATAACCTGTGTGGTAAGAAGTCCTTGTCTCTCCTGTACGTAGGTTGTGGTCATATTAAGTCTGATACAGGGATGACCCTTACCGCCACTGTCTGGAGGTTAATATTGGACCCACCCAGGCCGTAAAGCCATGATGGTCCTACAAACTCCCAGTTGTTATGTTTTTTTTTGTGACGGCTGAATCTTCCATCTCTGCTGATGTGTCCAGAATCAGCATTTGACCCACCACTCTTAAAACTTCACTTTGAGCTTTCAGGATTTCATTCATTGAAAGGTCATTTTGTTGTCTTTCGGTAAACATAATGTTTCTGATGTTTCCATATCCAAATGAGTCTAAAGTGGTACACTGAATCGCAGTCGAGTGGCGTCTCTGAGCCTAGCCACGATCACAAGACAACAGCCCTATACCCTTGCTGCAGTCTCTACATCAGGAGATGCTTTCTTACTGTTTGCTTCAGTAGTCGAGTTGTCCCCTCAACTGCCTCCAGGTAGATGTGCTCATGACAGAATCAAAGCAAAAGCTATCACCATGAGTCTCTATATATTGGTGAATTGCCACGAGTTGAGGTGCTTAATAAACATCTACTGTGCTATTCTATGGAGCAGCTCAACACATCTGTCGGACCATAATTTCAGCTGTTCCAATGTGGGAATGCATTCTTTCACCGGAACACCTTATCTACACAATTCCACAGGTGGCCTCCTTTAGGGGACTGCCCACTGCACCTTATCTAAAGTGCTAAATGGTACACTCCTCAGCTTCAATGTCGCTGGACAACTGACAGTTCTTTGCAGGCCATGTTTGCTTACACATTGAATCCCCAGTCTTGCTGCTTGGCCTACCTCTTATGCAGTCCCCATCTGGACTGCCTCATGGCCTGCTGTTGCTGTGTCAGCTTCTATTACATTGGCGAGGTTGGCATGTCATTTTATCATTAAATTGTTTTTTTCCTAACTAAAATGTATAATGCATGTTTCTTAGCTCTGCCTCTCTGAATCATTGCCCTACAATTAAGTTTCCTTCACAGATTCTTATATGTTACCTGACTGACATATAAAGTACCATATGCTCTCAGTGGAATTCAGAGTCAGCGTCCAGATGACCCACAGCTTTAGTGCCTTTGTGTATGTAGAATTCCACCTTTGGTTAAAGGCATTGAGCACCCTATTGGTTGAGCTGTGGTTCCCTTCTGCTGGTGTTTAATACTACAGCTCTACTGACCTGGTAGATACAGTTGACTTATCTGGTTAACTTTTTTCCCCACCTCAACATTGATCTGCAAGCGCCTAATGAAGCTTTTATTGAAACCTAGATGGACAATGTTTCCATAATCTAACCTTGAAATAGCTAAAGCTTGGATGGCTGTTCTTTTGGCAGAGCTAGGAAGACAGCACAAGATATGTTTTGCCATTTTAGGATGTCAAAGCAGGTGGCAGCGACCTTTGTAATTTGATGACCCATGGATAACTCATTGTCTAGCGAGCCTCCTATGTTCTTGACCATTGGAACTGGGTTTGGGATAGTACCCATTAATTCCATCCAAGGATGATGACCCCAAATATGCAGATTGTTGCCAACCAACAGCACCCCAGTCTTATCCCCATTTCAATTAAGGGAGTTGGTGTTCATTCATGCAGATACTTGTGTGAGATATGGATTAAAGAAACCTGCTCCAGTATGTTCAGGGATTTGTTTCTCACTCTCAAATATTTTATAAAAAGGAGACAGACTAAAAGACATTCATGTTTTGCTTACATTTTTGGATGGAGTAAATGTGATGCTAAGGTCATTTTGTAGTGGGTCGTATGAATACAATTCCAGAACCCACACAGGGGCTGGATGATCCGTGCCACTTTTGCTTCATCCCTAAATGTTTCTTCATGGATAATTGCTTTTTTTGCTGCTATGGAGTGTCTTAACCCTAGCAGCCTATGAACAGTGTGATGCGCCCCAAGAATGTGGAGAGCCCTCATTGCTTTCCTCACAAGTGTCCCCAAGGCAGAAATACCCTTTGGCTCGCATCCTTGCAAGCCATGGCTGGTGACAACTGAATTTAATTCTGAGAGTGCCTATTATGAATACTGGGGAATTGTTTAGTGGACTCTGGGTAAAGGGTAGAAGACAGATTTGGAACAGATTATGGCTGCTTAGTTGTTTTTAAATTGTTATTGCATTAATGTTTGTGAACATTACAGGTCATCATTGTTGGTGCAATGTTTTCCAAACATTACGATGACCAAATCATTGTAAAAGGCTTTGCCAACAATTTTGGAGCTTCGGTTGTTAGGATTACCCATAAATGTTTGCATCCATTTAATTTAGTGTAAGAATGGCATTTCAAAGATAGAGGATGTTTGTACCTCACAGAGGACAACTCCAACGTCCAGTTCTTCTTGCTCATATTGGTTTATGGAGAACAGTACATTGTAGGAAGCAGGGGTGGGGTGTTTGGGGTGTTACACTCCCCTAATATATGTATTTCCGGATAGTTGAACACAGGTGCTTTCAGTCAGTTAGTAGAGATGTCAGCCAGATTTCACCAGGAATATTTACATACACACAGACAAAAACGCACAAACACTCTCTCCTTCTCCCTTTTGAAAGTCCTCAAAAATATTACTTATTTTACAAAATATTGTCTTTTCTCTCTTAGTACTCCTACTATTCTGCATTCCTCTCCCTTTCCACTGCCCCTCATCCCCTTCTCATGCACCCTACTTGTCGTATAATGAATTTAAACATTATATGTCAGGCTGATTGTTGGAAAATCTGAAACTCACCTTACCCCCCTCCTCAATCTTACTGACGAAGTTACGCCCTTGACTAGGAAGTTGATCTATTCCAGACTCCTCTCTGAAAATGGAAACAGTGTCCCCACCTGGTAGGCTAGATGTTTGACTGTAAGGTTGCAATGGACATTGGTTATCAGTGGTTATTTGTTCTACTGCCTAACTTTGAAATGTAAATTGGAACAGCCTTGCAGCTCACTCACATACATATCAGCATTCTTATTTAGTCATGGGCCTCCTAATGTCTTAAGTTGAAGTGATGCTGTCTGAGCTGTTTCCCTTGTACAATTTCCTCCATTCCAGTGAAAGTAAATTTGGAAATTCAACTCCATGTTTTTCTCTCTAAATCTTCCTCTTACTTGTTCTACAATGTTGGCATGTATGATCTGAATTATTGCTCCCTTCACCTGCCAGGTGTGGCAGTTCAGCACCCAGTCGGCTTATCAGCTAGGTGGATCCTGACGACAGTTGTGTTCATTTATGATTCTTGTGTGCTAGATGTTTGGGGCCCTCTCTACTCACCTCAATAAACCGAGATCAGTGACTGAGAGAGCTGTCCTCATTCTATACCTGTACCTTTAACACTGTAGTTATAATGCCCTTGTGTTGGCATTTTCAGTACTGACTCCTGATGTCCGCAGATCTTTAGTACTGTAGAATTTAAATGTTGTTGACATTTAAACTGTACCCATTGGTATAAAGTGAGCAGTTTTTGGTAGGAAAATGATGATCTTTCTTTTTGAGTACCTGTCCGTTTCGAGGTTTAACAACATTAGCTGCTTGCGAAATCCATCTCTAATATGTTCATACCGTATTGCATTGTTTTTTGTTTCCTGACGTATTCCAAATGTGGCAAACGTTTGAGCGTTGCAAACTTCATATAGAGTGTTATGTGGGGCTGTTTTGCTATGTTGCCTAATGGAGCTCTTTGATTCGATTAGCAAATCTCATTGCGTCATCAAAATGTGATCACGCTTGGTTACTGTAACCTGTATGTAGATAAAAGGCACGGTTTTAACGGCACTAATGGATTCATTCAGCCTGGTTTAATTAATACAGACTTCTACACACTTAAAAGGACATACTCCAGATCAGATACGGGCCCCTGAAGGATTAATAAAGATGGGTAATCTTTTTTTTCTGTCCTGAACAGATCACTCCCAGCTTCATTTTTTTATGGCGCTTGCTGACAGTACACCTAATCTTTGACTTTCTAAATCTAGGCATTCAGTGCCTAAAACAAACTTATTGTGTTCAAAGCGATGGAGACGTTAGATAATTGATTAATGGTTAATTCATTGAACTATTCCCCCTCGGCTCAATTCGGTAACCGAAGCATTACAACAATACAATAATTGGCCTCTATAGCCTTAGATCAGGAAATTCTAAAGAAAATCATTCCAAACGTTCCGATGAAAGCTCCTCACAAAATATCCAATTAGGGGTACATTAATTCATTAAAACAATATTGTTTACCTGTTGAAACAAGAGAAGGTGAAAGGCCAAACACAAGGAAAATGATAATGTTAAATATAAGCAGCAATTGAAGATGTATAAGATGGAACTGTTCCTATCAAAATCTATGTGATATCATCCGGGGTTCTTCCAGCTCAGCTAAGGTATTATTTTATAAGATCTTTTACTCTTCCTTAGTACGATCCCTTCTCAAGAGATTTGTAACAACCTGGCTCAACAATTTTCTTTTAAAATCTGCAAGATATATGAAGGAATCACATCAGTCAAGCCAGCTGAGGTGGCAGTCCCCGGTCGGAACCCTTCCCTGTAAACTCTTTAAAATAATATTCTTTTATTCATAAAGATTCAGCTAGCTTCTTGTCCGTCCAACACTGGACTGCAACGTCACAGTGATGGTCACCCTGCCATGTAAAGGATGGAGTCACTGTCATTAGATTTCCACTGCCCTGAACAGCCCTTCACAACATGGCAGTGTTGCAGTGCTTAATTTGTAAATAAAAACGTGCCGGTGCCCAAAGCCCTTCTCTTAAACACGCGGGTGCTGCAATTAAATGCCCAAGCACGGAATACTGAGGCAGCGTAATCCTGAAGCCATCTCGCGCCTCTTCAATCCGTTTAAAGCCACTCCCTGCCCCCTCAGTTCACTCTTTCAGCTTTCTGCTTTCTACCTTAGTAACGCTTTTTCGTTTTTCTCTTCCTCCGTCTTTCCCATCGGTGTCTTTTGCTCGTAGCAAATGCTTGAGGCAGAAGAATAAGCGCCGGCCCTCAAAAATAAGCCAACAACCACAAATTAAGCACTGCAGTGTTGTTCAGAGAAATTTCTCAGAGGCCCTCGTGCACAGGAAGGAGACTCCATGAAAGGCAGAATCTATTTTTTGTTTTGTATTTTTCAAGAACAAACTCCAACGTTTGCCTTTTAATCCTGGAGCAAAATCTTTGGCGAGTGGTGTAACAGATAATGGGCCCACTCTGCAAACCTTTCAGCCGTCCAAGCACACGCCCCTATGACAGTTGCTCTGAAAGCCAGTGGATGCCCACTAAGCATGCAGGAATCTCTAAATTGGATGGGTGGTCCTCTGCAAGGAGAGTGGAGGCCATAGCCTTCCCTGAACTAGCAGGCCTGAAGAACACCTGGCACCTTTTAAATAAGACCTTGGTAAAATGAAGACCACATATTTAGATATTACATTTCTAAAATCAGTGTAATTTGTCCCCATCACGTCTGTTCAAAATATACTGTAAAATATTTTATTTGCCTGCTAAATAGCTGCTTTGAATGGTCTGTGACTACTGATGTGGCACCAAACGATGAGTTAGGACTATTCAGCAGAATACTTACTTTTCCCAAAATATCCATTATTTAGTTTTTTTTAGGTTCCCTTAGTTTTCTAAACTGGTTGGAACTTGATGTTTTACACTTGTATAGTCCCCGTGTCGGGGCGTGGCAAGCCCAAGCAAACTGGCGGGATAGTTTTAGCACAGCTCCGGTCATCTGACCGATGATCCAGCAGTTACGCCCATGATCCCCAGCCTCAACACTCCAGCAGTGGAGCAGCATGGGCACGGAGGAGGCAGGTCGTCCGTTGTGGTGCTTTAGGGGAGTTGGAAGGGCGTGCCATCGGCCCATCCGAACTTGCTGCCTAGTACTGAGTGGGCAGGAGGGCAGCCCAGAGACAAAGGTTTGAGCGGGGTGGGTGTATCAGAGTCCGAATGTCGCTGAGCCCGGCGATTCAGAGGAGAGGATCTGAGTGCTCCCAGTACAGGGCGAGGGAGTGCATCTGCGGCCCTCTGGAGGTGTTCAGCATCCATGACTACATCGGCCACGGCCTGATGCACACGGGCAGAAAGACGGAGTGGCCAGCACACAGGACAGCAGCACCGGGCTTCTGCGGTGGGAGTGCGTAGGTCCCTCTTTGTTACCCTCGGCAGGACTACAGCACATGGGAAATGCCGCGCTGGTGATTGGACAGGGTCCCTTTCTGCCACCCTCCATGGTGGTGAGATGACTTGGCGGCAGTGCGGGTGCCTGTCGCATTCCCCTGATGAGCCCAGAAGTAAGTCCATCTGTGCTGCTGGCTAGTCTCTGATCACTGCTGGCACCTGGGAGTAGAGCTCCCCCTTGGGGGGAACAGGTGGGACTGTTGTCTTTTGGGCTCCCACTTGGGGGCCCAGCTCATGGAGCATTTGTAAGGAAGGGACCCTGTGGGCCTGTCCTGGGCCAGCGGTGCCACTGCAAACACGCTCAAGAAGTGCTGCACTTTCCCTTCCTTCGTGCAGGGTGATGTTACAGCAGAGATGGGAGCATAAATGACTCTGCACTGTGATCCCATACCGCACAATACTGCCTGCTCATACTGGGGGCCTCTCCGCGTGCCTTAAACTGACCTGGCAGCCTGATACTCTGTGAAACCCACCTAAGGGTGTTGCTGGTATGTTGAGTGGAGGACATTTGCATGGCCAACTAGAGCGCCTCAGCTGCAGTGATCTGGGAGGCGAATCCCTGGAGAGAATCACAATCATGAACATGCTACAGCAACCTGACACATACGCCTTTTCCTACTCTTCTGTCAAAAACGGAAGGCTCAGGAGTGTTTGCTGTTTGGACTGCTCATACACCCCTCTTGAAACATAATTCTCTGGATCCTGTGATATTTCTGGCGGTGCTATCAGGAGGGCAGGGGACTGCAGTTCTCATCCCTGCACTAGTAAGGACCTCAACTATGGACATCACAGCGCCTGTCACAGCATCACTGTGGTGTCAACTATCTGTATAGCCACTCCTGCCTGATGCAAAGCCTCACCTAATGAAGCGTCTTCTGCACTAGTCACAACCAACCAACCACAATTATCGGAGCTGGTGGTTATTGTTCGCTCCCACATGGCCAAAGTCCTGAAACTTGAATCCAGAGCAGAGAATTTTGAGGACAGTCTCTCTGCAACAATCTCCATATCATTGGCTTCCTGGAAGGAGCAGAAAAGTCCGACCCTGTTGAATATTTCAAGGACTGACTGGCACAGACCGTGGCCCCTTTGCAACTGTCATCTTTGTTTCAGCTTGAACGGGCCCCTTGAGTCCTGGGCCATAAACCGTGGTGGTCATATTTCTGAACTATCAAGGCAAGGAAGCCATACTCCAGGCCACCCACTTGGCAGCCTCAATCATGCAAGAGAATCCCAGACTACATGCTTGCAGTACTTTGCAAACAATCCTTCCAGGGAGTGAAGCGTAAGCCCATCTGGCTGGTCTGCAGTATTCACTGCTGTTCCTAGCCAAACAGAACTTCATGGCTAATGGTGTTAGTTATTTCTTCACTAAACCCAACAATAGCTAGGATTGGGTGGAGCAGCACCACTATGAGATCAGGGTCCTGCCTATGCCCCTAGCACTGTCGAACAGGCAGAGGAAGAAGACTAGTCATTGAACCGGACCCCCAGAGTTACTCAAGCCAGCGGGGCTCCCACTCTGGTAGAGGAGGGCCAGTCCCAGGCACTGTCGGCTGAGGATTCCAGTTGTGCTGAAAGGCTCTCCCCGGACATAGGGACTTGGACGACGCCCAGTCGGAGTCACCCTCCTGGGTTTTGATTAGCACGCCAATTCACAGGTCCTTCCAGGTGTGACACTGCAGAAAGCAAATTATATTATATAGGAAAACAATCATGCCGTGGAGATGGCTGAGACTAGTACCTGTGCAGGCCTAGTTGCATCCAAGCAAGATACCCTGAGACTCAGACGGTTCGCACTCTGCTCAGCCCCGAGGACGGGTGGCGCCTGGCCCTTACTTTGCGGGTAATGGGATCCTGCCACAACACAGTAAGGCGTCTTCTCCAATATCCTCCTGAGATTTTCCCCACTCCTTGTTTCACAATTAATTACAGTGGAGATATGGGTCTGTCTTATGATCTTGTGATAGTTAATACTGTTTTTGACTCTTGCTACCTGTTTGTGCCGGTCGGACTTCCTGGGTGGCATATGCTGCATTCTCAACAGAGTTGGCGCCCGACCCTATGACAGTGGGCTACAGTCTCCTGAAAATGGGATCGCCAGTTAACTGTTTCGGTAGTCACCTTTCAGGTACAGCCCTGGGTTGCGAGTTAAAAGGGGTTTGTTGGTTTCTGTTTTTGTAGTTTACACAGCACAGCTGAGATAGGCCCACTGTGGTGTTGTACCCCACGTAGAGTCGTCCGTGTCACCCATGGAAGAGGATGCCTCCCTGCTCATTGCTCCTCCCTTTGTGCCTTCCCCTCTCCCACCCTTCTTACTGCCTAGTGAGCTCGCAGCGATGACTAAAGTAGGTGTTTTGACATGGAACGTGTGTGATATGGTCACAGCGTGCATGAGACAAGCCAGCCAACAATATATACGAAGAAATGGGCACCAATGGCGCTGCTCCAGGAAACACATGTACCTAAGGGTGAAGATTCCGGCCACCACAAGCGCTGGTGTGGTCAGTTCTACAGCACTCAGGGTTTGCGAGGGACATGCTTATTTAGATCAGCCCGCAGTAACCTTTAGATGCCTGTCCACAGAGGTGGATCCGGAAGGGGGATATGTTTTTGTAGAGGGACAACTGGATGACAGGTCTCGTTCCTAAGAAGTATCTACGCACCCAACACTGCACAACCAGCCTTTCTAACTAAACTCTCTAGTATCCTGACCTGTTGGGCCCATATCCCTTGGCAAATAGGGCTTGATGTTAATTGTGTCCTTGATGCTCTGCTTGACCGCTCCCATCACCCTCTACCAGCTTCACCAGTCGTGACAACTGCCACCTGCCTGGCGCAATGGCGTTTGCACTGTTCCCTACATGACAGCTGGTGAGCCCAATATCCTGGGGCCCGCGAATATGCCTGTTATTCAACCCTGCATGACCTGCACATGAGATTAGATCATATATTCTGCCATTTCACCGTTCAGTTATCAGTCACCAATGCCGAATATCTCAGGAAAACATTCTCAAATCACAACCCACTACAAATACATTTAGACTGGGGGACCTTCTGTACCCACATGGTGGCTGTAGCTGGCTATGCTGGAGAATCACACCTTCAGAGAGGAACTACATAAGGCCATGGTGTGTTATCTTGAAATTAACTGGGGCTCGGCTATGTCAAGACAACTGGAAAGGAAAGCGGTAAAGGTGGTGATCAGGGGCCAGTGTAGTCAGGCAGCAGTGGGTGCTAGGCTGGGCCTCCATCAGGACCTTGTGCAACCGGAGGCATCACTCTTGACTATGTAGGTGGCTCTAATGGAAGTGCTAGACCATCACGTCCAACTGATAGAGCATCAGCGCTGCCTAGACTTCCGTGCTTATCAGGCACGGAGGCACACTGAGTGAAATAAATTGGGCCAGTTACTGTCCTGGCTACTGCAAAGCGTGTCACCCACATCGTCTGTCACTATGATCAGGGAAGCCCCCAGACAAACGCTCACTAGCCAATCTGACATTCACTCAGCCTCCACTAGACACTACCAAACAGTGTACAACCCTCCCCCTTACGATCAACAGCTTCACATTGTAGAGTTTTTAGACGTTTTAGAGTTTTTAGAACTCCGACCCTTTATAAGTGTTGGAGTTGCAAACCCTTGGACCCCTTGAAAGGTTGGAGTTAAATGCCCTACTTACAAATTAGGAGTTACCCGTGGGGCTGCCACCCACAAAACGCTGGGTGTTGATGGCCTCCCTGTTGAATTTGACAAAGCCTATGAACCCCTATTGTCCCCGAAAATGCTTGAGCTGTACCAAGCAGCCCTAGCTAATGGTCACCTCCCACATTCTCTTAGGAAATCGCTCTAAGTATCTCTCCCCAAACCAGGTAAGGACCCCATGGAACTCACCTTTTACCACCTATTGTCAATGTTGGGAATGGATTATAAAATTCTAATTACGATTGTAGCGGTCCGTTTTCTTGAATATATGCTGCACCTGGTCCAACCAGACCAAAATGTCTTAATACCTGGGAGATCCACCACACTTAATATCAGGAGGCTGCACAGGATAATGGAGGTGGCCCCAACCCACTGGCTGTATGCCGCCTGCCTTGTGCTCGATCTAGAGAAGGTGTTTGATACTGTTGATTGGTGCTACCTTTTTTCAATTTTAATTGGGCATCACTGGTATTCCCCAAAGTATTATCTGGCTGTTCTACACCGATCCTAGGTTCCAAGTCAAAATTGGTCAGCTTATCTCTCCCTCGTTCCTGGTGAGCAGGGGGACATGTCAGGGCTGTCACCATTCCTGTTTGCCCATGCTATGTAGGCACTGGTGTAGAGGCTTTAACGGTAGGGTCAGAAGTGGGGAGTGCCGCTGGATGAGGGCACACACATTGTCTCACTATACGCGGATGATGTGCTCATTTATGTGAGGGACATAAGGGAGGGAACATAGAAGATTGCAGAGATATTGGAGACGTTTCTGGAAGCCTTGGGCTTGAGAGTTAGTTGGTCTGGTGATGCATCTTCCCACTGGGAGAGCATTGCCCCATACAACAGGTACTTCCACTCAAGATTTAATAGATGGCAACCATACCAGAGCCATCTCCTCCCTACGCCCTCACATGACCTTCTGGAGCACCCTGCCACTTACAGTCCAAGGAAGGGTGTCACTGTCTAAAAGGGTCATGCTCCCTCCCATCTTGTATTTCTTCCACAACTTACCGGTCCATATCCCACGATCTACCTTCCATGCCCTACATGGAACCAAGGCTGCTGTCAATTGGCACTGCACAAATTACAGCTGTCAGTTGACAGAGGAGTATTAGGAGCCCGCAATTTTGAGTCTTACTACATAGTGGTGCAGTTACAGTGGCCTGCAAGATGGCTGACGGAGTGGCAGATTTCTGAATTAGGGCCGTCATCGGTGTCCAGTGAACAGGCACTGATTTGTAGACTGTTGCTTCTGCGTGTGGGTCCTCCTCATGAGGCTAACGGCCTACTGTGCAGTGCATGCGACAGCTATTGTAGCAGGCTTCACCTTATGCCTGTTATTGTCCCATATTCCCCTGCAATTTGGTTGACTTTTATTGAACCCTTTTGTGCCTTTTTCGGGGGAGAGAGGGTGCCAGGCAGCCTGGGCTGCACCAGGAGTAGGGACCTTGGAGACCTGTTCCATGAAGGGGTACTTCTCCCCTTTGATTGATTAAGGGGCATACTATGCATTGCCAGTGGGCCATTTTTTAGCTTATGGCAAGTTAGTGGTGGAACTGGGTAGGCTATAGCGCATCATCAATACGGAACCTGACCAGCATCCATTAGTACATGCGAATCACATCTTGGGAGGTGGCCATAGACTCAACACAAGGTTCACCAGGGCAACACCATTGGGGATAAACATATGGATGTAATTAAATGTACAAAAGTGGAACTTGCTGCGCTGCAGAGTTTTTGAGTTTGAAACTGTTTCTTTGCATATAATGAACCAGTCACTCCTGCCAATATGCTGTTTGTCACATATGAATGCAGATTTTGCAAGGATACTGTTTGACCTAAGGCATGTCATTCTACTTTATGAATACAATTCAATAAAATGGCTAAAAATATATAATCTCTGAGCCAGGATGAGGGTTGGTAGCACTTCCCACTCTCCTTACCAGTATCTCTGTATCTCTTCACAGCTACCCTACATTTAAGGAGGGTTGAGCTACAAGGTCGTCCTCCACAAAAAGCTTTCCCTGCTGTACTAGACCTCAGCCATCATTGTCCCTATTGACTGTATGTAATTACATAGGAAAACGATTTCATGGAATACAACTACTGAGAAATCATTTAATCAAAACTGTTTAATGGGACTTTTCTGCATGAATGACATTTACCTTTTCGTAGAAACCAATTCACAGAATGTCTTAGTGATTGAAATTGGCTTTTCAATGCTTATTTTTTAAGTGTAAATACAATGGTTCCAGGTCTTACTTTAAAAAAAAAATTTGTTGGAAATATACGTTTCACTGTTTTACTTCATGGGACATAATATCATATTTATATATTTTGCATTGTCAAACAAATACTTTGGATGTTTTTAATTTGCTGGCCTATCACCACCCGTAAATGCCAACCATCACTGGCCCTTCACAACCTCGAAATACCATCCCTCACTGCCCCCTGATGCCCCTCACCATATGTAATCTGCACTCATCCCAGGCATCTGAAAACCCCTTTCTACCCCAAAACTCAACCATCATTGATTCATAAAATCACTCACTAACCTAATTTCATCTATCCCTGAACACTAAAAAACCCTCTCCATGCCTGAATCCCACCCATCCTATGCCCCTTAAAACACCTCAGCACACCCAAACTCCACCCATTCAGGAAGCCTGAAACGTCCTCACCACCCTTAAACACTAGCCATCCGTGTCCCCCAAGAACTCATCACCCTAAAGTACTCATCTTTGCACCCTAAAAACCCTTTCTCCTTTTAAACTCCATATGTCCCTGACTGCTTAAAACCCCTCAGCATTCTCAATTCCAAACTATCCTGAACCCTAAAAGCTCTTTACCACCCCAGCTGCTATGCTTAATTGAACCTTAAAAACCCTCACCAGCCCTACTCTTTGCCCATCAATGAACCCCTCAACACCCTCATACTCCACCCATCCCTGAAACCTAAAAACACCTCACACACCTAACCACCACTCATTGTGAGCCCTAAAAATCCCTCACCACCCATACTCTCCACCCATCTCTGAGCCCTAAAAAACCCTTTCTATGCCCTAAAGTCCAATTATTGTGACCTCTAAAAAACCCTCATCAACTTAAATATTGCCCTTCTCTGAATCCAAAAACACCACGTAGTTGTGAACCCAACCCAAGATTAATATAATTTGGGGTTTTTCCTTAAAGTTATCTTTTCTTTAAAATGTTTCCTTTAATTTTCGATTTTGTTGTAATTCCTCAAAATTGCCTTTCCTTAAAATTGGTTTTCCATGATTTGTATTTTCTCCAATGTGGTTACTCAGATTTTCTTCACACACATCAGCCACACTCCATCACCGACACTTAAAACAGAAAACAAAACCAGAAAGTTTCAATTTATGAGAACACCTCTTCACACCTAGATGCAAAGAGTGCAAGAATAATATCTGAATACTGAGAGTAGGAGTGCATCCTATTCGGTCCTTTGCAGCACATGTGAAGCCCTACTTGGTAGAATATCAGGGTGCTAAACATCTAGGTCTTTAAAAACAAAGGATACATAACAGCTCTGGATGAATATAGGCATTCAGGCCTCTCAGCAGAGTCAGAGTCCACTCTGATGAAGGAGCCTGTGAGAAATGCCCTAATTTTCAGACCTATTGGCAGAAGTCACAGAGTTCTAGCTAAATAGAGGGCATTAGTGGGCTCAAGTCGTCATGCCTATGTTTAATGGTCCGATGTTCCTACCTGAAAAATACGACTGTCATCTGTTTTTAAGCATAACTAGAACAATGTCTAATAAGGTTTCTCGAAACATGAGCACAAATGCCTCAGTGCTTCAGGCCATTTCTCTAACAAAAACAAATTAATTTGCTCTATGGGGTAGGTATTATAACTGACAGAAAAGGATAACCCTGAACTCAACCTAATTGGGTCAAAGGTGATGGTGGTAGCCATTCTTTTCAGCCAATTTACATAAAAAGCAAATAGCTACTGAAATACAAAAGGTGTGTTGTCTTACCTTTTAGGCTTGTTTGAGAGTCTGACCTAAATACAGATGTTGTGAATATTCTTTAGTTGTTATGACCATATCAAAAGGAAAAATTATGTTACATTAATGCAACAAGCATACATATCTCTTTATGGCCTATGAAAAGCACAAGAGTGCTAAATTTTTACAGAGGGAGTGAGGTGCCAACATTCTTACAATCGGTGTATTTTATTGTATCGTGCTGTAGTTCCTGAATGGTGCTTACTACCAGCATGTGGGGGCACTGAAGCTCTTACTCACATGGATAGCAAGCTACATCATATAGGGTGTATGGTTGGGAGGCTGTTGTTTTTGTTTTGCCTATGTGGGAAGGGTCATCACATCATGCTTAATGACCGTTAAGGTGTGGTTATCATGTTGTGGAACACAGCGCCAGGAGGTGGGATGTTTGAGAATATGTGAGAAATAGGTGTGTAGATTATAATTATAATGAGGACTAACCTGCTTAGTCACAGGGGCAATGGGATACTTTGTGCCCATGCACCAAAAAGGGAGGCAATCAGAAAAGGCACAGTAATCAATATGGCGACATGCACCAGGCAGAGATGTTGAATGAGTAAAAGGGTACCAAAAGAGAAACAATGGAAATTTGTGACAAAAGCAGTAGCCATGTATCATTTAATTTTATTTATGTATTTTATGCTATTCACTGCAGAACAAATACACCCCATGAAGGAGGAAGGCTGTGGAAGAGTAATCACGGCTAGCAACCTGAGGAGAAACTACACAAACTTAAACAGGCCCAGATTCCATCTACTCCTGCTAGGCTGCAAGAAGCCAAAATATGAACAGAGGATCACACCCCAAATGCCTTTGAGGTGTCCAGCTCTGTTTAAAAAAAATGGTTGCCTTTACTTTTCTTTCATACCGATATGTCCTTAGGTGTTTTTCTAAGAATTTGTTTAGTAAATGCACACTTTAAAGATGTGCTGTCCTCTAAAGACCACCTGTCTCTTTAATGCCAAGATACACAATTAGTTTGCCATCAGAACACTTCTAAAGGCCATACCATCTCCTATGTGACACCCAAGGAACACGTGAAAATGCATTTTGATGTCCAGGTATGCTTCAAAGGCCTTCCAAATAATTTATATGTCAAGGCCATCCCCCTTGGGCTGTCAAGACCATGATGCTCGACATTGAATCTTCTTTAGGCATTCATTACCATGATGTGTCTCAGGCAAGCTCTACAGGTAATCTGTGCACTTATATGACCCATACAGCCTTCATGGGTGAATCTTTATCTCTGGTATCCTTCAACACCATGGCAATATTTTGTTTTGTCAAGCATCAATCCAGTATTCTTCATGTGTGTTTGTCTGCCACTGGCCTAGCATCTGGGCCAATATGCAAGATATATCCTGCGTATCGGTCTGACCGACAACCCAGTAAGTACCATCACTATCTCAGCCAAATATTATGTGATTATTGCGCAATTCCATATCATATGGAAAAAGTCTGCCTGTGATGTCCGGCTCTGAGGGCCACAGTTCGTGGAGCCTGGGTACATCTGTGAGAATATTTTATCATCTTGAATTCCTTCTGACCATCTTAGTGTATTGCAATATTATGTCCCATTTCTTATTTGTAAGTTTTCTTCCTAATGTCCCCTCTAAATGGGTATTGACTGCATCTAGGTTGGCCTAAAGATGGAAAAGATGGTATCATAAAGTAGAGATAGGGCAGTGCTTTTCTCCATGTGTCAACAGCATCTGTACAGTTTTATTTCTGGTTGGTTCACCATCTCCCGCCCCCCATGTGCTCCTGACTGCAAAGTAGGGTATTGTGAGTAAGGAAGTCCCCCGCATCTAACTCCCAGAGGCCTGAAGGGTGTCATATCTATGGAGGGGGCCATTTGAATATAGGTTTCCCACCAATCATATGCCAACCTCATTCCAAGAATGGTGATTGTGTGCCTTGGTGAGTATCTTATATTCTGGGAGATACCAGAGCGGGATATCCTGGGTTTATAGTTAATGTGACACCAGGGGCCTCCAGACCTGATGTCAACTCTGCCGGTGACCCTTAAAGCTTAGGGGCACCTTGAGGGGTGCGGGGCTTTCCGATGACTGCCTCGTAAATTGTCATAGGACGAAGCACAGTATCAAGCTCTGCCCGTTCAATATCCGACACTGCTGATAACCACCACATGGGTCACAGCAGTTCAGCAGTTAGGTAGCTGGCTTCATAATTTAGATCCCCCAACCCACCTTTATCTAAGGGTTTTATATTTTACAGATGGCCACTCCTCTCCTACCCTTACCCCATATCAGCTGTGGAGTGGAGTTCAGCAAAAGCTTCATGGGCAATAGCACTAGTAGGCTCACAAAATAAAAGAGGAAGTGCAACAAAAGTAGCATTTTTACTATCAAGATACACCTTATTAGGAACAGGGAAAGACTGCACAAGAAGGTTAGTGTTTATTTGGCACCCATCTGTATAAAACCCACATTACCAGAGATGACAAATGCTGTGTCCCATGATACTCCCAGGAACTTAATTATGTTGGCTTCCCAGATCATCGGTGAATTCTGTTTTGCCAGCCAGTGATGTCTAGCTTTCAGTTTTAGCTGGAACAAACAGAACTTACAACAGTTGACCTGGAGCCCTGATGTGCAGCATAACAATCATGTCCAGCAAGGCAGGCTCAAGATCAATCAGGTGTAAAAGGCATCATATAAGGAGAAAGGGGCCAAAAATAAAGGTGAAAATAGGCACCTTTGTCTTAAGCCTTGTTGAATGGCCCATTGCTGGGACACCGTGTCCCGAGCACAATAAAGCTGAGGGTTGCATGTACAGCAGTTTAATAGATCTTAGGATTCTGATGCGCATTCTATCTTTTCAAGGACTTCAAGGTAGGACAACATCATAGCATTGAAGACATTTGGTAGTGTTAGACTTTTCATCCTTGGCGTGGTCTCCCTTAACTTTTTGCCTCTGTTCCCCAGGTTGTTGATGTGTGCTGGACTCTGATTTTACTGTTCTTCATACTCTGGGCACTTTACCACTGCTAACCAGTACTAAAGTGCAAGTTCTTCTTTACAAAATGTGTATGTAATTGGTTTATCCATGATTGGCATATTTGATTTACTAGTAAGTCCCTAGTAAAGGGCACTGGAGGTGCCATGGCCTATAAATCAAATGCTACTAGTGGGCCTGCAGCACTGGTTGTGCCACCCACATAAGTAGCTCTGAATCATGTCTCAGACCTGCCACTGCAGTGTCTGTGTGTGCAGTTTTAACTGTAAATTCGACTTGGCCAGTATACCCACTTGCCAGGCCTAAACCTTCCCTTTTCTTACTTGTCAGACACCCCTAAGGTAGGCCCTAGGTAGCCCCAAGGGCAGAGTGCAGTGTATGGTTAAGGTAGGACATTTAGTAATGTGTTTTTATATGTCCTGACAGTGAAATATTGCTAAATTTGTTTTTCACTGTTGCAAGGCCTGTCCCTCTCATAGGTTAACATGGGGGCTACCTTTAAATCTGATTAAAGTGTAGATTCCGTTTGAGAG
Organism: Pleurodeles waltl; assembly: GCF_031143425.1. Classification (NCBI taxonomy): domain Eukaryota; kingdom Metazoa; phylum Chordata; class Amphibia; order Caudata; family Salamandridae; genus Pleurodeles; species Pleurodeles waltl. The sequence goes on along the minus strand of NC_090443.1, from coordinate 163,967,416 downwards.
CGGATGGACATGTGGAGTTTGGGGTCTCTGAGCTCACAATTTAAAAATACATCTTTTAGTAAAGTTGATTTTAAGATTGTGTGTTTGAAAATGCCACTTTTAGAAAGTGAACATTTTCTTGCTTATACCATTTCTGTGACTCTGCCTGTTAGTGGATTCCCTGGCTGGCACAGTTTGACAGTTGGGCTGGTTGCACCTCACACTAGACAGTGACACAAAAGAAGCTGGGGAGTATCTTGCATATCCTGATGAGCCATCTGTGCTAGGAGGGAGGGGAGGAGTGGTCACTCAAACCTGAAAGGGCTGTGCCTGCCCTCACACAATGCAGCCTCCAACCCCCTGGTGAGTGTCTGGGGCCTGGCCTGGGCAAGGCAGGATTTCACGTTCAAAAGAGACTTTGCTTTGAAGTAGGCCTACTTCAAAGGAGAAATTGGGTATAAGAAGGGTACCCAAAACCACAGACTTTAGAAACACTTCTGGAAACAAGAGGAACCTCTGCCTGGAGAAGAGCTGAAGAGCTGAGGAAGAAGAGCTTCCCTGTCTGTGAATGTGCTTTGTGGAGCTATCCAGCAGTTGCTGCTTTTGCCAGAGTAAGAGGGCTAAGACTGGACTTTGTGTGCCTTCCATCTTGAGAAGAAGTCTCCAAGGGCTTGATTTAGAGCTTGCTTCCTGTTGTTTGAAATCTCAGGGACAGTAAAGACTTCTCTCTGCCAGCACCTGGAGTCTCTGGAGAGACTCCTACTCTGCCCTGTGGTGCCCATCCAGTTCCTGGGACCCTGAAAGGCGAAGCTGGCAGCCTAAAGAAAAAGAAATCCACGCACAGAGCACAGTGTGGGGAAAAGATGGACGCAACTCTGATCTGCGGCTGAAGAAACGACACGCCGCCGGCTCCGCAGCTGAAAATCGTCAATCTCTGGAAACGCGACCGAAGAATCGACGCATGGAGCAGGAGAAACAATGCACAGCATCACTGACGGAGGCTGGGAGATCACAACCCGCGCTGCGTGGTTTTCGGATCATTGTGCGGCTGGATTTCCGACTCAAGTACCGCTGGGCATGTAAAAACAACGCAAGGCCTGCCCGGACCCGAAGGTGCTGACCAGATCGACGCATCGCTCTCCTGCAGAGAGAAGAAACGACACACTCGACCTGGCGAAAGGAGAAACGAGGCAAGGTCTTGCTCGTGAGTGGACTCAACGCATCGAAAAGCCCTTTTTGACGCGCACTCACCAGTGCAGGGTTATTTTTGACGCACCCAAGGTACATTTTCACGCTAACAGTGTTAGTTTGTGTTTGAAACTACTTAAAGACTCTTTTTGATTTTTAATTGATTACTTGACTTGTGTATTGTGGATTTTGGTTGTTTTGGTCTTGTGTTGTTTAGATAAATATGTCCTATTATTTATAAACCTCTGTTGTGTCATTTTGTAGTGTTTTCATTAAGTTACTGTGTGTGTTGGTACAAATTCTTTACACCTAGCACTCTGAAGTTAAGCCTACTGCTCTGCCAAGTTTCCAAGGAGGTAAGCAGGTGTTAGCTGAGGGTGATTCTCTTTTACCCTGACTAGAGTGAGGGTCCTTGCTTGAACAGGGGGTAACCTGACTGTCAACCAAAGACCCCATTTCTCACATTGGTGATCAGTGGTTGGGATTTGGACTTCTATTTGTACTTGACATACACTGATTAAGTGTACACTACTATTTTGAGTGCAGACCACTACGTGACCACATATTACTTGTTTGGTGATCTTTTGATTTTTTTCTCTTTGGGACTGTTTTTTCTACTACCATTTTTTCACTGATTCCTTGATAGACTTTCTTTGAAACTTCATTTAGGAAATTGTTTTTCTGCCTTTGGAACTTTGCACTTGTTTTTGAATCTTCATCATGTCCCAATCTGGAGATGCATGAGTCGGAGCTCACTTTGACCTGGAGAAATTGGAGAGTTATACCAAGGCTCAGTTGAAGAAGTTCTGTAAAAGTTTTGACTGTCCCATTAAGAGTTCATCCAGGAAGGAGGAGCTGAAAAAGGCGCTGAGGGCCTGGGTGACAGTCAAGAGCACTGAAGGGCACACAGAGGATGAGGGAGATGAAGAGGTGGAGGAAGAGTGTTCTGTATACAATGGTATTGTAGGTGGGCCTGCTATGTCCCGGGAGAAGGTCTCCATGGCAGGAGCAGTGTCTCAGCTAAGGGTCTGACACCTGAGGAGTTACAGGACAGACAGGCAGAAAGAGTAGACTAATTGGAGCAGAGAAGGCTAGCCCTAGAGTAGAGGAAGTTAGTGATGGCACATGAGCTTAGCTTGAGAGAGATGGATCACAGAAGCCAGTCCCAAAGAAATGGTGGCAGCAACCCTACAGTGCAGCCTGAGAGGAGGGTGCACATTCCTAAAGACCTTGTGAAAGATTACAAGAGGGAGGATGACACATACTTGTGGTTCAAGGGGTATGAGTCTGCTCTCCAGATGAATCTGGTCCCTGAAGCTCATTGGGGGTCGGGTCTGTGGAAACACTTTGAGGTAGAGGGGAGGGATACACTGACAGCCTTAGGAGATGCTAAGAATCTCACCTACTCTAGCATGAAGGATGCCTTGCTTACAAGGTATGGTCTTACCCCTGAGCAGTAGAAGGATAAGTTTAGGTCCTACAAGAAGAAGAAATCCCAAACATGGTTGGAATGTGTTGATTCTTAATGCAGGTCACTGGATGGTTGGGTGAAGGGCAATAAGGTAACTATGTATGAGGGGCTTTACAATCTGATTGCTTGGGAGCACTTGTACAGTTTATGTTTTCCAGAGCTGCAGCAGCACCTGATTGACAGCAAGCTGACTGACCCCAGGTAGCTTGCACAGGAAGCGGACCGCTGGGAGAGCACCATGGTCCAGAAGAGGTATCTTGACAGGTGGTGTGTCCCTTCGTGGCACCTGATTCATTATATGAAACAGGTGTCTTAAACTACAAAAGTTATTCTGACCAGGGATGAATCCACATTGGTCCAGGTGCACCCGATCACTCATCAGGCCCTACTCTCAGTTGGCCAAAAGATTACCCAAGAATTTACCATCTGTATTAATGAAAGCTAGGGTTCAAAGCCATCTTACATCAGTGTGGTCTTATCCTTTTTTATTTTTTTTTACACATAGTTTATTGCATCTTATTAGGCATAAATGAGTGTAGTTACAATGAATGACAACATACGTACATAGCAACTTGTGACACCAGGATTGCAGCAGCCACATGCACTATGACTAAGCAGAACAAGTACATGCAGTGCATGAAGTTTAATGGAATACACATGAACATATTAGCAATACTCATGAAGAAAATAACATATCAGGTGACTGGTCATAGGCAGTGATTCAAGAGTGTGAACCTTTTGGCGTGTGTAGTGTTATAAAACTGCTTCTTTAACTTTAGCTTTAAATTGCTCTAGCAAGGTGTCCCACAACATAGCTATAGGTTATTTGTGGAGCCCATGGTTTTCCTCTCTAAGTAATGCATGGCTTTCAGCAGCGGCCCAGTGCCATACTTCCTCCCGCCATCCTGTCATGAGGGGAGAGGCATATGATTTCCAGTGGCATGCATCTTGCCTCTTGGCAAGGAGGAGTGATAAATGAACAAACCTTGTTTTGGCCTTCGAAGTTTTAGGTCAAAGTTAGAGGCCTAAAATGTAATGCGGAGACCCCATCAGTGTCCTAAGTGAGTCCCAAGTGTACGGCCAGCAGGACAATAGCATGGGACAGGACCGCATCATGTGTAGTAAGTCAGCATCACCAGCACGGCCCGCATGGACTGGAAGGCGAGGTGAATGGGAATATTCTATGAAGCTGGAACGTGTTAAATATGCTTTGTGCAGTAATAACAACTGAATACATTTAAAACAAGTATTCCAAGGTATCACAGTGGGATGTGCCATACTAAACCTCCATTCCGTGTTATGAAAGGTTCGATTGAGGTCTAATTCCCATTGGGTTCGTAATGGGAGCAGTGAGCTATGTGAATGCTCTAGTAATCCCTTGTAGATGCCCCTTGACCAGAAACCTACCTGTACCCATTTCATGTACAGCCTGCAAGGCACCCTCATGCATGCTAGCCTCTCACCATGGGAAAGGGCAGGATTCATGTACAGACGGAATCAGTGTATGCGTACCTAGTTCTATACCCTTTGGTGATCAGTGTACGCGTATATTATGCAAAATACTACCATGTGTGAGGAAAAGTGGCCCAGGAGCTCATGCCGCTGCATCAGATCCTGATGCACTAGCAGCTCAGTTTCATCAAACAAGTCATCCTTGAGAGTGAATCCTGCCCTTTCCCATGGTGAGAGGCTAGCATGCTTGAGGGTACCTTGCAGGAGTAGGCAGCCCACACAGAGAAATGTTTGGTCTATAACACTTGGCGGAGCGGGATTATCAGATATCGTGTTTCCAAAAAATGATAGCATTGTTCAGTGACAGTGGGAGTTTAGGAGGACACATCCCGCTAAGCAGCAATTGTTGCAGTGTACCTGAACGCAGCATGCGCTGTGAATAGTCAATCTGCTGTAGGTGTATTCCGGCCAACCAGCAATACAGCCATTGAAGGTGGGAGGAGTAGCAGTCGGATTTAAAGTCTGGTGTACCCAACCCACCCTCCTCTGTTGGTAGCTGAAATTTAATTAGACTCACCCAGTGTTGCTCTGAGCCCCAAATAAATCAAGTAGTAATGAGTCCAGAGCCTTGAAAACCGAACGAGGTACCACAATGGGTACGTTCACAAAACAGTACAATAAGCTGGGGAGCATCACCATTTTAGAAAGTGCCCAGCGGCCAGCCACTGATATGGGCAGCATCACCCAGAAATGCACTTGGGCTCGTAAAGGCGCAATGATCCTGATCAGGTTGCCATCCAATAAATCCATAGGTGTTCTATAACTCTGTATGCCCGGATAACAGAAGGTGTGATGGGCCAAAGGTATGGGCTGCGTGCCCAAATGGATTGTGTCAAGGGGTATGGTGTTGTGGAAGAAAAATGCTTGTGATTTATTGGGATTGGCCTGTAAGCCAGAGATAGCCCCAAATTCACCTTGTATGGTGGCAAGAGGAGTAAGGTCTGCGCCTAGGACACAAGTGTACACTATCCTGTAGGCTGTTTACTGGGAAACTGCATGGGAACTGAGGCCCCCTCAGGATACTCCAGGCTGCTGATTCCTTTCTAAGTTTCTGTGCTAGGGGCTCCATCGCTAAGACAAACAAAAGGTGGGTTAATGGGCACCCCTGACGGGTTCCACAGGAAATCTGATACAGATGAGATATTTGTGCCTTCGTCTTGGCCCTCGCAGTGGGATACGCATAAAGGAGCTGGGAACATGCAATCCCAACCCAGGGAGTCAAAGGCCTGTTGGAAGTCTAAAGAGAGACAGCCTGCATTAGGATAGAGGTCATGGACTAGCTCCATGACCTGATAAAAATGCAGAATATTGAGAGAAGTGCTCCTGTGTGGGATAGACCCACACTGGTCAATATGAGTAAATTCTGGAAGTAGACAGAGTAAACAAAGGACCAATACCTTGCTCAAAATGTTATACTCTGCGGTTAGAAGAGAAAGTGATCTCTATGATGAGAGGCCATCTGATGTTGGTCCTGACTTAAGTAGAGAAGTGACCAGGGCCTGGCTGGTAGTAGGCAGTAATGATCCTGCAGCCAATGAAGCCTTGTATAATTTCTCCAGCCAGGAGACCAAACAGCAGGCAAATGTAGAATAAAAGTAGCCCATCTATCCCTGGGGTTTTATTATGCGGCAAGTCTTTAATGGTCTGTTGCCGTTCCTAAGGTGACAGTGGGGCCTCCATGGACCCTTGCGACACCGCTGAAACTTGTGGTAGTTGCAAGCTGTGCAGTAACGCTTTCATGTCTGCGATAGTGTGAAAAGGTTGCGCTTCATACAGCTCTTTGTAGTAGGAATTAAAAGCTTTGTTTATTTTTAGCTGTGTAGTACAACAGACCCCATTGGGGGCCTGCAGGAATAGTATTGAGGTGGGGGATAGTGACATTTGTATCATGCACGCCCGTAAAGTATCTGTTCTATCTCCCTCAGTGTGTAACTTCTGTAGGTATACTTTATGGTCTAGAATTCTCAGAAGCTCTAGGAATTCAGCATACTGTATCCTAGCTTATTGCAAGCCATCCAGGTGTGCAGAGTCATGTACCAACTTCTGTTCAAGGAGCCCTATTGGCGCCTCAATGCATTGCACGAGGTACTGACTGTCTGGCACCCGTGGTTCTAGATGCTCCCCTAATTACCACTTTAAGTGCGTCCCATTGAAAAAGAGGTCCTCGATTTCAGCAAAGTAGGTGTCAATGGTGGTAGCCAGTATGCCTCTAAATACTACAGCTTCAAGTAGTAGGGGCTGATGCGCTAAGTGGGAATCGGTGCTGGTGACCTGCCCCACTCCAACATAATTTAGAGCAGATTAGGATCCAAGAGAATTTTGCCTCAAATATGTTGCCTGTGTGAATTTCATAACCATGTATAAGGAACAGAGTATATGATCTAACCATGTATCTAAGCCGTGTGGGGGGGATTAATAGGAATACTTGTGCATTCCTTTATTGTGTGACCTCCATTAATCTACTAAAGCCCATTGAAATACTCAGTTGGAGAGGGCCCAAGCCTGTTTAACTGAGGTTGCGCTCAGCAAGGAGGGTGGGAGCAATCAAGGCTGCAATCTAGGACTGCATTAAAGTCACCCCCTATCAGCCAAGAGAGATCGGACCAGTCTGCCAGCACTAAGGACGCATGCTATAGGAAGACAGCCTGTTCTGTATTCAGGGCCAATGCCCTGCCCAGTACTAACAGCTCCTCGGCAAGCAGCCCCTTACCAAAGACATAGTGACCTTTGGTGTCAAATTTAGTGGCTTTGGCCTCAAACAGCACCTCACCGCATATCCGGATGGCTGCCCTACGGGCAAACCCAGAATATGTAGTGGAAATCAGTTGACCCCTCCACTTCATGTGCAGTTTGAGGGCTTCAGGACTTGAGAGGTGAGTTTTATGTAAACAAACTATATTAATTGTGCGGCGATTTAGATGAGATCCCAGACCCCGACCATTCGATGTCAGCGTCTTGCAGTGTTGCGGAAGAAATGTCATGGCAGTAAGTTACAATCACACGAAAAAGGAGGTCCCACATCACAAATATGGCTACATGGAAGACTGTGGAACACACAAGGCAGCAGAAAGTTAAAAAACACAAAAAAACAATTCCCCAGTACCAGGTCCAGCAAAAAACAATTTTTGGGCCAAAACAAAACTATCAACAAACCAGTAAAAACAAGATAGAAAATTGTGCAATCAATTTGGGGGGTAGGCCAGCTGGAGCCGATGGCGGGAGAGCGTGAGTTGGGTATGGTGAGTGTAGCTAAAACGTATGGGTTTCCACAAGAATCCAGTCTAAAATACATTTGCAGCTATAATCAGTAGCAGCAAATGGAAACAAAACGTAGAACTCTAGGTCAGTGTGTTCCCAACCGTTTGACTTCTGTGGACCTCCACTTTATCATTAATGGAACCCAGCAACCCCCACTGAATCATTATTGGAATCCAGGGATACACCCCACTGAGTCATTACTGAAAGCTGGGGACCTAATCTGTTAAAGATTATTTAATTTTCTAAGCAGTTGCGGACCCCCTGAGGAGGCCTTGCGGAACCCTAGGAATCCCCGGACCACAGGTTGGGAACCACTGTTCTAATTAATGCATAAGGGCTGTGGTTGCGGCACCAACAGGTTAAGTATAAGATTCAACCTGCATAGTTAGGCACAACTTCTCTCCAGCATAATTTGAGCAACTGTAGAACGGGAGGATAAAACTCACCACCCCGTGACTCAAACAAGGACAGCCACTGCAAATAATAAAATGAAGGAGGAGGGGAGGGTGGGAGAAGGGAGAAACGGAGGGAGGAAAGCAGAAGGGGAATAGGGGAGGGAAGGCACACATAGAGACTTATTTGCTCAAGATATCAGAGCACAATTGTATAAACAGTGGAGTACACCATAGGGAGGCATGCATTAAATCAGATTGTTGCAGTTTGTGGGGTCACAGAGGAAAGAGAGCTATGGTTGTGTTTAAGTCTGAGTCAGAGTCTGCACTGGCTGAGGAGCTTGTGCAGGCTGATGTCCCTGTGAGCCAAAAGAGAACACTGTGGTCAAGACTGCCTGTCTATCCTCCAGGACCCATTGAGGAGAGGGCTACCCCCAAACGCTATACGTTGAGGGGGTCCGCAGTGTCTCTGCTGGGGAGGTACCCCCATGCCTGTCCGGATTGCCATCCTGACGGCAGAGGAAGATGTGTTTTAGGACGATGTTGTTCCAACCAGTTCCAGACAACGTCTGGAGTATCAAAGAACAAGGAACGCTGTTCGTGGATGACTTTCACTCATGCTGGGAACATACACTCATTTGTAAGTGCTTCCGCTGGTATTTGTCTTTTGGCCGCCATGAAGGATGCTCAATGGTGTTGAACTTCCCACATCTGGAAAAAGTGACACTGTGAGTCCATGAGGATGGGCACCCTCTCCCTGGCCTGTTGTACAGGACATCATGATCCCAACAATTAAGGATCTGCGGAACCATGGGGTGCAAGGGTGCCCTGGACAGAGACCACTGGGTTGGTACCTTGTGTGCTTCCTCCACTGTGAATACGGTCAAGAGTCTCTGGGGCCACCACCGTCTGGAGCCATTGTTCAAAGAACAGCATTGGGTCCCCTCTATACCTTCCGGAAGTCAAACTATGCGCACATTAATGTGGTATGCACATCCTTCGACATCTTCTGCCCTGTTTAGTAGGACTGCAAGTTGTTTGCAAAACTCAGAAAGGACAGTCGACTGCCTACTGTGAGACCATCTCGGCTAACACCATCTCATCAGCTTTCACTTTGTCAGAGAGATTATGATGGTCATTGAGCAGTAGTCCGAGATCTGCCTACAGCATGTCAGTTCAGTTCTCAATGGTGCTCCTGGAGTATCCTGAATTATGAGGTCCAATTTATTGGGTGGGGGAAGTAAAGTTGTGGGCAATTTGCAATCTTCCATTGTGTGGATGGATGAGCCATCAGAGTCACTGTGCTGGGCTTGTCCAGTACCCTGCAGGGCCGTCATTGTAGTGTTGTTAATGCGCCCCATATTTTTTGCAACGTATGCTGGAGCATGTACAGCATGGGATGAAGTGGTTTGCATCAGGCAGTGACAAAGCAAACAAGCAAATCCTATCTGGCACCTCAACTGCTATGGATTTGGCAAACGGCATGTGAGGTCTATCACAGGGATAACAAAGCAGAGACCTGTTCACTAGTCTGCCAAACTGATGTATGCAAAGGGAGGCCCTCCAAGACCTACTCAAGGTAACCAGGGAGAGACACCTGCCACCAGGGAGCCCCAGCGACAACCAGGGCCCCCCTAAGCAGGGGAGACATCTGCGCTGCTGTTTGTAGGCCATATGATGGGGCACTGTCCTAGTCCCCCTGGGGTATTGCTAGGGGCCCCACCAGTCTCCCACAGAGGTCCTGCTAGGCTCTGCACTACTACCTCCCCAATACAGGCCTTGTCACAGTTATGGTTCAAAGCGGGTCCAAAAATGCAAATGGCTACTCATGTTACCAGCAGAGAGGCCAGGCCCCCTGGGTCCCTGGGCCACTCCAGTTACTTAGCAACAGGGCCAGAGGAGGATCTAATGAGGTCTGGGGGGCCTGGGAGCTCCTCCAGGCACATAAGAAAGCGGAGCACAGCAGGTGTGGGTTTCTCTCAGGTCAGGGGAGGCACGCCCAGGTCAGCAGGTGAAGGGAAGATGCAGTCCAGCGTGCCTCCCATGCAAACTGCAGGATACTCACTAGCCTTGGGGGCATGCTTCATAACAAGGGATCCCACAGTCATAGTTGGATTCTCGCTCCTAGGCAAGACTGCTGGTTTAGGGATGACAGCACTTTTGTTTGTAGGCGACTAGGCCAATCCTACAAAAAGTTGCAACTGTCGGCCAAACCCTCCTGACTCACAAGCAATACCTCACCAAAAACCCAAACAGTAAAAAGTTGATTTCTGGCAGCTTTTACGCATGGACTCTAGACTGTGATATCTCAGGGGAGTTGTGGTGGAACAGAAGTTACCATTTTCTCACTTTAGTAATAAGTCTCAGTCACACATAGGCAATAAAGGAGATGCAGCAAAGTTTTCGATAGGTTTATTAAAAAGACCGCACTGTATGATAAAATGCGTGACCTGCAATGATTAGGATAATGAACAATGCAAGAAGCAGAATAGTAAAGATGAGAGTCATGAATACAAAGACCCCCACCATCTTGCAATAAACATAAAATATAAAATTCCTAAAACCCTAGCAGGGAGAATCTAATCTCTCACCTAACAAGAGCTAGGTGTGATAAACCCAATCTGCCAGTACTGGTCCATGAGAAGCACCGTTCAAACGTTGTTACCTTTGAATGATCAGACTCCGTGGTGACACAAAGGCTAGATCTCCATCCAGGTGACATACAGCATAGATGGTGGTGATATCCCTCTGATAACCTTGTCTGTGTGAGATGTATTAATACAGATCTTGTAGGACCCCTGCTGCAGGTATGTTCCCAAACAATAGATAAGGAGGCAGGCTTGTAGTGGCAATTATGTAAATAATACCCATCAAAAGTACATTATGTTCCTGTCACACGTAAGTGGGAAAGGGACGTACATCACTTACTTTTGACACTGATAGTGAGGCTTTCACAGAGTAGCACTGATAACATAAATCAAAACATTGCTCTAACTCTAAACAAAGGCAGCCATCATAAAAGAAATAAGAAAATACATAGACTAAGACAGAGCAGGATAATTAGGTTAAAAGTCAATAGGTGATGGGGGCACAGGCCTACAAGCCAGAAGGGTAAGCTAAACTCCTGGCTCCCATTAAAACTAAGTATGATCCACTACACCACCATGTCCACAGGTAGGTGGAACATAGCAGGCTCTCTCCACTTGTGCCGATTGTCTGCTTCTCAATGTGCCAGACAGCCAGCGCCATTCGCAGAGACTGCTCGCATGTCATCCAGGCATTCAGCCCAGCCTGGGGCTATGAGCATGCTCAGGGTCCAAAGTAGCATGCAGGAAGGCATTGGGAGGAAACTTCACTGCCGTACTACTGCTCTCTTACTCCAGAGACCCTCTCCAGGATTCAACGGCCCGTCAGCGAACTCAGGCCAATCGTGCCATTCCAATATGGAGTGGCCCAAACTATGCGGCCCAGGCAGAAAGGCTGCCATCGTACAGCCACCGCACAGGTGATATGGGCCAGAATCGTCCCCTGAGTGTAGTTTTTTCATCTTGTGGGTGCAGTGCCACACTTGGGCCCAAAATATGTCAACGGGAGCTCTAGAAAGGCATGACCACCATCTTGAGTGGCTAGCCATGCCCCATCTTGTCCATTTTAAAGCAACACTACTATCACCACCTCTCTGACAGACCATGGCAGAATTCCTTTGTTATAACCATTAGAATGCATAGTCAAGAACTTAAGCATTAGACGCATCTTGTATGTGGTGTAAACTCAATGGATAAGCCGTCACATTCTGAATGACTGTTACTATCTCTTCCACTGTGATGGGGCACCCAGAGACAGTGCTTGATCATCTATGAATTGCAGAAATGGTAGTCTGTCTGGCAAATCTCTCCATGTTGGAAGTGCATCACTCGAGGGCGAGGGGACTGTGTATATAGACTCTCATAATATACAGCAAATGCTACATTTATGTCAGTTGGCCGTGGTTTCAGGTACCACACTGGTTACAGATCGCACATATTGGATTACTGATCACTTCAGAATGCAGCAATAATTCCAACAGTGACCCGCTCTTTCCCCCCCGATCGTGTCATTTTGACACATGTTCATGATAATCAGCAGATTTCTTCTGGCCAATTGCGCATCATATTGTCTTTGTACTTCTAAGATGTTTGTTGTCAGTCTCACCTACAGAACAGCCACCGTTGTCTCTCTCTTTTTCTCATATTTGCGCATTTAAATCTTAGTCCACAGGAAGTCTTAATGCAATAGCCTTGGATCACCACTTTGAAAGTGTAACATTCGAAAGTGCATTCATTGGTGGTGTCTGTATTCTGATGAAATAGTTATCTATATACTCATCCAACTGCATAAAGTTGAGATGTCTTGAAGTATTGCTACTGACAAATGTCAGGTGGAAATCGTGAATTGGGGACTGCTCCTGAACAGCGGCAGCAGTATCAGATTATGATCTCATGCCACCCAATCCAAAATGTCTGCTTTATCTACTATGAGCATTGTGTCGCCATCTTCTGAAAGTAGGTCGTGCTTAGTGTGTACTCTGTGAACTGAGGAATAAAAAGAAAACTCACTATCACATATGTGAAGCCCATGCCAAATGTCTGCTCATTGCCACTGCTGTAGCCATTTCTTTAATTAGGCAGCTAGCACTACAGTTTGTGAGCTGCCAACCCACCTCACAGTCGAGTACCATGTTGAAGTCCCCACAGCACAAGTGTGGCGACAACACATATTGCAAACAGATAGATCTTGAGTTATCAAAGCAAGCTACCTGGTGATCATTGGGTACATAAGTATTGGCAAGTACGAGAGATCTTTAATTCAGGGTACCATTGAGAATATTGTATCGATCCTCTTTATGTGGGAACCGTGCACAATGTAGGGCACATCCGGTGCTTTCCAAATCAACCTGTCCCTAGAGTAAGTGGAATAAGTCATGCCATATATTTGTCCACGCCATTTCTTTTTTAACTTATTTAACTCTTGAAAGGTCATATGTGTTATGTTGTAGCTTGCTATGGTATGTATCTATAAACACTACCTCATCAGCTCTGTTGATGTTCTATATTGGTTTAGAATGTTGGGATTCAGTTTTGGGTGCAGTTGCAAGCTGGTTCGGTTGGATGTAGGATATACTGGAGCTGTCATCCAATAAACAAGGTATCAACCACCTGAAGTATCCTGTGGTCCCTGTTGAAGGAAGGTCTCTGCAATATGACTTTTTGCAACAAGTTCTTTTCACAAAGCCGAAGACAAGGCGCCTCTTAGCAGGGGTGCCCAATCATCTGACATTCCATGCTAAGCAGTGATATTAACTCTTGCCTCATTGTTTCATGGGCGGAGCATGTAATCGAGATGTCAGTTCCACCTCATTCACCATCCACCTATAACACACTCTGCCTGACCACTGGGTGAGCCTATTGATCTACAGTGACAATCACAACTCATCCATTTTTGCCACATGGATAGACGACCTATAATTAACACACCACCATCTGAAGGTCCAATATAACTCATCCTGGTAATAGTTTTTGAACTTACATGGCTACCCAATAACAAAATATAAACAATAAAACATGTTATTTATGTTTGGACCATAGAAGCACCTAGTTCTAGGGGGTGGTTGCATAGTAAGAGTGTTAACCCTAGGCTTCGTATTTGACCACGGTGTACATTATGTGATCATGTGTGTATCCAACATGTCTCAGTCATAAATGGCGGGCCCCATTATAGGATGCCTGTGAGTATATCCATTTCCTACCTCTATTAAGGGTAGTGGAAAAGGAAGGGAGGTTGTTGGGACAGTAATGTGGGACAGAATAGGCATACATATTTAAAGGCTATGATCAGCTGTCACTGGTGTAAGCACTGGCCCTATTCCAGTCGGTGGCCTCTTTTCTCTGTTAGATCACCATCTTCGCATGTAGGTGTCAAATGTTCAGTGTCTAACTGGTCATGGGATGATCTGTATTGAGTTAGTTGCTCGTGCACTTGAGGATGTAAGTCGGCATCTTGTTCCTTTATTGGTCTGCTGTGGGCATCATCGGTCAGTCTGCTCACACTCCCTTGCCTATTTGCCCCTCCTTCAAACCACTCCAAAGGTCCTGTAACCTGTACGTACTAGTGGACTCCAGTCAGCGCCAGTCTTCCTCCAGTGTGATAAAGAAGTGTGCAATATTGTCTCGTACCACTCAGGGCCATGCCAGGAACAGGAGGCCATAAGGAAACTAGGTGGCTGAGTTTCCATTTGACCGACAAAAAGGACCTTCTTTGCCTCTGGATCTCTAATGCGTAGTCAGGAACAATGTGTATTTCGTTCTTCTCTATTTTCAAAGAGTGAGTTTTCGGGCACTGTGTTATTTTTAATGTTTTTCCCTATTATTGAGGCACCAGTCTACCATGACCCATGTCAGCACCACCAGGGAAATAGTGAAAAATGAATTTAAGAGTTTTTCACTAACAGGACATGCAGAAGTCAAAAGGACATGTCCAACCTTGTACAAATACTGGACCTTGCCCTCTGTTCTGTTTAGGCTCCCCCCCCCCCCCCCCCCAGGGATGAGTTAAATGAATTAAAAAGGAAGGTTTAGGTCTGCAAAAGGTTTGTTTTGCCAAGTCGAAATCGCAGTTTAAGCTGCCCAAAGAGGCTGCAGTGGCAGGCCTGAGACATGTTTAAACGGCTACTTAAGTGGGTGGCACAATAAGTGCTGTATGCTCACTAGTAGTATTTAATTTACAGGCCCTGGGTACAGGCAGTATCACCTTACTAGGAACTTACAAGTATATTGAATGTGCCAACTGGGTGAAAGCCAATGTTACCATGTTTTAGGAAGAAAACACAAGCATTTAGAAATGGTTAGCAGTGGCAAAGAGTCCTAAGGACAGTATAAATGAAGTAAGGAAAAGCAGGAGAACAGAAGCAAATATTCAGGGGAATATTACGACAAAGATGTCAACTCCAATGGAGGAGCTCCCAGGATCACCCCAGATGGTGTTGACCCAAAGTGGACAGTATGGGTGTATCGACAATTCCAACAGCTTCAGGGTGGCAGCAGAGAGCTGCATTAGACAATCAACCCAGCATGATGGTGTATTAGCCGATCACAGACCATTGGCAGGCTGCTTATTCTGGCCACTCTGTAAGGCATCAGGCCCTCATTGTATCTCTCAGGCCTCTTAGACTTCCTCACTAAGCTGGCTCTCTTCATCAGAGTTATCCCACACCCTTCAAAGGCACAAAAGACCTGCAGGGGTTAATAGCGAAGGCAACCTCTCACCTGTCTTGGAGGGGTCACTGCACTCAGAAGCCCTGCATCAGAGGGTGCAGGCAAGGTGCTGTACCTTATGCTGCTGAGGCACCCCTGGTGTTATATGGTTTGGAGCAGTGGCTCTTCTCTGCAGTCCGCCATTGCCTCTGCCACATGCCGGCCTGTGACCCTGATCTCTACAAGCTGCAGGGCGGTGCTCACATTGCTCACATACATGCTAACATGTTGGGAGAGGGAAGTGGGAGGTTTAAAAAAATCACCAGGAGAATGTATTGCCCCCATTGACTTCTAATATTGGGAGTATCCCGACTGAAGCGGGTCTATTTGCATGTATGCGATCAGCCTCAGCTCTGTCTTCTGTGGATCATCTCTCCATGCCACATGATTGCCGGAGTCCCTAATCTCTACAAGCTGCTGGGTTTGTTGCGTCACCTCGCAGTTACCATCTTACCGGTGGCTGTGCTGTGATAGAGGTTAAAATCCGCCTCCATCCTAGGGTATAACGGCCACTGACCAGAATCAGGTTTTGTGTGCCACTTCTTAGGGATGCGCATCTATAACCAGTTTAGCCACACACAGTGAATAGAAGTACCTGTATGGGGCAACCGGCCCAGGACCTGCACTCAGACACATTCTACTGCTGGCCGTACCCATCAAGACAATTATTAGTTAGTCTGCAGTTTGACGGTGTTTGTGGGGCCATTTTTAAAACTTTTGTATTTTTAGTAACCCATACTTTTAAGCAATAGTCCAATATCGTATAATACAATCTAGTCAATTTGTGGAGTTGTGGGAGGGTACATTGAAAAAGGCCACTGTGTAAGCGTATATCCATAGCACAAACCAAGTAAAAAGGCAGCAGAGTACTGTGTTGCATTTCTACAGGCAGCTTGGAATGTCAGCCCAAGAAGAAGCTAATAGACAGGCACATCAGTCATGATCTCTATTAAGGAACATACATTCACAACATAATAATAAACTCTGTCCAAAGGGGTTTAATAAGGGTTAAGCGTTTACTTTAAAGCTTAGGTTTGCTTGCTCCGGTCCCCACGGGCCAGCATAAGGAAGACATTTCCTACTTGGGTCAACTCCTAGACAAAAGATCCACTCTTGTGTCATTAACTCCTTTATCTTTTTCCTTTTGCCTTAAGCTTCAGCTCGCTGCTCTTTAAGATTCTACAAAATGCATTGGTCTTATCTGCCTCTGGACACAAGCACTATTTCAATTGCTAAGCACTAACAAGTGTAGTCAATGCATGAAACTTTTGTCCTGGAATATTGCAGGGATCCGCCACAAACTTCATAATAAGGTCTGGCTGGCTCTTGTAGGGCAATTTGATTTAATTTCTTGCAAAGAAACATGGGCCCTTGATTCTGTAGCCATTAATGGGTATATGTCCGCCTGGACTAATGCAACTCCAACCACTGAGGAAGAGGGAAAGTGGGCGTATCCGTCTTTGTGATGTGCACCACTTGGAAATTGGAAGCCAAATTATAAGTATCAAGACCATGTTTTCAAATGTTGATATTGTTTCTGCCAAAACAGTATAATATCCTTTTGATTAATTTTTATTTTAACCTTTTTGTGGCGTGTCCAACAGATATTATTGATGAGCTGGGGAAGTTAGTCCTAGCGCATGCAGACAAGGGGAAAAGCCACTCTTCAATCATATGGGCAGGTGAGTTTAATATCTCAAAATGTTTGTATGATGGGGAGAGCACATGTGGATTTACAAATATGCAAGGAGATGACATTGGCCACTTAGTATACTCAAAATATAGTGAATCTCTAAATCAATTGATCTTATCGCATAACTTATTTTGTCATCTGATGCTCGGGGAATTGGAATTTTGCACCCACCTGCAGTCATAGGAAAGGTTAAGGGCAGTACAATAGATTTTGTTCTGTTATCAAGGGATTTGCCTGAGTATCTAGAAGGCTATGAAGTTTGTTCACTCCCATACAGCAACCATAACTCTGTAATTGTTTATTTTTGTATCTGCTTCCAGTATACCAAGTCTGCTAAGATTACACCAACTGTTAGCTATTCTGCAAATAAGGGAGTTCATTTAGAACGGGGGTCTATTGATTAAAAAGTGTTTTTTTCACAACCTGGTAACTGCAAACCTCAATGAGGTCTTAGGTTGTCTCCCCATAGTGAATGACTTTCAAAAACTCCTGGACAGCTTTAAGGGGTTTGCAGAGTTATATCCAGCGTGCTCATCTCTAACACATCACCTAAAGAGCAAGTAGGTGACTCATGGTTTACCCCTGAGTGTACTGCAGCTTTAGAAGCTCTCCAGGGTTTACTAATATCACCCCAGGTAATATTATAGCAATCAGGGAAGCAAGGTTTAATTACATGCAAGCACTTCGGTCTAGGTAACAAGAAGTTAGGACAAATGCTTGGGAGGGCTTAAATAAAGCAGCACATCTAAGAGATACCAGACTTTTCTGGGGAATAGTAAATACCCCTTTTTCAGACAGTTCAACTGTGGGGATTACCTGTCACATCCTTGAACAAGATTTGATGGATCCGTTTTTTCTTGTCTTTGATCCTGATAAAAGGGGGGAAGTGGCTGTTGAGGAGCATAGGATAGTTTCCCACCTGGTAGATGATAATTGAATAGCTGACAATGTGGACCTAGCCTCTGTAATTGAAGCCATTTATGGACCTCTCCTGCGCCTTTGACCTGGTTGACAGGGATTTGTTGTGGGATTTGATGGAACAAGCATGAATTGAGGCCCCTCCATTAGATCTCATGAGGCGCCTTCATTGGGACTCTATGACAAGAGTATGTTACTCACTAATCAGGGATTTCACTGCTCCAATAAAAGTGGTTAGGGGGTAAGGCAGGGCTGTATATTAGCCTCCTTCTTTTTCTTATTTTATATAAATTCCTTAGGCACAGTCTTAGGTGCTTGCAGTAAAGACGTTCCTAGAATAGGCACCAAGGCTGTCTCGGTCTTGATGCCATTCTTTTAGCAAACGAGCTTCAGAAGCTGTTAAATTGATTTAGTGATTTGATGGCTAGGCTCGAACTCAAGGTTAATCAGCAGAAATCTTTTGCAATGTCATCCGGCCCCAAAAACATTAAGTTAAGGATGTTTTATATAGGGGGAGACCCATTGAAAAAGTATCCTTTTTTCCTACTTGGGTATTTTATTGGATGCAGTTGGGTGATGGAATAGGCTAATAATTCAAAGAGTGCAAAAAATGGGGGCAGCTAGTGATGTCATATTTAGATTTGCCAAAAGGTTGGGCCAAAAGCTAGTGCAGGAGATGGTTCAGCTCTATAAAAATAAGTGTTTATCAGTGGGTATCTGTGGAGCTGGCGTGTGGGGCTATGATGCCCCAGAGAAACTTCAGGCAGATAAAAATAGCTTTTTGTGCAGTCTGCTAACTATACCCAAATCTACTGCAAGCCTTATCACGCATATGGAACTAGGATGTAAAGGATCAAATCAGTTTAGCACTTCTTCAATGGTCAAAAGTATGGAGTACCCCCAAGGTGCAATTCTCAAGACAGGTATTAGTGGATTGCATAAGATTAGATAATATGATGGCTATACCTTGGTTGACCTACATAAACTGTATTTTTTATAATCTGGGCTATAGTCACCTCTTTGATAGATCACAAAACATTACTTCTAAATGTAAAAAGAACCTCAAAGAGGCCTAGAAATCATTTAGAGAGGAAAATACAATTGAGAAAGCGCTGGACATGACAACAGTCATCAGGCACATGAAAATCTGGCATGGAGCCTTATTTAATCTGTATAACCAACCGAGAGCACAGATTGTATCTCACCAGGTTGAGAATGAATACAGTCCATCTCCTTATGGCATTTACTACCGGAGGCATTTGGTATGCCTCTACCCGATGTTATCCCGGCGAAGCTGTCACTGCTCAATCTAAATTTTTTATGCATTTTTGCACATTGTATGAGTCCCTTAGATTGAGTTTTGTGCGCCAATTCCTTTTAAATAAGCATTTTACATCCTATAAAGAGGGTCTGATTCATCTGCATAGTTTATCTTCTGTTGAGATTTGCACTGCCGTCCTTAGCATTATTATTGCTGTTATTAAAGTACAAAGAAAATATGCACTTTAACTTGCTAATCGTATGATCGTTTTTGGTATCTACATTACCCATCAGGTGTAGTGCTGCTGTTATTATATAAAGAAGACGTGATGCATTTTAACAGTTTTATTGAACTGGCCTGTTATGAGCTTTTTAAAAAGGAAAACGTTTTTATGTTAATATATTACTTGATATGTGTAATGATATGAAATGCATTTTTATCGATGCTTTGATGGTCACATTTTTGACCAAATAAAGATATTTTGACTTGGCGTGGATCTTAGCTTCCTCTGGACACAAAGTGCATGAGTGTGCGTGAGTGTGCAGCTTTTCAGGCCTACACATAGAAGGAGGTAGTTTTTCCAGCCTTTCAGGGAGAGATGTGCTTTCCCCCGCTATAAAATACATTAGAGGAGTTTGTTTTGGAAGCCTGTTTAAAGATGGTGAGCTTCTTAACTAGGTTCAGTATTCATGCCTTTGCAGGTTAAATGTATACGCGATTAAGGGGTCTTACCTTTTAGGCCTACACTCAGGGTCTTACTTCATACATTCAGATACAGGATAGAGCGTATTAAAGGGGTCAATCGTTTAAGTCTTGAAAAAGAAGGGTGCCTCGCATTGTGTAGCGGTGACTAACACAAGTCCAGGAGGGTCAAATCTATTCCTCAAAGAAGTTTCAGATGTATTTATATGGAAACGGATCGTACAGAGATATATTGAAACTTTCCCATTGATCCGGCCCTCTAGAACTTACATTTGACACCCAAAGGTTACAGGGTATTATGTTTCAGACACAATAGTAAATCAAGTGAGATATCTTTCAGTGTAAAGATGTGAAAAACCTGCCCTTCATGAGTAAATACAGCGAAAATTGTGAATGCCGTGCTCAATAGTTTGATTTTGCAGGTCCTCAGGCCTATGTACACAGGGTATGACAGATCTTCTGGGACACAAAGGCCAGGAGGACCTTAACTTTCAGTGACAGATACACATTTTTTTTTTATGTCGCTCTCTCCCCCACAGATATTGACAGTGAGAGAGTACTGTCTTTGAGACATCGATTTTGAGAGCATGAGTGTCCTGCCTTTATAGTTATGGTGAGAGATTCATCAGACCTCGCAACAGAAGGTGAGAATGACTTTGGGTGCCAAATCACATCACATAACACCACACAGCACAATGCAACATGCAACAAAAATCCCACTAAAATGGCTGCATAGAACAAGTTGCAACAGTTTATCCCATGCAATGCACCTCAGCAAGGCACACAGCATCACCAAACCATACACAATAGTCCATCAGAACAGTCCATCACATTACATCACAGCTTGTCCAGCAACAACAGTGTACAACATTGCAGGTGTATATTTTATACCCCAGAAAGCAAAACACTACTGCCATTATTTCACACCACACAACAGTGCATATCCTACTTTCAATGTTGACATGACTTCATCCCAAAATACACAACACTACTTTATATCACATCCCACCATTATCGAATGATAGCTCACCGTACTGCATAACCCAATACAATACACAATACCACCACATTTCATAACCCACCACCACACTAAATTGCCACGCATTCCACCCTAAAAACATATTACGCCAGACAATTTACAACATTATACTCAATATATATGGATGACACAGAATGCAACACAACACCCCACATCCCACTAAATGATTACATGTCATCACTGCACTAGTCTCGTAACATCACAAAGTGCACCATCACGTACTGGGAAAAAAATTCACTCTACATTAAAACTTAGTCACACAAAACCTCACCTTACAATACACATCAACATATTGCACTAGAAAATAGCAAGCAAGCAAGCACCCCCCCTTCATCCAACACTGCTTCGCACTGCACTACACTAAACCACACCATATGACTTTAGTTCTGAACTACATGATGCCTTGCCACACCACACAACTGAACAACCATAGTAACTATTCCCTGCATCAGAGCACAGCATAACAAAACAAAATGTCACATAATGCAAAACATTTTTCACTAAACCACCCCTGACATTAACATTGTACCCCAGCCGCTAATACTTCACTGTTTACCACATCACATTATAGAATATAGTGACAAGACCGCAAATTCGCCCAACACAGCACTATTTACATGAGCAAGCCATATTTCATTTTCTAGATATATGCCACATGACCGTACAGCTTTTAGGGGCAGATTTAAGAGTCCCTAGCACCTCCTTGCGCCACATTAGCTTTTTTTTTTTTACCCTAATGCGGCCCAATGAGGCAAAAATCACTGTGTCAAAATTACAAAGTGGCGCAGTGCATGGATTGTACCACTCTGTAACCCTTAGAGCTACATTATTCCAGCGCCAGGCATAATGTATGCAAAGGGGGCGTTCCCCCATTAGGGGGGCTGAAAAAAATGGCACAAAGAAATCTAAGAAATGTATTTGCGTTATTTTTTCAGCACTTTTAATGCCTGCTCAGAGCAGGAACTAAAAGGAGGCACACTGTTGTTGTCAATGGGTCTCAATGCGCTTTGCAGGATTAGTGTCAAAAGTTCTTACGCTAATCCAGCAAAGCTCCGAACTAGCATCATAAATTTTGTCACTTGTTCCCCAGATTACCAACATGGTGCTCCCTATCTTAGATACGGCGTGCACATGGTGGCATTAAGGAGGCGGAAAGTGTGAAAGAAAAGTGGCGCTGCACTGGGTGCATGCCACTTTTCTTAAATCAGGCCCTTAGTCTGTGATAGCACTGGAATACATGGGAGGAGGAAACATTATGGGTGGAGAGAAACCCACATGACGAAACACACACAGGGGACACACATTGAAAGGTAACACAAGGGTGTCTGGGAAATACATTGGTAAGGGGGATACAGGGTGTTAGATATGGTTTTTTTGGTTGGCAGTCAGGTTGCCCTCTGTCCAAGCAAGAACCCTCACTCTAGTCAGGGTAAGTCACACACAATCCAAAATCAGCCTGTGCTCACCCTCCGGTAGCTTGGCACGAGCAGTCAGGCTTAACTTAGAAGGCAATGTGTAAAGCATTTGTGCAATAAATCATACAACACCATAGCATAACACCACAAAAATACACCACACAGTATTTAGAAAGTAAACAAAGTCTCTTTCAAACACAAAGTACCTGGTTTCTGGTGGAAAATCTCCTCAGAGGGCCACAGGAGAAGAGGTGCGTGGAAAACTGGTGTGTGCGTCGATTTCTCCTCAGCACACACGGACTTGCGTCGTTATTTTCCACGCGGGGAGTCGGGCGTCGTTTTCCGGCACGCGGACAGTCTCTTACTGTGGTTTGCGGGGAGTACCAGATGTCCCGGGTCTGTGCGTGGATTTTCCTGCTTGTTTTCCGGCTGCGCGTCGTTCTGCGGGGCTGCGCGTCGAAGTTTTGATCTCACGGCAGGCGTTGCGTCGATTTCTCTGGCGGAGTCGGGCGGCGTTGTCCTTGCGAGGCCGTGCGTCAAAGTTTTGAACTCACGGCAGGCGTCGCGTCGATTTCTCCTGGAAAGTCGGGCGGCGTTGTCCTTGCGAGGCCGTGCGTCAAAGTTTCGATCTCACGGCAGGCGTCGCGTCGATTTCTCCTGCGGAGTCGGGCGGCGTTGTCCTTGTGAGGCCGTGCGTCAAAGTTTTGATCTCACAGCAGGCGTCGCGTCGATTTCTCCCGGGAAGTCGGGCGGCGTTGTCCTTGGGAGGCCGTGCGTCAAAGTTTCGGTCGTCCCGAAGACGTCGCGTTGATCAGCGTCGGTGTGCGGCGTTTTTCTTGCCGCGGAACAAGCTGTGCATCGAAAAGTTCGGCGCACGGAGCGTCCAAGAGGAAGAGAGAAGTCTTTTTGGTCCTGAGACTTCAAGGAACAGGAGGCAAGCTCTATCCAAGCCCTTGGAGAGCACTTTCACAGCCAGACAAGAGTTCAGCAAGGCAGCAGGGCAACAGCAAGGCAGCAGTCCTTTGTAGAAAGCAGACAGGTGAGTCCTTTGAGCAGCCAGGCAGTTCTTCTTGGCAGGATGTAGTTTCTGGTTCAGGTTTCTTCTCCAGCAAGTGTCTGATGAGGAAGGGCAGAGGCCCTGTTTTATACTAAGTTGTGCCTTTGAAGTGGGGGTGACTTCAAAGATTCTCTAAGAAATGCACCAAGCCCCCTTTCAGCTCAATCCTGTCTGCCAGAGTCCCAGTAGGGGGTGTGGCAGTCCTTTGTGTGAGGGCAGGCCCTCCACCCTCCCAGCCCAGGAAGACCCATTCAAAATGCAGATGTATGCAAGTGAAGCTGAGTACCCTGTGTTTGGGGTGTGTCTGAGTGAATGCACAAGGAGCTGTCAACTAAACCTAGCCAGACGTGGATTGAAGGACACAACAAGATTTTAGTGCAAAGAAATGCTCACTTTCTAAAAGTGGCATTTCTAGAATAGTAATATTAAATCCGACTTCACCAGTCAGCAGGATTTTATATTACCATTCTGGCCATACTAAATATGACCTTCCTGCTCCTTTCAGATCAGCAGCTGCCACTTCAACAATGTATGAGAGCAGCCCCAATGTTAGCCTATGAAGGGAGCAGGCCTCACAGTAGTGTGAAAACGAATTTAGGAGTTTTACACTACCAGGACATATAACCACACAAGTACATGTCCTGGCTTTTACCCACACAGCACCCTGCTCTAGGGGTTACCTAGGGCACACATTAGGGGTGACTTATGTATAGAAAAAGGGGAGTTCTAGGCTTGGCAAATACCTTTAAATGCCAAGTCGAAGTGGCAGAGAAACTGCACACACAGGCCTTGCAATGGCAGGCCTGAGACACGGTTAAGGGGCTACTGAGGTGGGTGGCACAACCAGTGCTGCAGGCCCACTAGTAGCATTTAATCTACCTGCCCTAGGCACATGTAGTGCACTCTACCAGGGACTTACAAGTAAATTAAATAGTCAATCATGGATAAACCAATCAGTAGTACAATTTACACACAGAGCATATGCACTTTAGCACTGGTTAGCAGTGGTAAAGTGCCTAGAGGTCAAAAGCCAACAACAACAGGTCAGAAAAAATAGGAGGAAGGAGGCAAAAAGTTTGGGGATGTCCCTGTCAAAAAGCCAGGTCCAACACAGGGGCAGTGAGTACACACACACATAGGGGAGACCAGCAGGCAATGGAAACACAGAAGCAGAGGAGTTACATCAACAGGCTAAATTCAACAGGCAGCGGTGGAATACAGGAAATGCTCTGAGGTAATAATTCTCTTGGCTACCAGAGCAGATTGGTGGGTAGGTTTAAGGATCGAAGATATACTGGGCTAAAGAGAAATTGCAATAGAAAAGAAAATACAGCAATGGCATAGGTGTGAGGGTACATGAAGGCACAGGTTAAACCATATACAATTTTGGTTGCACAGGTGGTGAGATTACCAGGGACTGCAAAAAATGCGTGGGACATTGGAACAGGGAGAGATGGCAATACCACTCCTAGAAGATACTTGAAGACGTACACAACTACTGGCAATGACGTTCAATTGAGATAGATTTTATTCTACACATAACGGAAAAGAGACACATATACAATAAGTTCTCTAAACAGCTGAAACACAAGATTTTCCTGGCTTCTTGCCAATGTCCGAACTGCAACTTGATCATGCCTGTGTGGGCCTAGGACAAGGGATGTCTGAATGACTCTAGGACTGACTCTACTAAATTAGTGGTGCGAGAACCTGTCCTATTGAATGCCAAACATATTGGGTAATGGATTGCTAGAGACACGGAAACCATGACACATTTAGAGGTAGCATGTTATTTAGTCGTGGTTCAAAAGGCCAGGGAGAGTCAAGGGCCTGGGTGTGTTGACAGACTGCGAGATAAGCAACAGGGAACATCAGAGGAGAATCATTGGGCCGGTGCTTAATTTGTAAATAAAGACCTGCCGGTGGCCAAAGCCCACCTCTTAAAAACCCGGCTGCTGAAATTAAATGTGGAAACACGGAATACTGAGACAGCGGAATCCTGAAGCCATCTCAAACCTCTTTAATCCATAAAAAAAACACTCCCTGCCCTCAGCTCACTCTAGCAGCCTTCTACTTTCTCCTTTTGTGACGCTTTTTCGTTTTTCCTTTCCTCCGCCTTTTCTATATGTGTCTTTTGCTCCCAGCAAATGCTTGAGGCAGAAGAATAAGCCCCGGCCTTCAAAATAAGTGCCAGTGCTCAGCTCCGGAAACAACACGCACAAATTAAGCACTGCATTGGGCCTAGGTAAAACAGAAATAGACTGACACAGTAGAAATCCAGGCCGGGAAAAGCAATAGACAACAGACTGGAATGTCAGATATGTCCACTTTGTTTGGCTGACACAGGGATTAGGTTCTAAAGTTCAAACCCACTCCATGGAATGCCTCACAAGGAAACCATGACATAGTTCAAGTGGAAGGGCGTAAGATTTGGACACCTACTTATCATCTGTTTATGGAAATCAATCAATCTACGAACCTCCTTCCCCACGCTTTCTCATGTTGAGTTATGGTTGAGAAGAGCAACAAATCATAAACCTCGGCCTTGCTATAAGATTTGAAAGTAACAAACAGCCAAAGGATCATCAATTGTTCCACACCAAAAACACGTACCATAAAACAATAGCACGAAATCCTGACAAAACAAGTTAGTTTGCACTGTCTGATGGGTTCTGGAGAAATGGTATTGATCCTGAAACTAAGGTTTGGTCAAATATTCATAAAAACGCAGGAAAAAAATAGCAATTTGTACATAGCTGCGAGGAAACACCTTAATGTCAAGAACTATTTTGTGCACCCCTATTAAGAACTTAGGTATTTAGAAGAAATACATTGGCCATTAGGGAATACATACTGCATTCTTCGTTGTCAACTAATTAAACATTCTCAGAAAAATTCTAATTGCCCATTATAGCAAATAGTCTTGTTCTCTTGAACAACCCTGCTAGAGACAAGTACTTTGCTTTCTCGTTTCACTCTTGTTAAAATGTGAAACTAATGCAGTAGTCACTTGTTCCACTATTAGCCACCCCAGTGCCTTGCAAATGAATACATTAATTATGTTATTCAGGTGCAAGAGAAGATAACACTGTGCAAAGGCTTACTGACAAATCCACAGTTTCATTCTCTTTGTGATATTACAATTTCGAACGGGTCTTTCAACCTCCAATCGTTTCACACATGTTTCAGCAGTATCCCAAATACCCTGTATTCACCAGGAAGGGTCTGGGGACCTTGTACAGTCGACCTTGTACTACACCAGAACTCTCACAACTTAACTTGAACTTTATTCAGTTATCAAGAAATAATCGTAAAAGTACAGATTAAATGACATGATTGGAATGATAAAAACAAAAGCCAGTACACTCTTAACATTCTGCAATCATAAAATATCCTACTGAGTAATCGATAAAGTACATCATCTTTGGTTACTCACAATAGATTACGCTTAAATAATGATTAGTTTACTATTCCTTATTGTAGACTTTAGAAAAGACCTCACAGAATAACAGACAACTGGGCTGGACAACATCCATACAATAAAAGGCAGGTTCACATTTATAAGAATCATGAACATTAAGTATAGGTAATAAATAGCGCCTGTAAAAGGCCTATACAATTTACAAAAAAGAACAAAGTGCATAAGTGTTTGAGTAGAGGTTTCCTCGCAAAGACATAATAGTTTTGCAGATGAATCATATTTTCCTAGAGGAAAGAAAAGATGACTTCTTAAGCTACCCAGGCGAAATCTGGTCAGTAAAGATCTTTCCCATAAGCTGTTAACCAGCATCAGATAAGGCTCACAATCAGTTGTAGTAAGTATAATCGCATAGTCCTGCAAAGTGTTGTTTTTTCCTCTTTTTGGCATCTCTGTTCGTGCTGGTTAACCTTATATACAACTGTTTTACCCTTTGTGCTTCCCCTTTAATGATCTGATAGGGAGAATCAAACAGGTCAGGACTGCAAAGGGCATAAACCACCCGCTTAATGTGTCTTAGCCAAGGAATCTTGTGGCCTAGAACACACTCGAGACAACCTGCTAGTATCGCTCGTTTGATAATAACACATTCATTTCCCCGTATAGATAACCATAGTTGCATCGGTGCTAATTTTATCATGTCTTCTAAAATCCTGAAACCTAGTTATTCATGGGGGAAACAGTGAGGGCTACAAGGGGGAAGGCCTAATAAGCGCCAACAGAATTGATTCTCTTCTGATTGTCATTTATTTTGCATCACAGTAGTCCCATATAGTGGCCCTATGCGCCAATATCGGCAGGCATTTACACGTGCATATTTCTAAAAATAGCAAAATCGGGTTATTGCCAACTGTTTTTGCAAACTGAAACAGAACTCAAACTGATTGGTTAAGTCTGAGATTCCTATTTTATAGACATATTTTATTTATGTAGATTAGTCAAAAGTGATCTGGATTTGTAAACATGGGAAGTGATTTACCTTCGATATGTGCTTTCCCTTTTTATAAATTGTTATTACTTTACAGTGTTTTGTGCCGCGAACCATGTAATGAATTTTAGAGATGTTAGTGGAAAATCAATAAAACTCTTGACAATAATATAAACATTGTCCTAAATTAAATAAAAGCTTACTAAAATTAAATTAAGTTAATTATAACATTATGTTATTGGAGGTTCCTATTTTCTAACCCAGTATTACATTCCACTCTGTTTTCACCACTTTCACGACATTATTTAAGGCCCTAGGGTTCCTATCAAGCCTTCTACTTTTTTCTAAAAAAAAATCCGCAGTTTTATGATTTCTAAATACTCATACCAACAGACATCCTCTTGTCAGGAGTCTTTTGTCTGAACTTAGTAACAAACACTGTCCACAAGAATTTATATCATACTGTTGTTTTGCACTGAAAAAGAAGAAAGATGGTCAAATGCTGCCCCTTTTTAGGACAGAGGCAGAACAATGAGGATGATCAGCCATGTTGCTTGTGAGACTAGATCCAGGAAGGAGGCCCAGTACTAAAGTATAACTAGAAAAAAAATCAGCAATTGAATAGTCATCGGTGGGATTTTAAACACGCAGAAATGACCTCATTGTAGACTCAGATGTAAAGAGTGAATAACTGATTGCTTTGCCTGAACTCAAAACATAATGTTATGCCTGGTATTATTGGGCATATTCAATAATGGGTCTCACTGTGTCTTTGACTTGGCTTATAGGGTTGTGTCCCTAAATCTAAAATATCTACATGTTAGTTAGTCTCTGTTTGCAGACACTGGCATTTTGATTCCATCTCATGAAATATACAACCTAGGACCAAGGCATCTTCACTTCGCATGTATATCACCTTGTATATTTAACCTTAGTTTGTGTGAGCCTGTACCATATCTCAATTACACGTACATGACTCACAAGCACCTATAGAAACAAGGATAATGAATGCATCTCCATTCCCACACAATCATGCATATTTCAACGAGACCAATCGTTGATAACAGTGTATACATTTTATTTGTATTAAGCCCTAGCTTATTAATTATTTCATATTTACAATACTGGTGAACATTAACCAGAAACAATTATTATGATTAGAAATAGGTTCTTTATGAGTGATAAACAGACATAGGTGTTTGGATTGCATTTGTTATA
Source organism: Pleurodeles waltl (assembly GCF_031143425.1). Taxonomy (NCBI): domain Eukaryota; kingdom Metazoa; phylum Chordata; class Amphibia; order Caudata; family Salamandridae; genus Pleurodeles; species Pleurodeles waltl. Next base: position 163,938,618 of record NC_090443.1, on the reverse strand, counting down.
AGGATTAACTGATTAAGCAATGTATTAAATCTAATTTCAACTGCTTCCTAAAATTTAATTTGGGGAGTGACCTCATCATATGCATCATGCCTTCAACATCATTTTAGATTCCATTTAATTTATCATATTGCTTTTTTGTTGAAATGCTTTGGCATGCTCAGACTAGAGGATAGTCACCATGTTTGTGTCATCAAATAATCAATTGTTGAACTTAAATCATGAAAGAGCTGACAATACTTGGATATTTGTTAGACGATAGGCACATCTGCCACTCCAGGTGCTTGGCAAAGTGTCCCTATTTAAAATAATGATACACCTGTGCTTTCTATACACACTCCAAAGTTTCGCAACCGATGATCCCAGGGCACTAATTAAAGATCTCACATCTACAATTCTCTCCTTTTTGTGAGGAGGTGACCATCCTCGTCGCCCTAACCAAATGTTGGAAATCAGTATACAATGAAGGAATGGGAATGGCTGACCTACAGTTATACTACAAAGCCACGCACACCCTGATCATCAATGCTGAAATGGGAGGATGTGATGGGACCTTTAGAAGACTTCAGGTGGCAAGAAGTCCAGTGGCCCCCAGTAAACTTGCCATATCTTCCTTTCTTAGCTTGGTCGATCTGCATTATCTAAACACATCTTAACTCGCTCCCCTGTTGACTCTTCGATGCAAGCAAAATTCCTTAACCCATCTGTTTCCACTGAAATTGTTGGATGCACATTTCTTTTACATGGTCTGGCAGCATTCTAAAATCACCAAACACTGGTGGCGACTTGAGGAGGCTCTGCCTGGGTTGCCTAAAGTGTCTCTCTTAGGTCTATTAGACAAATTTGGAGGCACACAAGGAGAACACACCATGGGGTGAATGGCTATACTGGTTGCAAAAAGGGCTATAACATGCAAATGGCGCTCCCTCTACCCCACTCAGGCAGAATGACAAGCGGGTTTGAACTGGTGTGTTTTTAGCAAGAAGATCCAATTTACATAGCTTGGCATTATCCCCAAAACACATCAAAACATGGAGCAAATAGTAGGACTATTATGGTCTGGGACATACGTAAATGACTAATATGAAAAGATGTAGTTCAGAGCCATATTGTAGGACAATGTACAAGTGTTGGAACTAAATGTTTGGTTTGTTTTTCCTTTTCTTTGTTTTCTCCCTTCATTATATATAAACAAAAAAGTTGTTTTGTCAAAAACTACTTGGATGTTTGTGTGCACTTTTATTAAATGGAAATATATAAATATATTTTGAATATGTTGCGTATATTATGGTTGATAAACGCTATCTTTAATGAATGTGTGAAACTATTTTAAACCCATTATTTCTTTATTGTCATAAGCCTGACTGTATCTACTCTTTACCAATAGAGCATGTCTTGGACTATCTATACCAATGAGTGAAAGATCCTACAAATAGGAGAATACACTGAATGCTGTTACTTGTCTCAAATGCATGATTTTTTTCTTCAAGTCACTTAAGCATATCATTTTGTTTTATTTCTTCACCTTTGGCTAGGAGCTTCTCATGGCATGACCTTCTCATGACATACCTAGAAAGATATCGAAAATTTGGTATATGCCAAATGCCAAGTTGTTTTGTTCTTTGTAATCAAGTAATCTTGCTAAATGTTAATTCGAAATTAACTGGTTCAGGAACAAAGTCCACCAAACACTGCATGAGAAATGTAAACCTGAACAGTTGTGTTGTTAAAGTGTAGTAGCCTTCGTACTGCCACACAGTAATGTCTTCTTGCATTCCTTTCAGCCTCAATTCATAATCAATCTTGATTAGTATATAATGTCTATATCACGTTACATGCCTGTCCAAATATTTCACCTTGAACCAGTATTATATAAAGGTACATTGACTGCTCCTGGCCAGCAACCAGCATCAAAACAAATATTTTATACAGAACCTTCATTCGTACTCATTAGTGTTACTCTATAATAATCCATGCTTATAAATATCCTTCCAGTAACTAAAACCATTCCCTGGGTAAAACAAATAAAAGTCTTACTAATGAGAAAGTTTGATTACTAAAATGTGGATAAATGACCATGCAACAGAATTCTTGGCTACTTGTCAAACCTCGCCTGCACTGTACTCCTGCTAGGAACCCTGGTTCAATGAACATGCACCTTATCCAGTGTGGAACTTGCAAACAAATAAAACATGCAGACCAGTCTCTGGGGGATTAGGGACAAATCTTTACAATGTATGGCATTCTAGCCTCAGATAAAAGCTTTACCGCCTCTTCCTCATCATGAAGAAACAATGAGTAGTGATAATTTTCATTTCAGGTAATATAATAATGGAAGGAAATTAAGATTGTAAATTTATGCCTGTACTGTTGTTAAAACAGGTAGGGTTTGCTAATGTGATAAGGGTTGTGGTTGGAGAAACGGCTGGAGTAAGTTTTCATTTTAGATTAGTACCTTTATTACTTTTATTTCTGTCAATGCATTGTATATTGGATTTTCCACTCTTAAGGGCTTGTGATTATTGGTTTCTTGTTATTATATTTCTTTTAGCTGTGTGCTTCCATATAGATCCCTGTTTTAAGCTTTATTTTCCACCACAAAACGTAGACTTATTTCAGACATTGATTTTCACCTCTACTGGAGAGCAATAAAAAAATGTATGTCAATGTCATTAAGAAGTAGATTTCCAAATCAATACTGACAGCTTTATAATAGATTGGCATCAGCCTTAGCATAAAGTCCTATGTAAGACAATGTTACATGAAGTACTATATAAGACATTGGCTTCATTTGTGACACAGAACACCATAATAAACATTTCCGTCTACTTATTTACAGAGAACTGTGGAAGTCATAGGCAATCCACTTGATTGGAAGGCATAGGAAAACCACTTGATTTGGAGCACTGTATCAGACAATGACTTTAACCTCAATATGAAACAATATACAAGACATAAACATTCACAAGTGGAGTTACAAATACGAATTAGCAGAACAAGACCCAGCAATTTTGCTTCCGATTGATGGGGTGGCAAAACTAAAATTATTTGCTGATGATTTGATATCTGGCAGCAGATGAAGGCAACATCCAAAATGCATTTGCCAAAGTTGAGGAATTTACTCACACTGGTGGCTGTAAAGTCAACCACTCTAAATCAAAGCTTTATTGTTCAATACATCCCCTTCCATTTTGTCTGTGGAAATGTGGGCTCATTACTTGTTAGGTCACCTGATCAAATATCCGTGGGTTTATGTTACTTCTAATTGCTCTGACTTATTTCCACTGAACTACTCTTCAACCAAGAGCTACTAAATCAGTGGTAGTCTTTAGCCCTAACCATTATCAATCAAGCTTCTCTAGCCAAAATTGTCATACTGACTTTTTTCATCTTTATGTATTCCAATCCTATAATCAAGGTTCCACAATTTTACTTTAGTGAATTTGATCAAATGTTATGATATTTTGTATGGCAAGGCAAAAAACCTGGTATAAACCTAAAAGTGCTACAACTAGATATAGAAGAAAGAGGGTTGGAACTACCTGGAACTAAAATGTATTATCAAGCTGCTCTGCTTGCTATGTTAACTCGAATGACTATTACCCAAAATCTACCTAGTAGTGCTTATCTTAATATAATGCTTGGAGAAATTGGTGTTGAGGTGATGACTTCTTGAAAATGTCTAGACTCCCAAGCATACCAGGTATAAGATACTTCATAGTATAATCTTTAGATTTGATAACATTTGGCAGGAATAGAAGGTATCTCAGATTCATCTATCTTTATGCTTAAAAAATGATCTCAAGTCGAGCCATTCGTACTGCAGATTTGAAAAGAAAGACTTTTTTTAGCAAGTGGATGCTGTATAAACATACCATATCATATTCATAATGTGTACCCTGCCATCTACACTAGTTGTTTCATGTGTGCACATCCAAAGGGCGACTGGCCGAATATGTGCATCACCTGTACGTATCTCTATCATTTTTCAGGGCACATGTTTGGGTTCTTAAGCCAATAGCTTTAGACCAACTTACATCCAGATCCACATGGGGCTTTTTTTTAAATAATTCCGCAATTTATTGATATTACTGTTAAGCAACAACAGTTTGTATATTTTGCCCTGTTGATCGCTAGAACATTAGTACTGTATAACTGGAAATCTAAGGTTGTACCTTCTTTTCATCAATGTGTTTGTCAAGTTGTAACTTGATGGGTGAAGGTATTGGAGAGCTTATATGCTTCTAGAATTGGCTGTACCCAAACACTTCTAGAGTTCTGGAGATACGTGCGACTCAATAGACTAGCTGCGTTGTTTGAAGGCTTAAGGTTTTTGCATTGCATATTCTGCTTTGTGTTGGATTTCATAATTAATTTTTATTTGCAATTTGGACTTAGTAAAGGACTGTACATTTTGTCCAGTGTTTTGTATTTATAATGTATTGCATCCAGCCTTTTGTGGTCATGCATGGGTAATTAATTGTTAATTATATGCAAAATTCTTCTACTTAATAACAAGTTTAAAAAAAAAAGAATTAGCAGAAGTATGTAACTTTCTTCCTTAACATAGTCAGTGGCTCAATTAAATCTCCTTTTGGAGTGCTAAGGATTGAATTCCGGGGTACCTTTTGGTGCTCTTCTAACCCAAAAGCAAATAAAATGATCTAACTCAAGCACTGTGTACCGCAAAGAATAAGGCATTAACTCCCACCATGAAACATAAAGCATGATACAAGACATTAGCTTCCAATAAGGGAACAAAAGATGTGGAGTACAATCTTTTATAACCAGTACCTCATCACTGCGGATTGTACTTAGCAAACCATCTGGTTTTTTGAGTGACAACACTGGGAAAAGGCTTACCAAATCCTTTGCAATGAACGTTCACCACAGATTTTCTACATGGTTTCTCACACTTGAGAATTGTTGCTTCGGGTAAGTAAAATGTCTCCCTCTGCTTTTAGAAGAAATCTACGTGCGTGATTTTGCCATGACAGGTAGTAATTTACCTGCCAGAGCGTCTGAATGCAAAGAGATGAGCACTTAACTCACCTTAAAAATGTAAGTGGAATAAACACTAATTCATGTTCCATGTTTGACAGGATAAAAAAAAAACTTTAAAAAAAAACAGCTACTTTGATAAGATGTTTACATTAAATTGGCTACAATTATACACCTAACCATTTTGTTCTTGCTAAAATGTTTTATGTTGCTGTGTACTGGTTTGAAGCTTTTTGGGCAGGGAGCCAACAATACAAGACCATTTTCACAGGATGTACTGAACTATCAATGCAAGAACACACAGCATGAACTCAGTACATTTCTCCTTTAACTTTGTGGACTCATTGGCGAGTTTTGCATTGGCATTTTGATGTGTATTCTTTGTTTTCCCTGTTAACTCGTATTAAACATAACAATAATATCATGTTGTACCACTGGCACTTGCTACCACATTTATGCATTTCATTGCAGTGTGAAGAGCAGACACTACTAATATACAACTGAACTGCACTGAAGTTATCAACCTTGGAAGGATAGAAGGATAAAAGGTTGGTCAGGTCTTACGGATTTCAACCTGCATTGTTAAGGCCACAATCAGATCTCTAAAGCATTGGCATACACCAGTTTACCGGCTTATCTTGGCTTTTTGTTCTTATTTGTGGTGTGGAACAAAGGCATCAAGTACATGAGTGCACAATAGGTGCACTTAGAAAGATCGAGTGTCACTGTTGTACAATAATTGTAGTGGCCTGCCCAACCACCTAGTCAGTTCTTTGTGGCAAGTTTCGTCAGGAAGCGCTATTACAACTCTTGATTATAACTCACTCAATTATAGGGAGAGTAAAATATCTCAACAGTGCCTACTCAAGTCTGTAAATCTGTAGTGAACCTAATGTGGAAGCTCAATGTCACGATTTACATTTTTGCCTCTATTATCACAGCTTTCTCAACAAAAAAAATGGGCTCTCACTGAGACCACCTGCCCTACAGCTGTGCGATTTGGACCGAGTGATTGTCATTGGCTGAGATTAATTTGAGCATTCCATCCATTACCTTGTTGTTTTTCCATTTGCCATCCTAAGTGCCAAGACATGAGTCCTGGGCTCACTGTGCCACTGGATTGTAACTAGGCTGGCTGAGGGGTGACACCCCAAAACCGGTCCGAGGATGGTTGTTTCAGCTTCACAGACGACCTGGCCTGGCACTTCGGGCTGGACTGGTCCCATAGGGAGCAGGGTCAAGACTGATTTGCATATGGCTGGGTCCAAACTGGGATGGCATGGTGAGCAAAAAAATTATGGATTGGGATGCGGCCGGAGTGATTGCCAGTGGGTGAGAGTAATTCAAGCATTCCATCCATTACCTTGTTGTTTTTGCATTTGCCGTCCAAAGTGCACCTGGAATGCTCAGATGTGGGTCCAGGGCACACTGTGCCACTGGATTAAAGATAGCCTGGCTGATTATGGGTGATACCCCGAAACAGGTCCCGGTCACTTGTTTCTGGTCCAGAGAGGACACGGCCTGGCAGTTCAGGCTAGGCTGCATCCATCGGGTGCAAGACTGATTTGCAAATGGCTTGGTTCAAACGTGGGTGGCACGTCAGGCAAAACAATGATGGATTGGGATGCAGCCTGAGCGCTTGCCAGTGTCTGAGATTAATTCAAGCATTCCATCCATCACCTTTTTTTTGCACGAACACCACAGGTTTCGTTAATTCTGATATGAAGGAATGTCATAGTATTCTAAATCACACTTGTTTACTTTCTATGGTAGCAAACCTCCCCAGTGGAGGCTGTGAGGGGTTTAGTTGTTCTGGTCGGTGTGCAAAATGATACAAAATGCAGAGTAAAATATTTTTGCTTCATAATGGAGCATAATATTTGAGAACTTCTTTATAAATGTGATAGAGTACCAAGTACTGTGCAACAAAGTTGGGGGCGCACCGTTATTCAGCTTTCTTCCTTAGGGAGGAACCAGTTTGTTTTCCTGAAAACTCTCTCTCATATTGTGGATTGGCACGTAAGTTTAAAGCACAATCAATCATATATTACAGACCTACACCAGTGTGAGCCAATTGTCAGGTGTTGATCCTTAATAACTATTTGTTCAATTCAAGCACTTACACTAAATACAATTTTTACTATTGTAAAATTACAAAACTCTCACTGCCCAAATTCAAAACCAACACACAGTCTACATTCAATACATTTTAGACTGCTCTTACCACACACAAGTAATGAACTTTGATAATCCATGTGTGGGTTTCACTGGGCAACCAACAGCGCTGTATAGCAAACAATAACAAAATACACGATTGATCCAATTTCGCCTACAAATGGTCACACTGAAACAGTGCACTACTAGACATAACCCATTCACTATCATGAGTACGATTGGTTCCAAAGCCATAAAGAAAATAAATGTGCACTGCTGTACACCACATCGGCACTCACCTTTGAAGCATACAGCTACCATAATAACAAAAATACCACCCTCTCTGCATACATCACATGAAAAGAAACAACCATGGTTTGTGAAGCTGTTCAAAAGCGCTATATTCTAGCCAAGCAAAGGACAAGTGCCGCCACTCCCAACCTACTGAACAACAGAAAGTCCTTCATCACACGCACATATGCACATAAAATATCATGATGATTTTCTTAGCTCAATTTACTTTCCCACTAACTTACACAAACCACTTCAAATCCAAACACTATAAAATGTCTACTAACCACAGACAACCAACAACAACAAAACAACAGATACTGTAAAAAACCCAATAATTCCTCTTCTCCAATTCATATACCTACCCAGGTCGGTAGGAAAGTAGGCACAGGCATTGAGATCAGTTACTTTTTTGCGGATCTTCTACTGTGCCAAATTCTAAATAAAACCCATGGTTGTTTTGGGGACACCCAAATAATGCCCTGTAGGAGGCTGGCCTGATTTATAGTAGGTACCTTGGGTACTTACACCTTACACCAGGTTCAATTATCCCTTATTAGTGAAATGTAGTAGTGTTCTAGCAGCGTAGGTTGATAGAGGTAGCTGTAGCAGAGCAGCCAAGGCTGAACTAGGAGACATGCAAAGCTCATGCAATACCACTTATAGTCACACAGTACTTATACACAAGTAAAGACAATACTTAGTGTTACCAAAAATAAAGATATTTATTTGGGTAACACAATACCAAAGATATCTTAGAGACAATACTCCTTCTGGAGGTAAGTACTATACACAATATATTCACAAGACACCAAAATAAGGCAATTTTACATTTGACATTAGACAAAGGATAGTGCAAACAATAGGAAATTCTATAGAATGCAATGGGAGAAAATAGGTCTAGGGGGCAACAAAAACCATATACTAAGAAAGTGGAATGCGAATCACGAATTCCCCCCAGACAAGTGTAGTGTGTACAGAATCGCTGGGAGAGTAAGAATACAGTAAAGGTAGGTAAATTACCTCACCACAGAGCCCAGAAAAGCAGGAGTAAAGTAATGCAAGTTTCCTTAGGACACATTACACCTCGTGATCAGGATTTTGCAGTAACCAACCATTTCTTCAAACAGCAACTGCTGGATTCCAGGACCTGAAGACCTGCAAAAGAAGGGGACCAAGTCTAGAAGTCAAAAGAAGTTCCAGGAAGGGCAGGAGCCCCTACCAACCCAGAAGAGGGTGCAAAAGAAGAGCCCCCGGTTGGATGAAGACTGCAGGAATGCACCCTAGGAAGATGCCTGCGGGTTCCTGCATGATGCAGAAGATGTCCCACGATGGGAAGATGGATGCAAATGTGATTTACTGATGGAAGTCACCAACAAGCCTTGGTTACGACAAAAGTGTGTTTTGGGTCAAGATGGCGCTGGCTGGACCCAGGAGGGACCTGGGGGCCTCAACTCTGTGTGAGGAGGAAGAGGGGGCTCTCAGCACGTTAGAGAGTCCTCAGGATGCCAGACAGCACTTAAGGGAGTACGAGGACACGGGAACAAAGGAGGTGCAAAACGTGGTAGGTGCAGCACAACAAAGGAAGGTCCCACGGCGCCGGAGAACAACTCAGCGAGTTGAGCGTCGCAGGAGGGAGTGATACAGGCTGTGCATGAAGGAATTTTGAAAATAGTGCACAGAGGCCTCAGGAGGTGAAGAAGACACAGTACACAGGGGTACAGTCGCTCTCAGGGAAGATAAGGTTTTACCTCCTCCAAGTTGCGTCAGCAGGACCTCCAGACAGTTTATGTCGATGGGGTCCACCCTCTGTGTCTTTAGGAGCATGCTCGTCCCTGTGAGAGGCGTCCAAGGGTACGGGTCGTCATCTTGGAAGGCGCCTGCGTGAGCAGGGGAGTGACTCCATCACCCCACGGGAGATTTCTTCAGTCCCTCTGGTGCAGGATGAAGACAGGGAGTCCCAGAGTGTGCGCACCGTGGAAACTGTTGAAGTTGCTGGCTGGAGCTGAAGTTGCAGAGGAAAAGTATTCCTTGTGGATACTTTGTTGCTGGTACAGCAGTTCCTGGAGCAGACTGTGGTTGATACGAGGTCAGAGGATGAAGTAGGAGTTGCAGAGGATTCCTGAAGGAAACTTGCAAGCTGAATTTGAAGAGAACCCACAGGAGAGACCCGAAATAGCCCTGAGAGGGGGATTGGCTTCCTTATCAGGTATGGACCTATCAGGAGGGGTCTCTGACGTCACCTGCTGGCACTGGCCACTCAGAGCCCTCCAGAGTGCCCCCACACCTTGCAAAGCAAGATGACTGAAGTCTTGGACACACTGGAGGAGCTCTGGGCACCACCCCTGGGGTGGTGATGGACAGGGGAGTGGTCACTACCCTTTGCTTTGTCCAGTTTCATGCCAGAGCAGGGGACAAGGGGTCCCTGAACTGGTGTAGACTGGTTTATGCAAGGAGGGCACCATCTGTGCCCTTCAAAGCATTTCCAGAGGCTGGGGGAGGCTACCCCTCCCCAGCCTGTAACACCTATTTCCAAAGGGAGAGGGTGTAACACCCTGCTCTCAGAGGAAATGTTTTGTTCTGCCTTCCTGGTACTGGGCTGCCCAGACTCCAGGAGGGCACAACCGTGTCTTTGAGGTGGCAGCAGCTGTAGCTGCAGTGCACGCCTCAAAGAGCTGGCTTGGCAGTACTCGGGGTCCATAGTGGAGCCCCCAGGATGCATGGAATTGGCTCCCCAATACCAGATTTGGAATGGGATGGACAATTCCATGATCTTAGACATGTTACACCATTGTGAAGCTTCATATAGGTATTGAGCTATATATAGTGAACGCGTGTAATGGCGTCCCCACACTCACAAAGTCCTGGGAAATGGCCCTGAACTATGTGGGGGCACCTTTGCTGGTGCAAGGGTGCCCTCACACTTAGTAACTTTGCACCTAACCTTCAGTAAGTGAAGGTTAGACATATAGGTGACTTGTAAGTTACTTAAGTGCCATGAAAATGGCTGTGAAATAACGTGCGTTATTTCACGCAGGCTGCAATGGCAGCCCTGTGCAAGGGTTTGTCTGAGCTCCCTATGGGTGGCAAAAGAAATGCTGCAGCCCATATGATTGGCTCCTAGTTTTAGGGCTGGGCTTGTGATTGGTAGTAGGGCTGAGATGCTGATGGATTCCTAGTTTTAGGGCTGGGCTTGTGATTGGTAGTAGGGCTGAAATTCAGATTTTTTCCTGGTTTTAGGGCTGGGCTTGTGATTGGTAGTAGGGCTGAGATTCTGATTGGTTCCTGGTTCTAGGGTTGGGTTTGTGATTGGTTGGCAGGATTAGGGGTATGACTTGTGGTTAGGGCTGGGTCTCCCATTGGTTGTTTGAATTAGGGTTACAAATCTGATTGGTTAGGGTTAGGACTAGGTTTCTATTGGCCAATAGGGTTATTTAAGCCTAGGGCTCAGGGTGTCTCAGCCCGGGCGTCGTGGCTAAGGACAGAGAGGACAAGGGCAGTTGCCTGTTTGGGCCTGTTCGGGACTGGTAGGGCCTAGGGCCAGAATTGCTGCCCAAATTACCATTTATCAGAAAGAACTTTACATTCTACACATACATCAACATGCAAACACATTATCTGCAAAGACATCCAACTCCTGCATCACAAGCTGAACGCAGACAGATTGCAATGTCCGATCATCCAACATGATACCCCTTATACAACACATATACACATATCCACCACAACTACAACAGTCAAACACCTTCATTCTCACAGCAAACACTACTCTATCCACACCCAATAACTCACCCTGCCATCACCCACACAACACAAAACTACACTATACATCACTTCAAGATACACACTCCCTGTTCATACAAACCAACAACACTATCCGCTATTTGCTCCACACAGACCACCTTTCATCATAACAATTCCCAAACCCAGCCTTCCAACACACCATCTATAAACGCCCTTCCCCTCTCTTCACAAATTACACACAACCATACAATCCTCACACTCCCTTCCACCACACATATTACCTCTTCCAGTCATCACAACTAACACAAACTCCACTGACACACATCTATCCCCTCTTACACACCTCATACATTAATCTCCAAAACACATCAACACCCCTGTAAGACTCTAATTCCACTCACCAGCACTAACTCACATACAAATCTCTCACCAAAAACAACTATAGCAATATCCTCTCTCACTAATCCACAAAAAAATACAGACCACACACATCAGCACATCAAATCAACACAACCTTTCATAATACTTATCGTCACACCCACTCCCACCCTCATGACTACACAAAGAATACAAATCCCAAACTATCTTTACCCCTACATTCCCACTCTTCACAAACACCTACCACAAGCACCCCAACCCAGCAACTTTCATTCACTCGCCTTTCCTCCATTGCACAATTTAGAGCCTTACATCATGATCCACATGCTCCTCCACCACCCCTAACCCATACTCCATCCACACTAAACAGACGCAAACAAAATAAACAACATGCCACTCTTAACAACTTTGCATCCCCTTGTCTATTACATAATAAGGCTACCTTACAAAAAACAGTACACTCTTCATATGTCTATCAGCCACCAAGTCTACCACCCACACACACAGACCCAACAAAATGCCTCCTAAACCTGCTGGAAGGGGAACACTATATTGAAAAACAAGACTATTGTGACCCTCACACAGTTATCACAACACACCTGCTACAAGCTCAAATTATACTGCTTACCCTTCTCCTACGCAAAACAACAACACCACTAACACACTTTTTCTAAACTGCCAGCTCATAAATGATCGGTCACTCTCAAAAAACAAGCACCACATCTACGACCTGCTCACAGATACACAACCTGACTTACTTTTCATAACGGAATCATGATTGGGAGATTACATGGCCCCAGTGTTGCACAAAGCCCTTCCTCCGGACTATCAAACCATCACACAAAACCGTATAGGCAAGAGAGGAGGTGGACTAGCTATTATATTCAAACAGGCAATACATCTCAGTAAAACAGACAACATTTCCATACAAGGTTATGAAGCCCTCCTCACCAGATGCCACCCTACTCCAACTTCCTCCTGTAACTTTCTCCTCCTTTACAGACCTCCACCTAACAACTCAACATTCTCAGATGCTTTTCTGAATACAGTCTCAAACCTTATTACATTATACTCAAACGTATGCATTCTTGTGGACCTAAACATTTGGTTTGACAAACCAAATATGCCCCATCCAAAAGCTATCACTACTGGCCTAGTCGCATTAAACCTACATCAGATTGTACACAATGCCACACACATCGCTGGACACATCCTAGATGTCATTTTTGTTAAGCCTGAACTAGTTACCGTTCATAGCATAACGCCAGTCACATGGTCGGATCACCATTTGATAACTTTCCGACATAAATCTCCACAAATCAACACACCCACAACTACTTAAATACATGCGCCTATCGACTTTGGAGCCAACTCAGTTTTGATGATTTAGAAACACAACTAACAGCCTACACAGATCAAGATACATTGAATTATGTTCCAAAACTTTATGAGTGGTCACAGGAAGCTTTTGATATCTTAATACCACTCAAAAACACTAAACACGGCAAAAGAAAACCAACACCTTGGAGGAACACAGAACTTAAAAAGATAAAGCAACAATTCAGAAAGTTGCAGTGGACCTGGCTCAAAACAAACAACAGTCAGGACAAACTGCAGCTATACAAACTTAACAGAATATACAAATCATCAATCAAAAAAGCTAAAAAAGGTACTACTCAGACAGAATTCAAAATGCTAAATATGCAACCAAAGATTTTTCTAAAATTCTCAATGAATTTCGAAAACCTACATGCATGGAAGGAAGTCATCCCACTACTCAAGATTTCACAAACTGGCAACTCATTACACAGCCAAGGCAGACACATTGGACTCCTATTTAAAACAGAAGAAAACCATCAGCACCAACCCCTTTCCTAAAATACCCTCTAAGAATAAACCAACCCATCCTCTACAGTCCTTCAAACAAATATCCCAAGGTGAATTTATGGTTTTGGTCAAAGCAAGCAGACCTTCCGGTTGCCCTTCTGACACTTGCCCACCACACATCTTCAATAACATTATTTTATCTACTTCTGCTGCCACACCTGTAAGAAGAATCATCAACAACTCTTTAACTACAGGAACTTTCCCTGTAGACCTGAAAAAGGCATACATACAACCGTTATTAAAGAAAACAAACCTAGACCCGCAAGACCCCCAACAACTACAGACCAATCACACACGGACCTTTCCTTGGCAAACTGATAGAAAGAACAGCATTTGCCCAGGTGTCACAATTCATTGAAGACAATTCTATACTTTCAGACTTCCAAAATGGATTCCGCCCAGGAAGAGGCACTGAATCGGCACTCATAGCAATCTGGGATGATCTTAAAAACACAGTCGACCACAATGGAGTTGCTGCACTACTTCTTTTGGACCTCTCGGCTGCCTTTGATACGGTTGACCATGACACACTAATTCAAAGACTCCACGAAGCCGGCATAGAAGGGACTGCTCTCAACTGGATTACATCCTACCTTCAAAAAAGAACTAATATAATCTATTCACCCCACTTTTCATCCAACCCTACCTCACAAAAGCAGGGGTCCCCCAAGGATCAATCATCTCACCTTTGCTTTTCAACATCTACATGGTATCATTACCAGAACTGATCAATGATTTTCATCTCACATTCTACAACCATGCAGATGACACACAAATACTACTTAAATTAGAATGCCCCAAAAACATTGAAAACTCAGAAATCTTCCGTTGCCTCAGATCCGTTGATCAGTGGATGACTTGGAGCCATCTCAAACTAAATGCCTCCAAAACAGAAATATTCATATGTGGTGACTGGAAAAATTATGACCCACTGTGCGCCTGGCATGACGATCTCGGACCACCTCCTCAATTATCCAAGGAAGTTAAAAACCTTGGAATCACCATGGACTCCAAGTTAACTATGAATGCCTAAGTGGACAAATTAGCACGAACAAGCTTCATCACCTTGAAGACTCTACGACGCATCTTCCCCCACCTCGGATTTCCGCACAAGGTGTAAGCTATTATCTTGCTTGTATTGTCCAAACTGGATTATGCCAATGGCCTCTACCATGGATCATCTCCATCTCGTCTGAAAAAACTACAACGTATTCAGGCTACTATTACATGTAAAGCCACAAGCCCACATCTCCCCTGCCTTGAGAGCACTACACTGGTTACCAGTTGCCAGAAGATGCACCTTCAAGCTGCTTTTTATCACCCACAAAGCTATACATGGAACAGGACAGCTTTTTTATCAGAAACAAAATAACCAAATTCATTCAACAAAGAAACCCCAGCTCAAGATTGGCACCCCACCTTAGAACACCACCATACAAGAAAAAGACTATAGGTGGTACATCCTTCTCCATTTAAACACCCAAACTATGGAATTCATTACCCCCAACTATAGGAGCCACAGATAACTATCTTGTCTTTAGAAAACTGCTCAAGAGTTGGCTGTCTCCTTCATAACTACCATATTCAAACAGCTAGGGACTGCATATGCCTATGTTGCTAAATATTTTTTTATCTGATTATTCATGTGTGTATATGTGTGTGTCTATATATATGTATATATGTGTGTATGTTATTCTATGCTTAACATGTTCATAGGTCATTGCATAACTCCTAGATAAGTTGTTATACTAGATACTTATGAATCCCTGCTCTCATTTTATATCACGCTTTGTCTACCCATCACCATATGTCAAGTCTCTATCAATCTATCCTCCTTTCCCACTCTGACTCATCCCAAATCCATTCTACTACTTTCATCTCCTAAATAACCCTGCCTAAGCTCTTCCCTCCTCTACCACATCTAACTCACCCAAAACTCACATTACTACCATGATCTCCCAAACAACCCTACTAAATTCTCCCTCATTTATCTCACCCTGCTACTATGATCTCCCACCCCTTTCCACAGACTCTTCCCTCCTCCATCCTCCCTTTACTCATCCCAAGCCTAAATCCTATTGCCATAAGCTCCCTATTAACACTTCTGGATTCTTCCCTCCTCCACCCCTCCATTACTCCAGACAATCCAACTAACAAACTCACATATCCGCGGCTCAAATTGACTCATAATTATACTAAAACTGTGCTCATATTTCCCTATACTAATCCACCACCAATTCCTTTCGTGTTCCAGAGTAGCGTGCTACTCGCCCAAAAAGTGCTTTGATGCCTCGTCAGGGGTAGTAAGCGCTATATAAAAACTATTACTATACAATACAATACAATATGGAGCTCCTGGAAGCCCAATGGCCTGGGTACCTAAGTACCATATAATAGGGACTTATAAGGGGGTCCTGTGTGCCAATTGAAATTGGTAAATGAAGTCAGTAGCCTACAGTGACAAATTTAAAAGCAGAGAGAGCATAAGAACTGAGGTTCTGATTAGCAGAGCCTCAGTGACACAGTCAAGCACTATAGAGACACACACATTAGGCCATGAACTATGAGCACTGGGGTCCTGGCCAGCAGGATCCCAGTGAGACAGGCAAAAACATACTGACATACAGGTAAAAATGGGGGTAACATGCCAAGGAAGATGGTACTTTCCTACATGCCCTCTTTCATCTTTTTAGCACAATGGGCTTCAGCTCAGATGCGCTTGATGTAAATATCATGGTTGACTATGACTAGTACTTTGTCTCTGACCTTGGAGTTATCTGGTTATTCCCTTTTTAAATGGTTCCATTTTAAAGTAGCCAAGCGTATCAAGACGCCGATAAGTTGTCAAAGTACGACTCACACAGTTTTAGAAGCCACACCTGAGAAATTAACCAGGAAACAAATCTCCTCTCATCCTGTCACTTCCTATAAATAACACCGCAACCCAATCATGACAAGTACCACAGCTCGATATTAATAGGTCAACATGCCCACCTACATGTAACAAGCCTTAACTACAGAAATACTAGGATAATTACGCCAGCGAAGCACAACTATAAAAAATAGAGGTATACCATCAAAATAAACCCTCAGTTACAAACGAAAAAAAGACTAGCATGTACACGGCGTCTGGTAGGAGTTAAATAAATACAAACATGCCAGGAGCCACCATACAGAGAAAGTAATATTTAGGAATGAACCACAGGGCAAAGCTCCGTATTTGCACTAACAGTCAACAACTAAGCACAGAAGGCAAGGCTCTATTTATGTATTTATCCTAGGAACATAATTTAATATTGGTGCTGTAACTCTTGACGTGGCGTCTTTACACTGCGCACCGCCTACCCATATTTTCTAACACCATTTCTGATAGCATAAGGCAGACACTCACGTCTCAAGTTGCTGAAGAGATGTCTTCACGGACTTGACCTGCTGGAAGTGACAGGACATATCGGTGGCTAGAACCATCTCGATTACCAAGGACCGCAGCTCCCTGTCAAGGGCATAAAAAGCAGAGAGACAGAGAGAAATGTCTTAGTACTAGAGCACACAAAAACTTCAAAACGTGCGAAGAGTGTCAAATATGTTATTCTTTTTTCAAGGGAGGGGCACACAATCAGTTTATAAAAGGTTCGCCATTGAAACCACAAGCAGTGTCATCTTGTGCCATATCAGTGAGTGGTAGGGTTTGTGAACCATACTTCAGAGACAGGGATGGAAACACATGACCTCCATTTTTAAGAGGAAAGATACATTAGGCTATTTTTAGTCGTTGCTCACCGAGGCGTTTCTAATTTTCAGAAGAAATTAAAGATCTAATGACCATTAAAAATCTGCTGAGCCATTAAATTATCCTGTAATGAATAGTGTGCAACGTGAAGAAACATGAACCGACAGTCTAATTTCAATGTGTCACATAAATATGGTTATTAAAATTCTCTAAGACTTGGGTCAGGAAGTTAAGAAGAGGAATTAGAGAGATGAATGTATGGTGACTGCAGGCATAGGGAGTGAGAGAGCAAAAGAAAGAACTAAAGAAATACCATGCAAAGGGAGGGAAATAAATGAGGTATACTTGACAAGAAAAAAGTACAAAGTAGAAAATAGAAAAACTAGGGATACGAATGCTGGTGAGACAGATGGGCCATTAAGTAAAGAAAGAGGGTGGCAATTGTGAGGTGGAAAAGAGGGGCAGACAAAGAGGTGAAGTGGAGAAGGTGGTACGGACAGAAGACATTAGATGAAGAAACAGTTGAAGTAGAAGAGGCAGTAGATGAAGGATAGAAAACGTGGTTTAAGGGTGAGAAAGCTTCACAAACAAACTCAAGATATTAGATAAATGAGAATGTTAAGAGGGGGTGAGGAAGAAGGGGGAAAGTTGAGGGGGAACGTTGAGGAGGAAGTAGAGAGAGGAAGGAGGCATTAGGTGAATACAAATGGAAAGAAGAGGAAATAGAGGAGTTAAGTGTGGGAAGCAGTGGCATCACTAGAACTGGAATCTAGTTGCAGTCCATATTGGCATATTGGGCCACTGATAAAACTGTGAGGCAAACTACAAAAATAAGTAGGAAAAAGTATGTGATATTTTTTATATTCATATGTGTGTGTGTATATGTGTGTGTGTGTGATGCAGCATTGTCATCCTTCTCAGGTATCAGTGTTCACCGAGACAGATGGATCTTGGGACCCAGTAAGTAGTGTGGTAGAACCATTAACACAATTTCAAAGCAATACAATTCATTTACACACCATGACCAATGTGGTCATGGAGGGAAAACTCCAGTTAGAAATGGCAACTCAAGATCACAGTTATGTAGACAATTTGCAAGACCAAGGTATAAAGATACATAACCACTAAGGGTTGCCCAAGGCGATGAAATGAATTCAAGTGAATTAACATCAAAATAACTAAGCATTCAAGAAGAATAGTACATAATATTAGAATAAATATCTGAGATACAGAAATCCAACATTGCTTAGAATTAGCAATCATCAGGCAAATCGATTTAACAGAGTCTTAAATTTACCTGGGCCAAGGAAAAAACGTACAACTGACCAAATCAGGGAAATACATGTGTGGGGCAAAACACATGTGTGCTAAACACAAAAATGACAAAAACAGTTTGGCAAAAGGAAACTCACTAATGTTGGCAAAAGATAGGTAAAAAGGGAAAATGTCTACATAACAGATGCTCAATCAAGAGTCTTCTGAAAGAGGTTAGGTTAAAAATCTCTAAGTCTCAAAGGGCACCTCAGAGGTGCAAGCAGAGAGAGGAAGATACATCTCTAAGGGGCTCAGCATACAGGATTCTTCCTCAGCAAAAGTGCGGTCACAGGACATCTGCAAGCATTAGAGGAATCTGAAGAATCCAACTAACCAAGGATAAATCAAAGTTCACGAATCAATTGGATTTGCTCCAAAAAGCAGTCCACATTACATTGAAGGGGCATCATCCAATAGAAATCGATCACACAACTCCAGGTTGAGACATCAAATTCCATTCCCACGTCTGTTCATTGGAACATCTTCCATCTGTGTGACTCCACACAAGTTTGAAACAATTGTCTTCAATGGCAGTCCATGTTCCACAATGTTCAGCTCCCAAGTTCAATAAAATACATTCTCTCTATGTCTAAACAATAGGGTCTATTACCAAAATACTGCTCTTCTCATGAGAATGAAATCTGAAAGAAATCTCACATTATGAAAAAATGAATCAGCATTTCCTACACAGCCACGAATTACTAACTACAGGCCTCGCTTAAGCTAACACAAATAAATTAAAACAATTAATTTAATTAATATATTTTAATAATCACACTCTAATATGCAAACTTATCAATTCAATTCAAAATTGATATGCATATTACATTCAATTTAAATGAAAAATAACTTTATCAATGCACTTCATTGAATATAACTTAGAGGTACATTTCTTTCATTTGTGCACTCATTTATAATTAATTAGTCATAAGAAATGTAATATTATTTCAATATATTGTTAGTTTAGAGTCTAGAATACCTTGTAATATCAAATTAATCATGTTAACTTGTGATTTAATTCAAATACCACCTAAGTCGAACTCTGCAATATAAACGAGAGCACATTTAAATTGTGTGACAGTGCAGCTTCTACATTCAAATCACTAAAGCTTTGGTTAACAAAAGGCATACAACAGTAACATTTTGATGACTTCTGTAACAAGAGACAACACTAAAATTTAGACTGCATCAGTCACCCCTTCAATGGCAAATGACCATCACAAAATACTCAAATTCTCATTTCAACGAGGCAGCTCAAAATTTCGGAGGCTTATCCTGGTAAGATCTTCTGTAATCCTCCAACCGCTTAAGGTCACAATAATATATACTTCTACTAGTCTCCATTTCAAACTCTTCCCTTCTCTATTTCTTGTACTCTTTTCCTTCAGTATCTTGATCAATTTGTATAGGCCAAGTGCAACTAGGTCGCTCAAAACTATAACCAAGAGGGGTCTCAAGATGGTTCCCACAATTCCTCTGCCTAAGTTTTCAAACCATCTACCTATGGCTGAAAAACAACTACCAATAGCTTCCCATGCACTGGTTGCTGTCAATCATGTCAAATCTGTCTTTCGGTCAGCCATATTTGCAATGTATATTCTAATCTCCTTACTATTGTCAGATATATATGTGCAACATTGTTGCAAATGCAACATTTTTAGAAACTCTGCCTTCTTTTGTGAGAAGAATGTCTAACGCAAGACAATTTTCCAAAGGTATTGTTCTCAAAGCAACCAATTCTGTGTCCACTAACAACATGGCACCAGCTGTGTCTGTAGGTAACTTATCTACTATTGTTGACAGCTGTCTAATCTTGATATCATTCAAGATAACACCTACTGATAGAATCATGGCAACAAAAATGTCTCCTGTAATCTCTGAAGTACTAGCTCCTCCTTTGACTCTGGAATTAGATTTCTCATTTCAGACTGGATCACTAAAATGGTCCATATGATATATCTTTGGAAAAAACTACTCTCAGGTAACATGTACCTTACCAGCCTTTTGGCAGCTTGTAATACCTCTTTTCCCACATATGAAATACCCATCTGGTATGGAAGCATACTGCCCATTCAGCATGAAGGTCCAAACACGTTTAAATAAAAATGCATGTCTGCATTAGCTAGTTCCTAAAAAATTTTTGTAAATCTTTGATCTAGGTCTATATATACATCATTATCCTATATGTTGCCAATCTAAAGCCAGGAATCCTTGATTTTCACCCACTGAGTGTGTTGCATCTTCTTCCCCAAGTCTGCAAAGCTACTTCTTTTTCTGGTTTGGTATTCATTGCCCTCCTCTCCTCCACTTGTCCAATGAATCCCTTCTCTACCAGGCTAAGTATGCAGGTCAAATTATTCTTGTGTGCATATGGTGTTCCAAATATAAATGAAAGTTGAAAAGACCCTCCCACTCTGTCACTGTTTTTCACTTTGGCAGTGCTGCTCATGTGAATCATGATAGGAACCATTGAAAACACCAAATCATAATTTGAATAGAAATATTTATAATACTCCTGCTGGTACAACAGTGTTTATAACAGGCTACTGGAAATTCCAAAGGTTATATGTTATATGATTCCTTCACTTACTGAGGAAGGGGACTGTGTACACATGTCACAATCTCTAACTTCCATGGTATCTACATAATTATACAAAAGCTTATAGTACACATTTACTGATATTTCACCTTTAGAACCATCAGTGTGTAAATAGCTCTCATCTTTATACTGAGAATCTTGTTTTGCATCTGTGTTTGATACATTTGGGACACTTGTGAATGTAACTTTCTCTGAATCACTATCTAGGGGCAAACTCAATCTAATGAACATGAATATAATCATAATTACTTTCGCCACTACTAAACCTATGAATACATATTTGCATTTGCTACACCGATTGTGATTTGACTCCATGACTTCACCCAATTCAAACCTAAAAATCTGAATTCAAAAATCAAAACCAAAAATGCAAAGTAACTTTAATGTATCACTGTCTCTTCTTCAGTCCTTTTTTTGTACGCAAAGCAATGATCAAAAATAGTCTTTTAATTTTTTTTTTAATTATTCACAAAGGGCCACATGTACAAAGCATTTTTTTAGTCCCAAACGGACCAATTCGCAGAATCAGCCCGTTTGCGACTAGAAAAATGTTTTTGGGATGTACAAAGCCCAAATTGCAATTCTGTAACTTGTGACCAAATCGCAATTCGGGTTTTGTGATTCGGTACTAGGAAGGGGCGTGTTCAGGGCATCCCTTCCTAATACCGAATCAGAATGATATATATAATAGTTTTGCAACCGTGAACGTGGCCACCAAACAGTCGCAGTTAACACCAATTTCAAATTGGTGTTAAACCATTCGCAAATGGGAAAGGGTACCCAAGGGACACCTTCCCCTTTGTGAATGGAGGCGCAGCGCAGGTAGAGGTACCACGGGCCGATACCTACTAAGAACATTTTTCGTTTTTTTGTTTGAGATGCATCCCGTTTTCCTCTAAGGAAAATGGGCTGCATTTCAAGGAAAAAACTGTTTTATTTAAAAGCAGTCACAGACATGATGGTCTGCTGTTCCCATCAAGCCACCATCCCTGTGAGTGCGGCCAATCCCAATGGGATTGAAAATTGCGACCTATCTCATGAATATTGATGAGGTAGGTCATTTGCGACCCCCTTAGGAATCGCAAACAGTGTACTTACATTGTCGTACATTTTGTTTTGGACTCACAATTTGCGATTCCCAAAAGGATCGCAAATTGCGACTCGCAAAATAAAAGGCCATACATCTGGTCCAAAGTTCTTTGAAAATAGTTTTTTCTGTTTGCAAATGTTCGTAAGCTTCTGCTAAAAGTTCAAATGTCTCTAATGAAGGCACAGTTCATAATCACTGATAATCACTTCCAAAGTGTAATGTTTCTTTTCAAGCGGCATGAGATTTCCAAGTTCGGCTCCAATGTATGTTCAATCTTAAGAATGTTGACATGGATTTGAACTGTTAGCACAAAAGGTGATAAACTCCTGCTCCCAGTCATTGGCAGTAAAATATGTCTATTCAGGTGCTGAGTATCTTTGACTTGGCACTCTTTTTCTCTTTGAACGTCTGTTTACTTGACTTTCAGCATCACTGTCTCTCTGACTCGACTCTTCAGTTTCCTTAGCAGTTGTCGGGGGCCCTTGCACAGATGGTACTGAATGCTTCTTAGGCCAACTGTCTCTGGGTACAGCTCTTTTAACTGGCATGACTGATCCTTCATCAGAATCTGAGCTTACATGAGTCAGCTGATTCTGTCTTGACCCTTCAGTACCATCCACTGTTGTTGACTCGCTCAGAACCCCATCAGACTGAGTCAATTCTTCTGCACCCACTTGTCCATTCCCCACAGCTTGGCTGACCTGATCCCTCTCACTCACTATAACCAACCCTCCTGGAACAGGTGCTGTTTCATCAAGGGGACCTGGAACTTTGCGAGTGTGGCTACCGAAATTGGGTGACCAGCACACTTCACTGCTGTAATGGTCCCGAGAACCACTTGGTGAGGGCCATTGCAGTGTGGTTCCAAGCATGTCTTTCTTACATGCTTTGTTATCATAACCCAGTCTCGGGGACATAGGTCATGACAAAGCTCCTGCTTTGACTGTGCTGTGACTTCTCCAACCTGATGAGACAAAGAATGAACCATGTCAGCCAGTCCTTTGCAACAATCCAGTACCAAGCCAGCTGCCATGTTCACAAGCACATTTGCAGACACTGCTGACAATATCATGGCTCTCCTCATAGTTATTTCATGACCCTGTCTTTCTGTCGGGTGTACTCTGCATACTCATTAAAACAAGAGGCAATCTGTCTGGTCATTTCTAAGTCATTGATGCGCATACTTTCACCTGCCTGGACTTCAGTGCTTCATTACACTGTTCTACAAGTCCCGAAGCCTCCGGCTGTAGCTGCAACGCAATCTTTGCTCAACTTGTAATGCTGCACACAATGATTTGAGGATCTCACTATTAAAATTAGTTCTGCCGTCTGATTCCAATGAAGTTGGGAAGCCAAAGCGAGGGATCAACTCCTGAAGCAACAGCTTTGCTGCTGTGAGACTATCATTTCTCCTGGTCGAGTAAGCCTCGACCCAGTGTGAAAGAGTACAGACAACAAGTAGGATGTACCTTAATCTGTTACACACAAGTAACTCTATGAAATCAAGTTGCATTCTGCTGAACGGTCCTCGCGATATACCTATATGACTTAGAGAAACAACTGTACATTTCCCTACACACATCTGCTGTCATGTGACACATGTGTGGCACACAGCTTCTGCAATCAGTCTGAATCTGGGGTTAAACCACATCTGTCTGAATGTTCTGATCCTTGCATCCCTACTTATATGTGCTTGTCAATGATTAAGCCTAGTTGTAGGGAACAATAGGCTATTTGGCAAAACTGCTCTTCCATCAATCGAAACACAAACATCATCCTCATTTCTTTTGACACATGCTGCCCTGACTCAACTCTGCTGCTCTTCCTCTATCACTTTTTCCTGACATCTTTGAACCTCTTCTCAAGTATCAATAGCGATTAAAAGGAAATTTGACTTGTCTCATCACTGTTTTCATTGATCTACTCCCCATTAAAGGAGGTGCATCTTAATGCACAGTATCTTGCCACTTCATTGGCATTGGTATTGCCTAACTTCATTTAACCAGTAGATTGTCTATGGGCAATGCATTTAACAACAGCAATCTTTGCAGGCAAATGTAATGTGTTCAGTAGATTGGAAATCTTACCGCGGTTTCCGATAGGGGAACCAGAAGAGGCCATAAAGCCATAACTGTCTGAAATCATGATTGACACCAAAAGGATACTGACTATCAGTATAAATGGTCACTTTAAGCTGTCCAGAAAGACAGCATGCACTGGTAAAAGCAACCAATTCAGCTACTTGGGCTGGAGAGAGTCCTCAAAGCCACGAGGCGTCTATTTCACATGAGACCATGCAAACTGCCTAACCTGTTATCAGGGTACCATCTTTATCTCAAACAGCACCCATTAACAAATCTGCCATAGCAATTTTCGTCTAAGGGGACATCTTTCATGTCAGTTCTTGGTTTGGTGCACAATTCAGTCACATGGAGACAGTCATTCTCTATCTCATCCTTATTGTTTTTAGCACTTTCAACAGGATTGAGCAAAAGCGTTGCTTGGTTCAGAATGTTGCATCGTTTAATGTTAACATTGGAAGAGGCCAATTGGTACATTTTTTGCAGTTATATTTACGTCAAACGTGACACAAGGGCATTTAAGTGCTGTACTTGAGATGGGCAAGTTCTACATGAATGTATACAGTTTTTGTTTTTGTGGCACAGGAACGTGAAACCCAAGTGTCAGCTCAACATCCTCTGATTCTGGGCAAATCATTTAATCTCCCTGTGCCATAAAGACAAAAAGGTATGTGTTCACTTAAAACTTCAGCTTCTCATGTAAAATGCTTTAATATCCTCAGGCCAAGTTCGGCTATTTAAAACTGCAACAAATACAAATAAAGCCCTGCACAAATGACCGGTACTTGGCCGAAGGCCGCAAGGGCAATAAGCCACAGCCCCAAACACGCCCCTACCAGACTCTAAAGACCCACCGCATCAATTTGGTGAGTGCCATAATTTCTCTTTTTGCATTTAAAGCCATGGATGGAGGGGAAGGATGGACCGCTTCCCTCTGTGCAAATATATGCACACCTTTCTGCTCTGTATGTGTTGATTCTTTTCTATACTATCAAAGGACCCACCTTGATTAGTTATCGTAAGGTAATCACACTCAAAAATCCAGTAAAATGTAAAAGGCCAGTTATTAGGACAGGATTTGCAATTGAATTAACCTTCCAACATTTAGAATGAACTGCAGAAACATCTTAAACACAATCCCCTTGTCCAACCCACATTCCTTTCGCCCCAAACTGTCACCCCAAGTCCTTCTTGTTTCACTTTTCCTTTCACCTTTTTCTCCATGACCTCCTCCCATATCCAGTCTCATTCACACTTCTTTCACCCAAGCATCTTTCAATGAAACCTCCTTGCCCTGTCTCGGGCATCCCACACACCATCATACTTTGCCTGTTCCGCCCCACCCGAGGGGTGGATATTCCTGCATCTGACTTTCCACCCTCCTCAACTACTGCCTCTGCCATTCTACCTGCCCTACTCTGGTGCTTGAAACCCCTCCATGCTATCCTCCAGTCCCCCTCCCCCAAAGTTTGTAGAGTGGGTGGGTGGCCAAATGTGCTTCCAGGTAGCAGGAGGTGTAAGCCAAAGAAGAGGATAACCCCCTCTCCTGGCTCCTTTATTAACTTCCCTAAAACTCCACCTGTGACCCACCCTGCCCTTTCACGTTATCCTCCTCACAAAAAATCCAATAGGAAGACTAGGCTGCACCTCTGCTTCCCAAGGGACCCTCCACAGTGGAAGTCAAGTTAGACACCAACTGCGATGGCCACTCCTACACATCAGGTGCTTCACCTCATTTCCATTTTCCACCGGAACCCTCCTCCACAGTATTAGCTGGGACAGATGGTGCGCCATAGTTTCGTGACCCTCAAGTTTTTCCCTTGATTTTAGGGTTTTTTAGGTCTTTAGTTGAAGTTGCAGGGGGGACATTTAGGGCGTGATGGGCACACAACAAACAGGATTAAGCTGCCACAGTGGGTGGGGGGGAGGGCTGAAGGGAAAGTAGAGGTTTTGGTGTTTGCAAAGCATTGGGAGAACAGGCCCAGATGTTAAGATAGGCCGTATGATTAGCCTACTACACACAGGCAGGGTCCTGCTTGAGAGCGGTCAATATGAAAGCCCCAAAGTAGGCAAAGCATAACTTTATATCATTAGTATCTTTTGAATGTCAGGAGGTTAAAGAGTGAATGTATATTTTTTCCACTTTGCATGGTCAAGATTGAATTACTGACTTATGAAGTGAAACATTTCTACTTGGGAAATTGAAATATATAGTTTAGTTAGAGCTTCTTTTCAATGATGACCTGGTATTGCTCTAGTTCAAAATCCCAGGGTTGATGCAGTATATTGGCCAGGGGGACACTACAGTCTACTGCGTTATTTGATGGATTGTTGAATATTTGAAGCTGAATGACATCTTGGTAGATAGTGTAGGAACGCTATGCAAGTCCTTGAAGGGCATTATCAGAGGGCGCTGCATCGTAAAAAGGATGGGGACCTAAGGGCTCTGTGCACCAACATAAAACAAATTAAATCTGAGATAAAGCATTTAGAATTCACCCTGTTTGATACTAAAGGCCCTGACACACTGGGAGTTTTTTAATGGTAAAATCTCAGAATATATTGAGCTGGCTGAAAAGAAAGGAATCTTAGAGGTAAGTATGCAACAGCTTAGAAATATAGAGAGGGGGAAAAGTCCAGGTAAGAGAGTGGCCAACCCAATGAAGGACACTTGGGCCACAGAAGATGTCACTGAACTAACAGCTTCTGATGGAAGCCTATCACATGAGGCTAATAGCATACTATTTGTTTTTACAGATCAGTGTTGCTGGAGCATTTCAATCCTTTGCAGGAATCAATGCTCAACGAGGTCAGAGTCTCTTTAGACCCAGCATAAGGGTATGAAAACCAAACCACAATTTCTCTAAACAAACCAATTAAATTACACAGTATGATTAATGTGGCCATACAAGGAAAACTCCAGTCAGTAATAAAGTTAAGGAGTTTTATTACAAACTTAAGCTCAGAGCCACGTAGACAATTCTCAAAACAAAGTTATAAGGATACAGAGTCACCAAGTGTTAACCAAAGCGTCAAAATAAGTTCAAGCAAACTGACATCAAAAGAACAAGGCACTCAAAAAAGACAATGCAGAACATCAACAAAATAACCAGATGAATGGAAAACTCATATTTAATAATCATCAAGGCAGTTCAAATTGTCAAAGTTCAATTAAGCTGGGCAAGGGAAAACCCTACAGATTAGCCAATCAGGGAATATCAGGCGCTGGGCCGAACACATGCAGGCAAAAGACAAAAAGAACAAAAAGGGCAAAAAGAATTTGGAAAAATAACTCGGGCAACAGGCCACTAACTAAGATAGGCAAAAAATAAGCAAAAAGGGAAAGCATCAGCATATCAGAAGCTCAATAAAGAGTCTTCTTCTTTGGGTTAGAGAGATAGCTCTAAGTCTCAGCATGGCATTTCAAAGTGGCAAGTGCCTCTCAGAATCCAGAGGCTTAGCATGCAGTAAAGAATGGCAGGGACAATTCTGATAAATCTGAATCTTAGTTCCACTGTTCATCAATATTTTAAAGTTCATAGGGCAAAATGATTTGTCAGTTTCTTGGCCCACACAATTAAAGGGGCAACATCCAATAGAAATCAATCACGCAATTCCAACTTGAAACATCCACATGTTTTCCAAAGTCTGTCATGTGAACAGTGTCCACCTGTAAACGTCCACGCAAGATTGAAATAAATGTTTATACTGTCAATCCACAGTCCAAGATGTTCCACATCCAAGGACATTTTCTCACACTCTCTATGTGTTAAACAATAGAAATCTGTTACCAAGCTAGCCTCCTTTTGGGAACAAAATCTGATAGAAAGGTACACATGAACAAGATGACATTTTCTGTACAATCACGACTACAGGGCTAAGCAGGCCTCACTTAGGCTAATACAAATGAGTTAATACAGCACATTAATAAATTCAAATAAAACACATTTTAATATGCAAACTATGAATCCAACATTAACATGTCTTCATTAACATTCATGCTACAGTAACTTTAAAACAAAATGACTCTGTTAGTGCAATTTAGTCAGTGTGACGCAGAACTGCATTTCTCATTTTTTCAACACGTATTTAAAACATTTATCATTCGAAATTCAATATAATTTCAAAATAAATTAATTTACACTCTAAAATATAACATCATCACAAATTAATTCTTCAAACGTAATTTAATCTTGATACCACCTATGTCTTAGGGAATAGTCTAAAATGAATTCACACTAACATACCTTTTCAATGCATCAATCTACATTCAAACTATTAGTGCTTTGATTAACATAATGCATAAACTGTCACTTATAGATAGATATTCACTGTGACATGATGGACAGTTGTAAGATTTCTGCTGCTTTACTGTTCAAGCTTAAACTCTGAGGACGGCGCAACTGAGCATTAAATGGAAATCTAGTTGGCCTTCCTGGTGGATGCTGATTGCACTTTTCTTTTGTGCAAGGCCCCAGGCAAGTCGTTGTCTGAATTCTAAAAAGTATGCAGAAATATTGGCACCAAACTTCTTGGATCGGTATATTGAGGTGAGAGAAAAGCAAATCCTGCTACCAACATTACAAGATGTAATTGTAGAGAGAGCTCTAAAGCTGGGGAAGCCTGCAGATAGTTGTAACCCATGTCAGCTGATGTTTCTAATACACAGTAACGTAAAAATACCGGCAAAGCTGCCCTTGCACCATTTTCATTTGCTCCTCCTGATTTCACCGAGAGGGTTCATATCTGACAGGTCAACAATCTATGCACACTGTCTGCTGTACTACTTAAGCCAAACTGAGACCACATTACTCGCTCTATGTGATCCAGTGCACTAGTCACTAACGGCCGATCTCTTTGTACAAAGATGATATTGCCTTGTATATTAGAGACCCCAAGGTTTATGAAATCCCAATTATTTGGGAATTCATAAGTTTGGCTGGCATTTTGGGGGTAACTTTCATTTGAGGCAAGTCACAAATACTTCATGTAATGGACAGCACAAAGAAATTTCAACAGGCTCTGTAAGGTATTTGGGGGTCTAGTTTTTGAGGGACGTCAACCTGATTATCCTGGAAAACTACGGTGTAGCTATTGCTTAGCTGGAAGTACGGGTGAGGTGCTGGATTGCCCTCCAGCCATACCTGGGCGTATTGCTCAGATGAAAATGGAGCTACTCCCAAAGTTACTTAGAGGACACTCTTAATAAAGCTAGCAAGGGCAGGAAAACAGCTGAGTTTAACTGGAAAATACTGACATTACCATTCTGCTATGGTAGGCTTGAGGCTCTTGACTTTGACCTCCATTTGTAAAACACCCAAGTTCACTATGCTTATTAGTGGTTCCATTTGTGTCACACCTGTCTCATTTGGTGATGGAAACTAATAACGTGGTGTCCTTACCAATATAGGCACAAATAGGCACAATACCCATGTGACGCCAGGTGCACATTGATACGGTGGCAAGTGAGTTCAGGGCTTAGGACAGCCTATCAGCTCAGACAGGATAGGATATGTCATTCTCTCCTAGGTCCCCTCTGTCACAGCACCTCGGCAGAGGGGTTACCTTTGAAGGAAAGGGAGCAGCATGGTTCCGGAACCTGGGACTTACAAAATAGGGTCACCTTTACACTGATGCCAAATTCATAGATATAGAGGCACAATCACCAATAGATGTGACCACACTCCTCTACATATTTTTATGTTTTATCTACTTTGTGTGGACTGCAGGACAGAGCTGCCAAACGTATCACTCAAGCTCCCCTCATCACAGATGCTGGATAAACTGATTGAAGCACAGGCTACCAAACATTTGATATCACTAATCCACAGGTTTATACAAGATAGGAAGCAAGGAACTCTCGGTAGTTCCCAAGTTCAGGAGGAGAGCAGCTCCTTTATACGGAGCACCCTACAACACCAGCGACACTCTGAATCTGCTCACCTTAAATGACAGTTTTTCCAGCATCCACACCGAGCTAGAAAGGAAAAGCTTTTTGCCATTTTACAGTTAAGTCTTTAAACATAGGATTAGCACAGTGTTACCCATGCCAAGCTGACAAATGACAAAATCCTTTTATTACTCCAGGCACAGTATTACAGCTTTGGACTAGTATAAAGACTGACCTGAAAGGGTATTGTCTAGGTTCATACAAGATGGGTCCCCCGTCATGCCTAGCTTGCACAAGATCAAGTGAGCTGGTGACCCAGGAAAACAGATTACAAATTAAATTGAGACTGTTGCACCCGAAAAGGACAGCTGGTGGCAAGTAGCAGGCTGAACCTTATCTATTTCATGTTCCTGCATAGGATATGATATACCCCCAGGGGCATGTGGTAATGTGTCCTTTGAGAGAATTCAAAATGCAACAGATGTGGGGAAACCTGGGAGGATTTTCTTCACTTAGCTTGGAATTGCAGCTTGGTCCAAGCCTTCCGAGGGGTGCCTCTGGTCGATCTCTATAGGACGATGGACATGGAGCTGTAAAAGGATACTAAGGTCACACTTCTAGGGTGGGTGAACAACCTGCCCAACACATCGATGTTGTGCTGTAAAGTTGAACATTCAATTTCAAATTAAAGAAAAGCTACTAAAACTACTCCTTCGATAAAAGATTACATTTTATTCAGCTTTGTTGCAAGTAGAGGTATAGATTTATTCAAGTGTGCATTGGACAGTAACTAAAGTTCATAGTCACCTGCTCCCGTTTTAGGCAGGGAATGGAGGTTTGCTTTCTGGATGTGAGAAATGCATTGTCACAATAGGAGCCAGTAATATTTGTTTTAGCATAGCAAGCACCCACTTGACTTATCTTACCAGTGTGGAACAGTTTGCATTTCCACTCTTGGAATGATTGGCCTGTCTGCTCACATGTCTGGCTTGGCACAGATCCCAGGCATCACCTCTCTTGGACAGGCTTGTCACCAGCTATGAGAGAGCAATGTTTTTTCCTTTTGAACTTTTTGTGGCCAGGAACTCGCTGGGGGAAATCAAAGGCTTTCTTATATTCTTCACACTCTCGCTCTAATATGACCTATGCCAGTAGTGGCAGGGGGAACTATGGGGCCAGGATTAACAGGCAATCCAACTTTTTCTTTGCTTTGCTTTAAGTAGTGCAGAAGCATGTCATGTTTTGGAATGGTGGCTGAGGGAGTGACAGTTTGCCTTCATTTAAGTTAATATCTGGATCATTAGCCATCAGGATCTAACTATGAGTTGCCGGGTAAATATGCATGTTAAATACTGTCGGATCCACAGTATGATTGCTTTCTGTTTGTAATGGAACAGAGTGGTGATGAATCAGAAATTGTAGTACTGTCCCTAATGTCACAGTGATCATCTGTAAGTGACAATCCATGCATTTTGTTAATCAAAGTAGTAAAAGTGTATTTGATGCACAGAAAGACATATTAATGTGCATTCACTGTAGAATAGGTTATCCAAAGGCGAGTGGTATAGCCTTAAAACTTTATATTTAACAAATAATTTGTTTCTATGTTATAGTATATCATGTTAATTAATAGTTTGCTCTAAAACAATAATATTTTCTGAAGAGGAATGTTTCAAATATTACATGTAAAAGTCAAAGTTTGTAGTTCTGTGCCATAGTTACAAGAACGGAATAACAAAGTTATTTTGTTTTAAATTTACTGTAACCTAAACACTGCTAAAGCTTATTAATGTTGAATTCATAATTTTGAATGTTAAATATGTTTTATTTGCATAATGGAATGTGTTGTTTTAATTCACTTTGCTTAGCCTAAATGAGTCTTGCAAGGCCTTGTTTCCTGACAGTGTAGAAAATATTTAGTCATTCTTGTTAAAGTGTACTTTTCTTTCAGACATTGTTCTAAAGAGAATATTGGCTTGGTAATAGATGTTCTATTGTTTTATACATAGTGAGAAACTAACCTTGAGCCCAGTACATTCAGCAACTGTGAAATTGACAATGTGTACATTTGTTTCAACTCGCATGTATGAGCTAAGATGGAAGCCTTTTATCATAATGAACGTGGAAATCTACACAGATGTTGCCGTCCATGTCGCATGACCAATTTCCACTGGATGTTTGGAACTTCTGGGTCATATGGAGTGATGGATTGACAAATCATTGTGCCCTATGAACTTTAATATAACATTTCCTAATAAGATTTGGAGCATTCTCTCTTCTCTCCCTCCCCTTTGAGAGTGCCCCTCCAGACCCCATTTAGGCAGATCTTTCCCCACTATTTGTTTCTTGCTGAAGTCCTTGAAACCTGAGAGGTCCTCTCTATTCTTGCCCCTTTGTGATGCTTTGCTGAGACTTAAAGATTTTTCCCTTCGCCTAGAGAAGAAGACTCTTAATCGTGCTACTGAAATGCTGACGTCTTCTCTTTTTACTTACTTTTTATCAGACTTAGTTAGTCACCTGGTTCGCCAGATTTCCTTTTTCCAAATTCTTTTTGTCCTTTTTATGCTTTTTTGCCTTTTTACCCATATGTGTTGGACTCAGCACACCAATGATATGGATTGGCGAATTTGTAGGTTTAGCTGTTGTCCAGGTTTTCTAACTTTTAGGATTTAACAGCTAAATGTTCAACAGAATTAGTTTGTTTCCTCCTTTTCAGATTTTCTTATTGCTTTTATGTGTAGCGTTAATCAAGTGTTTAGTTATTTTTATGCTAGTTCATTTGAACTTCTTTAAGTGGTTTGGACAGCCTATCATGACTCTGTATCTTTATAGTTTTGTTTTGAGAAATATCTATGTTACTCCCAGCCTCAATTTGTGATAAACACCTTTGGACTTCATTACAGACTACAGTTTCCTTGTGTGGCCACATTGGTCATGATGTCTGCTGTGACGCTTTGTGCCTCTGTCTCCACACCCCTATGCTGGATGAAAAGATGTATTGACCTCATCAAAAGCATAATCCTAAGAAGGAATATGCTACAACAAATCTGGTAGCAGAGTATGGTTCCTCCCATGAGTGGTGGAGATAAGGTTAGGCATAGTGTTAGGTAAGTAGGATTAGTGCCATGTTATCTGCCCACTCCAAATTTGCCCACCTTAAATTCTGCCCCTGGTTCGTTCCGAAGATTGATGAAGTTCCAGCGTTGTTTCTGTGAAAGATGGATGTGTGAGTATTAATAGGGTTTGTGTTTGCATTGCTTTTGGCCTGAGATTGCGGTAAAGTGTGATGTTGTGAAGTGTGTTGCAGAGTTTCTGCAATTGCGTGGTTGTGATGTTTGTTGCTAAAAGATGTCGGTGGTTGTTGTTGCTGTTGATAGGTCTGTCCTGGCCTAAGATCCTGGGATAACCTACAAGTGTAGAAGACACTTGGTTAATGTATTGTCTGCAGTGAGGCGCTTGTCATGAGACATCGCCGAAAGTGTCAATAGTTTTCCTTGAGTGATTGTGGGTTTGATTGGTATTAAGTGGATACTGAGCACGCATGGAGGATCTGTATCAATTCGAGTGAGATTTGCTGGTCAAGTTTTATTTGTTGTGTAGTTGTGAAAGCCATAGTCGGAATGTGTATTTCCATACTGCTTTGAAGTGTTTGGTTACCCTATCCTCTAGTGAGTAGACATGTTGTTGGTTTTTCACTCACAATATTTTGCATTAGGCGTGTCTGAAAGCGATTGTGTGAGAGACGACTGCAAAGCAATTGAGTTGCTGTGAGGAGTGAGATTGACGTCATCATGTGTTGTGCTGGTATAGGTCAGTTGGTGTGAAGCTACCCCGGTATTGGTGGACAGTGCAGCATTGCTATTGGTTGACAACATCATAAAGAGGATTGAGAGATTGAAGTTACTTTCTGATTTGAACAAAAAGTTTATTGTGACTTATTACATTTGATTGAAAATGAATATTTTTAAAGTATTAAAAAGTGCATTGAGAGGAGAGGAATGTATTCCAGTGAGAAAGAATATATATACACCCTACCACAAGGTACGCCAGGTCATTATGTTATGTCAGAGAAAGGTCTTCATGCATGTTTGAGGCTTGAGCAAAGAAACAAAATTACAGAGAAAGAAGGTGCATTCACATTTCCTCATTATGGAACTTTTAATATATGAATTCTTGAGAACCTGAGGTGGGTACTTCATGAGATGAAACTGCCTCCGATACCTGCACAATTTGAAGCACTTAAAATTTGGGAACACATAGCACATCAGAAACTGAAAAAAAAGAATGAAAATAGAATGCAGAAGACATTAATGACATTTGGAGTAGAAAGCTGGAGAGGAGAGATTAACTAGATTGTTTCTAGCTATTACAAGTGAAGAAGGAGAAAGCATTAAACCAAAGAGTAAGAGTAAAACAGAAAAGACAACAGATACTGACAAGAAAAAGACTGAGACATACAAGAGTGATTCGGATGATGAATTTATAAATCAGATATTGCTAAATAGTCTGCCTCCATACTATTATGTAGAGGTAGGAACAACAAGTGAAGCTGCACGAAATGTAACCCCTAAATTTCCTACTGCTCCAGTTGAACAAATCCCAATTCAGAGAGTGCCAGATTCACTTGCAAATTCAGTGATACAGATTCCTAATGTGAATGTACCAGTTTAGAGATTCAGCACAATTCAGCTTGTACTAAGTACTAATATGAATCAGATTGTATCAAATAGTAACATGAACCAGTCAGAAAAGACACCATATGTGAATTCACCAACACAAAGTTTAAATTCGAGTCAACCTGTGAAAAAGTTCAGTCCAAAGCCACCCATACCAAATGTTTCTAAGACTCAAATGCTTTGTCAAGACAGAGTTTAGGAATGACAATTTCCCAGAACCAGATGAATTACTTTAGTCCAGATGCATTAACAGTCCCTGTAACAATCGGTCAATTGTTCCCTTGTATGCTCCAGGTATGTCTGGAAGTAATGCGCATTCATTAAATGTCCTGACTGTTTCTGATATTCTAGTTACATCCAATTGGAAGACACCAAATAGTGTGTAGAGATCAGTATATTCAAATGATTCAGAGATAGAATGGGTTCTCTTCTGAGACCGTGAACTCCCACATAGATTTCAGATTCAACTATAATGACAAGTCAGGCAGGATTTATTCTTGATGTGAGGTTTCTTCAGAGATCTTCACATTATTTTGGCCCGGATCAGAGCAGACACCAAATGCTAATTGCAGTACTCCTAAGGAAGAACACCCTGTAGCCCACCAGAAGTCATGTCTATTGCAAGTACAGTGAATCAGCAAATTAAGGGCAGGCAACAGTAGAAATATTGCAGAATAATTCAGTGAGATTGTGAGATTGTACTTCACAGCAATTAAATGATTGGCTAAATTATTTGAGTCCCGCAGGTGCAACAGGTGTAGCGAGTTGCAGTGCAAAAGCAGATAATATTCCAGAGAGACTGTGTCCAGATTGAAATTGGAATTAACTGAAATGATATTAGGAACTCTGGACACTGCCCAATTAGATTTTTGCACAAAGGACGAACTGCGGTCCCTGTGCAAAGACATAACTAAACATGCAGGACAGGCCTAGGAAAGGTTATCTGAAGTGGCCTAAAAATATGATGTAGATTTGGAGAAATCAAAGCCCTTAAAGAGAAGTTACAGATTGAAATTTAGTGGCAATGATAAAGTGATCATAAGGCCTCCTGGAATGAGACTGCAGATTAGGGAATTAATTACATAGGTTCAAAAATGGGGAGTGCTAGTTAAGTGGGAAGATGGATGGGCAAAGAAAAGAGATCAGAAGAAAACAAAAACAGATGTGCCTCCAGCAGGAGCAAATCAAGCCGAGGCTAATGTGAAGATGCTTCCCATGAGAGAAATTCCTGGTGGAGTTTATGTTCATGAACCTCCGAGTAGGAGTGATATTTTGTCATTTACAAATGGTGACCCAAAATTGAGAGAGAAGCCAGTGGAATGGTATAAGCCGACAGAAAGGTTTGTGAAACTTTCAAAATGCCTGTGGAAAGATTTGAATACACTGTTTGACATTGTGGTTCGGAGTGACTTGTGGACTGAGTGTGAGGTTTTTGCTGATTGGCCTGAGCCTCCAAGAGATCCAGTAACAGGTGCAGAAAAAGTGAAAGAAAAAGTGATGGTTGTACAATTAAAAGCTGCACAGAAAGCTAGCCAAAGTCCTCAGTTGTTTGTGAACGTTGGTGGCAAACTAGGAGTGCAACAACAGGGAGATAATGTTTTCCAACTCAGAGGTAAAAACGTGGTGTTCAGGT
The DNA here is from genome assembly GCF_031143425.1 of Pleurodeles waltl. Classification (NCBI taxonomy): domain Eukaryota; kingdom Metazoa; phylum Chordata; class Amphibia; order Caudata; family Salamandridae; genus Pleurodeles; species Pleurodeles waltl. The sequence continues at coordinate 163,902,153 of NC_090443.1, read as the reverse complement.
AGACCTGAGCAGTGTTGTAGATATCCAGACTTTGAAAAGAACTAATCTGTGTCACACATATGGTGGACATTTAGGACATTGGAAGAGGGAGGGTCCCCTTAATGTGAATAAAATTCAGGTGCAAAATGGAGGTGTAACACAGCCACAAGGTAATAATCAAGTTTAATTACAGAGAGCTCAAAGACCTCGAATGTAAAATGTAAATGTTCCCCAAGGACAGCAGATGCAGATACCAATAGCACCGATGGCTCAGCAACAGACAACTGTTTCCCAACAGAATCAGGTTGCAAATGTAGATGTGAATGAGTTGTCATCACAGTTCACTTTAAAGGATTTGAGTGATGAGATTCTTCAAGTGGATTGTTCAGATGATGAAGATTGCATGCTAGGTGCTTCCTTAGAAGTAAATCACGTGGTCTCTCTGTAGATAAAAATGTAATGGTTACCATGTGTAATTTCTGGTTGACACTGGGGCTCCACGCTCCACTCTCAGAACAGCAGCAGTACTGAATTTACCCCTTTCAGGAAGAAAAATTCAGGTTGCAGGAGTCACAAATAAACAATTGTGCGACCCAGTGACAGAATCTGTCCCCATAAAAATAGGTTCATTTTAGGATGAGCATCAATTTGTGGTGGTGTGCAATTCAAATCTTGTAAGCTTACTTGGACATGACCTGTTGTGTAAATTAAATTGCTCCATTAGCTGCACACCCTGTGTAATAGAAATTCAGACAATGGATGAAAATGTACTGTGTAAAATTGTAAATCAATATCCGAGTATTTGCCTGAGGATCTGATAGACGCTGTGTCCCCTGAAGTTTGGGATTTTTCAGAAAAGAGATGAAAATCATTAAAGGAGTTGAGCTTGTAAAAATAACAGTGAAACCAAATGCAGAGTATCCACAAATTCCTCATATACATTGAGACAATTACAGGAATTACTCCCTTGATCAATTGTTTGGTTGAACAGGGCATCGTGAAAGAGATAATAGGAAATCAATGTCACTCACCTATTATGGGACTGCGGAAGCCCAAGGGAAAATTCCACCTAGTCCAGGACCTTGGATATGTTAACAAAATCATTGTCCCATGTTGTCCCATGGTACCGAATCCAAAAGGATTTTATTTAAAATTCTATGTGAACTAGAGTGGTTCACCATGATTGACCTTTGCCAAGTGTTCTTTTCCATGCTTCCCGTTTTGGTTTAGAAGTCATGTTTTGGCATGGTGCTGAGTTCCACAAGGGTATACTGAGAGACTATCGATTTCCAACCAGATCTTGAAAAAGAATCTGTAATCCTTTTAAATGCCCTAACATTCAGTCTTGGTCCAGTACATTGATTACCTACTTGTGGCACCAAACATTCAAGATGCCTGCTAGAGAGATGCAATTGCCGTTTTTAATCATTTAGGAGAGGATGGACATAAAGTTTCCCTGACTAAATTACAGTATTGTAAAAAAAGAAGTTCTGTACCTCGGTCACCACACTGAAAAAGGTGTAAGGAAGGTGTTGCAAGAAAGAATCTCAGCAATTCTGAAAATGAATGCCCCTACCACTGAGAAAGAAGTCAGAATGTTCCGGGGAATGGTTGGCTACTTTTGTCAGTGGATTCCAAACTTTTCCCTTTTGCCTAAGCCTTTACAGTGGCTGACACACAAAGATGTGTTTGATCTAGTACCATTGGATGACAACTGAAAACGTGCACTCACAGACCTGAGAGAAAATCTATGTTGTGCCCCTGCTATGGAAATGCCTGATAACAAATGTTTTTCTTTGTACTACTGTGAGAGGAAGGGATGTTCTCTCTTAATTTTGACTCAGATGCATGGAAATGCAAACAAACTGTGGCTTATTATTCTGACAGTCTTGATCCCGGGTATTTAGCTTTGTCTGGTTGTTTAAAGGCAATTGCCGCTGAAAGCGTCAGCATGGAACAGTGTGAAGGCATTGTAGGGGTCATTCTGTGTACGTTTTAGTATTCGACTCCATGGAAATATTGTTAACCCAAACCAAAACCCAGCATCTTTCAGCGGATATTTGACTAGATATGAACAGGTCATCCTCGCCACACCCAATGTTAATTTGATGCTTGTACTGTGTTGAATCCTGCCAATTTATTACCTCCCCCAGTAGAAAATGTAGATGATTGTTCTGATGAGGTTGAGTATGATTGTCTTGATGCTACTGAACTATGCACCAAGCTGAGACCTGACACTCAAGATGCCCCCCTAAATTAAATTGATTACGTCATGCTTGTTGTTGGCTCCTGTTTAAGAGACAAGGATGGTACCATGACAGCTGGTTACGCAGTTTGCATAGTCTCCAGTTTGATGGAAGTCCCCTGGCTTCAAGGGGCTTTTCTGCCCAAGTAACTAAATTAGTTGCTCTAACTAAAGCTTGCTGTGTTTCTGAACAGGTGAAAGAGATGATTTTCACTGATAGTCAATATGGCTTGAGTGTCGTTAATGACTTCAGTCAGTTATTATTCCAGAGAGGCTTTATGAACTTTTATGGCTCACTAATTTTACATAGGGGCACAGTTTACAGCATGCTGAATGCATTGCATTTGCCTGCCCAAATTGCGGTTGTGAAGTACACTGCACACCGAAAGTCCACTGATTATGTAACATTAGGAAATACATATGTTGATGAAGTGGTGAGATACTGTCCCCTAGCTACACTTTCTTTAATGGAGAGTAGTATAACAAATCAACTGATGAGACAAGTCAAACTTTCCTGTTAACATATGTTGATAAATGGGAAGACGTTAAAGGATTGCAGGAAGAAGTGACAGAAGAGGAACAGCAGAGTTGGGTTACAGAAGGATGTGTCAAAAGAGATGAAGATGATATTCGGGTTTCAACTGATGTAGAAACTGTGTTACCAAACAGTTTGTTACTACCCATGACTAGAAACTATCATGGACAAGCTCATATAGGTCCTTATATGATGATAAGAGCTTTTAGGCAGGCGATTGAGAGCAGAAACTGTGTGTCACAGATGTGTCACATCCCAGCAGATGATTGTAGGAAAATGCACAGTAGTCACACTGAGTTACAGAGACAGATCAGGAGGACCTTTCAACAGAATGCCGTTGGACTTTATTGAGCCCGTCTGTATGCAATGGACTGAGATATATTTTGGTCATTGTACAATCTCTCGTTATGTTGAAGCTTACCCAACCAGGAGAAAAGCTGTTGCTTAGAAAGTTGATTCTACGCTTTGGATTCCCACCTTCTCTAGAGTCAGACCAAGGGACACACTTCAACAGTGAAGTCCTAAAATTACTGTGTGTGACATTACAAATTGAGCAAAAACAAAGTTGCAGTTACAGAGCTGAGGCTTCAGGATTGGTGGAGTAAGTTAAAACCAAGACTGGCAAAAGTATGTGCATCCACTGCTTTGAAATCACCCAACATATTGCTTCTTGTTTTGATGGGTATGCGAAGTACTCCTGTCAGAAAGACTGGTTTGTCAACTCATGAAATCATCACTGGGAGAGCCATGAGATTGCCAACTGTGCCTGTGAATGCGCTTGTAACTATTACAGATGACTTGGTACTGGAGTTTTGGAAAGATCTAGATGACGTGGTTAGTTCTGTGCCATATCAGGTTGGAGAACCTACCAGAAACCCACAGCAGGGGCACTGTCATGACCTATGTCCAGGTGACTAGGTAATGGTTAAGAAGCACTTGAGGAAATGTTGCTTTGAACCACGTTTAAAGGGTCACTACAACAGCTGCGAAGTGTGCTGGTCTCCCTAACTAGGTGTACACTAGCCACGCTCACAAAGTTCCAGGTCCCCTAGAAAATACAGCACCTGTCCCTGAAGGGGTTAGTTACAGTGAGTGAGAGGGATCAGATCAGTCAAGCTGTTCGAGCTGGACAAGTGGCAAGTACATCACAATTGCAATCTGAGTGGGGGTCTAAGTGAGTCAACGGCAGTGGTTGAAACAGAAGGGTAGAATCAGAACCAGTTGACTCACGGAAGCTCACATGCTGATGAAGGACCAGATGCTGTAACAAAAAAAGTTGTGCCCGGAGGCAATTGGCCAAGTGAGCAAACTATGCCAGCTGTACAAGTGCCCCCAACGGTGGCTGCAAAAACTGAGGGTTCAAGTCAAAGTGGCAGTGACAATGACAGTCAAATAACTTTGAGATCAAAAGAAGGAGAGTACCCAGAAAATATTCAGCACCTGAATGATCATACTTTGCAGCAAATGAATGGGAGAAGGAATTTGCAATCTTTTGCTTTAACAATACAAAACCACATAACAGAGACCTAGGCACTCGAATATGAATTTATGGCTATAAAATTCAATATTACAGAATTTGCAAACTCATATTTCAATAATCCAAAGTCAAGTTATACATGCAGATGAACAAAAAATCCAGTGGAATTCATTTTGAGTGAAGAATCCATCTTTTAATGTGACACAAAAAAGCCAACACGTGTTTCGTCATGGGAGTGAATACTCCCCGTGACTTTTTCAAGGCTGCAAAACATATCAAACATAAGAAACGTACATAGTATAACATTAATCACTACATACACTAGTATCCGAAAAAATACAAAAGATTCAAAGTCAACCAGTGCACACCCAAAATGTAAAACAATTATGTGCCAGGACTCACAAGGTTGTATCCACAGTGACCCAAAACAAAATAAGTCATACGTCAACTGGGTGAAGTACGGAAAACATCAGTATCTCAAAGTCCTTAACCTCAGAAACACGTGTCTAGAGACATACAGCAATGTCTGCACCAACTTTTGTGAAAAACTACAGATAATTTTCAAGTAAGCCCTAACTGTGAACTGCATTTACCGGGATGCTAAGGGCCGATCTGTGCTGGTATGTCAGGCAGTGTGCTCCCAACCCCCCTTCCTGTGTAAAAGGCTCCCTTCAGCCAGTGAGCTGACGAGCTTTGGAGATGCACCTGTGTGCCTGTGAGTGGTACTTGACTTAAGAGGATTTTGCCAGCATTTCCAGCAACCCCAGCTGAATTTTCTTTGTTCTCTACTCTCTACTGATGAAGGGCTAAACCCAGAAACACATTTCTAGAGATGTACAGCAATGTCTGCAACAACTTTTGTGAAAAACTACAGATAATTTTCAAGTAAACGCTAACTGTGAACTGCATTTACCAGGTTGCAAAGGGGCAAACTGTGCTGGGATGTGAGGCAGTGTGCTCCCAACCCCCCTTCAACAGAAATGGTTGCCGTAATATCAATGGTTTAACAAAACCGTCCTGCCTAAGACATTCTTCTCGCACAATAGGGCAGAGTTTGCAAAATGTTACAGGTGCAACAGTGCTGTACTTATATTCCTGATAACAGTAAGCAGCTGAGAAAGTAAATAAAGGACCTTAAGAAGCTTAGAAGCGACAGGTGCAGGGGAAGCAATGGGTAATAGTTTTTCAGCAGTTGGAAGGTGTTTTTGGAACCTAGGGAAAGGACTTATCGGAGCCATCTTGAAACCTGTACTAATAATACCCTAGTGTGCAAAGTTGCAGTTAGTCTTATAAGTTGATCAAGAAGCTGAAAGAAATGAGAACAAGGAGAGGATATAGAAGAGAGGAGTTTTAGAGTTTTACAATGTCTGTACAACAGTGACATCAAGCAGTAAGAGGAGCACAAAGATCTTTCCTGGAACACCTCTGAAATTATGAGCTCTCTCATTGAAAATGAAAGATTTAAATTTATTTGATGTCTCGTTTCGCAGTCAGAGGGGGAACTGATGCAGCAGAAATGTTAGTATTGTCCCTAATGTCACAGTGATCATCTATACGTAACAATTTATTCATTTTGTTAATCAATTGTTAATAGTTTAGTTGTAAAGTGGTGCACTGAAGCCATATTAATGTGCATTCACATGGCATCACAAGGCATATGGCATAGCCTTAAAACTTTATGTTTAACAAATTCCTTTGTTTCTATGTCATAGTTTATCATGTTAATTATTAGTTTGCACTAAAACAAGTAGTTTTACATGCACAAGTCAAAGTTTGTAGGTATGTGCCACAGTTACATGAATGGGTTAACAAAGTGATTTTCTTTTTAAATTTACTGTAACATGAACATCGCTAAAGCTTAATAATGTTCAACTCATAATTTTGAATGTTAATTGTGTTTTATTTGCATAATTGAATGTGCCGTTTTAATTCTCTTTGCTTGAAGTAAGTGAGACTTGCAAGGCCCTGTTTCCTGACTGTGCAGAAAATGTTTGGTCATTCTGGTCAACTAGTACTTTTCTTTCAGACTTTGTTCTCATAAGAATATTAGCTTGATAATAGATGTTCTATTTTTTATATACATAGTAAGCCTGAGAAACCAACCTTGAGCACAGTGCATTCAGGAACTGTGAAATTGACAATGTATACATTTGTTTGAACTCGCATGGATGAGCTATGATGGAAGCCTTTTCTCATGTTGAATGTAGGAATCTACACTGTTGCTGTCCATGTCGCATAACCAATTTCCATTGGATAATTGCAACTTCTGCTTCACATGGAGTGATCGATAGACAAATCATTGTGCCCTATGAACTTTAATATACCATTTCCCAGTTTTATTTGCAGCATTATCTCTTCTCTCTCCTTCCCTTGAGGGTCCCTCTCCAGACCGCATTTCAGTAGATCTTTACCAACCCTTTTCTTCTTGCTGAACCCCTTGGACTCTAGGAGGTATAGTCCTCTCTACCCTTGCCCCTTTGAGATGCTTTGCTGAGACTTAAAGATTTGTCCCTTGTTGGAAAATGGGTTATTTGTAGGGCAGGTAGGTACCTACACCTAGCAACAAGCCACTAACCTCCACATAGGTACAGTTAGGTCTCAGTAAATTAATCCCAGCTCAACCCTTGGTAGCTTGGCAACGAGCGTCAAGGCTTAACTTAGGAGACAAAGTGTAAAGCATTCAAATATCACAAAACAGTAATTAAATAAAACACAGGAAACAGTTTAAAAATCCAAAACCAATTTATAAAAATAGTTTATATTTTTATCTTTAAAATGACACAAAAACGATTAAAATCGGTTCAGGGGAACCGGAGATATGAATTTTTAAAGAATTATTACTTTTCTAGCGCTTAGAAACAAAAAGCGCCAATCGGGTCATCTGGTTGCACCTCGACCGGGGCAAAGTCAAACTTTCAGGCTGACCGCGATGGAGCCCTGCTCGGCTACAGGTCGCGGGAGGCCTCGGTTAAAAAGTTACCTTCTGACTTAGTCTTTATTTTGAAGTTTTTCTTCACCGGGACGAACCTGCCAGTTGAATCCGACCTCCTGGAGCCCTTGTCCGGATACGCGATGTGGGTTTCCTCGGTGGAGACTTTTACCTTCGGACTTAGTCGTTTTTTCGAGATGAAAATCCTTCGACCGGGGTAAACCTGGATCTTGATCCGACGTCCATGGAGCCCTTCTCGAATACGATGGCTGGGAGGTCCCGGTCAACTTTTTACGTTCGGACTTAGTCTCTTTTTCGGATGTTTTTCTTTACCGGGACGAACCACGAAGTCAGGCCGGGTCGCGGTTGAGGCAAGCCGGCTAGAATTTCCGCGGCGGGTCGGTCCCTCTCTGGAGCTTTTTTACAAAATTTTCCAAATCTTTTCCAAACTTCTGGGGCTTCACCCAGATGTTCTTTTAAGGTTCTTTTGGGGTCCACAGCTCACCCCAAGGGTCCAGAAGTTCTGTGATGGTCCTTGGGGGGTGCGGACTTCAACTCCCAGAATGCACCTGGCGCAAACTCCTTTTTGGCCACTGGGCAGTGGTCAACTGGTCACTTTTTTTCAGGAGTTGGTGCAGGGGACTCTGGTTAGCAATTTTTCACCTGTAGCAAACAGGGAGTCCCTCCTTGAACCAGTTGAAGCCAGGCAAAGTCCTTCTTGTGGTGAAGCCCAAGTGTGCAGCTGGTGCAGTCCTTCTGAGTGCAGGTTCCAGGTGCAGGCCAGGGGTCCAGCAGGGCAGTCCTTCTTCTCCTTAAGTTCTTTCTTCTTGAAATTTGGTGGGGATCTGAGGTGTGGGGGCAGGTCTGCCAGTTTTATCCTTGCTCCTGGGTGAAAAGCAGGGGGGTCCTGGTCCTCCAATCAGGTACAGGGTCGTACCCCTGTGATGACCACTTCCTGGGAAGTGTGGCAAAAATTCATCCCAAAAGGCAACAGTCTCTAAAAATCCAACATGACTGAATCTGATTTTTGGAGGTTACATCTGGCTGAGCCCACCCACTGGTGTGGCAAAAAATCATAAACACACCCCTCTCCTGCCCTCTCCTAATCTAATCAAGGGGGCACCTAGTTGTCTGGGGTTGCAGGATGTGGGGGTGTTGTTGGGTGCTGCAAATGTCCTTCTCTGCCTTTGAAGACCAGTTTGGCAGCCCTCCCCCTTCCTGCCTCACCATCTGCTGAGGGGAGATTCTCTCCCCAAAGCACATTCCTTTGTGTGAAGCCAGGCCACTTCACACCTAATCAAGGCAGCCTGGCAGAAGCTGCTGCAGGCTGGCCAATCAGAGCACAGCAGCAAAAACAATGCAGAGCTGAAATTGGCAACTTTTTAGGTAAAGTCTAAACTTTTTACCTGGACAAGTTATATTAAATCCAACAACTGGAAGTTGTGGGATTTATCACAACAATCAATTTGATACCAAATTCTTGGTATGTAACATTTAAGGAGACTTTAAAATTTAAAATAAAGTCTGCCCATTCTAGCCTATGAAGGCCATTTACTTCAATGAGGGAAAAACGAATTTGGCTGTTTTTACCTCACCAGGGCTTATAAATCTATTTTTATAAAGTCCCTGCTTATAGTTACATGGCACCCAGCCCTAGGGGCACATAGGGCACACCTTAGGGGTGACTTATATGTAAAAATAAGGTAGTTTAAGACTTTGGAAGTACCTTTAATTCCAAAGTCGAATTTGCATATAACTTTAATTTAAAAGCAGCCAGCAAGGCAGGCCTGCTTTTAAAATGACACTGGGCACCTCAGCAGTGCACCTAGGGGTGCACCACCTATGCTGTGGTCCCTAAACCTACATGCCCTACCATATACTAGGGACTTATAGGTAGGTTCACTTAGCCAATTATAATTAGCCTTATTTGCATATTGATTTTACACAGAGCACAGGCCATGGGACTGGTTAGCAGTACCCAGGGCACCATCAGAGTCAGGAAAACACCAGCATAAAGTGGAAAATGGGGGCAAAAAGTTAGGGGGCCTCTGCAATCAGCCCTGTTTTCCCACATCCCTTGACCCTAAAAAAAAAAGAAGGCCGTTGATTGAGCTTCTGAAATGCCAAAGCCTTCCCTTGTTATTTACTTTTTGTCAAAGTTAGTTAGTCACCTGGTTCCCCAGATTTTCTTTTTCCAAATTATTTTTGACTCTTTTGTACTTTTGGCTTTTTGCCCATATATGCTTGAACCAATGCACCACTAAAAAGGATTTGCTAATTTCTAGGGTTACCCTGGTCTGGGTTACTAAATTGTAGGATTTAATAGCTAAATGTTCAACAGAATTAGACAACGTTTGTTTTCTCCTTTTTAAATGTTCTTATTGCTTTTATGTGCAGTGTTGATCAAGGGTTTAGTCTTTTTTATGTTAGTTTCTTTGAACCTCTTTGGGAGGTTTGGACAGCCTATCATGATTCTGTATCTTTATAGTTTTGTTTTGAGAAGTAGCTATGTTACTCTAAGCCTTAATTTGTAATAAACACCCTTGGACTTTATTTCAGACTGGAGTTTCCTTGTGTGGCCTCATTGGTCATGCTGTCATTCTAAATTGTTTGTTGTGAAGTTGTATTCCTCTTTCTCCACACCCCTATGCTGAGTGAAAATATTTATCGACCATGTCCAAAGCATACTCCTGAGAAGGAAAATGCTACAACAGTGAGCATTACAAATACAGCAGTCCTCCTGGCACAACCTGATATAAAATCATTGCTGATTGCTGCAATGTGGTGAAGTTATGTCTGTGTCCTATTCTATGTCTGGCAGCTGGAGTAGCACAATTTAGACTCCATCCTTTGCACATCATCATTGTGTAAAATACACATTTACATTTGATATTATATTTGCTGTGTGCCTTAATAAAATTAACATATGTGAGTATGCAGATGCTTTAATGTAATGTAACTACTAACAAACTGGAGCTTTATAAACATGCATACTAATGTTCATATAAAATATATTAATTATTTACATTCTACATTTATTCCGAACGTTACCATATGCATCTATAATCATGTATTTGAAATGCATATTTATTGTTTAGTTACAGTGAGGCTAACTTTAAGTGACTAAAAGCCTTAATTCTGAAATGTGTTTTGCTTGGACAATGTGTTCTCTTTCTTTGGAGGTGCATTTCAAGGCTTCCCAAGCTACAGAAAAGGAGTGTTGTCTTCTGTATTAATTTGCTGATAGTAAGGTCTGAGAGAAGAAATCTTGGCAAGAGACGCGAAGATCTAATGAACAGCTGAAGTCTCCTATTCATCCTGTACTAGGAACGGGGGATGTTCAAAGTTACAGTAAATATCTGAGTTCTGTGGGATGAGAAATTCAAGTGGTGTTGCTAATGCAAATGACGGATCAGAATCTGATTGGTTCTTTGAGGGGAAGAGAATATGACATTGATACTGAAGGTTCTGCTTAGATTAATTAATGCTTATGCCGCTAGAAGTTAAGGCAGATTTTCCTTGGGCTTCGAGGGGTACAGACCTCTCTGCTTCCCTTATTCTTGTGTGAAGATTCATGCTAAACACTTATTCCTTTCTCTGGAGGACTTCTACTGAAGCCTTCATTATCCTAACACCTTCGCGAGTTTTTGAGTTTACCTAGGATTCCATTCTATCCATCCTCATTCCTGACTTTGAACTCTCACTAGATGAATTTAGAATCATTTCATGTTTAGGGGAGAGAGCAAGGGGTTCTTTATTGAATATCTGTTTCCAATTCTTAATTTCTGTATTGCTGTAGCTGTCATTGCTTTGAATCGAAATTTGAAGATACTGCACTGATTGCAATATTTTAGCTTGGCAGCTTAATTCTGTATTTTATCAACATTTGCATGACTTGTATATATATTGGATTGATAGGAAATCAATTACCTAACTTCCGTTATCGATTCTTGGTCCTTATTGTGTGGCCAAATGAGCTTCACAGAAATCTAATTTGTTTAATATTGTTGATTCCCTCAATGTGTCCGTAGATTTAAAAGATCTGTCAGAAGAGAGATTTTAAGTCATGCTCCTGTGTGCTCTCACAGGTTTGCTGAGTTGCATTGCATATGTGACCATTAAGAGCATAGCATCCCTCTAATCAAGATGAGGTTCTACAGCTTTCTTACAGTGTATTATAACAGAAAAGGAGAGTTCTGAGTTCAGGACTTCATTTGTAGTCCATCCTTTACCCGTAACTTTCAGACTACCAACAAGTTAGACTACCTCTTCAAATTCACCACTTTCAAAAACTTGAAACACAACAAATCTTCATACTTATCTCACTGAAGCTTGTCATTGAACAGCAAACTAGCTCTAATGGCTTTGTTAATTCTTGTTATGGACCCATGATGAACATTATAAGAATTTGTTTTATGTATTAAAGGCATAATTAAAATGGGAAATAGTGTGAACATCTGAGCAAAATTTTAAGTGATTTGTACAGCTTGTAGCCTTCGTTTGAATCTTTGATTGTCTTTGTGTGATACTCTCAGCGGTGGTCAGTTTTAATGGGGGATAGAGGATGCTTATCATCCTTGCAGAAGAATAACACCTTTGTAAAGCTTTTTCAAACTTGTCTATTCAGTAACTGTCTCACATGGATAAATACACTTTTCAGAGATCTTCTGCTGTATACTAAGTAAAGAATACTTATTGATAATTGGAATACCTTTCAGTTGGACTTGTTGCTACAGATGTGATGTCTTATGTGCAGGCTGAGGGCTTTCTTATAAGGTTTGTTTTTTTTGCCTGCAACAAGTAGCAGAAATGAAATAGCAACTGCCTCCTGGAGAATCGATTGAGAGGGACAAGGAAGTCTAATACCTGCCAAGAATCCTGGGTAGGGAAACTTAGCAAACATAGCATTACTAGCTGAAAACATAGCCATCAAAGAAAAAGCGGAATAGATAGATGACCTGGAATCTTTGTGTAAGAAAATGTCTCACCTGATGAAAGTCTCTGACCACAGGATTAAATTGAAGGCTAATACTGATTAAATGTCAGAGATCTAATCTTTAACCAACCTGATACTTTCTATTGAAAGCACCCTTCCTGAAACGTAGGATTACAACAGACAGTATGAGCTGAGACCCTATGGCCAACGAGTGGGATTGAAGGGATTTTAATGTTTTACTTTTCCTGATAATGTTCCTCACAGATTTATTATTAGTTATTCAATTTCTTGAAATGTTTGAACTTGATAAGCCCATCATGTAATCTCAAAGGCCAAACCAGGCCAAGAAACCCATGTCAGCGCACCTTCAGAGTGTTTCTATACATGCATTTAAGGACAGTTAGGAACAGTGCCAAACAAAACATTCTCTCAGTGTATTCAGAGGGTTTATCATTATCCACCAGCTTATTTAAAAGAAACAACCAGCCCTAAAAACCTTTTGAAATTCCTGAAGTGACGCCTGATGCACCCGGGTGAATCATGCATTTGCAGCAATAATGGGTCGAATAGGACTTTCAAAAAACGATCAGAATGTCAGTAAAAAATAGAGAATCTATTCAGAGAGTGTTTAAGTGGAAGATCAAAAAACCCACATTTCCCAAGGTTCACCAAGAAGAGAGGTCTTAATGTGGGGCTGGAAGCTGCAAGGAATGGGGTTGTGGAAGCTAGAAATAAGAACTGGAGTGCCAATCTATGTAGGTGTAACCACATCCAGGTTCAGATCACCACTTCTGGGGCTTCGTAGATAAAGGGTTTACTTACCTTCTTTGGTAACATGCACTCATTGCCTCAAAATTTTCCCATTTGATTGTATGGCTCTCTGTTAATATAGTTCAGATCTGTATTTCGTACCTTACACCTTTCTTGGTTTCCTCTCCTTGAGGTAGAACGGGTTAGTGAGAGTAGGCAGGTGTAACTCTGTGTTTTCCCTTCTTTCCATTCTACAAAAGCTCAGTTTCCATGGCATCCTGGGGTTCAGCATCTGTATCAACGTTAGTGTGGGGCTCATCACAGCACTACGCTATGGAAACTGGTTGGTTACCTGTGATTCCATACCCTTGGAGCTGCTTTCTGTATCATACAGTGTTCCTTTGCTCTTGTTTACATGCTTCTTCAGCCCATCCTGTGTCTTCTGCCTATGCATCCCTCTTGGAAGGATGTGAATATCACATGTGTCTCTCTCATTTTCCTGTTTGCCTTTTTTCCCTTTCTTCTTCTTCCTGTGAGTTCGTTTTATTCTGTCCTTTCATAATCGTTTCTCAAGTACAGTGAAGGTGAATGATATAACTCACTTAAGAGATACATAGGTGTTAGACGTGACAGCCTTAGGGTGGTCACCCCTAACGTTTTGCCTGCCTCCCTCCACTTTGTGGACACTGTTTTTGCTGGGTTTTAGATTCTGCGCACTTTACCACTGCTAACCAGTGCTAAAGTGCATATGCTCGCCCCCTTTAAACATGGTAACATTGGATCATACCCAATTGGACTATTTAATTTACTTATAAGTCCCTAGTAGAGTGCACTATATGTGCCCAGGGCCTGTAGGTTAAATGCTACTAGTGGGCCTGCAGCACTGATTGTGCCACCCACTTAAGTAGCCCCTTAACCTTGTTTCAGGCCTGCCATTGCATGGCCTGTGTGTGCAGTTTCACTGCCAATTTGACTTGGCATTTAAAAGTACTTGTCAAGCCTAAACTTACCCTTTTTCTACATATAAGACACCCGAAGGTATGCCCTAGGTAACCCATAGGGCAGGGTGCTGTGTAGGCAAAAGGCAGGACATGTACCTATGTAGTTTATATGTCCTGGTAAGTAAAACTCCTAAATTCGTTTTTCAACTGCTGTGAGGCCTGCTCCCTTCATGGGCTAACATTGGGGCTGCCCTCATACATTGTTTGAGTGGTAGCTACTGATCTGAAAGGAGTAGGAAGGTCATATTTAGTATGGCCAGAATGGTGATATAAAATCCTGCTGACTGGTGAAGTTGAATTTAATATTACTATTTTAGAAATGCCACTTTTAGAAAGTGAGTATTTCTCTTCACTTAAATCTTTCTGTGCCTAACAATCCACGTCTGTCTGGGTTTAGTTGACAGCTCCTTGTGTATTCACTCAGACACACCCCAAACACAGGATACTAAGCCTCACTTGCATACATCTGCGTTTTGAATGGGTATTCCTGGGCTGGGAGGGTGGAGGGCCTGCTTTCACACAAAGGACTGCCACACCCCCTACTGGGACCCTGGCAGACAGGATTGAACTGAAAGGGGACCTAGTGTACTTCTAAGCCACTCTTTGAAGTCTCCCCCACTTCAAAGGCACATTTGGGTATATAAACAGGGCCTCTGCCTCTTCCAACTCAGACACTTCCTGGAGAAGAAACTTGTAACCAGAACCTGCATCCTGCCAAGAAGAACTGCCTGGCTGCCCAAAGGACTCACCTGACTGCTTTCTGTGAAGGACTGCTGTCTTGCTGTTGCCCTGCTGCCTTGCTGCTCTCTGGCTGTGGTGAAGAAGTGCTCTCCAAGGGCTTAGATAGAGCTTGCCTCCTGTTCCCTGAAGTCTCAGGACCAAAAAGACTTCATCTCTTCAAGAAGGACTCCTTGTGCGGTGAAATTCGATGCTCTGCCTGTCAGAAATGATGCACAGCCTGCACCGCGGTGAAAATTTCACTGCACGCCGAACAGGAACGACACAGCCCGACTTCGCAACAAGAAGATCAATGCAGCACCAGCATAGCGACCTTAAATTCGATGCCTGGCCCAATGGATCAACGCATAGCCGAGCCGGAACGACACAGCCCGACTTCCAGAGAAGAATCGACGCAGCGCCTGCCGTGCGGTAGTAAATTTGACGCAACAACCGCCGGATCGACACAGCTCCTGTGACTTTGTCCTGCCAGCGCTGGAAATCCACGCACCGTCCATGGGGCGTCTGAAAACCCCGCAACACGAAGAGGATCCACAACCGAGCGTCAGAAATCGATGCACAGCCATCCCTGCTAAACTAAATGACGCATCGCCGAGTGCGGCCCGAGAAATCGATGCACACCCCTGTGTTTCCACTCTTCTCTTCCTCTGCGGCCCTTTTCAGAGATTTTTCACACGAACCAGGTACTTTGTGCTTGAAAGAGGCTTTTGTTTGCTTTAAAAAGACTTGACACTTTATATCACTTTTCAGTGATATCTCTACTTTTACTGATTGCATCTTTGATCGATTTGACCTGCATTTAACCAGATAAATATTATATATTTTTCTAAACACTGTGTGGTGTATTTCTGTGGTGCTATATGGTATTATTGTATGATTTATTGCACAGATACTTTACACATTGCCATCTAAGTTAAGCCTGACTGCTCAGTGCCAAGCTACCAGACGGTAGGTACAGGATAATTTGGATTGTGTGTGACTTACTCTGACTAGAGTGAGGGTCCTCGCTTGAACAGGGGGTAACCTGACTGCCAACCACACACCCCATTTCTAACAATAGGTATAATATCTTGACTATAAGCATTGACAATAGATATTGTGTTAAAAATGTGTTCATTATATTTGTATATTTGAATGGCTTCAGGCCACAGGTCATACAATGTAAGATGGCTAATTACCTTAAATCTTTAATATGAGATAATATTTTCCTGCATGCGCCATCATGCTGACAAAGAGTTTCTGTCTAGGAATATGTTGTGGTACTTTAGAGCTGTTCCTTCTAAGGCGGTGGGCTTGAAGAAAGGATTTTAAATCTTATTCAAACTCTGTTAATTCTCTGTTCTTCATTGTCAGTGGTTTCAGATTTAGAATAAAGAGGAATAAGACTCTAAGCCCTAATTGTTTACAGGTCAACTGTGGACCACCATTCAATATTGCTATTAGACAACCCAAATGCCAGGATATGCGCAGTAGACTACTGAAATTGCCAAACTCTCCTTCGTTTTGGTGTCACCTTTACAGTTAGAAAAGAATTTAACTCCTGCATGCTGCCACGTATGTTCCTTTATGGTATTGAGGTGCTTCATGCATCTTATACCCCTACAAATATACGACCTGGGGTTTCCCATCATTTTCTTTTCCACTTTTCCCTTTTTTGGCACCAGCCAGGAGGTTCTTTGCACTGAAGGAGGTCCTCTCATGGAGAGTAGCAGGGAGCTAAAACGTCATTTTAAGGAAGAGGAAACTGACATTTTGATATCTGAGGTGACAAAGCAAGAAAGGTATCTCTTTGTCACCTTCAAATTACAATTATCTAAGAAGGAAGCTTCATGAAGAGCAATTATTGATAATAATGCAGCATCACCTACACACAGGGCTGTAGCTGAATGCAAGAAAAGAAGGCATGATTGCAAGCGCAGGACTAAGAAGAACCTGTCAAGAAAGCTGAAGGCGGCTACGATCCCAGCATAGGAGCAGGTGGTAGCAGTCATTGAACTGGCGATGGTAGCTGGAGTCAAGTGTACAGACACTGTCAACTTGGAGACCTTATCTACACCCCAGGGTACGTAAAGCAAAGAAAATATATCATAATATCTGTCAGATTAGGCAACGTGCAGATACCTGTAGGTATTGACTAGCACCATAATGTAAACTATTTTTATATAACAGTGGAGTTGGACAATTATTTTTGAAAGTTTTGTTTTTTGAACAATGTTTGTTTTAACTTATTCAGGTAATTGCTATACAAATGTTTCATAAAATACATTTTTATCCCTGATGCTCATGTATTATAAAGTTCACGTTTTACAATGTGTTTATTCTGAATAGCAAAATAGTTTTGCTTATTCTGGGTGAAAAACTCTCTAAATAATATTCTACATTCAGGTATAAATATGTGGATATATTTTTCAATTTTTCATTTTTCCCAAAGTTCATGTACCATCTCCAACACTGTTGTTTTTTCAATAACTTATTGTAAATTCTGCCTCCTCATAAGACCTGCTTCTTGGTGGCCAGTGAGACTATATGATATGCTGTATGTTCTCAAATGTATTGCTCTTGCTGTGTTCACATTTTCCTAGGAGTACACTTGCTGCTACAGTTGGCTAATAAGCCTATATATTAACTAAGTAGTTATTGCAGAATCAATACATACTTTATTCAAATATATAACTGCTCTGTCAGGTATTCCAAATATTAAATGGGTTAGGACATATTTTATATCTGTATACAGGTTCCTGAAACTAATTGCAGTATTCTTACCAGCTCAGTGCAAGATATCCCAAACCTTGTACATACCTCAGAATATACCCATGACAAGCCAATGTTATTGAAGGTTCGTCTGTATAAATAATGTTAGCCATTATCATATCATTCAAGGTTACATCTATTGTCCCACTGCTATAATTAGAACAAACATTTGTTATTAAAGTAACACATTGCATTCTAATCTATACTTTTTTTAATACTGATAATTAAATCTACAATCAAGGGATTTTCTAAATATTATATTTCTATTATATTGTGACTGAGCTGGTGATTGTTAATTTCAATTGTGCTGCAAAGGTCTACCATCTTTTGATTACTAATAAGCTTTCATTGTCTGACGAACAGATACACAATCCTAGTTCCAAACATAATATACATAGTGCTGGCTGTATTCTTTCTCCATTGCCCATGTCATGCTATGTGTATATATTTGTATGTTGTAATCTTGTAATTTTGTTAATGCTTTTGGGCAGATTGATATATGTTAAAATTAATAATCTTTCTGTTTAGTTTTGATAAAGAAAATTAGAGATGAATAATTGTATGTTTTTGTAAATTTCTTTATAATGTCTCAAATATTAATTTAATTTTCCCATTTTTATATTTCGGAGGCACAAGTTCCATCTGCTGGTGAAAGGTCTGACAAAGTCATGTTTGCTGCCTTCGATCTCACCTTTCCCTTCTTGGATGAGGCAACATTAGAGGACCTTATGGATGTTTTGGAAAGTTCTTCTCCCATCTTGGCATGGAGCGACAATGTTGCAGTGTTTCCAACTGAACCTCAAGAGCCTTCTTTCCAATCAATATCTGCACTATGTGCTCCTGTAGATGCTGATGATGTTCTTCAAACCATCTTTGAGAAGGAAGAACAAAGGACAAAGCTATGCTAGCTAAAAGGAGTCAAGTAAGAGTTGGAGACACTGTTGGTCGCTGTTGGAGGAGGCCAAAGGTGCCTGAGCCTTAACAAGTACCTGCCTCCAGAGAATGATGTTTGTCTAGCTGACATCGCAAAAATCATCAGAGATAAGTGTGAACACCACCAGTCTCTTCCATTTTATAATGGTGACATAGTGAAGAAGCTAAAGATCATTAATTCCTCCATTCAGTCATTCCACCATGAACTGGAGCACAAGTTGGACTTCTTCATTTCTGTGATGAGTGCCCTAAACAGTAACATTGGCGAGGTTTTACAATCAAATCAGACACTTGCCATGGATTTCATGTAGTCTTTTAGTACATTCATTGATGTTTTAACTACCATGTGGCCTACACCTTCTTCCTTTAGTGAATCATCAATGGGAGTACATCCTCCGTTGTCTGCTCCTCCAACACATGAGGAGCATGCTCATTCTTCAGTGGATCTTGATGTAGGAATCAATACAGTCAATTCCGCTTTATTTCGGTAAAAATATACCATAAAAGCACAATACAAATAGTTAAGAATAATAAAACACAAGAAGCAATATCATTAGAATACAGCATTAAAAGGGCAATGTGAATAAAAATGTATCAAAGAGGAAGGTATATTAAATTGAATTAATGTACGGTAGTGCCTGAATGCATACGGTAACTGCTGAACAACAGTTCAACCCCCGGTTATATACTACAAATTATGCATTAAATATAAATATTTAAAGTATTAGTTTACAATTCCCCCCGCAAATAATACGCAGCATTTACATTAACCATTTAAAATTCTGTGTCTAAAATGCCTGTGAGAGGGCTGTTTGTCAAGTAGATTTGCTGCCATTTGAGTACATTTTCTACTTGAGCAGCAGTAAAATCAACCCGAATGTTCGAGCACTCTTGCACACCGCATGGTGCAATTCCTACTGATTTTTTCGCTGCTGCTCACACTACTGACGCTAAATTGCAGTGTGAGCAGTGCGACATGCGTATTTCCACCTACTGGCGTAACTCTGCGCAATATCAAGGAGTTTTTGTGGAACTCCACAGAATTCTGCAGAGTAATACTCCAAGATTTTGCCCACTCCTACTTTGGAACAGAAGCAACGACCTCTGCGGTCACTATCTTCCCGGAGTCTGACTTTTTTTGCCAACTACCTTGTCCTGGTCCCTTTTCATGATGTTCCTTCCCGGACACACCCTTGCCATTCCTATTTTACGTGGGCCTTACTTGAGTCTTATAGGAATTACCCTCGCCCTTGCCCACCAGTTTGCCACCACTCTTTGTTTCTCCCTTTGGCTTCGAATAGCCTTGTTCTAGCCTCTTGTAAGCCCTATTAGCTACCACTTATCAGGCAACATTACAAACGTCTCTGGATACCTAACTGTCAGATTAAATTGAGTCACTCTGTCACCATCATTTTGTTAAGGGACTCTTATCCACTTGTTCCAATCCTGCAACCACCATGAGTCCAAATTTCAAAAGTACCACTATCTGCTCTCTTGCCGTCCCAGAATCTCTGATGGTACTGATCTGGCTTCAGCCAAAATCATCTGATCAGAGCTTCCTTCATTCACTCATAGATGATCTGCTCTGCCTCGGGTATCCTTCCAATAACAGCTGTGCCTTCCAATGGCATCCACCCATTAAGGCAGCTGCCTAAGATACTAGTCATGGCAAGTAGGCAGGCAGCGGTGCTACAGGCTTCAGTAACAAGTGGTCTTTCATGTCTTTGGGTGATGTCCCATCACCCAGCTGAAAGTCTGGCAGGCCTCAGACTAAAATCACTTGTCACAGGCAGAAATCTTGGAGAGCTTCCCCTTCCCACACAGTCCATCTGGATGCTTGATAGTTGATTATTTTGAGGGTTCCAGGCGCCCCTTCTTATAGTCCATTTCAAGCCATCTAATGGGATTTAGGGTCTGAATCTTTGAAGTTTGCATAATTTGGGGTCTTTTGAAGTGCCCTCTCCTCTGCCCTTCCATTCTGCCAGAAAGCAGTCTGTCACAGCAGAAGCAACTCCAAATCTCACAAAACATACCATGGGAGTGACTAGAGGTTCACGCCTTGATGTCAGCCATGGTGATATGTGTATCAAAAGGTCGCCCTGGTACCCCATCCCTACTCTTTATACTTCTCTTATCAGCCCCATCATCTTCCTGAAGTGTGCCCAGGCCCCTTTCCAGTCTCTAAATCAAAAAACACCCTTTTGAGTTTGCTGGAGAACCCACTTCTCCTTCCTTCAGTGTTTAATTCCACCCAGCTCACAGGAAAACAGCAGTCCACAAATCTGTCTGGCAGGATTCCTCTAGTCAGCCCTGGGTCTCCCAAAATAGAACCCAGAATCTTCCATGTATTGTACCATTCGCAGGCACACATACACCCAGTTCATGCATACAACATACATGCTCCGCACAGCACTACATACTAATCTTATGTAGGCCAAGTGTGAGTTGAGCACACAGCAGCACAACTTTACATGAGTAACCATGTAGGCATCACTCCAGTGACACATGTAAAAAGGCCTAGTTACTTCCACTGATCATGACACTGTATGCTGTCACCAGCACGCTTGTGCTGCCTAACACCTGGCAAATGAAGAAGCCTTTCGCCCCAATGACGTTAGCGCTTTGGCCGCCCCTCCCGGTCTAACAGCACTGCAAGCCATACAGACAGGCTCTTATCATGGCACACACCATGATCCGTATTCGCCAATGGCAACAAAAATCAGCACCAGGGATCCACTAATCATTGCAACTGGGGCACTCAGGGCAGGGGTACGCATCACAATTCAAGGGACTTTTCATTCCCGACAATATATTTTCTAAATGTCCTTGACGTCACATTTACACTATGCTTAGACCTCATTACTGATAGCAATGGTGACTGTTTGTGGTACAGAGCACAGTAGTTACTAAAGTGAGGTTGTACTAGAACTGTCTCAATGGTTCATATTTATGGAACTCGCAAAGATGAACATGTCAGTATCCCAATAATTAACTGCATCATCATACACAGATCTCTGAAGCAGGTGTATTTCCCCACAAAGCTTCTAAATTAGCGCTTTGTGATATGACATAAATGCTGGGCAACATTCATGGTGTCCATCTTTGAGTGTAAAAAATAATGCAGCAGACAGCTCCTATTTGAAATAATATATTTCACTGACTCCATAAAAAACAAAATACTACATTGCAAATATTAACTTAAACGATAATCTTGGTAATTAAATGAATAGAACATCGATAGCTACTTAAAATACCAAGTCGATCTATAAAAAATATATTTAAGATACTGCAAGAAAAGGTGATCTAAAAGTGCAATAAATTCTATGAGTTGGAAAATCACGAATTTTAAGATTACTTTGCATGAATCTTAAACGCAGAAGCACGCAATTAACTTTTGAATTATTTTGATACACGTTCAATGTCGCTAAACTCTGTTTGAACCAGTTATATTATCAAAACTAATGTAGCGGTTGTATAGTTTTACAGAAAGGCCTAGGAGGCAGTTTCAAAGGGAAGGTGAGGCACCTTAATTTTCGTATGTATTTATGTTATGAATTTTAACTGTGCTCCAAAAACTTTATAGTTGTGAAAACTGTGCCCTCGTATGGTGGTGATGCCACAAGGCTGCTTTCAAGTAGTCAATTAATATAAGTAGTTTATAAAAACTACGGTGCAGTTATACTATGATTTTTCTTTGGGGTTGTGCCACTTTTGCGGCGCAGTCCTGACACAAATATTTTTTGGTATGTGCTAAGCCATGGAAAGCCACTTTGTGTGGTTTAGTAGACACAAAGTAACTCAAGTCAGCACATAGCATTGCCTTGCGGTTACCATGTCCTGGGAAGGCATTCCACAGCAGGCATATGGGCATGGCAAACATTCACCAATTGATTTCCAGATTTACTAAAGCTAGTAAGCCTGGGTGTGCATCAAAAAGCTATGCCTTCCCAAGTGAGACGTAACAAGGAGAAATATCTTTATTTCTCATCATTATTTCCTCTTTGTACATGGGCAGCAAATATAGAAAGAGAAATACGCTAAAAGGATTGTTTTTTGCACTATGGTACGAAGATGCCTGCATTGATGCCGGGCAACACCCAGTGCCCCAGCAGAGCTTCATATCTTAGTAGATATGGTGCTTTTCAGCTCTTTCCCATTCACGCAGTGCAGTGCAGCAGGGACAGCTTTAGGGGGTGCCACTGGTGCGGCCGCACCGGTGCTGCCTGGAGGGGGGACACTGACTTTGAGTTGTGGGGGTGCTGTGTTTAGCAATAGCTTACAATTTAAAAGCACCTGAAGCACAGTTCCATATGCATTCAGTGTCAGGCAACAATAAAAAATGTCAAGATAACTCTTGTGATTAATGTTTCTGACAGAAAGAGAGATTGGAGTTTTTTCTAATGGCAGTTTTGACTCGCCATATAGAAGCGTAGAGGGTTAATATGGCTGCAGCAAAGAACAGATCAGTCTCATCTGTGGGTAGCTGAGTGGATTAGTAAAGCCAGCCCTTACCAGCTCTTTAAAACAATTTAAATGGTTGTGAGAGAGGAGCTATGGAGAGATGAGGGGCACATTTGCCGGTGTTAGTGAGGGAATCCGAGGAGGAGTTCATGAGAGGTCTTGCCAAAGAAGATTGTCACACAGGGCGCCACCAGTGCTAAAGCTGGCACTGCAGGGCAGCAACATGCCTTGCTGCACTGCGTTGCATGAATTCTAAGTAAATCAGATGCAGACAGCGTATTACTGGTTGTCTGACGCTGGAGTGTAATCGACTTCACGTGGAATACAAACACAGTCAGGCTGTCAGAAACAGGAAAGAGTGAAACCAAAGGACAAGTTCATTCAGAAGATGGTGAGTTTAAGAAATATATTTACTTGTGCTGCACATAAACAACAAGAAAGGAACATGGAAACGGAAAAGTAAAGAGCAATCTACACCTAAAGCACAGACGAAGATGAGCAGACGGTTGGGTGTAGAGTAGGAGGCGATGAGGCCGGGGCACCTCAATGGAACAATGGATCAAGGTAAGGGTCAATGGAGCAAGAGAGAGTACATTGAAAGACAGGGACCACGTGTTGTAATGAAAGAGGCAAATCAACTTACGTAAATTCATCTTTGGTCAAATTGACAAAAATATTCAACTCTTCATCTTGCATAATTCGAAAGACAGCGCTGACGTGGTGGTTTTCCAGGACAGAGCGGTCGTTGTACAATATGGCACAGTCAGACCTATTGCGAGGAAAAGGTACAATCAATCATTTTTGCAGAATCAGCAATTTGTATTTAATACTGGCAGAACAATGGCCGAAATAATCCATTGATTATGTCTACTTCTTCCAATTTGACCGTGAATGTTGCTTTATGATGGTAGTTGGAAGGAGGCACATAAAAAATGCCTCCTCATAAATGCCTTTAAATGGTTTGCATGCGCCAGGCACACATTTAGATAGTGTCCCTTTCAATTATGAATATGAGATGAAAATGCTTAATACTTTCCAAATGATTCTTTAAGCATTCGCTAGAAAAGTAGTACTGCTAATACTACTACTATTACTTCTACTTTTTGTACTACAACTAACAATATTATTATTATTGTTATTATTATTAGCACTTGGTTGCAATAAAAAAATATAATTATTATAAAATACCAACCACTTAAAAGTGTCAACTGTAATTAGAAAATATGAATAATATACAAAACAGTAACATTTACTACATGTTTTTGATGTACCACATGACATACCAGTGAGTGTGGGTCACATAATCATAGTCACTCCTTGGAATATTGTTGGGATTCCTTTTGTCGGAAACAGTGACAATTTAAGGAACTGGCAACTTAGGCTCATGTTACAATGGGTGGTGGAGTTGCGCTTCGGTATTCCTCAGCCCATACATACTGATACCACGGTTACGCATGCTTCGGTTGTGAGAATGCCATGTTTTCACGAGTTCATGTGAAATGGGGACTAAGATGTGGGAATCAGGCTTCTGCATCGATTCCCACGTGTTTTTGCTCATCTGTGGGCTGTATCCCCTTGCACTTTTTGTCTGTTTGAGCAGGTGAAATAGCTTAGAAAAATGACCCATAGTCTTCCAATAGTAATACTGATCGCATCTGGAATTTCAGGCCACCTGTAACTTCACTCCTTAGTCTCATGATTCAAATGATAATTGGGAACAGTTAACTGGGCCCAGTAACATGAGTTATGAGTCATTAGCAGTGGGGCCGCTAATTTTGCGTTCCATACATTTACTCATCTACGTATTCATCGTGTGATAGTATTATTATCCTGTGTGCACTGTATTAGTCAAAATGTCAGTCGGTGGCTATACTACTGATAGAGACAGCCACTTTCATATAATGGAACTATAACCCATGTATTTGATCATGTTAATTGTATCCTTTTAGCATACATTTTTTGTCTTAACCTTGGCATGACGGTGACTGGGCCTAAGCCTTTTTAATCACTTAAACTGTTTTCTTATTAACTGCACTGTGTTTCATGTTCTTCTTTCCTTTGCAGGTGCTTAGGAAGAACTACTTATTAGTTAGAATAGTCTTTTGTTTATTGTTCAGAACTGTTAGATTAAACATTTTAATTAGAACTTGGCTGTGGTTGTGCAGTGAGTTAGGATGGTACATAGCCTCCTGTACCAGACAGACCAGACTTTTCCTTGCACTCTGCTTATTCTACCTGCCCACGGTGCTGAGCTTCATGCTTGAGAACCTTGGCATTTCCCCTTGGAGCTTAAATTAGATCAATTGATGCTGACACCTTCCTCTTAGAAACTTGTCCTTAGAAACCTCTCCTTAAGAACATCCTCTGCCACTTTCCATACTCATTTAGAAAAGGGAAATTCCTTTATGAGCCAATTTATGTCTTGTTCTATGCTCTCTTTGTCATCATATTTTGAATTAATTTTCTTCAAATTTATATTGCACAATACTTTTTGGATAAATTGACTTACTCAATGTCTGATTTGTATTTTTATGAAAGTTTGTTAATAAACCTTTATGGTTTGGACACCATCCTTTCTGTTGTTTTTGGGGGAGCCAAGTAGTTTTGTTTTGTCCTTAAAATGTGGCGTTGATGCTAGCTATTTTCATATGCTTTCTGTCACAATGAAAGGTCCATATGATCAGTGGCGCAATTTGATAAACGATTATTCTAGAACCTACAGATACAGAGAGTTATGCTGGATCAATCAGAACAAGTCCAGCCCATGTCCCTAAAGTCCACAGGCCAATTTGATGTATTGCTCTTCTCTATGTATACTCATTGTTTATGTAAATTCACATGCACTTGTTGCTGAAATGTCAAAGTTGTTATTAGACTTGTTGCAGTCCAAGATCCCGGGTTAGATAATAAGTGTATTGTAATTAACTTTTTTGTTAAGGTTGGTGGTGTCAGACCGTGAGGTACCATTGGCTATATATTTCAGATAGGGAACTGTAACTGATTGGTGACTGTCATGATAGTGATTGTTGTTGATAGCTCTTGTGCAGAGGAGAAGCTGCACTAGTCAGGGGGATTTCCCACTGGTCAAGACTTCACTTGTGTGCATGATAATGTTGGTGAGTGTTATTTCCAGCTTATCCCTTTGAGTGAATGATAACTTTATATTCATTAGTGGAACAGACAAGAGTTATATTGTTTTTTGTGCTTGCATTAGCGTCTTTGTAAACTATTGCTTACATGAAGAAATTGTAATGGAAGGAGAGCTTCTGCAAGATGTTGCAACCTGCTTCATCAGGTGCTGCACTGGTATTGGTTGGTGTGTCTCTCTCAGATTGGACGCTAATATTGCAACAATGCTACATCGTAATTGGTTGAGTACTGTTGGTTGTTCAACTTGAGATTAGTTATTTCTGATTGTCAAAAGATCACTGCTAACATGATTTGTTTTAGGGTATTGAGAGATTTTGTGTGAGGTGATGTGTGAGTCCCTGTCAGAGAGTGAGGAAGCTCCTCCAGAAGGAACACTAGCTCATTACATGGCCATTAATGCCGTGCTTCACACATGCATTTTGCTTAACCAATGGAACAAGATTACTGAGAAATAAGGGTTTTTTGCAATTTTCCAGAAACTGTACCTTTAATCTGAATATGTTTGAAAACATGAGATGAGTTTTATATGACATGAAATTGCCATCTAGTCTAGCATAGAATGAGACTTTGATTACTTGGGAGGATGCTGCACGTGTTAAAAGCAAAGACAAATATTGAATAAAGCTGAAAACACTGTTAATAGTTGGATGAATGCTAAGTGGGATGATGGAGAGCAGGTATGGAGAAGGGCTATAGTAGAGGGACTTATGCTGTACCCAGTACTGACGAATGACAAGCCAAGGAAACAGAAAGCACAGGAACAGGAGTTTGATTTTCAGAATGAATCTAGTGCTGATAGTGACTCTAGTGATGATTTCCTAGACGATTTGCATGTCCTCTGGAACACCCTCCCTATAATGTAGTCTGGCCTACTGGTGGCGGTCCCCCCAGGTAATGGCAGCAATGCGAATGCTGTTAACCCTGCTCCATCTCAGGTAAGAAAGCCTACTCAGCCATCCCCAGTTGTTACTATGGCCATTCAGATGACACTCATTGTGACAGTTCCTATTACTAGCACTCCAGTAATGTCAATTCCAATAGTGACTACCACTATCATACCCACCCTGACTGTAACTATTCCTGATGTGATTGCTCCAACAACAATGATCCCGATTAATATATTCTTAGATGGATCAGCCGGAGTTCCAGTCGCTACCACTGACCCCAGGGCTCAAAATTCACAAATAATCATATGGAATCCCAATCTGCTGATGGGAGACTTTCCCTCAGAACCGACATTACTGTTTAGCACACTGATTGCTCAGGGGTATACTGGCTTTTTGGATCTGTGGCATGGTCCCAAATAGAGAGAACATCACCGGGGAATGGAAAGACAGAGGAGGTGAATGATAGTCCACTAGCTCAAATGACTTTATGACCTTTAGATGTCCCTAGATCGGTTCCAGAATTGGATGAACTCATTAAAGGAAACTTGAATACAACATTTCTGGACAGGGGTCATGAAAACGAGCTCCAGTGTCTAAGCAAAGAAATAACTCAACATGCTGTTAAAACATATGTGAAATTGGCAGAGTTACCAAATGAGTATCAAATTGATATAGCCAAGAGTCATGCTCTGCAACAATTTTAGGGTGCATGTCTAAGAAGAAATTATTTCTAATAAGAAATCTTCTGGGTTGAAAATACGCAGCAACAAATTTGTTGATAGCATACAAAAATGGAGGAATATGGATTAGATCAGAAATAGATGAATGAAGAAGGAACAGAAAAGAGGATAAAGGAAGACATGGGGTGGCAAAGAAAGTGATCCCGCAGAATGCTAATGTTAGTGACGCTTTCCTTTTAAGGGAAGTACGTGTAGGGGACACATGCATGTGCCCTGGAGTCAAGGTGATCTTGCTATATTTACAAATCAGTTCACTAAATTGAAAGAGTATCCCGACTTGTAGTATACTTAGGTTGAACAGTTTGTGAAGATTTTGAAGGTCTAGAGTTTTTGAGTACCTTTTTTACATTGTGGTTCTCAGCAATTTGGGGGCTGAATGCAAGGTGGCAGTAAAGTGGCTAAATGCAGAACCTCAGAGAGTAGCTCAGATGAATGCATAATCTCCTAAGGTAACCTTTTGAAGGGTAATGTTTAACAGGATGACTGACTGAAGATATATCAAACCACACAAGAAGCTGAGCCAGCGCATGTTTATTATGTATGCTTTATGCAGGTGATCAGGCAACATAGGGGTGTCGAAAACCCTGAAAGGGTACTTATGAGCATTTTTGTGCTGCAGGTTTGTGTTGGTTACATTCGGTGAATAGCGTACACACTTATCAGAATATAATTTGTTAGCAAAGCATGATTTTGGACTACAATCACCAAGTATTTCAGTGATGAGATAGAGATGAAAAAAAAAGCTCAAAGAAAAAATTATGAGACTGATTTAGAACTCGCCGGACAGGTCACTCCATCACAACGGTATTCTATGGGATTTAGATTTCAGCAGGCGGGAAATCCGTCACCGTTGTGACGGAGTAAAACGTCCGCTGAGTTTTAAATCAAGCCCTGTGTTGGCTCAGATATAACTTGCATAGAAGGGCTTTCAGAGTGGTCCATGTATAGGACATGATGTTCTCGGTGGAATGCAGGGAGTTGGAATTCAAGGTGAAGATTAGATGATACAAAGTGGGAATGGAGTTCCGCAAGGTGGAGGTCATTATGTTAGTACTGGGGAAGATGTGGCAGCGTTGAAGCAGTCAGATCCCTTCAATATTGCAATTATTTGGGCCACTGGAAGAGGGAGTGTAGGCTCATTCTGAACTGAATGTCTGGTGATGGTCAAATGCAAGGTGTTAATCCATTGCAGATATTGGGATTTCCGAATCCCAATATGCCACATATTCCGATAATGCAAGTTCCCCAAGTCACTGTATGCCCCACAGAATATTATACTCTGATTACTGGCAAACCTAATGCTGATTACCATGGAACACACCAATGTAATCTCTCATCAGAAACGGTGGCTGGAATAGCTCCAGTAATTGAGTCTATGACACAGAAAGGAATACTGAGAGAGATTTTTGGGAGTCCATTTAAGTTTCCCATCATAGGGCTGCAGAAGCCTAGCTGCAAGTACAACATAATACAGGACCTTAGAAACCATAAATACATTGCTGTCCCATATTGTCCTTTGATACTGAATCCTGTTGTGATCGTGTTTCAAATACCATGTGGAGCTGAGTGGATCACAGTGGTTGATTTGTATGAGGCATTCTTTTCCATCCCACTACACAAAGAGAGTCAGTTTCTCTTTGCATTCCGGTTCCAAAATAGAATTTGTCATGGTGCCAAGTTCCACAAGAAAGCCCCTCGATCTGCAATTAGATGTTGAAAAAGAATCTGGAAACTTTGAAGTTATCATGCATATAAGTCCTTGTTCAGTACATTGACAACCTGCTGGTGGTGTCAATGTCACAGGAGGCATGTAAGCAGGGCACTACTGCCTTGTCAAACTATTTGGCTTCAAATGAATGTGAAGGGGGTCACTATAACCCTGGCAACGAGTGTTAATGTGGCGGTAGTACTGCCAACAGGCTGGTGGTACATACTGCCACATTATGAGAATGGGAAGTTGGCTGTAGCCAACCAGCCACTTCTCTACTCATACCGCCATGGCGGTATCAGCCGCTGGGCCGGAGATGTCAGTCTCCATCCCGGAGGCCGGCACAGCACCGGCGGCGGCGGCATTATGAGCCTGTCTACCACCATTGTTTTCGTGGTGTTAGCAACGCTACGAAAACCACAGCAGTAGACCCTACCAGTAACAAGGAATTCCTTCCCTGTCACTGGTAGGCAGCTCCTGCACCCCCCAACACTCACCAGACGCCCCCCTCCGATCAACACACACACCCCAACCCTTCTGATCCACAAACACACCCCACAGCCAAACACGCAAACATCACCCCCCACCCCCACTAGTCATAGCGGTCCTCAACCCATACCCCCCCGTATACATGCACACAAACACTCACACGCACCATGCATACACTCATTCACGAACACTGCCATACATGCATTCATACACGCATACTTACAGACATATTGACAAAAATTCATACACAATCACACTGACATGCAGACACGCACTCACGTCACCATTCCTACATGCATTCACTCACACGCATACAAACGCGGAAACTACGCAACACACCCAGACCCACACGCACTCACACACTCAGACACCCACACAACACCCTCAATCTCCCACCCCCCTCCCGTTTCGGAAGCCTGACTTACCTCGGTCGAGGAGGTCTTCCGGCAGGGAAGGGGCACTGCTACCGCCAGCAACACCCCCCCATCAGAACACCTCCAGGCAGTATGAATTGTCAAAAATACAGCTGGAGGCGTTCAACTGGCCTGGCAGTGCTGGTGGTAGCAGTGCAAGCTTACCCCTGTCCACCAGAATGATCGCTGCTGGATTTCTGCCCTTCTTGTGGAGGAAGTCAGGCAGTGATCATAATATGGCGGACGGATGGTAGCCGCGGTGACGGTACTTTGGAGGCCGTCACCGTGCCGGTAGTCGGTTTTTACCGTCAATGTCAAAATTACCACTAAAGTCTCCCCCAGAAAACTACAATAATGTCAGAAAGAAGTCCTGTAGCTGGGACATCATAGCGAGAAAGGAACAAGGAGGGTGTCACAGGAGAGAATCTCTGCCATTTGAAAAAGAACTTTGCAGCAATGCAGAGAGAATTCAGGATGTTTCTAGGAGTGGTGGGTAACAGTTGTCAGTGGATATCCAACTTTTCCCTAATGGCACAACCTCTACAGAGATTAACATATGAGGATGTGTCTGATCCGGTGCCATAGGATAACAAAGCATGAATGCCTTCCTAGAGTAGAGAGAAAGACTCTGCTGTGCCGGGGGCCTAGGAATGACAGATAACAGACAAGCATTTGTTCTACTTTAAATTAAGAGGGAGGGCTGCCTTCTCTTACTCCTTACCCAAACTCATGGTGATTCTCGAAAACGTGTTGCATATTTTTCAGCGTCACTGACCCCTTAGCTGCACTATTGCCAGGTTGTCCTAAAGCTGTAGCAGCAGTAGGTATAAGCATCAAGCACAGTTAGAATACCCTCTTACTGTGATGAGCCTAAATCTGTAGAAGTGCTTTTCACCACACTTAAGACACAACATTTGATTAGTAGCCCTCTTACAAAATGTAAGCAAATCATACTGGTGGCAGATAATATCACATTACCTGTGGTGCAGTTTGAACCCTGCCACATTGATGCCACTGCTAAAAGTGAAGGTGATGGGAGTGAGGTGGAGCATGACTGTCTTGATACAACTGACTTATGCACCAAGACCTGATATTAAAGATGTACCCCTTACAAAGTCTGATTATATGCTGTTTGTGGAAGGTGCATGCCTAAGAGGTGAAGAGGGAAATTGGAGAGCTGCTTATGCTGTTTGCACCTTAGAGGGGGTAGTGAAAGCCTCCTGACTCTGTGATATAACCTCTGCCCAGGTGGCTGAATTGATTGCTCCCACCAGTTTCTGACAAATTGAAACTTACCGTTTTCATAGAAAATCAATATGGCTTTGGTGTTGTTCATGATTTCGGACAGTTGTGGTCACAAATAGGCTTTATGACAACATCTGGATCTCCTATTAGGAATGGAAATGACATGATCAATTTATTGGAGGCACTGCAAATGTTGTTGCAAATTGCAGTGGTTAAATGCACAGCAGACAAGAGCAGCAATGACTGTGATACTAGGAAACAGGTATGCCAATGAAGTTGCTCGATATTGCTGTCATTGATCCTGTGCCCATAACAGAGACTATTCAAATGAGTCTGAAAGGGGAGACCAACTTCAATTTGGTGTTGACTGTCGCCGAAATATGAGAAGAAGTCTAGATGTTGCAGGAGGATTCAATAGATACTGAACAACAGGGTTGGATTAGAGCTGATTGTGTGAAGAATGGCAATGAGATTTGGATTTCCTCTAAGGAGACCTATGTTGCTAGACAGTTTGCTGTTCCTCATGGCTAGACAGTTCAAAGATCCTGCAGATATACGGAGAGAAACTATGGTGAGATTGTTCAGGCAGATCTGTCTTAACCCCAGTTTCAGAGTGATGTCCCAGAATTTTTGTCACCGCTATGTCACCTGCCAGCAGCTGAACATAAGGAGAAGAAAAGCAGTAACATTGATACATATAGGAAGGTCAGGTGTTCCCTTTAACAGGATGCAGTTGGACTTTATTGAGATGCCCATGTGCAATGGACTTCAATGCATCTTGGTTGTGTTGTGCATCTTCTTCCAACGGGAAGAAGCTTATCCTACTAGAAGCAACAATAGTCTCTGTTAGACTCGACATCCTTGGCGTGGTCTCCCTCTAACTTTTTGCCTCTGCTTCTCAGGTTATTGATGTGTGCTGGACTCTGTTTTTGCTGTTTTTGATACTCTGGGCACTTTACCACCTCTAACCAGTGCTAAAGTGCAAGTGCTCCTATGTAAAATGTATGTGTAATTGGCTGTCCATGATTGGCATATTTGATTTACTAGTAAGTCCCTAGTAAAGTGCACTAGATGTGCACAGGGCCTGTAAATCAAATGCTACTAGGGGGCCTGCAGCATTGGCTGTGTCACCCACATTATTATCCCTGTAAACATGGCTCAGACCTGCATCTGCAGTGTCTGTAAGTGCTGTTTCAAACTGCCAATTCGACTTGACAAGTGTAACCACTTGCCAGGCCTAAACCTTCCCTTTTTATAAATGTAAGGCACCCCGAAAGTAGGCCCTAGGTAGCCCCTTGGGCAGGCTGCAGTGTATGTTAAAGGTTGGACATCTACTGATCTGTGTTAAATGTCCTAACAGTGAAATACTGCTAAATTCAGTCTTCACTGTTGCAAGGACTATCTCTCTCATATGTTAACATGGGCGCTGCCTTTAAATAACTTTAAAGTTCAGATTCCCTTTGGGAGCAGAAAGAAATGTAGAGTTTGGGGTCTCTGAACTTACAATGTAAAATTACATCTTTTAATTAAGTTGTTTTTTAGATTGTTAGTTTGAAAATGCCACTTTTAGAAAGTAGGTATTTTCTTGCTTAAACCCTTCTGTGACTCTACCTGTTTGTGGATTCCCTGTCTGGGTCAGTTTGACAGTTGGGCTGTTTGTGTATTCCCTCTAGACAGTGAGACAATGAGAGCTGGGGTGTAGCCTACATATCCTGATGAGCCGTCTGTGCTAGAGTGGAGAGAGGAGTGGTCACTTACACCTGAAAGGGCTGTGCCTGCCCGTTCACAGTGCAGTCTCCAACCCCCTGGTGTATGTCTGGGGCCTGGGCTGGGCAAGGCAGGATCTTGCGAATAACAGAGACTTTCCTTTGAAGTAGGCCTACTTCAAAGGCAGAAAGGGGTATAAGTATTGGACCCAAAACCCCTGAAAATTAGATCACTTCTGAAACCAAGAGAAACCTCTGCCAAGGAGAAGAGCTGAAGAGCTCAGGCTGAGTGCTGCCCCTGCCTGTGACTGTGCATTGTTGGGTTATCCTGCAGTTGCTGCTTCTGCCTGTGAAAGGGGACAACAATTGGACTTTGTGGTATATTCCTGCTTCTGAAGAATCTCCAAGGGCTTGAACTGAGCTTGCCTCCTGTTTTGAAGTCCCAGGGCTACCAAAGATTTCCTCTGCTAACATCTGGACTCTCTGCTGAGACTCCTGCTCTGCCAAGTGGTGTTCCTTGGCTCTTGAAAGTTGAAGATGGCAGACAAGGGCTGAAAATCCACACACAGAATGCCGTGTGGGGAAATTTTTGATGCACCGTCTGCAACGTGGCTGATAAACGACGCGCCGCCGGCTTCACGGCTAAACTCCATGCTCCATCTGCATTGCGGCTGGGAGATCGACACATTGCGGCTGGAGAAACAATGCACAACACCCACTTGTGGCTGCTGATAACGATGCAAACCCCACGCAGCGTGTTTTCTAACACCATCCAACAGGATTTTCAGCGCATCGTCCCTGGGCGTCAAAGTCAACCCAGCTCTGCGCGGATCTGAAATGCCCTGTCTGGAAATTGACGCACCACTCTCTTTCGAAGGAGAAAAACGACGCATCGCCAACTCGATCGGAGAAGAAAAGACTCACGGCCTCCCTTGCAAAGAAAGAATCGATGCATCGCTGCCTTTTTTGATGCAGGCTCGCCCGTGCCACTTTATTTTTTACACTAACCAGGTACTTTGTGCAAAATTATTGTTTCTATTGTTTTCTATGGAGTAAGACTCTTAGGCCCTCATTACAACATTCCCGCTGGGCGGGCGGGTGGAAACAGAGTTACTGCCCACCTGCCCAGCGGGGATGTCGATCGCAACATTGCAGCCGGCTCACAATGGAGCCGGCGGTGTTGCGGCCTTGCGACGGGTGCAGCTGCACTGTCACGCTTTTCACTGTCTGCTGTGCAGAACGTGAAAAGTAGGGTGGAGCTGTGCCTGGGGGCCCCTGCACTGCTCATGCCAAGTGCCGGGGCAGTGCAGGAGACCCCAGGGGCCCCGCGACACCCCTTCCCACCAGCCTCTCCATGGCGGTCTCTACCACCATGGACAGGCTGGCGGGAAGGGGAGTCATAATCCCCAGGGCAGCGCTGGCGGATTATAACCGCCGGGACAACGAAGGTGGAAAACCGCCGGTCCCGGCGGTGCGACCGCAGTGCTACTGCCACACTCAAAATATGGCGATTTGTACCGCCAGCCTGCTGGCGGTACAATTGCCAGCCTGTCGGCAGTACAATCGCTAAAACAACCTTGGAGGTCTTTGACCACCAGGATTGTAATGAGGGTCTTATTCTTTTGAAATTGCATATTTTAACTTGTGTATGTTGGATTTTTGTTGTTTTAGTCTTGTTTGATTTAGATAAATATTGCCTATTTTTCTAAAGTGGTGTGGTGTCCATTTTGTAGTGTTTTCACTGCATTACTGTGTGTGTTGGTACAAATACTTTACACATTACTTCTGAGTTAAGCCTGCCTACTCATGCCAAGCTACTAAGGGGGTGAGTGGTGGTTAACCAAGTGTGTTTCTCCTTCGCCCTGAGTAGAATGAGGGTCCTTGTTTGAGCACGTGGTAACATGACTGCCAACCAAACACCCCATTTCTAACAGTTCCAGTGTAGCTAAGCTCTTGTTATGAGAATTAATGCTCCAGTTTGGAGTTCCAGTTTCTCTTCAGTCAGACTGTGGAACCCATTTCGACTATGAGGTTCTGAGATTGCTGTGTATAGCCTTACAGGCTGACCAGCGACTTGGCTGTAGCTATTTACCTGGGATTGTCAGGCAAGTGAATGGGACATTGAAGTCCTGTCTAGCTAAAGTGTGTGCATGAACCTCTCTGAAGTCGCCGGATGATTTGCCATTGGCGTTGATGAGTCTCTGAACCAATCCAGATCAGCAAATAGGATTGCTGTTCCATCAGATCCTCATGGGGAGGGTTGTGAGGCACTTGCTATGCCTGTGCATGTGCCTATGAGTATTTCACATTATATGGTTCTGGATTACTGCAAAGGGTTGACTGATATGGTGTTTTTTGTCTCTCAACAGGTTGAAGCTGCAACTTCCCTCCCAACTCAGGAGGAGCACCATGACCTTAGTCCTGGTTCCTGGTAAAGAAATATGACAGAAAGTTGTATTTGGAGCCGGAGTTGCATGGCTCCCTCCAGGGGATTCTGATCACAACACAGCTGTCAAATGTGATGGACTGCCTAACTGGGTGCACTCCTTCCTTACACTGTGGGTGAAATGTCCAGATCAAGAAGTGGTGACGTCAACCATTGAATTGCAAGTCCAAGCTCCTGATTATTCTGAAGAAAGCAGAGGGGGTGAAGAGAGCACCCAGGTACTTCAGAGTCAACTAGTGATTCAAAATCTAGATGTTTTACAGAGTCAAACTGAGGCAAGTCCTGAGCCTGTGGTGACTGAGTCAAGAATAGTCAAGGTGGACAGCCTAATGTACAAGTAAATGATCCTGGGGAAGGGCTATGTAATGTGACCAAGAGTAACAGAAAAAGGGAAAGGTGGTCAAAGAGTTGTGAGAGGCTCAATCCAAGCTTATCTGTGGAACGCATCCCACAAATTGACACTGAAGAGACAGAGGGGGTCATTACAACCCTGGCGGTCGGTGATAAAGCGGCAGTAAGACCGCCAACAGACAGGCTGTAAAATGTTTTGCAATTATGACTGTGGCGGAAACCGCCAACATAGACAGACACTTTAACACTCGACCGCCACGGCGGTACAAACAAACAGCGCAGAGGTCAGCGCCAACAGACAGGCGGAGGACAAAGTACCGCCCACAGTATCACAACAGGCCAATCCGCCACCTTTTCTGGGGCGGATTCACTGTGGATAAAAACACGGCAGAAACAGGATTTCGAAGGGAAAACGCTCACCTCTACTCACCCCACGAGTGTTGGAAAATGGGTTATTGGTAGGGCAGGTAGGTACCTACACCTAGCAACAAGCCACCAACCTCCACATAGGTACAGTTGGGTCTCAGTAAATTAATCCCAGCTCAACCCTTGGTAGCTTGGCATCGAGCGTCAAGGCTTAACTTAGGAGACAAAATGTAAAGCATTCAAATATCACAAAACAGTAATTAAATAAAACACAGGAAACAGTTTAAAAATCCAAAACCAATTCATAAAAATAGTTTATATTTTATCTTTAAAATGACACAAAAACGATTAAAATCGGTTCAGGGAACCGGAGATATGAATTTTTAAAGAATTATTACTTTTCTAGCGCTTAGAAACAAAAAGCGCCAATCGGGTCATCTGGTTGCACCTCGACCGGGGCAAAGTCAAACTTTCAGGCCGACCGCGATGGAGCCCTGCTCGGCTACAGGTCGTGGGAGGCCTCGGTTAAAAAGTTACCTTCTGACTTAGTCTTTATTTTGAAGTTTTTCTTCACCGGGACGAACCTGCCAGTTGAATCCGACCTCCTGGAGCCCTTGTCCGGATACGCGATGTGGGTTTCCTCGGTGGAGACTTTTACCTTCGGACTTAGTCGTTTTTTCGAGATGAAAATCCTTCGACCGGGGTAAACCTGGATCTTGATCCGACGTCCATGGAGCCCTTCTCGGATACGATGGCTGGGAGGTCCCGGTCAACTTTTTACGTTCGGACTTAGTCTCTTTTTTGGATGTTTTTCTTTACCGGGACGAACCACGAAGTCAGGCCGGGTCGCGGTTGAGGCAAGCCGGCTAGAATTTCCGTGGCGGGTCGGTCCCTCTCTGGAGCTTTTTTCCAAAAATTCTCAAATCTTTTCCAAACTTCTGGGGCTTCACCCAGATGTTCTTTTAAGGTTCTTTTGGGGTCCACAGCTCACCACAAGGGTCCAGAAGTTCTGTGATGGTCCTTGGGGGTGCGGACTTCAACTCCCAGAATGCACCTGGCGCAAACTCCTTTTTGGCCACTGGGCAGTGGTCAGCTGGTCGCTTCTTTCAGGAGTTGGTGCAGGGGACTCTGGTTAGCAATTTTTCACCTGTAGCAAACAGGGAGTCCCTCCTTGAACCAGTTGAAGCCAGGCAAAGTTCTTCTTGTGGTGAAGCCCAAGTGTGCAGCTGGTGCAGTCCTTCTGAGTGCAGGGTCCAGGTGCAGGCCAGGGGTCCAGCAGGGCAGTCCTTCTTCTTCCTTAGTTCCTTTCTTATTGAATTCTGGAGGGGATCTGAGGCGTGGGTGCAGGTCTGCCAGTTTTATCCTTGCTCCTGGGTGAAAAGCAGGGGGGCCCTGGTTCTCCAATCAGGGACAGGGTCGTCCCCCTGTGATGACCACTTCCTGGGAAGTGTGGCAAAAATCCATCCCAGAAGGCAACAGTCTCTAAAAATCCAACATGGATGAATCTGATTTTTGGAGGTTACATCTGGCTGAGCCCACCCACTGGTGTGGCTAACAATCATAAACACACCCCTCTCCTGCCCTCTCCTAATCTAATCAAGGGGGCACCTAATTGTCTGGGGTTGCAGGATGTGGGGGTGTTGCTGGGTGCTCCAAATGTCCTTCTCTGCCTTTGAAGACCAGTTTGGCAGCCCTCCCCCTTCCTGCCTCACCATCTGCTGAGGGGAGATTCTCTCCCCCAAGCACATTCCTTTGTGTGAAGTCAGGCCACTTCACACCTCATCAAGGTAGCCTGGCAGAAGCTGCTGCAGGCTGGCCAATCAGAGCACAGCAGCAAAAACAATGAAGAGCTGAAATTGGCAACTTTTTAGGTAAAGTCTAAACTTTTTACCTGAACTAGTTATATTAAATCCAACAACTGGAAGTTGTGGGATTTATTACAACAATCAATTTGATACCAAATTCTTGGTATGTAACATTTAAGGAGACTTTAAAATGTAAAATAAAGTCTACCCATTCTAGCCTATGAAGGCCATTTACTTCAATGAGGGAAAAACGAATTTGGCTGTTTTTACCTCACCAGGGCTTATAAATCTATTTTTATAAAGTCCCTGCTTATAGTTACATGGCACCCAGCCCTAGGGGCACATAGGGCACACCTTAGGGGTGACTTATATGTAAAAATAAGGTCGTTTAAGACTTTGGAAGTACCTTTAATTCCAAAGTCGAATTTGCATATAACTTTAATTTAAAAGCAGCCAGCAAGGCAGGCTTGCTTTTAAAATGACACTGGGCACCTCAGCAGTGCACCTAGGTGTGCACCACCTATGCTGTGGTCCCTAAACCTACATGCCCTACCATATACTAGGGACTTATAGGTAGGTTAACTTAGCCAATTATAATTAGCCTAATTTGCATATCCATTTTACACAGAGCACAGGCCCTGGGACTGGTTAGCAGTACCCAGGGCACCATCAAAGTCAGGAAAACACCAGCAAAAATAGGAAAATGGGGGCAAAAAGTTATGGGGCCTCTGCAATCAGCCCTGTTTTCTCACACAACCCCCCCCCCAGCCCACACGCCCAGGAGACTCAGCCCAACCCTGGGAGAGTCTTCCTGGCTTGTTAGGCGAGGAAGACAGTGAAGAAAACTGGCTGTCCCTTTGCAGGGCCTACTCTGCCTTATATCCTCCTGTCAGGGTCACTCCCTCTGGGTAGTGAAGCCATCCCAACAGTAAAAGGACCCAACTCAAACTGAAACTTCCCTCTAGGGGGGGTCTTCCTCCTCTCTCTCTCTGCCAACTTGGGTAGTGAGGTGCCCACCTTCCCTACTCCTAACTTTGCTAGGGCAACACCTAGCTTACCCAAAGAGGTCACCCAACACTTGAGCAACCCCACCATGACCAATAGGGTCAGGGGGCCTACTTTGCTATTGGCCCTGGGGTCTGCCTCCCAGGCCAAGTACAGTGCTGCCAGGAAGGCTAGCACCCAGCAGAGGCTACTGACAGCTGTCAGTACCCAGAACCACACCCTAAGCTCTCCACTGACAGGTGGCTGAGCTGCTTTAGGGGCAATTGTGAGGTCCTGGCACCCCTCTTGCTGTCTAGAGTGGGGGGCTACCACTTCCTGTGGCAGACACCCTCCTTCCACTCTCCCTTCTGTCAGTGCAGGGGCAACACCCTGCATCTGGACAGCTGCCTGACTACTCAGGACTTCCTTGGGGTCAGGTGAGGCCTCACCAGTGCCAACTCTGGGCTCCCCCCCTACTGGGGCAGAAGGCCCTTGGCTCCCTGGAACTCTCTTTAAGAGTGGCCTACCCTTCCTTTTCTTCTTTCCTTTTCTTGGGGACCCCTGTCTCTTAACTGTAGGGACTGACTCCCCAGGACTTTGGGTTGGGGGGGCGCCCTGGGCGACCACCCCATCTGTGACCAGACTCACCTCTGGGAGGTCATTGCCCAGGATACAATCTAGGGGGAGGTCAGCACTGACTACCACCCTAATCCAGTCAAGGATACCCTCCCTCTCTAGGGGCACTATGGCTACAGGTTTGGAGGTGACCTCCCCTGTGGCTATCCTGACTTTCTTTGTCTTTCCTGGGACATACATGTCTGGCGTCACTAACCGGTCACTCACTATAGTGTGACTGGCACAGGTGTCCCTCAGGCCAGTGGTAGGGATCCCATTCACTTGAATGTGGTGGAAGTGCCTACTCCCACCCTCAGGGATCACCAGCTTACCATCTGGTCCTGTCTCCCAGCACAATGCTAGGAGGACTTCATCATCTGAGGAATCCTCCTCTATGGCTACACTGGACAGCCCAGTGCTAACCACCTTCCTTGGACAGGCTGCATCTCCTCTGAAGTGACCTGTCTGCTGACAGTCAAAGCAAGCCCTACTGTCCAAGAGTTTTTTTAACCCTGGGTCTCCCTGTCTCTGCTTGTCAGAGTGGGAGTGGGATTTACTCTCCTCCTTCTTAGGGTTCTGGGTTACAGAGGGAGTCTCTGTGGTGGGCTTACCACCTCCCTCCTTAGGTTTTTGGGGACCTGTCCCCCCCTTCTTGGAGTCTCCCCCCTGGGACTTGACAACCACCCTGGTTCTCAACCACTCATCAGCTGCCTCCCCTAGCTCTCTAGGGTTGGTCTGCTTAGAGTCCACTAGATGCTGGCGTAACCTTTCTTGGGTACAATTGGTCAAGATGTGCTCTCTCATGATCAGATTGTATAACCCCTCATAAGTATCTACTTTGTTACCAATAATCCAGCCCTCTAGTGCCTTTAGTGAAATGTCCACAAAGTCAACCCAAGACTGGGTACTGACCTTCTGGGTGTCCCTGAACTTCATTCTATATTGCTCTGGGGTCAGACCAAACTTCTTGGCTAAGCACCTCTTCATACTAGGGTATGAATCTGCCTCCTCCCCCCTTAAGGTCAGAAGCCTATCCCTCCCTGAGTTGGGGACCAACTCCCACAAAAGGGAACCCCAGTATTGAGGCCTAACCCTTCTCATTTGGAGTGCCCTCTCAAAGGCCCCCAGCCACTTATCTGTGTCATCCCCCTCTACATAAGCAGGAACTACCCCCTTGGGTAATCTGGGGCAAACTCCCCCACCCATGGACACCTCAGCTTCTTTATCGCTTCTTCAATCTCTTTTCTCTTTGTATGCCCACTTTTTCTTTTCTAGGGCC
Source organism: Pleurodeles waltl (assembly GCF_031143425.1). Classification (NCBI taxonomy): domain Eukaryota; kingdom Metazoa; phylum Chordata; class Amphibia; order Caudata; family Salamandridae; genus Pleurodeles; species Pleurodeles waltl. The sequence goes on along the minus strand of NC_090443.1, from coordinate 163,861,234 downwards.
AGCTTCTCTGCTTCCAAAGCTATGTATGCTAGCTGGGCCTCCAGCTCTCTTTCTCTGATGGATGGGTTCTCTCCTCCTGAAAGGACCCCCTTCCCACCACTAGCTTTGGGTCTGCCCCTAGTGACTGTATCTACTGAGGACCGTTCTTCCTCATCCTCACTTAGGCTCAGATGCCTTCCCTCCCCTGAGTGGTTAGAGCTTGCATCCTCCCTTCTTTCTCCCTCCTCTGGAGCTTCTTCTGACTCTACCTCTTGGGCCTCAGCCCATGCTGTCAGGGATGTGATCAGGATTTGCTTCCTGAGATCAGTGGTTGCAGGCAACCCTCTTTCAATACACAACCCCCTAAGCTGGACTACTGTCAGTGTGGGTAGGCTAGCCAGATCAAGCTCCATGGTTCCTTAGTTTTGTGTCAACAAAAACTTTTTGCAAAAATTGGAAACAAGAATTTAGAAAAATTACAAAAATTCAATAATTGAAATTAATCCAAATAAAAAATTAAAAACAATTTTTGCACTAGGACAATTTAAAGGATTTTTAATTTGTTTTACCTAAAACTGTAACGTGATATTGAACACAAGTACAGGATCCCGTCGCTGCTTCCAATTATGTTGGAAAATGGGTTATTGGTAGGGCAGGTAGGTACCTACACCTAGCAACAAGCCACCAACCTCCACATAGGTACAGTTGGGTCTCAGTAAATTAATCCCAGCTCAACCCTTGGTAGCTTGGCATCGAGCGTCAAGGCTTAACTTAGGAGACAAAGTGTAAAGCATTCAAATATCACAAAACAGTAATTAAATAAAACACAGGAAACAGTTTAAAAATCCAAAACCAATTTATAAAAATAGTTTATATTTTTATCTTTAAAATGACACAAAAACGATTAAAATCGGTTCAGGGGAACCGGAGATATGAATTTTTAAAGAATTATTACTTTTCTAGCGCTTAGAAACAAAAAGCGCCAATCGGGTCATCTGGTTGCACCTCGACCGGGGCAAAGTCAAACTTTCGGGCCGACCGCGATGGAGCCCTGCTCGGCTACAGGTCGCGGGAGGCCTCGGTTAAAAAGTTACCTTCTGACTTAGTCTTTATTTTGAAGTTTTTCTTCACCGGGACGAACCTGCCAGTTGAATCCGACCTCCTGGAGCCCTTGTCCGGATACGCGATGTGGGTTTCCTCGGTGGAGACTTTTACCTTCGGACTTAGTCGTTTTTTCGAGATGAAAATCCTTCGACCGGGGTAAACCTGGATCTTGATCCGACGTCCATGGAGCCCTTCTCGGATACGATGGCTGGGAGGTCCCGGTCAACTTTTTACGTTCGGACTTAGTCTCTTTTTTGGATGTTTTTCTTTACCGGGACGAACCACGAAGTCAGGCCGGGTCGCGGTTGAGGCAAGCCGGCTAGAATTTCCGCGGCGGGTCGGTCCCTCTCTGGAGCTTTTTTCCAAAAATTCTCAAATCTTTTCCAAACTTCTGGGGCTTCACCCAGATGTTCTTTTAAGGTTCTTTTGGGGTCCACAGCTCACCCCAAGGGTCCAGAAGTTCTGTGATGGTCCTTGGGGGTGCGGACTTCAACTCCCAGAATGCACCTGGCGCAAACTCCTTTGTGGCCACTGGGCAGTGGTCAGCTGGTCGCTTCTTTCAGGAGTTGGTGCAGGGGACTCTGGTTAGCAATTTTTCACCTGTAGCAAACAGGGAGTCCCTCCTTGAACCAGTTGAAGCCAGGCAAAGTCCTTCTTGTGGTGAAGCCCAAGTGTGCAGCTGGTGCAGTCCTTCTGAGTGCAGGGTCCAGGTGCAGGCCAGGGGTCCAGCAGGGCAGTCCTTCTTCTTCCTTAGTTCCTTTCTTGTTGAATTCTGGAGGGGATCTGAGGCGTGGGTACAGGTCTGCCAGTTTTATCCTTGCTCCTGGGTGAAAAGCAGGGGGGCCCTGGTTCTCCAATCAGGGACAGGGTCGTCCCCCTGTGATGACCACTTCCTGGGAAGTGTGGCAAAAATTCATCCCAGAAGGCAACAGTCTCTAAAAATCCAACATGGATGAATCTGATTTTTGGAGGTTACATCTGGCTGAGCCCACCCACTGGTGTGGCTAAAAATCATAAACACACCCCTCTCCTGCCCTCTCCTAATCTAATCAAGGGGGCACCTAATTGTCTGGGGTTGCAGGATGTGGGGGTGTTGCTGGGTGCTCCAAATGTCCTTCTCTGCCTTTGAAGACTAGTTTGGCAGCCCTCCCCCTTCCTGCCTCACCATCTGCTGAGGGGAGATTCTCTCCCCCAAGCACATTCCTTTGTGTGAAGTCAGGCCACTTCACACCTCATCAAGGTAGCCTGGCAGAAGCTGCTGCAGGCTGGCCAATCAGAGCACAGCAGCAAAAACAATGAAGAGCTGAAATTGGCAACTTTTTAGGTAAAGTCTAAACTTTTTACCTGAACTAGTTATATTAAATCCAACAACTGGAAGTTGTGGGATTTATTACAACAATCAATTTGATACCAAATTCTTGGTATGTAACATTTAAGGAGACTTTAAAATGTAAAATAAAGTCTACCCATTCTAGCCTATGAAGGCCATTTACTTCAATGAGGGAAAAACGAATTTGGCTGTTTTTACCTCACCAGGGCTTATAAATCTATTTTTATAAAGTCCCTGCTTATAGTTACATGGCACCCAGCCCTAGGGGCACATAGGGCACACCTTAGGGGTGACTTATATGTAAAAATAAGGTCGTTTAAGACTTTGGAAGTACCTTTAATTCCAAAGTCGAATTTGCATATAACTTTAATTTAAAAGCAGCCAGCAAGGCAGGCTTGCTTTTAAAATGACACTGGGCACCTCAGCAGTGCACCTAGGTGTGCACCACCTATGCTGTGGTCCCTAAACCTACATGCCCTACCATATACTAGGGACTTATAGGTAGGTTAACTTAGCCAATTATAATTAGCCTAATTTGCATATCCATTTTACACAGAGCACAGGCCCTGGGACTGGTTAGCAGTACCCAGGGCACCATCAAAGTCAGGAAAACACCAGCAAAAAGAGGAAAATGGGGGCAAAAAGTTATGGGGCCTCTGCAATCAGCCCTGTTTTCTCACAACGAGGAATTAGGATACCATGGACCCGGAACTCCAAATTCTCCCTGTAATAGTCTTCCCGCTCCTCTACCAGGAGCACGAACGCCGGCGGCGAAGACCACGATGAGTACTGCACCTACTTCACAGGGGAGGGGGAGGGAAAAAACAGGGACACACACACGCAACACCCCCAACCCCACCCCCACTCTCACCCACCACAACACACACACTAATCCATATTGTTACATCACAGTTACACCCCCCAACCCCCGCGGTAGAATGCAAAGACAAAAGAAAATGAGGGTAACCATTTTAATATATTAAAAGCAAGTAGGCAAAAATATATATGTACACCATTAACAAAATATACACCAAGCATAGTAGGCCAGGTGGTGCTCCAATTAAGTCAGTGTAACACTGGGCCCACACGGTATGGGCGAGGCCCACACAAGATCCCCGCCCATGATGGAGAGAAAACTGCAGGGGCATCAGAGAGCAAGAAAACAGGCACCTCAGGGGGAGGGAAAGGGGGGGCACCCCAGCCGGTTGAGTGCACAACACCAAATCCACGAGAGGGCCACATGCCCACTGTTCAATCCTGGGGAGTGCAAAGCCCCAGTCTCTCAAGTCTCTACAGTGGGTGGGTTGCCCACTGCCCTATCCTGGGGAGTGCAAAGCCACAGTCTCTCAAGTCTCTACAGTGGGTGGGTTGCCCACTCTTCCATCCTGGGGAGTGCAAAGCCACAGTCTCTCAAGTCTCTACAGTGGGTGGGTTGCCCACTGCTCTATCTTAGGTAGTTCAAAGCCACAGTCTCTCAAGTCTCTACAGTGGGTGGGTTGCCCACTCTTCCATCCTGGGGAGTGCAAAGCCACAGTCTCTCAAGTGGATGACAGTCTCCACTGGTTCTGGAGGGGGCATGGTGCCCAGAGTGCTTCATCCTGCTAAGGACAGAGGTAGTGGATGGATCTCTCCACTGGTTCTGGAGGGGGCATGGTGCCCAGAGTGCTTCATCCTGCTAAGGACAGAGGTAGTGGATGGATCTCTCCACTGGTTCTGGAGGGGGCATGGTGCCCAGATTGCTTCATTCTGCCCGTGATGGACTCAATAGCGTCAGTGCCCTTGGCGCTCATGGGCCAGCGTTGCTTGAGACGGCGGTGCCCTGTTCAGCGTTGCTTGAGACGGCGTGCCCTGTTCAGCGGTACTTGAGATGGCGGTGCCCTGTTCAGCGGTGCGTGAGACGGCGGTGCCCTGTTCAGCGGTGCTTGAGACGGCGGTGCCCTGTTCAGCGGTGCTTGGAGCGGCGGGCTCCTTTGCAGTGACTCAGCTGCTGGCAGTCCTTCATGGCCCAGCGGGGCTTGTGCTGGCGGTCCTCTCTAGCCCAGCGGGGCTTGTGCTGGCGGTCCTTTATGGCCCAGTGGGGCTTGTGCTGGCGGTCCTCTCTAGCCCAGCGTGGCTTGTGCTGGCGGTCCTCTCTGTCCCAACGGGGAGGACGGCTGTGGCCTCCTGGGCAGCTGGACTGGTGCTGGCGGTGGCCTCCTGGGCAGCAGGGCTGGTGCTGGCGGTGGCCTCCTGGGCAGCTGGGCTGGTACTTGCGGTGGCCTCCTGGGCAGCTGGGCTGGTGCTGGCGGTGGCCTCCTGGCAAGCAGGGCTGGTGGTGGTGGCCTCCTGGGCAGCGGTGATGATGGCGGTCATCTCTGCCGTGCTGCTCTTCCCGGACTTGCTGAGTTTCTTGTGCCCCTTCCCCACCTTGGAAGGTGTCGCAGCTGACTCCACACTCCCACCTGTACCCCTGGGAGTGGCTTTGGTGGCTGGAGTCTTCCCCCTCTCCCGCCGGGCACTGGCCAAATTCTGATGCTTGACAGGTGGGGGACTGTCTGTGCTGTGGCTCTGTGCCACACTGGCTGCCCTGGTGGCCGGTGCACTCCAGATTATGGTGACTACAGGCACCACTGGTCCCAGAGATGTTGTGGCTGAGGTGATAGTTCGGGACCTAGGAGACAGACGGGTGGGGGAGGTGTGGGAAAGAGGTCAAGGTTGGACATGAAAAGTTTCTTGGAGACACTGGGACGGGTAGCTGGAGGGGGTTTGGGAGTGGAGAAAGAGGTTGTGGTTGTAGGAGGTGTTCGTTTGCTGACTTTGGGTGAAGGTGCATGCGCTGGAGGCTGTCGTGAGGTGGATGGCTGTTGGGTGGGTGTGTGCCTGCGTTTGTTTATCTTGGGAGGGGTCGTCACAGACACACTGGGAGAGGACACAGGGGACGTGTGAATGGTAGTGGGGGTGGTGACTGCACGTGAGCGGGGTGTGGTGGTGGGAGTGCTGGTGATGGTAGTAGTGGCTGTAGAGGTAGTGCATGCAGGTGTGAGTGTAGACGAGCCTGGGAGGGAGAAGGGAGACGAGGAGGAGGGTGACACAGTGGAGGTAGTGGATGTTGGTGTGTCTGCATGTGTGTGATGCTTGCGTGAGTGCCTTTGGGATGTGTGGTGCTTATGTTTGCCTGAGCTTCCCTTGTGTGTTCACATGTGTGTATGCTGGTCTGAAGGTGTGCTTGGGATAGGCTGGGGTACAGGGGATTGGGTCTGGGTGGAGGAAGTTGGAGGGGGGAGGCTAGAGACAGGGACAATGGCTGCCAACAGTGCTGAGGCCAGAGTCTGAAAAGCTCGCTGAAGGGCCGCCTGACCAGAATGAATGCCCTCCAGGAATGCATTGGTTTGTTGCAAAGGCCTTTCTACACCCTGGATGGCATTCAAAATGGTAGACTGCCCAACAGTGAGGGACCTGAGGAGATCAATGGCCTCCTCACTGAGGGCAGCAGGGGTGACTGGGGCAGGGCCGGAGGTGCCTGGGGCGAAGGTGATGCCCACCCTCCTGGGTGAGCGGGCACGGGGCAAAGGCTGAGGGGCTGCTGGGAAGGCGGTGCTGGAAGTGGGGGTGGCAGCTGTACCTGTAGATGGGGGGGCACAGATGTTGCTGTCACCACAAGGGAGCTCCCATCAGAGGACGAGTCCGTGTCGCTGGTCCTGTCCCCGCCGTGGAGCTCCCCTCACCCTCCGTCCCACTGGTGAAGTCCGAATCCGTAGTGTGGCCCTCCATGGCCATATGGGATGCAGCCCCCTCGTGCTCCGGTGCCACTGCTCCTCCGCTTGATGATGCTAATGCACACAAGAACAGGGAGACCACAAAAAAAGGGGGGGGGCGACAGAAGAAAGACATGTTCAGTGCACGCATTACCGCTACCATTGGCGGACCGAACAGACACACAAGCCCCATGCACTACGCCGCGCTCTTGGGCTCCTATGTTCAATTCCTGGGAAATGGCCTACTAGGCTATGGACGACATCTGCACACATGGCTGACACAGGGGCATGACTAGGTGTAATTGGCACTCTACAGAGGTGCGGTGGGGTGCCACATGGCCTGCTTTACGGATGGACCTTGCCTACGGAACTCGCCCTGGCCTAGGGAAACCCACAGCCCACCTCCCCCACCCAGACCCCTCCACTGCGTGCAAAATCAGCAGAATGAGAGTGTACTCACCCCTTGTGGCTGCTGTGATGCCCTCAAGTGCCCATCCAACTCCGGGTACGCCACCGCCAGGATCCTGAACATCAGGGGGGTCATGGTGCAAATGGCACCCCTCCCTCGTTGGGAGGCCATCCCCAGTTGAGCCTCCGCCGTCTTCTTGGTCCAGCGGCGAATGTCCTCCCATCTTTTCCGGCAGTGGGTGCTCCCTCTGTGGTAGACCCCCAGGGTACGGACGTCCTTGGCGATGACACGCCAAATATATTTTTTCTGGTGGGCGCTGACCTACATGATTTGTACAGAGGAAAGAGAAACTTATTACCAACTACACCGTCACAGTCATTGGCCCGCATCCCTACCCTTGCCATGTGGCACATGCACTCACCGTTGTTTCATGCACACCACACTCTCCCCCCTTCCTTATTACATCCACCCATCTCCACACAGGCATAGCCCATACAGCATGCTCCCAGTGTACTTACCTGTTTGTCTGGAGGACCGCAGAGTAGCATGTACTGGGGGAGGACCCCATCCACGAGTATCTCCAACTCCTCCGATGTGAAGGCAGGGGCACTTTCCCCAGACACACGAGCCATTGTGTCTTCCAGACCGAGGACACAGCAGCACTTGCAGTGTAGGTCCTCTCCTGTCGAAGATCAGGTATCGAGTGATTGAACAGATAGAAAATGGCGGTCACGTCCACGGCAGTGCGTACCGTCACCTCGGCCGTACATCGTCAATGGCTCCTGGGACCCAGAGGGTCCAATGTTAACCAATGCAGCATTGCGCCGCGATCTTCGACTGCCTACTGCGACGGTGTACAACGCCAGCACAGTTACCTCACATCCCACTGTCCCACTTTACAGGTCAGGCTGCCCCCATTTCAGGGGCCCACATGGCTTCATTTTCAACTGCGTCACACATACCTAGGCCTAGACTCAACAAACATACAGGCCACTTTTTAGATTATGATTGGTGTTCTGTGTAAGCTGGGGGAACGTACCTCTGAGTAGTTTGACTCTCTGCTCGCTGTTGTCCTTCATAGGCACCGTCCGCTGGGACATGTGAGGAGATGGCGGCATCCTCCGGTGTACCGACTTTTGGTGGACCTGTCGACAATGGAGGAACGACATGTGATCATCACATACAGGCTTGACCGTGCCACAATCCAGGAACTGTGTACCCAGTTGGAGCCAGACCTGATGTCAGCCATCCCACAGGAATCCCCCCTCAAGTGCAGGTGCTGTCAGTGCTCCATTTCCTTGCAAGTGGGTCATTTCAAACAACAGTGACCATAGCATCAGGGATGTCCCAGCCTATGTTTTCCAACGTGTTGTCCAGAGTGTTGTCTGCCCTGCCGAAACACATGCGGAGCTACATCGTTTTCCCTCAGGTGGAGGATTTGCCTACAGTGAAAGGTGATTTCTATGCCCTGGGACATATCCCCAACATCATAGGTGCCATTGATGGGACACATGTGGCTTTGGCCCCCCCCCACACAGGAGTGAACAGGTGTACAGAACCGGAAGAGTTATCATTCGATGAATGTACAGATGCTATGTTTGGCCAACCAGTACATCTCCCATGTGAATACCAAGTTCCCTGGCTCAGTGCATGACGCCTACATCCTGCGGAATAGAAGCATCCCTTATGTGATGGGTCAACTCCAGAGGCACTGTGTGTGGCTATTAGGTGAGCACCTGGAAGCTAGTCAGTGGGAATGGTTGTCTGGGTCTGGGGATATCCCTCCAGGTTAGTGTGTGTCTAATAGTTGACCCTCGCCATTTGCAGGTGACTCTGGTTACCCCAACCTGTCATGGCTACTGACCCCAGTGAGGAATCCCAGGACAAGGGCAGAGGAACGCTACAATGAGGCACATGGCGAACTAGGAGGGTGATTGAGCGGATCTTCGGCCTCCTGAAGCCCAGGTTCAAGTGCCTCCATATGACAGGTGGATCCCTATTCTACACACCAAAGAAGGTGTGCCAGATCATCGTGGCCTGCTGTATGCTTCACAACTGGGCTTTGCGACAACAGGTGCCTTTTCTGCAAGAGGATGGTCCAGATGGCGGTGTTTTTGCAGCTGTGTAGCCTGTGGACAGTGAAGACGAGGAAGCAGAAGAAGAAGACATGGACAACAGGGACTCAGTGATCCAGCAATATTTCCAGCGAAACACAGGTAAGGATACAAACCTGCAGACTACATGTACTTAAACACTACTACCTCTCTACTGTCTGTCATTTTCACCCAGTGTATGGTCACTGAGTTGTCACTTTCCCTTACGATTTCACAGATGTGGGTCCCACTGAGTGACATCTGCTTTGATTCCTCATGGACTAGAGCTGTGTGACATAGGTATGCTGACATTACCAATGAAAGAGCTTTTTGCCACTGTAATTGCTAATACAGTATACCGAAATCACAGACTGACTCCAGATTGTTTTGTGCTTTAAGGGTGTTTATTTTAGTGCTCAAAATTGGAGGGGGTAGCAAAATGGTGATGGGTGATGGCAGAGGAATGTCCATGGCAGAGTCCAGTCTATTAGTCTCACAGGTGCATTGCCCAAATGGGCATTGGAAGTGGAGCTGGGGCAGTTTAAGGATGGACAGGGTGACAAAGTGGGGCAGTAGGATGACAATCAGGGTGGTCTCATTTCTTGACGGGGGTCTTGGCATCATTCTCTGTCTTTGTCCTGGATCTCAGGGACCGCTTGCGGGGTGGTTCTCCCTGTGCAGGGGGTGGGGTGCTGGTGTGGTGGTCCCGTGGCGGTGCCTCCTGTCCACTAGCGCCGGCGGAGGTGGTGGGCAGTTCATCGTCCAGGCTAGTGTCAGGGGCCCCTTGTAGTGCCACAGTGTCCCTCCTGGTGTTGAGTACTTCCTTCAGCACCCCTACGATGGTGCCCAGGGTGGAATTGATGGATCTGAGTTCCTCCCTGAAGCCCAAATACTGTTCCTCCTGCAGGCGCTGGGTCTCCTAAAACTTGGCCAGTACAGTTGTCATCGTCTCCTGGGAGTGGTGGTATGCTCCCATGATGTTGGAGAGGGCCTCGTGGAGAGTGGGTTCCCTGGGCCTGTCCGCCCCCTGTCGCACAGCAGCCCTCCCAGTTCCCCTGTGTTCCTGGGCCTCTGACCCCTGGACTGTGTGCCCACTACCACTGCCCCCAGGTCCCTGTTGTTGTTGGGGTGGTGGGTTAGTCTGGGATCCCTGTAGTGGTGGACACACAGCTGATTGACGTGTCCTGGGGACGGAGGTATGGACCCGCTGGGTGGGTGCTGTGCTGGTGTTTCCAGAGGGGGGAAGCTCTGTGGTGGCCTGTGACTGTGTGAGGGGAACCAACTGTCCTGAGGTCCCAGATGGGCCGGGCTGGTCATCTAGATCCAGTTGGACAGAGGTGCTGTCATCACTGTGGGCCTCTTCTGTTGGTAGTGTGGACATGTGTGGACCCTCCTGTCCGGTGACGTTGGGTAGGGGGCCTGCAGGGGTATAAAAGGATGTTTATTACATCTGTGTGTGCCATGGTGTGCAATGGGTGGGTGACCGTGTACCCCAGTGCTTGTATTCCTGTGTGGAACCTTGTGTGATGATGGGTTAGGGGGGTGTATGTGTATGTGCAGTGGGCATGCTTTAGTGATGGGTGTCCATGCTTTGTTGTTGCATGCAGGGCTTGGGGTTAGGATGTGTGGTTTGTGATGTTGGGACATTTGTGAGGAGTTAGAGTGATGGGGGTGAGGGTGAGGGTGGGGGATGTAATAGTTAAGATTTGACTTACTAGAGTCCATTCCGCCACCTACTCCTGAGAGGCCCTCAGGATGCAGAATCGCCAAAACCTGCTCCTCCCATGTTGTTAGTTGTGGGGGAGGAGGTGGGGGTCCACCGCCTGTCCGCTGAACTGCCAGGTGGTGTCTTGAGACCACGGAACGCACCTTCCCCCGTAGGTCATTCCACCTCTTCCTGATGTCCTCCCGATTTCTTGGGTGCTGTCCCACTGCGTTGACCCTGTCCACTATTCTTCGCCATAGCTCCATCTTCCTTGCAATTGAGGTGTGCTGCACCTGTGATCCGAATAGCTGTGGCTCTACCCGGACGATTTCCTCCACCATGACCCTGAGCTCCTCCTCCGAGAACCTGGGGTGTCTTTGCCGTGCCATGGGGTGGTGTAGGTGATGTGTGGGGTGGTGTGTGTGGGGTGATAAGTGTGCTGATATGTAGTGGTGTGTAGTGTGAGGTGCGTGGAAGTTATGTGGGTGATGGTGTTGTGTGCCTGTGGATGCTGGTATTGTTGATGGTGGTGTCTCTCCCTGGCCTTCGTTCGTGATTTTTTGTTGTAGGGGTTTGTGGGTGATGTGGGTGTGTGTTTTATATTGTATTGGGTGTGTGGGAGTGGTGTGTGTATGTGTATCAGGTGTGTGTATTTCGAATTGTCCAATGTGGCTGTGTATGTATTTTTAGCGCGGCGGTATTTGTCAGTTTAAAATAGTTATATTCATATTGCTCTAGAAAGTCTTCTTTTTTCACTGGCAATATAAGATACTCTTTTTCCATGTATCTTAGGGTATTATAAAGATTTGATAGTGCTCAATGTTGTTTATTTCCAATAACATGTATGTAAGATGGTGGGGAGGGGAGCGAATGAGGAGTGCAACGCACGAAAGATGAGAGCATGTGCCACATGGCAAGGTTGGGAAGGGGGGGGCCACTCACATTGACCAGGCAGAAAACTGATGCGATTTCTTTTACCACCCTGTACATGTCACATAGGTCAGCGTCCATCAGAAGATCGACATTTGGCGTGCCATCGCCAAGGACGTCCGGGCCCTGGGGGTCCACAACAGACGGGGCACCCACTGCCGAAAGAGGTGGGAGGACATCCGCCGCGGGACCAGAAAGACCGCCGAGTCTCTGCTGGGGATGGCCTCCCAACGTAGGAGGGGTGCCAGCCGCCAATTGACCCCCCTGATGTCCCGGATCCTGGCGGTGGCCTACCCCGATTTGGATGGGCGCGTGAGGACATCACAGCAGACACAAGGGGGTGAGTATCAGCACATTCTGCTATCTTTGCGCGCAGTGAAGGTGTCTGGGTGGGGGAGGAGGGCTGTGGCTATCTCCAGGCCAGGGCGCATTCTGTAGGCTAGGCCCCTCCGTTAGACACGGCCCTGTGCCCCCGCCCCCCACCTCTGTAGGGTGCCAAGTACAGCTATCCATGGTCCGGCCTCACCCATGTGTGCATTTGTCGTCCATAGACCCGTAGGACTAGTCACAATAACTGAGTAGTGTACCCCCATTGCGCGGCCTAGTTCAGGGGGCTTCTGTGTCTGTCCTATCCGACAACGGTGTTGCCAATGCATGCACTCAACCTGTCTTCATTTCTCCCCCCCCCTTTTCTTTGTCTTCCTGTTCATGTGTGCATTAGCATCATCTGGCGGAGGAGAAGTGGCATTGGAGCACGAGGGAGCTGCATCTCACATGGCCCCGGAGGGCCATACAACAGACTCCGAGTACACCAGTGAGACGGAGGGCGAGGGGAGCTCCACAACGGGGACCCGTGGAGACGTCAGCGACACCGACACGTCCTCGGAAGGGAGCTCCCTAGCGGTGGCGGCAACATCCGTGCCCACCGCCACAACAGGTACAGCCGCCACCCAGCGCACCAGCCCCGCCCTCCCAGCAGCCCCTCAGCCTTCGCTCCGTGCCCGCTCGCCCAGGAAGGCGGGCATCTCCTTCGCCCCAGGCACCTCAGGCCCTGCCCCAGTTACCCCTGCTGCCCTCAGTGAGGAGGTCATTGACCTCCACAGGACACTCATTATTGGGCAGTCTACCCTTTTGAATGCCATCCAGGGTGTAGAAAGGGAGGTGCATCGGAGCAATGCATACCTGGAGGGCATTCATTCGGGTCAGGCTGCCCATCAGCGATCGTTCAACGCTCTGGCCTCAGCACTGACGGCAGCCATTGTCCCTGTCTCCAGCCTCCCTCTTCTGACACCCTCCACCCAGTCCCAGTCTCCTGTTCCTCTGCCTATCCCATCCACACCATCAGACCAGCCTGCACACACCTCTACACCCAAGGGCAGCTCATCCAGACATAAGCACCACAGATCCCACAAGCATTCACCCAAGCAACATCCAGATGCAGACATGCCAACAGTCACTACCACCTCTGTGTCCCCCACCTCCTCATCTCCCTCCTCCCTCCCTGTGACGTCTCCACTCACACCTGCATGCACACCACCATCAGCCAGTACTTCCATCACCAGCACACCCTCCATTACAGTCCGCACACGTGATGTCACCACCCCCACTGCCATTTACACGTCCCCTGTGTCCTCTCCCAGTGTGTCTGTCACCCCCTCTTCCAAAGCTCACAAACGCAGGCAGCCACCCACCCAACAGCCATCCACCTCACGACAGCCTCCGTCACAAGCACCTGCACCCAAAGACAGCACACTTGACTCTCCTACAACCACATCCTCTTCCTCCACTCCCAAACCCACTACACCTACCCGTCCCTGTCCTCCCCAAGTCCTTTTCCTTTCCAACCTTGAGCTCGTTCCAATCACTGACCCACCCCCTCCATCTAGTAAGACCAAAAAAAGCACATCAGCCACCACCAGCCCTGCATCTACTGTGACCATCGTGCAGGGCTATTGGAGTCCACCAGATCCTAGGGCAGGAACATCGGCCAGCAGCAAGGGGACAGCCAGCCCCCCCTGGGAAGAGGACTGTTGGAAAATGGGTTATTGGTAGGGCAGGTAGGTACCTACACCTAGCAACAAGCCACAAACCTCCACAAAAGTACAGTTAGGTCTCAGTAAATTAATCCCAGCTCTACCCTTGGTAGCTTGGCATCGAGCGTCAAGGCTTAACTTAGGAGACAAAGTGTAAAGCATTCAAATATCACACAACAGTAATTAAATAAAACACAGGAAACAGTTTAAAAATCCAAAACCAATTTATAAAAATAGCTTATATTTTTATCTTTAAAATGACACAAAAACGATTAAAATCGGTTCAGGGGAACCGGAGATATGATTTTTTAAAGTATTATTATTTTCTAGCGCATAGAAACAAAAAGCGCCAATCGGGTCATCTGGTTGCACCAGGACCGGGACAAAGTCAAACTTTTAGGCCGACCGCGATGGAGCCCTGCTCGGCTACAGGTCGCGGGAAGCCTCGGTTAAAAAGTTACCTTCTGACTTAGTCTTTATTTTGAAGTTTTTCTTCACCGGGACGAACCTGCCAGTTGGATCCGACCTCCTGGAGCCCTTGTCCGGATACGCGAAGTCGGTTTCCTCGGTGGTGATTTCTACCTTCGGACTTAGTCGTTTTTTCGAGATGAAAATCCTTCGACCGGGGTAAACCTGGATCTTGATCCGACGTCCGTGGAGCCCTTCTCGGATACGATGGCTGGAAGGTCCCGGTCAACTTTTTACGTTCGGACTTAGTCTATTTTTTGGATGTTTTTCTTTACCGGGACGAACCACGAAGTCAGGCCGGGTCGCGGTTGAGGCAAGCCGGCTAGAATTTCCACGTCGGGTCGGTCACTTTATGGAGCTTTTTTCCAAAATTTCTCCAATCTTTTCCAAACTTCTGGGGCTTCACCCAGATGTTCTTTTAAGGTTCTTTTGGGGTCCACAGCTCACCCCAAGGGTCCAGAAGTTCTGTGATGGTCCTTGGGAAGTGCGGACTTCAACTCCCAGAGTGCACCTGGCGCAAACTCCTTTTTGGCCACTGGACAGTGGTCAGCTGGTCACTTTTTCAGGAGTTGGTGCAGGGGACTCTGGTTAGCAATTTTTCACCTGTAGCAAACAGGGAGTCCCTCCTTGAACCAGTGGAAGCCAGGCAAAGTCCTTCTTGTGGTGAAGCCCAAGTGTGCAGCTGGTGCAGTCTTTCTGAGTGCAGGGTCCAGGTGCAGGCCAGGGGTCCAGCAGGGCAGTCCTTCTTCTCCTTGTAGTTCTTTCTTCTTGAAATTTGGTGGGGATCTGAGGCGTGGGTGCAGGTCTGCCAGTTTTATCCTTGCTCCTGGGTGAAAAGCAGGGGGGCCCTGGTCCTCCAATCAGGGACAGGGTCGTCCCCCTGTGATGACCACTTCCTGGGAAGTGTGGCAAAAATCCATCCCAGAAGGCAATAGTCTCTAAAAATCCAAAATGGATGAATCTGATTTTTAGAGGAGAGATCTGGCTGAGCCCACCCACTGGTGTGGCTAAAAATCATAAACACACCCCTCTCCTGCCCTCTCCTAATCTAATCAAGGGGGCACCTAGCTGTCTGGGGTTGCAGGATGTGGGGGTGTTGCTGGGTGCTCCAGATGTCCTTCTCTGTCTTTGAAGACCAGTTTGGCAGCCCTCCCCCTTCCTGCCTCACCATCTGCTGAGGGGAGATTCTCTCCCCCAAGCACATTCCTTTGTGTGAAGTCAGGCCACTTCACACCTCATTAAAGTAGCCTGGCAGAAGCTGCTGCAGGCTGGCCAATCAGAGCACAGCAGCAAAAACAATGCAGAGCTGAAATTGGCAACTTTTTAGGTAAAGTCTAAACTTTTTACCTGCACTAGTTATATTAAATTCAACAACTGGAAGTTGTGGGATTTATTATAACAATCAATTTGATACCAAATTCTTGGTATGTAACATTTAAGGAGACTTTAAAATTTAAAATAAAGTCTGCCCATTCTAGCCTATGAAGGCCATTTACTTCCATGAGGGAAAAACGAATTTGGCTGTTTTTACCTCACCAGGGCTTATAAATCTATTTTTATAAAGTCCCTGCTTATAGTTACATGGCACCCAGCCCTAGGGGCACATAGGGCACACCTTAGGGGTGACTTATATGTAAAAATAAGGTAGTTTAAGACTTTGGAAGTACCTTTAATTCCAAAGTCGAATTTGCATATAACTTTAATTTAAAAGCAGCCAGCAAGGCAGGCTTGCTTTTAAAATGACACTGGGCACCTCAGCAATGCACCTAGGTGTGCACCACCTATGCTGTGGTCCCTAAACCTACATGCCCTACCATATACTAGGGACTTATAGGTAGGTTAACTTAGCCAATTATAATTAGCCTAATTTGCATATCCATTTTACACAGAGCACAGGCCCTGGGACTGGTTAGCAGTACCCAGGGCACCATCAGAGTCAGGAAAACACCAGCATAAAGTGGAAAATGGGGGCAAAAAGTTAGGGGGCCTCTGCAATCAGCCCCAGTTTCTCACACAACCCCCCCCCAGTCCACACGCCCAGGAGACTCAGCCCAACCCTGGGAGAGTCTTCCTGGCTTGTTAGGCGAGGAAGACAGTGAAGAAAACTGGCTGTCCCTTTGCAGGGCCTACTCTGCCTTACATCCCCCTGTCAGGGTCACTCCCTCTGGGTAGTGAAGCCATCCCAACAGTAAAAGGACCCAACTCAAACTGAAACTTCCCTCTAGGGGGGTCTTCCTCCTCTCTCTCTGCCAACTTGGGTAGTGAGGTGCCCACCTCCCCTACTCCTAACTTTGCTAGGGCAAGACCTAGTTTACCCAAAGAGGTCACCCAACACTTGAGCAACCCCACCATGACCAACAGGGTCAGGGGGCCTACTTTGCTATTGGCCTTGGGGTCTGCCTCCCAGGCCAAGTACAGTGCTGCCAGGAAGGCTAGCACCCAGCAGAGGCTACTGACAGCTGTCAGTACCCAGAACCACACCCTAAGCTCTCCACTGACAGGTGGCTGAGCTGCTTTAGGGGCATCTTTGGGGTCCTGGCACCCCTCTTGCTGTCTAGAGTGGGGGGCTACCACCTCCTGTGGCAGACACCCTCCTTCCACTCTCCCTTCTGTCAGTGCAGGGGCAACACCTTGCATCTGGACAGCTGCCTGACTACTCAGGACTTCCTTGGGGTCAGGTGAGGCCTCACCAGTGCCAACTCTGGGCTCCCCCCCTACTGGGGCAGAAGGCCTTTGGCTCCCTGGAACTCTCTTTAAGAGTGGCCTACCCTTCCTTTTCTTCTTTCCTTTTCTTGGGGACCCCTGTCTCCTAACTGTAGGGACTGACTCCCCAGGACTTTGGGTTGGGGGGGCGCCCTGGGCGACCACCCCATCTGTGACCAGACTCACCTCTGGGAGGTCATTGCCCAGGATACAATCTAGGGGAAGGTCAGCACTGACTACCACCCTAATCCAGTCAAGGATACCCTCCCTCTCTAGGGGCACTATTGCTACAGGTTTGGAGGTGACCTCCCCTGTGGCTATCCTGACTTTCTTTGTCTTTCCTGGGACATACATGTCTGGGGTCACTAACCGGTCACTCACTACAGTGTGACTGGCACAGGTGTCTCTCAGGCCAGTGGTAGGGATCCCATTCACTTGAATGTGGTGGAAATGCCTACTCCCACCCTCAGGGATCACCAGCTTACCATCTGGTCCTGTCTCCCAGCACAATGCTAGGAGGACTTCATCATCTGAGGAATCCTCCTCTATGGCTACACTGGACAGCCCAGTGCTAACCACTTTCTTTGGACAGGCTGCATCTCCTCTGAAGTGACCTGTCTGCTGACAGTCAAAGCAAGCCCTACTGTCCAAGAGCTTTTTTAACCCTGGGTCTCCCTGTCTCTGCATGTCAGATTGGGAGTGGGATTTACTCTCCTCCTTCTTAGGGTTCTGGGGTACAGAGGGAGTCTCTGTGGTGGGCTTACCACCTCCCTCCTTAGGTTTTTGGGGACCTGTCCCCCCCTTCTTGGAGTCTCCCCCCTGGGACTTGACAACCACCCTGGTTCTCAACCACTCATCAGCTGCCTCCCCTAGCTCTCTAGGGTTGGTCTGCTTAGAGTCCACTAGATGCTGGCGTAACCTTTCTTGGATACAATTGGTCAAGATGTGCTCTCTCATGATCAGATTGTATAACCCCTCATAAGTATTTACTTTGTTGCCAATAATCCAGCCCTCTAGTGCCTTTAGTGAGGTGTCCACAAAGTCAACCCAAGACTGGGTACTGACCTTCTGGGTGTCCCGGAACTTCATTCTATACTGCTCTGGGGTTAGACCAAACTTTTTAGTCAAGCAACTCTTCATACTGGGGTATGAGTCTGCATCCTCCCCACTCATGGTTAGGAGCCTATCCCTCCCAGAGTTGGGAACTAACTCCCAAAGGAGTGAACCCCAGTACTGAGGCTTGACTTTCCTCATCTGGAGGGCCCTCTCAAAGGCCCCCAGCCACTTATCTATGTCATCCCCCTCTACATAAGCAGGAACCACCCCTTTGGGTAATCTGGGGGCAAAACCCCCACCCAGGGACACCTCAGTTTCTTTTTCGCTGCCTCCATCTTTTTTTTCTTTGCTTGCCCACTTTTTCTTTTCTAGGGCAAGCTTATCTGCTTCCAAAGCTATGTAGGCTAGCTGGGCTTCCAGCTCTCTCTCCCTGATGGATGGGTTCTCTCCTCCTGAAAGGACCCTCTTCCTACCACTAGCTTTGGGTCTGCCCCTAGTGACTGTATCCAGTGAGGACCGTTCCTCCTCTTCCTCACTTGGGGTCTGATGCCTTCCCTCCCCTGAGTGGTTAGAGTTAGCATCTTCCTCTTTTTCTTCCCCCTCTGGAGCTTCCTCTGTCTCTACCTCTTGGGCCTCAGCCCATGCTGTCAGGGATTTAATCAGGATTTCCTTCCTGAGATTAGTGGTTGCAGGCAACCCTCTTTCAATACACAACCCCCTAAGCTGGACTACTGTCAGTGTGGGTAGGCTAGCCAGATCAAGCTCCATGGTTCCCTAGTTTTGTGTCAACAAAAACTTTTTGCAAAAATTGGAAACAAGAATTTAGAAAAATTACAAAAATTCAATAATTGAAATTAATCCAAATTAAAAATTAAAAACAATTTTTGCACTAGGACAATTTAAAGGATTTTTAATTTGTTTTACCTAAAACTGTAACGTGATATTGAACACAAGTACAGGATCCCGTTGCTGCTTCCAATTATGTTGGAAAATGGGTTATTGGTAGGGCAGGTAGGTACCTACACCTAGCAACAAGCCACAAACCTCCACAAAAGTACAGTTAGGTCTCAGTAAATTAATCCCAGCTCTACCCTTGGTAGCTTGGCATCGAGCGTCAAGGCTTAACTTAGGAGACAAAGTGTAAAGCATTCAAATATCACACAACAGTAATTAAATAAAACACAGGAAACAGTTTAAAAATCCAAAACCAATTTATAAAAATAGCTTATATTTTTATCTTTAAAATGACACAAAAACGATTAAAATCGGTTCAGGGGAACCGGAGATATGAATTTTTAAAGTATTATTATTTTCTAGCGCATAGAAACAAAAAGCGCCAATCGGGTCATCTGGTTGCACCAGGACCGGGACAAAGTCAAACTTTTAGGCCGACCGCGATGGAGCCCTGCTCGGCTACAGGTCGCGGGAAGCCTCGGTTAAAAAGTTACCTTCTGACTTAGTCTTTATTTTGAAGTTTTTCTTCACCGGGACGAACCTGCCAGTTGGATCCGACCTCCTGGAGCCCTTGTCCGGATACGCGAAGTCGGTTTCCTTGGTGGTGATTTCTACCTTCGGACTTAGTCGTTTTTTCGAGATGAAAATCCTTCGACCGGTGTAAACCTGGATCTTGATCCGACGTCCGTGGAGCCCTTCTCGGATACGATGGCTGGAAGGTCCCGGTCAACTTTTTACGTTCGGACTTAGTCTATTTTTTGGATGTTTTTCTTTACTGGGACGAACCACGAAGTCAGGCCGGGTCGCGGTTGAGGCAAGCCGGCTAGAATTTCCGCGTCGGGTCGGTCACTTTATGGAGCTTTTTTCCAAAATTTCTCCAATCTTTTCCAAATTTCTGGGGCTTCACCCAGATGTTCCTTTAAGGTTCTTTTGGGGTCCACAGCTCACCCCAAGGGTCCAGAAGTTCTGTGATGGTCCTTGGGAAGTGCGGACTTCAACTCCCAGAGTGCACCTGGCGCAAACTCCTTTTTGGCCACTGGACAGTGGTCAGCTGGTCACTTTTTCAGGAGTTGGTGCAGGGGACTCTGGTTAGCAATTTTTCACCTGTAGCAAACAGGGAGTCCCTCCTTGAACCAGTGGAAGCCAGGCAAAGTCCTTCTTGTGGTGAAGCCCAAGTGTGCAGCTGGTGCAGTCTTTCTGAGTGCAGGGTCCAGGTGCAGGCCAGGGGTCCAGCAGGGCAGTCCTTCTTCTCCTTGTAGTTCTTTCTTCTTGAAATTTGGTGGGGATCTGAGGCGTGGGTGCAGGTCTGCCAGTTTTATCCTTGCTCCTGGGTGAAAAGCAGGGGGGCCCTGGTCCTCCAATCAGGGACAGGGTCGTCCCCCTGTGATGACCACTTCCTGGGAAGTGTGGCAAAAATCCATCCCAGAAGGCAATAGTCTCTAAAAATCCAAAATGGATGAATCTGATTTTTAGAGGAGAGATCTGGCTGAGCCCACCCACTTGTGTGGCTCAAAATCATAAACACACCCCTCTCCTGCCCTCTCCTAATCTAATCAAGGGGGCACCTAGCTGTCTGGGGTTGCAGGATGTGGGGGTGTTGCTGGGTGCTCCAGATGTCCTTCTCTGTCTTTGAAGACCAGTTTGGCAGCCCTCCCCCTTCCTGCCTCACCATCTGCTGAGGGGAGATTCTCTCCCCCAAGCACATTCCTTTGTGTGAAGTCAGGCCACTTCACACCTAATTAAAGTAGCCTGGCAGAAGCTGCTGCAGGCTGGCCAATCAGAGCACAGCAGCAAAAACAATGCAGAGCTGAAATTGGCAACTTTTTAGGTAAAGTCTAAACTTTTTACCTGCACTAGTTATATTAAATCCAACAAATGGAAGTTGTGGGATTTATTATAACAATCAATTTGATACCAAATTCTTGGTATGTAACATTTAAGGAGACTTTAAAATTTAAAATAAAGTCTGCCCATTCTAGCCTATGAAGGCCATTTACTTCCATGAGGGAAAAACGAATTTGGCTGTTTTTACCTCACCAGGGCTTATAAATCTATTTTTATAAAGTCCCTGCTTATAGTTACATGGCACCCAGCCCTAGGGGCACATAGGGCACACCTTAGGGGTGACTTATATGTAAAAATAAGGTAGTTTAAGACTTTGGAAGTACCTTTAATTCCAAAGTCGAATTTGCATATAACTTTAATTTAAAAGCAGCCAGCAAGGCAGGCTTGCTTTTAAAATGACACTGGGCACCTCAGCAATGCACCTAGGTGTGCACCACCTATGCTGTGGTCCCTAAACCTACATGCCCTACCATATACTAGGGACTTATAGGTAGGTTAACTTAGCCAATTATAATTAGCCTAATTTGCATATCCATTTTACACAGAGCACAGGCCCTGGGACTGGTTAGCAGTACCCAGGGCACCATCAGAGTCAGGAAAACACCAGCATAAAGTGGAAAATGGGGGCAAAAAGTTAGGGGGCCTCTGCAATCAGCCCCAGTTTCTCACAAGGACAAAAAAGAAAAAGGCCCGGCGCGACAAGCCTGAGACGGCTGCCACCAAGGACAGTAGCCTTGCCCCGTCACCTGCCACATCATCCAAGGGAGGCAAGGGCCACAGAGCTCCAGCGAAGGAGGGCAAGGGCAGCAGGGCGGAGAAGTCAGGCAGCAGGCGAGCTACCCAGGATGGCCCCACCAGCCCCATTCCGGGTGTGACGGATGACACCCACGGGCCCAGGACTCCATCACAGGAGGGCGCCGCGACCGCAAGTTCGGATGGTGAATGAGCGGGAAGTCTTGCCCAGGTCTGGCTCCCTAGACACACAGGACAAGCACCGCTGAACGGGCCCCGCCGGGAGGAGCACCGCTGAACAGGGCTCCGCCGGGAGGAGCACCGCTGAACAGGGCCCCGCCGGGAGGAGCACTGCTGAACAGGGCCCCGCCGGGAGGAGCACCGCTGAACAGGGCCCCGCCGGGACAAGAACCGCTGAACAGGGCCCCGCCGGGATAAGAACCGCTGAACAGGGCCCCGCCGGGACAAGAACCGCTGAACGTGCCCCGCCGGGACAAGAACCACTGAATGGGCCCCGCCGGGACAAGAACCGCTGAACAGGGCCCCGCCATCTCAAGCACTGCTCCGCTGGGCCCTTCATCGCAAGAACTGCTCCGCTGGGCCCTTCCTGTCAAGCACCGCTCCGCTGGGCCCTTCCTGTCAAGCACCGCTCCGCTGGGCCCCGCCGTCTCAAGCACCGCTCCGCTGGGCCCTTCCTGTCAAGCACCGCTCCGCTGGGCCCCGCCGTCTCAAGCACCGCTCCGCTGGGCCCTTCCTGTCAAGCACCGCTCCGCTGGGCCCCGCCGTCTCAAGCACCGCTCCGCTGGGCCCTTCCTGTCAAGCACCGCTCCGTGGGCCCTTCCTGTCAAGCACCGCTCCGCTGGGCCCCGCCGTCTCAAGCACCGCTCCGCTGGGCCCTTCCTGTCAAGCACCGCTCCGCTGGGCCCCGCCGTCTCAAGCACCGCTCCGCTGGGCCCTTCCTGTCAAGCACCGCTCCGCTGGGCCCTTCCTGTCAAGCACTGCTCCGCTGGGCCCCGCCGTCTCAAGCACTGCTCCGCTGGGCCCTTCCTGTCAAGCACCGCTCTGCTGGGCCCTTCCTGTCAAGCACCGCTCCGCTGGGCCCTTCCTGTCAAGCACCGCTCCGCTGGGCCCCGCCGTCTCAAGCACCGCTCCGCTGGGCCCTTCCTGTCAAGCACCGCTCCGCTGGGCCCTTCCTGTCAAGCACCGCTCCGCTGGGCCCTTCATCGCAAGCACCGCTCCGCTGGGCCCTTCCTGTCAAGCACCGCTCCGCTGGGCCCCGCCGTCTCAAGCACCGCTCCGCTGGGCCCTTCCTGTCAAGCACCGCTCCGCTGGGCCCTTCCTGTCAAGCACCGCTCCGCTGGGCCCTTCATCTCAAGCACCGCTCCGCTGGGCCCTTCATCTCAAGCACCGCTGGCCCATTGACAGTGCTGGTTCTGTGTCGAGCAGGGCTTCAGGAAGCACTTGAGGCACCATGCCTCCTCCAATAACAGTGGAGTCGGTAATCCATCTGATGGACTGTGGCTTTGCACCCCCAAGGATGGGGCAGTGGGCATGGAGGCCCCTCGTGGATCTGGCGTTGTGGACTCATGTGGCTGAGGTGCCCCCCCTTCCCTTCCCCCTGAGGTGCCTGTAGTTTTATCATCTGATGCCCCTGCAGTGTTCTCTCCAATGGTATCTGGTCTCCTGTGTGGGCTTTGCCCATGTGTTTGTGCACATTGGCCCACGGACTATGGAACTTTGATGGAATGTGCAGGACTTTTTGCCTATGGATATCTTGTTGACTATGTTCATTCCTTATTTTTGTATCTTTTATATGGCATATTTGCCATTCCTTCAATGGAGCTATTTATACATATATTTTATAGATAATTTAAATTGTGTCTTTGCATTATTCCGGGGGGTTTGTGTGGTGTCTCTCTGACTTGTTGCTTGGCATTGGGGTGTAGGTATTTGTGGTGGGGGGGTGGGTGTATGGCGCATGTGTGTGCCCGTAAGCTTTTCTCCTCCCCCCTCCCCTGTGTCGTAGGTGCAGTACTCACCGTTGTCGTCTGCGCCGGCGTTCGTACTCCTGGTAGATGAGCAGGTAGACAATAGCTGGTAGGATGTGTAATTCGGGCTCCATGCTGTCCTCGTGGAGTGTGTATAGGTGAGCGTTTTCCCGTTCGTAGTCTGTTTCCGCCGTGTTTTTATCGGCGGGTCTCCCGCCCCGGAAAAGGTAGCGGATTGGTGAGTTGTGATGGG
This sequence comes from Pleurodeles waltl, assembly GCF_031143425.1. Lineage (NCBI taxonomy): Eukaryota > Metazoa > Chordata > Amphibia > Caudata > Salamandridae > Pleurodeles > Pleurodeles waltl. The sequence continues at coordinate 163,837,918 of NC_090443.1, read as the reverse complement.
GTGGGCGGTACATTGTCTGCCGCCTGCCTGTTGGCGGTGACCGCCGCGCTGTTTGTCGGTCCCGCCGTGGCGGTCGGAGTGTTAATGTGGCGGCCTGTGTTGGCGGTTCCCGCCAGAGTTAGAATACCATTTTTTTTACCGCCGGCCTGTTTGCGGGTTGGCCGCCGCTTTATCACCGACCGCCAGGGTCAGAATGACCCCCTTTATGTAAAGCAAAGTAATCCTACCTGTAACTACCTAGTGGCGACGGTCACACACATATATATATATATATATATATATATATATATATATATATATATATATGTGTGTGTGTGTGTGTGAGAGAGAATAAACATACACATATGCATTTATATGTGTGGGTTTTTTGTATAAAAATGTATTTCTATATATATGTTTTACATTGTATGAATACATTTTAAGTAAATTTAATTTACATTATATTACTGGTACATGTTGATATTTATTATGTTTATTATTTTAACAATATATGTTTTAAAAACAATATTTCTGTCTATATTTTTCAATATTAGCTTAAAATGATTTTTTTCTATATTCTTGTATTTTCAATTATAAGGAAAGAAAAACAATATTTCTGTGCTTGATAGTTTTGACACAATATTTCTGTATCACAATATTTAGGGTTGCGATATTTTGCAGTCAATCCTTGTCACTTAGTAGTGGATGCATACAGAGCAAGACCTGTGAGAGTAAATAACAGTCAGACCCATCCTACTTGGGCTCTTTGAAGCAGTTTGTTTGATCAACTGAGGGACATGGGAGCTAATTAGAATTCCCCATTCCCTCTTTCCAAGGCTCCAGTGACACTGGAAGCAACAGGAGGAGGTAGGGGAAAGCTCTTGCAAACCATGCTGCACAGCTTCAGCCTTTCTCCTTCTCATGTCCATTCCACCTATCCTGGAGAGTTAGAGGAAAAAGAGAGGTAAAAGTAGTGGATTGGGACTTTATAATATTGAAAGCAATAGGCCTATATCAATGTTTAAGGATGCTGTTCCATTGCCTTCAATGGATCTGCCAGCCTTTTTATCTTCCAATTTAACTTTTAATGTTAGACCTTTGTGATTAGGCTACTGTGCATTCTACAGCAAAACAAATTAGATTATAAATGGGTCAGTAATTAAAAGTGGTAAACTATGGGCCTGATTGGGTGGTTGAACTGCCACAACTCCATTATGGTGGTGGTGAGGCGGCCGTCAGGCTGGCAGCCTCACTATCACTGAATTATGACGTTTCCACTGGGCTGACCAGCTCAAGCCACTGTATTACGGTGTTTCCACTCATCAGCCCGATGGAAACAGTGTGGCGGCATTGGCCTTGGCTCTCTCAGGGAGCTGAGGCCAATGCCGTTGCACCCAGGACCATTCGGAATGCAGACAGTGCGCATTTCGAGGGTGCTAGCAGGGGGCCCCTGCACTGCCTATGACATGGTCATGGGCAGTGCAGGGGCCTCCCTGTGGCCCCCAGCACTGCCTTTTGGCCAGCCTTTTCATGGTGGGGACCCTGCAATGAAAAGGCTGGTGGAAAGGGAAGTCGTGATCACTACAGTGGTGCCAAACTTGCAGACAGTGCGCATTCTGAGGGTGCTGTAGTGGAACGGTGTTGGCAGGGGAGCCAAGACCAATTCTATAGCACTGTTCCTGCTGGGCTGACCAGCAGGAATGTCATAATACAATGTTCCCACTGGTCAGTACGGCTGGACCATTGTAATACAACTGGGGGGACACCGCCGGCATGATGGTGGTGTTCTGGTCCCGTGGTGGGACCACCAATGTCGTAATGAGCCCCTTAGACTTCTATGAAGTCTTGATCCAGACAGAGTTAGAAAACTTTCAGATTTGTAAGGACATTCATTGACTTGCTTATCAAAACAGAAGTGGGGCATTACCTTGCATCATATTTGGATGCTGTCAGTTCATCATACTAAAATATGCAACCCAAGACTAGATCTCCAAGCCCAGAGTGACTGTGTGGACGTGCTTTCACATCTCCACTCATTATGCAAATATTTTGACTTCTCAGCCGAACTACTCCTGTCTTGTTTGCCACTCGCATTGCATCAACTTCACCGAGCGGCCTCTGCCTTGCTTTTCCATTCTCATCACAACAACTTCACCAAAGTGGCTCCTGACCTGCTTTGCCACTCGCATTGCATCAACCGAGCAGCCTATGCCTTGCTTTGCTGCTCGCATCGCATCAACCTTACCGAGCGGCTTCTGCCTTGCTTTGGCGCTCTCATCACAACAACTTCACCCGAGCTGCTCCTGAACTGCTTTGCCGCTCACATTGCATCAACCTCACCTGAGCGACCTCTGCCCTGCTTTGCCACTAGCATTGCATCAACCTCACTGAGCGGCCTCAGCCTTACTTTGCCAGTCTCATCTCAACAACTTCACCCGAACAGCTCCTGACCTGCTTTACCGCTCACATCACATCGCATGAACCTCACCTCAGCGGCCTCTGCCTTGCTTTGCCCCTCTCATCAAATCGTCTTCTAACCCGAGTGGCTTCTGCCCTGCTTCGCTGCTCGCACCGAACTAACTTCACCCGAGCGGCTCCTGTATTACTTCACTGCTCTCATCGCAGCAACCTCACCTGAGCGGCTTCTACCCTGCTTCGCTGATCTCGTCACTTTAGCTTCACCAGAGGGGTCTCTGCCCCGCTATTGCTGCTTACCCTTTTTCAACCTCACTCGAGCAGCCCCTACACAGCTCCGCTGCTTGCACCTTGTCAACTTCAATCCAGGCAGCTCAGGTTCTGCCTAGCCGCATCATGCAGGAGCACGACCACAGACACTGGACACTCATGCTGAGGAGTCCCTGGCAATATCTTTTAGCCCTGTCACTCTTTTCTTGCACACTTATCATACTACCTTCAGTCTCCCCGCTAAATACTTCTGTATCGTATTGAACCTAAGAAGTATATAGATAAATAAGCTTTTTTTTTCTAAATACCAGCGTGAAGTCTCTCTCTGTGATGCACCTTGTATTATTACTGTGTGTGTGTGTGTAGCACAAGTACTTTACACAATGCCTCCTAAGTTAGTCCTGTCTTCTCTGTACCAAGCTACCAGAGGGTGAGTACAGGATAATTCATGACGTGTCACTGATTTGCCCTGGCTAAAACTGTGGTCCCTGCTTGGACAGGGTGCTTACCGTTGCCACTAGAAACCTGGTTACTAACACTGTGCATAGAATCACGACCTCATACGTGGGGTCTAAGTAGCACACCATTTTGTCTAACACAGCCTTATTTCTATTCAGTTGGAAAGAGCACTGCATGCATTGCTCATCAGCATACATTATGTAGTGTGATAAAGGTGTTCTCCATAGTCCAGGTTTGATTACTGTTATAGCTCATGGCACTATGTAAACAGGTGGCTAAGCATGTGTAATGTCAAAATTAGGTGATCGTATTTGACAGCTTAAGTTAGGTGATCGTATTTGACAGCTTAAGTTTTGTGATGTGGTAAATCATTTTTTTTAACATCTTTTTATTTGTATTTATTGTACATTACACAACAGAGATAAATAAAATAACAAATTGGAAACATTCTCCATGCGCAGTATGAGTACATTTGGAATTGCTCGCTTATGTGTAGTGCCAATGTTACAGTCGATTCATGGCTATTTTGGTATTTGCTGGTAGTAAACTTGAAGATAGTTTGAGAAAGAGGAAAAAAAAATAGGAACTAAAGAGGAAAGTTAAGTGTAATAGTGATAGAACACGTGGAAAGGGGGCAGCTGTAGGAAGCCATAAAGAACTGCTTCATTGTTGTGGCGGTTTTATTCGGTTATTTATTTATTTATTTTTTTCCCCAGCTGATAAGTGATAGGGGTATGCTTAGTGCTTTTTATAAGTTATTTACTGCTTGCTATTACTCCTGTTGTTCGTTGATCTTTTTGAGCGTTTATGTTTTTGTGGTCAGGGGGGGCGCTCATCGTCCTTGCTTTCAATTGTTGTGACAAAGGAGTTCCAGGTTGTAAGGCCCTTCACCTTGATCCCTCTATCCTGTAATGACTCCAATGTATATGTCTCTGCTTTTGCCCAGCGCAATAGTTCTGTGTGCCAGAGTGACAACCCTGGAGCATTAGGGGCTTTCCAGTGCATAGCTATTAATCGTCTGTACAATACTAATGCTAAGTCTATACATTTGTGTATTTGCATTTTGCCTGTAGGTCTTTCTCTTATTCCCAGTAAGCATAGCGCTGGGCTGGGGTCTAATGGAATTTCGAGCCATGCAGTTATTTGAGTTATTATGTTGTTCCAGGCAACCAGGATCAGAGGACAGTCCCAGGTCATGTGAAAGAAGGTGGCTTCGTTGGAGCCGCAACTTGGGCATCTCTGGGTTGATTGAGGAAACATTTGTGCGAGTCGGTGTGGTGATAGATATGTCTGATGTAGGTAGTTAAACGGTGTGTATTTTAGCCTGGGATTACGTGATACTGTGTGTATCGATGTTAAAGCCTGGTTCCACTCATGTTGTGAGAGGGTGTACGTGAGGGTCTGTTCCCATCTGCTTTTAACTTGTTCTTGGCCTTGTGTGAATTGTATGGTCAAGGTTCTATGTATTCCCGAGATATTCGGCAGGTTTTGCAGGTTATTTAATAATTTGTGTAGGATTGGGGCTACAGTAGGTTCTTTGTTTCCGCATTTCCATGTATGCGTATTAATTGTCGCACCGCACCAAACGTAATGAAATTGACTCGTCCCAAGTTGTGAACGGCATCTAGTGCCTCATATGTGCGTATTTGCCCGTCGTTGAATAAATAGCCCACTGTTTGTATGCCTTTCTTCTGCCAGGTTGGTAAATCTAATTTTGCAGTTATTATTTTGACTTTGGGTATGTCTAACAGGGGTATCTTGGGAGAGTATTGTGGTGTCTTGTCTCCATGCAGCACATATTTATGCCATATTCGTCGCGCATTATGCAATAGTATATTTTGCATGCACCCTGTGTCGTCTCTATTTGACAGGTGGCATAATATATTAGAGTGTCCTAATTCGCCGTGTTTACTTTGTGCCTCTATATTTGCAGGATCGTGTATCCATTTAAGCACCCACTGTAGTTGGACAGATGCATAGTATAGTTCTAGTCGTGGTACCCCCATCCCGCCTTGTGCAAGTGGGTAGTGTATTTTGTTTTGGGCCACTCTACGACGGCCGTTTCCCCAAATTAGATCTGACAATATGCTGGACAGGGATTTGAAGAAGGAGGCAGGAAGTATTAATGGTAGCGCGGAGAAGAAGTATAGTAGGCGTGGTAAGACCACCATCTTTGCAATGGGCACTCTGCCCAGAGGGGACAGTGGGAGCGAGCACCAGAAGGGTAAGGAACCGCGAAGGGCCCTGATCGCGCATCCTAGGTTACCTTCTTTTAGATCCTGGGGGTCGTGGTAAATATTTATGCCCAAGTATTTAAATGTAGTGTAGCACCATTGTAGCTCAGTCGGAGAATGGGCTCCGCGGCATGCGTCTGGAATCGCCTGCATAGGGAATAGACAGGATTTCGACCAGTTGACCTTAAGCCCGGATATGGTACCAAATTGATCTAGCAGCTCAAGCATGCTAGGAAGGGAGGTGGCATAATTACGTAGAAATATCAATGCATCATCTGCATATAGGGAGACTATGCGGTGCTGTGGGCCATCCTGAATGCCCCAGTCGGACGCATACGTACGAAGTCGGGCGGCCAGGGGCTCAATGGCGAGAGCCTCTTTCCACTCTAAACCTCTCAGATATAGTTTCGCCTGTTTTAACCCTAGCTGTCGGTTCAGAGTACAATGTTTTATTCCACCCAACGAATGCCTTGCCAAAGCCCAGCAGTTCAAGTGTTTTTAGTAGAAAAGGCCAACCCAGTGTGTCGAACGCTTTTTCAATGTCCAGTGATACCGCTACTCGTCCGTTTTCATTTTCAGGGGCGCTTGACATTAATCGTAGTAAGTTCCTAATATTGACATGTGTGTTGCGGCCGGGTAAGAATCCTGATTGGTTGTGCTGCACCAGAGCCGGCAGTAGTGGGAGAAGGCGATTTGCTAGTATTTGGCCTAGTATTTTGCAGTCTGTGTTTAATAGTGACAAAGGTCGGTAGTATCGGACATCCATTGGATCTCGGCCTGGTTTGTGTAACACCACTATTATAGCTTCTTTTTGCGATTCAGGTAGTTGACCTCGTTCTAGGGCTTCGCTCAATATTTCAAAGTATGGTGCTAGTGTTTGAAACGCAAAGTGTTATAATATTCTATGGGAAGGCCATCGCCTCCTGGTGCTTTACCGTGTGTCAACTGACGTAATGCCTGTTGCACCTCCGCTAATTCGATTGGTCTATCTAGTTCCTCGGTTTGTATTCGTGTGAGTTGCTTTATTTGTATTCCATTAAGGAACTTATGAAGCTGTTCTTGTGTTGGGGGGGTATGCGCTCAATATAGTGTGCTATAATATTCTCTGAAGGCAGCATTTATTTTAGCTTGGGTATTTACGATTGCTCCTGAGCTTAGTCGTATCGCCCCAAAAAGAGCACTATGGGGGTCATTCTGACCCCGGCGCCCGCCTGGAGGGAACCGCCGAATGACCGCACTCCCGCTGGGCCGGTGGCGACCGCCAGAAGGCCGCCCGCCGGCCCAGCGGGAAACCCCCCTCAACAATGAAGCCGGCTCCGAATGGAGCCGGCGGAGTTGTAGGGGTGCGACGGGCTCAGTGGCACCCGCCGCGATTTTCAGTGTCTGCAAAGCAGACACTGAAAATCTTTATGGGGTCCCCAGGGGCCCCACGACACCCGTCCCCGCCATCCTGTTCCTGGCGGTAAAAACCACCAGGAACAGGATGGCGGGAAGGGGGTCGGAATCCCCATGGTGGCGCTGCAAGCAGCACCGCCATGGAGGATTCCCTGGGCCAGGGGTAAACCGGCGGGAAACCACCGGTTGCCCTTTTCTGACCGCGGCTTTACCGCCGCGGTCAGAATGGCCCAGGAAGCACCGCCAGCCTGTTGGCGGTTCTTCCGCGGTCCCCGGCCCTGGCGGTCATGGACCGCCAGGGTCGGAATGACCCCCTATGTCTCTCGCTCTTCAGGAGCCATGCCAGTAGTCTGCCCGGTCTATCGCCCTCTGAATGCATACGGGCCATATGATATTTATAGTCAAATTGTCTCAGGTGGTGATCTGCTTCCTTCCACTGTGTGCGCGTAGCTGTGAGGCTCGCGTTGTCTATTTCTCCCTCTGCAAATTTACATTCTGCTGTTCTCACATTTTGCTCAAGCGTTCGAATTTTGTTTGTCAGTGTTTGTCTTACCCCCTTGGACATTGACATCCATATGCCCCTAACCATCACCTTATGTGCATCCCATTCAGTTGCTCTGGACTTCGTGGTTCCCTTATTAAGTGCAAAATATGTGGCAATTTGGGTGGCTATTTCTTTCCTGAAAGGGGGGTCCAGTAATAGTTGTGGTTGCAAGCGCCACGTTGGAATGCGTGTGCGTGGTCTGCCCCACTTGATTTGTGCTATGAGTGGGCTGTGATCTGAGATCACTCTGGCGGTATATTCTGCTTTGGTGAATTTGTGTGTCAGTTCGAGCAAGCAAAGTATTAGGTCTATGCGGGTGTGTAGGAGGTGGACAGGTGAGTAGTAAGAGTATTCCCTGTCCAATGGGTGGAGATGCCTCCATACATCGATCAATCGGCGCTCGGATATCCAGGATTGCAGTGTTTATGAGTTTTTCCTTACTGAGGCAGCCACCAGCGGGGGGTGTGATCTGTCCATATCTACTTGTGGCACGCAGTTCATGTCACCACCCCATATGTTGGGTATGTTTAAGATGTTTGATAGGTGAGATATGGTGGTTTGTAGAAATTCGCTCTGTTTAACGTTAGGAACGTATAACCCAGTAATCGCTAATGGCGCTCCGTCCAATGTGCTGATCAGCTGAATATACCTGCCTTCTCTATCTATTGTATTATGTTTTGTAGTGTATGGTACCCCGTGGGCTATCCAGATCACAACCCCCCTTGCGAAAGATGATGTGCCTGCTGTGTATAGCTGTCCTGCCCAGCATTTTTCTAATGATTTAGCATCTGCTGGAGTGATGTGTGTTTCCTGTAATATAGCAATGTGTATATGATAGCGTTTTATGTGTGCACGAACCCTGTTGCGCTTAACTGTACCGGACATGCCTTTTACATTCCATGTTATTATGTTGTATGTTGTGTCCTTATGTGTCATTTTACGTTGTGTTGGTTATCGCCCTGAGGGTCCGCCTCCGGGGATAATGTTGGCTCCTTGTAGCGCCCGGCATGATATCGTCGCAACGCTTTAACCCCCCGTCCGTTTACCGTCTCGCATGTATAGGATAATGATGGCCCCGAGAAGTTGGTGAAAGCACCTACTATGAAAGGTAGAATAGAGAAAAATGATAGAAACCAATAAAAAGGATATAGTGGGCGAGGCCCAACTTTAAGTGTTTTGGCACAACCGGTGCCTAAATCGTGTCCGATGGGGTACTGTTCCATTCAGGTACCGTGTAGGTAATGGGGGGCACGTGTAGATAACAGCCAGGTTCCCGCCCCTGGCCCATATTAGTGCTGATTGTTCCCAGCGCCAGCATATGTGTAGTTGGGTGTTGTTATTTCAGCTTCAGCGCACAGCCGCGCCAGGCCAGCATGCCACCAGTGTAGTTTTGAAGTAAGCTTTCCCTCGTGATGTGTCCATTGGCGTTTTAAAATAGGTATCGCAAATTACGACCTTACGGGGATACCTGGAAGTGGTTCTCATATTTCATCGGCCGCACGTGGGGTGAGGCTGGGACCTTTCGCCAGTGGGGAGAGGGAGGGGCTGGTGCCACTGTGTTGCGAGCTTCTGTCGATATACTCTGCTTCGTTGTTAGTGCTCAGTTGCGAACGTGCTAGTGTACGGATCTCTTTTAAGGCTTGTGCTTGATCATCTGCCATTTGTGTTTTGGTTGGTCTCACCAAGTTATTTTTCTTTTTTTCCCCTCTATGGGGATATGGGGTTATCCATTCTTCCTTTGTCTTGTCTTCATTTGTTGGAACGACTAGGCCTTTCGCGTGTGCCCAGGTCCAGGCGTCTTCCGGCATTGGAAATATAAGCGTTTTTTCATCTGAAATTATCCGGAGGCGAGCTGGGAACATGAGTGAATAAGTGATTTTATTCTCTCTTAAGACTTGCTTGACCTTGAAGAACGAAGCCCTTTTGTTTTGAACTTCAGTCGTATAGTCCGGGTAGGCAGTGATGATGCAGTTCTCCATGTTGGCCGTACCAGAGGTTCTGAAATGCTGTAAGACAAGGTCTCTGTCTCTGTCAATTTAGAAATTTTGCTATCAATGGACGGGGTGGGGCGCCCGGGCGAGGAGGTCTACCTGGGATTCTGTGAGCTCTTTCTATGATTGGAACTTTTGTAGATTCTTGTATTTTTAATGTGTCTTTAAGCCAGTTCTCCAGGAATACTTCAGCCTGTGGCGTTTTTGCTCTTTCTGGGATTCCCAAGAATCTGATGTTATTGCGTCTGGACCGGCCCTCCGCCTCCTCAGTTCTTCGTTGTAGCTGTGTGATTTCCGTTTCTAGTTGCTTTATTTTTATTTTATTTTTCATAACAGTCACCTCTGGTTGGACGTTTTCTAATACTGTTTCTGCGTCTGCAACCCTATCTGTAAGTTTGTGGTGATCTGCTCGAAGAATGGCGATTTCCGAAATTGCAAAGTCAATTTTGCTCTCAAGAGAGGTCTTAGTATCCATAACTGCTTGCAGCAGTTTTTCGAATTGTAACGAGTGCGTGCGAAGTGTCTCATTCACTTGTGATATTGTTGTCCTTTGTGAGTCTTGGGAAGCTTTGGTTTGACCATTATGCCTTCTATATTATGCTTATGAAGCAGCCGAGAGCATTATTGCGATGAGGCAGTGAGCGGTCCCCAAACGGTAGGCTATGCGAGAAGGCCCTGTGCTGTTTAACTACTAAAACAGGTTGGCTTTGCTTATTTTGCGCGCTTGAATCATGGCCTTATGTTTGTTTTCGGGCGTCCTTAGAATCTGGCCATCCACGGTGCCGCGGGCACCCGGTCCCACGATGATGTCCTTCTGATCGGCCGATACCCTGTATCCACAGCTCGAGGGAAGCCGCGAGCGGCAGTGAGAGACGCCCTACAGGTCCGCTTAAATACTTTTATTGTCCTTGTCTAGGGCCGTTGCTCCGAGTTCGTGGCAGTTCAGCCTAGCTCATCTGGAGCCGCGGTCACCGCCCCGCCCCGGGTCCACCACCTCCACCATCTCCGGGCCTATTAGTCGCCAAGCAATGGGGGGGCTCCCAGCGGGGGCCAGGCCGCTCCGCCGCACATAGTTCCGATTTAGTTGCACTCAACCCACGGAAAAGCACTCCTTTGTGTAGTGTCCCCTCTGCGCCTCCTACCTCGGGCGCTGCTCCGAGCTTTGCGCCCATCCTTAGCCACGTGCTCCACTCAGCCCCACCGCTACCTCCGCTGGTTCGCCGAGCCTCAAGTTTATGGCCGCTGAGAGCTCCGATCCACTTAGCTGCACTCTTCCGCTGATCCGCTATTTCCATCCGAGGGGCTGGGCCGCGATCCCGGCCTCGTGGGTCCGATCGACTGGGTCGAGTGGCGCCCGTTGATGTCTTCCTCGGCTCTGGTCTCACGGGACTGCGCACCGCCCGTTCCCAGCTGTTGCATGCGTTGCGGAGCCTAGCTATCCCATTCGAAGACTCAAAGGAGGTTCCGGTGTGCAATTTTAGTGTAATTTTGGCGCTGGGGCCAGGAATAATGAAGGATTCTAGTGGGCCAATAGCGGAGCTCCTCGTTCAAGCGTCCGCTCCGGCCGCCATCTTGGCCACGCCCCCCGATGTGGTAAATCATAGTGCCCCTTTATTAAGGGAAAGCATTTCTGGGACTATGCAAGAGATTTCTTGGCAGACATGCAGTGGCTAACAAACTGTCACTATAATGTGGAGAACGTGGGCAAAACATGGATCATTCATTGCCTTAACTCGCCTTATGGTAGGATTCAAACTGGAGCTGTTGCCAATCACCCCAGTTCCAAGCAGTAGTTGCTGGAAGTTACCTACTGTGGCACCACCTACTACACTTCTTATCATTGGTTAATACCCGGTAGTATTTGCGATCCAACCCAAGCATGCATGCAATAGCTCAGGCTTCTCCAACAAGTACCTCAAGAGCTACTGGTAGCTCTCCATTTACTGTAAGTAGCTCTCCTGTGTGCAGCCCAGTATATTAAATAAGAAGCTTTTAATTGGTTTAAATAATACATGTATACTTCAATTGAAAAGCATGTATACAAGATGAAAATTTGTGTATTTACAGAACTCATGCTGATAATTAGACAAAAATGGTTGAATTTGCAAAATATATTTACAGCTGATATTTGAGTTATGAATTTTGAGGCATTGGGAGGCTCTTGGCTCATATTATTACCTTGGTGCCAAGGGCATTTCAGCTGTTGTTGTTATGCATTGCCCATGTCGAGGCCTTTCAAATTGACATAGCCTTTTTGATATTAGACCCAGTACCCTCTCCAACTCACTGAGGTGATTACTGCTGGTAATTTTGTATGGGGTGGCTACTAATGTCATCTTGATTGATGCAGTCACTATTACAACACTAATAAAGGTAGCTTAGGAAGATTTTCACTGAGCTCTTATTAAAGAAAAGGTTGGAGATCCCAACAATAGCTTGTTGATGAATAGCTTGCAATTGACCAAGCCACAATGTTGGACTGGCCCAAGGCCCTGATTTAATTGTTGGTAGACGGAGTAATCTCTGTTGGCCTGGAGGAAGTCCAGACGTTAGGACTTCTGCCAGGTCGAGACTATTCCGACCACCAAATTTGGAAATTACTGCCAAGCCGACGGTTATTTCTAAAACATGGAACTGTAGTTGCAGCGGTTCCTGTCAATGAGGTTTACAGTTTAGTGCAGGGTTGGTGCATGGCTCCATCAACATGATGGAGCCCTGCACCAAACTGTTTTCTTTATTTTCAAACAACAAATCCAGAATCAGGATTTTCTATTTGAAAATAAAAAATGAAATGCTACCATCACAATGAGAGTCCCCTCCCATGGCGAGGGGAGAAATTAGCAGTTTTCATTGCCCCTTGCTGCCAGGGCTTGTGAGGGGCAGTGAAAAAAGACCTTAAACCTCGTCCATTGAAATTAGGTGGTCTCAGGTCTGTAAAGTGGTGCTCCAGCAGCTTCATCAAAGCAGCTGATCCTGCACATCATTTTGCCAAAAGTCTGTTTGATGATAGGCTGGAGCATGCTGTCTTATGTGCCCCGCTGTACGGCATTTCACTTGTGGTTCTTGGTGTCATATAGGGTGTCAGTATCCAAGGACGCAACGCATATGCACTTTCTCCTTTAAGAGCATGGGAAGGATAAACCATTAGGTCATATTACACAAACAAGTCTGGCCACTGTATGCATTCAGTTAGCAATTATCTTGCCAAGTGATAAGTCATCGCCTAATTGACCCTGAGAATTTGATTATGTATCCCACTGTGGTGGAATATGATGGAGTCATGGGTGCTGCCTGGGAATCTGCATACAAGGTCAGTTAGGATGCATGAAGCATCACACATTACCTGTACATTGTGAGAATGGGTACTTTCCATATTTCTGTATATTAATTCATTTGCACAGGGCGGGCATATAGCAATATGTGTCCCATCAGCATAGCCAATTACATTGGCAACTGTGCTACCCTATAAACCATTACTTTTGTCTGTTGCAAATATTGGAGCATATTTGGTGAACATCTGCATGTGTTTACTTTGCTAGCTATGAAATCCAGAAACCTGTGACAAAACCTAGGAAATGCACTTTGTGACACTCCTACTGCCACTACTATGACTCCCTGGTGACTGCCTGAGCCAGGAAGGTCTAGACAACGCTATACCTATACCTGTGCATGTGTTTGGAATACATTGCTTTTGACTGTTGGGTTCTGTAGCTGTGATTTTGGCTTACAATTAATTACAAAATTACTTTACTTTTGAGTATGTACTTCTCATTCTCCTTCTCAGTCTGCTAAAAAAGGGTGACCCTCACCCTAATTATGCTCTCCTGTCTCCCTCCCTTTCTCTGCCTACCAGCCAAAATTCTCATCTTTCTCACCAAGACATACAGAGCTGCCATTCTGAATGAGTCAGATGCATTTTGGGTGATTTGTTTTGTTTGCAACTGGTTACCATCAGATCCACATTGATGGAAATTGCATTTCCTAATGGCTATTTTGTAACTATTTGCAATTAGGAAATGTTTTTTACATAGTGTTAGAGATTCGCTATTTGGAAATACCTGTTTGGGATTTCCTATTTAGAGATTTCCAAAATGCGATTTCTGTTAGATAGAAATCTCATTTTGCCCAACCGCAAAGGCCTTTCGTACATATCAGAAAGGTATTTTGCATTTCGTAAAGACCCCAAACAGCGATTGGCACAATTAAGAAATACAAAATGAATTCGAACATATGGCCCAGTGTTCTTGTCAAAATCACCAAAAAAAACATACAACACTAAGAGATGTTGGACTTCCAAACTTATTAAAGACTACAGTCCTGTTATTTTATCTATGTGAAATACAAATATGGATGTTCAGTTTGCTGTAGACAGTTCTATTTCGGTTACATGATACGTCACTTCCTATGTAACAAATTCTGAAAATACAGAAATGAAAGTCATATCGGAAGAGATCTATGTGGAGAAATCTTCATCTAAGATGTTGTATGGCTTCAGTCTGAAGATGCTTTCGTGCTGGGTGATAGGCTTGTATGAAACGGGTGATCAGCTGAGTTCTTATAGCATATATGGCAAGAGGAGGAATATCCTTTGGATCAGTGTAGGGCCTGCATCAATTTGAAATACTAGTGTTAAATTCATATGTAGAGATAAAGTACCTCATTTATTGAGACCCAGATAGTTCTAAGATAGTGAAAACCAATGTATAGATACTTATTATTAGGCCTGGAAGAAATTTTAATCATGCAAGAGTAATCTGAGTAATTTCAGTAATTATGCATTATGTTTGTGATGCAAAATTACTAGAATTACGCAATTATGCCAGCTTGAGTAATTAAGAGCAATTTGGGGCAACAATTCTACCACAAGAGCACAGGAACAACAAAACAAGAAAGAATGAGTAGCTGCTGGTTAATATTGTTTGTGTCCTGTAGCATTTAGTGCTATTTTCAAGTGGTGAGCGGAACTCGCAGAGTTTCACTTCATGGAATTCTGTGAAGGTACATAACATTTCTGCGACATTCCCCGGAGTTCGATAAGTGAGTGGAAATCGGCAGGTCGCACTGGTCTGCTGATTTTCAACACTGGGAGTTTAGTCCATGATGAGAAATCAGTGCGGATGGCACCACATGTCAAGCCAGAGTGTGCTGCTGCTCGAGTTGAGTTTGCTGCCACTCTAGTAGATTTTCTCTTCAAGTGGCAACTTTTCCAATGCAAATGGTTACGACCGCCCGCATCCGTTCACGTTAAGAAAATCTCACCAGCTGCCATCCTAGCGCCCAAAAATCATGCTGGGGGCATAAATTATTTTTCACGCTGGCCAACGTAGCACTGGTGAGCCACAGATGAGAAAAGTCTCCGCCACACAGCAGTCTGTGGAATTTGGCTGGAACTGCGCATTAGATGCGGAACGCAGAGTGGCCAAAATTCTGCGAACTTTACTGACGGAGCAGAATTTATCACCCACCCCTACTATTTTCTTACCGCAAATGTATCCATTAGCCCATTTTGGACGCGAGGGTGCACTTTGCACTAAGAAAATAGCTCTAAATGCTGGATACCGCTTTTCACATATTTATGAGTAATTTATCAGCAAGTATAAGTAAATACGCTAGAGAGAATTACATCAGTTATGTCCAACCCTACTTAATGTCCCATTTAAAGTGCTGATTTAGAGAACTTATAACTGCATAAATCAGTGCAATTCTACACATAAAGAAACAGTGTTGAGGAAAATACAGAAGCAGGTCACTATGCAATTTCCCCTGCAACGGTTGTTTAGTAAGACACAACAAAGCAAGTTTCATTAATCACCGTAGGCTAAGTTATCAGAGTGCAGAAAAAAGAGTTATTTTACATGGCTCTTCTGCAAAGAACTTTGTATAGTAAAGGAGAACATTTTGGTCGCTATGACTGCTATGAAGATACTTTCAGTGCAGTGAAAGAACATATTCAGAGCCCAATTTCTCCAACTTACTTGAATGATGAAATTCAACAACCGAAAACTATAGCGGCTGGAAGTTGTGAAAGACATTTCTAAATTAAATAAGAGTGCAGGGACATGTAGTCAAGTGCCACTTGGTTAGCTTATTATAGAAAATGAGGTAGTCAGAGATGTAAATAAAGTCAAAACCAATATGGATCAAGTGAGAAGTGAATCCATTGGTTTAGGGTTTTAGGGCCTGGTTTAGATATTTGCAGATGGGTCACTCTGTCACAATGGTGATGGATATACCATTTGCTGAAATATAAATCCTTTGGGAAATAATGGAATTTATATTTCGGTGGATGGGATCTCGGTCACCATTGTGATGGAGTAACCCTTCTGCCAATATCTAAATCAGTCCCTCAGTCTTGTAGCACACCTTTATAAAGAGCAGTTAAAGATTTTTATTGACATATCAGCATCAGCTGACCATGGAGCTCTGCATGAGTATTTAGATTGCACCTTTCCACGCAGGTACATAAAAAGACCGATTGCACACTTCCATGTGTTGTAATGTGTTGGTTTTTTTTTAGAACAAACTATGAAATACTATTTGGAGGATAACATGTCATAGTATTTGCTGACATTCTTCAGCTTACTCCAGTAAAACTGGAACCAGTTTTCAATCAACTGATGCACAAGCAAAAAAAGCAACTGTTTAGGCAGTTTTGAAAATGTGAACATATGGCTAAATTTAGAATATGTTGAATTAACTAGGAATACGAGACAGGCGCAGACATGAAGTATGATAGCAGGTAGTCATGTAGAGGTCAAAAGTTATAAAGTGAATAATCTATATTTTGACTTTTCCTATATGCTTCATATAGCTGAATCAGTGACAATGTTGTTTTGGGATTCAGCCTTTGGTAAATTAATACTGTTAAGTTGCATGATAAATGTAGTCTCTGACAGGTCCTAAGAACTTTTTGTAGGTTGCTACCATCCTTTGATGTCCTGATGAAGACCCCACATTATTCACTTTAAGGGACTGAAACATCAATTTATTAGTTCCACCCATATCACTGAATGTTGGACTGCACAAACCCAAATGTCTATATTGTTAGGTTCTTAAAAAATCTTTTTGTCCCATGGAAAGGAACCTTTTTCTATATATTGTAAATATTGTCAATGTAATATATGTTTGGCACATATACTTGCACTTTCACTCCACCATCACTTAGATCACCTACATTGTTTTGATTTTGTATAATTGTGACTGTTAGGGATACAGAAAATTGATCACTGGTGTTGAATATTTTTGGTCAACTGGATCTTTAAATAAGTCACAGGTTGAATGATTCCTTGGGAACACTGGTCTTTATGATCTTATTACTCTTATTTTGTGGAATACTGGGTTCATCGTTTTTTGACAAGTCAAGTCACACAGGGTAGGCCTGACGCAGTGTTTTCACCGCAACTATAGTGGATGTCACAAGAGGTGCTGTAGTCCACAAAAATGTCATTTAACTACCATGCCAGGGTGTATGTTTGCATCACATACACTGCCTTATAGGAAAGTTAAATGATCATGCTTAAGTCAATTTCAACATGTTTTAGGGGGTCAGAGCCCAGACACTGGGTACGGGATAGCAGTGGCCCAGTGTCAGAGTTCATGAGGTGTAGTTGAGTCCCCCAAAAAATGAAAAACAAGAGGTGACCACCCAGAAGGGATCAGTTTGCAACAACATACTAACATGTACTACGTTTGATTTTTTAATACTCTTAAGGATTCTTTCCTCCATAATTACATGAGGACAAACATTTCTTTGAAGAGTTTGGAGTGCTGACGGAATACAGGTACTCACAAGTGGCGTTAGAGCCCACAAGGTGATACAGCGCTCACTGAAAACAAAACAAAATCTTTTAAACATTTAATGGGAGAATTTATGACGTTTTACTAACCATCTAATAAATAGTTATCTTACATATTGCATGATAATTTTAGATTTATTTTATAATGATTACATTTTCCCATGTTAACAGTATTGTGATATATTTTGAATGGGTTAACTGTAAACTTTGTAAACCCGCTTATAACACTTACTTTTTATTTTTCAGTGTGCGCAACAGCAATTAGTTACAATGTCTAGTACAAAAGAACAAATACTTATTTAATGTACGTGTACTGAAATCAGTGATCATAAATCATAATGTGAAAATAGTTAAATATGGTTAAAATTGTATTTTTAAACACTTGAGAAATTTTAAAAAACTCTAACGGAAGAAGAAAGGCATATTATGTGAAACTCCTGGTTATTAAAAAAATCAATAGCTTGTTCTTAAAAAAATGTAATTTATTGTCTCAACAGGATGCTATAAATACTGTGTTTGTCATATGATTATGATATGCAAACAGGTTGCTACAGAGACATTTCCAGTACAATATATATGATTTAATGGTTTTCCCACTTTCTGAGTGTAGTGTACAAAGGATCACGCACACAAAGTTTGAAAAATGCAGAGACATTTAAAAATTCCTTTAGGCTTATAAGTGCTTCAACAATGCATATACTTGTTGGAGAGATATGCATTAACTCCCATGTCATGGGTGTAGTTGTAATTATTTAAGGTTCACAGCAGGAGATGTGAAACAATGATTATGGAGTTCTGAGAGGTTTGTCACCCATGTGTCTCCTAGAACAATGTTTGGCTTAATTTAGAGTTTGGTAGGCAGTTTTTATGTCTGTCGTAGAGATGGAAACCTTCATACCATCACCCTAACGAATAGTCCATATTCCAAATTTAGATATGTTTGCTGTCTGTATGGACATTTCTGTACAATTAGAGGAACCACTTCTTTGCAGTTTCTGTCAATGTAGAAAAAGATTGACAGACAGTACTCTGAGTAATGACAGCAAGCTGTCAGAATTTATCAAAGTTCTTTATCTACAACAGGTTATAAGGATGTGTTAGAACATTCTGCTCTTGGGGGACAGAGTTTTCAATTACCGTTTCAATTACCCTTCACTATCCTGCTCCATTGCGCTGTAAATTTAATTGCAGAAGGTTGTACCACCCTTCCACTGCTCCACCCCACCTGAACTGCCCGCGATCCCTGTGAGAGAATGCCACCCGGAGGGTCTGGCTTGACCTGGTGCTCCCTTCCCTGTGTCTGCTGTGTTGAGCACGCGAGGCCTAATCCACCTGTGGATCTTCTTGAGGTAATCTGCCCATCGGGGGAGGAGGGCCCATTACCCTGCCACATGCAGGGTGAGGACATACTGCCTCCATTTGGCCAGCGCCGCCCTGCGGCACAAGGACTGAATATAATGGCATGGTCGCATGCAATGGCCTGCAGCCCCCTGGAGATGGGTGCAGGGCGGAGGTGAGCCAGAATCTGGGGCCCAGGGGTTGTATCAGGGGGTGGTCAGCAGGCTGTGGACCATATTGGGCCCATTAACATCACTAGCGCTGGAGGGCCAGACAGCTTGAGATGTCCCTGCCTTTCTCCTCACCCCTCTCAGTGCTGTGGGGGCCCACCCTGGGAAAACCCTGCATATTGAACTTGGCACATGTAGTGGGCCTACTGCAGTATATACCGGGGCATCAACATGCAGCAGGGGCAGTACATTGAGTAGTTGTTTCACTGCCTGAAGTGGCCCAGTGGTTGTGGTGCTCTACTGGTGTTATTTCTTTTATGGTTCCACTAACCTTCACATGTCACATAGTCTGCATTTCTCTCTCACTCCTGCTAGAAGGTCTGCAGTACAGAGCTGGTGGAAAAGCAGCCCTGGATCAGATTTTACATTTACAGTGATGACGGTCCTTTAGGAGTGCCACATTGCGGGGCATGGTTACCTATGGTTAATTGCCACCGGGTATCCTTACTGGCAATACCTACATTAAAAATGCCACAGACAGGAGGCTTATCAGAGTGGCACATTGCGGCTGGGGTGGGCCTGCGCTAGGTGTCTCCTATGAGTAGGAATACTCACGCTTCCACAAGTTGGTGACGGTTTTGGACTTCTATTGCACTCTCCTCAACTCCCTGTGGTGGGTGTCCCAAAGGCTACTTGCCCATCTAGCCTGTTGTCTGGATCCCACTTGTTGTACACTTCTCCAATCTTGGCTATGGCTGCAGTTTGTGTTGCATTAGCCTCAATGGGGAAAACGGATGAGAGCCAAGCCAAACTGCAGTTCGAGCAATGTAAGGTGCCTAAATCGTGCATGGAAGCTGCAACATCCACTGTACATGACCCAGACAATGGGTCATGAAATGGGCAGCGACAATGCAACTTAGCCTTACCAAAATTGATGGGAAGATCAATTCCCTCTCCTAAAGAATGGACAGGATGTCAGAATATATAGACAAGCATGCAGAATGTCTTGATATGTGGAGAGGCATGTATCCGACATCTAGGATGAGCGGGTCATTTCAGCTGAGACTCAGAAACAGCTCGAGAAGTTTATATTGGTGCTACAGGCAAAGGCCAAGGAGCAAGAGGGCCACTCACTGTGGAATATTCTATGTATTGTTGGCTTACTGGAGTCTACAGATGTTGGAAATGTGGAGTCTTTCATTAAACACCTCCTTATAGAACTGCTAGACCGAGAGACCTTTTCAGATATATTTGTGGCAGAGTGGGCCCACCGCTCTTTGGCACCGCACCCTCTGCAGGGAGCCCACCGCCACCCCATCAATGCCAGACTCCTAAACTATAGAGCCTGTGATGCAGAGTTATGCAGATCCAGGGAACCAAGGTCCCATAGATATAGAGGTGTGGAACTCTCTATTTTTCCAGATTTCTTGGCACACGAGCAGGAGGCGAGGAGACAGTTTTTACCAGGGAAGCGAAAACTGTATGAACTTCAGCTTGACTATGCAATGCTGTACCCAGTCTGGTTGCATGTAACCGTTAATGGGAAACCTAAGATTTTCAATGACCCCAAGATCGGCATGTGTCCTCCCCAGGCAGACGAATATGGAGCATCCTCCCATGACCTCTATGATCAGGATTAATGGACATCTGCCTTTTTGCATTGGTCATAAGACTGAGATGGTACAGTTCCTTGTCTAAGGATATACCCTGGACAGGTTGATTAGGCTATGTCTGTGTTATATTGTTGTGTTGGGGCATGGAGGTGCATCTGTTCTCTGCTATGTGCTTCGGTTGTGGTGCACAAGTGCCCTGTCTGTTGGACTCCCCGTTGGACCTAGAGGATGTCCCTGCTTATTCCAAAGATTTGTGATGTGGGGGTACTTGTTACATACCGTGATACTCATATCTGTCTGTGTTATTCTGCAGCTCAATTTTGCTTATTGCTTGCAAGTTTGAAGCGATCTCACACTTGACTCGCCTTACTACGCCTTTATGTTATAGGAGTACTAGGCAGGCACTATCTGCCTCATGTGTGTACCACATTGTTGCTTTTTGGGTAACATGGTTTGGGAGTTGGGATGGCTAGGGGTGGGTTGGGAGTGGCTATGTCAAATGTTGGGGGACATGGTGTGCGTGGCGGGTGGGGTTTTCAGGATTCAGATATTAACACTGCACGGACAAGGACTGACACCGATGGGTGGGGTGGGTTATATTCTTGGAATGCGTGGTGCGGGCCGGGGAGATGGAGGATAGTGCTACTTCAACTGAATGCATGGCTAAATTGGGGTCATGCAGGGCATAGTGAACGACTTATGGCTCCACTTTGCCCCACGGAGATCACTGTGGCATTAAAGGATATGCCTGGTGGCAGGGCGCCGGGTTCAGACGGTTTGACAGTTGCTTTCTATAAAGCTTTCAGGACAAACTCATCTCCCCTCTAGTCAGTCTCTTTGAGGAGATGGCAGATGATGGTTCCATGTCCCCAACTATGCGCGAAGCGCTACTAATTACTTTGCTCCAACGAGACAAGCCAACTGACCAATGCTCGTCGTATCAACCGTTATCACATCTTTTTTTGCGAAGGTCTTGGCTAACATGCTGATGCCCTTTGCTCCCCTGTACAGTTGGCCCGGAGCAGTCAGGCTTCATACCTGGATGACCTCTTAGTTATAATCTTCGGACCCTCTTCAGAGTTATTTCCCGCAATGATCCCGAAGTCCGAACTTCAGCCATTTTTTTAGATGCAGAAAAAGCCTCTGATTCTGTTGAATGCGATTTTATGTTATCCGTGCTATGCCTGTCGGTGCAGGGAAGTCTTCTTGAGGCTTGTCCAGGTATTGTACAAAGATCCACTTGCGCGCATGCGGGTTAATGGTTTAGTATCCAAACCAACCGTCATTACCAGGGGCGCGCGTCAGGCCCCGTTCGCTCTGCTATATGCCCTGTTTGTGGAGCCCCAGCCATTGCGCTGCGTCAATATTATGCTCACTGCGGAATTTGCTTTCCCCCAATAATTTAATAATTTTGCAATATGCTGATGACACGCTCCTCCTATACGTTCACAACCTGGTATGGCTATTCAGGACTGTTCGTAAACTGGGATAAATCTCTTATCTTTCTGCTTACAGAATCCACAGTACCTATAGCATTAGAGTTTCCACAGAAATGGACCACTGAGCAAGTGCAATATTTAGGTATCCAGGTCCATACTGACCCAGGGGTGGTTACGTGAGAAAATATCTGGAAATCTTTACAGCACGGCGCAGATGCACTGGAGGTAGAGTACCGGCACATCTCAAGAAAAACGTAATACATTTAATTGGAGAGTACCAGCACTTCTCAGAAACAAGCAGGTACTCTGGTACAGAGTACCTGCACTTCTATTTTTCCATTTAAAGCACTGTGTATATCCATCATGAAGATGGTTGTACTCCCTCGGTTTTCATTTTTATTCGCAAATATTCCGATACTGTTGCCCAGCGTGATGTTTCGTTCCCTGTGATCCTTAATGCTGTATTTAGCTTTGGCCCGTAAACAGCCACAAGTGCAATGGGATACACTCACCCTACCATGTTCCTCTGGCAACCCTGGCGCACCGGATCTTGTTATAGATATTCACTTGAGGGGGGTTTAATGGCTGGTATAGCCTAGTATTGGAGGGTATAAATCTATATCAGGACATTCTGTTGTCATGGGCCAGAAGGTTCTAATAGCATTATAGTCTGCTGTGATTGGCTATTAACATCATGAAAGTGTTACTTCCCTTTAATAGGCCATTGATTTTAGCTAGCCCTGGGCGATGTTTGGGGAGTTGCCCTACACGGAGCTCTGCGAAGTGCCCAAAAAACTCTGCGGTGCTATGATTTTTAGCGCCAGTTGTTTGTCCCACGCTGAAAATTCATCTCTCAGAGCAGGGCAAGAGGGCGCTGCTTCTTTTCTGCCACTCAAGTTGATTTTCTACTCGAGCTGCAGCTACCTCAACACAAACAGAAGGTTTCTCAACTCAAGCAGTCGCAACCATCTTCAACTGCCCGCATTGAGAAATCTCGCTGGGAGGTGGTCTTCTGTAGGATTTTCCTTGCTCGCGCCCCTCAACCCATCGCTGATGAGTACGAGGAAGGAAAAAAATCCACTACTCAGAGTTTTTCAGAACTCTGCGTGAGTGGAAAAAACTCTGCACACTCCTCGAGGGGAGCAGAGTTCAGCACCCACCCTTAATTTCAGTCCAAGCTCATAACAGTGTACTGAGCTATTATTGGCCAGCATAGCCTTATGTGGTGGCCTGTAAGGCTATACTGAAATTAGGAGATGGACATGACAAGCCACTATCATTTTTAGAATTTTGAATGTTAACCAAAAACCAGGTCCCCCAATGACACCAATGTTTTCTGGATAAGGAAACCTAACCTGCATTTTGGGGCATGCTTTATCATTGGTACCCTTACCCAGTTGGTAGGATTAAAATAAAACTCCCTTTTTCCTTAGATGTCAATGCATTATGTAGCATTAAGACAGTGATCCTCTGTAGCTTTGATGAAATCTTTGACAACTGGGGCATTTATACAGGCTGAAACATGTTGGCACTCAGAAACCTGTTTTGAGTCATTGAGCTCAGGATACATTCCCTGTTGTTTACTTTCATCTCATCCATTATAAACGTAAATATTATTGGTTTTACTGTGAGGTAACTTTAATGAAATCAGGAATCTATTCCTGTCCAGTTAACCTCTTTAAACAACTCCTTTAAGAAGAGGTTGAGTCCGCTCAGAGTAGTACCAACTTACCCGGGTTAAGGTTACCAATAATGGTGCATGCGACAAATTGTGTGCGAGATGTCCTTATCCAGAAAGCAATGGTTTCATTAGGAGACTTAGTACTTGACCCAGGAGACACCCATGCCCCCAGTCCTCACACAAATTGCAAGTCTGGGGGGGCCGAATCTCCTTGGATTGCAGAGTGGTGTTAGGGTACATTGCCTGCCCTCTGTGCACTTGTCTGGTGGGTGTGGGTCACCCTGGCAAATTCCTTCACTGTCTGTGCTCATTTTGTCATTTTGTAAAGAAAATACTTTAGGTTTCACAGCTTTGTATCCATCAAGATGGCTTTAGGTGTGCCACAATTCTGTCAGAAATACAGAATGTTAGCACTCCTGTTGTTCACCAGAACACTGTAGGCGCTGCAGGAGAATTAGCTGCGAGGCTTCTGTTTCCGTTGAAAGTACGTTTTACTTAGACTGTTAGACTTTTTCTCACATGGCTGAGGAAGTGTGAATTTAGAGCAAATGTGCTTTTATCTTAGCTTCGGGAGCACTTTCCATAACCCCTATGAGCTTTCTCCCCAACATGGCTTATCTGATCACACCTGGTGATCAGCATTTTTCACTGGCTAAAGTCACCTCACAACACACCACAGTTCCAAAAATTAGTATTGTATTTATATTCTGAATAAAGTCTGCTATCACTCTTTAAATATGCTCTTATTCGTGACCCTGAAAAGCTGATGTACAGTGCATTTCAACAGGGACCATGACCTCGAATCCTATAATGACTTCCGTGTTATGTTCATGTTATGGCCAGACAAGCGCTAATGACTCTTGACAGTACCATCATCTTTATAGCACTCTTAGCTTGATGCCCTCCAGCTGGGAAGCAGGTAACCTTTGTGGTTGATTCTTTGGCTACATTGTGTGGCCTGAAGAGTGTTTAAGAAAGATTCAAACACACATTAATGGTTGTTTGAAATAAAAATGGTTAACTTAAACATTTTAGCACAATTATCATGCATTGCTATATATGTATTTATAATGAATACATTGGAACCTGGTTATAGATAAATTATTGTGATGAATTTTTGACAAAGCCAATAGGTCTGCTATAAATAGGTTGATATTGCTGAACCCCTGCTAAAGCCAATTTTCACTGAATGAAACAAAGGTTAAAGTGACGTTATAATTAGATCTGGTAGGTAGCTAAAAATGTAAGCTAAATCTTAAAGTTTTAAACTTAAAAACACTGAAATTCACCAGTTATAGTTAAATGAGATGAAGTAACTATAGCTTCCACCCTTGCCATGCACTGTTTATGACCTCACATAGTACATAGTACATCACTCATGGCGTGCTATAACATCTTAGATAACATTGATATCAGCTGAATGATATCATTGATGACAATACTATGCATGGGAAAGGCAAGCGATACAGTTATTTAATAAATTATAACTGAAGAACTTAAGTGGTTTTCTGAGTTTAAAAAGTTACATTTTAACTTACCTTTTTCACGTAACTATAGTGTCCCTTTACCCTTTGGTTTTATAATTAAAAAAGTGAAAAACTATATATATATATATTTCTTAAGAGAGAGAGAGAGAGAGAGTGAGAGACAGTGAGAGAAAGAGATAAAGATACACACATATCTAAATGCTAAAAATACTAATACTCATGCCCTAAAAAAGCTTGCGCCCCCTCCCCATGCATCATATTCCCAACAAGGATGTAATTTCAGATGTAGCAGTGATGTTATCAGTGATGCCACATGTTGGAAAATGGGTTATTGGTAAGGGCAGGTAGGTACCTACACTTAGCAATAGGCCACTAACCTCCACTCAGGTCCAGTTAGGTTTCAGTAAATTAAACCCAGCTCAACCCTTGGTAGCTTGGCAACGAGCGTCAAGGCTTAACTTAGGAGACAGAGTGTAAAGCATTCAAATATCATAAAACAGTAATTAAATAAAACACAAGAAACAGTTTAAAAATCCAAAACCAATTCATAAAAATAGATTATATTTTTATCTTTAAAATGACACAAAAACGAATGAAATTGGATTAGGGGAACCGGAGATATGTATTTTTTTTTTAAGAATTATTGTTTTTTAGCACCTAGAAACCATAAGCGCCAATCGGGTCATCTGGTTGTACCTCGACTGGGGGCAAAGTCAAAGTTTAAGGCCGACCGCGATGGAGCCCGGCTCGGCTACAGGCCGCGGGAGGTCTCGGTCAAAAATTTACCTTCGCACTTAGTTGTTTTTCTGAAGATTTTCTTCAGCGGGACGAACCTGGCAGTCCAATCCGACCTCCTGGAACTCTTCTCCGGATACGCGTCGCGGGAGCCCTCGGTGGAGATTTTTACCTTCGGACTTAGTCATTTTTTTTAGGTGAAAATCCGTCGACCGGGGTAAACCTGGATCTTGATCCGACGTCCTTGGAGCCCTCCTCGGATACGCTGGATGGAAGGTCCCAGTCAACTTTGTACGTTCGGACTGAGGGGGTCATTCTGACTCCCGCCGGCCGCGGTAACCGCAGGGCCGGCGGGAGCAGCCAGAATACCGCTGCGTGGTCAGAAGACCGCCGCGGTTATTCTGAGTTTCCCGCTGGGCGGGCGGGCGACCGCCAGAAGGCCGCCCGCCCGCCTAGCGGGAAACCCCCTTCCACCAGGATGCCGGCTCCGAATGGAGCAGGCGGAGTGGAAAGGGTGCGACGGGTGCAGTTGCACCCGTCGCGATTTTCAGTGTCTGCATGGCAGACACTGAAAATCTTGGTGGGGCCCTGTTACGGGGGCCCCTGCAGTGCCCATGCCATTGGCATGGGCACTGCAGGGGCCCCCGGGGGCCCCACGACACCCCTTACCGCCATCCTGTTCCTGGCAGCCAAAACCGCCAGGAACAGGATGGCGGTAAGGGGGTCGGAATCCCCATGGCGGCGCAGCAAGCTGCGCCGCCTTGGAGGATTCCCCAGGGCAGCGGGAAACCGGCGGTACACCGCCGGTTTCCCGTTTCTGACCGCGGCTGTACCGCCGCGGTCAGAATGCCCAGGGATGCACCGCCAGCGTGTTGGCGGTGCATCCGCGGTCCCCGGCCCTGGCGGATTTTACCGCCAGGGTCGGAATGACCCCCTTAGTCTCTTTATTGGAGATTTTCTTCACCGGGACGAACCAGCAAATCAGGCCGGGTCGCGGTTGAGGCAACCCAGCTAGAGTTGCCGCAGCGGGTTGGTCCCTCTCTGGAGCTTTTTTTCAAAAGTTCTCCAAACTTCTGGGTCTTCTCCCAGATGTTCTTTTGGGGTCCACAGCTCACCCCAAGGGTCCAGAAGCTCTGAGATGATCCTTGGGGGTGCGGACTACAACTCCCAGAATGCACCTGGCGCAAACTCCTTTTTGGCCACTGGACAGTGGTCAGCTAGTCGGTATCTTCAGGAGTTGGTGCAGGGGACTCTGGTTAGCAATTTTTCACCTGTAGCAAACAGGGAGTCCCTCCTTGAACCTGTTGAAGCCAGGCAAAGTCCTTCTTGTGGTGAAGCTGGTGCAGTCCTTCTGAGTGCAGGTTCCAGGTGCAGGCCAGGGGTCCAGCAGGGCAGTCCTTCTCCTCCTTTGGTTCTTCCTTGTTGGAATCTGATGGGGATCTGAGGTGGGGGTGCAGGTCTGCCAGTTTTATCCTTGCTCCTGCGTGAAAAACAGGGGGGTCCTGATTCTCCAATCAGTTGCAGGGTCCTTCCCCCTGTGATGACCACTTCCTGGGAAGTGTAGCAAAAATCAATCCCAGGAGGCAAAATTCTTCAAAAATCCATCATGCCTGAATCTGATTTTTGGAGGTTACATCTGGCTGAGCCCACCCACTGGTGTGGCTAAAAATCATAAACATACACCTCTCCTGCCCTCTCCTAATCTAATCAAGGGGGCACCTAGTTGTCTGGGGTTGCAGGATGTGGGGGTGTTGCTGGGGTGCTCCAAATGTCCTTCTCTGCCTTTGAAGACCAGTTTGGCAGCCCTCCCCCTTCCTGCCTCACCATCTAATGAGGGAAAATTCCCTCCCACAGGCACATCTCTTTGTGTGAAGCCGACCACTACACACCTCATCAAGGAAGCCTGGCCAGGCTGCCAGAGGCTGGCCAATCAGGGCACAGCAGCAAAAAACAATGCAGGGCTGAAATTGGCAACTTTTCAGGTAAAGTTTAAAACTGTTTACCTGAACAAGTTATATTAAATCCAACAACTGGAAGTTGTGGGATTTATTATAACAATTAATTTGATACCAAACTCTTGGTATCCATTACTTAAGGGGACTTTAAAAATTAAAATAAAGTCTCCCCATTCTAGCCTATGAAGGCCATTCACTACAATGAGGGAAAAACTAATTTGGCTGTTTTTACCTCACCAGGGCTTATAAAACTACTTTTATAAGGTCCCTGCTTATAGTTACATGGTACTCAGTCCTAGGGGCACATAGGTCACAGCTTAGGAGTGACTTATATGTAAAAATAAAGTAGTTTAAGACTTTGGAACTACTTTTAATTCCAAAGTCGAATTTGCATATAACTTTAATTTAAAAGCAGCCAGCAAGGCAGGCCTGCCTTTAAAATAACACTGGACACCTCAGCAGTGCACCTATGGGTGCACTACCTATGCTGTGGTCCCTAAACCTACATGCCCTACCATATACTAGGGACTTACAGGTAGGTTAACTTAGCCAATTATAATGAGCCTAATTTGCATATTGATTTTACACAGAGCACAGGCCCTGGGACTGGTTAG
The DNA here is from genome assembly GCF_031143425.1 of Pleurodeles waltl. Lineage (NCBI taxonomy): Eukaryota > Metazoa > Chordata > Amphibia > Caudata > Salamandridae > Pleurodeles > Pleurodeles waltl. The sequence goes on along the minus strand of NC_090443.1, from coordinate 163,809,803 downwards.
CAGTACCCAGGGCACCATCGGAGTCAGGAAAACACCAGCAAAAAGTGGAAAATGGGGGCAAAAAGTTAGGGGGCCTCTTCAATCAGCCCTGTTTTCTCACACAAGCACCCCGCAGCCCACACGCCCAGGAGACTCAGGCCAACCCTGGAAGAGTCTTCCTGGCTTGTCAGGCGAGGAAGACAGTGAAGAGAACTGACTGTCCCTTTGCAGGGCCTACTCTGCCTTACATCCTCCTGCCAGGGTCACTCACTCTGGGTAGTGAAGCCATCCCAACAGTGAAAGGACCCATATCAAACTGAAACTTCCCTCTAGGGGTGTCTTCCTCCTCTCTATCTGCCAACTTGGGTAGTGAGGTGCCCACCTCACCTACTCCTAACTTTGCTAGGGCAACACCTAGCTTACCCAAAGAGGTCACCCAACACTTGAGCAACCCCACCATGACCAACAGGGTCAGGGGGCCTACTTTGCTTTTGGCCCTGGGGTCTGCCTTCCAGGCCAAGTACAGTGCTGCCAGGAAGGCTAGCACCCAGCAGAGGCTACTGACAGCTGTCAGTACCCAGAACCACACCCTAAGCTCTCCACTGACAGGTGGCTGAGCTGCTTTAGGGGCAACTGTGGGGTCCTGGCACCCCTCTTGCTGTCTAGAGTGGGGGGGCTACCACCTCCTGTGGCAGACACCCTCCTTCCACTCTCCCTTCTGTCAGTGTAGGGGCAACACCCTGCATCTGGACAGCTGCCTGACTACTCAGGACTTCTTGGGGCCAGGTGAGGCCGCACCAGTGCCGACGCTGGGATCCCCCCCTGCTGGGGCAGAAGGCCTTTGGCTCCCTAGAACTCTCTTTAAGAGTGGCCCACCCTTCCTTTTCTTCTTTCCTTTTCTTGGGGACCCCTGTGTCCTAACTGTAGGGATTGACTCCCTAGGACTTTGGGTTGGGGGGGCGTCCAGGGCGACCGCCCCATCTGGGACCAGACTTACCTCTGGGAGGTCATTGCCCAAGATACAATCTTGGGGGAGGTCAGCACTGACTACCACCCTAAACCAGTCAAGGATACCCTCCCTCTCTAGGGGCACTATGGCTACAGGTTTGGAGGTGACCTCCCCTGTGGCTATCCTGACTTTCCTGGTCTCTCCTGGGACATACATGTCTGGGGTCACTAACCGGTCACTCACTATAGTGTGACTGGCACAGGTGTCTCTCAGGCCAGTGGTAGGGATCCCATTCACCTGAATGGGGTGGAAGTGCCTACTCCCACCCTCAGGGACTACCAGCTTACCATCTGGTCCTGTCTCCCAGCTCAATGCTAGGAGGACTTCATCATCTGAGGAGTCCTCCTCCATGCCTACACTGGACAGCCCAGTGCTAACCACCTTCTTTGGACAGGCTGCATCTCCTCTGAAATGATCTGTCTGCTGACAGTCAAAGCAAGCCTTACTGTCCAAGAGCTTTTTTAACCCTGGGTCTCCCTGTCTCTGCTTGTCAGAGTGGGAGTGGGATTTACTCTCCTCCTTCTTAGGGTTCTGGGGTACAGAGGGATTCTCTGTGGTGGGCTTACCACCTCCTCCCTTAGGTTTTTGGGGACCTGACCACCCCTTCTTGGAGTCTCCCTCCGGGACTTGACAACCCCTCTGGTTCTCAACCACTCATCAGCTGCCTCCCCTACCTCGCTAGGGTTGGTAAGCTTAGAGTCCACTAGATGCTGGCGTAACCTTTCTTGGATACAATTGGTCAAGATGTGCTCTATCATGATCAGATTGTATAACCCCTCATAAATATCTACTTTATTACCAATAATCCAGACCTCTAGTGCCTTAAGTGAGGTGTCTACAAAGTCAACCCAAGACTGGGTATTGACCTTCTGGGTGTCCCTGAGCTTCATTCTATACTGCTCTGGCGTCAGACCAAACTTCTTGGTTAAGCACCTCTTCATACTAGGGTATGAATGCGCCTCCTCCCCACTTAAGGTCAGAAGCCTATCCCTCCCTGAGTTGGGGACTAACTCCCATAAAAGTGAACCACAGTATTGAGGCCTAACCCTTCTCATTTGAAGTGCCCTCTCAAAGGCCTCCAGCCACTTGTCTATGTCATCCCCCTCTACATAAGCAGGAACCACCCCCTTGGGTAATCTGGGACAAAACCCTCCACCCATGGACAACTCAGCTTCTCTGTCGCTGCCACCATCTCTTTTCTCTTTCTTGGCCCACTTTTTCTCTTCTAGGGCCAGCTTCTGTGCCTCCAAAGCTATAAATGCTAACTGGGCCTCCAGCTCTCTTTCCCTGAGGGACAGGTTCTCTCCTCCTGAAGGGACCCCCTTCCCCCAACTAGTTTTGGGTCTGCCCCTAGTGACTGTCTGTAATGAGGACCGGTCTTCCTCATCCTCACTGAGGATCAGATGCCCTCCCTCCCCTGAGTGGTTAGAGCTAGCATCCTCCCCTACTCCTTCCTCCTCTGGAACGTCCTCTGGGTCTACTTCTTGGGCCTTAGCCCATGCTGTCAGGGATTTAATCAGGACATGCTTCCTGAGGTCAGTGGTTGCAGGCAACTCCCTTGCAGTACACAACCCCCTAAGCTGGACTACTGTCAGTGTGGGTAGGCTAGCCAGATCAAGCTCCATGGTCCCCTAATTTTGTGTCAACAAAAACTTTTTGCAAAAATTGGAAACAAGAATTTAGAAAAATCACAAAAATTAAATAATTGAAATTAATCCAAATTAAAAATTAAAAACAATTTTTGCACTAGGACAATTTAAAGGATTTTTAATTTGTTTTACTTAAAACTGTAATGTGACACTGAACACAAGTACAGGATCCCACCAGTGCGCACCAAAAATGTTGGAAAATGGGTTATTGGTAAGGGCAGGTAGGTACCTACACTTAGCAATAGGCCACTAACCTCCACTCAGGTCCAGTTAATTCTCAGTAAATTAAACCCAGCTCAACCCTTGGTAGCTTGGCAATGAGCATCAAGGCTTAACTTAGGAGACAGAGTGTAAAGCATTCAAATATCACAAAACAGTAATTAAATAAAACACAGGAAACAGTTTAAAAATCCAAAACCAATTTATAAAAATAGATTATATTTTTATCTTTAAAATGACAAAAACGAATAAAATCGGATAAGGGGAACCGGAGATATGAATTTTTAAAGAATTATTGTTTTTTTAGTGCCTAGAAACAAAAAGCGCCAATCGGGTCATCTGGTTGCACCTCGACCGGGGCAAAGTCAAAGTTTAAGGCCGACCGCGATGGAACCCGGCTCGGCTACAGGCCGCGGGAGGCCTCGGTCAAAAGTTTACCTTCGTACTTAGTTGTTTTTATGAAGATTTTCTTCAGCGGGACGAACTTGCCAGTCCAATCCGACCTCCTGGAACTCTTCTCCGGATACGCGTCGCGGGAGCACTCGGTGTAGACTTTTACCTCCAGACTTAGTCATTTTTTCAAAGTGACAATCCTTCGACTGGGGTAAACCTGGATCTTGATCCAACGTCCTTGGAGCCCTCCTCGGATACGCTGGCTGGGAGGTCCCGGTCAACTTTGTACGTTCGGACTTAGTCTCTTTTTTGGAGATTTTCTTCACCGGGACGAACCAGCAAATCATGCCGGTTCGTGGTTGAGGCAAGTTGGCTAGAGTTACCATGGCGGGTCGGTCCCTCTATGGAGCTTTTTTTCAAAAGTTCTCCAAATTTCTCCAAACTTCTGGGTCTTCTCCCAGATGTTCTTTTAAGGTTCTTTTGGTGTCCACAGCTCACTCCAAGGGTCCAGAAGCTCTGAGATGATCCTTGGGGGTGCGGACTACAACTCCCAGAATGCACCTGGCGCAAACTCCTTTTTGGCCACTGGACAGTGGTCAGCTGGTCGGTTTCTTCAGGAGTTGGTGCTGGGGACTCTAGTTAGCAATTCTTCACCTGTAGCAAACAGGGAGTCCCTCCTTGAACCAGTTGAAGCCAGGCAAAGTCCTTCTTGTGGTGAAGCCCAAGTGTGCAGATGGTGCAGTTCTTCTGAGTGCAGGTTCCAGGTGCAGGCCAGGGGTCCAGCAGGGCAGTCCTTCTTCTCCTTTGGTTCTTCCTTGTTGGAATCTGATGGGGATCTGAGGTGGGGGTGCAGGTCTGCCAGTTTTATCCTTGCTCCTGGGTGAAAAACAGGGGGATCCTGATTCTCCAATCAGGTGCAGGGTCCTTCCCCCTGTGATGACCACTTCCTGGGAAGTGTGGCAAAAATCAATCCCAGGAGGCAACATTCTTAAAAAATCCATCATAGCTGAATCTGATTTTTGGATGTTACATCTGGCTGAGCCCACCCACTGGTGTGGCTAAAAATCATAAACACACCCCTCTCCTGCCCTCTCCTAATCTAATCAAGGGGGCACCTAATTGGCTGGGGTTGCAGGATGTGGGGGTGTTGCTGGGGTGCTCCAAATGTCCTTCTCTGCCTTTGAAGACCAGTTCGGCAGCCCTCCCCTTCCTGCCTCACCATCTGCTGAGGGGAAATTCCCTCCCACAGGCACATCTCTTTGTGTGAAGCCAGGTCACTTCACACCTCATCAACGCAGCCTGGCCAGGCTGCCAGAGGCTGGCCAATCAGGGCACAGCAGCAAAAACAATGCAGGGCTGAAAATGGCAACTTTTCAGGTAAAGTTTAAAACTCTTTACCTGAACAAGTTATATTAAATCCAACAACTAGAAGTTGTGGGATGTATTATAACAATTAATTTGATACCAAACTCTTGGTATCCATTACTTAAGGGGACTTTAAAAATCAAAATAAAGTGTCCCCATTCTAGCCTATGAAGGCCATTCACTACAATGAGGGAAAAACGAATTTGGCTGTTTTTAACTCACCAGGGCTTATAAAACTACTTTTATAAGGTTCCTGCTTATAGTTACATGGCACCCAGCCCTAGGGACACATAGCGCACACCTGAGGGGTGTCTTATATGTAAAAATAAGGTAGTTTAAGACTTTGGAACTACTTTTAATTCCAAAGTCGAATTTGCATATAACTTTAATTTAAAAGCAGCCAGCAAGGCAGGCCTGCCTTTAAAATGACACTGGGCACTTCAGCAGTGCACCTAAGGGTGCACTACCTATGCTGTGATCTCTAAACCTACATGCCCTCCCATACACTAGGGACTTATAGGTAGGTTAACTTAGCGAATTATAATTAGCCTAATTTTCATATTGATTTTACACAGAGCACAGGCCCTGGGACTGGTTAGCAGTACCCAGGGCACCATCGGAGTCAGAAAAACACCAGCAAAAAGTGGAAAATGGGGGCAAAAAGTTAGGGGGCCTCTGCAATCAGCCCTGCTTTCTCACACCACAGAACAGGTCATGATTGATGTAATATGTGAAGTAATTAGCAGTGCATAAATAGAGCACAGGTCATAGTTAATTTCGGGCACAAGTTATAGCTAATTGAGCTAACTATAAATGGTAATTTTACATCCATGGTTTTGTTAATCTGTTTCCACTGACATTTTCACCTATGATGCTCTTTTAGTCTTTGTTTTTTAACATAAAGTAAGATGTCCATCACCTGGAAACTCCTGCCGGTGCCTAACCAAGGCCATGGGCTATGTGGTGTTGGGTGCAAGGCCAGGCTCTGCACCCAACCCCTCCACCCAACCCCTTAGGCCCAGCAGGCCAGCTTACTGGCTGTATCAGAAGATGGGCACATCAAATATATAAAGCAGACCTGCTGACTTTGTTGAAACATCACCATTAATAATTATCAAATATATATTTTACATAACTACACACACTGTGATTTTAATAATACTTATTGTCACAAAATATTTCAAATAACTCACTTTAGGGCCACCATAAACATGTATTTGAGCCTTTTTTTAAACATTTTTCAGGCTACAATTTGCAGCCATATAACGAACCTCAAGGGGTTCCTAAATTCCAGCTGAACAGCATGCATCTCTATTTTGAAGTGCTTTAAAAATAATAGCAATCTGTACTGGGGTCATGAACTTTATTTAATATTGATGAGGGACTGCTAAGCTCCGTACAGTATTTCACAAAAATACTTTGTGGTACTCTGGCCCCTTCATGAGGCACCACTAGGATAAACAAGCAAAATTAAAAAGGTCTCTCGGGCATTATGGGGTGCTCATTGCCTTTGAGCAAAGAATATTAGCATTGAATAGCTCAAACTGCTTATTTATTATTATTCTACATCCATATTTTTGGTGCCTCAGTCCCACCGAACATACCCACAATTTATGTATACTTTGGGGCTGTTGGGGACCCCCAAAAGTGCCCATGGCCTATACTTGATCCCAAGCCGGCACTCATCCTTGGTTCCGGCGGGAGACACCCATTTGTGTAAATACCCTGGCTGCCCCAGTGCCATACTGGGCATCCACACTTTATTAAGTGTTGTGGGCAATGGGGAGAGCCCCATGGTCCCTGTTGACTTCCTAGCCAACACCCATCCAGGGTGCCAGTGGGAACTGCATATTATTATTTTTTACTGTAAGTTAGAAATGGGGTCTCTAGTTGGCAGTCGGTTTCCACCCTGTCCAAGTAGGGACCCTCACTCTAGTCAGGATAAGGGAGATACCCGCTCAGATAACCCCTGCTCACCCCCTTGGTAGCTTGGCATGGGCAGTCAGGCTTATCTCAGAAGCAACATGTAAAGCATTTGTACATAACACACAGTAATAAGTGAAAATACTACAAAAGGACACCACACCAGTTTTAGAAAAATAGCCAATATTTATCTGTGTAAAACAAGACCAAATACGATAAACATCCAACATACAGTAATAAAAATGTGAATTCTGCAAGATTTACTCAAAAATACAGTTCTTTGAAGTCATTACCTCCACCTGGGTCTATCACGGCGTCGTGATCAACAAAACCAACAGTTCAGGCCAGCCATGGGGTCGAGGGCCAGCTACGGTGTTGGGAAGACCCGCAAACAGTACCTTGAATTTGCAGGGTGTTGTGATCCTCGTGGTGAGCTCCGGAGAGCGGCATCCCAGATGTTGCGGTGTCGGTTCCAGAGTCGGTGCAGGAGTTATCGGGCCTTGAAGTCACACGCGTTGCAGATCAAACTCCGGGCTGATGAAGTCAGGAGTGCAGGCGTGGATGGCGTTGGGGCTGTGGTGCAAAGCGGGACCATACGATGTGTGGTGCCCCAGGTCACTGTGTAGGCAGCGGCTCGGTGACAGCGTTCAGCGGCGTTGGTGAGACCAGGGCTGCGGTGTGAAGCGGGGCGGTGCAACGTGTAGTGTCCACCGGTCACGGTGCAGGCAGTGGCATCGTCATTGTGGAAGCGCTGTCTTCGGTAGGCCCAAGCCAGTGGTGCGGGATGCGACGGAGCTTCGTGACCCTCATGAGCGATGTCCACAAGCCACGGTGCAGGCAGGAATGCCTGGTGACAACACTGGAGTTGATGGGGCTGGCGTCGGTGGACCGGGGCTGTGGTGCGGGATGGGACGGTGCTTCGTGCTCCTCGCAGTCAGCAGGAGCGTTGTCGTCAGGGAGGCCCAGGATGCGGTGTGAGCAGGCGATGCTGGAGTGTGGGGCCTACAGGTCGCGGTGTGAGCAGCGGCTTGGTGAAGGCGTCTGATGACGACGTCGGTGAGAACAGGGTCACGTGAGAAGCAGGGTAATTCGATTCTATGCGGCGACAGCAGGTTACGGTGCAGGCCAGCGGTGTCATTGGCGGATTCGCAGTGGTTTCTCCTCTTGAACAGCACAAAACACAGTTCACTTTGCTGCAGGTGGAGGAAACTGAAGTCTTCCAACAGGAGTCAAGCTCTACTCCAAGCCCTTGGAGAACTTTCTCAAGCAGGACACAACAAATTTCACCCTTTGCATTCTTTTCAGGCAGAAGCAGCAACTGCTGGCCAGTCCAGCAAAGCAGCAAAACAAAGGGACAGTACTCCTTCTCCATTTATTCAGCTCTTCTCCTTGTAAGAGGTTCCTCTTGATTCCAGGAAGATTCTAAAAGTCTGGGGTTTTAGGTCTTCTTCTTATACCATCTTCTGCCTTTGAAGTTAGCAAACTTCAAATGAAAGACTCAGGTGTTTGCAAGAGCCTTCCTTGTCCAGGCCCCAGACGCACACCAGGGGGTCGGAGACTGCATTGTGTGAGGGCAGGCACAGTCCTTTCAGGTGTGAACGACCACTCCTCCTTCCCCGCTAATTCAGATGGCTCATCAGGATATGCAGGCTACACCCGCCCCCTTTTGTGTCACTGTCTAGAGAGGTGCAAAACAGCCCAACTGTCAAATTGACAGACAATCCACAAACAGGCAGAATCACAGAATAGTTTAAGCAACAAAATGCCTACTTTCTAAAGCGACATTTTCAAACAGACAATTTAAAAACCAACTTCACTAAAAAATTTATTTTTAAATTGTGAGTTCAGAGACCCTAAACTCCACATTTTTATCTGCTCTCAAAGGGAATCTGCGCTTTAAGGATATTTAAAGGCGGCCCCCATGTTAACCTATGAGAGTGATAGGCCTTGCACAGTGAAAACCGAATTTTCCAGTATTTCACTGTTAGGACATATAAAACACAAATAGGATATGTCCTACCTTAAACATACACTGCACCCAGCCCCTGTGGCTACCTAGGGCCTAACTAAGGGGTGCCTGACATGTAGTAAAAGGCATGGTTTAGGCCTGGCAAGTAGGTACACTTGCCCAGCCATATTGGCAGTTTAAAACTGCACACACAGATGCTGCAGTGACAGGTCTGAGCCATGTTTACAGGGCTACTTATGTGGGTGGCACAACCTGTGCTGCAGCCTCACTAGTAGCATTTGATTTACAGGCCATGGGCACCTTTAATGCACTTTACTAGGGTCTTGCCAGTAAATAATATATGCCAATCATTGATAAACCAATCAACCATACAATTTACACAGACAGCATATGCACTTTAGCACTGCTTTAAGAGTGGTAAAGTGTCCGGAGTCCTAAAGCCAACAAAAACTGGTCAGAAGAATTAGGAGGAAGGAGGCAAAAAGACTGTGGATGACCCTGCGAAAAGGGCCTGGTGCAACACCGTTGGTGCCCCAGGGCCATCTGGGGCACTCCTAATGTTTTTTTAAATATTGGGGATGCAAGGGGGGCCCCAAGGCACCCATCCCCACTACTGGCTCCACAACCAACATCCATCCTGGGTGACAGCAGGAGCTGGCTCCATTACTTGGCTCCCACCAGGTAAAGAGCAGCTTTTATTTCTGCTCACACCAGACAAGAGAAAAGCTGAGTTCCCCCCAGGGAGAGTGGAGGCAGGGAATAGGATTTATATTCCCAGTCTGCACTCTCTTTGGCAAGGGACAAGAAAATGTCCTGGTAAATGGGGCCCTAGGACACTGTCTCTCTTCTAGCCCCACGGGCATAGTCCCAGGGGCACTTCTATGACTCGGAGAGGTGGGCCCAATACCTTTGTCGCTATGAGGTACCTGGGGGCCAAGTCAGCCCAGGAAGGTCCTCCCTCCTCCTTTCAATAATTTGCTGGGCCATGGGGGATGGAGTCCCCGTGGCCCAAATCAGCACAGGGGGTGCATGGCCCCCCTCAACCCACATACATTAGTTGTATACATAGATACATAAGTGTGTGTGTGTATCAAAATATATATATTTTCACTGAAAAAACAAAGGTTATAGTGATGTTATGATTAGGTGAAGATGTCAGGCCTAAGGCGGTGTGTAGCATGGGGCTGGCTGCCTAAGGAGGTGGGGGTGTTCACTGCAGAAACTGGCCTCCAGTCTAACTCTGTGGCCGCCCCCCTGCCCTTCCACCTTGCACAGGGGGAACTGGCTTTATGTATGCCAGTAAAATATACTTTACGATAACAAAATTTAGGTTGAGGTGACAGTATAAAATGATATGTTTTCATTTACAAAAACTCAGAAATTCACAAAAAAACTGAAGTGAAAGAAACATTTTGAACTCAACTAAATACAGAAATTCACCAGTTATAGTTAGCAGAGCTAACTTTATCCAGGGCCTCCGCGATGCACTGCTTATGACCTGACATATTACATTGATTACATCAATCATGACATCATCCAAGCTTCTTTTGTACACATTAATCTATCAACTGGTATGGCACTAGAGGCCTGAAAGTAAGTACAAAGTAGCTCAGAATAATATGAAGCATCATTAATACTATCACAGATGAAAACTCCCTTTTGTATAGCAAGCACTTGTAATGTGCAACATCAACCCTTCACCATGCACTTCACAGATAGCCTCGTTCACATTAACAATCAACCACAGATATATGGGAAACCATAATTGCACACAGTGTTCAATTTAGTATACAGCTCTTCAAAAATAATCAAAAACTAGTAGCTAAGGTGCAATTCTCCCTTCCTCTAAATTGCCCAGAATAATTATTAGTCAGTGGGTAATCAATTGGGGGATGTACCAGTTTACCCCAAGTCAGAGTAAAGAAAATCCCAAATAATCGAGAACCCACTTTAAGAGAATCAGAGTTATGATAATGTGTCAAATTGTATTCAAGCAATGATTTGTCGAATCCGCATTGTTCAATTCAAAAGCACTTATTGATCCTTTGTATGGAAATTGTTTCAGAAATACATGAAGAGAACAGCTGACACGTGTTTCGCCCCATGTGGTGTATTTACCTGCGGCTTTTTCAAGCCTGCAAATGATAAATCGGGAATCAGATCAAAGTAATAATGCTATCAAAATTAGATAGGTATGGAATATTAGTAAAGACCCAACAGAGAATTCTTCCATTGGTGGTAACTCTTCAAAGAAAGTCAAATCCCTAAAGATACTAGACTTCGGTTCCAAAGTTAATGAATTACTACAGGCAGCCTTTATCTGTATCAAACCATTCACAGTCACCAAACCTAATTTGAGAAATTAAATTGATATGAGTGGAAAAGTGGGGACTATAAACAGTGTTTATTCTGTTCCACACTGTTTGCAGACAGTGAGACTGTCACGAGAATTATACCACAGAATCGTCCAGCAGAGGTACCATGGGACTACTGGAGAAAAAACACAGGTGATGCCTTGTTTTTTGAATTCCATCAGTGGTGTGGGTTGGCTCATTATTCTTAATTATTAATGTGAGGGAGTGAGTTGTATGTTTGGGCCCTCCTCATGTCAATATTTGGCCCCAGAGAACTCTTCCCCGGGCAAGATGCAAACTGCAAGTCCAGGAGTACCCAATTCCCCACCAAAAAGCAGAGTGGCATCGTATGCTGTTGCAAGTCATTCAGGCAATTTCCTTCGACTGCAATGCTCCTACATGTGGTGAGAGAAGAAAAGTTACATATTTCACAGGGCAGGAGAAGAAGAATTCATATGCCTCTCCTGCATAGTGCAGGGAGCCAGCTGGACATCTGGGGCATTGAGGCACCACCTTTATCCCCAATGAAAAAAGTCAGCTGTGGGAGGCTGCAAACATATTTATTCATGGTTCCTGCAAAGAGTGCCCCATGATGCCCTTAGTGGGCTCATTTGCGTATTGTTTCTGCTTTGTGGTTCACCAGTCTTGACAGGGCTACCACCAACATGATCTCAGAGAGTGAGAGAGGCTGCAGGTAATGCAGCAGTTCTCCAGAAATTATTTATTAAAAGTAATCCTATGTTTCCTGTGGCCTATTAAATTTGACCCCAGGGATGGTTTATGTTGTTTTTGTGATTTATTTTTCTTTTTCTTTTTTTTTTCTCTTCTCTTCTCAGAGCTGGAGCTTTTGTTTTTCATTTTTGCAGAGATCTCTTGTGGTTAATCCTACAGCTGAATTATGTGGTCATAGGACTGTGAAAGAAAGACCGATCAATGTTATTTAAAATAGAAATGCTTTATTTAAATGTTTTTATATAAACATTGCAATGTTTTTTTATTAGTATTGAATGTTTTAATATGGTTTTGGATTCTAACATATGATTATTATTTTATTAGGGTGGTGATCATTTGGCAAAACCAATAAGCTTGCCTTTATATATTGATGTAGTGATCCCTTGACAAAGCCATGGGCTTGCCTTGTATAGGTCTGTGGTTATCCCTTGACAAAGGCAAAAGGCTGCCATTTTTATATATTGATGTGGTGACCCATTGACAAAGCCAGTAGGCATGGCCTATTTACAATGGCACAGCTTACATTGTGATCTTGCATCTGATATAGGTGGTATTAATACACAATACCGCGCAGAGCCTTTGCCCGGCACAAAGGTCTTTACGGACAGGCCAGTCCATCATTAAACCCTACTCTGCACAGCCTTCGCCCTGCGGAAATGTCAGGAGGAAAGGCTAGTCCTGCATGAAACCCCACTTTGAACAGCCTTCGCCCTCCACAGTGATATTTGCATACCGGCCCGCCCCTCATTGACACCTACTACACACAGCTTCCACCCTGGAGGGAGGTCTTTGCAAGTAGGCCAGTCCGTTACTAATCCCTACTATGCCCAGACTTCACCCTGCACAGAAGTCTTTGCAAAGAGGTCAGTCTCACACCAAACCTTACTACGCACAGCCTTCACCCTGTACAGAGGTCTTCATGGTCAAGCCAGCCCCTCACCAACCCCTACTACATACATCTTTTGTTATGCCCAAAGGTCATCTGAAGAGCGCAGCCCCTCACCAAACCCTACTACATACAGCCTTCACTCTGCAGAGATGTCTTCACAGAAAGGCCAGTTCCTCCAAATCCCTACTATGCCCAGCCTTCACCCTGTATAGAGTTCTTCACGGAGAGGTCAGACCCTCAACTAACCCTATTATGCATAGTCTGCGCTATGTGAGCAAAGTGTGTGTGCAGCCCACTTCCTCTAGACACATAAGCCCCATTAGGTGGTAAGCCCCCAATGCACAGAGCCTACATGAAGAGCCTACTCCCTCTCCACATATAAGCTTCCTTACCCAAGACCCTGCAATGTACATTTAGGTATGGTAGCAATATCTTCACATAAAAAAAAAATAGAAATTTCCTGAAAAATGTAAAGGTTAAAGTAACCTTATAATTAGGTGTGATAATAATTTTGAACTTAACATTAAAAAAGAACCATAGAAACTCACTGAAAAAAATCAAAGGTTAAACGTTTGTTATAGTTAAATGAAAATGTCAATAACTTTTTAAAACAAAATAACACTGAAATTCAGCTAACTTTAACTTCTGCCCCACCGACCACTGCTAAGAACCTCACATATTACATCACTCATGACATGTATAATGACATCATTGATGACATGAATGATGACAACTAAAATTAATTACATCACTGTTGATATCAGTGATGACATCGTCAAATAAGTGTGACAGTTTGATATACATTTATACTGCAGATATTCAGTAAGATACATCTTGATCTAATTTTCTATAGCCTTTTTACTGTTAATGGGTGTAAACCATTGCAACATTCTTCATTACTTCATTTTGTGGCGAATGCACTAAGCAATAGCACTGACAAGAAAAATACAATTTCTGGTAATCCTTGAGCTTTGCCTGGAGATGACAGCCACTATTGTGGATTAATTGGTTTATCTATTTTTTATTTTTTATGGCATTCTTGCTGGAGAATCAGTGTCAATGTTACTGGATCCAGGACTGCAATTACAATTTGTTAGAAATGGGGTCTCTAGTTGGCAGAGGGACTCACCTTTGTTCAAATAAGGACCACAATCCTAGTCAGGGTAAGTCACACACAATCCAACTTATCCTGTGCGTTCCCTCTGGCAGCTTGGTACTGAGCAGTCAGGCTTAAATTAGAAGGCACTGTGTAAAGTATTTGTGCAATAAATCATACAGTAACACTGTGAAAACACCACAAAAATACACCACACAGGTTTAAAAAAATATAAGATATTTATCTGGTTAACTTTAGGTCAAAACAATAAAGATTCAATAAGGACAAGACGGTGATCAGGGGTGGTGAAGTTTTTGAAGTTAATTGCCCTGAAGTTCTCGTTCACTAGCCCGGCTGAGGGACAGGAGGTGTGACCTCCTTCCTGCCTCAGCCTTTGTTTCTGACTCCTGGGAGTGTTCACACTACCTGGCAGAGGTCAGAATCCTGTCTTGGTGGCAGCAGGTGCAGGAAAAAGTGCAGGCTGACCGGCCAGAGTATAAGGAAGTTGGGCAAACAGGTGGGCAACCTTTAGTATGCCACCTGGGTCTGCCCGGGCTTCCGGCTCATGTTGTCCTATGGACCAGCTATCACTTATTGTGTCCTTTAATAGTAAAGACACAATAGAGACATATAAGCTTGTGCTTGCATGTCTGCATCTTAAATATACTGCACCCTGCCTCCTAGGCTGCAGAGGCCTTCCTTAGGTGTGTCTGACATATATGCAAGGCAGTGCGTGGGACTGTGCCTCATATGGTGAGGGCATAGTCAAACTTGAGCCTGTTGCAATATATAAAGGGGCACTTTCCTCAGATGCATCACACCGAATTTCAACATGGCCTCCAAATAGAGGGTGTACACTAACACACAAACGTCTCCCACATTCCTATCCTGGAATGTTAATGGTCTGAGCAACAAATTGAAGAGAGGGGCAGTGATGAAATACCTAGCATATTCTACCCTGGACCAGTTTCTGTTATAAGAAACCCAACTAATAGGCAACAACTGTGAATTTCTAAGGAAGAGCAGATACACACTCCTGGCTCACTCAGGTTTCACCACAGGCTCCTGTGGTATAGCTATTTTAGCCATGTTTTAGCCAGGTTTTAAACACGTTATTTTAGCAAACTAGGCCTGCCGTTGTACACTTTAGCCCAGTTACATTTTATTCAGCAACGCTTTATTTATCTAGCATTAGCCACATTTACGGTGTTGTTTTAATTTCTCTAGCTGTTTGTACTTTCGCCTAGGAAAGCATCACATTCTTAGCATTGCATCCATTTCATTTTGTGCTTTCCTCGAAGCCGCAGTCAGATAGGGTTGCTGGCAAAAGTGGTACACTGTGACCCTGACATTCACAGAAACATACATACCCTTAAGTGGGGACCTTTTCCTAGAACATCAGTTGTTTTATTATAAAATACTTCTCTGTCCATTCCACGTTAGAGGAAGACTCCAGCCAGATGACCACAGCTGCACGATGATTGCTAATTTCTTCGCTACAGCTGCATGCTTAGCCTGCTGAATCCCTGGTCTAAATGGGGACGGTGTCTTTTCCTTGCTCGGGTATGGGGGATGAGGTCTTCCCAGGGGGGAAACCTGAAGGGTGGATTACGGCTTATCACGCTGTGCTCTAACATAGCTTAGGTAGAAAATATATATATATTATTCCTAGTGACAGTGTGGTGGGACAGTTTTTGTGTTTCACTCTCCTTGTCACAATTTTGCTTCTAGTGTGTTTTATCATCCTAGTTATTGCAATACATACCATTTTATTTAAGATGCGGGTACTTCAGTGAACCTTATTGAGCTATACTCTGCTTCTGTTTGCCTTTGCCTGTGTGAGACCAATGTAACTGAGAGAAAGGGATGAGACCTGATCGACCATGATTCTCCTGAGGAGTCCTTTCTGTCATGCGCGCAGTAGCCACAATCATCCCCGCTCTTCGGTGGAGATGAGGCACTGCTAGTTGGCTGGATAACCCAGATTAGGCTGTCAGGTGTCACATGTGTGGAATTGTACTCAGTACCCCACAATTCAGTTGATTCTGCCATCCAAATCAAGTAGTCTCATTAGAATAATGAGAACCTATGCGACACTCCCATGGTACATGTATCCTGGAGCATCGGTCACTACAGTATCTTATGATGCAGCATTGGTTGGACCTGTGGGGTGCTAGACAGCAGTGGGTGGCACATGGCAGGGATAAGAACTTTATGTGGCTTCATGGTACTTCTCCCAAGACTTGCAAACACTAGGGCCCTGATTTAGAACTCGTCAGATGATTTACTCTGTCAAAATAGTGACGAATATCCCATCTGCTGAAATCTTAATCCCAAAGGATATGATGGGATTAAGATTTCAGTGGATGGGATATCCATCACTGTTGTGATAGAATAACCTGTCTGCTGAGTTCTAAATCAGGCCCTAGGTCTCAAGTCTATGGCTGAATGAATCATGAAGTTCCTGGCAGCAATTCTAGTGGTGGGTGAAGACCTAACCCTCCACAGTACACTTGACAGGGTGACCAGAGACAGCGGGTCCCCTAAAGAGGATACTCACCTAACCACATTCCTGACAGTCATGGGTTTGACTGATTCCTGGCAGTTCCTGTATCTGGGTGTGCGCAGTATTCATTTGCAGTCAATGCCATGCAGTTGATGTAGAATATAAACTACTTCCTGATCCCGGCATGCCTCATGGGGGTGCTGCAACAAGGTCAAATATCTCCCCGGGGGAATCATAGATCATTTGTAAATGAGTCTATGGCTGACATAGCCCACACAATGGCCCCTGCACCACTGTGGGTTGAAGACTGGACCCTTAGTCAAAAATAAATTCATCTGAAAGACATCAGACCTACACTTTCAGGATAATAATGGCTCTGTGGCCTCCAAGGCCTGCCTGTGGGAGGCTTACAAAACAGTAATAAGAGGCCACCTTATTGCCCATGTAAATGGGAAGTGAAATAACAGGGATGGACTGAAAAAGGACCTGGAGGCGTAACTGGAAATGTCAGATGCCCAATACGCCTAACATCCAGACACCAACCTAGCCTCCCAAATAGAAAAAAGCAAAAGACGAATACCACAACCTGCTACAACAGGAGGTGCAGGCACTCAACAGCACAACTTGTAAGATGTGGACAACAAGACAGGGAAGCTACTAGAATGTCTGACACACTAGGAAGAGAGGCAGAAAAAGATCCAAGAAATCCACACACTGGAAGACTGAAAAGAGACAATGACAGTCGAAATAGCCAGGGCTTATGTGGACTACCGGAGGTCTGTACTCCCCACAAACTGATTCTGGGCCAGTCTGAGACTTGGACCCGTTCCTCCAGGATATTCCTGTCCCACGACTAGAGCTGGAGACTGTCCAGCCCCTCGAGGGAGACATATAGGAAGGCAAAATAGAGAACACCCTAATTCAACTGAAATCAGAGAAGTCACCGGGCCAGAACAGGCTACCCCCCTGAATTCTTCAAATGTGTCTGCCAAGTTGTTAAAGTGATCTAGGATGTGCGATACGATGACCGATCATCAGGGAAACTCCCCCATAACCTTTGACAGGCGAACGTCGTCTTGATCTAAAACAAGGAAAACCCTCTTAGTGTAGCCCAGTCTCTCTTCTTAACATAGAGACAAAAATACTTATTAAGATATTGGCAACCCGGCTAATGCATTTAATCCACACTATTATAGCACCAGACTAATCCGGATTTAATCCTACAGATCCAGCAGGCATAATTTACGGCACCTATTTGGCTGCCTGACAAATGAGGGGCACATACGGGAACCAGCCACAATCTTCATGTATGACGTTGCAAAGGCATTTGACTCCCTACAATGACCATACATGCTGGGACTTCTGGAACAAATGGGTTTTGGCCCCTCCTTCTGTGGCTGGGTGAGACTTTTCTACACCAAAACCACTGGGTGGGTCTGAGTGAATGTCATGTTATCGAACAAGTTTGCACTGAGGAGGGGGACAAGACAGTGGTGCCCCCTCTTCTCTTTGTGTAGCACTGGAAACATGTGCCAACTAAGTTTAAGAGGATGTTCATCTCAGGGGACTGCACTGGGTCCCCAACTAGGAAGACTGTTATATGCTGACAATGAACTGCTGTTCTTCACAGAACCAGTGGACTCGACCAATAGGATCTTTGAAATCTTAGCGGTTTTTGGTTGTTTTTCTGAATTATGCATCAATTGGGGAAAATTGTGCTGTGGGAGGGATAAGAATGCCCGAAACCCATAGAGGAGAGGAGGTTCACTATCTGGGGATTTACCTCACCAGGTACCAACATCTTTTCTTTGACTGTAACCTGGGTACAATCCTGGAGGAGTATAAGTGGGACGTGAGCCACTGCTGCAGGCTACCTATATCCCTAAAGGGGCATGCAGCCCTGTAGAAAATTATCTGCCTTTCTTCAAGTTCTGTATACACTCTAGCACTCTCTCTTCCCCGTACCCGAACACTTCTTCAGACAGGCAGAAGCCATCAGCAGGCTTCTCGTATGGAACGGGGGTGCACCACAAATAGCACAGACAACACTTACCCAGATTACCTTTGATGAAGGCATAGCCCTACCAAACATATGTCTCTGATGGTAATAAATGACTGGTTGTTTATTGAACAATGCAAGCTAACACTGCTGGCAGACTGGTAGCCTATGGACTCCCTGGGGTATATACGGCATTTTTCCGGAAGGAGGAGGCTGGGCTCACTACCATCTCCCACAGCGATGGTGATCCAAGCATGGAGGGAGGCCAGGAAAAGAATTGGCTGGCGTGGCAAAATCACACTGGAAATGCCACTATGGGACACAGTGGTCCTGGCTCCACTGCAAACAAACAATAGAGGGCAACAGGAAATGGATTCTATTAGGGATATCAAAAGTGGGGATGTATGGACCTAGAAAGGTATGATGTCATTTGCAGAACTCCAGGCGTAACATCAGCGCACAGGTATCCAATACATGTTATATCAACATGTCAGTCACATTCTACTGAAATGCATAGCTACATGAGAGGAAGTACCGAATGAAAGCCCTGTAGAATATAAAGTGCTCAGATCCACACTACATCACTATGCAATCTCACAAATATACCAGACACTGTTAGCCAACACCTCACCCCCTCTGAGAACACTGTAGGACAATTGAGAGGGAGTCTTGGATTTCATTGAGGATGATGAATGGGGCAACTCCTGAAAGTATCCTTGCGAGGACACACTCAGGGCAGTGTTCTGACTCATTAATTTCAAATTCCTCCACAGAGCATATTATACTAGGATGCGGTTCAACACAGTGGGTAAGGCCTCAATGCTCCAATGCTTGAGGGGTATGAACAATGGGGCACTTTGAGGCACACTTTTTGGGACTGCCCAAAGTAGCACCCATTTTAGAGGGGGAGTCCAAAACAGGGTTTCACAGGCCTTTGAACAGCTGCAGGAACTCAACCCTAAAGTGGTATAGCTGTGAATTTGGGAGAAGCACATGTGGACAGAAACACACTTTTATTCTGAAACATCGCCTTAGTGGGGCTATGCGAGACAGTATTCAATTATGGAGCAGGCATTGTGCCAAAGTTGGGAAGCAAATATGGATTGGTGCATGAGAGCTGAGTGTCAAATCTACAAGGCCAGATCATGGCCAAGTAAAGTCACAAAGATATGAAGCCCTTGGCAAGGCCTACAGGAGGCTAAGTGGTCTAACCCTGGATCATTGGAACTGGCTCACACAGTGGTTAGTGGGGTCTGATGGTGGGTCAGTAGCTTCTTGATGCCACAGGGCATGCTCTTGAAGCACCTAGGCCCTGAGGGGGACTACAGGAGATTGTGTAAGACAATTTGGAACTGAGTAATTTTTCATCCAGTTGACAAGCATCTTTTTGGTGAGGTCGAAGGGGAGGATGGACAGGGTATCTCAAGTAGTTACCCTGTTCCTGTATGTGATGCTCAAATGGGAAAACTTGACAAAAAAAGTAAAAAAAATAAAAAATAAGCTTGGAACCCTTTTGACTATTTGATTGTTAGTTAACATTTTTGAGGGATTTGTTTCACATGACTTCTGGGGTTTGTCTTGTGATGGAATGAAGAACTTTTTATAACTTGTGACATGTATATGTAAATATGTCCACAGATAATGGGTTCTATAGGGATACATTTAAGGTATATTATAGTGAGACAGCATATTTTGCCTGTGCCATTATGCGTTTTAGATATGACAAGAAAATGTTTAATCAACAACATACATAGATTGTATTCAAATGTATTTATGTAAAGGTGATGAACTGGAAAGTCATATAATCGAAGTAAACTTATAAGTAGAATTTTAGAAAAGTCGTATGTAAGTTCTGTGATAACATTTATTGATTGAAGAAATGTACTTGTATACATTTTTATTCAATGTGTTGACACCATGATGTTGCATTATGAGAAATGCATGTATAATCATATATTCGAGTGCATTGAGTTCCATGTTAATTTGGCTGGAGTTAAGGCCTGAAATATTTTTCCTTGTTTAATCTTCAACGTCGAGTTTGCTCTTGTTGGATATTTCTTTATTAGCTGGTGCACCTGCACAAGTCTCCAGTTAATGAAGAGCTAATTGTTACTTGTTGAAAAAGGGGGAATGGGAGGATGTGTTGCCAAGGACTGGGAGCGTTAACAAGGAGCAATGAAGAAGAACTCCCTTCTGGATTCCTGGACATGGGAGGGGTCCGCGGTCTTCCTGATGTTTGGTCCGAGAGATGAAGGGCTAATGTGAGTCGCAAATTGCAAGCTGTGCACCGAAGGAGGAAAGTTACAGGTGTTGACGTCAGGTCTTGAAAGTTCTACAACAATTAAAGTGGTATTTAGTTAGTTAGAAAGGCAGATTCCTTTTATCTTTGACTAGAGTGGGCCCTTAGAGGCTTAGAGAAGTACAGACCTCTTTTACTTTGCTTTTGCTGATGTGGCTTTACGTTACGCACATCTCTTTTCTGCTAAGCTTCTACTAAAGTTTCTCTTAAACTGACACTTTGGGTTCATTTCCTTTTTTATAATTTGTAGAATTCTTTGATTTCCTGTCTAACCACTGAATATAAATAAATCTAACTATTCTAATAAAGCTAAGAGAAACCTAAGCTTGGATTCTCAGGTGTTGTTCTTGATCTTTTTGAACTGCTGCAACAGACATTTTGGTATGCCTTGTGCTCGAGCGATTCAATTTGATTTGACGCTTTAACTCACCTTTGGTGATTTTGTAATTGTATGGTATTTCTGAGACTCATTCACATAAGTCTCTTTTTGAATTTGTAATAAGCCTTTTGAACTTTAATCCCACCTCTGTGATTCAATGTGTGGCCAAATGTGTTACATTGTAATTTGATTGAAATGTATTAATGTGTCTCTCCTCACCCTTCGGAACTCCTAGAAATAATAGTCAGCACTAGAAAGTTAGTGAATGGGCTAGACATGTTAACAGATGTTAGGATCCTGAAGTGAGGACAGCTAGATCCCTGTTTTCTAGATTAGTTAGTCCCGAGAGCCAAGTCCCTAGTGCCCTAGTCTAGATCTTGGAGGATCAGCGGAGTTGTGGAGATTTGAAAGAGAGTTGTATTGATTATAGAAGAGTGAGTATTAATAGAACCACGAATTCCAGTGGTTTATGTTTAGTTTGTGATGTTTGTGGGTTTGGATGGTGTCTTGCGGAGATGTTTTGAATGTTGTGTGAGTGTGGTGACATGTAAAGAGGTTATTGGGTCCAACATGACCTAAGATTCTGGGATAATATTACAAGATGCAGAAGCCCCCATATTATAATTGTCTGCTAAGTTTGGTTATGTTCTTAATGTGCAGAGTGAACCTATACTAATCTGGATGCTACCCTGCAGGTCGAGGCTTCATTTGAAGTGTTTGGAGAAAATTCTTGTGTGATCAGAAATGGTTGATTCTTTAGTGGAGCAGACAAAGGTTATTGTATTGTATTTTGTTTTATGTGTGAGGTCTTGAACAGAATGTGTGTATGCAGTTTGTGAAGGAAGGTGAACTTCTGCAAGGAATGAGATTGAGGTCACAGTGTGCCACACTGTTATACGTCAATTGGTGTGTTGCTGCACTGCTATTGCCTGCAGACATCATTAGGGGTCACGCTGCGACTGGTTGTTCCTACAGAACAAGGGATTGTGGATATAACGGTGTTTTCATTTGAAACACAATTCTATTGAGATTATTGCTATTGGCTGGGGAAAAATTAAGTGTTTCAAAATTATGCAACATTTGTTTAGAGGAGATGATCATATACCTAGTAGAGAAGAAGGAGATACTCAGGTCACTATATGGCGATTAACATAGGGCTACATACATGTGTTTGGCTTGGTCAATGGCACAGGATTACACCACAGAAAAAGGTTTCCATGATATGGCACATTCAACTTGAGAATTATTGAGTATCTGAGGGGGGTATTGTGTGAGATGAACCCACACAATATGAAGCACTTGAGGCTTGGGAATGTGCTACTCATGCTAGAGAGAGAGAGATATCAGGAGAGAGCTTGAAGAATTATATACACCTATGCAGATGCTGGGCTGGATGCTGAAGAGAAAAGGAAGAGAACTGACAAGATAGAGGGAGGTCGATTTTATCCAACCCTATTGAATGAAGCAGTTGGGGGAGAGAAGGAAACAAAGAAGGATAAGAAACAGAAAGAGGGAAAACATAAGGAACCAGATGACGAGTGAATATAATGACAGTGATTCTTGAGATAGTATTTTGGATGTGTTGCTGGCCGAATGTCCACTTCCATGCAATGAATCTAGGGAAGAAGGTGGAAACAGAACTGGTGATGATGGAAAGATTGTGTTTGCCACTGCCCCAACAAATGTGTCTCCTAGTCCTGTGGTAGCCACTCCACCCATTATACTTTGTGAGGCAAGAAGTAAGGGTTCAGAAGTTTGTGCTCCAATTGATCCTACTATGAACACTGTTGATGCTCTTTCTGTTCCAGTTGCTGTTGGTCTTGTAGTTCCGATGTATAAACCTGAAAGCCCAGGAAAAATGAATTTAATTTAGCTGTTCCAAATACTGTCAGTGCAAAAAGCAGAGTTCCAACAAGTCCTGATACTACATAATTTGTTCCTTTAGTTCCAACACATACAACTACTCCATATGTGTTGAGTGCAGGTTCAACTTTGAATATCTCTGGATGTACTTCTATAGGTACTTACAAGAAAAGACAACTACTGGACCCCCTAAGTGGGAACTGCGTTGAAATCTTAGCAGCAGTGCACAGGGAAATTAGAATATGTCTAAAGTTCCTGCGGTGTCTCTTACAATTAGTCGCAAGGAAATAGATGAGTGGGTGAAGGCTTTTTCTCAGGGTACCCCTTCAAGAGAAAGTGTGAGTACGGAGTTGAGTCAGGGAATAATTCAATCACCGCCAAGAGAGAATTCCGTGGATGTGATGAGACTCAGATGAGAATTGGTTGAGATGAATAATGGGAATCTTTATTTGGATCGCTTAGTCCCTTATCATAAGAATGAACATGTGTTCATGTGTAAGGACATTACCAAAAGAGCAGGTCAAGTTCATGACAAACTAGTGGAATTAGCCCAAAGGTATGAGGTGGATTTGAGTAATACCAAAGCTTTACAGAGGAGTTATGGGATGTCTTTTAATGACAACGATATAATGGACATGAGAATTCTGGGAATGAAAACCCAAATTAGGGAGTTAATTCATAACATTCAGAAATGGAATGAACTAGATAAGTGGGAAGCTTGATGGGTGAAAAAGAAATATTTAAAGAAGCCCCTAGGAGAACCACCTCCTTCAGTAGGATAAGGGGGTGCAGTGAACCTCCAGTTAAGAGAAGTGTTCAGTGAAGGTTATGTACATGTGCCTTGAGCAGAAATGATTGTGCATCATTTACTAATGATTTCCCAAAATTGAGAGGGAAGTCATTGGGATGGAACAAACAAGTTGAGAGGTTTGTGAAAATATTGCAGGTGTTGTAGAATAACTTGAACACATAGCTTGACATTGTGGTTCAGAGTGATTTATGGGCAGAGTGCAAGGTTTCTGTCTAGGGGTATGATACAGACCCACCAAGAAGTGCAGGTCCTTCGCCATTGGTGATGCAAAAGTATCAACAGTTCATGACATTTCTGAAGTCAAAGGTACCACCCAAAAATATAGATTGGGTTAAGACTGACAAGGCAACACAGGAACCAAATGAATTGATTCATGATTATTATGACAGATTGTTGCAGGCATTCAGGCAGTGTAGTGAAAGGGAAACACTTGAAACCAAGGACACAGGACATCACTTGATTGGTCTTAGGGGGGTCTTGAGAAAGCCACAGTTGAAGTTGAACCTGAAGCAACTCAAAACCTGTTCTGTGGTGGTGAATGAGTCAAATTCAGAGTCAGACCCGGACGAAGGACCTAGTGCTAGAAGAAAGTGAGTGGAAGCTGGAGACTGATGGCCCAGAAGGCAAGAAAGAGAGAAATTGAGTTTGTCTAAAGAACGTGTGCCACAGATAATACCTAAGGATACTGAGAATTCTGATCTAAGTGAAAGTGAGAATGAGGGTGTGGCACTGAGGAGATGAAAGAAAACAAGAGAGCTCTGTTGGATGTACTCTTCTCCTCAATGGACATATTTTGCTGCAAATGACGGAGAAAGAGAGTGTTTGGGAAGTTTTGGGATAACACTGCAGATCCCAATGAACGTTCTTTAATTGAACTTTGCGTTTGAACTCTATTTTGAGGTTTCTGTGCTGTAAGATAGACTGAGCCATTTCATTTTGGGTGTGATTATCAGTGACTTTGAACTGTACATGTATTAGAGACTTTGCATATTCTTTGAAGAATAATACCTAGGCTTGAGTATAAGAAGAAAAGAGAGTTATCCTTTCAGAAGAACACGGAGTTGATTAAGAAAGTCTCAAGAAGATTTGTATATTCTTTTGTTAGTCATATAGTGAACTTTCATAGATGGAACTGAAGGAAGATACTCTGTTGCTGTTGTAATTTCATTCTAAATAGATTTGGTTTTAGAGAAATATTGGAAGCAAGTAAGAAAACTAGACATAGGAATATATTAGGTGCAGTATTGCTAGTTTCTTTTATAGTATTAGTGGTGCTGTCGACAGGAGGGATGTACCCTACACATCCTTTAGAGAAAGAGTTACCTCCTAGTGTTTCCCTGCAAACATTAAGCCCTAGAGAAAGTGACATTTATAGACTAGTTAGAAGTGGGTTTTCTAATTGGCAGTGGTTTGCACCCTGTCCAAGTAGGGACTCTCACTCTAGTCACGGTAAGGGAGTCATACACCAAAGATAACCCCCTGCTCACCACCTTGGTAGCTTGGCTCAAGCAATTAGGCTTATCTCAAAGGCAATGTGTAAAGTATTTGTACACACACACATTAACACAGTGAAAACACAACAACAATTCTCCACAGGAGTTCAGAAAAATAGCAAATATTTATCTGAGTGAAACAAGACCAAAATGACAACAATCTAACATACACAAGTAGAGATACGCATTTTCAAAGATGAAATGTAGTATAGCACTTAGAAGCACAATAGTTCACAATGGCTTGATGGTGTCACTTCCAACAGTCCAGTACTACCAGTGAGGGAGCATGGGCCGGCTACAGAGTCGTATAGACTCAGGTTACAGTACCTTGGAAAACAATGAGGAAATAATGTTGCATGGCGTCGGGGAGGTGAGGTGTCACTGGAGCCGGTGAGACGCGTTGGTTCTTTATTACCATCGGGAAGGTGAGGCATTGGTTCCTTACAGTTGCAGAGAAGGTGATGCGTCGTTGGTGGCAAGGCATTGGTTCCTTATGACAGGGCAGGGTCGATGAAGGTCAAGACGCAACGTGTCGACTTCATGGTGTCGTGAGCATACCACAGGAGTCGGAGTCAGGTGCCACGGACGTTGGTGGCACAGCACAATGGACACACACTGTAGCAAGACCTCTGAGGTACTACGGCAGGGCCTGCCTTGTAGGTTGCTGTTGTTTCACTCAGTGAGGACCACAGCTCTGGTGCAGGTAGCAGTGTGGGGTTGGAGAGTGGTGTCTGTTCTGAAGTTGATCCGGAAGTCGATGTACTAGTTTCTTCCTTGGTGCATCAGAACACACTCCCAAGGACCCAGGAACTGGATTTGCCACCACTGGCAAGTAAAGACTCTCAGCAAGAGAGACCAGGCACTTGCAGGTGAAGTCTTTGATGTCCCTGAGACTTCTTAACAGGAGGCAAGCTCAGACCAAGCCCTTGGAGAACCATTGAAAGCAGGATAAAGAAAGCCAAGTCCAGTCCTTTAACTAGCAGAACAGAAGCAGCAAGCAGCTGGCCAGCACAACAAAGCAATATGTTTCTACAGAATCAAGCTCTTCTTCCTGGCAGAATGTCCTCAGTCCAGAGGTGTTCTAAATATGTGGTGACAGAGGTCGAGTACTTATACCCATTTCTGTCTTTGAATTAGGCAAACTTCAATGAGAAGTCTTTGTACTGCACAAGTCCCTGCCTTTCCCTGCCCTGGCTCCCGACACACTCCAGGGGGTTGGACACTGCTTTGTGTGATGACAGATACAACCCTATTCAGGTGCAAGTGTCAGCTCCTCCCACCACTCTAGCTCAGGAAGACCCATCAGCCTAGTGATAGGCCATTACGATAAGCAGTGCACACCTCAAATCCCTGTGTGTGACTGTCTAAAGTGAATGCACAAACAGCCCGACTGTCATCCTCAACCCGATGTGTATTCAGCAGACCGACAGAGGCACAGATTTAAGGGGGCCTAGCGCCACCTTGTGCCACATTAGCAAAAAAAATTATGCTAATGTGGCCCAACGAGCCAAAAATCGCTGCACCAAATTTGCAAAGTGACGCGATGCACGCATTGCACAACTTTGTAACCCCTTGTGCCTCATTATGCCTGCGACAGGCATAGTGTTTGCAAGGGAGGCATTCCCCCATTAGGGGGGCTGGAAAAGTGGAGGAAAGAAATCTATAAGATTTCTTTGCGCCATTTTTTGCTGCATTTTAATTTAACGCCTGCACAGAGCAGACATTAAAAGGAGGCACACCATTATTTATAATTGGCCTCAACATGCCTTGCAACATTTTTGATGCAAATTCAGCAAAGCTCCAAACTAGTGTCAAAAATACGGCACACACATTGTGGCGTTAGGGAGGCGCTAAGGGGCGCAAGAAATGTGGTGCTTCATTAAATGCAATGCCACTTTTCCTAAATCTGGCCCAGAATATTTAAGCAAGTAAATGCCCACTTTCTAAAAGGGACATTTACAAACTTACAGTTCAAAAAACAACTTTACCAAAAGATGTATTTTTAAATTGAGTACAGAGACCCAAAACTCCATATTTCTATCTGTTACCAATGGGAAATTACACTTAAAAGACATTTCATGGCAATCCCCATGTTACCCCTAAGGAGAGAGATTGCAATTTTGAAACACAAAATTAGAAGTATTTCCCTATCAGGGCATGTGAAACAAACAATTACATGTCTATCCTGTACCCTGCCCAGGGGGCTATCTTAGGCCTACCTTAGGGGAAACCTACAGGTAATAGAAAGGAAGGTTTGGGATTGGCAAGTGGGTGTACCTGCCGGGTCGAAATGGCAGTTTAAAACTGCACACACAGACACTGCAGTGGCACACCTGAGACATATTTACAGGGCTACTCATGGGTGATACAATTAGTGCTGCAGGCCCTCTAGTAGCATTTGATTTACCGTCCCTTGGCACACACCATGCACTGTACTAGGGACTTACTAGTATATATGCCAATCATGGAGAAACCAATCACCAATACATTTTATACAGAGTGCACATGCACCTACGCACTGGCCAACATTGGTAAAGTGCCTACAGTAATAAAGCCAGCAAAACAGATCTGAAAAAATAGGAGAGAGAAATCTACAAGTGTGGGGATAACCCACCAAAAAGGTCCAGGTCCAACAAGACTAGATGAAAAGGCTTTACATTTGGATGATTCAAGAGGAGACTATTTTGCTCATGTATATTTTAAGTTGCCTTATAAGTATATCAATACAATGGATGCAAGGGATTGCTACATGTGTAAGCAAATACCTGCTTTTGTGTCAGAAGGAATCACATACCATCATATTCCATTGACTTATGGAATTTCTTGCAGTCTATTGTTGAACATATTTTACAAGTAGGGAAGTTTCCAGTATTACTTTTTGGGTGCAGAAATAGCAGGAAAATATTTTGCATCGCTAAAGGCTTTAGACACTGCATATGGACACAGGCACAATTCGACCTATTCAATGACAGATACGGACAAGAAATTCCTGAATTTGGTAGAAGATAGAAAAAGAGAATTAGAGTCCAAATTCAAGACAGACAAAGATCTCAAAGCACAACACAAGTAGAATAAAGAGGAGATTTAACATTAAGTTAAGGGAAATTTACCAGCGTTTACTTTAGATTGGCAACTCAATTGGGAAGTTATGCATACATATTGATAAAAGTAATATAGACTCACTGTTCATAGGGAAGAGTGATTGTGAGCATGTTTTTGATATCAGAGGAAAGAACAAGTTTTTTTAGATGGAAAAAATCCTGTGATTCTTGGAGTGTATTTTATTTGTGGACAGTATGCTTATTTCAAACTGCCTAAGGGATGGCATGATACATGTTATCTTGGAACAGTGTTTCCGAAGATCTATCATGTGGAGCATTTTAAGAATCATGTGTGGAATACCAAACCTAGAACTAAAAGAGGTGTTAGTGCTGCAGAAGCAGTGGAAGACATCCTTGGTGCATTGATTCCATCTGCAGGTGTGATTCTGAATGATCGTATGATTAGAAAGTTGTCTATGATAGTGTATACATTAGCTACTAGAGCAGAAAATTCCTTATTGATTGTGAACACAGAGATGGTAGTGATAAGGTCTGTGGTTTTGCAGAATAGACTTGCGCTGGACCTGTTGCTTGCAAAAGAGGTTGTAATCTGTCAAATGCTCAAAGTTCACAATGATGCACTTACATCTCAGACAAAAGTAAAGACCTGGAGAAGTATATTTCGAACAGTTCTAGGTTGACAAAGGATTTGAAGGAGTTGGAAGTGACAGGCTCATGGGAAGCAATTGGAGATGGGTTTTCTGCTATAGGTAGATGTTTTGAAATTGGGAAGTGGAGTGGTAATTTTTCTTAAGCCGTTGTTGGTCTTTGCTGTGTGTGCAATAGTTTTGATAGCGGGATATAAAGTATTTCAGAGAATGACGGCTGAAAAGGCGAAGAAGAGGAAGAGAGCAGGTCTTGAGATGGAAGATAGTCAGTGTAGATATTATGATCATATTAAATGTTTGGAGGAGTCTGGACAAACGCTCATGAAAACCACAAGGTTCTAGGGAGTCTCAATTGAGGAAGGAGCAGGTTTGTGATGACTTGATACTTCATCAGAGAGAGGTTGAGAAAGCGTAACTTGCCTGTGCCATTATGCATTTTAGAAATGATGAGAAAATGTAACCAATGAAATATATAACATGTGTTCAAATGTATTCATGTAAATGTGGTACACTGGAAAGTCACATAATCGAAGTGCACTTATAAGTAGAACTGTAGAAAAGTTGTATGTCAGTTCTGTAATTACATTTATTGATTGAAGAAACATATATGTATTCATTTTTATTCAATGTACTGGTACAATGATATACAAAAACAAGTGTACACTGTTCCAAAGACGATGAAAACTAGGGGGACAATAATGTTCAGGAGCAAGAGCCCTCACACATCCAAGAGGATGTCATGCTTCATCATCGGGTAGCTCCTCCTCAGACCGGCGCTGCAATGTCTGACGGGCTCCCCGTATAGGGGGCTCTTTGCCGGAGATCTGTATAGGTGGCTGCT
Organism: Pleurodeles waltl; assembly: GCF_031143425.1. Classification (NCBI taxonomy): domain Eukaryota; kingdom Metazoa; phylum Chordata; class Amphibia; order Caudata; family Salamandridae; genus Pleurodeles; species Pleurodeles waltl. The sequence continues at coordinate 163,780,326 of NC_090443.1, read as the reverse complement.
GTAGTGGAGGACACTAGTATCACGGTAAGGCACTATTCCTAGCACGGGAGTGACTCATAAAATTAGTTCCCAGTCCTAATGGAGTAAATACATTTAATATTGGGACCAAGATTAAAAACATAAGGAAAGTGTAATATGAGAAATAATGCTCAACCACTTTCTACCTAGTGTTGGAGCTGGGAAAATTATCGCAGGTCTCCTAGAACATGGTCAACATGTTTCGCGTACAGTGGTCTAACAAGATCCTATGACGCTTCTTCAGGACCAATTGATAACAAAACTTCTCCTGTCTATATTTACAGAAAGTTTGCGCAATTTAATTAGTCAAACAAGTACATGCAGTCACTTACATTGAAGTTCAATGTTTGTCAAAAATTTTACGGTCGCCCTAGAAAACAAATCATTTTATCAATACACACGGAAAAATTAGAGAGAACACCCGTGACAAAACAGTGTGTTGTAACCAGTCGTGTGGAATAACAAGCCAGTATGCTTACCATCCCTTGTTATATGGGGAGCCCCTTGGGAAGTAGCATGCCGAAAGCGGTCACTACTAATAGAGAAATTAAACACAATGAATTTGACACAAACAATAGACTCAAACACAGTGAAGCTCGCTACTGAAGAACAAGCGATCAAAGTGATTGTCAGATATATATTGATCTGTGTAACTTAGTTATTCAGAAAGAATCCCTTCTCTAGTAAATGTAATAAAGTAGAATACGGAGAGGGAATGGAAATACGAATCAGGTAGGTATATTCGGTGTCTATGGATTATTGTCAGCGGTGATTTACAGGCTGAAAATCACCCGGACCCAGTCTGGACATCCATGTACCACTAAGGAACTTAAAAAACGAGCGTCTGTTAGTCTGTGTTAGCTGACTCAACAGAGCTCGTTGTCTACCCCTTGAAGCAAAAAATAAAGTGTTAAATCAGGGCTACTTACTTAGTATGTGCCGGCAATCCATGGGGGAACCTACCCTGGTGTGCTGTCCCGCATTGTAAACATCCTGACTCGAAACAAGTCTTTTAAGGGGATTTTCCCTGGCAGGAATGGCGCGAATGGTTAAAACTAAAGAAGGACTCAACTCCAGAGACTTCTTGGAATGAGTCATAGAAATAGAAGAGGAACAAGGAAAAGTATTCCGGCGGCCATCTTTAAATAGCTAATACAAGTTAGAATTAAAGGAAATGCTCATCTCCAGTAGCTTCATGGAGAGAGTAGTGGAAATAAAAAAAGGCGGTCAAAAGGTTCCGGCGGCCATCTTCAAAATAGCTAATAAAAGTTGGAATTAGAAAAAATGCTAATCTCCAGTAGCTTTGTGGAGAGAGTAACGGAAATAAAAGGGGGAAAAAAAAGTTCCGGCGGCCATCTTGGAGTGGCTGATTATAGCGTGCACATTAAAGTGGATAATGGTAGTCAGCAGATGTAGGTCACCATAAGGGTGGCTAAGAGAGGAAATAATGATATAACAGGCCATGGTTATGTCAACCAACTGGTACAAATAGGAGGCACCCTTACCAAGTGGTCAGAAGAAGGCAGTCAAATTACGTCAGAGGCACTGAATACCAAGTTAAATGTCAGTGATTTGGAAGGAATTGTATATCTTTTAGCCAAAAATTGGCATGGTAATGATGACGGCAAAAATGTAATATATCCAGGTCGTTGTTATTTTAGGGGGACAGTGTTTTCCAAGGAATGGCATCGTTCAACCCATTCGTATTGGTGTGTAGCTTGAAAACCCACCGTTGTTCCAGTCTGAACAGAGCATGTGGAAGGTCAATAGTGATTCTTGGGGCATCAAGTACAATCCAACTTAAATCATCAGGACTATGAGGGGCCTCCAAAAAGTGTGCACATAATTTTGTAGTGATGCGTCCACACCTAATGTTGCTCCTATGCTCATTAATGCGTATTTTGACTGGTCTAGAGGTCATGCCCACATAGGGCAGCCCAAAAGGACAAGTGATCATATAAATACAATTTTTAGTATTGCAGTTCGTGTGTTTTGTCAGGCGCCATTGACCTACAGATTCCAATTCTAGTTTTTTTTTGCAGCTCGTCAATTGGCAGACGTTACAGTGTCCACAGGGGTAGTGTCCAACTACAGGTGGGAGGTTCCAAAGTGTGGTTTGTGTCTGTATCCACGCTGTGTCTCTTGGACGGGTGTGGACTATCAAATCTTTAATGTTTTTAGATCGTTTGAATGCAAAAAGGGGCTTGGGGATGCTATTACCCCCACTATTAAGAATAGGCCACCTCTTATTGATCAATTTTTTGATCTGATTTGATAGAGGGGTGAACGTAGACATGCACGTCAACCGTCTGTTAATGCTTTTAGTGTTAGTTTGGAGTAGAGCTTCACGATTGTTGTTCCTAGCTCTCTAACAGGCTTGGTTGATGACATATTGAGGATAATGACGATCAAGAATTTTTGTTTGAAGGTCATCGGCTTGAGTATTGAATTCCTGTATTGAGGAGCAATTACGTCGTAGACGTAAAAATTGGGCAAACGGTAGGTTATCACGTAGAAATTTAGGATGATGACTCTCGTACATAAGTAAACTATTACGATCTGTGGGTTTGTGATAAGTACTGGTAAATAGTTTACGTTGGTCAATCGTGATCAGTAGGTCCAAAAAAAATGTACCTCCTTGTCTGACACCGTAGAAGTGAATTTCAAGTACGGGTTGAGTGTGTTCACCCAATCAGTCAGTGAACTTGCTACAGCAAGAGGGCCTTGCCATACAACCAAAATGTTGTCAATATACCAACGCCACAGTTTTATATTGCTGGTAAAAGGGTTAGTAGCTGACAAAATGAATTGTTGTTCAAAGTTGTATATATAGAGGCATGCCAGGCTAGGAGTAAACGTGCTTCCCATGCAAGTGCCTCTAATCTGGTGGTAAAATTGATCTTCAAAACAAAAGAAATTTTCTTTCATTGCTACTGTTGCACACTGTATGATAAATGCTATAGGTGACGTCAAATAGTCACTATTGTGCTGTAGTATAGATTCCACTACCTGTAGAGTTGCGTCTTGGGGTATATTGGTATAGAGAGCCTCCACGTCCATGGTAATTAGTGCTTGGACATCTCCTGTATTATAAATAGTCTCAATCAAATTTAATACATCTTTTGTATCTTGTAAAGAGGTCGAGGATCCCTTTACAAGTGGCTGCAGAAAGTGATCGCAGAAGATTGACAGGGGTTCTAGAATTGAGCCAATCCCAGACACAATTGGTCACCCCAGGGGAGGTTGTTTTCCCTTGTGAATTTTTGGTAAACAATAGAAATAGGGAGTTATAGGATTGGTCGTATCTAGGAACGAAGCTTCTTTTGGAGTGATCCATGCATTGTTAGATGCTTCTGAGATCATTACCCTTATCTGAGTTTGGAGTCTAGGTGCAATGATATCCTAGTTAAATGTCATATATTCATAGTTATTCCAAATTTATTGTACTTATGAAAAATGCCTGTATTATCTTGCTTTCAAAGTACACTGGTTTCTTCTCTGGTAGGAGTTAAGGCTTGAAATGTTTTCCTGTGCTTAACCTTCAACGTGGAGTTTTGCTCTTGTTGCAAATTTCTTTATTTGCAGGTGCATCTGCACAAGTCTCGAGTTCATGAAGAGCCAATTGTTAGTTGTAGATAAAGAGGGTATGGGAAGATGGGTTGCCAAGGATGAGGTGCGTTAACAAGGAGCCATGAAGAAGAACTCCCCTCTGGATTCCTGAATACGGGAGGGATCCTCGGTCGTCCTGATGTTTGGTCTGAGAAATGAAAGGCTAATGGGAGTCGTGAATTCCAAGTTATGCACCGAAGGAGAAAAGTTGCAGGTGTTGATATCAGCTCTTGAAAGTTCTACAAGAATTAAAGTGGTGTTTAGTCAGTTAGAGTGGCAGATTCCTTTCACCCTTTGACTAGAACAGACCCTGGCTGATGATGGATTTATGCTACACGCATCTCTCTTCTGTAGAACTTCTACTGAGTTTCTGTTACGCTAAAACTTTTGATTCACATCCTATTTTTATATTTTGGAGAATTTTTAGGTTTCTCTTAGCTTTATTAGTATAATTAGATTTATTTAGATTTAATGTTAAGGCAGGAAAGTCATAGCTTGGCCTCTGAACAAGAGTTGTTCTTGATTTTTTGTATCGCTGCAACAGACATTTTGGTATGCATTATGATTGTACGATTCAACTTGATTCAACGCATTAACTCACCTTTGTGATTTTTTACTTGTATGTATGTTTCTAAGATTGATTTACATAAATCTGGCTTTGAATTTGTAATACATCTTTTGAACTTTAATCCCGCATCCGAGATCCAATATGTGGCCAAATGGGTTACACTGTAAATTGATTGAAATGTATTAATGTGTCTCTCCTCACAACGTGAACCCCTTAGAAAAATCATTCAGAACTAGAAAATAAGTGAATGAGCCAGACGTATTAACAATATCTATTGTTTAGCTAGATGCTATTCTTTAAATAACAGATTACTAAAAAAATATCAGTTTGCCTTTCAATATCCATCTTGATATGCGGACGTCTATTACCAGCAGCGTGACAAGTCAGAGGGTTATTTAAAGTGTCTCTGTTTTCTCTCTTTTCCCTTTCCCTATTTTCACAATTAGCCCTCATACTTCTATTCCTAATGTGTGGGGTTGGTGGTGGATAATGTGAGAGACCGAAGAGTGCATCTTTCCATTGGATTCTCAGTAGAAGGTTAACGCTTTCTAACTGGCTGCCTATACCATGGTATCATCCAACCAGAGTGTTATAATCTGACACTATAATGTGGTATTGCATTTTGTAACTAAAGTAAGCAAAATATCCATTTGGTGAGGTCTGAGAATAAGGATCTACAGCCAGAACTAATGACAGTAAAACAGCGATAGGGAGGATGTTAAACTATATTTCTTCATAAATTTAGTCACTGTAGTAGTCATCAATCCTTCCTTACAGCAAACTCCCGGCTGGCCTGTTTTGAGATTGCTAATAGGTCTTTCCCAGGGGCTTTGAGGCCTGCGAATACTTCTGAACTAGATTGAATTTTAGTGAGTTTACAGCAAAGCTGGATTGATGATTTATTTTCAAACATAGGCTAAATATATTTTTTATATAGCTAAAGAAATGCTGCTTCCACTATCTCTTTGATTTGTGATGTTCAAGTGAAACATGGTGCTTTTGTATACTGAGAGAATTTGCTTTCAATTGTGTTTTGGCCAATTTTCTTACCTTAGAGATGGCTACAGTGTGATGATGTGTAAGGGTACATGTGTCACAATGCTTGAAACAAATGCATCCAAGTCCCAACTTGGAGAAGTACCATATAAAAGGTGTATGAAAGCATTTTTAGAAAGAGTAGTGGCCTGGTGGCAAATTGCAGCTACCTGGATCTCTGGAAAAAAATATATGTAGAAATACGGGCAAGGGGCCTGTGGTTGAACAAGAAGAAGTGCAGACGGGTTGAAGAGCAAGTCAATGCCACGGACAGTAGGGGAGCACTGAGGGGAGGAGGAGCACTAGAGGATTGGAAAGGATTTTAAAAAAACAAAAAAGCTGAGTCAGATGAGGAGCGTCAGGAAAGCAATGGATGAGGTATGGGCTGGGAAAGAAATACTGTGAGCTTGGAGGATGTAGGAATACTAGAGGAGGCAGTGTACAGTGAGAGCAAGAAAACACATACACTTCTATGACGTGCTCAAAGAAAAAGAAACACGTATTGGCAATGCAATAGGTATTGCATTTGCTTGAGTGTGAACATTTGGCACTGTAAATGCATAACTGGACTTTTCTTGCCACATAAATTGGTCAACCCTGCTGCATAACTTGGTCCTCTATGTGACATAATTGCAGTGGCTCTGCATATAACTAAACAGCTAGCTGGCCTACTGATATGTATTACTTCAAACAAGGCTCTTAAAACACAAACTACTCCCAGATATTAAACAAAAGTTCCAGCCATAAGAGAGCTTAAAAAGACACTGAATGGTGGAGAGGTTATTATTTTTGAGCCCCCTCCAACCTAGTGTGTCCCACGTGCAGTAAATATTGTAGTATCAGCTCTCCCGCTGTGCCAGGAGAGCTACTTTGAGGATTTCTGCAGCACTCCAATACCGTCGATCCAGTTCACACATCAAATTGCCATGGCTGCCACAGAGTTTGAGGGCAGAGATAAAAGCAAAATTGAAATTACTCAGATTCGGTAACAGTGTGAACAATGTGACATAACTGGTAATCATGCAAAGCGCTCCCTCCAGTACCGCTGATCATGTTTGAGCTGTATGAAACTTTAAAGCAACATGGCCGCCATGGAGCATGAAGGGGAGAGACAAAAGAAAAGAGTAGTGCGTCCTCACTAAAGTTTATCGGCAATCATGCAACAATCCATGTAACAGGGTCAATTTGTAAGGCGTAACAAAACAGCCTCAAGGTGGGACAAACGTAAAGCATTTACCAATTACATCAAGGGATTTTTGAAAGGCAAGCCCAGGAATGGATGAAAGTGATGGGCGTGAGATGGGCATGGTTAAAGAATAGATTACAACATGTCGAAAAGCAGTGCTTGCGGGCTGCTATGCTCGACCTAAAAAAGGTATTCCCAGAATTTCCTATGGCAGAATACACCTCATCTAAACAGAATGAAATTAAATAAGCTATTCACCAGAGAGAGATAAAAAATAAAGGAAGGAAAGATATTGAATAAGATCCTTTTGTCAGCAGTGGCTCGTGTGAATTCCTCCTTAGATGCATGTCCATGAGTCTCAACCATGATAATCCCAGCTTCTAGGGTTCCCATACCCGGTCTTCTATTTGGAATCCTGCATACCCTGCATGCTTCCATAGGAATGTTGTAGTCGCCTCCCAAAATATCTTTCCTCAGAATTCAAACCACTGGAGCTTTACTATCATCAGCATTGGAAACAGTTGGGACTTACAACACTAATTTTGGCAGTCCTAGCTTTCCTTAACCAAATGTTTTGCGGTGTACAGAGGTAATTCCTCTTCCCTTCTAAGTATTCCTATGTGAAGCAAAATGCATTCCGAAGATCTATAATTTTGAGTCAGACTTCTAAACAAATCTCTTAGTCTGTTTTCCTTCAGATGTTTTAAACTGCCCTGAACCAAGGCAAACTTCCCATTAGTGACATTAGTCATGGTCCTTATTTCTTGCAGGAGATCATAGTTTTGACATTCACAGTATGCTAAAATATGCAGGTGAGGGCCCTCAACCACCTCAGAGTCCTCAAGGCTCTGTCTGGAAGAGGAGGGACAGGGAAAGTCTGTGTTGTCCTTTTGTGCCCTCTGTGCTCCTTGAGCAAATAGGGTGGAATTCTAATTTATCTCATGATCTTGTTAGCAAACATCTCATAATTCTCATTTTCCCTATTCATGGGTGCTTAAATTGGAGTTTTGTGTTATTTACAAAGACAATTCTTGTTATATTTTATCACTGTAAACTGGTTTAACATTGCAAGATGTATGCAAATTGAACATGGGAAAACAAAGCATGTGATATTAGCATGCTGACACTAACCCTGATTTGGAATCACGTTTCGGGTAAATAAGAATTTGGTCAAGAAACAGAATTTTCCTCTTAATTCTAATTGGAGTCGGAGACAAAGCTACAGCACAGGTAGCCTTGGACTGTACTGTGTACATAAGAACTCACAAGCTCAGCTTATGTAATTTGAGTAGAAGATTATATGTGACCAAATAATTATGCATGCAAGCAATCCCATCCTCATCGCCAATCCTGTAATGATGACTCCACACACACACACACATATATAGGAAAGATGAATCTTTATTAATAGCCCCTCACACGATACAGCGTCTTCCCTGTATCAGAGCTGGCTTTCAAGTGACCAACTGTACCACTACACCATACATTTCATTCAACACTAACATTCTACCATTCCTTAAAGACTTAATTACATAACCATTGCTACAATGACCTTTCTGTTGAAAGCACAGGTCAAATTCCTGCTAAAGTTAAAAAAAAATAGTTATTGAATAGAAGAATGATGGGAGGTTCAAGATAAATCAAATAGATTGAGCAAGAGAGATATTGGCATCTTCCTACATTGCATCACAATTGTATGAATTTTAAGATGTGGATATCAAGGCTATTGAAAGGAGAAACATTTGCATCTTGCCCTTTCAGGGCTAAACAGCATTTGTGCCAGTCTCGTGACCTTCTTTTCTAGCCTTCCTTTAATTGATTCATGAGGGTATGATGATACTCGGTTGCAGTCCGTACTCCCTGGCTCTAGCCCTTTTTACCAAAGTAAGAACAATGGCAGGAACTGGAGGAAGGATCACAAATTTGAATAGATGGTTTACCGAAACTAGCACATATATATAACAGTGACGGTGATATGGGAAGCTGATATAGGTGCGCAGTGATTGGAAGATAAAAGGGAATTCTGCTGTTTGCAAACCGCACATATATCATGCACAGGTTAATACAGTTTACATGTATTCAAATATTATACATGTCCCCTGCACTACTACATAAATTAGACCCTAACAATGACCACGTATGGAAGAGATACAAGACACAGCAGGCAGACTTTATTCACTTGGCATAGTTTTGTCTTCCTGAGATTATACCATTATTGTATGATATTGGGGAAGTAATCACAAAATTATGGAATACAAGTAACCCATTGATCATGCTGCTAGGTTACGTGGCTGATGCCACTAAACAGGTAAGCAATTGTTTCTGCATTGTTGTTTATACTAACAAAAGACGATTTGCAATGGTCTGGTTGTAAAGGCCGGTCCCATGTCAAAATACTGTCAGCAAGATAGTAGTGAGAAATTACTGGAGAGTCATTAATTTCAGGCCTGATTCCTCAAGTTATTTCTGATTTTCTCTCAGTGTTTCACCTTGTGATTTCATGAGCTGTCAGCAGTTGGAGTCCATGGGTGCAACAAAATGTCTCTGTAGTGGACCCATCACAATTACTTCGAACTTGGAATAAAGTTCTAAGAGTAATTTTTAGACCAAAGCAAGGCTATTGCCTGCATGTTTGTCTCCATATTGGGACATGAAGACATCCTTTCCCTAAGCATATTAGGGACAACAAAAGCTCCCCAGACGAAGTAGTCAACTTGGTCAGGTGTAATGTTTTTGCTACCCTGAGTGATTTAAATGTTGATGCACCCTTCCTAGGCAATGACTTTATGGGACTCATTTACAAGCCCCTTGCGCCACCGCCACCGAAGCATCACTTTCAGTGATTCTCTTTTGGCTCTGTGCCATTTTCCATATTTACAAGGCAGTGTTAGGCCACTTTGGCTTACAGCCGCCTTGTAAATATGGCCCCCTGGCACAGTTTTCTGCGGCAGAGTGGTGTGCAATGGGTGTTGTTAGGGGAGTTCTACTGCAACAACCATTGCATTTTGATGCTGTCCCAGATTTACGAGGATTCATTAACCTGAGGCAGTGCCAAAAACTAACCCACCCCAGGGGTTAGCGTGGCCCCATGAGGAGAAATACTTTTATTTCTCTTTGTTTTTGTTTTTCATGCATTCTGCAACATACATAGGAAGAGCAAAACGCCATTAATGATTGTTTATGTGCAAGAAGCTGTCCCTTCCTGCACATAAAAATCATTAAATAATGTGGATTTGCAACTCCTGTGTGTACTGCATTATGCAGCACACATATAAGTAACAAATCAACATTATTGATTGGTTAAGTGCAGGAAGGGATACCTTCCGGGACATAAACAATCATTTCCTGTATTTTAATTTAGGCACAATTTGATGTCTCCATGCAGGTGGCCCCTTATAATGGCTTTTCTTAGCATCTTTAAGCAAATGTTTTCAGAGCGGGTGCTGCTGTCAAGCATTTAACAAGCATTGGCAAAGCCAATAGGTTTGGTCTTTAAAAGTGCTTTTGCTTGGCAATGTGTTTTTGCCATGATATGCACATATGAACCAGTGTGGTTGCTTTTCAGCATGGCTAAATGTTAGTGGCATGGAGAGTCATACAGTGGAGTGGGGGAATAGAGTTGTAGAATAGATTTGTTAATGGAGGTGTAATAGTATGGATTAGAGAGAGTAGAATGTCATTAATTTGAGTAGAGGGGAGTAGAGGTCCGTAGGTCAGTGGCAGAGAGTGTTGTAGAGTGAAGTGGTGTAGAGTGGAGTGGGGTGGAATAGGGTGGGGTGGTTTGAGGTAGTCTGGTGGATTGAATTAGAGTAGAGTGGGGTGGATCAGATTGGGGTAGAGTGGGGTGGATTAGATTGAATGGGTGGATTGGGCTGGATTGGAATGGGTGGACTGGTAGGGGTGGATTGGAGTGGGGTGGATTGAAATGGGGTGAGGTGGATTGGTCTGTGGTGGATAGGAGTGGGGTGTATTGAAGTGGGGTAGATTAGAGTGGATTGGGGTGGGTGGATTTAATTAAAGTGATAAGATGGTGGTTGATTGAACTGGGATGGGGAGGATTGGGGTGTGGTGGACTGGATTAGAATGGGGTGTTTTGAAGTGGGGTGAAGTGGAGTCAGGTGGGGTGTATTAAATTGGAATGTAGTTGGGTGGATTATATTGAATTGGAGTGGGGCGAATTGGATTGGACTGGAGTGGGGTATATTTAATTGAGTGGGGTGGATTGGCGAGGGGTGGATTGGACTAGAGTTGGCATTGATTGGACTAGAGTGGAGTGGATTGGACTACAGTGGTGTGGATTGGATTGGAGTGGGGTGGCTGGATGGATTGGAGTGGGGTGGAGTAAACTGGGGAGGGGTGGATTGGAGTAGAGTGGGTGGAATGGAGTGGATTGGAATGGAATGGAGTGGGGTGGATTTGAGTGGAGTGGGATAGATTGGAGAGGAGTGTGTGGATTGAAGTGGAAAGGAATGGCTGGATAGGGTGGATTGGAGTGGGTGGATTGAAATGGGATGAGGTGGGGTGGATTGGATTGGAGTGGGGTGGACTGGAGTGGGGTGGATCGGATTGGGGTGGATTGGAATGTGGTGGACTGGATTTGAGTGGATTGGATATGATTGGGGTGGATTGGACTGCAGTGGGGTGGGGTGGATTGGAGTGGGGTGAATTGGATTGGCGTGGGTGGAGGTTTTGGAGTGGAGTGGGGTAGATTGGAGTGAGACAGATTGTTTTGGATTGTAGTGGGCAGATTTTCTCAAATTGGAGTGGGGCAGGCTGTTTTGGATAGGAGTGGGACAGATTGTTTTGGATCGAGTGGGGCAGATTGGAGTGGGGCAGACTGTTTTTTGATTGGAATGGGACAGATTGTTTTAGATTGGAGTGGGCAGATTGGGATTAGCGGGGCAGATAGTTTTGAATTGGAGTGGGGTAGATTGTTTTGGATTGAGTGGGGCAGATTGGAGTTGGGCAGACTGTTTTTTGATTGGAGTGGGACAGGTTGTTTTAGATATGAGTGGGGCATATTGGAGTGGGGCAAGCTGGAGTGGGACAGATTCAGGAGGGGCTCCTCCGTTAGGACAGAGGAGCTTCCCCTCCCCCACCCGCAGCTGCAGCTGCAAAACTTTTAACCCCTTGTACGTCACGGACGTAATGGTTACATCCATGGCTGCGCCTCTCAGGTGCCACGGACGTGACCATTATGTCAGTGTACTGGCCTTCTGGGGAAGCGCTAGCGCTCCCCCTGAGGGCCGCCTGCCACCCCCTAAATGACATCAGCGTGTGATTGAGCGCTGACATCATCAAAGGGTGCAAGATGCGCTGGAAGCCATTTGCTTCCAACGCGTCTTCAAGGAGGAGGTGAGTTTCTCCTCCGGCTGGGGAGGGGAGGATTGCTGAAAAAGAGGCATTGAGGGAAAGGAAAGGGTTTTCCTTTCCCTCGATGTCTCTTTCAGCATTCCTGCTGGCCAATCGCGATCGGGCAGCAGGAATGCCCATTAGACACCAGGGATTTGTTTATGTGTGTGCGTGTGTGTGTGTATTTACTGTGGCGGAGAGTGACCCCTTGGGCAAGGGTCTTTCATCTTGGGGGGCAATGTATTTATCGCTGTTTCTGCCCCCCCCTTGGGGGCAGATCGGCCTTTAATTTTTAGGCCGATCTGCCCCCAATGGGGACAGAACGCAACTAGAAACCAGGGAGTGTTTTTGTGGCTGATTTTTTTGTGTTGAGGGGCGGCCCCTTGGGCAAGGGTCACCCAATGGGCAAAAATCACTCATGGGCAGTTCTGCCCCCCATGGGGGCAGATCAGCCTATTTTTTTAGGCCCATCTGCCCCCAAGGGTGGCAGAATCCACTTAGCGCCAGAGATTGTGTGTGTGTGCTTTGGGTGGGGGAGTGGCCCCTTGGAAAAGGGTCGCCCCCCAAAGGGGGCAATGTAATCAATGCCATTTCTGCCCCGCTTGGGGGTAGATTGGCTTTTTATTTATTTTTAGGCCCTTCTGCCCCTAGGGAGGGCAAAAACCATAAAGACGCCAGTGTTTTTTTTTGTTTTCTTTCTTTTGTTTTTTCTGTGTTTGGGGTGCGCCCTCTTGGGCAAGGGTCGCCCCCAAGGGGCAAAAAGCACTATTCGGCAGTTCTGCCCCCCTTGGAGGCAGATTGGCCTATTTTGTTTTTTAGGCCCATCTGCCCCGAAGCAGAGAACACTAGATGCCAGGGAAAATTTAAAAATGGTTGGAGACTGGGTGTTTGTCAACTGGCGAAGTATTTGCATTTATGATAATAACAGTTTATTTCTCCTTTTTGTTCTAGTTCAAAGCTTTTGCTTCGTTTGCTGTGGCTTGTTGCGGTCTTGGCAGTGCTTGTCCTGCTGTCTGCGTAGTTGCATGTTTTAGGTAAGTAAATCATTTTACTCCAAAGGAGTATTGTTGCCATGCATGAATGACATGTTTGTAGGTGGTGTACTGAATGCAGGATTGTGTGTGAAATTGTCCTTAGATTTATGCACACTGATTATTGTGTTGTCTTATGTCTAATTTGCTTTTTTTCTCTTTTTTGTGGGATATCATTGGTGATTGCGGTGCAGAGTAGTTGCTGGTGAGTCAAGCTTTTTCATGCAAGTTAGTGATATAGTTTTTGAGTTTATAACTCTTAGTGATAAAGCTACACATTGTTTGTTACTTATCTTACACAGTGCTGGTTGTTGGTGGTGCATTTGTCCAGTTACTTTTTGTAGGAAGGATCATGTTTAGCCATAGGATGACCGCTCAGCAGGTTGTTGGTGTGCTTTTTGAGTCGTCTTCTGACCATGATTGTTAGACTGACTCTGCATCTGAGGCAGAGGTGGAAGTGCAAGATTCTGGAAGTGAATTTTCTGTCAGAGAGGAATCATCTTATTATGAAGTGCTGATGAAGGGCCTGTTTTAGAGGAGGACACTGATGTGCCAATGGTGCAGCAGCTGAAAGGCGTCCCATTGGAAGACCTGACACGTGGGTTGTACCAAACATGGAGCAGCCACGGTTGCGTGTGTTACTAGTTTCCCAGGGTGTCGAGTTAATACGGAAAACTTTTTGCCTTTCAAATTCTTTGAGTTGCTTATGGACAATATATTTTTGGAAGAGACTGTTGAGGAGACTAATTTGAATGCAGAGCAGTATTTGAGGGACAACGCTGCCAGACTTAGGCCACACTCTAGAGCTAGCCGGTGAATTCCCACAAATCTGGAAAAGTCAAAAAAGTTCCTGTGTTTGACTTTTTTGATGGGGTTGATAAGGAAGCCATCACTGTCTTCATGTTAGTCTACTAGTTCCTTGATGGCAACTGCTATATTTCCTGCAATCATGAGGCATAACCGGTATGAGCTTCTTCTTCGGATGTTGTATTTTGTAGATAATGCTTTAGCCCTGCCATGAGATCACCCTGATTCTGACCGTCTTTTTAAGATTAGACCTGTCCTTGATCATTTAGTTTTCAGAGATCTATGTTCCAGGCAAAGAAATATCTGTAGATGAGCCTTTGGTCCCATTCAAAGGTCGTTTGGTTTCAGGCAGTACATTCCTAGCAAGAGGCCACAGTATGGAATTAAATTGTATATGCTGTCTGAAAGTAGTACAGGATATGTTTCTGATTTCCGGGTCTACACTGGTCTACACTGGTCTACACTGGTAGGGATTCCAGTATTGACTCCCCTGATTGACCACCCACTTTTGGAGTTAGTGAGAAAACTGTGTGGGAACTTGGTAGATGACTGTTTAACAAAGGTCAGCATTTATATGTAGATAACTTCTACACTGGAGTTCAGTTGTTCAAGGAGTTGTGGCTCAGCTTGTCTGTAAAAAACTTGAAAAGGGACAGTGCAGTGCATTGCGGAATGATGAGCTGCTAGCTCTGAAATTTGTAGACAGGAGGGATGTGTACATGCTAACTACCATCCATGATGAGAGTACTTCACCTGTGGCTGTTTGGGATCAAGTTGCTGAAGTGTGCAAACCTGTGTGCATTTTAGACTACAATAAGCACATGGGATGTGTTGATAGAGTAGATCAGAGGTTGGAACCTTACACTGCTGCTTGTAAGTTTTATGTTTGGTATAAGAAATTAGCAGTTCACCTGTTCCACTTGGCAACTTTTAATGCTTTTGTTGTGTTTCAGGATAGTTCTTCAGAGTCAAGGATGACATTTGTGAAATTTCAGGAGTCTATCATAGCGAGCCTTGTTGTGCTGGAACAGGCAAGAGTTCCTAGAGAAGCAGTGTAGGAGGATGTGGCTAGAATGAAAGATCGTCACTTTGATGAGCACATTCCTCCCATGGCCAAAAAAACACTTTCCTGCTAAGAGATGTAGAGTCTGTGCTCGAAAGAGGTGTCAGGAAGGAGACTAGGATTTACTGCCCTTATTGTCCTTCAAAGCCTGGGCTGTGTGTGGGTGGCTGTTTCAGGAGCTACCACACACAGAAGATTATTGGGAAATACCGTGAGCATAAACTGCTGTTTTATATTTTCATTTGTTCAGTTTCACGGTTGGCATTACTTTCATGTATTCAGTTAGAGCATTTGTGTTTGTAGTTTTGTACTAATTTATATTTAGTGGTTTCTTTGTTGATTAAAAACAAAAATAAAAGTGATGCGGTGTGCGTGGGGTTGCGCTTGGCTGGAGGTGTGCCTAAAGTGGCACTTGGCTGGTGGTGTGCGTGGGGTGGCGCTTGGCTGGTGGTGTGCGTGGGGTGGCGCTTGGCTGGCGGTGTAAATATTGACTTGCTGTTGGCTACTGCAACACACCGCCAGGCAAACGCCAGTCCACACACTCCCATCAGCTGGTGTGATTGCTGTATCAGGCATGAGGGCGTATGTAAGTGATGGGCCCTTGAGTGTCGCTGTCTGTTGTAATGAGCTGGGCCCGTGGTTGGTGGCGTGAATGGTCTTGTGCATGTCATGTATGAAAGGTGTGTGAATGGACTGTAAAGCGGTTGGTGCCTTGCCGTGGCTTTACAGCTCACGTGCTGTGAGTCATTGGTTCAGTTTTTTGGCCTTTCAGTTATACAGTGCATTTCATTTTTTGTGAAATCTCTTTTTAATAAAATTTGATCTGCTGAACCATCACTCACCCTCGTGCCAAATCCAACCAGTATGTGTGGTAAAAATAACAAAACCTGCTCCACTGTAATTAGGCGTCGCAGCACACCCGTGACACGCTAGGTGTCTCGGGTGGGACCCCAATGATGAAGCATCCCACCAACGTGGTTGGTGGGTGAGTAGTCTTTTTAACATAACCTAAGTGCGTTTCTTTTCACAATTTTAGTGTTTGGAACATCACATAAGTATGTGGACACATCAAAATGATCTATTGCAAAACTATCTGTGTTTGGGGGAGGGCACCTATGTTTTTTGTCCCGGGTGCAGCCTTCATCTAGGGAAACCTACCAAGCCCAGACACGTTTTGAAACTAGACACTCCAAGGAGTCCAGGGAGGTGTGGCTTGCCTGGATACCCCAACATTTTCTTACCCACACTCCTCTGCAAACTTCAAAATTTGCTAAAAAAAACATATTTTCCTCACTTTTCTTTGTAGGATCACCGCTCCGGCACAAATTTTCTACCACCTCAGTCTCCCAAGTAAAATGATACCTCACTTGTGTGGGTCCCCAAAGTGAGTCAGCCTAAAAGATGTATAAAAGAAAAATATGTGCTTTTCAACTCGCCGTGCTAACCCCTTAATCTCTACAGGTTATTGGTATTTTTCTGTTGCAGACACCTGGGCCACCCACACAAGTGAGGTATCATTTTTATTGGGAGGTTTAGGGGAATGGTGGGTGGAAGGAAATTTGTGGCTCCTCTCAGATTCCAGAACTTTCCGTCACCAAAATGTGAGGAAAAAGTGTTTTTTTAGCCCAATTTTCAGATTTGCCAAGGATTTTGGGCAGGAAAACAATGGGGGATCCATGCAAGTCACACCTCCCTGGACTCCCTCGGGTGTCTAGTTTTCAGAAATGTTTGGGTTTGGTAGGTTTCCCTATGTGGCTGGTGAGCCCTGGACCCAAAACGCAGGTGCCCCTCCGCAAAAACAGTTAGTTTTGTATTTGATATTTTGATGTGTCCACATAGTGTTTTGGGGCATTTCCTGTTGCGGACACTAGGCCTACCCACACGAGTGAGGTACCTTTTTTATTGGGAGACTTGGGGGAAAGCTGGGTGGATGGAAATTTGTGGCTCCTCTCAGATTCCAGAACTTTCTGTCACTGAAATGTGAGAAAAAGTGTTTTTTTTTGGCCAAATGTTGAGGTTTGCAAAGGATTCTGGGTAACAGAACCTGGTGAGAGCCCCACAAGTTACCCAATCTTGGATTCCCCTATGTGTCTAGTTTTCCAAAGTGCACAGGGTTGGTAGGTTTCCCTAGGTACCGGCTGAGCTAGCGGCCAAAATCCACAGCTAGTCACTTTGCAAAAAACAACTCTTTTCTGGGGGAAAATGTGATGTGTCCACGTTATGTTTTGGCGCATTTCCTGTCATGGGCTCTAGGCCTACCCACACAAGTGGGGTACCATTTTTATTGGGAGACTTGGGGAAACGCTGGGTTGAAGGAAATTTGTGGCACTATCTCAGATTCCAGAACTTTCTGTCACCGAAATGTGAGGAAACGTTTTTTTTAGCCAAATTTTGAGGTTTGCAAAGGATTCTGAGTAACAGAACCTGGTGAGAGCCCCACAAGTCACCCCTTCTTGGATTCCCCAAGGTGTCTAGTTTAAAAAAATGCACAGGTTTGGTAGGTTTCCCTAGGTGCCGGCTGAGCTAGAGGCAAAAATCCACAGCTAGGCACTTTGCAAAAAACAGCTCTGTTTTCTTTGGGAAAATGTGATCGGTCCACGTTGTATTTTGGGGAATTTTGTGTCTCTGGCACTAGGCCTACCCACACAAGTGAGGTACTATTGTTATCAGGAGACTTGGGGAAACGCTGGGTGGATGGAAATGTGTGGCTCCTCTCAGATTCCAGAACTTTCTGTCACCGAAATGTGAGGAAAAAGTGTTTTTTAGCCAAGATTTTAGGTTTGCAAAGGATTCTGGGTAACAGAACCCGGTGAGAGCCCCACAAGTCACCCTATCTTGGATTCCCCTGGGTGTCTAGTTTTAAAAAATGCACAGGTTTGGTATGTTTCTCTAGGTGCCGGCTGAGCTAGAGGCCAAAATCCACAGCTAGGAACTTTGCAAAAAACTGCTCTGTTTCTTTGGGAAAATGTGATCGGTCCACGTTGTGCTTTGGGCCATTTCCTGTCTCGGGCGCTAGGCCTATCCGCTCAAGTGAGGTACCATTTTTATCGGGAGACTTGGGGGAAGGCTTGGGGGAAGAAAATTTGTGGCTCCTCTCAGATTGCAGAGGTTTCTGTCACCGAACCGAGAGGAAAATGTGTTTTTTTAGCCAAATTGTGAGGTTTGCAAAGGATTCTGGGTAACAGAACCAGTTGAGAGTCCCACATTTCACCCGATCTTGGATTCCCCTAGGTGTCTAGTTTTAAAAAATGCACAGGTTTGGTAGGTTACCCTATGTGCCGGCTGAGCAAGAGGCCAAAATCCACGGTTTGGTACTTTGCAAAAAACAGCTCTGTTTTCTTTGGGAAAATGTGATGTGTCCACGTTGTGTTTTGGGGCATTTCCTGTCACAGGCACTAGGCCGACCCACACAAGTGAGGTACCATTTTTATCAGGAGACTTTGTGGAACACTGGGTGGAAGGAAATTAGTGGCTCCTCTCAGATTCCAGAACTTTCTGTCACCGAAATATGAGGAAAAGGTGTTTTTTAGCCAAATTGTAAGGTTTGCAAAGGATTCTTAGTAACAGAACTGGTGATGGCCCCAGAAGTCACCCCATCATGGATTCCCCTGGGTGTCTAGTTTTTAAAAATGCACACGTTTGGTAGGTTTCACTAGGTGCCAGCTGAGCTAGAGGCCAAAATCCACAGCTAGGCACTTTGCAAAAAACAGCTCTGTTTTCTTTGGGAAAACGTGACGTTTCCACGTTGTGTTTTGGGGCATTTCCTGTCACGGGCACTAGGCCTACCCACACAAGTGAGGTGCCATTTTTATCGGAAGACTTGGGGGAACACTGGATGGAAGGAAATTTGTGGCTCCTCTCAAATTCCAGAACTTTCTGTCACCAAAATATGAGGAAAAAGTAATTTTTTAGCCATATTTTGAGGTTTTCAAAGGATTCTGTGTAAGAGAACCTGGTGAGAGCCCCACGAGTCACCCCATCTTGAATTCCCCTAGGTGTCTAGTTTTGAAAAATTTGCAGGTTTGGTAGGTTTCCCTCGGTGTCGGCTTGGCTCGAGGCCAAAATCCACAGCTAGGCACTTTGCAAAAAACAGCTCTGTTTATTTGGAAAAATGTGATGTGTCCACGTTGTGTTTTGGAGCATTTCCTGTCACGGGCACTAGGCCTACCCACACAAGAGGGGTACCATTTTTACCGGGAGACTTGGGGGAATAATGGGTGGAAGAAAATTCATGGCTCCTCTCAGATTCCCGAACTTTCTGTCAAAAAATATGAGGAAAAAGTACTTTTTTAGCCAAATTTTGAGGTTTGCAAAGGATTCTGTGTAGGGGAACCAGGTGAGAGCCCCACAAGTCACCCCATCTTGAATTCCCCTAGGTGTCTAGTTTTTAAAAACGTGCGGGTTTGGTAGGTTTCCCTCAGTGTCGGCTTGGCTAGAGGCCAAAATCTACAGCTAGGCACTTTGCAATCAATCAATCAATCAAAAGATTTATAAAGTGCGCTATGTACCCGCTAGGGTTTCGAGGCGCTGGGGGGGGGGATTCAGGAAGGGGGGTGTGCTGCTAACGTTCGAAGAGCCATGTCTTGAGGAGTCTCCTGAAGGTGAGGAGGTCCTGGGTCTGGCGAAGAGAGGTGGGGAGGGAGTTCCAGGTCCTGGCGGCGAGGTAGGAGAAGGATCTTCCGCCAGAGGTCTTGTGCTGGATTCGGGGGACGATGGCGAGGGCGAGGTTGGCAGAGCGTAGTTGACGTGAGGGAACGTAGAAGTTGAGTCTGGAGTTCAGGTAGGTGGGTCCGGTGTTGTGGAGTGCCTTGTGTGCGTGGGTGAGGAGTTTAAAGGTGATCCTCTTTTCCACGGGGAGCCAGTGGAGGTTCTTCAAGTGGGGGGAGATGTGACATCGGCGGGGTACGTCGAGGATCAGGCGGGCGGCTGCGTTCTGGATGCGCTGGAGTCGTTTGATGTCTTTCGTAGGGATGCCTGTGTATAGTGCGTTGCCGTAGTCGAGTCTGCTACTGACGAGGGCTTGGGTCACCGTCTTTCTGGTTCCTGTTGGAATCCACTTAAAAATCCTGCGAAGCATGCGGAGGGTGTTGAAACAGGAAGAGGAGACAGCGTTGACCTGTTTGGGCATGGTGAGAGCGGAGTCGAGGATGAAGCCCAGGTTTCGTGCGTGGCTGGCAGGGGTGGGTGGCGGTCCGAGGGCGGTGGGCCACCAGGAGTCGTTCCAGGCCGAGGGAGTGCATCCGAGGATGAGGACTTCTGTCTTGTCGGAGTTGAGTTTCAGGCGGCTGTTGCTCATCCACTCGGCGATGGATTTCAGTCCCTCGTGGAGGTTGGTCTTGGCGGTGAGAGGATCTTTGGTCAGGGAGAGGACGAGTTGGGTGTCGTCGGCGTAGGAGATGATGCTGAGGTTGTGCTGGCGGGCCAGTTGTGCGAGGGGGGCCATGTAGACGTTGAACAGCGTTGGGCTGAGTGAGGAGCCTTGGGGGACGCCGCAGATGAGGTCGGTGGCTTTGGAGCGAAAAGGTGAGAGTCGGACCCTCTGGGTTCGACCGGAGAGAAAGGAGGAGATCCAGTTGAGGGCCTTATCCTGGATGCCGGCTTCGTGTAAGCGGCATAGTAGGGTGCGGTGGCAGACTGTATCAAAAGCGGCTGATAGGTCTAAGAGGATCAGGGCTGAGGTTTCGCCGTTGTCCATTTGTTGTCTGATGTCATCTGTGGCGGCGAGGAGTGCGGTCTCAGTGATGTGGTTTCATCTGAAACCAGATTGGGAGGGGTCTAGGATGGCGTTGTCTTCTAGGAGTTGTGCGTTGACGATCTTCTCGATGACTTTCGCTGGGAAAGGGAGGAGGGAGATCGGACGGAAGTTTTTGAGATCGTTGGGGTCAGCCTTGGGTTTCTTGAGGAGGGGTTGGATTTCTGCGTGCTTCCAGCTGACCGGGAAGGTAGCGGTGTCGAAGGAGAGGTTGATGATCTTGCGGAGTTTGGGGGCGATGGTGGCGTCGGCTTTGTTGAACACGTGATGTGGGCAGGGGTCAGCGGGGGATCCTGAGTGTATGGAGTTCATGGTTTTTCGTGTTTCGGCATCATCTACTTGAGTCCAGGTGGTGATGCGGTGGGCGTGGGAGGAGTTGCTGGGGGTGGGGACCGGCGGAGGTGAGATGTTGAAGCTGTCATGGATGGTTGCGATTTTCTGGTAGAAGAAGGTGGAGAGCTCGTCGCAGAGTTCCTGAGAAGGAGGGACGTCGTTGATGTTGGCGTTGGGGTTGGAAAGTTCCTTCACGATGCAGAAGAGTTCTTTGCAGTCGTGAGCGTTGTTATTGAGGCGTTCTGTGAAATGGGAGCGCTTGGCGAGTCGGATCAGTTGGTGGTGTCTGCGGTTGGCTTCCTTGAGGGTGGCAAGGTTGTCGGGTGTACGCTCGAGGATCCATTTTTTCTTGAGTTTCTGGCAGGTGCGTTTGGAGGTGGTCAGTTCGTCTGTGAACCAGGCTGTTTTTTTCTGATCTTGGTTGGCGGTGGGTCTCTTGAGTGGAGCTAGGATGTTGGAGCAGTTGAGGATCCATTGGTGGAGGCTGATGGTGGCGGAGTCCGGGTCCGTGGAGTCGGGAGGTGGGTTTTTAGCGAGGGTGCTGGCTAGATGTTCTTCGTGACTTTTCCCCAGCGGCGGTGAGGCGGTAGAGGGGTGCGGTGGTGTTCGGTGTTTTTCTTGAAGGTGAAGTGTACGCAGTGATGGTCAGTCCAATGGAGTTCGGAGGTGTGGCTGAAAGAGATGTGGTTGCTTGAAGTGAAGAGTGGGTCAAGGGTGTGTCCTGCGATGTGGGTGGGGGTGTTGACCAGTTGACGGAGTCCGAGGTTGGACAGCTCTGTTTATTTGGAAAACTGTGATGTGTCCATGTTGTGTTTTGGGGCATTTCCTATTGCAGGTGCTAGGCCTACCCACTCAAGAGAGGTACCATTTTTATCAGGAGACTTGGGAGAATGCTGGGGAGAAGGAAATATGTGGCTCCTCTCAGATTCCAGAACTTTCTGTCACCGAAATGTGAAGGAAAAGGTGTTTTTTGGCCAAATTTTGAGGTTTGCAAAGGATTCTGGGTAACAGAACCTCGTGAAAGCCCCACAAGTCACCCCATCTTGGATTCCCCTAGGTGTCTAGTTTTTAAGAACGCACAGGTTTGGTAGGTTTCCCTCGGTGCAGGCTGAGGTAGAGGCCAACCCTACAGCTAGGAAGTGTGTAAAAAACACGTCAGATTTCAATGTAAAAATGTGATGTGTCCATGTTGCGTTTCCTGTCTTAAGCATGAGGCCTACCCACACAAGTAAGGTACAATTTTTACCCGGAGACTCGGAACATCACAGAATAGCAAAATAAGTGTTATTGTCCCTTGTCTTTCTCTTCATTTTTTCCTTCCAAATGGAAGACAGTATGTAAAAAAGACATCTATTTGAGGAATGCCCTGTAATTCACACGCTAGTATGGGCACCCCGGAATTCAGAGATGTGCAAATAGCCACAGCTTCTCAACACCTTATCTTTTGCCCATTTTGGAAATACAAAGGTTTTCTTGATACCAATTTTTCATTTTTTATATTTCACTAAAAGAATTGCTGTATACCTGGTATAGAGTGAAAAGCCATTGCAAGGTGCAGCTCATTTATTGGCTCTGGGTATCTAGGGTTCTTGATGAACCTACAAGCCCTATTTATCCCCGCAACCAGCAGACGTAACTGTATATTGCTTTCAAAAATCTGACATCGGAGGAAAATGTTGCAGAGTAAAACGTGGAGAAAAATGGCTGTTTTTTTACCTCAATTTCAATATGTTTTCATTTTAGCTGTTATTTTCTGTAGGAAACCCTTGTAGGATCTACACAAATTACCCCTTGCGGAATTCAGAATTTTGTCTACTTTTCCGAAATGTTTAGCTTTCTGGGATCCAGCATTGGTTTCACACCCGTTTCTGTCACTAACTGGAAGGAGGCTGAAAGTACAAAAAAATAGTAAAAATTAGGTATGTCCCAGTAAAATTCCAAAATTGTGTTGAAAAATGTGGTTTTCTGATTCAAATATGCCTGTCCTGAAAGCTAGGAAGATGGAGATTTTAGCACCGCAAACCCTTTGTTGATGCCATTTTCAGGGAAAAATCACAAGCCTTCTTTTGCAGCCCTTTTTTCCAATTGTTTTGAAAAAAACAAATTTTTTGCTGTATTTTGGCTAATTTCTTGGTATCCTTCAGGGGAGCCCACAAAGTATGGGTACCCCTAGAATCCCTAGTATGTTGGAAAAAAGGATGCAAATTTGGCATGGGTAGCTTGTGTGGACAAAAAGTTATGAGGACCTAAGCGCAAACTGCCCCAAACAGCCAAAAAAAGGCAAAAAAAAGGGGTTAAAAGAAAAGGATAATAAACTTTGTTTATTGTCGTTTTTGTCTAAAGGGACGGGGCAATGGGGTGAGGAGCAGTGAGGGGGAGTGTGAAGCACTCCCCCTCACTGTGCATGTATGTTTGGCCGGCAGTCTCGTGCCGGCCAAACACACATGTGTAGTAGGCTCTCTCCAGCCCAGCAACAGAGTTGCTGGGCTGGAGAGAGCCTGCACAGGCTCCCAGTCTGCCTGGAAGCACCCTGGCTGGGCTCGCCCAGCCAATCCTGAGGCTGGTCTGACTTGGGGGGGGGATTGTTTTAGATTGGAGTGGGGCAGATTGTTTGGGATTGGAGTGGGGCAGATTGTTTTGGATTTGAGTGGGGCATTTTGGAGTGGGGCCAGCTGGAGTTGGACAGATTCAGGAGCAACTCCTCTGTTAGGGTGGAGGGGCCTTGAGCCTCCAGCAGCAGCAGCAGCTGCAAAAACTTTAAAAGAAAATGATAATAAAGTTTTATTGTTGTTTTCTTTTAAAGGTGTGGGGCCACAGGGGTGGCGAGCTGTGAAAGGGAGTGCACAGCCAGCTGGCCATCTCGTGCCAGCCCAACACACATGCACAGTAGGCTCTCTCCAGCCCAGCAACCCAGTTGCCAGGCTGAAGAGAGCCTGCACAGGCTCCCAGTCTGCCTGGGAGCACCCTGGCTGAGCTCACCGAGCCAATCCTGACAGTGCTCTGAGCAGCATCAGGATTGGCCGCAGGGCAGGCTGGGAGCCTGTGCCTGCAGCGTGCAGAGGAGACTTAGGAGCGGCAGCGGAGCACGGCGTACAGGTAAGTTTATTTTTGAAATGTTATTAATATTTCAAGCCCCCCGCGCGCCGCCCCGCTCCCTGTAACACCTGCGAGCCGCAACTGGACGGATTGTTGTGGATTGGTGTGGGGCAGATTGGAATGGGGGAGATTCTTTTAAATAAGCATGGGGCAGATTTATTGGATTGGAGTGGGGCAGATTGTTTTTGATTGTAGTGGGGCAGATTGCTTTGGATTGCAGTGTGGCAAGTTGTTTTGTAATGCAGTAGGGCAGATTGTTTTGGATTAGAGTGATGCATATTGTTTTAGATCGGAGTGGGGCATATTGGAGTGGGGGAGATCATCCTGGATTGGAGAGGGGCAGATTGTTATGGATTGGAGTGGGACGGATTGGAGTGGGCAATTGTTTTGGGTTGGGGTGGGGCAGATTGCTTTGGATTGAAGTGGGACAGGTTGCTTTAAAATGGAGTGGGCAGATTGGAGTAGAGCAGATTGTTTTGGATTGGAGGGGCAGATTGTTTTGGATTGGAGTGGGGTAGATTGGAATGGAGCAGATTGTTTTGGATTGGAGTTGTGCAGATTGCAGTGGGACGGATTGTTTTGGATTGGAGCGGGCAGATTTTTTGGATTGGAATGCAGCAGATTGTTTTAGATTGGAGCTGGGCAGACTGGTGAGGGGCAGGTAGTTTAAACTGGAGTGGGGCAGGTTTTTTTGGATTGCATGGGGCAGATTGGAGTAGGGCAGATTGTTTTTGATTGGAGTGAGGCAGATTGTTTTGCATTGGAGTGGGACAGATTGTTTTAAATTGGAGTGGGGCAGATTGCTTTAGATTACAGTTGGGTAGATTGTTTTGGATTGGTATGGAGCAGATTGGAGTTGGGCAGATTGTTTGGAATTGGAGTGGGACAGAATGTTTTAGCCTGGAATGAGTCAACTGTTTTTTTTTTTAATCAGAGTGGGGCAGATGGGGCAGATGGGAGTGGAGTTGGTCGGGAGAACTGGAGTTTGCTGGGTTTGAGTATATTGGGGAGAGTGGTTAGGTTTAAGTAGGGAAGATTTAAGTGGGGTAGATTGGATTGGTCTGGGGTCAACTGGATTGAATAAGGGGGTGATTGGACTGAGTTGGGTGGATTGGTGTGGTTCAGGTGGGATGGATTGATGAGGGTTGGAGTGAGGCAGAGTGGATTGGACCAGGGTGGATTGGGGGTACTGCGTGATTATCTGTTAAAGCATAATTTCCACATTTACACATCAGAAAGAAACAATGTTGCTTTGCAATATTCAGAACAAGATAATCGTCATCTTTTGAGAACTGGGCCCACGAGCAAAAACAAAACATGATTGCAAAGTGAGAAAAGAAGTCTTGGTGAAATGAAAGAAAAGAGTTAACTATAGTAAATAAAACTTTGAAATTTTGTTTGTCCCGGTGGACATGTTTTTGCCAGTCACATGCCTTCTGTTTGCATGGCCCTAGAAGTTAAAAAGAAGGATCTCGATCACGTTGAGAACAGCAGATGGGCAATTATTAAATTGAATCAATCAGTGCTTGGTCCCTGCTCCACAGACAGAAACATAAATTATACCTGGCTTGCAGTGAACAACTACGAGGCTGTAAAGAAGTGTGCCAGGTAAGAAAACAAATGGTAAACAACAGACTGGCTCCAAGTCCTTTTTAGTAACCAACAGAGTCCTGCAAGTGAGATGCATGAGCTATCACTTACTCTCGCAGGCTTGACCCTAAAAAACCAGTCAGTATATTGACTCTTGTAATCTAGCTACATTTAGCTACACCATTTGACGAACATTTTAACTCGCTCATTGACTATGCAGTGGATTGCTGTTGAATGAAGTAAACAGAAGAATGTATTCGTCCCTGGCCCATTAATCTGATATCGCCCTGGCTGCCCTGAATTTTGTTTAAATCAGCTGGCTGCAAGAACCAATTGAACTGCTGTTTGACGCCAGCTTTGTTGCCTGTGGACCTGCTCTTAACACCGACGGAGAACGCGCTTTTGGCAGCTTGCTCTGAAGCGCCTGTGGTACAGATGGCAACAACACCAATTTAAAGCGATTATACAAACGTCTCCCGTGGTTTGGCAAGCAATAACGTTACACAGTAACTGAATCCGTTTGTAAGCGCTCATTAATTACAATGGGTGGAAACGAAATGCGAGTAGCCAATCCTCCTTGCTATGAGCTCTCTAGTTATCTGTCCTCGACCTCGCAGGTGTCATCTTCCTGCTGCCATAGCACCATGTGTCAGGAGGGTGGTCTATTTATCGCATTCCTCCGGTTCACCCTGGAACCCTCTCTGCCACCCCTCCACAAGGGCCTATTTCTAGCGCCCTTCCCACAGCGTTATTTTTTATATGTGAGCGAATATTATTTATAAAGGAACTAAAGACAACAGGGAGAATGGCAGATTTTGAGCTTTAGCTTAGAGCTTTAGAAGACAGACGTCTTCAGTGTATGAATCTGTAAGTTTATTAAAAATGAAAAACAAAAAAAGACAATGAAACCCAAGCAATAATAGTTTTGTGTCAAGGGTACATTGTGTTGATACACATACATTTTACAAACGCCCGGATATCAAGATGGGACATTCCATGACCTCTCAAAACTGCCCTCATCACTATCATTCTTAAAATAAAGTTTGTAAAATAATTGTAGCCATTTACCTGCCTATCTCCAACTAACAATTTTTTAGTAAAATCATGGAGTGCGAGTTGACTAAACGTCTCAAACAGTATGACCACGAGCTAGGTTTCTGTGACCATTACAATAAGTTAGGTTTCTACACTTTAAAAAGCACCAAAAACATCTTGACCACATCAGAGAAAAGCTCATCCTCTTCATGGAACAGGACTTCAAACTCGTCCTTGTACCCTATTATACCGCCTCGGACTTAGACACTGTTGACCATGTAATTCTACTAGATAGGTGTGAACATATGAAAGGAATATCTTGATCATCACTGCAGTGGGTCTTGTCAAAGCCTGAGCAGATGCAGCCTAAAATGCAAAATACAATCTTTTGACTCGCTTACACAACCAGTGTTGTGTGTCATCCAACAAAGTTGCATGCCTTGTGTTCAACACCCTAATATACCCCATTCACCAGTATCAGGCAAATTTAGAGAGTTACTACGGCGATGAGCCCAGGTCCCCATTCTTTGGCTAGTCCGCAGGCCTTGAAGCCACCTCATCTACATCTCCAAAACTAAGCAACTTAGAGATGTTGTTTTATACCCACCAATGAAAAGACTGGTGTAAAATCATAAAAGCAGGGAAATTCACCAGGTTTACATAACTGACTTATGAATAATTTGCACCGCCAGAGATTTCGGATGTGATGTAATAGATTAGGTCATAAGCAGTGAATCAGAGTGGTGCAGTTTATATTTAACGTCTCTTATGTATAACTGGCAAATTTCCCCGATTTTTTTATTTTTTATTCAACAGTAGTACTTTTTCAGTGACTTTATAAGATTTTTTAAACGTAAGTTAAAATCTTCCTACCTTCCTCATTAACTCTTGTTTTTTTTCAGTGAATCTCTACTTTTGTTTCGTAGAGTAACATCTTAATCCAATATGTTTGCAATCAAGTCTTTAGGTTGAAGGGCAGAATGATCCCAAGTGCCTGACTTTGCCTGTCCCGGCACCCAACCCATCCCTGTGCATGGCCAAAGCTGTGCATTGCGGGAGGGAGAATTGTCTGCAGGGCCTGGACTGCATTCTGGTCCTTTGCCCTATCCATTGCTGCAGACAGACAAAGAGTATGCATGGCGAGGATGGATTGTGAATTAGCTGACATTTTTTTAAAGAAGTTTAGTGGGCCCAGTGCAGCATCCCTGTAGCACCACGGAGCATAACAGCACATTTTATTTTATTTTGGGCTCCTGTGGAGGGCACAGCTAGGAGGTAAGTGTATTCTTAATTTGTCCTCTTCTATATTCTTATGAAAATACTTTCAGGACTCAGGGCCGAGTCCCCGAGTTCTGTAATGATGGCTGCAACATTTGTTTTCATGCTGTAGCATATTCGTCGGCTCTACAGGAGTTCTACATGCTCGACCATTCATAATGTGTGTTTGACATTTTTATTTTACACCTTAATATCTCTAAAACTTCTGAATAGAATTATAAACAATCCCAAACAGCACAATTTCTGGGTAAATATTTAGCTTCCAGACAAATTTGGTGTAATTCTGTTCAGCCGTTTATCTTGTTTTGCTGCCTAATGTTTTACTAAAGAACATGCATTGGGGACCCACACCTTTTTCTCAGCCTCCTACTTCACAGATCATTTTCCCTGAAGCAGCAGATGTGAATGAACATTTTTTGTTGTTGTTGAGAACGACTTGTGAAGATTCATGTAATAGCACCAAAGTTATTATCAAAACAAGAAACACTCTTCCTGTGTAAAATCTGGCTCACATGACTCATGTATAACTACTCAGTGGAACACACACACACAGATAATTATAGATATATGTTAATATATATATATATATATATATATATATATATATATACACACACACACACACACACATATATCCGATGTGCTGAAATGCTGGGAGTGGCATCTAGTCAGAAAACGAATGCAGAAATACTCCATCACAAGTCACGCACACTCAGGAGGATTATGTAGAAAGATTTATTCCAGTGTTGCTAGCCCCTGCAGCACTTTTTGGCCAACGGCCTTGATCACGTGTTCAAGGCAGTTGCCGGAACCACTTTGCAGGGGCTAGCAGCACTGGAATAAATCTTTCTACATAATTCCACTGAGTGCGCATGAATGACTCATGTTCGAGTATATATGCTATATATGTAGGGATATATATATATATATATATATATATATATATATATATATATATATATATATATATACATATATATGACCTTTCCCTTCCCTATTTTTGTATTTCTAGGGACTCAGTTCCTTCATTGATATCAACGGATCAAGGAGAAAAGCAAAGCCGTGATTGGCTGTCCGCAACCTGGGAGGAAAGTTGTGGCAGCCATTTTGTGTATTTATCAGGCTGTGGGGGGGGCAACATTTTTTTTAAAACATACATAAGGGGTCAGGATTGAAGTAGCTTGATCCTATAGGAGAGATGTGGGGATGTCCCTGAGTGATTCCCTCATAGGCAAAAATTGCAGAATTGCAAATCCGCTAATCCCATATGGGGCTCAGTGTGGACCCCCAGTGTAAACTCGCAAAGAATCCGTGGATCCTAGAATTTTTTTTATAAATAAATAACTAACAGTAACACACCAAAACCTGCTGCAGCATGGGGTTGAAGGCATGCGTGGGGATTGGCCTTGCGGTGGTTGTATTAACGTGCAATAATTTATTATTACTTTATGCTGAAAAAACTACAAGAATGTTTTAGTTAGGTTGACGTTTTACCCATACAAAACCACAGACATACAGCTGGTATCGTTATACTTAATGTCATACTTATCTGAAAAAACTATAACTTGTAATTGTAATTGTAATCGTATTTATATAGCGCTTACTACCCCTAACGAGGCGTCAAAGCGCTTTTCGATGAGTAGCACGCTACTCCGGAACCCAACAAGAATTAGTGATGGATTAGTATTGTTAAATAATGAGTACAGTTTCAGTATTATTATGAGTTAATTTGAGCCGCGGATATGAGAGTTTGTTAGTTAGACTGGAGTAATGCAGGGGTGGAGGAGGAAGTAAATCCAGAGGTGTTAATTGGGAGTATATCCTTCATTTACTCAACCCAACGGCTTGGGATGAGTAAAGGGGGGTGGATGGGGAAGAGTATGTGGAAGGGTTAGGGAGAGCATAGTAGCAGGGTGAGATGAATGCAGGAGAATTTAGTAGGGTTGTGTGGGAGGTCACAGAGGTAGAGTGAGGTTTGGTGAGTTAGATGTGGAGGGAAGAGCTTAGGCAGAGATATTTAGGAGATGAAAGTGGTAGAAGAGATTTGGGATGAGTCAGAGTGACAAAGGAGGATAGTTTGATAGAGACATGATATAAGAGTGATGAGTAGATAAGTGTGATAAGATGAGAGCAGGAATTCAATGATCCACGAACATGCCAAGCACAGAAACAACATATACACATACACATATATATATATGCATATGTATATATATATATATATATATATATACACACACACACATATGCACATACAATACATAATTAGAAACATGGGTAAAAAATACTTAGTCAGACAGGTTTAAAGAGTGTGTGTGTATTTTATTGTTATGACATAGTAGCAATACATATTTTCAAAGAAGCTATAAATAAATAGAAATATACATATAATCTGAAAAAATATTTATCCACATAGGCATATGCAGTTCATAGTTGTTTGAAAAAGGTGGTTATGAAGGAAAGAGTCAACTCTTGAGTAGTTTTCTGAAGACAAGAAAGTTATCTGTGGCTCTTATAGTTGGGGGTAATGAATTCCATAGTTTGGCTGCTTGGACGGAGAAGGATGTACCACCTATAGTCTTTTTCTTGTATGGTGGTGTTCTAAGGCGAGCGGAGGGTTCTTTGTTGGATGTATTTGGTCATTTTCTTTCTGATAAAAAGCGGTCCTGCTCCATGTATAGCTTTGTGGGTGATACAGAGCAGCTTGAAAGTGCATCTTCTGGCAACGGGTAACCAGTGTAGTGCTCTCAAGGCAGGGGAGATGTGGGCTTGCGGCTTTATATGTAGTAGTAGCCTGGCTGTGGAATTCTGGATACGTTGTAGTTTTTTCATAACAGATAGAGATGATCAATGGTAGAGGCTATTGGCATAATCCAGTTTGGATAGTACAAGTGAGATGGTAGCTTGCACCTTGTGTGGAAATCCGAGGTGGGGGAAGATGCGTCGTAAAGTCTTTAAGGTGATGAAGCTTGTGCGTGCTAATTTGTCTACTTGGGCATTCATAGTTAACTTGGAATCCATGGTGATTCCTAGGTTTTTAACTTCCTTGGATAATTGAGGAGGTGGTCCGAGATCGTCAGGCCAGACGCACAGAGGGTCATAACTTTTCCAGTCAGCACATATGAGTATTTCTGTTTTGTAGGTATTTAGTTCGAGATGGCTCCAGGTCATCCACTGATCAACGGCTCTGAGGCAACTGAAGATTTGTGAGTTTTCAATGTTTTTGGGATCTTCTAATTTAAGTAGTATTTGTGTGTCATCTGCATAGTTGTAGCATGTGAGATGGAAATCATTGATCAGTTCTGGTAAAGATATCATGTAGATGTTGAAAAGCAAAGGTGAGATGATTGACCCTTGGGGGACCCCTGCTTTTGTGAGGTAGGGTTCGGACGAGAAGGGGGCGAGTGGATGATATTTGCTCTTTTTTAAAGATAGGAAGTAATCCAGTCGAGAGCAATCCCTTGTATGCCGGCTTCATGGAGTCTTTGAGTTAGGGCGTCATGGTCAACCGTATCAAAGGCAGCCTGTATTCCTTCTGTTTCTTGTATATGAGACAATTATGTATTAAACTGTGTTGACATGCAGTTAGAAACAAACACATAGGACCAGTGAGGGTTTGAAAGATTCGCAAGAACAGCAAGATAGCTAAACTTCGGAAGGGGATGTCAAGTGAGACCTTTCACTAGATTTAAGAGCGCTTTTCACTGAGCCGAGTTTAAAAAACAACCCTGAATAAAGTAGGCTTCATCCAGGGTGTGAAAACATAACAAGGTCTGGCAGAGGCATTGTGCTATAGTTGCATGTATACAGTGCTTCAGGTCCTGTCGAGATTTTGGACTGGTAGCAGGCTATTTTGTGGGATTGTTATGTTTTTTTTTTCGTTTTTTTTTCTTAGTGTTTTATAAAGGGAGAACCTTCTACTCTGTGTCTCCAGTAGCGGAAGATAGAACCCGCTCGTCGCAGTCTTATACGGATTACGCTCCAGTACATCATCAATTCACCTCCAGGAAGGATTCTAGATTTTTTCTGCTATGGAATCTCTGAGCGCAGAGCCTTCCTTTATCTTTGCCAAGCCCAAGAGTTAGGGTGGCTTGTCCTTTCAAGAAGCTGAGCTTCAACTGGGGCACCTGCTACGTTTATATTTGTAAGTGCTGTTGAGGTTTAGTTTCTGTAAAATGAGCATCATGGCCTACCCAACCGGAGTATTGTGCCATTAAGTAACTGTAGACTACGAGTTATAGTTCATTAACATAAGTATAACTATAAGTATAACTATAGCTGCTGATTTTCTATGGTTTTGTATGGGTAAAACGTCAACCCAATTATAATGTCCCTGTACCCAAAGAATTTATGAGTATATATATATATATATATATATATATATATATATATATATATATATATATATATATATATATCCTCAACCACAAAATTAATATATAATAGCAGCACTCTCAGGAGGTCAAAGAAGAAGTAAGTTTATTCAACACAACGTGTTTCGGCTGACTAGCAGCCTTGGTCACGTGTATGATCCAACCAATACATACAGCAATATATATCTAGTGATCATGGTCATAGAAACAGGACTTCATTATGTGTTCTCAAAATTACTATTTTTCTTTTCTTGTGAATTTCAAATATTACCATAGTTAACCTGTTAATCTAAAAAAGGTAAATATCATGTTATGCAACTGAAGAGTATATTTCAATTTCATCCATATACATCTACTCATCATCACATATAAATAAGTACGATATAAATATATAAATATGTTTATAAATAGATATAGATGACTTCAAAATATCAAAAATTATACATTCCTATATCAGTGGAAAATACCCGTATAAATATATAAATAGATAGATAATTATATAAATATATAGATGTATAAATATTCATATTCATGTACTATATATATAAGTAAATCAGGACATGGTTCCAAATCATCTGTATCATTTAAATTATTTTCAATAAATCATTTGTCATGGATATATTTGGAACCAATGTCATAATTCGAATATCAAATTCCTATGTACCAGAAAATTGATCTATTAAATATCATATACATCATACACTGATTGAGTATTTCCCTTCAGATAAAAAATTCAAACCCTCAGGAAACATGAGTATATTATTAGTCTAGACAAATTTGAAAAATAATTATTCCTTATTCAATTTCTTTGTTGTACATAATCAATAAAAAGAATACTTATTATTGCTTCTATGACTCCAATACCTATCACCATGTGAAGAAACTGAACACTAATCACTAGTAAATGCACGAATCTGGAATCCAGCCGGACCCCATCATTCTGAAAAAGACATAAATATAAAAGACACAATATACTCTAAAAATTATTAGAAAAATTACTCTAAAACTAAATTGGAGGATGTAACAATTAATTGAAACCAGAATCAAATAAGCTTGTTGTTTATAACGTAACTGCCTTAAGGTCATGCCTTCAAGGGTCACCAATTCAATATATATGATATTATCTCATACTAATTATCTCAAGTATCCAATAGGTGAGTACTCAACTCTTCACCAATGTTTAATCCATTTGGTATTTTAGTTTCTAAATCAAAAATATATCTGGATTCTTTTTTCCTTAACATCAACTCTCTATTTCCACCTCTGTGATGTGATAGTATATGTTCAACACCATAATAAGATAACATCGTGGAATCGGAGTTGTGTTTCTCCTGAAAGTGCCTTGCTACAGTATAGTGGGAATCCCTTGTTGTAATGGCACGCATGTGTTCTAAGATGCGTTTTTTACAGCATGTTTCGTACTACCCACATACCGAAGATGGCAGGGGCATTCCAATACATATATGGTAAATGGGGTACTGCATGTTATAAACTGCTTAATTTGTTTGTTTACTCCTGGTTTGCTCATAGGGTACTCATTTTTCATCGCACTATTACGGCAAGCTTTACAGTGACCGCAAGGGAAGAATCCCTATAAATTATGTTCTTTTATTTGAGCGACAGATGTTATATCATTAGATCTCAATCTATCATGGAAATTGCGGCCTCTTCTAAAAGTAACTAGGGGCCCCCTCTGTAATTCCTTACCAATAACGGGATCGCTTTTCAGAATATTCCAATGTTTAGAAAATATCTTTTTAATCTGTGCTGCATCCTCATTATAGGTTAGAATCAGTCTAATATCATCGCCCTTCCCATTTTCTCTTTTTTCAGTATTATCAAAAAGAGTATGTATTCTTTCAACTTTCTTGACCTTGTCTATAGCCTTTCTGATTACCCAATCCGGGTAACCCCTTTGTTTGAACCTCCTAGTCATGTCTTTCTGTTCTCTCTCAAAAGTCTCTTCCGTATTACTGATTCTTTTCGCCCTTAATAGTTCTCCATAGGGAATACTCCATTTTTGTTTTTCCGTATGTCCACTGGTGGCATGCAATAGGCTATTTCCTGCTGTAGCTTTGCGAAAGAGTTCAGTGTGGATCATCCTATCCTTGATCTTAATCCTTGTATCTAAGAAATCAATCGAAGAGTAACTAATATCATATGTCAGTCTAATTTTATACTCATTCTTGTTGAGTTTCTCAATGAAACACTTGGCCTCATTCTCAGAACCTTTCCAAATTATAAAAAGATAATCGATGTATCTAAGCCATAATATAGCCTGATTGGTTTC
This sequence comes from Pleurodeles waltl, assembly GCF_031143425.1. Taxonomy (NCBI): domain Eukaryota; kingdom Metazoa; phylum Chordata; class Amphibia; order Caudata; family Salamandridae; genus Pleurodeles; species Pleurodeles waltl. The sequence continues at coordinate 163,745,910 of NC_090443.1, read as the reverse complement.
TGGATATTTATCTTCATCTTTGAAGATTCCTTCTTCCCATAAGCCCATGAATAAGCAGGCAAAACTAGGCGCAAAGCAAGTTCCCATTGCAGTTCCGAGAACCTGTTTGTATAGCGTGCCATTAAATAAAAAAATATTGTTCGTCAGACAGTATCTTATCATCTCTATTAACATGTCAGTATGTGCCGGATACCTTAATGATCTTGTCTGCAAAAAATGTTTACAAGCTTGTATGCCCATTGTATGATCGATAATCGTATACAATGCGTTCACATCTAAAGTGACCAATAAAAAGTCATCTTCCCAGACAATACCTTCCAATTTGCCTAGAAAATCTTTAGTCTCACGAACATAAGAGGGCAAATTCATAACAAATTCCCTCAGGAAAAAATCTACATATTTGGACACATTTTCCAATACATTCCCACAAGAGGAGACAATTGGTCTCCCAGGAGGGTTCTCTCTGTCTTTATGGATTTTGGGGAGAATATATAGGATAGGTAACTTTGGATAATCCTTTTTCAAAAAACAATACTCTTCCCACAATAAAAGGCCCTTGTCTTTCCATTCCGTCAATAGGTCCCAAATTCCCATAATACTATTCATGTAGATGTCTTTGGTCACAGTCCTATAGAATTGGGAATTACTTAATTGGCGCATGACCTCATCAATGTATCTTTGTTTTTTCCAGAGTACTATATTGCCGCCCTTATCAGCGGGGCAGATAATGGTGCCATTATCCTCTGCTAGTGATCTAATAGTTTCATTTTGACTAAATGTCATGTTACCCTTAGATCTGGGTTTGAACCATGTACGATGTCGAAAATGTGTCAAACTTTGTATTGCCATATCATGAAATGTATCAATGTTGTCATGTAACATGTTTGGAAAAAATGCAGACTTAGGTTTAAACCCGGATGGGGCTGCTCGGTCATATACAATATTCATATAATCTAAAAATGTATATAGATCTTTTCCATTAGTCTGTACCGATTGGTCTTGTTCTAATTCATGAAGAGTTAATAGTGTATCAACATCACCTATAGATAACACAGATTCATCTTTATCTCTAATCATGAAAGATTTATAGTACATGAATATGAATATTTATACATCTATATATTTATATTATTATCTATCTATTTATATATTTATACTGGTATTGTCCAATGGTATAGGAATGTATAATTCTTGATATTTTAAAGTCATCTATATCTATTTATAAACATATTTATATATTTATATCAAACTTATTTATATGTGATGATGAGTAAATGTATATGGATGAAATTGAAATATACTCTTCAGTTGCATAACATGATATTTACCTTTTTTAGATTAACAGGTTAACTATGGTTAAATTTGAAATTCACAAGAAAAGAAAAATAGTAATTTTGAGAACACATAATGAAGTCCTGTTTCTATGACCATGATCACTAGATATATATTGCTGTATGTGTAGGTTGGATCATACACGTGACCAAGGCTGCCAGTCAGCCGAAACGTGTTGTGTTGAATAAACTTACTTCTTCTTTGACCTCCTGAGAGTGCTGCTATTATATATTAATTTTGTGGTTGAGAAGAGATTAACCGGAGTGCTCTGCCGGTCTTTTGCTGCACCACCCCTCTTGGGCCACTTGGAGCTCGTTTGTGAGCACATGTATGGAAGAAGGGATTTGGAGCTCCTCCAGGCCGGCCGAGCACACGATGGGAAGCGTATGGACCTTTGAAAGACGCTAACGTTGCTTGGAGATTATCGAAGATCTTTTGATTGTCTGTCATAAGTTTGGAATTATACAGTTGGGTTCCGCGTTATTTACGGAGCGGAACCTGAACACTACAGAATTTATGTGATTAACAGAGAGGCTGAAGATTACAGACCGTATAACGGTGAGTGTCTTCTTTGTTGACACTGAAAGACGCCATTAATCTCACGCTGTGAGTTACGCGAGTTAAATACAAAGGAGTCTATTTTTCCATCTAAAATACTCTTTGCAGCCGATAATAGAATAACAAGAGAGACCACACGCAAATGTTGATTCACATTAAAGCCTGGATAAACAGCGTCTCACAAACCGCTTTCGAACTGGCTGATTACAGCGTGTTGTAACACGCGGAGAACATTTATACATTCTAACAAGAACAGAATGATTGAAGTATCACACGGAATTCTGAGGCACTTTGCACAGCGGTACTTTTAAGATCTTATCGTATTATTTAAACTAAGCGCGAAAGAGCTAAATTGTAATCAAACAATGTGTTAGTGTTTCGTGTTTTGAGTTGGCTGGTTAAACCGTATTTAAACGGCGAGTGTCCTGTTTGTTGACACGGAGAGACACCATTAATCTTGCGTTGTTAATTACGCGGGTTAAATATAAAGGAGCAGAGTTTTTCCATCTAAAATACTCCTTGCAGCCGACAATGAAGTAACAAGAGAGATCATACGTAAATGCTGATTCACCTTGAAAGCCTTGATAAATAGCGTTTCATAAACCGCTCTCGAACTGGCTGATTACAGTGTCTTGTAACACGTGGAGAATATTTATGCATTCTAATAAAAATACGATGACTGAAGTATCACACGGAACTCTGAGGCACATCGCATAACGATATTTTCAAGAACTTATCGAATTATTTAAACCAAGCGCGGAAGTGTTTAATTGTAACAAGGCAAAGTTTTAGACTTTCGTGTTTTGAGTTGGTTGTTTAAAGCGTATTTTAACACGCAAAGAATATTTTTGCAACTCATACCGAAAAAATAATATACGATGTTCCCATTGGCACACAAGGATTATATTTGACATCAGAAAAATATAAAAACGCCAATATATATTTGAGAGGATATTTATAATCAAGGAACGACGCAACTTATGACAATAATTTCAAATAATCAATTGTAGTCCACATGAAAGTAGATTTATCTCCAAGTAGTCTAATAAATGAAATCCCTGAAGTGTGACGAGTGAAGGCAAGGGGAACTGGGTATTTTACCCAGGGGATCTCAATTGGGGGAGGTTTATTTTGTTTTGACTTTTTATAAAAATTTGGCACAATAATACTCTTTTGTTTAGTATATTTAAGTTATTAATAGGATAATCATTATGGATGAGGATACTGACAATCAGAGGAAAATGGCTGCCCAAGTGTTATTTTCTAAGACGGCTTTGAGAGGAAAATTATCTGGGAATGATGCAAGTGGTAACAACGATTTAAAAACATTACTTTATAAATTGGAGAAAATGTGCAAACAAGAAATATCTAAATGGTGGGAAGCTACTTCCTTACAGAACTACATCGATCAGAATATGGTCCCGAGAGGATTAAGGATTTTTATTACACCAGCTTATGAAACATCTAACCCTGACATGTTGAAAGAGTGGGCGGAGAATTCGGCAGCAAGTTCCAAACATATGCTTGAAATATTGGTGAAATATGCTTGGCGTGACAGGGAAATTTTACTAGCAGATATTAAGAAAATGAAGGAAAGTTTGGCTTTGAGATCTGAAAAGGAATTTATTACTGGTTTCTATGAAACAATGAAGATAAAATTGAGAAAATATGAAGATGATATAAAAACAAAAAAACAACAAAAACTTCATAGAGATATAGGTGACTATGAAAGTGGAAGATTCTCTGACTTTTAGCAGGAAATATGATCATCTATATAAGGCTGGGTCAAGCTACCGTACACCTGCATTTTAACCTCTTACTTCCGAAAGTGAATTGGAAAGTATGAGAGAGACTGATTCTCTGAGTTCAACAGATAGTGAAATTTGATATTACCAACAAACCAGCTACTTTTTTAGACGAATATCGCCTGCTACGACATGGCAGCCAAGTCTCATACAAACAGAAAGGAGAAGTGGTGAATTACAGAGGTAGACCAAGGGGCCGAAGAGGAAGACGAGCCGGAACCAAAAGAGGAGAGAGAGACTTAGAAACCGTATTAAGAAGAGATTCAAACACGGAGCAAGTGGGAAAAACAACGAACGGTTCCGAGCTATCGACATAATGGACAGTGAAACGGTGAATAAGACGATCATTAATTTATCAGATCATCAGCTAACAGAAGATGATAAAAAAACGTTATGTCTAGGCCTTTCCTTCTGTGCTATGGAACGGTTCAATTATGCTGAAACCCGTATAGATTTGTTTAAATTTATACGGAAACTGAAATTTTAAAAATGGTTTAAATAGAAAGGTAATGTGAATAATAGATCAGAATCTTTCATGATTAGACATAAAGATGAATCTGTGTTATCTATAGGTGATGTTGATACACTATTAACTCTTCATGAATTAGAACAAGATTAATCGGTACAGATTAATGGAAAAGATCTATATCAAACTTTAGATGACACAATATTGTATATGACCGAGCAGCCCCATCCGGTTTTAAACCTAAGTCTGCATTGTTTCCAAACATGTTACATGACAACATTGATACATTTCATGATATGGCAATACAAAGTTTCACACATTTTCGACATCGTACATGGTTCAAACCCAGATCTAAGGGTAACATGACATTTAGTCAAAATGAAACTATTAGATCACTAGCAGAGGATAATGACACCATTATCTGCCCCGCTGATAAGGGCGGCAATATAGTACTCTGGAAAAAACAAAGATGCATTGATGAGGTCATGCGCCAATTAAGTAATTCCCAATTCTATAGGACTGTGACCAAAGACATCTACATGAATAGTATTATGGGAATTTGGGACCTATTGACGGAATGGAAAGACAAGGGCCTTTTATTGTGGGAAGAATATTGCTTTTTGAAAAAGGATTATCCTAAGTTACCTATCCTATATATTCTCCCCAAAATCCATAAAGACAGAGAGAACCCTCCTGGGAGACCAATTGTCTCCTCTTGTGGGAATGTATTGGAAAATGTGTCCAAATATGTAGATTTTTTCCTGAGGGAATTTGTTATGAATTTGCCCTCTTATGTTCGTGATACTAAAGATTTTCTAGGCAAATTGGAAGGTATTGTCTGGGAAGATGACTTTTTATTGGTCACTTTAGATGTGAACTCATTGTATACGATTATCGATCATGAGATGGGCATACAAGCTTGTAAACATTTTTTGCAGACAAGATCATTAAGGTATCTGGCACATACTGACATGTTAATAGAGATGATAAGATACTGTCTGACGAACAATATTTTTTTATTTAATGGCACGCTATACAAACAGGTTCTCGGAACTGCAATGGGAACTTGCTTTGCGCCTAGTTTTGCCTGCTTATTCATGGGCTTATGGGAAGAAGGAATCTTCAAAGATGAAGATAAATATCCAGAAACCAATCAGGCTATATCATGGCTTAGATACATTGATGATCTTTTTATAATTTGGAAAGGTTCTGAGAATGAGGCCAAGTGTTTCATTGAGAAACTCAACAAGAATGAGTATAATATTAGACTGACATATGATATTAGTTACTCTTCGATTGATTTCTTAGATACAAGGATTAAGATCAAGGAAAGGATGATCCACACTGAACTCTTTCGCAAAGCTACAGCAGGAAATAGCCTATTGCATGCCACCAGTGGACATACGGAAAAACTAAAATGGAGTATTCCCTATGGAGAACTATTAAGGGCGAAAAGAATCAGTAATACGGAAGAGACTTTTGAGAGAGAACAGAAAGACATGACTAGGAGGTTCAAACAAAGGGGTTACCCGGATTGGGTAATCAGAAAGGCTATAGACAAGGTCAAGAAAGTTGAAAGAATACATACTCTTTTTGATAATACTGAAAAAAGAGAAAATGAGAAGGGCGATGATATTAGACTGATTCTAACCTATAATGAGGATGCAGCACAGATTAAAAAGATCTTTTCTAAACATTGGAATATTCTGAAAAGCGATCCCGTTATTGGTAAGGAATTACAGAGGGGGCCCCTAGTTACTTTTAGAAGAGGCCGCAATTTCCATGATAGATTGAGATCTAATGATATAACATCTGTCGCTCAAATAAAAGAACATAATTTACAGGGATTCTTCCCTTGCGGTCACTGTAAAGCTTGCCATAATATTGCGATGAAAAATGAGTACCCTATGAGCAAACCAGGAGTAAACAAACAAATTAAACAGTTTATAACATGCAGTACCCCATTTACCATATATGTATTGGAATGCCCCTGCCATCTTAGGTATGTGGGTAGTACGAAACATGTTGTAAAACAACGCATCTTAGAACACATGCGTGCCATTACAACAAGGGATTCCCACTATCCTGTACCAAGGCACTTTCAGGAGAAACACAACTCCGATTCCACGATGTTATCTTATTATGGTGTTGAACATATACTATCACATCACAGAGGTGGAAATAGAGAGTTGATGTTAAGGAAAAAAGAATCCAGATATATTGTTGATTTAGAAACTAAAATACCGAATGGATTAAACATTGGTGAAGAGTTGAGTACTCACCTATTGGATACTTGAGATAATTAGTATGAGATAATATCATATATATTGAATTGGTGACCCTTGAAGGCATGACCTTAAGGCAGTTACGTTATGAACAACAAGCTTATTTGATTCTGGTTTCAATTAATTGTTACTTCCTCCAATTTAGTTTTTGAGTAATTTTTCTAATTATTTTTAGAGTATATTGTGTCTTTTATATTTATGTCTTTTTCAGAATGATGGGGTCCGGCTGGATTCCAGATTCGTGCATTTACTAGTGATTAGTGTTCAGTTTCCTCACATGGTGATGGGTATTGGAGTCATAGAAGCAATAATAAGTATTCTTTTTATTGATTATGTACAACAAAGAAATTGAAAAAGGAAGAATTATTTTTCAAATTTGTCTAGACTAATAATATGCTCATGTTTCCTGAGGGTATGCATTTTTTATCTGAAGGGAAATACTCAATCAGTGTATGATGTCTATGATATTTAATAGATAAATTTTCTGGTACATAGGAATTTGCTAATCGAATTATGAAATTGGTTCCAAATATATCCATGACAAATGATTTATTGAAAATAATTTAAATGATACAGATGATTTGGAACCATGTCCTGATTTACTTATATATATAGTACATGAATATGAATATTTATACATCTATATATTTATATAATTATCTATCTATTTATATATTTATACTGGTATTTTCCACTGATATAGGAATGTATATTTTTTTATATTTTAAAGTCATCTATATCTATTTATAAACATATTTATATATTTATATCGTACTTATTTATATGTGATGATGAGTAGATGTATATAGATGAAATTGAAATATACTCTTCTGTTGCATAACATGATATTTACCTTTTTTAGATTAACAGGTTAACTATGGTTATATTTGAAATTCACAAGAAAAGAAAAATAGTAATTTTGAGAACACATAATGAAGTCCTGTTTCTATGACCATGATCAGATATATATTGCTGTATGTATTGGTTGGATCATACACGTGACCAAGGCTGCTAGTCAGCCGAAACGCGTTGTGTTGAATAAACTTACTTCTTCTTTGACCTCCTGAGAGTTCTGCTATTATATATTAATTTTGTGGTTGAGGATATATATATATATATATATATATATATATATATATATATATATATATATATATACTCATAAATTCTTTGGGTACAGGGACATTATAATTGGGTTGACGTTTTACCCATACAAAACCATAGAAAATCAGCAGCTATAGTTATACTTATAGTTATGCTTATGTTAATGAACTATAACTCGTAGTCTACAGTTACTTAATGGCACAATACTCCGGTTGGGTAGGCCATGATGCTCATTTTACAGAAACTAAACCTCAACAGCACTTACAAATATAAACGTAGCAGGTGCCCCAGTTAAATTTGAAATTCACAAGAAAAGAAAAATAGTAATTTTGAGAACACATAATGAAGTCCTGTTTCTATGACCATGATCACTAGATATATATTGCTGTATGTGTAGGTTGGATCATACACGTGACCAAGGCTGCCAGTCAGCCGAAACGTGTTGTGTTGAATAAACTTACTTCTTCTTTGACCTCCTGAGAGTGCTGCTATTATATATTCATTTTGTGGTTGAGAAGAGATTAACCGGAGTGCTCTGCCGGTCTTTTGCTGCACCACCCCTCTTGGGCCACTTGGAGCTCGTTTGTGAGCACATGTATTGAAGAAAATATATATATATATATATATATATATATATATATATATATATATATATACACACACACACATATATATTTATATATTTTTTTTTTTTCACAGAAAAGGACAAACGTTACAGAGACGTTATAGTTCTGCACACATTTTAAACGTAAAAACCAGTGCTAGTTAGAGTTATCTCAAGTAACTATAAATCGTGCCCTAAGGTAACTATAACTCACTCCCTTGCCATGCACGTCTAATAACCCCACAAATTATGGCACTAATGACATCTTTGATAACATAATTGATAATATCAATGTCATATTTGCAGTAACATTTGTGATGAAAAAACTGTGAACGGTTTAATAATAACTGGTGGATTTCTATGATGAGTTTTGGATCTTTACAATGTGCGCTTAACTATAACGTTCCTGTAACCTTTCTTTTTTTTCAGTGAATTTCTATGTTTTTTTAACATATAATAATTTTCATTACTATAAGTTAATCCAACCACCACCATTGTGAGAGTGTGATTTTTCTAATATGTCTTGTAAATGATTTAATGTATTAACCGTATGGTTAGCATTATTTGTTTCTATTCCTTGGCTAAGCAAAATTCTAACTAAAGTTGTTATATTACATGATTCAATGCTTACCTAAATTTGTGTTAAATAGCTTAACTGATGTCTATCCCTAGTGGGTTGCTGCATTATGTCTTACAAGGCCAAGTTTGATAAAGTTCTTGCGTAAGTTGAATGTTCTATTTGAAATTGTCACCAATATGTGTTTTTTCCTCAAGGATGGAAGTAGATGATACAATGAGAGAAGAGTCTTCCAGAGAAGAGAAGTTTAGACGAGATGGAACAATGGGGCCACAGACGAGATGGTAGAGGAAAATGTACTGTTATGACTATCTCCTGGTTGATGTCGATGTCACAGCATTTTAGGTTATCAATTAGAGAAACTATTGGTTGAATCATAAACCACCCCATGTACTGACTAATCATAAACTTTTTGAAGATTAGTATAACAACCTGGGTAGGATTTTCTAAAGTCAAATTCTATGACAGATTTTAGGACAGATGAAGAGTCAGAGACTCCATGGCAGAAGCTAAGATAGTTTCTACAGAGAGACTAATCATAATAGCAGTGTGAGTTTAGCTGTCGATAGGCCCGATCTTCTGAAGATATACCTGATGGTGTCCCTTTGCTGAAGTAGACTGCACGTTGTTGTTCTATGGGTAATGTATGAAATGGTATTGTTATATGTGTCTCTTTTGCTTTGCAGGTACCAGCTGCAACATATAGTTTAAATGCTGCATACTAATAATAATGTTTTTATAAAAACCCGAGATAGTATGTTTTTCTAAATTTGTGTTTCTAAATTCTTTTACATGAAGTCCAACATGTTAATGCTAATTTGAGTTTAGTGAAGGAAATAACTTTCAAATGCTCAGAATCCATATTGACACTCTTTGATTGTTTGTTCTAATGTATACTTTACCACTGCTATCAATTCTGGTGTTATTAATTACTGTTAGGATACTGGAGATTATTTGCTTATTTCCTTTGAATAAATTTAGATACATAAGATGTTCTAATCAGCCACTATTCATTCTATATGCTTATCACTTGTGTTTGAGAGTTATTTTCGTGACATTAGCATTGTTAATCTAGGGAAATAAATTTACAACACTTCTTAATAAATTGGTGTGTTCATTGTCTGAGGCTTAGAATACAAAATATATTGTTATTGTTGATAATTACACTACTCATTGATGACATCCCCTCAATCCTTTGTCGCGTCGATCCATTGACCTATTGCGCAAAATCCACTATTCAGTTTAAAGTAACAGCTTTGATTTCATGGTGCTGCAGCACCATTACCCGTCCTTCACCCGTATGGCCTTCACTCGTGCGCAGCGGAGGTTGTCAGCAAGACCTGGCCTGCAGCCAGACCCTGCGGCCAACCACCCAACGCCTCGCTGCGCACGGTCCATTGGCCGTGGCCTCTCTGGGTGTGAGAATAGGTGTCAGAGTGTGTATATGAGGGTGAGAAAGGCTGTGAGAGTGTCTGTCTGGGTGTGAGAGTGTTTAAATCAGTGTTTTAGTGGGTGTGATTGTGCATGTGCACATCTGTGAGTGGGTGCATGAGGGTTCAGTGAGTCTGTGAGTGGGGGTGTGAGAATCTGAGTGCGTCTCAGAATGGGCGCCTAAGTGAGTGGGTCTGTGAGTGGGTGTGTGAGGGTCTGACTGGGACTGTGAGTGGGTGCACAAGAGTCTGACTGGGTCTGTGATGAGTAAGTGCATGAGTGTCTGAGTGGGTGTGTGAGTGGGTGCATAAGTGGGTATGTGAGTGGGAGAAAGAGATTAAAAGTGAGAGAGAGAAAGAAAGAGAGTGAGAGAGTTTTTTTAGGCTTTGATGGAGGATATAGTTAGAATGTGATATGTTTCCACAAATTAAAAAGAAAAATGTATCTGTCAATTAAAAACAGTAAGATCTCCTTTTAGTATGAGCCTTAAACATTTACACTTCAAAAAAACAGAAGGAGGGAAATGACCAGGGATACATCTGGACTCGAACCCTCAATGCTTAGTGTGAAGGTCTGTGACCTATACACTTGAGCTACTCATTTTTATTTTTTTAAATATTTATTTAGCTCTTTATACCTTTATGGGCCTTCTGGGACCATGGGGAGAGCCTGAAGGCCTCCCTGGGGTCCCTGATGAGTAGTTATTTTATTAATTAATTTTATTATATGCCCTCTATAGGCTACCTGGAACCACAGGGGGAGCCTGAACGCCTCCCTTATGGTCCCTGCCGATTTTATTTGTATTTTATTTTGTGCTCTTTATGGGCTACCTGGGACTAGGGGGGGGAGGCCCAAGCCCTCCCCTGCGGTCCCATTGCTCCAGCAGTTCCCTGCTTGCTGAAGTAAAGCTTTCAGATCTGTTCTCTACATGCATACCTGCATGGAGGGAACTCAGATGAAAATTCAGCTTCTTGACTGTGGGACCTGTTTGACAGATCCTGCTGTCAGAAACTGGAGTCTTTGCTGTGTCTTGGCTGCAGCAAAACCACAGAAAACAGCTATGTCCCGGGGTGAGCACCCTGGGACATAGCAGGAGCTGGCCCTTGAGGTTTGCGGGTCCCGAGGGCCATCAGTGGCTCCTCAAGGGGGGCTGCACAACCCCACTCCAACATAAAGATACCCCTGGGGAGTTGGTGGACCCTGGGGCTACAGGGGGTCAAAAACATACCTCCTTTACTTTTCTTACTCTTTGCCATCCTGCACTCTGATATTAAGAAAGCCTTGGGGAGGTGGCCGTCCCCAGGGCTGTGGGAGCAGGGCACCCTCCCCATTTCAATTAAAAAATCCCCGGGAGGTGGCCACTCTCAGGGCAGCGGGGGGGCTGGGTGCCCCCCACGTGTTAATAAATGAAGCCCTGGGGAGGTGGTGGTCCTCCAGGCTTTGGGGCGCTTCCGAGATTAGACACATTAAGGCCAAATGTATGCTTGTGGCAGCGAAAGCTGCAGTTTCAGGCCTCTTGCGGTGACACAGTCCACCAGAATGGAGCCTGCTCCTCTCACACCTGCACATTTTCCTTCACCAAATGTCCTCCCTCACAAACTTGAGGGCCAAGCACATCTCATGTCTTGCACCAGCCTGGCAATCGCTTTGTCTGTACTTACACACAGCCTCAGACTGCCCTTTCTATAGGGCCCAGCACTAGCAGCAGCAACCCAGCTCACAACCAGCAGCAGCACAAAGTGCCTAGTATTACTTGCCACTGGGCTCTAGGGCACTCTCTCAGGCCACACACATCTCTATGTGGAGGTGGCTGCCGGACTTCCACTCAGCAGCTGATGCTCCCCCAGTTTCCAGCTCTTCCTGCAGGCCTCAGCACCGCACCCATTAACACCACTTCCTTTCCTAGGGATTGTGGGGAGACAGGATCTTTTCAAGTGGAGCTCTGATTGCAAGTTTCCTTTTTTCCAAGCACAGAACCCTGACATATGCAAATACTGTTCATGCCCAGTGCCAGCCCAAGTGTGTACATAGAAGAGAAAGCAAAACTAGGGTCTTACCTGGGTCCATGATTCCAGGGTCCCAGTTGCCAGTGACCTGGCTCTCTGCATCCCTCTGCCCCCTGTCACTCTTCTGGGCTGCTGATGACAGTGAAAGGAGGGACGCATGGATCTGGAGCTTGCACTGGTGCAGCCCCTCAGAAGCAGCGTGCAGCAGCGAGCAGCAGCTCCAAGCCAAGCACTGCAGCCCAGTTATGTGCCACACAGCACAAGCGCAGACTGTCTGCATTTGTGCTGTGTGGCCCATAACTGGGCTGCAGTGTACACAGGTATATATATATATATATTACCTACTGGCGGTCGCCAGTAGGTACTTATTGTTAGGATTATGTTTCCATAGAAAAAGCATTTTTTGACTTGCCTATATCTTTGGCACTGTTGGGTGAATCTTAACTAAATTTTCCCCCAAAAAGTGGCTTGATGATTCTTGTTGACCACGCAAAGTTTTGGGGTGATCCTTCAAGCAGGGGGCAAAAAAAGGGGGGCTCAAAAAACGTTGCGTTTCTCATGTTAATTCCCATAGCACCTGTCAACACGTCTACAGCCAGTACCACTGGACAGAATTACACCAAATTTGGCAGAAAGCTAACTGCTAGTATGCAGATTGTGCTTTTTGGTATTTGGTGTAAATATGTTCAGTCATTTAGGAGATACTTAAGGGGGAATAAATTTGTATATCTCTGGCCTTGAATATTTTGCGAAATTTGCAAATTTGTACGAATATGGGTGCAAAAAAGAACCATTGCAACTGGCTGACCACAACCTATCTAGAAAGTTGTGACATTCATTTTATTTCACGGGACATGGTCCCCGGGGGTGAAAATTAAAATTGAAAGTGGCATAAGGGGGCCTGGGTAAAGGTACCTTAACCCCAGGGGTGTTATGTGGTGTGTTTTAGGGGAAAATTATAGGTTTAATATAATTTTGCATCATGGCAAGCTGTATTCATGAAAATTCATGAATTTCTGCAAATTATTTGCAAAATATTTGCGATTCTGGAAAAAGGTGTAAGAAAAACCACAGACTCATTCATATATTAATTAAGCCACTAAGAGGCTCAGGTTCCCACTCACACACCCACTCAGACACTCACGCACCCACTCACACATCCACTGACAGAGACAGGCCCTGGGGCCAACCTGCACTGCGCACGTCCAAAGGTCATGCATGATGCAGGGCCGGGTGGTTATAAGGGCTTGACTACAAGGCCTGGCGGCCATTCACGGCGGGGCTGGAATAGCATATAGTAATTACAATTACTTTAAGTTAAAAAACCATATAAATTTGCTGAACACACTAAAGCTTTCAGGGACTGTTCTCGGGCCAATTCTATATGGGCGTCTTACATTGTAGATATGTTTTTTTTGTGTGTGACTTTCCACAATCTTTTGAGACTTTTTTATTTCTTCCTTCCTATCTTGTATTTCCTGTTCCTTTCTTTCTTCATCTTTAATAAAACGTTGAGTGGCCCAGTGATGTTTCTCGCTCTTCTTCTCCAAGATCTCAAGTTGACACGGATAGTAAACACCAATGTTTGGGCCATCTATACGTGAACACCAATTATTACAATGTGTCAGAGGTTTAGACCCTGTACAGCAGGGGTTCAGCCAGTAACATGGTTTAAGAACATTTACAATGAGGCAGATATTATGTAGGTTATTGTTGAGTAGTTTCATCATCTGTCTGCATTGCAATAGACTAGAATCGCTTCATGTTGATTAGGATGTTGTCTAGATTCTCGGTGCATAGATGGAGCAAGCCTTCTTGTCTTTTCTTTGCCTCCTCTCTTATTCCCAACTATGGTAATATTCTAGGCTTAGTTCTTGATATGATGCAGTCCACTGGAAGTTTTCATTTTTTGGCCTTTGCAAGTGTGTCATTTTTGATGGCCTTGTAAATGACAGCCAGTTTTAAAAGTTTGGCTTGGACCCAATAGGGTTCTTTTATTGCAGAGATGATGTGATCAACTTTCTTTACATGTTTGGAGATGTGTTGCAGTCAGTATGATCCCTTTTAATGGTGCCAATGAGGTGTCGGAGGAGACATTGAGTGGAGTCTCCATCCGGGTGTGGAAGGAACAAATTTTGGCACTGTTGTTTTGGGGACAGTTTCAAAGAAAGGGGCATCTCTTCTGCTCTGTTTTGCCTTCTCAAGGACGTGCTCTTTGTAGGAGAGGTGTTTGTCAAGAGTGAGCGTAAGATATTTCACATTGGCTGTTATCAGGGGAACAAAGACAGCTAGGTTCATATCAGAAAGCCAATCTTGAATGTGGCACTTTTGTGCTGGTGGTGAACAGGATTAATTCTGCTTTGTTGGGATTTAATTACCTTACATGAGGCTTAGATTCTTTGAGCATTGTGAACTGGGGAGATTTTGAGTTACAATTGTGTGTTATCTGCATATTGGTGGATCTTAATGTTTTACTACCTGAATATGGATCTAATTGTTTCATGTAAATGTTGAAGATGATGCCAAAACAATTATGATCCCAACATAGAGAATCCTATCCATGTTTCCATGGTATATTAATGCTGGGAAGTCAACTGTATTGAAGAGTGCAGAGAGATTGAGTAGGATCCTGAGGTAAGGGTTATTTTTATTATTGAGGAGGAACACATCTCCGACTACTTGAAGCCTGATTGGTAGTCTAGTAGAAAGTTATAGTCTTCTTCATCTGGTTTTGTGGTTGAATGAAGACTGCTTCCTGAATGATATGTAGGAGAGTGATGGGATGGCAGTGTGAGAAGAATGACATTTATGGTCCTTAAAATAATGGAAGGGCACATCTAAGGAGAGATGCCAGAAAAAGGTTTTTGGAGATGTTCACATTTTTACCTCTACTAGGCACCTTAATGTTGCTGCCACCATCATCATTAGACTCATAGGTGCTCAGTCACCATTTGTGGACTACAGAAAAGAAAGTCCATAATGTCAATAAATAAAGTTAATACACTATGGGGGTCATTTTGACCCCGGCGGGCGGCGGACGCCGCCCGTCTGGAGGGAACCGCCATATGGCCGCTCCGCGGTCGAAAGACCGTGGAGGCCATTCTGGCTTTCCCGCTGGGCTGGCGGGCGACCGCCAGAAGGCCGCCCGCCAGCCCAGCGGGAAACCCCTCCCCACGAGGAAGCCGGCTCCGAATGGAGCCGGCGGAGTGGGCATGTGCGACGGGTGCAGTTTGCACCCGTCGCGTATTTCAGTGTCTGCTAGGCAGACACTGAAATACACAGTGAGGCCCTCTTACGGGGGCCCCTGCCGTGCCCATGCCATTGGCATGGGCACGGCAGGGGCCCCCAGGGGCCCCGCCGCACCCCCCTACCGCCATCCTGTTCCTGGCGGGCAAACCGCCAGGAACAGGATGGCGGTAGGGAGTGTCAGAATCCCCCATGGCGGCGCAGCAAGCTGCGCCGCCATGGGGGATTCCAAGGGCAGCGGTAAACCGGCGGGAGACCGCCGGTTTACCCTTTCTGGCCGCGGCAGAACCGCCGCGGTCAGAATGCCCTTCGGAGCACCGCCGGTCTGTCGGCGGTGCTCCCGTGGCCGGTGACCCTGGCGGTCACCGGCCGCCAGGGTCTGAATCAGGCCCTATATAATCTAGTTTGAGCTAAAATGTTTTTGGCTGAAAATTGGTCTAAAATCCTCAAATATTTGGACAGGTAATTTTGAATATTGTGTGAATTTACATATGTTACTATTCTACAAAAATAAACAGACTTGTACCACTTTCCTCTAAACTGACCATGCACCGTTTTCATCGCTGGGTAACCTGCTAGTGCATCTCTCAGCAAACTGACACAGAAAATCATTATCACGTTACAGATTTTTAGTAGTGACAATCCAGTTTCTGATCTGAAAATGGCCACCACTAAGCAAGAAAATTACAAATGGCACATTTTCTTTGGCTGCCTTACTTCAGATGAATGTCATAGAAGCTGCATACAAAAATGATGCTTGATAAATATTGTGTCCTAAGTATTGTTAAAAAACATTAGTCATAGTTTTGTATAGATTGGGTATTATTCACTTCACTTGTGTGATATTTATGTACACCATATTTATGACACAAAAATCATATAGGACAATTTTCTGGCATCAGTGTTCTAGTACCACACCCAAACAGTTATGCAAATGAACACTGAAGCAATGTGAAAAAACTGTGGCTCAAGTGAATACTTATATGGTGGAATGGGCTATCAGACAGATGTGCCAAGAATGTTGAGGGGTAAAATTATGACAGCATGTCAAATTTGCTAAAAAAAATAGTTGAGGTGGAGGGTAGGAAAGTTAATTGCTAAACATAGTTAAACATAGGTAAAAAGGGAAGATGTACATCTTGTTCACATGGAAGAAATTGGTGAAATTTTACATAAATGATAGCAGAGTCAGGTTTACTGTACTCCCTATTAAAACATGTGGAAAAGGATTTTGCACTATAGTTTTGTACAGAGTTCTCTCTTACTGATCTTCAAAAAGAAGGTTATGTCCATCCTTTACAGTTCCACAGTCTCAGACTTGTTAAGTATTTTTAGGGTGGGTGACCATGTATGAAATATTTGATACCAAGAGTGGACCATCTTTTTTTTGGGGTGGTGGGAATAAAGATTTCTGGAGATCATGTTGCATCCAAGTGGACAGGAAAGTGTGCCAGGTCTCAATCATAAAGACTAAACAGTAATTATGAAAGTTAAAGTGCACATAATTCCTTTCTCTATTGAACAAGTGATGCAGGAGATAATAGCAAAGAGAGTCAAACTGATAGAATCACCAAATTGTACTTGTTAGGAGAAAGTTTACTTATGTATGTATCTTAGAGATTTGAACCAAAGCATATAGTTTGAAATGTTTCGACTGTTTAACATCAGGAAGATGTTAACTCAACTTTCTTGAGTGTCCTTGCTCTTTAAACAGTCTATGTATGACAACATTCCATTGCTTTAAGAGTCAAGACCACTTACATTATTTGTTACTCCTTTTGGTATCTTTTATAGGGGTGTTACTGCATAGCTATTTGAGGGCTTTGGTTATAAAGCAGTCTACAATTCCAGTCCATATAACATGTTGGCAATTAGAAAAATCATAGTAGAACATGGTGAGGGCTACTGAATCAAACTGAAACGCTGCAAGCAAGTGCCTGAATGTGGAGTTTTCTGTGTGCATTCTCTTATTACGATAGGTGTGTGAGGCTTAAAATACGTATCTTATAAGATGGCCACATTGTCCAAGAACAAAGATGATAACACCTTGTTTTATGACAAAAAGATTAAAGAACACCGAAGCACACAAAGGAAGTCCAATTGTCATGAAATATGATCAAAAAAATGATTGCAAGCTCGTAGTTTTTGTTTGTCCTTCACACTTCTTGCATTAAATGTAATATCCAAAACAAACAGGCAGCCAACACGTGTTTCGTCATAGAGACTTTTTCGAGGCTGAAAAAATGATATACAGATTCTTTCATTCCACTGTTTTGACGACATATGGATAAACTGTGTGACTTATTAAATTCACCATCACCAAGACCAACAGGTGAACCACCTATATAATCCTGAGTAATCACCAATAAGATGCTAATAGTGCAGAATGAGAATCTAGAGATAGTTGAGCTGGGCAGTTCACCCGTGCAAGATTGTAGAGCAATAAGTTTTAAAGTAGTGGCAGATCTCATGCACAAGACTACTTGGGGTGATAAGTGACCCAAGAATAGTGATATTGAAAGACACTCAGAGATAATAATTAGGGGTTGCCATGTATCGCAAATGCGACCCCTAGCTTGCCTTTTGCGGATCCTGGCACTGCCTTTGAGACCCCTGGCTTCAAAGGTGGCAAATTCAGTGGCAGGAACATAGTAGCAGCTCGTCCTTTTGTCGACGTAAGTTGGAACTCCACTCTCTTTGTTTTCTGTCAACTTTTATTATACTAATAGCGAATAATAAAAGATTATAATATATTATTCACTATTAGTATAATAAAAATTGGGTACAATTAACTGGGTTATGCCTTTCCATGGCAACTGAGTTAAGTAAAAATGCTTTTAAATGTATGGTCTGTGCATGCTTGCGGGTGAGAGTGTGTTTATTTGAGAGTGTGTGTGTTGAAGTGTGAATTTGTATTTATGTGTAAGTATGTGAGCATGTCTGGAGGTGGAGGTCAAAGGGCATGTGATGTCACTTCTGCTACCCCTGGCATTTTGGTGAATGGGCATACATGAAGACACCTGAAAAAGCGAAGTGGAAAGGAGTGAGTTAACAATCACAAAGAGCTGAGAAGATCCACATCCCAAAAGGGCAGACAAATGTAAGAGGAACATATGCACGGTTGGAAATCCGCACCTGAGATGTGCCGTGTATGTCAATATGTTGAGTGTAGGAAGTTGGCTCTGTATGTGCTATTTCAAAGTAAGGAATAGCATGCACAGAGTCCAAGGGTTCCCCTTAGAGGTAAAATAGTGGTAAAAATAGATAATACTAATGCTCTATTTTGTGGTAGTGTGGTCGAGCAGTAGGCTTATCCAAGGAGTAGTGTTAAGCATTTGTTGCACATACACATAGACAATAAATGAGGTACACACACTCAGAGACAAATCCAGCCAATAGGTTTTTATATAGAAAAATATCTTTTCTTAGTTTATTTTAAGAACCACAGGTTCAAATTCTACATGTAATATCTCATTCGAAAGGTATTGCAGGTAAGTACTTTAGGAACTTCAAATCATCAAAATTGCATGTATAATTTTCAAGTTATTCACAAATAGCTGTTTTAAAAGTGGACACAGTGCAATTTTCACAGTTCCTAGGGGAGGTAAGTATTTGTTAGGTTAACCAGGTAAGTAAGACACTTACAGGGCTTAGTTCTTGGTCCAAGGTAGCCCACCGTTGGGGGTTCAGAGCAACCCCAAAGTCACCACACCAGCAGCTCAGGGCCGGTCAGGTGCAGAGTTCAAAGTGGTGCCCAAAACACATAGGCTAGAATGGAGAGAAGGGGGTGCCCCGGTTCCGGTCTGCTTGCAGGTAAGTACCCGCGTCTTCGGAGGGCAGACCAGGGGGGTTTTGTAGGGCACCGGGGGGGACACAAGCCCACACAGAAATTTCACCCTCAGCAGCGCGGGGGCGGCCGGGTGCAGTGTAGAAACAAGCGTCGGGTTTGTAATGGAAGTCAATGGGAGATCTAGGGATCTCTTCAGCGCTGCAGGCAGGCAAGGGGGGGGTTCCTCGGGGAAACCTCCACTTGGTCAAGGGAGAGGGACTCCTGGGGGTCACTCCTCCAGTGAAAGTCCGGTCCTTCAGGTCCTGGGGGCTGCGGGTGCAGGGTCTCTCCCAGGTGTCGGGACTTAGGATTCAAAGAGTCGCGGTCAGGGGAAGCCTCGGGATTCCCTCTGCAGGCGGCGCTGTGGGGGCTCAGGGGGGACAGGTTTTTGTACTCACAGTCTTAGAGTAGTCCTGGGGTCCCTCCTGAGGTGTTGGATCGCCACCAGCCGAGTCGGGGTCGCCGGGTGCAGTGTTGCAAGTCTCACGCTTCTTGCGGGGAGCTTGCAGGGTTCTTTAAAGCTGCTGGAAACAAAGTTGCAGCTTTTCTTGGAGCAGGTCCGCTGTCCTCGGGAGTTTCTTGTCTTTTCGAAGCAGGGGCAGTCCTCAGAGGATGTCGAGGTCGCTGGTCCCTTTGGAAGGCGTCGCTGGAGCAGGATCTTTGGAAGGCAGGAGACAGGCCGGTGAGTTTCTGGAGCCAAGGCAGTTGTCGTCTTCTGGTCTTCCTCTGCAGGGGTTTTTCAGCTAGGCAGTCCTTCTTCTTGTAGTTGCAGGAATCTAATTTTCTAGGGTTCAGGGTAGCCCTTAAATACTAAATTTAAGGGCGTGTTTAGGTCTGGGGGGTTAGTAGCCAATGGCTACTAGCCCTGAGGGTGGGTACACCCTCTTTGTGCCTCCTCCCAAGGGGAGGGGGTCACAATCCTAACCCTATTGGGGGAATCCTCCATCTGCAAGATGGAGGATTTCTAAAAGTTAGAGTCACTTCAGCTCAGGACACCTTAGGGGCTGTCCTGACTGGCCAGTGACTCCTCCTTGTTTTTCTCATTATTTTCTCCGGCCTTGCCGCCAAAAGTGGGGCCTGGCCGGAGGGGGCGGGCAACTCCACTAGCTGGAGTGTCCTGCTGGGTTGGCACAAAGGAGGTGAGCCTTTGAGGCTCACCGCCAGGTGTGACAATTCCTGCCTGGGGGAGGTGTTAGCATCTCCACCCAGTGCAGGCTTTGTTACTGGCCTCAGAGTGACAAAGGCACTCTCCCCATGGGGCCAGCAACATGTCTCGGTTTGTGGCAGGCTGCTAAAACTAGCCAGCCTACACAGATAGTCGGTTAAGTTTCAGGGGGCACCTCTAAGGTGCCCTCTGGGGTGTATTTTACAATAAAATGTACACTGGCATCAGTGTGCATTTATTGTGCTGAGAAGTTTGATACCAAACTTCCCAGTTTTCAGTGTAGCCATTATGGTGCTGTGGAGTTCGTGTTTGACAAACTCCCAGACCATATACTCTTATGGCTACCCTGCACTTACAATGTCTAAGGTTTTGTTTAGACACTGTAGGGGTACCATGCTCATGCACTGGTACCCTCACCTATGGTATAGTGCACCCTGCCTTAGGGCTGTAAGGCCTGCTAGAGGGGTGTCTTACCTATACTGCATAGGCAGTGAGAGGCTGGCATGGCACCCTGAGGGGAGTGCCATGTCGACTTACTCGTTTTGTCCTCACTAGCACACACAAGCTGGCAAGCAGGGTGTCTGTGCTGAGTGAGAGGTCTCCAGGGTGGCATAAGACATGCTGCAGCCCTTAGAGACCTTCCTTGGCATCAGGGCCCTTGGTACTAGAAGTACCAGTTACAAGGGACTTATCTGGATGCCAGGGTCTGCCAATTGTGGATACAAAAGTACAGGTTAGGGAAAGAACACTGGTGCTGGGGCCTGGTTAGCAGGCCTCAGCACACTTTCAATTGTAAACATAGCATCAGCCAAGGCAAAAAGTCAGGGGGCAACCATGCCAAGGAGGCATTTCCTTACACAACCCCCCCCCAAACGAAAGAGGATGAGACTAACCTTTCCCAAGAGAGTCTTCATTTTCTAAGTGGAAGAACCTGGAAAGGCCATCTGCATTGGCATGGGCAGTCCCAGGTCTGTGTTCCACTATAAAGTCCATTCCCTGTAGGGAGATGGACCACCTCAACAGTTTAGGATTTTCACCTTTCATTTGCATCAGCCATTTGAGAGGTCTGTGGTCAGTTTGAACTAGGAAGTGAGTCCCAAAGAGGTATGGTCTCAGCTTCTTCAGGGACCAAACCACAGCAAAGGCCTCCCTCTCAATGGCACTCCAACGCTGCTCCCTGGGGAGTAACCTCCTGCTAATGAAAGCAACAGGCTGGTCAAGGCCATCATCATTTGTTTGGGACAAAACTGCCCCTATCCCATGTTCAGAGGCATCAGTCTGCACAATGAACTGCTTAGAATAATCTGGAGCTTTTAGAACTGGTGCTGAGCACATTGCTTGTTTCAGGGTGTCAAAGGCCTGTTGGCATTCCACAGTCCAGTTCACTTTCTTGGGCATTTTCTTGGAGGTGAGTTCAGTGAGGGCTGTCACAATGGATCCATATCCCTTCACAAACCTCCTGTAATACCCAGTCAAGCCAAGGAATGCCCTGACTTGAGTCTGGGTTTTTGGAGCTACCCAGTCCAGAATAGTCTGGATCTTGGGTTGGAGTGGCTGAACTTGGCCTCCACCTACAAGGTGTCCCAAGTAAACCACAGTTCCCTGCCCTATCTGGCATTTGGATGCCTTGATAGAGAGGCCTGCAGATTGCAGAGCCTTCAAAACCTTCTTCAGGTGGACCAGGTGATCCTGCCAGGTGGAGCTAAAGACAGCAATATCATCAAGATAAGCTGTGCTAAAGGACTCCAAGCCAGCAAGGACTTGATTCACCAACCTTTGGAAGGTGGCAGGGGCATTCTTTAAACCAAAGGGCATAACAGTAAACTGATAATGCCCATCAGGTGTGGAGAATGCTGTTTTCTCTTTTGCTCCAGGTGCCATTTTTATTTGCCAGTACCCTGCTGTCAAGTCAAAGGTACTTAAGAATTTGGCAGCACCTAATTTATCTATGAGCTCATCAGCTCTTGGAATTGGATGAGCATCTGTCTTGGTGACAGAATTGAGCCCTCTGTAGTCCACACAAAACCTCATCTCTTTCTTTCCATCTTTGGTGTGAGGTTTGGGGACTAAGACCACTGGGCTAGCCCAGGGGCTGTCAGAGCGCTCAATTACTCCCAATTCCAGCATCTTGTGGACTTCCACCTTGATGCTTTCCTTAACATGGTCAGATTGTCTAAAGATTTTGTTCTTGACAGGCATGCTGTCTCTTGTGTCCACATCATGGGTACACAGGTGTGTCTGACCAGGGGTTAAGGAGAAGAGTTCAGGAAACTGTTGTAGGACTCTCCTACAATCAGCTTGCTGTTGGCCAGAGAGGGTGTCTGAGTAGATCACTCCATCTACTGTGCCATCTTTTGGGTCTGATGACAGAAGATCAGGGAGAGGTTCACTCTCTGCCTCCTGATCCTCATCTGTTACCATCAACAGATTGACATCAGCCCTGTCATGGAAGAGCTTAAGGCGGTTCACATGGATCACCCTCTTGGGGCTCCTGCTTGTGCCCAGGTCCACCAGGTAGGTGACCTGACTCTTCCTTTCTAGTACTGGGTAAGGGCCACTCCATTTGTCCTGGAGTGCCCTGGGAGCCACAGGCTCCAGAACCCAGACTTTCTGCCCTGGTTGGAACTCAACCAGTGCAGCCTTTTGGTCATACCAAAACTTCTGGAGCTGTTGGCTGGCCTCAAGGTTTTTGGTTGCCTTTTCCATGTACTCTGCCATTCTAGAGCGAAGGCCAAGCACATAGTCCACTATGTCTTGTTTAGGCTCATGGAGAGGTCTCTCCCAGCCTTCTTTAACAAGAGCAAGTGGTCCCCTTACAGGATGACCAAACAGAAGTTCAAAGGGTGAGAATCCTACTCCCTTCTGTGGCACCTCTCTGTAAGCGAAAAGCAGGCATGGCAAGAGGACATCCCATCTCCTTTTGAGTTTTTCTGGGAGCCCCATGATCATGCCTTTTAATGTCTTATTGAATCTCTCAACCAAGCCATTAGTTTGTGGATGGTAAGGTGTAGTGAATTTGTAAGTCACTCCACACTCATTCCACATGTGTTTTAGGTATGCTGACATGAAGTTGGTACCTCTGTCAGACACCACCTCCTTAGGGAAACCCACTCTGGTAAAAATACCAATGAGGGCCTTGGCTACTGCAGGGGCAGTAGTCGACCTAAGGGGAATAGCTTCAGGATACCTGGTAGCATGATCCACTACTACCAGGATATACATATTTCCTGAGGCTGTGGGAGGTTCCAGTGGACCAACTATGTCCACACCCACTCTTTCAAAGGGCACCCCCACCACTGGAAGTGGAATGAGGGGGGCCTTTGGATGCCCACCTGTCTTACCACTGGCTTGACAGGTGGGGCAGGAGAGGCAAAACTCCTTAACCATGTTGGACATATTGGGCCAGTAGAAGTGGTTGACTAACCTCTCCCACGTCTTGGTTTGTCCCAAATGTCCAGCAAGGGGAATGTCATGGGCCAATGTTAGGATGAACTTCCTGAACAGCTGAGGCACTACCACTCTCCTAGTGGCACCAGGTTTGGGGTCTCTGGCCTCAGTGTACAGGAGTCCATCTTCCCAATAGACCCTATGCGTTCCATTTTTCTTGCCTTTGGACTCTTCAGCAGCTTGCTGCCTAAGGCCTTCAAGAGAGGGACAGGTTTCTTGTCCCTTACACAGCTCCTCCCTTGAGGGTCCCCCTGGGCCTAAGAGCTCAACCTGATAAGGTTCAAGCTCCAAAGGCTCAGTTCCTTCAGAGGGCAGAACTTCTTCCTGAGAAGAGAGGTTCCCTTTCTTTTGCTGTGTTGCAGTTGGTTTCCCAACTGACTTTCCTTTCCTCTTGGTAGGCTGGGCCATTCTTCCAGACTCCAGCTCTACTTGTTCACCCTGTGCCTTGCATTGTGCTCTTGTTTTCACACACACCAGTTCAGGGATACCCAGCATTGCTGCATGGGTTTTTAGTTCTACCTCAGCCCATGCTGAGGACTCCAGGTCATTTCCAAGCAGACAGTCCACTGGGATATTTGAGGAGACCACCACCTGTTTCAGGCCATTGACCCCTCCCCATTCTAAAGTAACCATTGCCATGGGATGTACTTTTCTCTGATTGTCAGCGTTGGTGACTGTGTAAGTTTTTCCAGTCAGGTATTGGCCAGGGGAAACCAGTTTCTCTGTCACCATGGTGACACTGGCACCTGTATCCCTCAGGCCCTCTATTCTAGTCCCATTAATTAAGAGTTGCTGTCTGTATTTTTGCATGTTAGGCGGCCAGACAGCTAGTGTGGCTAAATCCACCCCAACCTCAGAAACTAGAGTAGCTTCAGTGTGGACCCTGATTTGCTCTGGGCACACTGTTGATCCCACTTGGAGACTAGCCATACCAGTGTTACCTGGATGGGAGTTTGGAGTGGAACCTTTCTTGGGACAGGCCTTGTCTCCAGTTTGGTGTCCATGCTGTTTACAGCTATGACACCAGGCCTTTTTGGGATCAAAGTTTTTACCCTTGTACCCATTGTTTTGTGAAGAGGCTCTGGGCCCACCCTCCTGTGCAGGTTTTTGGGGGCCTGTAGAAGACTCTTTACTATTTTTAGTTTTGGTTGCCTCATCACCCTTCCCCTGGGGAGTCTTTGTGACCCCTTTCTTTTGGTCACCCCCTGTTGAAGTCTTGGACACCCTTGTCTTGACCCAATGGTCCGCCTTCTTTCCCAATTCTTGGGGAGAAATTGGTCCTAGGTCTACCAGATGCTGATGCAGTTTATCATTGAAACAATTACTTAACAGGTGTTCTTTCACAAATAAATTGTACAGCCCATCATAATTACTTACACCACTGCCTTGAATCCAACCATCTAGTGTTTTCACTGAGTAGTCTACAAAGTCAACCCAGGTCTGGCTCGAGGATTTTTGAGCCCCCCTGAATCTAATCCTATACTCCTCAGTGGAGAATCCAAAGCCCTCAATCAGGGTACCCTTCATGAGGTCATAAGATTCTGCATCTTTTCCAGAGAGTGTGAGGAGTCTATCCCTACACTTTCCAGTGAACATTTCCCAAAGGAGAGCACCCCAGTGAGACCTGTTCACTTTTCTGGTTACACAAGCCCTCTCAAAAGCTGTGAACCATTTGGTGATGTCATCACCATCTTCATATTTTGTCACAATCCCTTTGGGGATTTTTAACATGTCAGGAGAATCTCTGACCCTATTTATATTGCTGCCACCATTGATGGGTCCTAGGCCCATCTCTTGTCTTTCCCTTTCTATGGCTAGGAGCTGTCTCTCTAAAGCCAATCTTTTGGCCATCCTGGCTAACAGGAGGTCATCTTCACTGAGAGCATCCTCAGTGATTTCAGAAATGTGGGACCCTCCTGTGAGGGACTCACTATTTCTGACTAACACAGTTGGAGACAGGACTTGAGGGGTCCTGTTCTCCCTATTTAGGACTGGAGGAGGGACATTGGCCTCCAAGTCACTAATTTCTTCCTCTGTGATGTCATCATCAGAGGGGTTGGCTTTTTCAAACTCTGCCAACAGCTCCTGGAGCTGAATTTTGGTAGGTCTGGAGCCAATGGTTATTTTCTTTATATTACAGAGAGACCTTAGCTCCCTCATCTTAAGATGGAGGTAAGGTGTGGTGTCGAGTTCCACCACCTGCATCTCTGTATCAGACATTATTCTGCTAAGAGTTGGAATACTTTTTTAAGAATCTAAAACTGTTTCTAGAATCTAATTCAAACTTTTAACAAACTTTTAAACTCTAAAAAGACAATGCTAAACAGGGACTTAACACACAAGGCCCTAGCAGGACTTTTAAGAATTTAGAAAAATTTCAAATTGCAAAAATGAATTTCTAATGACAATTTTGGAATTTGTCGTGTGATCAGGTATTGGCTGAGTAGTCCAGCAAATGCAAAGTCTTGTACCCCACCGCTGATCCACCAATGTAGGAAGTTGGCTCTGTATGTGCTATTTCAAAGTAAGGAATAGCATGCACAGAGTCCAAGGGTTCCCCTTAGAGGTAAAATAGTGGTAAAAATAGATAATACTAATGCTCTATTTTGTGGTAGTGTGGTCGAGCAGTAGGCTTATCCAAGGAGTAGTGTTAAGCATTTGTTGTACATACACATAGACAATAAATGAGGTACACACACTCAGAGACAAATCCAGCCAATAGGTTTTTATATAGAAAAATATCTTTTCTTAGTTTATTTTAAGAACCACAGGTTCAAATTCTACATGTAATATCTCATTCGAAAGGTATTGCAGGTAAGTACTTTAGGAACTTCAAATCATCAAAATTGCATGTATAATTTTCAAGTTATTCACAATTAGCTGTTTTAAAAGTGGACACAGTGCAATTTTCACAGTTCCTAGGGGAGGTAAGTATTTGTTAGGTTAACCAGGTAAGTAAGACACTTACAGGGCTTAGTTCTTGGTCCAAGGTAGCCCACCGTTGGGGGTTCAGAGCAACCCCAAAGTCACCACACCAGCAGCTCAGGGCCGGTCAGGTGCAGAGTTCAAAGTGGTGCCCAAAACACATAGGCTAGAATGGAGAGAAGGGGGTGCCCCGGTTCCGGTCTGCTTGCAGGTAAGTACCCGCGTCTTCGGAGGGCAGACCAGGGGGGTTTTGTAGGGCACCGGGGGGGACACAAGCCCACACAGAAATTTCACCCTCAGCAGCGCGGGGGCGGCCGGGTGCAGTGTAGAAACAAGCGTCGGGTTTGTAATGGAAGTCAATGGGAGATCTAGGGATCTCTTCAGCGCTGCAGGCAGGCAAGGGGGGGGTTCCTCGGGGAAACCTCCACTTGGTCAAGGGAGAGGGACTCCTGGGGGTCACTCCTCCAGTGAAAGTCCGGTCCTTCAGGTCCTGGGGGCTGCGGGTGCAGGGTCTCTCCCAGGTGTCGGGACTTAGGATTCAAAGAGTCGCGGTCAGGGGAAGCCTCGGGATTCCCTCTGCAGGCGGCGCTGTGGGGGCTCAGGGGGGACAGGTTTTTGTACTCACAGTCTTAGAGTAGTCCTGGGGTCCCTCCTGAGGTGTTGGATCGCCACCAGCCGAGTCGGGGTCGCCGGGTGCAGTGTTGCAAGTCTCACGCTTCTTGCGGGGAGCTTGCAGGGTTCTTTAAAGCTGCTGGAAACAAAGTTGCAGCTTTTCTTGGAGCAGGTCCGCTGTCCTCGGGAGTTTCTTGTCTTTTCGAAGCAGGGGCAGTCCTCAGAGGATGTCGAGGTCGCTGGTCCCTTTGGAAGGCGTCGCTGGAGCAGGATCTTTGGAAGGCAGGAGACAGGCCGGTGAGTTTCTGGAGCCAAGGCAGTTGTCGTCTTCTGGTCTTCCTCTGCAGGGGTTTTTCAGCTAGGCAGTCCTTCTTCTTGTAGTTGCAGGAATCTAATTTTCTAGGGTTCAGGGTAGCCCTTAAATACTAAATTTAAGGGCGTGTTTAGGTCTGGGGGGTTAGTAGCCAATGGCTACTAGCCCTGAGGGTGGGTACACCCTCTTTGTGCCTCCTCCCAAGGGGAGGGGGTCACAATCCTAACCCTATTGGGGGAATCCTCCATCTGCAAGATGGAGGATTTCTAAAAGTTAGAGTCACTTCAGCTCAGGACACCTTAGGGGCTGTCCTGACTGGCCAGTGACTCCTCCTTGTTTTTCTCATTATTTTCTCCGGCCTTGCCGCCAAAAGTGGGGCCTGGCCGGAGGGGGCGGGCAACTCCACTAGCTGGAGTGTCCTGCTGGGTTGGCACAAAGGAGGTGAGCCTTTGAGGCTCACCGCCAGGTGTGACAATTCCTGCCTGGGGGAGGTGTTAGCATCTCCACCCAGTGCAGGCTTTGTTACTGGCCTCAGAGTGACAAAGGCACTCTCCCCATGGGGCCAGCAACATGTCTCGGTTTGTGGCAGGCTGCTAAAACTAGCCAGCCTACACAGATAGTCGGTTAAGTTTCAGGGGGCACCTCTAAGGTGCCCTCTGGGGTGTATTTTACAATAAAATGTACACTGGCATCAGTGTGCATTTATTGTGCTGAGAAGTTTGATACCAAACTTCCCAGTTTTCAGTGTAGCCATTATGGTGCTGTGGAGTTCGTGTTTGACAAACTCCCAGACCATATACTCTTATGGCTACCCTGCACTTACAATGTCTAAGGTTTTGTTTAGACACTGTAGGGGTACCATGCTCATGCACTGGTACCCTCACCTATGGTATAGTGCACCCTGCCTTAGGGCTGTAAGGCCTGCTAGAGGGGTGTCTTACCTATACTGCATAGGCAGTGAGAGGCTGGCATGGCACCCTGAGGGGAGTGCCATGTCGACTTACTCGTTTTGTCCTCACTAGCACACACAAGCTGGCAAGCAGGGTGTCTGTGCTGAGTGAGAGGTCTCCAGGGTGGCATAAGACATGCTGCAGCCCTTAGAGACCTTCCTTGGCATCAGGGCCCTTGGTACTAGAAATACCAGTTACAAGGGACTTATCTGGATGCCAGGGTCTGCCAATTGTGGATACAAAAGTACAGGTTAGGGAAAGAACACTGGTGCTGGGGCCTGGTTAGCAGGCCTCAGCACACTTTCAATTGTAAACATAGCATCAGCCAAGGCAAAAAGTCAGGGGGCAACCATGCCAAGGAGGCATTTCCTTACATTGAGTAACTAGATTACTAGACTGATATTACACTGAAAAATGAAGAGACAAGAACAGTAGAATGGGTATCTAAACAGAAAGTATAGATGCGCTGATATCAGCCTACAACTAAGTTAGTGCCATATCTAGCAGCATTATAGGCTAGTGACATAAATTACCTACCCCACCATGCCAAAAGTAGTGTGTGGAAGAAGGGAACCAGCTTATGCCAGAAGATGTGCATGTAGTGCTCCCTGTGAATATTCCTGATGCGCAAAGGTGACTCATCATTAATTGGGTGCCTACTCGCAGGTCAATAACTCACTAGAGTCAAATAGTGGATTAAAAAATGGGAAGGTTTTTAAAAGCCTTGTTCCGATTGAGAAATTACCTTTTATTTTTTTTAGAAAAAGCAGACAAAATGTATAGAATCTTTGTGATTCCAGCTATTTTACATTGCAATAGGGGAAAATTGTAAAGGAGAGTGAACCGCTGCAAAGAGCAAGCAGTGATGTAATAGAGTGCCGTGCTGCTATTGATTGTTCAATATAAGGGTCGTGCTGCAATTGGTTAAAGTTCGGAAAGAGAGATGCTTGATTCTAGATCATTGTATATCTGACCAAAGGGGAGTTTGAATTTACGTATATTGACTCAGATATATTATTACTTAGGGCCTCATTATGAGTTTGGCGGTTCCAACGCAGGACTGCCAAACTCATGGGCAGGGTGCCACTGCCATGGCCACTGCATCCCTCCGAGCGTATTACAATGTTCCCGCCGGGCTGACTGGCAGGAACATTGTAATGCACAAACAGTGCTACAATATTGGTGTCAGCTCCCTTAAGGGAGCCGAGACTAAGGGAGCTGAGACTAATCTTGTAGCACTCCAGCACACTCAGAATGAACACTGTTTGCAAAGAAGACAGTGCGCATTCCGACGGTGCTGGGCAGGGGGGTCCATGCACTGCCCATGCCATGGGCATGGGCACTGCATGAACCCCCCCTGTGGCACTTGGCACTGGCTTTCTGCCAGCCTTTTCATGACGGAGTCTTCGCCGTGGAAAGGTTGGCGGAAAGCTGTGTTGTAATCAGCCAGTCAGCGCTGAGTTCAGCGCTGCCCTGGCTGGTTCCAACTCAGACTGCCGTCAGACCATCGGAACCATGTCCCAGGTTGGGGCGGCGGTTCCCTGGTGGGTCCGCCCACTAGGATTGTCATGTGTCGATCGAACTGCCACAGTTGCGGTAGTCTGACTGTCACCGTAAGGCTGGTGGCAGTGCCAGGCTTGCATTGAGGCCCTAGGTCTTGAGAATCAGGAAAACTTTAAAGGCAACTAGAATTCCCATAAGGGGAGACGTGGTGATTCCAGTTGGGGAGGGTGAAGAGGCTCCTTCAGAACAAACACAAGCATGCCATATGATGCTTGAGTGAGGATTACATATGTGTTTTTGGCTTTGTGAATGGATCAGGTGTATTGAAAAGGAGGGAGATTTGAGAGACCCATAATTTGAAACCTTTAGGGGCATATTAATACATCTTTTGCGCTGAATTTGCATCAAATTGTTTATGCAAATTCAGCACTAACGTAACTCAAAATTTATACTTTGGTGCTAGACCTGTCTAGTGCCAAGGTTTTGGAGTTAAAGTCATTTTTTGCGAGGGGGAAACTACCTTGCATCAATGAGATGCAAGGTAGGCGTTGCCGGGCAAACAAATGACGGTATGGCCTTAGCACCATATCTATCCCCTATGCTGAAAAATCAAGCACGGGGGAGGTGGGCCTTAAATAATGGCACTAAGCTAGCTTAGTGCCATTATTTAACGCCTGAGTCAAGGCAGGCGTTAGGGGACCTGTGGGTCTATTTCCATGGTCAGTGACCATGAAATGGGCCCACAGATGCCCTTCCCTAGCCCCAGGGACACCCCCCCTACATCAGCGGGACACCAGAGGATGGGGGGATCCTATCCTCTGCTGAGTAAGATAAGTACAGGTAAGTATATTTATTTTTATTAAGAAGTGCCATGAGGGGCCTAACTTTGGCCTCCCTACATGGCACTGGTCCCAATGGCCTTGCCCCGGGGATATATGTCCCCAGGGCATGGCCATTGGGGTGGTGGGCATGGCTCCTGTCTTTACTAAGACAGGAGTCATGTCCATGGGGGTTGTGCGTCAAAGGATGACGCTAGTCTGGTTAGAGGCATTATTTATGCCTCTGCCCATACTAGCGTCTTCCTTTGATGCACAACCTCCTGTTTCCCCTATGCTTCCCCCACCCGGCTAGCGTCCTTTTTTTATGACGCTAGCCGGCCCTTACGGCCGACTACCGTCATACCATAAATATGACGTCCGGCCGGCATCTTGGGATGGCACTAGCCGGCGGTATACGTTTTCACGCAAGACTGCATTAGCGGAGTTTTACATGAAAAGGTATAAATCAGGGCCTTAATTTGGGTATTCTTAAACAATTGAAGGACGTTCCGTGTGATTTAAAACCACCTCCTAGACCTACACAATTTGAGGCATTGTGTGAATGGAAGGGAATGGCTTTAAAACATGATGAAGAAAGATTTGCCAAAAGAACTAAGGGCCAGATGTAGTAAGCTGTTTGCATGGTGCAAACTGCGAAAATCGCAGTTTGCGCCATGCAAACAGCCTTCTGCGATGCACATTCACAATTTGTTAGTCGGTACCGACTCGCAAATTGTGAATGCGACTCGCAAATAGGAAGGGGTGTTCCCTTCCTATTTGCGACTCGCATCGCAATTCGCAGTTACAACCAGTGTCACACTGGTGGGAACTCATTCGCAAAAGGGAAGGGGTCCCCATGGGACCCCTTCCCCTTTTTGAATGTTGCCCAAAAGGTTTTTTCAGAGCAGGCAGTGGTCCAGTGGACCACTGCCTACTCTGAAAAAACAAAACCAAATGGTTTCGTTATTTTTTTTTATTTTGCAACTCGTTTTCCTTTAAGGAAAACGGGCTGCAAAATAAAATAAAAACTGCTTTATTTAAAAAGCAGTCACAGACATGGAGGTCTGCTGACTTCAGCAGGCCACCACCCCTGTGAGTGCAGGGACTTGCTATGGGGTCGCAAAATGCGACCCACCTCATTAATATTTATGAGGTGGGTCTTTGCGACCCCATAGCGAGTCGCAGACGGTGTCTGAGACACCGTTCTGCATCCGCATTTGCGATTCGGAAATTGCAAGTCGCACAGACTCGCAATTTCCAAATCGCAAATGCGGAAGTTGCTACATCTGGCCCTAAGGCCCATATTTATACTCTGTTTGTGCCGGGTTTGCGTCATTTTGTTTTTTGCAAATCCAGTGCAAACTTAACTCCATATTTATATTTTGACGCTAGACCCGTCTAGCATCATTTTTTTTTAGTTAGCGTCATTTTAAGGATGCGTGAAACCGCCTTGCGTCAATGAGAAGCAAGGTAGGTGTTCCCATCCAAAAAGTGACTCAAACACCTTAGAACCATATTTATCAAACAGGGCACAAATGATGCACGCGTGGGAGGCGGACCCGAAAAATGACGCTAAACCCAATTTGCATCAAAATTTAACGCCTGGGTCAGGGCAGGCGTCAAAATGAGGCAAACACACCATTACTTAAGGAAAACACACACAAGCAACATCACAGCCCGACAGGACAACATGGAGGTGCTACTGATGCAGCTTGCAAGGCAACGCCGAGCACAGGACGAACAGCAGCAGGCACCACCACACCAACGTGGCCCACAAAGGCAACACAGAAGGCAGGAGAGGGTCTTCAGAAACAGGACAATGCTCCATGGTCTCAGGGAACAGGACATCATCCAAAGGTATCGACTGAACTGGGAAGCCATACAGCAGCTGCTGAGCCAAATTGAGCCACAAATAACTGCTAGCCTGCAGACACCACACATAATACCACGGGTGACCAAGCTGCTAGCTGTCCCGCATATGTTGGCAAGTGGCTCCTTCCATACAACGGGTGCCCTGGTCGCTTGGGTATCACAGCCCTCATTCTCGGCCTTCCTGCCCAAGGTCTCAGATGCCATAATCTCCCTCACACCCTGCCACATCAGCTTCCCCAACACCCAGCAGAAGCAGCAGGAGATAACACAGGGCTTCTACCAAATTCATGGCTTCCTGCGTGTGCTCGGTGCAATTGACTGCACCCATGTCCGGATCATACCACCTGCAGTAACAGAGCACCTATTCCGGAACAGAAAGCACACGCATTCCATCAATGTGCAGGCCATATTTGACCACCAGGGATTGCTCACCAACATCTTTGCCAAGTATCCTGGGAATGTCCATGAGTCCTTCATATTCCACCACAGCACGATCAATCAGCACTTCCAGGACGGACAATATGGCAATAGCCTTCTTGTCTGTATGTCCATAAACCTAGCAATATACAAACAGCACAACAACCCTGTAGGACACACAAAACATACACCACTGCATTGACACGTGGGAAGGATGACACTGAGGTGTGACACAGGTAGTTATGTTGTACACCCTGACACAATGGGATACACACCTATGGACAAATGACGGCTGCCACAAACATTAGCTGCCACTCTAGAGCAACAAGGGACTAATGTCAAAGCACACAGCGACAATGGCATGGCCTGCATTGGAAGTACAACTTGGAAGATTAACCATTTACAATTACATTAGGCCACATAGTCAATCCGACACCCTCCCAAGCAGTATGTAGCTTGGAAGGGGTGTGTAATGAGTGTTGCGACACATAACATGATGATACTGACTCACATGTAGGTGACATGGAAATACTGAGGCAGTCCCAACATCATACATCACTCCTGGGATGCTGTTGCCAGGTAGCAATAAGGAAGTGGCCTGTGCTATGAACACATATTGATGTGCCACTAATGCAAACTGCACACTGCTGCACACACTGAAAGAGGCAATTGTCCATCAAAATAATGTATGTACAGATACATCCACCTCCACAAGGCAGTTAGGCAGATTACCTGGAGCATGTTTGGTAGTGCAGGTGCACGGTTGCACATGAGCCACTGGCAGAGGGAACCACAAAGGTTTGCCTAGAACCAAGTCACTGATGGGACACTTATGCATTGTCAATACTGAACACCTCAATGCTGCCAACTTATGGAGATGTGTTGTCCATTGTCACCTAGCCAAATCAAAGGGCCTCACTGTTGCATTTCATCTGCAATGACATATGTCTAATTGGATGGGATGTATAGGCCATATATGCAACCATGTTACCACCACATCGGAATCTTTTGTGTGGGTGGAAGTATCATGTCCCCTCCAGTGAAAGCACACTAAAACATGTTGGACACTACACTGTGCATGGTACATACATACTGACTAGCAGTTTGTAAACAAAATCATAGATCCCAGGTCAATGAGCCAAGCACAAGTTGTCAAGTCAAACAACCCACTGCAGAAAGTTCCTCACAGAAGCCCAGGATCTCACACAATACCACAAACACATATGAGTCACAGACAACACAAGATATAAACTGCCATGCTACATGACATTCCTATTGCAAGCACTAACAAAATACTCACTTCTATTATCTTTTGCAGCGGATCAAGATTACAGGATCCAGCCATGGACCATGACCCCATTCCCCAACCCAAGCACAGCAGCAGAGCGTGCCTATAATGAGGCACACTGGAGGACATGCACCATTGTTGAAAGGACCTTTGGCATCCTGAAGTACAGATTCAGGTGCCTGGACATCACAGGAGGCAGCCTCCTATATGCCCCACACATTGTGCGCAAAATCATACTTACCTGTGCTATCCTGCACAACAATTTTGTGAGGAGAAACGTCCCTCTATATGAGCCAGAGCAAGAACTGCCTGAGGGGGAGGAGGATGGTGCCAGGGAAAATGAGGGGGAACAGCAAAACACAGCTGCAGGAATGTGCTGCAGACAGCTAATTGCACAACATTTTTTCAACCAATAGTCACTATACACACCTTGTTAGGATATGTAAATAAAACCTTACTCGATCACACAATCCTGCTCTGGTTCCTTCTTCCTCTATTACATGGATTACATGTTCCTTAGGAATGTGAGTATTACTTCAGGAAGCATGTTACAAAAACAAATCTGACTACTTCTGATGCAACATCTCATGTGATAAAAAAAATACTCATCTTTTGAATTTCACATATGAAGGACAAAATAAATAGACCACAGCATATGAGACACATCCACGTTGCCAGCATGGTCTACTGTAGCACATGACACACTACTATGACATCTCCAATCATACGGTAAATAAGTGCCCCATACATGAGGCAGTGGATGTGAAATATCAGTGGAAATAGGAATGTTTGAACAGACCCCTGACATTAGTAAGTGTGACATTTGCAATCTCTGGAAGGAGCTTGTGTGACAAGGGGGGGGCATTATTTATGAAAATGGATAGCATGAGTGTTCCAGGTATGACAAGCAATGTTCACAACACATGCCCTGCGCAGTCCATCTCTGGAAATATGTCCTGCCACTGCCATGTGTTACGTCTCTGCCCTCCCATCTCTATGGGGCGCTGTACAGACTATCTGTACCCTGGTAATTATCATTAACACTCACCCAGAGTACCTTTCTGACTCCTGCTTGCTTCCCTTTTTCATATGGCATGCTATAGAAGAACTACATTAGTTTGCAGGGACGTCAGGTTGCATAATGCACTGCCTGGTAGTCGGTAAGACCTGTAATCTTCCGTCCATTGCTTCCTATGGGAAAAGCCCGGTTGTCCCTTTATACTGGATTCTCTTCTCCAGGACTTGTGAGAAACTGAAGCTGCACACACATGTGCAGCCCAGCCATGTGACTCTGCCCTGGCGTTGCTGCTGCCTGAACTGCTTATAAGCTGCCATTCCCTGAAGCTCCTCATCATGCATTGGAGTACGATTCCTTTGTGTTCCAGACCTCTTGTTGGATTGTGTGAAGTTCTGGTTCAGCCTGAACCTGCTCTCTGTTTACCCAGTCCTGTACCTGCTTGTTCCAGTCAGAGTCTGCTTTCTGTTTCTCCGCCTTGTTCATGTTTGTTTCTGCCAGAGCCTGCTTTCTGTTTCCCAGACCTGTTCCTGCCTTTGCGTCAGCCTGAGCCTGTTCCCTGTGCCTGACTTTGCCTCCTAGTTAGTTTCCTCGCTTTCTGTTTCCTCTTGGGTTATCATGTCTGGTAAGTGTCCTATCAGTCCTCACCTGTGTAGAAGTGTTTTCCTTTGTACTTGGGTTGGCAAATGGCTTCCAGGAGGCAGATCCAGCCCCCATCTTTTATCTAGTGTTGCATGTAGTCTTTAGTGCCTAACAGTGACAGTGTGCTATGGCTGAATTCCAGGAATCACCACAGTGTCTCCAGCCGGACCCACAAGGGCTAGTCTTGTGTATGTGAGTACAATCCTGGTTTGTGCCCTAAGGGCCCAGACACAAAATCACTTCTGCTGCCTCCTTTCTATGGGGCTTGCGTGGTGACAATTTGTAAGATTAATCTGCACAGAGGCACTGACGTTCCCTGTTGCTGTGGAAAGTTCTGAGCCCTACCCTGTGTAAAATCTTAGTAATAACCCCTGCGTGTTTGTCCATTACTGACCTGTTCCATATTTGTTCACACTAAGGTTGCTCTGCCTTCACATTTCTGTTTTATCTGCCTTACCATAGCTGGCCTTTCCCCTTGTATGCCTTTAGCCGCTCTTTTGCTTTGGTACACTACCTCCTTGTGAGATACTCTGTGAAGTCAAGAGGTGCCCCTAACAGAGTCCTGACTAGACCCGCCCGAAACCGTAACACCATGGAGCCCAATCCTGACACAGGGTACTCATGCCCACACACTTGTACTGGACACTTCTGTGAAATGCACATCTGAAAATATGTGAACACATGCAGCCAGGGCATCAGGTCCACTACAGCAACATAAGTAACATAGGTAATTGTTATCAGTCAAACTGACGTGTAACAAACATTTTATGGGTGGAATTAAGGCACAGTGTCTCAAACACAGTACGTACCAAATATGTACAAATGTCCCACATATGTGTAGTTCACACACAAGTCACCATGAAGTCGTAACCAACAATTA
This sequence comes from Pleurodeles waltl, assembly GCF_031143425.1. Taxonomy (NCBI): domain Eukaryota; kingdom Metazoa; phylum Chordata; class Amphibia; order Caudata; family Salamandridae; genus Pleurodeles; species Pleurodeles waltl. The sequence continues at coordinate 163,708,820 of NC_090443.1, read as the reverse complement.
ATGACATATGAGGGGTAACATATCCCACATATCACTCGTCAGCCATCCTCAATCATCCCTGAGTTTTGTTTGTCATGTGAAATGTAATGTCCCCAAAGTCAAGCAACTACACACATCACATGAGTTAACACATATTACAAACACATATCATGACTGTTGTAGATCATTGATTGCCTTCAGATGTAGAGACCCATTTGGAACACATTCATACATGAGCATTACGTCCAATGCAGTTCCTTCAGAAACACACATATTGTTGTAAACCCAAAACACACAGTTGCATGCTCTACCACATGTGGCCAACCACTATACCACACAATGCAGGCCATACCATCCTGTCTTCATGTTGATACAGGGTGCATGCTTGTGAAATATTTGAAAAGCACGCAATCACAGTTTGTGTCAAAAATGTTGACGCAAATGCATCGAAAAATAACACAAACGCTAACTAACCATACATGGGCCCTTAGCGTGAATTCCACCAGCGCACCACCTGCGTGCGGAAATCCATTGAAATTGAAGTCTACAGGTAATGCATGGTATTTTGCCACACGTGTAGGTTATGCGGCAAAAATTTCACACAACCATCGTATGCGTCAACAAAATACACGCATGACAGAAAACGGGCTGCAAAGGGTGCAGGAAACCTATAAATTGTCACCCAAATACAAATCATGACATGGAGTACCATCTGAAATGGATTAGCCACAAATGGTTGTAGTTGGGTTTAGCACCACATGAGTGCCGATGTGTGGCTATCACTCACTGGAGTGTCAGTGTCAATGTGAGTTTGCAGTGGTATGTCTTTTGGACTGTCTACATGAAGGATTACCAGCTCACTCCTGTAAATTGTTACACACTATGATATGTTGTCCACATGTTTGTACAGTGATCTGACATTGAGCATATATTTCCTTTCCATGTCTTACAGGTGGACCTGCCCCCTATACCATTGGGGAAGTGGATAGATTTCATGACCCAGACGTATTCAGTAAGTGTGATAATGTCTGTCCTGTGTAGTGATTGAAGCTGTTGTGTGAGTGACTCTTGTGTGTTGCACTCATTGCAAGATATGATGAGCTGGCATGTGATCTGATATATTACTTGACTGGATGTTGACATAGTGTTCCGTGCAAGGATTACCCATTCACAGGCAGAGAGTCATATCTTGGGAGTCTTGTGCTGCACAATAGGCATCAGCATGTGCACAAGGTGATATCTAGCCACATGTAGGCCCACATGTGACTTGGAAGTGCTCCAGTGTCAGTATAGTGGCACTGGGTTATACCCTAATCATCACAACACAGTGATGCATCAGTTGTCAACGCAAATTTGTGCATCCCTGTATTGTAATGTACATGCACGACTGTATGGGTACTTGTCCCCAGGATCTAGCTCCATACGTTGTACTCCATTTACGTGACACTTACATGGTATGCAATAGACGTGCATGCAGGTCAAGGCCAGACGTGCTGGCATCAATGTGGGTGTTTTGTGAATTGTGTTGGCAGATCAGGTGTTAATGGTTGTCCACAACTAGACACATGAATGTAGATGTGAGTGACCTATGGATACCTTATTCCTAGGTTGCAGCCTTCCTTATGTGTTACACTCACTAAATCCATGGACAAGTGGACATGCCTTCATGGTTGTCCTCGACAGTTGTGATGATGTATTGCATGGCCATCCCCCCTGAGGCACAGGGGTGGGGGAATAACATATATATAGGTAGATGTGATGGTCACAGTGTAGATGACAGTCATTTCATTCAAGCATGCATGTGTCCCAAACAACACTGACCCCTTATGATTAGCAACTGCTTACCATCCTGGCAATTACATCTACAAGTCACTGGTCTTGTGTGCTTTGAAGTTGACTCAGATGATAAAGAATAGTCGGCCTGGCCCATGTGAAGTAGTTGCTGCCTTTGCATTGTGACACATTGCACTACATCAATGCACAGATCACTTTATTTGGCGCAACTCTTGTTGTGTTTTGCTATGGTGTAAAAGACATGATGGGTAGGCAGCGTTGCCATTACATTCATCAGGGACATTGTATTATCTGGACTGTGATTTGGACTGCATGTGCAAATTGAGGCAGTGTTAGATTATCATCTGTACGTGCATCACACAATGATGACACTGATGGTTGCTTGTCTCATTTTTACAGCTGCCAACATGGATGTAGCGGAAATCAAGGCTTTCCAGAAGCAGGCAGTGAGATACCGATACATCTTGGATGTGGAGTCTGGGTACCGAAGATGGCAAGACGCTATCAAAGAGAGCGAGCCACAGGGGAATGGAGGGCTTTCAGCTAAGGGGGACAGGCATTGGCCACAAAGGTTGTAGCCACCACCACAACTGCAAACAGTACCACAGCTTCCACCATAACATCTGCCCCACCTGCTGCATCGTCAACCTCTGCAACACCGACAACCACACCTGCTGCAATGGACATAGCCGCAATTGCTGAGCTCTAGAGGGACATGAAGAAGGTGTTAAAAAAGCTTGACACCATTCAGAAGGATGTGGACAAAAATACACGGAGGCTGAAGGCAATTAAAAAGACACTGAGGAGGGCAAACCTGTGAACTCTTGCATCCCCTCACTCCTAATTCAGTCCCCTCCCTCCTCATTCCTCATCCTGTTTTGTAGTGGGTTTAAGGGGTTTAGTGATAGGTTAGAGTAGGTTAGTTGTTTAGGCAGGATAAGTAGGTTTGGGGTGTGATTTTTCATACTATTACATGTTAGTTTGTGGGTGGGTTGTTTTTGGTTAATGTTGGGGCTTTTGTGTATTTAAAAAAATATAAATATAGATATTTTTTTAAAAAAAATACAAAAAATATATATATATTTATTTAGTAGTAGGTAGTATATGTTTAGGTTAGTGTATGTTGTCCTGCATGTGTCTCGTCATATAACGGGGGTGGGGGAAATGTTTAGAGCGTGTTGTTAAACGTGGTAAATAAGCTTAGCATAGGGTAGTCAGGACCAGTTGTGGGTAATGTATACTTAGGATGGATTAGGTTAGTATAGGTGTGTTACATAGTTTTAGGTTCTGTTTCGTACATAGTTGTTAAAGATTTAAGTACTCCCTTACTGCATGTGTCATATGCTTGGGGCTCAGGGTCTTTGCATGAGTGTGCAGTGCCAATTGTCTGTTGGTCTGTGAATTCCCATCCTGCATCCACATCCCTCTCTTGACATGTTAATTCCCACTTCCAACTGAGCTGTCACATTGGCAGATACAACAAATCTAAATCTCAATGCATCTGCCATCCATTCTACCCACCACTCAACGTGACTATGGTTTCCATGTATTGGACAGGTAAGTATGCTTTTTAAGCTGTAATTGTTTTGATCCTGTGTAGTGATATTGGGCACTGTGGGATGTCTGCCCGCAGCCTAAAGTTCATGTGAACACTGCTAAACTGAGTAGTGCCAATTTCAGATGAGTCAAGTTTACAAATTTCAAGCCAATGTGTTTTGTTTGTACTCCCAGGTGACGTTATTGGCTAAACACTCTCAAACAGCCATTCTTGCTGTATGTTGTGGGTGAGGCATTTATTTTTTTAATCAAATGTCACATACTCAGTGACTTACTTGTAGGGGATTGTGGCCAGCATTGACTTTCATCTTGTAGATACCTTGTGCGTGGATATGTGCCCACATTATTTCTGCATTCTGGTATTGTCACTCTGTGACTATAGGCATGTTACACGCATCACAAATCTCCAGCAAAGTAGATGTGTCACATTACACAGAGACAAAGTGGGTGTGTTGGTGCTGTTTATTTTAAATTGCTGTAGTGCAATATATACATATTCCAGGTCTGTGACCCTATTAGTATAAAGCATTCTGTTGTGACGCAACACAAGTGCAAGGTTGAAGGACATGTCAATAGACATGCTTAGACGAAGTGTCGCTCAGTGCAGAGGAATATGAATTGCCACTTGAGTAGTGAGAAACAATTGCAGTCCATAGTGGAAAGGTTAACAGTGTGTCGGTGAAGAGTGCATGTCACCAACTGTAGCAACACTGGCATGTTCTCATGCACAGGACAAAGGAAAATCAGTGCCCATGTGGCATGGGCTAGTGCTTCCGGGTACTCCTACGGGTGAAGATGATCTGTTCCACATCTTCATCCTCCGATGTGTGTGTTGTCTCCTCTGCCCTTGATAGTGGTGCTGATGGGTTTGAGGGGGCAACACATTTCAGAGTTTGGAGAAGTGGACACCAAATTCCCGGCAGCTGCCATCTGTGGAACTACATATGCCATCACTGCAGCAAGGAGGAGCTGATGATTATTGAGTATGGCAGCAACATCCCTGTGGTAGGCAGCCATGTCTGCCCTGGGGAGGCCAGTTCCCGGTGGAAGTCCAGCTTGTTGTCATGCATGCAGCAGCAAGATTGGGAGGGCAGGTACTGTGGCAACTCCCTCGCAGCAGTGGTGAGGTCCCTCACACACTGTTGGACTCCATGCAGTAGGGATTGTGTAACTTGTTTGGCTGCTGTCTGTTCTGCGGACGTCATCATGCACATGAGCATCCCCTCAAGGCTGGCTGCCAAAGTTTGCATCCCCATCGCACCTCCTTGGCCATCTCCCTCTGTACTCCCACTACTGTCCTCTCAAAGGTGGTCCCTGTGTCATAAGAGTCCTCAGCTGTGTTTGAGCTGGCAGGTCATACTATTGGGGTAGTGGGTGGGTCTTCTGGAAAGGCTGCTACATGAATGCTCCTCCTTGCGACTGGAGGTGGTGTCTGGAGGGCATCTTGGAGGGTTTCCTGGCTGATGGTTGTCAGCTGGTCATCCAGGTCATCAGGGTAGTCCAGGAGAGGCACATCCACAGGAGAGCCATTATCCTCTGCAATTAGATATTGTACAATTAGTGTGTCTGCGTTGTGCCAGTTGCAATGTGATGTCACTGACTTCCTAATGGTGGTACATTGTCATCCTGGGTCCCATGCATTATTCCTGTCATTCATGTTTGTAGTCTCTCAGCCCTATGCCCCACCTGCATGTCACATGTAGTGTGGGCAGTTTGGGCAATTGTCTGCATCACATCTTCTAGGTGTGGGTCCTGTCCAAATTGTGGCTTGCCACCTTCTTGTCCTCATCAATCCTCCCTCTACTTCCATTTGCATGGTGAGGCCTTGAAATGATTTCTCATGTGCTGATGCCACAGCACCACACATAACAATATGGCCCAGTTCCAGTCTATCATTTTTCACATACACCTATATGGTGCGGAGACTTAGCCCCACACCATGCATGGCATTTCCATGAGACAATACAGGTGTTACCACTGGTAGTTTCTCATGTTGATGTTTGCGTATGTGTGCTACATTGCATTGCACTGATGGATGTGGCAGACTTCCATTTCCTCTTGTGACTGTGAGGGTGTGTTTACCTTCCTACACACATATGTCCTCCCCCTCAATGCAGTTGTCTTAGCACTATGATACTCAAGATGTTGCATGGTGACATTGCAGCTAATGTGACACAGGCACAGGGGTAAACCCAGGGATGGCCAGCATGGGTAAGAGATTACTGCTGTGTACAACATTATGTATGTGACAGTGCCTGATGGGTATTGAGTCTATGGACATGATCAGTTGACAGGAGTTGTACTTGGATAGGGATTGATCATGTAGTCATACTGAACTCTCATTTCTAGTGTGTTTGTTCCATGGGCACCTAACTGCCATTTCCTAATTGACCAGCGCACACAGCAAAGGTAGTTGTGGCAAATGTTGTCAATGATGAATGCCGCTTGAGCCAATAGCCTGAGACTGGGCATTTTCCTCTAGTTTACATTCTGACAATACCAGCTGTCCTATGACACCAGACCAGTTTTACATTCTACCCTACCCTCCTGGTCTGCTTCAGCATTTCCAGCAGCCTTGGCATGGCGGTGTACCCCCTTGCAAAGGTTGTTGGTGTTGAGTTGTACTGTGCCCCTGGATGCCCCTGCACAGCCCATGCACCTGGCATGGGCAATGCAGGGAGTCCCGTGCCGTGCCCCTTTGCCCTTTCTACTGCCTGATTTGCAGGGCTGACATGCATTGTATAGTAGGTATGTGCCTCCCCCTTCTTGCACTTAACATTTAGGCATTTTGGTCCCGCATGCAACTTACCCTGCTTATGTGTTGTTTCCTGGTAGCCTGCGCTGTTCTTTCCTGCGATACCAGTGACAATTTCCTCTGGGATGATGGCTGCAACCCTCTCCTCCATCTCGTCCAAGTCCTCTTGTGGTGCTGGACTCCAACCTCCGGTCTGCAGTGCTGCCTTCCTATTCCTTGCCATTTTTTCCTTTTTCCTCTGCTTGCAGTAATGCTAGTGTTTCTTGCACTCAGTGACAGTTCTCCTGACCTCTGCCACACTGTTAATCTTGTCCACAGTCTGTTGCCAAATTGCCTCTCTCCTCCCATTTGTCAAGTTAGAGGTGATGAAGAGTTGATGCTGGTGCTCTGTCACCTCTCTCACCAGTATTTCATGCTCCTCTGCGCTGAAGCAACACGTACTCTTCTTCTTGTCTCTCCCCTGGGTCTTGTCTGTGTCCTCCCGGTTGTTTCCTGGTTGTCTGGGGTCTCCCTGGGGTCTCTCCTGGCTTCTGGGTGCCATTTTGGGGCTCCTTAGCACTGTTTGCTCCGGTTGCGTCACTTTTTGATGCTATTGCGGGGAAAAATTACGCATATCCATTTTGCAACGTGTTTCCATGTCATAAACAGGATTAGAGTCATTTTTCCTGCGTTAACGCTATTTTGCCTTTCGAAAAGGTGCAACGGTTAGCGTCAGGAAAAACTACTTATTAGCGCCACCCAGCGTCAAAGTAAAAAATTTGATGCACAGGAGGCATTAAGAAATGGCGCTAATAAGCGCTAAATTATTTGGCGCAAAACTGCGTTAGCGCAGTTTTTCGTCAAAAAGTATAAATCTGGTCCTATGAGGACAGTGAGGAATTATGTAGATGCAATTTGGGATAACAGAGCACAAGTGTGGACAAAAAGTACAGCTGAAGGTACAAGGTTGTAGCCAATACATACAAAGGAAGGGTAGAAAAGACCAAAGGATAGTGAAAGACCACCACAAAGAAATGTGAAGATGAGGCACAAAAAGAGCCAGAAACGTACAATGATTCTGATACAGGAGATGATATATTAGAAGAAATGTTATCTGTACGTCCACCACCTTATGCAGAACCCACCACGGCGGATACTGAGAATAATGTGACAAATGCTTTAGCTCCTATAAATCTGATGATTTCACAAATCACTAGTCGGATGCAAACACTGATGCCTGTGAATATATCACCTGCAGTGACACAACAAGTTCCATCAGAAGTAGTGGTTGCCCAAACGATTTCTACACAATCTGTTATTACACCACCTTTAAGGCAACAGGCAATGAAAACACATACTCAGATTGGAACCTCTCAATCAATACCACCAGTCAAAGTATTGATTAATCAGGTCTCTGTATCCCAGGCGACTTGATTGATTGCACAACAGACAGGACCTACACAGGTAACACCAAATGCAGAGAGTCAACAAACTTCTGGGGACACTCCAGTAACTAGGTTTGTCCCAACTTCGCAAAATTCACAGATTGTTGTTGGACACCACCATAAGAGATTATAGCTTTGGGAGAGGAAGCTTGGTTTGTCATTATGGCACAACCTACTGCAACAGAAGGGGCTGTAGGGGAAGGATGGGTTCCTCAGTGGATTGAGGTCATCTAGACTTGTGCGAAAGTAGAAGGTGTAAAGGAACCTAATACTAGGACAGGTGTAGAGACTAGCCCAGTTATTCAAAAGGAAAGGCCACTACATGTGCAAAAATTGAAAGGTGAATTAGAATAAATCTGAATAAATTCTGTGAGGGCATTTAAATCAATATAGGGACAGTCCAATGCAATGATGTATGCAGGTTGAGAGGTTTTAGAAACTGTCCAAAGCACTGCGAGTTGATTTAGATGCTTTCTTTGAGATTGTGCGACCCGATGATTTATGGGCTGAATGTTAGGCAGCAGTTCAGTGGCCAACCTCAGAACCCCCAAGAGAAGCTGGTATGAATGCACCATCTCCTGTGGTGATGACCAAATATAATGAAGCAATAGCATTTTTAAAGAGAAGAATTCCACCTAAGGATTTAAATTATTTACAATTGAACAGAATGCAGCAGGAAGTTTAAAAAAAAGTGCATATGTTTAATTAAATATTGATGAAAGCTTTTTAGCCGCACATAGGGCAGACACAATTAGACCCACGGGACATGGGTTTCTTTATTACGACTTTTGTGATTGGATTGAGAACTGAGATCTGTCAGGACATACAACAGAATGTGATTGGCAGAGAAAGTCCTTAGGTGAGATTTTGAAGTATGCACAAAATTGTAGTGCCAAGCGAGAAATGAGACAGCCAAAGATTAAGGAAAAACTCTTGTCAGCCCAGACTAAATTTGTGCAACGGGGTTTCCAATATTTGTCGGTGTTGAGAATGCTGCTGCCATTAAGGGACTGTGAGAAGTGATGCTGAGAGGAATTCAAATAGGAGTACAGGTGTTGCCTGGATGAGATAGAGGTGTTCCTACTGACGCAGGTACAGGTGTTGATGTTGCAACACTAAAGAAAATGACTGCTTGGCACATGTGTAATAAGGTGAGGCATTGGAAGTGGGAATGTAGATTTAATCCAGATAAAAATCAAGTTAATCAGATGCAGGATGTCACTCAGGTACAAATGTCAAATGTTCCAGTAAGACAAATACAAGCCTCAGCACAAAACCAATTCTTGCCTATGTCACAAGCCCCTGTGATTCAGGCTTTTGTTAATGGAGCTCAGTTTAATCAAAATCAGTTGCCTAGGTTGACTCAAAATGTGAAAACCCTGAGTTGATGCAACAATTTCCAATGTTCTATGAAAATGGGATTCTGAATTTTGTCACGTCACAATGACGGTGCACGAGAGTGGGGGCAGATTGGATGCTTGGTGCAATCTTAGCAGTAGACTAGATTGGCCCATATTTAGATGTAAATGTAAATGGCCACCAAGTTATGTTTTTAATAGACACAGGAGCAACCCTTTCGACTGTGAGAACAGCAGAAATGCCAGATCTGCCCCTCTCTGGAAGAGTAATACAAGTAGTGGGAGTAGCAAACAAGTTAGTTACCAACCCAATTTCAGAAGAAGCTCCAGTAAATATAGAATCATTCAAATATAACCTCCAGTTTGATGTTTGTGATTCCAGTTCTGTTAACCTGTTAGGGAGAGACTTATTGTGCAAGTTGAGTTGTTCTCCAGATGAAGTTGAGTTTCAAATACATGAAAATTAGGATGTAGAATTCAAGCCTACATTAAGGAAAACAGCAGAATTTTCCCCCATGTTAGTATTAAATCATTTGCCCAAGGAACTAATTTAAAAAGTCAGTGCTGAGGTGTAGGATTTAACTGGAATGGACATTGGTAGAATTAAAGGAGTTGAGGCAATGCAAATAAATGTACAACCAGATGCTATTTTTCCAAAAGAACCATCTTATCTAATGATGCCAGATGTAATAGCAGGGATCACACCACTAATAAACAAAATGCTAAAAAAGAGAATTTTGAGAGAACTGATTGGGAGTCCATGTAACTCGCCAATCATGAGATTACGCAAACCAAGCGCAAGTACTTCAAGATTTGAGAAAAAACACTGAAATGGTAATCCCATGTTCTCACGTGGTACCGAATCCAGCCACAATATTTTATCAAATTCCATGCACAACTGAAAGGTTCACCGTAATCAAACTTTGCCATGCCTTCTTTTCTATACCCTTACACAAAGACAGTCAATTTTTATTTTCCTTCATGTTCAGAGAGAAGGTAATCACACGGTGTCGGGCCCCTCAAGAGTATATGGAGATCCCGACCCTTTATAATCAGATCTTAAAGAAGATTTTTGAGCCCTTGAGTCTACTGGTCGGTTTGAGTACTAAAGAGACATGCCAGGTAGACTACATAGCATTGCTGAAACATTTGGCTGAGAATGGACTCAAGGTGTCACCCCTGAAATTACAATACTGCCAGAAAGAAATACATTACTTAGGACACATTGAGAAAAGCGTAAGGAAAGAGCCCGAGGAAAGAGTTGTACTGATTCTGAAAATGAACACCTAGAAAACACAAAAGGAGGTCAGAATGTTTCTTGGAATGGTTAGCTATTGCAGACAATGGATACCCCCCATGTTTCCTTGGTGGCACAACCTCTAGTGAGGATGACTCACAAAGATGTAACTGATCTGATTCCATGGGACAACGAATGCAAGGAGGCATTTTTGGAGTTCAAAGAAAGCCTTTGTTGCGCACCTGTATTGGTTATGCCAGATTACACCAGAGTTGATTTTGTTTTGCAGAGAGAGAAAAGGGTGTGTTCTCTCAGTGCTAACCCAAATTCTTGGGGACCAATTGCATACTTTTCTATTGTTCTTGACCCTGAAGTGGCCGCTTTGCCTGGATGTCCGAAAGCTGTAGCTGCAGGAAGTGCCAGTCTTGAGAACTGTGAAAACATTGTAGTGGAATTTCCTTTGACTGTTTTGGGCCCACATTCGGTTTAGATGTTACTCATAAACACTAAAACACAGCACCTCATAAATTTGTGTCTTACCAAATATGAGCAACAGATATTGTCTGGAAACAATGTGGTGCTAAGGAATGTCCTGGTTTAAATCCTAGCACACTGTTGCCATTACATGAAGAAAATGGATCTGATCATTGTGAACATGATTGCCTTGATATTACAGATTTGTGTACCAAACCAAAGCCAGGCATAAAAGAGGAGCTTTTAAAGAATCCAGAAAACATGATGGTTCCTGCCTAACAACAAATGAAGGATGCTTAAGAGCAGCACATGCAGTCTGCACAATTCGAGAAATTGTTAAAGCATCTTGGTTACAAGGGTTTTCATCAGCCCAAAACTAATTGCTCTTCCTAGGGCTTGCAACTGAACTACCAAAATGAGACTGACAATTTTCACAGATAGTCAATATGGGTTTGGTGTTGTCCGTGACTACGTGCAATTGTGGTCACAACGAGATTTTATGACCTCAGCAAGCACACCCATTAGAAATGGACAGCAAGCAAAATAGCTATTGGAATCATACAGGAACCGACAGAGATAGCGTTTGTAAAATGTGTGGCAGGTAGGAGCGATTGTGGCTAAGACTCAATCAAAAATAGGTACGCCAATGAGGTGGAACGCTATTGTTCAACAATGTCATGCACTTACAATGGTTCATCCATGATTGGGAGTCAGGAGTAGCCTGGACGAAGTGTGCAGAGTCACGCTCCAAGGAATTCCGCAAAGTAGAAAAAACTCAGCCGTGCTACATGAAGTTCTCCTTCGAGTCCAGTCACATTGCGTTTATCGTCAAATGCAATGCAAAGTATGTACTTGCATTCAAAATTACGCACAAACATCACCACGAGGTTTGCATGGTCATCTTGCTTTTCACTCTATTTATGGTGCAGGGCCATCCTAATTCATCTACCCCTCATTTTTATTCATTTATTAGTGTCCCTTTTTGTGCCTCTGTATTTTTACAGTTTTTTATTTTTTTCATGCTTTTTTGTGACTTTTTGTATTTTTGTTTATTTTTACCTTTTCTTCCTTCCTCCTCCCTATAAAATAAATGTGTGTTCCCCTGCATCATGGCAGAGTAGGGCAACACCAGGCCCCCATGACAGCCAGCAGCCGCCTTTCTTGTGGGCAGTGGTGCAGACAAGGGGTTCAGCCCCAGCTAATCTTTTTTGAGGAGAAGGTGGCAGCACTGGTCTTTTATGTGCAGCGCCACCTTCCCTCTATACTGGCAGCAGGTGGCAGGCCTGGAAGCGGTTACCCCCTGTGGGAGCATCTGCTGATTTTGGCTAGAGTACTCTAGTGTATCAGGGCCACCAACCAGGGCCAGCGCACTACCCAGCAGCTGAAGCATAATCGACCGCGAACGGGACCTGCTTGACCTGCGAGGCATTGAGATTCCGGGCGCTTGGTGAGTATTATATTATGGGGTTTCTGTTCTACAATGCTAACTTTGTTTTCTGAATAGCATGAGGCTTCCACTCACAGGTAAATTACGATTACTTTATGTTAAGAATATTATTTATTATGTGATGCAGTTAGAGCTAGGCAGGTACTCAGCGCTACATTATCGTACTCGTAGGTACTCGCTTTGACTGATTATTTAAGAACACACCTGATCGAAGAACTGGGTTGGCACCCCATGAAGTGCTGATGGGGAGGGCCAGAAGATTACCTGCAGTATCTGGAAATGTACTTGTGAATCTAACAGATGACATGGTACTCAATTACTGCAAAGGTCTGGCTGATGTGGTATGTTTAGTGTCTCAACAGGTTGATCTGTATCTGAAAACCTAAGTGCAGATCAGTGCCACAGTTTAAACCCTAGTGATTAGATTTTAATTAAGAAGCATGTGAGGAAGTCCATTTGAGAGCCTTGTTGGAAAGGTCCCTACCAGGTGATTCTGATCATGAACACTGCAGTAAAGTGTGCTGGAATTCCAAACTGGGTTCATACATCCTATACCATGAGAGTGAGGAATCCACATGAAGAAACAGAGACTAGAGCTTTGGTGTATGTTCCACCTAGCATTGTACAAGAAGGAACTAGTGACCAGAACCAGCAAGAAGAAAATGGGGTGAAGAATCTCTAACAGGCAAAGTTGTTCAATTGATAGACATCTCGCAGAGTAGCGAAGATAATGATGTACTGACCATAATTGTGGGAAACCAATGTCAAGGAGAAAACACAGAAACAACTGGACAAATTGAAGACCCAGGATAGGGTACAAGTTCTGGAACCAATATCAATGAAAGAACAGTAAATGAGACTTGGCCAAGAATTGTCAGAAAGAAACAAAAATTGAGTGTGACTGACAAATTAACACCACTAAAGGCAATCAAGGATGAGTAAGAATTAAGAAGTGCCAATGAAACTGATGGAGAACTGAATACACTCAGAAGATCAAAAAGAGCTTGAGTACCTTGTCGAAGATATACCCCACCTGAACCTCCTTGAAAAGACAGAAAATGAACTATGAAAACAAATAATAATAAGATTAGCTAGAACCAAGATTAAGAAGAACAAACATAGGGATAACAATTGAGAAGAACACAGATTAGGGTTAAGGATTGTCTAGCAAAGATTGTATTAACAATAATAATAAGAAACTTTAGCAATTGACTAACTGAAGTAAAGAAAATATTGAAAATTGTACATCCAGGAATGTGTATTCCTATGTCATCAAAACAGTTGAATGAAATAATCTGTATATCATTTTTGCAGGTTTGAAAAAGTCTCTATGATGAAACATGTCGGCTGCCTGTTTGGTTTGGACATTACAATTGACACAATAAGAGTAAAGAATAAATCACTATAAACAACAACTATGAGCCTGCAATAATTATTTTGATTATATTTCATGACAATTGGACTTCCTTTGTGTGCTTCCGTATTCATTAATCATTATTCGCCGAACCAGGGTTTTCTCCGGTTCTGACCATTGTACCCTTGGTGGCAGGTTTTGTATACCAGGAGAGCACCAATCCAACTTCACGTGGTTGTACATATGTGATTTTCCTGAACTTATCTACCACTTGGGGTGTACGAACATTGTGGCATAGCCACCATTATTCTGTGTATTGTTGTTTTATCATAAATATGTCCACAATTTTGCATCCATCACAGATAACGTATGTTTAATTAAACTGCATGCCCATTTTAAGTGGGACTCGACCTGTCAAAATGATTGTGACCTGATAAATTTGCCAAGAACCAATTTTCAGAGAAACCACTAGTGCCACCTTTAGGTGGCTTGAAAGTGTTTTATCCCTAAAAAAAGGAAACATCCAGAGATTGCAAAGGACATGTATGATTGTCTAGGGGCTCCAATTAGCCTAGGAAATTTCCATAGGGCCCAGAATTTGTAACAACACTCAATAACAACCAATTCAGGGAACTGCTCACCCTTGATTTTATATAACAAGCTCCTTTACATACAATATGATGTCAGTGCAGGAATATAGTAGTGAAGCTACATGTAAATGGAGTGAAAATAGGAACTGATCAACCTATGTTGCATATATGTGTGAATGAAAAGAAAATTGGAACTACTCAATCTATGTTGCATATACGCTTAGAATTAGTGAGCCTGTAGTACATTAATAAGATGACTTTGATGCGGTTGCAATTTTGTGCAAAGTTTATATTTCCATTTCTCATGAAAATTGGATGAGATCCTGCAATGAGGATGACATCCTAGAAAGGATAAGGGGGATGAAAACACAGTTTGGAAGAAATAATTCTGCATTGGTGAAGGGTGTCCATTAAGGGAGAACGGCATGGAGGTGTCATAGTGGAAGAGCTTTGCAGTGAGAGAAAGGAATGTGGTTCAGAGAGAGTTAGTGGTTGTTGTATGTCATGAAGGTTCTGAGTTCTTATTTAGTGCCGGGGAGTGTACCATCACGTTCAAAGAGTGTGATGAACTACACTTGTACGAGCCATCTAAGTCACTGAAAACCCTGTATTTACAATGGGTGTTTCCTTTTTAATCATACCTTTGGAAAAACAGCAATTGATATTAGCGTACAGATCCAAGTGAGTGACATTTCATAAAGGTATACATATGATGATAAACAATTTTATTCAGTAGCCTGAAATCTGTTTTAGGGGCGATGCAACAGTAGTGAGCATATTGAAATGCAGAGAAAAAGTTTCCATAGAAAAGTGGTAGCAGTGTATATGGTTGGTTTCAAAGGTGTACAATTTATTTTGTAATATATAAATGGATTTTTTATCAATTTATGTATAAGGTTGCTAAGCATTCCAATAGAAAAATTGAAACCTATTACTTATTACTAATGAGTGAGAGAGTCCTTAAACTGAAAACTGCCATAACTTTCACTGTTTAAAAGCATGCTCTGACCTTTACATAATCCTTGCAGCTTGAATCACCAAACTCCTTAGACTGGAAAATTCCTGAAGTGAAATGTTTCTTTCATAACCTTTCTTTGACTTATAAGATGCAACAAAACATTGTCCTAAACAATGGAACCAATTAGATCCTTTTCAAGTACTAACCTACTTTGGAATGTGCTGACGTGCATAGAAAATAAAAAAATGTTGAATGAATGACCTAACATTATAAAGGGATGGGGAAGGGTATCAGAAATTATACTTATGTATGTAATAGTATTCTTGCAGACTTAAAAAGTGTGTGAGAAAGGACATGGACGTATCCAACCCTTCTGTTTTTCAAGGCTCTCACAGTATGAATCTGCAACCATTTAAGAAAATTTTTCACAAATGTTAATAATTCTTGCTACTGAAAATGTATGAAAAGGTGTCCGAGGGAAAGGGTTAGGAGGAAACCCCTTAGAGAGAACATTACTGTTGTTGTTTGTGGTTGTTATACATTATGTGTAGATTGCTATAGAAGAGAAGCTGATGATTAAAGATTCCTGAGGTGCCAATATCAGCTACTGCCCTCACCGCGTAAGCTGTCTGGCTCCTGGGTTATTTGAGTATGAGATCATTATTCATTCTGCAGTAGAGTAGACTTTAGCATTGTACTGAAACAAAGAGGACTTGATAAAATGTTCCAGTGTAGAATGATAGCAATAAGCACTGGGAGCTGATTGATGTGGGAAACCGTGTTAGAGCAGGAAAGAGAATATTTTTTAATCTATTTGTGAAATGTTCCCAGACTGAACTGACTCTGAGAGGTTGCTTCTTTAAATATTCTTTCATTCTGTAAAGTAGGGATGACAGGATAGGGACAGATTCGGGACACACCTCATGTGTGTTTTTGTATGACTTATTGATTATTAAAAATGTATTACCAATTGATTCTTACAATAAATCTATTAAATCTCTCTTTATTGACTTCAAGAAATTAAGGCTATCATTACATTTGAAGCTTATAAATGCTTTTGTTGCAGCGTATTAACACCTAACAGCCACCTCAAAGAAAGATCCATGCAGAGGGCCCGATCATGGAAGAGTAAGTGGTAGAAGGGAAAAGTAGTTGTCCAATTATGATTGAACCTGTGCTTCTGTAATGAAGGTGCACCCAGCAAGGTAAATCATTCTTTCCTTATACTTTCCAAGTGGTAATTTGATTGGTGGAAGTGAACAAAGTACCTACGGGTAAATTCAACTAACAGATAAGAGTCACAGAGATTGGAAAAAGGAAGCTTTGGCACATCAGGAGAATACAGGACAGTAGGACAAGACAGTTCCAAGTTACACTACGTAGTTTTGTGATTTTATTTGATGAAAGATTATATTCTGAATTTTGGGGAAATGTCTGATTTGACAAATGAAATCAGATAAATCGAGGGAAGTGAGGAAGGACTGGCAAGGTACAAGAAAGCAATAAAAGACGGAGGAAGCACCGCCAACAGGCTGGCGGTGCTTCAGGGGCAATTCTGACCGCGGCGGTAAAGCTGCGGTCAGAAAAGGGATACCGGTGGTTTCCCGCCGGTTTTCCCCTGCCCCAGGGAATCCTCCACGGCGGCGCTGCAAGCAGCGCCGCCATGGGGATTCCGACCCCTTCCCGCCAGCCTGTTCCTGGCGGTTTACACCGCCAGGAAGAGGCTGGCGGAAACGGGTGTCGTGGGGCCCCTGCAGTGCCCATGCCGCTGGCATGGGCACTGCAGGGGCCCCCTAACAGGGCCCCATTAGGATCGCGACGGGTGCCACTGCACCCGTCGCACACCAGCAACTCCGCCGGCTCCATTCGGAGCCGGCTTCATCGTTGCTGGGGCTTTCCCGCTGGGCGGGCGGGCGGCCTTTTGGCGGTCGCCCGCCTGCCTAGCGGGAAAGTCAAAATGACCGCCGCGGTCATTTGACCGCGGTACGGTCTTTTGGCGGTCTCCGCCCGGCGGGCGGCGCCCACCACCCGCCGGGGTCAGAATGACCCCCATTATGCTTTTGAGAGATATATAGGTGAAGTTGGGCAAGGGATTGGTCAGTGTATTAGGACTAAAAGGGGTAAAGTGTGTAGCATTTTCCCCAGCTTGGTACCAGCTGAATAACTAGGCCACACAAGGAGCTGTAAATCACACATCTTTAGTCCTCTGGTGTACCTGTGAAATTCAACATTCTAAACTAAGTTTTCATTACATAATATTCTAACGATTAGGTCACACTGATACAGAACCCTCGAGGACCCAGAAAGGTTCCATTCTAAATCATGTAAGACACACCATCTCCGCCTCTGTTATGTGAAAAATTGCAAACTCTTCTAGAAAATCATTTGGCATACACAAATATTTATATACATACAGAAACACTGGACGACTGTTTCTCTTTAATTATCCTTCTTGGCCCTTTGGTCAGTCGACCCGATCTAGTTACTGAAAGCAGTAAACTTTCATCTTCAATGTCAGAAGTTGTTAAAGATGGTAAGGAATCCACAACAGTCTCTGGGGTGTCAGAATCAATCTTTCTGCCACCATCTTGAGTTGAAGACTGATGAAATACAGGCCAGAAATGAGAAGATTCTCTGGTCGTAGACTTCCCAGGGTGCTGGGCAGTAACCATGTGTCCTTTGGTAGACAATACTTGGAAAGGTTCAGCATCGAAAGGAGCATCAGATTTTTTTTGTCAACTGTTGAGAGCTCATCACATCTCATTTTTTGAATGTGAGGTCTTCTGCATGTCATCTCTTGTCTGCATAGACTTTTGTATTCCGTTTTTGAACCAAGTCCCTTGTACGAACCAGGTCTTTATGACTATCTCTGTGGTCCATTGAGGTAACTTGGTTGCCATTGCTCTCCTAAACATCAAAGTGTGTTGTCGAACGATAAGCTTGTAAAGTAGAATTTAAAACTGTTTTCAAACTGGGTTTTTCAATAGTTTCACACTGTACTGCTTTCTTTAGCGTACTCATAAAACACTCAACAAGTCCATTGGCCTTTGGCCATAAGGGTGTGTTCTTTTGATGGTTTATGTTCAGATGCTCCAGAAATTTTTTCTATTCTTTACTGTTGAAGGGTGGACCATTGTCAGACTTTACCACGGCTGGTATACCCCAAGCTGCAAATACATCATCAAGTTTTTTGATTATTCGCTTTTGTGTCGTGGATGAAAAATCTTAGACCAAGGAAAGCATGAATATTCACCTACAATTACCATTAAATGATGTCCATTATTAAGTGGACCAAAGAAATCAATGGTTATTTTCTCTCAGGCATGTAACTTTGGTTGATAGGCAATTGCATATGTGACACGCCTGAGTTTGTTTTCAACTCTTTCATCTAAGTATGGAAACCAAATTCAGTCTCAGAGAGCTCTCTTTGTAGCAACAATACCATGAAGTTCTTTGTGACCACTTCAATCACCTTTTGTCGTAGACTCTCCGGAATCAGGATTCTCTTGTAGTATACCTCCTTCCTGAGTTATTGAGTTACAGGTCACTATCATAATTTGGTGGCAGTGACAATCAGGGCTAATCTATGAGTACCCATGTTCTGTTTGAGACAAGCTTCTACTAGCATAGACCACAATATATTGTCTTGTATTTGGGCATCGTCTCTATTGTCCGAGTATAATGCCTAAACCAGCGGGGCTAGAGCAACCACAATCTTGGTATGGAGTTTTGGATTGAAGTATGTCATTTCTGTAGCATTTTTAATGGCGTGATTGATTCTCTTGAATCTCTGTTCACATTCTTGTGGCCATTTAAAAGAAACATATATTTCTTTGTTAACTCTCGTAATGGAGCACTGACAGTGACAAACTCTTATGTTCATTCCAACAAAAGAATATACATATGAAAAATCTTGTGGGGGATCAGCATTTGTCAAAGCTTGTACTTTTCCAGGATCTGGTGTCATAACCCCATCATAAAAGATATGGCCAAAGAATTTCATTTTTTTCCTTTAGAACTCAAACTTGTCTGCGTTAAGGTTAAACCTTTCTCATTGAGTAACTGACATACATGTGTGAGGGCTTTATCGTGCTCTTTTTTTGTAGCTCCAAAAACAAATTTGTCATCACTATAATTGAATGCATTCACAACAGGTTGTATGATGTATCGTTTGACATCTTGGAAAAGCTCTACAGCAGATGACACACCAACACTAAGGCGGTCATTCTGACCGCGGCGGGCGGCGGTAGCCGCCCGCCATGCGGTCACTGCCATTTGGCCGCTCCGCGGTCAAAAGACCGCGGAGGCCATTCTGGCTTTCCCGCTGGGCCGGCGGGCGCCCGCCGGCCCAGCAGGAAAGGCCCTGCAACATAGAAGCCGGCTCCGAATGGAGCCATCGGTGTTGCAGGGGTGCGACGGGTGCAGTTGCACCCGTCACGATTTTCACTGTCTGCTATGCAGACAGTGAAAATCATGCTGGGGCCCTGTTAGGGGGCCCCACGACACCCGTTCCCACCATCCTGTTCCTGGCGGTCAAAACCGCCAGAAACAGGCTGGCGGGAAGGGGGTCGGAATCCCCATGGCGGCGCTGCATGCAGCGCCGCCATGGAGGATTCTCCCAGCCGGGGGAAATCTGGCGGGAAACCGCCGGACCCGGCTGGGCGACCGCGGCTGCCGCGGTCAGAATGCCAGATGAAGCACCGCCAGCCTGTTGGCGGTGCTTCTGACGACATCCACCCTGGCGGTCATAGACCGCCAGGGTTGGAATGAGGGCCTAAGTCTCTTGTATCAAAACAAACCAACATGTGTAGAAAAGGCTGTAAAATATCTGCAGCTTTCCTCAAGTTCTAACTGATGATAATCTTTGTTCAAATACAATTGTCAGCAATGCACGGCCCTGGACATCATTCTCATTCGATCGCTTTGTTCGCCTGTCACATGTCATCACATATGCGCACGGCTATGTAATGGTCCTTTTTAGTACTACTACTATGGGAAAAACCCGTGGCATTGGACCAGTGGAGTGTTCAATGATGTGATGCTTAATTAATGATCACCGTTCTTTTTCAACAGCTTCTTGTAAATGAAAAACAACTTGTCTGTGCAACAGGGCGGACATCCTCATTAATATGCAGTTTTACTTTCATAGTCTTTAACTTTCCTAAATCATAAAACAATGAAAGAAATGTACTCACTAATTTGTGATGAGTATTCATGTAGTTATTCACTGAAATCAATCCCATGTTAGCAGCCGTATTTAAATTGAGCAAGCAGGCACTTGCCGCTGTACCTTGAAGCACATGGACGGGTACTTGTGTTTTCTTATTTTTTACTGTCGCTATAAACAAACCTCAACTCTTCAGGGGCATCAAAGCAGCCCAAATGTACACTTTGGTCTTAATGGAGACAGTTCATCGCACTTTTCTTCAGGCATTATATTTATCGAGGCACCACTACCGATAATGAAAGGTATTGAACATTCATTTGTTTTCAATGTAAACTTTATATAGTGTTTGTATAAATTTGCTGCTTTGGCGTGTCAACTTTTCTTTGACTGAATTTTCTCCTCACAAGAGACCAGTCCGACATATGTAGATTTATCTGAGAGCATTGACATGGCACAATCACTTTCTTCAATGTCTCTTATTATTGAGGCAGAAGAACTGTTTGATGGTGATTTAGATGACGATACACTTTGTTTAGTATCTATTTGCTTAGACTGATGTTGCCGCTTAGCCTTGTGGTGGCGTGTCAAACGCTGCTTCTAGAAAGTACTTTGTGCTATGACACACTCACTTTTTCCTTCACAAAATGGTTTTCTGTACATTGTCACAAAATGGTTTTCTTCACCGCAGCCTTTGCATATCTAAACAATGGCAGAACACGTTCCTTTATGTGGAAACGCATATCCACAGCTGAAACACACTTACTTTTTGCATGTAGACATCACTTTGCATCCTTCAGTCTTTTGTTTTGAATTTATTTTCACACTTAAGACAGACTCGCTCTTGGCACCTCCGGCCTCCATGTCGGCAGCTTGTCTATCAGCACATTCCTTAGCCCTGGCAGCCATCAAGACTCGCTCCAGACTAAGGGCCTCATTACGAGACTTGCAGTCTTGAGACTGCCAGCCTCACAGTGACGGTCAAATTGCTGCACTCGAGGTGCTCCAACTGCCACATTATGGCCCTGGAGGTCGGACCGTCGTCCCCACCAAGAACATGGTTCCCGATGGGCTGACAGTGGTCGGACTTGTGGTCAGCCACGGAGGCTGGTGGAAAGGAAGTGCTGGGGGCCACAGGGCAGTGCCGGGGGCTCCGTGCCAGCTCCCTTGGAATGCGCACTGTCTGTTTTGCAGACAGTGTGCATTCTGAGGGTGCTGTTGTGCTACCTTATTGGCCTCGGCTCCCTTAAGAGAGGCAAGACAAATACCATAGCACTGTTCCCGCCAGAATGACTGGTGGGAACGTCTTGATACGATGTTCCTGATGGTCTGCCCAGTGGGAACGTCATAATACGATGGGGGTGAGGCCGCCGTATTGTTTGGCGGTCGGCTCATCTGACCGCCAAACTCTTAATGAGCCCCTCATAGTTTCTCTCAGCATTTGAAGTGTGAATGAATTGGAGAAGCATCCATTGATAACTCTAAGCTGTGTGGTGTCTTCATCATCAAAATAATTGCACTAACAGTATTTGATGAGTGTGTCGAGTTTGTCCATTAATTCATAGATTGTTTTGCCATCTCTTTGACATTCTTGACTGAAAACCTGTTGTTCATAGTCAACATTTGGTACTGGATCAAACTTGAGATTCAACGCATTGTTAATCTGACGATATGTGACTTCATCAGTCTCTGCTTTTTCTTTTCGACATCTTTCACACCATCACTATCAAAACTTTGGAGACATTTGATAATCTTACTGTTTTCAGTCCCTTCATGTGCATCTATGAAATCTTCAAATGTCTCTATCCATGCAGTCCATTTATCACCAATATTTTGTTAGTTGGCAGTGTCAAATGGTGGTGGTGGTTTGAGAAAGATGGCAGCATTGTAGACCAATGTGAATTTACTGATGCTGGGATTTGAGCTTTCCCCAGCCTCGCTGACTGCAAATCATAATCAATTCCATTCATGCCATGTCCAGGGCCCTGCAATGGGCCAGACTCAAGGTTGTCCTTGATGGGCTCCATCCACAGAATGGCCTTTTGCCTAGTCTCTGGCCGCTGTAAACTTGGAGCGCTCCTTTAGTAAGACCCCGGGCCCTTCTTTTTGAGCCACAGTTAATTGGGGTGTGATGAGTCTACTAATTAGACTCGGTAAGTCATCTATTTTATTCTTGTTACACGTCAATTGGTATTGTCTTCACCTGGATGATCTCTGCCTTGCACCACTATTTGGTGTCTGATATGTCTTTAACTACGCTTTGTGAACATGTTTGAATTTGCCTTCAGCGTTAATATTGTATAACTTTATTTTGCGTGGCAGCGCTGTACCTTTTTGTAGAATCTTGGTCGCAGTGTCTTGACCAAACAATGTATAGACATTTCTGTGAAACTCTCTTTCCATTCAAAAGCTTCACACCGGCTAGAGTTAGGCTTTGAATCCCCATACACAAACTGTTGACCCGGCACTCCAACGAAGACACACGTGGCCTGCATGAGCAGTTTGCTTGGACCAAGGTAAACTCGCAAGGAGAGCACCTTTTTCTGGTTACTTATCCCCTATCTCGTTGCTAGTTGTAGCATCTTTCCCAGCCTCGTACCTGCTGAATAACTATGCCACATACTGAACTGTAAATCACATATCTTTATTCCTCTGTGTGTACCTGTGAACTTCAACATTCTGAACCAAGCTTTCATTATAAGCTATCCTAGCGATTACATCACTCTGATATGGAGACCTCAGGGAGCCAGAAAGGTTCTGTTCTAAATCATGCAAGACACTACAAAGTGTCTTATGGAGATTCTCTATCAAATAAACTCCTGTACATGAAGGAGATTGTCCCCACATTGGTCAAAGTGACAGTAACTTTTGATACATACGTAGGATTTCTGATGAATAGTGTTGAGATAGTGGAGAAGAGAACCTAAACAATGTTTGGTTTGTTCGAAGGATATTTTCTAAATGGAACATATAGAAACATATGTGGGTATGATATTTTTGAGAAATGTCCTTCAAATTTGACTCCCTGTCCCTGTGATGGTGTACTGATACAAAGTATGGAGCACTTTATTTTATTTTATTTTGTGTTTTTATGCAGGTTTGAGGAGACATTTTTTTAAACTAATTTTAATCGCACAAAATACCACGGATTTTAAAATTGCTGCACCCCATTTATTTGCACTTGAGTATCCTCTTGTATGTCTTAGTACTGCACTCTAAATACTGGGTGCTATTCATCTTAGGAAGAACATTATTTTGTACTGTAGTAATAAAATGATTGTTTTTCATTTTTTATTATTTTATTGGTAATATATATGTTATGATCTTTTATGGTATCAGTATTTTTGCTGAATAAAAAATTTAAATTGAATTGCTATTTTGAGACTGGGATGTGTTTAAAATGGTCAGATTGTTTGCTGTGATGAAGGAAATTGTGCGGATGAAAAGAAAGTAGAAGGACTGTCAGCGACATTGAAAGTTCTTGCGGATGACACTGTTAAAGAAGCATAATGAAGATTGGTGGACAAGGAACAAGAAGCAAGACAACTTGGTACTAAGAACAGTGGATATTTTCTTCTTTATATGGTATGTGTTTTCCGAACACACCACTTATGATTATGTTATTGCAGCGGCGGCTGCCACAAATCTCAAGGGGGGAGGGGGACAGGGAGGAGGTGCTAGGAGGGAATAAAAAGAAAATAAAAAATGAACTTACCTCTTTCTTTCGCTGCTGCTGCCGCCTGCCGCCTCAATACTCTTCTGGTGTTCCAGAATTCAATCCTGGGACACCATCACAGGCTCCCTGTCAATCCTGGCTCTGCTTACATGTTATGTATAGCATGTAAGCAGCATAAGGATTGGTCGGAGCAGCAGTGACTGCCGCTCAGACACAAGCCTGGGGTCTGTGTAGTTTTTCCAGTCTGGCTGTGTGTGCAGCCGTGTTGGAGAAACCTAAATTTCGCATGTGTGTTTGGCCAGCCTCAGACAGCGGGCCACACACACGTGTGCACTTAGTGTACTCCCCCCTCTTCCCCTTCCCACCTTTCAAAGCCCAGCCCTGCCCCTTCCTGCACTGCTGTGCCAGAAGCAGAAAAATAAAACTATGGAAAACTATGTTTTATTTTTCTGCTTCTGGCACAGCCAATGGGGCGACGCTCCTTCGCCATAGCAAAGGAGCCGTTCCTGGTTACTAGTCATATTCTTAAATTACACTGGAAGAGAGGCACACTTAAGTAATCTCATAATGCTAAGGGTGAAAGGGAAGAGAGTGGAACATCTTGGATTCCATGGAACTACTAGTGCGAGATTCTGTATACGTTTTTTTTTAGCAAAGATGCACATACAACATTTAGATATGAATAAAAATAATGCAGGATATCAGGTAGCATACAGAAGTACAGCAAGCAATCAAAATTCAAACGTGTCAAATGTCTCGACTCTAGCTACGAAACAAAGTTCCTTAAAGCTGGGATTATGAACTACAAAACGAATCTGCTGATTAATAGACACCTTTTTAGACAAAAGCATGCCTGCTCTTTCGTTACCACAGAGGTTTCAAATACTCACTTTGTTTGGATGTGGAAGCTGTTTGTTGTGCCCGTGTGCTCAAAGTCATGGATTGCAGCAGCAAATATGGTGGCCAGCACTTCAATCTCAGTTAAGCAATGCTGTTCAAGAGGAAACACAGGGAAAAGCAAAGAAGAGGTGAGAAAAGCTGATGTTCTGCACTACGTAAGCTGAAAGGCAAATGTTACCAAAAACAAGGAGCTAGGACTGGGCTAAGCAGAAGCATACTTCAATCGTGTGTACTCTGATTTCTAGAATTTGCCATTAAACCCTAAGTGTTTTTTTAAAATAGAAATAGTACAGTTTATGCTACCTGTCTTCTATACTGATAAATTGAAGCGTCACAGAAATATTTTATCAGCTAGGGTCTCCGCTTTGAATCACCTTAATACTACCTTTTTTGCTCAGATTGCAACCATAGCCTTATTTAGATTTTCGAGCATAGGCATGGGATAGTTGCACTTGCCCTAAACGTACTCTTCAGTTAGGGAATGTTCTCAAATCATAGTTTAGAAAATGTATCAATAAGGGTAGCCAAATATAACGAAGTTGCTGCGCTGCATTGCTTGACAAGGAGAGAGCAGAACTGCACCACATTTTTTTAAAAATGGCATAGTTCAGTCTCTCACTGCGCTTGTGCACTTTGGGATGCCAAGTGCCAACGCAGCCACCCTTGCACCATAGTGCAAGACTGCCAGTGTTATGGTCAGGGTAGATTTTGTTCAGGGAGGGATACACTCCTGCACAAAAACTATCCTTGGTGGCTCCTTTAAGAGGACATAAAGAGGAGAAATAAAAATATTTTTCCTCATTACGCAGCCCAGACAGGCACACCATTTTGTTGAAGACTCATCTCTACAACGCACTGTAAATATGGGATGAGTCAGGAGCCACTGGTGCATACACCTCCCATGCAATGCCTTCTTGACGCAGAGTAAAGTTAGGCAGTGCCTTGCATTGCTTTGTTTTTTCCCAAAGCAACGCAAATCAACATTTGCATTGCTTTGTAAATACCAAGGCCCAGGTTTATACTTTTTCACGCAAAACTGTGCTAATGCGGTTTTGCATGAAAAAGTTTATCGCTGGCTAGCGCCATTCCAAGATGCCGGCCGGGAGTCCTATTTAAGGAATGGCACAATATGGCGTAAAGGGTGGGCTAACGTCAAGGAAAATTACGTTACCTGGAGGGGTGGGGGTGGCGGCATGGGAGAAGGGGGTTTTGCACTGAAAAAATACGTTAGACTGGTTAGAGTGAAAAAAGATGACTTTAACCAGCCTAGTGTCATTTCTTGACGCAAAACCTACCATACCACATGACTCCTGTCTAATAAAAGATAGGAGTCATGCCCACCACCCCAATGGACATTACAGTAGACAAGGGTCCCTGGGCATGGCCATTGCACCCCGTGCCATGTAGGGGGGCCCATTTCAGGGCTCCCAATGGCACTAAAAAAAAAATACTTACCTCTACATACCTTTACTTACCTGGGATGGGGTCCCCCATCCTCCGATGTCCCTCTGGTGTGGGTGAGGGTGTCCCTGGGGAGGGCACCTGTGGAATTATTCCATGGTGTACCACCATGGAAATGGGCCCAAAGGTCCCCTAACACCTGCCCTGACCATGGCATTAAATAATGGCGCTAAGCAGGCTTAGCGCCATTATTTAGGCCCACCTCCCTCCTGTGCACCATTTTTGCACAGGAGGATAAATAAGGCGCTAGGGCCTTAGAGTCATTTTTTGGTCAGGAACACCTGCCTTGCATCTCATTGACGCAAGGGGGGTTCATGCATCCAAATAATGACTTTAACTCCAATATTTCGAAGTTAGACTAGTCTAGCGTGAAAAGATAAATATGGAGTTAAGTTTGTGCTGAATTAGTGTAAAAAAAATGACGCTAATTCGGCGCAAACAGAGTATAAATCTGGGCCCAATTTGGATTTTGTGTTGGATCTGTTTTGTGATGCAGGATATTTGTAAAATTGGACCAAATGATGTTAAGTCGTCTTGTGATACTTCCTCCTGTCCCCCTTTACTCCTTAGCAGTTTATATTCTGTCATATAGTAAGCTCTCCTGACATTATCATCTGGATGTTTGGCTATGTTTGCATGTTGTGTTGTTAGTGAAAATGAAATGAAACCTGCAGATATGAGAAACGCTGTGCAATATAATGGGTTCTTTGTTTTCCCCCCAGGGAAGGCATTCAACAGAGTGATGAACCCACCCAGGGGAATACTCTGTTTTATTAAAACACCAACAGATTAAATTCACTATGTTGTAGGGGCCTAGACTAATGCATGAGCATAGAAAAATGATTTACACCTTCAGAGGGTGCCCACAAAACCATTACAAAATGTTGGCTAAGGGGTGTAAATACTCACAGACTACTGTGGATCCTATAGGGCCTATAGGATGTTGAATATAGAAATCCAAGAATACGAGACCCTCAGCACTGAACAAAACCATGGACACATCCCATATTATTGCTTGTTTTTGAAGAATTTTGAATTGATTGATTATGTACAGAGTCAACAAACTTGAATGGGTGTGGGTAGGATTGCTCCTGCTATGATTTACTAGTTCTGAAAGAATTTGAAGTATTTCCCTAAGGATAAAAGCAATAGGAAAGCGTTATTGAAAAAATCACCAAGTTTCAATTAATTTATCTCCTTTCGGTGCTAATTTTTGATGGAATGATCGTCAGTACCCACACTTTTAATTTTCTTGCCATGATTTCTACAACCCATTCAGTTCTCCATTTTTCACGGGGGGCAGCTGTTAGCTGAAATTACCATTAATTATTTTCCCTGTACTCCTGGAATATCCTTATTTTTCTTCTCCTTCTTACAAATGATATACGGGGTATTCCTCCCATTTCCTCCTACTCCTCCAGGGTCCTCCTTCAACCTCCTACACAACCCTTAACTATAAAAATTTGAAAGATCAATTTTTCCAAACACATCCCCCAACAATTTTGTGGCCCTGACACTCACCTCGAACTTTTCTCCAGTCATTATTTTACTTTCCTTCTATCTTGCATTGTCCCCTGCCTGGTCTGCAGAGCACGTTTTCATTAGGGCAAGGTAGACTTAGAGAAAAAGTATCGCTGTGGCCCATGCTTTCTTTTTCGCTAATCCCCATTCCCATGTTTTACAGCAAGTGTTATTCTTGCAATTCATGATAGTATGGGATTTGTAAGATACATTTTAGCATTTTTTCAAATATACCAAACAAAGTAGTCCACCCCTTGGACTGTGTATGTTTTGACCACTATCATTGCTTTCCATGGAAAAGATTCTTAAAAGATTCTGAAATTCCCTAAAATAAAGATTTAGCAGCCTCAGCAATTATGCTGGTGCACAGCATTTTGGTATTTATCTAAAATGAAGTGGAGCTCATACTTGCTTTTAAGGTATTTTAATTTCAGCTAGCATGAATGAATGAAAATATTTGTAGGTCGCGTGACTACTCCTATGAGTGTATTTGAGCTGAAAAGAACAAGGGAGATTGCAGACCAAAGTCGATTATGCTGATGTACAAGCCAGGTTTTCAATTGCTTACGAAAGTGAAATGCATTCTTTTTTATCGTTTCTTTATTGAGATAAATAGGCACAGTACAAACTGAGAGTACATCGCATCCATAAGTAGTGTAACATAGCCAGAAGCATAAAACTGCAGATAACCATGACACAGAAGCAGGAGACAAGGGGGTCCCGAGGCATGGGTGAAATCCAGCAATGAAGATGGTGTCAACCGTTTGGTGCAGTTTGCAGGAGTCCAGTAGTAGAACCAATAAGAGTCCCTCCTTTCCCTTGGTTATCTGGAATTGGGGTGGGGTGTAGAAGTCTACTGAAGCATGATCCGAAGGGAGGGGGGAAATAGGCTCCATATATCACCATGGGGGGGTAGGTACTTGGTCTCATCAGCGGTGACAATCATGCGGGATACCAAGGGACCCCTAGGAATGTGCCTGGTGGTCGAGTTGCAGTTTCCAGGTGGGAGTCTCTCTGTGTGAACCTCAGGGATTGATTTGTAGAGAGGTGGTGGGAACTGTAAAGGTAGTGAGAGCCAAGCGCAGGTTTATGGGGTGTCCAGTGTACATAAGGAGCCATTAAGCAAGAAAGGGGAGGGCAAGATAATGAGAAGGGTAAGGGTCATGTGGTTCAGAGAAAGTCTCTCCAGCAGTCCAAAAACTTGTCAATGTGATCAATGCGCCTGGTGATAATCTGTTCATAATCAGCCACCTTATACAGGTCTTGTAGCCCTCATCGAGCGTTGGATATGCAGCTGACCTCCAAAGTCTCAGAATGCAGATTTTGGCAGGGGCCAGAATGTGGTTAACCATCTAGAATGTTGATTTGTGATAGCTGGGCACTGAGCAGAGTCATGAAGGAGAGCAGTTTGTGATTTTAAGTCCCCTGTGAGGGGTATTGCTCGTCTGATTATAGTCAAGATGGAGGTCCAATAGGCCGATAGGGCAGGGCAATGCCAGAGCAGATGAATAATGTCAATCTATAATGATCCACATCTCCAACTTGTTGCAGTGGAGAGTAAGGAAGGTCTAAAGAGTTGTAGAAGTGACCCGTGCCATCTGTGCAGCACCTTGAAGTAGCTGAATTTGAGGTGTACCTCTATCAGGTACTTATCATGGGTACCTAAGAAGTCCTCCAAATTGTCCTCGGAGTATGTGACCTACAGTCTGTCTGCCCACCACTTCTACAGAGAGCCTAACAGCGGGATAGAGTATAGTCGATCTACCAGTATTGGATATAGCCCAGACAATGTCCCTTTATAAGTGCTCCATTTCCACAAGTAGTCCATCAATTGGGAAGAAAGTGGGCCTAGCAGGTGAACCCAGGATAGTACAGAGGCAACGCTGCAAGTGTTGGTAGACCCGGAAGTGAAGCGGATGCAGGCCATGTTGTTCTTGAGTTTCTGCAATAGATTTGTATTCCTTAACTAGGCCGGAAAGTTGGTGAATACCTTTAGATTCAAATGTTACCAGTTGAGTTCCTTCCCCCTACCAACAGTGAAGCATTGCAACATAGAGAGGCTTGTGCATATGCAGTGGTCTTCATCTTCAGCAGTTTATGAGATGTCCACCATGCATGGATAGTGGTGGCCAAAACAGGATGTGACTAAATCAGTTTAGCCACATCTCCTCTGGCCAACATTTTAAAACACCTATCACAAACCAAGAGGTTGGACTCCAACTGTATTCAACTGGGTGTGTCTAATGTGATCTGTATGACATATTTGAGGGGTGCTATTTGGGAACGCCAACAAGTAACAACAGATATTTGGTAGCCGTATACCATCCTATTCTCTGACGGCACATAGCTTCTACAGTTTCAGCCATGGTTTCCACCCTCTCTAGAAGAATGTTTTCAGGGTTTTCTGGAGAGTGTCCATTAAGCAGTTGAGAATGCAGAAAGAGAGCATGGCAAACACGTAGTTCAATCTAGACAGCACATTCATTTTAAGTATGTGAGTTCTCCACCATATGGAGAGGTTGAGTTGTGACTAACAGCTCCTGTCTGCTTTAATATTTGTATGCAGTGGGTCAAGATTGTGCTCCACCATAAGTCTGAGACCAGGGATTACTTCTATCCCGAGGTATAGCATGAAGGAGGAAGATCATTTAAAAGGCAAGTCTGCCATCACAGTCGGTGATGTGTGATCCGTGAGGGGTAGGGACTCACTTTTATCCCAATTTATCCTATACCTGGACATGGAAGAAACGTGCAAGATCAGGTTAATTAGGGCTCTCAATGAGGTAGCTGGTCATGTGAGACTGACTAGGATATCGCCCACCCATAGAGAAAGCTTGTGTTCTCTACCTGGGATGTGGATGCTGTGTATTTTAGGGCAGTAGTAAATTTCTATTGCCAGATGTTCCAGGGCCAAGATAAAAAGGAGAGGGGATAAGGGACTTCCCTGTCTGGTGCCTCTGTGGATTTCAAAGGGGGTCGAAGCACGTCAGTTGCAGGTGACTGTGGACTTTGGGTGAAAGAAGAGCCTCTGGATCCATTTTAGGAATACTGGACCCATGCCGCTATGTCTCAGGACTTGAAAATCTGGTTGAAAAAAGCTCTTTAGGCATCAACAGATAGCATCAGCTTTTCATCATTATCATGTCAAATGCTCCAAAGGGTGTGTGAAAGAGTGCGGAGGTGGGATGCTGTTGTGCAGAGGGTGACAAACATAACATAGCCCTTGTGTATAAGGGATGAGATGACTTTTTAAAGTCTTTTTGCTAGACACTTGGACAACACTTTTGTATTGACATTCAGGTAAGTAACTACTCAGTTTAAGTATGAGTCTAAGAGAGGATCTGTTAGCTTTGGTGAAGGTACTGTGTGGTGGCGTGTCTTCAGTTTACACCTTACTCAGCAAGGGGGCTAAAATGTCCTTGTGCATTTTGTAGTATTTGGATGCATAGCCATCTAGTCCCAGGGCTTTGCCATATGCTAGGCCATTGATTGCTCAAGGATTTCCTTCTGGGGAATGTCTGCCTCTAGTGCTTGTCTCCAGCCTACCGGAAGGCATTGAGTCGCATTTTGAGCCAGGAAGACCTTAATTTCATCAGTGATGCTTATGATGGCTGAGGTGTAAAGGGCTTCATAATAGGTCTTGAGGTGCTCTAAGATGTCAAGTGGATATGTGTGAGGTTTTCCATTATGATGGAGGTATGATGTGGGAGGAGTCTTGCTGTCACAATTGAAGTGACAAAAGATGGCCCACCTTATTCCTCCACTATTAATGACTTTGTTTAAGACAAAACAGTGGTGCTTCCCCATTGGAATTCTACAGTGCACTGTGCTTGTATTTGGCTTCCACCAGGGTCTGAAGTATGGACTTTGAATGGGATCAAGAGTATTGGGCTGCGAGAGGGGCAAGGGTGGATTCAAGTTAGACTTGTTTGCGCTCCGTTTCAAGTTTCTGCTGGGAGGTGTCATGCATTAAGTCCCCCCTTATTGTAGCCTTATCAGCAGCCCATATAGTACCCAGGGAGTCTATCGACCCTTCACTGAGATCAAGGAATGTCTGCCAATAGCAGCATAACTTTTCCATGTCTGCAGGAGTATTGTAGTAAGAGAAGTTTAGTCTCCAGCTAGGTAAGGAAAGGCATAGTGTGCCCAAGTCTATCCAAAGCTGGGTTGCATCATGGGCTGAATTCCTATTGAAGGCTATGCCAGCGTAGGCCAAGTGGTCAAGCAATGATGCGTTGAGTAGGAAGAAATGTATATGGAATCTGGGGCATAGGTACTGTCCCTTGTAATAGAGTGGAGCAGTCTCCATCGAACTGTCGGAGAAAAGTCTGATATCAGGTCGTGGAGAAGGCCTCTTTCTGTGGTGTTGTGTATCAAGGGATGGTCAGATTTGTCCATGTAGAGATCTGGAACCAAGTTCCAGCAGACCCCCAGAAGAAGTTTAGTTTT
This sequence comes from Pleurodeles waltl, assembly GCF_031143425.1. NCBI lineage: Eukaryota > Metazoa > Chordata > Amphibia > Caudata > Salamandridae > Pleurodeles > Pleurodeles waltl. The sequence continues at coordinate 163,676,722 of NC_090443.1, read as the reverse complement.
GGGTTGCTGCTGAATGATCCTGACAAGAGGCATATATGGAGCCTATAATTTGCACTTGGTCATGTGGGAGGCCTTAATGAGCATGTAACCACTGTAAGAATCTCACCATACTTTGAGGTTTTTTTAACAGCAGGTGTTTAACCAACAATATGACTACACCACCCTTATGATGAGGTTTGCTGGAGCAAGTTACTCCCGCCCTGGGTTCTTTTTTTGCAGGCATGGTATTCTTTCCCCACCTATTCTCGGCACAGCATTTAACTTACGACATCAGATAGATGGGTCTTCTGTAGAGGAGCTATGTCATGTCACAGGGATATGGTATAACTAAAAATCTTCTGCCATTTTGTGTTGTGGGTGACACCATTTACCTTCAGCAAGATCACCACAAGATGGTGCCACAGTGCCACGGCCATTAACGGGCAGTGAGGCTGATTTAAGAGCCCCGAGCGCCTCAGCTGCCCCACATTAGTGTCATTTTTGATACGGTAATGTGGCACAACGAGGCCAAAATCGCCACGTCAAATTTACAAAGTGGAGCAATGCATGCATTGCGCCACTTTGTAACACTTTGCACTAGATTATGCCTGTGCTAGGCATAATGTATGCAAAGGGGGTTTTCCCCCATTAAGGGGGCCGAACAAAATGGTGCAAAGAAATCTAAGAGATTTCTTTGCATCATTTTTTTTAGGCATTTTTAACATCTGCTCGGAGCAGGAGTTAAAAAGAAGCACATCTTTGTTTACAGTGGGCCTCAATGGGCTTTGCAGGATTAGCATCAACATTTTTGACACTAATCCTGCAAAGTTCCGAACTGGCATCAACATTTTTTGACTCTAGTTCCCTAACTACCACTATGGTGCACCGTATCTTAGATATTGCACGCATATGGTGGCGTTAGGGGGGTGCTAAGGGGTGCAAGAAAAGTGGCGCTGCACGGGTGTTGCAACACTTTTCTTAAATCTGGCCTGGTACCTGTTATGATGACCAGGGGTTGGATGGGGGTAAGGCCTGAATGAAAGAAAAGGGAGAAACTGGTAAGAGGAGGGGGCAATTTTGGGCTTGGTGTGACTGACGGTCCAAGAAAGGGACACTAGCTTTGGTCAGGCTGAATGGGGTGTGCTGAGTAGTCAGATGTAGTAACCAGGGTCTCCTGGATACATCAGTGTGTGAAGGAAGGCCTCTGTATGTCAGGCCCCTTGGTGTGGGCGAAAGAGGAGAGTTTGAGGTTACCAATGAGTTTCGGGTCACAAGCATATGTGATGGTGTGCGCCATGTCATACCGACCTGCTACTGCAGTGGCTCATGGGCGGGATGCAGTGTCCACAAAAGGAGCAGCCTTCACAGGGAATGTCATTTGTCCCTAAGTTGGGTTTTTTTGCGGTCGAGGTTGGGGACCTCCAGACCATAGCCTAGTGACTTCATCCGATGTGGTCTCCAATACACCAGCTTGTGTGTTCAGAGGTAGGCTATTCATGTAACCAGTAGTGTGTCTGCAGTCCTTGAGAGTTGTTGGGGCCATGTTTAGGTAACCTTCCAAATGGCTGAAGTCACAGAACTCTGATGTTTTGTTGTTGTGGGTTATCACCATTATTGCTGGATCGACGTGCCTGAAGGAGATGCTGAGTTGTTTGAGTTCGGAAGCAGTAGAAATCGTTTGTGGGTGGTCTGGGTTTTCTGAGAGAAGTCTTGTGATATGAATGTAGTGTGGCAATCAAACAGGGAAGAGCCATTCTTTTCCACGCCCTGAATCTCTTGCCTGGTCTGTTGGTGTCTCAGGAAGCATCCGATAATCTGTATTGGGCTGTTGCTGAGGGGTTATTGGCTATTATAGCCCATGTGCCCCCTTGTAACTCCAAGGGAGAGTTAAAGTCAAGGTTATTGATTGTCAGCAGAAAGCAGGCCAGAAAGCATATGGTGTCAACCCAATCATCTTTTCCAACACCCCCAAGATCCAGAGGTTGTCCCTGCGAGACTGGTCCTCCAGTTCCACAAGCTTCTTTTCGATGTGCCAGAGGTCCTGTTGCCAATCTATAGAGGACTCTAATTTGCCATTGATCTGATCTAGTCAAGATTAAGCCTAGTACAATAAGGCATTTGAAGGAGGCAATGTCCTGGTGCATACTCTGTGTGATTGCTGAGGTTTTGGAATTACTTACTGCCATCTACGACAGTGTGTTCATATATGTTCAGATGTCCCTCGGGATGATATCCAAGTAGGGGTCTGGTTGCGGGTCAGCATCTTTCCCAGGCACATTTTGTTTCCCAGTTATTGCCTCCATAAACAGGAGCTGTCTGGAGGGCTTTGACATGTTGGGAGGGAGTCAGAGCGGCAGGAGAGGAAGACCAAGGGCTGGCAGATTGAGGGTCATGTTCTTGGGCCCAGTGGTGGGAGTGCTGGGGATCTCCAACAGATGACAAGGTCTAATGGTTCCTAGAAACCTCCAGATGGCATGTTTCATTTCCTGTGCAGAGTAGCTGAGGCATGACTCCCCCAGATCCTGTTGAAAAGGGGTATAGTCAGAATAACTGGTGCTGTGTCCCTACTCTTGGATATCCACCAACAGTCCCCCACTGACAGGAAGGGCAGTCCACATTGCTGCATCCAGGGTGAGCCCAGCACAAGGGCTGTGGTTAAAGTTCAAAGGGCACTGGTGGAACAATACCTTCACTGGTGAGTCTAGACGTTCAACCTGCATGGATCGGTGCAGCTACGCTGGGTACCTGTACTGGTATCTTTGTGGGGCCTGTGGCCATTCTTGTCCCTTTCTTGACAGTCTGTGTGGTAGCAGTATTCAAGGGATTCTGGCACTCAGGTATGTGCACTCCTGTCCAGTCGTGGAGGCTTCTATCTATTAATTGGCCATAGGCAGCTCCAATATTTGCTGCATAAGAGGTGTTGCAAAATACAGTGGCAGTTCTGGGCCCCACAGGCCCTAGGTGGCGGCCGTGCATCCCACTGTGCCATACCAGGGCAAGAAGTAAGAAGAGATGTTGTGGGGATCAGCCTGTGAGGTTGACACAGAACTGCTGAAAAGTGACGGTCGAACCCTGGCCTGTTTGTCGGAGACTACAGTCCCGCGCTGCAGCAGAGTTGTGATAGAATCTGTGGCTCTTTGTGACCGGAGATTCCCCTAAGGGGATGAATTCTCCCTTTCCAGCCCCCCTTCAGAGAGGTAGGAGAGAGCCCGGTCTTTACACACTGACGGGTGCTCTACTTTGGGGCCACCACCTTGCCCAAGCACCAGGTCCCCCCAAACCCCAGCCCCCGCAAATCATTCTTAATGCTGCGAAGATTTAATGGATGCTGGTTCCAGGCTTGGGCAGCGAAGAAGGAGATGGAAGAGCCGTCCTTTTTTTTTCTTCTGACGTTCAGAATTACAGCTAGGATTGCATCTGTCGAACGGAGTACTCTTGATGGCCGATAGTGAATAAACCTATTGGAAAGACATTGCAGACCTGAGCCAAAAAAGGTTTGATGAGCCAGCATCATGGTTTTAAACAATATACCTTCCTTGATCAGCAACTGGTCAAGGGCTAAGAGGTGATGAGTGATAAAAACATGTTGAGAGATTTTTAGTAGAAGGCACGTGGCCTCATTCTGCATCACCTGCGGCCTTTTGATAAAAAAGCTCAGTAGACTCAGACACAAGACATTTGCATAATCCATTTCTGAGGTAATAAGCACACAACAGTTTTCAGAGAGTGAAGCAGCTGGGGAAAATTTGTTTGTTTTACTTGTAGCAATGCAAATCAAAAACCAACCACGGCAGCCACCTGGGGCTAAAATGAGACCCACATGTCGAACTTCACTCCCACGTTCCTAATGCAGCAGGTTGGGGAGGACAGGGTGGCTGGTCAGCAGTTTGCCAACGACTTGGAAGGAGAAGACCCAAACAGTGAGATATCTATCTGCCTTGTTGGAGTTACACTGAAGGTTGCTGGTGCAAATCCAATTCACTAACAACACCAGATAGGGTGTGAATGACACAGCTCCTGTAGTGTCCCCTAAGGAAGAAAAGAGCCTCCCTATTCATTGTTCTCTAACATTACTAAAAGCACTTTTCGTCTACAATTTTCAGTGATTTCCTACCACTGTGAATGTATTAACTTTTTTCCTGGATTGATCGAATATTGCATGCATCATTTCCTAAAAAACATTACTTTTTTATAGTTTGTGAATGAATTATGGATGCAACTTCTGTTATCTCATGGTTCTGGTGCTGTAGGAAAGTCCTCCTTTTTGCCCTGGTCACCCCCACACTTTTTGGACAGGCACTGGTGGTTAAAGACTCTTGGCTGTGCCCTGGGTACTGCTTACCAGTCCCAGGGCCAGTGCTCTGTGTAAAGTGGATATGCAAATTAGGCTAATTATATTTGGCAAAGTTAACCTACCTATAAGTCCATAGTATATGGTAGGGCATGGAGGTTTAGGGACCACAGCATAGGTAGTGCCCCCATAGGTGGACAGCTGAGGTGCCCAGTGTCATTTTAAAGACAGGACTGCCTTGCTGGCTGCTTTTAAATTAAAGTTACATGAAAATTCGACTTTGGAATTAAAAGTAGTTCCAAAGTCTTAAACTACCTTATTTTTACATATAAGTCACCCCTAAGGTGTGTCCTATGTGCCCCTAGGGCTGGGTGCCATGTAACTATAAGCAGGGACCTTATAAAAATAGTTTTATAAGCCCTGGTGAGGTAAAACAGCCAGCTTTGTTTTTCCCTCATTGTAGTGAATGGCCTCCATAGGCTAGAATGGGGAGACTTTATTTTAATTTGTAAAGTCCCCTTAAGTAACAAATACCAAGAGTTTGGTATCAAATTAATTGTTATACTAAATCACACAACTTCCAGTTGTTGGAGTTAATAGAACTTGTTCAGGTAAAGAGTTTTAAACTTTACCTGAAAAGTTGACAACTTCAGCCCTGCAGTGTTTTTGCTGCTGTGCTCTGATTGGCCAGGCTGCCTTGATGAGGTGTGAGGTGGCCTGGCTTCAGACAAAGAGATTTGCCTGTGGGGGAGATCTCCCCTCAGCAGATGGTGAGGCAGGAAGGGGGAGGGCTGCCAAACTGGTCTTCAAAGGCTGAGAAGGACATTTGGAGCAACCCAGCAACACCCCCACATCCTGCAAACCCAGACAATTAGGTGCCCCCTTGATTAGAGTAGGAGAGGGGTGTGTTTAGGATTTTTAGCCACACTAGTGGGTGGGCTCAGCCAGATGTAACCTCCAAAAATCACTGTCAGCCATGATGGATTTTTGAGGAATGTTGCTCCCAGGGATTGATTTTTGCCATACTTCCCAGGAAGTGGTCATCACAGGGGGAGGGACCGTGCCCCTAAATGGAGAACCAGGACCCCCTGTTTTTCACCCAGGAGCAAGGATAAAACTGGCAGACCTACACCCACACCTCAGAGCCCCATCAGATTCCAACAAGGAACAACCACAGAAGAAGAAGGACTGCCCTGCTGGACCCCTGGCCTGCACCTGGACCCTGCACTCTGAAGGACTGCACCAGCTGCACACTTGGGCTTCACCACAAGAAGGTCTGTGCCTGGCTTCAACTGGTTCAAGGAGGGATTCCCTGTTTGCTACAGGTGAAAAATTGCTAACCAGAGTCCCCGGCACCAACTTCTGAAGAAATCAACTAGCTGACCACTGTCCAGTGGTCAAAAGGGAGTTTGTGCCAGGTGCATTCTGGGAGTTGTAGTCCACACCCCCAAGGATCATCTCAGAGCTTCTGGAACCTTGGGGTGTGCTGTGGACCCCAAAAGAACCTTAAAGGAACATCTGGAAGAAGATCCAGAAGTTTGGAGAACTTTTGGAAAAAAGCTCCATAGATGGACCGACCCGCCGAGGCAACTCTAGCCTGCTTGCCTCAACCGCAACCCGGCCTGATTTGCAGGTTCGTCCCGGTGACTAAAATCTCCAAAAAAGAGACTAGGGCCTCAGGTTACCGTTCCGCGGTTGAAAGACCGCGGCGGTAATTCTGACATTCCCGCTGGGCTGGCGGGCGGCCGCCTTCAGGCCGCCCGCCAGCCCAGCGGGAAAGAGGCTTCCACGATGAAGCCGGCTCGGAATCGAGCCGGCGGAGTGGAAGCTGTGCGACGGGTGCAGTTGCACCCGTCGCGTATTTCACTGTCTGCGCAGCAGACAGTGAAATACATTTAGGGGCCCTCTTACGGGGGCCCCTGCAGTGCCCATGCCATTGGCATGGGCACTGCAGGGGCCCCCAGGGGCCCCGCGACCCCCCCCTACCGCCATCCGGTTCCCGGCGGGCGGACCGCCGGGAACTGGATGGCGGTAGGGGGGGTCGGAATCCCCTCGGCGGCGCAGTTAGCTGCGCCGCCTTGGAGGATTCCAATGGGCGGCGGTACACTGGCGGGAGACCGCCAGTGTTGCCGGTCCGACCGCGGCTTTACCGCCGCGGTCGGAATGCCCATTGGAGCACCGCCGGCCTGTCGGCGGTGCTCCCGCGGTCCTCCAACCCGGCGGTCATGGACCGCCAGGGTTGGAATGACCACCTAAGTCTGTACGTAGAAAGTTGACCAGGACCTCACAGCCAGCGAATCCGAGGAGGGCTCCAAGGATGTCGGATCAAGATCCAGGTTTGCCCCGGTCGAAGGATTTTCACCCCGAAAAAACGACTAAGTCCGAAGGTAAAAATCTCCAACGAGGGCTCCTGCAACGCATATTGGAGGAAGAGTTCCGGAAGGTCGGATTGGACTGGCAGGTTCATCCTGCTGAAGAAAATCTTCAGAAAAACGACTAAGTCCGAAGGTAAACTTTTGACCGAGGCCTCCCGCGGGCTGTAGCCGAGCCGGGCTCCATTGCGGTCGGCCTTAAACTTTGACTTTGCCCCGGTCGAGGTGCGACCAGATGACCAGATTGGCGCTTTTTGTTTCTAAGCGCTAGAAAACAATAATTCTTTAAAAATTAATATCTCCTGTTCCCCTTATCCGATTTTATTCGTTTTTCTGTCATTTTTAAGATAAAAATATAATTTATTTTTATAAATAGGTTTTGGATTTTTAAACTGTTTCCTGTGTTTTATTTAATTACTGTTTTGTGATATTTGGATGCTTTGCACTCTGTCACCTAAGTTAAGCCTTGTCACTCGTTGCCAAGCTACCAAGGGTTGAGCTGGGTTTAATTTACTGAGACCTAACTGGACCTAAGTGGAGGTTAGGGGCCTATTGCTAAGTATAGATACTTACCTGCCCTTACCAGTGACCCATTTTCCAACAGGTGCTATACAAAATTTAGTTGCTAATAGGGCCGACAAAAAATGTGCTGACATCTTATGGTGAGATGAATGAGAAAACAGTTTGCTGAAAAGTCGGGACTACTAGAGCCCCACGTCACCATGCTGAGATATAAAAAAATTAGCCAAATGAAGAATCGCCTTGCAACATCGTCAGCTCAGGATCCTTTGTTTCTGCGCAGTTCATTCTTTTTGCTCCCCTTTTTTCCAAAGAGAAAGTGTATGTTGCATTTCAACTAGCAGGAAAGAAGGACATTATTTTATGCTGCTATGTTCGAGCTTGACATCATTGGACTTGCTACCTAGAACACAAGATTGCTTCAGTGCTCCGGCAAGGCTTCATCTCAAACTTGTTTTGAGTATTCTCACACGTGAGCTCCAAATGTGGCGGCGACCCTCAATGGCATGTGATTACTGAGGACCGTTTGCGTGTCAGAATATCATACATAGAAATTTCGTGTGACATCAAGTTTGTATCCTAAACACTTTGAAAAAATGTTGTTCCATTGGCTGTATATTTTTTATCCAATGAGGTGAATCTTGGTAGCCAATATTTGGGACACCCTAAAGGGCATATTTAAGAAAAATGGTGCTGCACATAGTGCAGCGCCACTTTTCTTGCACCCCTTAGATTTCCTTGCGCCATTTTTTTTTTATGCCCCCCAAAGGGGATATGCCCCCTTTGCAATACATTATGCCTGGTGCAGACATAAAGTAGCGCAACGGATTACAAAGCTCCTTAGGTCCCCCCTAATGCCACCATGGTGGTAGTTAGGCGAACTAGCTTAAAATTTTTGAGCTCCGGACACTGCTTGACCCTGCAAATCCCATTGAGGCCCATTGAAAACAATGGCATGCCTCCTTTTAATGCCTGCTCTGAGCAGGCGTTAAAAGTGCTGAACGGGAACGCCCCTTAGCATACATTATGCCTGGCGCAGGCGTAATGTAGTGCAAAGGGTTTCAAAGTGGCACAATGCATGCATTGCGCCACTATGTAAATTTGACACTGTGATTTTGGCCTAGTTGGGCCACATTAGTGTAAAGAAAATGGCACTAATGTGGCGCAAGGAGGCGCAAGTGGCTTTTACATCTACCCCTTAGCACTTGAAGTTTGAAGCTGGCACACTAAGTGGCACTATTGTGCCTTTGCACGGTACCGAGGGCTGAGGTGAACATCATAAAGTAAATTATGGAAAATCTTATCTTGGTCCAGTTAATGATTAGGTGGAGAAAGATGAGACTCTTCCTAACAAGGATAATATTCCACCATCAATACATTTTCTACCTGTAGTCTAGCAGCACGTCTGGCGCTTAGAACTGCTTATGGATCAGTGTGATGAAGAACTTCGCATTCCCCCACAGAAGGCTTGAGATCATGTTTTGGAGGACAATAAAGATACCACTTTCACGTTGAAGTGCATAATTTGAAGGTTACTGAGACCCCTTTATTGATATTACTTCATAGGAGCCCTTCATTCATTGCAATTACGATCCTTAATAGCATGTTTTGAGAGAGATGGCAGGGTGACTTCTCTACATGGTCTAGTTAGTAGATGGGTAAGTGGGGCAATGGTTTTTCAGAGTCAACATTTCAACACTGTGTGGCTCTGCTACACTAGTGTCTAATAATCTAAAGATGAACCTTTTCAAGACTATTTTTATATTTTATTACAGGATGGTAAGTCATTTCAATAGAAGTGCCGTAAAAATTCAAAGTGCTTTTGCCATGATGTTAGAATGTGGACCTAGTTCATTATTTTCAAAATGCCCAGTAGGGAGTGAGGAGGGATGTTGAGGATCGAGGGTCACAGTGGAAATTGGGTGGAACAGGAGGGTTGGAAGGATTGTTGGAATCGACCCCTGCCACTCCACACACCCTGCCCCCCCCCCCCATCAGCTATCAGTCGCTCTGCTCCCACTCTCAGACCTCAAGACCCAATCACCTGGGCCATTTGGGGCACTAGGCTCCAGGCAACAGAAACCCCGGGCCACAGGATATCGCAAGACCACGAGTCACGATTTCTGCATTGCCACCACATCTCCTGTTGGTGCAGCAACAGCTCTAGAGGTTACCAGGAGCTACCGGGGCCGCCAGTGGAAAGGCTGGAGAGCTACAGCGCAGCCGGTCCTCAGTGCTGCAGCAGCAAGCGAATGTGGTGACTGTAGTCAGTCACTGCGAAGGGTGCACTCCAGTCAACCGCAGAATCAGCCCAGCAAGGGTGGGTGCGGCTTGCGGGGTCTGTTGAGCCTCACTTGCAAGGCGGCATCATCAGTGGCATTCCCACCTCCTCTTGGCGCAGCAGCAGCCCCAGGGGTTGCCAGGAGACTGCCATTAGAGCAACTGGGGAGTGACAGCACAGCCCATCTTCAGGACAGCAGACGCAGGTGAGTGCGGTGACTGTAGTCAGTCACTGCGAAGGTTGTGTTCCAGCCTACTGCAGAAGCGACCCAGCTAGGGTGGGTGCAGCTTGCGGGGTTTGTCGAGCCTCACTTGCCAAGGTGGCATTAGCAGCAGTATCCACTTCACTCCCCTCTACCTGTCCCTGCATCAGTGGAGCCCAACAGAGCAGACATAACAGTCCATCAATTCCACTAGCCTGACAAGACAAATTATAAAGTGCTGTTGGGTGGCAAAAGAAGGGAAAACAGCGACGGCAAAGAGAAAGAGGAGACTCCAAGCTCCGGACAGCCACCTCATGCCACTGACAGCGCCACCTCTCATTGAGATTGAGGTTGAATCGGAGGTGGATCAGGAAGTAGATAGACCTAGAGTCAGACATGAATATGATCAAGCAAATTCACACCATACTGCAGACTGTCAACCAAAAATCTACACAAAGTTCTCCTTTCTAAAAAATGACGGATCCACCATCTTCTCAAGCAGCAGCAACATAGAAGGCTCACAGCCACCATTACAACCCTCAAGCTCCACAAAAAGGATGGAAAGCAGTCCATCTTGAGATGATATCCCCACAATGGGGAACACTCCAAGTTCAAGCTCCAGCCAGTTTGCCAACATTAGCTCAACCACACCACCCTTGGGGCAGTATGCCCAATCTATCAGGGCAGAGGTCCACGTGGAACCCCGGCAGACCCCGGAAAAACAATGGCTGGCCACCCCACAACACAGCGCAACTTGCCAAAATGACTTAGGCACTCATTACGACCCTGGCGGTGAGTGATAAAGTGGCGGTAATTCCGCCAACAGGCTGGTGGTAAGTATCACCAAATTATGGCCATGGCGGGGATAACTCCCATAGACAGCCAGTGTACCACACCAACAGCCAGGGCGGAAACAACACTTATTAAGGTGGTAGCCGCCAACAGCCAGGCGGAAGACAACGTACCGCCCACCATATTTTGACCCTGCAATCCGCCACCTTTTCCAGGGCAGTACCAATGCTATCAAAATCCTGGGGAAACGCATCACAGAAGAGAAAGGACTCACCATCGGAGACATAGGGAAGAACAATGCCGCCAAGGAACCTGAACTGCAAGTTTTCCCGATTATCTTCTACGTTATGCTCCACCTGGAACACCAACACCAACGAAGTTGACGGCGGTGAGTACAGCCGCATAGCACAAAAGGTAGGCAAGGAGGAAAATGAGAGTGACGCACACACGCACAACACACACCTGACAGACACAACCATACACATAACCATTTGCACACGAAAAACAATTTGCCCCCGAAACATGACAGAATAATGCAAGGACCACAGGAAAGGACGAATGTGATTGTAATCAAATCAACATCTAAACAACTTAATCGATTTGTCAATGAAACAGATATGTACACATGTACTCAAAGGGACACTGCCTAGTCCAATGTTCAAAGGGTGCGGGAACAAGCCCAATGGCTCTTGATGGTGCTCCATACCCATTGCTCTCTGCTGGGGAGAGCAAGGCCACAGTCTGTCAGGTGGGTGACTTGACCACTAGTTCTGGAGGGGGCTCCAAGCCCATTGCTCTGTCCTGGGAGTACAAGGCCACAGTCTCTCAGGTGGGTGACTTTACCACTGGTTCTGGATAGGGCCCCCGTACAGCAGCCCCTGGAGGACTCTGCCTTCTGGATCCTGTGGGATGCACCTCCCTCTGTCACCGGTCCCTCTGCTCTTCTGCCAGATGATGCTAATGCACACAAGGACAGGATGACAAAACAAGAAATGGGGGAGAGAGACAAAGGATACACTGGGTCAGTGAATGCACCAACACCACTATTGGCATATACATCACCGTCACATACAGGGAACAGGCATAAACACTATGCATTGCACTACCAGTGAGATGGCTAGTCACTAAGGCAAGATGAGGACCACAATTCGCCAACTGTAGCACTCCTGGGACCCACGATGCTCTGGCTGAAATGGACTACTAACAAGCTAGGTTACCTGTATGCACCATACACCCGTTACCCTTCAGATGACCCACGCTGCAATGACTGCCCTGGCCTTCGGGGCACCCACTAACACACATTCACCACCCGGATACCACCCCACCAGCCAAAATATGTAATGATACCCACTGTACTCACCCCCTTGTGGCTGCTGTGATTCCCTCAAGCGCCCATCCAGCTCAGGGTAGGCCACCGCCAGTATGCAGGCCATCAGGAGGGTCAGGGTCCGACGGGCACCCCTTCTTCGTTGGGAGGCCATCCCCAGCTGGGCCTCTGCGGTCTTCCGTGCCCAGCATCTCAGGTCCTCCCACCGTTTCTGACAGTGGGTGTTCCGCCTGCCATAGACTCCCAGGGTCCGCAGCTGCTTGGCGATGGCACGCCATATTCCCTTCTTTTGATGGGCGCTGACCTGCAGAGGCAATAAATACAGGAGAACACCATTGAACAAACAGTCCAGCCTGTCACACAAATGTCCCACCATGCCTGTTTCCATCACCATTGGCACACACATAGCCCAGTGCACACCATGTACACTGCCACAAGACATTACCCCACCCCCCTTACACGATACTTGCACACATATCTCCATGCATCCTTTGCACATGCATCGTGCCCAAAGTGTACTCCTGTTGGTCTGGAGGCCCATATACTGGGGTAGGACTCCATCCACCATTCACTCCAACTTCTCCGAAGTGAAGGCTGGGGCCCTTTCCCCGGTCACACAGGCCATGGTAGGCTCAGACACAGGTCACACCAGCACACGCAGTGTAGGTGTTCTCCTGTTGAAGATCAGGATCAAGTGAGGAATCAGATAGAAAATGGCGGTCGTGTCCGCAGCGGTGTACACCGTCACCACCAGCGTAGATCCCCATTGGCCACTGTACTCCATAGAGCGCCATATTATCCAATGAGGAATTGTATGTGGTGCAAGACCACCCTCCGCCACAACACCCAACGTTTGCGGAATTACCTCACTTCCACCTGTCCCTACATACAGGACAGGCGGTCGCCATTTCGGGGAAGGGGGGAACAGTCATATTGACAATTACTGCGTCACAGATTAGATTGGCACATACTTCGCCGTTAACACTGTCCCAATACATAAGTGCACCATGTGGACTGCAGTAGTGTTTTTGTTGTTCCATTTGTGACAGCCTACACACTCTTGTGTCCCTTAGATACCTACTGCTGCGGATGCACAGGAGGTGGAGACATACCCCTGTGTACAGACCCCAGGTGCACTTAGCTACACTGGAGGACAGGCACCATATCCTCACCTATAGACTGGACAGGGCCACAATCACAGAGCTGTGTGCCCAGTTGGAGCCTGACCAGATCTCATCTCTCCGTCATCCGACTGGGATTCCCCCGCTTGTGCAAGTGCTATCAGCGCTCCATTTCCTGGCAACAGGTTCTTTCCAAGTGACAGTGGGCTTGGCATCAGAAATGTCACAGCCAGTGTTCTCAATCATTCTGGCATGAGTGTTGTCTGCCCTGGTAAAACACATGTGCAGCTACATTGCTTTCCCCCAAGTGGAAGATTTGGCCACTGTGAAGGCTGGATTCTAATGTGACTGACGGTACACAAATTGCATTTGTCCCCCCGCCAGAATGAACAGGTGTAAAGGAATCTTAAGAGTTTCAATTCACTGAATGGGCAGATGGTGTGCCTAGCGGCCAGTACATCTCCCACATCAATGCTAAATATCCTGGGTCGGTACATGATGCCTTTGTTCTGAGGAATAGCAGCTACCCAAATGTGATGGCCCAACTACAGAGGCACAGGGTGTGGCTAATAGGTGAGCCTTGGTCCCCATCCACTGTATATTAGTGTATTGCCTCTGGTTTTAAGCCCATAGGATTGAGTGTGGCTAAATGTTGTACCTCAACACTTGCAGGTGACTCTGGCTACCCAAACCTATTGTGGCTGATAACCCCTGTGAGGAATGCCAGAACAGGGGCAGAGAAACGTTATAATGAGGCACATGGGCGAACCAGAAGGATCATCGAGAGGGGCCTTCTGCCTCCTGAAGTCCAAGTTCAGGTGCCTCCATCTGACAGGTGGATCCCTGTGCTACTCACCTGAGAAGATCTGCCAGATAGTAGTGGCATGCTGCATGTTGCACAACCTAGCCCTCAGACACCATGTACCCTTTCTGTAGGAAGAGGAGACAGGAGATGCCCCTGTGGCAGCAGTAGACCCTGATGACAGTGAGGATGAAGAGGCTGAGGATGAGGACAACAGAACATCAGTTATCCATCAGTACTTCCAATGACACACAGGTGAAATAGTGCAACTTCACATTTCTATGACTATTGGTGTATTCTGTGTGGCTGTGGCATGATGGCATTAACTTCCTTTTACCTCTACTTACTGTCACCTATGGTTTGTCATTTTACAGATGTTGGTGATATAACAACTGTGTACTGATGTGCTGACTACAGCCAGCTACAGGTCATTATTTCTATGCTCTCACAATGTACAGTTCATTTGCAATGGATGTAACTGTTTCCATAAATACACATTTTCAACACATGAAATACTAGTAGTCGAGTTGTGTTCAAGGGTGTTTATTGTAGTGCTACGAAATTTAGGGGAAAGTGCAATGGAATGGGGTGATGATGGAGAAAAGTCCAGGGTATTGTTCCAGTCTGTTTGTAGCACAGGTTCAGTGTCCAAGGGGTGCCATAAGAAGGGGAGCAAAGGTAGTTCAAAGTGGACAAGGTGACTGAGTGGGACACAAGGGGGACAATCAGGAGAGTCTCATTTGCTGGCGGGGGTCTTGGCAAGTGTCTCTGGCTTCTGTCTGGGTCGCAGGGAATGTTTGCAGGGTGGTTTACCTTCTGTAGGGGGAGGGGCACTGGTTGCCTGTGGGTCCTGTGGCGGGGCCTCCTGCCCACTAGCGGAAGCAGAAGCAGAAGCAGAGGGCAGTTCAGTGGACTGGCTAGTGGTAGGGGCCCGCTGGTGTGCTGTTGCCTCCCTCATGATGTTGGCCATGTCTGGCATCACCCCTGCTATGGAGATCAGGGTGGTGTTAATAGCCTGCAAGTCCTCCCTGATCCCCTGATACTGTCCCTCCTGCAGCCACCTGTTCTCCTGCACAATGTCAAGGATCTGGCCCATTGTGTCCTGGGAATGTTGGTAGGCTCACAGAATCTTGGAAAGTTTCTCCTGGAGAGTCGGTTCCCTGGTCCTGTCCTCCCCCTGGCGCACAGCAATCCTCCCACTGTCCCTGTTGGCCTGTGCCTGTGTCCCCTGAACGGTGTGTCCACTGCCACTGACCCCAGGTCCCTGATTGTCTTGGGTGCGAGGTGTGGACTGCGGTCCCTGTACAGGTGGGCACACTGCTGATTGACGTGTCCTGGGGACAGAGGTGTGGGTACCCCGGGTGGGTGCTGTGGTGTTGGATCCTGATGGGCGAGGCTCTGTGGTGGTCTGTGAGTGGGCTGTGGTGACCAGCTGTCCAGTGGTCCCTGATGGGCCAGGTAGGTCATCCAGATCTTGAAGTCCAGAGTTATTGTCGTCACTAGGGGCATCTTCTGTTGGGGGACTGGATAGTCGTGGCACCTCCTTTCCACTGACATTGGCTGGAGTACCTGTGGTGATGTAAGTAATGTATTATGCTTCATGTGTATGACATATTGTACATCCCTGGCTTCCCCTCTATCGGTGGTGTTGCCCTGACACCTTTTGCTTGTGTATGGTGATGTATTGTGGGATTGTTAGTTTCCCTGTGCTGTGCATGCTTTTGTGATGGGTGTCCATGCATTGGTATCTCATACATTGCCTGGCATTGGTGTTAGTCATATGTGTATGTGCAGTATGTGGGATGGAGTGGAGTGATGGGAGTGAGGGTGAGGGGATGTGATGGCATGCAGGTATGGGGAGTGATAAGTGTAAAATGTTGACTTACCAGTGTCCAGTCTGCCGGCTACTCCAGTGAATCCCCTTGGATGCAGTATTGCCAAGACTTGCTCCTCCCATGCTGTGAGCTGCGGCAGAGGAGGTGGGGGTCCACCACTAGTCCTCTGTATGCCGAGCTGGTGTCTTTCTGCTATGAAACGTACCTTTCCCCGAAGATCGTTCCACCTCTTCCTGATGTTGTCCTTTGTTCTTGGGTGCTGTCCCACGGCGTTCAACCTGTCCACGATTCTCCGCCATAGCTCCATCTTCCTTGCAATGGATATTTGCTGTACCTGTGTTCCAAACAGCTGTGGCTATACCCTGACAATTTCCTCCACCATGACCCTTAACTCCTCATCTGTGAAATGGGGGTGCCTTTGGGGGGTCATGGGTGTTGTGTGGTGTGTGTTGGTGAGCGTGTGTTAAGTAATGTGGTGGGGTGTGTAATGTGGGGGGCGTGAGAGATGGATGGGTGTAAGTGGTGTGTGTCTAGTTGTCTCAGTGGTCTTGTTGTCAGTCTGGTGGCAATGATTTGTATTCGTAAAGGGTTGTGGGTAATGTGGGTGGGTGTTTTATAGTGTTATGGGTGTGTGGGTGTGGTGCGTGTATGTGTGTCAGGTGTGTGTTTTTTTGTATTGGCCATTGTGGTGTTGTTTTGTATGTGGGTGTCCATTCGGAGCACGGCGGTATGTACCGCTAATGGTTTACCGCCGTTGAATGTCCGCCGTGGTGATTCATGGGTCATAATGTGGTAGGTGTTGTTCTGTTGACGTAACTGTATGGGTGCTGGGACTGCCACTTTTGCACTGACCTTTGGGCTGGCGGATTTGTGTATGTGGCTGTATTCTGACAGTTTGGTGTTTGGGTGTCATAATATGGTGAACAGATATTCACCACTGCGGCGGTATGTTGGCGGGCGTCAGCGTGGCGGTAAGTGGCATTTACCGCCAATGTCATAATGAGAGCCTTTATGCTTTGGGGAACGGAAGTGGCAAAGTTTACGCTCCCCAAAGAGGAGGGCCAGCCATCTACTGACAACCAGGTCAAGACTCCAGCCTCCAACCTATCCTCTCAAGGAACTTCAATAAATGCTGGGAATCAGGCCCTCCACCTGCCAACCCCCCCTCCCAGGGAGCTTGCAAACAGTGGGTGTCAGTATAGCAGCAGATGAAGAAACTCTATGCTATCTAGACACGCAAACATGGGAGGACATGCTGATTGCATATACTTAAGACTCTCCCCCAGACCCCAGAAGTACCCCTGATCCTGCTTTCAGCCAACTGTCACACAAGGACAACAAAAGAACCCAGTCACAGCAATATCAACTGACCCCAAACCCAGCAAAAACTCTCGCAATCTATACACGGATGGTGCATGGGCCTCTCTACTGAAAACCATGCAGCTCCTAGTCGAAGTTCAGTATTACCAGTCAGACAAAATGGATGTTCAACTAACCCTACTTAACACACTGGCAGTATTTGTAGCAGGAATAGACAGAAAACTAGATGACCTGAAATCCCTCCTTACACAGCCTCGATCAAATACTGTGAGCGCTCTGACCGACTGCTTATGTGGGCCGATAATAAACAAACTATCTACGTTACCCTCTATGCTTAGCAATCTGTGTGCGTCTCTAAAATTGGGTCCTCTTAGCTACCCCACAACCCCCCTTCTCAAAGCAGTCCCCCCAGCTTACGACCCACAAAAAATCCACCTGATTTCAGCCGAGGGCACAGCCCATGGGCTAGTAATAAAGGGCCTGGCATTGACAAGGGGCCCAACCAGAAACCACCTGCAACAGTAGCTCTAACCACTGTGGCCCTAACAGCATCATCTATCCAAACACCAGGGAACAAGCAAACACCTGGCAGCTCCTTGGTCGGTAACTTAATCGAAAAACCCAACGCTAAGGAAAGGCGTGTCCATAGGCGAAAAGGTCGCAAGAAGAACTTTGCGGGGAATGGTAAGGCCAGCGTCTTCGCATTCAACCTAGCAACTGACCTCAAACTGGGAACACCCGCAAATGAGTCTCTCAATTAAGTTACATCTCCATGGTCTCCTGCGCTGAAGGTGACCCTAAAGCACCCACACTCAGATACAGTCATCCATCGGGGGGGTTCGACCACAACTGCAACCTCCTCACCTGTTACCATATATCAGGAGGCAAATGACACTCAATCAATTAAGGCAAATCAACCATCCACTGGAAACACGGTGAGGAGGGGTGAGGTTCCACCAACCAACAGCACGTCCACTGAATCGTTTGCACCTCATCCACTGTCCTCTAGGTCAGAGAAAGGGGAGGGCAACAATGAATTACCTGACTCTCTGCAGTCTGCGCAAACTGAAGAGATTTCAATACACGGAAACTACAACCAACCAATACGATCTACCTTAGTGAATCATACTATCGTACCATCAAAGGACCTTCCACTACCAGACCACTAAAAATGTCAGAGTGTGGCTTGCATACCAACCAGCCCCACACAAGACGCACAAGTGGGGAATATCACTGCCAATATGCCCAATAATTCCTGGAGTCTGGAAGGGAGAGGAACATTGCGCCAACCTTTGCAGAAACTGGAAACATGACCAGAGCCTATAAACACTAACATCATGATTTTTCATCCTCTCTACAAATCCAAGGGCATGGACGACATCCTGAACAGGGGAAACATACTCCGGCTCTTATCATACATTCCATCTACAAGTGGTCTGAGTACAACGGACCTTCTGACAGTAGAATTTGTCTGCCCCAACACATCATCAGCTCTCATAGCAACCAAGGCTACATGAAAGACAAGTCCAATTGCCCAATCAATCTTTGGCAAAAGAGCAACCTTTGAACGCTGGAGCATCAGTATAACCATACACCGTGAGGTGGGTTACCCGACCCCTCTATTAATTACGGGTCCAGTGATAAAACCAGACCCCCTGATCAAGGAAACGCGCTCCATACTTAAGAGCGCCCAGGGCTGTTCATCATCATCCTCAAATTCCTCCATCACCACTCTGGGCGAGTCCCAGAGCCCCATACTGCACACTCCAACAGACTCTCTCCAACCTAACAATGATTTAAGGTGGATCTCAAGAAAGAATAATAACGGTAATGGGTCCCGTGACAAACGTTAGACAAAAGGAGGGGCGTCACATCAACAAAAGAATTTCTTCGCCTTTGCTCTTTGAATGGGAACGGCCTACTCACCAAAACCTTGGATCATGATTTAATCCAATATATCAGCACCTTTGACATTATACTAATGCAGAAAACATGGCTGGAAGAGCCATTCTACCTACAGGGCTATACGTGTTTCTTTATGTCAGCAATTAGAAAAGCAAAGTACAGTCACCTGCTGGGTGGCCTAGCTATTTACATCTCTCTAGCACCGTCAGTCAGAGCCACTCCTCTGGTCTGCACCCTTTCATTTACCAACACCGTGATAATTGCCACCACTCTACAGTAGAGATAGTATTAGTAAATGCCTTCATCCCAAGCTAAAATCTAATGAAGCTACTAGGCTGGTGGGACAACATGAGAACTATGTAAGTAGTGGATAAATAGCTAAAACAACCAACATCATTGTTGCAGGCGACTTCAACTTGCACCTTCTTGGAGCTTCTACAGATTAGACTGCAACTGCTCTTTCCAGTGGCTGGGGTCTTCCAACACAGGGGGCCAATAACCACGGGTGACCCACGAGGATAAGCAGGACACTAATGAAAGGCCTAGAACAACTACAGTTAAGAGCCCTGAATGTAGATTCTGGAGGACTCACCACCCGCAGCAACATGCTTCTCAACATTAATATGACGATTCCTAAAATTGATAAAGCAAGCATCATGCTCATGACCTCCTACACAACAAACGGGTTAAAAGTGCACAATCAAATATAGAGCATGTATCTAACGTAGAAATGGACCTGTCAGATGAGCTGCAAGTCAATGACAGCAGTGAGGTACTAAAGTGGGAACTACTTACCACCAAACTAAGCAATAGTTTTACAGAGCCGGTCATTACCTGGCGACTCACAGCCCCTTCAGCAATAATACACTTGCCACAGGTCCACAGAGTCGCACTGCGAGACGCAAAAAGGAAAATTAATTCCACCACAAGGCACCTTCGTGGCAGGCTGGGGAATCCAGACCTGCTTGAAGCCCCAAAACATAAAAAAACAGTCACTAAAAAAAGCTGAAGTGGGCAATCAATAGGACTCGCAGTGAAAACCTATGGGCCAAGCTATACTCAGACGACAAGAGTAACAACAGCGCACACATCTAGCATACAATATGCAATCTTACACGGCCCTTAGATGGCGGTATTACATCACACATACCAGAAGCTGTCTGGGCGCAATATCTCAGAGTCCACTTCATCTGCCAGAACTCTATCCAGGCACCACGCAGCATGCCTGCACCAAGCCCAGTAACTGTAGGAAATCCTCTTCCACACCAGCCTCCAGAGGAGGCTCCATTTTCAATATTTACTGAATCTGTCACTGTAAAGGATCTGATAGCCAAGGGTAGGTAATAAGGTGCTCTGGGCTCCAACTGACTTCCCCCCGCAGTCTTCAAGCACAACAGGTCCTTCTGGGGAATGATATTAGAACCTCTCTACCTGGAAATAGGCCACACAGGCATCATCCTGCAGTCCTTGAAAGGGTCCATAATTTCACTCATCTTTAAAACAGGGGACAGATCGCTCCCAACAACTATTGCTTAATAGCCCTAATAGATAATGAAGCAAAGTACTTTGCAGCTCCGCTGTTGGAGCATCTGTCCGCTTGGATTGCTGAAAAGGGAATAATACCCAAGTTCCCAACAGGGTTCTCTAAACTAACTGCTATCATAACGAATATTATGGCCATCGGACTCCTTATCGAAAAAGCAAAGACACAGAAGCGGCAACTCCACCTATGCTTTGTCGACTTTAGGGCCGCATTGACAAAGTAGAGAGGAATCTGCTCTGGAAGAAGCTCTCAAACTGGGGACTTTCACATCAGCTTTTAGACCTGATAATATCCTTTCATAAGGACACATGGGTCCAGATAAAACTGGGAACGGGCTCTCACCTTTTGAGGAGGATAAAAACTACCAAAGGTCTTAAACAGGGCTGTGTTCTGGTCCCCACACTTTTTAATCTAATTTTAGCAGACCTAGTGGGTTCGCTTGCTCTTACAAACCTGCACGCCCCAAAAATTGGAGACCAGGAACTACAATATCTAATGTACGCAGATGATCTTGTGCTGATTAGCCACACAAAAATAGGGCTCCAGAGATTAATAAATGACATGCAACAATACTTGGCTGCCAACTCCCGGACACTACCTTGCGAAAACCCGCACATTGTCAATCAGAGCCAAGGCCCCCTCTAGTAAGTGGTTCTGGGGCAAGACACAGCTTTTGCAAACAGAAAAGTACAAATATCTTGGCATCACCATTGACAAATCAGGGCATTTTGGGCATCAAAGATGGTGTATTATGGGAAAAGGCATAGCCATAGCACTATCCTTAAAAAGACTAAAAGCAGACTTGAATGGTCTCTCATTCATCCCCCTCTCACAGGTACTAAAAGCCAAACTCTTGCCCACCATAACATATGGAAGTAAAGTACAAAAATGGCAAAGACTCAGAAACCCTAAATCATACAGTGAGCAAAGCCTAATGGATCATCTTCAACCTTCCTAAATTTACTTCCCCAGCTCAACTCCGATTGGAGTTCGGCCTACTGGATCAGTCCCTGGCCAGATGAGGTGCATATATAAACTTTTGGAGCAAAGTCCGAGGTGCTACCCTCAGAGTCTCTTTTTTTTTTTAATATATATTTTTATTAACATTTTGTTTTTACACAGTTTCATATTTGTTCATTTTACATGCATTTTTTGCTTATACTGTTGTATTCTTCTTTTTGCTCAATGTTTGCACTCTTTATTATCGTTGGTCTTAACATTTTTTATTCAATAAATTATGCACATTTACTTGTTAAAGTATATTTCCTTTCTGCAATTCGTTATTCTGTGTAATAAACAATCAAACAACAAACTTGGACCCCTTCTTCCTTGTAACTTGGGAGGGTGGTGCTCGGGGTTGGATACAGGAAGGTAAGGGTGGTGGGAGGGGAAGAGGAAGGTGAGGGGGAGGGAGAACCCGAAGTATGCGATGTACAATTTCTATTGGCAATCGTTGTGAGTTAGTTGGAGGTAGGGAAAGGAGGAAGGGGAGAAAAAAGAAATTCAAATGACCCCAAACGGTCAACTTTACGGCTTCGTGCAAATGGCTTTTGTGATTGCTAGCTTGAAGATACTATTTTGTGCCCATTTTTGAGTGAGGGAAGATGGTAATCCAGGGCGCACCGGCGCACCGTGGAGGTGGCGTGACACTCACGTTGCTTACTATTATTGTCAGTGGATCAGGAGTCAGAGGTCCAACTGTCCTCCCACCTTTACTCTTGGTGCGATCTGTGTGTGGCTAGGGTCTGTTCTTGGGTGCCTGTCTATGTGCTTCCACCATTTGGTTCCATCCTCGGTGTGGATTGAGTTGCACTGGTTTCTCCTACTGGGCTTGCCAGCCTCTTATTTATACTCTCCCAGCTCGTCATTAAATTCTCCCACCCCGGGGCTATAGGAACCTGGCGAATATTTCTGGCTTCCTCTGCTTTTAGGACCTGTAGTTCAGCTCTAGTCCATGTCGATATATCCCTTTTCCAGTCAGACAGTAGGGGGTGATCTGTGGCCTTCCAGCCCCTTGAGATTAGTCTCTTATAAAGAGCAAGGGAAAGGTCCAGAAAGCGCCCCTCCACTTTTCCGCAGAGCGCAGCTGGTCTGAGGCCCAGCAGGCACAGCTCAGGGGTGGGTCTTAACTCAGACTCAATCAACTCAGACAGGGTGGGCAATATTTCCCTCCAGCCCGCCTGGATCGCCGAGCAAGTCCAAACCATGTGGTCAAAATCTGCCCCTCCTCCTCCACATCTCGGGCAATTCCCCAAGGCCCCTCCATATATACGGAACAGTCTGTGAGGCGTGAGGTAGGTTCTGTGAAAGTAATTATACTGAATGTATCTTAGCCGTGTATTACGTGATATTTTTCGGGGGTAGGTCAGTGTTCTCCTCCATTCTGATTCAGTTAGTTCCCGCCCAATTGTGCCCTCCCACCGTCCTCTCAGCGACCGTAGTGGATCCAAGGCTGCCTCAACTTGGGCCCGATATATTTTAGTGATCAGATGTGATTCTTCCCCTAATGTCAACAGCGAGTTCAGGACCTCGTGTGTGGTAGGCTCTGCGTTCACCGTGCCCCAGTGGGTCTTAAGAGTATGTACTAGCTTCCTATAAAGCAGGAACTGCCCCCCGGGAACCCCTTCTTCAGTTAATTCAGTAAATTCCCTCAACACTCCCTCCCTGAAGAGTCCTCCTACTACTTCTATTCCAGATGACAACCAGGGGCCAAGTCCGGTGTTTCCCGGCCCTTTCCCCCTGGGTTCTATGGCAAGCACCGCCAGTGGCAAAGCTGGGGAATATGGAGGGCCCACTCCCACCCTCTTCATGCATCTTTTCCAGCATGCCAGCGCCACTTTTATCCTTATATTGTTCCCAGGGGGGGTTATCTTTCTGTTTGTCATGCATGTCACAATCCACGCCGTGTCTATTGCTCCTTGGGCTGTATATAAATCCAGTTGGCCCTGGCCCGCAAGCCAGCCAGGAATCCACTGTAATTGGGATGCCAAATAGTATGCCTCAAAGTCGGGGGCTCCAGGCCACCCGCGTTGGGTGGTCTGCAGATAGTTGCAAGTGTAGTTCGCCTGCGCCCATTGTCCCATATTAGTTCTCTGAGTAATGCGTTCAGATCACGGAACCAGGTTCGGGGTATTAGCAGTGGCAAGTTGGCAAAGTAGTAGAGAAGTCGGGGGAGCATGATCATCTTGGAGAGCGACACCCTGGCCATCACCGACAGCCTCAGAGAGCGCCAAAATTCTACAGAGGATCTCAAGGATCGGAGCGCGTTACCAAGGTTGCCCTCTCTTAAGTCTCCCACGTCATGATAGATCTGGATCCCCAGGTATCTAAATGTCCGTGGGGCCCATTTCAGGTCTGCTGGGCAAGTTGCAGGACAACTATATCCAGGCACCAGGGGGAACACATATGTTTTATTGCGGTTTAGTCGTAATCCTGACACTTCTCCAAATTCCTCCAGGGCGTTCAGGGCCCAGGGGAGACCACTCGCCCCATCTCTAAGATAGATCAAGATGTCATCTGCATAAATCGATATAATGTGATCAGTTGGTCCCCACTGAATCCCTCTGGCCACTCCCTCCCCTCGCACCCAGGCCGCCAGGGGCTCCATCGGCAGTGCGAACAACAATGGGGATAGGGGGCATCCCTGTCTGGTTCCTCGGTGTACTGGGTAGGCACCAGAGACTGTCCTACCTGTCTTGACCCTTGCCAGTGGGGATGAATATAACAGGTCCACCCAGTCGGCCCAGCCCTCACCCAGGCCCATCTTTAGCATTGTCGCCCTCAGGTAGTCCCACCTAATTGAATCGAAGGCCTTTTCAAAGTCCACTGCTAGCAGCGCCCCAGTTGGTGGCTTCGATTCACTGGGCATGTGTATGATAGAGAAAATACGCCTAAGGTTTAGGGAGGTGCTGCGACCAGGTATGAAGCTGTTCTGGTCAGGATGTATCAAGGTGGGCATAAGAGGCAACAGCCGGTTGGCCAGGATCTTACTGAGGATCTTAAAGTCACTATTTAGCATTGATAGTGGGCGATGGTCTGTCACTGATGCCTCTTTGCTGTTTGTTTTAGGAAGTGGCACTACCAGTGCCTCACGCAATGTACGTGGGAGTTCTCCGTTCTTTGCCGATTCCGTATACATTTCTATCAGCCTGGGGACTAGTAAGGTTTTATACTTTTTATAAAAGTCCATAGGAAGACCATCTGTTCCGGGGGTCTTCCCAGGGGCCAACTGTGCTATTGCCTCGATCGTCTCATCCGCAGTCACTGGGCCCCCCAAGCCGACCCTGTCCTCTGGGCTCATTACTGGTAAAGGTATCCGAGTTAGGAAATTGTCAAGGGTCCCCCTCTCCATGTCTGCGGGCCTCCTATATAGGTGTGTGTAGTAATCTCTAAATGCGTCATTAATGGAGTCTGGGCTAAGTCTGCGTGTTCCCCCCCTGTCTAGTACACTTGCATTAGGGTCACTATCTCTGTTCGGTCGCACCAACCATGCCAATAGTCTACCAGATCGTCCCTCCTCTGACTGTATGGATGCCAGGTATCTTTGCAT
The DNA here is from genome assembly GCF_031143425.1 of Pleurodeles waltl. Lineage (NCBI taxonomy): Eukaryota > Metazoa > Chordata > Amphibia > Caudata > Salamandridae > Pleurodeles > Pleurodeles waltl. Next base: position 163,651,884 of record NC_090443.1, on the reverse strand, counting down.
ACTATGGCATCTTAGTCGCTCTTCAGCCTGGGAGTGCTCTCTACGTGCACGATTGTACTCTACATCCACTTGCCCTGCAGGGCCCTGTCTCAGCGTCCCCTCATGTATGACCCTCTCCAGCGCGTTTAATTCTCTCTCAAGCGTACGTTTTATCCCCACTGACTGTCCAAGGCAGTGACCCCGCACCCCCACCTTGAGAGTTTCCCACTCTATGCCTCTGGCGGAAGTGGATCCCTGGTTAGTTTCTATATGTTCTGTTAGGAAGCATCTTAATTCCTCCCTGTATGCCTGATCTTCAAGCGCTGTCGGGAGCATTCTCCATGACGGTATGGGGGGTCTTTCCTGTGATACTCTCAGTGTCAGTAATAGAGGGTTGTGATCTGATATTGTGCAGGCAAGGTATTCAGCATGGGTCACTCTACGAGCCAGTCCTGCAGTGCAAACTATCCTATCGATTCTGGTGTGTACCTGGTGAAGACCCGAATAAAACAAATAATCCCTGGTCGCTGGGTGTTGTAACCGCCAAGCATCTACCAGCCCCCAGGCGTCTAGCCACCCAACTATTTTTTTTGCTGTTTTGGTTGATGTTGCTCCCTGTAGTGGGGGGGTAGATCTATCTAGGTCAGTGTCGAGCACTGCGTTGAAGTCTCCACCTACTAGTAATTCCCCTGTGCGATGACGTGTAAGGTGCCTAGACAGGGTCGTCATAAATGTTGTTTGGTCCTGGTTGGGGGCGTATATACAACTCAGGGTCAACTGGAGCCCCTGTAATTTCCCTTCCAATATGACAAACCTTCCCTCATTGTCTATGTTGGAGGAATCGATCGTGAAGGGGACCCCCGCCCTAATCCAAATCAGGACTCCCCTTGCGTAAGCTGAATATTCTGTGGCAAACACCTGTCCCCTCCATCTCCGCCTTAGTTTCTCTCCCTCTCCGGGTGCGAGATGGGTTTCCTGTAGCATAGCTATCTGCGCCCCTCTCCTTTTTAGAAAGGAAAGGATTCTATGTCTCTTAGCAGGAGTACCCATCCCCCTGACATTCCAAGTTATGATATTGTAGTCTGCCATCCTATTCTCAAGGCCTGTTGTATGAAGGGTCGGCACGCCCAAGGCCCCGATCGATTCCCCCACAAGTTTGTACCTTCCTCATGCTCGTACCATTTCGCACGTGTAGCCGATATAACTAGTAACTGCAAACCCCAACTCCCCATCCCCAGGGCACCTCCGGAACTGTAGGCTGCCCAATAAGTTCTGCAACACTGCAAATTATTCAAACACATCACCGCAATACTCGCCAGTCAGGACTGACAGGCAAGAGCCAGGTCCGGGGGAGCGGCCAGGTCCGGAGGGGCCATTTTGCTTCCTATCTTGTCTCGCCTTTCAGCGCTGGCGCGGGTACGATCTATGTAAGTTCGTCAGCGGTCTGCGGGGTCACTCTTGGTGCGTAAGTCGAGTCCCCAGAGCCATCGGGCGAGGACACCACGGTACTATCTGCTACCCTCAGAGTCTCTTAACTACCACCTATGGCATGAGCTCGAATGAAAAAACACGTCCCCATCCAGAGTTTACCTAGAGGACTCACTTAAGATGACTGAGCTTACAGATCTCTGGAGGGCCTCAATCTCGCACAGCGCTTTCAAAAAAGCTGTCTGGAAATCAATCAGACTTCAATCCCTGATGCTGGACAAAGCAGCCTTCTCACGAAGATCTCATGCTTGGATGACTGAATAATTACACAACTCTAGTCCCACAAGCATTTCTTGGCTACAGCTTTTTGAGGCAAACTAAAGAGCAATTTCTAAGGTGTCGACTAGGGCTTCTAACATGTGCTCTAAATGCACCCCCTTGGCTGAAAAACGTGACAAACACTACCTGTCTTTTATGCGGACCAAGCACAGAAGATCTTCCACATGTCCTTTGCTCATGTGAACATTTTGTGTCAGAAAGAAAAGCTTTACTAAAGAACAAATGTTCAATGATACAGGCCTACGAACAAGAAGGCAAGCTGTGCTGGTGTGTTTTGTACCTGGGGACCTGCAACTGAACATCGCCCTAGTGAAATTTCTATCCCAGGTAACACAGATACAGTGCCTAACACAGCAAGCCATCCACTCTATGCATCATCTTTCTCCAATCCAAATAGTGTACATTTGCACTGTCTTTTTTAAGTACCGTCTGTGCTAGCGTTCAACAGCAGGGAGATACACCAGCTTAGACAGACCATTATAGCCTGCTTTAAACCAACAGACACACAGCTGAATGGCAGGCTAGTGAAATACCTCATGAGGGTTGAGCGAAAATTTGAAAAAAATACTTCTGTAACTGAGAGGAGCCTACATTCCTCTCAGACCAAGCCCATTGGCGGACCGGCCTAACTTGAAACAATGAATAATAAAAAGACAGGAGACCTAATCTCACTTCGCACTGGCAAATAGAAGAGCTCGGTCACTTGATTGCATTTTTGGACAGCCAAAGACAGAACAACAAATGGGTATGGACTTCACCTGCCTTCCATGACTATTTGTAGGTAGTTAACCGACAATAGACTAGTGACAGGAGTTTATTTATAAACAACTCCGCCTCAAATTGAGTCTCAAAATAAAGGAGAGCTACAGTTGAAGTCGGGCAAAAATGGCTGCGGCTGGACCTTGCCATCACATTAAAACTGATACTTTGTTAAAACTGCACAGAGATGATTGTGGCCAGCACTGATATTTAAGCACATTTGCACAGCCAAGCTTAATTTTGCACTTTAATGAAAATTGTGCACTTTACTTTTATCTCAAGGTTAATGAATAATAAAGTATTCTTTAATTTATTATGACTTAATGATAACATGTTGCACTTTACTTGTATTCCAATGTCTATTAACATAAACGAATGAGCAACTACAATGTAACTGATAACAGTTAATTTGCCCGTTTTCTCTTTCTCAATTTTTAATACCGTCCTTCCTTTTGTTTGTGGAATGATTTTAATTAACTATGCACCTCATAAAATGAACTGAAACTGAAACTTATTGGACGACCACAAATTGTTTTCTATAAACTATCCCAAGTTATGCCACAAAAATCTGCTAGAACATAATCCATATAGTCATAGTATTGTGTATCAAAAGAATCGTTTTGTCAAATTCAGTTGCTTACTGTGACAAGAAGGCTAGAGATACATGCAAGAAATATTGCAATGAAAACAGATTAGGATCCAAAACAACCCTCGGATATAAATAGACTGTAGCACATGATACTAGATCTCACCAACCAAAACTATGTCGATTTTATAATACTGCTTGTGGGGGGCTAATTGGTGACTCAGGGTACTAATGTCCGACACGTATGCCCGGCATACACCAGTCCAAAAGATTTCATATTATGTAAGACTGCAACACAAAAATTATGCAGTCTTTTTACATTACTTTTACTGGATGCATCATAAGTGGGAACTAGGGGTAAGTTAATATCCACCACAAGATTAGGCCCTCTATGGGTCGTGACTTACCGCCAATGAAGATGGCCACACACTGAGACAACTCTCCAGCTGCCGGCACAAAATTCCCTGCCATCCAACCGCGATCCACAAGTGCTTGTCATCCAACACATCCAAACTGAGGTCATGGCGTGGAGACTGTTGAGGTACTGAGGTGCTGTGGCACTTGGATTCTCCCGGGAGGCTGCTTGGTACAACTGAAAAACATAGGGCTGCAGCTCATGTCAGGAGGCTGCAAAGAGTTCCCCGGGTGTGGCGAATGGCTGCGCCAACGAAATCCCACCCTCCAGTGGTTGATGTGAGGAATCGGGGGAGTAAAGAAACGGGCTGTGAATTGCCCCTCCCTCTTATTTATCCAGGAGACACATGACCAGCTTGGGTGAACAACGTAGGAGCACAAGATAGCCCCTGGCTCCCTTGATGGTGGGGGAGTAGGAGCCCCCGAGATCCAACCTCACCAAGCACTGTAAGAAGACCCTGGGACAGAAATTGTAAGGTGAAATCACAGAATGGACATTGACCGGCGTGGGGTTTGCACAGGGCTGCGTGTAGTCACGAGGGAGAAGGAGACCTTGAAGGGCCAAACCTAATAGGGAGATCTCTCCTGGAGCGGTCTATGCGACAAAGCAAGCAGAGGTTCTGCGCTGATGATCGGCAAAGGGAACAATTCTACCAAATCCTCTCTCCCCGCATAGATTAAGGCAGCGTGAGAGGCCCATGGTGGGAGGATAACCACATCCTTGAAACTACTGGATGACAGGAGCATTAGCACGTAGATGGCCTTCTACTGGGCTCCCTGACTCTCCCCCAGAGTTAACTCACATCTGACACCGGGACCTGATCACTGGTGTTTTAAAACTGTCTATCCCATAGTACAGTGCCACTCCGGATAAAGAGTGGACTGGTGCACCCGCATTAACTCTGTTCATATCCAGCTTGCTTGAAGTAAGGAGATATTGTTGGGATATTCGCGACATACCAGACACACAAGGAGCCACGGTTCAGAATCATGGCCATAAACTTGTCCAAGTAAATAATCTGGACAAATATACACGACGAAGGGCTGCTCCAATGAGGCGACACAAGAAGCGGAGGGTGGAGAAAGTGGCCAAGAGGTTGAGTCTGAGGGTGATCCCTGGCTATGAGAAATCATAGGAGCCATATGGGAGCTCAAAGGCACAATCAAGCCAATACTGGACGCCGTTACAGTAGATGTCAACTTGCTGTGTGTAGATCTTCGGAAAATCACTGAAAATGTTACTGGCGGAATCACAAATAAATAGACTAAATTCCACTACAAAAGCGACTGGAAGAGCAGGTCCGTACCCTGAAAAAGCATAATGTAATCATGTCGCTAGACTGAAGAATCAGGAAGGGAGAGTACAGTGCAACAATATCCCAGTGGTGGGTGTCCCTGAGGAAGCAGAGGGGCGAGTGTAGATCTCTTCCGGGAAGACCTCATCCTAAACACACACTGCCTGAAACAACTGTCCAACTTCTTTTCCATTGAGGGGACTCATAGAACGCCGAGCCTACCGCACACTGGCCCCCCACCGTGAACCATAATTGCCAATATTTTCAACTACAGAGACTGAATACAATCCTCCAAGCAGCCCTCACTTGTGCCCATTACAAGAATACACTCATCTGAATTTTTCTGAACTTCACACTCTAGGTATAGACACAAAGGTGCATCTTTGAGGAAGTTAAGAAAGCCCCACAAAGGTACAACTTTGAGGAAGTTAATAAAGCCCTCAGAGCTAACAAGATAAAATATATGACATTGGTCCCAGCGTGGCTGCGAGTGGTGGAGGATGGCAAGGCTTGGCATTTTACATTCCCCAGAGGAAGCAGGGGACTAACTCGAAGGATGGCAAGTAGTGAGCTGAAAAGATGCCAAAGAACAGAGAGCTCTGTGCCCCAGAATTACTTCTGAGAGGTGGTGTTCAGCCTCTCCGGAAAGACAGCATACCCAAGATTTGGCAAGGAACCGTAAGAGACTGGCCCCTGTGGCTGCTGTGGTATGAGTAGTAAATGTGGCGTGCTACGGGGTGACAGTAAATAACCTGTTCCTGGGAGACCCAGTTTAAGACTGGGTATGCTTGAATGAGACAGATAGGGTGGTGGGATGAGAATTGAACAAACAGCACTGGATTGTTGTTGCAGTTTTAGAGACCTGCATTTGGGGATACTATGCTTTAACTGATTATCCTGATGTTTAACGTCATGGCCCACCCACTTTAAAAAACTTTACGACTGGGGTAACAGGCTGACACTGTTGGGGTGATGGGTGATTTTGAACTCACATTGCAGGGCAGAAGAGACAGAGGAGTTTTGGGGTTTGAATCAACTGTTCATATGTACATGTTATGTTGGCTCTGCTAAGGTGTTACGGACTGCAGAGTGGACCGGACATAGGAGATCACCCCACAGGAGTTGGTGGAGGCACATGCAGATAGAAACCGATTCTAAAATGTGGTTGTGTAAATGCTTACTAGGGCTGCAACACAGACATGTCAGGCAGACGCCTGTTGGACTGAATATATGTTCATGGAACGTCAATGGTTTAGGCAGGATAATTAAACGTACGCTAGTGCTTCAACACATTTGCGTCCGCACATCCCCTATCTGGTGATAATCCAGTAAAACACATCTCCAGGGAAATCATTACAAGGCTTTTAATAGATTTGGCTATACTCTACTGGCCCATGCAGGATATAGAACGGACTCATGGGGGGCAGTCATTCTGGTCAAAAAGACGGTCCCATTTATCCCCTTTGCACATGGCATGACCCCCTGGACCGCTTTGTGGTCCTAACTGGCACATGAGAAGGGCTTACACTCAATATCTGTTCTTTCTATATACCACCCAAACTGTATGCCACAATGCTCTCAGATATAGGTGCCCTACTCCTGGAATTCCTGACTGGGCTACTCATACTGGGAGGGGCATGAATGCAGTGTTAGATCCAAGGACGGATAGGAAAAGTGCAGCAGGCCCTCAGGCGGCAACAGGTCCATTGCAAGCCTTCTTGGATGCAATAGGCCTCATAGATTTATGGAGAGAGAATAACCCAACTCAGAGGCAGTATACATACTTTTCACCCATGCATGGTTGTTTTTCATGCCTAGATTATATATTTACTCAACACACGAGTGTGAACAACATCCGAGTGGCGATTCACCATGCACAAGGCATTTATGATCACTTCCCAGTAGGGCTCATGCTCTTTCGACCATCATGTGACAGGATGCTGCCCCTGAGGATAGACCCATGGTACCTCCGAGATAGGGGTACAAAGGAGAAGCTTAGATAGGGGACAGATTCTTACTTTGATGAAAACCAAGGGATGGCAGACCCAGCCTGTATTATATGGAAGGCATACAAGACAGTGGGGCGAGGGCAGATTCTGGCATTGATAGGAGGTAAAAACAGGGAAAACAACTGCAGTGTGAAGTCATAGAGTAAGATATTGCAACACTAGGGGCCAGGGTGTCGACAGACACTAAGACGAACAACTGTCAAAAAATGTGCCTACGGCAGGAGGACCTACATACACTGACATAAAATAGGGCAAAGAATCATGCACTGGAGACACATCGCTGACTTATGATGTAGGAGACATGACCGGCAAATTGCTAGCCTGGCTAGAGAAGAGGGACAGGGACCGTTCATAGGTGTAAGCAGTAGAGGATGCAACTTCGGTACTACAGATGGCCAGTACTGCCAGAGCTGATACCTTTGATGCTTACTATGAGCAGTTATATACTCCTGTAATGAAGATGACAGAGGATGACAGCAAGAATGTTCTAAAAGATTTCACCCTACAAACGCTTGCGGGAAAGGAGCGGGAGGCTTTAGAGGCAGACCTGAAGGTTGAAGAGTTTGTATTGGTTATCTGTGAAATACAGTCAGGTAAGGTGGCGGGCCAAATGATTTGTCTATTGAACTATACAAGGGGGGTAGCAGACAAAGCAGACAAGCCTTTGCTTGATATGTTCCAGGCAGCGCAAGCAGATGGCTGCCTTCCAGTAGACAGGCATATTGTCACTATTTTGTAAATCACAGAATGGGTGAGCCCTAATGGACTGGGGATCATACAGGCCCATCTTCATACTCACTGTTGAAGCCAAGACCCTATACAAGATCCTGGCATCTAGGCTACGCATAGTCATAGCCCCACTCATTCACCCGGACCAGTCTGATTTTATACTGCATCACACCACCTGCCTTAAGATGCGAAGACTATATGGAGTGCTACATGTGACACATCTAACCTGAGTGGAGCGAGCTGTAGTAATGTCTCTAGACGCCAAAATGGCATTTAGCAGCATTGAGTGGAATTATTTCTTCGCCACCTAACGAAACTAGGCTTTGGACTAAAGTTTTGTGGCTGGGTCAGACTCCTTTATCAGTTCCCCTCTGGCTAGGGTGTGGGTTAATGGATTGGTCTCTTGCATATTTGCCCTTCAGTGGGATACCCGTCAGGGATGCCCTCTCTCCTCATAGTATTTGCACTGGTGCTGGAGCCCCTTGTGGCCTGGATTCACCAAGATCCGTTGATACAGGGAGTGTAGACAGATGGAGGATGGGAGGCGCACCTCTCCCTTTACTCCGATGATGTCCTGCTGTATGTGGCTCAGCCCTCCCTCTCCATAAATAGTATACTTCAGATCTTTGATATTTTTGGGAGACACTCAGGCTACCAAATTATTTGGACTAAATTGCTGGACTTTACCCTGTCAGGTGGCATTCCAAACCTCCCAGCGGACTGCACGGTGCTCGGTGCACGGTTTAGACTAGTCGAGCTTAGGATACTACACATGTCCTACTACTCCAGCCCCCATCTTTACAGGATAAAAAGAGCACACTTGTCACTATGTTTCAGTGGTTGCGGTCGGGATGCTACCTCTTTCACATCCTTTGGGAATGTCCCATGGTACTCATGTATTGACAGGTTACATAGAATATGTCATTTCAAGAGGTTCCCTTAGATACTAAATGGCTCCTATTTATGATATCGGGGAGAAATCCTGGATGCAATATCAATGGATCTGGCTAGTGTCGGCAGAGGGTGTGGCCAAATGTAATATTGCAAGGAACTGGGGCATGGGGGCTCCCCCAGAAATAAAGATTAGGAGGCTGACCTTGATTGGCACCAAAGGGTGGAACAGGTGATATACCAAAGTAGGGGTTCCCCAAAAAATGTGAGAAGGTATGGTGGGGCCTGGCATGACTATAAAGGCCACTGATGGAAAAGTGCACTGTCAAAGGTTTGGGTGTTTATTTTTTCCAGTTGAGCCACAATTAATGTATGTTGTATGTCATAGACTGAGTCGTAAAAAAACAATTCTTATATGTATGTTCGCTCCAACTTCTGGTATCTGACCCTCATTGCTTTGTGTGACGCTCAACACTTGGCAGCATTTCCATGCTTAAATTGTTTAATGAGCAATTTTTCAATAGAAAGACTTTTTTTAAAAAGATTAGGCCCTCCCATTTTTTACATTTCCTGAATTAACTAGGAGAACATAGCAGGGTCATCTGTGTTGAGCCCATAAACTAAACATAAAGTTAGAAATTTCCCAACTGGCCAATCCTGGTGACGGCTGCCAACCTTTGATGAAGCTTTTAAATTATGACAATGCAGTGCTGTGCCCTTTGTCAAAATTGCAGCTCCCTTGATGGAGGCCTCTTAGGTTCTGACAGTCATGACCTGAAAACCCAAGTATCCAAGGGCCTGATTTATATTCAGGGAGAAGGGTTACTCCGTAACAACGGTGACGGATATCCTGTCTGCCGAAATCTAAATCCCATTGTTTACTATTGGATTTCGATTTCGGCAGACAGAATATCCTCCACTGTTACGATGGAGTAACCCCTTTGCTGAAATCTATATCAGGCTCTAAGTTTGGATTTTTCTGCCCTGATAAGATGTATTGCTGAATATACATAGTGTCTGCCCCGATTTAGAAAAGCTCTTCACGCACAGCTTATATTTTAATCTGTGATTTTAAGCAATTAACAGTCCAATTTAATAGTCCTCTAATTTCATCTGGCTATCAACTTACCACTACATACATAAAGATATGAAGCCTGGTTCGCATATCTTCATTCTTTTCTCTGCCCATAGCCACACACGTCTCAATAAACCACTATCCTTCTTGCCACCCAACAACCCATATTTCCCCCTCCATTCATTACCTTAAACCTGTGTTGGCTTCAATATAAAGCCATATTGGCTCATCATGTCCCTGCAGAGGGTGATCACCCTCTCAAAATATCATGGCCAGCCAAACTGAGGGGTTACTCGTTGTCCCCCTAAACAAAAGAAACCAAAAAAGAAGGAAACAAATAGAAAACTTTGCAAAGAAAGAAAATGTATACAGCAAGTATTCAGCTGATGTCCGAAGTTGATGCTTTTGTCCATGAGTTCCAGGGTTAACTGGTACAGAAAAAAAACCCGGGCACCAAAATAAAAGTGACCCTAATTAGTGAACCAGATAATTGAAAAGTAGCTCACAATTGCAAATCGTGCAGTTTTGAACATGTTGTAACAGTGTTTTGCAAGGTTTGGGAGACTGAATGTATGTGTGCTTGCTTCGGGCAATGTCTGTGGTAGTATTTGGGAAATCAACAGTAAACACTGGCTCACCATACCATAGAACAGACCCCCAAACAACCAAAAAACTGCCCCACGGATTGATCTATCAGACCATCCCCTTTGGCACCTCCTAATTGCCATATAATCCAATCCAACCCTGATGAGTCCAATAACTATAACACAAATCTCTGAGGTTCAAAAAAAGCCATATTATCACAAATTATCTTACATTTTGCTGATTCTTTAAGAAAACTGTGCCTCTTCAGCTTGAATTTGCATGCTTAATTGGCAGAGACACAAGCAGCCTCCATAGTCATGTGGCAGAAATCAGAAGTGACCTGGAATGATAAACTGGCTACTTTTGCTTGGTTAGTTGGTTGAGCCTCTTGTCACAAAGTAAACTTCCTGATATGGACCAAAACGGTCCAATGACGGTTAGCCACCTGCATGCCTTTTTTAACGATGTTATTTTGCATTTTCAAGCGAAAATAAGTAAACATGACACATCGCACAGTTTCGCAAGGTATGATAATTCTTACTCATACATAACAGAAAGAACAAGTCACATACACTCGCATACAGTGGGAAGATAGTATCAGGAACAACACCCACTCCGAGCCATCACCTAATGATCACATTTCAACAGAACCATCGTCCGATTCAGAAGAAGACATAATGTGAATGTCAGAAGCGTGAAATATTTCAGACATTGTCATATGGAGACCTTAGGGTACTCGCTTGATATGGGTGGTGAAAAGGCACCAAGTAGAATCAAATTTAGCAACCCTATCTCAGATGAAATCAGCCAGTTTTTCCATGGCATAGATGGACCACACCTTCCCCCACCACATATTTATAGAAGGATGAAGTGGCTGTTTTCATAACTGTACCACACAGAGTAGCACTGCCAGGAGTAGATGGGATAGAAGGAAACCTTGAGGGGTCATCATGGGAAACGCTCTATCAGCCCTGGATCACCCAGAATGATAATTTGGGGTTCAAGTGGGAGTTGGAATTAGTAATGGTCTGCACTGTGTTTTGGATCTCTGCCCAAAAGGTCTGAATCACTGGGTATGACTACCATGTGTGTAGAAAGGTACCCCTGTCCACATCCCTTCCAGCATAAGTCTGAACCTCCAAACATCTTAAGAGAACAGGTTTTAGATATCAGAGTCATCATTTTATAGGCATCCTCTTTATAGCAGATGCAAATTGACGATTGTGCCTCTCTTTTCCAGATGGCCCCCCAAGCGTTGTCAGCTATTTATGCTGAGCAATGCTTTCGTTAACCATGACTTCGTGGTTTTGTGCCTTAACCACGCATGTGCTGAACAACGCACATGCGTGGTTAAGGCACAAACAAGGGAGTCGGCTGAGGAGGACGACGCGACGAGGCGATGACTCAGGTAAGTGGGGCGAGGGCGGGGGGTTGGGGTTTTAGTTTTAGGGGTGGGGGGTCAGGGTATTTTCTGTTTTAGGGGTGGGGTGGGGGGTCGGGGTTTTAGGTTTAGGGCCGGGGTGGGGGGTCGGGGTATTTTCTGTTTTAGGGACGGGGGGCAGGAGTGGGGGGACGGGGCTTTAGTTTTAGGGGTGGGGGTGGGGGGGTCGGGGTATTTTCTGTTTTAGGGGTGGGGGGTCAGGGCTTTAGTTTTAGGGGGGTGGGGGTCAGGGGATTTTTCGTTTTAGGGGCGGGGTTGGTGGTCGGGGTTTTAGGTTTAGGGCCAGGGGTGGGGGGTCGGGGTATTTTCTGTTTTCGGGGCGGGGGTGGGGTGGGGGGTTGGGGTTTTAGGTTTAGGGGCATGGTGGGGGGTCCGGGTTTTTTCTGTTTTAGGGACGGTGCCGGGGTGGGGAGTCAGGGCTTTAGTTTTAGGGGCGGGGTGGGAGGTCGGGGCATTTTCTGTTTTAGGGGCAGGGGTGGGGTTGGGGGCTTTAGTTTTAGGGTAGGGAGTCGTGGTATTTTCCGTTTTAGGGGTGGGGGTGGGGGTTGGGTTTTAGTTTTAGGGTTGGGGTGGGGGGTCAGGGTATTTTCTGTTTAAAGGGTGGAGTGGGAGGTTTGGGGGGTTAGGTTTAGGGGCAGGGTGGGGGGCTCGGAGTAGTTTTAGGGGTGGGGGTTGGGGTACTTTAGGTTTCAGGGATGGGGTGGGGTGTAGGGTTGTTTTAGGTTTTGGGGGTAGGGGGGTCAGTTTTAGGGGTGGGGGCATGGGTGGGGGGTTGGGGATTTAGGTTTTAGGGGTGGGTTGGGGGGTCGGGTAATTTTAGGGGTGGGGTGGGGGGTTGGGTGGGTTTAGGTTTATGGGCACGGTGGGGGCTCGGAGTAGTTTTAGGGGTGGGGGTTGGGGTACTTTAGGTTTCAGGGATGTGGTGGGGGTTGGGGTTGTTTTAGGTTTTGGGGTGTAGGAAAGTACCATCTTGCCTGGCATGTTACCCCCATTTTTCACTGTATATGTGTTGTTTTAGTTGTATGTGTCACTGGGACCCTGCCAGCCAGGGCCCCAGTGCTCATAAGTGTGCCTGAATGTGTTACCTGTGTTATGACTAACTGTCTCACTGAGGCTCTGCTAATCAGAACCTCAGTGGTTATGCTCTCTCATTTCTTTCAAATTGTCACTAACAGGTTAGTGACCAATTTTACCAATTTACATTGGCTTACTGGAACACCCTTATAATCCACTAGTATATGGTACTGAGGTACCCAGGGTATTGGGGTTCCAGGAGATCCCTATGGGCTGCAGCATTTCTTTTGCCACCCATAGGGAGCTCTGACAATTCTTACACAGGCCTGCCACTGCAGCCTGAGTGAAATAACGTCCACGTTATTTCACAGCCATTTTACACTGCACTTAAGTAACTTATAAGTCACTTATATGTCTAACCTTTACCTGGTAAAGGTTGGGTGCTAAGTTACTTAGTGTGTGGGCACCCTGGCACTAGCCAAGGTGCCCCCACATTGTTCAGGACCAATTCCCCGGACTTTGTGAGTGCGGGGACACCATTACACACGTGCACTACATATAGGTCACTACCTATATGTAGCTTCACAATGGTAACTCCGAATATGGCCATGTAACATGTCTAAGATCATGGAATTGCCCCCTCTATGCCATCCTGGCATAGTTGGCACAATCCCATGATCCCACAGGTCTGTAGCTCAGACCTGCGTACTGCCAAACTGCCTTTCCCGGGGTTTCACTGCAGCTGCTGCCAACCCCTCAGACAGGTTTCTGCCCTCCTGGGGTCCAGCCAGGCTTGGCCCAGGAAGGCAGAACAAAGGACTTCCTCAGAGAGAGGGTGTTACACCCTCTCCCTTTGGAAAATGGTGTTAAGGCAGGGGAGGAGTAGCCTCCCCCAGCCTCTGGAAATGCTTTCATGGGCACACATGGTGCCCATTTCTGCATAAGCCAGTCTACACCGGTTCAGGGACCCCTCAGCCCTGCTCTGGCGCGAAACTGGACAAAGGAAAGGGGAGTGACCACTCCCCTGACCTGCACCTCCCCTGGGAGGTGCCCAGAGCTCCTCCAGTGTGCTCCAGACCTCTGCCATCTTGGAAACAGAGGTGCTGCTGGCACACTGGACTGCTCTGAGTGGCCAGTGCCAGCAGGTGACGTCAGAGACTCCTTCTGATAGGCTCCTTCAGGTGTTGCTAGCCTATCCTCTCTCCTAGGTAGCCAAACCCTCTTTTCTGGCTATTAAGGGTCTCTGTCTTTGGGGATTCCTTAGATAACGAATGCAAGAGCTCATCCGAGTTCCTCTGCATCTCTCTCTTCACCTTCTGCCAAGGAATCGACTGCTGACCGTGCTGGAAGCCTGCAAAACTGCAACAAAGTAGCAAAGATGACTACTGCAACTCTGTAACGCTGATCCTGCCGCCTTCTCGACTGTTTTCCTGGTGGTGCATGCTGTGGGGGTAGTCTGCCTCCTCTCTGCACTAGAAGCTCCAAAGAAATCTCCCGTGGGTCGACGGAATCGTCCCCCTGCAACCGCAGGCACCAAAGAACTGCATCACCGGTACCCTGGGTCTCCTCTCAGCATGACGAGCGAGGTCCCTTGAATCCAGCAACTCTGTCCAAGTGACTCCCACAGTCCAGTGACTCTTCAGTCCAAGTTTGGTGGAGGTAAGTCCTTGCCTCCCCACGCCAGACTGCATTGCTGGGAACCGCGACTTTTGCAGCTACTCCGGCCTCCGTGCACTTCCGGCGGAAATCCTTTGTGCACAGTCCAGCCTTGGTCCACGGCACTCTAACCTGCATTGCACGACCTCCTAAGTTGTCCTCCGGCGACGTGGGACTCCTTTGTGCGACTTCGGGTGAGCACTGTTTCACTCCACTTCATAGTGCCTGTTCGGCACTTCTGCGGGTGCTGCCTGCTTCTGAGAGTGCTCCTTGTCTTGCTCGAAGCCCCCTCTGTCCCCAGACGCAATTGGCGACATCCTGGTCCCTCCTGGGCCACAGCAACATCCAAAAACCCTAACCGCACGATTTGCAGCTAGCAAGGCTTGTTGGCGGTCTTTCTTCAGGAAAACACTTCTGCACGACTCTCCACGGCGTGAGGGATCCGTCCTCCAAAGGGGAAGTTCCTAGCCCTTGTCGTTCCTGCAGAATCTTCAGCTTTTACTGTCCAGTAGCAGCTTCTTTGCACCCAAAGCTGGCATTTCCTGGGCATCTGCCCATCTCCGACTTGCTTGTGACTTTTGGACTTGGTCCCCTTGTTCCACAGGTACCCTCATTTGGAAATCCATCGTTGTTGCATTGCTGATTTGTGTCTTTCCTGCAGAATTCCCCTATCACGACTTCTAAGTCCTTTGGGGAACTTTAGTGCACTTTGCACTCACTTTTCAGGGTCTTGGGGTGGGCTATTTTTCTAACCCTAACTGTTTTCTTACAGTCCCAGCGACCCTCTACAAGGTCACATAGGTTTAGGGTCCATTCGTGGTTCGCATTCCACTTTTGGAATATATGGTTTGTGTTGCCCCTATCCCTATGTGTCCCCATTGCATCCTATTGTAACTATACATTGTTTGCACTGTTTTCTAAGACTATTACTGCATATTTTGGTATTGTGTACATATATCTTGTGTATATTTGCTATCCTCATACTGAGGGTACTCACTGAGATACTTTTGGCATATTGTCATAAAAATAAAGTACCTTTATTTTTAGTATATCTGTGTATTGTGTTTTCTTATGATATTGTGCATATGACACTAGTGGTACTGTAGGAGCTTCACTCGTCTCCTAGTTCAGCCTAAGCTGCTCTGCTAAGCTACCATTATCTATCAGCCTAAGCTGCTAGACACCCTATACACTAATAAGGGATAACTGGGCCTGGTGCAAGGTGTAAGTACCCCTTGGTACTCACTACAAGCCAGTCCAGCCTCCTACATTGGTTGTGCAGTGGTGGGATAAGTGCTCTGTAACTACTTACCACTTTTGTCATTGTACTTTTCATAAGAGAAAAATATACAAAACAAGTTCAGTGTATGTACACCTAACCAAAAAGTTTTGCATTTCTTTTCTCACTTCTTTTCTAAAGTGCTGAAAAGTACTTCTAAACTTTCAAAAAGTTCCTAAAAAGTTTTTAAAGTTTTTTTTCTGTCTTTCTAAAAGTTCTGAAAAACTTTTTTCCTTTTACTATCACTTAAACACTTTCTAAAAATGTCTGGCACAGGTCAAACTGTTGATCTGTCCAAACTTGCTTATGATAACCTTAGCTGGAAAGAAGCAAGGAGTCTCTGCATAGAAAGAGGTTTAAGTGTAAGGAAGAATCCTTCTAGAGAACTGTTAGTGAATATGCTTGTTGAACAGGATAAGGCCACAGCTGGCACTCCTGTTGAAAAGTTAGCTGATGGTTCCCACTCTGACTCTGGGGCTCCCCTAGCTAAAGAAGTGGGAGGCAAACTTCCAAGCCTGCCCCCTAGCAGACAACCTAGCATAGTTGGAACTGATGTTGAGTCACATCATACAAATAGTGTGGTCTCACATCACAGTAAGAGTATTCCTTCTCATCATAGTAGAAGTGCTGTTTCTGTGAGCCAAGCTGTTAGGGTGCCTTCTGTTAGGGACAGGTCTCCTTCTGTCCTTTCTCATCATACTTCTGTTTCTAGACATGTCCCTCCCACCCACCCTGATGACAGATTGTTAGAAAGGGAGCTCAATAGATTGAGAGTGGAACAAACCAGACTGAAGCTCAAGAAGCAACAGCTGGATTTGGATAGACAGTCCTTAGAAGTAGAGAAAGAAAGACAGAAGTTGGGTTTAGAAACCCATGGTGGCAGCAGCAGTATTCCCAATAGTCATCCTGCAAAAGAGCATGATTCTAGGAATCTGCACAAGATAGTTCCCCCTTATAAGGAGGGGGATGACATTAACAAGTGGTTTGCTGCACTTGAGAGGGCCTGTGCTGTACAGGATGTCCCTCAAAGGCAGTGGTCTGCAATCCTATGGCTATCATTTAGTGGAAAGGGTAGGGATAAGCTCCTTACTGTGAAAGAAAGTGAAGCCAATGATTACAAAGTTCTTAAGAATGCACTCCTGGATGGTTATGGCTTAACCACTGAACAGTACAGGATGAAGTTCAGAGAGACCAAAAAGGAGTCTTCACAAGACTGGGTTGATTTTGTTGACCATTCAGTGAAGGCCTTGGAGGGGTGGTTACATGGCAGTAAAGTTTCTGATTATGAAAGCCTGTATAACTTGATCCTGAGAGAGCATATACTTAATACCTGTGTGTCTTATTTGTTGCACCAGTACCTGGTGGACTCTGATCTGACCTCTCCCCAAGAATTGGGAAAGAAGGCAGACAAATGGGTCAGAACAAGGGTGAACAGAAAAGTTCATACAGGAAGTGACAAAGATGGAAACAAGAAGAAGGATGGTAAGTCTTCTGACAAGGGTGGGGACAAATCTAAAAATGAGTCTTCATCAGGCCCACAAAAACACTCTGGTGGGGGTGGTGGGCCCAAATCCTCTTCTAATCAAAACAAAGAAAAGAAACCATGGTGCTATTTATGTAAAATAAAAGGCCATTGGACAACAGATCCCAGTTGTCCAAAGAAAAGCACCAAGCCTCCTACCACTACAACCCCTACTGCTACACCTAGTGTCCTTACTAATAGCAGTGGTGGTGGGAGCAAACCTACTAAAAGCCAATCCAAGGGAGAAGCTGGGCTCACTTTTGGTAACTTAGTTGGGGTTGGTCTTGTTAGGGAGACCACAGAGGCTGTGTTAGTCTCTGAGGGGGCTATTGATTTAGCCACCTTAGTTGCTTGTCCCCTTAACATGGATAAGTACAAGCAGCTACCCCTAATAAATGGTGTTGAGGTTCAGGCCTACAGGGACACTGGTGCCAGTGTTACAATGGTAATAGAGAAACTGGTCCACCCTGAACAACACCTACTTGGTCACCAGTACCAAGTAACCGATGCTCACAACAACACACTTAGCCACCCCATGGCTGTTGTAAATCTCAACTGGGGGGGGGGTTACTGGTCCAAAGAAAGTTGTGGTAGCCTCAGATTTACCTGTAGACTGTCTACTAGGAAATGATTTGGAGACATCAGCTTGGTCAGATGTGGAGTTGGAGGCCCATGCAGCAATGCTGGGCATCCCAGGGCATATTTTTGCTTTAACCAGGGCTCAGGCCAAAAAGCAAAAAGGACAGGGTGACTTGGATCCTGGAACAATGGACCAAGTGCTCCCTAAAGCTAGGGCTAGTAGAAGTAAAGCACTACCTACTATCCCTCCCTCTACAGTGGATTCTACTTCTGAGGAAGAAGAATTTCCACCCTGTGCAGAACCTACACCAGAGGAGCTGGAAGCAGACACTGCTGGGCTTTTGGGTGAAGGGGGGCCTGCCATGGAGGAGCTGAGTGTGGCACAGCAAACCTGTCCCACACTAGAGGGTCTAAGACAGCAAGCTGTCAAACAAGCTAATGGGGATGTCAGTGACTCTCACAGAGTTTACTGGGAGGACAACCTCTTGTACACTGAAGCAAGGGATCCTGAACCTGGAACTGCCAGGAGGTTAGTGATTCCTTAGGAGTACAGAAAGTTCCTCCTAACTCTAGCCCACGACATTCCCCTAGCTGGACATTTGGGACAAATGAAAACTTGGGACAGACTTGTTCCCTTGTTTCATTGGCCTAGAATGTCAGAGGACACAAAAGAATTTTGCAAGTCCTGTGAAACCTGTCAAGCCAGTGGCAAGACAGGTGGCACTCCAAAGGCACCTTTGAAAGGGTAGGGGTTGACATAGTTGCCCCCCTTGACCCTCCTACTGCTTCAGGCAATAGGTTTATCTTGGTGGTAGTGGACCATGCCACAAGATATCCTGAAGCTATTCCTCTAAGGACCACTACAGCACCTGCAGTGGCAAAGGCCCTCCTGGAATATTTTCCAGGGTGGGCTTCCCAAAAGAGGTGGTATCAGACAGGGGAAGCAATTTCATGTCTGCTTACTTAAAGGCCATGTGGAAGGAGTGTGGTGTGACATACAAGTTCACTACACCCTATCATCCACAAACAAATGGACTGGTGGAGAAATTTAACAAAACTCTCAAAGGCATGATTATGGGACTCCCTGAAAAACTCCGCAGGAGATGGGATATCCTTTTACCATGCCTCCTTTTTGCTACAGGGAGGTACCCCAGAAAGGAGTGGGCTTCAGCCCCTTTGAACTCCTCTTTGGACACCCTGTGAGGGGTCCACTAACACTTGTCAAGGAGGGTAGGGAACAACCTTTAAAAACTCCAAAGCAAGATATAGTGGATTATGTACTTGACCTCAGATCAAGGATGGCTGAATTCATGAAAAAGGCCAGTAAAAACCTTCAGGCCAGCCAAGAGCTCCAAAAGCAATGGCATGACCAGAAGGCTGTTTTGGTTCAGTACCAACCAGGGCAGAAAGTGTGGGTCTTGGAGCCTGTGGCCCCAAGAGCACTCCAAGATAAATGGAGTGGACCCCACACAATTGTTGACAAAAAGGGTGAAGTCACCTACTTAGTTGACTTAGGCACTGCCAGGAGTCCCCTTAGGGTGCTCCATGTCAATCGCCTGAAACCCTACTATGACTGGGCTGATCTCACCCTGCTCATGGCAACTGATGAGGGACAGGAAGAAGACAGTGATCCTCTACCTGATCTCTTCTCTTCCACAGAACAAGATGCTCTAGTGGAAGGTGTAGTTTTGGCAGATTGTCTTACTGCTGAGCAGAAAGACCATTGCATAAATCTCCTGGATCAGTTTTCTGAACTCTTCTCTACTGTGCCAGGTACCACTTCTTGGTGTGAGCACACTATAGATACTGGAGACAGCTTGCCTGTCAAAAGTAAAATCTATAGGCAGCCTGACCATGTCAGGGACTGCATAAAGCAAGAGGTGCAGAAAATGTTAGAACTGGGAGTGGTTGAGCACTCTGAAAGTCCATGGGCTTCTCCTGTGGTACTTGTACCAAAACCTCATTCCAAAGATGGAAAGAAAGAAATGCGGTTTTGTGTTGACTACAGAGGTCCCAACCAGGTAACCAAAACTGATGCTCACCCTATACCCAGGGCAGATGATCTCATAGATACACTGGCATCTGCCAAGTATCTAAGCACTTTTTACTTGACTGCAGGGTATTGGCAGATCAAATTATCAGAAGATGCAAAAGCAAAAACTGCATTTTCAACCATTGGAGGCCATTACCAATTCACAGTAATGCCTTTTGGATTGACAAATGCACCTGCCACTTTTCAGAGGTTGGTGAACACAGTCCTGCAAGGGCTGGAAGCTTTTAGTGCAGCATATCTGGACGATATAGCTGTCTTTAGCTCCAGCTGGGATGATCACCTGGTCCACCTATGGAAAGTTTTGGAGGCCCTGCAAAAGGCAGGCCTCACTATCAAGGCTTCAAAGTGCCAGATAGGGCAGGGGAAGGTGGTTTATCTGGGACACCTTGTTGGTGGGGAACAGATTTCACCACTTCAGGGGAAAATCCAAACTATTATAGATTGGGTTCCCCCTACTACTCAGACTCAGGTGAGAGCCTTCCTAGGCCTCACTGGGTATTACAGTAGGTTCATTAAGAACTATGGCTCCATTGCAGCCCCTCTTAATGACCTCACATCCAAGAAAATGCCTAAAAAGGTATTATGGACAGCAAACTGTCAGAAAGCTTTTGAGGAGATGAAGCAGGCCATGTGCTCTGCACCTGTCCTGAAAAGCCCTCGTTACTCTAAAAAATTCTATGTCCAAACTGATGCATCTGAATTAGGAGTAGGGGCAGTCCTATCACAACTTAATTCTGAGGGCCAGGATCAACCTGTTGCTTTTATTAGTAGGAGGTTGACCCCTAGAGAAAAGCGTTGGTCTGCCATTGAGAGGGAGGCCTTTGCTGTGGTCTGGGCACTGAAGAAGTTGAGGCCATACCTGTTTGGCACTCACTTCATTGTTCAGACAGACCACAAACCTCTACTTTGGCTAAAACAAATGAAAGGTGAAAATCCTAAATTGTTGAGGTGGTCCATATCCCTAAAGGGAATGGACTATACAGTGGAACATAGTCCTGGGAGTAGCCACTCCAATGCAGATGGACTCTCCAGATATTTCTACTTAGACAATGAAGTCTCATCAGGTCATGGCTAGTCTTATTGTCCTTCATTTGAGGGGGGGTTGTGTAGGAAAGTACCATCTTGCCTGGCATGTTACCCCCATTTTTCACTGTATATATGTTGTTTTAGTTGTATGTGTCACTGGGACCCTGCCAGCCAGGGCCCCAGTGCTCATAAGTGTGCCTGAATGTGTTACCTGTGTTATGACTAACTGTCTCACTGAGGCTCTGCTAATCAGAACCTCAGTGGTTATGTTCTCTCATTTCTTTCAAATTGTCACTAACAGGCTAGTGACCAATTTTACCAATTTACATTGGCTTACTGGAACACCCTTATAATTCCCTAGTATATGGTACTGAGGTACCCAGGGTATTGGGGTTCCAGGAGATCCCTATGGGCTGCAGCATTTCTTTTGCCACCAATAGGGAGCTCTGACAATTCTTACACAGGCCTGCCACTGCAGCCTGAGTGAAATAACGTCCACGTTATTTCACAGCCATTTTACACTGCACTTAAGTAACTTATAAGTCACCTATATGTCTAACCTTTACCTGGTAAAGGTTGGGTGCTAAGTTACTTAGTGTGTGGGCACCCTGGCACTAGCCAAGGTGCCCCCACATTGTTCAGGACCAATTCCCCGGACTTTGTGAGTGCGGGGACACCATTACACGCGTGCACTACATATAGGTCACTACCTATATGTAGCTTCACAATGGTAACTCCGAATATGGCCATGTAACATGTCTATGATCATGGAATTGCCCCCTCTATGCCATCCTGGCATAGTTGGCACAATCCCATGATCCCACAGGTCTGTAGCTCAGACCTGGGTACTGCCAAACTGCCTTTCCCGGGGTTTCACTGCAGCTGCTGCTGCTGCCAACCCCTTAGACAGGTTTCTGCCCTCCTGGGGTCCAGCCAGGCTTGGCCCAGGAAGGCAGAACAAAGGACTTCCTCAGAGAGAGGGTGTTACACCCTCTCCCTTTGGAAAATGGTGTTAAGGCAGGGGAGGAGTAGCCTCCCCCAGCCTCTGGAAATGCTTTCATGGGCACATATGGTGCCCATTTCTGCATAAGCCAGTCTACACCGGTTCAGGGACCCCTCAGCCCTGCTCTGGCGCGAAACTGGACAAAGGAAAGGGGAGTGACCACTCCCCTGACCTGCACCTCCCCTGGGAGGTGCCCAGAGCTCCTCCAGTGTGCTCCAGACCTCTGCCATCTTGGAAACAGAGGTGCTGCTGGCACACTGGACTGCTCTGAGTGGCCAGTGCCAGCAGGTGACGTCAGAGACTCCTTCTGATAGGCTCCTTCAGGTGTTGCTAGCCTATCCTCTCTCCTAGGTAGCCAAACTCTCTTTTCTGGCTATTTAGGGTCTCTGTCTTTGGGGATTCCTTAGATAACGAATGCAAGAGTTCATCCGAGTTCCTCTGCATCTCTCTCTTCACCTTTTGCCAAGGAATCGACAGCTGACCGCGCTGGAAGCCTGCAAAACTGCAACAAAGTAGCAAAGACGACTACTGCAACTGTTTTCCTGGTGGTGCATGCTGTGGGGGTAGTCTGCCTCCTCTCTGCACTAGAAGCTCCGAAGAAATCTCCCGTGGGTCGACGGAATCGTCCCCCTGCAACCGCAGGCACCAAAGAACTGCATCACCGGTACCCTGGGTCTCCTCTAAGCATGACGAGCGAGGTCCCTTGAATCCAGCAACTCTGTCCAAGTGACTCCCACAGTCCAGTGACTCTTCAGTCCAAGTTTGGTGGAGGTAAGTCGTTGCCTCCCCACGCCAAACTGCATTGCTGGGAACCGCGACTTTTGCAGCTACTCCGGCCTCCGTGCACTTCCGGCGGAAATCCTTTGTGCACAGTCTAGCCTGGGTCCATAGCACTCTAACCTGCATTGCACGACCTCCTAAGTTGTCCTCCGGAGACGTGGGACTCCTTTTTGCGACTTCGGTGAGCACCATTTCACTCCACTTCGTAGTGCCTGTTCCGGCACTTCTGCGGGTGGTGCCTGCTTCTGAGAGGGCTCCTTGTTTTGCTCGACGCCCCCTCTGTCCCCAGACGCAATTGGCGACATCCTGGTCCCTCCTGGGCCACAGCAGCATCCAAAAACCCTAAGCGCGTGATTTGCAGCTAGCAAGGCTTGTTAGCGGTCTTTCTTCAGGAAAACACTTCTGCACGACTCTCCACGGCGTGAGGGATCCGTCCCCCAAAGGGGAAGTTCCTAGCCCTTGTCGTTCCTGCAGAATCTTCAGCTTCTACTGTCCAGTAGCAGCTTCTTTGCACCCACAGCTGGCATTTCCTGGGCATCTGCCCATCTCCGACTTGCTTGTGACTTTTGGACTTGGTCCCCTTGTTCCACAGGTACCCTCGTTTGGAAATCCATCGTTGTTGCATTGCTGATTTGTGTCTTTCCTGCAGAATTCCCCTATCACGACTTGTAAGTCCTTTGGGGAACTTTAGTGCACTTAGCACTCACTTTTCAGGGTCTTGGGGTGGGCTATTTTTCTAACCCTAACTGTTTTCTTACAGTCCTAGCGACCCTCTACAAGGTCACATAGGTTTGGGGTCCATTCAAGGTTCGCATTCCACTTTTGGAGTATATGGTTTGTGTTGCCCCTATCCCTATGTGTCCCCATTGCATCCTATTGTAACTATACATTGTTTGCACTGTTTTCTAAGACTATTACTGCATATTTTGGTATTGTGTACATATATCTTGTGTATATTTGCTATCCTCATACTGAGGGTACTCACTGAGATACTTTTGGCATATTGTCATAAAAATAAAGTACCTTTATTTTTAGTATATCTGTGTATTGTGTTTTCTTATGATATTGTGCATATGACACTAGTGGTACTGTAGGAGCTTCACTCGTCTCCTAGTTCAGCCTAAGCTGCTCTGCTAAGCTACCATTATCTATCAGCCTAAGCTGCTAGACACCGTATACACTAATAAGGGATAACTGGGCCTGGTGCAAGGTGTATTTACCCCTTGGTACTCACTACAAGCCAGTCCAGCCTCCTACATGGGGGTAGGGTGGGTGGGTCGGGTAATTTTAGGGGCGGGGTGGGGGTTGGGGGGTTTAGGTTAGGGGCAGGGTCGGGGTCAGTTTTAGGGGCGGGCTGGGGTGGGGGGTTGGGGTTTTAGGTTTTAGGTGTGGGTTGGGGGTCGGGTAATTTTAGGGGCGGGGTGGGGGTTTTGGTTTAGGGGCAGGGTGGGGGTCTCAGAGTAGTTTTAGGGTTGGGGGTGGTGGTTGAAGTACTTTAGGTTTCAGGGATGGGGTTGGGGTTGTTTTAGGTTTTGGGGGTAGGGTGGGGGTTGCGGTAATTTTAGGGAGGAGGTGGGGGGTTGGGGTAGTTTTAGGGGCAAGGGTGGGGGGTTGGTGTGGTTTTAGGTGTGAGGTGTGGGGGTTGCGGTAATTTGTAGGGGTGGGGGGCCAGGGAGGACGCATGCAGGAACAATGGATGCCTATCACTAATGCCTTTTCCAGGAATGCCTTTACAACGAAAAATCGTTGTTAAGGCATTCGTGGTAAAGGCATTAGTGGTAACAACAAGGTCGTTGTTCCGACCTCGTTGTTCAGGCATTCGTTGTTCCGGCAGGCGTTCCGACATACATTCGGAGTAGGTCCCTTAAATTCCTGTGGGAACCCCCTTCCCTATGGCGTGCCTCCGCTTGTCATATCTGAGTCTCTAATTCTTGCTGGTGATGTTTATTCACTTGGTTAAAGGCAGCAATGTGTGAGATAAGCTCTCCTCGGAGAACCACTTTTGCCGCACTCCATAGGGGCGCAGGTGCCACATCTCCCATATCATTTTCAGGAATAATGTTCTATGGTTTGTTTGATTTGGTCTAGGAGGGCTGGGTCTCTATATGCAACTTCATTAAGGATTCATGGTTGAGGGAATGGACGTTGTGGGGTCACCAAGTTAACTGTCTTTCAAACTGGTACATGGTCAGAGATAAAATTAAATTCGATTTTAGTGTCAACAAGACTGGGCAATAAAGTCCCGGAGATCAAAAAATATAAATTCTTGAGTCGGTCTTGCGGACACTAGAATAGAACATATAGGCTCTCATTATGTCATTGGTGGTAAAAACTGTCTACCGCAGCGGTGACGGCCGCCAAAAGACCCTAGACACGCGGCTAACATCCGTCCGCCATAATATGACCACAGCCAGATTTCCACCACAAGAAGGGCAGAAATCCGGCTGTGGTCGTGCTGGTGAACGGTGTTAAGGTGGTGCTGCTACCACCAGCAGCGCCACACCAGTAGACTGCTGCCAGACGTATTATGGGGAATAATACACCTGGGGCATTAGTCAGGTTTCTGACAGGGGAGGGAGGTGGGGGGTGTTGTGTGTGTGTGGGGGTGTGTGTGCATGAATGTGTGAGCGTATGCATGCATGCACATGAGTGTGTAGTGTTGATTGTGTGTGCATGTGTGAGACTGCGTGTAGAAATGCAAATGTAAATTAGTGTCTGCATATAAGTTTGGATGTGTGTACAGATGTGTGCATGAATGAATGGATGCATGCGTGTATGCCTGTGTGAGTGAGCGTGTGAATGCGTGGTGTGTGCCAGCGAGTGTGCATGTATGGGAGAATTGGAAGGGGGAGAGTGGATGAGGAGGGGTGGGTGTTGTTAGTATGGAGAGTGTTGGAGGGGTGGACCTCCTACCAGTGACAGGAAACAAATTCCCCGTCGCTGGTAGGGCCTACCACCATCGTTTTTGTGGTGTTATAAACACCATGAAAACCATGGGGGTAGGCAGGGTCATAATGCCGCTGGCGGGACAGTAGTGGCCGCCAAGTTGGAGATTGCTATCTCCAGCCCGGTGCCATGACATTCGGTGTGGTACATGTACCACCGGCCTGTTGGCGGTACTACTGCCACATTAACACCAACCACCGAGGTCATAATGACCCCCAGAGTCCTGTTCTTTGGGATGGTAGTGATGTCAAGCATCGGACAAGGTCAGGTCTAGTATACCCTGAGCCAAGGCTGGAGGTGAGGTTTGTCCTGGTAGGGATGGGAAAGATCCAGACCAGTGTCCAAGGGCACATAAAAGATGCCCCCGCGCACTATGTCACCACTTTGGAAATGAGAAATTCTCAGGAAGAGGTCAGAGTAGAACTCGTCTCTATTGAGGAAATGGACAGTTGAGTAGAGCCAAAGGTACCCCGTATGCCTACCTGTCGTCCCTCATGGTCTCCATATGTGCTGCCCAGGGTAAAGAAGAGTTCTCTACGAAGTAAGGTGGCCACCCCCTAGGATTTGCGGGTGTAGCAGGAGTGGAATTGTGTGGGATACCAATAGGAGTCGAGGTGTTTAGTGTCAGCTCTGAGGAGTGCCACAGCTACCTCCTTGCAGTGTAGCCAATTTATTAATGCCTTATGTTTAAGCTGGGTGTTCAGGCCCTGAAAGTTAATAGATACTTCATGAAGGGTGGTCATATATAATCATGCATGCATACTCCCAACGCCTCTAGAAGAAAACAGTTTATGTGTGGTTCTCGCATTTTAGCAAAGTGTATTATGCACATATATGTCAATGGTTAGCACAAGCAGATACCACAGTGAACAGCAAAGAGGGGGTGATATCATGTTTAGGCCCATGTGCCTCCCTCCCTGTTAGTCACATAACCAAATGAGGAAGATAAAACAGTTATTGGCTAGAGAGAAGGAAAGTCAATCCCCATTTACTTTCTCACCGGACAACCCCAGAGTGCAGGAAAAATCCATTCATCTTCCCACCGATAGAGGCCAGACGATAAAGGCTATATGTCATTGTCAGAGGAAAGGGGATATTGTTCCTTTGCAGCCTGTGGTTTGTGTTTCCGTGCTTTCCTCTTGGCTTAGCATGAAGGCTGGAAGCCCCAGCCACGCCCCCATCTCCTAAAGGAAGGTCTCATGATTCAGAAGGCTGGTCCATGTCAGAAAGGAGGGACAGGCCAAGAGCCTTGCGAGCTACCTGAGGCATATGAGCTGCAATCCTCTTATCCTGATAAGTAAAGTGGATGTGGGGCAGAAAGCCCCAGAGATAAGGAATCTTCTTGCTCTGTAAATGTTGAGTAACTTCTTTAAAGTCTTTACGGCAAACTAATACATGGGCAGAGATATCTTGAAATAAAGACATTGAATCTCCACGGAACATGATTGGTTCCTGCTGGCAAACAGCCCTTAAGATCTGTTCTTTTTGAAGAAAATAGTGTAGGGAGTAAGAGTGTCTAGAGCCAAATTCCTTTGTAACTGGAAGGCAGAATTCACCTTGTGGGTATGGTCCAGAAGAACCAACAAATCTTCAGGAAGCTGCAGGAGGTGGGCAAAAAGGGCCTGGACATGGGATTCTAGGCCACCTGGCGAAATGGATGCAGCCAGTCTCTGGACACGAATGTTATTGCACCTGGAGTGATTCTTCAGATCGTATATCTTGCCCTGCAGTATCAGTTGCCCCCCTCCAATTTTTCAATGCATGCGTCCTATCAATGTTTTCAAGGATGTGATCAGCCACTGTCGCCTCCATGGTAGTCAGCCGAGTGTCCGTTTGAGGGAAGGATTGATAAAGGTCGGAGATGGCTCTAGTGAAATCTTGGTAAAGGTAAGTGAGGTCCTTCCAGATTTGAACAATCAAAACTGGATGACCTCCTTAGTCACTGAAGTGTGCAAGTCTAAACCCTCACCTGGGGCTACGTGCTGGGCTAAGAGTCACTACCCGCCAAGCGGGGTGGATCAGGCTTAAGAGTACTTTGCGAAATGTGAACGAACGGTGTGGCTTAGAGTTATGCACTGCCATATTAGGACCAACCCTCACACTGTATTGCCTCCAATGTCTGTCAGCACAGGAATTCAAAGCCCCCGCCTGTTGCTCTGCAGCACACCCATAAAGCATATAGGTGGATACCTGAAAGTGGCCAGAGAACAAGGCACAGGCATCATTGTATTAGGCTGTTAAGTATCCCAGTCTCGACCTAAGCCAGGAGCAGGATGTCCACAAAGTCACTAGGAAAAAGTTGCCCCAGCGGCGAATGAGTATGCAAGAGTCAATGTAGGGCAGAACAACTCCAATGCTCAAAGGAAATTCAAATTGCTCTCTACAGGGCCCTCCTTATGGGATAGGAATGCTGCAATTCACAATGCGCAGATTTGAACACAAGGCAGATCTCCCACTTACCTCTGGCCTTCTATCAATGGGAGTGGTTGAACATATTTAATGGTCCACAAATAATGGAATCCAAAGATGCCGGGCATCACCACACTGCAAGTTCATTCTGTCCTCTTCTAACCTCACCTCTGATGCTGCCGCTAAATGCCTTACTGGAGGGCCTGCCCCAGGCCTTGGACCTGTTCTCCTACATGGGCCTGGGGGGGCCGTCCAATGTGAAGTTCCCTCTCAGCAGTGTTTCAATGCCCCATGTCCGTGCCCCTGGGGCTACCACTCAGGAATGATGGGGGGCAATTCAAACAAGAATAGCTGGTGTGCCGATCCACCAGCCCTCCAAAGCTTTGTTGTTGTGAGCGGTGCACTCGGCCTAGCCCCGATCCGGCCACCGAGCCACCGCACACCCCACACCCATGTAGCTCCGCAGCGGGTGCGATGCCAGGATGCACCGAGGTGGCCAGGGACCAAGGAGACCCTCCTTCGTTGCAGCCTCCAGGTCGGAAGGCTCCAAGTGCCAACACTCCGCTGCTTCACTGGAGGCCGGGCCCACACTCTACAACAGCCCTAAGATGGCTACCGCCTCTCTTCGTGCCAGGTGGTCTGACTTTTCTGCCGCCATCAAGATGTTGCAACCCTGTTTACCCTGATGTGTCCCTTGGGTGGCGGGGTTTCCGAGGGGCAGCTTCACCAACAATAACAAGCCATTATGGGAAGATTGGGGGCCCGGATCGCGGAGCTCAGGAAAGATGCGTTTTGTTGGGTCTCATTGCTAGCCAGGCCCCTCATTATTTTGACTTTCTGAATGGAAGCAATGCACCTGCTTAATCAGTCAATCCCTAGCCAGCTAAGCTCATTAAGGCCTTTTGAAATAATCCCACAATACTTCCTCTTAGATAGTCCACCCTTAAGTCCTTCAAGAATCCCCTGGACTTACATATTACTCTGTATGAGATAGTTCTCTGTGCCTTCAAGTTTCCATGCACTGTTAGAAGGTTGTTGCTCTTGTTCTGATAGTTGCTTTCTGAATGAGCAAGATACCTCCTGAAGCCCACTTGTCCATTGTTCTACCTCCATGAGTCCTTTAACCATTGAGCCCACATATATGCGGGCCTTTTGAATAGCTGTGTTAGTTACTAAATTAAAGAACTTTATAGACACATGAGGCCTGATTTAGTTCTTGGTGGTAACGGTCCCGTTGTACGTTTTGCGACTCAAAACCCACCCGCCTCCATGAGCCCGATTTATTTGTTGGCGGTCCCAAAGGTGATAGACAGTATTCATCCCGCCTTCTCCGCCAAGAAACTCCACAATGTTGACGATGCCATAGGGACTAGTGGCTGCCGGCAGGACTCCAGCCACCTTTCCTACCTTGCAGATTTTTAAGTGCCTTACTGCCAAGCCAAATGTGGTGGTTCAGCCTTCACACTTGAGTTGGCAGATAGTGAGGGAAACTAGGAAAAAAAATACAATTTTCCCCAGTTCCACTTCCATTTTAGAGTGGACACGACTGGACAAGACCTGCTAGCGCCTGACCCACAGAGAAAATATTAACCCACCTCATCATTGGACTCGAAGGTAGGGGACATACATTAACAGGGTACATTGGGTGAGAACTGCACGTGAGGTCGGGACCACTGCAAACATACACATGTCACAGTAATTATTCTAAATTACTGTGACATGCATATGTAGGGAACACGATTGTGTCACACATGGATGGGGAAACACTGGCACAAGACACATATCACACTCATACACACATATCAATGTGGAGCCAGTATTCATTGCCAAATAAATGCTGGCACCAAAATGATGGTACAATCATACTTGACAACTGTGTCCATGTGCACACATTGCAAGGGGACCTGTACCAGTAAGGTTGTGCTGCCTGTTGTGTATGTGGGTCAGTATGTGTATGTATATGTGCCAATGGATTGGCTGGTTGAGGTGGAGTGGGTTATTTGGTCGTGTCTGTCTGTTTTGCCACTTGCATATGGGTCCGATGTTGTGTATGTGTTGTGTGTTGTGTTACTGTGTGAAACATTCAGATGAGTATTGTTGTGTGGCAATCATTGTTGTGATGTGTGTAGTTGTGCTTTGGTGTGAGTGTGTTTATGTAGCTGAATGAGTAGTTGTATTTGTTGTTTTGGTTGAGTCATGTGTGGGTGCACTGTTAACGGTGTGTGTATGTTGTGTCATTGAGGTATGACAATGTGTGTTTTCAGCAAGTACGAGTTGTGTTGTGGTGGAATGGCAATGGATAATAGTGTTATACAGTATGGTGTGTTGTGTTGGGTGCTGTGTAGGTGGATACATATGACTAAGGTACAATGTGTGTGTGACTCACCAGTATTCCATAGCCACTGCCTTTGTGCAATGTCTACAATGTCTATTGGGGCCAACAATGGCGCCCTCCATCATCAATCCGCTGGTGTGATACCACCTGCAGAGCTGAACCATCCAAATATGGTCAGCGGGAACCCACCTGTCTGACAGCTAGAAAAGTGCTCCGTCTTGGCGGTCTTCAGTACAGCCGCAATACATCTAAATGTGGCAGACATAACATCATCAAATTGATGGAGTACTTTGGTCTGCCACCGAAGCTGCTTGGCAGTAATACTGTCAAGATCTAAATCAGGCCCTTAGTCTTTAGCAGACTATTTGTGATGACTAGAAAGTAAATTGTTTATAGCAGCTAGAATGTTTTCATGGGAAGGTCCTCCTATAATCTACATAGCCTTGTGGCGAGGATCCCCTGGCTTTTACAGTTTCATGCCCGAGGAGTTAGGACAGTTAGAGGGGGGAGGGCGGCATGAGCTCATCAGCTGAGTAATCTAATGCAGGGTACCCTTCATCATCTCTTTACTCGCTGCAGGAAATTGATTTGCATCTTTATCCATAGCTTTGCCCCATGAGATGGTTTCTTTTTTGACAACATCTAAATCAGTCCGATGCCCCTACAGTTCAAAGACTGAGGCGGTCATTCGGTCACCGCCATTTGGCCGCTCTGGAGGCCATTCTGGCTTTCCCGTTGGGCCGGCGGGCGCCCGCCAAAGAAGCGCCCGCCGGCCCAGCGGGAAAGGCCCTGCAACACAGAGGCCGGCTCCGAATGGAGCCGGCGGTGTTGCAGGGGTGCGACGGGTGCAGTTGCACCCGTCGCGATTTTCACTGTCTGCTATGCAGACAGTGAAAATCATGCTGGGGCCCTGTTAGGGGGGCCCTGCACTGCCCATGCCAGTGGCATGGGCAGTGCAGGGGCCCCCAGGGGCCCCACGACACCCGTTCCCGCCATCCTGTTCCTGGCGGTAAAAAACGCCAGAAACAGGATGGCGGGAAGGGGGTCGGAATCCCCATGGCGGCGCTGCAAGCAGTGCAGCCATGGAGGTTCAGCCCTGCCAGGGGTATTCCGGCGGGAAATCGCCGGATCCCCTTTTCTGTCCGCGGCTTTACCGCCACGGTCAGAATGGGCACTGAAGCACCGCCAGCCTGTTGGCAGTGCTTCCGTTGCCCGCGGCCCTGGCGGTTTAGGACCGCCAGGGTCAGAATGAGGCCCTGAGTCTTTCTACTCCCAATCTGTTGAGACAAGACAGTGAAAATACATCTTCACCCTGTTGCTAATTCAGCTTTATAGAATAAAAGGTCTTCCAGAGTCTAACTTGTTATTAGTGGCTGGGGATCAGGGTGGGATTGTGGGAGCGGGAGCATCACCGGTTGTACCCCTTGATATGGCCATAGGTCATTCTCTCAACAAATGGTGGCAATTGCCCCTGCCAGGCTAGAATCTCATTGTATTACCAAAAGATAGCATTTTTTAACATTGATGAGTACATGCACCATGAGTTCTACTATGAGGACCGTTATTTGTGATGTAACTGTGGATGCCTCTTCTACCAACGGTGACTGATCACTTCCTTCGAGGAGGCTTCCCACTTGATATTGCATTTGAGCACTGTTCTGAGTACTGCAAGACAACAGCTTGCTTTTCTGTCATTTCCATGCACTAAAAGTTTAAGGTAGTACTTAGAAGCTTTTAAACAATGAGAAAACTCCTTCTTATGATGTTAGAATGCCTCTATTCTTTCTCTATCTTCAGAAGCAGATGGACCAGCTGAAATCCCAAGAGTCTAAATGGACGCCACTGTGGATGAGAGGGGAGCGAGATGGTGAGTCAGTATATTGTGTCGATTCTTGAGACAGTAAAGTCTGGCATATAGAAGCTTTGGCCTGTGGCGGGAAACTACAGACAAGAAAAACAGCAGCAAGTGTTTCTTCTGATCAGAGTCAGGTTGCCCCTACAAAGTTCAAGCAGGCAGGTGTCTGAGTCAAGTTCTGCCTGTAAAAGTATATATACCACTGTACACCAGAGATGCATCAGCTCATCACACTCCCCTGCCTTTCTTCTTAGTACGGGTCGAACCTCCCCGACAGCACATCAAAATACAATCGGCCTTTGAATATCTATTCAGATTTGAAGTGATTCCTCAGCCCCCATTTCCCTATGAATGTTCATTCCTTTATACATAAGTTGTCCAAGGTTGTTCTGTGTGTTTACATTCAAAAGTATTTGTAAAGCGTATTTGTAAGGCACACATTTAACCAGAAAAGTATCTTGGCGCTTCAATGACAGATGTTTACTGTTACTGAACTCAATGGTACTAATTTTATAGATCTCATAAAAAGATACAATGAACCTGTGACCGTGAGGTCAAACATCCCTGGAGACATTTTTGCACTGAGTCGGTATACATTATTTACTTGCAGCAATATGTTCTCCCAGATGAATATGTATCGGATCTGGCCTTTTCTTCAGGGTCATACCCAAACTTGTTGCCTTCCTCCTCCTATTTTTGTTGAATTCATTTTTTTGCCCTTAGCACTCTGTTTACTTTACCACTGATAACCAGTGCTAAAGTGTTTGTGGTCTCTGCTCTGGTAGTATGGGTGTATTCCCAATTGGCCTATTTATTGTACTTATATGTCT
Source organism: Pleurodeles waltl (assembly GCF_031143425.1). Classification (NCBI taxonomy): domain Eukaryota; kingdom Metazoa; phylum Chordata; class Amphibia; order Caudata; family Salamandridae; genus Pleurodeles; species Pleurodeles waltl. The sequence goes on along the minus strand of NC_090443.1, from coordinate 163,619,067 downwards.
CTACTAAAAAGCACTACATGTGCCCAGGGCCTATAAATTAAATGCTCCTTGTGAGCCTTCAGTACTGACCTGCAATTGCATAGTCAATATGTGCAGTTTTACACTGCCATGCCAACCTGGCAAAGTAACCCTTTTGCCAGTCCGAAACTTACCTTTTAATACACCCATAAGGTAAGCCCAGGGTACAATGTATTTAAAAGGGAAGACAAGTACATTTAGGTTTTACATGTCCCAGTAGTGAAAAACTACTCCTTACTCCTGCAAGGCCTATCTCTACTGTAGCATAACATTGGCATTACCTTATTGCATTTTATAAGTGTAATTCCCAATTGTGAAGGATAGACGTTTCAAGTTTGGTGTCTCTGGAATCACAATTTAAATTCCAAATTTATGGTGAAGCAAGATTTTATATTGCAATTCTGAAAATGCCACTTTTAGAAAGTTGACATTTTCTTACTTTAGCCATTTGGTGCCTGCTGTCTGTCTTTGATCACATGCCTGAGGTGGGTGACAGCTGGGCCTTGTGTAGTCCCCCTAGACAGCCACACACAATGGGACCTTAGGTGTGACTTGATGGGTCATTCTGGCAGGATGGGAGGGAGGAGCTGGATCAAGCCCCACTCACATCTGAGTAGGCTGTGTCCTATCCCCAAACAAAGGGCTGCATATTACCCCCCTGTAGTGAGTCTGGAGCCACAGCAGTAAGGGCAGGGCCTCTGAGCACTTCAAAGGCCTGTCTTTGAACTCCATCCCCCACTTCAAAGGCACCACTGAGTATAAGAACTACACCTCACCCCACCCGCCACTTCAGTATACTTCTAGTCCTGTGGATATTTTGCCACTAAGAAGGACTGCTGTGCTGCTAAAGGACTGCCACTCTGTTTGACTGCACTCTGCTGGACTCCTGCTTTGCTGTGCTGACCTGGTGCCTTCAACTCTCTGCCTGGGTGAGAAGGATGGGCCTGCTTCGCTTGAACCCAGAACCCAGGTTGACTCTGAGGGCTAGTTGGCTGGCCTCCTGATCTGAAGTCTCAGGGACATAAAAGGGTTCCAACCACCCTGCCTCAGCACTTGAACTCCTTCATCTGAGATTTTACTCTGCAAATTGGTGCCACCATAGTCCTGGACCCTTGGAAATGTTTTCTCAGCAGAACTGATGCATTCTCTGCTGAGCAATGCATCCCGAGCAGAACCAACACCGCCTCGGCTGAGCAGCGCATACACGAGCAGAACAAATGAAAAGGTGCTATTGCATGGATTGGACCAGTCGCAACAGACTTGCATCGCTGCCGCATCCAGAATCTTGTGTTTGACGCATCACCTTCAGAACTACCAATGAGCAACTGTCGAAGCTCCTCGTCACTTCTGACACATTGTCTCGACTGTGCAACACATTCTTAGCACTGACCTTCGCATTGCAAGCCCAGTCAAAAGAATTCTCAACGTTGATGCAAGAGGACCTCGCACTATAGCCTCCAGGCATCTTGGAACTCACGTATCGCCTCAGCTGCACAACGCATTATCAAAGTGCATCCAGGCAACGCTCCTCAAACAGGATTTAAGGTACTTTGGTTCCAGGGGCCTAACTGGGTCTCAGTAGCTGCCCTGAGCTCCATCGCGGTCAGCCGTAGCTTTTGACTTTGTCAAGTCAGGTATGATCAGATATCCTCAATAGCGCTTCTTGCTTTTCCGTGTTATTATTACTTGAAAATTGGAAATTCAACATCTCCAGCTCTACTGATTGGATTTTTTTCTTTGTGGTCTTGTTTTATTTATTTAATTCAGATCCATTTTTCTAACCTGGTGTGGAATATTTTTGTGTTGTGTTTTCACTGTTTTACACACAAGTAGTTTACACATTACCTCTAAGTTAAGCCTGACTGCTCTGTGCCAAACTACCAGAGGGTGAACACAGATTGAGTTAGGGTTTGCTTGTGCCTTACGTGGACTAGGATTGTGGTTGTTGCTTGACCAAGGCTTATACCCCTGTCAACTTGCAACCCAATTTCTAACAATTTGCTTTAGAGATTCAGATATGTCCTACACAGTCCCTTTTTCTAAAAGCATTAGTTTGATAATTCCCAAAAACATTTAAGTAAGTAGAGTGTTGTAAAAGAGTAAGTGGAGGAACTATTTTTGACCTGAAATTGTGGACATCCATTAAGAAGTATGAATAAGGCACCAAACTTATAAATCTAGAGCATTTTGCATGAAAAGTTCCACAGAATAATACGCACCACCATCCCTGTTCGGAGGAGAAAGCAGTGTACTGTCTGGGTGACGTCTGCTGCATGGATCTGGTTGTGGTACGGATTCTTGTATTTACCATAACCGCTCTCCAACAAGTCCAACAAGCTCAAGAGGTATGCAGCAGGGATCTGTGAAGACATGGAGAAAGAGTTCAAGGTGTAGTACAGAAACAAAATTATAGAGGAAGGAGGCACAAATGAAATTGAAGAGCGTTAAAAAGGAAGGAACTTGTTCAGAAGGAAAAAAACAGGTAAGAGAAATATATCCAGTGATATAGTTACCAATACAGGAAATGAAAAATAAAAAGGTAGAGGCAAAGACATCTGAGGAAAAAAGCAATATCGGAGAACGCGATAAAGGAAAGTAATATTTGGTTCAAAGGAACATAAGAGATAGTGAATAGTTACCCAAACCCAGTTATGTGAAGTGAGCATGACTTTAATGCTTTGCCTCTGGAAATATTTTGATATAACACCTCTCAGTTCTTTGTTCTATAAACCATCATAGGCTAAGTAGTATGAACTATTCAAACAGTTAGGAATTTAAAGAGGTTTTGTGCAGAATTGTAGAGGTAATAGTTATGCCAATGAATATTGTGAATGGATATCAGTGTTCACAAAACCCTAACTAGATTGTCTATTGATCATGTCATTCATTGCACAAAATGCACTGAAACACCATGTCTATTCTGTTTCAATATCTATTGATTGTCAAATGGTAACACAGAGCAACTGCACACAAATAAAAAAAAAGAAAAAAACTAGATGAAAAATAGACCGGATAGCAGCAGCAAGGAGAGTGCATTGAAGATTTCACTGAAACAGGGTAGGTGTCCAAAGATACTTGTTAAGAGCGTGAAAAGTAGAAGTGGCACCCATTATGGGATTGCAACTAAACAGCACTGAAGCCCTCATTATGAACATGGCGACCTGGACCAACATGCCGGCGGTGGCGGAAATTACCGCCACTGGCATGGTGGTCCGGACCACCATATAATGTACACGGGGAGACCGCCACAGGCGGAACTCTGCCACCGCCAGGCAGCCTGATGATGGCAGAGTTGCTTATTCGACAGGGCTGCGATGCGAGCAGCGCTGCCCGCCGGATAATGAACCTGTGTTCCCCCAGCCTTTGAATGGGTGCCCTAGGGCCCCCTTTGGCATGGGCAGTGCAGGGGCCCCCATGCACAGCCCCATCACGGATGTCACTGCCCAATTTATGGGCAGTGACATAGGCAACGGGTGCTGCTCCATGTGGAGCCTTTGGTAATGTACAGGCCCAGCGGAATGTTGTTTATTGGGCCAGCAGGGTCTTTACCGTTCGACCGCCAAGTTCGTAATGAGGGCCTGAGTTTGCACCCTGAGCACATGGAGAAATTAAGTCTTGTGGTGCACTTATCATTTGAAGTTGACAGTTGTTGCTCTGTTTCTTTCATGATAGCCAAAAGACAGAAATAAATCATTGTGCACTGCGGGGTGCAAGTTCAGCTTTCACAGTTCGTGAAATGTGGTAAGTCATATATTCTTTATTGTCTGCTGTGTTGGCACACAGTGGCTCGTTGTGTAGGTCAATGACATTACTGTGGTGGATGTAAGAGGGCTCTATGCACTGCAGGCAGCTTACACCTTCAAGGCTATAGGACGAATGCTACCATTCTCTGATCGAACCACTACTGACCTGATACAGGCCGACGTCTCCCTATGACACTCCAATAATCATTTTGCGTTCCCTATAGATTGGCTGACACACAGAATGGAACATAGGCCCTCATTACGAGCCTGGCGGTCTGTGACCGCCAGGCTCGCGGTTGGCGGGAGCACCGCCGACAGCCTGGCGGTGCCCCTTAGGGCATTCTGACCGCGGCGCTTTGGCCGCGGTCAGTGCAGGAAAACCGGCGGTCTCCCGCCGGTTTTCCGCTGCCCGTCAGAATCCTCCAAGGCGGCGCAGCATGCTGCGCCGCCTTGGGGATTCTGACACCCCCTACCGCCATCCTGTTCCTGGCGGTTCGCCCGCCAGGAACAGGATGGCGGTAGGGGGTGTCGCGGGGCCCCTGGGGGCCCCTGCAGTGCCCATGCCAATGGCATGGGCACTGCAGGGGCCCCCGTAAGAGGGCCCCGCTTGTATTTCACTGTCTGCATAGCAGACAGTGAAATACGCGACGGGTGCAGTAGCACCCGTCGCACCTTCCCACTCCGCCGGCTCGATTCCGAGCCGGCGTCCTTGTGGGAAGGTTGTTTCCCGCTGGGCTGGCGGGCGGCCTTAAGGCGGCCGCCCGCCTGCCCAGCGGGAAACTCAGAATGCCGGCCGCGGTCTTCAGACCGCGGTGCGGTATTCCTGCGGCGCAACTTTGGCGGGCGGCCTCCGCCGCCCGTCAAAGTTGTAATGAGGGCCATAGTCTGAATTGGCTGACTGCAACACAACAAATGATTTTTTGATATGACATATTTTTCTTTTAAATATATTTTTATTTTGATTTGTAATGGTTGCACTGTTGTCATAGCATAAAATAAAACCAAGCTGAAAAGAAGAGGTCAAAAGATTATGCCGAATGTGCCACTAATGACAAACGTTTAAAGGAAGTACATTACATTTTGGATAATATAGTACATAACTCACATAACATCCTTATTGCCCCAATTTAAATGTAACAATAAACATTTCTGGAGCCATCCCCTCTTAGAAGGTTAGGAGTCCTGTTTCATGGGTGGGACCCTGAGCATCATTCATCGACCTCAAACCATAGTACTCCATTCAATGCCCCCAGTTTCTTTGAAATTTACAGGGGCAGCCTCTACTACAATATGTGACCTTTTCCACCGCCTTATAGAGATCCATCTTTCATCTTCATAATTGGATAATGGGTATTTCTGGAGCACCCCATCATCTAGCCACATCCTTCTTGGCCACAACCAAGCCCATAGCACTAAATATGAGTTGAAAGCATGGAGCATCTACATCATTTGTAATCCACTAGAGATATATTTAGGATACAATGGAGGGTGGCCTCCAAAATGGCACTAAGCTTCCTTATTATCTCTACCCAGTGTGCCTGTATTAAATGACTTTTCATACTGTGTGCAGAAAGTCTCCCAGTGCTGCATTGCAACGTATACAAGTTGGTGCAACCACCCGACCCATACCATGTAGCCACATCTATCATAATAACCCTATGTACGATCTTGAATTGGATCAGTCGCAGTCAGGATTTTATGGCCACTTCCCTCAGATGGATCCATGGAGCCTCCAAGTCAATGTCTTCCATAGCCCCTACATCTTACTTCCATTGCTCTCTAAGTGTGACAAAAGTATCGGGAATATTATTATTTAACGTTTTGTATATGAGTGATGTTGCTCCCCTCCCCATCTCTTCCAACAGTAATTGCCCCTCCAATGGAGCATATTCTGGTATCTCTGTCGCTACAACCCCCTCAGCCAACTAGGCATGCCTCACCTGTGCGTATTTAAGAAACTGGGTCAGATGTAGGTTGTATACTTGTTGAAATGCCGAAAAGAGCTTGAGCCCACCGTAGTGGCGCTAGGGGTTACAAAGTGGCGCAATGGAAGCATTGCTCCACTTTGTAAATATAGCACAGTGTGATTGGCCTTTCAACTCCACATTAGCTTAAAAAAATGATGCTAATGTCATGGATGGCACTAGGCCTACATAAATCTGGGGCTAGTTCTTTTTATGGGATCATTTCCAAACCAAAACTCAAAAAACCTGCTTGCAGTGTGCAGTGATTTTGTTTTCATGCTTAGGAATGTGTGCACCTGCCACACTGCCTCTCACCCACATCAACAACACCACCTAAGTCATTGGTGACAACTGCTGGGCCCCTTTGCCTCCATACAGATGGCGTAGGTGGGATTGCGGCATAAGGAAGGCCCTTTCTAGCTGAAAATTGGAGTGGTCCCGAAGCGCGAAGACCCAATCTTTAATATTAACTAGGTGGGCGGCCCAGTATTAGACCTACAAATCTGGGAGGGCTCCCCCATTACGTATCCTTTTTTATGTTCTGTGAGTTGGAAGGGTCTAGAATAGCTACTTAGACCTTTGACAGACACAGCGGGGTGCTAGCATGATGCCTTTCTTACACCTGGTGCACTTTGTGTACTTTACACAATGGTAGTTATAAGAAGGCATGATGAGGTTGAGACATTTACTGCAGATAGTAAATAGTGACATTATGTGGTGCAGCATTTACCAGAAGCAGGAAATATGTTCAATTCGATTTTCTTTAATGAAAATAAGGAATTGCAGGTGAAACTTGCCCCATGTTTTCAACAAACTTCACATTTCCACAGATTGAACCTGCTGAAGTTTATCAGGTGAAAGTTGGATTGTTGCCATAATAAAGGTAAATCTCACAATCACAGTCCCTGCGAAAAAGATGGGGTTGTACAGGGGCTTGAATTTAGTGACAAACTTAGAATCAGAGTCTGAGTGACTTTATGCCTAATTAGCTGTGGATGGAGTTGTAGGTCAGAGCTCAACATTTGGCTGTTGCTATACCAGATGAGGGTTAGGGTAGCTAGATAATGGAGGAAAATAGAAGAAGCGATAGCAAACGTTGCTGCGCCAGGGTTGGGTAAGGGTTCATTTGGAGGGTGGCCACGATAACGGGGCGGAGCGCATTCACATTTGAATAGCACTTTCTGCAGTAGCGCTATAAGTAAACTCTAAAAGGCCTTTTCATGAAGCGTTCGAGAACTAAATTATAGAGTCAAGCAATGGATAACTTTGGAAGACATTCACTGACAATGTGTTGCTTCGGTACTGTTACAGAAAAGGCACGTGTTGGAAGCTGATCATCAGTGCTTTTTATCCAGATGCTGCAGTGGCGGAAACTCAGCAATATTTTTTATTCTATGCAGAAGGTACCTCTTGGTAATGGTCAAGCTGTAGTATTTTCTCTAAATGAATGCAGCCGGGAAGCGGATAGGTTATTATTTTTTGATCTAAGATCTACTGAATATATGGTAGTCATGTAAGTTTAAGAATTAATTTTTCAAAATACCTGCTGAGGAGCTCACTCTCCAGCTGTTGAAAGTATTGGTGGACTCATTTGAAATGAGATCCTTACCACCTATTCAGCACAAACTAGTTTACTAATAGAACTAGGTAAGGATGCTAGGTTGTTAATCTTATTGTTCACTCTACCTACTTAATACTGACACTAATGATATTGTCAATTGTCCCACAACTATTCTACCCAAGATCATGAATTTCAACAAGAGTGCGGTTATAGCTGGTCATTCCACATAATTTTTTCGTAGGCTCTTCAATGTAAAGGGCAGATGCAAGGGGGTGAGTGGGCTTTTGCTATCCTCTGTTGACTGAAAACCATATGAATAGGTACCACACTTTTGGATTTGGCCAAATCTAATAAAGTGATCCAGATATTATACAGAGGTACTGTAGCATGAGTCAAGGGCAACAGTATCATATCCCCACCATTCAAACATGAGACTCATCACTGCTGCTCACTGTTACCAACGTTCCTTACATATGCCACAGACAAAGTAACCATGATGGATAAGCAACTGATATTAGGAACTGTTAGCTACTCTGACCCTTAATAAGTACACCTACAATGGGACCCAAATAGGTCGATGAACCTTTTGACTTGCAATTAAGATGTTCCCACCATAACACCAGGTCATGCAGGTCAATATTGAATAATCAATCAATACCATAAATAGTCAATGATAATCAATAGCATTAATAATCAAAGGAGTCAGTAATTGTCACACATCATGACATTTCAGTAATGAATATCCACACCTTTAGTAAAAGTTAGAATATTTTTTCCCTATATTAACAATGCTAAGGTCACATAAATTAATCTCAAAATCAAAAGATACACTTATAGAAACAACACTGGCTGTCCAAAGCTGCGAAAGAAACGCAATCCAATCAAAGCTTGAACTAGTATACATTCTAAGGTTACAGTGCAAATCAATAACAAGAATAATTGCGCAAACTGTATCACATACATTTAGATTCAGCAAGGAAAGACATCAAGCGTTATTCCCTATAACAGACTTTCATTAGTGAGAATCCTTAACTAACATCAGATTAGCATCAGCATGTTGGGCTTCATGCAAAACAATTTAGTAAAAACAAATTTGAAAAACATCTAACTGTGGCTATATCAAAACAGTGCGGTTGGTACCTAGGAAAAAAACAGGAAACAGGTATAACAAACACATGGGTCCAAGAATAATTCTCCTCAATTGGATCGGCAAGCTAAGATAGTCTTCGTCATCAGGACATCAGTTCAGTCAGCAAGGCAACAGGATTCAGAATCAAAGTTCAGAAACGCAAAGTCTTTAAGCAGTAAGTTAAGCACGTCTCTCATCAAGACGCAAAAGAAAGTAATGACAGTGGCAGAAGGGAAAAGCGCAATGCTGGTACTTCTCAGTGCAATCCTGTTAAGTAAAATTTCCTAAAACTACTTCCCAAGTCACTATTGGTAAAGGGATTGCATGTTCACACTTTTTCCAATAAAACGAAAACTTCAAATCTATGAATTCTACCACTACTCTGTTCACATGTCGCTGATTGGCTTCTCTTGTAATGTCCTCATCATCCGGCTCATCGGGTAACAATATTGTTGCAGCTTATACTCCAGTCAGTGTCTCCATTGTTCTTCTCTCGAGAAAGTCAGTCTCACACACATTACACTAATAATGTTACATTTAGCAAGAACAGCATCTTCTAGCAATTGGTTCTCATGAGAAAGACTTTTAGCTACGAGCACATTTAGACAGTACAATGGAAAATCTAAGTTTAATTCTCTGAATAGCCATTTTATTGAACGTTAAGAAATACAACTTGACATGAGGCCATGCAACTAGGCCAAGACCTTCGCTAAGTTAAGGCCTACAATTAATAAAGCTAATACATAATGCATAACCCTTAATACGACAAATTGCTACATTAATCAAACATATACTCAACATTTAATTTTAATAAGACATTAATAAGTATACTTCATGAACATTGGAGGCCACTCATCGTGATCACATTTTCAAATACATGCATTATTTTTCTATGTTATTACATTTTCTACACAAATCCATTACTCATAGTGCAAGAACACTCATTAGTAATTTGTATCAAAACACCTGCGCTAGCAATCCCTTCTCTGATGACTAAATGTGTCATCACACTAAACTATCACTCACAAATGTTTTGCATCAGCTAAAATGCTGTCATTTCAATCCCTTCATACTTTTGTTTCCTTTTCAAATTTTCCCTAAATAATTTTTCCCTTTTGTTTTCTTCCCTCCTCTGATCATTCCTTGACCTTTTCAAATTAATCCTTTTACACAATTTACATATTCCCGATATTCCAGTTAGGCAAACCACAATAATTAATATCGCATGTATAATTTTCAACAAAATTCCTTTTCCAAAGTTCCAATTTCCCACTGAAGCAACACCTTTGCCAACTTTTCCCCAAACACCTGGTTCTTTTAATTCTTTCAAATCAGTACTTTCATTAGTTAGATTAGTGAGGAAGGGCCAGATGTAGAAAGGGTTTTGCGTCTCGCAAACAGTGAAAAACGCCATTTGCGAGGCGCAAAAGCCTCTCCGGTATGCAGAAATTGATTTTGCGAGTCGGATCCGACTTGCAAAATGCATTTCCGACGTGCATATAGGAAGGGGTTTTCCCTTCCTATTTGCGACTCGCAATGCAAGTCAATTTCGCGGTCGCAAATGGAATCGCAGTTACCATCCACTTGAAGTGGAGGGTAACCCAGTCGCAAACGGGAAGGGGTCCCCATGGGACCCCTTCCCCTTTGTGACTGGACAAAAAAATATTTTTTCAGAGCAGGCAGTGGTCCAATGGACCACTACCTGCCCTGAAAAAATCCCAAACTAAAGGTTTCGGTTTTTTTTTCAAAGTGCAGCTCGTTTTCCTTAGAACAATAGAAGACAACTTTCAAATCTTTCTCGAATTCAGAGCAACTCCCACTGAAGGAATCATTACACCAAATATATCTCCCACCATACCAGAAGGAGACTCCCTCCTCTGTCTCATATGATGTAATTCAGTCACTTTCAGAAATTTCTTTAAGTCATCCATTTGAAAAATCTTTGGGAAAACTATTCGCAAGTAACATGTCCCATACCATCCTCTTGGAAGACGGTAATAAGCATTAGGACCACAGATGTAATAAATCCCAGGAATAGCTGGGTCCTGTCCATTCAACATAAATGTCCATTTACTCTGAAACAAAAACACATGTCTACATTCACTTGTTCCCACAAACAAAGTATCAGTGCATGGTTTAGGCCTATTTATACAAAGTTTCCCTACGTGTTGCACATCTAAAGCTAATTCCCCACTATAAGCATAATCATTCTTGTAAGTCCTTTTCTCTAAGCCTTTTTCTAACTTCTCCGTCAACGCCTTTCTCCTGTCATCTGTGTTATCTAAAAAGCTTTACTCTAAAGGTGTAAGCAAGCATGCAAGATTGTTGGGGTTTGCACAAGCTGTGCCAAACATCAGTGTAGGTTCAAAGAAACCTCTGACTAATACTGTGTCATTATCCTTAGCTACCCTACTCAAATACCTAATTATAGGGAAAAATGAAAACACCATATCATAATTGGTGTAGAAATACTGAATGTACTCCTGTTTATAAAATCTTGTTAGTAACAGACTACAACTTATTCCATATGTTAGAGGCATACTGTGGTAAGTAACTCCTTCCTTAACTGATAAAGGAATCTCCATACACACATAACAATTCCTCACATCCATCGTCTCAACATACTCACTCAGCAAGCGATAGAAGACATTAGAAGAAATCTCCTTGCGCATTAGTACCCTCATGCAAATACTTCTCATCTAACCTAAACTCTTCTATTGCCGTTAGTACAGTAGTTGTCTCAAAAGCAGAAGTATGGTTGGCTTCACCCTTATCAAGAACAGACATACCCATAATCAATACCACAAACAATATCCCACATACAATCGCCAACCCAATATATTTACAGCACCTATCCTTCCTACCCTGCTGGCTAATGTGACTCATGATCTGTAAAGAATGAAAAAGCAAAGGAGAAATTTAGGAAACTGCAGCAAAAATCAAAAGAAAAATACATTTTTCTTTCAGCAGTTATTTACAGCTTTCAGTCTCACTTCCAGGATCCCTTTTCAAAATCGGTAAGCAGCTTGTCAAAATCCAGTTTCAAAAGTCAAATCAGGTTACTTTGAACAGTTTCTTTCTCAAACATTTCCTCCAATTGGTTCAATAGTTCAGTTCATCAGCTTCCTTCAAGTGTCAAAATACTGACCCAGAATGTCTTGATCAAAACAAAAAGGCAAAAAATCTTGCTGCCATTCACTTGTAGTTGCATACCCCCATTCAGGACCTGCATATCTTTGACTTGCTATTCTCTTTCTCTTCAATTTTCGATCACCATTCAATTCTCCTTCACTTAGATCTTCTCTCCTTGTTGTATCTACTTCTTCTTCAATTGTTGTGCCAACAACCACTTTGTTTCCCTTTCCTTGTGACTCTGGCCACTTATCTCTTTTTAGTGGCCCCTTTGTCAGTGCTCTCTTCAATGTTGTACTTGTGACTTCTCCTTGCTCTGTGGTGTTTTCTCTTGACGGACCTGTGACTGGTTCAGGAGGAGTCAGATCACAGTGACTGTGATCCACCTCAACTCTTTCCCCCTTGGGATCTGCCAATTGCTCTGTTTGTCTCTCAAGATCGTCTGCTTCTGGGAAAGCTCTCCTCTGACTAGGCTCTCCTGCTGCCTCAATTAAGATAGACTCTCTGTCACCCTCCTGGAGGTGTTATCCTTCGTCTAACACAGGAGTGACTGAACCGTCCTCAGTGTGCTCCATTCTGGTCTCAGTTTCTCTTTGTTTTCTTTCCGGCCCTGAGACTGGTCCTATCATTGCTGGTACTCTCAATAACTCATTTTCATTGTCCAGAGGACATGCCACTTTTTTTCGTATGGCTGGCGTGGATACAGTTTGGAACTCCAGCGCACTTCACAGCTGTGGTACTTGTCAGAACTACCTGGAAAGATCCTTTCCAACGAGGCTCCAAATCCGGACCACAACCCAGTCACTGGCCCTCAGATTGTGCCCGGGGTCATGCATCGGTGGCAGTATGGTGGCTTTCACCCACTGAGAGAAAGAGCGAACCACATCAGCCAGACCTTTGCAGTAGTCCAACACCATATCATCTGTGATGTTGACAAGTGCATCTTCTGGCGCCGCTGGCAACCTCATGGCTCGGCCCATAAGGATCTCATGCAGCGACAATCCTGTCTTGCTGTCGGGTGTGTTTCTCATTGTCATCAGAACTAAAGGCAGTGTGTCAGGCCATTTCAGCTTCGTGGACGCACACATCTTTGCAACTCTTGACTTCAAGGTACCATTCATTTTTTCCAGTAGTCCTGATGCTTCAGGGAGGTAACTACAGTGCAACCTCTGCTCAATGTTCAATGCAGCACACAGTAATTTAATTACCTCATTGTTGAAGTGACTTCCCCTATCTGATTCTAAAGGGATTGGAAACCTGAAACGTGGTATCAGTTCCCTAAGCAGTAGTTTCCCTACTGTGAGATTGTCATTTCTCAGTGTAGGATAAGCTTCAATCCAATCACTAAAGATGCAAACAATCACCAACACATATTTTAAACCTCCACACACAGGCATCTCAATAAAATCCATCTGCATTCTTCTGAATTGACCGCCTGCTCTTCCAATGTGGCTCAAATTAACCACTGTCCCTTTTCCCGCGTTCATTTGCTGGCAAATGACACAACGATGGCAAACTGCTTCAGCAACCTGTCTAAACCTTGGGTTGAACCAATCATGATTGAACAACCGAATCATGGCATCCCTCCCAACATGTGCTTGACCATGATAATACCTAGCCATTTGAGACAACAGACTAATAGGCAATACCAATTGACCCGCTTCTGAAACCTGCAATAGCATGTAACTGTTCTTTAATCCTTTCACTATTTCTCACTGGTGAACCAGAAGAGGTCATGAAACGTCTCTGTGACCATAACTGACAAAAATCATGGACTATTCCAAATCCGTACTGACAATCCGTATAGATTGTAACTTTCAGCTGAGCAGAAACATGGCACGCTCTAGTAAGGGCTACCAGTTCCGCTTCTTGGGCAGAATACACTCCTCAAAGTCAAGAAGCTTCCAGGATACCAGTAATTGTGCACATAGCACATCCTGCTCTCAGTGTCCCTATATTGTCTCTTAGACAAGAACCATCAACAAAGATAATTTGGTCATTCTCTTCCAATCGATTATCTCTAATATCAGGTCTCGGTTTTGTGCACAAATCAGTTACTTCAAGACAATCATGCTCAATGTCTTTCAATTTTTCAATTTCAACACTTTCATTAGGGAGTAAAGTTGCTGGGTTCAGCACAGTACATCTTTTCAATGACACGTTTGGTGACCCTAGAATACTCATTTCCTATCTGGACAACCTTGCACCAGTCAAATATTGAGTTTTCAACCTCGTAAGTAGAATCTCAATAGAGTGAAGGACAATTATAGTCAAAGGATATCCCATCACAATGCCTTCACTCTGTGTAAGGCTCTGACCAACCGCTACAACTGCATGCAAACAACCTGGTAAGGCTGCTGCAACTGGGTCCAAAGTAGCTGAAAAATATGCTACTGGGCGGTGTACACCTCCATTGACCTGTGTCAAGGCAGACCAAGAACATGCATCACGCTCATGACAAAACACAGTAAAAGGTTTTGTCTAATCAGGCATACCCAAAGCCGGAGCCTTGCAAAGACTCTCTCTCATTTCAGTGAACGTTTTCATTCCAGCCTGATCTAACACTATGGGATCAGTGACTTCCTTATGAGTCAGCTTCTGCAATGTCTTGAAATGACTGAAAAATTTGGAATCCATTGGCAACAGTAGCCTACCATCCAAAAAACATCCTGACATCTCTCTGTGTGGTCGGGGGATTCATCTGCAATATGGTTTAAATCCTTTCTCTGGATATCCTTCTCGATCCCTTCTCAATCTGGTGTCCCAAGTATTTCACTTCTTTTTTGAGAATATTGCAATTTAAGTGGAGACACTTTGTGACCATTCTTTCCCAAATGGTTCAGTAAAGCAATTGTGTCATACTTGCATTCGTCCCTGGTTTTGGACACAATCATCAAGTCATCAATCTACTGTACCAAGGTCGATTGGAAAGGTAATTCCAATTACTCCAAATACTTTTTCAAGATCTGATTGAACAGGAATTCTGCACCAGCAGTAAACACGGTCCAAAAAAAAAAATTTGAAACAAAAGAGAAATTGACTGTCCTCATGAAGAGGCACAGAAAAGAAAGGTTGTGACAAATCAATGACAGTGAACCACTCAGCATCACGTGGAATCTGAAACATTATCACTGCTGGATTTGGCACCACTGGACAACATTTGACCACAATCTCATTCATTTTTCTCAAATCCTGGTCGATTCGAACTTTCCCACAGGGCTTTTGCAAACCCATTATCGGTGAATTACATGGGCTGCTCAACACTTCCGTCAAAACCCCTGGTTTCATAAAGTCTGCAATTATTTGGGCGACCTTCATAAGGACATCTTGTGGCATGTGGTACTGGTGAATTTGAGGAAAAACTGCATTCGGCTTTATAGTAACTTTAACTGTCTCAACTCCCTTTATCAGACCTAACTCATTTCCTGTCAGATCCCACACCTTCTCTTTAACCAGTTCCCTGCAAATCAGGATGAAGCTCCTTCACCGTGAACATTGGGAAAAATTAAATCAGAGGGTATTCCTCATTTGTAGTCTCACATTCAGTCTCTGGGGCTTGATCATCTCCATCATCACTATTCGCCTGAATCTAAATTCCATCATTTGAACAAGTAATCAAGCATTTTGTTTTACACAGCAAGTCTCTTCCCAGTAGGGATACTGAACTTGAATCACAGACTACGAATTTGTGCAATCCCTGAAAGTTGCCAATTTTAACCTGTACCAGTTCTGTAATCGGGTTGGTCAAAAACTGATTCACTACCCCCACAATCTGAACTGTTTTACCTGAAAGGGGCAAGTTTGGAACTTCTGCACTTCTCACTGTTACACAGCATGTCTCTTCCCAGTAGGGATACTGAACTTGAATCACAGACTACAAATTTGTGCAATACCTGAAAGTTGCCAATTTTGACCTGAGCCAGTTCTGTAATCGGGTTGGTCAAAAACTGATTCGCTACCCCCCACAATCTGAACTGTTTTACCTGAAAGGGGCAAGTTTGGCACTTCTGCACTTCTCACTGTAGAGTGGGTAGCTCCTGTGTCAACGAAGAATGAAACTCTGTGACCCATGACTTTTCCCTTCACATAGGACATCTCTGATCTACTTCTAATGAGGCTGCAAGCACACATGGCTCCTCATCTGAACTTTCGCTCATCCAGTTATTGTTTATTCCATTCTCATTGTGTAATGGGAATAGGTGTACTGTGTTATTACTTTGGTTAAGCTTCTGACATGTTGAGAAAGCATGATTTGCTGCTGTTCCATTGGGGCTTGAGGTATTTGAATTTGCTGTCTAGGTACCACGAGAACCTGCTGCTGCATCGGTTGCAACTGTGTCATTTGTACACATTCCATTTGCACCTGCTGCATGTGTTGGAAATCTTGCATTTGATTGACATTATTTTGGAAATTTAGACTAGGACCTCTCATTCTCGGTCCTCTCATGTTCTGGAATGAATTGATTTAATTACTGTGCTGAACAACACCTTCCTGCGCCGTCATCGGACATTCCTGTTTCCAATGTCCAACAGCTTTGCGAAAGTGACAAGGCAATAATTTCCTCATTCCCTGCATATCATTTTGAACCCATACAGTACCTAAATCTGGACCACAATTCACATTACCTCCGTGACCTCTACCTCTCATCTGGGGCTGAAACATCATGTTTCCCTGCTGCTGCTGTGGTAGCTGTTGTGGTAAACTTCCCGGCATCCCTGTTTGTGCAGCTTTAATCTGCATCACCATCGCCTTCTCTTTCAGCTTTCTATGTTTCATCTCAATCTGATCACTACAGTACTTTGCATACTGCAACACTGCATCAATCGGCTTGGCTTGCCAGCAAATCAAATGACTCTTAATCATCTGGCTAATTTAAGGTCTCAATCCTTCCACAAATCTGAACACAAAATGGTCCTTCGCCTCAATGGTCTCTGTACCACTGTAATGCTTGAACGCCTGTAACAATCTCTCATAATCCGCATCTATCAACTCCTTTGTTTCCTGAGCTGTCCTGTCAATTCTCTGCCAATCAATATTCTTGGCCGAAATTCTCGCTTTAAAAAATTCAATCACCTTATAGTAATATTTCATTACCTTGAGAGACGGTGCACCTGTATTTTTTATCTCTCTCTGGTTCGCTTATTGGCCAATTTATACTTGTTTTAACACTCTATCCACAGATCAGCTGGGACCACTATCTCTAATAAGGTGTTGAAGTCCTCCCACAGACACTTTGCAAGTTTCACAAACCTGTCTGTCTGCTGATACCACTCCACTGGCTTCTCTTTCAACTTTGGATAAACATTTGTAAATTATAGAATATCACTTCCGCTCCAAGGGACATGAATAAAATTCCCTCCTTGAACCTCTCTTATTGGTAAAATCTTCACTGGATCTTGGCCTTGCTGCACATTTGCAGTCTGCTCCCCAGAAGCCCTTTTCCTTTTTTCTCTTTTCTTTACCCATCTGCCTTCCCGCTTGTCTAATGCTCCCCAGGTGTGGGCACTTTGAGCAATTCCTCAAGGTGTGCCTTCATTCCGGCAGATCTCATGTGTTTAAAATCTTTAGTCTCAAAAGCTATCTGTAACTCCTTTTTAAGTGCTTCGTTTTCTCTATTCCTATACCATACTTGTCTTCCAGGTTTGCTAGCTTCCGATGCACATTACGCACTTCCCTTGTAATCTTCAGGCATAGGTATCTTAATTCTGCTTCTGTGTAGGATTCTAACCTATTCACACTCATAGTTCCTTCAATGAGCTCCACCGCTTCCATGCTTAGCCTAGCATAATTCAAACACTCCTCTATCTAAGCTGCACTTGGTGGGATATTCAGCTTGTCTAACCATTCAGCCAACTGCTGAGTTGTCAACCCTTGCAACAAGATGTTACTGTCTTGGATTGGTGGCACCTGCTTTGCAACTGCATTTGGGGTCTGCGGTGTCAACAATTTTAAACTCTGGCTAATGTTTGACCCTACTCTGAATGGATTAAAGTTTAACAGTGGTCTTGATCCGTCAAAGGTCTGTCCCACATGAGAGACTGCTCGAGTGTTTTCGTTATTTTCTCCCCCATTGCATTCTGTGTCATGACACCCTGTTCACCTACACAAGGTTTCTTCTGTGCAAATAGAGGTACGGCTGGACCAACGGTAATAGGTAAAGATATAGCATTTGGGGTGGTCTGGTACTTAAGTTCTGTGGGAGAGTAACTCCAATGTTCTTATTCATCACTGAAGACATACCTGATTGTGTCCCTGTTACTGGAGTGAATCTCGGCATAACTTGTGGCTGCACTTGGGGCAGTAAAAGTGGAGCTGGGTCTGACTGAACCAGCATCGGTCTTGGGAAAAACTTGTTCAGAAGGCACCATTAAGTTTGAAGTTGTTTCCATAATGGGCACATCAGGGTAAATTCTCTGAACCTGTGGCGGTTGCACCTGATTTTGCCCTATTGGAGTAGTGGATGCATTATGACTACCCCTCATCGGACTCTGTGTCAGGCTAGGATCAACTGGCATCAGACTCACTATCCCATTAACCTGTGTCTGAGCTATAGGATCAGCACTAGTGCTCGGATCACTCTCATGTGCTGCATATGGTGGTGGGCTATTTCTCAATAACTCTAAAATGAACTCATTTTACGTCTGATTCTTCCTCCACTGTTGAAGACTTTATAGCCTCCCTACTTTCAGACGGGCTTCTGTTAGTCGTTCTAGTAGCTTTCCTTTCTTCTTTCTCATTGTCCTGTGTAATCGCTGGAAACAACTTAATTCCCTGCAAAGTCTCCATCCTCAAAACTCTCTGAGTACTATCCCACCTAGCCTCTGTTAAAGTCTTTTCTGCTTTTCTCATTCTCCTCTCAAATTTCAGTTGTTGCTGCTGTCTGACTACTAACTCCCAAATCGCCAATACCTCAAACTGTGCTCGTCTCTGAAGGAGCTTCATTTCATAAAGCACCATTTTTAAATGCTCTAAAACCCTCAAACTGAACGTTCCATTTGTAGGAAATGCTAAGTTCCAATCTTTCTCTGTCTCTTTGCACCATTGCTTTAGCCAAAGACATGGCATGACACCCTTCTCTTCCATTACAATGTAAGCTGGTGTAAATTCTGGCTGTGTAGCTTCGCCTATACTTGTTGTAATGTACGTATGTCCCCTTAAAGCATCTTTAAAGCTTTGAATAATGTCATATTTTTGACCTTTTTGTTATTCAAAATCAAATCAGGAAGTGACTTTTAATCCCAGAATTCTCTTCACCCACTTTCTCAACCAATTGCCTCTCACGGACGGCTGCCAATCGGTGCGTGACCCTTCTCCCTAACCACGCTTTCCCACCGCGGCTCCAGTGACGTCACACTCATATGTACTGCGGTTGACAAAGTCTTAAAGCTTATCCTTCCAAACTTCGATTCACACAAAACTAATGCAAAATTTGAGAGCACTAACCCAAAATAAAAAAACAAAAATCGCCTGGTTTACTACAGGAAAGGTAACAAAATTGTTTCAGACGGCTCTTTTTTCACTGACGGCTCTTGCTCTTGCAGCTACTCCTTCTTTCTCAGTCTCTCAGATTCGCAAGCAGAATTCGAACTGCAAATTTTTCTCTGAAATGATCAGTGGTTCTGTCCTGGTGCACATAGGACTCGCCAGATCTCAGTTGAAAAATTATTTCACTCAATTTGACTCACACTCTGACTTGTTGACCACGCCGGATTGACCTACTAAACCAGACAAATTACAACATAAAACCAAGTGTCTCATACACTTTTCAATAAACTCTGGAGTCTTAGACCATGCAGGGTTCGTATTTCAACAACTACACGGACAATTTTTTAGCACAAAGCACCACACACATGTGCAGTTCGATGACTTCCCTAACTCACATTGTGGAGTACGCACACTCCTTCTACAACCTCATTGGAGAACGCAAACTCCCTAAACACCCACAAACCTCACAATTCACCTGCGATTTGCATAAGCTGTGCAAGCACAAAACCCTACTGCATTGACACTATTACTAGAACGCGGAGAACATCCTCAAACAACCATTGGCAGGCTCCACGATTCTGGGAAAGTCATTTATGGACCTTAGGGAACATTTTCTTTCCAATTAGCATAATTCAAATTCAAAAATAAAATCCAAATCTTAGTAATAATAAAAATAATTAACTCTCAAAAGACCAAATCATCAAGTTACTACCGTCTCCCTTAATCTTTATGTCTTTCTGCTACCGTCTCTGGGACCATCAATCCTAATACTATCTCTCTTAATACCTGTTATTCTATACCGGACGTCTGTGATGGGCTATTAAGGAGACAAACCATACGACGCTGCTACCATCTCTGCTAGCCTGTCTGACCTTAAAAAGTAAACTTACAAGGGGACGCAAATAGGTTGATAAACCTTTTGACTCACAATTAAGATGTTCCCACCATAACTCCAGTACATGCACGTCAATAATCAATAATCAATCAATAACATCAATAATCAATAATCAATGATAATCAATAGCATTAATAATCAAAGGAGTCAGTAATTGTCACACACCATGACCTTTCAGTCATGAATAACCACAACTTTAGTAAAGGTTAGAATATTTATTTCCCTATATTAACTATGCTAAGGTCACGTAAGTTGATCCCAAATCAAATGATACACATACATAAAAAACACTGGCTGTCCAAAGCTGCGAAAGAAGCGGATCCTAATCAAAGCTTGAACTATTACACATTCTAAGGATACAGTGCAAATCAATTCCAAGAATAATTGTGCAAACGATATCACATACATTAAGTTCAGCGAGGAAAGACATCAAATGTTATTCCCTATAACAGACTTTCATTAGTGAGAATCCTTAACCAACACCAGATTAGCATCATCCTGTTGGGCTTCATGCAAAACAATTTAGTAGACACAAATTTAAAACATCTAACTATGGCACTATCAAAACAGTGCGGTTGGTATCTAGAAAGAAAAAGACAAACAGGCATAAGAAACACATGGGTACAAGAATACCTCTCCTCAATTGGTTTGGCAAGCTAAGATAGTCTTTGCCATCATAACATCAGTTCAGTCAGCAAGGCATCAGGATTCAGCATCAAAGTTCAGAAACGCAAAGTCTTTAAGTATTAAGCTAAGCACGTCTATCATCAAGACGCACAAGAAAGTAATGACTGTGGCAAAAGGGAAAAGCACAATGCTGGTACTTATCAGTGCAGTCCTGTTAAGTTAAATTTCCTAAAACTACTTCCCAGTCCCTATTGGTCAAGGGATCGCATGTTCAAAACTAAGGCCCATATTTATACTTTTTTAGCGCCGCATTTGTGCCGCTTTTTGACGCAAAAGTGGCACAAACTTCAAAATACAATTGGATTTTGTAAGTTTGCTTCATTTTTGCATCAAGTATAAATATGGGCCTAAAACTTCAAATCTATGAATTCTACCACTACTCCATTCACAAATCGCTGATTGGCTTCACTTGTAATGTCCTCATCATCCGGCTCATTAGGTATCAATATTGTTGCACCTTATACTCCAGTCAGTGTCTCCATTGTTCTTCTCCTGAGAAAGTCAGTCTCACCCACATTACACTCATAATGTTATGTTTAGCAAGAACAGAATCTTCTAGCAATCGGTTCTCATGGGAAAGACTTTTAGCTTTAGTTTAATTCTCTGAATAGCCATTTTATTAAACGTTAAGAAGTACAGCTTGACATGAGGCCATGCGGCTAGGCCAAGTCCTTGGGTAAGTTAAGGCCTACAATGAATAAAGTTAATATATAATGCGTAACCCTTAATATGACATATTACTACATTATTCAAACATATACTCAACGTTTCATTTTAATAAGTCATTAATAAGTATACTTTATGAACATTGGCGGATCACTTTTTCAAATACATGCATTATTTTTCTGTTATTACATTTTCTACACAAATCCATTACTCATAGTACAAGAACACTCATTAATAATTTTTATTAAAACACTTGCACTAGCAGAACCAGACTGTGGATTATTAGGTGGAGTACTTAATATTGCTGTGTGTGAATGACACACTACTAACTTCACTAAGGACACACCTTTGAAACAGTAGACCATTTTGATGTAGTGGTGGGGCTCCTAATGAACTGGAAGACATCACAGTTTTCACTTTAGTTGAGCCAGATCCATTGGTGGTGTGGGCACACAGTTCTGATTGGTTTTAGAGTAGGTACAACATGTGGGGATTGTGGTGCATAGAGAACATATTATCCATGTTCCAATGTAAAATTGACCAATGGACACAGCACCAATATCATTTAATGCTAAGGTGAGCCTTACAAAGATTCTGGTAATACCTGAATTCCTGTATTTATTGCCAACCTGTCACATGTCCTAGCATTCTTTGCTAAAATTAAGTCTTGTCTCTCATGGCCTGTTGAGGTGGCAACATTTTTAGAGGAGTAAAAGACACATTTAAAAGCTCTTGGTGTGCTGCAGCTATTAAGGCTCTACGCATCTGTGTGTACTTTCTAGCTGCCCACCTTCAGTACTGGTTTGACGAAGGCTGTGCATTATCACAAGGTACTTACAGAGAAACACATTTGTTTTGTTGCTACAATGGGTAGTGTGCTATGCTTGCCTTTTGTTCTACCATTTGATGTTCATATGATACCCAAGCTTCAGTGTTTGGAAGAAAGTAAAGCAAAACTTTAAACTTTAAGCTCCTCAGGCTAATTCCCTGACAGTGCACAGCCCTTTTTAATTTTTATAGCACTTTCCCTTTAACCCTACATAACTTTTTCCTGACCACATTTCTGTCCTTCTTTGGGATTCAAATAGTACCCCGGTTTTTGTGATTCCTTTTGAGGGAGATGAGAAAATAGCCAACATGTAGCAAACAGTGTGGTTTTTGTTTTGGAAAAAAAATTAAAATAGTGCTGTGGTGCAAGTAAGTGTATGCTTTAGTCCCGAAACCTGCACCAACTAAAGGTTTGCTGTGCTACGATCACCATCTTCCCAGCTTTCAGAAACAGACAGAGGTGTAAATAAAACTTTTTTTTAACTACAGCTTTTGTATTTTTCTAAGTGGTAGTCCATTTTTCCCATTTTAGTGGTTTTAGCCTACTTGCAGTTGTAATGGAAACAGATGGGAAACATAGGGTTGAACTCGGAAACCTTTACATTTCTAAAAAGTAAACACAATTCTAAATTCTGCAAGGGGTCATTATTCTTTGCTTTCCAACAGAAAATAATTGTTGAAATAGAAAAAATAGCCAATATAAGTAGAAAAAAATAGAAATTGATGACAACATGTTCATCTGTAAACTTTTGGCCTGATGGCAGACTTACAAAAATAATATTGCAACACATCTGGCAGGCCTTTTGTGGTCTCAGTGATATAAATTAGTTGTATATTGTCCATAAATATGCAATACCCATGGCTAACAACTGAGCTTCAGCTTATAATAACTTTTACTTATGTACTGACCATGCAGCAATTCATATGATAAAATCTAATGGGCAAAAAATGTGAAGGAAAACTATATAGTTCTGAAATGTGCCCAAGATACTAAGTTTAAGAATAGTGGTTTGAACAGCCTTGAATTTGGTTTTAGCAATTCTTTCATGTGATACAGAGGGTACTTTCTTACACTCAGGTTTACATTCTCAGAAGTTCAACTAAAAACAAATGTTCTCTCATTTTGTGTTCCTTAATCCACCCCCCCCCCCCCCAAAAACAAAGTTGTATGGATGAGCCTAGCATCTCCAACAGGACAGGCAACACATGCAACCTGGGATATCAAGTTGTATGCCATGAAAAATGTCCCAAGTTGACAAGGTTGCTAGCTGCGGAAATTGGGCCCTGGCTCAGCCACCACGCTGGTAAACTTACCAAGACCAGATATTTCTGAAAATAAACACCCAGGTGATTCCATAGTGATGCGCCTTGCAGGGATTCCACTAACGTTTGCCTGCAAACCTAAAATTTTGGCTACAACCATTAATATTTTATACATTTCTGTGAAGAAAAATATCAAAACATGCAGGGATTAACCAAATTTCTACCATCCAGTGTTCCAGGAATTCACATGATAAAAGTGATACCTCCCTTGTTTTACTGGGCTTATCACCCATGACGGGAATGCATGAAAACTGTGACTATATGAAGTCACAAGCCCAGGCACCAAAGTGGAGTACTATTTTTATGAGGAAAGGGGTAGAAATGCCTGGAGGCAGGAAATTTGTAAATCCTAACAACAGTTAGCACTGGTATCTAATGGACTTTCTGCCACCCCCAGGTGGCGGTAAGATTGGGAGGCCCGTTAGGGGTGGTGAATAGGCCTAATGCCTGGATGAGCCACCCCACCCCATACTTTTTTTCAACAAAAAAAATCCCTGGTATCTATCGGGCTTTCTACCACCCGCATTGGGGTAATATTAGGTGTAAACCTCTCAATCTGTCCCTCAGCCCAGCCCAGGCATAAAGACTTTTAGTTCCTTTTGGGTGTGGTGTACAACCCAATACCAGGGTGGGCTCCTCATCCTTTCTTTTTTCTTTAATGCCCTTGTGTCTGGAAGACTTTTTATCACCAGGGGCCCTCCCCCATCAATGGTTCCTCTATGGGTACATAAAATATTTTGAAAATCGGGGGAACACCTGCCCTTGCCTGGTCATTTTTGTTTAGTGGGTGGATCCCTGATTGGGGATCACAGTCCTGCAGTGATCCCCAAGTAAGTATTCACTTGGGAGAGGTACTGCTGGAAAGGAAACACTGTTACCTGCTGTACTTCTCCCAACAGATTCATGCTCAGGGCTCAGAGTCATACCCTGAGCACCAATCGAAGAGAAAGCAGACCCATATAACAGCACAGTTTTCTTTCAGTTTGTTTACTGTGCCGCCAGCATGCCGCATGTCACAGCAAGTATAAAAAAGAAACTAAGAACACAAGGGAAACTCTTACCTTATGTCTTGACTTTCATTTTGAAAAAATAAAAAGCTTCTGGTGCTTGCCCCAGATTCATTTTCTTCTTTAACTTGTTGGACAAACCATCCACTTCCTCCGCACTACAAAACAGTTCATCCACCACATTAAAGAGGTTGCTATTACTGCTTCCTAATTCCTATCTCTGAAACTTTCAGGGAATTGAGACATATCTGTGGTAATATCGAAGCAGGACCTAAACTGCGAGTTCACATAATCCAAGTTGCAATGAAATGTGTGGCCAATGCAGAGCGGTTTCAATCAACATTTATTTAACTAAATAAATATACATTATCCAATGTGTTATGAGCAAGTTTAAAACTCAGACTGCCTCCTTACGTTCAGAGTCTAAAATACTTTGGGGCATATCTAAGAAAATTTTTGCTGCGCCCTTTAGCGCCCCCCCTAATGTCACCATGTGTACACCATATTTAAAATACGGCACACCATGGCAGTAGCTAGGGGTCTAATGTCAAAATCTTTGGCCCTAGTCCGGAGCTTTGCAGGATTAGAGTAAAAAATGTTGACGCTAATCCTGCAAAGCTCATTGAGGCCCATTGTAATCAATGGTGTGCCTCGTTTTAATGCGTGGCCTGAGCAGGTGTTAAAAGTACCAGAAAAATGACGCAAAATCTGTTAGATTTCTTTGCACTATTTTTTCGCCCCTCCTAATGGGGGAACGCCCCCTTTGCATACATTATGCCTGGCGAAGGCGTAATGTAGTGCAAAAGGTTACAAGTGGCACAATGCATGCATTGCGCCACTTTGTAAATATGGCACCACGTTCTTGGCCTTCTAATGCCACATTAACGTAAAACAAATTATGTTAATGTGTAATTAGAATGGTGCTAGGGGCTCTTAAATATGCCCCATAATGCCAATTTCTTCCATATGCTTTAATCCTGCTCTACTCTACATCTTTTCAGAACTAAGGTATAAGAGGACATAGCAACAATGACTTTGTGAGAATTGTGCTGCTGTAAACTAAATGCTGTGTCGCCTTCCACTGGTTAAATGACTGAAGTTTATGTAAGGAACGGGGGTGACATATCAGCTAAATGCTCCACAGAGAAACAAGAGGATTGCCAGGCACATCCTGCATGGATGGAAGTGAGTTCAGATACCTCAAAAGAATACCTAAAAAGAATTAGGGGCATACTTTAGAAAACTGGCACAGCACACAGTGCAGCACCACTTTTCTTGTGCCCCTTATCGCCCCCTAAAGCCACTATGTCTGCTCTGTAGTTAAAATACAGAGCACCATGGTGATAGTTAGGGCGACGAGCGTTATAATTTTTGATGCTAGTCTGGAGTTTTGCAGGATTAGTGTCAAAAATGTTGACGATAATCCTGCAAAGCTCATTGAGGCCTATTGGAATCAATGGTGTGCTTCTTCTGTAACACCTGGTCTCAGCAGGCGTTAAAAGTGCACATAAAAATAATGCAAAGAAATCCCCTAGATTTCTTTGCACCATTTGTTCAGCCCTCCTAATGGGGGACCGCCCCTTTTGCACATATTATGCCTGGCGCAGGCATAATGTATGTAGCTCAAAGGGTTACAACGTGACACAATGCATGCATTGCACCACTTTGAAAATATGGCGCAGGGATTTTGGCCTTGTTGGGCCACATTAGCGTAAAAAAATGATGCTAATGTGGTGCAAGGAGGTGCTAGGAGCTTTTAAGTATACCCCTTAGAGTGTTGTGAAAAAAGATTTATGATCCTCATCCTACAGTCATCGTTTTCAACAAGATGGTCCTCATTACAACCCAGGCAGTCAGTGTTAAAGCGGCGGTAATACTGCCAACAGGCCGGCAGTAACAAAAATGGGAATACGACCACGGCGGAAACCGCCAACACAGACAGCCACTTTAACACACTGACCGCCACGGCGGTAGCAAAAACACCGCGGCGGTCACCGCCAACAGACAGGCGGAAGACAATGTACCGCCTACACTATTACAACCTGCCAATCCGCCAGCTTTTCCGGGGCGGTACCAATGCCATCAAAAGCATGGCGGAAACAGTCTTTGGAAGGGAAACCACTCACCTTCCGACAATCAACAAACAACCAGGATGCCATGAAGCCCGAGCTGCAGGTCCTCCCCATGCTGGGCTACCTCCTCATACACGAGGAATATCACAGGAGGAGGCGGCGATGACCACGGTGAGTATTACACCAAGCACACAGGGGAGAGGGGGAGGAAAAAGAGAGTGACACACACGCAACACGCAACACCCCCACCCCCACCCACAACACCATACACACAAACACATGCCTCAACATTACATTTAAACCCCGTTAACCCCTGGAAGAACGCAAGGACAAAAGGAATTGAGTTAAATCAGTGATATTTTAGAAATAGGAAGATAAACTTAACGAATAGAAAAACAGTATATACAAATATTTACAATATGTACAGAAGGGCGTACACTGTCCTTTGCAAATGTCTGTGACCCACTGGGCCCCAAATCATGGGCCAAGCCCACACTTGACTCCTGCCTCAATACGGAGAGAACACTGCAGGGGCATCAGGTCGAAAACACACAGGCACCTCAGGGGGACGGGGAGGGAGGGGCACCTCAGCCTGAAGATGGTATTACGCCACTGCTCCTCGAGGGGGCTCCATGCCCACAGCGATGTCCTGGGAGGGCAAAGCCACAGTCTCTCAAGTGGGTGGGTTGCCCACAGCTTGGACGTGGGGAGTACAAAGCCACAGTCTCTCAAGTCTCTCAAGTGGGTGGGTGGCCCACTCCTTGCTCCTGGGAAGTGCAGAGCCACAGTCTCTCAAGTGGGTGGGTTGCCCACTGCTTGCTCCCTGGGAGTGCAAAGCCACAGTCTCTATAGTGGGTGGGTTGCCCACTGCTTGGTCCTGGGGAGTGCAAAGCCACAGTCTCCATAGTGGATGGGTTGCCCACTGCTTGGTCCTAGGGAGTGCAAAGCCACAGTCTCTATAGTGGGTAGGTTGCCCACTGCTTGCTCCTGGCGAGTGAAAGGCCACAGTCTCTCAAGGGGGTGGCATCTCCACTGATTCTGGAGGGTGCTTTGTGCCCAGTCTGCTTCATCCTGCCAAGGATAGGGGAGTGGATGCATTTCTCCACTGGTTCTGGAGGGGGCTTCGTGCCCAGTGTGCTTCATCCTGCCAAGGATAGGGGAGTGGATGCCTTTCTCCACTGGTTCTGGAGGGGGCTTTGTGCCCAGTGATGCTGCACTTGGGGTGTGGCAGTTCAAATTCCCTCGCCTGGGTGTCTGAGGCACGAGATTTGCAGGGAACAGGTAGCATGATACTCCATGGAGGCAGGGCCAAACTCCATCCTGCGGTGACTAAGGCTGCATACTGGTGGTAGTGCCGGTGCTGGCGGAGGTGCTTCCAGTGGTGGTGGGAGGCTCCAGGTCATCTCCTGCAGCCTCAGACGGCCTCCAGGTATGCATTTGTATGTTGCAAAGCATCTCAACACCCTGGATAGCATTCAGAATGGTTGACTGCCCAACAGAGAGGGATCTCAGGAGTTCAATAGCCTCCTCACTGAGGGCAGCAGGGCTGACTGGGGCCGGGCCTGAGGTGCCTGGGGCAAAGGAGATGCCCACCCTCCTGGGGGAGCGGGTACGGGAAACATGCTGAGGGGCTGCTGGGAGGGCGGTACTGGTGGGGGGGTGGCGGCTGTACCTGTTGGGGTGGGCACAGAGGTGTTCGCCACCGCCAGGGAGCTGCCATCAGAAGTGGAGTTGCTGTCTGTGGTCTCCCCTCCTGTCCCCGTCATGGTGCTCCCCTCGCCCTCCGCCCCACTGGTGCCTTCACCCTCGGTGGATTGGGCCTCCAGGCCCAGGTGGGATGCAGCTACCTCTGTCACTGGTGCCTCTGCTCCTCCGCCAGATGATGCTAATGCATACAAGGACAGGGTGAGAAAACAAAAATGGGGGGGGGGGCGAGACAGAGGATACACTTGCTCAATGCCAGCAACAACACCACCGTTGATGTACACTACACACAGGGAGCTGCCCTATGCACTAGGCCATGCACTACCAGTTACACAGCTAGACACCAGCTCATGGGGTACAATGCCTAACGCCAGCATCTGCACACCAGAAACCCACAGGACCCTGCCCAGTAGTAGATGGCCACTTATACTATTGGGGTAGGAGTGCTCCAGAGCCTGCCCAACAAGGGACCTACCCTGCCATGTTCGCCCTGGCCTAGGGGCACCCACAGCCCACATCCCCCACCCAGGTAACACTTTAACGCGTGCAAAGTCATGATACTGAATCTGTACTCACCCCCTTGTGGCTGCTGTGATTCCCTCAAGCGCCCATCCAATTCTGGATAGGCCACCGCCAGGATGCGGAACATTAGGGCGGTCCTGGTGCGACGGGCACCCCTTCCACATTGGGAGGCCAGCCCCAGATGGGCCTCCACCATCTTCTTTGACCAGCAGCGCAGGTCCTCCCATCTCTTGCGGCAGTGGGTGCTCCCTCTGTGAAAGACCCCCACACCTCCTTGGCGATGGCACTCCAAATACCCTTTTTCTGGTGGGCACTGACCTGGAGGTATAAGACAGCAGAAAAGGAAATCACTCACCTGTCTGGACCGTCATACTCATTGCCCACCAGTTCCCACCCATGCCCTGACGCACATACACTGACCACCTTACATGCTGCACTATGTTCAGGACGCCTCAGCACCCCCCAACATGTGGCTTACATCCACAGCACTCCATACATTCATGGCCCACGCATCATGCTTACAGTGTACTCACCTGTTTGTCTGGAGGACCGTAGAGTAATGTGTACTGGGGTAGGACCCCATCCACCAGTTTCTCCAACTCCTCCGCAGAGAAGGCAGGGGCCCTTTCCCCAGACACATGAGCCATTGTCCTTTCCAGACATAGGTCACAGCAGCACTTGCAGTGTAGGTCTTCTCCTGTTGAAGGTCAGGTAGCAAGTGAGTGAATAGTTAGAAATTGGCTCCTAGAACCCCTAGGGCCCAATAATAACCAATGCGAAGTTGCGTGGCGATCATCGACCGCCCACCGCGATGGCACACAACGCCAGCACAATTACCTCATTTCCACTTGTCCCTCCTCACAGGTCAGGCAGCCGCCATTTCAGGGGGGCACAGAGCATGGCACCTCACTGCGTCACAGCAGACATTGGCACATCAACTGACTCTCGAGATCACATACTGATTCTTTAAAGTAAATTATTCAACATTAGTGCAAAAGTTGTGGGAATATGACCCTCTGCTCACCGTTCTCTTCCATAGGCTTCAACCGCTGAGGCAGCATATGAGATGGCGGCATCCTCCGGTGTACAGACCCCTGTTGGACTTTGCGACAATGGAGGACAGACACATTATCATCACATACAGACTTGATCGCGCCACAATCCAAGAACTGTGTGCCCAATTGGAGACAGACCTGATGTCAGCTATCCGCCAGTCCACAGGAATCCCCCCTCTAGTGCAGGTCCTGTCACTGCTCCATTTCCTGGCAAGTGGTTCCTTCCAAACAACAGCAGCCATGGCATCATGGATGTCTCAACCAATGTTCTCCAACATGTTGACCAGAGTGTTGCCTGCCCTGCTGAAACACATGTGCAGCTACATTGTGTTACCCAGGTGGATGTTTTGGCCACAGTGAAGGCTGACTTTTATGCCCTGGGACATATCCCCAACATCATTGGTGCCATTGATGGTACACATGTAGCATTTGTCCTCCCCCCCGGAGAAATGAACAGGTTTACAGGAATAGAAATAGAAAAAGCTATCACTCGATGAATGTGCAGATGGTGTGTTTGGCGGAGAAGTACATCTCCCATGTGAATGCCAAATATCCTGGCACTATGCATGACGCCTTTATCTTGAGGAATAGCAGCATCCCATATGTGATGAGCCAACTCCAGAGGCACCGCGTGTGGCTAATAGGTGAGCCAAAGGTCCCCACACAATATATGTTGATATCTGGGTATGGGATTGCCCCTAAGGGTTAGTGTATGTCTAACAGATGTCACCCTATAATTACAGGTGACTCTGGTTACCCCAACCTTTCATGGCTACTGACCCCAGTGAGGAATGCCAGGACAAGGGCAGAGGAACTTTACAATGAGGCACATGGGTGTACAAGGAAGATTATAGAAAGCACTTTGGCCTCCTGAAGGCCAGGTTCCGGTGCCTCCATCTGACAGGTTGCTCGCTGTACTACTCACCCAAGAAAGTGTGCCAGATCATCATTGCATGCTGCATGTTGCACAACCTGGCCTTGAGACGCCAGGTGCCTTTTCTGCAGGAAGATGTGCCTAGAGGTGGTCTTGTGGCAGTGGTGGAGCCTGTGGACAGTGAGGAAGAGGAGGCAGAGGAAGAAGATGTTGACAACAGAACAAATATGATACAGCAGTACTTCGAGTGACACACAGGTAAGACACTCCACTTAACATTTCAGTAATCTGTTGGACATTGTACAAGGCAGCCTCTTACCCTATGTCTATGGCCACTGACTGTTCCCTTTGGATTCCCTATTTTCAGATCTCTGTGCCCCGTTCTGGCTCCTGCTATATGTACTGCTGCCCACCAAAGGTCATCCTGTAGTATATTTCACTGTACATATACATTGCAATGCTTTGATAATGTTGTACTAACACATTTGTGAATCATTAGACTGACTCAAGATTGGGATTTGTTTCAAGGGTGTTTATTTAGGTGTTAATAAGTATAGGTGTATGTGCAAGGGGCTGGGGTGATGTTGGAGGAAAGTCCAGGGTAGAGTTCAGTCTCTTGGTATCACAGGTGCATTGTCCAAGAGGGCATAGGAAGGGGAGCAATGGCACTTCAAGGTGGACAGGGTAACAGAGTGGGACAGAAGGGTGACTATCAAGAGATTCCAATTTCCTGGCGAGGGTCTTGGCAATGTTCTCTGTCTTCTGCCTGGATCGCAGGGAATGTTTGCAGTGTGGTTCTCCTTCTGCAGGGGGTGGAGTGCTGGTGGCCTGTTGGTCCTGTGGCGGGGCCTCCTGTCCACTAGCGCCGGTGGAGGTGGAAGGCTGTTCCTCGGTTTGGTTAGTGTCAGGCGCCCTTTGTTGTGCCACTGCCTCCCTCATGGTCTTGCCCATGTCAGCCAGCACCCCTGCCAATGGTGACCAGGATGGTGTATATTTTTGTTAAGTCATCCCTGAGCCCCAGGTACTGTCCCTCCTGCAGCCGCTGGGTCTCCTGCACCTTAAACTGTAAACTTTGTACTTTTATAGCGCACTACTCACCTGTTAGGGTCTCAAGGTGCTGTACGCATACCGCTGTGGAACTCCTCCTGGCTTTTCCCTGTGAGGTGCCCACTCCTGGGCAACCTCCAAGGTGAAGCCAGGCATCCCAGCGCTGTTGGGGCCATTGTGGAGATTAAGCAAGCTATTGCCCAGAGTTACAGAGTGGGACCCATGAATTAGATTAGGCACCGATGCGAGAATTATCAGGTCCGAGGAAATTGAGCCCAAGACCCGACGAGGCAGGAATTGAACCCTGGTCCTGGGCCAAATTTCTGCATCAGGGTCTGCCGCTCTAACCATTGAGCCACACTTCTCCACACTTCCAGTATCTGGCTCATGGTCTCCTGGGAATGGTGGTATGCTCCCAGGATGTTTGAGAGTGCCTCGAAGATGTAAAAAGTGGTGAAAAAATGAAGCAAAGAAATCTCTTAGATTTTATTGCACCATTTTTTCGGACCCCCTAACGGGGAACGCCCCCTTTGCATACATTATGCCTGGCGCAATACTGCATGCATTGTGCCACTTTGTTAATTTGGTGGGGCAATTTTGTCCTCTTTTGGCCACATGAATACAATTTGTAGATGTTGCCACAGTTTGCAGTGAGCAGTTGAATCAACCTGCCATTATAGCTACCTTGCCTTTGATTGGTGTTGCGACTTAAATTTATGTAAGTTAATTATTTTAAAAATGTACATGCTTTTTTACGTTGCTGTGTCCATCAAAGATAAATAACACTCTGATATTGAGTGTTTTAATTACACGTTAACATTTTTAGAGAACTTTATCAAGGCAACAGTTTTGTATGAAAACTAAATAAAGTGTCACAAAATAAAGACGGTAGAATGACAGGTTTCAAACCCACAGCTACCTTTTTCAAACACGACCTGTTACCAATCTAGTCATATAGGTCTCCTTATGATCTCTGTGTTTGACAGCCATTGTATGGAGAAGACCAATGCTCCAATAGGGAAAAAAAAGCACCTTATTTTCTTTAAAGTTTCAAAAATGGCCTGGAAGAGAATGCATGGGCTAAGAGACTACATGTAATGACTTTCCTTTGCCAACCTTCAGAGCCAACCTTTTCACTCCTTTAGAGAATCTGCAAATGTGATTTTTTTCCGTAGCACTAAATGATGTGTGGTGGCTGCTCTTTTTTAATATGTAAATGTCCAGCTGTCTCAAGATTCCAGATTAACCCTTATTAATTAATTAGAAACAATGCCATTGGAAGCCTTAACATGTTTCTTTGATTAGCTATTGATGTGCTGTTCACTAGTTGCGAGAAAGGGTGTTAGTCATCAGACAAAGGGAACTTTGTGGTTTTCTATATTAAGGATGCACAACATGGAATTTATAGGAAATGGAAACTATTTCCTATTTAAAGAATGGAAAATCATGAATATCCTTGCAGAGCATTGAGCTTATCAAAAGAAAGCCATGTTTGAAGACTCCCAGGGAGGTTCTGAAAGTACAAAAATACATAATCTATTATCAGGATACAGCAAGGTTAACGTTTTAACATGTGAGGAAGCAGGACTACCTAGCTGACATCAAAAGAAACCAGAAAAAGGCGTGAATGTACTATCACACGCCAATCAGAAAAAAGAAACATTAAAAGGGAGGGGTTGGAGAATAGCATATTTAGGAAAAGGAGAGGAAAAGAATTGCAGATAAAGCACAAAAATAGCAAGAGAAATAAATTTAGAATAAAGAAAAAATGTTCATCTCACATTGAAATTGTCATTCTTTAGAATGCCAGCACTTAATGTGTCAAGTTCAATAATGCTGAGCTTTAATGTGCATCTTTCCTTTCATCTAGGAAAAGAAGGATGATATTTTGTGCACTTTAAAATGCTGGGCCAGATTGGCTAATCTCGACATTATATCAAATCTGTCTGTCCCAGAAATAAAGTCGGAATTACTCCGTGAATCGCCCAGGTGATTAGTCTAAAAGGTGGAAAATCCTAAAGTAACCATCTCAGTCGTCATCAAAGGGCAGTATGCCAAACAAAAAATCTGTGTATAGACATTTGAAACATTTGGATTTGTTTTGCTACTGCAAGTATCAAATTTGAGGTGTTTCATAGTTTGAAGCACTATGCTACTTTCTGATGAGCTACCATCCATGGAACTACTTGACCTCTCAGCCAAGTGGAAGTGCCCACATGGCATCTCTTGAAAGGTGTCAGGGTTCAACACGTATTGACAGTCTTGCACAGAGCACTGAGAAAGGAGTCTCGATCTAAGATCTGATTGATAGGGGAGAGGTTCCTTCTCCTGTGAAGAACAGGGTTTGAGACATTTCAGGGTGGGCTAATTAAGTCCAAGGAGGAAGCGTCCTCTCCAGGTTTGCGAATATAATACATTTTACTAAAGGAAACTTTTGCAACAGTTTTTTTTCTGGAGCAAAAACAAGATATTTACATTGACAATATGACAAAACCCTTTTAGTCATCCAAAGATTGTGTCCACTCTTTTGCTTAGACAAAGGTGAATAGCTCTCATTCAGAGACATCAGGTCATTTTAAAATGATGATGGGACACTAGACCCAGTAGAGTTTTAGATATCCTCATAACTCTAAGTTTTAAATAAAAAATACATTTTTCCTTAGCCCACTACAAACAGTCTTCAGCTATAAAGTATGATCGAATTTATTGTGTTACATTAAAAGAGGAAATTGGGAAAGTAGTTGATGCTGGGAATGTGTCAGCCTCTTTCAGCCTTCAATGGTATTCAAGGCCGTCAACCACCAGATTCAGTTAGGCTATCTGAGAAAAGGCAGGTGTGGTGATAAGGTTTGGACAGGATCATGTTCTTTCTATTCAACATTTCCCAGCAGGAGGACCTTAAGCCCTCTCATCATCAGCATCGATGTTTGTCCACTAGAAAATCTTATTATAGACCATGAGCTATGTTTTGTCAGATACGGAGATAATACCTAGATTTAGATCCACATTGATACTTTGCCAATCCTTTCTTAAATAAGGTTTCCAGGCAATAACTGTCAGGATAAATGCCAGCAACGTATAATTCAATGCTGACAAAAAAACGAGTTTTGATTTTGAGATCTGCAGTCAACTTTCTTTGGACAATGCAATTCTGGCTATACTATTTAGCATTCGGCTTAAGACTGCACACTCAGGGCCTCATTCTGACCCTGGCGGTCCTAAACCGCCAGGGCTGCGGGCAAAGGAAGCACCGCCAACAGGCTGGCGGTGCTTCAGTGCCCATTCTGACCGCGGCAGTAAAGCCGCGGTCAGAAAAGGGGATCCGGCGGTTTCCCGCCGGAATACCCCTGGCAGGGCTGAACCTCGATGGCGGCGCTATGGGGATTCCGACCCCCTTCCCGCCATCCTGTTTCTGGCGGTTTTTACCGCCAGGAACAGGATGGCGGGAACGGGTGTCGTGGGGCCCCTGGGGGCCCCTGCACTGCACTGCCCACTGGCGTGGGCAGTGCAGAGGCCCCCTAACAGGGCCCCAGCATGATTTTCACTGTCTGCAACTGCACCCGTCGCACCCCTGCAACACCGCCGGCTCCATTCGGAGCCGGCCTCTGTGTTGCAGGGCCTTTCCCGCTGGGCCGGCGGGTGCTCCTTTGGCGGGCGCCCGCCAGCCCTGCGGGAAAGCCAGAATGGCCTCCGCGGTCTTTTGACCGCAGAGCGGCCAAATGGCAGTGACCGCATGGCGGACCGCCGCCCGCCACGGTCAGAATGACCGCCTCAGTTTGTTAACTGGATGTCTTGCAGGGCTCAGACATCATACTAATGACACATGTAGGAGATGATTAATTTTTAGCTGAAATTTCTTCTGTGAATCCTGATTTTTAACAGTACCTCAGTGTGAGATCAATTATTCGGACCGGGCTGAAATAATTCAATTTTTAACTACTGCTTACCAAACTAAGTTCTGGTCAATTACTCCATCTTACAAATTTAGAAGCACCTCTTATTATCCAAACTTTTTGGCATGTACATGTGTGCCCAATGTTGTCAATTCCATTAGCTAGCGATTAAACAGCTTAATAAATTAAAATCTGTATGTGGTGTGCATAAAGCTTTTAATTGCCTAGCCAACAATTTCAATGCAATAACCTGCTATGGGTCTTCTGCTCTTACAGCCTAATGCTCCTCAAAATTCAACTGGAGGAAGGCACACCCAAGGCAAAGTATTCATTATTTAGGGAACCTAACCCTGGGACTCCTTGCCCCGTGACTTTGGCTACAACTTGATCACCCGCATTCTATAGACTTGTGAAGATTTGGCTGTTTGCAGTTTAGACACATTTTCTAGGATGTGAATAATTCGTGGGGAAGGGTTCCTCCATTGGGAAACATATTCCCTCTGTGGAGAGAAAAGTTTTAAAGTCCAAAGACACTTTGTTAAGTAGATAGACTTGTACATAAATACAGAAACTAAATGCCATGCAGAGGATGATATTATGGGTTTTCTGTAGTGATGGAGGAGGTGAATATTCAGCTAAAATGATCCTTGTTTATAAGCACCAAACAACTATTCATTCAGATGTTAGGTAAGTATAGATGTATGTTGTTTGATGAAGTTAAAAGATATCTACTTCTAAGCATGTGGTGAGAA
The DNA here is from genome assembly GCF_031143425.1 of Pleurodeles waltl. Lineage (NCBI taxonomy): Eukaryota > Metazoa > Chordata > Amphibia > Caudata > Salamandridae > Pleurodeles > Pleurodeles waltl. The sequence goes on along the minus strand of NC_090443.1, from coordinate 163,582,709 downwards.
GACCCAAGGATAGGACCTAAGACTATATAAAATAACTTTTAATTAGAAATATTGGTCTGTTGGTTTGAATCTCCAGTGTCTTCTGCTATCTCATATCAGGACTGTGCAATATTTTTGAGCAGCAGTGGCATATTTATTCAAATAATGGCCAAATCTCTGTAGTTTAATTATATGAATATGTGTGCGTTAATAGGTGTGTTGATAACTTTGTGATGCAACGTCATATTAGAATCATCAGGGACGTAGTTTCAGGGTTATTTGGGGTATTAAACCCTAATAAATGAATTTTCTGATAAATAGTTGGGCACAGGTGCTTTCAATCCGATGTTGTGAGATGTCTGTCAGATTTCACCAGGATGTTTTGCATATTCATAGTCAAAAATGCACACACATTCTCTCCCTCTGTTTTGACAGTCCTCAAAAATATTAGTTATTTTACAAACTATTGGACCAGATTTAGGAAAAGTGGTGCTACATCTAGTGCAGCGCCACTTTTCTTGCGCCCCTTAGCGTCCCCCTAATGCCACCATATATGTGCTGTATCTAGGATACGGTGCACCATGACGGTATATAGGCAACTAGCGTTAAATTTCTTTACACTATTTCGGAGCTTTGCAGGATTAGCGTAAAACATTTCTGACGCTAATCCTGCGAATACCATCAAGACTCATTGTAAACAGTGGTGTGCCTCCTTTTAACGCCTGCTCTGATCAGATTTTATAAGTGCCAAAATAAATGGTGCAAAGAAATCTCTTAGATTTCTTTGCGACATTTTTTCAGCCCCCCAGTAGGGGAATGCCCCCTTTACATACATTATGCCTGGCGCAGACATAATTAAGCGCAAAGGGTTACAAAAGTGGCATAATACATGCATTGCACCACTTTGTAAATCTGGCTCTGCAATTTTGGCCTCGCAGGGCCACATTAGGGTCAAAACAAATTACACTAATGTGGCACCAGGAGCCGCTAGGGGCTCTTAAACCTGCCACATTGTGTTTTATCTCTAAGTACTTCCTATCCATCCGCATTCCCCTTCCACTGCCTAGTAGGCTTCTCCCAGGCAAACTGCTTCTCGTATTATGTATTTAAATGTTATATGCGAGCCTGATTGTCAGAAAATCTGAAGCTCACAGCCCCACCCCCCAGTCTTACTGACCTTGCTATGCCTCTGACAATCATTGAATTGATTGCTTACAACTCTGCAGACATTGACACTACTTCCAATTCACCCACCATCAGGAAGGGCTAAAAGTAATTATTTATTCATATTGTGCTCATTGTAAATTTGTGAGGAATTGAAGAATTCAAAAGTCTAACACTCTGAGCCAGGGACCTTTAGAACGTGAAAAAGTCTGACTTATTTTATTTATCTGAAGGCCCTAGAGAGCCATCAAAAGACTTCTTTATTTATTCCAGAAATGTTGCACCTGGTTTATATTTCTTCCCCTGCTGTTAGCACTTGGTTTAGCTTAGGCATACTGTGACAAGCACATCTGTATCTTTATAGTGAGGCTCCTTTCCTAGGTAGGCCGGTAAAATTAAGCAGCAGATTCTTCCAACCATGCTGATGGCCCTTTTAAATTCAAGAGATTAAGATGTACAATTAAGTTAGAGCTCTGATTCTGCTTAACGAAGCATATGGAGCATACTATTTTAAATTACTTTTAACTCCATGTGCATTTATCAGATCACAATTAAATGCTGTATGTCACATACGCAAATTACACATTCAGTTATCAAACATAGAAAAGTAACCAAGGAGTTGAAAAAAGCCATAAGTCAATCTCAGGTCCGTTGAATAAATTGGTGGACAAATTCGGTCATAAGAGTACCTTGAATGACTGGTTGAATATTACTAGTAATATCCGTAGGTGTGTGAGGGATCTCAACATGTGTTGGAAGCAACAAAATGCTTTCGTGATATACTAGTTATTAAAAAAGTGCTTGACTCAAATGTATGTTTTGATCATACTCTGAAGTATATACTTTCTGGAAAGAAGTGAATTAAAGAAAGGAAATGGTTTAAGGCAAGCATGGTTTTAGACGCATGTTTATGTTATGATTCACAAGTAAAGTCTTGAAATGACAGAAGATAAGAGCATGCGAGGGCTGTGAGAGGTGTCAACAGAATCTACTTGGCATTAGAAGTCCATTAAGAAACCTAAAGTCATAATCATTTTATTTCCCTGGAGCATGCAAAACTTATGTTGGATCTTGATAAATATTTTTCTTAATTAAATGCTTTGCACATATATCAACATTAACTTGCAACACAGAATAGCGTATTTTCCATGTTTAAACTGACTTTAGCTAATGCAGGCCTGTATTTTAAAATTGCTCATGTTAGGGACAGCTTTGTATAATGAAATGTGAACCTTTTATTTATAGAAAAAAGCTGAAGCAACAATAAAAATTTGTAATGCTAATTTTTTCTAGCCCTTGGCAGAACTTGCTGAGTTTCTCTCCACCGAATTCTGTGGTGTTACCTAAGAACCCTGCAAGATTTTGTGGAGTTCTGCGAGCAGCGTAATTCCAATAGGCTGCACTATTCAGGATGATTTTTAGCACCAGGAGCTTGTCCCACTCTACAAAATCAGAACGAATGGCATCATGCGGCGTGCCAGAGGGTGCAACTTCTGCCTGCCGCGTGAGTAGATTTTCAACTTGAGCGACAGCTTTCTCAACGCAAGCAGCAGCTTTGTCAACACGAGTGGTAGCGACCTGCCCGCCTTGAGAAATCTCAGCGGGAGGCACACCCGCGCTAGATTTTCTCACTTTCGCTCACCAACCTAATGTTGCTGAGCTGCACAACAGAAAAACTCTGCAAAGATGAAAGAGAGTATCAGATTTGCAAACCATGAAGGTTTATTAAAGGATTAACAAAGCTAAAAAATTTAAATAATCAAATTAGTGGTAAATCAATCGCCAATTCATGAATATATTCGTCAATATATCTCAAAACAATTCAAAATTATAAATGCAAAAACGAACTGTTATAAAATTGTCTCACAATAAATCAAAGCACATTCAGTTTCCCATAAAGGGAAAACCCTACTCAACTAAGCTAAGGAAAAGCAAGGACTGTTGGGGAGAAGTCAGTCAGGTTTCAGTATGGAAACCCTCTGAAAGGCAATTCTATAAATCAAGTAAAACTTTGTCTAGAAAGCATGGTAGGCATCTGCCCAACAGTGAAGTTGAAAGGGTAAAAAAAGGAATCTGCACCTCTGGTGTGAGGAATGGGGAGTCTGAATGGAAATTCATTGATATTCAAGGACCTACCTAAAACAACAGATTTCTAACATTATCAGTGACACTTAATTTATCAAGCAGCCAGTCAATCAAACAAAGACAGAAAGGATACACTCCCCACAAATTCTGATTTTTTTTATATGATTTAGACCTTAACACATATCAGTAGTCTAACTTCTTGATTTTACACAATTTTGATCACCATTGTTGGAACACCAGGAATATTTCCGATCACCAATTCTACAGCAGTATAGATCTTGCAATTAGTACAAAAATATACATTCATTTTTGTCCGAAAGGATTCCACTTCAACATCAGGAGAATACCCAAAAATCGCTGTTTGCCCTCCTATTAATTGGTCCGCATCACGTGTCTGGAAGTAGTACTCCTGTACCCCTGCCCAAAATTGATTTAACTTGAAACATCCCCAGATAACATGAGTCCAGCTACTAGCCCCCGCCTTTGCACACCTAAAACAATTATCTTGAATCTGGGGGTTAATTTTATGCAAAAAAGCTGGGGTTCTGTAGAGTAGCAACATTCTATTAAATTGCATTTGACAAAAATGTGCACTTTCATGAGAGAAAGATTGAACTCATTTATCTTGCTCCAGGCCTCAGAAGAGACATGGAGACCTTTCTTGGATTACCACTTATCTCAAACTTTCTTAAACACCTCATAAGCCTTTTTTTGTCTGAAGATAGAAATCCAGCTGCTAATCGAGCTAAGGGTTTTCGTTTCTATCAGGTTTTCAACCAGATCTAAACTTGCCAAAATCCTACTAAGGTCCAGATCCCTTAAAAAATATCTAATCTTCAGAAAGGACCAGTGAAACACTGTTTTAAAATGCTTAATAGAAGACTTGACTTTGGGCCACTCCTTCTAGGCGTCAACATTAATGAAATTGGTAATCTTGTGATACCCATTATTTACCCATCTATTGACTATGTTCTTATCTAGTAGGGGCTGGTTCTCACTGTAAACATCTGCCAAATAGGAAGCTCCATTACTATTAGGGATATCGAAATGGTTATACAGTTTGGTTTTACATTTAAGGGACCACAGTTGTATATAACTTTTTTAGGTGATCTCGTAAAAAATCAACAATCTCATATTCGTCAAATAACAAAATTAAAAAACATTACCAAAACGAATTATGTTTGGCCAATTACAATATCTATAAAGCCCATGTGCAAAGTTTGCTAAATAATACTCTCTCAAATCAGGCAGACCAAGACCACTTTCTTTCACTGACTTATATATTGTGTCTAATGCCAAACAAGGTGTTTTATTGGCCCATAAAAAGGCTGAAAATATTCCAGCCATTTCCTTGAAAAACATCATCCGAAGGGCGCAATGAGTAACAGAACTTTTTTTTTTTAACTAATTTAAAATGACATCCGATTCAATGCAACCCTGTCCATTATTGAAAGAGCTAAACTAGTCCATCTTACTAAAATGCCTTAGTTTTATTGATCAGAGGAGAGTAATTCAATGCATACAAATGATTTATATTTCCGGTGATATATATACCTAGATAATGCTGAGGTATCAAATTTACTAAAGAATGAAATTCTGGAAGTAAAGTGTCAAGCGCACAGTTACATAATAAAATCTCTGTTTTTGGCTTATTGATTTTATACCCACCAATGCTTGATATTCTTTAAAGATTTGAAAAGCCTGCTACTCGGTTTTAAAAATAAGGCAATATCATCGGCATAAATTTTGATATTAGTCATTCCACTAATTGGGGGCTGTATACTCTTAGCGTTCCAAATCACTATAGCCAAAGGTTCTAAAAAAAAAAGAACAAAAGGAATGGATGACAGAGGACAGCCCTGCCTTGTTTCCCGCATAACCTTACGACCACCAATCTTACCAGCGCTAATAATTATTTGGGCTGTTGCACCTCCAGATAGTCACTATGTTATCTGAATAAAAGTAGCTGGAAATCCAAACTCAATATAATGAAAAGACTCTTCCAGCATACCAAATCAAATGCCCGTTCTACATCTAAAAATTAAGACCTGGGCTGGAACCTGTTTTTGTATGAAATAATCTAAAGCGTCAATCAAAAAATGTCATTAGAAAACAATTGTCTCTCTGAAACAAAGCCACACTGATCCGGGTGCACTACTACGCTGAGAATTTTATTCAACTGATTGGTCAACAACTTTGTGATAGTCTTATAGTTGGTATTTAACTGGCTAATGGACCTATAAGAATTAACATTTTCTTTGTTCTTATCCTTTTTTTTAAACTGATCACTATTGCGGTGCGAAATAATGTTGGTACTTCTCCCACTCCCATGAGATGATTAGCAAGATTTAATATTTCTGAATTCAAAACAGGTGCAAAATTCTTTAAAAACTCAGCAGGTAAGCCATCTTCACTACAGGCCTTCCCATTGGCTAATGATTTTACAATTTCCTCAATTTCTTCAGGGCAAAATTTGGATACCAAAGCTTGTACTTGTCTTGATTGTAATTTTGTAATGGAATAACATCTGAGTTGAGACACATCCACTGTCTCATCTATACTGTATATAGTTTTAAAATGTTTGAGGAACTTTGCCTGAATTAAAGCAGGATCTACGATATGTGTTTTGGTTTCCTCGTCATAAAGTGAAGTCACCTGATTCTGAGTTTGATGCTCACAGTTCTGCCAAGCTAAAGGTTTTCCTGCATACTCACTTTCCTCATACATCTTCTGCAGATATGCATTATTAGCGATATATTCTTGTTCGGAATAGTAATCTTGGATCCATTGTCTGGCCTGCCTGAGTATCAATTTATCAGCAGAGGTTCTAACTCGTAAGTATTCCATATTTGCACAATAAAGCTCTGCTTCTAACCTTTGCCTGTGATCAGATAAGCGTTTCCTCTCAGAAATTCCTTTGGATATTATGTATCATCCAATAGTTGTTTCAACGCATCCCAAATGCTAGCCATGCTAGCCACTCTGGCTGTATTTCTATTCATCTAAAAAAATCGTACTATCTCACTATGTATCTCCTTGCACCATTCTTCATCTTTCAATTTTATTTTCTTACAGAACCATCTCCCCCTGGGTCTTTCCACCTTGATTCCTTTTACTTCCATCTCTACCAGAAAGTGATTGGAAAAGCTATTAAGAACATGTGTAAAGCTATTTAATTATAATTGACGAGAAGAAATAAACTAATCTAATCGTGCGGCAGACTTATGCCTTTCCAAAAAACATGAATATTCCTGCTTATCCAGGTATTTCACATGCCACAAACTACATTTAAGCACTTAATATAATTTTCCATAGCCCTGGCCAATTCGGCTTATTTTGTTTATGAGTAACTGAAGTAGAATCTATTTCAGGATTTGGAAAAAAAATTAAATCTCCTCCTAAGATTACAACCCCCGTTAAAATCATCAGTGCCGGGAACAACTCTGACAAGGGAGCTAGGTCATCATACACCTTAGCATATACAGTGGCAATGGTTACTCAGTTATTGACTAAGTCACTAACCAACACCCACCTTCCGGCTTTGTCAGTTTGAGAAAAAGTGACTTGATACGGAAAATATTGATTTATGTAAATTGCCATCCCCCTATGGACTTGCACTTAAAGTGCATTGAAACCCAGCCCAGTGCTTGAACATCTCGAATTTTGGTTCCTTTTTAGCCTGATAGTGTGTCTCCTGAATCAGCATAACATCTGGTAGATGCCCTTTCACCCAATCTTCAATTGCCCAGGCTCTGAAGTAGAGAGAGTTCTCCTTTTCGCAGCCTTGGACAAGATACCTTCTTTGACTCGATAGTCGGCAGAATGTACTAATATGGTACATAAATACTTAGCATTAGCAGAATGTTGAGGTGGCACCCTATGTGCCCTAGTGATAAGTAAATCCCCTGTTAACTCCGGTATTGCCTTCTTCATCAGGTCTTCTAACCAAACACTTACTTGAGACCCTTCTCTCTTCCTTCCGGGAACCTTACTATTTGGAGATTTGCACGTCTATTGTAGTTTTTTAAATCTTGCAGTTTATCATCCATTAACCCATTATTTCTTTCCAACTGATTAACTTCCTGCTCCATGGCCTGTACCTGATCCTCTAGATTTGAAACTCGAGATTCAGACTCCTTCAGCCTTTCCGGAACCTCAGCCATGCTTTCCTCGATCTTTGTGAGTCTCTCATGAAGTGCCGCTATTTCCAAAGTCTGAGTTGTTCTTAATTCCCTGATCTCAGCAAGAATGATTTCAAGCATACTCTTAACAGACTGCCCAAAGCCACACCTGGACTCCTCCTGTTCCTGCTGTGGTTCCTGGCACCATAAGTTATTTGCACCCTCTGACACTCCCTGTAAAATGCTATCAGTTACGTTCGCAATTTGAGCTATAGCTATTCCCAAATGGGCATCAAGAGATGCTGCTGTCCATTGTTCTCTCTTGGTTGGGGTATTGCTTGGGCCTCCATCTGTGCCTCCATCTGCAGCGAGGATTTTATATGTACTGAAAACGAAAGATACTGCTTAATACCTATCAGACTCACAGTCGACCCCATTAGACATGCCATAGTTATTCTCCTCGTTGCTACACTGCTATAGGATGTCGGAGCCTTGAATTTCCACAAGATGGGCCCCCAGACGTGAGATCTGACCCATCCCGACTCCTTTTGCCAACTCGCTTTCACCTAATAATCCAAATGTTGTCTCGCTATCTACTGTGCCCTGTGCCCTGTTCTCCTGTCCAGGGTCTGGAGTAAAACACCTTTTCTCTGACAGGAAAATCGCTGTTGGGGAAGGCAGCCTTCTTCTTTGTAAGAAGCCTAACCAACCTCAGCCTTAAGGTCCAGGCTACTTCACGGGCTGCGGCTTTCTGCCAGCATCAGTCACCATCGCCGTCCAGTCACGCCCATGATCCTGTGGATGTGCTCCCAGGGAGGGGCTGGGCAGGTGCACTAGTGGCAGCACGTGTGGGAAGCATCTGCCATCCGTCTGATAAACATCCTCAACAGTCATTGTTGATATAAAGGTGAAGGATGTTGTCTTGATAATAAAGATGGACTTGTTTCCAGGCCTCTTGCACTGGCACAGGTGCATCATTTTCTATCCCTGGCTAAAGGCAAGAAAGATTATTTTTTTTAGTTTTTGTTCATCACACACAATTTTGTTCCCAACCTACTTTGGCAAAGGCACCACTCCCTCATTTACTGTTGAAGGAGTTCAACCATTCAGCAGTATTTTCCCTTTTACCAGATGTGCCCATTTCCCACAGCTGGAACTGGCTGTATTACATGTACAGATGGAGCTGTAATTGAGATTAGATGAGATGGGTGTGAGGCATATAAACATGTGTAAAAACAAAAAAGACAACGTGGATTACTGGGCCCTTATGTCTACAGGAGCACAGCAAGTGCTGATGAGACAGATTCAGATTGAGAGGAAGAATTTTATCAATTCAATTATCTTTCCATCTAGGCTCCTTAATACTCATTGTCATTTGAAAAGTATCTTGTGGTTCTCCTTGTTGGATTTAAAAGACAAGTCACAGGGGATCAGCGTTATCAGTTTTATCATGTATTTATTTATGTAGATATTGTATTTCTTTTAACATTATGGATCATAAACCAGTAGAAGTTGAATGTAAATAATTCTACAGCTACTAGACTGTCTAAGCCAGTTTAGATCAGAGGTGGTGAGTTCTAATTAGTTTACGATAAGATTTAATCTCAGCTAATACTGAAGAGCAACGATTGTTGGTGAAAAATGTAATCTTCTAAGCGTTCCTGATCATTGGCATTAATTGCAACCACATGGGAGCTAATTTTGAGGCATGTAGAGTTCTCTGCACTATGGTTTCTCCAAGACATGAGAACACAAATTTCTAATAAAATTATGTTTATCCATATCTCAATACCGGTTCTCTTGGACTTCGGCACTGTTGCTAAACAGAGCTTTTGTTTCTGTTAATCTCTCTGCCAACCTACTTTAGCATTTTGATGGTCACAAATATGAAACATTCTTCCCACATGATCTCAGTTGGCATACAATGAGATTTAAAATTCAGTTAATAATTACTCTTTTGGGTAGAAGGCCCTTTGTTTCCTGTAACTGAATTAAGTATAATCATCTCTAATCTGAAGATCCAGTAACAAACTCTTACTCATCTGGCTCTGATCAGCTGGACTAGCTGAGACTAGGCCATCCATCAGTAGGCAGATAAACCCTTCTCATCAATACAAAGCGGTCACAGTTATGTTATGTCAGTTCATGTCAAGCTATGGGAAAAGTATATAGTATGAAGGGAACAGATTGATTGAATGGTTCCTGTAAATTCAAGTACTTCAACCTTACTTCACCAGGTGGATCGTTCCAAGCTTTGGTTGATGTTGCTGTCCCTAGTAGTCGTTCCAGTCTTGTCCTTTCTGGGGGACGTCCATAGGGGCATGTCCACGTCTATGAGGTATGGGGTTGACGGTTGCTGAACTAAGTCATTTTCCATAACTTGAGGTGTCCGGAAGTGGTGCACCCTGAACCCTTTTCTGTTTGTTATATATATATATATATCCTTTAGAAGGGACACTTTTGAAATAAGAATGAGATGCACCCCATGTAGGCACCCACCCATTGTCAGTTCTGCTCAATTCAGATGATTCATCCTTATGTCAAGGACAGCATTAGAGTCAAATCGCTGTTTGACACCTCCGCTGAATTCATGGCTAGCTTAGATCTGTCCATAAGTAATACAAAATCATTCATAATGGCTATTGGTTCCAAAACTATCAAGTGGAATGCTCTTTTTTGTTATGAATCCAAGATCACTCAAACTCACTTTTTATTATTTAAACATCCTGCTTAAAGATAGAAATACATGGGATCCACTGCTCGCTTCAAAAAGCCACGTGCTAGCAAGCTCTTGGGGGTCAGTCTTCTCCTTCAGCGCTAGGCTGGGCAGGAAACCAATAAAGGCCCTGCTTCATAAATGTGTATCTGCTACATGTTATGGCAGTGATATTTGGGGGTAGCGGGATTATAGCTGTTCAGGTAGAGGAGAACAGGTTTGCCTGGCAACTATTGGCCGTCCAACAAGTATCTCAACATATGCCATCTATGAAGAGTTGGGCCTTTACTATTTTTCTGAGACCATCAGACTACGTCCACTGTTCTGGTACCTCTCAATTTGGCATAAGAGTGAGCCAACCTTGAACAGATTGATTATCAGAAACTGTCTCACTTTTGATACTATAAGAGCGATCTCCTGGCTAAGCTACACTACGCCCAAATTTACCCCCCCGGGTCGTTCAAATTTGTTTTCACGCCCTGATAGGATAACCAAGGCTGATTACATATGGGTGAAACAGAACTTCTTAACTAGTATCGTTGCAGTAAGGCAATGAACTGCTGAAACCTGCTGCCTTTTCTCACTGCCTGATAAAAACAGTATTTCTACTGAGATATATTTGACATGGGTGAAAATTAGTTATCATTGTGAGCTTTTGACGAGGCATAGATTGAACCCTTTAGCTCAACTAATCAGCTTCCTGTAGAGAGGAGAGAATGAAAGCCGCAGAAAACAAATCTTACGAGGCAGAATCTGAAGTTTAGTCCAGTTTCCTTTATTTCAAAGGACCCACGACAACCTCAGCTGCCATCCAAGACCAGCGTCCGTGAACAACTGCCAACACGGATGCTCCAGAAACTTGGACAGAGCTGACGCTGTGAAAGTCCCACAAACAATGATACTAAGACGCGCATAAGTAAATGTAGAACAATATAACACTTTCCTAAGGTTTGGGCTGCCCATGGCACTTGGGACCCTGTAAGTGTGACAAAACCTCGGCTCAGACCGCTGTCCATTTTGTTTTATGTTGCCCGCGTTTTACTCTCCAAAGGAAAAGATGTTTAATTCTGCTCTGTTGTATCTTTTAATGCTTACAGACGTTTATCTCTGTGTGAATATAGAGTATTTCTTAAGTAGCATAGTGAAGCTATGGGAGACCTGGCCTTAATCCAGCCAGATCTTGGCGAGTGCCCTATATTCCCTTCAGGGCTGGAATACTAGAGATTTATATCTCTCGGCGATAATTGCTTGTAATTTATACTGGCAATATTCATCAGCCATCTTGCTTTATGGCTGTGCCTCAACTTAAATAGCATATTGGATATTTTTATTCATATGTTTGAACATTTGATTACCCATGTTTTTTTTTTTGTTGCAATATATTCTATAATGTTGTATTGTATTGAGTGTTATATTTGATTGTATATATCTTTGATGCTTACTCTTTTTACCGAAAAAAGATAGAAAGATAACAACGAGAAGTACTTCAATATCCTGCTGGATGCACCTTTAAGATTTTGTCCTTCTAAAAGTGGTGTTAAAGCTTTGCAACTTTGGCCATTTTAAGAGAGATAAAGTAGCACAGAGAAAAAACGATGAACTGAAAACGAATGATAGAGAGGAAGAAACAGTGCTTAAGGAAGGTGAGTAGAAAGAGAGAGAATTAAATAGAGACAAATAAAGCAGTGTCAGGAAAGAAAGACAATGTACAATAAACAGAGCTGAGTTAACAGCAAAAGGTCAAACAGAAGATAATTAAAAATAGTAAACAGAATGTGCGAAAAAAACAAGAGCAAGAATTTGCTATCAATAGCTGCTCAGTGTATTAACATGTGCACTTTTAGTCCTTCAGAAATCTACCTTTAGGCACCTGAAATGTCTAAAATTATTTTTCTTAGCTCACATGGAAGGTTGGTATATGTAGACAAACCGTAGTAGGAATTGCAAATGGGTCATATGCAAGAAAAGAACGAAATCATCAAAATAATTTAGGCCCTGGTAAAACTGGCAGAAGGAGAATAACAACACCTTCTATAATGCCCAGACATGTCTAATAATGAGGTTGGTGGTGTAGAGGAGTGTATCAGTTATTGCTGATAGACACTAGAAAATGCCACTGACAATGCTGTTGCCACAGCACAAGAACATTACAGGCACACAACATAATGCAGCGTACAATTGGGTAGTTATGGCAGTTGGAAGGCAATGATCTGATGTAAACCTTGTTCATAGACTTGTGCATGATAGAACAAAAAAACACCCTCCGACTCGGGGAGGAGGCAATTGTGTCTGTCATCCTGTCTTACTGGGGTTACTGTGAATGTTAGGCGCTACATTCTCCTATCATTCAGGCACACTCATGCACACTGTCTTGGTAATGGAGGAATCCTTGGCATTTTTGCAGGCCAACCACATGTGTGGATTCTGCCTCGGGGATTTCCAGGAAGTCTCAGTTGTTTGGAGTTTGCAGTCCATGAGAAATGTCAATCAAAGCATACGCTTATGACGAGGGGCAACTATAAGACTACAGTAGTTACCAATGTGAATGAGTTGTTTTTATTTTTCTGTCCTCAGTACTCCTTCCCTTTTTGGCTTTGGAAGTTTACCAATGATCCCCTGAATGCATGGCAAATGCGATGACCAAAAGTATCAGATAAAACTTTTCATTGATACAGTGTCACCAGCTTCAAAAATAAAATTATTGGTCAAGACACACCTTAAATTAATCTATTGTCTTCACGGAACCAAGGGCCTAACTTGAACCTCTGCAATGCCCAGGACATATTAGAGTAAGGAATCTGGTTACCCCAAAGAGCTGGCCATTATCATATCCTTTTTGAGACCAGCCCACTGCTTTGTTGGGTCCCACAGGACTCAACACTTTCTCTGCTACTTATTAATTTTTACTTGATTCCTTTAGCACATCTCATCCAATCTTACAGATTCTTTGTGTTTGTGTATGCATATGATACATAAATAATTCTTAAGATTTCTGGAGATATCATGCATAGTGCATCTAATTGACGTGATTGTCTAGAGGTGAAGACACAACTGAGTTACCTTTACTATGCAGGCCCTCTCTATTAAAGGAGCTTCCTTTCTATCGTCCTTCTCTTAGAAACAAATGAATAACTGTCTGTGCACCTGTCATAAAACTGCCCTTTAAGTTTGATTGAACTCTCATTTTAATGAATCCAATAAATTACTTATTGAATATCTGCACGTTTCAAATCCACTGTTTGAAATTAACTATCTGTTTCCTTTTCTCAGGAGCTACATACCATGGAGGCATTCCTTGCATCCTTGAGTGAATATTATATTGTACTTTACCTTGATCTGACTATCTATGCTTACAAATCGATACACTGCAGCTAGTGCCAAATTCAGCTGGCAGGCTGGTATGGGGATTGAAGAGAACCATCCATGTCTCCCCTGCTCTGCCCTCTCTGCATGGGTTACCTTTAAAGAAAAAAAACTTATCTTTAAATCTTTCACCAGTAGTCAAAGCTCTATTTGACCATTTACAAACCCTTTTGTCACATTGATTCATCATCAATTTCTCTGGTACAGATTCAGCTGTTTCTCATCTCTGCTATGTAAAGATCTCAAGATATCAAGATCACAGGGAAACCAGAACTCTTCTGAACAGTCCCATGAGGCCTTTCTGTTATTCTATGTATTTCTGGATCATTCTGGGAGCCAGATCAAGGATGTTCTTGAAAGAAGAACCAGAAGAAGGAAGAGCCTGGCTGAAGGAATGGGTGAGAAGCTGTCATAATAAATTACCACTGGCACCTTTGCCCTCACTTAATTTCTAGGGACTGGGCATCAGAGATGTTGTTGACCTAGACATCACTTATCAGATACTGGAAGGGAAAGGGTAGAATTGAGAGAGGGTTCTAGTGGCAACTGTGGAAGATCACAGCAGTTTGCTAACTGCAAAGCAGGGTCAATTTAGCCAGACCAAGCAAAGAAGTCTGATGGGCCACAAGAGAAGCAGAACAGTTTAGAGGTGGGTGGTCCACAATGCTTTTTATTGCCAGACATTTAATTGTCAATCAGTGTGTCTGAAAAGTTAGCGGAGTGACTATGACCTTCATAGCATTTATGATCTCTATATGCACCAGATGGCCTTCCATGGCCTCCTAGGGGTAATCATGGTACAGAAGGAGAGACTGTTGTTTCTAATTAAGAAACTTAGGGCAACATCTACGAAGCTTTTTTCTAGTCGCAAATGGGCCAGTTCACAGAAGCGTCCAGTCTGCGACTGGAAAAATGCAATTTGGGATGTATAGAGCCCAAATTGCGATACGGTAATCTCAATTTGGATTTGCGATTCGGTATTAGGAAAGGCCGTGTTGAGGGCGTCCTTTCCTAATACTGAATAGGAAATCTATACACAAATGCTTTGCAACCAAAATGCGTTCCACAGGGGACCGCTTCCCCTTTGTAAACCTTTGGACCACTGCCTGCTCTTAAAAAATGAAACTTAAACGTTTCATTTTTTTTTTTTTAAACATGGCTAATTTCCGTTAAGGAAAAACCTGCTAGTCGAATAATGAATTAACTGGAATCCAAGTAATTTACTTCTCCTGAGTGGGCAGATTCAAGTATTTCTTTCATGCACAGAGGGTGATTTCAAAGTACTTGCTCTAGCCATACAGTTTGGGTGAAGATGGAGTGCATTGGACTACCGGTACACAGCTCTTGGGTGTTCGCCGGCACCCTGGGCAACGAAAGGAAGTACTGCTGTTGTTGCGGTCCTGGTTTTACAGGAGCCCAGAAGCACTTGGACCCATCCTGGTGGGCAGGGATCCACTCCTTAGGTTGCCCGAGAAGTGCAAGGGCATGATCGCCTTCATGTAAGACAGGCTTGGTGGGAGATTAGCCTGTGACCTGCCTACGTCTCGTTTTGGTCCCCATTGGTTCTGCACCTCTCAGGCCCAGATATACATTACTGCTGTTCTCAGGGTAACCAGCATGTCCCAGGGTCTGCTTTACCTGTAGGGGGATGGTGTGCATAGCACTTATGCTCTATAGAAATGCTCTCACGTTCTGTGCATTCATGCTGTGGGTTCATGCTGATGTCTTGGCATTTCCAATAATGTTTACCCGCATTCCTGATGATGTCTTATTACATTTACTATGACATGCATTTTTGGTAATAATGACAACCTGACTACTGCTTGTGTTACAGAGTAACCAGTAACCTGTGGGACATATTTAAAAGCCCCTAGCGCCACCGGAGTGTCACTTTACGTGATGCTCCGGTGGTGCTCCATATTTACAAGGAGGTGTAATGCCACTTTTTTGTGACGTTATGCCTCCCTGTAAATAAGGCTCCTCCAACGCAGTTTTCTGCGTCAGAGGGGCGTGCAATGGGTGTTGCAGTGGGCGTTCCACAGCAACACCCATTGCTTTTGAAGCTGCCTCTGATTTACGAGTTGTTGTAAACCCGAGGCAGCACCAAGCTACCAAGGGGGTAAGCAGGGGTTATCTTGTGGGTGTAACTTCCTCGCCCTGACTAGAGTGGGTGGTTTCTGCCTGGCTTAGCTGCATACCCTAGCCAACCAGAAACCACATTTCTAATAGCCCAGCAACGTTCAGGGGATAATAATACAGTGAGATCATTCTCGGGTTAATACACTTGCTAGAAAGATCTGTGTTTTATCCAGTCCATTTTGAATCAGAAAATAGCATTGATGGTTTATGTGCCTGTACATCTTGCAACATGTAGATCACAGATTTCTATGTTATGTAGATAGCTCAGAGTGTTACTTTTATTTTCCCAGCGATCCCTTTGTCACTTGGAGTGCATAAGTTGCAATACTTCTGCTAGAGCCCAGTGAGCTACGAAATGGCATCTGGAGCTTAGAACATTATTTTTTTCTCAACCTTTTGCTTAATTTAGGTTGCTAAAAAGGGTTATTTTTGGTAGTAATAAAGTCAAATTAGTACAAACAATCTCAATCACTGTGTTAGTTTTAAATCCTGGCCTTGCGTTTCACCAGTCCATGCACTATTACATGTAATGCCTAGCAGTGTGGATAATATGTTACTACTACACCTTATAACTCCCATTTTCTTATGTAATATTTCCTGTCCATTGATTTACACAGTTGTCTGATTTATTGTCTGTATAATGTGTGCGAGATGTAAAGATCTCTGACACAATATATTGAGATGAGTAGCGCTATAAAAGAAATTAAATGAAAAAGTCAATTTGTAGGTGCTAGTTATACCGATATTAGTGTAATTACTCATACAGACTGATACATCTGATTTTCTTACAGCTTATCTGACTTTCTTACACCACCTGCATATTTCTTACACAGGGTGTTTGAAGAATGTCAAAAACCTGCCCTCTAAATCATCGTTTCTTATAAGTATTTGTGAAGGGATAACAAGCTTTGTGCCTTTGTCTTAAGCGTGCTAAGGTTCAGATAGTTCTAGTCAGGATGTAAATTAGCACTTGGATGGTAGGATGGTAAATTAGCACTTGGATGGGAGGATGGTAAGCAAACAAAAGGAAGGCTGATTGCCTTTGAATGGGGCTTTATGTTCTAGGCCCACATGAACTGAAAATAAGAAAGCCCCTTCACCGCTTGCAGGTTTCTACTCCAAATCTTAAAAGCAGACAACCTGAGGGCGCAGCTGAATGTGTTCTAGTGTCTGCAAATTACACCAGACCAAATTCAGCATATTTCACTGGGCCCACTCTGGATGCGGGCCCGGCTCAATAATAGCTGCTGGGTCCAACTGTATCCCCCTATTTCGCTGCACTGATTGAGAATGAATTTGCAAGAGAGAGAGAGAAAAAAACACTAGGAGTGTAGGGTGCTAGAACAAAGAGACAAGAGGTAAAAATAAAACAACCGACCTTTGGTAGTCAGTAATCTCGTCTGGCAGGCACTGAGAAATACTTTGGAGCTATTCATGTATTTATTAGTTTATTTTGCGGATCCATTTCTCTGTGAATGGTACCAGCTGGTAGTGGCAAAGAAAGTGCATGCGTTGAGGTCAATTTGTGTGTTCTGGTGATTTTTCTATCAGGGCATCTGGCCTCCCAGATATATGAAAGAAAGGTGGTTTGAGGTTAAAAGATTTCAAATTATATAACATGGTTAAACGCTGAAGTAAAATGAAAGAAAGGGATAGTCACAACGTCACGTCCTGTGATAAATACAATGCTCGCCCGACAGTCTGACAATGGAAAAATGAGAATCAGAGAGAATACTATAGCAGGCAGGGAAAATATAAATGCACTAAGAATAATGGTAAGTGAGACAGAGATAAAGGGAATGACTGACAGATAGCACGGTTAACCTTGAAGCGGCTGTTGAGATTGTGTCTTGTTAGGAGCTCGAACACGATGGTTTTCAACGCATGATCTTCGCTCACTCTGTTCAGTGCAAACACGTCGAAGCCCCACAGGTCCAGATTCTGCAATAGACAACAAACTGGCAATTACTTCTCGCGGCGCTGGACAAGGGCACAAATATTACCCTCCAAGGTGACTTCCCACTGCGGCCCAACAACAGCTCCAATCCAGCACCCCCACATGCAGGCCCAGCTACTTTCGCATTGTCAATCTGCCAGCTTGTGGGCATACACAGGTCATTCCAGTCTTTTTGGGACATGCAGCGATGGGGTGGGTCTGTTCTTGAGCTACGGGTTATGGTGTTATTTTGAGCTCAGAAACATTTTTTGCAACAAAAACTGGAGGACGTTGGCAGGTTAGAAATGGATAAACAAAAGTAAGACTTCTGATGTATGTCTGGTTGTGTCATAACACAGAGCTGTGTGTGCACGATGTTTGTAATGCGGTCCAGCAAATATTTAGCAAGGTCCTCGAAGTACTTATCAGGCACAGGGCAAAATGGTAATTTCGAAAAGATACGTAGAACCCTGTCTCATTGATATACACAGATTTCCCTCTGGGGCGTAGCTGGGTCAGTAATATTGTGGGTTGGGGTGAGCTCCAGGTTTTCGAACAAATACGACAAGCAGGGAATACGAGAGGGAATAAAGGGGCAGTAGAAAGGGAGATGAATGTGGATTGGCAGGGGTAGAAAGTGGGAGAAAACACAATATTTTGTAAAATAACCAACATTTTTTAAGACATTCAAAGCAGAGACGGAAAGAGTGTGTGCGTTTTTTTGTCGGTGTTTCTGTAAAATGTCCTGGTGAAATCCTACAGACATCTCACCATACCCCCATGAAAGCACCTGTACCCTACTATTTGCCAGAAAATACACTTAGGGGGTGTAATACCCCAAATATCCCCCTCCCCTGAAGCTACTCCCCTGATTTCTCTGTGATCCATGAGAATGACTATAAATGAAAAGATTCAACCATGCTTGGGACAGCATTTCCCCATCTCTGCCTTCACAATCAGAGTGCCACTATTGTAAACTACCAAATTAATACATGACACACTGTGGCAGGAACATGTGGGGTGAGCTTGCAAAGGTACATGAGAACCGTATCTACCGCTCACACAGTACTTTGTGAATGTTTATTAACTGCTCTCAACAGTGGCTACCTTTGTATTCTTTGCAAGTTGCAAGGATTGAGGGAAGCTGTTTTTCCACCCTCTTTATCAGGATATTTGCAAGAATTCAAAAGTTAACCACACAAGTTACAAAGACATTTGTGAATCACAATTCCATAGTAGTATATTGCACTGTGGTTTTTTTTAGTGGCAAAACATTCCACTTTGCTCACACAAAGCAATCTGATTGTAAAAGCAAAGATACAGGACTCTAAACATTTTGCAACACTATTGAATACAACCAATGTCGTTCAATATCATAAATAAATATCAAGAGTGGCTCTTTAGTCACATAAACAGGAAGCTGATGTAGCTGTTGGTGTGCTGAAACTACTCAAGTGCAACACTAAACCGAGATGTTCAAGAATGCAACAATATGAACACAGCTCTCAAATTGCACTGTGTAAGTTGTGTTACTCTCTGTGGTTATACATTTGCACCAAAGTGTGATTTCCTACCATTGTACCAGAATGCATGTAGAGCCACTGCCTGTAGTTATTACCCAAAAAGATATTACTATCCACTATCCAATAAACTCACATCACCCACCATACCTGCCACTGGATGTACTTATTACCACAATAGATATTACTATCCACCAATAAACTTACGTCACCAACCATACCTTAAACTGTCATTGGTTAAAAGACATTCTTAAACTTGGATCCTGTTTTGATATCTTTGAAACATGGACATCTGCAACATAACCAGCTCAGCTCAACAAAGACTGAATTGGCCCTCAGAGATTGAGAAACTACCGATCATCTCAACAATTTTCATTGAGATGAGCATTTAATTGAGTCTTTCATCCTCTTTTAAATCTGTCAGCTTCCCATGTATTCCCAATCATTCCCGATCATTCAAGAACATATCAAGACAAAGGAAAACACAGGTTTCTTTCAAAAAAACACTACTGTGCACAATTAAGCCCTTCCTCCCAGCTACAGAAATCTGATCCACAGACCAGGTCCTCTTCCTGTCATACATTAACTGAAGTAATGCTCTGCTCATTTTACTCTCAGAATCCTTATTAACACCAAATAAAATGGTTTTTAATGTAGTGTCTCAAATAGTTATCAATCAAAGAAAGTTCAATCACTTTTTACTCACAGTGAATGATCAACTTTGGCTCCCTCTCTCTTTAAGAATCCACTGTAAAGTTGTTGTGTGATCTACAAAGCAGTTCAACTAAGAAACCCCAACTATCTGTCCTCTATCTCCATTAATGATATTTTTGTACACAACGTGTAAGAAATTAAGATATTTATGTCAGACCGTATTTTAGTTTATGAACTTTTGATGTACAGGCAATGAGGTTGTGTGTCTGCCTGAAAATCTGAACATAGACAATCATTTATTTTACATGATACTGCCCCTTGTTTGAACACCATACAATTGTAAAAGCTCCAGAATATCAAGCTCAAACCTTTCACAGATCCTTGCGGTGTAGCAACTTTAGCATCACACTCACAACATGACAGCTCAATGATAAAGCTAACACAATGGTTACTTCCTTCATAGATACACGGCTACTCTTGCCTGTGAGGTTACTCAGCACCAAGAAATATTGAGGTCCTTCATTCATTATTATGGAGTAACACGGTGTAGATAAGCCCTTTATACTGGCAATTTATAAAATAAGAAAAATCATTGGCTTCTTGTGTGATACCCCTCCTCAGCATCAAGAACCATTTTAAATTCTCTCAGTGGCAAAGCTCTCTTACACCTGTAAGGTTTCTCACATTCAATATGTTCCCGGGCTGCTGTACTCCATCACGGGCATACATACACTCACAATTAAATAAATGCATAGCCACAAATTCCACTGATAAATTATGCATAATTTTATTGTATATGAAATTTAAAACAAGGTGCAATAGAACCCTTCCTTAAAATGTTCCACACTTAAATCATCACAATTTTACTGTTTGAATCCCCAAAAATGCAAAGTTAAACAGGAAGTCACTTTTTACATTTTTTTAAATATACCTTTGTGTGGACCTTCTTTTATGTTTTGACTCTATTCCATTGTAGTTCTTGATTCCTGACTCAAGAAAATGAGTACTTATTGTAGTCAAAGTGATATTTTTTATTTCTTTTTTGCAATATAAATGATGAGTACAACCACAAGGTGAATGACAAACACATGGCATTTGACACACAACCATGACACTTTGAGACAGCTTCCACCCAAGGACTTAGGGCCAAAAGATTTATGACTCTAGCCATCAAATTTTAAGAATGAAAGAAAAATTTATTTCAAATCCAATTTTTTTTATAATAGCACTTTGTCCTGAAGAAATCCCATTATCTTTGGGTTGAAATGTGTAGGCTATATTCGTTTTTCACATTGCGGCTGTGATCAACATATATTGCAAGAAAGAATTAAAGAATATCACTTTGGTTACAAATTAGTACTTGCCTAAATGAAGGATTGAATAAGTATCTTTTTTTAAATTTCATTTTTATGAGTCAGACATTATCATCATAAAAGATAGAAAAAAGAAAAAAAAGAAAACAACTATTCAACAAACCAATATTTACATTCAGTGGGCTAGGTAATCACCCTAGAAAGAAGGCTCATAGAAAATTCACCATAAGTATAAAAACCAACAAAAGTAAGGTGCACCAAAATTAAGTAAAAATAACATGTCAGATCTGCAATATTAATAGCAAAACATCAGAACAGCACATAGAAAAGCCAGCATAGCAAGTACACCCACTTGGTTCTGATCAGTAGATCTTAACAAAATTAATTTCCAACATTAGAATTTCCACGGGCATATAGGAACCAACTAAATCCAGCCCAAATACGTACAAACCTTTTGATAGAACAGACCCCCCTGAATTTAGCAAATGCCAATTCCAACTCATACAGTTGTCGGATAGCAGCCCGCCACTCTACGACCCTTGGAAGGGAGGATAAAAACACCAGGCTCTAGCAATGCAAAGTCTAACCAACATAATTATTATAGATAACATCTTTGACAAACCACTATGAAAGGCTATTCTATAGCCCAGCATAATCTTCCTAAAAGTAAATTGTATATTATATCCTCAAAAAGATTATGACAATTTAGTCACTCTAGCCAGAAATCCTGCAGGACAGGGCAATTAACAAACATATGCAAAATGTCAGCTGAAGAATAGCCGCTTTTGGGATCCTTAGCCTTCTCGCCACCAAGACTCCCACCCCACTTTTTCATTTTATCAGAAGTGTAGTATAACATCCACTTAGTTTTAGATTGCTGCCGTTTGAGATTTCTATAGTGTACTGAACTATCAATGGTCTCTACAGCGTTAAGGAACTCTGAAGGCAGAATTTCATCCGACAGCACCTTGCTACACTTAGCAGCAAGAGCAGGGCTATCATCAAGCCTATATAAGAAAAGCCTTCGATATGTTATGCTGATCAGCAATTTCTTAGGCACCTTATGCAAAGAAGGGAGCAGATCAGAGCCCACAAGGGTGGTTGTAAGCTTACATCCTGTCATTTAAAAATCCCTGATCTGTAAGTATTTAAAAAAGAAGTGATGAGATCGAAAGATGCCCGAAGCCCAGCGAAAGAGCAAAATCCATTAAGGTTTAAGGTCATAAAGATGCCCTGTAACTTCCATGCCATAATGTGAACAGGCTTTGCCCACTGCATCGTGGAATGTGGCTGCCAACGTTGGATGATCCCACAGGGACGTGTCTGAATGTATTAATGTGACAGAGTATTTAACACAAATCTCTTGCCATACACTAACAATATCCTGAATACACTTAAATCTAACATGTTTAAAATAGTTAGGATCCCTAAGTCAGTAAATAAATGGCATATAATCAGTCCCTAACATAAGTCGGTAACAAAAATATCAATGAATCTGGATCACCTACAGTAAGCAAGTTTCGAAGCTGTCCGGCAAATGCCACCCAAAAGTAAAACTTAAACTCAGGAAGGTGTAACCCACCTTGCCCATATGTAGATTTAATTAGCCGTATGGCACACCTAGTCCACCTGTAGCCTCAGATAAAGTAACCTATTGAACATTCAAGTTGTTTAAAAAATGAGTTTGGATTGCGGAGGGGAATAGACCAGAAAAAAATATAAGAATTTTGGCAAAATAGTAATTTTAATAACATTACATTGGCAAATAATCGTTTATTCCAGTCGTAGTTAATTGATAACTGAGAGTAAAAGGGGCTCATAATTCATATTTCCAACCTGTGTACTTAACTGAATCCCAAGGTTGGTGGCTGTTGAACTCACCCCAAAAATTTGAACTTTCGATTTAAATTTGAGAACTTGCGGTTTGGATATATTTGGCTTATAGCCAGCGAATACTCCGACTCGATTAGCCTCATCAATAATATGATCAAACGCAGCTGCTGCATTAGAAGAAACTATAGCAACATCGTCAGCATATGCTGTCATTTTAAGTTTACAATTGCCAAAAATCATAGGCTGAATCCGGTCATTCCAAAATAAGGATTGCAGATATGGCTCTAAAAATGAAGCAAATAGAAGTGGTGATAAAGGGCATTCCTCCCATGTGCCTCGATGGATCTGAAAAGGTGGAGAGGATATGCCTGCCTGGACTAATTGGGCTCTAGGATTCCTGTACAATTAATGCACCCATTTACAGAAGCAATCACCGATGTCAAAGACTGCCATTGTTGCCCAGAGGCACTTCCATACAACGCGATCAAATGCCTTCTCTGCGTCTAAAAGTATCATAGCCATCCATAGGCCAGACTTCTCCGCTACATCAAATGCATCAACCGGCAGAATTGACATGGCAAGTGGTATCCTGGCCGGGTATGAAACCATGCTGTTGTTGTGAAACAAGGTCAGACAGAAGAGGAGCAAGTCGAAATGCCAAGATCTTGGCATATACCTTTGCATTGGCATTAATAAGAGATATAGGGTGATACGAGCCTTGTTCCTCAGATGGTTTGCCTTTCTTTAAAAAAACTATGATATTAGACATAGTCCAAAAGTGAGACACTTCTCCCCCAGCATCAATATATTGAATAACATAAAAAAGGGTCAATAATATCCTTAAATACTAGTGGAATGGTATCTTCTCCAGTCGCTTTGCTAGATGGTAAAGCAAGAACAGCTGCCTCAAACTCATTACCAGTGATATCTTTCTAAAGAATAGAAGCCTGGGATTCCACCAAAATGGGCAGCCTTCAACCCCAAAGGTATTGCATTAACCCCAGCACATTAAAAACTTGGGGCTGATTATAAAGCTCCTGACAAAAAGCCAAGAATTGTTGCACTATACCCTGGGCATGGGTATATACAGAGCTGTTGCTACCTTTAATCAACTGAATAAAACTCCTAGGCTTCCTGTCTGAAATGTGATGCACAATTACACACCCCACCTGATATCGATACTCATATTGGAGAGCCCGATTCTCAGAAAAGCTAGCCTCAACCTTCTCTTTCATATCTCATTTCAAAAGTGACAGTTTTCCAACTAGGTGGATACATATAGGGGCTGATTTAAGAAAAGTGGCGCTACACACAGTGCAGCGTCACTTTCCTTGTACCCCTTAGCGCCCCCTACCAACACCATATTTAAAATGGCAATGTATGCATTGTGCCCCTTTATAAATATGGTGCATGTAAAAAGCCACATTAGCGCCGCCTTAGCATAAAACAAATGACGCTATGGCGGAGCTAAGGTGGCACTAGGGCCTCTTAAATCCAGCCCAAAGTCTGTTGGTTAGGTCCCCCAGTTGCTATCTCATGAGCATCTATAGACTCAAGCAGTATAACGGACTGCCGAAGTGACCTAGCACTATCTTGACTGTCTTTTTTACTGACCACAAATTGTGGCACGGTGCCTCATATAAAAGACTTCGCAGACTTTTATAAGGTGCACCACGTTACTGTTGGTACTCAGTTAAAACAAAGACAGGACTGAATAAATATATTGGAATTTACACATGGAACATTGTGTTTTCTTGGACAAATTTGAGAGTTGCATTATTACTTATGGAGTGCCTCTCCCATATCTATGTATATTAATCAAGTGAGATTAGGGTTCTGGAATATTAGGCAGGCAGGAGGTCGAGTGTCAAAGATGGCATGCCTTGACTAAGCTTATACCAGGTGTTAGATTCCTAGCATGACATAATGTTATGGAGCAGGGAAACGTTTATGTATTATGATCTTCATTACTCATACACTAATCTGTGTGCAAATGTGTGACCATATATACAGAAAGAAGCCATAATTTATGTAACCCAAGTGTAATAATTTGTTAAATATGTATTAATATTAACTCATGCTAACTAAAGAATCCTTTAGAATTGTTCTAAATGGAACTAGACCTCTGAGACCTGAAGCATTTATTGCTAATTTTAAGTTGTTTTTGAAAATATGCTTTCAAGTTTTCCTTTCCCTTTCTGGAATGTGATGAAATGAATAGCTAAGAAGAGTAGCTCCTTGTGGTGTTTGTAGTGAATTTAGTTTTAATTGATAGTAAGCTTTGAATTACGTGGTAGGTAGAGAAAGAGAAGAGCCTCCTGTACAAGACGTATGTGACTGCTCCTATCGTCAAGGCTGTGCAGCTGTGTGAGCCTTTGTTTTGGCAATGGAAAAATAGGGAGTCTACCTACTCACAGAAGGACGGTGTAACCTAACTGACCTCATCTGTGGGAAGTATGTGGGAAAGAGTTCTGAATGAAGTGTATTATTTAACTGTGTGTCTTTGTTTAGTTAGGGCAGGTCCTTTCTAGACTTTGTTGAGAGAAGACTTCGATAAGCCTACTACTGTCAGCCTCATATTCTCAAGTTCTCAAGTTAGACTCTTCAACGCTTCTGTCTTTCAGTTTGAACCTTAACTTGGTTCATTTTAGGCTGACACCTTCTGCTTAGGATTTCTCCTTTAATACGCTCATCTGCTTTGTTTACACTAGGGAAATTCCTTTATGGAACTGAGATATGCTGTAGTTTGCACTTTGTATGGTATTAAGATTTGCATTGTGCTTTACCTGACATATTAAATTGGTTTGATTAACAATACTGAATTTTATTCTTACTTGAATGACTGATTTTCTAAATAAATAAGATCTATAACTTTGACTAATTTGCTATCAGACCTTTATGGTTGGAAACCATCCTTTCTGTCACTCTTGTTGGACCAAATTGGTTTCACTGTAATTTGAACTGATGTTGAGATGTTAGCTCCCAGAACACCCTTTCAGCTGATAACCAGAGGGCCATATGACCAGTGACACAATCTATTTGATGACTACTAAAATGGTGCTGCATCAGTACCTAGTGTGGAAATGCTGGATTAACTGGATGTCCAATCTGTGGTATAATACTCAAGCAGATTCACTACATTTTAATGCAACAAAGCATTGCAACCAAAGTTTAAAGGGAGAGAGCAGGGCAGTGCCATATCTATTAAGATTTGGAGCTGCTGCTGTCGTCTCATCTGCTGGTGCACAAACATGCTGCCTAGAACCACACACACACCTTTGTGCCATAGTTCTAAGGAGTATGTGTGATGTCTAGCATATGTTTTCTACTAAAAGGTTACCCGTTGAGTACAAAATTCAATGCTAAGACATAGTTTAAAACTTTCCAAACAGTACAGCGTATGGGCTTTACAGTGCCGCACACGCCTGTGATAGCTGTTTTCCCTTTTTGTCAGCTTAAAACATATTACAAACTGAGCATATGCTAACCTGGCATGTGTTTGCATTGTCCTCTGTTGGACCTGGCCCCCTTTGCAGGGTCACCCCCAAACTATTTTCCCTTTTCCTTCCACTTTTACTGAATTTGATATTGATGCCCTAAGGACTCTGCGCACTTTACCACTGCTAACCAGTGCTAAATTACTTGTGCGCACTCCCCTAAAACATGTTTAGATTGTTTTATACCCAACTGTCATATTTAATTTATTTATAAGACCCTTACAGAGTGGTGTATGATATAGCCAGGGCCTATAAATTAAATACTACTAGAGGGCCTGCAGCACTTATTGTGCCACCCACTTAAGTAGTCCTTTAAAACATGTCCCAGTCCTGCCACTGCAGTCTGAATGAGTGTTAAACTGCTGTGTCAACTTGGCATTTAAACTCCCTTTCCAAGATTTTAAACTCCCCTTCCATTACATAAAAGTCACCCCTGAGGTAGGTAGCACACAGAGCAGGGTGCTTTGTAATTAAAGGTTTGGACATGTTTTTTTAAGGTTTACTTGTACTGGAAGTGAAAAACTTCTCAATTTTTTTTTCACTACTGCGAGGCATATTCCTCCCATAGGATAACATTGGGGATTGCTTATTACATTTAATAAGCTGTGACTGGGAGCAGGTAGCTAGGTCATGTTTGCTGCCTATGAAATTGTAACACTAAATCTTCTTTAGTGGTAAAGTCAGATTTTAATTACACTTTTGAATATGCCACTTTTAGAAAGTTGTCATTTTCTTTTCTTTAGCCCTTTGTGCCTTCAAGCTGTCTTAGGTCACATGACTGGGTGTGGCTGACAGTTAGGGTTTGTGAATTCCTCCCAGACAGTATCACAATAGATGGATTAGAATGGGGAAAGGCAGAGCTGAGCACAGCCCCACTTGCAGCCAAATAGGGTGTTCTCTGCCTCCCCACAAAGGGCCTAATACCTACTGTTAGAAATGGGGTCTTTGGTTGACAGTCAGGTTACCCCCTGTTCAAGCAAGGACCCTCACTCTAGTTAGGATAAAAGAGAATCACCCTCAGCTAACCCCTGCTTACCCCCTTGGTAGCTTGGCAGAGCAGTAGGCTTAACCTCAGAGTGCTGGGCGTAAAGTATTTGTACCAACACACACAGTAACTTAATGAAAACACTACAAAATGACACAACACCAGTTTAGAAAAATAGGAAATATTTATCTAGACAAAACAAGACCAAAACGACAAAAATCCAACATACACAAGTCAAGTTATGATTTTTTAAAGGTTTAAAATAAAAAGAGTCTTTAGGTAGTTGTAACACCACACTAGCGCTGCTAGCGTGAAAATGTACCTGGTTTGCGGCAAAAATAACCCCGCACGGGCGGTGTGCGTCGAAAATAACCCTGCACGGTTATATGCATCGAAAACAACTCGGCACGGCGATGTGCGTCGAAACAGCCAGCCACGCGACGGTCCGAAAGTCCCGCGGCGTAGGGTGCGATCTCTCAGCCTTCGTCAGCGATGCTGCGCGTCGTTTCTCCTGCTCCGGGCGTCGATTCTCCGGTCGCGTTTCCTGCGGCGTCGTTTCTCAGCTGCGGAGCCGGCGTCGCGTCGTTTTCTCAGCCGCGATCGGATTCGCGTCGATCTTTTCTCCGCACGGTGCTCGGTGCGTGTATTTTTGTCCTTAGGCTGCCAGCCTCTCCTTTCAGGGTCCCAGGAACTGGAAGGGCACCACAGAGCAGAGTAGGGGTCTCTCCAGAGACTCCAGGTGCTGGCAGGAAGAAGTCTTTGCTATCCCTGAGACTTCAACAACAGGAGGCAAGCTCTACATCAAGCCCTTGGAGATTTCTTCTTCAAGATGGAAGGCACACAAAGTCCAGTCTTTGCCCTCTTACTCTGGCAGAAGCAGCACTGCAGGAAAGCTCCACAAAGCACAGTCACAGGCAGGGCAGCACTTGTTCCTCAGCTATCAGCTCTTCTCCAGGCAGAGGTTCCTCTTGATTCCAGAAGTGTTTCTAAAGTTTGTAAGTTTGGGTGCCCTTCTTATACCCATTTTAGTCTTTGAAGTCACCTTTCTTCAAAGGGGACTCACACCCTCTTGTGAAATCCTGCCTTGCCCAGGCAAGGCCTCAGACACACACCAGGGGGTTGGAGACAGCATTGTCAGAGGCAGGCACAGTCCTTTCAGATGAGAGTGACCACTCCACCCCTCCCTCCTAGCAGAGATGGCTAATCAGGAAATGCAGATTACACCCCAGCTCCCTTTGTGTCACTGTCTGGTGTGAGGTGAAAAACAACCCAACTGTCAAACTGACCCAGACAGGGAATCCACAAACAAGGCAGAGTCACAGAATGGTTTAAGCAAGAAAATGCTCACTTTCTAAAAGTGGCATTTCCAAACGCACAATCTTAAAATCAACTTTACTAAAAGATGTATTTTTAAATTGTGAGTTCAGGGATCCCAAACTCCACATGTCCATCTACTCTCTAGGGGAATCTACACTTTAATCATATTTAAAGGTAGCCCCCATATTATCCTATGAGAGAGAGACAGACCTTGCAACAGTGAAAACGAAATTGGCAGTATTTCACTGTCAGGACATATAAACCACATTACTATATGTCCTACCTTATCCATACACTGCACCCTGCCCTTGGGGCTACCTAGGGCCTACCTTAGGGGTGCCTTACATGTAAGGAAAGGGAAGGTTTAGACCTGGCAAGTGGGTACACTTGCCAAGTCGAATTTACAGTGTAAAATTACACATACAGACACTGCAGTGGCAGGTCTGAGACATGATTACAGAGCTACTTATGTGGGTGGCACAGCCAGTGCTGCAGGCCCACTAGTAGCATTTGATTTACAGGCCCTGGCACCTCTAGTGCACCTTACTAGGGACTTACTAGTAAATCAAATATGCCAATCATGGATAAACCACTTACATACAATTTAAACAGGAGAGCATATGCACTTTAGCACTGGTTAGCAGTGGTAAAGTGCTCAGAGTTGAAAAGCCAACAGCAACAGGTCCGAAAAAATTAGGAGGCAGGAGGCAAAAAGACTGGGGATGACCCTGCATAAGCAAAAGTCCAACACGACCCCCTACCAGCCTAAAGCCAGGGGAGAACAATCAATACCTTGATGTACTTCCCTGATTGGGGCGATAGAACAAGGACCCAGGCCCACAACAGCAGGGGCATGTTCCAGTTCTACGCCTTCCTGACTCCAGTTGGATCCCTCTGTCCATACTCTCAGGGCCCACTAAGCTAACCCTTCTCCACATCTACAGACACCATCTGTGCAGCACCTAACTTTACTTTGCTCACAGATGAATTGCAATGGGCAGATAGTACCACCAGGGCCAACACAGTGGTGTTGCCCACTCCACCCCCGGGGTGTGACTCTCGTCCTCCCCCCCCCAGGGGCAACTCTGTCCACCAGGACAGCAAGCCACAGTGGCCCCAGACAACTGTCAGGGATGAGAGCCCGACCTCAGGCCTCTCTAACCACTGTGACTGTGGAGAGTGGGGGGTGGTAGCCCCAGGTGCCTGGCACCCTTTGACCACTCTCTCTTCCACCAGGTCAGGGATGTTAACCTGACCCTGGTCCTCCCCTCTGGGGCTCTGTACCCTCCCTGCAGAAGCGGCACCCCCAGAGTCAAAAACTGTCAGGGTGCTTGTAGAAGCAGTCCTGCACAATTCTTCCATCAGTGCAGGGATGTTAACCTGCAACTGATCCTCCAACCTGGGGTCTGTACCTTCAGGTTGGACCAGGGCCAGGGGTGAGGCTTCCCTCCCCCTGCCCTCTCTTCTGGGGTCCTGAACCACCCAACTAGGAGTGGCCCCCCCAGAAGACAACATGGTAGGGGCACTGTTAGCAGTAGCCCCTTCCTCCAGGTCAGGGGGGACACCCTTAACCTGGCCTCCCAATCCAGGGTCTGTACCCACAGACTGGATCACTGCCTGGCAAACCAGGGCTTCCTGGGGGGCATACCTACCCCCCACCAGGTCAGAGTTTACCCTCTGAACCTGGTCATCCAACCCAGGGTCACCACCCTGCGGTTGAACCACTGCCTGGCACACCAGGACTTCCTTGGGAGCACACTTACCACCCATCAGGTCAGAGTTTACCCCCTGAACCTGATTATTCAACCCAGAGTCACCACCCTGCGGTTGAACCATTGCCTGGCACACCAGGACTTCCAGGGGGGCACACTTACCCCCCTCAAGGGACACACTGTCCCGAAGGGCCACACAAGAGTCTGGCTGGCGCAGGTCTCCTGACCTCTGCCCATGTGACAGAGTCTGGATTCCCCCCAGCCCAGAAATGGTCTCACCAAGGTCATTCATGGGGGGCTCTGCTCTCAGAGCTGACCCCTGACCCTCCAGGTTCTCCACTGGGGTCCGCAACCCCCTCTCAACCCTCTGTCTGGACTTCTGCACCCCCTCACTAGGAATGGTACTGCCAGACACCAGAACTGGTGGGACGCTGGCTACAGCCGCCCCCCCAAGTTCTCCTGACACTGTGGGGTTTCCCTCAACAGATGGCCCTATGGTACAGGCTAGGCTCCCCTCCTGGTGTTCCCGCAGGGAACCCTCCAGGACCTGGGACCGGATCTCGGGCACCTTGGGCCTCAACCCATCCCCATTCCCTCTCCTCTGAGACTGGACATGGGGTCCCTCACCCATCCCACTACACTGGGACCTACCTGGGACACTACAATCCTTCCCTCCCTCACCTGGTTGGGAAATACCTAGACCACTCCTCTCAGGAGCACCCCCAAATGCCTCTTCAGACTCTCTGGTACTCACCAAGAGGTCTGCCTCCATTGTAAGCTCCCTGGGGTCAGAGAACTCACACTCCACCTGGTGTTGGCGTAGCTCTGGAAAATAAGGACTAGACATATGCTCTCCAGCAATTACATCACTCAGCCCCTTACATGAATTAACCAAAGTACCCTTCACCCAACCATCCAGTGACTCTGCTTTAGAAAAGCACCCCACATCACCCTTCTGAGACTGGTGAGACAGTACCTGACTGTCCCTGACACTCAACCCACACTCTTCTGGGATGTCTTCACACTCCATAACCAGGACTTCTACCTGGGGGGAACCCCTCTCCCTGTCACTCTCACCTAGAGTCAGTAGAGTGTCCTTCCCACCAGTAGGAATATGACTCCCCATGCCAGTTCCCCAATCCACCTCAGGGACCCTGTGCATCACTGGAGCTACCTCATACCCCTGAACCTCCTGGTGTGTGTTAACTCCCTCCTTCAAGTAGGGCACCACATCTCTGGGCATGTGCATTTCTTCAGCAGCACTAGATATAAAATTGTTGCTGCCACCATTCCAGCTGGATTCAGCCCTCATGACTTCCAGCGGTTTCAATTTAAGCTTGTAAGCATAAATCATCCTTTGTATCTTGAAGTCCCTTTCCCACTTGTCATACTCCCTTTGCATCCTCAACTTTTCTGCCTCCAACCGGCGAACCCTTTCTGCCTGTCTGTCCTGCACATCTTTAGGAGTCAGACCCTTAGATGACACCCTGCTACCCCTCCTGGGGACCCTCCCCCCAGGCGTAACAGGTACCTCCACTACACCACTGTGTATCCTCTGCACTTCCCCACCCACATTCTCCTCCTCTGTGTGCCCTCCAGCCTTCTTGATTGTCACCCCGGCCCTCTGTGCCTGTTGCAGCTCCCCCTCCCTGGTGGAGCTCTCAGTGGGACAGTCAAGATCTTTAAGGAACTGTTTCAATTGAGCAAATGAGTACTCCTTCAGTTTCTCCATTTCAAACACAGCTCCAGCTGTTGCATCTCCAGATTGAGACATGATGGTCACAAGTGCAAAGTTCCAAAAGGCAGAAAAAAATAATTTCCCAATGAAGTAAAAAGAATCAGTCAAGGGATCAGCAAAATCATGGAAGTAGAATAAAAAGAGTCCTTAAGAGAAAAATCAAAAGATCACCAAACAAGTAGTATGTGGTCACGTAGTGGTCTGAGATCAAAACAGTAGTGTACACTTAATTACTGTATGTCAAGTACAAATACCAGTCCAAATCCCGACCGCTGGTCACCAATGTTAGAAATGGGGTCTTTGGTTGACAGTCAGGTTACCCCCTGTTCAAGCAAGGACCCTCACTCTAGTTAGGATAAAAGAGAATCACCCTCAGCTAACCCCTGCTTACCCCCTTGGTAGCTTGGCAGAGCAGTAGGCTTAACCTCAGAGTGCTGGGCGTAAAGTATTTGTACCAACACACACAGTAACTTAATGAAAACACTACAAAATGACACAACACCAGTTTAGAAAAATAGGAAATATTTATCTAGACAAAACAAGACCAAAACGACAAAAATCCAACATACACAAGTCAAGTTATGATTTTTTAAAGGTTTAAAATAAAAAGAGTCTTTAGGTAGTTGTAACACCACACTAGCGCTGCTAGCGTGAAAATGTACCTGGTTTGCGGCAAAAATAACCCCGCACGGGCGGTGTGCGTCGAAAATAACCCTGCACGGTTATATGCGTCGAAAACAACTCGGCACGGCGATGTGCGTCGAAACAGCCAGCCACGCGACGGTCCGAAAGTCCCGCGGCGTAGGGTGCGATCTCTCAGCCTTCGTCAGCGATGCTGCGCGTCGTTTCTCCTGCTCCGGGCGTCGATTCTCCGGTCGCGTTTCCTGCGGCGTCGTTTCTCAGCTGCGGAGCCGGCGTCGCGTCGTTTTCTCAGCCGCGATCGGATTCGCGTCGATCTTTTCTCCGCACGGTGCTCGGTGCGTGTATTTTTGTCCTTAGGCTGCCAGCCTCTCCTTTCAGGGTCCCAGGAACTGGAAGGGCACCACAGAGCAGAGTAGGGGTCTCTCCAGAGACTCCAGGTGCTGGCAGGAAGAAGTCTTTGCTATCCCTGAGACTTCAACAACAGGAGGCAAGCTCTACATCAAGCCCTTGGAGATTTCTTCTTCAAGATGGAAGGCACACAAAGTCCAGTCTTTGCCCTCTTACTCTGGCAGAAGCAGCACTGCAGGAAAGCTCCACAAAGCACAGTCACAGGCAGGGCAGCACTTGTTCCTCAGCTATCAGCTCTTCTCCAGGCAGAGGTTCCTCTTGATTCCAGAAGTGTTTCTAAAGTTTGTAAGTTTGGGTGCCCTTCTTATACCCATTTTAGTCTTTGAAGTCACCTTTCTTCAAAGGGGACTCACACCCTCTTGTGAAATCCTGCCTTGCCCAGGCAAGGCCTCAGACACACACCAGGGGGTTGGAGACAGCATTGTCAGAGGCAGGCACAGTCCTTTCAGATGAGAGTGACCACTCCACCCCTCCCTCCTAGCAGAGATGGCTAATCAGGAAATGCAGATTACACCCCAGCTCCCTTTGTGTCACTGTCTGGTGTGAGGTGAAAAACAACCCAACTGTCAAACTGACCCAGACAGGGAATCCACAAACAAGGCAGAGTCACAGAATGGTTTAAGCAAGAAAATGCTCACTTTCTAAAAGTGGCATTTCCAAACGCACAATCTTAAAATCAACTTTACTAAAAGATGTATTTTTAAATTGTGAGTTCAGGGATCCCAAACTCCACATGTCCATCTACTCTCTAGGGGAATCTACACTTTAATCATATTTAAAGGTAGCCCCCATATTATCCTATGAGAGAGAGACAGACCTTGCAACAGTGAAAACGAAATTGGCAGTATTTCACTGTCAGGACATATAAACCACATTACTATATGTCCTACCTTATCCATACACTGCACCCTGCCCTTGGGGCTACCTAGGGCCTACCTTAGGGGTGCCTTACATGTAAGGAAAGGGAAGGTTTAGACCTGGCAAGTGGGTACACTTGCCAAGTCGAATTTACAGTGTAAAATTACACATACAGACACTGCAGTGGCAGGTCTGAGACATGATTACAGAGCTACTTATGTGGGTGGCACAACCAGTGCTGCAGGCCCACTAGTAGCATTTGATTTACAGGCCCTGGCACCTCTAGTGCACCTTACTAGGGACTTACTAGTAAATCAAATATGCCAATCATGGATAAACCACTTACATACAATTTAAACAGGAGAGCATATGCACTTTAGCACTGGTTAGCAGTGGTAAAGTGCTCAGAGTTGAAAAGCCAACAGCAACAGGTCCGAAAAAATTAGGAGGCAGGAGGCAAAAAGACTGGGGATGACCCTGCATAAGCAAAAGTCCAACACCTACCCATTGTCATTACAGCCAGCTTGGAGTCAAGGCAGGGAACTCCATACACTTAAAAAAACCTTTCAAGAAGCTTCTCCCACTTTCCCGAAGAAAAGCACCAGGGTGTAAAAATAGTACCCTCAGACCCACTCTTCAGTTCACTTCTGGACCTGCGGAAGGGCTCTCAGAAGACTACCTGCTGTGCACTCTGTAAGAGTATTTTGCTGTAATTGGAAAAGACTGCTTTGCTGCCTGGAGTCTGCCCTGAACCCTCAAGGCCAACACTATTGTTGAGCCCTGCAACATCATTTGAATCCAGGATTACAAGAATTACTCCATGCGAAAGTTTGCTGCCCTCTTGTTCAGAGCCACAGAGACACAAAAGGCTCCCACCATCTTGAACACCCATGAAATATTTCACCAGTCCTGCACCCATGGTTGTGGTGCTAAACTTGCCCAAGTGGCCAAATCCCAAAACTTAGGACTTTGAACATTTTTGACCAAAAACTGCTCTGAGAACTAGGAGAAGACTGGGACCAACAACCTTGCCTATCTGCCTGAAGGACATCGCCAGTCAGCTTGACTTTGCAGCTTCTCCAGCTATGTTCTTCTCAACAGCATCAAATCCTTTTCAGTGGTCCTTTGCCAAAGGGGTATCCTTCCTCATAAAGCTGTTTTCGACTTGCCCCATTAACTTTACATTCTCTGATACTTTTTTCTCAGAATTTTCTCAGAATTTCTTCTAAGTTCAAACATAAGCACTGACTGGGTCCAATCAACTTTTGTATCTGGAATCCTGCTCCATCGCTGTCAGACATATTTTTCGACTTTGAACCAGTCTTGTGCGACTAGATGTCTGTGGTTGGCACTTTGATTTTTTAGAAGATAGTTTTCACTAAAAACTTTGAAAAATCATAACTCTGGTTCTTCTGATTTGGATTTGTGTCATTCTATTATCAAATAATTTATTAAAATGTACTATATTTTTCTAAATTGGTTTTGGATTTTTCCTATGCTATGTTTTCACTATATTATTGTTTGTGTGCTGTGTAAATACTTTACACATTACATCAAAGTTAAGCCTGACTTCTTTTTGTGCCAGGCTACCCAGGGTTCAGCAGAGGTTAAATTTAGTGAACTTTTATGGTTAACAATACAAGGGATCGTGGCTGTTGCTTGACTAGGGCTCACCCCACACTGAACCAACAACTGAATTTCTCACATTCTCCCTCTTGCAATGATGCCTTAATACACCATGTGATGACTAGTACTGTTGTTTCTCTGTATTAAATAAAGAATTGTGATCATTACACTAAAATACAGTGAGAATTCTCAAAAGCTTCTCACCATGCTTTACCTAATCAAGAACATTTCAACTATCCCAGACTATCCTTCCTACAATATGTTGATTACAATGTGTGAATAATCTGTAAGAACTCAATGCACTAGTATTATGAAGGACACCTTAAATGTATTCTATAGTAAAATGTTTCTTTTTGCTTGCTTTTTAATGATGCATATCCTAAGAACCATGTAATTGTGCAGTAATGTATGGAAACCTTTGTCTGAACTCCTATAAAAGGACTTGCATTGACCCTGTAAATGGAACTCTCATTTCCCATTCTATACAATGTGAATCTATGCTGGATTTTCCATTGAAATGTACATGATACCTATGACTGCATGCTTAGCTGTTAATGGATTACATATTCCATGCATTCCCCTATGAATTCACTACATAAACCTTTAACATACTGACACATGTCTGTCATTTTTACAGAGAATGCTACAGTTCTAATTCCTGAATTGGGCTTGTACGAGGCAGATTGGGATGGGTCCAATTGGGGAGTATCCAATTCCCTATAAGGGCTACACCACTCCCTGTCTGAGCCGCTGGCATTCTCTTTGTAAGACTATGAAAGACAGGTTTGTGTACTGGTGCTCAAACCACCAACGTTTTGAAAAGTTTGGAGAAATAAAAAGCTCTGTCAACAATTATTTGTAGATGTGCTTTGCATCAAAATCATTGGTGGATGCGTGGTTGCACCCATGTACCATCCCTCAGATACCCCTGTGGCACAAAGTAAAGCAAAGTAGCACAATCTGCTTTGCATTACTTTAGGCAACGTTCCAACTCAAATCATGATTTCAGTTGGAAAATAAATCGCAACGCAATACTTTGGCTCAGGCTTGTGTTACTTTTGTGACACAAACCCAGCAGACAATATTACTACGTTTCCCCCTAAATGTACAGTGACTGAAATAGCAGATGATGCTGCAGGCCACAGGTGAACTGCACACTAGAGATGCCTTTATGCCCACTTAATGAAATAGCGAGGGTGATAACTGTGCCACAACTGACACTTTGCTCTAAAAAGCAGGAATACATGTGAGCTATATCGGTCAGCTATAAGGTCTGCTCCAGCATTTGCTGACGGCTTATGACAAGGTAGTGGGACATTAATGTCTGGCATAGCCCCCTACAGCAGGCTACAAGGCTAGTACAACATTCTTTGTCATGCAAAATGACATGGCAGTAACTGTCAAACATAGACACCGAAAGCTGTGAAAGTGGTCAGCAGTCCGTCCCTGATTCTACATGAACTTCGCCAAATTATTTTTCTTCATTTGGCAGAACAGAGTTAGACACTGAGGAGAATTCCACCTTCATCATTTCTTGGCAACAGTGACTCTGTTGTTTTCCCTTTTTCGTAGCCTCTGCCTTTCTCATTCCCCTGTGAAATCCACACATCCTAGAGAGAAAGGGGACAGGAAGAGTCAGAGGGTGCAATTTAGGACATTAGACTATTGACAGCACCGTGCGAATACCAAAGTTTATAGTCTGCTGCTCCATTTTCGTCATAGGTGCTGTCAATATTCCAATGATGTAAAGGTGTGCCTTGGTTGTGAAATGCAAACGCATAGAGTGAGCACTCTAGCTTGATTCTCCTTCTACAAATACCAAAACGTACATATATACCTGAACCTGCAGTATAGACACATTTATATACCAAACATGTTTCGATACTCTAAGCCTTTATAATGCCTTCCTGAATAGCATGTGCAACTTTTAAAGCGTTTTGATTTAAGTACAAGGAATTCCTTACTCTAAAAACAGAAAAAAAGTCTCTCTTGGGATCATGATGAAGTAAGATGCTTTTAGCAAGTCTAACCACCTTGCGTCTAACACTGTCATTACACAACACAGGGGTTTGGCGAACTTCCTTAAACTGAATTCATTTCAGATGAAGGTACTAATGATAAATCAGAACTTGTCAGCATGGTATAATCTTGAGTGGTCTATTTCAAAGTCCAGTCTTGAAAGCTTCACTGATGAAAGGACCCTTTTCATGCTTGAGTATCAGATTAATTTCTTGTGAGTGCTTCCATCAGCTTTTCTACCTAGATGCATTCTCCTCCTCGTGACGATTTCATAACAAACTCCTGTGGTGAAGACTGGACTATAGCAGTAGTATATACATAGGTGCTGCTGCCAAAGTTCTGAAGAAACTAAATGATTCAAATTACCACAGCCAGACACATAACAGGCCAGAGGAAACGGGTCTGTATCTCATCCTCTTTTCTGAGGTTCTTTTGAGTTTCAGGTGAAGGAAGGTATTACGTTTAAATCACATAACATTGTTCATAAAAACATCTCCTCTGCATGCCACACGTTCTGGTTTGTAGATTCAGACCCGTCACTGCAATGCAGGCACTTAGATCATCTTTTCTCAACCTTTTGTAAATTCTAGTTCCACAGAAAGGCCAGAATTGGAGGCAAAGTATTTTCTGTCACTGTGTACAGGCTTTGGAGCTGGCTTCTCGTAGCTTTGTTCTCCGACATCCTTGAAACTCTAGCTCTTTCCGAAAAGAAAGGTGTATCCACTAACTTGAAATGTATCGGAGGGGCGACTCAGCATCATGAAGTTTAAGCGTCAGTGCTCTGCATTACATGACATATACTGTCCCTAGGTTACAAAAACCCCGACGCCTTTTCCCGTTTCATATTCACCTCATCCATACATGATAGGAGGAGGGCTGTACATGCAGGAAGGGAAGGGTGAGCATGAATAGACGATGGGCCAAGGAAGACTTGAACTTGGGCAGATGCTGCTTACCAGTCGTAGGAACAGGAGTACGAAGCTCCAGTCTTGGCTTGGCGGAGGGCCCGGGTAGCGGCTGCCTGATGAAGGGAGATGCAGCAGCAGTCCTGTCAGCTACTTTGACGATGACGCAAGTACTTAAAGCAAGGACGGCGTGACATGGAAACTGCATACTTGTCACCCAGACTATATCTTACCACATTCAACTTGAACATTGCTCATGAAATAGAAATATCAAAATATGCGTCTCTTGAACTTGGGAATAGAAAAGCCATGCAAGAGTGCAGCCTGGTAGCTCAGTGCACCCTCCGCGCAATCTCTACGGGCCGGCGGTGGATGCTGGATGCGCGCTGCTCTGACATCTTGGGCGGAGGGGACACAACGTCGTTTCAGCTGAAAATGATCTATCCGCTGCGGCGGCGGCTGAGACGTGAAATCCGTTTTATGAAGGAAGCTGTGGATAGAAGCGCCCTGGGGTTGCACGGCTCCTGCGTGCTGCAGTCTAAGCGTTTGCTTGATGTGCCACTTCTGGGAAACAGATGCAAAAACACTTCAAAAGAAAGCAAACCGTCACATGCCAGCTCCATATTTCAAGTCCCGGTCGTGGAACTGCTGAAGGGCAGAAGTGCATTAATGCGCCTGAGAGCTAATCTTTTCCGATAATTCTTCGCCTCTTGCTGCTTCCTCCACTAGCAATGGGCCTATGGCAACGGTTATACCAATCCCCAGTTTAACCACAATGACAAAATCTTACCTACATCGTGTGATAGATGTGATGGAATCGAATATATTGAAAACAAATGAAACATGGACAAGTACTAAGAACCCTCCATCTTGGTATCACTAAAGGGAATGTAATGAAAGAACACACGGACAGGGAACCTGTTAATCAAATTACAATTTGTTGATCTGCAGAGACAGAATTTGCATAGAAATTACAAAACGGCAGAAGTCTTAACGATTCCTAGTTCGTAATTAATCCTAAAGCATAACAAAATATTTGTGGTTTAAAAAAACTTCAGAAACGTAGAAACTCTTCTATAGCTTTTGTCATGGGAATACCCAATCTGAAAACACACAAATTCACCAGTTGTAGTGAAATTAGCAAACCATAACTGTTTAGGATTTTTCTTACACGTGACCTTTCATGCAATATTAACAAAATGCAAAATGTGATTTTACACCTGATTCTAGACCACAATAAGGGCCTGTTAGCCATCTTGTCCAAAATGGAAGATTCCTCCTATACATTTTACTGTGCATTTCTGCAGCACACAATGAAGCAAAGACATATTTTATATTTTCATTGTTATTGTTCATGCTGTTCTCTGGAATCTTCCCCATCTCAATTACTGCAACATTTGCTTCAAGGTCATTCCACTAGGTCACTGCATCCTATTTCTTGAAAATAATTTGCTACTGTTCAGGTATCTAGTTTGTTCCACCGTCTCTGGATGCCATTAGCATAGGGAGGGCAGAATCACTATTCATGTAGTGGGATGTGCTTAGGTTCAAAGGGAACATTGTGCTCTGATTTGCTGAGAGTGTATCCTTTATCATCACACCACAGTGTTCTTGCAGTGTAACTGATTTCACATGAGAAAATAATATATAAAAACCCTCAATTTTGGGATTGAGAAAGGACCTTATCCTGAAGCCTTAAATGCTCATAGGGATACTGCCCATTCTTGTTTTGATTTTGCTGCCCACTTGGAGCTTAGGATAATTTTTGTTTTTGCATTTCTCTGTAGTGATCTATTTGTTGAAAGCCTTTATGGGTTTGACTCTGTTCCACCTTACTTCTGAATTTTATAATAATGCCCTTTATCTACCACTGATCTAGAACTCAGTTATTGGTTTGTGCCCTTTATTTATTTGACTGTATTTTTGAATGCTCTGATGTGCTGGTAAGTGCTGTATCTCTTTGACACATTGTCTCATGAAATTGAGGTTTAACACCATCTCCGATTCACCAGATTGTGGGCATTCCGACTGAGGAAAACTATGGGCTGTCAAGATTGCAGGGATGCCCCGCGGCCACATATTGTGGTACCAGAGGATTGCTGTGAGATAAGGCAACCTCCTTTTTACTTTTAAATTGTCCCTTTTTTCTCAGCCCTCCTGTTACCTGATTTTTCTGTGTGGATTTTCAGGTTGGTTTTTACCAATATCCTGACTTGTGGTGCTGCTCCTGAGTAAGCCAGACTGAAAGTGTCAACAGGGCAGAACGATTCTGGTGATTGAGAGTTGTGATGCCTAGTCACTCTTTTATGCTTTGCACAATACTTGTATTAATCTCCACTGCACATATGTATATATACAGTGTGATATTCATGTTAAGGTTGGCCACAGATAATGTAACCCTCATTAGAACATTGGAATGCCGGGGGCTCCATTGAAAACAATGGAGTGCTGCGGGCTTTTACTGGCTGGTAAAAGCCCGCAGCGCCAACATTCCAATGTTCGCTTTG
Source organism: Pleurodeles waltl (assembly GCF_031143425.1). NCBI lineage: Eukaryota > Metazoa > Chordata > Amphibia > Caudata > Salamandridae > Pleurodeles > Pleurodeles waltl. The sequence continues at coordinate 163,541,672 of NC_090443.1, read as the reverse complement.
TTCACAGCAACAGCTGTGAACAAAGCCTCACGGAGCCCGAGGGGATTTTAATCCGCTCGGGCTCCGTGAACATTTTTTTTTTTAATAGAACATTCTGCCCTGTGTGGCAGAATGTTCTAATAGCCTTAGAGCCCGCCGTAGCGGGCTCTACCGGCTATTAAAGTCCCTCTCCCTTGTTAAATGCCCTCGCCTTCAGCTCGGGCATTTAACGCGGGGAGCGGGCCTTTAATAGCCGGTAGAGCCCGCTACGGCGGGCTCTAAGGCTATATTCTAAATGACTCATGCATTTCTCTCTTTCTCTTGTGTCAGGAGCCAAGCTACAACAATATGAACTCATTAAAACTACATCATCATTGTGTTAGTTTCTGTGTAAATAGTTATCTGTATGCCTTTCTTGGAGAGCTGAAAAATGAATCTCTGCACCTTTATGGAGGGCACGCTGACTGGAATATATCATCCTACTCCAAGATATCTCTTGAAGGTCATGCAGTAGAGACTTCCTTATTGTGAAGGCTGGGAAGAGGGCCAACACTGAATTATGGTGAAATATTGGATTGTGATTGGTTTTCTTCATGGAAACCATAGGGAGTTGGTCTTCACTGTAAATAATTGTATGCTTTAATTGTGCCTTTCTGAGATAGTTAGATCAGATGTCCATTGTTAGACCTAACATCATTGGAGTGGTATTCCCCCTAACATTTTGCCTTCACTCCTCCTGTTTTGCTGATTCCGTTTTGTTGGCTTTAGGTCTCTGTGCACTTCACCACAGCTAACTGGTCCTAAAGTGCTTGTGCTATCTCCTTCATACATTGTACATTTGGCTTGCACCTAATTGGCACATTTAATATACTTGTAGATCCCTAGTAATTGGTACTACATGCACCCAGGGGCCGTAAGTTAAATGCTACAAGTGGGCCTGCAGCACTCATTAAGATATCCACCAAAGTAGTATTTTAAAACATGGCTCAGGCCTGCCACTGCAACCTCTAGTGCAGTTTTAAACTGCAATTCTGACCTAGCAAATGTTAACCTTTTGCCAGGCCTAAACCTTTCTTTTCAGTACTTCTATGTCACCGCTGCAGTGGACTTCAAATAGCTATTGGGCAGGGTGCAGTGCATTTCAAATTTGGACATGTTTTTCACTTTTACCTGCCGTGGTAGTGAAAAACTTCAATCAGTTTTTCACTAACACAAAGCCTGCCTCTCCCATAGGATAACATTATGTTAACTCATTACATGTAATAAGTGATAACTTTCATTTGGGCAGAGGTAGGAATGTCGAGTTTGGTTTCTATAGAATTGTAATTCAATACCCTCTTTAAACGTAAAGTCGGATTTAAAATCACAATTCTGAAAATACCACTTTTAGAAAGTTGCCATTTTCTTGTCCCAACCATTTGGTGCCTGCAGCCTATAGTTTGAGTCATATGATTAGGTGTAGCTGGCAGTTGGTCTTTGGGTATTGCTCCCAGACAGTGAGACAAAGGGAAAATAGGTGTTGGCAGTATGGGTCATCTCTGACTTGATGAGGGGAAGGAGCTGTCACTTACCACACTTGCACATCACAAAAGCTCTATTCAGCATACTCACAACTCCAGATAAGCTGGGGCCAGGAAACAGAGGCAGGAAATTCCAAACACCGCCTGAAAGTCGAAGCCTCCAAAACCTTCTTCTACTTCAAAGTGGACACCAGATATAAATAATGGACCCTCAGACCCAAATCTTCAATACACCTCTAGACCCATAGAAGACTCAGAAGGACTGGTGTGCTACTCAGCAAGAATGAGTAATACCCTTTTGTCCTGCTACCAGAGAGAAAAAGACTGGACTTGCATCTTGAACCCAGAATGACATAGAGACACCAAGTGCTACTTAGCTGGCCTCCTGGTCAGAGCTTCATGGACATAATAGCCTCCAATCACCTTGAACCCAGCACCTGGACTCTAACTGATGTGAGTCTTGCCCTCCAAGTAGTGCACCCCAGTCCTGGACCCCTGGAAGTAGGCCTGAAGGTGCTCTGCCAGCCCAACTGTGATCCTGTGAGTAAAACCGATACAGGGTGACGCATCTCCTCGCAGCTGCTTTGGAACCGGTGCAAACACAATGCATCCCAGACGCAGGACTGTGCATCTCAGCTTGCAATTTCCTGAGAACCACTGCTGCATGGTGCATCCTCAAACAGGCCTTTGCATCGCAAGCCCCTCGCCAACAGCATCCTCAACGATGATGCAAGACTCCGCATCCCAGCCCTGCAGCTTTTTTAGAGCTGCCAGTGCAAAATGCATCTTCAACGTAGGACTTCACACTGAAAACACCTCATCAACGTCATCCTCAAAGGAAACACAGGACTCTGCATTGCAGACCTGCAGCTTCTCGTTACTGCTGCTGGATGATGTATCCTCCGCGCAGGACCTCTCATCATTCTGCACACAAGGATTTAAAGTACTTTGCTCAGTGAGCCTAAATTGGTCACTGTATCTGGCCCACACTCCATTTCAGTTGACTGGAACTTGCAACTTTGTTGTGGTCTGGCATTACCCGATAACTGCAGTCGACATTTTGTCCTTTTAGACACTTAAGTCTTTAAAATTGCATATCTCAGGTTCTACTGATTTGATTTTTGTCATTTTGACTGCAATTAATATGTTACACTGTATTCTATTTTCCTAAACTGGTGTGGGTGTTTTCTAATGTTGTGTTTTCACTTTATTACTGGTTGAAGTGCTGCATGAATACTTCATACTTTGCCTTTAAGTTAAGCCTGGCTGCTTTGAGCGAGCTTCAAGAGGGTTAATCATAGGTTAATTTGGGGTTGCTTGTGACTTCACCCTGACAGGAATTGTGGTTTCTGCTCGAATAGTATTTCACCTCCCTCAACCAGTAACCCAATTTCCAGAAAAGGTGTTGGGCTTAGTAGGGAGGTGTTCCTGTGTGAGCTTGATTCGTACACCATGTGCTGGGGCCCCAGTGTGCAAAAATTGAGAAGCCCAGCCTTTAATCTTTTACCTTCCCTATTCATGCCTTTGGGCCATACTGTGGGCATTATGGAGAGTAAATTAGAGTATTGCTTTCATAGCCCCACCTCCCCTCCCCCACACCCATATTGTACACCTCACCAGATAAATCATAGCCAGCACTGACTTAGGCTGAAAAGCTATCCTGCTATGAGGAGAAAGCAAGTAGTATTTTATGACTTGTAGTATAATTTTTCTTTAAGGCTCAAGATTCTTCCCTATACAGTGTCACACTTTCAACTTCAGTCCATTTTTGTACCCATCACCTCCACTGATTCAGAGATGAGGCTGTGAGAGATTTTCAGGCCATAGTGAAAAATGTTTTGCCAAGTATAACTGGCAGGTTTACAAATCTACTACCCATTTTTTAGCCTTGAGTCACATGAAGCAGCCTAGTAGGCAGTCTCTGGGTGTGCACATGTACGCTCTGCCTGTTATGGCCTGAAGATGTTCCATTAAGCCCTCTGAATATTGTCTAAATTCAGGGTAGCTCCCAACCATATGATAAAACTCTGTCTGTAAGGATCTAGAGACTGTCAATGGGGTTGTCTTGGATATCTTATGCAGTTTCTTTGGGAATTAAGTAAGTGCGAAGAAGGAAATTACACTGTGTATATTTAAAGCAAGCATTTCTTCATACTCTGTGGTATTTCGTAATATCCATCCCCGTTCTCGGTTGTTGAGGTAATCTATCAACCCCATTTCCCATTTTGCTTTCTGGTCATTTATGTTAGTTTTAGTCATGCTTGTTGGGGTTTGGCAAAACCAAATCACAGGTCTTTTCCTGAGCTCTATTGTGTATATGAATTGTAACAATTCCTGTGTTTGTGGCTCAGTGTCTATCCCACCCCACTCGATATAACCCCCTACAGATACAAGACAGTTCATGGATGGAGAAGGCTTATCCGCTTATTGAAGGCAGGTGACATTTCACATGAATGTTATTTCTGTTCTTCTGGCCAACCGGGCTACTGAGCGAGCTTTCCTCACTGGAACGTCTTCCCCCCAGTGATCCAGTCAGCTGGATATTGTGTGGATATTCAAAAGATTAAGGTGGTGTCTCCTGACAGGCACAGTCTAGCTCCTAATGAAGTCAGATAAGCTATTATTTTCTCCTTAGGTCACTGCAGCAGTTTGACATAGGATCTGTTAGACCTGACAGCCCTAGGGTGGTCATCCCTAACTTTTTCCCTGCCTCGCTCCACTTTTTAGATAAGTTTTTGCTGGTTTTAAGACTCTGCGCACTTTACCACTGCTAACCAGTGCATATGCTCTCTCCCTTTTAAACATGGTAACATTGGATCATACCCAATTGGACTATTTAATTTACTTATAAGTCCCTAGTAGAGTGCACTATATCTGCCCAGGGCCTGTGAGAATAAATGCTACTAGTGGGCCTGCAGCCCTGATTGTGCCACCCACCTAAGTAGCTCCTTAACCTTGTCTCAGGCCTGCCATTGCAAGGCCTTTGTGTGCAGTTTCAAAGCCAATTCAACTTGGCATTTAAAAGTAATTACCAAGCCTAAAACTCCCCTTTTTCTACATATAAGTCACCCCTAATGTATGCCCTAGGTAACCCATAGGGCAGGGTGCTGTGTAGGCAAAAGGCAGGACATGTACCTGTGTGGTGTACATGTCCTGGTAGTGTAAAACTCCTAAATTAGTTTTTACACTGCTGTCAGGCATGCTCCCTTCATAGGCTAACATTGAAGCTACCCTCACATACTGTTTGAGTGGCAGCTGCTTATCTGAACGGAGTAGGAAGGTCATATTTAGTATGGCCAGAATGGTGATACAAAATCCTGCTGACTGGTGAAGTTGGATTTAATATTGCTATTTTAGAAATGCCACTTTTAGAAAGTGAGCATTTCTCTGCACTTAAATCCTTCTGTGTCTTACAGTCCACGTCTGGCTGGGTTCAGTTGACAGCTCTCTTGTGCATTCACTCAGACATACCCCAAACACAGGATACTCAGCCTCACTTACATACATCTGCATTTTGAATGGGTCTTCCTGGGGTGGGAGGGAGGAGAGCCTGACAATTACATGTCAAAGGACAGTAGCGAGCCCTCACACAAAGGACTGCCACTCCCCCTACTGGGACACTGGCAGACAGGATTGAACTGAAAGGGAACCTTGTGCACATGTAAGCCACTCTTTGAAGTCTCCCCCACTTCAAAGGCACATTTGGGTATTTAAACAGGGCTTCTGCCCCTACCAATCAGACACTTCCTGGAGAAGAGAACCTGAAACAGAATCTGCAACCTGCCCAGAAGAACTGCCTGGCTGCCCAAAGGACTCACCTGACTGTTTTCTGTGAAGGACTGCTGCCTTGCTGTTGCCCTGCTGCCTGGTTGCTCTCTGGCTGAGGTGAAGAAGTGCTCACAAGGGCTTGGCTAGAGCTTGCCTCCTGTTCCCTGAAGTCCCAGGACCAAAAATACTTCATCTCAACAAGAAGGACTCCTTGTGCGGCGAAAATTTACGCACAGCCTGCCGAAATGGCACACAGCCTGCATCGCAGTGAAAAATTCACCGGAACGACGCAGCCAGACTTCGCAGTGAGAAGATCGATGCAGCGCCAGGGTATCAACCGGAAATTTTACGCACGGCCCACTGGATCGACGCACAGCTGAGCCGGAACGACACAGCCCGACTTCCAGAGAGGAATCGACGCAGCTCCTGCCGTGCGGTAGAAATTTCCACGCTGTGGCCACTGGATCGACGCAGCCCCTTTGACTTCGTCATGTCAGCGCCGGAAATCCACGCATCGACCCCGGGGCATCCGAAAACCCCGCAACCCGAAGAGGATCCACGACCGAGTGACAGAAATCGATGCACAACCGTCCCTGTGTGAAAGCTAAACAACGCATCACCGTGTGTGGCCTGAGAAATCGACACACACCACCTTGTTTTCCACTCATCTCCTCCTCTGCGGTTCTTTGCGGAGATTTTGATGGCAAACCAAGTACTTTGTGCTTGAAAGAGCCATTTCTTGCTTTTACAAAGTCTAAAGACACTTTATATCACTTTTACAGTGATATCTCAACATATACTTATTGCATTTTAATCGTTTTGACCTGCATCTTATCAGATAAATATTATATATTTTTCTAAACACTGTGTGATGTATTTTTGTGGTGCTATACTGTGCTATTGCATGAATTATTACACAAATACTTTACACATTGCCTTCTAAGTTAAGCCAGACTGCTCAGTGCCAAGCTACCAGAGGGTGGGCACAGGATAATTTGGATTGTGTGTGACTTACCCTGGCTAGAGTGAGGGTCCTTGCTTGGACAGGGGGTAACCTGACTGCCAACCAAAGACTCCATTTCTAACAGGATCCATGCACTTCGGCCGGTCTGGATGGAAAGTAGCAACTCAGCAGTGCTGCGGTCTTACTGAAATATCTTTTATCTGTTCTGATGTAGTAGACTTCTCGTTGCACAGACCATGTACAAAATAATATCTTAGGTGTTTGTCCTCCTCTGGTGGCCAAGGTGCATCTCTCTATCATTGTACAGTTTTCATTAGCTACAAAGCAAAGTGTCACAGGTCAAAGCAGTATCGACTGTTCCTGGTAGTTTGTGAATTGTAGATCAAACACAGTTCCCCATTTGCTACTATTTCATAGAAGGCCAGCAATAATACTGGAAGAAGGGGATGGGTGGGTTACACTCATGCACCAGAAAACTGTAACCAAATATTGTCAGACATAAATATTGATTCCTAAGTATAGCTTACCAACGTATCGTCCCACTAGAGTTAGAAATAGAGAATTTACTCCAAATGGCACAATATGTTTGTAGGGTATTAAGACACGCTATCTCTACCTGTTGATTTTTTTAGGTATATTACAAAATGCTATTTAGAGCAAAGCAACAGGCTAGTTATCTTTCAAATTCTGCTGCTAGAGCAGGTTTTGCGGTGACTGGCATGTGAGGGAGAAGTGTCAGGCTGGAAATACCCAGTCTTACCAAAGGAGAGTCATGCTCCACTGCACACAGGGTCGAAATGGAAACACAGAGTACTCTTTCTTGTGTAAACCACATACACATCAACATATAACTTTCACATGTGCCCACATATGATGAAGGCAAGCAAAACCAATTTATAATGACTTGATGGATCTTTAAGTAGGGGAAAGTCAGTGGGCATCCTTCATCTACAGTATAGAAACAAAGGCCTATGACTCTCTACTATGAAGCCAGTAACAAGATTTCCAGTTACAACATATTTTGGGTTGAAGAGGTAGTCGCAACTGGATGTTGACTCTGGTTGCTCATGTGCCGCGTGGATAGCCAACAGCACCAAAAAAGATGGCGCTCTTTCAGTGAATTTGCATGATTGTTAAGTTCACTACAGGAAAATGAAGAGCTAGCTAGAAAATAATTAACAACGCAGGAATGCACATCTTTTCTAAACTATTCAACAAATTGTTATCCAAGTACCTTAACTTCTAACATTGACACAGTCTTTTGACGGGTGGGAAGAGATGCAGGATGCCAAGCATATCGGTTTTTAGGGATGGTTTGTGGGCAGCAAAATGCCTGGAATGTTGTTTTGGGAGTTAGTAGCCCATTGCTTTGTTTGCCACAAAAATACTGCAATAATGCAATGGGGTGCTGCAAAATTTTCATTTTGATGCTGCAAAATGTTTAAATCAATGCTGCAATATTCTGTCGGGGCATCTACATAATGCAGGAAGAGACCCAGTAACCTGACTATTCAATAAATATTGCTAAAATTTAAAATTCAGAAGTGTTGCAAAAGATTGAAGTGAAAAGTGTTTAATCTGTCAGAGAACTAATCAGGGAAAAAAGACTGTCTATTCGCAAATCAGAGGGCCCATTTATGAGACTTTGAGCAGACTTCACTTAGATGCTAATTTACAATGATGTTAGATACATTCGCATGATTGTCTGCTTATTCTCTAACTAAGTTGAAGCCTAACTCACCCAGAGATCGGACAGTATGGCAGTGGCCGAACCCTTGATAAGGGAATTATTATGCAGTTTTGGCCTGCTGATGTCTATTGAGATGCTGTAAATATCAACAGGTGCTCTGTTCCAGAGGGAATGTGAAACCCCCCTCACATCGGCACACACACTCAGAAGAAATAGCCCTCATGCATCATCATCGGGCTCTGCTCCACACCAGACTGGCACTGCAATGTCTGGCGAGGTCCGACGTGGGACCATCAAGCCATTGAGGGTCTCTCAGTATGAAAATAATTTCTTGAAAGTTACTGAGAGGACTGCTGGAGAGAAAAAAGAAAATTAAAATTGGCTCGGGTGCCCCCTCAGTGTAAAAATTATTTATTGAAAAGCGAGGACCCGGTCAAGATTAAAACCACAGTAAAAGTGACAGGGAAATAATGATCCCACACTCTTTACATTTGCCAGGTCGAGCACAATGACTTCAACCTTAGCTCAAAGTCAACATGTTTTGTGCCTAAAACTTGTCCTACAGGATCTATTGGCGCTTCATCAGGACTAGAATGAAAATCCTTCTCCAGAACATTGCATGTATGAATACAATATTGTTCATAAAAATAGGAGAGAGCAATTCTTACTCACTGCAGTTATGTGCATACTAGCACAAAACTTGTAGAAACTTGTAAAAACAAAAACAACAATGCATAACGTGTATGCCAAGGAAATTCTAAATCACTTGGAAGACAATGAAAATTACTTAACAATTATTGGAAGTGCAATACTACAGCAACACTCAAGAGATTATGAATGGCATGAATAATTGTTCGCTTACCCACCATAGTCAGAAGAAGTACCTCCACCAGGGCTTATGGTAAAAATCAATCAGGATATCTCTAATAATATATTGAAAAAAAGGAGAGAAACTAGCCAAATATATCATACATGAAACTAAACTAATAGAAAAAATCAAACATATATGTCCTACAGTAATCTAATGGTACAAACTGATGTCAAGGGCAGCCAACCCAAAAGCACAGTGCAGGAATTATACAGGCTACAATCACATTTAAATGATAAACGTGCATGGCCATCTTAAAGGTTAAAAATTGATGATAAGAATCCTAATCAGGGCTCACAAAACTAGTACCCAATAGCTGGCAAAGTGCTGTCATCATATTAAAGGATCATGTCAACAATGATTTATCTAAAAATGTATCTTCCGCGTCCCGCACGCGTCTAGTTTCTCTGAATTTGAGAACGCTGTCGGGATTCGCGATGTAGCGGTTTACCATGACAGCACATGAGTAAGTAATTCAACTCGTTTTTTCTATAATTGTTTAGCTGCCTATTGGCTTTAACGTGGCATTAGAAATTCAGTTTAGCTGCCTATTGGCTTTATCGTGGCGTTGCAGTTGAGACATTGCAGATGAGCTGTGTTTTTCCACATGGTAAACCAAGCTTATGTTTTTCATATTTTGCTCTCACCGGACCCTAGCATGATAAGGAAGTGCATATTTTGTGTTTCTCTTTAGTCAGCCCCTGGGAGAGACAGCCTTGAAAGCCTGGCCAGCTTTTAACGCTTGTTTTTTCCAACTCTGACCTACAGTAGCCTTTTTTTTATAATCCTACTCTAAGGGGGAGGGCTTTCTAGAAAGATATAAAAAAGATGACTCTGTTCAGTAGCATGGAATTCCGAGACTTCAGTCAGGAGCGGGCTCCAGTTGCCTGATCTGTCCCGTGGGGGTGGAAAATCTCTTTCTCGCAGTTGGACAGGAGTTGTTCTTCTTGCTGGCATGAGAAAGATGAGGCATTTGGTGGGCACTACTACGGTGATGAATTTTGACTTTTATTCTTTACTTTGAAGTTATGCCTTAATATAATCACATATATTTGCTGTGTACATTGCAATTGGGAATCACTTTGATATATTTTCCTTTCATTGCTGTGACTATTTTTAAACGTGTGCCTCCAAGCTACTAATCTCCTCTCTCAGGAACCTCGTGGTGAAGTAATAATAAATGTCTTCTTTAAACTAAGAAGTGCATTCCAGAGATTGTTTTCAGCTCGGTCATTAGTGAAAGCAAAACATTTTGTCGAGTCAGCTGTCAGGGAGTGGAATTGGAGATTCGAAGTGCACGATTTAAAAGTGCAATTGTTTTTTTGTTTTTTTTGTTTAGAGAATTAAAGGAAGCACGGCAGACCATGTTTGAAAATGCATGTGAAGTTAAACTGCCTTATGATGCTGTGAGAAACATGTTTTCTTGTTTATCAGGACTTTCTATGTCTTGGGATGAGTGCGGATAAAACAAAAGTGTTTTCATATTCAGAAAAGGTGGTTTTTGAAAGAAATTATGTTCCTTTTGTTCTTGACAGAAGGGCTTGGATACTTTTGTCTAATTACAGAAAAATGCATGAGAGATGTAGGCAGTTAGATCATGAAAATAAGAATTTACGTGAGCAAGAACAAATTATTGTAAGATAAAACTGAAATCTACAAAGTTGTTGCAGGAGAATCTGGCTTTTCACATTCCAATAATGAGGAGGTTAAAAAAGGTGGGGGCCAGTGTGAGCCTCTCAGCAAAGTGTAGATCTCAGTGCCCAGAGCAGCCCACAGTTTTTGGCAGGAGTTGAAGTGCATTCTTTAAAAGATTACACTGAGCACGAAGATGACAATGTTATATTCAGACCACTTTTGCAAAGTAGGATGTGTAACCGTAATTCAGACAAGGCAGTGGTACTGTTGCAAAATGTGCAGTTTCTGGGAATTCAGTGGAATTCGGAAAATAGACAGATGTTTTCACAGGTACAACAAAAGGTTTTAGAGTTGTTTACTATTTGCACTAAGCAAGAGACACTGAGTTTCACAAGCTTGTTTGATTTTTGGAAACAGTATAGCCCTCATTTGAGTAAAATCTTAACACTTTGGTACAAAGTAACTAGGAAAAAACATGAGCTTGAATGGAGTGAGAAGCAGCTGCATACTTTTGATTTGGCAAATGAAATAATTCAACAGACTTTAGATTTGTGCGCAGTGCAAGAGGGAAATATTGATGTAAACTTGAGTATGGATCAGAAACTGGGGAGGACAAGGGTGCTCCTGGGGATTTGGATTAGAAAAATATCTGACTTTGTGGAGCGCTGTACTCCTTTTGAAAAACAGATTTTGTCTTGTTATTGGGCTCTATTGAATACTGAGCAAATGTCATTAAATGATAATGTAATTCTGAAACCTGAAATATCAATCATGCAGTGGGTGATGAGTTCACCTAAATCTCACAGTATAGTACAGGCGCATAAGGCTAGTATCATACTTTGAATCCGGTACATACAAAACAGGGCTCAAGTAGGACCTTCAGGCACTACAGCCCTACATGAACAGGTGTCACAAGCCCCTTTACAGGATGAGGAGAGGGTGCAGGGAGTACCACAGGTAAAAGAGTCATCAGTGAAATTGAGGGCACCATTTGAATTCTTGTCCCCTGAGGATAGAAAGTGTGTTTGTTTGACTACGATTCATTGAAATATGTGAGTACTAAAAGACAATGGAAAGCAGTGTTACACAATCCAGTTACTGAAAAGTTGTTGTTTACCACAGGAGAAGGAAAAAGTAACCAATATGCAGAGTTTTACAATGTGTGTCGGACTTTAAAGCAAGAGCTGCTTGAGACGTGTCATTTTTACACTGATTCTTGGTTCACTGTTAATGGATTAGCCGTTTGGCTTTCCACGTGGCTTGTACATAACTGGTTCAGTAATTCAAAGGAGGTGAGGAGCAAAGAGTTGTGGCAGGAAATTAGGGAAATGTTAAAACAGAGCACAGTCATGGGTGCTCATTGTCCCATTGACTCATTAGAATGCTGGTTCAATTCCTTTGCAGATGTTAAAGAGAAAAGTTCAGAAACAGAAGTGTCAACCCAGAATTCTGACTTGGTGGGGATGGCTAAGTGGGTGCACCAGAAATGTGGACATCTGGGAGAAAAAGCCACTTACAGGTGGGCAGAGATTAGAGAAATGCACATTCTCCTAGATTTGATAAAAACTGGGATTTTGCAATGTCCTATTTGTCAGCACACACAACAGAGATCTGTCCAGCAAACAGTTAAAGGTCAGTTGGGGAGAGGAAAGTTACCAGGACAGATATGGCAAATTGATTACATTGGACCACTACCAATTAGTCGCGGGTGTCAATATGCCTGCACTGTAGTGGACACTTATTTTGGATACTTGATTGCTGTCCCTTGCAAACGTGCTACTCAGCACAATACTATCAGAACTCTGGATTTGTTAATGTTATACTATTGAGTACCACTCCAGATCCAGAGTGACAATGGATCACACTTCAAAGGCAAATTGGTACAAGATTTCTGTTCTCAGCACAATATTGAGTAGATATGTCATATTCCTTATTATCCACGGACCTCAGGACTAATTGAGAGAATGAATGGTTTACTGAAAACTCAATTGCGAAAATTATCTGATGGAACTTTGAAAAACTGGAGAGAGCATTTAAATGAAGCCCTCCATATTCTGAACAATGGACCATTAACAAATGCTGAAACACCTTTGATACAAATGTTAACTCCAGCTTTGCAAATACAACCACATGTGGCCACCAATACCATCACATACTGGGAAATAAAACCTGGAGCATTAGCCCCCTACAGAGCCACACCCGAAGCTGCAGGTCTTGACTTACATGCTTTACAAGCTTACAGACTAAAACTCTAAGACATAGCTTTGTGTGAAACAGGTTTTGGAGTACAGATTCCCCCAGAGCATTTTGGGTTGATTGCTCCCACATCTGGATTGGCCCTCAAAGGTATTCAGGTTTTAGGGGGGAGTGATTGATGCAGATTACCAAGGAGAAATTAAAGTTATTCTGATAACTAGAAGAGAATCTGATTTAATCATACAGACTGGAGACAGAATTGCCCAACTTGTCATAAGTGCAGTGAATGGAGGTTTGGTAAGAAAGGAGTCTGCCCCAGCCCTTGTGACAGTGCAAGGAAAGGGACGCTGTGGTGCAGCAGATAAAAACCTCAGTGCTAAGGTGTGGGTTGAACCCCCAAATGGCCCTCCAGAACCTGCAGAAATTATAGCAAACGGCCCCAACAGTGTTCTGTTGATCATGAAACAAGGACAGGAAAAATGGGAACATGTTCCAGCTGATAAATGTTATTTGCGAGAATGATCATACTTGTTTCTTTTGTAGGTCATACTACAGCTTGTTTGTGCCACGAGTGTTCCGTGTGGTCTCCTTTTGAGCGTGTGGGGTAGGGAGGGACCCAACACTCCCAATCTCAACTTGATTGATCGACCACGTCGTGCAACACCTTTATTGTATCTGAATGACAACATTTGAATTCATTTGACGCAGACCGTGCTCAACATATCCGATTTTTGCATGGGCACCATGCGAAGCACTGTGGATGTTTTGTCAACATGTTTAATCGCCATACCAATGCCAACAAACATCTTATTAGAAATTTTCAATGCTACTAATCGTGACAAAGACGTGCAAGAACATGATGTTGAAACCCACTTCAGTCTATATGATTATTGCAGGGACTGCCAGGAAACAACCAATGAAAAGTGAGATAATCTCACTCATATAATCACCTACAATATTACTCCCAGTGACGTGTGTTACTACATGTCTTGTAATTCTCGGGACATCGGAAAATGCATTTAATTGCGCTTCAAAAAGAAAACATCAACTTCTCAATATTTACCATGGGAACACAGAGTTTTGTGCTTTTACTGAACGGATAGATATTGTGAAAATATGTCAAATCAAATAGTTTGTCGTCATCTAGTGACTGCTGCCAGTCACATTAAACATGTCAAGTTGCCAGCTGGCTGGCTGTTTTCGTGTGGAAACTTAACTTTCACTTACAGTCCAGTACACCTTTCAGGTGGACCGTGTACCTTTACATGAGTAGAACTCATGCTACATCAACTTGCTATTTTAGGACACTATTCAATCAGTTATTATCCCAGTCAGAGTATATAAGCTTCAGTCTTTTCATTGTAGGTGTATCTGATTTGAAAGGTTATGAGATCAATACGTTAATCCACTTCCATTGCTTTACAGTGATTGCTTTTATCATTCAAACCTGATTTGCTTATAATGGTTTTTTTTGTTGTTTTTTTCATTTGAAATAAGAGAAAAGTAAACAAAAGGCATTGGTCAGAGAGTGGAGATGTTATGACAATAATTATGTTTGACCACTGACTTTGTGTTTCATCACTGTGCATATTAGTTGTTCAATGTTCACCAGTAGCACATTACATTTTGTATTCAGTTTAGCTGCATATTGGCTTTAACGTGGCATTAGACATTCTGTTTAGCTGCCTATTGGCTTTATCGTGGCATTAGACATTGCAGTTGAGACATTGAAGATGAGCTATGTTTTTCCACATGGTAAACCAAGCTTGTGTTTTTTGTATTTTGCTCTCATCGAACCCTAGCATGATAAGGAAGGGCATATTTTGTGTTTTTCTTTAGTCAGCCTTGGGAGAGACAGCCTTGAAAGCCTGGCCAACTTTAGACACTTGTTTTTTTCCAACTCTGACCTACAGCAGCCAGCATTTTTTTTATAATTCTCCTCTAAGGAGGAGGTCTTTCTAGAAAGTTCTCCCATAATTATTCAAAGATATGAAAAAGATGACTCTGTTCAGTAGCGTGGAATTCCGAGACTTCAGTCAGGAGCGGGTGCCAGCTGCCTGACCTGTCTCATGGGGGTAGAAAATCTCTTTCTCGCTGTTGAACAGGAGTCGTTCTTCTTGCTGACATGAGAAAGATTAAGCATTTGGTGGGCCCTACTACGGTGATGAATTTTGACTTTTATTCTTTGCTTTGAAGTTATGCTATAATATAATCACATATATTTGCTGTGTACATTGCAATTGAGAATCACTTTGATATATTTTCCTTTCATTGCTGTGGCTATTTTTAAACGTGTGCCTCCAACCTACTAATCTCCTCTCTCAGGAACCTCGTGGTTAAGTAATAATAAATGTCTTCATTAAACTAAGAAGTGCATTCCAGAGATTGTTTTCAGCTCAGTCATTAGTGAAAGCAAAACAGGGACCCAGGGCTCCCACCACGTCAGAAAAAAACTGCCACACAGAAATACTGGTCGTAATTCTGTGGGTGGTCTTTTTCTGGTGTGGTGGTGCAGGCAGTGGAACCACCTAATCGCCGCTGACTGCCGTAGTGAATGCCACCGGATAGTGCCCTTATAGCCCTAGCCAGGAAGGAGGGTTGGGACTGCTACATCAACTGCATATGCTAAATCCTTCACCTCAGATTGGTGTATAAGTAAGGGATGGATAATGGGTAGAACAATGAGATTAACATATATTCCTTCAGCTATAATTGCTGCAAGTATTGATGAAGGTGTTCTAGCTTACTGCCAAGGTCTGGCTGATATGGTGGTGATTGGGTATTCATAAAGAAACCTATCCACAAGAGCTTCCTTGAAGAATGGTGGTGAGGCCCATTTCAAGTAATGCTTCTAACAAACACTGTTTTGAAGTGTGCTAGTGGGTCCATGCCACTGACACAAGGCAAGTAATGGTGGTGGATGAAGAAATGATGACAACCACTGATTCAGATAGTCAAGCTCAGGTTCACAGTGTGAATTCAGAGGAAGGTGAAGGACATTTTGAAACTAGTGAAGTTGGTAAAGTTGCTGATGAAAGTCAAGATCCTGGTTAAGGTACCAGAACCAGTGGCTGGTTTCTATTGAAGAGTCACAGTGAAGAGGTGTTGCACAGTCACAAGTGGCAGCAAGAAGTAGTCCCTGGTGGGTCCAGTGAAAGGCTCCAGTTACAGATTTAAGTCTTGAGTACACCCAGAAGAATGCAGTTCACAGTAAGTTGAGTTGTTGATGCTGATCAAAGCATAAGTCCATAAGTGAGTGATGAAGATTCAGTAGTATTCACAAGTGGAACACAGAGCTGAACTGCCAAAGGCAGTGAAGAAACCTTGCAAAAAACACTGACAAAATGAATGACTAAAATTGATCATTGAAGAAGCGATCAAAATTGATTTAGAGAATAGCAAAAGGAGTCACCTGTTGCCAAAAGACCAGCAAGAAATAGAATTCCAAATAGAAAGTACTCTTCACCTGAATAGCTTATCTATCATCTGTGCCTGAAGGAGAAGACTAGTCAGACACAGATTTCTACAATAAACTTTGCCAATTCATTAAAAAAAATAAACTGAAAGAAGAAGAAACAACTTAATCTCTCTTCCTGTTTGCAAAACCTGAAAGTGTTGACATTAGTCTTGAATATTGTAAAGAATCCAGTTGAAGAAAAGAGTTTGAGATTCTAATTAAATTAACAGAGCTTGTAGAAAATGTTGAAGTTATTTTTATTTTTTTTATTATTTCTTTAAAAAAAGAAAAAAGAAAAGGAATTTCATTATTATTATTTAAAAAAAGAGTTCCTGATTTTTGAAGTTGCCTCATGCCAAATTCCTTTTTGTTTTTGATCTCAATAGAAAAGGCATTATGCAGATGCTGCAAAACTATTAGATTTATCTTCTCAATAGGGATACTAATAGCCATAGTTGGTTTATTGCGGTGCCTCCTTTCTCTGGTGCATATGCCTATGCAAAGGTTGAATTGACTATAATACATAATGAGGGTGTTAGATCTAATACACTAATGCACGGGGAAAGTTTAACTAGTGGATTTCATGACAATATCTATACTAAAAATGTTGGATGAGTATGTAGATATTATGGGGATCAATTATTGTATTTTGTGTACTTTTCTCCTCTCTTCTGCAGGCGAAGAAGCAACCTACCTACTGTTTCCATTGCCTTGTGGTCTTTCTTAAAATGTGTATGTTAATATATTTAATAAAAATGAATTTTTATTGCCTTATGTGTCAGATTTCAAAGTTTCACTAGAAACATATGAGCTTCAGAACATCCTGGGGTTAAATTAACATATGGTAACTTTCTCAATACAGTTGCACAAATTAACCATTATACTATTAAAACTAAGTGGATGTATGTGGCTTGAGTAAAAAGGAGTGTGAGTTTGTCGGGGAATATAATGAAAGGAAAGTGAAAATTGTGAGGGACTGGAAAGATGGGATGAAGATGAGAGTGCACAGATTAGGGCTCATGAATAATTTAGGTTTTTCAAATTTACATCACAGATTGAGAACAAAGCATGAGTGAAAGGGTGTGTGTGAACCTACAGGAGTTAGGTCAACTGAATATGTGGGAGAGAGTGAGTGTGAAAGTAGTTACTTCATAAGTAGTATTTTCCTGGTTGGTGAAGAACCTATTTTGGGAGGGATTTATTAAGTGTGTGGTAAGACTGCTTATTTCAATCTGCTTCGTAATTGGATTGGTACTTGCCATCTTGCTTCAATGTTTCCTACAGTCTATCGTATGAATGGAATGAATGATGCTGTTGGTTTGAGGAGAATGAAATGTGGTTTTGGACAGACAGTTTTAGATACATTAGGTGCTATGATCCCATTTATACGTGTGGCTATGACGGATGTGACGATTAGATGGTTGTCTATGCTTGTGGACCGGCCTGCTTTTAACACTTCTCGTGCCAAACAGAGATTAATTCTGAACTTATTGCAAATGCTGGTGATGATTATGCAAAATCACTAGCGTTTGATATCCTTCTCACAAAGGCAGGTGGTATTTGCAGGGTTTTGAAAGTTATAGAGCACTGCACCTTCATACCTGATAACGGTAGGGTTATTAATGCATATGTGAGTTATATAACTAACATTTCTTGTGAATTCCAAGCTCCAAATGCATGGCTTGTGGGAATCAGCATTTTCCTCGGTTAATGAGAGAGGAAAGGGTTTAACAGGGTTGTTGAAAGGTTGGATTGTTTTGGAGGGGGTTATGTTTAGGCTTATAATAACCCCTGGAATAATTGTTTTGATTTGTGCAATTATTCTGTTTCTCTTATTCAGATTTTCTGACTGTTTTGAAATCATGGGTGTAGGAAGAAAAAAGGATCATCAAAATGAAAGTGATAAGAATTTGAAATGGAAGATGCCAGAGATGATGTTTCCAAAAAGCTGAGATAATGGATTAATCTATGCAAAACTGATATAGACTGTGTTATAACTGCTAATTAGAGTGTTTTGGGTTCTTAGTAAATATAGAATAATTAGTGAGGGACAGTTGTTAAAGATGATTCCTTCATTTCTGCGTCTGTGCCTTATTAACAATGTGCAAATTGTGAGTTTACACCCATTCTACTTTTACACACCGCTATAGATTTCTTTTAAAAGAGTTTTCTATGACATTAAGAAATGTGTTTTCCTGATTCTTTTTAAGTAGGCCTTAATTACGGCCTAGCAGCCATCTTGTCTAAAGCTAAAGTAAATGTTTCGTCCTACACATTTCACTGCCTTTTATTTCTGTAGTAGACATATTTGTTTATTTTTATTGTCAGTGTTCATGCTGTTCTTGGTAAATCTTCCCAAGGTCAATCAAGACACTGCAACATTTGCTTCAAGTTCTTTCCCCTATCTCACTGTACCCTATTCCTTCACAATAATTTTCTGATGTTCCACTATCTTCAGATGGCATTAGCATAGAGTGGGCAGAATCAATATTCATGTGATGGGATAGTGTTTGCATGCTAAGGCAATATGATGTTTAATAAATTCTGCTGTTATTTGCAGAGAATGTATCCTTTTCCATCACACCACAGTGATTCTGCAGTTTTAGTGATTTCATATGTGAAAATAATGTTTAAAAAACCAACAATTTTGTGAGTGAAGACTTTCCTAAATACTTGGATGCTGCTAGGGATATTGTCTGGGTTTCTTTTGATCTTGCTGCCCACTTGGGACATGGAATAATTATTGATTTTGCACTTCTCTGAAATTATATGTTTGCTTCATGGCATTGACTCTGTACCCCCTTACTTTTGAGTGTTATATGAAAGTTCTTTAATTATTCCTCTGATCTGGAATTCAGTTATTGACTTTGAGCCTTTTAGTTAGTTGACTGTATTTTTGATTACTATGATGCATTGGGATGTGCCTTTCCTCAGGGACACATTGTCACATAAAACTGAGGTCTAAAACTGTCTCCAATTTATTGTTTTGTGGGTATTCTGACAGAGGAACTTTTGGGATGACAAGCTTGAAGAATCTATAGTTCAAATATAGAATGAACTCCCATTATACTCAAAGTTCCATAATTTTCAAATGAGCTCAAGGTGAAGATTTGGCATGTGAGCTTTCACTAGTGCTCTGTCCCATTAACACCTGATATAATAAAAAAACAGGCTGCTGCGCCGTCGCACCCAGCATCAAGCTACACAGCCGCAAAAGCGCAAAACAGCAAAATCAGGTTATGAATCCAACTTTTGTCCCAGTAATAATTTTCATTCCATGTTTATCATCGAAGTTTTCAAAGTTCACAATGGCGGCAATGTAATTTCCAACTTTTAACTCAGAAGAAATGCCCACTCAGGCCTTTTACAACAGCATGTCGGAATTAATAATTCATCCTGCACAACTATGGAAATATTTACCCAATGCATTTCGGGCAGTGCATTGGGAAATTCAGTAGTTTGACTGTAAATTGTTTTCCATTTTTGTAAACATATCTCGATGTCTTATGAACAAAAGAAAGCATACCTTAATCTTAAAGTGCTTTTTCAGTGTATGTCTAAAGATATTTCTGTATCTATGCTTTCTTTTGCAAGCCTATACAGGAGAACAGTGTCTGATGACAGTGTCTGCCATAGATGAAAGCATATGTGAATTTTTTTAACTGATCAATCCATATCTATTGTTAAGAAGGTAAGAGAAGTGGGCCCTCATCTTACAAGATTTAAGAAGACAGATACACTTGCACAACTATTAGCTTGTGATTTGGTGATACTTGCAGAAGAATTCGAACAAAAAGTAATTAAATAGGCTGGAATTTCATGACAGTTTTTCTGCCAAACATCTAAGCATGCAGTTCATTAATTTTCCATCATTTTTCCAAAAGGGAGTCGACCTGTTGGGTAACTTGATGAGCAAGTGCAAGCCTTGATTGGGAGTTCTTGAGCTTGTAGTTTATCTATCAAGTACGTGGAAGAGGGGAAGACCAAAGAAGAGCTTATAATATTTCTGGTGCAGTTTTTTACGAAAGATGTCTCTGCAGAGACCTATGTTGGGCTCCCAGAGGCACAGGTCTGGTATTTTGGGCATTTAACAAACTGCTTCTGGTTGGAGTTTCAATAAATGATAAAGGATTACTGTGAACATGTTGATTTAATGGTAATTCCAGTGTGTTATCTTTGATCAAGGAGTCCTCAAGGTATTGTTAGTCAGCTGGGACAATGTGTGATCATCCACTTCCATAATAGCTGTGATCCCGATGCCAGATTCCTTCACTGCCTTCTGACATTGAACCCATTATTCATTTGCAGGGTCAATAATATTTGGGGGGGTTGTGGGGTGAGCTTCAGATTATCCAACAATCAAGCTGGCACATAATGTTAAAATACAATATAGGACTAGCAGGGTACACAAGAGGGGCTAAAGGGGCAGCAGAAAGAGAGAAGAATGCGGATTAGTAGGGTTACTAAAACCTTCTATTTTGTTTATTAAGCAAAATTTTTGAAGTATTTCCAAACAGAGAAACGGGGGGGGAGTGTGTGCGCGCCTGTGTGTAAAGCTTCCTGATGAAACCTGGCAGACCTTGCCATACTCCACTGAAAGCACCTGCACTCAACTTGTTATCACAAAATACATTTAAACCCTCCCCTCTCAGCCCTGAGCAGTGTTATTCTGATTAAAGTTTGTGGTATTAAGGTGATGCAAGAAGTGAGGTTTAAAAGTGTTTTGAATGTCCTCGCTCTGAAGAAGGTTTATCTTTAGATTAGCATATCATCTTCAGCAGTACAGTCTGCAGTGACGTTTGTCACAAGCCTTTATAGTACTTTTTGATAAGATATGAGTATCGATTTTATAATCTGAATTAAGTAGCAAGATAGGTCTGTAGGACTCGCATGTGATGGATTTTTATTTGGTTTTAAAATCAAACTAACAGTAGCTTCATTCCAAGTCCTCGGTATCTGTTGACCTTCTCAAAATATCTCGTTAATTAATTCCAACATGACTGGGGATAGTTCACTCATTAAAGACTTATATAATTCATTAGGTAGGCCATCTGGGCCATTCGATTTCCCCCCTTTTAGGGACTTTATAGCTTCTTGAATCTCTTCGATACTTATCCTTGCTTACAACTTTTGTCCTACTGTTTTATATAACCTAGGGAGAGGTATTTCCCATAAGTACCCCCTCTTCTGTTCTCTGTAGACTCAGACTTCTCTGTATAGAGTTTCCTAAAGAAGGAAACAAAAGCCTCTTCTGTCTGTATTTCCTCAGTAACAATAGAACCCATGGCTTCATTCCTAATTGAGGTGATATTATTTCTTGTCTGCTCTACTTTTGTTTTTCAAGCAAAAAGCTTACCACGCCCTTCCCCATATTCATAGTGCACCAACCTACTACTTTCCCATCTTTGTCTACTTTTGGCTTCTAGAAACCCCTGTAATTCTGCCCTAGCCCTCTTCATCTGACTATCCAATGTGGATCCCTGAGATTCATCCTCGGGTAAAGTCATTGAATTGAGCTGTAACTCCAGCTCCTTCACCTACTTTGTTTCTTCTTTATATCTATACGCGGCTGCACTAATTAGCTTCCCTCTCATGTAGGCCTTATAGGTATCTCAAACTACCTGTGGCATAGCAGTTCAATGGTTTGTAATAAAAAAGTCTTTAGTATCGTGTTTCAGTCCCTCCACAATCTGTTCATCAGTAAGCAAGGATCTATTTACCATCCACCTGGGGCGGGTAACTGATTCTCCAAGATAAAAATATAGTTTCAGAGCCGAATGGTTGGATAAATTACTCAGAGCAAACCCGGTATATCTAACCTTCCTGCACAAACTTCTGTGTATCCCCAAAAAATAAATCCTGGATCAGTGGACATATTTCTTGTTGTAAAAGATAAAGCTTGAGCCTCTGCTAGCCTTCTGATACCAAATGTTTACCAAGCCCAGATCTTTTATTGTTGGTTTCACCCAGGATCTAGTTTTGGGTGAATTCACCGCTCCTCTAGGAGTGGATTTGTCTGAGACTGGATCAAACAATATACTAAAGTCACCTCCTAACACCACTGGATGCTTGGCAGTTAATAATTGATTATATAAGTTTGAAAGGGTACCGGATCATCGGTGTTAGGACAATAATAGCTTGCTATTGTTAGCCAGGTTCCGTACACTTTAACCTCTGCAGTCAGCCATCGCCCCTTTGGGTCAATCACGACCTCACCCAATATTGTTTTCATAGATTTTTTAAACTAAAATGGCAATACCCTTAACCACTCCAGTTTGGGTGGTACTCACACAATTTTTTACCCATTTTGCTCACCTCAGGATATACCCCATTCCTCTTTTAATAGATGCGTTTCCTGGAGAATAATTATCTCTTCATCTGCTGCTCTCAAAAAGTCAAGAATCTTCCACCTCCTTCCTTTTACCCTGAGGCCATTAAAGTTCCAGGATAAGACCTTCAGATGAACACCGTTGCGTCTAGACATTATAGGGGGAAATTAACCCATTGTCTAAGCCTTCCCTGAACGTGATCTGTGCTTCCATATTAGACTCCATGAGGACTGATTTTTTATTTTTTTTACTCCAATGCTTCCACACCTTGTGTCCTTAACATTACCTACATTTTAGTGATGGCCACCCTTTGTTCCCCTCTCCCTGTGGAACCCTCCCTACTTTCATCAGGGGAAGAAATAATATCCCCAATTGAGCTCCCCTCGTCCTGGACGGTTAGTTAATTCACTAAACTTAGCCTGACATCTTCATCTGCTCCAAAAAAAGACCTGACTTCTTTCGATTCTCTTATACTATACATTTTGTTTTTCCACATGATTCTAAGTACTGCTGGGAATCGCATCCGGACAGTTGCTCCTAGGGACCTGAATTCTTGAATGTACTTCCCCATCTCCCATTGCCTATCCCGTGTTTCCCTGGAAATATCCT
The DNA here is from genome assembly GCF_031143425.1 of Pleurodeles waltl. Classification (NCBI taxonomy): domain Eukaryota; kingdom Metazoa; phylum Chordata; class Amphibia; order Caudata; family Salamandridae; genus Pleurodeles; species Pleurodeles waltl. Next base: position 163,518,657 of record NC_090443.1, on the reverse strand, counting down.
ATCTAATGCGGAAGGACCAATCCCCCCTAGAAAACCCGATAACTTTAAGGGCTTCTGACAGGATTTTTTCTTTAATTAATGGTGTAAGATCTAAAGTTAACCAGAATTTTCCTGGGATTTTTCCTAGCTGGATTTCTCTTACAGGGATCTCGGTACACTCTCTGAATATCTTCCTCCAAGTTAAAATGCCCTACTGTGGGGATGAAATCTCTGATTAACGGTATCACATAAGCTTTCATATCCCCCCTTCCATTTCCTAAGGGACATTTAGCAGCTTTAAGTTATTCCTTCTCATATTATTTTCCAGAGCTTCTAGTTTATCTTGCACCATCCACTCCTCGACTTTAGTTGCAGTATCTCCTGCCTGTTCAGCGATACCTGCCTATCCAACTCCTTGACCGCAGCTTCCATCTGGCCCATTTTTGGGTCAACACATTTATTTTACTTTACATGGCTTCACACATCTCTTTAATTTTCCCTTGATTATGCTCAGAGATTTAACATTTTTCTCTAATTTCTTCTGTCAATGTAATTAAGAGGGTCGGCACATCCGTCTGAGCTCCTGGGCTCAGGGACTGAGACGTCTTAGACCTCATTATTTGACTTAAAGAAGGCCCACCTCAAATATCTCAGCCTTCTCTTGGCATTTTTCCACCATTTGTGTCTTACTGTCTGTGTCCCTTGTAGGTAAAGAAAGCAACGCATTCCTTTCCAAAGCCCGTCCCCTTTTGGCAGTACTTTAAAAAACGAATGCAGTGATAAAGCCACTCTCAGGCTCTCAAGGGGGGTAATCCTTAACTGTGCAGGTGAAGATTCTTTATTGGTGTCATTCATATCAGCATCTGAAAAAACCTGCTGATTTCCAGGACTAGCAATGCCTGTCTTTTTACCACTGTTTTTCACTGCTTCACCTTGCTCCCTCCTTTTTTTTTGGGTCCTTGATTTTTTCCAGATCCTCTTGACTTCATTGAGGCTCCCCCTTTACTGCTGCCACCGAGTATTTGTGGAAAACCACCTTACCTTTTATCAATGTTCGAGTATGAGATGATAAATTCAGGAGGGGGACCCTCCACTGCCGCCGCTGCCACAGCCCATACTTAGGTGCGATTTGGCCTCAGAGGCCAAAATTCCTCTAAACACTCCTCTCCTTGTGTTCTTGCACCCCCAGGGCACGGCAACTCTGCTCTGAGAATGGGAGGGAAACCATTTGCAGCACCTCCTGTGCCCCAGAAGTTGACCTGGGCTGAGAAGGTCTCCCCCGGGTCAGACATGAAGCTGCCTCCACCCACAAACCTGTTCCGCGGCTACTGGAACCTCCATCTCCGCTGTTGCAGGGACCCCTGGTCCTCATCCAGCTCGTCTCCCACTTACGTTCCAGATTATTTTTTACAATGTTTTCTACTTTAAAGACATCAGCAAAAAAAAATCACCCTGGTTTCTGAGAGCTTGGAGGGGTGATTGGCAAATTGGTTTAAGAAGATCAAAAAGGTTTTTATTAAGGGTAGGCAACTCTCTGAATTACCGCATGAGTTGTTGGGTGCAATAGACCTGGCATTACAAGATGATTCCCCCTTAGAGATTATTACCATTGATGCTGCTAAAGCATTTGATCAAGTCAGCTGGTCTTTTCTACAGAGGGTTATGGAAGGTTATAATTTTGGGATGTTTATTCTAGAGTGATTCAGACCCGATATGAGAACCCGGAGGCTAGGATATTGATCAACAGTAGCCTGTCCATGAAATTTTGAATTGGGCGAGGGACTTGCCAGGGATGTCCACTTTCTCCCCTTCTATTTGACCTATATATGGAGCCCTTGGCAATAAGGATCAGAGCTTATCCAAAAATAGTGCCCTTTTTATTAAGGGGTTGGGAGAAAAAAGTGGCATTATATGCAGACGACCTTATGTAATATACTAGCGACCTGGTGGGGTCTCTTCCTAATATTAGGCAATCCTTGGAGGAGTTGTCGGGCTACTTGGTTAATCAACAGAAGACTGAGATAATGCAGTGGAATACCTCCTTTGCTATCCCGTTAGTCAAACAGGAGATAAGATACCTGAGGGGGACAGATTGTAGCTAGCCTAGATGAAGTAGCCCGGGTTAATTTGAATAGAGTTTGGACAGTGACAAAGAAGCTGTTAAAAACATGGACTACACTTCTACTCTCTCTTATAGGAAGGACGAATATTTTGAAAATGATTATACTGTCTAAGTTTACCTTTCCTTTTAACACAATCCAGTTAGAATTCAAATCGGCGTGGTTCAAAAGGCTCCAGGGAGATTTGACCGCTTTTCTTTGGGCATCTAAAGGAGTTTGTATTGCTGGGAGGAAATTATGAAGAAAAAAAAGAACAAGGTGGAATAGTAGCAACAGACGTCTATAAATATTATCAGGCTTTACAGCTAAAAAATATAAGATTACTAAACGGCAATATTAATTTTACTCCGCATTTCAGGCTATGACTAAGCATCTTCCAGAAGCAGGGGATCACTTCTTATTTAAATGTGGCCACCCAAAATAATTTATGAAATACGACAAGTTCTAGGGATATCATATTACAGCTCATTGGCGCCTATATGGGAATCACCGGGCACCCCAGAGTGTTTGCAAGTTAAGCTATCCATTTCATTACGAGAAAGTGGGGTGGTGAAATGGGAAATTATAGAAGGTTATTCCTTAATATCCTGGTCCACGTTTACGGAGCTAGAGGAGGGGACTGTTTCCAAATGTAAATATTGCCAGCTGGGCAAATAAGCTTCTGAAGTTAGAGAAAGGGGAATATATATTGGAGAAAAAACAATTATACTTACTGTAAAGAGGTTGCCTTATGGTATTGGATGCTAATGGAAGCAAAAGAAGAGCCTTTCCTTCTGCCAAAAAAGAAATGGGATAACGATTTGGCATCCTTGGATATAGTAAATCTCTGGCAGGCATCTATGGCTAAGCTTTGGGTTACAGTAAAATCTGCCCCTTTAAAGAAAAAACATTTGTTTAAAATGCATAGGGCATACTGGTCGCCTGCAAAGATTACAGCCTTGGGGAAGGTGAAGAAAGGTTGTTCTCGCTGTAATGAAGAAAGGGCAGATGATGTCCATATGTTTTGGAAGTGCGCTTGGCTGGTGTGGGTTTGGATGGACGTGAGTAAGGTGCTCATGGGTGTGATTAACCCAGAAGGTAAGGTAAACCTCTTGTTGGTAATATTCGGGGTTACTAAAGGGGAAGAACAAGATCAGAATTTGAACAGACACCAAAAACATATGTTGTTTGTGTTAATTATGTTGGCATGATAGGAGATTTGCTTGAAGTGGGTTCTTCCCCAGACACCAACTATACATGAGTGGGTTGGATCAGTGAATAACCTATACCACTTAGAAAAGAGTGGTACTCAGAGTGAAAGAAATATGTTCTGGTCACTCTGGGAGGAAAACAAATTAGCTTGGACTAGGTGTGTTGTGATTACTGCTTAGAAATAGTCCCATGATTATGCGTCCTTAGAAACCTCCTCGGGATGTTAGCCGGTGGAGTTTGCCTTAGCAGGGACGGCTGATAGACGAGTTGGGGAGAATAGGATAGGTTGAGGTTTTTTCTTCTGTGCTTCAAACCTGCCGTCTCTCTAGCTTTAAAGGACTTAATATGAGAACAAGTATAATAAATAAAAATAAAATGTAAGTCCTGAATACAGCACATGAGAAGCATTAGGAACTAGGATAAATTTCTGTATATGAATGCTCTGGGGTTGAGTGCACCTCTTTAAACAATAGCGCAAGAATTGGCAGAACTCAGGATAAATTATATTTTGCCATTTGAGATCTCACTGCCTCCATTGAAAAGTAAATTGAAGGCCATGTGTTCCAATCAAATGCCCATGCGCATCTGCTTTGTATCAGCTTTGTATCAGCTGAGGCCTGGCTGTAGAGGGTGAGATGCCATGTCCCCCACCTTTTTTCCCAGCAAGAAGATAGTCTGTCAAGCTTAGCAAAGGTCAGCCTGAGAGTCACTATTTTTGTTTCAGTCAGGCAGCCAGGACCTAGACATACGCTAAATGCGCAGGTACCTGGCTGCCTGAACAAAACTTTGCCAGACTGAGGATTTCACATCTCTGTGGGTGTGACCTCCTCAGTCTGGCAGAAGTGCCTCAAGGCCCTCCCCTTGTGGCGAGGGGGAGCGTCACTGATTGTCTGAGACCTGGATGCGTCAGTTTAAGCCCTGAATTGCCCAGGGCTGAGTGTCAATCAGTGACACCTAGCCACAAAGTGTGGTGGGATCAGCAGTCTCACTGATCCTATCCCACTCTGTGACGAATGAGGGACTAATGCCTCTTCCCATTGGCTTACCTAGGTCAGCCAAGAGACAACAGTCCCAACCCTCCTGGAACCCCAAGACGTTCCTCTCCAGGAGCTGCAGCGCAGGTAAGTTTAATGTTTTTGAATGTTTGGTGCTTGCATGAGTGGATGTATGAATTTGTTGTGAGTGAGTGCTGTGAATGGGTCTGTGTGTGCTCTTTTGTGAATGCATGAGTGTGAGTGAGTGTGTATGTGTGCATGTGTCTCTCGCCTGAACACTCTCTCCCTGATAAAACTACCAGCCGCCACTGCTCTGTATAAGCACAAATATAGAGCATATCACCAAAGCCTGAAGAATCAACTTGGCTGTTGGTGGCTTGAAATATAAAACATGCACTTACATCGATTCTTAAATAATATCCATTTGGGGAAATTAGCCTGTCGAAAAATCGAGAAAACAGCACACCTTATGCTCTAAACATAAAATAATAACACAATTTCAAGCAAATTACAAATTATTTCATTGAAAACGGAATACTTTGGTACTGCTATCACTTTCTAAATTCCATGTTTACCTCTAAGTAATTAAAAGTAATTCAGGATGTGAAGAAGTACAGGTATATGTTGGTCAATAACATTATTTCAAGGGTTAATTTAGTATTAAAATGCTAGTTCTTTCCTGAACGCAAACAAAATGTTCTCTTGGTTAGAGTCCCTTTTCTTCCCTGACCCTTAGTAGCTTTTTAGGTCTGAAATGAGAGTGCCTTTGCCTCCATACCCTACATTATCAAAAAACAAAGAGTTTCAAGAAGCACCACTGAGAGAGGGTGTTGCGCTGTCCAAATGTTGATTCGTTTAAGCTCAGATTGTTAGTGGGCAGAAATTGTGTACTCCTCAATGGAAAATAATGCTATATTGCACTTTTTGCCTTGTAGGAAAGCTTATGATCAATAGAGTAGGAGTGGTTTCGTTTTCATGACAATACGTTGATAAAGGCTACAGGCCCGATCTGTTTATTGAGAAAAGTTACAACAAAGGAGGGGGGCTGACTTATTTATAATTAAAAGCAAACACTAAAGCCAATAGGTTTTAGGAGTGAATTATCATTACACTGTGTTAAAGCATATAGACTGGTATAGATATTTTGTCACAGGGAATCACTCTGATTACCATATGAGGCAAGGGTTTTGGTGTTGGTAACTCCTTGTGACTAACAATTGGGCTAAAAGGTTTGCATTTTGAGAATCCTTGTTATGCTATTTGAGGAAGGGTCGTTTGCAAACTATCACTTTGTACATATTTGTAATTTTATGACTTTATACTGATAGATAGTTGCGTTGTGGGAGAGTTTATGCGAAATACAGTAGTCCCGACTTGTTTATGATGATATGTAAGTGATTTAGGCTATAGGCCATATTTGGTCGCTGGTAAAACATATGTCAAAGGCCATAGGGCTAATGTTTTTAACATGCAAATGAACAACAAATGCAGTAGGTTTGACCTATTTACTGTGAGAATAATGTCTTACCGTGATAGGCTGCTAAGGGTGGAATGCTATTGCATGTTTTAAAGTCTGCAGACAGATATTACTTTACATGAATTCTCAAGTATTCCTGCAGCAGATAAGGCATTGGTCTTGGTTTCCCCCTCAGGGTTCCCCTTGGAGAAACCCAGTGGGAACTGTGAGACTTTGATGATCCTTGTTAATCCTCTATGGATACATTGAATATCGTTTTGCAAGAGTAAATTTAGGTAAACCGCATTTATACTTTTCTGACTGCATGTCTGACATTTGTCTTGTGGGAAAGCGTACATAGAGTTCAGTAGGCCTGGGTTGGTTACTGTGACAAGCCAATAATAAAGGCTGTACGACTCATTGATTCTTTGGGAAAGGCAATCATCCTAACAAATTTATTGTTGAAAATGTGTGTTAAAGTCCATGGGCATCTAAGGGTGGATTTCCATTGCACTGTATTAAAGAATTGTTGGACCTGGCCCCCTCTGCAGGGTCAGATGTTTTGCCTTCCAATGCCTTCCTTTGTTGAACCTCTTTTGGCTTTTAGGGCTCTATGCACATTTTCCTTACAAACAAGTGAAACACTGCTTATGTTCTTAGCCATAAACATGGTACAATTGGCATAAACCTGATTGGTATATTTGATTTACTTTTAAGTCCATAGAAAGTGGTACAATGGAGTTTGGACAAAAAATTGCGATGCAAAAATATTGTGGTAGAGAATATCGTTCTTAAGAATATCGAACTTTTGGTAAGAAATGTTGTTTTTAAGAATATTGTTTTTTTTCTCTTAAAATACCTTACTTATTGTTTCTTTAGACAATATAGAAATAAAGAAGAAACGGGAAGGGAAAATGGGATGAAGGGGCTTATGGGGAGGTCCAGGGTAATTGCAACACCAGGAGAAAGTAGGTAAGAGGCATGAGCACAAATGGTAACAGTTCCACCATAGCACATAGGGCAATGTATTTCAATCACAAATCCAGACATGAACAGAGCCATCAAGCATCATTATACTTTAACATTGATGCCAGGGCTTATTGTGGTCTTCCTTCAGCCTTCTCACTCCAGTTCACCATCAAATGATGAGCTTGTTGCAGAAGGAGGGGAGCAGCAATGGTAGGGTTTACACTTTCCCCATCTATCTTGACACACGACTTAAAGAGTGACCAGATCGTTTCAAATTTAAACATCGTATCTGTAACCAAGACAGTAAATTGTTCCACTGCATAAATGTGCCAGACCTTAGTCCATCACAGAGCCAGACTTGGCGGAAGGGGACCATTTCAGATGTGAGCTATAGTAAGCCTAGCCCAAGTAAGAAGTAGGTAAGCAGTTTGCCCCGCGGGGTTGTGTATGGATAGGTGGAGTCATCCACAGCCGCTCCCAATAAAAGCACCAAGTAATCCATTGGCAGAGTCGCTGAACAGATCTGGGAAATCAATAGAAGCACGTCTGTCCAAAATCATTTAATATGTACACATTACCACCACATGTGCAAATAAGTGCCTGTAGAGTCATAGCTTCACCAACAAAGGTCAGAAGCTCCCACCATAACATGTAGCCAAACTGGGGTAAAATACCACTGTGTAAGGAGTTCGTAAAAATTGGCCTTGTGTTCTAGACAGATAGAGGTCTTGGCCGCTCGCCCCCACAACTGCTGCCACAAATCGTCAGAAGGAGTAATGCGCAAATCTTGTTCCCACTGTGACTAGTATGAATGTCGCTCTTGGCTGGAAGAGATAACAGAAGACCAAGTACAGGAGGATAATGCCCTTCCTAGTAGACCCCTGTGCACAGAATCGTTCTAGGGTCTTGGCTCTACTACCCATGACCTTGAATGAGGGTGAGTTTGCCCATTGAAGCAATTGGTTAAGTCGAATGTCATCCAATGAGATCAAGTTAAAGCGTTGCCTGCAAGTATGCCGGTCTAAGAGGGTTCCATCAAGTGCCCCCCTGCCCCAGTCCACGAAATGGGCATCAAGAGTGTCTTGCATAAAGTCTGAGTTGTGCACAGTAGGTGAGAGTGAGGAGGGGTAAGTAGTAGCTGTTTGACTACCGTTGATTCTGTCCCAATGCCTGAAGAGGGTACCAGTGGCATATATAGGTGTTCAAGAAGGTGGAAATCAGTCATGGAGCCTTGACCACATGATATTCTGCAAGGGAATGGACGAGCATCCCTGTTCCAGGAGCACCAAAGGCTTTCTACAGTGATGGCTGTGCCAGTAGATAGCAGATTTTAATTGGGCGGCGTGAAGATAATATTCCCTATTAGGGAATCCCAACCCACCGTCTAGCGTTCTCTTATAAAGTGTTGTTTTAGGTATATGGGGTGTGTAGTTATGCCACACAAGCTGCAGGAGATGTCTTTGGGTTTGTTTGATGGTCTCACGGGGAATCCACAGGGGTAAGGTGTGCATAACATACACTAGACATGGCAAATAGTTCATCTTCACAGAATTAATACAGCCCAACCATGATATCTCCATGTTGCCCCCGCGGTATAGGTCTTTTACGAAAGCATCCAGCACTGGTGGAATATTATAGTCTTAAAGCTTATGAGTAGAGAACCTCATTTACAATATTTTGGCTCAGGGCAGCACCCCAAGGCTGCCCTGCATCAAAAGAAAACGGCAGGAATGTGTTGTATTAATGAAATATGGCGCATTCCTGTTCTCTTCCACTCTGCTGGTTTACAATTGGATGACATGCACCAACGCAGGCAACCTTGCACCATGTTGCAACTGTGTCTGCATTGTAGGATTTATTGTTTTTGTGCAGGATGGAACACCTTCCTGCTCAAAAACATTAACTGGAGGCGTTTTCCTCCTTCAATGTGTACTGCAGAATGCAAAGAGGTCAAGTGGAAGCATTGCCTGCAAGTATGCCAGCCAAGGATGGTTCCGTCATGCACCCCTCTACCCCAGTCCACGAAGTGTGCATCAAGAATGCCTGGCATAAAGTCTGGGTTGTACACTGTAGGTGAGAGTGGAGAGGGGTAAGGAGTAATGGACATATTCCTGCTCAAAAACAATCAATCGGGGCGTTTTCCTCCTTCAGAACGCAGCACATATAGAAAGAGGAAACATTGAGGAGAAATAAAGTCATTTCTCCTCGTTATGATTCCCCTGAGAAAGTGTTGGATTTTGACGCACTCCGAGGTTTACAAATCCTTGTAAATCTGGGAATGCATCAAAATCCATGGGTGCTGCATGGGATAACCACATGGAATGCCTCCTTGATGCAGATTAAGGCAACGCAGCGACCTGCGCTGGGTTGACTTACTTCATATCTACAAGGCCATGAAAAGCCATGTAAAGTGGATTTGCGTGCCTTGTAGATATGGACCTGCAGCCTGGTCCACAGGTGCATCAAAACAAGAGGTGCAACTTTGTCAGGTGAATCCCTAGTGCAGAGAAGTAGCCCCACCCAAATCAAGCCAAAGGTGTAGAGTAAGGGGCAAACCTTTTGGGTTGGGCAAGCTACTCTGATGCCTGTGGATTTAGCACAGTTGATTCAGAACCCCGAGGCTTCTTTGAAGCATCTTAATTCATCCAATAATTGCAGAAGTAAAGTTTCGGGGTGCGTGGGAAAACATAACACGCCATCGGCAAGGAGTGAAAATTTATACCGTTAACCATCTACCACAAGCCCACAAAACCCAGGATTCATTTCAATACGGTGAACTGATGGCTCCATTGTATGGGCAACAATTAATGGAGGCAAAGGGCACCCCTGTCTGGTGCCCCTACTAAGCAGTATTGTAGAAGAGAGGGCACCACTGACTCTAATTTGGGTGGTCGGGGATACATAGATGGCTAATAAATATGATGTCATATGAGGCCACAGCTCCACCTTAGATAAAACCGCATGCAGGCATCCCCAATCAACTGAATCAAAAGCCTTCTCCGTGTCTGGCGAAAGAAGGAGAATCGTTGTTTTGGAGCATTCAGCCACATCAATCACATTCACCTCCAGGCGCACATTATCATGAGCTTGCCTATTACAGATAGAGACTGACTGGCAACTAGACATTAACAGCGGCCAAATAGATTGTAGATGGGACACTAAGATGGAGGTAAGGATTTTGACATCAAAATTCAACAGAGCAATGGGTCTATAGGAGGTGCATGCAAGCGGGTCTTTACCCTGTTTCAACAGTAGGATTACAGTTGATTCCATCATGGTTGGAGTGACGGATTTGGTGAGAAGGAAAAAACTGTGAACTGTAAAAGGGGATCCACTAGCAATTCTAAATAAGCTTTATAAAAGGACACTGAGAACCCATCCAGCCCAAGGGCCTTGTTGGCTTTCAAATGATGTATGGCTGACTTCACCTCTTCTGGGGTTATGGGTTGTTTTAATTCCTGGACGAGCAAGGGGGCTACATGTAGGAAGGAGACGTCACGTAGGTAGTGGGTCTGAGAAAATACCCGTGGGGGTTGGGCTTGACAAACTAGTTTTTAATATGTGTGGAAGAGGAATATATTGATTGTATCTGTGTAGGAAACACTGGTGTAATTCCTAATGGCTGAAATGTGATTTTGGCTTACTTCCATCTCAGTTTATACCCTAGCAAATGACAAGCTTTATCCCCTTTCTCATAGTATTTCTGCATGATATACAATCGTTTCTGTGCCACATCTGTCATGTACAACTGTTCTAATTTGCCATGAACCCATCTCAGTTTCCTTTACACCTTGTTAGAGCCTGTAGCCTTATGTTGGGACTCCATCTGAGACAGATGAGTCTCTATGTCAGTTTTCTGGATCCAGGCTAATCAGACAAAAGTAGATGTGCTGTTGATGACCTCCTCTCTCAGTACTACCTTTGCGGCGACCCTCACAATTACCTAGGATACCTCGCCAGTACCAAGGGCTGAGTTTCATGATCCCGGAAGGCCATCTCATTGATATACCACTGTGGGGATACTTGGGAGGGAGTGTGTCTTCACCGAAGACTGTGAGTACCGGGCAATTGGCAGAAAGGGTCTTTGTGTCCACGGTAACCAAGATCACCCTGGATTGGAGGGAAGCAGATATTGAAAATAAATCAATCCATGTGTGTGTTTTGTGGGCTTTGGAGTAATAGGTGTTGTCCCTTTCCCCAAGTGAGTTTCCCTCCAAATGTCTAGCAAACATGCCATGGGATGCCTTGCATGCCATGTGCCAGGTTCAAGGGGACCTAATATGTGTTGTACCTAGCTACAGTACGATCCAAGGTGGAGTCCAAGACTGTGTTAAAATCATCTCCTAAGATTAGCTCACCTTGGGCAAAGCCAGCCAAAAGTGAAAACGTTGAACCATAGTACTCCTTCTTTTTATCATTGGGTCCATAGATGGAAAAGAACTTGGCTGCCCAAGAGCCTATACAAGCCACACCTCCACCATTCCACCCTCTCCATCAACATAAGATGAGTCCACCACTGTAGGTAGGCCACGCCTAATTAAGAGGGCAACCTCTTTGGTTTTGTTGTGGCCAGGTGCATGAAGCTTCAACAGGTAACAGAAGGAGTGATGTATCTTGGTGTCTGATGCTAGAATATGGGTCTCCTGTAACATGGCAGCATCCACCTCTTTAGTCTGGAGACATTTCAGGAGCGCTTTCCTTTTCTTCGGGGAGTTAAGTCGCTAGGTGTATAAAGAAACTACAAGGAGGCGGTGTGGTAGTGGAGTACTAGGAGGTAGAAGCTCATCAGCTGTGTGGGCCATGAATGTTTTGCAGAAATGGTAACCTAAGTAAGGTGTTCAGCCCCCCCAGGGAAATCACTTGCCCAAACCAACTGGACCCTGTAGAATCGTACGGAACCTGAACCAGAGTGTGAGGAAGAGGACTGGATCTGCAAAGCGGGGTAGAACAGCATCAGAGGAAATAGCATTCCAATCAATAAAAAGAACAGAACAAAATTATGTAGCTGGGTGATATCCAAGTAGCAAAAGGGGCAGCTCTCAAGGGTGTCCCAGAGCTCCGGACAGTCCACAGCTTTTGCTTAAAGACGGATAATATATCTGCAGGGGGTCCAGAAAAATAAAAAAACAACCACCACAAGGACAAACAGTTTAGCCAGAGGAAGCAAACAAATCTGCAGGAGCCGCCTTTTTGGGTCTGATGCTGACCTTAGGGGTAACAATCATCCAGGCGATTTTCAATCTGGATCAGGTTGGTCCACATGCCGATCGCAACAATGAGTAATGTTCTTGGAAGCTTTGCGGGCTGACTTTGAGGGTGGTTGTTGCCATTTATGCGGGTGCAGGGAACTGGGGGATGCCGACAGGGCACCTCCGATCCAAGTTGGAGAATCAATGCAGAGTAAAGTGTGAGCTTCATCTGTGGAGCGCACGGACACCTGCCTATTGTCAACGGTGAAGAATAATTGCAGCAGAAAACCCCAATGACATTGGATATTCTTGTTGCTCAGGTAAGACAAAGCATCCCGGAAGTCGCAGCCTTTGGCCAAGGTCTGGACGATAAATCTTGAAAAAGGGAGAGGTTATCTCCCCTGATGGTGATGGATTCAATCTTCTGGCCCGCTCTCAGAATGTCCTCCTTGACCTTGTAGAAGTTGACTCAAGTGTGCACATCAGGCACCAAGTGCTTTCACTGCTGGTACATAGAAATAATACAATGAGTGAGGGTGAGTTTACAGCCCTCGGAGTCCTAAAGAATTTGTTGGAACAACTGTTGAACGTAGCTGTCAAGCTCACCATTGGACATAGAGGCACTCCCACCTCTAATACAGATGTTATTGAGCCTGGATGGATTCTCATATGCCTCTAGGGCATCTCTTAGAACTTGATGTTAGGTTTCGAGCACTGACACCATTTTTATCAGGTCATCTTCTACCTGATCTTGCTGTTCCACCATCACCTCCATCAGATCTATGTGGGATTCAGTCCCCTTCACCATTTGGTCAAACTCTCTGAGCACCTTGGTGACATCACTAGTCATGGCTGTGATGTCCATTTTCATCCCTTTGAAGGAGTCATTCAATATCGCCTTTCGTTGGCAGGGAAGAGAGAACCAGCGTCCAGTCCCTCTGCAGTGCCTTGGCAGCAGCATCATCCCTAGATGCCTTCATAGATGATAGAATGCCTTTAATGGTGGAAGAGGCCACGGGGGCTTTTGATGTGAAATGGCCATGAGAGAAGGTCCCCAGCCAGCAGTCCCACTGCCAGTAAAAAAAAGTTCCAAATGAGTCCAGCGATGTCACAAGGTAGGAAGCAAATTGTTGTCAGGCATCAGGATACTTTGTAGGTGCTGGTAACCCCACCAGCATTGTTTTGCGCAAACCCCCCCCTTGCCTGATGCAGCAGGCAGCATCCTCAAAGCACAGTGAGATGGAGGAAGACACAGCCACCTCGTCTTTGAGTAGTTCTGGTGGCTGGGCAGAGGCGCTCACCATCACCCACCCACTGGAAGGAGCGTTTCAATAATGCATGCAGCCATCTTGAATGTGCTGCCAAAGTGAGCGCAAAGTGAGCGCTCCTGCGGCCGTACAGCTGCAGTCACCACTGCAACCTTCCACACCTACAACAGGCTGCACTCGGCCCCAAAGGAGGGGCGGTCAATCATCACCCCCACTGGACCCATTGAATGTTGTTGCTGGCATTTACAGGAGCACCAGCTTGGGAGCTTAGGCAAGAGATGCCATCTTCGGTGCTCGTTCAGGGAATGGCCTATATCACAGTCTTAAATATCGTTTTCAGTAAAATACAAGTAGAAAATATTGTTTTTAATTACCGTAATGAGTTTTAGTTATTGTATTAATTTTAGTTGTTAGTATTGTTGGTTTAATGTTATTCATTTGTAAAAAAATATATATATGAAAATGTTGTTTGTAAATATAAGTGACTTTTTTTATGTTTAACGTTAGCAGTGAGTTATTCTGTTGTAATAGCTTGTTGGGTTTATAAGGGACCAGGGTGTGAAGTTATTTAAATTATAAATATGTTTAATTTATTGTTAATGTATTGTTCATTGTAATTATTTTTCTTAATTGATGATTAATTATGTAAATGTTTGTAGTGTTATATTTTAAATTTAAAATGCAAATTTTCATTTTTAACTCAGGTTTATTATTAGTTGTAGTAAATAATTTTTTATGTGGTGGGTTGTTGAGTTTGTAGGAGTGTAGGGTGGGAAGTTAATAAAGACTCAACTTAAAACCCTCTTTAATGGTAAAATAAGATTTTAAGTCACAATTCTGAAAATGCCACGTTTAGAAAGTTGGAATTTTCTTGTTCTAACCATTTGGTGTATACATCCTGTTTCCTGAGTCATATGACTTGGCGTAGTTGGCAGGTGGTTTTTGTGTACTCCTTTCATATAGCCACACAATAGCTGTCCGGTTGTTGGCAGGATGGGTCATCCTGACTTGATGATAGAACCAGAGCTGACACCTGCCACAGTTGCAATTCAGAGATACTGCCTCAGCTCACACACAAAGGACTTCACATTAGCCTATTGTTCCTGGCTGGAACCAGGGCAAGGGGAGGCAGGGAGTTCCAGCACCTCTGTGAGGAGAAGACTCCAGAAATGTATCCTACTTCAAAGTGGATACCAGGAATAAAAAGGGGGACCCTCCGACCCACTCCTCAGTATACTTCTGGACCAGTGGATTCTACAGAAGAAGGACTGCCTTGCTGTTTGAGGCCTACCATGCTGTTTGAGAAGGAAGACTGGACTTGAACCTTTCATCCCAGATTGAAGTGACTCTAAGAGTCAGATGACTGATCTCCTGATAGAGCTACAAGGACATAACAAGCTCCAGAGGCCTCTCTGCAACTGCTCAGCTAACCTGCTGCAACTGGCCTTGCCAGGACTTGCAACTGGATCTCTTTGAGCCATGCTGGCCTCTGCTGGAGTGTATTCATGATACAGTGACTGCCAGGGGTCAGCCTGAACTTGTGACTTCACCCCGTTTTGCACAAGCAGATAGCCGCAAGTGGTGATTTGTGCTTTTAGGAGCTTGCATATCTCCTCTCTGGTTTTAGTAATTGGATTTTTGTTGTTTTGGTGTCAAATAATGTACTAAAATTTACTGTACTTTTCTAAATTGATGTAGGATTTTTTATACTGTGTTGTCACTTTATTACCATTGTGTGCTGCATAAATACTTTACTCATTGTCTCTAAATTAAGCCTGACTGCCTTTGTGCTAACCTACAGAGGGCTGATCACAGGTTAATTTAGTGACTTTTTGTGGTCCACCCAACAAGGATCGCTGTCATTGCTTGAGTAGAGTCTCACCCCCTACAACCAACAATCCAATTTCTCACAGTTACCCCTCAGATAATCCCTTGGGGTAGACTTGAACTGTGATAATTATTGTTAGACTTTTTTTTGTATTTCACAACTTTACTTTTATATTGTTAGAAATTGGGTTACTGGTTGATTGGGGTGTGAGTGCTGGTCAACCAACAACCATTATCCTAGTCAGGGTAATGTTTAAGCAAAGAACAAATTAAACTATGCTTAACCTCCTGGTAACGTGTTACAGAACAATCAGGATTAACTTAGAGGCAATGTGTAACATATTTGTGCTAGATTTTCAAACAGTAAAACAGTGAAAACACATGTAAAAATATCCCCACACCAGTTTAGAAAAATAGAACTTTATTTAAGAAATAAAACAAGACTAAGATGAAAAAATCCTATTTGTAGAAGCAGAGTTATGTACTTTTAAAGTAAAATAATGCCTAGACTAAGAAAGCACCATCCGCAGCTATCTGGTTGCGTTAGACCGGGTCAAATTCCAATGTTTAGGTCGGCTGCGATGGAGTGTGGGTTGTATACAGTCCCAGGTTAGTCCTGCTGAAGGTTTACCTTCTCAAGTTTTCATTCATTCATGTGGAAAAAGATGTCCGGGATCAAGGAGAGCTTCACTGGCTGTGATCTGTGCGATGCGAGGTGTCATGGATGGGCTGCCTGGTGCCTCACTGTGGCCTCACATTGGTGGTCCACACGGGCCGACGATGGTTTGCTGTGAAAAGAATAAGACTTGGGGCAGCTTGTGCTGATTTTCTGAGTAAGAGATGCGTTTCTGGTGCAGACAGGCCCGTGTGCAGTTGAAAAGAGCCCAAAAGCTTAGCTTTAAGAGCTCAAGAGCCATCCAAGGGCCCAAGAACTGAGAAGTGCTTCTTGGGAGCAGGAACATTTTGAAGATGGGTCCAGGAGCTGTGGAGAGCCTGTTATGCCCCTAAGGCTCAGACCAGGAGGCCAGCAGACTAGCCCCTAGAGTCACTCTTTGGTCCTGGGCTCAAGATGGAGGTTGCAAGTCCAGTTCTTCTTCCCCAGGCAAGAGGGCAGCAGGCAACAGGTCAACGCAGCAGGCCAGGAGGACATTTAGAGTAGCAGTCCAGCAGAGTGGAAGTCTTCGTAGCAGCACAGCAGTCCTTTTTCCTGGCAAAGCATCCACAGGTTCAGAATTGTACTGTAGTAGTTGTGTCTGAGGTCCTTCTTATATACATAGTTGTGCCATTGAAGTACACAGGTGCCCTGCCTCTCCTGCCCTGGCTCCAAGCTGGCTGAAGTGACAATGCAAGAGTGTTAGGTCATTGGCGTGGAGGCAGGCCACAGCCCATTTAGATGTAAGTGAGGCTGGGCCCTGCTCTTTCCTATGATCCTGCCAGCGATGGCCCACTCAGTCAGATCTAAGTTCTCACTATGTTTGACTGTAGAGAAGGAATACACAATGCCCAACTGCCAACTACACCCAGGTATGGGCCTTAGGCAGGCTACAGGCACCAAATGGCTAAGGCAGGAAAATGCCAACTTTCTAAAAGTGCATTTTCAGAACTGCAACTTAAAATCTGACTTCACCCAAAGTTAGGATTCTAAATCAGGTTTCCAGAGACACCAAACTTCAAGAGTTATTTCTTACCATTTTGGATTTTTCAGTAGTTTTCCACTACCAGGATATGTAAAGAGTACATGTCCCACCTTTTAAATACACTGCATCCTGCCATCTCAGCTGACCAGGGTCTACTGTAGGGGTGACTCATATGTATAAAAAGGGAATGTTTGGGCCTGGGAAGATATATATTTTTCCAGGATGAATTGGCAGTTTAAACTGCACACACATGCTCTACAATGGCAGGCCTGAGACATGTTTAAAGGGCTACTTAAGTGTGTGGCACCATCAGTGTTGCAGGCTCACTAATAGCATTTAATTTACAAGTCCCCTGGCACATGTATTGCACCTTACTAGGGACCTCTAAGTAAATCAAGTGTGCCAAATGGTTATAAGTCAATATTACTGAATTTTAAGCAGAGAGCACAGGCACTTTATCAGTCGTAAAGTGTGTCTGAGTTGGTGAGAAGCCGATTATAAATGTAATGGGCCTGATTGATTCATTTGAGAAAGTTAAATAAGAAGCAAGATCTGTTTCTTATTAAATTTATGACAAAGACAGTAGGCTTGACATATTTAGTGTGAAAGCTAATGGCAAAGCTAATAGGCCTTTATTCTGGATTGTCATTCCACTGAGTTAAAGATTGTTGATCATTTAGCAGATTAGTCGGCATAGTTAGTTATGATGATTAGCAAATTATAAAGGGTACAGGTTAATTAGGAAACATTTTGTTAAACCCCAGAGGTTAGTTCTGTTTATTATGAAACTTTACTTATGTTGAGAATCATGTTAACACCAATAGGCCTTTGAGGGTAGATTGATATTCAACTATGTTACTGAATACAGTCTGGCATGTTATTACAAGGACTCTTGTAGATTAATGTAGTAAATAAATGCTTTTGGTCTTGTTTACGTCCTTTGACAAAACCTGGGATTAGGAGTTTTACATCAAGATAATCCTTTCAAGATTCTATTCAGATGGCTAGTTGTCAAGATTCAAGCTAGCCTGGCTGATGAGGGGTGAAACCCCGAAACCGGTCCCAGGATGCTTGTTTCCAGTCCAGGGAAGACCTGGCCTAGCAGTTCGGGCTGGACTGTTCCCATGGGGAACAGGGTCAAGACTGATTTGCATATGGCTGGGTCCAAACTGGAATGGCATGGGCAGCAAAAAAACGATGGATTTAGGCCCAGATCACTGTACTGGGGGTGAATGTTTGACAATGTTCAGCATTCCGTCCATCACTTATTGTTTTTGCATTTGTCGCCCTAAGTGGGAAGGGTATGCCCAGACGTGGGCCCCGTGCTTCCCATGCCACTGGATTCAAGCTAGCCTGGCTGATGAGGGGTGAAACCCTGAAACCGGTCCCAGGATGCTTGTTTCCAGTCCAGGGAAGACCTGGCCTAGCAGTTCGGGCTGGACTGTTTCCATGGGGAACAGGGTCAAGACTGATTTGCATATGGCTGGGTCCAAACTGGAATGGCATGGGCAGCAAAAAAACGATGGATTTAGGCCCAGATCACTGTACTGGGGGTGAATGTTTGACAATGTTCAGCATTCCGTCCATCACTTATTGTTTTTGCAATAGTTGTCTGCCATGCCCTTGTAATAAAAAATATAAAAGAACTTTATAAACATATATGTACATAGACAGTGTTTCAGTCAGCCCTATTCCCATTCATATTCTCCCCATGGCCGTATACTGCATAGGCAATTGGTTAATCCACTTTTGCCATTCCCTGACCTTTGATCACATGTGCACAGCCAAAAATATAAGTATGCTTCAGTTTCTAGCTAGTGGCAAGTCCTTTAATTTTTCAATTTTTCCTTTAATATGACCCCTTTCATGTCTTTCCTTCTTTCAACAAGCAAGCTGTAGTTACTTGTCTCTTTTTATATCTGCAGTATGGCGCATTCTCTGCATCCACTTTTCCTAACATGGGCAGTCATATTGGAATGGTATTGTCCAAAGTGTATTATTGTTTTTTGTTCCAAGAAGGCTGACATGTTTAAAAGCATGATGTTGCTTTCTTGGATCAATACAAAAGTGATACACTACAACATTAAGCAATTTGAAGATACCTGCTGTTATAAAAGTGGGTTATTAGTTCAGAGGGCTGTGAGACCTACTCAATTAATGAATGCAGTATTTGTCAGGGTGAACTACAATAGTCACTAACCAAAGTATGGTATCTTGGCACAAACGCAGTCAGGCTTACGTTAGAGGCAATGTGTAAAGCATTTATGCAGTACTCAAACAGTAAAAAAGTGAAAATACAACTTAAGAAAAATCACAAACTAATTAAAAAAACAAGTACATTTCAATGAATAACATGACATCAAAACAACAAAAATCTAATTAGTAGAACTGGAGACATGATTTTTTTAAGCTTTAAGAAAAAAACAGCATCTAGCAGTACAATGTGATATCATTTATATTGTCTGCGCTAGACCGGAGTAAAGACAAAAATTCAGACTGTTCACGATAGCGAACAGGTCGCATCCTGGTGGAAAATGTACCTTCAACTTAGTAAAATTTCTCGAAGAAGCACTCGTCAACGAGATTGCTGGTGGTCATGCTGCAAACTGGATCCAAAGAGAGTCTCATTGACGATGGATTGCTGAAGCCTCAGAACTCTTTCGGAACTTCACCTTGGTGGTGCAGTCATCATTGTCATGAAGAGCTGGTCGACGATCAGAATTTTACGTTGGGGGGAAATGCAGGGTGACTGTTGTTGATGCAAGGAACTCTGGGTGGTGAAGTCTGGGATCTAAGTCTGAGAAGGTCACAATGGTAGTTAGATGCAGGTCCCACACTGTTCTCTGTGAAGTCTGCTCACAGTTGCATGGAGACCATGGATGTTTCTTTTTGACATGGAAAGCTCAGCACCTCAATTTTTTACCTGGAGTCATATTTAAGGTTGGAGGAATACACTCTAACACCTACAAAGGTCCAGGACCTTGGGGGACACCTCTTGGAGGTCATGACTCACTCTAGAAGAAGCAACCTTCAGGGTGCAGGCAGGTCCAGTTAGTAGTGGTGAGCTCGACAGTTGTAGGGAAGACCCCGATAGCTCTTTGTGTCCCTGTAGCTCAAACAAAAGGTTAGCCAACTGATACTTGGGGTCAGTTCTAGGGTCCGGTGTTCAAGGCAAGCAGGTCTTGTCTTCAGTCAGGCTTCACATAGCAGGACAGTCCTTCGTCTGAGCCTCCACAGCTCCAGGAGTGTTCTGATGAGAGGTTTTGAGAGTGTGCCCTTTATCACCAGCCTGTGTGTGGTAGACCCCTGTTGGCTAATCCTAAACAGGTCTGTTCTTCCCTTTTCCCTGGATCTGGCTCTAGCCTTGCTATTAAACCAAAGAACAGGCAGGGATAGTTGTGAGCTGCATTTCCCAATAACAGCGCAGGCATCTTGAAAAGTCAGGAAATGACTGGGTGCAGCTCTCAGGCTACCCTGTGAAGCTCTGGAAGCGCTGAGTACAACCGCAGGCCAGAATGGTAATTTAAAATCTGGCTTTACCAATAGAGAGGATTTCAATTTGCAATTCAAGTGATTGGAATAATTATTTCTCTGTCTGCTACCAAACTGAACTATTTACTTATTTACAGTAATTAGCTAACCCAGAGTTAGTCTATGGGAGAGCTAGCCATGCTGCAGTCAAAAAACAACTTTCCGGTTTTTCAATGCAAGGACAAGTAAAATTAAGTATGCATGCCTTGCTTTTAAATAATATGCAGTCTGCCCTAGAAGCCTCTAGGGCCCACATTAGGGGTGACTAATAAGTATTTAAAAAGACAGTTTAGGCCTGGCAAAAGGTTTACAACTACACCATAGACTGCAGTGGCAAGTCTGAGAAATACTTTACAGTGCTACTTCAGTGAGTGGCATATTGTGTTCCGAAGCCCACTAGTAGCATTTAGGGGCATATTTATACTCCGTTTGCGCCGGAATTGCGTCATTTTTTTTGACGCAATTTCGACGCAAAACTAACTCCATATTTATACTTTGGCGTTAGACGCGTCTAGCGCCAAAGTCCATGGAGTTAGCGTCATTTTTTTGCGTGGACACCTACTTTGAGTTAATGATATGCAAGGTAGGCGTTCCCGTCTAAAAAATCGACTCCGAGGCATGTGTGTCGGATTTATACTCCCGGGCAAAAATCACGCCCGGGAGTGGGCGGGTCAAAAAAAATGACGTACGGCCGCTTTTGCGCCGTTTTTTAGCACCTGCAAAAGGCAGGCGTTAAGGGACCTGTGGGCTCTGAAGGAGCCCAGAGGTGCCCTCCCATGCCCCCAGGGACCCCCCCTGTCACCCTTGCCCACCCCAGGAGGACACCCAAGGCTGGAGGGACCCATCCCAGGGACATTAAGGTAAGTTCAGGTAAGTGTTTTTTTTTAAAAAAAATTGTGGCATAGGGGGGCCTGATTTGTGCCCCCCTACATGCCACTATGCCCAATGACCATGCCCAGGGGACAGAAGTCCCCTGGGCATGGCCATTGGGCAAGGGGGCATGACTCCTGTCTTTGCTAAGACAGGAGTCATTTCTATGGGGGTTGGGAGTGAAAAAAAATGGCGCAAATCGGGTTGAGATGAAAAAATTGCCTCAACCTGACTTGCCCCATTTCTTGACGCCCAAGCCCCATTTCCCCCTACCCCGGCGCTGCCTGGTGTACGTAGTTTTTTTTAACGCACATCAGACGGCGCCGGCGGCTAACGCCGGCTAACGTCATTCAATAAATACGGCGCCCGCATGGCGCTTCAGAATGGTGTTAGCCGGCGCAAATTTTTTTGACGCAAAACTGCGTTAGCGCAGTTTTGCGTCAAAAAGTATAAATATGGGCCTTAATTTACCCAAATTAGTATCCCAAATATATTTATTGGTGTGCTGTACATCTGGTACCATTTACTAGTGCTGCATGAGTTAACTAAGTGTGTCAATTAGATTTATTCCAACATTACCATGGTTAAAAGGGAGAGCACAGGAACTTTACCACTTGTTAGCGGCAGGAAAGTGTATAGAGTCATAATGGCAACAAAACTGGTGCAGCACAAAACAGGGTAGTAAAGACAAAACTCTGTGAAAATACCTTGTGAAGATGACCATTTCCCACATCTATCTGGTGCAATGTACACTGAGCAGCCATATGGGAACTGTATTATGCATAATGTATATTGTTCATTGTTTTTACCGCTCAAAGATGGCCACAATATTGTTTATAAATGAAGCAGCTGTGGTGGAACTTTAAAAAAGTGATACACTATGTTCAATACCATTGCAAGACAGATATTGACTGCTATGTTTAATTGTATTTTTGAATTGCAGACAAATGCTTGCCAAGTTTAGATGAAAGCATGTTTTTTTCTATTTTTATTCTAATTTATCTTCCTTGTGCTTCTTGCATTTGTGTGTCTATTTAATTATTTAATTAGAGATGGCTAAATAGGTGAGTGTAAGAATGAGTCAGTGGGTGGATAAATGGATGTATGATTGGTAGGATCACTAATGGACTGTCCGTCTAATGACTCAGTGATTGAAGTGTTACCTTTAGTGTAAACCAGAATTTTTGCATTGCCAATGCAAGTTTTTGTTTACATTTTAAAAGGTGGTGATTTTTAATAAACTCCGTTCACAGATGGACTTTGTGCCATTTACTATAGGGCAAGATTACCTGAAGGAATATTTTGAGCAAAAGCAGAATTAAACTGGCTGTTGATCACTTTTGGTCCATGCTGGAAAGCAAAAGCCAGCCTCTTGTAAGATTGAAGGGCCTTCTAAGAAAAGTATCAGAACATGCTTTGAAAGAAAGCACAGAGGACCAAGTCAAAGTCAGTCTGACATATACCGAATTTGCTAAGCAGCACCTGGAGATCTGAGCTGCCAAGGCTTCCTGCCAGAGGTGAGATGGTTGTTCAATTTCTAAGAGTGGCTGGTAATAGTCTGCTTAGGTCACAAACTGAAGTTTCATGATTATAAGCAGTGTGTATATTTCACATGTTTCCCCGTTCTAATTTCAACAGGTAAAACTGGTAAAATTAGGCAGGGTAAATATGCAATATTCTGAATTTTACATCTTAGAACTGTGAAAAGTCTGTTGTATTACCACAATACTGTCCATGCCGAGCTGCTGAACTCTTAAACATTTGTAAATATCTGAGTAAATACAATGCAAACCCCCTGTCATCGATACTCCCACATGAGATATTGCTGCACCAAATTCCTTGGACTGTTATGGATCAACAGAATAATAAGGGGTTAAAACAGAAACGGTTATTTCTTAACAAAATGGAGACTTGAAACATATCTGTTCAGTGTAGGAATGGACTTGCCAATCATGGACCAGTCCTCATCTTCATCTCAGAGGTTTTTCTCACTCTCCGAGTTCCCAGGATAATGTTACACTTTGGTCATGCTTTTTGACTATCTTGTACAAAAAACGCAATTATTCTTTCGTTCTAAACGAGTTCAGGGCAGCCAAGGTAACCATTCTTATCAGCTGGAAATCAGATTACCTAAATGGCCTGTCAGTCTCACCTGAAAAGCAAATTTCTGGCTGGAGGCTAGTTAGGAGCACTGCGGCCAAACTGCCGTCTGAACCGTGGATCATATCCCTGACACATGAAGCACTATTTCACTTCTTAGAAACAGGTTTCATTTTACATTCTATTTTTTTTAATGGTCTGGTTCTTGGTACCTAACCGAACCATAAACAGTTACAGGCATTTAAAAACTTAAGGGCCTGATTTAGAACTCGGTGGATGGGTTACTCTACCACAACGGTTTTTATCCGATGGGCTTTAGATTTCTGCGGACGGGATATTCATCACAGTTGTGACAGAGTAATCAGTCCACTGAGTTCTTAATCAGGCCCTAAGGGTCCAAATCTAATGTCTAGTGCTTTGGAACAATTTACCACTTAATATTTGAGCAGAGGAAAGAGTTCTTGACTTTTAGCCCTATGTGATGACACGAAGATGCTCTTAGTATCCCAAATATATTTATTGGTGTGCTGGAACAGCCTCCTCCACTCTCTTTCCTCCGCTGTATTCCTGAAACTGAAAATACTATTCAAACAACATTCTTTATGTGGTTATGACCAAATACATTCTACATTACATCATTGTTCAATGAGTCTTTGTGGTATTTTGAGTGTTCTTATTGTTCTTCTGAAGGATTTACACTCACTTTCTTTTGCATTATCTATTCTCTCTATTGAAGAAGTGTTTTTATTGTCTCAGTGTTTTTGTTTTCTGCTCTTGAACTAAGGCGATAAACTTCTTGAAATGTGCTTTGTCTCTCACTATTGTTCTGTTTTCATTCTCTGCAGTAATTGCCAACCCTTTTATTTTGTAATTTTCATTGGTGATGGATTAAATCAACTTGCGTTTTTCTTTGATTGTCTTTGTTTTACTATTACAAGAGCTCCAGCCTGATAACTTCTATCTTTAATGTTTTTTCTTTGACTGACATATTGTTTCATTCTTCTTTTCATCAGTTCATCTTTCTTTGCAATTCAATCATATTCTCTAGGGGACTTTAGGAGCACTCGGGGCAAATACGTTTGCCTGGCTTCCCTAAATAGCGACTCTGAAAGACATTTCCCTGTTTATACATGAGGTGTATTCCAATAATCACATTAAACTTGACACAGAGCTTGATTTCTGGAAATTTGTGACTATGGCTCTTTGAACAGATTTTGTTATAGTAGCTACCAACCTTTCTACTACTCCGCATTTGGCTAAAGTGGAGTCAGTCTTTAATGTACTACTCACATATATTCAAGATATTTATGAAATCCATTCCCCTTAAAAGGTGGGCCATTGTCTGTCTTCAATATTTTGGGTATACCCCACATGAAGAAAATATCATCTAGAACAGGGTGTAGCATAGACGCAGAAGTGGATGACATCATCTTTACTATTGAAAATCTAGAGTATTCATCAACTATGAAAAACATATATTGTCCAGAATCCAATAGCCCATAGAAATTGCATGCTAGATCAGGACACACAGCCTCTGGAAGCTTAGATATCTGTAGATACTCAACATTCCTTTCTCTCATAGTGCACTGACAAAGGTGGCAGGCCTGTAGAATCTCTGACTTTAATGTGCAAGTCAATTGCATTCTTCTGCAAATGTTTGTGGGATAACCATTCTGTTACCTCTTAGGAGAATACCAGAAGGAGCTATTGGCAGACTGTACATTTTTAAACATAAATATATCCCTTTTGTTTATACCAGGCTGAACATTTGTCATAGCATGTGTGTGTTTCTATTTGTTTGAAGTTATTATCCGTTTAAAGGTTTGTTATCATTGGTAGATTCATGAATTAACTTCCTTTCTGAAACTGTTTTAAGAATTATCGATTTGGTTATGGAATGCACATATTCTTTAACTTCATTATTTTGTTTCTCAATCATGACAATTAGATGTCTGGACAAGTAATCTGCTGGATTATATTATTTCCTGATTTGCAAATAACTTTGAAATTCTAATACATTAACCTCATACCCCATCTTTCAATGTAAAGAGATTTATTTGCTTTTGGAATTCCAAAACTAGTGGCCGATGATCTGTGACTGTCATAAAAACGTTTTCCAAATAAAAACAAGCCCATACCCTAGCTAAGCTTGCTTTCTCAGGTTGTGTTGTGAGGTTATTTTAGTAACCTTCATTGGCACATTACTTTAGCCATAGGAATGCAACTTGTGCCCTTTATTCTAGTAACAATTTATTTGGCTCATTTTATTTTGTGAGCAGAAGCTTCATTCTGCGGTGACGTTTTATTTTTCTTTATCTCATAAACTTTTAGCACAGAAACTGTTTTCATTCTTTAATCTGACATCCTCGTTCTGTACTCTGCTCAAGGCTGTACTCAATAATGTTGTCAGTACAAAGTGGAACACCGTGATCTTTGTCACTTCACAACAAACATACATGTTCTTACGTTAGGGCACGTTTCTCAGAACACCGGCTGTGTTATAATAAAACATCTCTCAGCTCCCTATACATTAGAGGGAGAGTTCCAGACAGAAAATTGCCACTGCATGCTGTTGCTTCACTACAGCATCTGTTGAGGCTTGACGTCTTTTCCGCCTACCTGGAAGAGGAAAGTCAGTAGACTAAAATCCCTCTTGCTACTACCATATTCAGTTATCTGGATGGTGTCTTCCTAAGGATCCTGATGGACGGATTAGGGCTAACACTGCTATGCTCTGGTAGTACTTTAGTGGCGCAGGTAGGAATCTTGACTCTTAGCATTCTGACACTATTGTGGGACTTTTCTTGTGTTTCACTTTCTTTGTCACCACATTGCTGTTATTGTGTTTTATCATCCCAAGCACTGCATTCCATGCCATTTTATCTAGAACGCCATTGATTCAATAAAATACATTGAACCAATTTTGCTTCTGTTTGTCTTTGCATACATGAGACAAGTGTAACTGAGAGAAAAGGATGAGATCTGTTGCACCACAATTTCCAAGAGAAATTAGTATGTCATGCGCATGGCTGCCACAAATCACCGCCACCTTGCAGGTACGGGTGAAGCACTGCTACCATGCAGAAAGGGTTAGGCCAACAGTTGTCACACGGTGTGGAGTTGGACTCAGTTCCCCACAGCCTGGTGGTGCTGCTGCCCAAATCCAGCAGTCTCATTTAGCATAATGAGAGCCAAACATGACTGGCACACCAACGTTTGGTCAGGCACTGAATTATGGATATCCCCGAGTATCCCTGTCTCATTATGTGCAAAAGACACCTCAATACTATATACAGAGACATCCGTGGTATTGCGGATTTCCTCCTTAGCTAGATATGTAGCACCTATTTAGAAACTAAAGGTTGTTCAAGCTTGAACCTTAGAAGGATTAATCCCCAATTGGCGTCCTTATCTCTGAACCACTACATTTGCTGGGTCTGGTGGCTTAGTGGACTAATGCTTCCACTGTAGGGGCCTGTGTTTCATCTCATGGCCACAGGTTCAAAACCCGGCGGGTCCCCTCAGCCTTTCATCCAAATTCTGAGGTCAATAAAACGAGTACCATTGAGTTGGGTAACAATAAACATCTGTTATAAAGTGCTAGGAGGCCTAAAGGTTAAAGTGCACTTTACAAATACACATGTTATGTTGCAATGGGAGCTACCTGTAGTAAATAGGAGCCCCCTCATTATTAAATATTGATTTTACATCCCACGGGTGCTGTTACATTTACGGTTGAGGCTCATCCAGCTCATAGAACAGACATTTCCTACTCTTGGGTCTCTTTTCCAGAAGTTGATGGGTACACTAATACATTTCATCAATATACACATGCTAATGCACCTGCACGATATAGGGCATACCCATACAGAGAGATATCTTTAACTTTTCAAGACCACCAAAACTGGCTTGATGGCTCACTACCCCATACAACATTACATTCTAGGCTAAGGCCCTCATTACGATCTCCACGGTTTCCGGGCTGGCGGTCAATGGATGACCGCCAGCGTGGCTACTCCCCACCGGCCCTTTAATGTTTTCCCCGCTGGGCGGAAACAGTGTTTCCGACTGCCGGCCCAGCGGGGAAGAGGGCTTTAACATTGACAGCGGCTCCAAATGGAGCCGCCGCCAATGTTGGTGTGCAGTGGGTGCAGCAGCACCTGCGTGATGGGGCACTGCACGGGGGCCCCTGCACTGCCCATGCCAAGTGTATGTGCAACCACAGCCCCAAACTTAATATCCTATTAAACATAAGACTAAAGTTCCTGTGACAGAGATTCTCGCACAGTCAGAGTACCAGGGTGTAAGTGAGCTCTGTGTCTCATCAATGAACAATCCTCTATTTCCTGTTGCTAAACCGGACCATTTATATAGAATAGTCTTAACTTATAGACATTTAAACAGTCATACAAGTACATTTGCTATTCAAAATGCACATAGCACAGCACTCATTAACAATTTAGTACACAAAAAAAATAAAAAATGACGTTGAATATTTCCAATGGCATCTTCTGCCAAACTATATTGCCTGAAAGCAGGGATTTAACAGCATTTAGCACTTTAGGCTCACAGAATAAAATTGTAAGTCCTGGGCTGTTTTCAGCTCGTGGAACATCCATTTTACACAACATTGACCCTGAGGTGTTGTCCTATGTTGATGACATCTACTAACAGATGATGATCTCATTCATCACCAGAAATGAGTGTCCCACACTGTTGTGGGTTTTGCCAAATACGGCTACAAATCAAATTTAAAAAAAACTAAAATTGCCTTTCTTAGTGTCCTGTTTTGGGGATATGAGTTGTCAGATGAAGGCAAGAGCCTAGCTCCCCACTTTCTTGAAAATTATGCACAACTGCAACCACCAAATACCATAAAGAAGCTCCAGTCTTTATTGGGCTTTATAAACTTTAACAGAACATACATTCCAGATAATGTGCAGCGCATTAAACCATTATATGATTTATTACACCCCAACTTTTCAAGCAAATTATGGACAGTTGCAAAATCCTTTTCTTTATCAGTCAGGCTTTTACTAGTGTGCAACACTATATACCTAGGAGTTTTCTTCCGAGGTTTGTGTTGCACCTAATACCATAGAACTAGTGTCTACTACTAGCTCAGTATGCAATTCTGGGTCAAAGTATTTTAATTTTGCTGCTGACGCTAGATCATCTTTATTTTTTCTTAAATGCATATTCACACTGTTCATCCCAGCTAAACGTTCTTTCTTTTTTTGTTAAGTCCCAAAGAGGTGAGCTTATAGTGGCATAGTTCTTGCTACAGCAAGAGCAATAACAAGCCATTCCTAAGAAGGTGCGTAATTCTGCTATGTCTTTAAGATTCCTTTTTGACTTAAAAGATAATACTTTCATAGGGTCTGGTCTCATTCCTTTACTTAAGAATATATGACCAAAAAAAGTTAATTCTGGCTTGCTGATTTCACATTTATCTTAATTTAGTGTAAGTCTAGCTTTCATAAGTTATTGACATACTTCCTTTAAAGCTTGATCATGTTCATTTTCAGTTTTTCCATATATGAATATGTAATCACTATAGTACAGCAGTGCTCAATCTGTGCGCCGCTGCAACCTGGTGCACCATCAAAACTAGCAAGGAGCACCACAAACAGATATGCACATAGTTTGGAAACCACTAATAAATAGTATGTTGGACTACGCGTCTTTAAATTGCACACCTTCTGTGTGGTCAGGCCTGCGGTGGTCGCCATGTGCCATAAGAGACCAGTTGAATGCACTTTTACATATGGTGGGAGTCAGTTGTCTTCATTGATCTGCAGGCAGTAGGCTATAACATTTCAAGCTCCTTTTACCAACATGTTAGAGGGATAACGGGAGGTACGTGTTCACATTCCAAGAGTTCCAAGACTGCCACAGACTCAGTCTTGCACTTGTTTCCAAGCGAGTTCCCAGCTGGCAGCAAAGGCAGCTGACTGTCTCTCCTTCTACCAAGGTGGTGGCATTAAGCAGTGCTCACTGGGGGAATGGTCTGCACCTCTGTAGTGCTGCTTCTCTCCATTTGCAGTTCTACTCTAGAGGTTCCTGCCTGTAGTGCAGGACAGCTCAACCCATAGTCTCCTGAGGTCTGGCAAAATTTCAAATCAGGGCTATAGCCAGAGATAGGCAGTAAGTGAGAGTATTTCTTCACAAAGGGAGACATATGTTATTCGGAAAAGGCGGGGGTAGGGAGGAGCAGTGGAAATTAAACACAGTGACTTGCAGAGCACAGGCTCTGATCTCAGTTAGATAACTTAGAGGGTTGAGAGTCTATTGCACAGTGATGGCTGCTGCAAATCTCAAGAGGAGCGTCTGGTGGGGGGAGGAACGGGGGTTTGGAGAAAATAAAAAAATAATTAAAACAAAAGCTTACCTTTTCCTGTTGCTGCCACTGCCTCCTACAGGTGTTGCCCCTCTGCTCTTCTTATGGTGTCCCAACATTCACTGGGACACCAGCACAGGCTCCCCAGCAATCCTGGCATTGCCTTTGATGCTAAACCCAGCATGAAAGCAGCGCCAGGACTGGTCTGAGTGGCTCTTTCTACTGCTCAGGTACTGCAGTGGGGTCTGCGCAGTTTCTGCAGCCTAGCTGTTCAACACAGCTGGGATTGAGAATCCTAAATGTGCATGTGTTTGGCCAGACTGAGACCGCCGGCCAAACACACATGTGCACTTAGGTGAACTCTCTTCTCCTTTTCTTTCTGGTCCCACTCCTGTGGCCCAGCCCTCCCTCCCTTCACATGCTGCTGGCTGGGCCAGCATCTGAAAGATAAAATGATAATGAAATATTGTTTTATCTTTCAGTTCCTGGCTTAGCCATGGGGGTGACACTCCTTTTGCCATTGCAAAGGAGCTGCCACTGTTGTTGCCATGATCAGCGTGCAATAGACCTGCAGGCCAATGCTAGCAAGGTAACTGTTTGGGTTAACGGGGCAGTAGCGAATAGCACAATATGCTATTAGATTTTACACTGATGTTTTTTATTGCACATACAGACAATTTAAGGTGCATGGAAACACAAAAGATTTTTCACAATTGCATGTTTTTTGTCCTGATCCAAAACAGGGCTAACAACTATGTCTCTAAATTCCAAGGCTGCTTCAGGAATTTTATTGGGTTGAAAAAATAATCTGCTTCACTTTAGAAAATACGTTTCAGTTATGCACCTTTACTGTCTGACAAACAATTGTAAGTAAACACTTGTGGAATTATGCAGCAGAAGAGGGTCAAATTATGTGGCAAGACTGAGTGAATTATGCAGCAAGAAGAGGCATGTTATGCAGCATAATGCAGCTAATTTTGGTGTAGTATTATTGCATTATTTAGTCATTTTAAAATTTAGTAACACTGTCTGGGCCTTGTGTACCAATTTAGCGCCTAAATATAACAATAAGCAACAGAAAAGTGACCCATCCAGCTTTGTGAAGGGCCTTCTACCATGTAACAAGTGTCACTGCATTTTTGTTAACTTTTGAACTGTTTGAGCTAGAAGCAAATTTTTGTTTTGTTAAAATCTGCAGATTATGCGTCAGATGATGGATTATGCTGCAAACGCTAATTATGTGAAAATTGCCATAGCCGCACAATCACATAATTCCAGTGGCCCTGCTTATTGCTCCCTATTGTGCTCTCTTATTTCTCTTTTACAAATCTAGAACAATCAACAGGAAAGAGCCCAGCAAACAGAAACACCCATCACCATCAAATAAAATAACACTGAACTCTCAGGAAAACCGTGTGTATTGCTCGTGTCCAATGTTATAAACCAGATTTACAAGAATATGGCGCTTCAGTACTGATGCGCCAGATCTTTTGCGCCCCCCCCAATCGCCACCTAACAATACCATTGGTGGGCTGTATTCACAATATGGTGCACCATGGCACACGTTAGCCCAATAGTGTCACAATTTTTTACGCTATTGTGGCGCTTTGCTGCACTAGTGTCAAAAATGTTGACGCATGTGCAGAAAAGTGTAAGGAGGCCCATCGATTTCAATAGCTGTGTCATTTTACTGCCTCAGTTGAGCAGGCTTTAAAACTGAAGCCACAAATGGTGCACTTAAATCTTGTAGATTTCATTACGTCATTTTTGTAGGCCTCCTAATGCGGGAACGGCCCCCTTGCATACAATATTCCTGCCCCAGGCATAATGTGGTGCAAGGGGGGGAGGCAAAGTGGTGAAATGTATGCATTGCGCCACTTAGTAAATCTGGTGCATCGGAAATTGCCTCTTTGAGCAACACTAGCGTAAATAAATGACGCAAAAGTGGCACAAGGTGGCGCTAGGGCCTTGTAAATCTGGCCTTATGTTTTTTTTGCCTTTTCTGTTTGCCAGAAATTGCTGCATACTTACTAATAAGTTCTATTGTGTTTGACTGTGACTAGATCACGTTAGTTTTAGCTAATTTTTCCCACTGTCCTTATTTTACAAATCTTTATGAAAAACAAACAGATAAACAACCAGAGAACAGTCGTCACTATGTAGAGAATTATCCAGTGTATATTTATTCACAAAGTGAATATTTAGGGCCAGATGTAGGAAACGTTTTGCATGGCGCAAACTGCGAAATTCGGTACCGACTCGCAAAATAGGAATGTGACTCGCAAAGAGGAAGGGGTGTACCCCTTCCTATTTGCGATTCTCCTCGCTATGCAGAATTGCTTTGTGACCCCTTCCCCTTTATTAATGGCTCTAAAAATATTTTTTCAGAGCAGGAAGTGGTCCTGTGGACCACTGCCTACTCTGAAGAAATTAAACCAAATGGTTTCATTTTCACGAGTGTATTGCAACTCGTTTTCCTTTAAGGAAAACGGGCTGAAATACCAAAAAAAAAAAAACTGCTTTATTGAAAAAGCAGTCACAGACATGGTGGTCTGCTGTCTCCAGCAGGCCACCATCCCTGTGAGTGCAGGGAATCGCAAGGGGGTCGCAAATTGCGACCCACCTCATTAATATTAATGAGGTGGGTCTTTGTGACCCCTTTGCGATTCGCAGATGGTGTCAGGGACACCATCCTGAATATGGAATTGCGACTCGCGAATTGCGAGTCGCTCCGACTCGCAATTTGTGAGTCGCAATCGCATTTCTACCTACATCTGGCCCTTAGTTCTCAATCTACAATATATATTGTTTCTCACAATGTGTTAGTGATTAGTTTATGGAAAATAACCCCTCAGTTGGTGTTTTTTTCAGAATTTGTGGCTGGGTTAGAAAAATTGCATACTCTGATTTGAGACTGATAAACCTTGTCAGTGTTTCATCTGATGAAGCTACCTGTCTGTCACACAGGTTGCAGTGTGCATGCTAGTGAGTTTCAAGTATGCGCACTGATGTGCATGTATATATTCACCTGTTTTCTGAATGTATAGCATTGTTCACAAATGAGCACTTTGGTGAAACAGCCACCATGCATACGTAGTGCGCTGAAGTCTGTGCATGAACTTTGTACATATGAAATGTGTGATGTCAAGCTGTTCCACCATTGGTGTACCTGCTTTAGTTGCAGTTCAGCTTGAAATTGTAGCTGTGCACTGTGCAGCGAAAGCATTGTGGTTGTGGCACATCACATATATAAATGCAGATTACTGCTTTCTGCGGGATGGTTTGGAGTCATTTGTATGACAAAAAGAAACCACTTCAGGTGCCACTTTGTATGTGGGGAGGGGAGACAGATTGCCAGGTAAAGTAGACAGTGCTGGCGACCTTATCAGCGAAGAGTTGGTGGGTTAGTATTCATGATTAGGATGGACAGATGGTTCTATGTCATCGAGACACCGCTTTCTATTCCTGCAGGAGGTGTCCTAGTCAACACAAGGGAGACCCAAAAAGCAAGAAGACTCATGTTCAATGATCGTTTTGATTGTGTGGTTTAACTTTGAGAGGAGGGAGAGGTATGCTGTGAAGCAATACACACTTACAGAGTACTAAATATAAACATGCAAAATATAGACACTAGCCCGGCCTTTGGAAAATCACATAATATTTTGGAACCCTGCTGCCCGACAGGAAAGCTGTTTTTAGCTACGTTCTGGTAGTATTTAAAGTCAAATCAATTTCCTTTTCTTGATCTAGGAGACGTCCATCTTGTTTAAAATGGCCAGCCCTAGTGTATGTGAAGCATATTACAGTTAAACCAAATAGGAGTTTTGTTTTAGTGTAGCATGCACCTTTGACAAACTTACTACATGGTGCGGTCAAATTAGTTGGCCAAGGTACCTGAGAGTGTGAAGAAAAGCAATTTGCCTGAAATCCCCTTTCTCTCCCCGCCAAAAAAAAGTAACATAATGGGAAGCCGTGGCCAACAGCCAATAGATCAAGGGAGGTATGGGTCAAAAAAGTTTGTGACGCACTGCTATATTTTTTTTACAGGTCTATTGAAAATCCTTATGATTTCATGAACAAATCCCCAAATTAAGCCTTTTATAATGGAGTAACCCTAAATGTGTAGAGAGGGTTGTTATATACCTTGAATGCTCATCAATCTCTAGCTGATGATGCCCTTTGCAGAGATCTAAATTTGAAAAACATTTTTGCTCCATTTAAGATGCTAATCATAACATTCAAGCGCAGTCCCAGGTGCCTTTCCCTCTCAATTGCTGTTTTTGGTATCCTCACATCTATGCAAATTCAAATTTGGTCTGTATTCATTTTAGGCACCACTACTATTGGTGACACCCAAGGCTTTGGACCAGTTGCTGGTTCAAGGAAGCAGTAAATTATCTTGGCTTCCAATTTATCTTGCATGTGAATTGGAACTCTCCTATGCATTTATGCTACAGGTTTAACTGTTTCATTTACATGCAGAGCAATGGTTTTATCCTTAAGCTTGCCTGGACCTTCAAACAAAACAGGAAACTCTCTTAATATGGGGTGTACTTTTCGTACATTAAATGTCTAGTCTCATCAATTGAGCAATGACATTACTCTATAAGCAAGGACCAGGAACTTATCTTTTTAAAACATGCTCTTCTGCTTTCAGAGATACATTTCCATTTTTTAAATTTTCTTCAAATTTTCCCAAGTAAGTAACAGAACGTTTGGCTCCCCACTGAAACACATTGACAATAGAGGAGACAAGTGAAGGCTTCTTGTGCATCTTGTTGCATTTAGTTACACACATAATGATACAAGTTGCTCCACTTTTTGAAATCCTACTAGTATGAGGCCCAGGCACTACAATTCACTCAGCTTGCAGAGTTACATGGAGTAATGCAGAGTTCCCAAATTCTGCCATCTGGTACCTGGTGGATTTTGTTTCCGGTTTCAGCATGCGAAAATTGTTTACAGCAATCATGAATGCCACAATAGTCTCAGGTCTCTTGTAAGCCT
This sequence comes from Pleurodeles waltl, assembly GCF_031143425.1. Classification (NCBI taxonomy): domain Eukaryota; kingdom Metazoa; phylum Chordata; class Amphibia; order Caudata; family Salamandridae; genus Pleurodeles; species Pleurodeles waltl. Next base: position 163,484,178 of record NC_090443.1, on the reverse strand, counting down.
GCGCAAGATTTCATGCCCGGCTGCGATGGTGCTATTATAGTGCCGCTCGAGAGCGATCACGGATGTACCTCAAGCAGATTCTCTATTCACAAAGCAGCTAAATCTACTCGAAAATACATTTTCGAGTGGATGTTCTACTCCAATGGACTGTTCAAGTTGTTTTTTGGTGCGGGAAGCCTTTTTAAAAAAGCCTTTTTTTTCCAAAAGGAAGGAAGTGCCCCAGAGACTACAAATTCCTGTTCTTCTCCAGCAGGCTCTTCCAAGTGCTTTGTCCATCTCCTGGTCAATTTTCACTTAGATTCCGAGGTGGAAGGTCCACCCTCTTTGTCTGCTGAATAAATACCTTTGGATTTAAGGACTTTAGGCCTGATTTAGAGTTTGGAAGATGGGTTACTCTGTCACAAACGTGACGGATATCCCATCCACCAAAATATGATTTCCATAGGATAAAATGGAATTGTAATACGGCAGACAGGATATCTGTCACATTTGTGACAGAGTAACGCCATCTGCCAAACTCTAAATTAGACCCTTTGTTTTTGAGATATCACACAAGTATGTTAAAAAACTACTGTGTAAGGGGGTTGTTTGTTCGATACGGTATGCACCAGTATTTTCTCGTACTTATACTTGGTTTTTAAATTTAATTGTGGCGGGTGGCCAGGAGTTTCAGTAGGGGCCTAGTTATTTTTTTGCATTTCATTTTTCACCTTGCGTAAAGGAAAAATGGTGCACAATTTATTAGCTTTTCTTCATGTTTGTTACAGTTACAATATTCTTTTATTTTACCATGTGACCCAGTCTGTCAACCGGCCATCCAACCAATAGGCCCAGTACTAGTTAGTGCATGCAATAACTGTTCCTAAGGTGTGTGTTAGGGCAGGAATGGAATTGGATTAAATTAAAATTTTTGCTATTTGTATGTCATGATTTTTTTGCAAAATGTTTGTATGTAGGATAGTATTTGATGCCATAGGAGGATGTGTGTTGCTGTTAAAGTTGTATATGTCAGTTAAGATTTGTGTTTGGCGTTTCTGAATTAATGGGAGTGATTTTCTTCAGTGTTACCATGCCTCCTTTGTCTGGCCAGTGTGCGTGTGATTATATTTGCCATAGGCTACCATTTGTTTTTAATCTCCATGCCATGTGGGCAGGGGCTGTTTTGTGTGGTCTGTGTCTATAGGCCTGAATGTCTTATTTGTTCTCCATGCCTCCTTGCTCACAGTTGTTGTTTGACCATGTGGTTGGCAGCCATTTCCTACAGCCAGTCAGCGTGCTTTTGCCATAGGCTTGCATGTGTTCTTTGTTCTCCATGCCTCCTTGCTCTCTGTTGTTGTTTGACCATGTGGTTGGTGGCCATTTCCTGCAGCCAGCCAGTGTGCTTTTGCCATAGGCTTGCATGTGTTCTTCGTTCTCCATGCCTCCTTGCTCACTATTGTTGTTTGACCATTTGTCCAGTGGCCATTTTCTGTAGTCAGCCAGTGTGTTTTTGCCATAAGCTTGCATGAGATATCAGTTTAAAAATATGCTTGAGGATTATTGTAGGATATGTATATTATGTATATGAATATGATGAACAGTGCTTTATTTTATATGCATTTTTTTGCATTTTTCACTTGCAGCTCCATGCCTCCCAATAGGTTAATCATACTCCCATAGTGTAAACATCAGCAACTCATTTTAGTTTCTTTAATTTCATTTTTATTTTACTTTTTATTTTAATTATTGTATTTTATTTTTAAATTTTATTTTTTTAATTTTAATGATTTTGATTATTTAGTTTAAATGTTTGTGATTTGTTTTCATGTCTTTTCTTTTTTTGCATTGATTCATCCAGCCCCTGAATGCCATAAGCGCACAACCACACAACAACATTCATGAAAAAAAAATTTGAGTTCCATTTCCCCCTGGACCCTCTGCCTACCATAGAGTAGGTGCACTGCACACAGACTTGCACCATTCATTTTTTTAATGATTATTCCATTTTTCTCCTGGTCCACCTTGACTACCAGAGGCACACTCTAGCCTTAATTTAAGTATTATTCCATTTACTCATGCACTTTCCTAACTGCCACGGGTGCCTGCTTTAGAATAGTTGCCATAATGCAACAAGCTATATCTCTATGTTGTGTTATCCTGATTAGAAATTAAATTTTAAGTTATGTTGGTGTGATTTGACTTTCAAATGGTTGGGTATTTTGTTGTTAATTATTCGCTAAGTAGCCAACCACACTAAATTATATTGTTTTTGTCTGTACTAACTCAAACTGCAACAGTGCTACATTTCACTAAATGTTTTTCTTGGTTGTTTGCTTTTAGGTGCACAAGAGAAGATACATCACCCACAGTACTGCCAAGCAGAAGGCCTGTCCGAAACACAGGACCACACAAGTAACGTCAGTCCTCTAATCTCTTCCGCTTGTGCAGCTCAGTGCCATTGCCAACTGACAGCTTTAAGATGGTTCCAACGAAAGGTACTGCCAAGAACGTGGCCAGTGAAAAGAAATATCTTTCCACCACTTGCGTTTCGACCACAGCCTTTTTCAGGAGTCGTGTGCCGGCTGCACCGGTCTCCAGGAAGGAACCTGGGAGCAGCACTAGCACATCAACGACTCCACCCCAACATAAGTCCAAGCCCAGGTTTGCCACCGAGGCAGCCACTGCAATGATAGCAACACTGACGAGCAGTGACCTTGAATTGGATTTGTCCCTTTTGCACAGTAGCACCCAAACGTTTCAGGAAAGAGAGCAAAGTGGACAGCAGTCACAGCTAACAATAGTAGATTTTCCTGAAGTTGGAGTATACAGAAGGTTGAGCAAGCAAGAACCTCCTCTTTTAGAATCATTGGCTCACAGATCCTCAGAAAGAAAAAGGAAGGGTACTCCACCATCTTCTCCAAGCACTCCTTCTGATGATGATGATCTGGACATGGATTGGACCTCAGCAAAGTCTCTGAGATGCCAGGAGAGTCAAGGGAAAAGAAAAATTCCCGGAAGTCTTAGAATTATGGAAGGGGAGGATGATAAAGAGCCAGTCATTATTATGGAAGCTAGAACAGAAGGGTCTAAGGTTACCCTCCTATTCAACCAGCTCCAAGGGATTTGGCACAGTTACCACCACCAGTGTCAGCTCCCATATTTATAAAGCTCCTTCTGAGACCTGCACCAACCCCTGCCTCAGTAGAAGTATGCACTGCAGAGAGGCAATCAACAACATACCCACCTACTTCCAGTTCTTCTTCTGGCATTGGTACGGGCACACTAAGAAAGTACTCCTCACCAGTTTGGGACTTTTTTCATCTAGCAAGCAGGAGGAGAAAATTGGAATATGCTCCATTTGCCACACAAGTGTTCGTGGTGGTAAGCCTGGCTTACTCTATGGTTCTCGAGGTCAAACAACCCACATGAAAAAACAACACGCAATCAGGTGGGAGGAGCACCTTAATAGATTGCTGAATGTGGTGGTGGTGAATCATAGTGGGAGGTCATGAGGTAGAGGAAGGTGACATCTATATGGATTGCAGCCCTCTCCCTAGCAGTGAACCAGCATCACCCACCTAAACCACCTCAAAATGGCACAAGACTCAAAGTCAGATTGCAACACCACGGCTACGGTGACTGCCCCAAGAGGCACATTGACTCTACCACCTCCTACTTCTCAGAAGTCGCCGGGGTCAGTGGCCCCAGAAAAGAAGAAAATCCAGGCTACTATTACAGGATTGTTTAGGCAGGAGGGGCCCTACTACTGCAACCACCAAACAACATGTTTTTACAATGGGAAGCTGGCTAAAATGCTACCTCTGGACCGCCTCCATTTTCTTTTTTGATAGGAGTGGGATTTTTAGAATTTGTGGTGTCCATCTCCCCAAAATGGAAGGTTCCAAGTCGGACCTATTTTGCCAGTATTGCTGTTCCTGTGCTCAATCACGATGCCCTGCAATTGATTGGACAAACCTTGCAGCAAAGTGCTGTTCATACTATCCATCTGATGACAGACATGTGGACCAGTTGTCAAGCAACTAATTACATGTGTATCACTGCACACTGGATCTCTTTTGCAGGGGTTAGGCAACAGCTATCTACAGGTCTAAGAGCAGAAGAAACTTTTAAGGGTGTTCGGCAGCATGCAACAGTAGCTATGATTGCCACGGAAATATCCTATTAATGATAAGGACCAGCCAATCCCGAGTGCACCAGGACGCGCATTATTTATACCCTCGAGCACCCGGCTTCGTTCACATTCGGGAACACGGCCCCAGGGTAGGTGCTGTTCAAGACACCGGTGACCACGGAAGTAAGTGCCCCTGCAACCCCCCCTCTTAGCCTCATTTGAGATTTGATACGATAATCCCTTTACTGCTTCGAGATGTACACAGTCTCCACAGGTGGGGGACGCGCGCCTTACTTTGCGGTACACTTCTATAAAATTCTTAGAAAACGAAGGAGCTATATACGTTTCTATGACTCTGGCCCAGCTCTTTTACATGCATTGTTGACTGTAACAACGATATAAAGGGAAGGAGTATGTATGGGATACCCTGGCCCTCTTATCATTACTTTCCTCAGTTATTTCCCACAACTGACCCTTGTCACATGATTTGACTACCTCGAATGCACTATTCTTTTGTTAGATGGTCTGCCTGAATGTGGTCTTTTTAGAGGATATCCGATTACATACCAGATACTTAGGGTGATTATCACCATCACTGTTTAATTTATGACAATGTTACTGATGTTCTTCTGTGGTGTGTCTGTGTGTATTAGGATACACATTACATTTCAATGTGCCTGTCCCGCATTCCATATTGTGTTTTACCCACCCCCAGCGACTTCGCTGAGGTTCTGACCGATGACTTTACAACAACGACATGTTGTTCCTTTTTGTTATGTGTCTATGTTTATCTCATAACCAGATTTACTGTGAACCGGGCAACAGGCCTGCGTGATCCCATGAAGCCTATTCTTTAGTGAAGATGGTAAGCCCTCCTATATTTTACTAGCATGGCTTGCTATGATCCACTTCATCACTGAGTGTTGCACAGTTTGTCACTATTTTAATATTGCCTTGAACTTACTACTCTCTAAAACCGATGGAGTAATTATGCAATGTGCTAACTTCAGTCTTCTCACTGTGTTTAGGGTGACTGATAGGAAAGAAAAGCCAGTACGGTTTAATCCTAGTAAGTGACTGATGACGCCTTGACTGTGAGCGCTAGTCTGCAGGAGTATAGATATATTGTTTCGCTTTTTTTCAATTAGAGAAGCTCAATGATTAAGTAGGTCCTGAAGAAGCGTCAGGGGATCCTGTTGGACCATAAGAGACGCGAAACATGTCGACCGCATACTAAGGAGTGTCGGATTATTTCCATCCTCCTTTATTTTGATTGTTTTTGTGTGAGTGTCTGAGCATTATCTCTGGCTTCACTCCCTTTATTACTTTTTTTAATCTTGACCATTTCCCAACAGCAAGTAATAAACTATTTAGTGAGGGATTTGAGCCAATTTTACTCTTCTTTCTTGTGTATTTTCCTCCTCTCTCGGACCCATATTTGGCTCCGCGGCATCATCGAGTATAAAAAGATCTCCAGCAAAGAGCCCCCCCTTGGGGGTGCCCGTCAGACATTGCAGCGCCGGTCTGACGAGGAGCTGTCCGATGATGAAGCATGACACCAAATATGGTGTGTGAGGACTATTGCTCCTGATTATCAGGACTTCTTTTCTCTCCTTCGTACTAACTTTGGAACTTTGGAACAGTGTACCATATTATATTATCACATTGTCAGCAGGGTGTACACTGGACCATTTAATCCTCCGATCCCCTCTTTCTGTTTGAAGTATTTAGTACAGCAGTTTTGCTGTGGGGTTGTTAATTAGATAATTTCTCTGAGATCCTCAATATGGATAATTTTCAAGGTCTCAGCTTTGATGATGATATTGTGCCTGCTATTTTGCAGACCCCTTCTATTCTGACTAACGACGGTGCAGGACCATCCGGTCCCACTAAAGAAGAATGGGACAAACTGTCTTCACTTAAACGTGACCTAGTAAAAACAGTCCTACATGGGACTATCATGACCGAATATCTTAGAGCCCCCAATGGACTACTTGTGTCCAACATGCCCAGGATCTTCCTACAAGACCTCGTCTTTAGGAAGGACTGGGCACAGATTGCATGGAAATGCACTCAGGATTGGCTGGTCCTTATCATTAATACATCCAAACGACTAGCGGAATCCATGGCTATACAGATCACTTTTATGGAGAACACACTCAAAACCACAGTCTCTATAGCAGCTTTCAAGAGTCGATTAGCAGAAATCAATACTGATCTGAATGAAACTAAGGAGTTCTTAACTCAACAGAAGATCACTAAGTTACAGAAAGATATCAATAAGTTCAATAGAGAGAGAGTCTACCCTTATATCAAAGAAGATTCTACGATGGATACGCCATCCGTCTTATCAGACGACTCCTCGCAAATATAGCCATAGCTCATCCTCTGACGGATGGAGTACTGAAGACGAGAGACCCCAACCTTATTATAATTTTCCTCAATACCATCCGGGTCACCTGATGGCATGGCAACAGCCCTTCCCCTTCTATCAAACCCGACCAATGCCACCATATGTGCCTTTTTTAGGCCAAGGCAGGGGCAGAGGAAGAGGCAGAAGGCGAGGGAGAGGCAGACAAGTACATTGGTCTCAGGAGGAACCACAGATGGTCACAAGGAGCCAGGGCAAGGCCCCTCCAACAAAGATCTAGTGGTAAATTTGTCCTCAAGGCCTCTTTCCCCTGATGAAACAAGGGTATTGAACAGAGGATTGGGGTATGTCCCCACCCCTAACGATGACCCTTTTCGTTTGCAATGCGAACTGTCTCGGTTCTTTAGGAAAATCCATCTGCAATTCTTCTTTAAAGACAGACCCATTGATGACTCCCCTTCGGACTCTGGTCTTAAAAAAACCTCTAAATCATACCCCCGCCTGCCTCGATGCCCTGTGAGGTCCTGGCTTTTGAAAAAGCGGTCACTTCTGATATATCAAATATACGACCACAACATAGATTTATCAATATGTCAAAAGTCGAGAACGAGGCACTCCGAGTTCTAGCAGCTGATACTAAGATTACCATCAAGCCAGCAGACAAAGGAGGCGCCATTGTTGTGATGAACACAGAGGACTATAGACAAGAGTGTCTTCGCCTTCTTGGCGACTCCACCTACTATGCCCAGATTGACCAGGATCCCACGGCTTGTTTGCAAACTGAGATACGGGGTATGATAGAGGAAGCCGTCAACAATACTTGGAGATCACAGAAAGAAGCAGAATTTCTGGATACTGAGGATCCTCGTATCCCGTACTTTTATTGTCTCCCTAAAATTCATAAGGGTACTTCTCCTCCACCAGGACGCCCGATAGTTTCAGGGATTGTGTCCGTTCTCGAACCAATATCCATATTATACTCACAAAACAATCAAAAATGTTAGAGGGATGTTATAGTTAGGTTCACATTTTACATGCACAAAACCATAGAATTTCACAGTTATAGTTATACTTATCTCAAGATGGTATGCATTCGGACTCTAAGATAACTATAACTCGCACCCTTTGCCATGCAAAGGATGTCATAGACGATGTAATTACTGATGTAATATGTGGGTAAGCAGCAGTGCATGAAGATGCCCAATGCCATGCCTCGCTTGGCCTTTAGCTGTGCACAGCAGGGTTGGGAAACCTCCCGTAGGCACCCAACCTTGTGCCCCGCATGGCCTTTGGCTGTGCATGGCAGGTGAAGGCTGCGGAGCCTGGCCTATGGCCAGGTAGGTCGCCCCCCCCCCTTAGGCACCCAACCTCATGCCACGCACTGCTTTTGGACACGCATGACTGGGGTTGGCTGCAGGGCCTGACCTGCAGCTAGGCTGTTTGGCCAATCCCCCGTAGGCACCCAGCCCCACCTTACTAAAAGGAAAGGGAGCTGTGCGGACCTAGTCAATTCATGAGACTGGAGGGAGGTCATGTGGCCCCCTCTTCCAGACCAAATTTTGGCCTCAAGGACCATTTTCTCTGGGGTCTGGCCAATCCAAAATTGAAAAAGAGGAGAGGAGACAAGTCCCCCCCTCCTCGGACGATTTTGGCACCAGTGACCTCTAGCCAAGTAATGGAAGAGGAGGACCCCCTCCCTGGGCGAATTTTGGCCCAGGGGACCCCATTTCTCAAGGGCACAGCCACATCCTCCTGGGTACCCTGGCCCCACCAAGGGTCCCCAGTGTGTATTCTTGTGACCTGTGGGAGGAGCCCCAACTCCCCTGCAGTCCCATTGCTCCTGCATGCAGCGAGCAGCAACAAATCTTCTGCTCCCGGCAAGCAACAGCAAACTACCATGTCCCCAGAGTGGGCCGGGGGGGGGGGGTGAGGGGTATGTGGTTCCAAGGATATTAATGATTCCAGTAGAGGGGTAGCGCGTCCCCCTCTTTTTTTTTGCATGGTCAGTCCGGGGAGGTGGTTCTCCCTGGGACCAAAAACAGCACAGGAAGGGGACATGTAGCCCCCCTCCCTGTTATGATTTGGCCAAGGCCCAATAGGTGGTGGTCCCCGGGCCGAATGTGGTCCAGGAGAGGGTCAGTGCGGCCCCCCTCCCCTTTCAACATTTCTGAAGTCCTTGAGAGGAGGTGGTCTCCGGGGCCCTAAAGGGCCACAACAGGGGGTTCTGTGCAGCCCACCTATTATTTTACGGCCAAGCCTGAGGGAGGTGGCAGTGACTGGAGCTGTAAAAGGCCTACGACCTCCCTCCTTACACTTGCACATTGGCCAAGCCCCGAGGAGTTGGCAGTGCCCGTGGCACATATCAGCCATTGGGAGGGGGGCCACATGCACCTCATAATATATAATATAATATGCCCCGAGGACGTAGCCCATCCAAGGGCTCAAATACAAACAAACGTGGGACCACGCTTGTTTTTATAAAAATAATCCTGGGTTTCCCGGATCCTCTGCGGTTTCGCAGGGAAAATTTAACACAAAATGCTTTTTGACCCTGGAGGGGTCCCTGGTAGACTCTACCATCAGGACTAGTGGGCTAGAGTATTCCTACCCTGCCCCCTACACTTTTTAAAAACTTTTTTGGGGACTCGGCTGAGTCTGAGTCCCAAAATAGCTGCCAACATATACTGATTAAAAATTGGCAACCAATCAGATCTCAGCATGAGATCTGCTGAATCTGCAGAGGGTCCTTGTCCCTAGATATAACATTTATTTTTTTCTTTAGTTGCTCAAAAACTACTGGATGGATTTACACCAAATCACAAAAAGGGCTTGTTTTCTGCTAAATTTGGTGAAATACTGTCCAGTGGTTCGGGCTGTTGTCTCGTCTAAAATCCCAGAGGGAAACTGCATGGGGCAAATGAGTTTTGGGACCCCTCCTTTTTCTCGATCCCCGCTTGACAAATCACACTGAAACTTTCCAAACAGCAGCAGAAGTGAGTGGTAAACATGCAAACACATTTTCAAACTTTTTTGAAGATTTGTCAAGCAGCTGCAAAGTTATCTTCAAAACAAAAAATGCTTTTTCTATGGTAACTAGGTCCTAACTATAACAACTGCGCAACTTGGGAGTTTTACTTAGTTTACCTTTCTGTCCATCAGTAGCTTGTTTAGGTATGCACTTTAGCACTCTATATATGCGGATTTGCAGCCAACTTGCTAATTGAGGCGCAGCACTATAGAATGGGCAGAGCTCCACTTGTTGCTATACTCTATCTATTGTATAAATAAATTAGTACACACTATCACTTTGTTATGTTTGTGATTTTCAACTTTGTCAACGTGCTATAATGCACAGCTCAATATTTTGAAATTGTCTAATTGGTGGCCACAAGCCCAGTACAATAGCTCAGCTCGTTAGCCACACCTTATATTCTGCTTGGTCCACATCAGCTTTTACTGGAATAAACTCTGGGATATGATTTTTGCATTATTCTGTACTGTCTACCTTAGCGACTAATAAGGAAAGTTGGCCTCGTATGGGCCTCTTTAGTTTTGCCATAACGCATTTTCATATATACATATTTACCACTCTCGCCCTCACCTTGCACAGTTTGTTCTTCAATATTTACAGTGATAATGTTTCATTTATATTTTTAATGATGTCATACCAGTTGTCATGAGTGCTGTAATATATTGTGTAATTAGCAGTGCAGGAGAGGGTGTGAGTTGTAGTTACATTAGTTGCTTGGAAGAACTCTAACTAAAACTGCTGAATTTCTGTGGTTTGGTAGGAGTAAATTCAGAACCTAACTATAACGTCCCTATAACCTTTGTTTTTTTCTGTGAATTTCTAAGTTTTTTTTAAATTCTGTTTCCTAACTATAAAGTCCCTATAATTTTTGGTTCTTTCAGTGAATTTCTATGTTTTTTTTAACATAAATTAATTTTACCCAATCACCACCGCGCATGGCCTTTGGCTGTGCATGGCAGTGGTTGGCCACAGAGCCTGGCCTGAAACTAGGATTGTAGCCAACCCCCATAGCCACCCAACCCTGTGGAGAAAGCTGTGCAGCCCCCCCTCCCCAGGCCGATCTCAGCCCTGGGGAGCCCATCCCCTGGGGCCCAACCTATACATTTTTGGGGAGGGGGAGGAGGCTGTGCTGTACTCCTCCCCAGGCCAATCTTAGCCCCAGGGACCCCTTCCCCTGGGACATGGTCTAATTATTTTTTGGGGAGGGAGACCTCCCTAGGCCGATATCAGCCCTGGGGACTTCATCCCCCAGGACCCAGCCATGTGACATGGGTACCACCCCAGAGTGCCCTATTTTGTGAATGCCCCAGGGAGGTGGTGGTCCCCGGGGCAGCAGGGGGGCTGAGTGGCTTCCACATCATATTACATTAAAGCCCTGGGCAGGTGGTTGTGGCACTCAGCCCCCCACATCATATTTGTTAAAAGCCCCTGGGGCTTCCGGGAAAGTTGTGGTCCCCGGGGCTGGGGGGACTTCAGGAGGACCCCCAATTAAAGTAACAATGCCCTTGGGACTTGGCCCACGTAAGGGCTTATTAAAAACAAGCGCTGGAGCCAGTGTTTGTTTTTATTTTTAATATATGCTGCAAATTCTCAAAATTCTCTTTTTTAAATGCATTTTTGCACCAGCACCAGTGCTTAGATGTCAGGGTGTCCCTTCCCTGGCCCGGTGTTTTTTTAAAACTTTTTTTGTGGGACTCCAAGTCCCAAGATGGCTGCCAACACCTCCTGGTTTGAAGTGTTGGCAGCCAATCAGAGCTCTGCATTTGCCTTGCACAAGCTCCTAATCTTCGCAAAGTTGTTGCGACCCCAGATATACAAATTTGTTTCCCCCTAACATCTCCTAAACTACTGGATGGATTTACACCAAATAAGGGAAAGTACAATCTCCGTACCAAAAGCTAACTTTCTGCCAAATTTGGAGATGGATGTAGCCTTGTTCAAAGGTCCTATGGGAATTAACATGGTTCAGGATGTAGCCTTGTTCAAAGGTCCTATGGGAATTAACATGGTAAACATAACTTTTTTGACCCCCCCACCCCTCTTTTTCTCTGCCCCCACTTGATGGATCACCCCAAAACTTTCCATACCCAACAAGAACCAACAGGGCACTTTTTTGGAAAGTTTCATGAATATTTGTCAAATGGTGCCTAAAATACAGGCAAGTCACAAAACGCTTTTTCTATGGAAATATGGTCCTAACTGTAAGTATCAAGTGGCGACCGCCAGTAGGTAATATATGTATATAAATATATATTTATTTTATTTGAGTTCATTCGGTCTAGAGATCTAGGCCATTTTGAGTAACAAAGATAACAATCAAACATGATAAAATAGTATTTGTTAAAAAAAAACAAGATAACAATAAAAAAAACAGTAATAATCAGGACAGTATAACAATAAGATCAACAGGACTAAGTATTTGATTATAGATAAAAAGTACAATAAATAAGACATGGCTAAAATATTAAGAATAAAAAAGATAAAATATAAAATTCTGTCTGACAAACCAATGTGTGCAATTGTTTCCCCGTAAGACCTGGCCCTCGTCAAAAATAAAATAACAGTTGAGACTCCTTCTGTCGACTAATGACAGGATGGCTCACATGCCCTTTGAAACAATAAGCCTACGCCGGATGTACCAGGCCTCCGCTAAAAATTTGGTAACTGTAATAGCTACCACGGAGGATGAGTCGTATGTACAGATTCTGGTGGCGTTTGCTCTATCATGTAATGACATATTTTTGCAGAGGGGAATGATCCACCTCCCTCTGGGATTTTTATACAGAGGGCAGAAAAATTGTATATGCTCTATTGTTTCTTTACAATGTTGGCAAGAGATACATCTATCATTTGAAGCGATGTTAGATGACCAGTGAGCCGTAAAACCATTAATAGGCAGTGTACCATATCTTAGTTGGAGATATAAAGCACGGGCGTACAGAGGCATGGGAAGGTTCAAGAAGTTCTCAGGCCAGGGCTCGTGCTTGAATTGGAGAAATTCCATTGTTAGCCTGCCCGCCCCTTTTTGGTGCAAGGAGTCTTCGTTAACTTTCTCCCAATATCTTTTTGTGACAAGTTTCTTTGCATTATCGGGGATTTGATCCGGATAGTTCCAGTAGGAAGGAAAACCTATTTTGACCCAGGCAGATTTCATTTCCTTCAGCCATGGGATTTTCTCCAGTGCCTGGGGGGTGGCTATGAGCTCTCTTATAGCCAGCCTATATGGTTCGAGTTCAACAGATTTCCATAAGCGGATCCAATAGGAGAGAGGCCTTAGGGCTGCTGTGGTTTTGATACTGTTTAGACCTAGGTCTAGCCTTAGAGGGGTCATTGGTGAGCCCATACCTAGCCGGGCAATCTGTCTAAGGAAATGGTTTTCCTTGGTTTGCAGAGTATCAAGGTTTTTGTGGGACCCCCAAAGTTCCGCTCCATACAGGGCCGCTGCTCTGATTTGGACATTGTAGATCTCTGCAAGTATGTTCAAGGGGGGACTCAGAGCCTTTCTCGATCTACGGACAAGGGCCCCACCTCTCTGGCTTATAATGAGAGCCCCTTTGTCAATGGCTGCCATCCATTTGCCTGTTGTCGATAGTCTGAAACCCAAGTAGTCAAACTCTTCTACTTTCTCCAGTGGAATCGAGTTCATTTCTATGCTAACGCGCGAGCGTTTCTTGGAGGTACTATACATCATGAGTTTTGTTTTCTTAATGTTTACATCCAGACCATAGTCACTACAAAAAACACAGAATTGGTTGATCAGGTTTTGGATTCCCATTGGCGATTTAGATATCAAAATTGTGTCATCTGCATATAGCAGACACGGGATTTTTTTCCCAACCAATTTAGGTGAATCATTTATACAGTTCTCTAAGTAGTGGATGCAATTATTGATATATAGCAAAAAAAGAGTGGGTGCCAGAACACATCCCTGTCTAACTCCTTTTTTAATAGCTACAGGGTCAGTCAACTCACCCCCCTGGCCACATCTAATTTGAGCGAAAGTATTTTCATGCAGTTGAGCAATGAGTTTCAGGAGACCAGATGGCACTCCCATGTTTGATAATGTTGACCACAGCAGGTTCCGGGGGATCAAATCAAATGCGGCTCTGAGATCTATGAAGACCACATAGAGATTACCCCTCCCCAGGTCAACATTCTTCCATTTTATTGACATGAATCTTAGGGCTTGGTCAACTGTACTCACTGCAGGTCTAAAGCCTGCTTGTAGGTCAGAAAGAGCTTCGGACTCCATAATCCATTCCTCAAGATGGAGCAAAAGATGCTTTGCATAGATTTTTTGGGAGTTATCAAGGAGACTAATCGGACGATAATTGGCAGGGATGTTCGGATTTCCTTTTTTAAAAATGGGTACTATTTCGGCCCCTTTCCAAGTGGGAGGAGCGGGGGCCCCTGCTGCAATAGCATTGCAGATAAGGTTGAGATATGGTGCCCATATATCTGGTCTTGATTTGTATAGATCGCCTGGGATCTTGTCTGGGCCAGGGGCTTTTCCCCATTTCAATGAGTCTATTGCTGCTCTTGTTTCGGATAGAGAGAATGTGATCGGGGTAGTCTCATGGTTTATTGGGGCATCAGGGGCCCACAAAGATGCTTCAGAAGGCCCTTCATATAGTTGCCCAAAGTGCTCTACCCATGATGCTGAGAGGATTGATGAGCCAGGTGCGGCAGGGGAGTTGCTACAGTCATCAGTTATTAGTTTCCAGAACCTAGATGTGTCATTAGATTTAGCAGTCTCCAAAATAATAACCCATCTGGCCTCTTCCCAACTTCTGCGTGCCTTAGAACATTCCTTCTTATAAACTTTTCTGGCTGTTCTTAACAGCCCAACATGGCCATCTTTTATTGCTTCCAGGAGAGACAGTTGTGCTTCTCTGCAACAGTTGTCAAACCAAGGAGCGCAGTGCTTTTTGTTAGATTTATTGAGAAACTTTTTTGCGAAAAGATGCTTTAAAGATTGGAACAAGTCAGTGTGGGCTGCTAAGACTCTGTCACCCTCCCCGTTCTCATTTAGGCGGATCATACACTCCATCTGGTTGGCAAGCAGGTTGTAAATGGATGCCAGGTGTTTAGGGGAAGAATTAACAGATTCCCATTTTAGGTTGCGTCTGTTATTTGTTAGAGCCAGCTGGGAGGCATGGCTCTTGGAGTAGGGCACAGTAAACGAAGGAAAAAGTCCTCTGGTTGATAAAATCAACGGGTCATGATCACTCTCAATTTGCTTTTGAACCCTCATATCAAACATGTGGCTCCACAGTCGGATGTCAAGAAGTATATAATCAATACGACTGCTGAGCCCTCCGCGCCTAAAGGTAGCTTGTAGATTTACATCCGAGCGTGAGCGACCGTTGCAGGCTCGGAGGCCATGGGCTAGCGTGATGTCGGCCAGTAAGCGCGCAGATTTATTCAGCCTTGGTCTTTTGTTGGAGACTAGCTGAGGGATGCCCCAATGGGCATCTTCTTCTTTACATATTCCTTGGACTAGAGGATTAGGTTCAAAAGTGACATTAAAATCCCCTCCAATCAAAACAAAGAAGGAAGGATTGTTTTTAAGAAAACTGTCCAAAATGGACAGGACATCAGAATCGGTGTGGGAGCTCACATTCCTGTTATAGATATTAATTAAAAGTAACGGTCTCTCTTCAGAAATCATTATTAATAGGACTTGCAAGTCAGGGCAACCCGTATCTATTTCTTCTATCTTGCACCTAAGAGAAGTGTTGATCCACGCAAGCAGCCCTCCCGATGGTCTCCCAGAAGAGGACTTGCGTGCTGGAACCCAATAGCTTTTAAAGCCTAGTCTATATTTGGGTTCTAATGCCCACGTTTCTTGGAAGAGGCAGATCAGGTGATCATCAATAAGACTGCCCCATCCTGGACTTTGTAATTTGCTTTCCAACCCTGATATGTTCCAGCTGAGTACCTTATCGAGATCCTCTGTTTTTATGGACCCTGCTTTATTCTGAGGATATTTCCTACAGGGGGAGGAACTGCTAGGAACCATACTAATTCCCTCGGGTATATTAGGACCAGTGGCTTTCTCGCTATGTGCCATGTGAACCTCGCTGGATGTGGCCCCGGCTATATATGAATTAGGTAGGTTGGACATGCGGGTGGACACCAGAATGTATGGAACAATTGACAGGGACGGAATACATTCCTCGCTGACTTGGCTCGTGGTGCTTATGGGTGATCCCTGGTTAACAGGATCTGCCAAGGTCAAAGGGGCACCAGAGTTAGAGATGCTGAGGGCAGTAGGGTGAATGTCCTCAGCATCACCATTGCTCGGAGCCACTTCCGAAAGGTCGTCTCCTAGTCAGTCTGTTTCAGAAAGAGATGACGAAGGGCAACTGGGGCCAAATAGAGGGATAGACTGTGTGTGGATAGCCGGGGAAGCCCCGTATAACGTTGGCGGTTGTCTACTCCAAACTGGCGTGGGAGGTGGATAAAACACTTGTAACCTGCAAAGGGAGGCTTTTCCAGTTATAGGATAAGGTCTATTAGCGTTTATAAAGAGCCGTTGGACAAGGTCTGGAGAATTAAAGTTGATAACTATGCAGTCCCCTGAACCGATCTTCGCTAGGGAACCCACCCACCCTACCCTTCTCACCATCAGTATTGAGGGTGTCATGGAAAAAGCAAACCCTGCGTTCACGTGCAACCAATGAATAACCTTGTTTTTAAGTTTGGTAAAAGATTCAGTGGAATGAGGTTTGAGTTCAGGAACATTCGATATAATGAGTACATAATGACATGATTCTGGTGGCAAATGGAGCACTTTTGGATCTGACAGGCCCCTGGACTTGTCGCTCTTCTGGTGTTCTGCAAGCAGGTGATCCCAAGTGGGGTTGCCATCTCCCGGATTAGTTACAGGGTTATTCCATGTGGCGGTTCCTTTTAAAAGGGGAACTGGAACCATATGGGGCTTATTCATTAAAATACTAGCTGTTTTGACGGAGCTGGTCCAATCTTGGTTTAAAGAGGAAAAAGGGATTTTTGCTATTTGTCCAGTGGGTCTGTTGGCAGTGATGGGGTCATGGTTGGCAAGGGGATGGGATTGAATTTCTACGGATGGAGCAATTTTGGGTGGCTGGCTATTGATAAGGCTTTCCAATTTGTCCTCAATCGATTGGTGGCGGGTTAAAATTGGAAGAAAAAGTTTGGAAAGCTCATCTCTTATGAAATCCCTGGTGTACTCATTTGTATGACACTCGTTTGTGTTGTGTAAGGGGATTGATACCGTATCCTTATTAGAAGGTTGGGCCATGTTAGAGGGGCTCAAAGTCCTAGATCGTTTGTTTTTAAAAGCGGGTTCCCTTTGTTTCCTTTTTCCTTTGGTATTGGAATCTGCTAAGGTGAGGGGGCCTTCGTTTGGGGGACTCTGGGCAGGCGGAATAGGTGCAGCACGGGTGGTAATTACAATTGGGGTTTCGTCCTGATTCTCCTGGGAATTTTTGGAGGGGGAAGGGAAAGGGGTAGTCAGTACAGACTGTAATTCTGGTCGCGGGGAGGGCTGTGGGGCTGAGCTAACATGAACTAGGCTGTTATTTGAAGAAGGGGGGGCAGCTAAGCGTCGCTGCACTAACTCTATTTCTTTTTCAAGTTCCCCAACAGCCTTTTGCAGAAAGCCATCTAAGGTTCTGTTAGAGTGCTGTTTACCTTCCAACCCACCCCCACGTCGACGGCCCATTATTCTTTAAATCAGGGGCCTTTAGTGGGCCCCGGCTTATAGGGGTGTGTAGGCCTTTGGGACCCAGCCACTGACACTATAGTGTGATTAATAAGCTTCTCAGACCCTGCTGTTAACAATTCCCAAAAACAAGACCACAGTAAGACGCCCAAACGTATATATATAAAGCCTGGCCCAACCACTTATCGGGCACAGACAGGCGTAGAGCGGGTAATGAATTATGGGCTCCTGCCCTTGGGGGAAGAAGAATGGTGCCGCCTCCTTCCACCCTCCAAGAAACGGAATTCAATAAGCAGTTATATGATGAACTGAGATAAATTCAGCTGAGTACGTGGATACACCTGCAAGTATCCGGTTTGGGATAATAGTTTTCCACGTGCTTGGTGGGGCCTGGGGCTCTGTGGAAGAGCTACCCACGCACCGAGCAGAGGAACTTGGAGTCTCCTTCAGGCAGCCATAGACAAGTTTGCTGTATGGACCACGTCTTTGCGTAGATGTCAGGGGGGTGGCCCTGCCCTGCCTCTTCCTGGCAATGACGGGCAAGGACGGGCAAGGACGGGCCCGCCCTTGGCCCGGGCTTCGCCCGGGCGCCGCCCGCGCGCGTCCCGCGACGGCGGGAGCGCGAATTCAATTTTAAAGGGCTCCTGCCCCTTGACCTCCTCCCGGCAAACAAACAGCGCTTCCCGCGACGGCGGGAGCGCGAATTCAATTTTAAAGGGCTCCTGCCCCTTGACCTCCTCCCGGCAAACAAACAGCGCTTCCCGCCTGTAAATATATATTTAAAGGTGCTAAAGTTACAAAGACATAGAGTTAAGAACAGTAACTCTAACTCTGTAATGATATATGTTTATCTTAACAATATTTTGCTGTTGATAATTTTGCTTTTGTAGTACAATATTTTTATGGTTGATATACTGATTTATACCCAGCTCAGCAAGTAAGAAGAGAACCAATCTAGCACTTTGTCACAAAAATAAATGTTATGAAGCCTCTGCCGGAGGTGACCTTTGCTTGTGTTAAAGGCAACAGACAGATCAAGCCACATCAATGCCCCACGCCACCACCATCAACTCATTCCCTCGGAAGGGGATAATCAAACTGAATCTGCACATGGGCATTCACAAATGACTGAAGGCATTGTTCAGAAAGGAGCACCTGAACTCTAAGGGTTCACAAATATGTTACACCTGTTTTAAGTGTGGAGGTGATCTCTACACATGTTGTGAGGCACTAGTTGAAAATACTCCTAGATTTCAAACCCCCATCACTAGAATAGTATGGTGCAATTTCAATGGGTTGACTCTACCAAAGAGTAATGTTCTGCTATTGTAAGACTTAGGCTATAACTTTGGTGGACTATCAACACATGGTGAACCCAGCAAAGCAGGGAGGAAGGCACAATACTTCTGCATTGGGCAAGACAGAAAGGTTCCATGTGTCTTTCTCAGGGTCGTCAATTACTTAGAGATTACGTTCAGATGCTGTAATCTTGGGCCATTATTTTCAGGAACGCCAAGTTTATTTTCCGATGTGTTTTTCAATTCAGTTTATTTACTTATTTTGTTATTATTGAGGAGTGGATAACACCTCTACTCCCTCCCTCCATTTAGCTTCTTCCTATACAGTTTCCTCCTTTTATCCTTTCCTTTCCTTTTTTAGGTTTGAATCGGTTTATTATCATTTTCACATTATGGGGGTCATTCTGACCCTGGCGGCCAACGACCGCGGGAGCACCGCCAACAGGCTGGCGGTACTCCCATGGCATTCTGACCGCGGCGGTACAGCCGCGGTCAGATACGGGAAACCGGCGGTGTACCGCCGGTTTCCCGCTGCCCAAGGGAATCCTCCATGGGGATTCCGACCCCCTTACCGCCAGCCTTGTTCTGGCGGTTTTGACCGCCAGAACCTGGCTGGCGGTAACGGGTGTCGTGGGGCTGGCATCTGAGCGGGGCCATGCTGTGCCGAACAGCCAACTGCGTGATATACAGAACCTGGCTGGCGGTAACTGGTGTCGTGGGGCCCCTGGGGGCCCCTGCAGTGCCCATGCCCATGGCATGGGCACTGCAGGGGCCCCCTAACAGGGCCCCACCAAGATTTTCAGTGTCTGCCACGCAGACACTGAAAATCGCAACGGGTGCAACTGCACCCGTCGCACCCCTTCCACTCCGCCAGCTCCATTCGGAGCCGGCATCCTCATGGAAGGGGGTTTCCCGCTGGGCTGGCGGGCGGCCTTCTGGCGGTCGCCCGCCAGCCCAGCGGGAAACTCAGAATTACCGCGGCGGTCTTTTGACCGCGCAGCAGTATTCTGCCGGCGGGACTTTGGCGGGTGGCCTCCGCCGCCCGCCAAAGTCAGAATGACCCCCTATATCTCCTATACATGCCAAACTGTTTCCTATTATTAAACATCACTTCTTCCCAGAATTCCATCCGAATACTTTATATCAATTACCACAGCACCACAAAAGCACATAGCAACACCATAAAGGAATCGGAATGACCCAAAAATTATGGAAAGAGAAGTACAAAGCTACAGGGTCACTTTAAATTGCACTGCCTAGCTCGCTCTTGATGTACACTTGGCACAACCCTAAAAAGGAAAACATTAATTGTCTGGGTTTTTTTTGGGAATAAAGTCTGCCCGCGTGACAGAGGCCTGATTGGAAAGTTGTGTATCCTGATCTGGCTTGGATGTCTGGCACTGTTTAGTTGTTGCAATGATGAGTTGGAGCAGGTCTTATGCGCAGTTCTTAATTTGAGCAGGTGGTTTCTGGTGGGTGTCACTAGCACTTATTTTTGAGGGCCGCTACTTATTTTTCTGCATCCGGCATCTACTGCCAGCAAAAGACACATATGGGAAAGATGAAGGAAGAGAAAAACAAGAAGCAGCAAAAGTGAGCTGAAGGGGCAGGGAGTGGCTGTAAATGGATTAAAGAGGGCTGAGATGGCTTCAGGATTATGCTGCCCCAGTATTCTGGGCTTGAATATTTAATTGCAGCAGCCGGGTGTTTCAGAGAAGGCCTCTGATCACCAGCACATTTTTATGTACAAATTAAGCACTGCTTATGCTGTGCATAAAGTCCTGGAGAAAGAAGAATCTGTGACAGTCTGGAAGAAAGCTATTAAGCCAATTGAATTAGTGAACGAATGAATGATTGAATTATTAAATGAATGTTAAATTAGTACAGAGCACACCAGTTCTTAATAAAATGACAGAGCTAAGAAAGAAATTCTAAAGCTAATGGAAGACGGGCGTTGTGAAAAGCCTGGTCTTGGGGGCTTTATGAAATGGGAGTGACTGGAGCCATATTGCATGTAACGGTTCCGTATTTTAGGGCCAATTAAGTGAAAGTTCAGCCTGAAACCTCACACACACACAAGAAGATTTTAAGTCGAATAAAAAAAGTTGAGGGGAAGTTTCTAGATGAGGTACATATTATGCAAAGTTAAAGTTGGGCTAGGCAGGCCCAATGGATGACTTTGTGACAGACAGGGTGTTTTAAAGATGACTTTATGTGTTCGGGAGCTAGTTCAGTTTGAGAAGACAGCCTGATATTTGGGCAGCGTAAGAAAGATCAAATGCAGGTCTGGCTAATTTTATAGAACGAAATCAGTAGGGTTCGGAGGCAACACAAACCGAGGAGAAGCTATTACAAAATTTGAGATTTAAAGTTGAACTATGTTGAGCTGATTTCCTCTAGACAATGTACTCTTAGGAAAGGTGACATATCAATCTTAAATTAACATATGTTTCTTTCTATTTAATATCAGCACTACATTTCTGATGTATCTGTTTTTTGTAGGATGAAGAGCAATCATGACAATTTGGTTCTAATGATTTATGCGATAAGCACAAATATTCACAGGCAGTGCATGATGAAGCGAGGTGTGCATCTGTAAAAAAAATGTTTTTAAAAAAAATCCAAAGAATAGTGAAAGTGTATATAAGGCAGTTAGATGAGCATCCACCAAACTGTACAGTAAATTTCCTACCACTTCTGCAAACAGTGTTATGAAATGAGTTTTCTCGTACTTCAATACCGCTTGATCATCTCTATTTCTTCAATGAAAATGTGTCCGGCAGACTCATTAACACCATTAGGAAGCACAGGTCACAAAGTATGACAAGTCATCTCAGGACTCAATTATAGGTTTGCCATTATTGTAAATCTTAACAAAAAGATCTTATCGCATTACCTCATTGAGAGGAGCCAACATTTACAAATTAGGCATAACAAGGAGGCTCAATAACATTTAATCAGGAATATTTTCCACGAGACAGTGAACTAGAGAGACAATTTAACACTTTGGAATATAGTGACATGAGAATAACACCCACACAAAGACTCTCCTCCTGCCATTGTCAGAGCTTTGGCCTGCCTTTCGGAACTTTCAAAACCTTACCACAGTAAACTGTGAGCTTTGGTAGGGAAGATGTTCCTGGTAAAGTAATATCTTGTCTCCATACCAATTAGTTCATTTTCAGATCTTCGGTAGTCGCCCACCTTGCTCTTCATCAATCCCCTTCGCAATGTGGAGAACCAAGGAAAAACACCTTGGGAGACAGAGCTTTCTGAGTGGCAGCTACCAGAACATATAATCCTCTCCAATAAATCCCCACATAATTCAATTTGATGACATTTAGTAAAGGCTTGCAAACCTGACTGTTTATTAATAATTGCACAACACACTGTGCATGTGTAAATCAGTGTTGGTTCTTTTCCTCTAGTAACACTCTGGCCAGAAGTGTCAGGCCCTCAGCACGAAGATACTGAAGACTTTTTTATGCGCCTCGGTCTTTACAACGAACTGCAGCCAGAGTCCTATGACACAGCGAGGTACTAGACCAAAGTCTGGGCGTAAACCCATCGCCCGAAGGCAGTGATACTCAAAGAACGGCGGCGCTCCTTACATTCAAATCCAGCCCCGATCGACAGCAGCACTGGGCTGCCGTTTACTCGACTACACTAACATCGAAAAGATGTGAAATAGGAAGGCAAGCATTTGTTTAAAGATTAATTGACGTTAAAAAGAAAGTAACGAGGGTACCCTGCATCACCTAACTAAAGAGACACCTTAGTATTTAAAGACATCTTGCAGCAAAAGTGTAAAAGTCTCTTCAGAAATCAAAAAGAGTATTTTATTAACATGCAGAACAGTTTCACCTTACTGCATCAGATTATCAGTGCATTTAGAAGTATTTTTTAAAAGTGATAGTTTTCAAACATGGATTGGAAATATTAATTTTTGCTAGACACTGTCAAAACTGCTGTTAGTGCACTAACAGGCAACTCATTAGTTATGTGCACTATTTGGGTGGCCTGGGTTCCAAATGTATATCAAAAACATATTTTATTAACAAAAAAACAAGAGAAGATTTTTACAGTGCACATCCTGAAGTCATGTTTATCAAGGTACTCTTATAGGTGATAATAAAGAAAAAAGAGGGAAAGTTATATAAAAAATTGCCTAAAATCACCCAATTTGTTTCATGGGGGCAGCTGTTATAAATCCCAGGTTTTCTCAATTCACAGTGTGGAATTCAGCCCTTAGATGTATATTTTTCGCTTCCCCTACACCTGCCTTACAGCCAATTCTGCCCCTCAAAAAACAAACCCGAATGCCATTCTGCTGGCATCAACGTGGCCCTCAGTCGCATCATAGACCAAATGTTTTGCCCCTGGGAAAATGTTTGTAAGTACCCATGCACAAAGGGCATCACACTGGGAAAAGCAAAACAGGAAGAATGCTTGAAACAATCTCAGCTGTTGGCAGTTATTCTGGGATGTGTTCCTTTCTATAATGTTTTGTTCATTGTGCCACTCCACACAGGACGCAACCACATAGAAATCAGACTTGGACAAGCTCCAGCAGGAGCATTCCAGCCACCAAACACCAGGGTCAGTCGTCCAAGCAGAGCAATTGACCTTCGGGATAACAACTGGTCAAATCAGAGATAAGGGGGTACTGGACACACTGTGTATGAGACAGCATATGCCAGTGTATATTATGTGAAAGAAGTGCAGTAATGAAAGTGACAGGGAGGCTGTGTGTGCTTCTGACACTACACTTACAACTCGGACGGTAAGCGGCAGGAAACTAACTGAATAAGGAGGCAACCATTCAGGATGGTGGAAGATCTCAAATCTACCTGAGCTGCACATGCAACAGCTTGCTCTGAATTAAAATGTGAATGGGTGAACTCTGCCTAAAGTGACCACAGAGAGTCTACTGCAGAACAACAGACCGCTGGATATAAAGAAACAGTACTTCTCTTAGCAGAGACAATATTTCCAGTAATGACTGACTGGCCAGAACCATCAAACAGGACATATACTTTAGGGAATAACGATATTACAGGCTTTTTGTTAAAATGTGAGGCTCAGTGACCAGGTTCTAAATATAGAGAACAAACCATGGGGTGAGATTGACCAAATCTGTCTCAACAATGGAAAAAGGAAAATATCTAAAATAGCGGACACATGCATAGTATGAGATGCTACACCAGCAACTATTTAAAAAAGAATAGCAGGATTTGTTTGTGCTTTCTTACCCAAAAGTAAGTGCCACGTCACATTGGAAGATGATGGGTAGATACAGAAGGAAAAGGGCATTTTTATTGACAGATTTCTTCACAGCACTTTTATGCATGAAGGTCTCACAGAGGGAATTGAGTTTAGAGAAAATCCAGTTCACAAGGAGGAAGTAGTGATCAAAAGCTTCATAGAACTGTTTTTTAGGAAATGAAGGAAAAATCGGTTGTCAGGACAGCTCTCAAACATGGTAATCATGGAATTTGGAAAGACAGGAATACTTTCCAGTATTGGAAAGACTTAGATAACTGGAAAAGGAATATTCAGGAACACAGAATTCGTTTGGAGAGTAATAGTAATAAAATATTGCCCTTCACCAGAAGAGGTCCAGGCACTAAGGCAGGCAAACCAGACCTACCTTAGTGGTTTCTTCTAAGTTTTAAAAAGGAAGGTGTAGGCCAGGAAAAAGGTTTATTTGGTCAGGTTGACATGACAGTTTACAACTGCACTATAGGATGGTGTGGTTGGCATGAGACATGTTTAAAAGTGATACTTCAGCGGGTGGCACAATGAGCGCTGCAAGCCCAGCAGAAGCATTTAAATTACAGGCCCTGGGTACAGGTAGTATTACTTACAAGGGACTTACAAGTAAATAAATGTGCCAAATAGTTATAGTCTAGTTTTATCATATCTTATGGAGACAACACAAGCGCTTTAGCACTGGTTAGCAGTGAGAAAGTACACAGAGTCCTAAAGGAAACAAAATGGGTACTGCAAAGAAATACAGAGGGTGACCCTGCAAAAAGGGGAAATGCCAAAAGCCTTTCATAGCCTTAAGAGTGATTTCACATTTATTTAAGGGCTGCAGGGCGTCGAGGTGAAGCACAAATAAAAACAATAATAATTATGGAAAAGAGTTTTATTATCGGGTGGCAAATTAAAATGAGTGATTTTGATAAAAGGGGCTATGAATGTGGAAAATCTAGCCAAAATTATTATGAGGGTGATTATGTAGACATTAGGCAGCTTGTCAATAATCTCAGTGCATGACAGGCAAAAGGCCTGAATTTTAGGATTAAAGATGACAGTGAAGGAGATTTCGGAGTTACCCCTAGTCAGGTGAATTGTCATCTAGACTACGCAGGAATGATGCACAGCATAAAATATCTATAGTTGGTTACTTTGTCCAACCCAGAAAGAGATGAAAAAGTAGTGATTAATATCCTTCATGGGGAAGTGAAAATTGTAATGGCAGTTTGTAGCTTACAGGCAAGCTAGACCCCAAACTCAGACAGGTTTTAAGTGCACTTGTAAACGTTCTTGGCACCAGCTCAGTTGATCTATTAAACATTTTGACTGCACTACTCAACAGCATTAATTTACAACGTGTGCTGAATCCAGTGATGGCTTAAACCATCAAATTTGTTTTGAAGACCTGCAGAGTCCCACTGGTGATGTTGGAGTGTGTCTTTTTAAAGCAATATTAATACGAAAAGCTTGAAATATATTGTGTGATGAAGATGCGTAGCAAAAGTGTTAACATAGAAAATAATGCACGCGTTTGAAATGTGCCCACAGGGAGTGGCTACCAGTGTATATGAAAACTAATGAAAGCTTATTAATTCTGAATTTAATTTTGCAATACTGTTTTGAACTGTATTAGTATGGCATAATTAGAGTTATGTGTTAAGAGTTTTGCTTTAATTAATTTAGAGGGCCTTAGCTTAGCGAGGGTTTGGGCCTAGCTGCCTGGCCTCATATTGAATTGTGTTTCTAATGTGTAATGTGCCATTTTCCTGAAGGACACAAAGCTGTACTTTTCCAGGAGCTGTATGTGTGTAGCCGAAGTAAATTCTTTCTCATGAGAACTGACTTGCTCAAGGCAATGTTCTTGTTAGCTGCAACAGTGTAATTCGTAACAGGTGCAAGGTTAACCGTACTAGGAGAAGACAAGGAAGACACTGACTGGAGCGTGAAGTTTAACATTTTCTACCAGACATTCCAACCGTTGAAGACATCATTAACATGGACCAATCCACGACATGGGAACTGTGAACGGGGAAAAATTCTATTAGGGTGCTTACCAAATTATTGGACAAAGATATTGATGCACCAAACTTTATCCAATGAGAATTTAGGGAATAGTTAAACAGTTTTGATTTAACGGCGTGACCCAAGGAAAAACTGGGACTCTTACCCTTGCCATTTGCCAGTCCTTTTGCTATGAGACCTTTGCTAGAGGACTTTTGCTAGTTGCCATATATTAGTTAAATTGTCCTGCCACTCTAAACCATCCTCTATCCCATTCTTGTCTGATACTTACTTTGCCTCCATCAGAGGGAAGTATTTTGTTTTCTGAACCATCCTATCATAAGACTTTGCCCCGTCTTATCTCTGCTGATGCTGACAAACTGATGTCCAGAGGACGAAGACTGAAGCTGTTTGCTGATCTGTTGGATGGGTAATTATTTAATGAAAGTTGTAATTAACTATTTGCCTTTTATTTCTAGGTACCAACTGCTAGTTTGATAGAGGTCATAGTTTAGTTGTTTTCTAAATTTGTGTTTCTCTAAATTGTTTTGCATAAAGCCCAACATGCTAATGCTGATTTGAGGTTAGTTAAGGCGTTCATAAAAATCTTATGAAAATAGACAAATGACTGACTTCTTGCTTTGTTGAATTATGTACTAATGAGACTCTGCTAAGTTGCTTCATATCAATGATTTGCCTAAATACTGAATGACTATAACTAATGCATTAATTTGCCGACCTAAACGCGTCTCCTGGTAAGTTTACTTATTAAGGCTCTGACGCGCTATCAGTTTTTAGTAGCAGTGCTATGGTTTGGCCCTTTGGGGCCCCAGTACGAGAGATTACGGTTGGATAGAGTTGATGGTGCGAATTACAGTTTGGTAGAAGAGGTGTTGGTTGGGCTTTGGGGCCCGGTGTGAAAGTGGTTTGGAAGTAGACAAGGTGTACCAAATAGATAGGAATTTTTTTTTTTTTCCTTTTCAATGATGCAAATTGGAGAGATGATGTGTGCTTAAGTCCCAAATGACTTTCCTAGAATCTCAGAGCTTGCTGAAGGGAGTTTGAGTATGTTCTCGGTGTTCCAGTGATAGTGTGAATGAAGTAGATTTGCGCTTGCACAGCTTATGCAAATCGCAGGTGAATTGTGAAGTTTGTGAGGATTTTAGGCCAGGTGATGATGTTTTAGTAGGAGTGTGCGTACTCCGCAGTATGAGAGTAGGGAAGTCGGCGAACTTCATGTGAGTATGGTGCTTTGTGCTAAAAAATTGTCCATGTGGTAGTTGATGATGTACGGACCCTGCGTGGTCTAAGACTCCGGAGTATATTGATAAGTGTATGAGACACTTGGTTTATGTTGTAATTTGCGTGGTTTAATAGGTCAATAGTGAAGTCAACGAGTCGAGTTTGAGTCAAAGTGAGTGAATGAAAACTTCGATAGAGATTTGGTGAGTTCTAAAGTGCACTAGAACAATAATCCATTGACAAGTCGAGAGTAGAATTTGTGGGTCAAATTTTGCTTTCGAGTGCGGGATCTGAGAAGGAGAGAGTAGCGGCCGAGGCTAAGCAAAATCTCTGTAAAGTTCTGAAGCGATTGTGTTACCCTTCCTGTAGTAAACCGGCAAATTTGAGTTTTATTTTGGTTGGTGCTCGCAATATATTGCATTAGTTTTGTGTGAACCAAGATTGGGGAGACAAGCCGCAAGACTTTGTCAGCCGCAGTGTGTGAATGTGACGTCATTGGAGCTGCGCTGGGATAGGTTGCTCAGTGAGAAGGGTCGCACACGGATTGGCAGCCGTCCGTGAGAGCCAATTGGTTGGGAAGGTAGGCGAAGAGAGTTCTGGGAATTTAAGTCACTTCTTGATTTGATTGTGAACAAAATAAAAGACGTAAAGATTAACATTTTCAAGACTTTAAAGAGTGCTTTGAGGGGAGATGCATACATTACCACAAGTGTAGGGGAGGTTACACCAACGGAGGGTAAACCGGCTTACGCGGTAATGGAAGAGAGGGAGGTCGCGCCATGCCTTTGGCTAAAGCAGTGTTGCAAAGCTACAGAGAAAGATAGGTGTTTAGCGTTCCCTGAGATCGGAACATTCAATTTGAGAATTTTAGAAAATTTGCAAATGGTGCTAAATGATCTGAAGCCACCTCCGAGACCAGCACAGTTTGAGGCGTTAGCAATTTGGGAGCTAATGGCAATACGACAACAGCAACAGAAATTCGAGAGGAGAATGAGGAAAGCAGAAAAGACACTAGCGGAGGCTAGGTGGGATAGTGCACAGAGGGTCTGGAAGAGAGAAACAATAGATGGAGTCAGGCTGTTTCCAGCGATAGCTCAAGAAGGTGAAGACAAAAGGGGGAAAGCCATTTGTAAGACTGACAGAAGTCCTTCCAAAGACAAAAAGGTTGGGAAGCCCTGGTCAGAAGGTAGATGACTCAGACGATGATGAATTCCTTAAGCAACTACTGAATGATTGCCCACCACCCTATGTGGCAGATGGATATTGTCCGAGTACCAGTACAGTTCCCATAGGTGGGACAAAAGACAAAGCAACAGTGAGCCAGACACCGTTCAGTCCTGTCTCGACACAAGTTCCGATGCAGAGTAGTTTTGGGGTGTCTACCACACAGGTGATGCAACCTCAGTTGCAACCACCACAGATTCAGAGACTTTACCCTGATGTACCTATTTTAGAGACTACCACTAATCTGATGGTGCCGACGGAGCAAGTACATGGAAGACCAAAGTTGATTCAGATTGAGCCAACTCCACCTTTACTGCCCCAGGTGCAGCCACAAATGATCCCGAGATGTACTTCGGTCACAGGACCGCAAGCAGACGCGTCACTAGTGATAAGCCAAAATATGGGAGTTAGTCTTCCACAGGTTTTGGGAACCAGACAGACACCAGGTGCCATATCTTTGCCTATTACGGTTGGTCCACCAGTGCCATTGTATGCGCAGGCGAAGCCTAGTGTACGTGACCAAGGAGTATTGACACATAATATGGCAAGTGGAGGCTTCGTAGGGAAGCTCCCAAGGGACCACTCCAGTGGAACCGACATTTGAAGGATCTAGGTCATTGTTAGATTTCAGTCCGATTGGGGCTCCTCCAGAGGACATGAGACAGACAGGTTCGAGACTGCTGACACCACAAATCTCGAGTGCGAATGTACCACAGACACCTTTAGTGCAGGGTGGAAATATCTCATTGCAAGGTCTCACAGCACAACAGCTGACAGAATGGTTAGACAAGCTTAATACTCCGCAGACTACTCCTATAGCAGCAGGGAGAGCGGAAAGAGAAGAGTACCTGAATCATGTGAGGTTGGGTATGGAAGCCAATTAACTCGTTGAAGGGAGTATGGGTATGAACAAGCTAGAGTCATACACAGAAGCAGAATTAAGGTACTTGTGCCCAAAGATAACTAGAGAAGTGAACAGGGTGCACCAGAGGTTGGCAAATTTGGCAGACAAGTATGGCGTAGATTTAGAGAATACCAAACATTTGAAGAGAAGTTACAGGTTAGATTTTGAGCCAAAGGATTTTGAACACATGAGGTCTACTGGAATGAAGGAGCATCTCAAGGAGATACTGCAAAGTGCACAAGTTTGGGGAGCCTTAGAAAAGTGGGAAGGCAGATGGCGAAGAAAAGAAACAAGAGGATGAGTGATTGCATAGAACAGTCAGCTAAAACATTACCAGATACAAGCATGGTAAAGATGTTACCAATGAGAGAAACTGCCGGGAGGTTCTTGTCCATGTACCATGGACTAGAGGTGATATTCTGTCATTTACAAATGATTTCCCCAGGCTGAGGGAGAAACCATTAGAGTGGGACCAGCAGACAGACAGGTTTGTGAATCTCGCAAAGTGTCTTTGGGAAGACCTGAATATTCTCTTTGAGATCATTGTTCCAGCTGACTTGTGGATTGAGTGCAAAAGGAGCGTAGATTGGCCGACCGAGGAACCGGCAAGGGATAGAAACACAGGGGCACTGTCTCCTGATGTGATGAAGTACTATTATAAGGTGATTGAGTTTCTGAAAACAAGAGTTTCGCCGAAGAATATTGATTGGCAAATGATTGATCGAACGGCTCAGGGGGTCAAGGAGTCGATACATACCTATTATGAGAGATTGTTGAAGGCGTTTAAGCATTATAGCGGTACAGAGGTTATTGAGGCGAAGGACATGAATCACCTTGTGTTCAGGTTGGTGGAAGGGTTGAGACCTGATATTGGCCAGATGATTAAAAATCATTTGATTTGTTGGCAAGCTAAGCCGAATGATGAGGTGTTGCAGTATGCAAAGTGCTGCAGAGATGAGATCTAGTTGAAGCAGAGAACGTTAAAGGAGAAAGCAATGGTGATGCAAACTAAGGCAGCACAGTCAGGGATGCAAGGAGGGTTTCTACAACAGATGGTGCAGCAGCCACAGGGGAACAGGATGTTTCAGGCGCAAGTGAGAAGTAGAGGTCAAGGAGGTTTTGTGAACCGCAGTCCGGCCTTGAACACTGTAGTAGTACAAAATGATGCACAGGGAATGAAGAAGATGTTACCTTGTCATGCTTGCGGGGTCATTGGACACTGGAAGCGGGAGTGCCCAATGATGGTGCAGGATGGTGTTATTCAACAAAGCAATGATGGCAGTACATTTCAAAATGTGAGGGGACCCAGATTGAGGGGTCCAAATCCAAACTTTCAGAATAATGTGAATCAAATGCAGGGGTTTCAACCAATGCAGCAGGTGCAGATGTCACGTATACAGCCAATACAGTTACAACAAGCGCAACAGCAGGTCCCCATGGTACCTAGACCGCAAATGCAAGTACCCTTAGCTCCAATGGAACAGCAGCAGGTGATGCTTCCTCAACAGGTCACAGGTCAAAGAATGAGTCAGAATAACACAGTGCAACAGTACCCATTACGTGGCGAGAATGGAATAAACGATGAATCGTCGGATGAGAGTTCCAATAGTGAGGATTGCAGGCTTGCAGCATCCTTAGAAGTAGATCAGAGAGGACCCTGTGTTCAGGGAAAAGTTATGGGTCATAAGGTTTCATTCTTGGTTGACACAGGAGCTACACGCTCTACAGTCAGAAGTGCAGAGGGTCCGAAATTGCCCCTTTTGCGACGGACGGTTAAGGTAGTAGGTGTAGCAAACCAACTCCTGACTAACCCGATCACAGATCCGGTTCAGGTTGAGATTGGCACTTTCCAAGGATTGCACAGATTTGTAGTTTGTGATTCAAGTCCTGTATCCTTACTGGGAAGAGACTTATTGTGCAAGACGAGGTGTTCAATCACCTGTTCCAATGAAGGAATTGAGGTCCAGACTAACAGTGATAACGAAGGGGAAGAACAGGGTTCAGGACCTGAAACTGATCCCACAGATGAGAAATATCCACTGATTAACTTCTTTCTGATGTTCACAGTGGATGATCTCCCAGCAGATTTGCAGGGAACAGTTCAAGAAAAGGTGTGGGACTTGACAGGAAAAGAAGTAGGGTTGATAAAAGGAGTAGAACCAGTCAAAGTTAGTGTGAAGCCGAACGCTGCATTCCCCCAGATACCGCAGTATCATATGTCGCAAGATGTCCTTATAAAGGTTACGCAAATTATTGCAGACTTTGTGAAACAGGGAGTCATGAAGGAAGTAATGAGAAGTCCATGCAATTCACCAATAATTTGTCTCAGAAAGCCTTGCGGAAAGGTTCGGATTGCCCAAGATTTGAGAAAGATCAACAACATAGTAGTGAATTGTTGCCCAGTAGTGCCAAATCTTTCTGTGATTATGTTTCAGATTCCATGCGATGCAGAATGGTTCACAGTAATTGATCTGTCCCAAGCATTCTTTTCTGTGCCTCTTCATGAGGACAGCCAGTTTCTCTTCAGTTTTAAATTCTTGGACAAGGTCTACAGTTGGTGCCGAATTCCCCAAGGATTTTCGCAATCACCTTCCATATTCAATCAGATACTTAAGAAGAATTTGGAGTCATTGGAGCTGCCTTTCCAATCGACTCTTATGCAGTACATTGATGACTGACTGATTGCATCCAAAACACGGGACCAGTGTAAGTATGATTCAATTGCCTTACTGAATCACTTGGGATAGAATGGGCACAAGGTGTCCCCAAAGAAATTGCAATATTGTCAGAAAGAGGTGAAGTATTTGGGTCATCGAATTGAGAAAGGGTCAAGGAAGTTGTCAGAGAGAGAATAACAGCAGTGTTACAGATGAATCCACCAACAACACGGAGAGATGTTAAGATGTTTCTAGGAATGGTGGGATACTGTCGTCAGTGGATCCCAAATTTCTCAGTCATCTCCAAGCCATTGGTGAGACTGAGGGTCAAAGAGAGCCAGGATGCCATAGTTGTGGGAGAGAAGGAAATGAGAGCTTTTACTGAGTTAAGAGAGAGCATGTGTAGAGCTCCATCTTTACACAAAGTCTTTTGTTCTGTTTCGTCATGAACGTGATGCATGTTCTTTGTCTGTCCTGACACAGGTCCATGGAGGTGCAAACCAACCAGTAGCATACTTTTCAGCTACTTTGGACCCAGTGGCAGCAGCCTTACCGGGTTGTCTGCGTGCAGTAGTAGCAGTTGGACAACGCCTCACGCAGTGTGAAGGCATTGTGATGGGACATCCTTTAACAGTGATGGTCCCTCACTCAGTTGAGATCCTCCTAACAAGGACGAAAACGCAGCAGATGACAAATGCAAGGTTGACAACATATGAGACGATTATATTGGGGTCACTAAATGTAACGTTAAAGAGATGTACAGTGTTGAACCCGGCAACTCTGCTTCCAAATGAGAATACAGAAGTTGAAAATCTGGAAGATGTAGAACATGATTGTCTTGAGGTAACAGAAATGTGCACCAAACCGAGACCTGATATTAAAGATACTCAATTGGAAGAAAACAACCAAATTATATTTGTCGATGGCTCATGTTTGAGGGACTCAGTAGGAGTGCTGAGGGCCGGATATGCTGTATGCACGATTTCTGGTATCCTGGAAGCATCTTGGCTTCAAGGAGTGTATTCCGCCCAAGTAGCTGAGCTGGTAGCTCTTACAAGAGCTTGCCATGTCTCTGCTCAGATGAGAGTCACTATCTATACTGATAGTCGATACAGATTTGGAATTGTTCATGATTTTACCCAACTATGGTCACAGAGGGGTTATTTGACCTCTTCTGGCTCGCTTGTAAAAAATGGTGAAAGAATTAAGGAATTGTTGCATGCAATTCAGTTACCTCATGAACTGCCGTGGTTAAATGCAGTGCACACATGAAGTCACAAGACTTTGTTTCGATGGGAAAGGATATGCGGATCAAGTTGCAAGGTTTTGCGCATTGAACTGTATATCGTTTAAGGATCAATGGGAACTGTTACCTGAAAAAGACAATGAGATATGCACAGGTTACGCATTGAGAGTAATTGACACGTTAGAAGAGTTGAGATTGTTGCAGGGACGTGCCAGCAAAGATGAGAAGCATTCTTGGGTTAGGATGCAGTGCGTACAAAGACCAGATGACTTGTGGGTTTCAGACGAAGGGAAAATGGTCTTGCCGAACAGTCTCCTGTCACAATTTGCAAGGTTTTACCATGGTCAAGAACACATTGGGAGGAATGCCATGATCTGGTTGTTCAAGATTGACTGGTTTAATCCAAAATTTAGACAAGCTGCAGAGGTGATTTCCATTGTTGCGTCATCTGCCAACAGATGAATGCGGGAAAAGGGACAGTGGTGAATTTGAGCCATATTGGGAAAGCTGGAGGTCCATTTAGCAGAATACAATTGGATTTCATTGAGATGCCTGTGTGCGGAGGGTTGAGGTATGTGTTGGTGATTGTGTGTATCTTTAGTCATTGAATTGAAGCATACCCTAGACGCAGGAATGACAGTCTCACAGTAGCGAAGCTGCTGCTTAGGGAATTGATACCACGTTTCAGTTTTCCGATCTCCTTAGAATCAGATAGGGGAAGTCACTTTAACAACGAGGTGGTTAGGTTACTGTTTGCAGCATTGAACATTGAGCAGAAGTTGCATTGCAGCTACCGCCCTGAAGCGTCAGGACTAGTGGAACAGATGAATGGTACCTTGAATTCGAGAATGGCGAAAATGTGTGCAGCCACAAATTTGAAATGGCCCGACGCATTACCTTTAGTGTGAATGTCAATGAGAAATACGCCTAACAAGAAAACAGGACTGTCTCCACAAGAGATTCTCATGGGTAGAGCCATGAGACTGCCCGCGGTACCTGTGAATGCTCTTGTGAATATCACGGATGGTATGGTGTTGGACTACTGCAAGAGTCTGGCTGATGTGGTCCGCTCTTTTTCTCACCAGGTAGAAGCTACCACCCTGCCACCGATTAATGATCCAGGACACAATCTGAGAGCTGGTGACTGGGTTGTCATCAAGAAACACGTAAGGAAGACGTGTTTGGAGCCGGGTTGGAAGGGACCCTATCAAGTGATACTAATGACTACCACTGCTGTTAAGTGTGCAGGAGTTCCAAACTGGATCCATGCCAGTCATACGAAAAAGGTGACGTGTCCAACTGATGAGGAAGTTGAGTTGTTAAAAGTACCAACGACAGACAAGGAAGTCTCAGGGTAGGAGAGCGATTGAAGGGGAACTGAGACTGAAGGAGAGCCCGCTGAGGACAACTTGGTCACTCCAGTAAGAGACGAAGGAGAAGAGATCCAGAGGGGTGACGGTGAGCCTATCTCAATTGGGGCGACAGGGGAGCCTAGTCAAGGAAAGGTTCTCCCAAAAGCAGACGATTATGAGAATGAACCAGAGCACTTGACAGACCCAGAAGGCAAAGGAGTTGAGGTGGAAGAGAGTCAGAGTGTCCAGACTCCTACAGAGCAAATTGCAGGTCCATCAAGCGAAAACACCATAGAGCCAAGAAAGGGTGAAGGGTTACCACCAGACAGATCAAAGACCAGAGAGATACTGAAAGGAGATAAGTGGCCAGAGTTGCATGTGAAGAGGGGAGAAGTGGTTGTCGAAGATGCAATCAAGGAAGAAGTTGATACGACAAGGAAAGGAGATCTAAGTGAAGGAGAGTTGCAAGGTGATTGCAAGTTGAAAAGAAAGAGAGTAGCAAATAGAAGGTACGCAGGTCCTGAATGGGCATATGCAACGACAGCTGAATGGCAACAGGAGTTTCTGGCGTTCTGTTTTGATCGAGAAGTCCCAGGTCAATACTTTGGCACCTGAATCTGGCTGAAGAGACTGAACTGGTATAAAGAGTTGAGCTAAGATTGAAGATTGAGAAAAGAGAGTTTACCGGATGACACTTTGAAAACCTGAATTGACTTTTGAAAAACGATTTTGACAAGCTTCTAACCGGAATTGACAAATGATCCTGGGAGCGAACCTGAAAGATATAAATAATTGTGGAGAAAAAAAAATATTTTTTGCTTGTTTGACGGAGGAGAAATTGTTAACCATCCTCTCTTGTTGTTGTTTGAATTAACCATCCTCCACTTTCTGATTCTCTACAGATCATGGCTAACACTAGGCAGGATGATAGAGGGAGTAGGCGATGTAAACATTTCAGCATTGGTTTAGGTATTGTGTGTGATATTGATTGTGGTTGTGATTGTGGGTATGACACTAATGGATAAAAGAGTGACTAACAATGTTACAATTCCTAAGACTACTACTGCACTAACAGCTTGGGAGAGGTTTGAGCTGCATGAGAGATACTTGCATGAGGGAACTAATGCAAAAGGGGAACTTTCCACTAACGTTTTCTATCGCTTGCTGAGTGAGTATGTTGAGACAATGGAAGTGAGGGATTGCTTTGTATACACACAAATTCCTGTTTCGGTACAGGAGGGGTTTACCTATCATAGCTTGCCGTTAACATATGGGATAAGCTGTAGTCTGCTACTAACAGGATTTTATAACCAGGAGGAGATTCAATACTTCTACTCTAATCATGACCTTGTGTTTTCTTATGTGCCTATAATAGAGGATTTGAGTGGGGTAGCTAGATACTACAGTATAAAGTTAGTTAAAGGATTTTTTGAGCCGATATTGACGATTAGTACATCTTATGCACATCGCAATAATTTGACATGCTTACTTATCCCGGTAGAGAAAAGCTTTTTAGATCACACGGAGGATAGAAGAAGGGCATTAAAGGGTAAATTGGAAGAAGGATTGCAGCAGGGAGTTTTTGCTAGTAGTGAGAGATATGGTGCAATTAAGGAGCAAGGGAAACTAGCTTTAGATGCATTACACGTAGGGAAGCTTTGCATATCTAGGCCGAAATCATATTATGACAATGTGTTTGTGGGAATGAGTGAATGTAGGCATGTGTTTTTGTTTCAGGGGAAATGGATGTTCATTTTAAGTGGACAAGATCCAGCGATCCCAGAGATCTACTATATATGTGGGCTTAATGCTTATTACCGTCTTCCAAAGGGATGGTATGGCACATGTTACTTGGGGATAGTTTTCCCAAAGATATACCAACTTGACGATTTGAAGAGGTTTCTGAAATTGTCTGAATTACATCGTACTAGACAGAAAAGGGAGACCGCTGCCGGTGTAGTGGGAGACATATTTCGGGCGATAATCCCTTCAGTAGGGGTTATTCTGAATTTGATAAAGCTTCGAAAGTTGTCTACTATTGTGGATAACATGCTGAAAAACTTTTCAGGGGATATACTCCTAATGAATACTGAACTTGCTGCAGAGAGAGCTATGACTCTTCAAAAGTGGCTTGCTTTAGACATTCTTTTAGCGAAAAATGGCGGAGTTTGTAAGATGCTTAATGAGCGTCATTGTTGTGTATATATACCAGATAATAGTAATGAGATTAGAAGTATGCTTAATAACTTGACTAGGGATAGTACAGACATGAAGGAATTGAAAGAGCCAGGTGTTTGGGAAAAGGTTGGAAAAGGGTTTGCTTCAGTGGGAAATTGGCTTAGCAACATTTGGCATGGGATATTGTCTAAAATAATACAGGGGATATTGATTGTTATAGCTTGCCTATTTGGATTGTGGGTGGCATGTAAAATTAGCAAAAGGATAAAATTGAATGTGGGGAAAAATTATAAAAGGAGGGAAGAAAAAGAAAGGGAAAAATTGTTTAGGGAAAAATCCAAGGGGAGTCATCAGAGGAGGGATTGTTGGAGTGTGTTTTTAAAGCAATATTAATACGAAAAGCTTGAAATATATCGTGTGATGAAGATGCGTAGCAAAAGTGTTAACATAGAAATAAATGCACACGTTTGAAATGTGCCCACGGGGAGTGGCTACCAATGTATACGAAAACTAATAAAAGCTCATTAATTCTGAATTTAATTTTGCAATACTGTTTTGTTTTGAACTCAATTAGTATGGCATAATTAGAGTTATGTGTTAAGAGTTTTGCTTTAATTAATTTAGAGGGCCTTAGCTTAGCGAGGGTTTGGGCCTAGCTGCCTGGCCTCATATTGAATTGTGTTTATAACGTGTAATGTGTCAACATCAGGACAGTGCACGCTCTACGGGCGACAAAAATGCAAAAACCCAGTCTTTATGCAAGAGCATAATTCATGCATTGTGTTTATATGCAGTATGTTAGCCTTTTGCATTGCAGAGTTTAACCTTGAAAAGCACTATTAATGATGTTTGCAATAACTGTTCATTTGCAAGGTATTGCTGCAGGCTTACTGAGTGTGTTAGGGTGTGGTCCCTTTCTAGGACCTTCTAGAAGCTTTCCCTGCAGCATGACTGGGTGTGGTTTGTGGGCTGGGCTTGACTCTATATAAGGGAGCCAGCCCAGCTCCACGTGCTCACTGTTCAGAGGTCCCGGTGCAGAGCAGCAGCAACTTCCTGATCTCCTGTCCTGGAGGCCTACCTTGATATTCCAGGCCTGCCCTCATTATAATGGTGATCCTTGAGCAGGGCGGTAAGGCGGAGGTCGGGCTGGGCCCCCGGCCCCCGTTCTCAAAGACATTCGAGTTTTGGGCCTAGTTGTGGAACTCTCTGTGTGCGCGATCATTTCATGGCATTTGCATATTCTAGTTCGAATCTGCAGACTGCGCGATTAATTTCTAACATGTAAACCTTGGCATTCAGATCGGCAACAGTGTGCGCGATCATTTCATGGCATTTGTATATTCTTGTTCGAATCGGCAGAGTGCGTGATTCATTTCTAACATGTAAACCTTGGCATTCAGATCGGCAACAGTGTGCGCGATCATTTCATGGCATTTGCATATTCTTGTTTGAATCGGCACCAGCGTGCGCGATTCACCCCTGACATAAAACTCTTGGTTTTTGGATCGGCAGTGTGCACGATCATTTCCTGACATTTGCATCGTGTATTTCGAATCGGCAACAGTGTGCGTGATTCAACCCTGGCATAAAACGCTTGGCTTTTAGATCCGCAGTGTGTGCGATCATTTCATGACATTGAAAACTTTGGTGTGCCGTGTTTATTTGAGGTGCACACATTTATCCTTAGCTTTTGGATTTCTTTGAAACACTTAATTCAAAGTGCAACATTCTTTGTGCATATTAAGTTCCTAGTACAGTTCCTGTTGTTTCCGGGGAACGTTCAGATAGCCTTTGTCCTCACTTAAAAATGCAATGTTTATTCTGAAACATTATTGAAGAAGGTTCTTGTATTCTAGACAGTATGTGATATTTCCTGAAAAGCTCATATGAAACATTGTATTAACCCATTCTTGATTTTTCCAGGTACCTAGATTTCTTGAGGTCTAGTTATAGTCATTTCTTAGGTTATCCATGATTATAGTATAAGAACTCTTAGAACCATAGTCTATTGAAAGTCAATGTGATTATATCTTGACAGTGTATTGCTTAACCTCTTGCTTCCTACAGGTCTCCTTCCCAGCTGTTCCCTAGCTAATCCCATTTTCCCCCACTTGGATTCTCTCAGGCTCTGTGGTATATCCATAGGAGCTTTGGAGCTGGAGTGGTGGACATGTTGGGAACGTGCGCAGGCCCCGAAGATCTGGTCTCCCTTACATAATGTGCTGTTTTCCTGAAGGACACAAAGCTGTACTTTTCCAGGAGCTGTATATGTGTAGCCGAAGTAAATTCTTTCTCATGAGAACCGACTTGCTCAAGGCGATGTTCTTGTTAGATGCAACAGTGTAATTCGTAACAGGTGCAAGGTTAACCGTACTAGGAGCAGACAATGAAGACATTGACTGGAGCGCGAAGTGCAACATTTTCTACCTGACATTCCAAACATTGAAGACATCAATAACATGGACCAATTCGCGACATGGGAACTGTGAACGGGGAGAAATTCTATCAGGGTGCTTACCAAATTATTGGACAAAGATATTGATGCACCAAATTTATCCAATGAAAATTTAGGGTGTAGTAAGACAGTTTTGATTAAACGGCGTGACCCAAGGAAAAACGGGGACTCTTACCCTTGTCATTTGCCAGTCCTTTTGCTATGAGACCTTTGCTAGAGGACTTTTGCTAGTTGCCATATATTAGTTAAATTGTCCTGCCACTCTAAACCATCCTCTATCCCATTATTGTCTGATACTTACTTTGCCTCCATCAGAGGGAAGTAATTTGTTTTCTGAACCATGCAATCTTAAGACTTTGCCCCGTCCTATCTCTGCTGATGCTGACGAACTGATGTCCTGAGGACAAAGACTGAAGCTGTTTGCTGATCTGTTGGATGGGTAATTATCTAATGAAAGTTTTAATTGTCTATTTGCCTTTTCATTCTAGGTACCAACTGCTAGTTTGATAGAGGCCGTAGTTTAGTTGTTTTCTGAATTCGTGTTTCTCTAAATTGTTTTGCATGAAGCCCAACATGCTAATGCTGATTTGAGGTTAGTTAAGGCGTTCATAAAAATCTTATGCAAATAGACAAATGACTGAGTTCTTGCTTTGTTGAATTATGTACTAATGAGACTTTGCTAAGTTGCTTCATATCAATGATTTGCCTAAATACTGAATGACTATAACTAATGCATTAATTGAAGTCGTGTTTGATTACTAACTAGGACTGTTTGGTGAGGTTTGGGTTAATAAGATTAACAGATTTGATGTTAGATTGTAACCAATAGGGAAATAAATCTCCTAACTCTTAACTAAACAGGTGTGGTTATTCATTACTGAAAGGTCATGTTGTGTTAAATTGTGGGCCCTATTGATTCATCATTGATTGGTGATTGGTGTTATTGATTACTTAATGATATTGTTGGTAGAAGAGGGGTTGGTTGGGCTTTGGGGCCCGGTGTGAAAGTGGTTTGGACGTAGACAAGGTGTACCAAATAGATTGGGTTTTGTGTTTTTTTTTCCTTTTCAATGATGCAAATTGGAGAGATGATGTGTCCTTAAGTCCCAAATGACTTTCCCGGAATCAGTGTGCACCTTGATGGATACTGCTAGAGAAATATACATAATTCAGGGAGAAGAGGGAGGTGATAACATAATTATGGATGTACGTAACACCTGAAATTCACATAGCACAGCAGTTGATATTTCATGTGTTACTCTGCATGACGGAGATATAACCCCAAAACTGGAAGAATGCTGCCATCTCGTGAATAGATAGAATTATTACCATTAGAATGTGCATACTCACAAAAATGTCCTAGATATGCCAATATGCCAATCACTTTCAATCTTGATATTAAAAGACCTGACTATAAATCTATGGTGTTTTTTTGGGGGTGGGCGAGAGAATATCACTGCATGGATGTATGGGTTTGGTCAGCCAAAGAAAAAATCAGTCGCTTTATAATTCATACCCTGGTGACAAAATGATTATGAGCACTGGCCTGGATCCTGGGGAACACAGACGTGTCAAACAGTAAACCTCCTCTATCTCAAGTTTAATTTTGTTAGTATTGGACAGAATAAGTCCGAAAAGCAGCTTGGGCAAGTATCCTTCCCTGCACACTCCTCTATTTGAGACCAATGAGTTCTCTACTGAGCATATTCAAATAAAATCTGGAGAATCTCAAAGCATATCATTTGTAGAGATGCCCAGATGTACTGAAATGTTCAGAGATTGCCACGATCAACCAGGTCAGCTGGTTCCTATGAGGTGAGCTCGGAACTACTGCTGATGGATCAATGTTCATGAGTTATTTTATCACATTCTTCACTTGGCTTCTGGTGGTTCTGGGATTCTGCTTTTCTCACAAATTCCATATGTCTCCATACACAATTTCCTCTTTATGTGCTCCTCCATTGTCACCATAACTACTTTGATGGACAGCTTTACTTTGAGGCTGCATATTTGTAATGTTTTTTCTTACACAATTATGTACTTATTTCTTTTTTCTCTGATTCTACAACTAGAAAGTATTTATAATTGATGGTTTAAAGAGTTAAAAAGGTTTTAGGGATCCACATGGCCACCCATATTTAAAAAGTTAATTTCGCCTTTCCAAATATGTGGATTAAAGTTGGCCTCAATGAGGGTGAGGTTAATGCCTAAACTATAACAGGTTGAACCTTTGTTGAGAGTACTGTACATATACCTCACAAATATGACTGCACATTATGGGCCTAATTCTGAGGCTGGCGGGCGGCGGTAGCCGCCCGCCTAGCGGGAACCGCCATATGGCCGCTCCGCGGTCGAAAGACCGCAGAGGCCATTCTCGCTTTCCCGCTGGGCTGGCGGGCGACCGCCAGAAGGCCGCCCGCCAGCCCAGCGGGAAACCCCTTCCCACGAGGAAGCCGGCTCCGAATGGAGCCGGCGGAGTGAGAAGGTGCGACGGGTGCAGTTGCACCCGTCGCGAATTTCAGTGTCTGCTAAGCAGACACTGAAATTCTTTGTGGGGCC
Organism: Pleurodeles waltl; assembly: GCF_031143425.1. Lineage (NCBI taxonomy): Eukaryota > Metazoa > Chordata > Amphibia > Caudata > Salamandridae > Pleurodeles > Pleurodeles waltl. The sequence continues at coordinate 163,442,579 of NC_090443.1, read as the reverse complement.
CTCTTACGGGGGCCCCTGCAGTGCCCATGACACCCCATACCGCCATGGCGGATTCCTGATGGCAGCGGAAAACCGGCGGGAGACCGCCGGTTTTCCTGTTCTGACCGCGGCCAAACCGCCGCGGTCAGAATGCCCTGTGGGGCACCGCCAGCCTGTTGGCGGTGCTCCCGCCGACCCCGGCGGTCCTTGACCGCCGGGGTCGGAATGACCCCCTATGTTTGCAATCCATATATCACACTATTTAGAGCAATTAATGTGACATTGGAAGACATTTATTAAACACATCACAAATCAATCATGTCATGCGACCCATGATACTTGAACACATTGTCACTCATTACAATTAAGGGATCAAATTTGATCGTGGTGCAAAAGCTGTTTTGCACATTGACTAGAATTATGAGTTGTGTGATGACTTTCACTCACAGTTTTCCCCTGATAAGTTCCAGCATGTTAAACGTACTAACCTTTATCATGGAAATGAGCTGCAAAAACAGGAGAAGCATGTGGAATTGAGGGGCATATTTATACTTCTTTTGCACCGCATTTGCGTAATTTTGTTTTACGCAAATTCGGTGCAAAACTAACTCTATACTTTGGCGCTAGACCCGCCTAGCGCCAAATTTATGGAGTTAAAGTCATTTTTGGGACTTGGAGACCTACTTTGCGTCAATAAGATGCAAAGTAGGTGTTCCCATGCAAAAAATGACTCTATGGCCGTAGCGCCATATTTATCCCCTGTGCTAAAATCATGCATGGGGGGAGAAGGGGCCAAATAATGGTGCAAAGCTTGCTTTGCACCAATATTTAACGCCTGGGTCCGGGCAGGTGTTAGGGGACCTTTGGGCCTATTTCCATGGTGGAAGACCATGGAATAAGCCCACAGGTGTCCTCGCCAGGCCCCAGGGACATCCCCACCCACAACAGAGGGACAGCGGAGGATAGGGGTCCCCATCCCAAGTATGTATAGTTAAGTACAAGTCAGTATTTTATTTTAAGTGCAATTGGGGGCCCTGTAACGGGCCCACACATGGCACTGGGTGCAATGGTCCCCTGTGCTGGCCATTTGGGTGGTGGGCATGATTCCTGTCTATTTTAAGACAGGAGTCATGTGGTATGGATGGTTTTGCATCAGAAAATGATGCTAGGCTGGTTAGAGTCATTTTTTTTTACTCTAACCTGCCTAACGTAATTTTTTGGTGCAAAACACCCTTCTTCTATACTGCCAGCTCCACCCGGCTAATGTCTTTTTTTTTTTTATGCTAGCCTACCTGTTGCACCGGCTTGCACCATTCCATAAATATGGTGCACGGCTGGTGCTCAGAAATGGTGCAAGCTGGTGTTAAACGTTTTAGTGCAAAACTGCATTAGTGCAGTTTTGTACCAAAACGTGTAAATCATGGCCATAGTGTGTTAAGCACCAGTTCCACAGGTAATGCATCATTTGCAAGACAAGGCAAAATCAAGGAATATATGTTTTTACTACATATGGAAAATACGTTACCCCAGGTAATGGCATGTATCACATTTTGTAAACATCTCACAGTAGCAGCTTAACTGTAACGAGAGCCATTGTTTTTAACTGCCTTGCCCTATTTCATAACTCCAACTACTTGCTCAATAACCTCCATTCAGATTACCATGTTCTCTATGGTGCTCCACAGTGTCATTTGAGGATTTTGGGAGCCCTAGGCAAGAAATATGTTGGTGCCCCCTGTTTAGAACACCTATGAATTTTACCACCCATTTTCTGTTAATTCAAGCCTTATGTTATTTAACAATATCTAATGATGTTTGAAAAGGTGCGATACAAAAATATACAGACATGAGTAAGAGAGAAAGTTCACTTTTCCAGGGGTGCCCTTTTAGGTGCGGGCCTGGGGGAATTGCCTACCTTAAGATGTCTTAAAACATTCCTGGTCTTTCACTCTCTTCATCTTCTGCATGTTCCTCACCACTTACATTCATTTGCTTTTCTCTTGACACCCTGATTTTCACTTTATCCGCTACAAAATTCTTCAGCACCTCTCTTATGATTGAACACTTCATTATAATCTCAGTTTCTTCAACTAGGTACTACATTCTAAATGTATACAAGATTGATCAATGTATCCCATTCTATACAGCCAAGGCATTGTGCAATACACTAGTACTCAGCAAACTGGATTGCAGCAACAGTCTCTTATTCGGCTTTCCCCATTATTTTTCTTCCACTGAGTAAAGTTTTAAACTTTGTTACCAGAACACTATATAGTCTTCCCAGCACAACGCTACTTCTCATTATTTTCACCAAGATGGCCCATCTTTCTGCCAAACGTAGGGTCCTATACAAGTTCCTAACATTGGTCTATAAAGGTGTGATGGCATATCTTAAAGCTAACTCTTCCGTAACTCAATACACTCAAACCTGGAACCTAAAACCTACAAACCAGCACCTTCTAAATTCAATCAACCTACACTGTGTGGCTTCCTTCTACCTGATGGGACTCATCACAGAGGGGCAAACTTCCAATTTACCATTAGTACTAGTCAACATGGCGACCGGAGCGGCAGCATAAACTGCAGCTCCGCTCCCGGCCCTTTTCAATTCTCCTGTTCCCAACGCCTTCAACTCTTCCCGAGGAAGGCATCGCCCTTCCTTCTGCCCGAACCTCCACTGGCAACAGCTGCTCCACTTTGGACACCAAAGCTGCTCGGTGCACCGCGGAATGACTGACGGACTGCTGGACCGCACACCTGTAGACGCGGCCCAATCGGGTGCGGCTCTGGGCAGTGGGCCGTCTCCTCCCCTGCCTCACCGAGGCACTGAGCGGATTCGCAAAGCACGGACGTGCACGAGTGGTTCGGATCGGTGGGCGACTCGGGCTCGGAGCCCTAGCGAGAGGTGAGCGACTGATCGGTCCTCCCACCCTTGGGTGCGTCGGGGACGGAGGGCCGCACCCGGCTGGAAGTGGCGCCTCGCCCGCCGCGGTGGGCGGCCGTGGCCCTTGAGCCACGCACCAGCCTGCCCCAACAGAAACCAGGCCCCAACTTCCCTCGTTAAAGGGTGTAAAATAAAAACTACAAGAATAGCTCCGCACCTCCGGGACGCCGCGCCCTGCCTGACAGCGAACTACGGCCGCGGTGCCCGGGGGACGCGCTGCGTGGCCTAGGCGCAGGAAAGCTGCAACCGCTTTGGTGCCGGGACGGGCGAGTTGATGCTGGAAGGGGGGCCCCCTGTCTGGCCCCAGGAGCTCACAAAGGTTCGGCGCTGCACTTGATCTGGCGCTTTTCGGCAACATATATCGAGTCGCGGCGCAAACACAAGGCCCCGACCTCCCGCTCAGTCGGTAAACACAGTGCTGACAGCGCCCCACAGAGAAACGCAACAGAAACAAAAGGCTCTACAAATAAACTATCTCATGGACGTATCTACCTCAAGCTGAACTGAGAGTCGACACAGCCCTGTGTCCCTCTCCATCACCTCGTCGTTGTCCCACTAGTGCCCGAACGATCTGCTTTACCTTAGGTGATACACACCACTGAGCCAGAGTGATCCTATTCTCAGCCACACACACCACCCTCTACATCTACACCACGTTGGCACCCTGGTGTCGTGCAGGACAATGCCGCCCACGTGGCTTTGTTTGCCCTTGGTACTTGGTCCTTTACATATGATGTAGCCTGAATTCACAGCTGCGGAGCGGAGCGGTTAAATGGTGGACTGCCGGGGTCCTGGAGCCAGTCTGCTCGTTGTATTGACACCAACGCCCCCACCTTGCCTTGGGAAGCTGCCCCAGCCATTGCAGTTCACTCCGCCAACACAGTAGTGGCAAACCCATCCTACCAAAAACACTAGCAACCAGGAAGAAAGGACATAGTACTTGGGCGCTCACAGTGAATCCACATATTAACAGATAAACATAGCAGGTAAGGCACGGTGCTCCTGGCAAGAGGATCTTCCCGTGTCCTCTAAAGTTTCCGAAGAAACTGAACAGAGATAAGTCGAAAGTCAGGGCACTCATGAATCACAATTGTTTATGTTAGAGATGTTGAGAGTCCATATTGTAATAGTAAAGAATTTCATTGTGAAATTGGAAATCATGAAAACAGGACCTTCAATTTATTCTTGAAAGATAAGTTGCATCACAGTGATAAGAAACGATCCTTAAGGTCAACACTTCTGTGACCATAACAGCCGATAAGTAGTCATGTAGCAACAAACGCCAACACGTGTTTCGTCTTGTGAGAGATAAATCTCAAAGACTTCATCAGGGCTGGAATAAACAGAAATAATGTCTAAAACATGTGGTATAGTAACCTCTGATTCATTAGATACAATGAGTGACAACAACAAGTCACTCCCACCGTGATGTTTGTGTGACTAGAAAAAATGCAATACGTGACATATGTGATATACGCAGAAGAAAGTTTTCCCTCCCCCGTATAGGTATTATCAACAGAAAATCAAAAAACGTGCAAAAGAACAGGAGGTCACTTATTGTGAAAGTGCAATACATCGAGACAAACACTAGCGTCAGCAAAATTAGTTATGAAGGCTAATACAAACTAAGGGTTATTGTGTCATAGTTGGTGCACGTCCTCAATTTTAAATTAGAAGAAGATGAAAACACTCAGTTGATCAAAAAACCATGGGCCGGTACGAAGATAAATATCTAAGGTCACTAATGTGGCCATAAAGATAATGTTCAACCTAAACCCGTGTGTCGCAAACGTCGAAATGAGCTAGAACATACCTGAGCTACAGTAAGGCCATCTATCAAAATTGTACTCCTAAGCAATCCCAGGAATCTGAAACTATAACAAATAACCCAATGTGAGTAGTGGACGTAGTCCTGGGGACACAATGGTAATGCCGTAAAAAATATACGATAAGAAAATTGGCCCTAAGACCTGTGACTAACCTTGTGGTACCTGGGATATAGAGAAATAGCAGGTAGTTGAAACACCTATAGCACCAAAGTATCCTGAAGTAAAATGAATACAAAGATGCCCGTCAGTGAGTACACAAGATCTAGTATGCCCGCTGAGTATTACCGCGCTTCAATAAACTATACTGTAAGACCTTTTTTTAAAAGGTCGAAGATTATCCCCTAAAAAGAAAAAAGGAACGCTTACCTATTCTAACGAAGTAGAGAAGAACGGCAAACCGTGTTCAGATAATTGCATGGCGTTCCGTAGTGTCAGGAAAGTAAATAATCAGCTCTTTCACTGGCGGGTGTTCTATTTAAACTGTCTATACTGTGCGTTCGTAGTACGAAATAAAGATAGGACTCATGTAAGTTCATGGCCGCCATCTTGGAGTGGTGGAAACACAAAATCTAGGTAGGCGAGGGTAGCGGTAGACAATACGAAAACTCCAATCACGTAAATCATAAAATCGGATAGAGAGCCATTAATCAATTGTTTGTGGAACACAAGCTTCAGGTAAAGGCTCTGTGGTAAAGTCTGTACACTAGTAAAGATATAATGTCATTGTATGTTCTTCAACCATCGTGAGACCTGATTTTGTATCCATGACGTTGGTAATTAAACAATATCAAAACTGACTACAAGAGTTAGGTCAGAAAGCACAAAAGAAGAACATGTTGAGAATGTATAAACGTTATAAGGGGACTTGAAATAAAGGTGAAATGCCACAACTATGACACAAACAGAAAAGACCTGCCGACAGACAGGACCAAAACACAAATAATCACTTTAGTGACTATACAGTTGGTGTAGCGACCGGGTATGAATTACAGAGTACATACAGAATACAGAAAGACGGATGACGGGAAAATACAGTGTACATATTCGAGCATAGTCGGAAAAAAACATATCGGCGAAATCTCCAATTTGTCTACTGTGAGATTCTGAGTATACAGAACAAATGTTTGATCAAGTGCATAGCATATACAATTAAAGGTATTATATCAGACAATCTGGACAGATGACAAGATGTAGTTTACATTGGCAATATCATATCATTCCCCTAGATAATATTCCATCTCAAAGTTGGTATTGAGGCCCTCCTCCACCGCTCTGAGTTTAAGAATCCAGTAGCATTCTTTTCTCCTGAGTGCTAACTCTCTGTTGCCTCCCCTGGGGTCCTTGCTGATGAGATCAAATCCAAAAAACTCAAACCCACAGGTATTATTTTGTTTCGGACAATGTCTCATATGGCTCATGTAAGGAAATGCCTCCTTGGCATGGTTACCCCCTGACTTTTTGCCTTTGCTGATGCTATGTTTTGAATTGAAAGTGTGCTGAGGCCTGCTAACCAGGCCCCAGCACCAGTGTTCTTTCCCTAACCTGTACTTTTGATTCCCCAATTGGCACACCCTGGCATCCAGATAAGTCCCTTGTAAGTGGTACCCCTGGTACCAAGGGCCCTGATGCCAAGGAAGGTCTCTAAGGGCTGCAGCATGTCTTATGCCACCCTGGAGATCCCTCACTCAGCACAGACACACTGCTTGCCAGCTTGTGTGTGCTGGTGAGAACAAAACGAGTAAGTCGACATGGCACTCGCCTCAGGGTGCCATGCCAGCCTCTCACTGCCTTTGCAGATATAGATAAGTCACCCCTCTAGTAGGCCTTACAGCCCTAAGGTAGGGTGCACTATACCATAGGAGAGGGCACCAGTGCATGAGCACTGTGCCCCTACAGTGTCTAAGCAATACCTTAGACATTGTAAGTGCAGGGTAGCCATAAGAGTATATGGTCTGGGAGTCTGTTTTACACGAACTCCACAGCACCATAATGGCTACACTGAAAACTGGGAAGTTTGGTATCAAACTTCTCAGCACAATAAATGCACACTGATGCCAGTGTACATTTTATTGTAAACTACACCCCAGAGGGCACCTTAGAGGTGCCCCCTGAAACCTTAACCGACTATCTGTGTAGGCTGACTGGTTCCAGCAGCCTGCCACACTAGAGACATGTTGCTGGCCCCATGGGGAGAGTGCCTTTGTCACTCTGAGGCCAGTAACAAAGCCTGCACTGGGTGGAGATGCTAACACCTCCCCCAGGCAGGAGCTGTAACACCTGGCGGTGAGCTTCAAAGGCTCACCCCTTTGTCACAGCACCGCAGGACACTCCAGCTAGTGGAGTTGCCCGCCCCCTCCGGCCACGGCCCCCACTTTTGGCGGCAAGGCCGGAGGAAACAAAGAAAACAACAAGGAGGAGTCACTGGCCAGTCAGGACAGCCCCTAAGGTGTCCTGAGCTGAGGTGACTCTAACTTTTAGAAATCCTCCATCTTGCAGATGTAGGATTCCCCCAACAGGATTAGGGATGTGACCCCCTCCCCTTGGGAGGAGACACAAAGAGGGTGTACCCACCCTCAGGGCTAGTAGCCATTGGCTACTAACCCCCCAGACCTAAACCCGCCCTTAAATTTAGTATTTAAGGGCTTCTCTGAACCTAAGAATTTAGATTCCTGCAACTTACCTGAAGAAGAAGACTGCTGAGCTGAAAAAACCCTGCAGAGGAAGAACAGAAGACACCAACTGCTTTGGCCCCAGTCCTACCGGCCTGTCTCCTGCCTTCCAAAAGAAACCTGCTCCAGCTACGCTTTCCAAGGGACCAGCGACCTCTGAATCCTCTGAGGACTGCCCTGCTTCAAGAAAGACAAGAAACTCCCGAGGACAGCGGCACTGCTCCACAAGAACTGCAACTTTGTTTCAAGGAGCAGATTTAAAGACCCCTGCAACTCCCCGCAAGAAGCGTGAGACTTGCAACACTGCACCCGGCGACCCCGACGCGACTGGTGGAGAAACAACGCTTCAGGGAGGACCCTCTGGCGACTCTACGACTGTGAGTAACCAAAGTGGTCCCCCCTGAGCCCCCACAGCGACGCCTGCAGAGGGAATCCCGAGGCTCCCCCTGACCGCGACTGCCTGAACTCCATTTCCCGACGGCTGGAAAAGACTCTGCACCCGCAGCCCCCAGCACCTAAAGAAACGGAACTCCTGTGCAGGAGTGACCCCCAGGAGGCCCTCTCCCTTGCCCAGGTGGTGGCTACCCCGAGGAGCCCCCCCCTTGCCTGCCTGCAACGCTGAAGAGATCCCTTGATCTCTCATTGAAAACCATTACAAACCCGACGCGTGTTTGCACACTGCACCCGGCCGCCCCCGCGCTGCTGAGGGTGTACTTTTTGTGCTGACCTGTGTGTCCCCCGGTGCCCTACAAAACCCCCCTGGTCTGCCCTCCGAAGACGCGGGTACTTACCTGCTGGCAGACTGGAACCGGGGCACCCCCTTCTCTCCATTGAAGCCTATGCGTTTTGGGCACCTCTTTGACCTCTGCACCTGACCGGCCCTGAGCTGCTGGTGTGGTAACTTTGGGGTTGCTCTGAACCCCCAACGGTGGGCTACCTTGGACCAAAAACTGAAACCTGTAAGTGACTTACTTACCTGTTAAAACTAACATTACTTTACCTCCCCCAGGAACTGTGAAAATTGCACTGTGTCCACTTTTAAAACAGCTTATTGTGTTTTATGTAAAAAGTATACATGCTAATGAAATGATTCAAAGTTCCTAAAGTACTTACCTGCAATACCTTTCAAATGAGATATTACATGTAAAATTTGAACCTGTGGTTCTTAAAATAAACTAGGAAAAGATATTTTTCTATAACAAAACCTATTGGCTTGGATTTGTCTCTGAGTGTGTGTTCCTCATTTATTGCCTGTGTGTATGTACAACAAATGCTTAACACTACTCCTTTGATAAGCCTACTGCTCGACCACACTACCACAAAAATAGAGCATTAGTATTATCTCTTTTTGCCACTATCTTACCTCTAAGGGGAACCCTTGGACTCTGTGCATACTATTCCTTACTTTGAAATAGTGCATACAGAGCCAACTTCCTACATTGGTGGATCAGCGGTGGGGTACAAGACTTTGCATTTGCTGGACTACTCAGCCAATACCTGATCACACGACAAATTCCAAAAATTGTTATTAGAAATTGATTTTTGCAATTTGAAATTTTTCTAAATTCTTAAAAGTCCTGCTAGGGCCTTGTGTTAGTCCCTGTTTAGCATTTCTTTTAGTGTTTAAAAGTTTGTGAAAAGTTTGAATTAGATTCTAGAACTAGTTTTTAGATTCTTAAAAAGTATTCCAACTTTTAGAAGCATAATGTCTAGTACAGATGTGAATGTGGTGGAACTCGACACCACACCTTACCTCCATCTTAAGATGAGGGAGCTAAGGTCACTCTGTAAAAAAAAGAAAATAGCAATGGGCCCCAGACCTTCCAAACTACAGCTCCAGGAGCTGTTGGCAGAGTTTGAAAAGGCCAACCCCTCTGAGGATGGCAACACAGAGGATGAGGATAGTGAATTGGAGGATGATTCCCCCCTACCAGTCCTATCTAGGGAGGACAGGGCCTCTCAAGCCCTGAGTCCAAGCATAATAGTCAGAGATGTTGGCTCCCTCACAGGAGGGACCAACCTCTCTGAAATCACTGAGGATAACTCCAGTGAAGAGGACATCCAGCTAGCCAGGATGGCCAAAAGATTGGCTTTGGAAAGACAGATCCTAGCCATAGAAAGGGAAAGACAAGAGATGGCCCGAGGACCCATCAATGGTGGCAGCAACATAAATAGGGTCAGAGATTCTCCTGACATGTTGAAAATCCCTAAAGGGATTGTAACTAAATATGAAGATGGTGATGACATCACCAAATGGTTCACAGCTTTTGAGAGGGCTTGTGTAACCAGAAAAGTGAACAAATCTCACTGGGGTGCTCTCCTTTGGGAAATGTTCACAGGAAAGTGTAGGGATAGACTCCTCACACTCTCTGGAAAAGATGCAGAATCTTATGACCTCATGAAGGGCACCCTGATTGAGGGCTTTGGATTCTCCACTGAGGAGTATAGGATTAAATTCAGGGGGGCTCAAAAATCCACGAGCCAGACCTGGGTTGACTTTGTAGACTACTCAGTAAAAACACTAGATGGTTGGATTCAAGGCAGTGGTGTAAGTAATTATGATGGGCTGTACAATTTATTTGTGAAAGAACACCTATTAAGTAATTGTTTCAATGATAAACTGCATCAGCATCTGGTAGACCTAGGACCAATTTCTCCCCAAGAATTGGGAAAGAAGGCGGACCATTGGGTCAAGACTAGGGTGTCCAAAACTTCCACAGGGGGTGACCAAAAGAAAGGGGTCACAAAACCTCCCCAGGGGAAGGGTGGTGAGACAGCCAAAAACAAAAATAGTAAACAGTCTTCTACAGGCCCCCAAAAAGCTGCACAGGAGGGTGGGCCCAGAACCTCTTCACAAAACAATTCTGGGTACAAGGGAAAAAACTTTGATCCCAAAAAGGCCTGGTGTCGTAGCTGTACTCAGTCTGGACACCAAACTGGAGACAAGGCCTGTCCCAAGAAAGATACCACTTCTAACTCCCACCCAGCTAAAACTGGAATGGCCAGTCTCCAAGTGGGATCAACAGTGTGCCCAGAGCAAATCAGGTGTCACACTGAAGCTACATTAGTCTCTGAGGGTGGGGTGGATTTAGCCACACTGGCTGCCTGGCCCCCTAACATGCAAAAATACAGGCAGCAGCTCTGAATTAATGGGACAAGTGTAGAGGGCCTGAGGGATACAGGTGCCAGTGTCACTATGGTGACAGAGAAACTGGTTTCCCCTGGCCAATACCTGGTTGGACAAACTTATCCAGTCACCAACGCTGACAATCAGACTAAAGTACATCCCATGGCTATGGTAACTTTAGAGTGGGGAGGGGTCAATGGCCTGAAACAGGTGGTGGTCTCCTCAAATATCCCAGTAGACTGTTTGCTTGGAAATGACCTGGAGTCCTCAGCATGGGCTGAGGTAGAACTGAAAACCCATGCAGCCATGCTGGGTATCCCTGAACTGGTGTGTGTCAAGACAAGGGCACAGTGCAAGGCTCAGGGTGAAAAAGTAGAGCTGGAGTCTGGAAGAAAGGCCCAGCCTACCAAGAGGAAAGGAAAGTCAGCTGGGAAACCAGCTGCAACACAGCAAGAAAAAGAAAACCTCTCTTCTCAGGAAGAAGTTCTGCCCTCTGAGGGAACTGAGCCTATGGAGCTGGAACCTTATCAGGTTGAGCTCTTAGGCCCAGGGGGACCCTCAAGGGAAGAGTTGTGTAAGGGACAAGAAACCTGTCCCTCTCTTGAAGGCCTTAGGCAGCAAGCTGCTGAAGAGTCCAATGGCAAGAAAAATTTAACACATAGGGTCTATTGGGAAGATGAACTCCTGTACACTGAGGCAAGAGATCCCAAACCTGGTGCCACTAGGAGGGTGGTAGTGCCTCAGGGTTTCAGAGAGTTTATTCTGACCTTAGCCCATGATATTCCCCTTGCTGGGCATTTGGGACAAACCAAGACGTGCGAGAGGTTAGTCAACCACTTCTACTGGCCCAATATGTCCCAGAAGGTTAAGGAGTTTTGCCTCTCCTGCCCCACCTGTCAAGCCAGTGGTAAGACAGGTGGGCATCCAAAGGTCCCCCTCATTCCACTTCCAGTGGTGGGGGTCCCCTTTGAAAGAGTGGGTGTGGACATAGTTGGTCCACTAGAACCTCCCACAGCCTCAGGAAATATGTACATCCTAGTAGTAGTGGATCATGCTACTAGGTATCCTGAAGCTATTCCCCTTAGGTCGACTACTGCCCCTGCAGTAGCCAAGGCCCTCATTGGTATCTTTACCAGAGTGGGCTTCCCTAAGGAGGTGGTGTCTGACAGAGGTACCAACTTCATGTCAGCATACCTAAAACACATGTGGAATGAGTGTGGGGTGACTTATAAATTCACTACACCATATCATCCACAAACTAATGGCCTTGTTGAGAGATTCAACAAGACATTAAAGGGCATGATCATGGGGCTCCCAGAAAAACTCAAAAGGAGATGGGATGTCCTCCTGCCATGTCTGCTTTTCGCTTACAGAGAGGTGCCTCAGAAGGGAGTAGGATTCTCACCCTTTGAACTTCTGTTTGGCCACCCCGTAAGGGGACCACTTGCTCTTGTTAAAGAAGGCTGGGAGAGACCTCTTCATGAGCCTAAACAAGACATAGTGGACTATGTACTTGGCCTTCGCTCAAGGATGGCAGAGTACATGGAAAAGGCAAGTAAAAACCTTGAGGCCAGCCAACAACTCCAGAAGTTGTGGTATGACCAAAAGGCTGCACTGGTTGAATTTCAACCAGGACAGAAAGTCTGGGTTCTGGAGCCTGTGGCTCCCAGGGCACTTCAGGACAAATGGAGTGGCCCTTACCCAGTACTAGAGAGGAAGAGTCAGGTCACCTACCTGGTGGACCTGGGCACAAGCAGGAGCCCCAAGAAGGTGATCCATGTGAACCGCCTTAAGCTCTTCCATGACAGGGCTGATGTAAATCTGTTGATGGTGACAGATGAGGACCAGGAAGCTGAGAGTGAACCTCTCCCTGATCTCCTCTCATCAGACCCTAAAGATGGCTCAGTGGATGGAGTGATCTACTCAGACACCCTCTCTAGCCAACAGCAGTCTGACTGTAGGAAGGTCCTGCAGCAGTTTGCTGAACTCTTTTCCCTAACCCCTGGTCAGACACACCTGTGTACCCATGATGTGGACACAGGAGACAGCATGCCTGTCAAAAACAAAATATTTAGACAGTCTGACCAAGTTAAGGAAAGCATCAAGGTGGAAGTCCACAAGATGCTGGAATTGGGAGTAATTGAGTACTCTGACAGCCCCTGGGCTAGCCCAGTGGTCTTAGTCCCCAAACCTCACACCAAAGAAGGAAAGAGAGAGATGAGGTTTTGTGTGGACTACAGAGGTCTCAACTCTGTCACCAAGACAGATGCTCATCCCATTCCTAGAGCTGATGAGCTAATAGACACATTAGGGGCTGCCAAATTCTTAAGTACCTCTGACTTAACAGCAGGGTACTGGCAAATCAAAATGGCCCCTGGAGCAAAAGAAAAGACAGCATTCTCCACACCTGATGGGCATTATCAGTTCACTGTTATGCCCTTTGGTTTAAAGAATGCCCCTGCCACCTTCCAAAGGTTGGTGAATCAAGTCCTTGCTGGGTTGGAATCCTTTAGTGCAGCTTATCTTGATGATATTGCTGTCTTCAGCTCCACCTGGCAGGATCACCTGGTCCACCTGAAGAAGGTTTTGAAGGCCCTGCAATCTGCAGGCCTCTCTATCAAGGCATCCAAATGCCAGATAGGGCAGGGAACTGTGGTTTACTTGGGACACCTTGTAGGTGGAGGCCAAGTTCAGCCACTCCAGCCTAAGATCCAGACTATTCTGGACTGGGCAGCTCCAAAAACCCAGACTCAAGTCAGGGCATTCCTTGGCTTGACTGGGTACTATAGGAGGTTTGTGAAGGGATATGGATCCATTGTGACAGCCCTCACAGAACTCACCTCCAAGAAAATGCCCAAGAAAGTAAACTGGACTGTAGAATGCCAACAGGCCTTTGACACCCTGAAGCAAGCTATGTGCACAGCACCAGTTCTAAAAGCTCCAGATTACTCCAAGCAATTCATTGTGCAAACAGATGCCTCTGAACATGGGATAGGGGCAGTTTTGTCCCAAACAAATGATGATGGCCTTGACCAGCCTGTTGCTTTCATTAGCAGGAGGTTACTCCCCAGGGAGCAGCGTTGGAGTGCCATTGAGAGGAAGGCCTTTGCTGTGGTTTGGTCCCTGAAGAAGTTGAGACCATACCTCTTTGGTATTCACTTCCTAGTTCAAACTGACCACAGACCTCTCAGATGGCTGATGCAAATGAAAGGTGAAAATCCAAAACTGTTGAGGTGGTCCATCTCCCTACAGGGAATGGACTTTATAGTGGAACACAGACCTGGGACTGCCCATGCCAATGCAGATGGCCTTTCCAGGTTCTTCCACTTAGAAAATGAAGACTCTCTTGGGAAAGGTTAGTCTCATCCTCTTTCGTTTGGGGGGGGGGGGGTGTAAGGAAATGCCTCCTTGGCATGGTTACCCCCTGACTTTTTGCCTTTGCTGATGCTATGTTTTGAATTGAAAGTGTGCTGAGGCCTGCTAACCAGGCCCCAGCACCAGTGTTCTTTCCCTAACCTGTACTTTTGATTCCCCAATTGGCACACCCTGGCATCCAGATAAGTCCCTTGTAAGTGGTACCCCTGGTACCAAGGGCCCTGATGCCAAGGAAGGTCTCTAAGGGCTGCAGCATGTCTTATGCCACCCTGGAGACCCCTCACTCAGCACAGACACACTGCTTGCCAGCTTGTGTGTGCTGGTGAGAACAAAACGAGTAAGTCGACATGGCACTCCCCTCAGGGTGCCATGCCAGCCTCTCACTGCCTATGCAGATATAGATAAGTCACCCCTCTAGTAGGCCTTACAGCCCTAAGGCAGGGTGCACTATACCATAGGTGAGGGCACCAGTGCATGAGCACTGTGCCCCTACAGTGTCTAAGCAATACCTTAGACATTGTAAGTGCAGGGTAGCCATAAGAGTATATGGTCTGGGAGTCTGTTTTACACGAACTCCACAGCACCATAATGGCTACACTGAAAACTGGGAAGTTTGGTATCAAACTTCTCAGCACAATAAATGCACACTGATGCCAGTGTACATTTTATTGTAAACTACACCCCAGAGGGCACCTTAGAGGTGCCCCCTGAAACCTTAACCGACTATCTCTGTAGGCTGACTGGTTCCAGCAGCCTGCCACACTAGAGACATGTTGCTGGCCCCATGGGGAGAGTGCCTTTGTCACTCTGAGGCCAGTAACAAAGCCTGCACTGGGTGGAGATGCTAACACCTCCCCCAGGCAGGAGCTGTAACACCTGGCGGTGAGCCTCAAAGGCTCACCCCTTTGTCACAGCACCGCAGGACACTCCAGCTAGTGGAGTTACCCGCCCCCTCCGGCCACGGCCCCCACTTTTGGCGGCAAGGCCGGAGGAAACAAAGAAAACAACAAGGAGGAGTCACTGGCCAGTCAGGACAGCCCCTAAGGTGTCCTGAGCTGAGGTGACTAACTTTTAGAAATCCTCCATCTTGCAGATGGAGGATTCCCCCAATAGGATTAGGGATGTGACCCCCTCCCCTTGGGAGAAGGCACAAAGAGGGTGTACCCACCCTCAGGGCTAGTAGCCATTGGCTACTAACCCCCCAGACCTAAACCCGCCCTTAAATTTAGTATTTAAGGGCTTCCCTGAACCTAAGAATTTAGATTCCTGCAACTTACCTGAAGAAGAAGACTGCTGAGCTGAAAACCCCCTGCAGAGGAAGAACAGAAGACACCAACTGCTTTGGCCCCAGTCCTACCGGCCTGTCTCCTGCCTTCCAAAAGAAACCTGCTCCAGCGACGCTTTCCAAGGGACCAGCGACCTCTGAATCCTCTGAGGACTGCCCTGCTTCAAGAAAGACAAGAAACTCCCGAGGACAGCGGCACTGCTCCACAAGAACTGCAACTTTGTTTCAAAGAGCAGATTTAAAGACCCCTGCAACTCCCCGCAAGAAGCGTGAGACTTGCAACACTGCACCCGGCGACCCCGACTCGACTGGTGGAGAAACAACACTTCAGGGAGGACCCTCCGGCGACTCTACGACTGTGAGTAACCAAAGTGGTCCCCCTGAGCCCCCACAGCGACGCCTGCAGAGGGAATCCCGAGGCTCCCCCTGACCGCGACTGCCTGAACTTCATTTCCCCGATGCTGGAAAAGACTCTGCACCCGCAGCCCCCAGCACCTAAAGAAACGGAACTCCTGTGCAGGAGTGACCCCCAGGAGGCCCTCTCCCTTGCCCAGGTGGTGGCTACCCCGAGGAGCCCCCCCCTTGCCTGCCTGCAAAGCTGAAGAGATCCCTTGATCTCTCATTGAAAACCATTACAAACCCGACGCGTGTTTGCACACTGCACCCGGCCGCCCCGCGCTGCTGAGGGTGTACTTTTTGTGCTGACCTGTGTCCCCCCCGGTGCCCTACAAAACCCCCCTGGTCTGCCCTCCGAAGACGCGGGTACTTACCTGCTGGCAGACTGGAACCGGGGCACCCCCTTCTCTCCATTGAAGCCTATGCGTTTTGGGCACCTCTTTGACCTCTGCACCTGACCGGCCCTGAGCTGCTGGTGTGGTAACTTTGGGGTTGCTCTGAACCCCCAACGGTGGGCTACCTTGGACCAAAAACTGAAACCTGTAAGTGACTTACTTACCTGTTAAAACTAACATTACTTTACCTCCCCCAGGAACTGTGAAAATTGCACTGTGTCCACTTTTAAAACAGCTTATTGTGTTTTATGTAAAAAGTATACATGCTAATGAAATGATTCAAAGTTCCTAAAGTACTTACCTGCAATACCTTTCAAATGAGATATTACATGTAAAATTTGAACCTGTGGTTCTTAAAATAAACTAGGAAAAGATATTTTTCTATAACAAAACCTATTGGCTTGGATTTGTCTCTGAGTGTGTGTTCCTCATTTATTGCCTGTGTGTATGTACAACAAATGCTTAACACTACTCCTTTGATAAGCCTACTGCTCGACCACACTACCACAAAAATAGAGCATTAGTATTATCTCTTTTTGCCACTATCTTACCTCTAAGGGGAACCCTTGGACTCTGTGCATACTATTCCTTACTTTGAAATAGTGCATACAGAGCCAACTTCCTACATTGGTGGATCAGCGGTGGGGTACAAGACTTTGCATTTGCTGGACTACTCAGCCAATACCTGATCACACGACAAATTCCAAAAATTGTCATTAGAAATTGATTTTTGCAATTTGAAATTTTTCGAAATTCTTAAAAGTCCTGCTAGGGCCTTGTGTTAGTCCCTGTTTAGCATTTCTTTTAGTGTTTAAAAGTTTGTGAAAAGTTTGAATTAGATTCTAGAACTAGTTTTTAGATTCTTAAAAAGTATTCCAACTTTTAGAAGCATAATGTCTAGTACAGATGTGAATGTGGTGGAACTCGACACCACACCTTACCTCCATCTTAAGATGAGGGAGCCAAGGTCACTCTGTAAAAAAAAGAAAATAGCAATGGGCCCCAGACCTTCCAAACTACAGCTCCAGGAGCTGTTGGCAGTGTTTGAAAAGGGCAACCCCTCTGAGGATGGCAACACAGAGGATGAGGATAGTGAATTGGAGGATGATTCCCCCTTACCAGTCCTATCTAGGGAGGACAGGGCCTCTCAAGCCTTACTCCAAGCATAATAGTCAGAGATGCTGGCTCCCTCACAGGAGGGACCAACCTCTCTGAAATCACTGAGGATAACTCCAGTGAAGAGGACATCCAGCTAGCCAGGATGGCCAAAAGATTGGCTTTGGAAAGACAGATCCTAGCCATAGAAAGGGAAAGACAAGAGATGGCCCTAGGACCCATCAATGGTGGCAGCAACATAAATAGGGTCAGAGATTCTCCTGATATGTTGAAAATCCCTAAAGGGATTGTAACTAAATATGAAGATGGTGATGACATCACCAAATGGTTCACAGCTTTTGAGAGGGCTTGTGTAACCAGAAAAGTGAACAAATCTCACTGGGGTGCTCTCCTTTGGGAAATGTTCACAGGAAAGTGTAGGGATAGACTCCTCACACTCTCTGGAAAAGATGCAGAATCTTATGACCTCATGAAGGGTACCCTGATTGAGGGCTTTGGATTCTCCACTGAGGAGTATAGGATTAGATTCAGGGGGGCTCAAAAATCCTCGAGCCAGACCTGGGTTGACTTTGTAGACTACTCAGTAAAAACACTAGATGGTTGGATTCAAGGCAGTGGTGTAAGTAATTATGATGGGCTGTACAATTTATTTGTGAAAGAACACCTATTAAGTAATTGTTTCAATGATAAACTGCATCAGCATCTGGTAGACCTAGGACCAATTTCTCCCCAAGAATTGGGAAAGAAGGCGGACCATTGGGTCAAGACTAGGGTGTACAAAACTTCCACAGGGGGTGACCAAAAGAAAGGGGTCACAAAACCTCCCCAGGGGAAGGGTGGTGAGACAGCCAAAAACAAAAATAGTAAAGAGTCTTCTACAGGCCCCCAAAAAGCTGCACGGGAGGGTGGGCCCAGAACCTCTTCACAAAACAATTCTGGGTACAAGGGTAAAAACTTTGATCCCAAAAAGGCCTGGTGTCGTAGCTGTACTCAGTCTGGACACCAAACTGGAGACAAGGCCTGTCCCAAGAAAGATACCACTTCTAACTCCCATCCAGCTAAACCTGGAATGGCCAGTCTCCAAGTGGGATCAACAGTGTGCCCAGAGCAAATCAGGTGTCACACTGAAGCTACATTAGTCTCTGAGGGTGGGGTGGATTTAGCCACACTGGCTGCCTGGCCCCCTAACATGCAAAAATACAGGCAGCAGCTCTTAATTAATGGGACAAGTGTAGAGGGCCTGAGGGATACAGGTGCCAGTGTCACTATGGTGACAGAGAAACTGGTTTCCCCTGGCCAATACCTGGCTGGACAAACTTATCCAGTCACCAACGCTGACAATCAGACTAAAGTACATCCCATGGCTATGGTAACTTTAGAGTGGGGAGGGGTCAATGGCCTGAAACAGGTGGTGGTCTCCTCAAATATCCCAGTAGACTGTTTGCTTGGAAATGACCTGGAGTCCTCAGCATGGGCTGAGGTAGAACTGAAAACCCATGCAGCCATGCTGGGTATCCCTGAACTGGTGTGTGTCAAGACAAGGGCACAGTGCAAGGCTCAGGGTGAAAAAGTAGAGCTGGAGTCTGGAAGAAAGGCCCAGCCTACCAAGAGGAAAGGAAAGTCAGCTGGGAAACCAGCTGCAACACAGCAAGAAAAAGAGAACCTCTCTTCTCAGGAAGAAGTTCTGCCCTCTGAGGGAACTGAGCCTATGGAGCTGGAACCTTATCAGGTTGAGCTCTTAGGCCCAGGGGGACCCTCAAGGGAAGAGTTGTGTAAGGGACAAGAAACCTGTCCCTCTCTTGAAGGCCTTAGGCAGCAAGCTGCTGAAGAGTCCAATGGCAAGAAAAATGGAACACATAGGGTCTATTGGGAAGATGGACTCCTGTACACTGAGGCAAGAGATCCCAAACCTGGTGCCACTAGGAGGGTGGTAGTGCCTCAGGGTTTCAGAGAGTTTATTCTGACCTTAGCCCATGATATTCCCCTTGCTGGGCATTTCGGACAAACCAAGACGTGGGAGAGGTTAGTCAACCACTTCTACTGGCCCAATATGTCCCAGAAGGTTAACGAGTTTTGCCTCTCCTGCCCCACCTGTCAAGCCAGTGATAAGACAGGTGGGCATCAAAAGGCCCCCCTCATTCCACTTCCAGTGGTGGGGGTCCCCTTTGAAAGAGTGGGTGTGGACATAGTTGGTCCACTAGAACCTCCCACAGCCTCAGGAAATATGTACATCCTAGTAGTAGTGGATCATGCTACTAGGTATCCTGAAGCTATTCCCCTTAGGTCGACTACTGCCCCTGCAGTAGCCAAGGCCCTCATTGGTATCTTTACCAGAGTGGGCTTCCCTAAGGAGGTGGTGTCTGACAGAGGTACCAACTTCATGTCAGCATACCTAAAACACATGTGGAATGAGTGTGGGGTGACTTATAAATTCACTACACCATATCATCCACAAACTAATGGCCTTGTTGAGAGATTCAACAAGACATTAAAGGGCATGATCATGGGGCTCCCAGAAAAACTCAAAAGGAGATGGGATGTCCTCCTGCCATGTCTGCTTTTCGCTTACAGAGAGGTGCCTCAGAAGGGAGTAGGATTCTCACCCTTTGAACTTCTGTTTGGCCACCCTGTAAGGGGACCACTTGCTCTTGTTAAAGAAGGCTGGGAGAGACCTCTTCATGAGCCTAAACAAGACATAGTGGACTATGTACTTGGCCTTCGCTCAAGAATGGCAGAGTACATGGAAAAGGCAAGTAAAAACCTTGAGGCCAGCCAACAACTCCAGAAGTTGTGGTATGACCAAAAGGCTGCACTGGTTGAATTTCAACCAGGACAGAAAGTCTGGGTTCTGGAGCCTGTGGCTCCCAGGGCACTTCAGGACAAATGGAGTGGCCCTTACCCAGTACTAGAGAGGAAGAGTCAGGTCACCTACCTGGTGGACCTGGGCACAAGCAGGAGCCCCAAGAGGGTGATCCATGTGAACCGCCTTAAGCTCTTCCATGACAGGGCTGATGTAAATCTGTTGATGGTGACAGATGAGGACCAGGAAGCTGAGAGTGAACCTCTCCCTGATCTCCTCTCATCAGACCCTAAAGATGGCTCAGTGGATGGAGTGATCTACTCAGACACCCTCTCTAGCCAACAGCAGTCTGACTGTAGGAAGGTCCTGCAGCAGTTTGCTGAACTCTTTTCCCTAACCCCTGGTCAGACACACCTGTGTACCCATGATGTGGACACAGGAGACAGCATGCCTGTCAAAAACAAAATATTTAGACAGTCTGACCAAGTTAAGGAAAGCATCAAGGTGGAAGTCCACAAGATGCTGGAATTGGGAGTAATTGAGTACTCTGACAGCCCCTGGGCTAGCCCAGTGGTCTTAGTCCCCAAACCTCACACCAAAGAAGGAAAGAGAGAGATGAGGTTTTGTGTGGACTACAGAGGTCTCAACTGTGTCACCAAGACAGATGCTCATCCCATTCCTAGAGCTGATGAGCTAATAGACAAATTAGGGGCTGCCAAATTCTTAAGTACCTTTGACTTAACAGCAGGGTACTGGCAAATCAAAATGGCCCCTGGAGCAAAAGAAAAGACAGCATTCTCCACACCTGATGGGCATTATCAGTTCACTGTTATGCCCTTTGGTTTAAAGAATGCCCCTGCCACCTTCCAAAGGTTGGTGAATCAAGTCCTTGCTGGGTTGGAATCCTTTAGTGCAGCTTATCTTGATGATATTGCTGTCTTCAGCTCCACCTGGCAGGATCACCTGGTCCACCTGAAGAAGGTTTTGAAGGCCCTGCAATCTGCAGGCCTCTCTATCAAGGCATCCAAATGCCAGATAGGGCAGGGAACTGTGGTTTACTTGGGACACCTTGTAGGTGGAGGCCAAGTTCAGCCACTCCAGCCTAAGATCCAGACTATTCTGGACTGGGCAGCTCCAAAAACCCAGACTCAAGTCAGGGCATTCCTTGGCTTGACTGGGTACTATAGGAGGTTTGTGAAGGGATATGGATCCATTGTGACAGCCCTCACAGAACTCACCTCCAAGAAAATGCCCAAGAAAGTAAACTGGACTGTAGAATGCCAACAGGCCTTTGACACCCTGAAGCAAGCTATGTGCACAGCACCAGTTCTAAAAGCTCCAGATTACTCCAAGCAATTCATTGTGCAAACAGATGCCTCTGAACATGGGATAGGGGCAGTTTTGTCCCAAACAAATGATGATGGCCTTGACCAGCCTGTTGCTTTCATTAGCAGGAGGTTACTCCCCAGGGAGCAGCGTTGGAGTGCCATTGAGAGGGAGGCCTTTGCTGTGGTTTGGTCCCTGAAGAAGTTGAGACCATACCTCTTTGGTACTCACTTCCTAGTTCAAACTGACCACAGACCTCTCAGATGGCTGATGCAAATGAAAGGTGAAAATCCAAAACTGTTGAGGTGGTCCATCTCCCTACAGGGAATGGACTTTATAGTGGAACACAGACCTGGGACTGCCCATGCCAATGCAGATGGCCTTTCCAGGTTCTTCCACTTAGAAAATGAAGACTCTCTTGGGAAAGGTTAGTCTCATCCTCTTTCGTTTGGGGGGGGGGGGTTGTGTAAGGAAATGCCTCCTTGGCATGGTTACCCCCTGACTTTTTGCCTTTGCTGATGCTATGTTTTGAATTGAAAGTGTGCTGAGGCCTGCTAACCAGGCCCCAGCACCAGTGTTCTTTCCCTAACCTGTACTTTTGATTCCCCAATTGGCACACCCTGGCATCCAGATAAGTCCCTTGTAAGTGGTACCCCTGGTACCAAGGGCCCTGATGCCAAGGAAGGTCTCTAAGGGCTGCAGCATGTCTTATGCCACCCTGGAGACCCCTCACTCAGCACAGACACACTGCTTGCCAGCTTGTGTGTGCTGGTGAGAACAAAACAAGTAAGTCGACATGGCACTCCCCTCAGGGTGCCATGCCAGCCTCTCACTGCCTATGCAGATATAGATAAGTCACCCCTCTAGTAGGCCTTACAGCCCTAAGGCAGGGTGCACTATACCATAGGTGAGGGCACCAGTGCATGAGCACTGTGCCCCTACAGTGTCTAAGCAATACCTTAGACATTGTAAGTGCAGGGTAGCCATAAGAGTATATGGTCTGGGAGTCTGTTTTACACGAACTCCACAGCACCATAATGGCTACACTGAAAACTGGGAAGTTTGGTATCAAACTTCTCAGCACAATAAATGCACACTGATGCCAGTGTACATTTTATTGTAAACTACACCCCAGAGGGCACCTTAGAGGTGCCCCCTGAAACCTTAACCGACTATCTGTGTAGGCTGACTGGTTCCAGCAGCCTGCCACACTAGAGACATGTTGCTGGCCCCATGGGGAGAGTGCCTTTGTCACTCTGAGGCCAGTAACAAAGCCTGCACTGGGTGGAGATGCTAACACCTCCCCCAGGCAGGAGCTGTAACACCTGGCGGTGAGCCTCAAAGGCTCACCCCTTTGTCACAGCACCGCAGGACACTCCAGCTAGTGGAGTTGCCCGCCCCCTCCGGCCACGGCCCCCACTTTTGGCGGCAAGGCCGGAGGAAACAAAGAAAACAACAAGGAGGAGTCACTGGCCAGTCAGGACAGCCCCTAAGGTGTCCTGAGCTGAGGTGACTAACTTTTAGAAATCCTCCATCTTGCAGATGGAGGATTCCCCCAATAGGATTAGGGATGTGACCCCCTCCCCTTGGGAGGAGGCACAAAGAGGGTGTACCCACCCTCAGGGCTAGTAGCCATTGGCTACTAACCCCCCACACCTAAACCCGCCCTTAAATTTAGTATTTAAGGGCTTCCCTGAACCTAAGAATTTAGATTCCTGCAACTTACCTGAAGAAGAAGACTGCTGAGCTGAAAAACCCCTGCAGAGGAAGAACAGAAGACACCAACTGCTTTGGCCCCAGTCCTACCGGCCTGTCTCCTGCCTTCCAAAAGAAACCTGCTCCAGCGACGCTTTCCAAGGGACCAGCGACCTCTGAATCCTCTGAGGACTGCCCTGCTTCAAGAAAGACAAGAAACTCCCGAGGACAGCGGCACTGCTCCACAAGAACTGCAACTTTGTTTCAAAGAGCAGATTTAAAGACCCCTGCAACTCCCCGCAAGAAGCGTGAGACTTGCAACACTGCACCCGGCGACCCCGACTCGACTGGTGGAGAAACAACGCTTCAGGGAGGACCCTCCGGCGACTCTACGACTGTGAGTAACCAAAGTGGTCCCCCCTGAGCCCCCACAGGACGCCTGCAGAGGGAATCCCGAGGCTCCCCTGACCGCGACTGCCTGAACTCCATTTCCCCGATGCTGGAAAAGACTCTGCACCCGCATCCCCCAGCACCTAAAGAAACGGAACTCCTGTGCAGGAGTGACCCCCAGGAGACCCTCTCCCTTGCCCAGGTGGTGGCTACCCCGAGGAGCCCCCCCTTGCCTGCCTGCAACGCTGAAGAGATCCCTTGATCTCTCATTGAAAACCATTACAAACCCGACGCGTGTTTGCACACTGCACCCGGCCGCCCCGGCGCTGCTGAGGGTGTACTTTTTGTGCTGACCTGTGTCCCCCCCGGTGCCCTACAAAACCCCCCTGGTCTGCCCTCCGAAGACGCGGGTACTTACCTGCTGGCAGACTGGAACCGGGGCACCCCCTTCTCTCCATTGAAGCCTATGCGTTTTGGGCACCTCTTTGACCTCTGCACCTGACCGGCCCTGAGCTGCTGGTGTGGTAACTTTGGGGTTGCTCTGAACCCCCAATGGTGGGCTACCTTGGACCAAAAACTGAAACCTGTAAGTGACTTACTTACCTGTTAAAACTAACATTACTTTACCTCCCCCAGGAACTGTGAAAATTGCACTGTGTCCACTTTTAAAACAGCTTATTGTGTTTTATGTAAAAAGTATACATGCTAATGAAATGATTCAAAGTTCCTAAAGTACTTACCTGCAATACCTTTCAAATGAGATATTACATGTAAAATCTGAACCTGTGGTTCTTAAAATAAACTAGGAAAAGATATTTTTCTATAACAAAACCTATTGGCTTGGATTTGTCTCTGAGTGTGTGTTCCTCATTTATTGCCTGTGTGTATGTACAACAAATGCTTAACACTACTCCTTTGATAAGCCTACTGCTCGACCACACTACCACAAAAATAGAGCATTAGTATTATCTCTTTTTGCCACTATCTTACCTCTAAGGGGAACCCTTGGACTCTGTGCATACTATTCCTTACTTTGAAATAGTGCATACAGAGCCAACTTCCTACATTGGTGGATCAGCGGTGGGGTACAAGACTTTGCATTTGCTGGACTACTCAGCCAATACCTGATCACACGACAAATTCCAAAAATTGTCATTAGAAATTGATTTTTGCAATTTGAAATTTTTCGAAATTCTTAAAAGTCCTGCTAGGGCCTTGTGTTAGACCCTGTTTAGCATTTCTTTTAGTGTTTAAAAGTTTGTGAAAAGTTTGAATTAGATTCTAGAACTAGTTTTTAGATTCTTAAAAAGTATTCCAACTTTTAGAAGCATAATGTCTAGTACAGATGTGAATGTGGTGGAACTCGACACCACACCTTACCTCCATCTTAAGATGAGGGAGCTAAGGTCACTCTGTAAAAAAAAGAAAATAGCAATGGGCCCCAGACCTTCCAAACTACAGCTCCAGGAGCTGTTGGCAGTGTTTGAAAAGGCCAACCCCTCTGAGGATGGCAACACAGAGGATGAGGATAGTGAATTGGAGGATGATTCCCCCTTACCAGTCCTATCTAGGGAGGACAGGGCCTCTCAAGCCCTGACTCCAAGCATAATAGTCAGAGATGCTGGCTCCCTCACAGGAGGGACCAACCTCTCTGAAATCACTGAGGATAACTCCAGTGAAGAGGACATCCAGCTAGCCAGGATGGCCAAAAGATTGGCTTTGGAAAGACAGATCCTAGCCATAGAAAGGGAAAGACAAGAGATGGCCCTAGGACCCATCAATGGTGGCAGCAACATAAATAGGGTCAGAGATTCTCCTGATATGTTGAAAATCCCTAAAGGGATTGTAACTAAATATGAAGATGGTGATGACATCACCAAATGGTTCACAGCTTTTGAGAGGGCTTGTGTAACCAGAAAAGTGAACAAATCTCACTGGGGTGCTCTCCTTTGGGAAATGTTCACAGGAAAGTGTAGGGATAGACTCCTCACACTCTCTGGAAAAGATGCAGAATCTTATGACCTCATGAAGGGTACCCTGATTGAGGGCTTTGGATTCTCCACTGAGGAGTATAGGATTAGATTCAGGGGGGCTCAAAAATCCTCGAGCCAGACCTGGGTTGACTTTGTAGACTACTCAGTAAAAACACTAGATGGTTGGATTCAAGGCAGTGGTGTAAGTAATTATGATGGGCTGTACAATTTATTTGTGAAAGAACACCTATTAAGTAATTGTTTCAATGATAAACTGCATCAGCATCTGGTAGACCTAGGACCAATTTCTCCCCAAGAATTGGGAAAGAAGGCGGACCATTGGGTCAAGACTAGGGTGTCCAAAACTTCCACAGGGGGTGACCAAAAGAAAGGGGTCACAAAACCTCCCCAGGGGAAGGGTGGTGAGACAGCCAAAAACAAAAATAGTAAAGAGTCTTCTACAGGCCCCCAAAAAGCTGCACGGGAGGGTGGGCCCAGAACCTCTTCACAAAACAATTCTGGGTACAAGGGTAAAAACTTTGATCCCAAAAAGGCCTGGTGTCGTAGCTGTACTCAGTCTGGACACCAAACTGGAGACAAGGCCTGTCCCAAGAAAGATACCACTTCTAACTCCCATCCAGCTAAAACTGGAATGGCCAGTCTCCAAGTGGGATCAACAGTGTGCCCAGATCAAATCAGGTGTCACACTGAAGCTACATTAGTCTCTGAGGGTGGGGTGGATTTAGCCACACTGGCTGCCTGGCCCCCTAACATGCAAAAATACAGGCAGCAGCTCTTAATTAATGGGACAAGTGTAGAGGGCCTGAGGGATACAGGTGCCAGTGTCACTATGGTGACAGAGAAACTGGTTTCCCCTGGCCAATACCTGGCTGGACAAACTTATCCAGTCACCAACGCTGACAATCAGACTAAAGTACATCCCATGGCTATGGTAACTTTAGAGTGGGGAGGGGTCAATGGCCTGAAACAGGTGGTGGTCTCCTCAAATATCCCAGTAGACTGTTTGCTTGGAAATGACCTGGAGTCCTCAGCATGGGCTGAGGTAGAACTGAAAACCCATGCAGCCATGCTGGGTATCCCTGAACTGGTGTGTGTCAAGACAAGGGCACAGTGCAAGGCTCAGGGTGAAAAAGTAGAGCTGGAGTCTGGAAGAAAGGCCCAGCCTACCAAGAGGAAATGAAAGTCAGCTGGGAAACCAGCTGCAACACAGCAAGAAAAAGAGAACCTCTCTTCTCAGGAAGAAGTTCTGCCCTCTGAGGGAACTGAGCCTATGGAGCTGGAACCTTATCAGGTTGAGCTCTTAGGCCCAGGGGGACCCTCAAGAGAAGAGTTGTGTAAGGGACAAGAAACCTGTCCCTCTCTTGAAGGCCTTAGGCAGCAAGCTGCTGAAGAGTCCAATGGCAAGAAAAATGGAACACATAGGGTCTATTGGGAAGATGGACTCCTGTACACTGAGGCAAGAGATCCCAAACCTGGTGCCACTAGGAGGGTGGTAGTGCCTCAGGGTTTCAGAGAGTTTATTCTGACCTTAGCCCATGATATTCCCCTTGCTGGGCATTTGGGACAAACCAAGACGTGGGAGAGGTTAGTCAACCACTTCTACTGGCCCAATATGTCCCAGAAGGTTAAGGAGTTTTGCCTCTCCTGCCCCACCTGTCAAGCCAGTGGTAAGACAGGTGGGGATCCAAAGGCCCCCCTCATTCCACTTCCAGTGGTGGGGGTCCCCTTTGAAAGAGTGGGTGTGGACATAGTTGGTCCACTAGAACCTCCCACAGCCTCAGGAAATATGTACATCCTAGTAGTAGTGGATCATGCTACTAGGTATCCTGAAGCTATTCCCCTTAGGTCGACTACTGCCCCTGCAGTAGCCAAGGCCCTCATTGGTATCTTTACCAGAGTGGGCTTCCCTAAGGAGGTGGTGTCTGACAGAGGTACCAACTTCATGTCAGCATACCTAAAACACATGTGGAATGAGTGTGGGGTGACTTATAAATTCACTACACCATATCATCCACAAACTAATGGCCTTGTTGAGAGATTCAACAAGACATTAAAGGGCATGATCATGGGGCTCCCAGAAAAACTCAAAAGGAGATGGGATGTCCTCCTGCCATGTCTGCTTTTCGCTTACTGAGAGGTGCCTCAGAAGGGAGTAGGATTCTCACCCTTTGAACTTCTGTTTGGCCACCCTGTAAGGGGACCACTTGCTCTTGTTAAAGAAGGCTGGGAGAGACCTCTTCATGAGCCTAAACAAGACATAGTGGACTATGTACTTGGCCTTCGCTCAAGGATGGCAGAGTACATGGAAAAGGCAAGTAAAAACCTTGAGGCCAGCCAACAACTCCAGAAGTTGTGGTATGACCAAAAGGCTGCACTGGTTGAATTTCAACCAGGACAGAAAGTCTGGGTTCTGGAGCCTCTGGCTCCCAGGGCACTTCAGGACAAATGGAGTGGCCCTTACCCAGTACTAGAGAGGAAGAGTCAGGTCACCTACCTGGTGGACCTGGGCACAAGCAGGAGCCCCAAGAGGGTGATCCATGTGAACCGCCTTAAGCTCTTCCATGACAGGGCTGATGTAAATCTGTTGATGGTGACAGATGAGGACCAGGAAGCTGAGAGTGAACCTCTCCCTGATCTCCTCTCATCAGACCCTAAAGATGGCTCAGTGGATGGAGTGATCTACTCAGACACCCTCTCTAGCCAACAGCAGTCTGACTGTAGGAAGGTCCTGCAGCAGTTTGCTGAACTCTTTTCCCTAACCCCTGGTCAGACACACCTGTGTACCCATGATGTGGACACAGGAGACAGCATGCCTGTCAAAAACAAAATATTTAGACAGTCTGACCAAGTTAAGGAAAGCATCAAGGTGGAAGTCCACAAGATGCTGGAATTGGGAGTAATTGAGTACTCTGACAGCCCCTGGGCTAGCCCAGTGGTCTTAGTCCCCAAACCTCACACCAAAGAAGGAAAGAGAGAGATGAGGTTTTGTGTGGACTACAGAGGTCTCAACTCTGTCACCAAGACAGATGCTCATCCCATTCCTAGAGCTGATGAGCTAATAGACAAATTAGGGGCTGCCAAATTCTTAAGTACCTTTGACTTAACAGCAGGGTACTGGCAAATCAAAATGGCCCCTGGAGCAAAAGAAAAGACAGCATTCTTCACACCTGATGGGCATTATCAGTTCACTGTTATGCCCTTTGGTTTAAAGAATGCCCCTGCCACCTTCCAAAGGTTGGTGAATCAAGTCCTTGCTGGGTTGGAATCCTTTAGTGCAGCTTATCTTGATGATATTGCTGTCTTCAGCTCCACCTGGCAGGATCACCTGGTCCACCTGAAGAAGGTTTTGAAGGCCCTGCAATCTGCAGGCCTCTCTATCAAGGCATCCAAATGCCAGATAGGGCAGGGAACTGTGGTTTACTTGGGACACCTTGTAGGTGGAGGCCAAGTTCAGCCACTCCAGCCTAAGATCCAGACTATTCTGGACTGGGCAGCTCCAAAAACCCAGACTCAAGTCAGGGCATTCCTTGGCTTGACTGGGTACTATAGGAGGTTTGTGAAGGGATATGGATCCATTGTGACAGCCCTCACAGAACTCACCTCCAAGAAAATGCCCAAGAAAGTAAACTGGACTGTAGAATGCCAACAGGCCTTTGACACCCTGAAGCAAGCTATGTGCACAGCACCAGTTCTAAAAGCTCCAGATTACTCCAAGCAATTCATTGTGCAAACAGATGCCTCTGAACATGGGATAGGGGCAGTTTTGTCCCAAACAAATGATGATGGCCTTGACCAGCCTGTTGCTTTCATTAGCAGGAGGTTACTCCCCAGGGAGCAGCGTTGGAGTGCCATTGAGAGGAAGGCCTTTGCTGTGGTTTGGTCCCTGAAGAAGTTGAGACCATACCTCTTTGGTACTCACTTCCTAGTTCAAACTGACCACAGACCTCTCAGATGGCTGATGCAAATGAAAGGTGAAAATCCAAAACTGTTGAGGTGGTCCATCTCCCTACAGGGAATGGACTCTATAGTGGAACACAGACCTGGGACTGCCCATGCCAATGCAGATGGCCTTTCCAGGTTCTTCCACTTAGAAAATGAAGACTCTCTTGGGAAAGGTTAGTCTCATCCTCTTTCGTTTGGGGGGGGGGGTTGTGTAAGGAAATGCCTCCTTGGCATGGTTACCCCCTGACTTTTTGCCTTTGCTGATGCTATGTTTTGAATTGAAAGTGTGCTGAGGCCTGCTAACCAGGCCCCAGCACCAGTGTTCTTTCCCTAACCTGTACTTTTGATTCCCCAATTGGAACACCCTGGCATCCAGATAAGTCCCTTGTAAGTGGTACCCCTGGTACCAAGGGCCCTGATGCCAAGGAAGGTCTCTAAGGGCTGCAGCATGTCTTATGCCACCCTGGAGACCCCTCACTCAGCACAGACACACTGCTTGCCAGCTTGTGTGTGCTGGTGAGAACAAAACGAGTAAGTCGACATGGCACTCCCCTCAGGGTGCCATGCCAGCCTCTCACTGCCTATGCAGATATAGATAAGTCACCCCTCTAGTAGGCCTTACAGCCCTAAGGCAGGGTGCACTATACCATAGGTGAGGGCACCAGTGCATGAGCACTGTGCCCCTACAGTGTCTAAGCAATACCTTAGACATTGTAAGGGCAGGGTAGCCATAAGAGTATATGGTCTGGGAGTCTGTTTTACACGAACTCCACAGCACCATAATGGCTACACTGAAAACTGGGAAGTTTGGTATCAAACTTCTCAGCACAATAAATGCACACTGATGCCAGTGTACATTTTATTGTAAACTACACCCCAGAGGGCACCTTAGAGGTGCCCCCTGAAACCTTACCGACTATCTGTGTAGGCTGACTGGTTCCAGCAGCCTGCCACACTAGAGACATGTTGCTGGCCCCATGGGGAGAGTGCCTTTGTCACTCTGAGGCCAGTAACAAAGCCTGCACTGGGTGGAGATGCTAACACCTCCCCCAGGCAGGAGCTGTAACACCTGGCGGTGAGCCTCAAAGGCTCACCCCTTTGTCACAGCACCGCAGGACACTCCAGCTAGTGGAGTTGCCCGCCCCCTCCGGCCACGGCCCCCACTTTTGGCGGCAAGGCCGGAGGAAACAAAGAAAACAACAAGGAGGAGTCACTGGCCAGTCAGGACAGCCCCTAAGGTGTCCTGAGCTGAGGTGACTAACTTTTAGAAATCCTCCATCTTGCAGATGGAGGATTCCCCCAATAGGATTAGGGATGTGACCCCCTCCCCTTGGGAGGAGGCACAAAGAGGGTGTACCCACCCTCAAGGCTAGTAGCCATTGGCTACTAACCCCCCAGACCTAAACCCCCCCTTAAATTTAGTATTTAAGGGCTTCCCTGAACCTAAGAATTTAGATTCCTGCAACTTACCTGAAGAAGAAGACTGCTGAGCTGAAAAACCCCTGCAGAGGAAGAACAGAAGACACCAACTGCTTTGGCCCCAGTCCTACTGGCCTGTCTCCTGCCTTCCAAAAGAAACCTGCTCCAGCGACGCTTTCCAAGGGACCAGCGACCTCTGAATCCTCTGAGGACTGCCCTGCTTCAAGAAAGAGAAGAAACTCCTGAGGACAGCGGCACTGCTCCACAAGAACTGCAACTTTGTTTCAAAGAGCAGATTTAAAGACCCCTGCAACTCCCCGCAAGAAGCGTGAGACTTGCAACACTGCACCCGGCGACCCCGACTCGACTGGTGGAGAAACAACGCTTCAGGGAGGACCCTCCGGCGACTCTACGACTGTGAGTAACCAAAGTGGTCCCCCCTGAGCCCCCACAGGACGCCTGCAGAGGGAATCCCGAGGCTCCCCTGACCGCGACTGCCTGAACTCTATTTCCCCGATGCTGGAAAAGACTCTGCACCCGCATCCCCCAGCACCTAAAGAAACGGAACTCCTGTGCAGGAGTGACCCCCAGGAGACCCTCTCCCTTGCCCAGGTGGTGGCTACCCCGAGGAGCCCCCCCTTGCCTGCCTGCAACGCTGAAGAGATCCCTTGATCTCTCATTGAAAACCATTACAAACCCGACGCGTGTTTGCACACTGCACCCGGCCGCCCCCGCGCTGCTGAGGGTGTACTTTTTGTGCTGACCTGTGTCCCCCCCGGTGCCCTACAAAACCCCCCTGGTCTGCCCTCCGAAGACGCGGGTACTTACCTGCTGGCAGACTGGAACCGGGGCACCCCCTTCTCTCCATTGAAGCCTATGCGTTTTGGGCACCTCTTTGACCTCTGCACCTGACCGGCCCTGAGCTGCTGGTGTGGTAACTTTGGGGTGGCTCTGAACCCCCAACGGTGGGCTACCTTGGACCAAAAACTGAAACCTGTAAGTGACTTACTTACCTGTTAAAACTAACATTACTTTACCTCCCCCAGGAACTGTGAAAATTGCACTGTGTCCACTTTTAAAACAGCTTATTGTGTTTTATGTAAAAAGTATACATGCTAATGAAATGATTCAAAGTTCCTAAAGTACTTACCTGCAATACCTTTCAAATGAGATATTACATGTAAAATTTGAACCTGTGGTTCTTAAAATAAACTAGGAAAAGATATTTTTCTATAACAAAACCTATTGGCTTGGATTTGTCTCTGAGTGTGTGTTCCTCATTTATTGCCTGTGTGTATGTACAACAAATGCTTAACACTACTCCTTTGATAAGCCTACTGCTCGACCACACTACCACAAAAATAGAGCATTAGTATTATCTCTTTTTGCCACTATCTTACCTCTAAGGGGAACCCTTGGACTCTGTGCATACTATTCCTTACTTTGAAATTGTGCATACAGAGCCAACTTCCTACAGCTCACTATAGGATATCTTTCATCATCCTGTCGTAGGGCCCTAAAATGTTCGCTTGCCCTTACTTTGAGTGGCCTAATGGTACTGCCTACATAGTATAGGCCACATTTGCAAATGATCATGTAAATGACAAAACTGGTATCACAAGTGATATTGTGGTTGATGTTAAAATGAGATCCAGTCGGACCTATAAACGTGGTGATGCCTGATTTGGCCCATCGGCACATGCCACAATGGCCACATTTAAAAAATCCTTTGTTACGGCTATTCAACCAATTGTCCTGAGTCCGTTTTGTACGATAGCTGGGGCACAGACTGCTTTTCAAAGATTTGCCCCTTCTGAAAGTCAAAACCGGTTTATCTGAGATCACCTTCTTGAGGTTAGGATCCGCAGTTAATAGGTGCCAATGTCTGTTCATGCATTTTTGTAGTAGAGTGGCCATTCTTGAATAGTTAGTTACACAGCGGATAGCATTATCCCTAAGTCTCGGTCTCTGATTAAGTGTGTCTGATCTTTTCAGACGCATTGCCCTGTCATGAGCTCTCTCAATCACCTTTGGGGGATAGTCCCGTGCCCTGAATCTGACACTCATGTCTTCAATGCATAAAACAAAGTCTTCTTCTAAACTGCAGTTTCTTCTTGCCCGTACCATCTCCCCATATGGTATCGAGTTGATTTGATGCGTTGGGTGTGACCTTCGTGCATGTTGAATAGAGTTACATGCGGTACTTTTTCTGTATAATCGACTCTCTATTTTGTTCTCATGAATGAATAATTCTACATCTAAAAAGGCAATGTTGGTAACGCTGTGTTCTGAGGTGAATTGGATGTTGTAGTCATTAGTGTTTAGGTAGCTAATAAAATCGTTTAGTTTGTGTAGATCTCCTGTCCAGATCATAAGACAGTCGTCTATATATCTGCCCTAAAAAAGTATGTCCGAAATCCACGTACTGCCATTCTTACTCCAAATCATGTTTTGTTCGAATAATCCCATAAAGAGATTGGCGTAGGCTGGAGAGAATTTAGATCCCATTGCTACCCCTTGCTTCTGGCGAAACCAATCGTTTTTAAATAGAAAAACATTGTTGTTTAAAATTAGATCCACCATATACAATAACATGTTAGTGTGCCCATAAAGGTTGGCCGGTCTTTTGTGAAGAAAGTGACATAATGCTTCCTTTCCCATCTTATGGTTAATACTGGTATATAGGGAAGTTACATCTAATGTTACCAGGGTCATCCCTATTTCCCAAGTGATGTCAGACAGTATGCTCAAAATATGTTTAGTATCTTTGATATAGGATGGCAAATTCATTACAAATGGCTGCAAAAAGATATTTACATACTCTGAAATTCTTTCTGCAGGGCCACCTATACCTGATACAATGGGCCTCCCCGGCGGTGATGTCGGGTTTTTGTGTATTTTAGGTAATGCATAAATGCAGGGGTATCTAGGTCTGAGGACACGAAGGTACATGTATTCTTCTTCTTTCAGAAGGGAGAGATCCAAACACTCCTGCAGAAATTTATTGATTTTGTTGGCAAGTGAGGGAATAGGATCTGCAGGAATCTTCTCATAACAAGTAACTTCGTCCAGCTGTCTGTACAGCTCTCGATCGTAGTCTGAGGTATTCAAAACCACAATGTTCCCCCCTTTATCTGCCTCCCTGATCGTGATGTCTGTCCTGGAACTCAGTTGTCTCAGGCTAGTTCTCTCCGCATGGCTTAAGTTATGATGCCAGAAATGTTGTTGTGTGCCCTTAGTAGATTCTGATTTATTAAGGTCATGCCAGACCAATTTAAAAAATGTGTCTATGCAATTGCCACTCGTAAGGGTTGGTGTCCAAGTTGATTTCCTCCTCAGACCACTGTAGAGTGCATCCGATGGGATATCAAGATCAGATAGGACCCGTGATATGGTAGTAGGGTCCTGTTCGCAGTCTGTAATGGACAGTAAAGTGGCAGTGTCCTGAATATCTCTGATGGACAGTGGTTGAGGGACGTTGTGACTGTCTGGGAGGATGCTAAAATCCCTGTTGTCAGTGTGCCTAGTAAAGTGCTTTTTAAATTTCAGACGTCTGATGAACTTAAAAAAGTCAATTTTTGTCCTCTGAAAATCTCCAAAATCCCCTGGACAGAAACCTAGGCCTTTACTGAGAAGTGTCAGATCATGTGTGGTGAGTGTAGAGTTGGAAAGATTGATGACATTGATGGAACTATTGTTAGGATTGTCTATTGTCCTTTGTCCCAGGACCTTGTCTTCATTCCCTTTCTTGTCTCTGAATGTTCTACCTCTCTTGCCTCTCCTGGTTTTCCTGGGTCTACCTTGCGTCGACTCATTTCCCATTGTCCCTGCCTTATTCTTTGAACCTCTGCTAAAAAAGAGGGAGTGCCTTGTGGTGCTGTATTGTCCTGTCTTGAGGAGAAAGACGATGCACTTATGTCGCTGTTGTTAGTGGACGTACTATTCAATGAGGTCGAGGAGCCCATATCACTATTGTGTGGGTGGTCATTTCTTTTAACTAGATGATCATACTTTCTGGAGAATATGAAGATTCTACCATTTTTATAATCCAACTCATCACGTCTAAGTTTACGTACTTTTCTCTGTGTAATGTCGCTTTGATGTTGTTCAATAATTTCATTGAGAATTGTGAAATTCTTAGCAGTAGATTCCTCCAAATTCATATTCTTGATCTCTATTTCCAACTCAGAGATTTCGGTTTGTAATTTAGTCACTTTCCTTTCTGAGCTTTCAATCAGAATATTCATCAATCTAAGTGAGCTCGAGACTAGTTCCTTTTCCCACGCCTCCAGCAAGTCTGGATCGAGATCGTCAAACGTGGGGAAAATGTGTGATCTTAACCCCCTAGGGATCCTATTGAGCCTTACGTATTGTTTTAAGGTGGCTCCGTCCCACCACTTGGAGACCTCCTGTTTCTTCAGTTTCTCTAATCTGAAGAATTTATCTCTTAGACCCATTCTGGTACCTAAAGCACCAGATGTGTGGGGTTTAGGTATAGCGCCTGAAGATTCCAAATTACCAAACATATCTGCCGCTAGTTTGTCGCGGTCCATGATCCCAAATAACAAACAGTACAGAGACAAAGTAATCACAAAACAAGAAAAAGAGTGGTCTGGAGCAGCTCCTCTATGTATAACACAAGATAACCAAAAACACTAGCAACCAGGAAGAAAGGACATAGTACTTGGGCATTCACAGTGAATCCACATATTAACAGATAAACATAGCAGATAAGGCACGGTGCTCCTGGCAAGAGGATCTTCCCTTGTCCTCTACAGTTTCCGAAGAAACTGAACAGAGATAAGTCGAAAGTCAGGGCACTCATGAATCACAATCGTTTATGTTAGAGATGTTGAGAGTCCATATTGTAATAGTAAAGAATTTCGTTGTGAAATTGGAAATCATGAAAACAGGACCTTCAATTTATTCTTGAAAGATAAGTTGCATCACAGTGATAAGAAACGATCCTTAAGGTCAACACTTCTGTGACCATAACAGCCGATAAGTAGTCTTGTAGCAACAAACGCCAACACGTGTTTCGTCTTGTGAGAGATAAATCTCAAAGACTTCATCAGGGCTGGAATAAACAGAAATAATGTCTAAAACATGTGGTATAGTAACCTCTGATTCATTAGATACAATGAGTGACAACAACAAGTCACTCCCACTGTGATGTTTGTGTGACTAGAAAAAATGCAATACGTGACATATGTGATATACGCAGAAGAGAGTTTTCCCTCCCCGTATAGGTATTATCAACAGAAAATCAAAAAACGTGCAAAAGAACAGGAGGTCACTTATTGTGAAAGTGCAATACATCGAGACAAACACTAGCGACAGCAAAATTAGTTATGAAGGCTAATACAAACTGAGGGTTATTGTGTCATAGTTGGTGCACGTCCTCAATTTTAAATTAGAAGAAGATGAAAACACTCAGTTGATCAAAAAACCATGGGCCGGTACGAAGATAAATATCTAAGGTCACTAATGTGGCCATAAAGATAATGTTCAACCTAAACCCGTGTGTCGCAAACGTCGAAATGAGCTAGAACATACCTGAGTTACAGTAAGGCCATCTATCAAAATTGTACTCCTAAGCAATCCCAGGAATCTGAAACTATAACAAATAACCCAATGTGAGTAGTGGACGTAGTCCTGGGGACACGATGGTAATGCCGTAAAAAATATACGATAAGAAAATTGGCCCTAAGACCTGTGACTAACCATGTGGTACCTGGGATATAGAGAAATAGCAGGTAGTTGAAACACCTATAGCACCAAAGTATCCTGAAGTAAAATGAATACAAAGATGCCCGTCAGTGAGTACACGAGATCTAGTATGCCCGCTGAGTATTACCATGCTTCAATAAACTATACTGTAAGACCTTTTTTTAAAAGGTCGAAGATTATCCCCTAAAAAGAAAAAAGGAACGCTTACCTATTCTAACGAAGTAGAGAAGAACGGCAAACCGTGTTCAGATAATTGCACGGCGTTCTGTAGTGTCCGGAAAGTAAATAATCAGCTCTTTCACTGGCGGGTGCTCTATTTAAACTGTCTATACTGTGCGTTCGTAGTACGAAATAAAGATAGGACTCATGTAAGTCCATGGCCGCCATCTTGGAGTGGTGGAAACACAAAATCTAGGTAGGCGAGGGTAGCGGTAGACAATACGAAAACTCCAATCACGTAAATCATAAAATCGGAGAGAGAGCCATTAATCAATTGTTTGTGGAACACAAGCTTCAGGTAAAGGCTCTGTGGTAAAGTCTGTACACTAGTAAAGAGATAATGTCATTGTATGTTCTTCAACCATCGTGAGATCTGATTTTGTATCCATGCCATTGGTAATTAAACAATATCAAAACTGACTACAAGAGTTAGGTCAGAAAGCACAAAAGAAGAACATGTTGAGAATGTATAAACGTTATAAGGGGACTTGAAATAAAGGTGAAATGCCACAACTATGACACAAACAGAAAAGACCTGCCGACAGACAGGACCAAAACACAAATAATCGCTTTAGTGACTATACAGTTGGTGTAGAGACCGGGTATGAATTACAAAGTACATACAGAATACAGAAAGACGGATGACGGGAAAATACAGTGTACATATTCGAGCATAGTCGGAAAAAAACATATCGGCGAAATCTCCAATTTGTCTACTGTGAGATTCTGAGTATACAGAACAAATGTTTGATCAAGTGCATAGCATATACAATTAAAGGTATTATATCAGACAATCTGGACAGATGACAAGATGTAGTTTACATTGGCAATATCATATCATTCCCCTAGATAATATTCCATCTCAAAGTTGGTATTGAGGCCCTCCTCCACCGCTCTGAGTTTAAGAATCCAGTAGCATTCTTTTCTCCTGAGTGCTAACTCTCTGTTGCCTCCCCTGGGGTCCTTGCTGATGAGATCAAATCCAAAAAACTCAAAACCACAGGTATTGTTTTGTTTCGGACAATGTCTCATATGGCTCACTATAGGATATCTTTCATCATCCTGTCGTAGGGCCCTAAAATGTTCGCTTGCCCTTACTTTGAGTGGCTTAATGGTACTGCCTACATAGTATAGGCCACATTTGCAAATGATCATGTAAATGACAAAACTGGTATCACAAGTGATATTGTGGTTGATGTTAAAATGAGATCCAGTCGGACCCATAAACGTAGTGATGCCTGATTTGGCCCATCGGCACATGCCACAATGGCCACATTTAAAAAATCCTTTGTTACGGCTATTTAACCAATTGTCCTGAGTCCGTTTTGTACGATAGCTGGGGCACAGACTGCTTTTCAAAGATTTGCCCCTTCTGAAAGTCAAAACCGGTTTATCTGAGATCACCTTCTTGAGGTTAGGATCCGCAGTTAATAGGTGCCAATGTCTCTTCTTGCAAACCCATCCTACGCCCGGCAGTCGGTTTTACGTAAAGGGAACCCAATCGAAATAGCTCCACAGTTCTCCAACAACACTGCTAATCCTACGACACTCCTAACCCGGTACACACCAATAGCAACCCCACGGTGCCTCAGACATCAAATGGGCAAACCAAAAACCCCACGTGCACCCCACGGAACATGGATTCTGGTGCTCCCCCTCCACCTGAGGTCCACTCCGCCACGCACCATGCTCTGCAGAAGATGGAACTTACCTTACAGGCTCACACAGCACTATTTGAAAAGTAATTGCAAGCCATCCTGGATACCAAATCCACCCTGGAAGCTAAAATAGGTTCAGTTGTTGAAGATGTCAACTTATTGTGAACAGACCATCATGCACTGGCTGACAGGGTAACAGAACTAGAAAAAGACACTGTATCCCTTCCCTCGTCTATGAAGGACCTACAATCACAGATGATACCTGCCAGCTGAAGTGGATGACCCAAAACGTAGAGCCGAAGATGCAGAGGGAAGATCACGGCGCAACAACATCCGCCTAGTGGGGTTCCCTGAACGTGCCGAAGGACCTTGCACAGAACTATTTATTGAACAATGGCTCACGGGAACAATACTAAAAGACAATATCGCGAAGTTCTTTTCAATAGAATGCGCCCACAGGGTCCCAGGCAGACCACCTCCGCCTGGCGCTCAGCCTCGCCCACTAATAGCAAGACTCCTTAACTACCGTGACAGAGACCTCATCCTACAACTATTCTGTAAATCAGGTCCTATACGATTCGAAAATGCAGAGATTACAGCCTATCCAGACTTTACCGCGGAAGTGCAGAAGAAATGCAGCTCTTTTTTCCGGGTTAAAGAACGCCTACGCGAGCATAACATCAAGTACGCATTGCTGTTCCCGGCCAAACTCTGCGTACTGGACAACTCCTGAGCACTTTTTTTCACAACTCCAGAAGACGCATGGACCTGGTTGCACGCCAAGGGACTGGCTGACCGATAGACTCAAGCAGCCCTGCGGAAAAGTGGTCCCCCCCTAAGGCAAGATGCAAGCATCGCAAAAAACAATGCACTAAACCCACACCCAAACAGTCTCAAACAGAGCGCTCCCTTCTCCTGCAGGCTACATCTCGCTTTGTCAATGCATCACCAACATCTCTATCCACCCAAATCGATGCAGAACCAGACCTAGATGCAAACTCTGACTCCGCGGATTCTGCTCGAGGTCCTACCCTCACGCCACGCACGGCAGATGCTAAAAAATCAGGATCTAAATATCTCAGCGCATTGCGTTGTGACTAATTTATAATGACACAGCCTGCTTTGAATACCCACCTTGGTTCTTATTGAGTGAATCAAGGATCCTATACCATTTCAAGCAACAGCAGACTAGTTGCCAGCGGTCCTGGGCGGAAGATCCAGTACCAAGAGCAAAACAGGCCGGGTATCCCAATGACTCAGAACCAACAACCTAGAGCACCCCCGCTCTATATATGGACTGTTTCCCCAAGGTGGCAATCACTGGAACACCACCTGCCTTGCCACAACCACAGTTATTGTTATATATAGTTATTGATTTCATTTTTATTCAATGGGTCTCTTCCACGTATAACTTGGACCACGTTTATAGCAATCCGCGTCACAATAGTGTTACCAATCAGATCATGCTTAATAACACCAAGGGCACAAGCTGGCTAATCCCAGAGGGCACGGGCACATCAGTAACACAAATATGACGGGGACCACGCACTTCCCACGACTAGTTAAACCCATAAATACCTCATGACCTCCCAACCATTACATATATCTCAGGAGACACCAAATACATCTTGCCATGCTACAAGAGACACATTTAGCTAAGTCCACACTGGAAAGCACACGCGCAAAATGGAAAGGGCAACTGTACGGCACTACCTTCTCGTCATTTGATCGGGGTGCCGATCTGGGTAGCCCAGGGGTCCCATTTACTGCGTTCCGCACGCAATGTGACCCACACAGGAGATACGTGATTCTGGAGGGCATCCTTGACGGCTCCCCCCTAGCATTAGTGGCGTTATATGCTCCTAACACAAACCAACGTGAATTTCTGAGGACACTTACTACTGGCAACCTCAGCGACCCTGCGGTAGATAGCATATGGGGAGGTGACTTTAATTGCATCCTAGATACCCACCCAGACCGCTCATTTCCCCAGCTCGCTGCCACTCTGTCCAAGCGTGCTTCACTTGACCTAGTAGATTGGGTCTCCAATAATGGTCTGAAGGAAATCTGGAGAACCGGGCACCCCACACACCGCGAATACTCCTACTACTCTGCAGTGCACAGACTACATACCAGAATAGACATGCTTTTCGCATCAGCGGCCATAATCCAGAAAGTAAGTACATCCGAGTACCTAGCCCGCACCATCTCAGATCATAGCCCACTATACGCAACTCTGATGTGGGGCTGTACACACACACTCGCATTCCAACATGGCGACTGCAGACAGAAGCCCTCACAGACCCTCCCTTCCATGCAGAATTGTCCAAATGCTTATCTGACTATTTTTCCCTAAATAAGAACACAACCTTGTCTTGCGCTATTGAATGGGACGCCCACAAAGTAGTGATACGCGGTCACTGCCTAAAAGCCTCCGTGGGGGTTAGACGGGTACTTACTAAAGAGCTACAAGAACTGGAGATCAAACTACGAAGAGCGGAGGTGGCGGTCTCCAAAAGCAAATCCCCTTTAGAAGTATTGAATTTGCTCAGAGCTAGCCATAGGGAGGCAGACATCAGGCTATGCAAGCATGATTAGAGACATTTCAAGGTGCAACAACAAGCAGAGACAGATCGGGCAAACTATTAGCATGGCTGGTTCGTCAGCCATCGCAATCCTCACCAATAGGTGCGATTAGACTGCACTCAGGCACCGTCATCAATACCCAGGCGGAAATCAATGAAGCCTTCTGCACGTACTACCGCTCCTTATATAAGCCTCCCCCCTCAACTGAACAGTAGTTGGCTGAACTATTGTCATTAGTCCCCCAAAACCCACACATTATCTACAACGCAGACACACTAGATGGCCTCATCACCATAGAAGAGTTACGCTTAGTTCTTTCACAAATGGCATGCAGTAAAACCCCTGGCTCAGATGGCCTGCCAGTAGAATATTTCAACTTTCATGCTACCCACCTCCTACAACCACTCTTAGAGGTGTTCAATGAAGTGCGAAACAGGAGGCAATTGCCTGACTCCATGCGCAAAGTACTAATAGTCGTGCTCCCAAAGTCGGGCAGCGACCCTCTAGACGTTAAATCATATAGACCGCTCTCCCTCCTAAACTCGGACTGCAAACTTCTAGGGAAAATCCTAGCGAATAGGTTGCTCCCCTACTTACCAAATTTAATACACTCTGATCAATCTGGATTCATCCCAGGGAGAAACACCTTCTTAAACATCAGAAGATTAATCCGTATAATGCACAACGTTGCAGAGGCCGAAGCGGTGGCCTTATCCCTGGACATAGAAAAAGCGTTTGACACGCTTAGCTGGGACTTCCTTCTCCGCACTCTTGGTGCACTTGGCTTTCCACATGGCTTCATCAGTTGGATCAAAACACTATACTCCAAACCCACAGCTCGAGTCAAAACAGGACAAGTTATTTTCGAAGCATTCTCTATTGGCAGAGGCACTACGCAAGGCTGCCCGCTCTCCCTCCTACTATTCGCAATAGCCAAGGAACCACTAGCAATAAAGCTCCGCAGCTATGCCCACATATGGGGCATCCCAGAATCCAATACACACCACATCATATCCCTATATGCAGATGATGCCTAAATATACCTGCGCAACCATACCACCCCCATAGCGGGGGTAATGTCAATACTGGACAACTTCGCACTTGCCTCTGGTTTACGTATCAACTGGTCCAAATGAAGTATTTTTCCCCTTACTCCTGTATCAAACGAATTGCACATGGCACTACCCCAATATCAACTACCATGGTTACATACAACCTTTAAGTGTTTAGGCATACAAATCTACCATTCCATAGTAGATCTGAAAGAAGGCAATTTTGACAGAATACTCAGATCCACCCGTGGCTCGCTGACATTCTGGAGCTCGCTCCCCCTAACCCCTATGGGCAGGGCAGCCATAGCCAAAATGCTTATCCTACAGAGGTTTCTATATTATTTTACCGAACTCCTGATACCCCTGCCACGTTCGTTCTTTCACAAGCTGCACTCCCTATTGACTGACCTGCTCTGGGGTAAGGATAGACACAGAGTAGCTTTATCTATAACACAATACCCACAAGAGGCGGGCAGTCTGGGCATGCCAAATCTCAAACTGTATTACGCTGCTGCTCAGTTACAATGGTTAGCCATGTGGCTCAGTGAACCACCCCTTCCAGAAAGCGAAGTAATGCACGCATACACGGCGCCACAAACG
Organism: Pleurodeles waltl; assembly: GCF_031143425.1. NCBI lineage: Eukaryota > Metazoa > Chordata > Amphibia > Caudata > Salamandridae > Pleurodeles > Pleurodeles waltl. The sequence continues at coordinate 163,400,053 of NC_090443.1, read as the reverse complement.
ATTCGAACCTCACTACTGGCTGGCCCTCCCCGCCCGCCGAAAAAGTCACCATTGTTGGATGCAGCCAGATTCTGCTGGCGTAGATATATCCAGGGTGGGGTCCCCTCTCCTCCTTACTCCCCCTTACTACCACTGATTCAAATACCGGGAGTCCAAGCACTTTCACAACATCAAGATATGTGTGTCATTAGATCACTAAACGCGGGGGATCTCTATTCAAGCTCCATAATGCGAACCTTCGAAGAACTTGTGACCGACGGGGTCATGCAATCCGGGGCCTTCTTGACATATAGTGCTATCAAAAAACTTCTCTATAACCTTTGGGGGCACGGCAATGCTGAGCCACGTGAATCTCTTCTGCTCACTGCAATCCTTCCTATAGGCAACACAAAAGGCATCATAAACAAATTATACAAAGTGCTCCTAGCAGACGCTTGTTCGGACCTGACAAATGTTAAATCCCGCTGGGATGCTGTCCTCTCCACACCAATATCTCAGAAAACCTGGGTGGCAGCTCTCACTACGATTAAGACCGTATCCCGCAACACTAGACTACAGAACACCCAATTCAACTACATTCATCAGTCCTATCTATCCCCGGCCCGCATCAATAAAATATACCCGAGTTCTAATCCAGTGTGCCCTAGATGTGCCACTCCAGCAGCTAATTTTTATCACATGGTCTGGAGTTGCCACCCAGTAAATACGGCCTGGCAACGAATTACTGGAACCACAGAAGACATCATCGCCCATACGCTCGCACCCACCCCGGCATCATGTTTGCTAGGTATACGCCACCATGCTAAGGATGAGAAACACCTTCACAGATTTATAGACCTCGCATTTGTGGTATACAAGCGCCTGATTGCCATGCACTGGAAGGCCCCTCACGTCGCTCCTTACACCGCCTGGCTCTGCGACCTGCACAGCCGCTCACAAGCAGAGGCTCAGACTCTACAACAGCTACAACACAAGGGACAGATACAAGACTGTGCTGAAATTTGAGATAACTTTGGTAAACATAGAGATCAGAGTTGATACATACCTCCCCTGAATTAATCAATACCCGAAGGTGCATTCCCTGCTTCACTTCCACACTACATAACCCCTTGCACCCCTCCAATTATTCTGCCTAGGTACTTCCACACCCAATTACAGCACAACACTGTATAGCTAAAAGAGTTCCTACCAGTAGCGACCCCAGGGAATTAGCAACATGTTCTGTTTTTTCCCACACTCAGATGTCGTGTGCCCCCAATCCCCAGTCTCGTCTCCTGTCCCATTGATCACATATATAGCAGATGTGCCACTCCCAACCCCTCAGGCTAGTGTTGCCTCCACCACTTCTGACGCCAGCATATATAAACTTGGTACTCAAACGTGACACTAATTACAAGTTACACAGTTATAAGTTGCATTCCAGTACGCTAAAATGTAACCGCAATGTACAAGTCAACATATGCATGTAGACGGATTGAAAATTTTTTATTAGAGAAATGTACTGCTGTTTATGCATAATGTTTAATAAAGAGATTTAAAAAAAAAAAAAAAAACATTAGTGCTAGTCTTCTCCTGCGTTCAATAGAGCAGTATACAGTCATTTGCTGATTCTAGAAAGCAACAAAGATTAACTTTTCAAGTCTAGACAATAGGGTGTAATTATTTAAATATATAATCTTGTCCCCAATGTGTAACTGATGTATCTCCTTTCATTTTTAATGTTAGACTACGCTGTTAATGGCATTCAACAACACTTTGTTCCATACCACTTTCAACATCATTGATGTATGTAAATCACAAAATCAATTAAATGTGACATTTACCAAGAAAAAACAGTACTCTTGAGCGACAAATATGATGATAACGCTGTTTTCTATTATAAATAAATAAATGTTTCGATTTAAGAATATTTTAATGCTTGTTTATTGTATGGTGTGGATTACCTTTTTAAACATTTCAACTATTAATCTAAGATGTCCATATACATTTTTTGGCATGCTATTGTGTAGACACTGTGATTTGTTTTCGTTCGTTATGGATTCAAATATAATGCCCTGAAAACATACTGCTGAGCCGTCATGAACACTCCATAGTTCAAAGTAAGGGTTGTGCTTTGAAAACAAGCTATTTATTTCAAGCACCAATTCACGTCCGCTTTGAGGTCAGATGATGCTGTAAACCTTTCACGAACTTCTCAGACACAGACAGCCAGCACATAATAACGGTAATAAGCGTATGGCCTGACCTGGTGAGAAAGAAACGGCTCTTTTAAACTAATTTATTACTTCAACGTTAGGTTCTATTGATAACAAACAAAACATTTCTTCAATTTACAACATGTAGCTGTCTAGAAGAGGTTCATACTTCTTCAGAAATAACCTCTGGGTAGTCGTCTCAGTGACCTAAACTAAAGGCGGCTATTTGTAGATAAAGGTTCATGGAGATTAAGAGGACAATGCGACAATCAAGAATTTCATACGCTTCCACAGTGAAATATGCCTCTAGTGAACAAATGTCACTAGGAATTATTATGGCCCTCGTTTATTTGTTATTTTTCTCCACTTAGTTCATTAGAAGAGCAGTAGAGGCCACAAACATGTGGAAGTTTGCTTGACAGTCCTATTACAGACTATAGGCCTCATTACGTGTCTGGCGATCGCCGGCAGTAAAGACCACCACAGCACGAGTTGTGGGTCTTGGCAGACGCCAAACCTCCACAACACCACCTGGCCCGCCAGTGAGGGTGCACCGACAAAGCCGGCAGTGTGCACCTCCAACCCAGTGGCAGGCCTCAGCATGCTGGCGGATTACAAGGCAGCAGAATGCCAGGCTTTCTGTGGCGGTCACCCCACCACAAAAACCCTGGCAGTCATGCAGCGGTGACAGGAATCCCCATTCCTGCCGCTGGCACATGCACCCCTACACGTCCACACATATGCACACACACTCCTCCACCTGTCCACACACTAACGAACACCCCACCCTCTCCCTCACGCACTCATTCACATACACACCCCTCAGCATACTCATTCATCCACACAGACACCCCCACTCACTCGCATACATGCAGACACACACCCCACTCACTCACAGACATACACCCCCATTAACTCGCAGACATGCAGAGACACCCCCCATTTACGCGCACATACACACACACACAAACATTCACACACATTCACCACCTTCTCCGCGTACATGCACTCACACTACACCCCCACCGCATACACGCAAACATGCACCCAAACGCACAGACACCCTCCCCCCCTTTTTGGACAACCACTTACCTTCTCCGTCGAGGAGGTCATCCGGGAGGGGATGGGTCCTGGCAGTCTTGCACCTCCAGCACCACAATGCCAGCAGGACTCTGCCAAGTAGTATTACGGCTTGTAATACGGAGGGCGGAGTCTTGCTGTTATGGCGGTGCTGGTGATGCACCCGTCTCTTCGGAGTTGGTTTTCTCCCAGAAATAGACGTAAGTCCTCCAAAGACTCCTAATATGGTGGTCTGTTGCCTGCAGCGGCTTCGGGAGTCTTCTAAAAAGACCCCCAAAGTCATAATGAGGCGCTACATCATTGAGAGGTTGACATGTGCTTATGCTAGAGAAATAAAGCTTTGACACTCATGATAAAGGGATAAACTTCTGAAAAACTCCCTTTATGAGTCAGAATTCACTTAAGTCTTAAGTATTATGCTTAAATGCTCTCCAGCAAAAATATTGATCTAAAGGAACCACTCAAAAATGAGCCTTCTGTTTCCAAGAATCCATTCACAACTGCTTGAGGTGTGCTCACAGCATCTAACAACTCCTCTCCTGACTTCCCCTGGACTTGGTAAAGGCACTGCAAACTTACAGGATAGGGTAATAATTTTAATGACTTTCTCTCTAAACCATCATGGAATTCACAAGGTGAAAAAAACGACTCCTATGTTCGCCGTCAAAGGGGGACAAATGCTTTTTTCTTGATATTAAAATAAGCCTTTGAGGATGTCCTTTCTACTTGGTGGTCTGGATTTGAATCAGGCAGAATATATTTCAGTTAATCCCATTATAATTATATTTGTAATACTTTATTGAAACTCATTACCTCTACATACCAGTTAAGGACCTCTAAGGTCAGATGTAACCGTGGTAGGTGGCTTTACCAGTTTTTACAGTCAATGGAAACACTGGCTCAGATCTTTGTATTTAAGTGGGCCAACAGTTGTGACTATAAGGCTTCAGAGGAAACCTCCTCACAAAGCAATACTTGAAGACAGAAAAAAGAAAGATAACCTTAAACATTGCAGAAGCCTTAAACCATGCCAAGAAAATGCTTCAAGTCACGAACAATCTTGTATCTCATGGCTACCTTATGGATGTTATAATACAGTACATTTTTATAAACAGTCCTTAGCCAGTGCATAGGAAATCGGCCTTTTCGACATGGTCACTCCATATTTTTCACCTTATTACTGGAACCTGTATTTTGATGGTGTTAGACCTCTGAGAACTTTACACCTGATACCCAGTTGAAAAGTGTCAATGTTCTGCCTTTAAATATGATTGAATTGGCATATTCCTAATTGGCACATTTAATTGACCTTTAAGTCCTTATTATGTATTACAAAGTGTACCAAGGGCTAGGAAGTTAAATGTCACTAGAGGCCAGCAGCACCTATTATGCCATCAGCTACAGAGACATTGCTAAACATGGTTTCAGACCTACCAGTGTAACCTGACTGTAACAGTGTAAAAACTGCAATTTGATCTCTCAAAATGAACCCCTTCGACAGGTCAAAACCTTCCTTTTAAATACTAATAAGTCACTCTGTGTAGACCTTGTCTGTCTCCCACAAGGCAGGGTGCATGCTTTTTGAAAGTAGGATATAGTGAAACTTAATTATAACATGTCCTTACAGTGTTTAGCACCCAAAAGCAATTTTTCACTGTGGCAGGCTTAGCTGTCCTATGTAGAAAACCAGAATACAGACAAAAAATCTTAGTACTGTATCTCAATGGGACTAGCTAGAAAACTATTTAAACAACTATTGTTATAGTTGTTAACAATCTAATTCAGTGGAAAAGTTAGATTTCTAAGCAATATTAAGGAAAAGGTACTTTTAGAAAGCTATCCTTTCCCTGCCTAAAGCCTATAGAAGCCTCGTTACATGACTTCTAAATGTCACCTGGTGGCTGAATACCCCTCTTGATAAAGTGTGAAAACTGCTCCCAGAGGAGGCCACTGACATTGAGTGTGGGAAGGTGTTTTTGTTTCCCTGAACAGAAGGTCAGTCGGCTGTGCCCAGGAATTAGGTTAACTTCAAAGAGAGCTCCCTTATCACAGGTAAGTGTCAGCTGACAACTGGGTGGGGCTGTTCCTTTATTCCTCCAGCCTGACAGGCTCCAATCTCAGTGGGCCTCTGTTTGCAGTCCTGGTGCAGTGTCAAATCCTGTTTGACAGGTCTGGTGAGGTTTACATCTAACACTGGCTGTGGACCTGAAAGGAGGGGAAACAGTAGAAAGATACCAAAACAATTCTTGCTTTTCCAGTATCTGTTTGATGGAAAACCTGCTTTTTTGTAGAAGGCTTGTGTCTCTGGGGCTACTGGGGGTATAGTGACAGGCCCAAACTTGATTTTAGTGTTGGATGTGGGTGGGCACTTGTATTACCATAGTACACTCCCTACAAACACACCTAGCACTCAGAGCATCAATGTAGTATGGCCAAATACATTTTTACCATCTTGAAAAAGCTAAAAGTAGGCAGGGTTGGCCACTGGAACTTTTATCCCATTGGTTAGGGTGGTGCCAAGAAGTCTTTACCACCCACTAGCTTATGCCAGGCATAAATGTGACATCTCCAAGCATCTACTTCAGAACACTCCTGGACCTATGGGTGATCAGAAGAGGACTGAACCTGCTCTCTGAGACCGAAGAAGAGCCTTTGAGACTGGACCTGTTCTCCCTCTTGTACCCCTGGCAAAAAAGTGGACTCCAAGGGTCACATGGCTGACCTTCTGTTAAAACTACAGGTACACAACAAGCTACAGGAGGCCATTTCCTGCAACTGTCCATCTGACCAATGGCAACTGAACCTGGACTAGACTTTGCTGTTTGTCCTCTGCTGAGCGCCCTGTGACACTATAAATGCCTTCCCTGAGGAACTGGGGATGTACTCCTGTGGTAGACAGCTACTTTAAGGACTAAAGTCACAATGTAAAATCTTTGGTGAGGGTGAACCTAGCTGTTGTATCTAACTTGTGCTACATCGTGGTCACCCTCAAACTGCAGCTAGGTCCTGATCTACAGCGGCCATTGACTATCATTGGCACTTTATTCTTTCTTGGTGCTATTCCCACTTAAAACTAAAAATTCATATATTTCGCTCTGCTTATTGGAGTTTTGTCTTTTTTGTGTTTTTTGTTTATTAAATGTTACTACTTTTTCTAAAATGTTTTGAGATTTTTATTGTTTTGCATTTCAGCTTTATTACTTTTTTGGTGCTGCATAATTGATCTACAAAGTGACCTTAGTTTAGTCTGTCAGCTCGGTTTCATAGCTACCAGGAAGTTGAACTCAAGGTAATTTAGTAGGTTTGAGGGTTTAACCTTACAAGGGGTAGGATTATTTCTAGAGATGGATAGTCACTCATCCCAAATAAAAATCCAATGACTTACTCAGTTCTTTTTAAAGAGTAAAGGGGCAGAACTATGGGATCATTCTTGATTAATTAGTTTTCTTTTGCAATGTGAGTTTATCTAAATTATCTAGCTTGCCTCTTCCCCGTGCATTCAAGGTAGACATAGAGACTAATAGCTTTATGGAGCTGCTTTGGCTGTTATGATTTTGTTGTTGCTTTCAGCCTTTTTTCACCACTGGTTCACCCAATGATGGAAATGTATCTGCTCAATATTTTGCATGATCTATTGCAGATCATAGATGAAGGCTCTTTGGGTATGTTTGTTCGTAGCTTTTGAAATGGTTGATCGTGAAGTGCTATTGGCCAGGCTTAAGAGTAAGGGAGGTTGGGTCCTGAGATATTTATTGAATTTCTTTTGAACAAAAAACAGCATTTGGAAAATATATTTTCTTTCTGAAGGAGTTGAAATTGCTTTTAGAATTGTTCTGGCTTTCCTTCATTCTGCCTTTTCTTCCTTAACTTTCTTGTTTAACTATATCTGCAACTGTTTCTCTCTCACACAAATGAGAACCAAGGTTTACATCTGTTATATGCTTAGATTAATCAGTTATCTACTGTATAGAAGGCACTCAGTCCTGTAAATACTGTGTGATGCATAACAACCTTTGAAACTCAATAACTTGGCTCAAGTAGTCTGTAAAAAAAAGATATTCCTTCATCTTTCTTTGACAAGCTGGTGATCATTAATTCAATAGTAAGAAGTATGATGTGTGAGGGTGGCATGTCTGACAGCACGTCCTGAGCTAAGTCTTGCAGCTACCACTACATATTCGTAAAACTGTGTGCTAACTAGGTAGATAGGTACCAAACACTTACAACCCAAAATTGTGGGAGCACAGGGGATGCAGACCCTATAAGACATGCTGTTGCCCAATAAGCAGAGTGGATCTAGAGCCTGAAGAGAGCTACTGCATGAGGACCTGGAAGATGGTGGTGCCATGAACAGTCCAGGCACCATGGAACTAAAGCCCATAGCTGATAGCCAAAAGCTGGTAACCAAAAGCTGGTAGCACCCTCCAATTGATCCCAGTGAAAAGTGCACAGGGTCATGTTGGCAGTGGCTGGGGGTAGCATACAGTTTGGAGAAGCACTCATTCTCCAAACTTACTGCTTGCTGAAATCAGTTTCACAAGGCATCCGGGGGATGGTGCAGGGCCCTGATGGATAGGATGGCTACCCAGGGAGTAAAGGCCTATCGCCCCAGCCCGAATTAGGTGCCTGATGCAGGTGCGGCTCCCTGCAGCCAGAGGAGCATGCTTCCCGCTAGCATTGTTGGCAGGAGCACTGGATGGCCAGAGTGATTCAAGCATAAGTGGAGAAAGATGGTGCCTCAAGGTGTTGGCAGGGCACCCCTATGCTCTGGAATAAAGCACTTCTGGAACTCCATGCTGTTGAAGTTATGATCCCTTAGGATGAGCTCTGGCTGAGTGGAATCTGTCCCCTGGACTGACTCTGTAAATGACATTGGTAGGGTTCCTTGCTCTGAGAGTAGTGGGACAGAGCGATTCTTTGATACCCACCACCTGGAAACTCACTCAAGGAGCAGAGGCGGCACCCTTCTGACTGGAGTGGACTTTGGGGATGTGGGGATGTACGCAGCTTCTTGTCCCCTCCTCTGTGGGTCCCCTCTGGATGGTTCACAGAGAGATTGACCACCTTGATTGGCGCTGCTGATCTGTATAGAACAGTCCACAAGCAACTCTAGAAGTGGCAAAACAAGTGATGCTATGGAGGGCATTCGGACCTGCCCGCAAGGCATAAATTCTGGCAGTAACAGAGCAATCTACACGCTTGCTGAAAAACAACACAAAATCACTGGAAGTAAACTTTTTTATGGGGAGACCTATGTAAAGTGAAAGAAAGATCCCTGGATACTGAGAAAGTGCTGCAGCACCTAATGATGGAAGTGGCTGGATTTAAAACATTTGTTGAAGTGAAACAAAAATTTGAAAGTCTGAACTTGCAGTATATCCTACTGTTTTTAGCCAACCTAAGGATCAGACACAATGGCATATTGCACTTTTTTCTTGACACCTGACCAGGTTTATGAATGGATGGAACTGGACATCAAAATGAGCACGGTGTCAATATCATGAAGCTGGCCAGAGGGGGCAACCTTCTTCTAGAAGAAGTACCACCCAGAGTGGGCCTTCAGGAAGCACTGGGTGACATGTTGCATGTAAAGCTGGTACAATGGACATTGTAAATCAAAAGGGTAAGGAAGAGACTGATCCTTTTGCTCATGAGCCCAGTGTGAACACAGGTGAGATTATGAGGGCAGAGCGAAGGGTCTGGCCAGCTTCCACTAGCTCATGTCAGTCAAAGGGTGTAACTGCTTGCAATGCTATAGAAAACCAAGATCATCCTTGTGACACTGATTATTAATTGATAAGTACTGTCTGCCCAGGAAGAGGATGGGGTAGTCTGAAGGGAGGAATAGACATAAGACAAAGATACAAATCTGTGAAATGTAAAGACGTAGCTGTCCTATGCCCAAGGCACAGACATATTGCATTTTCTATGCAAGGCAAACAATTCAAAGATGGGGAGCCTTCCTGAGGGTGAGCCCTGCTGTCTGGAAACTGGAAGAGAGGATATCCAAACTCATGAGATAGCAGCTCTACCCAGCTGGGTATTAGAGTAGATTCTTGAGGGCATGACTTGCTGGAGTTTATCTAGCTTGGACCCCTGACCATGATACCTCTGAGAAGCCCTCGTCCCTCCATATAATACACTTCTGCTGCACTTGGAGTGATATGGGAAAGCTATGTTTGTTTAGGCTGCAGGGTTTTTACCCAGGGGGTGAGAGGAGTATTTGGACAGCTCATGCATGTGGGTATAGTCAAGAATCCAATCTCTGCACAAGACTTTGCATAATATACTTGCTGATAGCAAGGGTATGTGGATGGACCCTCGAATGTAGAGTCAGAGCATGTGTGCACTGAGAAAAGACTATAATATACCCTATACAATACAACAAATAGCCACTTGGAACGTCAGAGAGCTCAACGACTACATGAAAAGGCATAGAGTGCATGCATCTGAGGTGAGATGGTTTAGGAATTGCCATACCCCATGACTGACAGATGAGTAGGTGAGCAAAATAGATGGGACAGATGTTCTCCACATACTCCTTGTATTCCAGGGGCATCATGACATAGATTGCCCGGGGGTGCCCTTCCAGCACAGACACTCCATGCACCTAAACTATACACCAGATGATGATATGGATAGGCTCCACACAGGGCAGCAAACAAAGCCAGGGGTGATTGGGTGCACTGATATCTAGCAGACAATGAATGCAGCATGTCAGCAATATTGTGCTGTTCATTAACCCATAATATATAAAGTAGGTAAGATCACATACTGGTGTCCTGGGATGTTAGTTTCAGAATACAAGGAATGCAAGATTTAAATAGATTTCTCACTGACAACTCCATGCTTATGATAAACTACGATGTGGACAGATAGCAGGGGCAGACACTAGCCTAGCGATTAATCCCAGAGGACGTTGGTGTTTGTGCAGACCTTACAGTGGCTCTGGAAAGCCACCTGGAAAACCAATTGAGGAATCACAAATACTGAAGCGATGCAGTGGGAAGCCCTGAAGGCAATGCTAAGAGCGGAATGTATGTTTAAGACATATGGCATCAAACAATAACTTCAATTCACTCTGACCCAACAGGAGCTTAGACAAGCACAACTACAAGCACAGGAGACTGCAGGCCCTGCTCAGGTGAGGAGCCTGACTGCAATATAGTCAAGACATTACTGAAAACATGAAACAGGTTGGATAGAAACACTGCGAGAGAATATAAACAAAGGTTGCCCAGGTAGGAGGACAAGCTCGGAAGTCTTTTAGCCTGGCTTCTCAAAAGGGAGACCCCCACATCATTGATACTGACTTTTGTATAAGCAAGGCTGGAAGGTAGGAGTGAAGCAGGCTAGTAATAATGAGACACTGTCAAAATATCTGGCCAGTGTAAGAAACTGGGTTTTTGGTTGTGAGAGGTGAAAGCCCCACTCACACAGCAATCACAGTCCTTGTCAGGGTGAACCACAACAGTCACTAATTTAACCTGTGCTTACCCTTCTGGTAATGTGGCACAAATGCAGTCAGGCTTAACTTAGAGGCACTCTGTAAAGTATTTATGCAGCACTCAAACAGAAATAAAGTGAGAAAGCAACACATGAAAAATCCCAAACCATGTTAGAAAGATAGAGTATATTTTAATAAACAAGATGACACATGAATGGCAAAAAATCCAATCACTACCTACCGGTGATATTCACTTTTAAAGATTTAAGTGAGGACAACGCCTAAAAGCACAAAGCGCCACATGCAATCATTTGGTTGCCCTATCATTGGGGAAAGTCACAAGTTACGCCGACCATGATGGAGTGCCGGTCTGATACAGGGACCAGGTGAGTCCTACTGGAAAGCTACTTTCAAGCCTGACACAAAGAATTCAGTTGGCAATGTAACAGGCTGCAAGGATGAGGCTTAGCATTGTGGACTGCCGTCACTGTAGCACAGAGAGCAGGTCAGATGCAAAAGCAGGCCTAGCATTGCAGATAGGGATTGCTGTACCTTCTCATTGGTGCTTGTTGCAGGCTGCTGTTACTGTAGTACGAAGTGCAGGTCCTGCGTTGCCGATTATTGCCTAGTGACACATACCGCAGGTCTCACCGGAACTTCACATTGTCAGTTGTTGCGAGTGGCAGAGTCTTGGTGTGAACAGGCTAAGCTGCAAATCTTTCATCATATAACCTAAGATGAGATCTCACTGATGCCAGCCATGGGTCCAAGGGTCCAGGAACTGGAGGGCACCTCTTGGGGATCAAGAGTCACTTCAGCCTGGGCCAGCAGCAGGGCCCAGCCAGTTCCATTTGCAGGTTCAAGCAGGTCAAGTTGCAGCAGGTGAATTTGGCAGTTGCAGGGAGGCCTATGAAGCTTGTTGTGTCCCTGTAGCTGACACAGGAGGTCAAACAACTGACCCTTCAAGTCACCGTGGGTAGCTTAGGATGAGGGCAAGTAGGTCCAATCTTACTCCTCAGACTGTAAGGCAGTCCTCTGGCAATGGTTATATGACTGAACCACACATGGTAGAACCACGTGCGGCTGAACAACGCAGTCGGAACCACAACTGTGTCTTTACCACTCATGCATTTACCACACATGCCTTTACAACACATTTTGTTGTAAAAGCATGACTAGTAAAGGTATGTGTGGTAAATACATGTGATGGGACAGATTCATCCATACAACCTTCCCCCTTAACTTAAAAAACTACCCTGACCCCCGCACCCGCCCTGAGGCCTACAACTACCCAGCACTAAAAACATCCACACCCCAAACCAAAGCCTAAGCCCCTCCTCGCCCTAAGCCCAAATGCCCTGCCCCTGCCAAAAAAGTACCCCAACCCCCCTAAAACTCTGGGCCGTGTTAAATAGAAAATAAAACAACTACTCCAAAGCTCCCCACCCGCCCTGAGGCCAAAAACCTTCCCCCACACTTAAAAGTAAAAATCCCCCCCACCCCCACCCACCCTAAGCCCTAAAACATTCCCACACCACGAAAAACTCCCCCCCCCAAAACCTGGAACCAGACCCTCCCCACCCTGAGACCTAAAACCTTGCCTAACTCCTAAAAACGAAAGAATCCTGAAGCCTAACACTGCCCCCTAAAAATGCATCCCGCCCTCAGCCCTCCAACCCACCCTGTCGTAAAACTACCCCAGCCTCCCCCCCACCCTGAGCCCTAACACCGACCCCTTAAAAAAAAAAAAAAATCTGCCCCTCCCAAAAACTGGTCCTCCCTCCCCTAGCTGCTAATCCCACCTGTCATTAAAAAATCCCCCCACCAGCCCCAGTCTCACTTAACCAGCTACTGCATTCCCCTCCCCGCTGTGTGCCTGACCCACGCATATGCATGGTGCCTTAACCACACATTTGTATGGTTCAGGCACATGTGTGGTTCACGGCAAGCATCCGTGGCTCCGGCCGCATCCTAAAGGCCATTTCCCCTGGCAACAGGACAAGCCTTCTTCTGTAACTTCCACAGGTCCAGGAGTGTTATGATAAGTGGTGGTTCCAGCCTGTGTGTGGAGGACTCCCAGTCCTACCCCACATTTGGTTCTGGAAAGTTCGTTCTCTTCCCCTGCCAAGGCTCCATACTCTGATGGTGACAAAAGACACAACAGAACTGGTGTCACGCTTCTTTACATGTGCAGGAGGCAAAACCCTTTGAAATGTAAGTGTGGGTGGATAAAGCCACTCCCCAGTCATCTTGCCAGAATGGCCCATCATGTCCACAGCTAAGCCCTCTTTATGTTAATGTCTGGAAGCAATACATAAACCTCAATAGCAGAGTCACTCACAGTCATGTGATACACTACACCAGCAGAAGGCAGTGTCCTGGATCTTGGGACAAGAAAACACCAAATTTCTAAAAGCAACATTTTAAAAGTTGTAACTCAAAATCCATCTTCAGCATTAAAGGGGATTTTAAATTACAATTGATTTGAGTATAAACTGGCTAACAATGTAACGTTGGCACTTATTAAGTGTCAGAGAGTAATCCAGTGTTAATCAATAGGAGAGATAGGCCTTAAAACACTGAATAACAACATTAGGATTTTTTCACTGCCTGGGCATGTAAAGCTTAAGTACACATGTCCTATTTCTTTGAGTACAATCCACTGTGCCCTATGAGCCTTTAGGCCCTACTCTTGGAGTAACTTTTCAGTATTGAAAATGATGGTTAGGCCTGGCAACAGGTGTTTTTTGCCAGTGTTGGAAAGTGGACTATTGGTAAGGGCAGGTAGGTACCTACACTTAGCAATAGGCCACAATACCCCACTAGGTCTAGTCAAGGTATCAATAAATTAATCCTTGCTCAACCCTTGGTAGCTTGGCCCACGACAGATAGGCTTAACTTAGGAAACAGGCTTGTAAAGTATTTAATATTAACAAAACAGTAAATAAGTAAAACACAACACACAATACAATTCCAACACCAGTTTATAACAATTGTACATATTTTATTCTTTAAAATGACACCACAACAAGAAAGATCCAATGTAGGGGACTTGAGATATGACATTTTAAATATTAAAAGTAAAACTAGCACTTAGAAGCAAATAGCGCTCAAAGGGTTAAAAAGGTTGCACTGGACAGGGACAAAGTTCAGAGTTCAGAGTTCAGGCACTGTTACACTTACTTTCAGAAGAGTTTCTTGATTCAGGAAAGTGGTCTACAGCACCAGCCAAGGGTTAGGAGGCTCTGGTTTGCCTCTTGGAATCTGGGACTAGAATTCCCACAATGCACCACTTCAACTTATTGAGCTTTTTACAACAGTTGCTCCAAACCAAATGCTTCCCTTTTTCCAATCCAGGCCACTTCGCATCTCATTAAAGCAGCTTGGCTAGGGCTGCCAAAGACTCACCAATCAGGAAAGGGCACTAAAGGGCTGATTTTTGTTAACTTTCAGAAAGAGTTCTAAAACTCTTTCTCTGTGCTAGTTACAATAAATCCAGCCTTGGCAAGTTGTGCGATTTATTCTAACTTTTGATTTGATACCAAACTTGACAGATTTAGGCCCTCATTATGATGTTGGCGGTCTGGTCCGCCATGCCGAGCTTGGCGGTAAATTCCGACATCCAGCATGGTGGCCCAGACCGCCACAGAATGAAGACAGGGAGGGCCACCATAGGCGGCCGTCCTCCACCGCCAGGCTGCCTCCGACAGGCAACCTGACGATGGACGCCATCATTATCCGACAGGGCAGCCCTCGGATAATGATCCCATTTCCTCCAGCCTTTCCCTGGCACAGGCAGTGCAGGGGCCCCTGTGCAGTGCCCCATCGGGCAGGTCACTGCCCGATTTACGAGCAGTGATCTGCGCGATGGGTGCAGCTGCACCCGCTGCACAGAGGCATTGATGGCGGCTCCATGTGGAGCCGCCGGCAACGTCCTGGCCAGGCATTCTGCTGGGCAGGCAGGCGGAAACAATGTTTCCGCCCACCCGGCCCAGCAGAATGTATGTTATACGGCCGGCGGGATTCCAGGGTGGCTGGCGGTCTGTAGAAAGACGTGTTCATAATGAGGGCCTTAGCTCTTTTCTAGTGGAAATGAGACTTTACTAATTTTAAATAAAGTCTCCCAATGCTAGCCTATGGAGCTAATGCCCTAAATTGGGGAAAAATACTTTGGCTATTTTTCCTTTACCAGGGCTTATAAGCCATCTTGTATAAAGTCCACGCTTGTATTTACACTGCATCCAACCCTTGGGGCACTTAGGGCAGACCTTAGGGTGCCATATTTAAAAATAAGGTAGTTTAGGACTTTGGAAGTACTTTGAATACCAAAGTCGAATTTTGAGTTAGCTTTACCTTAAAAGCAGCCAGCAAGGCATGCCTGCCTTTAAAATGACACTGGACACCACAGCCGTACTGATTATACTGGGGTACTTAAACCTACATGCCCTACCATTTACTAAGGACTTATGGGTAGGTTGGCAAAGCCAAATACAATTAAGCCTAATTTGCATATTGCATTCTTAATCAGAACACAGGCCTTGGGACTGGTTAGCAGTGCCCAGGGCACCACCAGAGTGGGAAAACACAAGCAACTAGTCACAAAAGGAGGCATAAAGTGAAGGGACTTCTGCAATTAGACCAGTTTTCTCACAGCAAGGCTGAAAGGACAGTTTAAACTGCAGTACACGTTGCAATGGCAGACGTGAGACACAAATTAAAAGTCTCACTTTAGTGGGTGGCACAATACGTGTTGCAGATCCTGTAGTAGAATTTAATTTACATGTCCTATGTACATATAGTACCATTTGCTAGCAACCCTCAAGTAAATTAACTGTGCCAATCATATATAGGCCACTTTTATCATGTTAACGGTGAGAGCAAAAGATTAGCAGTGGTAGAGTGCTTAAGATAACAAAAATGAATTCACCAAACAAGAGGGGTGAAGGCAAAAGGTTTATGGGAATACCATGCTAAGGATGTCAGGCCAGACATGTGCCCCTACCAGCTGAAAGCAGGAGGAAATACCCACTCTCATGGGAGTTCTCATTGCTAAGGTGGAAAAACCTGGATAGGCCATCAACATTGGTGTGGTTAGCCCCAGGGTGATGATTTATTCCCTGTAGGGAGATGGACCACCTCAACAATTTGGGATCCTCACCCTTCATCTGTAACAGCTATCTGAGGGGTCTGTGATCTGTCTGAACCCAGATATGAGTCCCAAACGAGTGTGGCCTCAACGTCTTCAGTTCCTAGACTACTGCAAAGGCTTCTGTTTCAATGGCACTCCAACTCTCTTCACTGGGAAGTGGCCTCCTACTGATGAAGGCTACAGGTTGGTCCAAGCCCTCCTCAGTCAGCTGTGAGAACACAGTCGAATGCTATAGTCAGATGCGTCTGTTTGCACAATGAATTTCTTGGGGACAATGGGTGCCGTGAGCCCTTGAGAGTTCACAGAGTTTTGCCCTTTATTTGTTCCACTTGGAGTGTGGCGTTCTGCTAAAACTGTCAAATTCCGTGTGGATGATTTTTTCTCACACACAGCTCACCAGTGTTAAGATGGCAAATGAGAATTTGTGTCCCCTAGCATGATTTTTGGGTGCTATAATGGCTCCTGGTGAGATTTCTCTATGTGGGCGATTGCGTCAGGTCACGACCATTCAGAAAGCAGCTGCTCAAGTATAAAATATACTTGACCAGCCCTCTGGTGGACCCCTTGGAGCCATTCATGCTGATTTTACAGTGCGGAAAAAGCTCCCAGTGCTAAAAATCAGAGTGAGCAGCCTGATGTGCCCGAATTCTGCCCACTCGTGGAAATCCATGGAAGCTTGCAGAGTTTTCATATAACACAAATCGACTATAGAGCCCAGTGAGGCCAAGGTAGGCCCTTTCCTCCGCCTGGGTCCTGGAGAGTTTCCAAGTCAGGATGACTTGAGTTGTTGCCTGGTGAGACTGCACTTGTCCCCTTCTGTCCCCTCTGATCTAGTGGGCAAAGTAAACATTAGATCCCCACCCTATTGATAATCAGGACTGCCCTCTGCAGGGACAAAGGCACTTTCTGGATGTGGAACAGGTGATCTTCCCAACTGGAACTCACATTGGCCTGAACCCTAGTCCCTTCTATGGTATCTCCATGTAAGCAAACAGTCAGGGCAAAAGGATATCTCATCTGCTTCAAGGGCTCTGACAAGCCCATGACCATGCCTTTGAGTTTCTTGTTGAACCTTTCAACAAGCCAATTGGTCTGGGGATGATAGGGTGTGGAGGACTTGTACATTAATCCCCACACATTCCACAGTGATTTAATGTACCCTGACATGAAGTAGGTGCCCGGTAAGACATCACTATTTTGGGGAGATCCATTAGAGTAAAGATCCCTCTCTGTACTCTGGCTAATGCAGGTGCAGTCACCGTTCTTAGAGGAAAGGCCTACGGGTATCGAGTGGCATGGTCCACCAAGGCCAGGATGAACACTTTGCCGAGTGCAGTCTTGGCGCTCAGGGGCCCAACAATGTTGATGCCCATCCTCTCAAAGGGGGTGCCAATGCCAGGAAGGGAAACCAGAGGAGTCTTCTGCTTTCCCCCTCAATTCCCACTTTCCCTTCAGGTATGAAGGGACCAGCATAATGTGTCTGAGGTTGTTTTCATCCACGACCAATAGAAGTGGGTGACCAGCCTTGCAAAGTTCTTGTCCTGCCCAGATGTCCAGCAGTACATAATGCATCAAAACCAGTAGGAAGGCCCTGTAGCACTGAGGGACCAACAACACATGGGTTATACCAGGATATTGAACCTTACTATACAGGACATCATTCTCCCAATAATTCATATGATCACCAGAGGTTTTGCCAACTGGCTGGACTTTGGCGTACTGCAGTAGGCTCTCTAGAATAGGGCACCTGTTCTATGCTTTGCAGAACTCTGCCCAAAACTGCCCCCCGATTCTGTGTGCCATCCAACCACCTTGGGTAGATCTTCCAGTGCAGCAATTGTTTCCTCAGTAGGTTCTGGGGCATTACCTTGAAACTCAGCTTTCTCCTGGACTATGGGAAGCTTTCCCATGCCCCTGTCCTTTCACTTTTTGGCAAGTCCCTGGGTTATTTTTCCAGGTTCCAGGTCCTTTTACTTCCCTCTTGGACAGCCATAGACCAGATTTGGCAGGTATACCTACTCAGGCAACCAAAGCATCTCCAAGTCAGATTGAAGCTTCACCCCTTTCAAGAAGGTGTGCTCAAGGTCAGAACTAAGCAGGAAATCCACAGGTAAGGTTGGATTCACAGCTACCCTTACGGAACCTGAGACACCCCCCCCCCCATTCAAAGGGAACAGGAACCACAAGAGAGTGCCTTTCTCTCTCGTCCTTTCTTTCTTTCTTTCTTTCTTTCTTTCTTTCTTTCTTTTGTCCTTTCTTTCTTTCTTTCTTTCTTTCTTTCTTTCTTTCTTTCTTTCTCCCTCGGAAGGCCCCTGGTTGAGGCTGGTTCCCTTTGGATTATTACCAATAACATACAGATCTACTGGGGAATAAACCCCTGGAAGTATATCAGGAGGCCAAGCAGAGGACAACCCTGCCAGAAACCACGAGGGAGGCCATCATAGTCATGGTCATGGTACCTTAGCCTGATAAAGACCAAGTAGAGCTTAAATCATACAAAACCTTATCCATGCTAAATGTAGACACAAAGATTCTCTCCTAAATACTAGCAAATAGGGTACCAAGCAGAATTGGAGCACATATTCACGAGGACCACTATAGCTTCATTCCAGGCCCCACAATAGTAATCTCAGACCCTGAAACATGCATAGCCTCTATAAAGGAATCCCCTTTGGAATGCGACGTGGTGGGGTTCAAAATCAAAAAGACTTTTAACTTAACTCCATTAGCTGAGAGTACATGTTTGAGGTACTCTCTGAGATGTGCTTTGGACCTAAACTCTTGAGCTTGGCTAGATTTCTGTACAGAGACCCAACAGCAAGGGTTAGATTGGGTGGTAACGTCTAACAGAAATGAAGAATGAATAGGTTATCCATGCAGAGTTGCCATCTCTCACCACCTCTGTTTGCATTGGGAGTGGAACCACGGGTGTCTATCACCATTCTCATGCAAGAACTAGACAACATTGTGGAGGACTCACTGTAACTATTTATAAGCATAAAACAATAGTATACTCATTAGCAGGGTTGGGAGAGAACACCCAACAGGAACTGCCTAACTTGGGGATGTGATGGAAGCAGAGACCTATCCAATATCTAGGAATTTGGGTAACTTGCACTGCTGAGTCGCAGTATCAGCATCATTTTGATAGAGTCCTACTAGGGCTTTGAGCATCAATAGACTTCTGGAACTCTTCCTCTCTCCATTATAGGGAAAATGACATTAGCAAAAATGGTGCTAAATTCCCCCCTGCTTACATGTACTAAAACTGCTATGTACCTGTTGGACTGGCCCTTTTGGCGGGGTCATCCCCAAACTTCTGCCATCATCATCCTGTTTTCTGAACCCATTTTTGCTGACTTTTAGTACTTTAGACACTTTACCAAAGAAAACCAGTGCTAAAGTGCTTGTTCTCTGGCCCTTAATTATGGTGAATTTCACTCATTCCAAATTGTCACATTTAATGTACTTGTAAATACCTGTAAGTCCCTAGTAAACTGGTTCTACATGTACCTAGGGCCTGCAAATTAAATTTTACTAGTGGAACTGCAGCACTGATTGTGCCACTCTCTTAAGTAGCCCTTTAAACATGCCACAAGCCTTCCATTGCAGCCTGTGTGTGCAACTTAAACTTCCATTTCAACCTGGGAAAATAAACCTTTTGACAGGCGAAAACCTTCCTTTTTAATACATATAGGTTACCCCTAGGGTAGGCTCTAAACAGCCCACAGGGCAGGGAGAAGCGTATTTAAAAGTTTGGACATGTACGTTTAACTCTTGCATGCTTTGGTAGTTAAAATCTCTTACATTTATTTTTCACTAGTGTGAGACCTACCTCTTCCATAGAATAACATGGAGTTACAGTATTACATGTAATACGTCCTAACTTTCAATTGGAATAAGGTAGGAATGTTGAGTTTGGAATCTAGAGAATTGAAATTTAGAACCCCCTTTAATGATATAGTTGGATTTTAATTCTGAAAATGCCACTTTTAGGAAGTTGGCATGTTCTTGTCTCAATCATTTGGTGCCTACAGCCTAATCCTGGGTCACATTACAAGATGTAGCTGGCAGTTGCTCTTTGTGTATTGCCCCCAGACAGTGAGACAAAGGGGGAATAGTCGTTGGCAGGATGGGCCATCTCTGACTTGATAGGGGGACAAAGCCAGCTGTCACCTACCAGACTTGCACACCACAAAGGGTTTGACTCTGATCTCTCATGCCCCTATACAAGCTGGGGCCAGGACAAGAAAGCAGGGAATTCCAAACATCTCTGGGAGTGCAAAACTGGCAGTAAGAATAAAAGTTGGTCCCTCAGACCCAACTATTCACTACATCCCTTTGTCTGTGGATCCTGCAGAAGAAGGACTGCTGTGCTGCTCTGCTGCCTTAAGGACTGCTGCCCTGCCTCCTGCTGCCCTATTTCCTGAGAAGGAAGACTGGACTTGCAACCTTCATCCCAGGCTGAAGTGATTCCAAGGGTCAGCTGGTCTGACCTCCTGTTCTGAGATACATGGACATAACATGCTCTAGATGCCTCCCTGCATCTGCCCAGCTCACCTTTTGCTGGACCTGCAACTGGGCCTGCATTGTATCTTGACTTGCCTGAGCCCTGCTGAACTCTGTTGGAGTGAGCTCCTGATCTCCAAGAGGTGCCCCTCAGGTCCTGGACCCTTGGTGTGGCATCAGTTGAGCTCTCTTTCCCAGAAAAAAAAGAAATCCTGACATTTTAGGCTTTTTATGAACACAAGTGGGCCTGTTCGTACCAAGATCTTGCTGCTTGCACAGCCCACCAATGTGCAGCTCTGGTGAACCAGACTCTTCGTGCCACAGCAACCACCAGTGACGCCAGGCAAAAGGTGATCTGCACTTTGCGCTACAGCATCAACAGACTGCGGTGACTGCAAATATGAATGTCCAGCAATAAAGCCCAACTAGATCTTCATGCTACAGCAATGACTGTCCGTGGTGCCTGGCCTTTTCTGCGCGCTATCGTGATCACCATCCATAACGCTCTCCCTGCTCCTAGCATCCCTCTCCACTGCGAATGGAACCATTCACGCTAGACTTTTGAAGGTAACTCTTACAGCGGGACCCACTTGGCCCCTGTATCCAGCCAGTTCTCCATCACGGTTGGACTGAACTTATGCTTTTCACTTGGTCTTGCATGACCAGATTACCGGGAGTGGCACTTTGTGCTCTTAGACATTATACTATCATGACATTTTTGAAATTGCATATCTCCAGTTCTACTGATTGAATTTTTGTGTTTTTTTGTTTCAAATGATTTATTAAATGTTACTCTGTTTTTTAAATTGGTCTGACATTTTTCTTGTAGTTTCACTAGATTACTGTTGGTAGCACAGCATAAATACTTTTTCCACATTACCTCTAAGTTTAGCCTGGCTGTTTTTCTGCAAAGCTACCAGAGTGATAATGGCAGGTTAATTTGGGGTTTGCTTGTGTTTCACCTTGACAAGACACGTGGTTGCTGCTTGAGTAGAGTTTTATCACCCTCAACAAGTAACTCATTTTTCTACATTGGTGTTCAAGGGTGACATTACGACTTGTGTTTGTTTGTTCAGTGCCAAACAGCGATTTTGTGCTACACTAAAAATCCCAGATAAATATTTTGATATAAATTCAAGTTTTTTAAGACTCTCCTTAATTGTCTCTTTTGATTTTTCCACATTCACTCTATTTCTACCTGACTGTGACAATGCCTGCAGAAATGGAATTCAAGCTCATCAGCCTGGAGAGCTACACTGTGGTGGAGCTTAAGCAGTCTTATAAGAAAAGGGTATTATCAATCAAGAAAGACACCAAGATGTTTGAGCTTCAGAACGTTCCGAGATCTGAGCAAAGGCTCACCAGTTGCTGACAGCAACAGAGGATGGTGATGAGGAGGATGATATGGAGGAGCAGGTGCAAGGCCTCTATGCATGCCCTGAGGGGAGGGGGATGATTTGCCTCCTGAAATGGAACTCGCTGCCAGAGCAGAGAGCAGTGTGTCTTCACAAGCTTGCCCCCAGAGGGGCTGGCAGACTGGAAAGCTGAAAGGGAGTTTAATTTGCAAATGGCCAAGCTCAAGTTAGAAGCAGAGGAAAGGAAGGCTGAGGATGAGAGAATCTTGAAGGAAGAGAGACTAGGCATGGGGGAGAACAGAATGGCCAATGAACTAAGAGATCTGAAAATCAAAACTGAACTTGTGGAGTCCAGCAATAATGGTGCCATCTGGAGACAGACAGGGGGGTCCCCATTCCCAAGGATCTGGTGCCTAACTTTGCTGTGAGAGATGCTATCAATAAGTGATTTGTTTGAAGCTTATGAAGTTGCTCTGGAGATGCACAGGGTCCCTGAAGAGAATTGAGGAGCTAGTCTCTGGGGGCACATACCTAGTAAAATATGGGAGACCCTGCTAGCCCTAGCAAAGGGTGACAGGAAGAGGTGCCCCTCATAAAGGAAACCCTTGTCAGGAAGTATGCCCTGTTCCCAGAAAGGTACAGGCAGACCTTTAGGAACAGCCAGAGGCTGCCCCATCAGTACTGGGTAGATTGTGTGGATTCATTTTGCAAAACACTGGATGGCTAGGTGAAGGGCAGTGAAGCAAAACATTACCAAGGGCTGTACAATCTGATGGCACAAGAGCACATGCTCAGTTTTTGTTTTGCAGAGCTGCACCAACACCTGATTGATAGTAAGCTCACTAACCCCAGCAAGCTTGCTAAGGAGGTGGACATTTGACTCAACACCAGGGTCCACAAGAAGGTACCTGGGAGTGCCCCAAAGAAGAGTGGTTCAGGTTCCCCCTAGTAGAGTGAGTGGGAGGTCAAAGAAGACAGAGAGATGTCTCAGAATAAGGGGGAGTAAATGGGCCACATGCCCATTCTGATACAAATGAGAGGCTCTGGTTAGTGGTGGCCCAGGGTGTCCCATTTTCAACACTGGTGCATTGAATGTTCTTAGTTAGGACACAAGCTGGGGAACTGTGTCTGTCCAAAGAAACCACCCATTGATGGGACCTCTACAGGAGTAGCCAGTGTGGCCTTCGGTTTAAGTAGTCCCCAGGGGCAGGTCGTAGACCACGTCATGATCTCTCTTAGCTGGGAGATAGGCTCAGAGGGTAAGCTGGTGATCCCTGAGGGTGGGAGTCATCATTTTTACCAGGTGAAAGAGAATGGGATCCCTGTCACTGCTTTGAGGGACACCAAGGCCAGCCAGACCATGGTAGTAGAAAGGCTGATTTCTCCACAGCAGTGCATCGGGCAAAGGTGTAGCATAACTTTGGTCCAGGGGCAGGACTTTGTCTGTCCCATAACCCTGGTATTCCTGAAGTGGCATAGTTAGGTGACCCAGAAGAGGGTTATCGTTAGTCAGCAGATGGCCATAGACTGCATAGTGTGGAATGAGTTGCCCCGGTTTCAGCAGAGCTGAGAGGGATGACCACCCAGGGCACCCTTAAAGTTCGTTTGTTTGTACCATTCCCAGGCGGAGGTTATGTTATACCAGATGGAGGGGCGAGGTAAGAGAAGGCTCACCCCTACTTCCTGTTCAGTCTCAGGGTACAGACCCTAGGCTGAAAAGCCAGTTTCAGGACACCAACCCAGGACTGGTGGGATCTAGAGTGGATATAAGGTGTCCAACCAGGGCTGTTTCCCCCCACCTCAGAGGTCAGAGTACTTCAGGAGCCCTTAGGGAACTCATTGCTAACCTCAAAGCTGAAAGAGAGGCCTACCCAATGTCTCCGCTTGGAGCTTCCTCATGGCAGTGGATGGCCCGGGGCCTGGCTCTTGACACTGAAGGTTGTCAATGGCCTCTGTCGGTTACTGTCCTTATGGGCAGAGTTTTCCTTGGGTTGAAGACCGATGTCTGATTTAGGGGCGGAATGGGTCACATCACTTTGCTTAATTGGATATATCTATGAGCAAGTGAGGAGAAGGGTTCCCCATGGGTCAGTCCAGTGGCTCATTGTAGACAGAGGGATCCAACTGAGTTTACAGGGGATTAAAACTGACAAGTTCCCCTGTATAACAGGGCCTTTGCCTATGTTTTATCGCCTAAGCAGGGATGGCCATCAAGGTATTAACCAGTTTGCCCTGGCTTAAGGTTGTAGGCGATCGTGTTAGACTTGGACCATTCGGCAGAGTCGTCCCCAAACTTTTTAATTAAATGATACTAGTGGGTCTGCAGCACTCATTGTGTCTCTGACTTAAGGAGCCCTCTAATCATGTCTCAGGTTTGTCATTGCAGCCTGTATTTATAGTCATTTCTACATGGCAAAAAATACCTTTTGCTAGGCCCGAACCTTCCTTTTAAATACATATGTCACCCCAAGGGTAGGCCGGAAACCTGTCATAGGGCAAGGTGCAGTTTATTAAAAAGGTTGGACATGTGCTTTTAACATTTACATGTCCTGGCAGGGAAAACTCTTAAATATTGTTTTTCTCTATTGTGAAACCCACCTCTACGTCAGGATAACATTGGGTTGCCCTATTACATGCAATAGGTGCTGGCTATAAATTGGGAGCAAGTAGGAATATTGTGTTTGGTGTCTAGAGAACTGTGAGTTAAAAACCTCTTTAATTCTAGAGTTGAATTTTAATTCACAATTCTGAAAACCCTGCTTTAAGAATGTTGGCATTTTCTTGTTTAAACTATATGGCGCTTGCAGCCTCTATTGTGAGTCACATGACTAGGTGTAGCTGGCAGTTGGTCTCTGTGTGTCGCTCCCAGACAGAGAACCAAAAGGGGAATAGATGTTGGCACGATGGGCAATCTGTGACTTGATAAAGGGGGGCTTTCACCTACCACTCTTTCATTTCACAAAGCCGCTGCCTGAGCACACTCACAAAAGGTATAACAGTTGTCTTTTGTGTCCCCAAGCAATCTAGGGCCAGGTCAAGGAGGCAGGAAATTCCAAACACCTCTGGGGGAGGGAAGCCTCAAGAACCTTCTTCAGCTTCAAAGCTGGTACAAAGTATACTTGTTGGACCCTCAGACCCAACTCTTCAGAGCACCTCTGGAGTTAGATACTACTGAAGAAGGACTGATGTGCTGCGCTGCTTCCATAAGGACTGCTACTCTGCTGCTTGCTGCCCTACTTGCTAAAAAGGAAGACTAGAACTGCTCCCTTCATCCCAAGCTGATGTGACTCCAAGTGTCAGCTGACTGATTTCCTGTTCTTCCTGTTCTGAGCTATAGGGACATCCAGAGGTTTCCCTGCTCCAGTGGCTTCCCTGCATCTGACCAGCTGACCTGCTGCCTGGTGCTGCAAAAGGACCTGCCTGAGCCCTGCTGGCCTCTGCCTGAGTGAGTTCCTGATCCCCAAGATATACCACACAGGTCCTAGACCTTTGGTGTGGCATCAGTTGAGCTCTCTCCAAGAAAAGGAGCAATGTGAAGCTCCAGTGAACCTGACTTTTTGTGCCATAGCGACCGCCAGTAATGCCCAGCAATGTGAAATATACACTTTGGTTCTATAGCATCATCAGCCCTTTGTGACCACCAAGGTGAAATTCCAGCAATGATCGTTCACGATGCCTGACAGGATCTTTGCGCTACAGCGATGACCGTCTGTGACGCCTATCCTGCTCTTTGCGCTACTGTGACAAGTAACCATGACGATTTCCCTGTGGCACCCTTCACTGCGAATGGAACACTTTGCGCTGAAATTTTGAAGGTAACTCTTTCAGTGGGACTAACTTGGTCTCTGTATCTAACCCGCATTCCAAAACAGTCTGCATGACCAGAAAACCGTGTGTTGTACTTTGTGCTTTTACGCACTATTCTTAATTGAAATCTTTCAAATAGCATATCTCAAGTTCTAAAAATTGAAGTTTTGTTGTTTTGGTCTCAAATAATTTATTCAGTTTTACTATATTTCTTAATTTGTGTGGGATTTCTTTGGTGTTGTGTTTTCACTTTATTACTGTTTGTAGCACTGCATAAATACTCTACACATGTCTCTAAATTAAGCCTGACAGCTTAGGAGCCAGGCCATTATAAGATTAAAAAAAATTAATTTGGTGTTTGCTTGTGTTTCACCCTGACAATTAGTGTGGTTGCTACTTGAGTGGGTTTCACCCTCTTCAACCAAATTTCCTACATGGCTGCATTCCAAAGTGAGCTTTCTGTGAAATAGACAGCCTCCTTCTTTCACTACATGGATGGGGCAGAGGAATATTCTGCGCCTGAACATACTAAAACAGGATAGAGAGTGGGGCAGACAGCGCCTACTCGATCTGGAGCTCTATTGTATTGATACAGAGCTCCAACACACAGCTTAATTTCATGAAAAAGCCCAACATGGTATACCAGACTCCTTAAGGGAACAGTTGTGGATGGTACACTACAATTTTGATTGAGAAGTGGCACAAAGCAATTACCAGACACCTCATGGGCAGTCCTCCAAGTGGCTGCAGCATAGTATTTTGCGATTAAAAGGGTGATAAAGAATTCACCTTTCAGCAGGCATTCGGTTGGATACGAGATGCCATGTCGCCTTTGGCCTGGAGAGAGGATGACTGCCTGTCACTGGAAGATTCATATCTAGAACATGTTTTTTAAGTTTTTTAAACTTTGAGGAGACTTGGAATACTTTTTAGATCAGTGCTTAGCAATTCCTATAACTTGCCAAATCTACGTTCACAACTGAAGCGCTTTAGACCGAATGGAGCCAGGGTCTCCCAAATCTTGAGTTGTTTTTTATGCTGGGAGGGGTAGAGGACTAATGTCATATAACTAGATCAGGCAGTGAAACAGGATAGGCCAGCGACAGCGCCGAAGACAAGACAGGCTTGGAGCAGAGACCTGTAGACTCTCCTGACGGATGTAGAATGGTTGCAAGTCTTTGCATAGGTGTGGGAAACCATAAGTAATAGAAGATTCAAGCTGACACAATTTAAATATCTCCATCGTACATACCTTGTGCCCATTAGAATGTACAGGATATCCTCCAACAGGTCTTCAACCTGTAAAAATGCGAGAAAAAGGCCATATTCCTATATATGACTTGAGATTGCAGGGTACTGTCGGAGTATTGGGAAAAGGTGGTGGTACAATGAATATCCAACTCAAGATCTCGATACAAAATTCCCTACTCAATGTCATACCAAGGACCAAGTAATGGAAAAATTAATACAAACTTATAACACTTGGCCTACTCTTGGCTAAGTGATACATACCAATAGACTGGTTAGCTAACAGGCTGTCCACAGTGCTGAGTTGGGGCAAAAACATGACAGAGTGGATCGTAGCAGAAGAATTATGTTTGAAAATGGCCAAAAGGGATTAGAGAGTCGAAGAGGACCTCGGAGAGTGGGCAGAAAATGGTAAATAAATTCACAGGAAATCCTGAAAATAAGAATGAGTAACATATAAAATAATGTTTACGCTGTATAGATGGGAGGGGTAGCAGATGAATCCAAATTCCTAACACCACAACCTCAAAAAGCAGTCCTGGTTGAGATGACTAGAAGGGGAGCCTAATTTAAATTATGAGATGTTTACAAAGATGAAGGCGACTGCGGAGCGAAGGGTAGCGCATTGTGTATTGGATGGCGTATAGAAATATTCTTGTAGTACTGTAGACTTTGGTCAAATAACTTAGTCATATTCTACTTGTATGAGCTCATTGTTAAATAAAGGTGATTCTGTCATGATGGATAGCCGGAAATGTATGGACAGATCTTATTTTTGTGTTTTAGTGGTCCGGATTGGGCAGTAGTGTAATGTTTTTCAATGTGAACTGATCATATGATTTAGACGTTCATTCCTGCACCAAATCTTCATTATAATCTACTTTTTGCAACATTGTTTGTTCTTTTATGTTATCATGACTTCCGCTTTGCAGCAAAATGTATTTTTTCATTAATCATTTTGCACGAACTGTTGTGAGTACCTTGAAAAAAATAAAAATTTTGTGGTGTGCAATTCAGAATTAAATAAACCCAGGACAGTGTGTGGAGCTATGGCTCTTGCCCAGCGCCAACAATACCTATGAAAAGCTTGAACTCTTCATAAAAACACGGACACCTAGCGAACAGTACTCCAATGTAGGTTTCTCATCAGAAGCAAAGATAAAAAATAATAAAGTGTTCTTCTGTAGTGCTTCATAATACCCGTTTTTCAAACTATAAGCCCCGTAAATAGCATACTTTAACATAATGTAATAGCACTCAGGCTACCTACCTCACAAAGATGTAAAAGTGATTTGGCTTAGACAGCAATCAAATGCATGGCCTTCAGATCACAAAAGATGCCAGCAGAAGCATTTAACGCTCTGAGACGACTTTCTGCCTGTTAGAATGAAAACGTTAGAGGTTTCTATATAGTATAGAACATTTGATTCGGTTGGCATTTGGTTTTCCAACATAGAAGTCGGAAGAGGTT
Organism: Pleurodeles waltl; assembly: GCF_031143425.1. Taxonomy (NCBI): domain Eukaryota; kingdom Metazoa; phylum Chordata; class Amphibia; order Caudata; family Salamandridae; genus Pleurodeles; species Pleurodeles waltl. The sequence goes on along the minus strand of NC_090443.1, from coordinate 163,371,792 downwards.
TTTGGAGACTTATAGAAGGAAAAAGACTTTGAAAGAAATGGCTCTAACTGTAAAACTCTCATTGAATGGCCCTCTGAATTCCGGTCCAAGGAATAACATGAAAAGGGGTAGTCATTTGCCATGGTGTCTACAACATTCAAATTCCTGTCTTGGAATTTTCAGCTATGCCAACGTATTTTGTAGTAAAATGCACCATATGAAACGTGTGGAGCAGAAGGCCATCCCAACTATACTTTAGAAGCAAGTAATGGCCTCAGAGATCCCTAAAGTATTCAGTGTGTTATGAGATGATTTGAGGATTAGCTGAGAATCAAAGTAAATAAAGCGTGTCATATAGCACTGTTTAATTGTCAACATTCATCATTTCACTTCTTAAGATGCTCACAGAGGGGTGGATGACTCAACAATGACCTAAGAGAGCAACACACCAACAGCACATGTCGTCGTGTCTAAAAGCTTCTCATTAAATCTATTCCTTTATTAGCAAAGCTGACACTGAAATATGTCTTCTATTTGCATTGAATTATCAGGAATTACAGGAAAAAAATATTTACTAAAACCGGAAACACCATTTACAATGATACATACAAGAAATTATTTTATTTTACACAGAACCGTAGGAGCACACACCCTTCACTGAAAAAATGAGAAAAAACAGAGCTTTACTCGCAGACTTTAAAGTCCTCATTTATGGGCTCTGCTCAGTTTCAAAGGACCCAGCACATGAGTTTGATTTTAAATTTCGATCAACTGTTAAATGTCAGCGTGAGTGGACCACTAAAGTAAACAGCAACAACTGTCTTTAATTCAAATTCATGTCTAATAAAACACTAAACTAAAGAGAGGTAGAACGTCGTTCAGTGCTATGACTTACTAAGCTGTAAAAGCAAAGCCCTTTGCTTTTCCAGCACCTGCAAGATCTCTCTTTGGGAAGCTGGAGAAGTTGCTGGACTTATGGCATAAATCTGGGGAGATCTTGAACATGTAGGCCAAGGAAGAATGAAGGTACATTTCCGTCAATAGATTATTTATATACAGTGAAAATAACAATATTCGTAGGACCTTTTCCTAGGAAGTGAGGGAATGGCCGGCTTTACCGCGGTGCGACCGGTGTAGCCACTCCTGCAGCTGACCTCGGGGGAGGAGCTGTAGTCATAATTTTTTTTAATTTTAAAAGCAGCTGCCGTTTCCTTGTGTCCAGCAGTTTTCAGGCAACAACAAAAATGTCAAAATAATGCAGGTGATTAATGTTCCTGCTGGAGAGAAAATAAGTTTTTCTAGTGTCCTTTTTGACTCATCAGAAAGTAGCGCAGTGGGCTAATATGACTGATGCAAAAAATGTGTACCTTGCAGATCATATTCCTCATTGTTTTGTGTAACATTTCCTATAAAATGATTTACACATATAAGATTCATTGGCGCTGTATAACGTGTGTGATGTAATCTGCCTCTACACCCTAGGGTTGGTATGAGTAGCACTATAAAATAGAAGAAATGCATGTGAGAGAGGGGCTGTGGAGATATGAGGGGCTCTGTTGGAAGGTGGTAGTGAGGGAATCCGTCAGAGTGGGAACTGGCAAAAACCAGGCAGCTCAAAGGCCCCAGCATTTGCTAATATTCTTTATGGTTTCAAAGGTCTAAGCATTTTTGGATCCCAAAAACATATCTGTCTACAGATTTTCAGTTAAAGGCAAGCAGAAACAACATTTTAGCTGTACCACAACAATGAACTTTCTCATTCCCAGTGTCTGTAAATAAAGCATTTAAAGTTTTCATTTAAAGAGGTACCTTACCTTTAAGCCATTAACAACTGCTGGAGAGTAGTTTGGTCCAACTGCTGTGTATGTCCTTCGGAACATTCTGAGAAAAATATAAAGTGGCATTTTATGTAATCAAGTCCCTAATGTCACAGCAATTTCCACGGATATAGAAAATTTTCAATAAATAGATGAATTGGGCATATAAAAAGTGAATACATCTTATTTCTGAATACGTTAATAACTAAAAAATCGAGCAAAGAATATTTAGAAACTATTTGAACATCTACATCTAATGATTTTATATCGGATGCTACCCTTATGTAACAAATGTAGTGTATAGTGTATTTACTTTGCACTAATCGTTGAAAATGCTACTTGTTTGATTTAGGGAGAATTCAATAATTCTGTTAATAGGTTAAAGCAAAATCAATAATTGCTTATATTCACTCTCAGAACAAGACTGAAACATGACCCAAAGTAATTTCATAAATGAAAAGGACAATCACTGTGAAAAATTGTAGGGGGTATTTTCCCTATTATATGAACTACTCACAAGAACCAACCCATGTTGTGGTCACTAGAGGCCACTGCACCAGTTATTTACAAATTCTGGGTCACAACTAGGAAACAAGATCCAGTTAACCTTACAGCTATTAAGGCATTTAAAGCAGCAACCATCTTAGATCACACACGCCAGAAGAACCATTGCGCAACAACCTATAGTCAGAGATAAGACAAACGCCTAGTCAAAGGGAAAACTACACCCAAAGTATTCAAATTTATGGACTTCACAGAAAAGTGTTGTCAACTTTTGTAAAAATCAACAATTTTACAACAATGACATGACTGTTTCAGATTTCTAAAGGAACTGGTGGTTTCGTGATCTTAAGGAAAATATTATTAGGATTGGTGTGCACTCATCATTTACGATGATTCATAAAACTCTGGTTCCATCTAATATTTAGATTTTACATTACAGAACGTTGTAAAATATGTATTAGATGCATAAGTGTAAGGAATTTAGATTTTAAATGTCCGCTTGGTAGAGCTAAATATGCTGTTCTTAGCATCCAATTTTAGATTGAGTTATGTTGGTATTTGGAAGACAGGAGCTCTAGAACTGACCTGTACGTTAAACGTTGACTAAAACCGGAAAACTATTTTTTTAACTTAATGGAAGGGGTCTGGTTTGACTACCTGGTGTGAATTTTTATCTAAACCCCTATTGGTAGAGTTTTGCTACCCTGGAAAAAAGGACCGAGAGACACCAAAGTGGACCAGCTAGAGGTGTTAGATGTCAGAATGTTGTAACCCTACTATTCACAACAAAGAAGAATTGAACTTACTTAGAAGAAAGGACTCTCTTATGCGATCAGGAATAAATCTATATTATCTCATTATTTATTGCGCTTTTTTTCTTTGTTATTTCTGTACTGTTTTTTCAGTTTTCTTTTACTTTGACCACTTATTCAGAAAAATACATGTACATTTGAGAATTATTAAATTGGGTGTAAAGGGGTGACACCTTCAAAAGGTCAGCATTACAAATCTAACAAAGTTAACCTCTTCCAGAATAATAAAAGTAGGCATCTATGTTCCGAAGGTTCATGTTAAAATATGATTACACTAAACCATACGACTTTTAACTTCTGCAGGCTTTCATAAAATTGAGCGTGAACTGCCCATCTGAAACTAATATCTCAAAAGAGAAAATTGTGGTAATACAAATGTATCTTAAGCCTTTGAAAGGGAAATGCAAGATTGATAAAACAGGAACGGAAGAAATATTAATGGCAAGTGCCTCTTGACAGAAAGGCAAATCACAGCTATGCAGAGCTGAGCACTCAGCAGGGCTAGTTTAACTTTTACCTTGTGAAGAAGCCAGAATAGGGCGGATGCTTTTGGCTTGTCAATTTGTTTCTCGAACCAAAGTTGGAGAAGCCAAAGAGATTAGGTTAAGGTTGGTAAGTAGAAAATATATCTTCTGACTGTATTTAAAGCCCTTTGCTGAACCCAAATGAACCCCTTGCTTTTGAAGTTATGTTTATATACAATGCATTTATCAAATTATGTCTTCTTTTCTTCTTTCTCTCTTTGTGTGTGTCTTTCTCCCTTTCTGTCTTATGGTTCTATGCAGTGATGGGTTGTTATAGCCTTTCTGTGTACATGGAAATGTATGAATTCGTCTTATGCCTTCCTCTGTTCTGAATAACGTTCATGGTTCTCACAGGGTTCTCCAACGGGTGCACCTTTGTTTTAACGATTAATGATGCAACAAAGAATGTTTTTAGTTTTCTGATTCCCTGTTCCATTTCCTTAGAACAGAAAGTGCCGGATATGTGTTTTGTTTGCGTAGTCATATACACCCTATTGAAAGATGTACAGATGAAAAAACCCTTTCTCCTAGGCGTGCTTTGTGGTGTGCAAATTTTCTGTGTCGCTTTTATTAAGCATACATTTTACGTTGTGAATGTAGAGACATGTAAATGTGTTTTAATGTATTCGTTCATCAGTTTATTTCCTTGAGATTTAATGATGTTAGTATTTAAATTGTTCCAAATGTTATTGTTGTGTAGCTGCACTGTAGTATAAACCGGAGTTTGAATGGTGTAAGCTAATGCATTTCACAGAAATGACACCCTCATGAATGATATCTACTGTTATAGAAGATTTCTGAATCCGCACTTTGAGCTTTTCAGGGTGAATCAGTCATGCAGCAGCATTACTTTAATGATGATCTTCTCTAAAGAATATTTATTTAGCCGAGCAAACAGTTGCAATTTATATGATCCCTTAAATCTGCATCGGAGCTTCACTTTTTATTCTGAATGCCCTTTGGGCATATGGAATTAGATATACAGTAATTAAAAAGAGAGGGCAAGTGCAATGGATAGAGCTTCTTTTATGTGGATCCACTGAGCTCACATCTTAAAAGCAATCCTTATCGACCATAGTTTAACAACCATTATCAAAGTCAATAGGTCTCAACTATGCAAGAGCTATTGGCTTTGCCAGTGCCTTTTACCCATGTTGTGTATCTGCGCGGCTGTTGTGCAGTATGGTTAAAAGTTTTTTTTAAAGTGTGACAATTCTGCCAGTACTAGCTGCGTCATAATATTTTTTTTCTTATGGCAGGTGAGGGTGGGCAACCTGACCAATGAAGGGGAGTGTGAGGGAAGAGGCAACACAAGCCCTGGAGGGGAGGGAACAAGCAACACAGACAACGGAAGGGTAAAAAAAGAGGTATGACGTGGCCAGTGCTGGCTGTATCATAGTGCTTTTTCTTCTTATGGCAGGTGGGAGGGTGGGCAACACAGACAACAGGAGGGTAGGATGTGGGATCGAAGAATCATCACATAAAAAGCAACACAGTTGAACAATCGGGTAGAAGAAAGAAAAATAGTACCTCAATCACAGCCCAAGCATCCAAAGAACACTAATCACAATGAAGGCATCAGTACTTGGTCCGTGCTCCACACGAAAAAAGAAGAAATTTAACTGTCACACACAAGAGAATTAGGAGTCAGCAAACCCCTTGTAGAAAATGAAATCTCTCACAAGGTACAGGGTATTCCCACTGCCTTAGCGAAGACCTAAAAACAAGGTCTTAACCTTTTGCCTACACTGGATTCTCACCTTTCCACAAATATCCCAGCCTGCACTGCGTGCACAATGCTCCGGAATTTCGGCTTCTCCTCAGATCGGCGACCTGTCGACCTCGTCTGCTGGGTGAAAGTGGAAGCCAGCCAGTCACGAACCTCGGAGGGTACAGCGTCTGATCGTATCTCTGGAAGGTCATCTTCAGTGTCGAGGATTTGCCTTGCAAAGAAAATAAATAGGGAAAATATTTGAGAAAGAGACCATAGATCAAAGCTTCAACTTCAAACATCAGAGCATACATTACTCAATCACAGCAGTACAACTCGCATTGCAAAATGTTGCAGGAAGTCAGTACTCAGGGGAAAGTATACTGTATTTACTTCTCATTCCTGCTTTACTGTTGGCTCAAGAAGAATGACCATGCTTCCAAAGCTCACTCAAAAGAATTGATTAAAACCATTGGATGCCTTGCACCATATTTTAAGCTCTGTCTGTATCATTCTTCAATTATGGTGTTTAATTGTCAAAGAACACTAGTAGAAAATGGATCAGGATGCAATGGGATAAAGTGGGCATTTATTTGCCCCAGTTTAGTAGTTTCCATTAAACACAAAATATCCCTCTCCAGACAGAATGATTTATCTTTTGACATTTCAATTAGTGGTTCACAAATGTTTCGTAATTTGCTTTCATATAATCATGTGAACTTTTGGGAAAATTACATGTAATTATGCAAAGTACAAATTTAGCACTTAGCACTATGGGGCATATGTATACTCTGTTTGCACCGAATTAGAGTAATTTGTTTTTACTCTAGTTTGGTGCAAAACTAACTCCATATTTATAATTTAGTGCTAGACCCGTCTAGCGCCAAATTTATGGAGTTAAAGTCATTTTTTGGACGTGGAAACCTACCTTGCATTAATGAGATGCAAGGTAGTCGTTCCCGTGCAAAAAATGACTCTATGGCCTTAACGCCATGTACTCCCGTGCAAAAATGGTGCACGGGAGAGAGGAGGGGGTCAAAAAATGGTGCAAAGCTTGCTTTGCCCCATTTTGTAATGCCTGGGTCAGGGCAGGCGTTAGGGAGCCTGTGGGCCTATTTCCATGGTCGAACACCATGGAATAAGCCCACAGGTGCCCTCCTCAGGCCCCAGGTACGCCCCCACCCACACCAGAGGGACAGCGGAGGAGGGGGACCCCATCCCAGGTGAGTACAGGTAAGTATTTTATTTTATTTTTTAAAGTGCCATCGAGGGCCCTGAAATGGGCCCCCATACATGGCACAGGGTGCTATGACCATGCCCAGGGGACCCTCGTCCCCTGGGCTGGCCACTGGGGTTTTGGGCATGACTCCTATCTTTTCTAAGACAGGAGTGGTGGTATGGATGGTTTTGCATCTGAAAATGACTCTAGGCAGGTTAAAGTCATTTTTTTTACTCTAGCCTGCCTAACGTGATTTTTTGGTAAAAAAAAACCTTCTTCCATACCACCAGCCCCAATCGACTAACGTCATTTATTTTACACTAGCCTACCCTTTGCACCGGCTTGCACCAATCCATAAATATGATGCCCGGCTGGTGCACAGCAATGGTGCAAGCCAGTGCTCAACTTTTTGGTGCAAAACTGCATTAGTTTCAATCTTAACTCCATAATTTATGCAAAAAGATAGCACCAAAAACACAAGTCCTGCGAACCACAGTGGTTTGTGTACTGATCATTTTTTTTGTTCCTGCACTATAATTGTGCCGTAAACATGGCATAATTACATGACATAGCATAATTTCAGGAATTTCAAGTAACGTGAAATTCCTGGAAATACGCTGATTATAATGGGGTAATCTAAATTTCGGCCTGTCTAAATTTCAATTCCATCTGACATTGAAATTTGCATTTACACAACAAACATAAGCTAGCCGGCTATTTTGTCTTCGGTGGCTGTTCTATGGATGACCAGATAACATTAAAGTTGCATTAGGGTAGCTTCTTTTTGGGTCATTAATGACACTACAGTGTGGGTGAAATGTTCTTTTTGCAGATGTTTCTTTTATAATGAAGAGAGCGAGAATGAAAGCCAAAAGAAGGCAACTCAAAAATTGCATCTGGACCTGCATTAGAAATGCTCTAGGGCTCGGTTATTAACTAAGGGGGTAGCCATTTTCAATGACATGGAGATTTTAGAACACAGACGTGCTTTAATTATTAGAATGGTCACCTCAGGAGTCATTTCCAGCCATAAAGGAACAGGGAAAACAGTTAAACATTTTTTCAATGGAAATAAAATTAACCTCATAGTTGACAATGAGAATGTGAGAATTGAGAGCACTATGGTGTGCTGTTTGTACGAATTATCATTACTCTATTGGCATACTTTTACATGCCATTGGTAATTCTCACTGTGCTGGACATCTCTCTGCCTGGGTCGTAGGTAACACCAACCATGTTTACATTTACTGTGGGCCGTAACAGCAATAAATCAGAAACAGTCAGAAGAAATGAGACCCCTAGCAAATGATTTCTTTCAAGGAAACTGGGGAATGGTAGTCTGTATGTTTGACAAATGTCTTCTGAAAATGTGAGGGAAGGACGTCTGGTAATGTAAGGAAATGTATCTGTCCATTTGACAAAGGACCTCTAATAATGCAGGTAATATTCTGTAGATATTGTGGACTGCCCATGGAAAAGTAGAGAAAGTCATCTGGATGTTTGAATAATTTACTGAAAAGCTAATTTGGTTCTTTGGTGAAGGCCTTTGGAAGACTAGGGAAATGTGTCAGGCTATTGGGGGAGTCTAGTCTGGGAACATACAGCTCATCATTTCAATATTTGAGGATTGTACTCAGAGAAAGCAGCACATTTTCTAAGAATGTATGTGAAACAGTAATGAGAATGTATGGAGAGACCGCTGGAAAATGTCCTTAGGGAATGTGCAAAAAGTGAAATGGATTTTTCCAAAAAGACCTCAGGCTATTCTGGGACTTCCTCTTGGGATTTGATAATATGCTTCCCAGTATTCGGGGAATATTAAAGATTGGTATAGGCCTTCATAGTACACAATGAGGTACCGAAGGACATTGTGGGCAAAACAAAAATTTACACTAATAGGTCTCCCACAGCAATGCACTCATCTTTGGAGGTATGCCAAAAACTGAAGCTTCAAGGGGAGCTACTTTACCTGGTTTCATCAATATAAACTGCTTCCAGCAATGACGCCGTGTATTCCAGGTTCTTCTTCAGCTCCACAATATTGACTTCGCCATTCTCCAACTGCTTCACCATGTACTTTAAGCTGGAAAGAGATAACCACAATTGTTTATGATGAGCTTGTTGTTTCTTTTACTTTTAACACAGAAGGTACAACTAATCCAACCCTTCCAATTGTATATGACGATATTTTTAGAACAGTTCCTATATTTAGGAAGAGCTACTCGACAAAAACGTGAAATGATTTCATCCTGATATGCTAATGGCAGTAAGACCCATGATAATTACTTGAGGATAGATGTTGAAATCTTTTGAGTACTATACTTCTAGATTAGATTGTAGCAGGGAATATCAAGTCCTGAATCTCAACAGGACAGATTATTGTTACAACAATATCAAGGCACAAAGTTCAAAAGGTAAATGTACACGGAGAAGTAACGATTTACTAATCTTAACTAAATATATATATATATATATATATATATATATATATATATATATATATATATATATATATATATATATATTATAATAATGTATCTATATGTGAAGTTAGATATAGAAAATGAAAGCAACTAACCTTTTGATATTTTTTTCCCTCGATATTGTTGCAACGATATCCTGTCCTGTTGAGATTCGGGACTCAATAGTGACAGCCTACACCCAAATTTGGGTTGCACTCCTCCTAGTTTTGGAGGTATTATCTATTATCTCACTGCATTCAGTTTGGGAAGCCCAATTATCTATGTCCTCCACAGGTACAGACTTCAGAATCCAGGGTCAATTCAGAGGAGTGATCTTTAGGTCATATAGCATTCTCATAGACCTACTTTTTTCAACTCTGATGACAGAAGGATGCAGGATAAGTGACAGAATAAGCTTGCAATATTTCTTTGATGAGGAGGGTTTGACATCTTGACCCACTACCTCTGTGAGACCGTATAAGGGTCTCAGAGAGGTTAGGCTTAAGTACTGTTAAATTAGAATACTACACAAATGTTACTGGGCACTACACAAAATACACATAGTTAATATGGTCTAGACTAGATCTGTTGAAGATGTGGACAAGAGGTTTGGACATGTTGCACATTTTGTGGCTGTGCCCCAACTTTGCGCACTACAGGTCACTAATATGGTCATCCATGAAGACATCATGTAATTATCATTTTCCATATTGACAAGACAGATAATACTGTCATAACATCAATACAGGGAGGACAGTAGTGAGCTGCAATGGCACACTCTGTTAAAAAACTGTTTACTGAGACTCTGGATATCACCAACAAGCCTAATACATTCTGACTGGCACAAATAGATAATGAGAAAGGAATGTTTAATTTATAAACTCAGTGATTAAACTCCATCTTTGACATTGTCTAGGGACATTTTGCGAAATACCTTACTTTACTAAATAAAGAGTGAAACAGTCAACATAACTTGCTATTTGTTACATTATTGAAATCCCTACGTGGCTCACTATGGTTGATGCAAGATTTATTAAATCACTTACAACCTCCTCTCTGATACCATAATCCCAGATTAAATCTGAGTCACTCTTTCTCCCATTATTATTTAGATGTACTTTATTCTGCTTTTTATCACTTAACTAACATTAAACGCTACACATTACATATCACTGAACACAGCTAGACTGCAACAAGGGATCAGCGCGTTCACAACATTTTACAATGCGCATTACAGCACAGATTTTCCTCTCACCAAAATCCACAGTTACTATTCAAAAGCCCAAATAGAATTTTCTTCAGATGTGGATGTATAGTATTTATAACCTCAAAATATGACTTCCTGTATCTTTATTACCTTAGTGGCCAGACACTGGTGGATAGTCTACTTTCTGAATTACCTCCACAACCAAGGCCGGTCCTAGGGTTTGTGGGGTCCCAGGCAGAATAGGAACATGTGAGGCTCGTGTCAAATGTGACATCACAGGAAGTGACATCATCAGTAGGGACATCAACTGAGCATTGATGTTCTGGAATTGTTGAAGCAGCTTTGCAATAATTTACCTGGTGTGGATATCACTAACATGGCTAAAAATATAAATAATAATCCTAATAAAAAATGTACATATTTTTTAAAGCTGCATCGTGAAAATAACCAGCATTAATCAAGCTGGGTGAAAAAGCTAGGCCTAGTTCTCTCCAAAACTGATATGATTGCTACAATGTTCACTAATTGTTTTCAGATTAGGGCCTGGATTAAAATTTCAAGTCAGATTGCCCCAGAAGTGTAGGGTGGGGTGTCAAGTTACTCCAGATCCTCCCTTTATGCTAGTGAAGTACAAGATAAGGCATTTGGTTTTCAGCAGGCATGGGGGATCAACACAAACAGCTACATGCTAGATGGAGTAAGTGACCTGCAAGAACTGCAGCAAACAGAATATAAGAAGAGTAGACAACACAAATGTCATACACAGGTGGCGGTGGCTAATATATTGGCAGGCAGAAGCACCAAAGGCTGGTCCATACCTGGTCACAGAGCACTTAAACATAGCAATTACTTTCAGACTCCATTTTTAAAAGATGCAAAGGATTGAAATAACTTAAATATATATATAATGGATGGCTTAAAGGGAAAACAGTTTGTGACCTGGGGCAAAAAGACTTCCAAAGCTATAGTGGGAGCCAGTCACTAAAGAGATACATGAAAGCAACAAAACAAAGAGGGCTTTCTAAAGTAGACCTTATACAGTTTACAGCTAAATGGAAAGGAAATGTACAATGTGGAATATGTAAGTTGGAAGAGGTGGTGTGTGACTTGCAGACTAATGCTAAAGTAATACCAGAGACTTACAGTTTAAAAATAATTAAGTCACATGTCCTTAATATCTGACAAGACAGTTGCCGAATCCAAAGGCACAGAACTATGCCACTCAACTCAGATTTAGCCTTACAAGTAATAACAAAAAGTGTGCCTGCCCTCAGGTAAACCCATGGGATCTTGGTTAAAGAGACAACTGAATGCAAGCCCATTTCCATTATCAACAAGTCAGTCCAGTCACTCCCCATGTACCTAACAAGACACTTTTGGTCTTCCAGCCTCCAATGACAGATCTCTCGTACCACATCTACCAGCTACCTACTTGCATAGGCTTGGTGTTTGGAAGATCACTCAGTGTGCAATGATGTACTCTATGGAATGTCCCCTCGCTTCTCAGCTGCTCTCCTCCCACATGGCCCCCATGTCCTGTACACTGCTCCTTCTGCCCCTCACCTCCCATAGGAGACCATTTCTAACTGTATTCCTGATAAGCAGTCACTTCCCCAGGCCTCACTATCACTCCTTGAAGTTTGGGATTATTTGTTGTGGGAAGAGGCACACATTATGTGCTTGCCCAGACCAGGCCCATTGTCATTCTGCACATGACAATGAGCCAGGTGTCTTTGTGAGCACAGTCAGGCTGACTCTGTGGACACCCACCTTAAGGCTGTTGCATCCTTTTGGGTTGTGCACCAGCAACCAAGCCAGCCCATTAAGGAGTTCATCCACAGTAATAAAAAAATCTTCTCACCAAGTGGCCTGGTCATTGACCTGTCAGTCAATTGTGGATTCTCTGCCTTTCCTACTTGAATCAAGCCTCTTCTTTGGGCCTCACAGCACTTAAGTCTTGCAGGGTGACTGCTGGCCATTATCACTTTCCAGGACAGTTTGCACACACAGATATTGTAAGACGTTTATTTGGGACTGGGGGACTATTAGTCACAGAACTTAATTTTAGTTGTTTAATTCTATTAACAACTGCTCTAAATCAATCCCTTTTAAAAGACATAGCTAGGCTGGCTTAATAAGGTGCTAATCTAGTATGATAAATATGACATATACGTTTGAGTTTCAATACCGTTATCACATCTTGGAGTGAGCTTTGATGGCTCGCTTTTGCCACCATTGGAAAGACAAGTCTCCAAAATGAATAACACTTAAATATTTGAAAAGAAATAGTCTTAAGTTCTGAAACAGCAATCTCAAACAATGGTATTCATGGCAGATGCTGCCAATTATTCACCTTTTGCCCGTGACCAAAAGAAAATGTCTCAAAATATACTTCAGCTTTTTCCCTTTTACAAAAAAATACTGTGGGACGTTTGGGAAAAATGTAGCAAAGAAATGTCAGACGACGCAGAGAAGTTTTGAGCCAGCTGAATACTTTTTCAGCAGTGAAACAACCACAGCTTGTTTAGTCTTTACATTGATTGGAACATATGACAAGTCCAGAAAGATATTGCAAATGAAGGTGATGGCAGGATCTATGATCTCTAGATCTCTGGTCAAGACATGTGCAGGAAAGGGTCACAGTGGAAGTGAGATTTAATAGCAATGTCAAGAGGAGTAATAGAGTAGACAGAGAGCAGGCAGAAATTTAGCAGACACATTTGAGGCTGGTTCATGATCACAAGCCTTTGTGAAAGATAACACATGCCTCTCAAAACTAAGACTTTTTTACATTGTTTATGTGAAAATAAAGAGTTTTCTTTACCTCTTCTCCAACCTCTTACTTTTTTGCTGATTCTGCCCACTTACATCCTCCTCATGCCTCCATGTACTGCTTTTCACCTTATCTCTTGCTCAGCCTTTTACCTACTTTTGCTGCTTTAGCACCCTCTCTTACATCCACTTCACCCTCCATTATCCCCTGTACCTGTATCTCTCCACAAGCATCCTACATTCTCTCTTTGAATCTGCTATTGTTGCATCAATCTTTCCCCTCAATGCTCTACTCCTTTTATCTCATCTTTACGCCCAACCTCTCACCTTCTCTTGCCTCAACTTTTATACTGGTTCTGCCCTCTTTACATTATTTGACCCCTTTTCCCTCACCTGTTTCTGTGAGTTCTACCTCTCTTACATCCACATTTTCTCTCCATTTGCTGCTCTTTACCACTCTTCTCCCCAGTCTCTTACCTTATTTCAGCTGTTCTCTTCCTTTGCATTTATGTCTCCCCTTCCACCCTCATACTCTTCGAATATTTTTGGACATTTTGCATGGATTCTGCCCATCCTGACATTACTCTCTTTTGCATGCTGTTATAGGTTGGCCAGCCACTGAAAACTCGAGCCAGAGGCCTACCTGTGGTCAGTTCAAGGTGTCCTTGTAACCCGAACCCAAAATGAGCCGAGCTTTCACAGGAGGCGATGTGTCCTAGTGCCTACAGCTGCTCACCCTGCACCAAAGGCTTAGCATCCTGTGAATCCAGGCAAACGTCTATGCTGGAAAAATATTACTATAGTCTGTGTCTGTTGTGAAGTGCTCTTATGTCCATTGCCAATGTTTGTGCTATGTAAAAACTGCAAAAAATACTATGTGGACCTTGCTAGTCACCCAGATGTCAGTCACATCCCCCAAGAATTAAAGATGAAGCATTAAACTTTCATGCCATAAAGAGATACCAATGTAGTGGCTGAATTTCACAGTTAGAATCTGGAAAATCTAGGATCAATCTTGGCTTCCCTGCTTGACAAAATTGTGTGATCCTAGACAAATGCTTTATTTCACCAACCTCTGTTTCATTATCAGACATAAGAACACATTCAGATATGTAAGGGTGTGTGCTGTTCAAACCTTCATTTGTTTGATGTAATAGACTATAATTTTGCTGCATGCTTAATAAGAATGTAGCTCACATACAGAGTACACATGAACTCTGACATGCCTCTACTGGAACTATTCACTTTTATGGTTGCTGCGTTTACCACATAATTATGGATTTGTCGCGTTTGTGACATAAGACATCTGCTCCAAATTCTGTAGCTTTTTTTAATAAGAAAAATAATTTTGTTTCTAGCTCAAACCGATTAGAGGTTACTAAAAACACAGCAACACTTGTCGCTGCATAGTGGAAAGCCCTTCCCAAAGGTTACTTGGTCACCTTTATATTGCTTACTGCTGTATTCGGATTAATGACAAAATAATGAGGTAATACTATCACAAAATGTCCCACGATCTGCCACGTAATTTACCCTTCCTTGCTACATACATTAGTAGTCCCAGCCATCTAATTTGGCACTTTCTTGCCACATAAGCCCTGCTCTTAATTCACTAATACCATCTTCATCAGGACAGGGCCTGCAATGTTGCAAAAAACTCTCACTTTCACAAAATAGATGTCAATGTAGTGATATAATCCCATGTACCAAGGTAAAATGCTTCTGTGTGTTAAAGACGTGTATTTGTGTTTCTTTTAAAAGGTTGATGATGCCAGACTCCTTCCTTCCATCCTAGGTAATAGGACATTTTTATTTCTTTTGTTGTGAACCCTGCCATACGCTTTGCTTTTCATTTACGCAAGGGCGTGGCTCACTTCACACCTAAGGGCCCATGTAATCATTGTTATCATGCAGATGCAGCAATTAGGATTCTGATGCCCTTTCAGCCCATGGATAAGAGGCTCAGGGGAGGGGGCATCCTCCCTTGGGCGTTGCAGTGCTCCTTGAGCTTCGTAACGTTGACGGTTTTTTAACAGGAAGTGCGAGGCCCCATAGTTATGAGCAGGTCCGCGGCCCTTGGCAGGTGCCCACACTGCCCATACCTTGCGCTGGCCTTGCCCACAACACAAGGTTTACATGGAGGTAATTTTTACAGATCGTCCACTCATGGACAATATTCTTATGGGTGATGCTTCATTGCATTTATAAACCTATTTCTGATTACCAACCCACTCCAAATTGTTCTTTTTTCAAACTAGATGGAATACGAGTCCTACCTGAAATATAACATATTCAGTGGACACCTGATTACATTAACAGATTCACACCGGTTATCCTCCCACAGCTGAAGCATTTACTTACGTCGTAGACGTCATGTGCTAGTCAGTTCATATAAAGAATGGAGCAGTCCTGAACATTGTCGGCTTCAATAAGGATCCCGGTAACCATGGACTTTTTAGTCCATCATGGCCTGAATCTGGTGTCATTTTGCTTTTCCCAAGCAGGGTTCATTCCTGTAATGCATGACACGATTTCCAGTAAGCATTGTGGCAGAAACACGTTATCTCTTTGTAGTTTATTCAGTAATCCAGATCGCCCTCTTTAGTACCTGAACTGAAGTCCATTGAGTAGGTACTCTTCAGATTTCAGCTTCAACTATGATCTGACCTAGAAGCCAGGACCTGGTAACTAGTTACAGAATACCTGGACAGGGGATATTTTTATTTCTAAAAACTAACAATCTGGGCCCAGAGGCTTCCTCTCCATAGCCTAAAGGGACTTTTAGAATGTCTAATAGCCTAATTTAAAGTTTGACAATTAGGACATATTGAACTTGTAATAGTGCTGACCGAATAGCAATCAAGGTTGTGACAGAGTACACGTCCACCAAACTTTAAGTCTAGACCCTAAGGGCCATATTTATACTTTTAAACGCACAAATGCGCCAACGCAGTTGTGCGTCAAAAAATCTAACGCCGGCTAACGCCATTCTGAAGCGCCATGCGGGCGCCGTATTTATTCAATGACATTAGCCGGCGTTAGCCGGCGGAGCTGCCTGGTGTGCGTGAAAAAAAATGACGTACACCAGGCAGCGCCGGCGTAGGGGAATATGGAGCTTGGGCGCCAAAAAATGGGGCAAGTCAGGCTGAGGCAAAATTTTCGCCTCAACCCGATTTGCGCCATTTTTTTTAACTCCCAACCCCCATTGAAATGACTCCTGTCTTAGCAAAGACAGGAGTCATGCCCCCTTGCCCAATGGCCATGCCCAGGGGACTTCTGTCCCCTGGGCATGGTCATTGGGCATAGTGGCATGTAGGGGGGCACAAATCAGGCCCCCCTAAGCCACAAAAAAAATAAAAATAATTACTTACCTGAACTTACCTTATGTTCCCATTGATGGGTCCCTCCATCCTTAGGCGTCCTCCTGGGGTGGGCAAGGGTGACTGGGGGGGTCCCTGGGGGCATGGGAGGGCACCTCTGGGCTCCTTCCGAGCCCACAGGTCCCTTAACGCCTGCCCTGACCAGGCGCTAAAAAACAATGCAAAAGCGGCTGGACGTCATTTTTTTTGACCCGCCCAATCCCGGGCGTGATTTTTGCCCGGGAGTGTAAATACGGCGCACATGCCTCGGAGTAAATTTTTTAGACGGGAACGCCTACCTTGCATATCATTAACGCAAAGTAGGTGTCCACGCTAAAAAGTGACGCAAACTCCATGGACTTTGGCGCTAGACGCGTCTAACGCCAGAGTATAAATATGGAGTTAGTTTTGCGTCGAATTTGCGTAAAAAAAACGACGCAAATCCGGCACAAACAGAGTATAAATATGCCCCTGAGTCTACATCACCAGCTGTGTATATCCTCTACCATCTCTCGTCACAATGATCAACTAGCTCCCTTAGAGTCAATGCATTTTGTACATCAGCTACTGTGGTACTCCTAAAGTAATAAAAAAAGCTTGTGGATGGCTTTAATACACAGTGACACATAAAGAACATGATGGGAAAAGAAGTGATTCTGTTCTGCTTTTAAAGTTGCAGAAATAAAAATGCAAAAAAGTACAAAAATGCATGTTTTCAAATAAATACATTCCTCCCTGTTAGTGCCTTTTAGGAAAGCCCCTCTCAACAGAGATGTGAAACTCAATGGGTCACAATTTCGCCTGAGTCTAGCTCCTCCTACAGAGATGTGTTGCTCAAGTGGAGAAAACTTGGTTGAGTCTTTTGTAGTCGCTAAAGTTAAGATTACCAATACACACCATATTCCAGTTTTGTCTTTCTTCTGCAAGACATTTTAATTTAGAACAATCTATTTGACTAATTTGAGGTGAACAGGTGTATAATTCCCAGAATACAGGGAATTGTTAAATCAGTGCCCGGGTATGGAATATTGTAAGAAATTGGGTTATCGATTGTGCAGGATGTGATGTCTGCGCAAGTAATAAGTCCAATGGTGTCCTTACTAGGAACCAAAAACCCATTGTAGCACTTGACTCTCTCAGGGTAGCGAAGCAGAGCAGTCTGAGGCTCACTCAGGGAAGGTGGTGTGGGCTAGTAAACTCTAGAAGCTGGCTCGTAGCAACAACACTGAATACATTATGGTCCAGTCGGCGCTTTTTCTTGGAAAAGGATAAGTACATTATTTACATGGAAACTACTGAACACTACACATTAAATAACGAATATATACTTCATGCAGATGGAAATACCTTTGGTGACATCCTGACTCACATTTGACCCCTTGTGGAGCACAACCCCCAAAGTCACAATACACCTGCTTATACCAGATGTAACATCACAATATAAGGTGGTGTAATTGTAAACTAAAGAGGCCTATTTACTTTGTCAAGGGGGTCTCTGCAGTCAGATATAAAGCAAATGTAGTGGCTTGGTCAAGGGGGACAAGGCAAGCCTATTGGCTTTGTCAAGCAGTCACCACTTTGAAATGTAAGGAAAGTCTATTGACTTTGCCAAGGGTCACCACAAAAATATATAAGGCAATAATCAAATATTAGGATTTCCCATTAAAATAAAAAAAAACTGTATTTACGTTTAAATGTATTTACGTACTGCATTGTTCATCACCAAAAATGCCTGTAGGAAGTTGGCTCTGTATGCACTATTTCAAAGTAAGGAATAGTATGCACAGAGTCCAAGGGTTCCCCTTAGAGGTAAGATAGTGGCAAAAAGAGATAATTCTAATGCTCTATTTTGTGGTAGTGTGGTCGAGCAGTAGGCTTATCAAAGGAGTAGTGTTAAGCATTTGTTGTACACACACAGGCAAT
Organism: Pleurodeles waltl; assembly: GCF_031143425.1. Classification (NCBI taxonomy): domain Eukaryota; kingdom Metazoa; phylum Chordata; class Amphibia; order Caudata; family Salamandridae; genus Pleurodeles; species Pleurodeles waltl. The sequence continues at coordinate 163,353,503 of NC_090443.1, read as the reverse complement.
AAAGGAGGAACACACACTCAAAGACAATTCCAGGCCAATAGGTTTTTGTATAGAAAAATATATTTTCTTAGTTTATTTTATGAACCACAGGTTCAAGATTTACATGTAATACTTCAAATGAAAGGTATTGCAGGTAGGTACTTTAGGAACTTTGAATTAGCAAAATAGCATATACAGTTTTCACATAAATCACATATAGCTATTTTAAAACTAGACACAGTGCAATTTTCAACAGTTCCTGGGGGGAGTAAGAGTTTGTTGGTTTTTGCAGGTAAGTAAACCACCTACGGGGTTCAAGTTTGGGTCCAAGGTACCCCACCGTTGTGGGTTCACAGCAACCCCAAAGTTACCACACCAGCAGCTCAGGGCCGGTCAGGTGCAGAGGTCAAATTGGTGCCCAAAACGCATAGGCTTCAATGGAGAAGGGGGTGCCCCGGTTCCAGTCTGCCAGCAGGTAAGTACCCGCGTCTTCGGAGGGCAGACCTGGGGGCTTTTGTAGGGCACCGGGGGGGACACAAGTCAGCACAGAAAGTACACCCTCAGCAGCACAGGGGCGGCCGGGTGCAGTGTGCAAACACGCGTCGGGTTTTCAATAGGTTTCAATGGGAGACCAAGGGGTCTCTTCAGCGATGCAGGCAGGCGAGAGGGGGGGTCCTCGGGGTAGCCACCACCTGGACAAGGGAGAGGGCCTCCTGGGGGTCACTCCTGCACTGGAGTTCGGATCCTTCAGGTCCTGGGGGCTGCAGGTGCAAAGTCTTTACCAGGCGTCGGGATCTGAGGAACAGGCAGCCGCGGTCAGGGGGAGCCTCGCGATTTCCTCTGCAGGCGTCGCTGTGGGAGCTCAGGGGGGGCAACTCTGGCTACTCACGGTCTCGCAGTCACCGGGGAGTCCTCCCTGAAGTGTTGGTTCTCCACAAGTCGAGCCGGGGGCGTCGGGTGCAGAGTAGCAAGTCTCACGCTTCCGGCGGGAAACACAAGTTGTTTTAAAGTTGCTCCTTTGTTACAAAGTTGCAGTCTTGGGTGAACAGAGCCGCTGTCCTTGGGAGTTCTTGGTCCTTCTAGAGCAGGGCAGTCCTCTGAGGTTTCAGAGGTCGCTGGTCCCTGGGGAAAGCGTCGCTGGAGCAGTGTCTTTAGAAGTGGGGAGACAGGCCGGTAGATCTGGGGCCAAAGCAGTTGGTGTCTCCGTCTTCTCTGCAGGGTTTTTCAGCTTAGCAGTCCTCTTCTTCTTAGGTTGCAGGAATCTATTTTCCTAGGTTCTGGGGAGCCCCTAAATACTGAATTTAGGGGTGTGTTTAGGTCTGGGAGGGCAGTAGCCAATGGCTACTGTACTTTAGGGTGGCTACACCCTCTTTGTGCCTCCTCCCTGAGGGGAGGGGGGCACATCCCTATTCCTATTGGGGGAATCCTCCATCTGCAAGATGGAGGATTTCTAAAAGTCAGAGTCACCTCAGCTCAGGACACCTTAGGGGCTGTCCTGACTGGCCAGTGACTCCTCCTTGTTTTTCTCATTATCTCTCCTGGACTTGCCACCAAAAGTGGGGGCTGTGTCCAGGGGGCGGGCATCTCCACTAGCTGGAGTGCCCTGGGGCATTGTAACACGAAGCCTGAGCCTTTGAGGCTCACTGCTAGGTGTTACAGTTCCTGCAGGGGGGAGGTCTGAAGCACCTCCACCCAGAGCAGGCTTTGTTTCTGTCCTCAGAGAGCACAAACGCTCTCACCACATGGGGTCAGAAACTCGTCTCTCAGCAGCAGGCTGGCACAGACTAGTCAGTCCTGCACTGAACAATTGGGTAAATTACAGGGGGCATCTCTAAGATGCCCTCTGTGTGCATTTTTTAATAAATCCAACACTGGCATCAGTGTGGGTTTATTATTCTGAGAAGTTTGATACCAAACTTCCCAGTATTCAGTGTAGCCATTATGGAGCTGTGGAGTTTGTTTTTGACAGACTCCCAGACCATATACTCTTATGGCTACCCTGCACTTACAATGTCTAAGGTTTTGTTTAGACACTGTAGGGGCATAGTGCTCATGCACCTATGCCCTTACCTGTGGTATAGCGCACCCTGCCTTAGGGCTGCAAGGCCTGTTAGAGGGGTTATTTACCTAGGCCACAGGCAGTGTGAGGTTGGCATGGCACCCTGAGGGGAGTGCCATGTCGACTTGGTCATTTTCTCCCCACCAGCACACACAAGCTGGCAAGCAGTGTGTCTGTGCTGAGTGAGGGATCCCTAGGGTGGCATAAGACATGCTGCAGCCCTTAGAGACCTTCCCTGGCATCAGGGCCCTTGGTACCAGGGGTACCAGTTACAAGGGACTTACCTGGGTGCCAGGGTTGTGCCAATTGTGGAGACAACGGTACATTTTAGGTGAAAGAACACTGGTGCTGGGGCCTGGTTAGCAGGGTCCCAGCACACTTCTCAGTCACGTGAGCATCAGTATCAGGCAAAAAGTGGGGGGTAACTACAACAGGGAGCCATTTCCTTACAATGCCAATAAAGCATTTGTATTTAAAACAACCTTACGTTTCAGAATCTTTCTTTACACTCATTACACAACTTAAAGTGAAACCAGATGACCAACCATTAGAGGTCCCTGCACTCAAGTGCTCGAGAGCAAAAGCTCTAGCTTTATGACTGTTTGAAACTAAGAGGCAGACTCACCAGAGGTCATAGTTTTGCACCCCAAAGAAACATTGGGTATTTTTAAAATGCTTTATTAGTTTTTTGATTATAAAATAAACAATTTGACAGTGGAGTACAAAATACAGAATAGAACATAATTTTTAAATTAATTTTGGGTGAGGGATACTGCACTACTTGCAGTCTCTGGCAGAGCACTTTAAGATTACATTGGTGGTGGTCCTTCACTCTGCACGGCACGATAAGACAGACAAACTGTACAAAGTAGGCCACATAGGGCATTATAGGCCACTCCAGACCCAGTTTTGTGAATGAAAAATGAGGGCTTGGCCCACATTTTTCTTTATGTGTACGGCCTCGGGCCACACATTTCTTTATGCTTTCCTCTTTGTTTTAATGAGTGCTCTGGTCACCACCAGATGCCTACAACAGGGGAGTACACTACAGACAGTCCTGAGTTCATCAGGGGCATCAGGTTGCTTTTTTTCTATGTATCCATGATTCCAGTGTTGCCACCATCCAGGTACAAAGTCTTGCTTTCTGTGTCTCCCATGTACAGGGATTTATAAAGGTGGCTGGACAGTTCTAGATGCCAGGCACCCATGGACAATCCCAGGATGTTGCATCATTTCTCCACCCCTGTCCCAACACTCCTACACAGCATTCTGATGCAATTTAATAAGGCGAAACCCTTCTTCCCCTGATCATAGCTCCTGTGCCCACCTAGAGATTTAACTGTGATAATGGGCAAACTTTCCTTTGTAGTACACCAAAGGGGTTCTTGGGTAGTTACCTCACCCACTGGCTTTGGAGCCAAGTTGGTTAGAGAGGCAAAGGAAGTGGGCAGGCCTGGTGCCAGGGTTCCCTACTTCTGACAATGAAGGCCGCTTTGGGGGGTAACTAATCATTGGGCACAGCTTGCATGCCACCTGTCAAGGGAAGGCCAGCAACTGCCCACACCCAAGCCGTTTGTGTTGTGGAAGCAATGCACATCTCACCGCATAGGAACCATCCAGCTGCAAGGTGATGGTTGAATACATACACGTTTTGGGCAAAAACGTGGGAACTTGTTAAAAGTACCAGTTTGCTTAGTAGTAAGACACTATTTGATTTCACCATTATATTGGATTTTGGATAATTATAAAAATGAGTTATTGAGTTATTTCTCCAGCTGCTACAAATCTGAATTTAGTATTTATTAAATGTTTCCTTATGGGAGCAGCCAGCCTTGCTACAGTGAAAATAGCTTTTTGGGATATTTCACTTTTAAGGATATGTTCAACATTAACTTTTACATGTTCTACTTTCAAATATTATGCACCTTCCCTTTATGGGCAATAAGGTCTATAAAGAGAGGTCACTTATTAATATTTACACAGAACATTTAGGTCTGTCAAAAGAGGTTATTATGACAGGTCAACCTAGTCACTTAAAACTCCTACAGGCATGTCACGTGTGTGCATCTGCCAGGCTGTAAACAATGGTAGTCTCTCACAGGAAGCACGCACGTGCCTCTTACTATATCTATGCCGCTGCTGCATCATCTTAAAAAAGTGGCCACTGGCAAAAACACGCTCCTTCCAATTACTGTGAATTTAATATGAGTGAGGCCTAGGTAGTGAGACTCATGCACAGTAAGAGTCCAAAGAAGAACACCCTAATGAACAGGCTGAAAAACAGAAATACATAAAAAGGAAAACGGGGTTCTGTGACATCAGGAAGAGCATGATTGGCAATTTTAGCTCACTCCAAAAGGCCTTGCAGTCTCTAAAATAATTAGTGTATTTTTGTTTGGCACCCCTCGACATCAGGAACATGGCAGGAAAATAGATGTTTTGTTGAGGAGGGCTACCAACAGCAGCAGTGTACCCCTGTAAGGCAATTGAGCCCCACAGTCATTTTTGGACGTTCAGCCTGAGTGAGTCTCCTGGGTAGCAAAGAATGACCTGAGGAGGGGGTTGTGCCTGGATTTGAGCCCTCGTGGAGCATATGCTTTTGCCCAGAGGCTCTGGTGCCTATGGACATTTTTTTGTTAGGTTCTCTTTGGTTGCAAGGAAAGTTTGTTTATAATGTAGAATTAAAGTCTTAACATGAAATTTTCAATGGCACACTAGATGATTGTCAAAATCAGTGCATATTTTCAATGGCGCCTATAATGTTTTTCCATTCCTAAAATGTTTTTAATGAACGCTTTTAGTTCTATGGTTGAAATGAATGGTGACAGCCTGAAAAAGCCAGAAAGCCTGTCTTCTAGTTAATACACACCCTTCTGTTGCACTGTGTGTATGAGGAACAGATTGTTTCTAGGGGTTGCCCATTTGGCATTTCTTTCTTGTTTACCACCTGTCGGCTTTGGGGCTGTTTAGAAGGTGTCTCCAGAAGCATATTCACCTGCCAATCTGTATATATTTATCAATCTGTTTGTAGTTTTTAGGTTTGTGTGTAATACGTACATTTTCCCTTAAAAAAATTAAAGTAGCGACTAGGCACTGGTATTTGCTGTGTTACCGGGTAATGAGTCTCGGACCAGGAGCACTTCCACGTGGACTGGTCTACCTCACTAACCTGAGAGTCAAGTGCTAAAAACGGCGACTTGGTTCCCAGTTTGGAGGCCCCAGGACACCGGAGTCTCAATATTCCAGCTGTTACACTTGGGGCACAGGATCCTCTGACCGCCTGGGCCCTGGCTTATGCTAGATTTCTCAGGCTGCATTAAAGGCTTTGGGTCTCTTATGTTGGCTTAAAGCCACTTTACTACAGGTGTTCACATTCCTCTTAATTAGTCCCCCGAAGGCTCAACCATGTTTCATTTTTTGAAATTTATAGTTTATTATTTCTCACAAACAAATCTGACAGCAAAACAGACATTGGGGGTCATTCTGACCCCGGCGGGCGGCGGTCAAAAGACCGCTGGTGCTATTCCAACTTTCCCGCTGGGCCGGTGGGCGCTACCCAAGGTAGCGCCCGCCGGCCCAGCGGGAAAGAGGCCTGCAACACTGAAGCCGGCTCCGAATGCAGCCGGCGGTGTTGCAGGTGTGCGACGGGTGCAGTTGCACCCGTCGCGCTTTTCACTGTCTGCTAGGCAGACGGTGAAGAGCAGACTGGGGCCCTGTTAGGTGGCCCCTGCACTGCCCATGCCAGTGGCATGGGCAGTGCAGGGGCCCCCAGGGGCCCCTAGACACCTGTTCCCGCCATCCTGTTCCTGGCAGTAAAAACCGGTAGAAACAGGCTGGCGGGAAGGGGGTCTGAATCAGCAGCGCCACCATGGTGGATTTGGGCAACCGGGGGAAATCCGTCGGGAAACCGGTGGACCCGGTTTTCTGACCGCGGCTTTACCGCCGGGGTCAGAATGGCCCAGGAAGCACCGCCAGCCTGTTGGCGGTGCTTCCGTCGTCCCTGGCCCTTGCAGTCTTTGACCGCCAGGGTCGGAATGAGGGCCATTATGTCTATGGAGGGAAATACATAAAAGCCAGACTATCAGCAATATAACCAGGAGGACTAGCTTGCAATACCTGTCATTTGTTCAGCACAAGCACGCCTCGACAGATGTACACTAGTGAAAACGAGAAAACGAAAAACAATAAACTAAAAATCTGCAAGGTTCTCAAACGGCACTACAAGTATAATCATTAAAATGACCACGGTCCACTGCATGCAAATCTTTCAGATTGTTATCCAGATGTATTACATTTCATATTCAGAAAGTATGGGCAGGACATACTACAACGTGACACAGATGGAACCTGCTCAACCAGTGTTGGATGAAGTACTATGTGGATGTTACAGGGCACTGTAACCTAATGGCAGTCACGCCCACTAGGATATGGGAACCTAATGCCACATGATGTATCCACATGTAAGCGGCGCAGCTTTCAAGCCGTACTAAGAACATATGTGAACTCCCAGCAGTAGTTAATTTGCACCCGAATGCTTTCACAGGCCAAGATTAATAACTTTCTTTTTGAATGGCCATCGCGGCATTGAAGAACCTCTAGTAAATAGTTTGAGTTGAGGGCCATGAGCAAAACTTTCCTGACCAAACCTCTGTTATTATAGCGTTTATTGATAGTTCGAAACATTAAAAATACATCCATAAAACAATCAAAAACATTTGTGATTTAAAACAATGTGAACAAAAATAAATATTTTAAAAAGTCACATACAAAAATTAATCAAGCAGTTACAATCGCATAAAGGACAGAAAAAACATCTGGAACATAGCTTTATACAATGTCTACACTTTACATCTAATTAACCACAATCAAGGAGGTGTTGCTCTTACATACTCTATGTGCTTCGCCTCTGGTTATAGACTGATATATCTGCATATAGAAACAATCCATTTGGACCTCGGATTCGCTTATAGGAAGCAGAAAACCACACAATTTCATCGCTTTCGCGTATGGTTTTACAATGAAAACAGTCACTAGAACCCTGGTTCGTCTTCCTCCCATTAACGGTAAAGGCTGTCACAGGGAGATACCCATACCTGAATTAAATAACAGGACCGAGCACATGTCGGGCAAGTAAAACCCAACAATTCCTCAGCCTTACAGACAGTTGTGTGGAGGAGAAAAACACGTGTTGAGCGCCCTAGCAAGGATGACTGACCCCTACAACTACTAGCGTTCTCTTTCACCAGTGTTTTAACTCTGGCGGCATCACCTCTCTGAATGAATTGTGGCTCGCTCCAGAATTTTCCTAGCCCAAATTCAGACCAACCCTTTTGGAGCACCCCTAACCATCCAACTTTCCCTGCCCCATTAGCCAAAATGACATCCTGCAAGCCCTCCTTACGATGGTGCAATTTATCAGTGCTCCAGATTCGAATCATGTACGATAGAGGTCTTAGCACTACCAGTGACAATATCTTGTGGATTCCTAAGTCCAGGTGGAATGGAACCAGTGGTGTGCCTTTCCCTAGGACCAAAAGGCGTATAAAAACGTTGTTTTCTGCTATACTCAAGGGACTGGGGTTACAATTGCCCCATAGTTACACCCATACAATGCAGCCCCCTTAGCTTGGGCTTTATAAATTTCAACTGCTGGGCGTACAGGGGACCAGGCTGCTTTTTTTGACAATTTTTTGTATGCGACCAGGTCAGTGTTTCACAATTAGGTTGCTCTTCGATATCTGCAGGTCTCAAGATCCGGACACGTTGAACCTGATGCCCAGATAATCACACTCAAGTACTCTTTCCAGTATTTGAGGTCCCACCTTAATAACCTCTCTTGCACTTCCTTTCTTGGTGTAAATCATGTATTTGGTCTTGGGATAATAATTTCAAGACCAAAATCTCTGCAGAATTGATTGAAACTGTCTATCAGATTTTGCAGCCTGCCCTTGGTTTTGGACAGCACCAATGTGTCATCTGCAAAGAGGAGGGCAGGTATTTTTGACCCCGCCAGGTAAGGGGAAGCATTGACACAATTTGATAAATAGGCAATGCAGTTGTTAGTACAGAAGAGAAAGATGGTTGTGGCAAGGACATAATCCTGGCGTACACCTTCCCCTCATGGAGTGATCTAATCAGGTGAAGGAGATCAGGCAGGGTCCCCTTTCCAGTAGCACATCCCATGGCTTCTCTCTGGGGACCAAGTCCAATGCTGCACACAAATCAATAAATGTCATTTAAGGATAACCCTTGCCAAATCCACCGCCTTCCATTTGACCAGGAGAAACTGAAAAACCTGGTTGATGGCACTGACCTTGTGCCTGAATCCTGCCTGGAGACCTGAAAGGTTCTGGTTTTCCTCCCACCAGTCCAGCAACTGGTCAAGTACCTGCTTGCAAAAGATTTTTTAAAGAGTGTCTAGTAAACAGAGAGGGCGGTAGATGGAGGGTACACTAGGGTCCTCCTTTTTAAACCTGGTACAGTCTCTGCCCCTTTCCTGGAGGGAGAATTGCCCCTTCCACAAAAATGGCATAGGAGACCACATTAATATATTTTAACTGATTTAAAAACATCTGCTGGGATTTTATCAAGACCCAGGACTTTCCCGGGCTTGAACAAGACCACCGCTCAGTCGGTTTACTCAAGAGAGAAGATTACTGGAGGGGGAGGGAGATCTGGCTCTTTATACTAGGGGACCCCCACACCCAGATTGGGCATCAAGTACAGAAATTGGGGGGTGCAATCTTCCAAAATGGGTGACCCAGTCACAGGGTAAGGTAGATGTTTCTGCAGGTTTCCCGGATCTCCCTTCACTCCTGCTAACCATGGACCAGAACTTCTTCAGGTCGTTAGTTACTGTGGCATCTAGTAAGTCAACCCACACATCATCCTCCAATGCTGCACTTTATACTCTTATACTAGCCTGATAATTGACCCTATGCTACCTTATAGCTTGGCTATCTCACTTTCTATCACTTGTAAGAGGTTTATCTTTGATCGTATCATTGAACCATCCCTTTCACAGCTTAGGGCAGACCCCAACCTCTTTGGTTAGGAAAATACTGAATGGTGCTCAGCAAGGATCAGGTAAGTTTTTTCCTCAACTGACACATATGCTTTCCATATGGATAGCCAGGATTGGATTTAGGGAGCTAACTACCGCCTGTGAGAAGCCTACTGTTTCCCATCTCTCATTCCTGCTCTTATTTGTGGCTGCAAGCTGATTATAGCAGTACTCTGCAGCTGCAGGACACGTGAGAGTCATTAATACTTTTAACTTTAGTGGTAGGGGGTTGTGTTTGCTCTCTCCTCTCTCTACTACACCCATATGGTCCAGTTTACTCCACAGTCTAACACCCAGGAGGATATAATCAATCAATTGTGCTATGATAGGCGCCTCGTCTAAATGTTGGGGCAAGAAACTTGTCTGAGCGGGAGCACCCATAACAAGCCCGAATACCATGTGTAATAGTGAAATCCACAACTTGCAGCGCTGCTCTTGGAAAATGCCTCCTACTGTGGGGGCTTGGTCCAGGATATCCCATGCCAGGATCTCTTCTCTAAACAAGTCGCTGGCCAAACTGTTCGGCTCAAAAGTAAGGTTAAAGTTCCCAGCTGCAAGCATGTGGTGGATGCTTGTATACTCTACTGTCTAGAAGTTTCAGTGTTTTGAATTCTTGTCAATAAATACGCCTCCTAATATAGACTTTACTAATCATGAGGGTTTGTGAATTGGTCCAGAGAAATTCAATCCTTGAATATCAGGGGAGTCCAGGTGGAAGGGCGCAATTGAATAGGATAGGGTTGCTTGTACCAGCACTAATAGTCTACCAGAAGGGTGCACAGCAGTAAATTTAATGGCTGGGACGCTTCAACTTCTGTAGCCACACCTGCTCACTTGCTCTAATGACCATGTTTCTTGAAATAGGCAAATATCGCAGTTATCCACAAATGTGCCCCAATCCAGATCATCCAATTTACAGGGAATTTCAGCAATATTCCAATTTAGCAGGAGCATTTGGGGTGGAAGGGAAGGGGGTGATGCAGATCTCAGAACCATCTATCCGGGGACATTCTGTTGTAATGGGGGCGCTGGTAAGATGTCCAAATTGTTATTGGTCAGAGAACCTGTCTCACCCAAATGGAATCTATGCTAATAATCTAGGAGCAAAAAAGATATCTATACTAGAGCTTCCACTTGCACTAGCTGGGTCCACTATCCCGTTACTAGTGAGGGCCCTTCTCATTAGAAAGGGGTCAATCTACCTCTATTAGTGGAGAGGGGAGATTTTATTGAAAAGGGTTACTCCACTGGTCAAATCCTCTGTTACTGGGGAGAATTTCATGCCAACCTCTCTAACTGGATATGATTTCCTGACAACCTCCCTCTGAAGAATTTCCTGACAGCCCCTCTCACTGGCTACAATTACCTCTCTTGCTTCTAGGAACTCCCTGCCCACTGCTAGTTTTCTCCCACACGCCATTTCTTTCCTCTTCCCTTTGGTTTTCTTTCTGTACTGGAATGGATTTTAAAGATAGTGTTTAGTGATATTTCTGTAGTATGTTGTGATTCTACTGGGATAATTTTGATGCATCCTCCATGTGTGGATTCTTAATGAGTGGCCAAAAGGAAGGGTGCATCTTTTTTATGTTTTCTGGAATACCTGGCTCTGCCTGAGAATCCAACAGCAGCCATTACTCCTGGGGGTATAATAGTGAGCTTCGAACTCTGGAAGGCTGGACGGGAGGTGCCTGCTCTCACAGTGACATCCTTTGCTTTCCACAACTGTACAGGTAGGATATCATTTGCAAGCTAGCTAGAGGTGGACATAACTGGTGAAATTCTCTCTAGTGTAAATAAAGCAAATTTACTCACAATATTGCATAATTGCGTGAGAAGCGTGACCCGGCATTTAGTGCTATTTCCTTAATGCAAAATGCACCCTTGCATCCAAAAATGGCCTGAGGATGCCTTTTGCACTAAGAAAATAGCACTAAATGCTACAGGATATTAACTGCAGTAGGTGGCAAGCGCTCACTCTCTTAAATCAATGTTCTTGCGCTCTCGTGGAAGAAATTTTGCCTCACATTTCTCTTAATTACTCAAACTGCTATAATCTCGTAATTTCACATCACAATAGTAAAGTGTAATTACTGAAATTACTCCAGTTACTCCGGGTAATTAAAATTTCGTCCAAGCCTAAAGACAGCTTGATTTCTTTATGCACGTACTGTGTAACACTACCTTGGGCACCAAGGTATGAACAGATATATTTCTTCATTTTGTAGCCAATCATATGAAATCATGGTCTCAAAACACTGCTCAAATTTACTACATGAATGAGTCAGGTTCTGTGCAGCACGCTCAGTGAACTATGTGGCTCTGGATCTCTGCATTTGTTCTTAGCGTCGGCTTGGTGGGGTGGTGTGGCCTGCAGGCTTTACAGGACAGTTTGAGTTTACCAACTCAGCTAAGGGTGGTCGGGAGGGCATTAGCTCACAATCCACACTCAGCTCTCTAGTCTCTCTACTAGAAGTAGTGGCTAGGAGAACAATTCTGTGCAACTGGAATTCTGGTTTTATGTAAAAAGCATTAAATTGATGCTTGTACTTTAGTGAAGGAATCAGATTTTGGCTAATGAGTTTCAGGAGGAGTGAAAGATTATTTGGAAGGGAAGGCCTGGCTGCCGGAATTTTGTTGGCTGTAAAATTAGATTGCTATAATAATCTCAAATTCATGCTGTGTCATTTGTCAATTTATGGGACGGTGTGGGTAACTACTAAGGAATACATACCTGCAAATTAATTTATAGATTAATTTTACTGAGCAAGGAGGTGTGGGGGCTTTGGGGGTGTGTGGCCACGGGCCCATGGTTACCTAAGAGGCACTCTGCCCATCACCAAACCCCTGCCCTCTCCAAAAAAATCAAGTCAAAAAAAGGTTGTTGTGTCTGTCCCCAATGTCCTGGTAATGGACATCAGCTGCTTACAGCAACCAAAAGCAAGCTGGTAAGCCACTTTGTGGAGTGGTTTCCAGCTTGCCTTCCCTGCTTCCCTGTCACTGTATGATTTTGACTCCTCATCAAGTGACTGTGTGAAGGGAACCCAAATCATGTGACACACGGTGGCACCATGTGAGTTGGCAGGTCTGGGTATACATGCATGCTAAAGATAGCAATAAGTGCATATATACATGTTTGTTCTTTGTGCCAGGAGGCTTCAGGCCTCGAAGAACAGAGTTACCCCTAAGGCTAGACATGTCTCATAGGTTTGTGCTGTAGAGAGCAGAGCTAGCTCTCTGGTTACACAATACAAAACTCACTGCTTTTCAATTTTGGCAGAGACTCCTTCATTTACACAAATCTCACTAGTTCAATATGCAAACATCAGATCGTTCCCTCAGGAAGCACATTAACCGATTTATTTCTCAGAAAAGCAGACCTATTTTTCAGATTAACCACATCTCAAAGGCTTGAACCTTAAACGGCAAACTTACATTTCAGGTTTCAGTTTTCATTGGTTTGACTTTAGACACTGAAGTTATCCATCATATTTAAAACACTGGAGAAACAAATGTTACTTATAGCAGTAGAGCTATGCTCATGTTGCTTAGATTCCATATGTTTACAATTTAGACAAAAGATATAACTCAGTTCTCGCATATGTACTTATAATTATCCTGCATGCTTACACCACTGACAGCAGAGATATTTCCAGGTTTGTATGTGAGAATATCATACATAGAAATATAGGGGCTGATTCTAACCTTGGCGGACGGCGGAGGCCGTCCGCCAAGGTTCCGCCGTCAGAACACCGCACCGCGGTCGAAAGACCGCGGCGGTGATTCTGAGATTTGCCCTGGGCTGGCGGGCGGCCGCCAAAAGGCCACCCGCCAGCCCAGGGCAAATCAACCTTCCCACTAGGATGCCGGCTCAGAATTGAGCCGGCGGAGTGGGAAGGTGCGACGGGTGCAGTTGCACCCGTCGCGTATTTCAGTGTCTGCTAGGCAGACACTGAAATACTTTGTGGGGCCCTCTTATGGGGGCCCCTGCCGTGCCCATGCCAGTGGCCCCCAGGGGCCCGCGGCACCCCCTACCGCCATCCTGTTCCTGGCGGGCGAACCGCCAGGAACAGGATGGCGGTAGGGGGTGTCAGAATCCCCCATGGCGGCGCAGCAAGCTGCGCCGCCATGGGGGATTCTAAGGGCAGCGGTAAACTGGCGGGAGACCGCCGGTTTGCCTCTTCTGACCGCGGCCGAACCGCCGCGGTCAGAATGCCCTGCGGGGCACCGCCGGCCTGTCGGCGGTGCTCCCGCCGACCCTGGCCCCGGCGGTCTTAGACCGCCGGGGTCAGAATGACCCCCATAGTGTTAAATAATGCAGTACAAAAACTATTGTAGCGAGAATATTGACTACCAAAGTATTCTGAAGGTAAGCATTTACAGGTAAATGTAGATTTTCTATCATTTTAATATTCTCAACTCCACATCAATATACCTTGAAGATATATATATATATATATATATATATATATATATATATATATATATATACAAGGTAAATGTATATGATGTTAAGTATAGTAATCTTCTACTCACTGATATATATACACCAGCTCCTGTGCGCCCCCCTTCCGGGTCATATATGGACCCAGACACCATCACCTCCTTGGGGCCATCCCATGCAATTTAAAGGAGTTTAAAGGAGGGAGGGGGTGCGGCCTCCTACCTGGAGCATTTAATGGCCCTGGAGACTGTCACCCTCCAGGTCAGGCTTTTGCTATCTCCTGAGGCGCCCACTCTCTGGAGAAAGCTGTTTGCTTTCGCTTGGCAGGAGCTGACAGCTACTTTCAAGCGAGTGCAAACACTAAGGGCCTGATTCTAACTTTGGAGGACGGTGTTAAACCGTCCCAAAAGTGGCGGATATACCACCAGCCGTATTACGAGTCCATTATATCCTATGGAACTCGTAATACGGTAGGTGGTATATCCGCCACTTTTGGGACGGTTTAACACCGTCCTCCAAAGTTAGAATCAGGCCCTAAATCTGCTTTCAGCAAGCAGGAGCTGTCAAGCTGGATGCAGAGTTCTTTTCTGTTTCCCTGTCCGCATAAACAGATGAAACAATTGCTGCCACACCCAGGGAGCTGCAGTTCTAGCTGCTCCTTGTGTGCAGGAGCAATGGTCAGCAATGGTGTGCAGGCGCAGGATGCAGGATGCAGGGAGCCTAATGGGACCACCAGGGACTTGAGACTCCCCCTGTTGTCCCCATCGATGTGTGATGGGTGCCATGGGTGGGCCATTGGCACCCAGTCACTAGTGGCCGCTCCCCAAAGGATGGGGTCCCGACCTTTCTAATTATGTATTTGGCCAGAGGGAGCTGGTTTTCCACGCAGACCCTTTACATTTATTGTAAGTTAGACCTGGAGAGGGAGTGGTCCTGGGGCATATTTAAGCCTCAGGAGGGGGACCTGCGCTGCCTCCCTAATTTTTTTAATTTAAGCCCCCGGGAGGTGGTGGTCCCCAGGGCTCAAGGAGTGCAATGGAGGGGGGTCTGCAGGTCCCTCCTCCTTAATAACAAAAATCCCCAGGTATGTGGTGGTCCCTGGGGTCCTCAGGAGGGGGGCCACACATGCCCCGTGTTTATTTTTTCAGATATTGGGATGCCCCTAAGACCTAGCCCACCCAGGGGCTTTTTGGAAAACATGCACCAGTGCCCACACTTGTTTTGTTGATTTTTTGCTGCAAAGTGTCAGCAAATTTGTAACAAAATGTTTTACTAAATGCTTTTTTAGCCTTAGTGGGGTCCCCCTTTTCTTTCTTTTGGCAAGGCTTTTGCCATGCACAGCTAATTAATCCACATATTAGATCATTGATGGGACCTTGTATGGCCTCTTTGATATTATCACTGCAACATTTGCAACAAAATTATTGATAAACAAAAACTGTACATGGCAAGGGTGCGAGTTATAGACGACTTAGGGCGTGAGTTATAATTGCTTAAAATAACTCTAATTATAACTGCTGAATCTCTATGGTTTGTACGAGTAAATTCAGAACCTAACTATAATGCCCCAGTAACCTTATTTTTTTGTGCATATATATATATATATATATATATATATATATATATATATATATATGTATAATATTATATTATATTAGGTTGACATTTTACCCATACAAAACCATAGAATGTCAGCTGTTTTAGTTATCCTCATGCTAAAAAACTGTAGCTCACAGGCTAGAATTACTTTATGGGCCGAATTATAGTTTCTTCAGAGAGGTCTAACTATAACTACTGGATTTCTATGGTTTTGTATGGGTAAAATGTCATCTTAACTCTAGTGTCCCTGTAACTTTTGTCTTTTTTCAGTAATTTCTATGTTTTCTAACGTAAAGTGATATCAAATTACTGCACGGTAATAAAGGCCAAACCCTGCAGCGAAACGCCTTGCATGCACCCAAACACAGGCAGTGCTGTATTACAGTTTTAATAGGTGTATTTTTTTCAATTTTCATTGAATCCGCACATCCTTCTTGAGGTTACACTGGAGGCCATGCTGAGCATGGTGGTGGATCAGCGGATTCGCCATGTCTAAAGAATGCAAAATCTACATAGACACAGAATAGGGAAAAGGTGTTTTGAGACCCCACCCCCTTTTTATCAGTCACTGCTTGACAAGTTACCCCGAAGACAGCAACTGCTCCATCTATGAGAAAAGTTGGTCCTAAGTAAAGCTACCTACTGGCTATCACCAGTAGGTAATACAAATATTTGCAGCTAGAGGAGGGCGTCCTTAGATGTATGATGAACACCACCTTCGATCAGGTGCTTTCCAGCATCTCTCCAACTTTTACCAGATACAATGTCATTTGCAGAGATGTCACAGACTGCATTTAGGCTGCAGATATATATTGTTTAGGTTACATATATCATATAGTTTTAGAGCTCCCTGCAGTGTTTTTCAAATTTCTCTCTGCATGTTTCTGTATGTCTGGTGGTGCTATTTTGCTGGCATTCTATAGGAATACATTGCAATATATCTGTCCTTTTATCCTTCCATATAATATAAATTATTTATATTATATCAGCCAGATAAGGTACCTTTGGCATCTATATGCTTCTTCTCCTATTAAGATTCTATTTCCTGATTTATTGCACAGTTAATTTTGCAACTAACCACTACTCGAATGTAAATGTACTTTACATGTTTTATATTCAGGATTACTAAATTTACTTGCTGCAGTCTGGGTCTTCCTTCTTAAGTGAAATATATAACAAAGCACAGTCACATCTTTGGATTCTGTTAGTGTATGTTGACTATATGCTAACTGAATGTCAAGTCTGAAACACAATATTCCAATGCACCAAGTTCGGTAATCATCAATGAAAAATTACACCAAGGTTCACTTCAGTCCTTATCCTTGTAGTTATACAGAGAGGTAGTATGGATGACATTATGGCTAGTGGACAGTAGCCTCGGACATGGCAAGAGTGGGATTGGAGTGAGTTCATCATCATCAGGCTAGGATGAATCCAAGAATGGCTTGAGGATGTGAGCTTTGAAATAAGAAGATAAATTCTAAAAAAAATTCATGTAGGATTACATCTTTGTTTGAAGACTGTATCCAACGTTTTTGGAATTTTCAAGCCACCTCTGGGTTAGTCAAGGAAATCTACGAAAGTTGTATATTTCCTTGAATTTTAGAATGCCTTTGCAGGTTAAACATGTACATTTCTTAATGGCTTGATTTGTTCTCTACATCCATTTTCCCCCTTATAAAAACCCCTTACTATACGCCTTCATATAATTTGGGGGGATCTCCTTCCGATTTCCATGCTGGAAACACGCCTAGATCTGACCTTGAATGTCAGAAATATTCATGCATTTCTAAGATGTAATTAAGGGCCAGATGTACAAAACGCTTGGGCACAAAATGCGTTCTCTAATTGTTTGCCCACTTTTTGTTACCAAAAACTTATTTTGCGAACCAAACGATTTACTAATAGGTCAGTTTCTAAAATATAGAATTGTAGTGGGTCGCAGATCATTTTGCTTAATGGACAAGTACATAAACAGATTACAATTTGTGACCAGCTGGGATGGCTACAATCCATTTTTTAAAACTTGAGTGAGAGTGGGAAATGATACCCTGGACCACTGCCTGCTCCTTCTGAAGCTGCCATCCTAATTCTCAAAGGGGTAGAGCTTCAAAAGGGACTCTTTCCTGTTTGTGAATCAATTACCACCCCTACTTGGGAGTCAGTATCTGATCAATGATTTACAACCAGAATTCAATTTGCAGACGATTGATACATATGGTACCAAATTACAATTTGGGAAGGGGTACAAGATTGCCATTTTCAAATTGCTATTTGGCATCCATTTCTAATTTTTGGCACTTACAAACCCATTCATGTGATGGTTCACAGATTCTAAAAAGTTTAGTACATTAGGCCCCAAATTTGCAAATTTGGGGGTGTTCGCTTACAATTGCAAGTGGATCCACGCAGATTTGTCAGCAAACCCTCTCCTAACCCTCTGAAAACAAATTACCCACAATGCTTGTATAATTTCCATATTAGCAAATCATATTTGTGAGAATAAAAGCATGCAGCTCCTGATTCTGTTGACTAGGAATGTATGAATATGCAGTAGAAGCACAAATGAGATGGAGTTCATTGCTCTATGCTCACCTATATTTGCATCATGTTCTAATACTATGCTGTTTATATAGATGATAAAAAGGACAACTGTGGGCCTGTGGTTAAAGCTGTTCATTGTGAACTGAATAAAAAGCTTTCAGTAAGATATAGGAAGCATAGCCTCTTCACGGTGTTCTTTCGAATCGTTTTGTGCCTGATACTGCTTTCCTTCAGGAGTTTGATTCTAATGGCACATGTGAAAATGCTCCAGCAGTAAATTTGTATTTCTCCGTGTGACACATGTAGTGCCCCCTTTCATTGATGAAGGCAGTCATATGGCTTGGGGCCCTGATTTAGAGGGACTGGAATTATATACCAGCTCACAAACGTGACAGATTTGACGGATACCCCATCTGGTGTATTACAAGTGCATCATATCCTATGGCACTTGATAGCAGTGGATGGGATATCAGTCATAATTGTGTGGAGTATCCCATTTGCCAAACTCTAAATGAGGCCCTAAGTCATTCCAAAGCACTCACTATTCTTCCAGCAACTCATGCACAAGCAATCAACTCATGTACTATCAAGCAGATATTTGCATACATGATTCTGCTCCCTTCTATGTGGCAGGCTCATGCATCGCTGTAGTATATCAAAACCAGCTTTCTTCAGAGCATACACCACCCCACACTCTCACATTAGCAAGCTCCTTCTCATATCATCCGTGTGCACCATCTGCCCTTTTCTAGGCTAGTTGATAGGGTGATAGTTATTTCCTAATCATCAAATATTGATACAAGATTTTTCAGAGAGTGCGAAGGAGCCCGAGGATGCCCATCACTTTTGCAACTGCAACATTAGCAGACAATGAATGTGCAGTATTGTAAGGGGGCAAAATATGCTTCAATCTGGCACAGTTTTAATATACAGCATGTTAGGCCTGTTACAATAGTTGTCAATGTAATTAAGAACTTTGGTAGATAGAGATGGTTTAATCTGACATCCTTGACATGGTCTTCCCTCAAACAATTTTCCTTCACCCCTCCTGTTTTGTTGCGATCATTTTTTATGACTTTAGTACTCTCTGCACGTTGCTACTGCTAACTAGTGCTAAAGTGCTTGCACTCTTTCATTCAAACATTCTAAAAAAGGCCTACATTAAATTGCCATTTTTGATTTACATGCACGTCCCTAGTAAATGGTACTGCATGTACCCAAGACCAGTAAATTAAATGCTCCTTGTGGGCCTGCACCACTCATTGTGCCACTCACTGAAGTAGCCTTGTAAAACATGTCTCACATCTGTCACTGCAGCATGTAGTGCAATTTTAAACTGTCATTTCGACCCGACAAAATAAACATTTTGATTGGCCTAAACCTTCCTTTTTAATACATCTAACTCACCCGAAAGTAGTGTGCATTGTATTTATAAAGAAGGGTATGTGGGTTTAAGTTTACATGTCCTAGCAGTGAAACACTATTAAAGTAATTTTTCACTGCTGTAAGGCGTATCTCTAAATAAAATCACTAAAATTCCCCTTGGTAGTGACCAGCCTAATAACCAATAAGAATATTCAAAATTCACATTTTTACCCCATTCAAATAGTATGGATAAAAACACAGTACACAAAGATTTTTTTTTTATAAAACATATTTACATGCAAGGCTTTAATCACACTCTCAATAACAGACTTTAAAATGTCATTAAAAATCAGGAAGATATAGTGGGAAACAATAATCTGTCATTTGAATATAAACATCTACTTTCACATTTCACTGTGTATCCATGAAACACCCAGTTTTTATAGATAATGGACGTAAAAACTGTTGATGCATTTCGGTGGATTTCTTATGTATATATACACCACCTTCCACAGGAGTGTTACATATTTGAATCTTCCATTAATTTAAAAAGCAATCATAACATTGAAAAAATATATATTATTTAATAGGCTTTTCATTACCAAGGGGAATTTTTTCGTGATCTGCTTTCAATAACCTTGTCCCCTTGGGATGAGGGGTACACTCATTCATTTACTTTTAAGGTGTATATCTCCCATTGACCAGCAATGGGTTATAATATTACATTTAATAAGTGGTGCCTTTTGATTCGGAGCAGATTGAGATTGTATGATCACACTCAACTGAATTGTACTTTAAAATCCTCTTAAATGGCAAAGTTGAATTCTAACTCACAATTCTGAAAATGCCCCGTTTAGAAAGCTGACATTTTCTTGTCCTAACCTTTTGTGCCTTCTGCCAGTGTACTGAGTCACATGACTGTACATGGCTCTGCTGTTGGTGTTTGTGTATTCCTTCCGGACATTGACACAAAGGGGACTGGTGTGTGGATAGGATGGGCCATACTGCCAGGGTGGCTGTGGGCGGATCTGTGTTTTGCTCCACTTTCACTTCAAAGGGCTTGCCTCCAGCTCTCACAAAGGGCACTGGCACCAGTCTTTTATCACCTCACACTTCTTGGAGTCTTGACAGAAGTGAAGAACTTTCTAGAACAGATGTGGGGGTAGTATAAGGAATACTGCAAAAGCTGACACTGGGTATAAATACTAAGGCCCATATTTATACTTTTTGACGCTAAACTGCGCTAACGCAGTTTAGCGTCAAAAAATTAAGCGCCGTCTAACGCCATTCTGAAGCGCCATGCGGGCGCCGTATTTATGGAATGGCGTTAGCCGGCGCTAGCAGACCGGCGCTGCCTGGTGTGCGTGGAAAAAAACCACGTAGACCAGGCAGCGCCGGCGTAGGGGGAAAATGGCGTTAGGGCGTCTTAAAATGGGGCAAGTCAGGTTGAGGCAAAAAAATCGCCTCAACCCGATTAGCGCCATTTTTTTCGACGCCCAGACGCCATTTAAATGACTCCTGTCTTAGTAAAGACAGGAGTCATGCCCCCTTGCCCAATGGCCATGCCCAGGGGACTTATGTCCCCTGGGCATGGTCATTGGGCATAGTGGCATGTAGGGGGGCACAAATAAGG
The DNA here is from genome assembly GCF_031143425.1 of Pleurodeles waltl. Lineage (NCBI taxonomy): Eukaryota > Metazoa > Chordata > Amphibia > Caudata > Salamandridae > Pleurodeles > Pleurodeles waltl. The sequence continues at coordinate 163,332,820 of NC_090443.1, read as the reverse complement.
CCCCCCTATGCCACCAAAAAAAAATAAAAAATAACAAAAAATTATACTTACCTGAACTTACCTGAATGTCCCTGGGGTGGGTCCCTCCATCCTTGGGTGTCCTCCTGGGGTGGGCAGGGGTGGCAGGGGGGGTCCCTGGGGGCAGGGGAGGGCACCTGTGGGCTCATTTTGAGCCCACGGGCCCCTTAACGCCTACCCTGACCCAGGCGTTAAATAGTGGCGCAAATGCGGGGTTTTTTGACCCGCCAACTCCCGGGCGTGATTTTTGCCCGGGAGTATAAATACGACGCATTTGCGTCGCCGTCATTTTTTTTAGACGGGTACGCCTTCCTTGCATCTCATTAACGCAAGGAAGGCGTTCACGCAAAAAAATTACGCTATTTGCCCATACTTTGGCGCTAGACGCGTCTAACGCAAAAGTATAAATATGGCGTTAGTTTTGCGCCGAATTTGCGTCGAAAAAAACGACGCTAATTCGGCGCAAACGGAGTATAAATACGGGCCTAAACCTCCACAGCCACTTTTCAGAACACTAATGGACTTGTGGACATTGCAGAAGGACTGCCTTGCCACCAGATGACTGCCCCGCTGCTACCAGAGGACTGCCTTTGGTATGGGGAATGCCTTGCTGTCTGAGAAGGAAGAATGGAACTGCTTTCTTAATTCCAGGCTAATGTAATTGACTCCAAGGGTCAGTTGGCTGATGTCCTGTCTGAGCTACAGGGACAGAAGCTCCAGGGGCCTCCCTGAAACTGTGCCACTAACCTGCTGCACTGGACCTGCATGAACCTGTAACTGGACCTGCCTGAGCCCTGCTGTCTCTGCTAGTGTGGGTTCCTTATCCTCAAGAGGTGCCTCCCCACTTCCTGAACCTTTGGCTGGTATCAGTTGGGTTCCTCCTGAGAAACAGAGTGAAATCTTTAAGTTAAGGGGTTCCTTGCAACTGCGAACTGGCCCATTCATGCCAAGATTCCCCCACCGGCAGCAAATGCCACATTGAGATCCGCACTTTGTGCTGTAGAAACAACAGATAGGGATGACAAAAGACAGGGGTGACAACAGATAGGGGTGACCACCCAAGTGAAGCTTCAGTAACAACTGCCTACGATGGCCGACTGGATCAACACACTACAGCAATGACAGTCCAAGCCACCCAGCCTGCTCTTCGCGCTACAGTGAGGACCATCCACGATGCTCTCCTTGATCCTCTCGGCCTCCTCCACCATGAATTAAACTCTTTGCACCAAACTTTGAAAATGGAACTCTATCAGCAGGACTAACTTGGCTTCTATTATCTGACCCACACTCCACTGTGGTTGATTGAGCTTATAACTTTCCCCTGGTCTAGCACAACAACTTTGTGCTTTTAGGCACTATGGTGGTCATTCCAAGACGGGAACCGCAAATCGGCCGCCATGCGGCCAAAAGACCGCTGCCGGCATTCCAACATTCCCGCTGGGCCGGCAGGAATAAGGCCGCAACACAGAAGCCGGCTCCGAATGGAGCCGGCGGTGTTGCGGCTGTGCGACCGGTGCAGTTGCACCCGTCGCGCTTTTCACTGTCTGCTAGGCAGACAGTGAAAAGCTGGCCGGGGCCCTGTTAGGGGACCCAGGGGCCCCAGGACACCCCTTACCGCCAGCCTCTTCCTGGCAGTGAAAACCGCCAGAAAGAGGCTGGCGGTAAGGGGGTCAGAATCCCCAGGGCAGCGCTGCTTGCAGCGCTGCCCTGGCGGATTCGCCCAGCCGGGGCAAAAACGGCAGGAAACCGCCGGCCCCGGTTTTCCGACCGCGGCTTTACCGCCGCGGTCAGAATGGGCTATGAAGCACCGCCAGCCTGTTGGCGGTGCTTCCGTCATTCTGCGCCCTGGCGGTCCAAGACCGCCAGGGTCAGAATGACCCCCTATATCTACTTAAAACTTTGATTGAAAATTAATATATTCAGTCCTAATTATTGGATTTTTTGTGGCTCTGCTCTCATTTTATTTAAGATTGACTCTATTTTTCTAATTTGGTGTGAGATTTTTCATGTATTGTATTTTCACTTTATTACCATTTGAGTGCTGCACAAATACTTTATACATTGCCTCTAAATTAAGTCTGACTGCTTTTGTGCACCCGGGGGATGAAGCACCAGTTAGTTTAGTGACTTTTGTGGTTCACCCTCACAAGAATTGTGGCCAGAGTGGGTCTTCCAAACACCACAAACAATAACCATATTTCTTACAGCATTTCAAAGTGATCTCAATACGAACTCTTTTTGTGACTACACATTTTATTATTTCTGACTTAACCAGTGCTTGCTTTTAATGGGAAAATAAAGGTGCAGGTATTCACTATTTACAGTACCTGTTAGCTACTGAAAAATACCAGTACTCTCCCATTTAAATGTGTTGCAGCAGTGCTACGAAGTGTAAATACTCTCGCTTTCAATGGAAAGTAGTGCAGCTACTCAGTACAAGACAGCGCCTGCCCGTTTAAAGAAACGGACCAAACATTATTGTTGATCGTTTTGTCAAATTGCTTGCAGTAGGATAACCTCATCTGCTCTGAGAATATAGTGCCCTTCATTGACTACAGCAATTCGATTCGGCTGCTATTTGTAATTATAATGGTGGATGTGACCCACAATAACACACTACTGCAAGTGTTTTCAATTGATTTTGTTTATTGACAAATATATTAAATATTTGTCTTCACCATTGCTTTGTTCTTCAAAACTACAAGTAATAGTTCTTCACAGTCTGATATATGCATATCAAATGCAAAAATTTTACAGAGGACTACCACAGCAACCATAACATACATCTTGAAAGAAGACACAGCTCCAGATATGTTATCGCGATAAAACACCGCGAGGGCCTGAATGAAAGGCATGATGAGGCGACCAGCTTTGACGACCAGCGCCTCTTCGTCTTATGCGACACACCCAGCTCCCGCAGCCCGCCCCAGCAAGGAAAGTAAGTGCGAAATTCAATCAAAGGAGAAAGGTTTAATGACATTTCCACCTCTCAGAAGATTTATTGAGAGCTGCCAGACAGCTGAAGGTAAAAGAGAAAACCGTCTCCCAGCTAGACTTGCCTACAGCGATGCTATCTCTGCAGAGGTTAAAGAATGAATCGAAAGGGACAAATCCAGCAGCTGAAGATGATTGCCTCCTGTTTTCAAGGTTGATGGCCAAAGTTGTCATTTTTGCAGCCCTAAACCTAAATCTCATCTAAAAGCCAAGGCCTCTCGAGGACACGGGGAGTCAATTTGTAGCTCTTCCCCCACAGGCTGTTATTCCAATCCACCATTCGAAACCCAAGGCTCAGCGGAGCCCAGCGAAGAAGAAAATGAGAAAAAGGGAAAGAAATGAATCTGTGGGTAAAATAGCAATCAAATGTGAGATTTCCTTTAAAGGCCATTGTGAGCATGACAAATGGATTCAAATACAAACAGTGAGGCAGGGGAAGCTGCTGAGTGTGAGGAGTAGAGGATGAATACTTTACTGACACTCCTTGGCTGAAACCGAAGAAGGTGAACCTCCATGCTGGGCAATTCTCCATTCATAATATAAAAGGTATTTCATTGAGATACTTTTTGAATCAGTTGTCCAAATCACACTTGATTTCTTATTTTAAGCAGGTACGTTTCTTATTGTAAATAATAAAAAAGATAGAATTGGCAACAGCTGAGAGAAGCTTAAACAGGCAAATAAACTTATGAAGTCTAAAAAACAGCTATGTAGTACATACGTTACAAAATAGGTGGGTTCAGCTCAACGTATAATGCTACACAAATGTTGATCACATTTTAATAAAGAAACATGTTCACTCAAGGTGTCCTCGTTTCCCTTGAAGCAACTGTTATTGAGACAAACCATAAAGTTGCTGATGGCAGGAGGTTAATTCATGAAAGGAGATATGATATCAGCTCTGATTCCTCTTATGAGCAGCCGATACTGTCAAATTCAATTGGATTTGACACTACAATAGATATGTAGCATTTTTTATATTTAGAGCTTGTAGGGCTGACTGAGACACACTTGGGATGGCACGTACACGTGCCATAATTTGAGTATGCATTTCTTCAGGTCAGCAGCTCCTGCTTCCACAGCCGAGACACTTCAGTGAAAGAAGAAAAGTGACAGCTAGACAGCATCCGAGCCTGTTCAGGACTTCTAAAATTTTGAAGACAGACCCTTTGATGGCTGATCCCCAAAATAGGGGTCTGTCCTCAGAAGATGTAAAATATATGTCCCTTAGAACGTGAAGCTCAACTTAAAATGTTTCCAATCCTTTACTTTCCTGCTACGCGCAGTGGTCCTGGAAAGGACTGAAGGTGGAGGACAGGCCTGACAAAAATAGAGCAAGCTTTTGGTTGTCCCGCCCAAGGTCTTTCCTGATGGTAGAGCCAGTGGAAGGTGCAGCATCAGGAAACCTCTAAATGAGGTTGAGGATACAAGGGAAGGGTGGATGATGCATCCGCCAATTGTTTACAGATGTCATGTTCCTGCCTCCCCTAAGCAACCCAATTGTGAAATAAAGACATCCAGAAGCACAGTCGATATGTAATGTGTTTTTTCTTAGGGAATCTAATATGATTGAGCTAGGAGCAAAAGCATTTTCAGGGTGAATTGTTAATGTAATGTGGCACTTGCAAAGCACAGAATCAGCTATAAATAGGCATCACAGTGCACGTGGTCTTCTGAGGATGGCTTTGTTCCACGTTTTCCATCATAGACCCGACCGTGAGCAGGTTTTTGTACCTGTAGTGATAGTAGTGTAAGCAATGCATCTTTGTTAGGTGAATGTGTCAGACTTAGGGGGTTGTAGGTAGGAAGTGTAAATCCGGCCAGTTATCAGTGTTCTTGTTACGTACTCCTACATGCTGTTTTAGGCAACTGATTGAGGCATCTACTTTTAGCAGGGCTGCTGAATTTGTGCAGTAAATGAGGACCACACTACGTAACAGAGTTGACTAAATTATGTGGCAAAAAGCCAAATTAAGCAGTGTAATGCAGCACATTTTGTGATAGAATTACTTCAATATTGTTATTTTCACACATGGTAACAATGTCTTGGAAAACATCCACTTATTAGTACCAACTTAACCCCCAAATACAGCAATAATCAATTAAAATATGACCAGTCAAGCTTTATGAAGGGCCTTCAACTGAGGCGGATCACGTCACCATGCTTTTAGTAATTTTTAAACCTTTAAAGCTAGAGCAATTGTTTTGGTTAAAATCTGTAGAATATGCAGAAGATGATGGATTAAGTGGCAAATTTGGCAAATCCATAATTATGTGAAAACAGCCGCAGAATTGCATCAGTCAAGAGCCTCTGGTGTTAAGGTACCATAGTACCCAGTTTTTTTGCATATTCAAGCACTGCTGAGTGTGTGATCAGAATCCTGCCTCTATGTGTATTGTTGAAGAAGAGGAGGTGAATTGGAATTTTTCAATCCACAAAAATGTGTTGCTTGAGTCTAAGGTGGATCGGACCAGAATCTAATCTGTCTCGAGTTTGAATTTACGAAAATACTTAGTTCTCGATCTAATGCCAATCACCGCACATAAAATTAAATATAATACTAAAGAATATATATTAATTATGTGGTTGTTCTATTATTAGAGTATTTAGTTTGTAGGAAATGTATTATTTCTACAATCTGCCCTACAGATTTGAGGAATTCTGCAAAAAAGAAAAAAGTCACAGAATTGTTTACAAAATGCTGAAGATCATAATGGTGCTTGTTGGACTTTTTCTCTTTTGCAAGGTCACCTCCAATCTTTTTGCCTCATGCCTCCTATTTTTTTTTTCAGACCTGTTGTGTTGGCTTTATGACTCTGGGCACATTACCAATTTAACCCGTGCTAAAGTGCATATGCTCTCTGTGTAAACTGTATTGTTGATTGGCTTTCCATGACTGGCATATTTGATTTACTAGTAAGCCCCTAGTAAAGTGCATAAGAGGTGCCTAGGGCCTGTAAATCAAATGCTACTAGTGGGCCTGCAGCACTCGTTGACCCACTCACATTAGTAGCCCTGTAAACATGGCTCAGACCTGCCACTGCAGTGTCTGTGTGTGCAGTTTTAACCTGCCAATTCGACTTGGCATAGATTCTCTTTGGGAGCAGATAGACATGTGGAGTTTGGGGTCTACGAACTCACAATTTAAAAATACATCTTTTAGTAAAGTTGGTTTTAAGATTGTGTGTTTGAAAATGCCACTTTTAGAAAGTATGCGTTTTCTCGTTTAACCATTCTGTGACTCTGCCTGTTTGTGGATTCCCTGTCTGGATTGGTTTGACAGTTGGGCTGTTTGCACCTCTCTATAGACAGTGACACAAAGGGAGCTAGGGTGTAGCCTGCATATCATGATGAGCCATCTGTGCTAGGAGGGAGGGGAGGAGTGGTCACTTACACCTGAAAGGGATGCGCCTGCCCTCACACAATGCAGTCTCCAACCCCCTGGTGTGTGTCTGGGGCCTGGCCCGGGCAAGGCAGGATCTCACAAACAAGAGAGACTTTCCTTTGAAGTAGGCCTACTTCAGAGGCAGAAAGTGGTATAAGAAGAGCACCCAAACCCTTGAAAAGTAGATCAGTTCTGGAATCAAGGGAAACCTCTGCCAAGGAAAAGAGCTGAAAAACTGAGGAGAAGTGCTGCCCTGCCTGTGACTGTGCTTTGTGGAGCTATCCTGCAGTTGCTGCTTCTACCTGTGAAAGGGGACAAAGACTGGACTTTGTTGTGCATTCCTGCTTGTGAAGAATCTCCAAGGGCTTTACCTGAGATTGCCTCCTGTTGTTGAAGTCTCAGGGCCATCAACGACTTCCCCTGCCAGCACCTGGACTCTCTGCTGAGATTCCTGCCCTGCCAAGTGGTGCCCTATCCAGTTCCTAGGCCCTTGAAAGGTGAAGCTGGCAGACAAAGATTGAAAATCCACATGCAGACCGCTGTATGGGGAAATTTTCAACACACCTTCCGTGACGCGGCTAATAAATGAGGCCCCGCCGGTTTCGCAGCTGAAATCAACGCTCCATCTGCATTGCGGCTAGAAGATCGACGCAACGCAGCTGGAGAAACGACTTGCAACACCTGCTAACGGAGGCTTATAACAATGCAAACCCCACACAGCACGGTTTTTAATACTGTGAGATTGGATTTTCAAGGCAACATCGCTGAGCGCAGAAAAACAACGCAAAGCCTGCCCGAGCCCGAGGTGCCTGTCCGGATTGATGCATCGCTCTCTTGCGGGAGAGGAGAAACGACGCATGTCAGCCCGATCGGAGGAGGAACGACGCACGGTCTCCCTTGCGAGTGAGAAATCAATGCATTGCTGGCCTTTTCCAACGCACACTTTCCCATGCTGTGTTATTTTGACACTACCCAGGTACTTTTGTACGCTAACAGTGTTCTCACTGTTTTCTAAAGGATTTAAGACTCTTATTCTTAAAAAATTCATAACTTGACTTGTGTATGTTGGATTTTTGTCCTCTTGGTCTTGTTTTGTTTAGATAAATGCTATCTATTTTTCTAAATCTGTGTTGTGTAATTTTGTAGTGTTTTCACTGAGTTACTCTGCGTGTTGGTACAAATACTTCACACCTTGCTTCTGAAGTTAAGCCTGCCTGCTTGTGCCAGGCTACCAAGCAGGTGAGCGGGGGTTATCGAAGGGTGATTCTCCTTTACCCTGACTGGAGTGAGGGTCCTTGCTTGGACAGGGGGTAACCTGACTGCCAACCAAAGACCCCATTTCTAACAGTGCTTATTGTTGGTAATAATAATAATAATAATAATAGTCATCATCATAATAAATGGTTGTTTTCGCTTAGCTGCGGTTGCTTAGGCTAAAATTTTACTTTAAAAGAAAAAGAATACCACAAAAGCTTTTACTCGTAGGGGTGGAATCCTCTACTCTTCTAATTCAGTTGTTGTGAAGTTCATTACCAATTCCTCTTTTGATAAAAGAGCTCTCGTGCACCAGGTTACAACTGAGACAAGTTTATTTTCAATCTGTTGAAGGAACTACATATCACACAAATTATACCAGTAGGCATTACAAATTACCAATGCAGGAATGAAAAAAGTAAGCTTTGGGTGGAGGAGAGCACTAGGAACGTAAATGCATTGAAGGCAGTGCTTCATTTGTTAATGAAATGTAATAATAAGCTTTCAAGGGCCCTTGTCAGGAGGTCACTGCCGCTTGTGCCACCCATTGCCCTTGCCAGTAATGCCAGTGACAGTACCAACAGAACTACTAACTGTCACAGGCCTACAAGTGAGACAATTCCAGGCCGCAAAAGCTATAAGAGTGGCTTGGGTAGCAGGTATTGATTATTTTTAATGGATAGGAAATTAATAAACAATTGTTAATGTACTCATTGATGTATTGCACAACAGCGCCACCTTGTGGCAGAATGCTCTAAGTGTCAGTGTTGCAATTAAGTGCTGGTGTGGCGCTCCAGAAACCACCTGCTCAAATTAAGCAGTGACTGGAGGGCCATAGGAGAATTGTGTTGAAGGCAACTGCTGAGGTAGGTATCTTGTTAAATGAGGGTGTAAGTGGCAGTCGTGCATGTGATAGTCGAGCTTACTAGATGTTCATTGGCTAGAGGTGTGTTTTAAAACATGGATTTTAAGTAGTCAAAGCCAGATGGTCTTTTGTGGAGCTGATGTTAGTGACCATGAATTTCTGGGGCATAGAGGCCTAATATAAAGTGAAAATAGCAGGAGGGTGGGCATTTGGTGCTTGGAAATATCCAATGCCATGGTTCTTTTTGAAGTGTTATTCTGTTACAGCATAGAAATCTTTGAACAATAGATCCGTAGGTCCACGTGAAACGTTGTAGGGCTTAATTTCCCCTACAGAGCCTCTTGCATTTTAATTGGCTATTGAAGCTGGGCCAGTGAAATTCTTGTAGTGTTAATGAGATGTGCTTCCAAACCTACCAGGCCTCCACTTTTCTACAGAAATCGGATGAAAATCAGTTTCATGTAGGGCAATGAGTTGTGAGTTACAATGATCAGGAAGGAGAGCACAGGGTCACATGTGGCCTTTTTAAATGGTTGAAACGTGGCCTTAGTATATTTACCAGTTCAGGGCAGAATAAAGGGACCTGAGGTTCTTTTGATATTCCGGTTAAAGGTGCCTTTGGGGAAGGAATAGGTCTGTGAATGTCTTGAGGCCTGGTTGGGCTGACACAGGTGAGAGTCTAGTCCGCCAGTACAGAGGGGGTAACATCGCTACCACACTAGCACAGAATTCTTCACCCAGTTTTGATTTCCCTCTAGTGTACAGTGTTTTGACACCGAAGTGCATCATGTCCTGGCCTTTTATGACTTCCAACTTAATGCACACATACTGTTCAGACCCCCTTGCCAGCCGGCCTTTGCCTCTAAATTGCCAGGAGCCACAGTGAAGTGCCCTTGAAGTGCTGGGAGTTTTTTCTAAATGAGGTTGTTGCCTGCAAACTGATATCTGAGATATGTGTATATACTGGGGAAAATTGGTTCATTATTTAATTATTATTATTTTGAAATAATTGTGCATCATTAGTGTATTGGATCAAAACTGACATGCTCAAATGAATCAGTGTGTCCAGAAGGTGATGTACAAGTTGAAGAGTAGGGTCATATGATATTTAGTTTTTTTTATTATATTTATAAATCTACATTTAGGAATGTTCACAATGAGAAATGAAGCAATTATGAACGAAATGTAAAGACAGAAGCACTATGTATCAGAAGTAGAAAGGGGAAGTGATGGATGTCCTTTAGAAATGTATGAAGGCAGTGAAGGGGTGGATAGAGAGTTATTTCCTGGACTGCACCAAAGGGTAAGAGATTCTGAGGCCTTATAGTATATGCTGAAAAAGACTAGTGGGTCATGCGTTCTTTGTGGCTTACACAAGCCACCTGATGCATTCAGATGAAATACCTGGTAGGGGGGATTCTTACGTAAATTACACAATACGTTTTACATTGGATTCTGGCAGGGAGACGGAGCCAATCCAAATCCTTCAAAGTGAATGACATATTTTCAAATTGTCTATGGTTGTTGATTAGTAAAGCTGCTGCATGAAAGCCTGATTTAATTGATGATAACGACGACTGTAGAAAATAAATGCAGAGCATTGCCCCGTCAATGCGAGACAGGAAGTCTGTAGGCAGGTGAAACAGTTTACATTTGTTTATCAGTTTGTCATTTACTTAGTCAGTCCTGCATGCACAAGTGTCTCATTGACTCCCCTTTTTATCAGGAAAAACTCACACTCCGACTTTGTTGGAGTGAGTATTAAACAGACTGAACACATTCAGGTTTGAATGATATTCAGCCAAGGTCGGAAGTATAGATTCCTTTAGCTGATGACACTTTAAGAGGTCATTGTGTGTAATTAACTTCTTGATGGAAGTCAGTGTCATATTCACTAAGAAGTGTAGTCACAGGTTCCATGTATAGTTAACCATACTTATAAATAATGATAGATAGGGAATATAATGATAGATTCGTTGGACAATGTACATGTTCTCAGGAAGTGTCTGAACTGATGACGGTTTAGAACACTTACCTTGGTTCTGTTGACAAGAAAGAAGTCCCAGCACTGAACTGGGCTCTTAAAATTTAAGAATTGGAGAGCCACAGGGTGAATTAGAGCGTCAAGGGTACCTAACATGCAGTGTCTGTGAATGAGGCATTGACAGCGACGTCGAATGTAATAGGAGATGCCATGCGCTGCTTTGAAATTAGAATGGTCCTGGGGACTAGACAGATGCAGTATATAGTGGCTCAAGTGAAATTGTAATTCTGCTATAGGGTCATTTACGTTTCAAGGGAACTGGTACTCAACGTTGCACTCAGAAGCTAAGACTACAGCTGCTTTGTGACCAGGTAGCGGCTGGACACATGTTTCCATTTGCTACAGGTACACCCTCAAAGAGGGAACAGAGAGAAAAACAAAAAACAATGCTACCATAAACTGCACTGTTCACCTTGACTACTTCACTTCGAAGAAAAGGAAAGCTCTCTCTAACCATCCAACTGCGCCACCCTTTTGAGTAGGTTTCAGATAGAAAGGCACAGGTGTGGGACACCCATCTGTTTTCTTGACTTTTTCTGTCTACTTCAAGGATATGGGGATACACTGTATTTAGGACCATACATAGAGATGTTGCACTTGGGCAAACACAAACCTGAACAAGTCTCACTCCTCCTTCCTGGGCATATCTGAACAGCCACATCCAAGACACTTTTCTGCCAGCTATTATCCTCATTTGAAAAACTGCATTACTGATATAATTGCATGCATAGCAAGGATGGAGGAGATCAACAGCCTAGCAGGGTTGGACTGTTGTAAAAATTAGGCCCAGACACCAAAATAAAAGTGGCCCACATTTAATAACAGTGTAGTAAAAAAAAAGTGTCCGGCATCTGCAAGCAGTTTGCACTTTGTAAGACATGCTGTCTGGGTGGCATTTGAAGGATGGAGAACCACAGATCTTTGCACTAAGTTCTGGCAGCGTGAATGGTAATAGTGGAGAAATGTTGCAATTAAATTCACTATGTTTTCTTCCCAGTCAAATATATAAAAACATTGAAACATCCCTGCTCTTCTACCCACAAAGTGAGACTGGCCCATCCGTGCCACATGTGATGGGATATCAACATCCAAAGCCTGCACAAAGCTGTTTGCTACTGTCACATATGTGTACACCAGACAGCACCCAGTCACAAAAATGGCTGACGTGCAACCACAAAACCGGCCCACATGTTGACTTGTGTATCTGGCACTGCCAGTCCAATCCTGCAGCCTCCCTAAACTGCCAGCAGTCAGCTTTCCTTGACTTGCAACAGTGTATTCATCAAAGTGGACACCTCTGGAGGCTTCCTTGGAAAGTTTTTTCAGTGAGCAGATTCTTACTGACAATTTGGTATAGGCGCCACAAGTTTTTAACATTAATAGATTATTATTAACTTGTAAAATGTCATTGTACCTATCTATTTTAGCTGACTGTTGGACAACATGATGCACTTTTATGTGGGTTCTTGGTAATCAGAAAAAACGAGTCCCATTGGGCGTTAGGGATTTTGATGTATTTTAAGACTTCAGAGAATTAAAAGTGTGTACTAGTGGAACCACTCGATTTTTCAGCAAAATGTACTTTTTACATATGGATTTTGAGTTTACATCGTCGAAGTTTATTTTAATAGATCTGCATGATTTTTTAAAATCTGCTTTTAAATGTAATGTATGTTATTTGCACTTAGATGGTCGTTAATGAACGAATGAAGTATTTATACTACTACGACTTCCTTGGGCAGAGTTTTTGTTGAACTGTTTGCTGCCTCCAGTTTCTAGGCTTTTGACTTAACATTTCACAGGTGATTTCCTCTTTGAATTTATTAGGGCACTTTGGAGCTGTGTCTGTCGGTTTGTTGCAGTCCACACATTCAATTAAAAAATTAAAGGTTATAAAGCCATTATAGTTATGTTCCGAATTTGCTCGCACAAAACCTTAGAAATTTAGCAGTTATAGGTATTTCAAGTAACTATAACTCACGTCCTAAGGTAACTATAACTTGAACCCTCCCCATGCACAGTTTTATAATCAGTAATTTTATAGCAAATGTTGCAATGATAATATCAAAGATGTCATAGAAGGTATCATCAGTGATACAAAATGTGGAGTAACTAGCTGCGCGTGGCGAAGGTGCAAGTTATAGTTACCTTACGGCGTGAGTTATAGATACTTGAAATAACTATAACTGCTGAGGTTCTGAGATTTTGTTCGAGTAAATTCAACTATTACGTCCCTGTAACATTTGTTTTTTTGAATTAATTTCTATGTTTTTTTTTAGCATGCACAGATGTGAATATAAGCAGCGCAGCACGAGTTTGGACACAGTGTGTGGTTTTTTCTCCAATTTTTCCCTGGATTTGCGAATCCTCAAGTGGATTTGTAAATCTGGGATCTGTGGATCCGGTGATCCGGCCTATTGGATAAAAATATATGTTTCAGCCATTTGTGCCCAGGAGGGGTCGCTTTCACTTATATTCACTTAAAAACCAAAGGTTGCCGGGATATTTTAATTAGGCTCACATTTTGAATGTACAAAACCATAGAAATTCATGCGAATTAAAGTTGCCTTAAGGCACAAGTTAGAGTTTCTTGAGATAATTTTAAGTATAACAGGTACATTTCTATGGTTTGTACGTTTAAAATGTGAGCTTAACTATAATGTCCCTATAACCTTTGTTATTTTATTTTATTTTAAGTGAATTACTATGTTTTTTCTACAGCAAACAGTGGTTGTTTATCTAGACGACATTTTAATATTTTCTTTTGGTCTGTTGTTTTTTCCGACTTTTTCCTCACAAGCCTGGGGTCTCGGGGGGGAGGGGACACTTACTATTGCGCTGCGGCAGCGTCCTAGGGCTGCTGCCGCGCAACATACAGGGAACGCGGCAGCCCGCGGGCAGACCACGGGGAAAGCCGCGGCTCGGAGGCAGCATGTTCCAGGGCAGGCGCGGCAGGATAAAAGACCCCGAGTCGGGTCTCGATCCTGCCGCGCTTAGCGCGCTCAGCATATTTAATTAACTAAACACACATTAGGGATTCCCCGGGGAACCCTCCTTGCCACCACTTACATTTTACACGGCCAAAAGCCGTATTCATGCACATGGCTCACTTTTATGCATGCTTTTCCCCTTCCCAGCATGCTGTTCACTTCCTCTTTTCCCTGCATGCATTTTTTCCCTTTTCTTAGGAGCATGTTTTCTATGCTAGTTCTGTTCTTTTTCCCAAACCAAGATGGTGGTTTTTCTACTTCCTGTTTTCCACTTCCTGTTTAGGGGTATATAAGGGGAATCGATCTTTCTTCTCATTGCGTTGCAACACTCCTGTGGTGGTAGTCACGCTCCGGCTGGTTTCCTCTTGTGGCGCCAGTTGTTCTTGATCTGTTTTTCCGTCTCCAGAATTCCTGAATTCCAGAATCTTAAGTCCTAACGTCCTTGTGTCCTCCTTCTGTTTCAGGGAGTTCCTGTTGGAGGTTTTTTACCCTTTTGGGGTTTTTCCTCTGGGACTCCTTCTGGAGGGCACGGACTGTAGTGGCTTACTATTGTCAAACAGCACCATGGCCACCGGAAGGGGTCGCCCCTACCTCGGCCAAAGCAGGACCTGCAGGAACCGAGGCCGCTCACCACCTCTCTCCAACCTTGACGGTAAGCCCAGGGTGAATCGTGACAGCTGAGCCATATGAGCAGTCTGCCTGAGGGTCTCACGGAGGTTGCCTTGCATGCTGGGACCCAATAGCTTTTAAACCCTATTCTATATTTGGGCTCCAGTGCCTACGTTTCTTGAAAAAGGCATATCTTATGTTCATCTATAAATTTACCCCATTCAGGGATGCCCATTTTATTCTCCAGCTCTGCAATGTTCCAACTAAGAACTGTATCTAAAGCATCTGCTCTACCTTGGAGAGTTTTAGCCGGGGGCTGCCCTCTAGCAAGTGGAGTGCCATGAGGAGGCTTAGTACCCCTTGCAGTCATAGCTAGACTAGTCTCGGTTACATATTCCGCTGCTTTATCACCCAAAGGATTGCTCGCCCCATTTAGATCGAAGCCTGGCATGGTCGATTCGAGTACCCGGGCAGATGGAATAGACCCACAATTGTTGGAACCTATTGATTCCGGGGCTGGGTTGCTCACATGAGCCTCGCCCTCCCAAATAATGATCTCCCTACTCTGGCCGCAAAGAAGAGGAGGCTGGCTATTTTCCACCCTACAAAATTCTGTCTGGGCAGGTGGAAGGATTAGTGTAGAGCCTCTGATGTCTACAGTAAGAGTCTGGTCAACCTCAGGACTACTTATTCCTATTCCTTGTATTCCAATAGTTCTAGATACAAGATACTTCTTGTCCAAATAACTAGTTCCTTGAAACTTAGGTTGGCCATGCACGGGGCTAACTTTTAGACAATCAACTTCAGAAAGAGAGGGTGAAAGGGAGCTACATCCTATCTGGGGGGCAAGCTGTGTCTGAGAACTAGTAGAGCCTCCAAGTGGCATTGACGCCCCCTTAAAAGCTGGTGTAGCTGGATGAGGGTAAAAATCTTGGAGTCTACACAAAGATACTTCTCCCCCTAGAGGATTAGATTTACACACATTTGAAGAGAGCTGCTGGACAAGGGCGGGTGAATAAAAATTGATAACAATACAATCCCCCATACCAGGCTTCTTAAGTGGACCCACCCAACCCACCCTCCTCACCATTAATATTGAGGGTACCATATGAAATGCAAATCTGGCGTTGATATGTAACCAATGTATAACCTTGTTTTTCAGTTCAATAAATGATTCAGGGGTATTGGTTTTAAGTTTAGGAACACTCGTAATAACAAGAACGTATGGGCAGGATTCCGGCAGAAGATGTAAAGTTCTCAACTTAATTCCTCCATCCGTATGCACCAGGTCTGTTTGTAGGTAATTCTGATCAGGAATAGATTTGTAGGATTTCTTTCTCATATCATTGGAAGAAACAATTCCTCCATTCCCCCTCAAAAAGGAGGTGGCTACCTTAGAACACTTGTCCTTTGAAGCAGTGGCCAGCCTGCCAGTTGAAACCCTCTCTGGTTGATTCAGAGGATCAGGGCAATTCGTTGAAAGCCTGTGATCCATACCCAATGGTAAAAGGAGGCTACTGGCACTGTTACCCGGTGAGCTCGGAGGAAGAGTTTGACAGAGAAGTTGCGAGTCCGTTAAGGGGGGAGTAACCATCTGCTGGAACTTAATAAGGCCTCCCAGTTTTTCCTCAATGGCTTGTAGGCGAGTTACTATAGGGTGTAGCCTCTCCAAAAGCTCTTCTTTGATATGTTCTATTATATAATCAATAGCTGAATGATCATCAATACATGCTTGAGCTGATATATGGTCCTTGTTCCAAGTTGGTGCGCCACGACTGGGGGAGCTCAAAATACAGGCCCGTTTGTTCCTTAAATTTACCTCACCTTGTTTCCTTTTACCTTTTGTATTGCACTCTGAATTTGGTGCAGACCTGCCTAAGGTCGGCTGTGCCAGTTCTGGTAGCTGAATGGCATTATCCTGAATCACCACAATAGGCTCCTGGGTAGTTGAAGGTCGGAGCGGGCTGTAAATCGTGTGAGTGAAGGGGTTGTATTGAAATTTGCGGTGAGGATAAGGATAGGCGGTTAGCTGCCATCAGTGGAGGGGCAGTTAGACGGCGCTCAACCATTTCAATTTCCTTTTCTAAGGCTCCAACCGCTTTTTGGAGAAATCCGTCTAAGGTCTTGTTATTACCTGCCTTTTCCAAGGGTGCCCCCCCCCCCTTCCGTCTGCCTATCTTATCTCTTCTAGTTTTCCTTTGACCAGCAGACGTGTTTTAGGCTCCTTGGTCAGCCTTTTGCTATACGCACTTGCCTCCTCTATTCCCACCCTATTTCCACCCCCCTGGGGCCTTACTGAGAAGACTGAAAGACTGAAATAATGCAGCTCACCTGCAGCAGTTTGTAGTCCTCAGGTCTGTGGTGGGTTCAACCGCTGGTCGCCAACCCCAGTACTGAGAAGAAAATAATGTGGCCCAGGCCAGCCTCCTCCGGACGCTGACGGGTGCAGGACGGGCCCGCCCTTGGCCCGGGCTTCGTCCCGGGCGTGTCCCGCAAAGCGGGCACGCGAACGTTTTAAAAGGGCCTTAGTCCCGCCCCTGCAGCTCCAGCCTCCAGCAGCGCGTCCCAGTACATAGTAGAGTGGTGTACAGTACAGTGGCGGAGAGTGCAACGTTGCAGAGTAGTGGGTCAGTGCAGTGGTGTAGAGTGGTACAGAAAGCAGTGGCATAGAGTACAGTGGTGTACAGGAAAGGGCAGTGGCATACAGTGCAGTTGTTTAGAGTGCATTGGCATAGAGTGCAGTGGCATAGAGTGAAGTGATGCAGAGTAGAGTGGCATAGAGTGCAATGGCGTAGAATGCAGTAGTACATAGTAGAGTGGTGTAGAGTACAGTGGCAGAGAGTGCAACGTTGCAGAGTAGAGGGTCAGTGCAGTGGTGTAGAGTGGAGTAGAGTGGTACAGAGAGCAGTGGCATAGAGTACAGTGGTGTACAGTAAAGGGCAGTGGCATTCAGTGTAGTTGTTTAGAGTGCATTGGCATAGAGTGCAGTGGCATAGAGTGGCATGGGGCAGAGTAGAGTGGCATAGAGTGCAGTGGAGTAGAGTGGCAAACAATAGAGTGGCAGAGAGTGCAGTAGTGTAGAGTGGTGCAGTGGCATAGAGTGCAGAGTAGACTCGAGTGGCATAGAGTGCAGTGGCGTAGAGTGGTGCAGAGTGGAGTAGTGTAGAGTAGGGCATAGAAGAGTATAGTGCTGTAAAATACAGTGGCACAGAGTGGAGTTATTCAGAGTAAAGTGGTATAGATTGGAGTGGAATAGAGTGTATTGGTGCAGGATGCAGTAGTTCAGAGTAAAGTGGAGTATAGTATTGTGGCAGCTAGTGCAGTGTTGCAGAGTGCAGTGGTGTATAGTGCAGTTGTTTAGAGTGCATTGGCATAGAGTGTAGTGGTTTAGAGTGCAGTGGGGCAGAGTTGCGTACAGTGCAGTGGTGTAGAATAGATTGTTTCAAAGTAGAGAGCAATGGCATAGAGTGGAGAGGTGCAGGGTAGGGTGCAGTGACATAGAATGCAGTGGCGCAGAGTACAGTGGTGTAAAGTGGATTGTTTCACAGTAGAGTGAAGTGGCATAGAGTGGAGAGGTGCAGGGTAGGGCGGATTTTAATAGAGTGGCATAGAGTGTAATGGCATATAGTAAAGTGGTGTAGAGTACCATGGCATAGAGTGCAGTGGTGCAGAGTAGATTAGAGTGACATTCTGTGTATTGATGTAGAGTGCAGGGGCATAGAGTTGAGTGTTAAAGAGTAAAGTGCACTAGCATAGAGTGTATTAGTACAGAGTGCAGTGGCGTACAGTGCAGTGTTGCAGAGTGGCATAGAGTGGAGTTGTGCGGACTAGATTACGGTTGCCTAGACTTGAGTGGTATAGCATACAGGGGTGCAGAGCGCAGTGGTGTAGAGAAGTATTAAGTACATTGGCATAGAGTAGAGTGGTACAGAGTAGAGTAGAAAGGTGTAGTGTGAAGTAACAGTGCGCAGTGGCATAGAGTGTAATGGAGAAGAGTGAAGAAGAGTGCAGTCTCCCACAGTGCAGTGGCATGGAGTGGTGTAAAGTGGAGTGATGCAGAGTAGGGTGCAGTGGTGTTGAGTGGTTCAGAGCAGAGTGGAGTGGAGTATGCATGGTGTGGTAACACACTGCCATTGCAGACAACACATTTTTGATTGAAATTACCATTACATTTGCACAAACATACAGTTTTTTAAATAAAATTATATAGTGCTCAGATGATGACGTGTGGAAATTGCATCACCTAATGCAATGATTTGTTTTAATTATAGAAAGGTATTTGTTTCCAGCACAGTTCAGAATTAACAAAAATGTGCTTCATTTGTACTCCTAATTCTGATATAGTCTGAAGTTTATTTAAATGTTGTCATGTGATAGAAAAAACTCTTTCCTAACCCCAGTACCTAGCAAGATTGTCGCAAAGATCTTCTTTCTTTGAAGTCAGAGATAGAAAAGTAAACACTAAGTTCCAACCAAAGACAGAGCCTGACATTTGACCTTGTTCTTTCCAAATGTGATGAGATAAGAACAAGATTTATAGGCCTGTTTACAGAAAGGGAGCACTTGGAAGGATACTATAAATATGGTTTGGGCAAGGGAAGGGACAAAATCAAGCTGCATAGCCTAAAACAAATAAAGCCAGCAAATGGAAAGCAATGAAATGTGAGTTACATACCACAAAGCCTATGGCAAGCAACGGGTGAAATGCATTCCCAAGGAAGATCTATGAATGTACTTAACGTGACAGCCGTGGGATACTTTGTGGGGATGTACAGTATTTTAGACCAGTCTGTATCTTGCAGAGGTTTGGCGACATCATTCACCCAGGTAGTAGACATGGAGTGGTCTCCATGTTGCAGGAAAGGTCTGTACACCCATTCTATCAATTTGCCACAAGCCCCTATGGTGTACATCTTCTGGCACAACTTGTGTAGGGTTAGTGCTAGGTGGCAGACATGAAATAGGGTATTTAATGAATGTTTAAGGTGGTTGTAGGTAAGGAGTTGACCGGGTGGAAGATAGCAGTCTGCGACAAGGATTTGGAAATTTAGTAACTCGCCGTCCAGAAACAAATCCCGCAATTTAAAGACACCTGTAGCATGCCACTGATGGAGTTGCTCTAAGCACAGCCGTCCTGTACGAGTGGGAAGGCTTAGCAAAGGTACGGCAGGAGCACAGGGTTTCTTTGTGTCAGTGAGTTTACAGGTTCTAGCAAGGCAAGAAAAAGCTGTGCATGATAACCCCAGATGGTGATCTGTAGAATGGCCAGTAGGAAATAATGAGCAGTAAGCCCTCCTTAAACGTCTTTATGGATAAGCCCCATCTCATGCAGGGGGGTGGGCAGACAGCCAGCGAGCCACCCATTGAACCTATGCAGCTGAATAATAGCGTTCTAAGTCCAAAAGGCCTACTCCACCCGCAGTCACAGGTAGCTTTATAGTGGAAAGAGGTACTCGATGGTGCCCCAGCAACCAAATCAGATGTGTGGCATGTCTGAAGAAGGAATGAAGGATGAGCAGGGGAAAGTTTGCAAAATAATACTATGATCAGGGTAGCCCACCATCTTCACTAGTGCCACGTGGCCCATGTACAGAAAGCAGAAGAGAAGACTTAAAAGTAAACTGGGCTCGGAGGGACCCTGACGCTCTGCTGAGATTTCCATCCTTCAAATCAGTGGGAGAATGGTAGAAAATAATCATGAGGTATCAAAAGGTAACTGGTTCCCAGTTCAATCTGAAGTCTAATTGTATATAAAGAAGAAAACAGTGCCATGTGTTAAAGAAACACTAATTGCATTTTAAAATGTTTACATTGTGTGTGTGCAATTTACATCCCAAATATTTTGAAGATTCTATGTGCACTTGACACTTAGGGATAACCCAGATCACTAGTTTGGCTTTTGCTCAATTTCAAAACCATTTTAAGACATGAACAAAGCGGGCAAATGCTTTGCACTACCTTGCAAGCGGTCTGGCCCCTGTTCAACCTTCACAAACACGAACAGCAGACCATTGCGCCAGAAGAGTTTACCGAGGTGGGTGGGTGCTGCTTGTTCAACCACTTGACAGTGCCTCTTCTGTTTCTCTCCTGTCTGCAGAGACAACTTCCGAGATACCTAATATCTTCTGATAGTCTTGGTGGACCCATCATGTCTGATTTTGGGAATTGTCCGACCTTGTTCTCTTCCTTATTTATCCAGTTCCTAGCAACAATCCTTTGAATAAGTTGCTGTGGATCTCCCATTTGATTTTGATTTCAGCCTTCTCTTTTATTATCTTTGATTGGTAGTCCTAGCTCCAAGTTATGACATAAATAAAGTCCAAGACATATACTCTAGTGCTGTGAGAATACAGACAAGTTGTGGGTCCCTTCCATCCTGACATTAGGTATGAAACTGTCACCCACACCATCTGTCCTGCCTCATTAAAAAAAATGTAGGTTGGAAGTCCATGGGCGGTTGGGGTGAACCCGATATTTTTGTTCAATGTGTTTAAGCTAGCATACAGTTAATTATCTTAATGTTTCCCAAACTGTGTGCCAGGGGCTTTAAAATGTTCAGAAACATAACCAAAATGTTGCTGTTACTTTCTCTTCAAAAAAGATTAGGTAGATTTGGGTAGGGGTGATGCCTTGACACAGTGCTGACGGCCATTAATTTACTACTGCAAGAATTTAATGTGACACCTGAATGTAGCATACCAGGACGCAATCACAAAAAGACCACAGTTAATAAATAGTGCTATGTTAAAAAAAGAGTAAATGAATGCACTGATAACATTGTGAGGCATGGCCTCTCTTGGGTGTGTCTGTAAAACTGACAATTGTTCTTGAATTTTTGTCCCGAATTTCGACCCTTCCTCCTGAATTTTTGTCCTGAATGTTGACCCTTTGTCCTGATTTTTTTACAGTCCTGTCCAGAATTTGCCTCAATGCCAGGTGGTTAGGGGGAGGGCATCAATAACTGGCCACAGGGAACTAGGCAATGCTCTACAAAAATCGAACTTTGCCCCTTCAGTACTAAAGATCAGAGAAGTCCATAAATGAGATAAAGCAGAGAACGAAGTAGTACTGGAGCACCAAAAGAGCAGGAAATATAAGTAGGACCGTTACCCGCTGTCAAAATCAAAAGGAACTTCACGATCTCTGCACTCTGGTATAATATTGAAATTTGGGTGAGAAGTCCGAGGCAACAAATGTTGTGGAGCACAAACAGGGAAAATGAAATCTAAAATCATTTCTAACTCGCCAACATTTTTCGGCTCATCGCGGGGAATTGTCAATTTGAGAAAATTAGATGTGCACTATCCTGAAATTGCAAGTGATGTCGGGGAGAGGAGATCGTCTCGGCCAGACCAGCATGAAGAACATTTGTAATTCTCCAGCAGCTTTCTCCTTGAGAATGCCCTTGCTCTGTGCTGGAAGCAATTTGAAATTGATTTCTCTTTATGTGTGCAGCTTGCAAGCTAATTGAAAAGACAGTCGCTGTGATTATGACATTGCTTTTTGCAGTCTTCGGGAGGGCGGCCGAACGAGCTCCGGAGAGAGCGTGCCAGACGTTGTCGACCAATCACCGGGCAGCGTGCCCAATCCATTGATCTGTTTGTCAGTTGGGGCCGTGCGAGCTCTTGAATGTTTTGGAATGAAACACTTCGGAGCCTTCTGAAAATGCACCGAAACACGGGCTAATGGTCAAGCCCTTTCACGCTGCATAGATATTGCTTAACTAGTGTTCACGAGCCGCAGGACAGAAAAAGGTGCACCTTAAGGGTCGACCCACATGTTTGTGATCAAACAGTACGTGGTATGACGATCAGGGATTTCGTCTCTGTCTTGCGTTTTTCATTGTAGCAAGCATTCATACATTTTAATCGTTCTCAGAGAATTCAGATTCACCCATCTGTGCTCACAGAAGTGCATACGTAATTGTAAATGTACTATTGCATGAAGCTCTGTACATCATGTGATGAGTGAGTGAAAGAATGGCCTATCAGTTCCACCCCAACTGAGGTGAGTCGGCACATTCTTACTACAAGGGTAGTTTTGCCAACAGACAGATGAGTGTGCTCCGTGAAGTCCCTGTATGTAGGATGGTAACACTTCTCTTTTAATAATCAATCACTCATGCCTTTTCATGACCTGGGATACATATTTCTGGAAGGAGATCACTCCTTACTGTTAGAATGTGGCAAAATACTACATGGAGAAGATATTCCATAGCCTACCCCACGCATGCTGATATGATTGAATGAATACCTAGCCATTTGAAAGTAAGTACCATAAGGCCACAAAACGAGAACACAACCATTATTGTATGGGTACAATTGCTGTAGGTTTGTTTATTAGGCTAAGTATTGAGTTATCTTTCGGACGATCCAAGGGCACCCGGTGATGACAGGACCCATGCTGACCAGTAGCCTGATTACTCACAAAATTCTTGGACAATCCGTCATCAGGTACTATACCTTTTGATAAGGTTCACTGAAATTCTTTACTCACTGGTCCAGAAATAGAACTCATGCCAAGTGGCGGAGAGCTATCAGGTTGCTCAGGCTTACAACTTCCACTTGGATTCAACAGGGGGCATCACCTTGAGCCCGGGGACTTGCAGTAAAGACAACTGGACAACTGGCATGAAGCGACCCCTTTGGGCTTCTTTACACCGTTACTTTCAGCAATGAAGTACTTTATATTATCCAGTACCTCCGCCAAGCCACAGAGGTGGTGGCCACCATCGAATCTGAGGCCCCCCCTTTGCCTTACCTGTTAGCCCTGCTCATTTAGTTACAGCATGCTGCTTCTAGGGCCTCCTGCAAGTCTAGGACACCTGCAAGTCTATGCCTGTGACACTTCAGACAACTAGACCCAAAGCTCCTCGAAGTAACCTTTTGTGTGTTGTAGGAAGTTGTCTCTGTATATACTATCTCAAAGTAAGAAATAGGGTGCACAGAGTCCAAGGGTTCCCCTTAGAGGTAAGATAGTGGCAAAAATAGATAATACTAATGCTCTATTTTGTGGTAGTGTGGTCGAGCAGTAAGCTTACCAGAGGGTAGTGTTAAGCATTTGTTGTACACACACAGGCAATAAATGAGGAACACACATTCAAAGACTTACTCCAGGCCAATAGGGTTTTATATTGAAAAATATATTTTCTTAGTTTATTTTAAGAACCACAGGTTCAAGATTTACAAGTAATACTTTAAATGTAAGGTACTTCGCTTAGATACTTTAGGAACTTTGAATAAAAGCAATATCATATACAGTCTTTGTAAAAATGGCAATAAGCTATTTTCAATGTGGACACTGCAAAAATCAACAGTTCCTGGGGGAGGTCAGTAAAGGTTAGGTTTGCAGGTAAGTAAAACACTTAAAAGTCTCAAAGTTGGGGCCAAGGTAGCCCACCGTTGGGGGTTCAAGGCAACCCCAAAGTTACCACACCAGCAGCTCAGGGCCGGTGCAGAGGTCAAAGAGGTGCCCAAAACACATAGGCTTCAATGGAGAACAGGGGTCCCCCGGTTCCAGTCTGCCAGCAGGTAAGTAATCATGTCCTCAGGGGGCAAACCAGGGGGGTTTTGTATCGCACCGGGGGGACGGACACAAGAAGGCACAGAAAGTACACCCTCAGCAGCACAGGAGCGGCCAGGTGCAGTGTGCAAACAGGCATTGGGCTTTAGATAGAAAGTACTGGAGGGACCTGGGGGGTCACTTCAACGATGCAGGCAGGCACAGGGGGGGGCTCCTCGGGGTAGCCACCACCTGGGCTAGGCAGAGGGTCGCCTGGAGGCGCTCCTGCACTGGAGTTCGGTTCCTTCAGGTCCTGGGGGCTGCGGATGCAGTGGTGGTTCCAGGTGTCGGGTCTCTTGTTACAGGCAGTCGCGGTCAGGGGGAGCCTCTGGATTCTCTCTGCAGGCGTCGCTGTGGGGGCTTAGGGGGGTTGCCTCTGCTTACTCACAGGCTCGCAGTCGCCGGGGAGTCCTCCCTGAGGTGTTGGTTTTCTGCAGGTCAAGCCTGGGGCGTCGGGTGCAGAGTGTAAAGTCTCAAGCTTCCGGCGGGAAACGTGAAGTCTTTAAAGTTGCTTCTTTGTTGCAAAGAAGTTGCAGGATTTTGAACAGAGCCGCTGTTCACAGGAGTTCCTTGGTCCTTGGTGCAGGGCAGTCCTCTGAGGCTTCAGAGATCGCTGGTCTCTGTTATATGCGTCGCTGTTGCAATTTTCTTCGAAGTTGGGAGACAGGCCGGTAGGGCTGGGGCCAAAGCAGTTGTCGTCTCCGTCTTCTCTGCAGGGCTTCGGGTCAGCAGTACTTCTTCTTGTTAAGGTTGCAGGAATCTAGTTTCCTAGGTTCTGGGGTGCCCCCAAATACTGAATTTAGTGGTGTGTTTAGGTCTGGGAGGGCAGTAGCCAATGGCTACTGTCCTTGAGGGTGGCTACAGCCTCTTTGTGCCTCCTCCCTGTGGGGAGGGGGGCACATCCCTATTCCTATTGGGGGAACCCTCCAAAATCAAGATGGAGGATTTCTAAAGGCAGGGGTCACCTCAGCTCAGGACACTTTAGGGGCTGTCCTGACTGGTGGGTGACTCCTCCTTGTTTTTCTCATTATCTCACCTGGACATGCCGCCAAAAGTGGGGGCTGTGTCCAGGGGCGGGCGTCTCCACTAGCTGGAGTGCCCTGGGAAATTGTAACATGAAGCCTGAGCCTTTGAGGCTCATTGCTAGGTGTTACAGTTCCTGCAGGGGGGAGGTGTGAAGCACCTCCACCCAGAGAAGGCTTTGTTTCTGGCCTCAGAGGGCACAAAGGCCCTCACCACATGGGGTCAGAAACTCATCTCTCAGCAGCAGGCTGGCACAGACCAGTCAGTCCTGCACTGAACAATTGGGTAAAATACAGGGGGCATCTCTAAGATGCTCTCTATGTGCATTTTATAATAAATCCAACACCGGCATCAGTGTGGGTTTGTTATTCTGAGAAGTTTAATACTAAACTTCCCATTATTCAGTGTAGCCATTATGGAGCTGTGGAGTTCGTTTTGGACAAATTCCCAAACCATATACTTAATATAGCCACAAATGTACTTACAATGTCTAAGAATAGACTTAGACACTGTAGGGGCATATTGCTCATGCAGCTATGCCCTCACCTGTGGTATAGTGCACCCTGCCTTAGGGCTGTAAGGCCTGCTAGAGGGGTGACTTACCTATGCCACAGGCAGCATTTTGTGTGCATGGCATCCTGAGGGGGATGCCATGTTGACTTTGCCTTTTTCTTCCCACCAACACACACAATCTGCAATGGCAGTGTGTATGTGTTAGGTGAGGGGTCCCTTAAGGTGGCACAACATACGCAGGAGCCCTTAGGGACCTTCCCTGGTCACAGGGCCCTTGGTACCACTGGTACCTTTTACAAGGGACTTATCTGTGTGCCAGGGGTGTGCCAATTGTGGGAACAATGGTACATTTTAGGTGAAAGAACACTGGTGCTGGGGCCTGGTTAGCAGGATCCTAGCACACTTTCAGTCAAGTCAGCATCAGTATCAGGCAAAAAGTGGGGGGTAACTGCAACAGGGAGCCATTTCCTTACATGTGTGTACTGATGAAGCTAGGCTTTGAGAACCAAAGTCCCTTTACACTGAAAGCTTAAGCATGCATTGTAACAAATATCTGTCAGAGCTCTTTCACTGCTTCTAACCAGGCCTGTGCTGTATCAGGTGAGGAAAAACAGACATAAACACCAAGTATTAGTTCAGTGAGCTATATAACGGAGTTCATGATCTCAGACCATATAACTGCAGTGGGAAACATCCTGAACAACTAGGTCTTAACCACTACTTGCCTCAACCACTATTGCTATACAACTAAAAAGTCTCTACAACTAAGAGTGTACTGAACAACTACTGTCTAAACAACAATTGTGAATGAATAACAATTGCCTGAACAACTAATTTTAAGGTTGGGTTTTATGGTTTATTAGTTGTTTAGAACATATATATATATTAGTTTTTCAGGCAATGGTTATTCAGGCACAATTGTTGTTTAGACGTAGTTGTTCAGTACTTAGTTGTAGAGACTTTTTAGTTGTTTAGCAGTAGTGGTTTAGGCTATAGTTGTTTAGGACCTAGTTGTTCTGTCACATACTCCTCTGCAGTAGCCTATTAAGCTACTGATGTCTACTATGTTTTCTTTGAGGCCTGGACCTGTTGCCAACAGAAATCAGTCTTGAGCAGGGTTCTCCAACCTTTTCTGTAGTAAAAGCTACTTATGTTCAATGGAAACTATCCAGAACTATAAATATTATTGGAATTTTAATACTGACCACATCAGACAAGTTTACATGTTTGTTTTCAATATACACTTTTCAGTTTTTATAGGCTGGGTGCCACACACAAGACACCTATTGGACTGGCAAAAGTAACATTTAATGATTTTCCTAGACTTGTCACCCTGCTAATACCTATGTGATATGCTCGCCAACCATAAATATTTACAAGAGCGCAATCATATTCCAACATAAGGAGAAGTCACTTTTCTAACAAAAGTCTGAGCTCACCTGATGGCCATGCCTGTCTGCCACTGACAGAAGTAAGAGGTGCCTGTCCTGTAACTGGGCCTCAGCTAACTAGTACTCTTTACTGGCACACAGCTAGTTTAAATATGCCAAAGGTTGACTCTGAACCATTGATTTCCACATCTGCAGCTTGCTGTTCAGACCCCAAGGGAGTGACTTGCCACCCAATGAGCAGCACCCCTCATCACAGACAGAATTAATCTTTTTTGGTGGATCAGCTTGCTTTTTGCACAGCACATGGTGCAGTTGGCTCCGTGCTGAAGCTTTAAGTTAATTTTATTTTTTAAAGTGTCTTAAAAGGCTTCCCTGCAGTGTACTGGTTGGGAGCCCAAACTCTATGCCTTTATAATCAGCCATCACTCGTTAATGGAGTCTGGAATGAAAGCATAGAATGGTTTTCTTTAAAACACAAATCTAAATCCAAGAACCAATAGTAACCAAACTCTCTGGGTTCACCCAAGGCTTTGGGTTTCATAGCAGCATGGTGCCTAGCATAAATCTCCTCATCGGGGTAGTAAGTGCCACATAATTCAATCACAAGATAATACTTACAATTCCAGGCAAATAGAGGCCCGGAGCCCCATCAGACGATCCAATAGCAACCCTCCTTTGTGGTTAAAGATCTAACCTTTTGCTGCATTGGTTAAATGCAATGGGGAAACATCCATCGCTGTCAATTTGATCTGAATGCTCAATCTCAGAAAGTCTTTAAAAACCAAAAGGGAAGACCGTTTTAACATTTTAGTTCATGGCAAAATCTTGTGAAACTCCTAATCAATAGTTACTTGATGTGAGTGTGGCTTGGTGTGCCACAAGGATGATATGACATTCCGAGGAATATGTACTAATCATTAGCCAGATTAATACGTTATCTCTAAAGTTGTACAGAACATATATGTGACTTGTTACAGTAAGTGTTTCTGTCACAGCACATGGCACAAGTTATTGGCCCTAGTTGTCATGCAGGTTGAATGATTCACATTTACTCTTTCCCATCCTTATTAATTGATGGGAATAGGATTGGCCCACCAGGCAGACTCCCCGTTTGATGGTAATGCATTAAATTTAATATTAACAACCACTTATAGACCTTATCGCCTCCCTGTAGATGGATGGCATCATGTGTAGGCGAAATACAGGTACTTTGAACCTCCAGATGTCCCATGATGCTTTGCTCAGTTTACCTGTATTCTGCTACCCCAGGGATCTCTGATGTTGCTTGACTGGCTGCTGTGAAAACCTAATTTCATTGTACTGAAATGTACATTTGTAAATAAAATTCACTCTGTCCTCTCCCACAATGGAAAACAGTCTGGCTTTAATAAGTGCCCTACCTAGTTTGGTGTTCTTAAGAGGACTGGTCTCCATTATTGTTTGTGCTAACCTGTCACATTTATATGGACCTACTTTACACTCACTAGCCTACTTGAGACTGCTCCAGGAGGGCTCTTACAACTGTGCACATCTTGTTCTTTTGATTAGTATTCTAGTTATGCGCCTGTGAACTGTACACCCAGTCAGTTGTTGACATAGTATGTTAATTGAGTGTTGAAGATTTTATTGCCATTACCATCCACCACAACCTGGGGATCGAGTTGCTAGAGGACTACCCATGCTCTGAACTGTGGGATGATATTCATCCTTTGAGCACCAGCAATGATTGTCATTGATGCTACTCGTTCTCTTCAGGAGGAATTGGGAACCTTGTCTGTAAACTAACTGTATACCTGTGGCGGATGGTGACCTTTGAAAGTGGTGGGGCATAAAAGTTATTTCTAACGTTTATGGCATGAGTGAGGCATCTACACAGTCCCGTGGTCTGAACTGCACAAAGTAAAAGCAGAAATCCTAGGACCAATTCTGGCTTCCTAACTTGACAAAAATATGTGATTCTTGGCAAATGTTTTATTTCACCAACCCTCCCTTTTCTTCATTATCACATATGAGTGCACCTTAAAATACACAAGTTCAGAAGAATGTGCTCTATAGAAAGACGTTATGTTTGATTTAATGAAAATAACGTTGCTTCATGTCAATGTTGCTTCATGTATCATAAGAAACTAGACCACAAATACGGCAGGGGCATCCTAAGGATTTTTGGGCCTTGGGCCAAATGTATTTCGGGGGCCCCTGTTCGGAACAGTTTTGAATTTATGATCCAATTTCAATTCTTTCACATCCTCTTTGGCTAGGTCACTAACAGTGCACAGGCACTCTTATGTACATTCTAAATGGGTTTACATATAATATTCATGGATAATGACATGTCTTTCAGTATTGCAAGCAGCAGCTGTTCACTGATATTACTGCAAATAATCTCTGTGACACTCTCCCATTTCTCAAATTTGAGGTCCTGTTTTGAACTAAAACGTTTTTTAATGGATATTGCATGAAACATAACCCCGACTACAATACTACAATAGAGTCTCACGCATCACCCACATCAAACAAAAATTAAAGGACATTGGTATTTCCAAACAAGCTGGGGTCCTGGGCCAGAGCCCACTTTGCCCATGCCTTAAAATGTCTCTGAGACAGTGGCGGCTGTGTGAAAGAATGAGTGTGTGTGTGTGTGCTTCCCGCCCGCCCCCCTCACTCCTAAAGCTGCCGGCCGCCACTGCTCTGAGATGCGGAGGACATGGTAACTGACTAATAGATTAGCGATTACAGTGGGTAAACACAGGAATATATCCAAATTCATATCAATCACGTTTAAAAAAAATCATATTTAGAAGAGGGTGCAGGCACACATACTTTCTCTCATCACACGCTTACACAGTCAGACAAATCTGCCCCAGTCAGCTACTCGTTATTGAGTTGTAAGACAGCTAAAACCAGGTGTCAAACAGAGCAGTATTAGCCCTGGCATCGTGCTAGATGCAGCTCAAACATATGTGCACATCTCCCTTCGAGTTCAGTAATGCTTTCAGAACCCCTTAATCTGTTCCCCCTTTGTTTTCAGGTTCGGAGGCCGGGCAATTGCATTTGAATCCTGCAATTTTTCACTGGCTCAGGAAAGAAAACTAGGGTCACACAGGCAATTACAGATGCTGATGTAGTTAGGCTCCTATTACCACCAAAGCCAGTGCAAATGTGTGCCTTGAGTCTCCACATGCAGTCTACATGTGAAGAGCAAGTCATTCACTCGTCTCATATGTATTTCAGAAAAGACAAAAGAAATTAAAAAAGACTCATATAGAATGAAAGGATCACTACTGATGTGGCTGCTGAACATTCCTTTTCTGTTTTCTACACTATCTATAGTGCAAGGTGCACAGCAGGCTATGGCAGGCACATCCTGCAGACTCAGGTGGGCTGTCACCAAGGCAGGGCCAGCTTTAGCACTGGTGGCGCCCTGTGCGACGGTCTTTTTTGGTGCTCCCCACCACATGACCACCTCCTTGGATTCTCTCATTACCACCCAGCAAATGTGCCCCTCATCCCTCCATAGCCCCCCTTTCACATATTCATTTGTTTTAAAAGGCTGGCTTTACTAATCCTCTCAGCTATCCACAAAAAAATATAGTTCTGTTCCTTGCAGCAGGAATATTAACCCTCTGCATATTAATCTTCTACGTTACTTTATGGTGAGTCAAAGCTGCCACTGAACAAAACTCCCATCTCTCTCCCTAGCAGGAACATTAATCACAAGAGGTATCCTGATATTTCAATTGCTTCCTGAAGGCTGGACGCACAAGAAACTTTTCAAGAGGTGCTTTTAAATCGCAAGCTTCTAAGTTATTGCTAAAGACAGCGCCACCCTGAGGTCAGCACCCGGTGCGAGTGCACCGCCCTAAAGCCGGCCCTGCACCGAGATATGCTCACCGCTGATGCACCAGACATATAAAATCCAGTCTGAAATTGCCCACCACTGGCAAATGAATACCTTAAAGCTGATTGCACAGCACAATCTTTTAATCAGTGAACATGTTCACTTCTTGCTTCCACTCCACCCAGCACACGCAGAAACCATGGGCTCTAGGCTGGACGGAGGAGGGACCCTTTGTCAGTAGATCCGACGATGTGGGGGTTGCTTTGTGCAGAACAGCAAATGTCGATTTAGCTCTTATTATATTCATTGTAATAAATAGAATGAGGGCTGCGTCTGGATTGGATGGACAATCCAGCACTCCATTGAAAACACAGACGGCTGGGTTAGCTGGCCCAGCCCCTGCCTTCAAGACAGAATGAACTTATTGTGAGAAGCCTTAAGTACGCATGTCAGGCTGGCCGAGTCCAGAGACTGGCCAGTCTGTCATGCACAGTTTAATTACACAGCTCCTCTGCTGTACATGTAGAAGCCATGCCCCCTCCCTCTCTATTGGCATGTGACAAAATGCCATTTATTTCCTTTGAACCGGCTATTGAAACAATGAGCTATTTGATCAAAGTAAGTGGCACAGAATGAACAAAACTTCACCAAAAATAA
The DNA here is from genome assembly GCF_031143425.1 of Pleurodeles waltl. Taxonomy (NCBI): domain Eukaryota; kingdom Metazoa; phylum Chordata; class Amphibia; order Caudata; family Salamandridae; genus Pleurodeles; species Pleurodeles waltl. The sequence continues at coordinate 163,301,677 of NC_090443.1, read as the reverse complement.
TAGGAAAGAAAATAAATAAAGAATGCCAGCTGCCTTGTTTTCCAGGGGTATTGGCAGCCCAAACTAGTTGGGCAACGCTCCTTTGGCCCTATAAAGGAACCGCCGCTGCTGTATTCACCGATTTAGTTTGATCTGGTTACTATCTCCCAAGCTACTGGTGCTGAGTAGTGAATCTTAAAAAACGGTACATGTGCAAGAATGTCCTGTGTCCAATAAATCAGTGTGCAAACCAATTAGACAGTTAAGGGAAGTCCACAACCTCCCTTTCCCGTTCAGCTGAGTCATTTCACCAGTCAGAATTACCTTTCGGGAGGTTTGTCTTTTAGTAAAATTATATATACTGTTTTGTTACATTAAAAAATGTATCCTGCTCCATAGATTCTGCCGACTTCAACCTTTCGGCTGAGAGAAGAGAACACCTCCGTAGCATCCAGGGGATACCAAATCACTCAAATGAAGCATGAACTGCAGGCTGCAAGTGCAAAGGATAACAGCAAGGCATTTCCGAGGGCGCAACATTACCCACATCAACTCTTGTTGATACAAAGGGCATGGGAAGATTGCAATGGGCCCTAATGAAAGCACAGATATCCCCCTGATTTGTTAGTAAATAAAAACGCTAAGTGGGGTGAAATGGGACCCACGACCACTAGGCCCTTGTGTCACTGCACCAGCTGCACTTATGATAACAACACCGCTAGTTGATACCACATAGTTCAGCGCCTTCCTAAGCTGAAGAACTCTACACTGATGCAGGGACCTGTAAAAAGGGCACTCACTACATTGTCGCTCACTTTTGATTTCTACATTGAATACCGTGGTGGTGACAACTGCTGTAGATGTTGTCTATGGCCTGAATATGAGTGTGCTGGGGTCAGATCTGATAATTATCACCTATTCTAAGTTTTGCTCTGAAATTTGGGCATTACATGCAGATTTTCCACATCTTGATATTTTCTGGGCATTTTTCACTCAATACATTCCAGCAGGTTTAAATTGTCAAAATAATCGGCGTGCTCACTATATCACACCTGGAAATTGCCAAGTATAATAAACATTGCATAATTTACAATTGTGACCCAAAAGCAAACAATTGCTTGCACAAGCGTGACAAATTACATGCCTTTTGTTTTGGGGAGACAATTCTGATGATTTGTAGGAGTACACAACTTCCACCAAAACAAACTTTTGAACAGGTTGTAGGAACTTACTCAAGGGCTGCACGGTGTGTGATGCCTGTAACAATGGTTAGTCTGCTAGCAAAAGATTGGAAGTGTCAATGTTTGCTGTGCTGTAAATGTAAATGTGATTAATATATTAAACTCTGGTAGATGTTTGCACTAGAGGTGGTTCAAAAGTAATGAAAAAAATATTGACATGGATTTTGGTCCCCTATGTAGGCCCTCAATTAGTGTGCCAAGTAATTCACAATTAAGCCTCAAGGATGAGTTACCCGTTGAAATGTGACCTACAGGGGAAACGGGAATACTGCACTCTCTACTTTTCAAAAATGATCACATCACCTGTTGAATGTTGATGGAATTCCCTGGTCAGAAACTAGTAATAAATGGGATATTGCTGTGGGAATTGAAGCTGGGCCTATAATTCACCATTTCTAAGTGGCTTTGGAGGCTACCACTTGAAATACTGCAGTATGCCCATATCCAGGAATTACCTATGCTGAAGGTACTGGTAATTCGGGGGCAGGAATACCAATGTGCCATGTTTGCTCCCCTTATAATGTGTGCCATGGATCACTTTAGCATAATTTATAGCTGCGGCAGATGGTTTAAGGAGGGCACTTAGATACAGTGCCAGATATAGAAAACTGATGGTTTTGTAAGGATGATGGCCAAGAAGCTGCCACCTTTAAAGTCTAGAAGGCTTCAATGTGGATGTTAATCATTCAGGCCTTTCTTCTCTTATGCTTTAGGGTTATAAAATGGTGCCACAAGTTTCAGTACGCCTAAAGTACGTCTAAAGTAACACTTCTACCTCTAACACGTCAGCCCCAGGGTGCCGGTCTTAAAATCTGTGGCACATATGCAGTGACTTACAACATGTGTCTCATCACCTTCGAAAAATTACAGCCCGGAGACAATTGTTCTCATTGTAACAAAGACACAAAATCAATTGAGGCAGGAGGCTGGTTTCACTAATAATCTAATCATCCTACAGGCAGCAGCACTGCGAGACCAAAACAGCTATAGATGTAAAGGTTAACGTGGGATCTGAGAAATGACTCCCTTCCTGATGCAGGCAGAGCAGGACTGCAATCCCCTCAACAAATTGCTCAGAGAATACCTTACCTGCTCCTGTAAAAGGACAATAGATAGATCATGGCCACCAACCTCTCTATAAAAAGGCCCCATCACGGACAGAAAAAAAGAGCTCACATAATGTCAGACTAGACAGACCGGCGTGCTTAGGAACTGCGTTAAAGTCAATTTCTCGCATTTGCAAACTCATTTTCAAGCACTGCTCCGTGTGTGCATATGAATGAGGAGCTTGTTGCCAAAAAGGCTTGTAAGTCTGGGGTAATTGAAATGCTGTAATGAACTCTTTGAAGCATATCAGATATAGTTGTTGTTAGCGTCTGGGCACAGAAGAGGTAGTTATGATGAGAAAGAACCAAGGAGGGAAAAACAGAGGCATTCGATTTCCTACCAGCAAGGAGCAGAATCTCTGCGAAAGAATAATGGAAGCAAAACCCTGCCCAATTAATGCTTCATTTCACTGGCTAAAAAAGCTGGAGAGCAGGAAAGGAAGCACATTTTCAGCTATAGGAATGTGCTACCTTCTCCAAGTGGCTAAAATAGATGTAACTGCTAGTTTACCAGTTTACGGAGTACTGAGAATAAAGTAACCAAAACTTTGAAATGCAGCAGCATAACATATATAATGCAGAAACCAAAAGAACCAAAAAGAAGTTGTTACTTTGACCCGGGATCCGATATCAGAAAATAAATAGTGCATTCATATTTTCAGGAAATTATTGACTGGTGTACCAGATACACCTCACCACATTAGAAAAAGATTACATTAGTAAACCTAGTTTTTTTTTTTTTTTAATTGCGTTTAATATCAGAAAGAGAAAAATAAATCCTACAGTACATGTGTTCCAGTGAGAATGAATCAACTTCTGGCTGAAACAGCTGTGTGAGTGGTTTCCTTTAAGATGAGGGCCTTTCTTGCCATCCTTAGTGCTGTGAAGCATCAGAATCCGGAGTTATGTATAAGACTGGAAAGTGATTGTTAAAGGCTGACACATTTAGGAATAGGACTGGGTTAGTGTGTGAACTAAATACATATTTTGGACGACATTTGAATAGCCTTGACCAAAACAGGACCAAAGAATCGAGGATACTGTAGTATTTGTAAATTGTGTGTTGTTAAGGTTTACCTTGAATACGATAGCGCTTACGTCTCTGTGTAGTTATATACAGGAAGGTGCCTTTAAACTAGAACAGAGACCAATCACTGTATTGTACCTATTTATTTATTGATTCATCTCGAGAAAGGAAAGGGTGAGCTACATTGAATCTGTACTGAAATTAATAAGAGTGCCTCCCCTTTCTAGAATGTATGACGTGTCAGGCCATCCATGCCGTTTTTTGCTTTCCGCTGTAGTTAATCGGGCCTACTTCAAAGTGGCTTTGTTGTGAAGCATGAACTCTAAGGGCCTGAGTACAATCTTAATGGACGGGTTTACTCTGTGACAAACGTGTCAGGTATCCCATCCGCCATCACGTTCGCCATATTACGGTCCCATAATATTCTATGAAGATCGTAATATGGAGGACAGAATATTATCCGTCACACTTCTGACAGAGTATTCCATTCGCCAAGATAGTAATCAGGCCCTAAATATCATTACAACTTCTATGAATGCATGATAATACCCTACTTTTTTTTCTTGGGCAAACCACATGTATTCATCCTTTATGCATAATCATCCATGTACGACCAGAGTTTAGTCTTCATTTTTAACATTCAGTTGAAGAGGGTAAATACGTGAGTCATGACATTGGGACCTGTTTTCATTCAACTGTATGATTGCAGAGCCATACCTCAGGAGTGGTGTTCTTTTGGGAGTTGCTAGATTGTGCACTTTTTTGAGTTACACATCTAGTCCATGCATCTTTGCATAAATGCTATTCCCATAATCTGAGTGTGCCACCTTAGCCACATGGATCAGTGATTACACTGTCATCAATGATACTCATCTCCAAATTCCTGAACCTCCATCAGCCATACCACCATACCTTCTCCACTCTTCTAGCCCCACTATCTCTGAGAATGGCAGCAAATTACATCTATATAGGCATCACACCACACAGGTTCCAGATTACATCTTTACTCAACTGCTGGTTTAAAATTGGGCCAACATATTCTCTAACCGTCATCCACCTATTTGATGCCAGTCAATCAGTTACATGTATATTTCAGTTTGAAAAACATAAGTATTCCAATAAAGATTATTTAAACTACAACAAATTTCTAATCATAACTACAGCAAAAGGAATTCATATATTTAATTTCAAATAGAGCTTGATTTAGAGGTTGGTGGACGGAAAAAAGATTTCAGTGTAGCGAAGTACTTCACATCTGCCACCCTGCCTTGACGCCACTCACCAAAATAGGCTCACCAGTTGCCCAGCAGTGACCGCTACTGGTTTGTATGGACTGCTACTACAGCAGTTTTCTTAGAAGGCCATTTAAACATTTTATGTGCATCCATCATTGGTGGCAGACACTTACACTTATATGTTTTTTAAGTTTTTTGCTTTTCCAAAAACAAACTCCCAAAGTAGGAGTTTATTGTTCTAAAAATAAAAAAACTAAGGGCATCAACACCATGGAAGTTTTCTTCCATGGTGTGGGCATCATTTCTAAAAGAAAACTTACTGTCCCACACAGGCAGGATATTTCTAGCAGTGAGAGACATTAAAATAAGCCTTTTGACTGCCCACTGTAAATAGGCTTACCTTCAATGGTCTGCACTCTCTCAGATGATTTATGCCAATGGGGCACATTTTACTCCATCAGAGTAAACCTGATGGTCCACCTGACTCAAAATATGGCAGGCAGACAGAGTTTGGTGGACAGGGCACTACCCTGGCTGCAAACCTCTAAATCAGGCCCTTCATCTCCTTCGTTATTTCATATATATAAATAGACACTTGAATCACAGCTTTCTCAATGGATCCCATTTTATCTAGCATAAAATATATTATTCTATTTAGGTTATGTCCACTTTCATTCTTACCATCCTCACCAGCAACCATAATTTATCCTCAAGGTATACTAATGGAAATGCTCTTTAATCCTTAATGCTCGCTATAGTACATTAGGGCATCAAGGTAAATTGATTTAACAAACAAAATTCAACAGCTTTCAAAGCCCTGATACCCCTTCTCTTAAACTCTCCTACTGACAGATTGTCACATGCTTTCTTGCATCAGTTTTTTAAAAAACCACATGATCATTGTCTTCTATTCTTTCAAATCCACAAAGACATATGAATATCAGATGTACCTTTTCTCCTCACTTACTCACAAACGAGTGCAATCTTAACTTGGTAATATGGTTTGTTTCAGTTGTCTATGGATGGGAGATTATATCATTCAATTAAGGCATAGTTAAGTAATATATCGCATTTTTCTCCGATTCATTATCTGAGTATACATTTTTAACATTTTACCCTCACTAGGGGTGGGCCTGGAGCTTTGAATTGGTTTCTTCTCCAGTTAACAATAAAAAAGAACCTCCTTTAACAGCCTCACCACAGGATCCCCATTACATTTGTCAAGTGATGCAGGCATTTGATAGTATCAAATGTCAGACAACATTCCCTTTTTGTATATAAGTGTACCCAGTACAATTCCACCTTCAGCTATAGGCTATTGTTAGAGAAGTCCATAGCCGCTTCCAAAACTGATATTTAAGGACTAGCCCACTCAGTTGAACTCCCAAGATGTATTTAGATAATGTACTCCCTGTGACTTTGATTGACTCTGATAAATGATATGCTCAATACTTTGTCTTTTGAACTGATTTGATGTTATTTGCCCTTAGAGCATCTCCAGTTGAACAGCTCTTCATCCAGTGGACAAAGATGTGCATAGCCGCAATGCTGCGATTGCAAATGTTAACTTATGATTCATCTTCTTCTTCCAGGTTAAGTTTTCTTAAAATTGATTCACAGACAATAATGGAAATGTACTTTTCCGTAGCTCAAGAGCACAGAGTACGTTACTTTTGCTTGTTATCCATTACCTTTTTTTACGTGCATTCATTTTCAGACTTCTCACAAAGGCGTACTTTTCAAATGTATTTAAGAGTTTCTGGGATATTTAACCATCTCTGCAATGAGACAACTATGACTCGTACCCCGAATGTATACACTGTAGGAGCAGCCATCTCTTTCTTAGCCAGGAGAGCAACAGGCGAGCATTCCGAGTTGGCTATACATCCTGATTTGGTTGGTAATAGGAGTTTGAGCATAGTTCTGATGCCCCCAAGCATGTTCACAGCTAAGAACTGGTGAAAAGTGCAAGGGAAAAGGCAGGGTAGAACTCAAAATGTCTTGGTGTTGGTATTCCTGCACCTCGGAATGATCTGCTGTATCATTCTTCAACGTTCAGTAATTCTTGGTGTGTGAGCACTACATCAGTGGTCATTAACCATTTAGAGTGAGGGCCACAGAGTTAATATGTAGAAGGTGAAAAGCAGGACAAAACTCCTAGCGCCCTCCTGTGTAGCCCAAGCCTTTCTGCCTGTTGACTATCATCCCGGCCCTCACACAAATGCTGTGATATCATCATAATAACATTATCAGAATTAAGAAATGTATTAATCCCCATTCTTTACAGAGTGGACCAACAAATGTTTTACCTTCATCCCTGTTATAGAAAAACCGTCCGTTGCCAGGGTGATTTTATCAGACTGCTGGTTTTCTAAAATTCTTGGTGACATTCTCGTTCCGGGTAGAAATGCTATTTGAAAACTTACTGCATCTTCTCTCCTTGCCAAAAGTCACATTGCTCGAATTGTTCTTATTGTTGGTCTTGGGCAATATATTCACCATCACTGTTTACTTCATACTCCTGGAGCACAATATAGTGGCATCCTGTGCTCTGTGGATGCTTCAATCATTTTAGATCATTCACGCTCCCAATATAGCATAAGACTACTTTCTCACTGACCCTCTCAGAATCCCTTTTGAAATCCCACAAGGTTTACCCTTGGTGCCTCTCAAGAAGCTGATCAGAAAAGGAGTGTGCTTTTAATCCTGCGCATTTTAGCCATGTCTTTGGCACACCTGACCCTTCTGTCAGGAATCCCATAGCTCAGACTTTCTGAGGAGAGAGAGACAGCAGTGTGCTGTCTTCACTTACTTCGCTAGTGCCTACCCTCCCTATTTTGTCATCACATCACCTTCTACCGGATTGTAAAAATCTTGTTATATATTTGTACCCGACACTAGGCGGGAATTTTCTAGATATCCCAGTCCCCAAAAGTATATTTTCTTGTTTCCAAGCTCAAAATTATATTATAGGCAGTTCTGTGCAATGACAGAACCAGACCCCAAGGAGCATGAGCAGTTTTTGATTGATGGATTCACATTCACACCCACTACCTGAAGGCCTCTTGCTGCGGTGAGGTTCTCTTGGCTGCAGCACACAGCACGGGGGCAACAGAACTTTCAAAGTGCATTTAACATCTTACCCAGGTTAAAATCCGATGGGTGTGCATTGGTAAGTAGATTTATTTAAAAAATAAATGGCGGTGCTTGTCCCTTAAACACATAACCCAGAGGGAAGAGTACCTTTCATTAGTGCAGCAGGTGCAGAGTCACAGGAGTCCAAAGGCCAGAAAGGTCCACTGAACGCTGACTGCTGCTGTATTTTACAAATCAAACAGCAGCCAAGGGGCCTATTTTCTCCCTTGAACTAGGGACCATAACACTCTGGCTAAGCTACTGAACAAAGACTCTGTTGTCCCCAAACAAGAAATCACTCATATTCCTTACAGGCAGAGACCGGAGAGAGTTCTTGGGCAGGGTAAAGTCAAGTTCTGGGTATGCTACTAGGGGCTGCACCACCATTAGTCACTAGAAGAGCTTAAAAGGGCAGAATAGAAACTAGGGGTTCCGTGGTCTGTCCCGTTATTGTACTCACACTCCTTATATGCGTTGTTGCTAGTTGAGTAAAACGAAGATGAGCTTGAGGGGGAACGGGACTCAATCTGAAAGCTTTAAGCACCTCTGCAAGAAACTGGTGGAGGTCTCTTAAGTTGTCTTTTAACGAGAAGTTGAGAAACACATGTTGTGCAATCATGAGTCTTCTCCCAGGCTCTCGGGTGGACTGCTGTGCTGTGTGATTGGATCCAGAATGTGATAGGGAGAGACTGGATTATACATTGTGGACCAGCACACACGAGCTGCTACACTGTACTGGCTCTTTAGCCGCATCGGGCAGGGCACAGATGCTGGTACCATCAATGTTCATATCTTCTTGCTCTTTTCCACATGATGCTGAAGTGCGGTGTTAACTGCTCTGACCATGACTGTGACAGCAGAGAGACAAGGAGCGGTGGATGCTTCTGGGACAATGTTCTAAAAAGTCGGTCCTGGAGAGCCGGGTCCATGCCAGATTGTTAGCATATCCACATTTAGAAAAATGTAGATTTCTGAAACATCTTTTTTCTAAATGTGGATATGCTAAAAATCTGGCCTTGACCCGGCTCTCCAGGACCGATTTTGCAGAACCCTGTTCTGGGTGATCTGTGTATTGAACCAATCCTAATCAAGATATTGGCACACTCACAATGTTTTTCTTGTAAACATATTCCTTTGCCTAGTGTAGTGCAGTGGAAGCTGGACTGGAACACAACACGCACCTAGCCTATGGCTTCAAGATAAACCTCGCTTTAGCCAGACGGAAGCAAAATGATTGCATGCTACAGGCTTTCAGAAACAGCCAATATAAAACCTAAGGAATAATAAGTATTACTTGAACAGAATTTATAAGTTGTAACTCTCATATTAGTGTTCCCTTTCTCCCTCTGTAAGGGTTCAATTAAAATAATGCAAAATATTGTCATGAGTTAGAGTAGCGTCGCTACAATGCCAACGACCCTGTTGCAAGGAAGGTAAATTGCATCTTTAACTGCTGTCGAGGCAGTTAAATATTGCAATTGCCGTGGTTCAATGGGCCCCTCAGGGTTCTGGGCTTCCGTGCCACTTCACCTGGCACATCAAGGGCAGCTACGCCCCTGAATTGAGTTAGCATTGCCAGTGCCCGCCAACTCAACCCACTGTGCAGTGGATCTCCAGACGACATGGGACATTCAAAGCACCAGCGCCTAGAGACCCTAAGAGTGAGTAGTGCTCTTAAGAAATTATTTGATTGATTGATTGATTGATTGAAAGCATGTTTTTAATATTTTACAGGCCCCCCTCCTTGAAAGGTGGTCTCCTTTTCCCAGTATTACTTTCCCTTGCTCCCGATAGGCCGAACAGAAGGGTCACTTCACTGGTCACCCTCCAACATTTTTCACGTCCGCTGTCAAATTCGATAGTGTGGGAAATCAATAAAAGCTCCCTGTCTCAACACCATAATAAAGAGAGTTATTTACGAGCCTCTTATTTTAATTCTGTGCCCTTCATTTGCAATTACGGGATTTTCAAGGGGAGATCGGATTCATTTCCCTATTTATTAGCCCTTAACAGTTACCTCACCGAGTCCAGCGCTTTTGTCGCATTTATGCGTCCCGCCAGTCTAATGCGTTTGCATGAATCCCCGCTAGCGCTTCGAGTGGTGTAAACGACAGAAAACCGAAGAGCGCAGCCAGAAACATAGTTTGGTATTCTGAACCCGTGATCACAGAACCTCAGCTTGATATGAACTAGTAAGAGATGAAGCGCTCAGACGATCTGCTCCTGCGCCCAAGCTCGTGACGTTTATTACTGTCACAAAAGATAGGAGCACAACGTGCAAATATCATAACGGCGATTGGAGAAAGGAGTCTGTGTCTAAAACTGCACGTGTGACACTTACTTTACTGTACACATGCAAGACGCAGGTGATAGATTAAGGGTAAATTCGGGTAAATTTCTATGCCAAAAAAACAAATGTCTAAAACTTAGGCACAAATGTTCATTCCCACACCAAGGCTTATCAGTGCCAGTTTGTTTCAATAGATTCACCCTACAAATTTGTAAACTTAATCGATTAATTGACAAACGTAATGAAGAAATTCAATCAATTCCAAAAATAACGAATAAATCCATTGTTTACAAAAGCGTATTATCCAATACAAACTCAATTCAATTACTTAGAAAATAGCCTGTTTTTGAAAAACACCTTCTGTGTCAATTACGTACTTCACAATTGACTAAAAAGACAAGCAACAAATGCCTCTTTCTCATTTTAAGAGTGACCAAAGAGCCAATTAAATATGCATGAATATTTTACTTCAGAACAATATGCAAGTCCCCTTTCAAATAACTCCCCGAACACAATTATAAGGTCTGAAGACTGTGGGCATCTCGTCTCTCCAACTATAATTGCAACTGCAATCATCTTTAGTAGTTTAGTTGTGGTTATAAATATTTTTGTCTACATATTATGTTTCCAGATTAGAAGTATTGGTACCATGTAGAATTTAGTGGTGCTGGTATTCTTTTTCTGGCTTCAAATACTGCAACTGAATTCTGCAACTCTAAGAAACTCAAACTCAGAAAGTTACACTGATTTTTTTTTAACATGATATGTTTTCTCAAGTGAGAAATATGTGTTGAATGTAAACTCGAGACCCTTAGTCCTATGGATGACAATTTAAATGCAAGTCCAGATTTCCTCTTATGTCTTCCAATGGATACCATCTTCGAACATCATTGAAGGCAATAACTGATTGAGTGATTGATTGAATGACTCATTATTTACAACGCTCATGCACACCAACCTAGGCATCTTGGCGCTTCACTTGGAAACAAGGAAAAAAGTAGTAGAATTACATATAATTAGCAGAAGAATAACGTTTTCTTGGCTTTTCTGAATGCTTAAAAGGACTGAATGATTGTAATAAATAATGGCAATTTCAAGGGGAGATCGGATTCATTTCCCTATTTATTAGCCCTTAACAGTTACCTCACCGAGTCCAGCGCTTTTGTCGCATTTATGCGTCCCGCCAGTCTAATGCGTTTGCATGAATCCCCGCTAGCGCTTCGAGTGGTGTAAACGACAGAAAACCGAAGAGCGCAGCCAGAAACATAGTTTGGTATTCTGAACCCGTGATCACAGAACCTCAGCTTGATATGAACTAGTAAGAGATGAAGCACTCAGACGATCTGCTCCTGCGCCCAAGCTCGTGACGTTTATTACTGTCACAAAAGATAGGAGCACAACGTGCAAATATCATAACGGCGATTGGAGAAAGGAGTCTGTGTCTAAAACTGCACGTGTGACACTTACTTTACTGTACACATGCAAGACGCAGGTGATAGATTAAGGGTAAATTCGGGTAAATTTCTATGCCAAAAAAACAAATGTCTAAAACTTAGGCACAAATGTTCATTCCCACACCAAGGCTTATCAGTGCCAGTTTGTTTCAATAGATTCACCCTACAAATTTGTAAACTTAATCGATTAATTGACAAACGTAATGAAGAAATTCAATCAATTCCAAAAATAACGAATAAATCCATTGTTTACAAAAGCGTATTATCCAATACAAACTCAATTCAATTACTTAGAAAATAGCCTGTTTTTGAAAAACACCTTCTGTGTCAATTACGTACTTCACAATTGACTAAAAAGACAAGCAACAAATGCCTCTTTCTCATTTTAAGAGTGACCAAAGAGCCAATTAAATATGCATGAATATTTTACTTCAGAACAATATGCAAGTCCCCTTTCAAATAACTCCCCGAACACAATTATAAGGTCTGAAGACTGTGGACATCTCGTCTCTCCAACTATAATTGCAACTGCAATCATCTTTAGTAGTTTAGTTGTGGTTATAAATAGTTTTGTCTACATATTATGTTTCCAGATTAGAAGTATTGGTACCATGTAGAATTTAGTGGTGCTGGTATTCTTTTTCTGGCTTCAAATACTGCAACTGAATTCTGCAACTCTAAGAAACTCAAACTCAGAAAGTTACACTGATTTTTTTTTAACATGATATGTTTTCTCAAGTGAGAAATATGTGTTGAATGTAAACTCGAGACCCTTAGTCCTATGGATGACAATTTAAATGCAAGTCCAGATTTCCTCTTATGTCTTCCAATGGATACCATCTTCGAACATCATTGAAGGCAATAACTGATTGAGTGATTGATTGAATGACTCATTATTTACAACGCTCATGCACACCAACCTAGGCATCTTGGCGCTTCACTTGGAAACAATGAAAAAAGTAGTAGAATTACATATAATTAGCAGAAGAATAACGTTTTCTTGGCTTTTCTGAATGCTTAAAAGGACTGAATGATTGTAATAAATAATGGCAAATTGTTCCAAACATGGTGTCAGGAGAGGGCACGCTCACTTGAGCTGGCTGGCTTGCACAGTTGCTGGAGGGTGGAAGAGATTTTTCTTACTGGGGTATAGTGAGTGAAACGCTCAGCAGGGGAGATTTTTCAGAATCATTTTATACTCTGAGCATTATACAGAATGATTTGAAATAAATTATTTGTTTTGCAGGAAGCCAATGAAGGTGAACTCTTGCTGAGGTTACATGATCAAATGGATGCAGCTTGACAACCAACCAGGCTGAAATGTTCTGGGTCCTCTGAGGTTTTGTCTGTGAGGATTCAGACAGGCCCAGGTAGAGAAGATTGCAGTAGTCTATCCTATATAAAATGGTGGAAGAGAGTACTACTGTGTGACAGTGTGATGGTAGAAAAAGAGGGGTGTGCAAAAGGCACATTATTTGCTTTCATGTAATTAAGCAAAATGTCCGGAAAATTGTGCGAAGTTACACGTTATTATGAAAAATGAAAATCTCTCATTTACTATTATATTTAGCACAAACGTTATCTTGTATCAATTTTTGACACAAGGGCACATTTTTCTCTAAAAAAGTAGCATGAAATCACAATTGCCTTGAACAACAGCAACTCTTGTTCTTGTTGTTTGCTTTGTTCCTGCACTGTAATTTTACTGTGATCCGCAGTGTGATTACATGTTGTGGTACAATGGAGTAATTTCACGAATTTCATGTAACAAGAGTAATACGGAATTCACAAAATTGAGTGAATTACACTGACGTAATTAAAATGTTGCCATGACCTATAGAAAAGGCAAGATTTTCCTCAAGAGACTGATTAGGTTGAAACATGTTGAGGAGATAACATTAACATGGGCTTTTAAACAGAAATCTTGATCAAACGTGATTCCAAGAGTTTTCGCCTTGATCTCAGGGTAGTGGGATTCTCCAAAATTCTACAGCCAAGCGGCATTATGCCATTGTTCAATAGTATTTCCAAGCAAAATAATCTCAGTGCTGTTGGCACTGAGCTCAAGAAAGTTTTGTCACATCTGTAACTGAACTTCCCCAGACAGGAGAACAGCCTGGTTGTGGGAATGGGGGTCAGATGGACGAAGCATTCTATCAGCTGACTGTTGTCTGCTCATGAAACTGCTAGACAGCTACATTGACTGATAAAATGAGCTAGAGCAGTGCTTCACAAACATTTTAGAACCACAGTCCAATTTTTAGAATGACACACTTTTGCAACCCATCTTACTTTCAAAGGCATGAGGTGAGCAAGTTTGTAATCTAACTAAAGGGCTGTGTGTTGGCATACTGACATTTACAGAGGACACATTTTCCATTGAAATGGCCACTAAATTTGCACAGTTTAACTGATAAAACTATATTGCACACAAATTAAAATTTGTTTCAATGAATATTTATTATTTGCACAACACCAAGTAAAGTGCCTTGATTTGTTTTGATCCTATTAAAATCTTTGTTTCCATCACACTTCAGAATTATGAAAATAATGTGCTTCATTTTTACTTTCTTAACTGCTGAAGGTGTACAGTTTATCTAGAGATATTTACATTGTGTTGCTTGCTACAAAAATTACATCCTACAACCAGTCCTTTCATACTCTTTTTCCTTTGGCAAGATTGTCATATACTTCCCTTTACTTCTCTTTCTATGACTACAAAGCGAGAGGAATTTGTAATCACCATCACTATGAATGTGTCCTAGTGTAATGTAACTGTTGCTCACCTAAAGTGCTCCAATACATTAGTGGAGTGTTCACACTATATAAAGCTACAAAAAATGGATCTTTATATATTGCTTGGACATTCATGACCCACCAAAAATGGGCTTGTGACCCACCAGTGGGACATGACCCAGTGTTTAGGAAATGCTGAGCAAGAGAATGCACATAGATGTTAAACAACATCCGGGAAAGGGAGGACCACAAGAGCTGGAAGAGGAGGATGATTGTTATGACGGAAGAGCCATTGATTGAGTCTGCCCCTCAAGAAAGGATTATGACTAGGCTTACTTCCATCAAGCGACTAAGTAGGAGATCAGGACCCACCAATTTCAAAGTTGCAGAGAGACAGAGCAAGAATTGTGGCAGAATCAACCAGATTTAGTATGGTTCAAAATTCATCGAACACAAGGCTGGAGCTGTCTCTGTACCCCAAGCAGGGTGAAACCCAAGCTGCCAAGAATAAAGGCCAGTGTCATCTGAAAGATTATGAGGACCATGGGCAAGACTTATTTTGTGGGCTCCTGCTTGATCAACCTTGAATTTTATTATACTTTTCTTCTAATTTAAGCACGAATGGTGCCAAACAATACTGAACTATCAAACGCTAAGAAACAGGATTACACACAAAAAACTGTTGAAATATGTCTTCTCAGGGCTCAATAATCCTCAAAATGACACTGAGTAGAGAGAGAGATGGAGTCAAGTGCTGTGGTAGAGAGAGAGATGAGGAAAAGATATTGGGATAAATAAATAGACAGATGAAATAGAGAGAAAGTTCACTTTCCCATGTGGTTCCTTGGAAGGTGGGGGCCCTGGGCAATTGCCCAAGTGTTGTACGCCTTAAAACATCTCTGATAGAGGCAGTTGGTTTCTTCCAAGTAATGAACGCGTTGCTTAGCTACCATGCTGTCAATGTGTTTTCCAAAAGCAGGGCAGTAATTATGTCTGTCATTTTCAGTCAGGGTGCAATACCAGTTGCCTCCACTCCATTTAGAGGGAACATTCCTGGAGGGCAAGGACAAAGAAATCATTTGTGTCAATCAAGTACAGGAACCTGAGAGCAGGCATGCAGGAAGCAATGTAGGCAGATGTCATTAGGGGATTATAATGTGCCTGGAATTGGCTCCTTGCTGCTGAATAGGCTTAAACCAGGCATAGTAATACGTACAAAAAAGGATTTTATTGAATTTAGAGAAGATGAACTGTGACAGTTCTTCACAAAATTCTTGGGAGAAAAGTGCAAGAGAAAAAGACAATGAAGGTTTCACAGAGGACTTGGGGACTGTTTATTTGAGGACTCGAGGATTAAATTACAAATATATCCAGATCTTGGCAATACTCCCAACAGACTTTTGAGACGTGGTATTATTATAGAAATACATAGCTAACAAAATACCTATGAATATATTTATCTCAAACATGCTAAACTGCAAGCACATGGTTTTATATCATTGATTAATGTGTTATTACTTTGTCTGCTACAATACAGAAAAAATAAATCTGGGAACGTAAGTAACCATTGAGCCCCTCAAGAGCAGTACATAATGAAGAAAAATACATGTATTATGCTGAACGAGATATACATATGAAAGTTTCAATGTACATATAAGAAGTTTCATTTCTTTTCCCCTCGAATTGTAATCACTTAAATATAAATGTAGTGAATCAAGGAGAACGATTGGGACATCGTCCTGTTTATGAAAGTACCATGATACTGGAGATACAGACTCCTAATTAAACCCTTCCATCAAACCATGCCACTGAAAGGAAAGAGCGGGTTAGAGCTCACCCAGACAGTTCCTAATAAGCTTGTTAGATAAATAATGCAGGAAGGCCAGTCATTTTATGGCTATTGTCTTATGCATGTGTTAGTTTCAGTGTCCAAGAATTCTGTAATTCCAGTATATGCTATCAAAAGACACAAGCAATCTTTTATCTTGAAGTCATAGTCCTTTTCTAAGGAAAGTAGTAGTCAGAAGTAACGTCATAATAAAATGTATGAGTAACGTGACAAATGAAAATGTAATTCCTCTGTGAGTACCATTCTAGGTTTGAAATTACATGTTGTAATATATTGTCATATCAGTACTGTTAGAAATGGGTTTTTTGGTTGGCAGTCAGGTTACCCCCTGTCCAAGCAAAAGCCCTCACTCTAGTCAGGGTAAGTCACACACAATCCAAGATTATCCTGTGCCCACTCTCTGGTAGCTTGGCACGAGCAGTCAGGCTTAACTTAGAAGGCAATGTGTAAAGTATTTGTGCAATAAATCATACAATACCACCATATAGCACCACAAAAATACACCACACAGTGTTTAGAAAAATATATAATATTTATCTGGATAATTGTAGGTCAAAAAGAATAAAGTTTGCAATGGGAAATTGCAGGGATATCACTAAAAAATGATATACAGTGTCTTAAGCCTTTAGAATATAAACAAAGTCTCTTTCAAGCACAAGTACCTGGTTTGGAGTGGAAAAATCTCCTCAGAGGGCCACAAAAGAAGAGGTGCGTGGAAAAAGGGTGTGTGCGTCGATTTCTCCCCAGCACACATGGATTTGCGTCGTTATTTTCCACGCGGGGAAGTCGTGCGTCGTTTTCTGGCGCGCGGACAGTCTCTTTTCGTGGATTGCGGGGATTACCAGATATCCCGGGTCTGTGCGTGGATTTTCCTGCTTGTTTTCCGGCTGCGCGTCGTTCTGCGGGGCTGCGCGTCGAAATTACGATCTCACAGCAGGCGTCGCGTCGATTTCTCCTCTAGTGGTCGGGCGGCGTTGTCCTTGCGAAGCCGTGCGTCGGATTTTCGGTCGTCCCAAGAGCGTCACGTCGATCAGCGTCGGTGTGCGGTGTTTTTCTCGCTGCGAAACAAGCTGTGCGTCGAAATTTTCAGCACACGGAGCGTCCAAGTGAAAGAGAGAAGTCTTTTTGGTCCTGAGACTTCAGGGAACAGGAGGCAAGCTCTATCCAAGCCCTTGGAGAGCACTTTCACAGCCAGACAAGAGTTCAGCAAGGCAGCAGGCCAACAGCAGGGCAGCAGTCCTTTGTAGAAAGCAGACAGGTGAGTCCTTTGAGCAGCCAGGCAGTTCTTCTTGGCAGGATGTAGTTTCTGGTTCAGGTTTCTTCTCCAGCAAGTGTCTGATGAGGTAGGGCAGAGGCTCTGTTTTATACCCAAATGTGCCTTTGAAGTGGGGGAGATTTCAAAGAGTGGCTAAGAAGTGCACCAGGTCCCCTTTCAGTTCAATCCTGTCTGCCAGGGTCCCAGTAGGGGGTGTGGCAGTCCTTTGTGTGAGAGCAGGCCCTCCACCCTCCCAGCCCAGGAATACCCATTCAAAATGCAGATGTATGCAAGTGAGGCTGAGTACCCTGTGTTTGGGGTGTGTCTGAGTGAATGCACAAGGAGCTGTCAACCAAGCCCAGCCAGACGTGGATTGTAAGGCACAGAAGGATTTAAGTGCAAAGAAATGCTCACTTTCTAAAAGTGGCATTTCTAGAATAGTAATATTAAATCCGACTTCACCAGTCAGCAGGATTTTGTATTACCATTCTGGCCATACTAAATATGACCTTCCTGCTCCTTTCAGATCAGCAGCTGCCACTTCAACAGTGTATGAGGGCAGCCCCAATGTTAGCCTATGAAGGGAGCAGGCCTCACAGTAGTGTAAAAACGAATTTAGGAGTTTTACACTACCAGGACATATAACTACCCAGGTACATGTCCTTCCTTTTACCTACACAGCACCCTGCTCTAGGGGTTACCTAGGGCACACATTAAGGGTGACTTATATGTAGAAAAAGGGGAGTTCTAGGCTTGGCAAGTACTTTTAAATGCCAATTCGAGGTGGCAGTGAAACTGCACACACAGGCCTTGCAATGGCAGGCCTGAGTCAATGAAAAGGGGCTACTTAAGTGGGTGGCACAACCAGTGCTGCTGGCCCACTAGTAGCATTTAATTTACCAGCCCTATGCACATAAAGTGCACCTTACTAGGGACTTATAAGTAAATTAATAGTCCAATCAGGTATGATTCAAGGTTACCATGTTTTAAGGGAGAGAGCATATGCACTTTAGCACTGGTTAGCAGTGGTAAAGTGCGCAGAGTCTAAAAACCAGCAAAAACAGTGTCCACAAAGTGGAGGGAGGCAGGCAAAAAGTTAGGGGTGACTACCCTAAGGCTGTCAGGTCTAACATGTGTCCCCCCCAGCTGAAAGTGGGGAGAGCTACCCGACCTCCTGGGAGCTCTCATCGCTAAGGCGGAAGTACCTGGAGAGACCATCAGCATTGGCGTGGTCAACCCCTGGGCGATGTTCCACCGTAAAGTCCATCCCCTGTAGGGAAATGGACCACCTCAAGAGTTTTGGATTCTCACCCCTCATCTGCATGAGCCATCTGAGGGGCCTGGGGTCTGTCTGAACCCGGAAGTGAGTCCCAAACAGGTAGGGTCTTAGCTTCTTCAGTGCCCAGACCACAGCAAAAGCTTCTCTCTCAATAGCACTCCACCTCTGTTCCTGTGGTAATAGCCTTCTGCTAATAAAGACTACCGGTTGATCTCGGCCCTCCTCATTTAGCTGTGCTAGGACTGCCCCTATGCCATGCTCTGAAGCATCTGTCTGCACGATAAATTCCTGGGAGTAGTCAGGGGCCTTGAGCACGGGGGCCGTGCACATGGCTTCCTTCAGGGCGTCAAAGGCTTTCTGACAAGCCTCTGTCCAATTCACCAACCTAGGTTGTTTCTTGGAAGTGAGTTCTGTCAAGGGTGATACAATGGTACCATAGCCCTTGAAAAATCTGCGGTAGTATCCTGTGAGGCCTAAAAAGGCTCTCACCTCAGTCTGCGTTTGCGGTAGTTGCCAGGCCTTGATAGTTTCAATCTTGGCCTGGAGTGGCTGCACCTTGCCACCACCCACTAGGTGTCCCAAGTACACCACGGAACCCTGCCCAATCTGGCACTTACTAGCCTTGATGGTCAGGCCTGCCTGTTGCAGGGCCTGAAGCACCTCCTTGAGGTGAAGCAGGTGTTCCTCCCAGCTGGAACTGTAGACAGCTATGTCATCCAGGTAGGCTGCACAGAAGGCATCCTTGCCAGCTAGGACCCTGTTAACCAACCGTTGGAAGGTAGCGGGGGCATTTTTCAATCCAAACGGCATCACCCGGAACTGGTAATGGCCATCAGGGGTTGAAAATGCGGATCTTTCCTTAGCCCCCTCAGTCAGGACGATCTGCCAGTACCCTGAAGTAAGATCAAACGTACTCAGGAACTTGGCAGCGCCCAGCCTGTCAACGAGCTCATCAGCTCGGGGGATGGGGTGAGCATCAGTCCGTGTGACTGAGTTGAGACCCCGGTAGTCCACACAGAACCGGAGTTCTGGCTTCGCACCTGGGGCAGTAGCCTTAGGGACCAACACCACTGGGCTGGCCCAGGGACTACTGGATTTCTCGATAACCCCTAGAGTCAACATCTTGGAGACCTCCTCCTTGATGCTGGCCTTCACCTTATCCGACAACCTGTAAATTTTGTTCTTCACAGGGAGACTGTCACCGGTGTCAATATCATGAACACAGAGGTGGGTCAGTCCAGGAGTAAGGGAGAACAGGGGGGAGAACTGCTCCAACAGCTCATAGCAGTCTCCTTTCTGGTTTAGAGTCAGGGAGTCAGAAAGAATGACCCCGCTTACTGACCCATCACCTTCTTGGGCAGAGAGGAGGTCGGGGAGAGGTTCACTCTCCTCTTCCATTCCTTCATCTGTGACCAGAAGCATGTTGATCTCCGACCTCTCAAAATGAGCCTTTAGTTGGTTCACATGGAGCACCCTTAGGGGATTCCTAGGGGTTTGGAGGTCCACTAGGTAAGTGGCCTCCCCTTTCCGCTCCTTGATTTCAAATGGGCCAGACCAGCAGTCCTGGAGAGCTCTAGGCTCTACTGGCTCCATTACCCACACTTTGTCTCCAGGTTGAAACTCTATCAGGGTGGTCTTCTGGTCATACCAGTGTTTCATTACCTCTTGACTGGCCTCAAGGTTACTTTGGGCCTCTTTCCAGAAGGGGGTCATCTGGTTGCGGAGGGCCAACATGTAGCTGACCACGTCCTAAGGGGGTGCCTTTGGAGCTCTCTCCAACCCCTCCTTGACAATGCTTAAGGGTCCCCTGACAGGGTACCCATAGGGAAGCTCAAAGGGACTGAACCCTACCCCCCTCTGGGGGACCTCTCTGTAAGCAAAGAGAAGGCATGGTAAGAGGACGTCCCACTTACGCCTCATGGCCTCAGGGAGGCCACCAATCATGCCTTTCAGGGTCTTGTTGAATCTCTCCACGAGACCATTAGACTGGGGGTGATAGGGTGTGGTGAACTTGTAGGTTACACCACACGCATCCCACAGAGACTTCATGTATGCAGACATGAAGTTAGTGCCTCTGTCAGACACTATCTCCTTGGGGAATCCCACACAGGTAAATATCCCCATCAGAGTTCTGGTCACCACCGGTACAGTTACGGTCCTCAGAGGGATGGCCTCTGGGTAACGGGTGGCATGGTCCACCAAAACCAGGATGAACCTGTTGCCTAAGGCAGTTTTGGGGTCCAAGGGACCAACAATGTTGATGCCCACCCTTTCAAAGGGGGTGCCAATGACAGGAAGTGGAATCAGCTGGTTTTTAACCCTTTTTCCTGCTTTACCACTGGCCTGGCAGGTAGGACAAGATCTGCAGAATTTATCTGAGTGTGTCCTCATTTTGGGCCAATAAAAGTGGGTGACAAGCCTGTCAAAGGTCTTGCCTTGCCCCAAATGTCCTGCCAGGGGAATGTCGTGAGCCAGACCCAGTAGGAAGGTTCGGTAACATTGGGGGACCACCAGCGTGCGTGCTGCCCCAAAGGCCAGAACCTTAATCTCACTGTAGAGGAGATCATTCTCCCAGTATAGGTGGTGATCGCCAGAGGTGTCACCTGCCGCCTGGTTTGAGGCTTGTTTCCTCAGACCTTCTAGAGTGGGACATTCTTTCTGCGCCTTGCAGAATTCCTCCCTGGTGGGTCCACCCTCAACTTGCCAGCCAGCAAGCTCAGGTAAGTCACCTAGGGTGGCAATGTCTTCCCCAGTTGGCTCGGGAGCCTCCTCCTCAGGAGCCCCGTCAGTCACTGCGGGAACTTCTGGGGCCGGTTTCCCATGCCCCTGGTCCCTCCTCTTGGCAGCTCTCTGGGCCATCGTTCCAGGCTCCAGACGCCCTTGACTTCCCTCTCGGTCAGCCATGGACCGTGTGGTCATGCAGACCCACTCAGGTAACCCTAACATCTCCAGGTGAGACTTGAGCTCCACTTCTTTCCAAGCAGTATGCTCAAGATCATTGCCTAACAGACAATCTACAGGCATGGCAGGACTCACAGCTACTTTCAGAGTACCAGAGACCCCCCCCACTCAAAGGGAACCAGAGCCACCGGTAGGTGACTCTCGCGATTGTCAGCGACTATGACCTGGTGGAATGTATTAGGTACTATCTGCTCTGTTGACACCAGCTGACTCTTGATAGTAGTCATACTGGCTCCTGTGTCACGCAGAGCCTCCACCTTCTGCCCATCAATGGTGACCCACTGCCGGTACTTGGAAGTATTTTTGAGCATGTGGAACTTGGGCACCATTTCTCCTTCTCCCAGGGACACTAGGGAAATCTCTACCTGTTCCCCAAAGCTATCTGGGTCCATCTCCCCCCGAGCGCTACACTAGTCAACCCAGGTGCCTGTCCGGTAGTGGACGGTGCCCTCTTGGGGCACTGGGGATCGCCCTTATAGTGACCATACTGGTAACACTCCATGCATTTGGGGTTAGGTTTCCCTGACCTGTCATATGTCCCTGGCTTTTTCCCAAATTTGGAAAAGGAAGGGTTGCCACCCCCTCCCTGGGAATTCTTTTTGGGGCCTTTGGAGAGTTCCTTATCTCCCCCCTCTTTCTTCTGTTGGGAACCCTGACCACCTTTGTGGGAGTCCCCCCCAGGTACCTTCTTGGACACTCTGGTGCTAACCCAGAGGTCCGCCTCCTCAGCAAGCTTCCTGGGATCAGTCAGCTTGCTATCCACTAAGTGCTGGCGCAACTCTGTATAAGTAGTATTAAGCATATGCTCTCTTAGAATCAAGTCATATAAACCTTTATAATCAGCTACTTTGTTGCCCCGCACCCATCCATTCAGTGCCTTACTGGAGAAGTCAAAGAAATCTACCCATGTTTGTGTGGTTTGTTTGGTGCTGTCCCTGAACCTCTGACGGTATCCCTCGAGGGTCAGCCCAAACTTGGCAAGTAAAGTGGCTTTCTGAAGTGGGTATGTGTTTTGATCAGGTTGATCCAATGTGATGAGTGTATCCCTCCCCAATGGCGGTACATAACCCCACATAGCTACCCCCCATTGCCCTTCAGGAACCTCATGAGCCCTTAGTGCAACTTCATAAGCAGCTAACCATTTATCTATGTCATCTCCCACCACAAAACTGGGCACCACATTTTTGGGTATACGAACCTTCTTTTCTCCAGCAGGTCCTGTCAGTATGCTGCCACCATTATTGCTGGATTCAGACTGTCTTGCCTTGATCTCCAGCTCCTTGAGACTCAGTTCATGAGCCAACAATAGTTTCTTTTCAGCCAAAGCTCTCTCAGCCTCCACCTGTTTGGTTTCTCTTTCGGCTTCAATTTGTTTGGCTGCTCTTTCAGCCTCAGCTTGCTTGGCTTCTCTTTCTGCCCTTCTCTCCTCTTGTTGAGCCTCAATTTTCAGTTTTGCCATTTGCAATTGGAACTCCCTTTCTTCTCTCCTTTCCTCTGCGGTCAGGCTTTGCACAGAGACACTGCTCCCTGGTCTGGAAGGGGGCACAATTGCAGTGGTAACACCATCCACAGATAGTGAAAATTCCTCTGAGGGGCCATTTTCTGGCTCCTCTTCCTCATCATCCTCTAAATGGGCTTCTGCCCAGGCCCTCAGCGCCACTTGAAAGTCCTCCTTTCTGGAGGCCCCTTGGGTGGGTACCCTCAATGCCCTGCAGAATCCTCTTAGTTGTGTGACCGTATATGTATCCAACTGGACTAGGTCAAAGTCCCCTGTCTGAGACCCAGTCAGAGATATGTTGAGTGAGGATTTAGTTTTTGAAAATTGTCAGGAAAAAAAGGGATTTGCAAAAAGAGATAAAAACCAAGTTGACCTTCAACTGTGGGTAGGTAGTGAAATACTTAGCTACTGTATGTCACTGCACAAATACAAGTCCTATCCTCACCGCTGATCACCAATGTTAGAAATGGGGTTTTTGGTTGGCAGTCAGGTTACCCCCTGTCCAAGCAAAAGCCCTCACTCTAGTCAGGGTAAGTCACACACAATCCAAGATTATCCTGTGCCCACCCTCTGGTAGCTTGGCACGAGCAGTCAGGCTTAACTTAGAAGGCAATGTGTAAAGTATTTGTGCAATAAATCATACAATACCACCATATAGCACCACAAAAATACACCACACAGTGTTTAGAAAAATATATAATATTTATCTGGATAATTGTAGGTCAAAAAGAATAAAGTTTGCAATGGGAAATTGTAGGGATATCACTGAAAAGTGATATACAGTGTCTTAAGTCTTTAGAATATAAACAAAGTCTCTTTCAAGCACAAGTACCTGGTTTGGAGTGGAAAAATCTCCTCAGAGGGCCACAAAAGAAGAGGTGCGTGGAAAAAGGGTGTGTGCGTCGATTTCTCCCCAGCACACACGGACTTGCGTCGTTATTTTCCACGCGGGGAAGTCGTGCGTCGTTTTCCGGCGCACGGACAGTCTCTTTTCGTGGATCGCGGGGATTACCAGATGTCCCGGTTCTGTGCGTGGATTTTCCTGCTTGTTTTCCGGCTGCGCGTCGTTCTGCGGGGCTGCGCGTCGAAATTACGATCTCACGGCAGGCGTCGCGTCGATTTCTCCTCTAGAGGTCGGGCGGCGTTGTCCTTGCGAAGCCGTGCGTCTGATTTTCGGTCGTCCCAAGAGCGTCGCGTCGATCAGCGTCGGTGTGCAGTCTTTTTGGTCCTGAGACTTCAGGGAACAGGAGGCAAGCTCTATCCAAACCCTTGGAGAGCACTTTCACAGCCAGACATGAGTTCAGAAAGGCAGCAGGCCAACAGCAGGGCAGCAGTCCTTTGTAGAAAGCAGACAGGTGAGTCCTTTGAGCAGCCAGGCAGTTCTTCTTGGCAGGATGTAGTTTCTGGTTCAGGTTTCTTCTCCAGCAAGTGTCTGATGAGGTAGGGCAGAGGCCCTGTTTTATACCCAAATGTGCCTTTGAAGTCGGGGAGACTTCAAAGAGTGGCTAAGAAGTGCACCAGGTCCCCTTTCAGTTCAATCCTGTCTGCCAGGGTCCCAGTAGGGGGTGTGGCAGTCCTTTGTGTGAGAGCAGGCCCTCCACCCTCCCAGCCCAGGAAGACCCATTCAAAATGCAGATGTATGCAAGTGAGGCTGAGTACCCTGTGTTTGGGGTGTGTCTGAGTGAATGCACAAGGAGCTGTCAACCAAGCCCAGACAGACGTGGATTGTAAGGCACAGAAGGATTTAAGTGCAAAGAAATGCTCACTTTCTAAAAGTGGCATTTCTAGAATAGTAATATTAAATCCGACTTCACCAGTCAGCAGGATTTTGTATTACCATTCTGGCCATACTAAATATGACCTTCCTGCTCCTTTCAGATCAGCAGCTGCCACTTCAACAGTGTATGAGGGCAGCCCCAATGTTAGCCTATGAAGGGAGCAGGCCTCACAGTAGTGCAAAAATAATTTAGGAGTTTTACACTACCAGGTCATATAACTACCCAGGTACATGTCCTGCCTTTTACCTACACAGCACCCTGCTCTAGGGGTTACATAGGGCACACATTAAGGGTGACTTATATGTAGAAAAAGGGGAGTTCTAGGCTTGGCAAGTACTTTTAAATGCCAAGTCGAGGTGGCAGTGAAACTGCACACACAGGCCTTGCAATGGCAGGCCTGAGACAATGAAAAGGGGCTACTTAAGTGGGTGGCACAACCAGTGCTGCTGGCCCACTAGTAGCATTTAATTTACCAGCCCTATGCACATAAAGTGCACCTTACTAGGGACTTATAAGTAACTTAATAGTCCAATCAGGTATGATTCAAGGTTACCATGTTTTAAGGGAGAAAGCATATGCACTTTAGCACTGGTTAGCAGTGGTAAAGTGTGCAGAGTCTAAAAACCAGCAAAAACAGTGTCCACAAAGTGGAGGGAGGCAGGCAAAAAGTTAGGGGTGACTACCCTAAGGCTGTCAGGTCTAACAAGTACCCTACAGGTGAATATCTCTTTCACCATGAACTAGAAACATGCATTTCTTTTCTCGTGTTTTCTAAAGTTTCAGCATTTCCAACTTGTCTTGTAAACATTCCGCTCCTCCCTCACACTTAACCTGAAAGCTTTGTGTTTATAATTTGTACTGCACAACCTTTGGCACTTCTTTCGTAGGTTGCAAACATTCAGATTCAACTTCAGATTTTATAAAGGGAAAGGGAGGTAAGGGTTCTTAGGGCTCAGTGGCAGGTAAAGGTAAAAGGAGGTAAGGTTTTTTAGGGATCTAGGGTGCATAGCGGTAAAGAGATGTAAGGTTTTTTCAGCGTTTATGGGTGAGTAGAGGTAAGGGAGGTAAGGGTTTTTTGGGGGTTCTGGGGCGGGTAAAAGTAAAGGGTGGTAAGTACTTTTTTAGTGTTCACGGGCAGGTAAAGGGGTAGATAGATATTTTTGTGTCATTGGGTGGGAAAGGCATGCGTTGTAAAGCCCTGCATGGTATTACAACACGTTGTAAAGGTCAATGCATTGCAACCCATGGTACAGCCATGCACGGTAAAGACCCGTGAGGTAATTGATTGATGTGTAGCACTTCTCCTCAGACATTGAAAGCATTCCCTGCATCCATCATAAATTACCAATTAGAATTTTCAACACATTTTGCAGTCTCTCAGCACTCCATTAGTTTTATTAAATCATTGCTCATATCTCATAGCATTTTACCGCATATTACAAGGTCACTCATTTGCTTCAATCACAATTAATAATCAATCAGTGCTCCTACTAAATCATAAATGTGAAATAGTCCCTTCACTTTATATTGGAAAATCCACATTTTCATCTCACACTGTATCAGTATCTATGTCATCACAGACTCAAAATACCCTGTAACATCGCAACCTGAATATAAATTATTTGGGATGTTCTATGTTGGTAGAAGATTTTTAAGTGGACATCAGAATCTTCAAATTTTGTAAGACTCAATACTTCTGCTCACAAGATATAAGACACACAGCCCCTCATTTACAAGTAACTGATGCATAGGCCCAATGCTGAAACCGATAGGGGTCTACCCACATAACCCTACAAGACCTGGGTAATAAAAATTAAAAATTAAAAAGAGAATGGTCCAATAGTAGGAAAAAATACACTCATAAGTATCAATGATGCAATAAATCAATCATTGAGCATGCAATGTAATTACTTTTTAATCAAAAACATCTTGCCACATCCAGCCAACTAAGACAACTGTTCTAATTACAGACATCAGTCTTTTTTGTATACATCAACAAAGGTAAACAGTTCCAAACCATCTGGTTTGTGTATCTCAAACAAAAACACTTAAACATAAAACACTGAACAATAAACATAGAACATCAATGGTTAGTCCGACAGTTCCTTGTTCAGGAAGCCATGTGGTGTCCATTAACAACTCTGGGACTCCTCAGGACTAGTGGAGAGAACCACACCCTAAAGCGGGGTCGTTTTTTTTTATCGATGTGAAGAAATTCTTACATAACATTCATAAGTGGTCCCGAAGGGACTCCGATTACGTTTCGATGGTTCCCACACGACCATATCTTTAAGCTGCATTGACTCCTAAATAGATGCAAGCATTTAGGACAGCGCCTTACAACTAATGTTGAATTTTGCCTTTAAGAACTTTATACCACAGGCCTTTCCATTTTTTCCCTTTGAAAATAAGGATGTTGTAGGTCTGGGATTAATTAGGCAACCATCTCTCACATGTGGATCTTCTACATAATTGTTAATGGACACCACATGGCTTCCTGAACAAGGAGAGGACTGTCGGACTGACCATTGATGTTCTATGTTTATTGTTCAGTGTTTTATGTTTAAGTGTTTTTTGTATGAGATACACAAACCAGATGGTTTGGAAGTGTTTACCTTTGTTGATGTATACAAAAAAGACTGCTGTAATTAGAACAGTTGTCTTAGTTGGCGGGATGTGGCAAGATGTTTGTGATTAAAAAGTAATTAAATTGCATGCTCAATGATTGATTTACTGCATCATTGATAGATACTTATGAATGTATTTTTTCCTACTATTTGACCATTCTCTTTTTAGATATTATTGCATGGGCCCGAAGCGTCAGATTTCTTGCGCTACCCAATGACTCCCTAACATGGACATGGATGCGCTGTATTTACTATACGGAGCTCTATGGCACACATTTTCACAGATGCGTTAGAAATTCTGAAGCATCTGTGGTTACTAAAATGATGCATTGGTGGACTAGCATAAAAAAATTATTCTACTCTAGCAATACAAGCAAGGCTCCTATAGACAAAAGCCCTGCATCAGTTTAACGCCTACTCTGAGCAGACATCAAAATTATAACACAGTGAGGTCGCAGAATGACGCAGTGAGATGTTGTAAATTTCAATGGGTCAGTTCTGCATGGCTTTTTGCCCAGGATCGCATACCTTGCATACATTATACCTGGTGCAAGTATAATGTGACACAAAGCTCTACATACTGATGCATTGGGCCCAATTCATCAGTTTTTAAATCTGGTGTAGTGCAAAGCACTGCTTAGCGCCACCACTGCGTCAAAAACAAATAAGGCAATGATGGCCAAAGGCCTTAGAAATGAGACCCTCCATGTTTTCAGAACAAAGTGTAAAACATCAAGGTTTCCAGCTCAAAACAAAACAACTCATAAAACGTGATATTGCCCAGCATTTTCATCTTTTTGTATAATCAATTAAAAAATGCATTATGAAAGGTCAGGGGGGGTAAGAACACTTTTTTCATTAAACATCTGATGCATGTAGAACATTTTGGAAACACTATTTGTTAGTGCTACAAGTAGTAACCCTTGTACACCTACACTATAGGTCTTGGTCTATTGTGAACTTAGGGAAACTGTGTCACACCTGATGAACAAACCATTAAACGTGCACTTTACTTTAATGCAAGTGAGATCTGGGGATCAAATATAGCTGCTGTTTACAGGGGTTACATCAGCAATCTGCCTCCTTTATGTGCCTTATCCTCTGGGCAATTAAATAAGCTGGCTTGAATGTTAGATCCAAGATTTTTGTTTTAGTTGGGGATGGATTTTAGGATTTCACTGAGCTAGCGGTTATCTTTTCCTTTAGACTTACACCCATCCACCGATTAATTTCCAAGCTATATGAAGTGACCACTTAGAGATAGACTGGGAGAAAGTGGCAACATTAGTTTAAGCGCCTCTAAAAGTGAAGAGTTTGTGTGTGACCAAATTCTGCTTTGGCTTTGACAGACACATCCAGCGAGGGATGCTTAATACATATTGGGGACTTACCTAGTGTGGCTGCAATTGATCAAGATACAATTGCAGGGTAAAAGTCATTTTCTTAGGAGCCTGTGCATTTCTTAACAATCTTTGTATTTTTGTTTTAATAACACGTACATGTATAGATTTGCCATACATTGCCTGAAACCTATTTTTTGCTAGCTTAGGTTAACAATTTTGTTGATCGAGATGGCCCTTTCTTCCAGTTGAGGTGGCTCAGATATAGGCTTGCGGGTACTGTTTACACGGTGCAAGCAAATTTACCCATTTAGCTGCCCATCAATGCCCTGTATTATGACACTGATGTTGCCTTAGATGCCATAGAAAGAAGGTGTCCTTTCAATCTGGAAAACAAATGCTGCAACTTGTGTAAAAAAAATCTGATTCTAAAAGCACAAATGACAAAAATAATGCGATCATACATTAAGCAAGCATGATTTTTAGAACAGTGTTTTGTCAAACCCCATAACAAGTCTTTTTGCTTTCCTAGCTGTATTGTAGGTCCCCCTGTATATTTTCTTGAACTTGAATGTTTTTATTCGTTTCCTAGTCAGTTTTACCCAAACCTTCCCAAATTAATGCAGGGACAGTATAAGTCCAAGACTAAATACCAAATAATATTGTGAATATTATTCAACTCTCACTTGAGGTAAGTCTACCTGGCAAAGTGGGTTCTACTGGTATACGTCCAAATACGAGAAGAGGGGTTATAAGCAAGTATACATATCAATGTAAGATTGTGACTGATTGTGTCAAATAGTGTGCACAGTGCTAAAATATGACACTTCATCCTCAGATTTCAAAACATTTTCCTGACTGTATCACTTCCTTCCTATCAGAGAAAAGGTAGCAGGTGTTTTATGCCTCTGCCCCTCATAGCCTCAGTCACTCAACTGTGGCTTCCCAGAAGTTTCACCCTCGCTATTATTTTCTCTGCCCACAAGCATTCAATCCCCTATGTACAACTAGGCTGAGATAACCATTCACATTTTTCTCAGGTTTGAAGCTAGCTGGTTTGCTAGCTCATTTCCCTCTGCTTCATATCATAAACCATGTTTACAAGCCATTCACATTGAACACAAGACCTTTGGAATTAATTGCACCTTTTGAAATCAAAATGAATCATCTTTGGAGACCAATAATTCTATAGATCACCATCTCCTTCCTGGAAATGAGTGACTCTTTCTCACATCAAACTGACACTTGAGATTTTGGAATTCCTTATCTGCTACTCTCTCATCCTAATCCTTCCCTGTCGTCATGTCTCCTTTTTGCACACACAGTACCTATGCTGCAATCTTATCTGACTGTTTTTCTCTTAGTGTGTACTTAATTCTGTGATTTTCCCATGACTGGTCAACAGAAAAGAAAAACAAGACTTGATGTGTTTTAAATATCTGTGTATTTTGCTTAGCATGGAATCGCAGTCAACACTAGTAGAGCCTTTATAAACCTCATGGCTGGAGAATAGTACAAATATTCCCATAAATGTATATTCTGTGTGTAATATTATTAATTGATCCCTGGCAGCCAACTATGAGACACATTATGATGATTATTATACCAGTAACATAGCTAGGATGTAATAGCTCCTGGTGCAAGCAAGGAAGATGTCCCCTTTGACTGCTGTTGGATGTAGTAAAATACAGCATTGGTAGGGTTCATAGGGTCCCTTAGGGCTCTGGGCCCCCATGCCACTGTACCTGCTGCACCAATGATAACTATGTCTCTGCATTATACACTTATCAGTACCCAGGTGATTGGCCTGAGAACAACAGTCAGCTAGCAGTTTACACACCTATCACAATAGAAAGAGCTGCTGAAATATCTGACCATGGAAGGGAAAAATAATTGCACAATGAATGTCCCCAAGACCCACGTGTTTTTTAAGACTGTGATTCTGGGATGGTTAAACTCATCCGTAGCCCATCACACCAGTAAGTTAGGAAGTGCAATACCTCCCATGATCCTATTGCAATCTCATCCATGTCTTTCAGGGATATATTCACGTTTTGTACCTGGAACTGCTAGGAAAATATCCCCACTCTAAAACACAGCAAAAAACTGAACGTTTAATTTCCTCAAATAGGTGTCTTTAAACTTTTTCGGACTCATCCTCCTAAACCACCCACATGAGTCTGAATTCGAGGAACAATGGCTTTCAGGGCTACATGTTGACGGCTCCCTCTCTCTTCCCTACCAAATGGGGTCACAGCACAGGGCACGCCGGCTTATCATCAGCTCTTCTTGTTACCATAAATTGCATGCAAATCCTCAAGTTCCGCTTTACATCCAGTAGAAAAAAACTTTATAGTTTAAAAGGCTTCTGCCTTGTACTTCAAGCTCTGGTATTTTCTGAATTAACTCTGGTAATGCCCTCTGTTCGCTGATTAGCAATTGCTCCAACATTCACTCCACAACTCATATCTTATAATAAACCCTATCTGATGTTACCGCTGTGTCATCGGAACATGGTGTGCTTTATACAGAGGTCTTCAGAATGTGAACTCTTGGACAGAACAGAATGACTGAGGAACTCGAGTGAAGACGTTTCAATGTCCATCAATCGTCAGACAGCTTCCCCCTCTCCCATGCTACAGAAATTCCTAAAATACTGGGTTCGACAGATGATCATCCTGTCATTACAACAGCTACTAGAAAGAAAGACTAAAAGACCCTTGAATCTAATTCATCCCACCCTGCAAAAAACGTAATTAGGCTAAGAAACCTAGTTAAGGACATAGAAATAAAATGATTAATGTTACCCAACATCAACACTGCTAATAGTTTGTCTTTAACATTGATCATGACTAGAGACCATAACGAAGTGAGATCCGGGTGCCAGAATTTATCGCTGGATTCAAGCCATTGCTTTGACAGTATCAGTAGGTGGAGCGGTAACACATGCACCTCTTCAGACCTCATCTTGTTGCTACAGTTTCTCCTGGCATGACTGCAGGGCATGATGTCTGAGTGGATACAGGCTACCGGTACTAGAATAGACGTGTGCCCAGCTTTTAATTTAAAATTTCTGCTAGCAAATGATCTGAAGGATTCCAGAAACATTTTCCATGGGAAAGAGAATGAAATTAGCTGCAATGAGAACAACAACAACTGTTATAGAAGGCCAATAGGCACAAATGTTTCTTGGTACAAAATGGTAATATGAGGTGAACAATAATGCAGAGATCCTTGCCTCTGTGGAAATTGTAAATATTCTGGCCAGTTGTATGCCAAATTTTGTGCACTAGCAAAGATTCCATTCCATGTGTCAGCCTGAAACTCTAAAGCTGCCCCGGCATATGTAGTTGATGCTACTTGGTCACCTGCAGGTCATGAGCTCACCCACATGATGTAGCAGAAATGTTATTGCTACATATGATGTCACAGTAATCATCTATATGTGACAGAGTTTCATTTTGTTATTTGAAACATTAATATATTAACTGTGAAGTGGTGCACTGGAAGTCTATATTAACCTTCCTTCACTGTAGAATAGAAATTTTGAGTTTTGTGGTATAGCCCAAAACTTCACGTATGACTAATTTATTCTATTCCACATGTTTCTTTGCCATGTTAATTATTAATTTTCACTAAAACGATAATTCATTTTTAAGAAGAAGTGTTTTAAATGTTACATGCAAATGTAGCTAAAGGATTGTATAAAACAGTTATTTCATTTTAAATCAACTATAACATGAACTCTGAAAAATCTTATTAGTGATGAATTTATATGTTAAATGTTATATGTGTCTTTTTGATATAAACACATATTGCATTTGAATTCACTTTACTTAGCCTAAGAAAGACCTGCAAGGCCCTGTTTCCTGATTGTGTAGAAAAATGTATAGTCATTCTTGCTAAATTGACTTTTCTTTCAGAATTTGTTCCCATGAAATATTAGCTTGGAAATAGATGTCTTATTGTTTTACACATCATAAGCCTGAGGAAGTACCTTTTCATGAACTGTGGAAATGGACTATATACATTTGTTTCAACTCATACAGATGAGCTAAGTTGGATGTCTTTCCAATATCGGTAATGGGAACCATTACCCATGTTGCAGTTCCAGGCCATGCAAGAAACGTTGATTGGGCAGTTGAATCTTCTGATTGGTGTCATGCAACTGATGGACGCATCATCAATCACTTTGGACTTTAATTTACCATTTCCCAGCTGGTTAGCAGCATTCTGCTTGCCACTCTTGCCCTGGTGATCTCTTTCTGGATTCCCTTGGACTCTGGAAGGTACAGACCTCTCTACCCTTATCCTTCATTCAATGCTTTGCTGAGACTTAAAAGTTTCCCTCTTACCCAAGAAGACTCTTGACTGTGCTTCAGAAATGCTGACACCTTCTACTTTTTGCCAACTTTGTGTCGTCACCTTTTCCACTTATTGCAGTTGTCTACCTGAACTACAGCCCTTTTCATATATTGCTGTGCTCGCCTGATTTTTGTGTGGTAGGCCATCAGTTTCTATATTGTATTGTATTGTAATAGCATTTTGTTGTATCATGTAACAGATGAAATGCAGCCACAACCCTCAAAGAATAATTGTTTATTCTTAAATGGTCAGCACCAATGGCCTCAGCAGCCACTCCAGGTCAAGACAGCCAGTAAACTGTCTTTGGTAGAACGTCCACTGACCCACTGAAACACTCGTAGAACATAACACATGGCAACCTTCTACAAAAGGCATTATACAATCTAAACATAACATAACACATCTTCCCCCTTAACACTAAAACCAAACTGAACATAACATTGAACCCAAAAACAATATATTCCTAACTTTTCTTTCATGTAGATAAACTAATACATATACATAAAGAGTTAAAACATTTCATACTCATTTAAATATTTAGGTGTGCTAACATTCCTCCTGGGTCTGCAAACTCTTTCATAATAATTTTCCTCTTTATGCACATCTGTACTTTCACATTGACCCAGACCACACGGGGCAGCAACAACCAGCCTGTCAGCTTCATCCCATTGTATATTTGTACTGTCATGTTGACCCAGACCACTCTGAACACTATCACCCTATCTCATATCATGGAAACCCTCAACTCCACTGATCCTTGAATTCCTTTGTGCACCATCATCCTCTCTTCCACCAATATCCCGATCAAAACTGAGTCTTCTTTCAGTAACAACTCCTGCATGTAGATTCTTAGAGTCAGCCTCAAGACTATATACAATTTTAACAACATCTGTTTTGTTCCACCACTTTCTATTTTCCAACATAACCGAGTGCCTACCAACTCTTACCACCTTAGTATCATGATATTACTTTGACCCCCTATTTCCTTTGCCTTAGAGCCTCCTCACTTTAACTCTTTCCCTCACACAAAATTGCACATCCTTCACTCTTTTGAGATTATATTTACTCGTAGTTTTCAATTGCTCCACTCTTGCCCTCACATGTCTGATATCTGGATTAGATTCACTCCTCTTAGTTTCTTGCACCAACCATCCAGGGGACAGCTCATTGAATGAATGTCTACCTTTTAATAAAACAAAAGGGGCAATTCCAGTCATGGAATGTGGCGTGTTATGATAACACCAAATCCTATTTTCTACAACCTCTTGTACCCGTCTCCCAACGCGTTTAGCCATTTATATAGTCTCCTTAAACATCCTATTCACTCTCTCAATTAAACCATTCCCTTGTGGACTATATAAGGCAGTGGTTAAATATTTCACATTAAAATTCCTCAGAAACTCAACCATACGATGTGAGACAAATTGAACACCATTATCTGTAACTGAAAATGCAGGAATTCCTTCACTACGGAATAATTCTTTCAAGAGCCCAATCACATTATCTGTGTTCGGCTCTCTCAAAAATGTGTATGCGATCCATTCGGAATGATAATCCACAGCAAACAGAACATACCTCTTCCCTTCACTCTGACCCCCAATAGGACCAATAAAATCCATTCCTATCTTCTCCCGAGGTCTCTCAGGGAATTGTACTGGACATAATTGCACCTCCTGCGTCTAGATACCTTTATCAGCACCTTTACATTCACTACAATTTCTTACCATCATCTCTACTTCACTGTCGATTCCCGGCCACCAATAATACAAGCGCAACCGCTTTCTATTGCCAGTAATCCCTAGATGTCCTTTATGAGCCAGTTTAACTAACTTCCTCCTCAATTCACTAGGCAGAACCAAATTTTCTCCTCACATCACAAGGTCATCTTTCACACTCAACTCCTTTTTTATGTTGAAATTTGGTCTTATTTCTTCTGCTACCCAATTTTCTCCAGGACAACTTTCACAAACATATTTCCTAATTACTCACTGCCTCCTTCCCCTTTCTGGTGACCCAGAATCCACCGTAACTTTCATATCTACCTTCTCAATTTTTACTTTGCAAATGGGTTCCTTAGAAAACCCTGATGCTGGTCTGGATGGTATGTCTGAGTTAGAAAGTGTATCAATCTAGCAATGCACACTTCTTCTTGAGATCAGAATCATCAACATTAACATGCCATAAAGGTTCTTGTTGTGAATCAGCTAACATGACCTATTATGAAGTCTTACACACCTGTACAAAATGGCCTCTTTTTTACATTTCATACACATCTTCCCAACTGCAGGACAAATAGTAGCATTAGCTACATGTGACTTTGGCCCATACCTAAAGCAAATTATAATCTTATTTGTTATTTTAATCTCATTCAATCCAGATATAGGTCCTTTAACTTTAGGCACCACTACATTTACATTTTCTGCTTGTGCCATTTTCGTTTTGCTCAATTCTGATGAGGCTATAAGGGACCGTTCAATGCCCCTTGCTATCTCCAAAGTTTCATTCAATGTGGGATTTCTGCAACATAGGATTTTCTCCTGAATTCTACTGTCACAACAATTTGCTACTAACTCGTCTCTAAGATATTGATCTAATGGGCCTAAACATTCACAAGTAGGAGCCAGAACCCTTAATTCTACTATGAAGCTGTCAATTAATTCACGTTGAAAAAGTGTGCCTCTCTACTATGATGCTAAGATCATCTTTGACATTTTTTTAGTCTATTCACCGCCTCTGTAAATACATCCCACTGGTCAGATGATGAAGGTTGTGCCGGTGGTTGAAGATCGAAAATTCTTTGTCCTTCTGTTCCAAGACAATTGTATAAAATTGCTTTTTTCTTAGTGCTGAGAAATTCAGGCCATCAATGGATATTAAATAACTTTCAAGGTATTTATATGAATGGTGCCATTTAAGTGCAGGAATCCCTGGTTCAGGAAAAAACGGCCTTTGGTAAATTTGCAGTTTGAGTGACAACACATATATTGTTCTACTAAAACCTGAGAATATAACTCAATTTGAGAGTAAAGGCAGTATATTTTGCGTAAAAACTAATGTTCACTGAATAAATGTTTCCCAATTTTGTCCATTAATCTTCTATAAAGCTAACTACCAATAGAAACTGCAAATACATTCAGAATATTATGTCAATCAGCAGTAATTACATCATGCACTATATCCAATGAGAATCAA
Source organism: Pleurodeles waltl (assembly GCF_031143425.1). Taxonomy (NCBI): domain Eukaryota; kingdom Metazoa; phylum Chordata; class Amphibia; order Caudata; family Salamandridae; genus Pleurodeles; species Pleurodeles waltl. The sequence goes on along the minus strand of NC_090443.1, from coordinate 163,265,330 downwards.
CATGGTAATTTGTTGCAACCAGCATGGAAATCCATAGCATGGTGCTGATCATACTGGAGGAACAGTAAGATATTCCTCTAATTTTCTATTAACTTATTTATTTTAACTCAGTGGGCGAGTCACTGAAGCAAGACTCACTAAATAAAATGAAATAAAGTATGTTAAATCGACTTACGATGATGTTTATCGTGAGAGCGAGTCTCTGCTCTTGAAGAATCCAAGAGTGCGAGTCACTTATCATTGGGCTCGAAACTAAAATCAAGTGTGCGAATCACTGACATGTTGAATAATGAAAATCCCTGAACTGACTTCACTTCACAAAGCATGAGTTTTTACTTCCTGCGTTGGCTTATTATAAAGTGTGCGAGTCACTGACAATCAGACTTGCATTGAAGAATCAAATGTGAGAATCACTGTAATGTTGTTGTTAAAGTGTACAGCCTGACAGAGTTTCTATGTGCTGGCACACGGCCGGTATGTTCATCAAAACTAGAAAACAACTCGCAAGCAAGTGAGGCGTGACGTAAACAGGTTTCCTCGTTCACAATTCACGCGCCACATAAATATTAAATGATTCCCTGGGCTTCGTAAACATCGCTTTTAAAATCTTTTCATAAGATAAGAGTTTTCCCTTACAACGCTGTCCTCTAAAATATTGGAGTAGGAACAGTGAACGTATACAAAGGTTCACAGCTGACACCAGCGTAACTCCTCAAATAACATGAAATGGCTTGTCAAAGTACTTCGTGAGAATGCAATTCGCCAGTAAGTCGTGTTGCTCCTTTGTTTTATGATAGTCATAAAAGTCACCATACCGCAAATGAAGAGATGATCAGACAAGCAAATATCAGGACGGTCTGCGGGGACACTCAATTTTATAGGCCGATATGTGTAGGTTCAGGGACGGTGCTGATAGCTGCTCTCGTTCGTCGGCAATTTATGTTGTATCACATAACAATTGAAATATAGCCATGAACTTCAAAGAATAATTGTTTATTCTTAAATGGTCAGCACCAATGTCCTCAGCAGCCACTCCAGCTCAAGATAGCCAGTAAACTGCCTTTGCTACTGACCCACCAGAACACTCAAAGAACATAACACACGCAACCTTCTACAAAAGGCATTATACAATCTAAACATAACATAACACATTTGTATAGGACTTACTGTCCCTGATGAGGGATCTAAGTGCTTTATGTTGACTAGTACTTTACCATAACCCAAGGTTAGTGGTTAATCCAGTGATTATCATATATTTTGTGCATATGTCAGTTATTGAGCTGGTTTTGTGCTCTGCGGAAACTGAAGTATTTTCTTCATTCGCTAGGGTAGATTAAGTTATAAGAGTTGGGTGTAATCATTACAGTGACTTCTTGCAAGTAGAAAAATGGGATATATAAATTTCGTAGAGGATTGTGATATTGTGAGATCACAAGGAGAGTTTACACAGAAGAGGAAATTGTGGTTTGCAGGAGTGCGATGAGTAGACGGGTCAGTAAAACTTTAGGCACTAAACGAATTGAAACTCCGAAGGAGAGTTTATGATTTTTAGGAAGGGGACATGGGTAGTTTATTGAAGTATCATAAAGAATAAGATGACATTTATGTGGCAGAGTAGAATGCACTCAGATGTATGAAGGCAGGTGGAAGGTGGAGTGTAAGGAGAGTGCCAATCAAACAGAAAGGGAGGGGAGAGAATAACCCATAGCTAAAAATCAGGTTAGTCTTCATGACAGGATTTGAAATGCTGAGATAAGAGAAATATAAGGAACTAAGAAGACTCGAAAAGAAAGGTTGAAAGGAGATTACCTGTCGACAGGTGCTTTATGTTGTTGGGCCTTAGGTTGTTCCCTTTGGCTGTTGATGTTGTTGATAAAGTATTTCTGTTTTTTACTTAGATATTGAAACATTATTGAAATTGTTCATCTTTGTACTTGTTTTTTAAATATGGGGTTCTGAGTAATGTGGCATGTCCAGCTAGTCTGTTGTTTAGTTTTGTCTGGTGCAATTCTGAGAAGTGGGCAATACCTGGAGTTTGCAGAGATAATTCTGTTATGTGTGTTTTTGAGACAGATGCATGGGTGGTAAGGTTCTCCTTGATATTAATGGTTGTTTGTAAAGGGGTTATGCTGATTGAGCAATTCCTTATTCTTACAGGGTCCAGGAGGGTATCTGTCTACAGGCAAAAAACAAGAATATGTGCATACGTTGCTGTATGGTCTTTGGAGCATTGTTCTGTTGTTTCCATGCATTCCTGCCCCATTGTGTTGTCCCAGGCCTAAAGTGCTACACTTCTGTTTCCTGTGCAGCTGCACTTTCCCAGTAAGTGTAAAGCAAAGAATGTGTGTCCCCCTGATAGCTTTACAAAAAAACACTACAATTTATGAGAATTTGATGGAGGATGTATGCCCGAGGTGATATGTGTCAGTGAGTGCTATTCATCTACTGAATGCAAATGTGACCTGATTCTGAAAATGAGTGGGAGAAAGAGGATCAACAGGGTGGGTGTCTGCTGTAAAGTCAGAGGTGTTGGGCTTGAGATGTAATACAGAGGAAAGGAAGTAATGGGAGATTCCCCAAGTGATGCACTTGGTTCTCAGAGCATGGGGTGCTACGCATCAGGAAAGCAAGGCATACTATTCCGAGTGTACATTATATGCGTGCACTTTTTTGCATCTGGATTTAATGTTTCTAGTCAGGGAATTTCAATGACAGCTCTGGAATTATGTGTTGTACTGGGTCCCTTAGCATTATATTTATTACTTTCATTTATGCAGTTGGAAAATATTGCATCCGATTTTGCACTCAGTAATAGCACAACTGCTAATAACAACAGATAAATCCTTAAATATAGAAAGAGCCATAAAATACAGGATATCCCATCATAAAGAAGTGAAAGGAAGTGTTCCATGTCATAGAAGGGATTACAGACAATGTGTACACACAACTCACACTTGCATTTGCTGCCCAATAGCCATACACTTGGCCATGACATGGCAGACTTTATGACGTTTTCATCTAAAGGCTATCTGGGTCAGCAATTTAGGCATTTTAGAGCCAGAAACACACTTAGTGCAGACATTCACTGAGATGTGTTAACTTTACCGTTACATGCGACTGCCTTCCAGTAAAACGTCAGAAGTGTTGACATTCTAATTAAGACATTTAAGAGGGCAAAGACGTAAGATCCGGACTGTATGAGTTTTTATAAGACTAAGGGCCTGATTTAAAGTTTGGTGGATGGGGTTACTCCATCACAAATGTGATGGATTTCCAGTCCACAGTATTACGAGTCCATAATATCCTATGGACATCGTAATATGGCGGGCGGGATATTTGTCACATTTGTGATGAAGTAACTCATCTGCCAAACTCTAAATCAGACCATAAGTCCAATGCCAATGAAGGAACCCTCCACAAGGCAAGAATTTATGTCAAAACGGTGAAGGTTTAATCAAAGTTAAGACCATTACCGAAAGTGAAATGTTGTTAGTTTAAACATGGGGAATCAGCAATCATAACACGTCAAATAATGCAAGAATTTTACAAGCAAGAGGACTGACATAGAGTTTGCCTCCAAGGAGTACACCACAAAGAGTATAAGGTAAGTAAACAGATTAGCACAAAGTCTGCTCAGTTCAAAAGGCAGAGAAAGTACAAATGAATAGACAGACGTACATTGAGTCTGCAAACTGAGGAAAGCAAGAAGTGCCTGGCACATCTCCCAAAAACATAATCTTTTATAGGCCACACACTCAGTATGGTGCGGCATAAGCTAATAGGTCTTTATTAACAACGATACATCCATGTAACCTAACCACTTTCAAAACATACAAGATCCATTACATATGATACGTCTAGCAAACAACTACTTAGCTGTATTATAGTTATGAGGTGTGCATAGATAATGAAGGATATGACATGTAATCTATATAACACAGAAATACAATAGGCAGTTCCCTAGAAAAGACTTATGTAAAATACCTTGAAAGTTACAAAGACAGGAATATCCTGAGCATGCCATTCTCATGGAAAAGGTGCAATAATGCTATTACATTTTGCAGAGTAAACAAAACCATGTGCAATGCTTCTATTTTGCAGATATTCTGAAATAGAAAAACTCACAGACAAACACATGCACGTGGAGTTCTGCAAATGTGAGAGAGTGTCAATGGAAGCTGTTAGTGTCCTAGTCATTCCAACTTAAACACATCTAATTTAAACATTTGTTTTATTCAAAATGCTGCTACAAAATTGAAGTTCTTTTAGAATGTGCTGACAGAGGCGGTAGTAAAAGAGAAAAAGAGGCCCATTGGGCTCCTACTACATAAAACAAGTGCCATTATCAGTGTCAACATCTGACAGGGCGCAGCTGACAAGATGAAAGTGTAATGCAGTCATAATTGCACTATACAGATTCCTAGGTTTATACTTTTTATAACTTGCAGTGGAGGTGCAATTTAATGGATGCTTCTTTAAGAATCTGTGCAATAAATGAATGTATTCTTTAGAATTCAAATGTAGATTAACTGTCATGTCCCTTCTCACTCTGGGGCTCAAATTAATACATTGTCGTAGTGGGACCTTTTTCAACATACTGGCAGCAATGACCACATTTGGCGGCTGGGCTACAAGTTTGTACTTGCAGTAGTGGACAAAGGTGTTTGGCCCCTTTATATCATTATAAATTCTTAAGTTAACCGTGATGGATATCCTGTCTGCCATATTACAAGTTCCATTAAATCCTATGGAACTTGTTTTTCGGCAGACAGGATATCCGTCAAGTTTGTGACAGAGTAAACCCCTCAGGTAAGTGTCGGAATCAGGACCTAGGTGACTGATACATGGTTGTTTCATTCTCAGGAGTCTCCTGCAAAATCTTTTGTCCTGATGATGACCCTAATCTAAGTCACCTTGTGGGTCAAAGCGTTGACATCTTTACAATGGACTGTTCTTTTGCTCAATCTATCTATAAGTTGTTACCAGTCGTCTATATGTTCTGTATAGCAACAGTGTACTATTCACTTGGTCACTTGCACTGCACCGCCACACCATTTGGAGAACCTGTTGCTTACTATATCATTTTAAAACCAAATTGAGCATTGTTTTGAAGAAGATGTCTTATGCTAATAAATTTGTTCAAAATGTAATCTATCACAGGTAGGTTTATGTATATCCTTGCAGTGTAAGTTTAGGGTTACCCTTCTCATTACAGTACTATTTGTGTTCTATATAATATGTATCATACCCAGGTCCTAGGGTTATATGGTAGCCCCGTATCTGCAATTGAGACCCAGCAGAGATTGCAAGCAAGATAAGTGGGGGTGCTGGTCAAATTGGTTGTCTAAGTAGTACGGCTGGTTTTGAATACAGTGCAGGCCTGCAAGGGAAGTCATTGGAGTTCCATCAGAATAGGAGTGATGTGATCATAGTCGTCCGGCCCTCGGTGAGAAGTGCTGCAGCATGCAGAATGCCCTTAAGATAGGCAGATATGGTATTTCGGAGGTCGTGGCCAGGGCATTACCATATGATAGCATGAGGGCATGTACAGTAGTTCTGCCAGCTTTGTCCTGGACCTCCCCAAACGTACCAACATCACCGCCCCACCTCAGAAACCTCCACTGGCTCCCCGTCCAGAAGCGATGCCAGTTTAAGCTCCTCGTGCACACCTTCAAAGCCTTACATGATTAAGGACCAACTACGCTTCCAACAACCCACCAGACACCTGTGCTTCATCTCTCTGGCTATCGCATACACACCCAGAATCTCTTGCAGCCGCAGCAGTGGCTGCTCCTTCTCCTACATTGCCACCAAGTCTTGAAAAAACCTACCCTCCCCCTAAGAACTGCACCTTCACTTGCGGGCTTCAGGAAGAGACTCAAGACCTGGCTCTTTGACAGAGACATCGCACCCTAGTGTCCAGATACACCCAGGGGTGACAGCGCCACACTCCACAAATGATTGATTGTTTGGTGCTACATTTTTTAAAGTATAAAAAAGATTGAAAAATTCCTCAAGCCTAATATGATATGAAAGGCCTTCTGTAGATACAAGAACATTTCCTTTTTTGTTATTCATGAAATTCTGCAATAAAATATCTTTAAATGGTTAAGATACAGGCACTCCATGTAGAACTCAAGATCTAGCAATGCCCACAGACCCACTTAGGGTAAACTGATATCTAATCTGATATCTATTCTTTAGGAGAGAGAATATTACTCTTCATGAATAAGGAAGCTATTACTGGTTTTCAATTCATGCACTTTCTTCACTGTCTGTGGAAGACATTGCTGTCTGCTGGATTTATTCTGTTGGTTTGAGAATAATTAGCAATTCAGTTCTTGAAAGTATTTTCCTTTGATCTAAACTGGATATATATGTAGTACCTTCCCACTACTGAACAACATGAAGGGTTTTAAAGTCATCAAGAAATTCCATGACCATAAAGTTTTATGAAGCTGAAAGTCCACACTTTTGAAGACATTGAACTTAGAGACAACTTCCACTGTCCTAAGCAATCTAAAGTTAGAGGGTCTTTTATTAATTTTATTATTTTTGAAATGTCCTTTTTCTCATGGTAGTAACTCAAATAGTACTTTTAGAGGTTTATAGCTCTGATTAACTAATTGGATAATCAGTACTATAAATCGCATAATACAAAGAAGACACCACAACAAGATGAGCTATCCTGCTTTGTTTTAGTATATACACCTGTCCCTCTCCCCCATTTTTTTCTCTCCACTCTTGTCCCCCATTATCTTTCTTCTCCCCATTCCCTGACCATTTGGAACACTTATAGAAAGGGCATTTAGAATGTTGACTACTGTTCAGGAGAAGCCCTGTCATGTGAGGCAGAAGACACCACTGAGGCCTTCATTAAGACATTGGCGGTAAGTGCGGCTTACCGCTGCTGTGACAGCTGCTAAAACACCATTGCCGCGGCTAAAATCTGTATGCCAAAATATGACCACAGCCGGACGGTACTGACGCTGGTCCACACAGACCATAATGGGTTTGTACCAGCCCATAGCACCTACCTCAACCTATGGAGGTTCCTTTGACCCTTGGAACATGCTCCTTGCCAATGGCCACAGGATGGTTGCTGGTGCTGGACCTGGAAAAAGCCTTCTACTCACTGTAGTGGACCTTCCTGTTTGAGATGTTGCCGCAATCTGGCCTGGGGTGTCGCTTTGTCAAATCAGAGAAAATACTATTTACTATAAGCCCTACTACTTGCCAGGGTTCTAATGGGTGTCCTCATTCAGACCTGATTCAGATAAACAGAGGTACCTGCCAAGGATGCCTTATTTCCCCACTGCTCTTCTCTCTGGCAATAGAACCGCTTGCACTTGCCTAACATTTGTAGGTGGGGGGACTGGGGTATACCACTAGGGGATAGGCTGCACACAATCTCCCTATACGCTGATGATCACACCACTGCACAGTACCCCACCCTTACCATTAGCTGAGCCAGGATAAACTGTAACCCACAATGTTCTTGTACCAAGGCAATCAAATATATCATTCAGCTGAGGACCTATTTGATGCTAACCTTTTGCGCGCAGTGACTTCACTACAATCACAGGCCATCTTTAGGAAACCACTGTCATTATCAGTCGCTGTCCATGACAAAGTAGGAATGTGTAAAAAAATTCAGCAACAGACTTCCACCAGCTTCCTATACGATTTCTGAAGTGAAGACACTCGTTCAGTGAAGCAAACAAATAAAAGTTAAGCGTGATGAGGCCATTGGTCACATACCTCAAATTGTAGCAGATGGTTCCAATTGATTAGGTACATCATTTTCATATTACAGGCATGTTCTCACATGCCGTGCATGCATGTAATGAGAAAATATAACAGAACATGGTCTAAAGAGAATATTACAAAAATATTGCAAAAACCTACTTAGGTGTAAAAAAGTTGAACAATTTCAGCCAAAGACTCTCATGACAGGGAAACAATAGCTATGAAAGTGTAAGCGGAGTTGAGTGATCTTGTCATTCAGGGCCAAAAAGAGAATGTTTGCTCATCACAGATCAGGAGGCAAACAGTGCTTGATAGCTTGGTTGGAACTATTTGAGTGTGGAAGACAGGAGTGACTGATGTACAAAGATGTTTGATTAGAGATTACAGGAATTACTGCAGAGTATGGGTGGGTAAAATAATTCAGTCAATCAGGGAATGGACATTGAAAGGAAACCTGTCATGTCTATGGCAGGAAATAGAAGAATTCTTGGTACAGGTAAATGTGTTCTGTTAACTGGAGACAAATAGATAAATCAGATACATTACAAGCAAGGAATTGATTCTAGGAGGAGACAATACGAAAGTTATTATGGGAATGTACACACCATACAATGACATGATTGAGCGTAGTATGAGATGAAAAGGGAGATGCTGTCCACAATGTATCAAGTTAGCACGTGCTTAAATTTAGTATGGTACTGACGCTGGTCCACCCAGACCATAATGGGATTTGTACCAGCCCATAGCACCTTCCTCAACCTATGGCGGTTCTTTTGAGCATTGGAACATGCTCCTTGTCAATGGCCACAGGCTGATTGCTGGTGCTGGACCTGGAAAAAAACTTTTGACTCACTGAAGTGGGCCTTCTTGTTTGAGACGCTGACGCAACCTGACCTAGGGTGTCACTTTGTCAAATTAGTAAAATTACTATTCAATATAAAGCCCACTACTTACCAGGGTTCTAATGGGGGTGTCTTCATTTCAGACCTGATTCAGATAAACAGGTACCCGCCAAGGCTACCCTCTTTCCCCACTGCTCTTCTCTCTGGCAATTAAACCGCTTGCACTTGCCTAACACTTGCAGGTGGTGGGACTGGGGTTTACCACAAGGGGATAGGCTGCACACAATCTCCCTATACGCCTATGATCATGCTATGGCACAGTACCCCACTCTCATCATTAGCAGAGTCAGGATAACCTGGTAACCCACAATGTTCTTGAACCTATGCATTCAAATATATCATTCAACTGAGGGCCTATTTAATGGTAAACTTTCCCTCTACATTTCATGTCTCTTTTTCCACTCTTTAGATTATTTGACAACGGAGTTCATCTGGCATAACTCCCGCTGCAGAGTCACACTCTCGAAACTTTACTTACTCACAGACTGGGGCAGCCTAGTGTTCCCAAACCTTGAACATTACTATCTGGTATCCCAGCTCCAATGGGTGGCCAGATAGCTGGTGGTCCAACAGACTGCTGACACTGCTATGACCAACTCATCCTGGTTCCAAACCACCATTCTTCGTTTGTACTATCCTTGCTCAAAGGTAATGATGCCGGGGGTATGGTCTGTCCACGGACAATGATGGCCGCCTGACTCCGGTGGTCAGTATCCGAGGCGGGGGTGCCTGGGGAGCTGTGTGGGCCGCCATCCGCAACCTGAGGGACACTACATGCTGTGTGTACCGACTGGGGGTCTAGAGAAGGGTGAGTGAGGCAGTGGCCTTGGGTGCCAGTCGGACAAGACCAGAGGAGTGCAGGGGTCACGCTCCAGAGCCAGCGGCCCCCCATACAGCACTGAAGGGCCCCACATCGCGGGTGTCAGTTTTGACCCATGACCGGCTGGGGAGCTTAGTCAATAGAGTGTGACCTTTGTGTGCCGGCCAGGTGAGTCTGGAGGAGGATAAGGGCCACCCCAAGGGACTCTCAGGTGGACCCGCGGAGGAATTGCCACCTGCCCCGACCATTGACTCCAAAGGGTGGTCCGGGCTCAGGCTACTGGAGGCAGTACACATGCTGGGAACAGAGTATTCCAAGAGGTGAACGCCTGCCCTTTCTAGCACCTATCAACCCTGCCTACACTCCACGCAGCACCACCTGTGGGACCTAGTGAAGTGACAAAGGCCTCCCGGTGGAGCGAGACAGGGCCAGATTGCGGTGGCGCTCATAGGTGGGGACTCTATTGGAGCTAGAGACTCTGGGCCGTCAGCAATACCTTCCATTAACGATGAACATTGGATGCTGAGTGAGAGGTGACCAGGGTAGTGTCCTTGGTGTGAAGTAGCAGCAGTGCCGCTGCCCCAACTTTGAAGAAGATCTTGGCCTCCGTCTGGGCTGCGGGGCTAATCAGGACAGGCCCGGATCATGGACTGTGCCCGAGTCTCCCCTGGGCAGGCTCCCACAGCCGTGGAGCCTTAGGGAACATCTGCTTCCCCCCTCTGCTGTACTGTAACCTGTACATTTGCCAGGGGCATAGCCCCCAGACCTAACATGGGAGCTTAGCCTAGAGATGCACAACGGCAAACCTGCTGGTATATCCTCTGGTAAACCCATGAGACAACTTCTCCTCTTCGAAGCCCTTCAACACTCATCCTCAATGACCTCTGGCAAGGGATCACAGCCAGTGGATTTGCCCCACACCACGGCTTGTCCAGTGCAGGACGCTACTATGGAACACATACTTCAGAAAGTTATGGCTCTGGGTCGCAGGCTGGAAGGAATGGACTATATATTTGCTGGCAGCTGAGACGAAATCCATATGCTTGGACATTGCAGGTTTCCAGTCCCAAGTGTTGGGGCTGGAGCAGCGTGTTACGGCAGTGAAGGACCACCTTAACACTGTGCCAGACTGAGATCAAGAACTTCTATACCTGCGCAGTAAGCTTATCGATCTGGAGGACAGGAGCTGCAGAGACAATATCTGTTTTGTTGGATTCCCAAAACAAATGGAAGGGTTGGACATCTAAGCCTTTCTACAGAATACCCTCACTACACTTACAGGCCTAACCTTCGACCCTGCGATGGAATTCCAGAGGGCGCACTGCCCAAAACGGCAGGATGGCACATCCCAAACTGCCCAATTATTGCCTGTCTCCTGCGACTTGGGCAAGCCCGCCAACGCCTCCTTGCGGCCCGCTCCCATGGTCAATTCAGAACCGAGGGTTATGAGGTCTGCATTGCTACAGACTTCTCGAAGGAGACCAACAACTGCTGCAAGGCATTCCTGTCCGACCTCGTCTTCGCCAACTGGATGTGAAATATGGTTTGTTCGACCATGGATGTGGATCACCAAATATGGCAAGTCAAAAGATTTCTATGAAGTGGCTTTTCTTGGACGACCTGTCGGACCAGGTAATGTATATGACCTCTCCAGACCCGCCTCCGGGACAGACCACTGACCCTCAGGGCGTATTGTCTTCACACTCCCCACTGGCAGGACAAAACTGTTACGATAATGATCCACACCATAGAGACAGGGACCTAGAGAGCCCTGCGAGAATCCTCGGCGACAGAGACCAGACGCTACAGGCAGTGGTGCACCACACCCAGATGTCGGAAAGGGATGTCTCATTTCAAGGGATGTCTCATTTCCCTCTGAAGCCTCTCTATGTCTCTACCAGAAACCACAGCAACCACGTGGGCCATGTGTGACCAAAGGGACAAGATGGAGCTGCGAGGACTACGTCCCTGTGTCAACCAACTGATGAGTACACTGCTGCAAGCTATTATGCTTATTGACCTAGTTGGGGCATACTCAGATTATGGATGTGGCCCATTAGCAATTAAGCCCTGATGTCTACTGTACTGCTCTTTTGTGGCTACAGATTTTTCTGTCCTCCCTTCTTCCCCCTTACCTATCGCCCGTTGAAATACCAGGTTTATATTAGTGTTATAGCAGCATTATGTAATATGTAAGAAGTAAGATGTAAGTTGCAATGCACAGTTGTTGGGATAAATGCTGCTATTTACTGGGCTCATGTCCACTATGTCTCATGACTTATGTTTTATGATGTTCTACTATTCAAGTTGATGCTGGAAATCGGCTGTCAATGTTCCCAAGGCTGTCCAACATGACTGTTATGACCCACCATGACCCCATGGGTACCACTATTAACTATTAGGTGTTCTTATCTATGCTGGTATCTTCATGTCCCCCCCACCCAGGAAGAAGAAGAAGCCGGAGACACACCCAATTTGCCCCCCCCCCCCCCCATTGGGACCCTGTGGCACCTCATCCAGTCCCGATTGGTGATCAACACCATTCTTCTTGTCGCGGTTCGCCATGTGCGCCCTACCTCCGGCCGGGGCCCTTCCGAGCGCGATGGCTCCACAGGTTGGGACCTGCAGTTCACAGACCCAAACCCTTTGGGCCTTTCTCTTACTCAAAGTCTGAAACCGCACCTTCCTCCCCGGTTACCAACCTTGCTATTCCCCTTCCTTCCTCATTTTCCTTCTCTCCTTCTTTCTCACCTGTTTAGCCCCCTCCCCCCTGTCTTTCCATCTTCCCTCCTTTTCCCATCTTACTCTATATCCCCTCCACTCTACCCTTCTCTAGTTTCCTATAGCCAACCCAGGTGGGACGCTCCTCACCCCCAAACCGCCAGGGACCCGAGTGATATATATCCCTCTCCTTCCGGATACTAGCCGTATTACTGCCCTTTATCTCTCTCACCACTGCTCTCCGCTCCATCTGCACCTCTTACCATCGGCCTCCCTATCTCCTCCCCCCTCAGTCTGCCTCACGCATCCATTGCTGTCATGGCTGGCCAGGCCCTACTCCCGGCCCAACCTTTTCAGGTCCTATCCTGGAACTTCAATGGCTTGACCCACTTTGTGAAACGAAAGAAGGTACTCTCCTATCTCCAGAAAGAGCTGATGTAGCTCTCCTTCAGGAGACGCATCTTGATGATATTGAATCCAGTAAGCTGTGCCAAGACTGGGCAGAGAAGATGATATTTCGTTGTTGCCCTACACTGCGGCCGCTGGGGAGTGGGGCACCAAGGAAATATGGAGTGGTGATTTTGCTTCGTAAGACATTGCCCGTTACTGTTGCTATTACTAAATCGTGGTCTGATCCTTGGGGGGAGATTTGGCGACGTGTCCTCAGATCATGGGCTGGTGGACTACTGAAGGCTCACGCAACTGACAGATAGGGAATGCACATTTTTATCATCAGTACATGGAACTCAGTCACGCTTGGACCACTTTCTCGCGATGCATAACACAGTGGCCCAGATTCCAGACTCTTGTATACTGGAGTGTGGTCTCTCAGACCAATCCCCGATTCTACTGTCTGTCGACACGGGCCTTGTTACTGCACCCCCAGGGTAAAACACAACTACAGGCACATGTCTCCACTTACATCCAGGACAAGAGAGCAACAGTGCCCTCCCAGATGATCCTGTGGGCAGCTGCAAAGGCAACCCTTCGTAGGTAGATGATGCGTGACGCCACACTGGCCAACAAACAAAGGATATCATGCCAGGCAGAACTGGAAGGCAACATTGCATATCTCACCCAACAATGCACACCCCAACCTTCTCTATCAGCTCATCAGTGCTTAGAGCGGGCCCGTGTGGCCCTCAATGAACTATACACATCCCAGGCTGAATATGCACTGCAACGCCTGCCTGGATGACACTGCGAACAGGGTGAAAAGGCTAGCCGGCTCTTAGCAGCTCAGCTCTGCCAGAGGAGCTGCTCAGGCCTTCCCCGCTAAGGGGTCCTCCAACGGGGAGCTCCTTACCTGACTGCAGGATATTGTCAATTAGTTTGCAGCTTTTTACCAACATCTGTATACCCAAGAAATGGTGGCTAGCCCCGCTCAAGTGGAGACATTCTTGGAGGGTACTCTCCTCTCCTTCCTTTCGGCCAAGGGCCAAGCCCTGCTAGACGGGGAGATCAGCAAGTTCAAAATAGCACAGGCCATTTCTAATCTCCCATTTTATAATCCATGGGGAGGATGGTTTTCCCATGGAATTTTATAAATGGGCCAGAGAGGAGGCGGTCAATTTCATATACGAGGCCTTCCAGGAGGCTTGCTGAGAGGGCTCGCTAGGCGCAATCTCCAATGGGGCAATGATTGTGGTTATACCTAAACCCAGACAGGACCCCCTTCTCTGCGGCAGCTATTGCCCCATCTCCCTTCTGAATGGAAATATCAAAATCCTAGCCAGCGTCCTAGTGGACAGTTTTTCCCATACCCTGTGGGAATCCAGAAATCTGCCGAACGAAGTTTTAGTCTTATCTATAGATGCTGAAAAAGCATTTGACTGTATTGAATGGGATTACTTGTTTGCAACCTTGCGGAAATTTGGTTTGTGCATCCAATTCATTGCCAAAGTTCATCTGCTATACGATTGCCCCATGGCACAGGTCAACTGTGGGGGCTTCCTATCAGAAGCTTTCCCAATATGTAGAGGGACGAAGCAAGGCTGCCCCCTCTCACCACTCCTATTTCTGCTAGCCATGGAACTGCTGGCATCCACCATCCGCCAATCCCCTTTACTTACTGTGATACCTCTTCAGGGAGGGGTCTCTAAACTCTATCTATATGCAGATGACATCCTAGTTACTTTGGCAGACAAGGGCCGTTCCCTCCTGGCCTTATTAGACATCGCTGATGGCTTTGCGACTCTATCCGGGTATCAGGTGAACTGGGACAAGTGTGAAGCGTTGCCCTCTCCTGCATCTCCACAAGGGCAGTGATACACGGCTTCCCATCCCGGGCTGATGCTCCACCTCAAATACCTAGGGTTCCTCGTCAGCCGAGGATTAGAATGTATGATGGCAGATAATTTGGACCCACTCTTTGCCCACATGAATGTGAACTTTGAGAAATGGTCCCACCTGGGGCTTTCCATGTGGACCAGGTACAAGCACCTCTATCGACTCTGAGACTGATTGATGCACTGATCAGAGCCTTTGTGTGGGGTTCCTCCTGTCCCTGTTTATTGTCAGCTAAACTTATGGCACGCCGCTCTTGCGGAGGCATGGGGCTTCCATCAGTAGAACACTACGCCCTTGCTCTCTGCTTATCCCAGTTAGCGTATATTCTCCCCGAGGTACCGGATCCACCACAATGGGTCATTACGGAACGATTGTTACCCTCACACCGGGGTGGACTCAGTGGTATGTACGGAGCCAGCCCCCCACAACCATGCCTCACCAACCCCATGTTGAGGGCAATGCATGAAGCCTGGCATAGGGCACATCGCCTTCTTGGCAAACATCCCTCTATTCAGTCTATGGCCCTCCTTTGGGGAAACAACAGTCTGTGTGTTGGATTGGGCACAGTGCAGGCGGCATTGAAAGACTGGACCAGATCATTGAGAATGGTGCAAAAAAAACGTTTGAGAGCCTGAGAGAGGAATATGGCGTCCATCCTCACCAAGAGTGGCGGTATCTACAACTTAAGCACTGTCTTCAAAGTAGCATGGGAGATACCCCCTGGACCATTCAGGTCTCCCCTGTTGTGTCTTATCTGAAGACTTAGGGCCAATTCAAGGGCGTGATGGTGGGAATATATGATGCTCCTATACAGCATCTTTATTCGCAGCCCCCTCCTTGATACATTACGCTCTAACTGGCAGATCCGCCTCCAGATGGAATTCAATGTGGAGGACTGGACAGATATAATGATGACCCTGGACAGGGGTACCGGGGAAGCCTCTCCGAAGTTCTGTCTTTTATTAAAATAATTCATGAATGATACTAGACCCCTGTAAAATTGCACAGAGTGGGTCTTCTACCACACATGGATTGCTGGTAATGTTCAGAGTCCCGGTGCAATTTGACCCACATCCTCTGCGATTGCCCTATGGTCCAGCCCCTTTGGGATGCAGTGAGCTCCACCCTCGGTGCCTCCATGACACTTCGGACACCACTCTCCTCTTCTTTCATACTCCTGCACTACATGGGATACCTCCCTGACTTGTCTTTACTGCAATGCCGACTACTACATACGGCCCTAGCGACAGCCAAGATTGGCATCCTCCGTCACTGGAGTGCTCCTGCTCCCCCCACTCTGGAGGAGTGGATGTTGGCAATGGTCCAGACCGCCGCCCATGAACGTGTCATCTATCATATGCAAGATCAAGCCACCCTGTTTAGGCAGACACGGGTGCCCTCTCTCACAGGAGAACCATAGAACGCTTACCGTCTGCCCACCACAACGCATGCCAGTATCACTAATGCCACGATTTCAACTCCCCTTCCCTCCTGCCCCCCGACCTCCCAGTCCAGCCCCTGCTCTCCCCACTACTCCTCCCCCACCCTTCCCCCCTAGACCACGCTGGGCGTTGGGTGCCCTCAGCCCTTAGCCCTTCTCTCTTATCCCTTATTCTTTATTCTTTATCTTTCTTCTCCTTCTTGCCCCTCTGTTATTGCATCTCCATCTTCATTGCCAACCACTTCTCCCCCTCCCTACTTCAACCTACTCCATTCTATTCTACGCTACTCTACTTTGCCTCACTTCCCCCTAGCCCTCAATGCTGTGTTATACTATGCTTCACCTTACTCGATGCTACTTGTGTCTGCTGCATTCTAGCATTCTTCTCTTTTCTAACCTGCCCTACTCTGCTATGCATTTCTGTCTGCCATCATCTCTTCTCTCAGTCATGCTGCCTTCTTCCGCCGGCCTCCTCCCCCACTTTGAAATTACCTACATCCCCCTTCTCCCATTGTGTGGCTTCCATGCCCTGTACATCAAGAGTGGCGGTTTGGTGACACAGCTTGCCGCCCAATACTACTCTTTGCACTTCTCTCTACCTCAGTTTAGCCATTATATACTCACCCCTCGCCCCTACCCCATGGTGCCCGGAGACCAGTTTTCAGATGGGCTGTTCAGTTTATCCAGATTACCGTCGCATGGACATGCTCCATGGATGTGATAGGGGGTAGAGCTCTCTGGTACTCTGGGGCCTAGGTCATTACTCTTCTGACATGTTGCATAGTTGTATTTACCTTGTGCCTTTATGTCCTTTTCAGGTATCTTCACATCCTTTCCCCTCTGTTTATTTTCCCCTTCCTTCTCCTCTTCTTTTTCTATCCTCCTATTATTTCCTTTGGTATAACAATTATATTGCATTACAATGTACTCTGTATTTGTCTACTGTAACATTTTTTGAATAAAAAATTACAACACAAAAAAAGTAATGATGACTAGACCCACGCTCCTACGGGCAGCGCATCAATGTTTTCACTTTAGCCTGTCACCAGGTCGACCAATCTATATGCTCCGGTGATGGCCTTATTGGGCACCCCTAGGGGAAATAGCATCAACTCGGCAGCAGAAATGGCCCCCTGGCACAAGGTGGGTCTTCAACCCCTGGGGGCATTGTATCGCGATAGGACTCTCATCCCATTTGACTCCCTGATGGAGGATGAGGGTATCTCCCAGGCCCCTTCCTTCTATATAACTCTATAATTGGTGCACTGGGGAGCAAATGAGTGACCTGACACAGGAACATCCAACCCACTTAACACTACAATACCTACATGTGATGGAGACGGGCAGACACCTAACCAGCTGGCTTGCTGATTCACTGCGCACACCTTCATTGCCACAACTCACACCCCTACGTCTATGCTGGGAAACAGACATGACCCAGCCCTGCACCTACAAGGGATGGTCCTCCATACTAGGAAGCTTTATTTGCGTCCCACAGAACGCTCGCTTTCAGCTTATACAATACTACATTATCCATAGAGCCTACCTTACCCCAGATAAGATTAACCACTACTTCCACTGTGTGGACACTTTCTCTCCCTGTTGTAACTTAGTGGAAGCAAACTTACTACACATGCTATGGGCCTGCCCGACCCTACACCAGTACTGGCAAGGAGTCAGCACACATCTTTCCCTCTGCACAGGGCGTCCCTCATTGAACACTTGGGAGGCATGCCTCCTGGGTCTACAGCACAGGGAGAAAAACAATGGCACCCTCCCACTTCATAGACCTGAGGTTGCTACTGGCCAAACGACTAATTAACAGGAAATAGAAATCACCTACACACCCTGCACTCACAGCCTGGGTTCTATCCACTATCACATGGAAACAAGCTAAGAGTACAGCACTGCACAAAGAAGACCTCCACAAAAATACCATAGCTACCAATTGGGACACCATATTGGTCGATATTAAATCCGCAACACAGCTCACACAACGCTCCGGACCAATTTCCGGACCCCAACGCTTCTGGGCGCGAAATACAGAAGACACCCCTAGGTCTGCACCCCCACTCGGCACACAAACTCCCACCTCTCCCCCCGGACTATCTTGCCCCTCGAACGGACCACAGACCCCCTCTTAATTGTATTGTTGTCATATACAATAGCATGTAACTGAAGCGAGAGGAGGCGAATACGGGCCGCACAAGTTAGGGTTCAAATTGTTAATGACTCACCCGTTTTTCTTTCGAAGTACTGTTTGAATTGTACCTCTGCGATATACAAAAAAAACATACCTCTGTTTAATTACTATGTAATAACATAAAGAAAAAATACAATAAACAGATTCAAACAAAAGAAAAATATAAGGTGAAAAGTCCAAAAATCGTTATAATGTCCAGTTAGTTTTTTTTTAAATGACTTCAATTGACTTTAGCTTTGTGTATTGCAGATTGCTGTTATCCCCGGTTCCCCTCTTTTTAGTGATTAGCTGATTATTTTCTCTCAAAGGTAGGTTTGATTTTTCCATATATAGGTTTGCGTTTGCTACTTTTGCCCAAAACTGGGGTGATGTACAGTAAGCAGAAAATTTAATGTGGCGCCAAATACACTCTATCCGTCTATGATCAAATGTAATCCAGACCTTTCCTTCGCGCAACAGGAATGAAAATGACATTTGTTATTGAACAGGTGTATGGAAAGTAACAAGAGCCCAGGTGATCCAGTGATAGGCAGGAAAATTACAGTTTCCATAGGTCAGGACGAATTAAGACAGTCGCCAAATGAAGGCTACAGCAGAAAAGGAAATGATGGCGTAAACTATCATTACAGAGGCACTAATTACAGACAGGATGCACAGAAACATAGCTGAGGAGGTTGACAAACAGAGAGGATTAAACAATTTCGAATATGATGCGATTATTCATTCACTTCGTTTCATTGCACAGACAGGGAGACAATCCTCCTTTCCACCCAGAGGAATTATGTAATTATGCATATTTAGCTGTTCGTGAATAATCTCCTCTGTATAATTCATGATCCACCACTTTTCAAATTGCTGAGACAATACTTCAGAAAGCACCTTTTTCCAAAAATGAGTTGTGACAGTCGTATGACTTTAGCTTTTTACAACCATTGCCCTTGAGGACCCTGGTACAGCACTGAATGCCTCTCCTGCCAAAAGGCTGAAAACAATGATAGGGAGATGCTTAGTGTGGGTTTTCGACTGGATATCGAATTCCAATTTGGAAGGAGCATGTTCTGGGTACTCCTTCCAAATAGTGATAAGACACAGGGGCGCCAACAGCGGGACCTTAGGAACTTCATAAGGAAGCGTTCATTTCCGCAACGTGAGACACCAACAGCTACAAACGGAGAGTGGACCACCAGGTCCATAATCCTCTAGGTATTAAGCACAGTTGCAGCTAGGAGGCAGGGGAGCTAAGGTGCTTCATAACTCAGCACTTACTCCTGACAACAAATGAACAGCAGACTACAAAGTCCACAATTGTCTTGGTATTAGGCTCCCCTGAAGAGAGGAGGCAGGATTATAAGGTGCTTCAAAAGTGAGGGCTCATACATGCAGCACTGGACGCCAACAGCAACAGCAATATGTGGACAATGGACTATCAGATCCACAATTCTCCAGGTATTGGTCTCACCTGCAAAGAGGAGGCGGGACGGTAAGGCACTTCATAACTCAGCACTCACTCCAGCAGTGCAGAATACGCACAGGATGTGCCCAGGGTTTGCCCAGGCAAAGACTGAGCCAAAGTGGTACTGTTTGAGACAGTCAGAGGCTGAAGTAGGTGAAGCCGGTTCACTCTTCTTTAGGTTTAACCTTAAGTTTTACTAACATGATGGGGAAAAGGAAATCAGAATCTGTGCAAATTCAATGGATGCCATACACAAGGAAATTAGAATCGGGTAGAAGGGGTCTGTTAACACACAATGGGCAGTACAGGAAGCAGCCATTACAGTGGATTATACCTCTCAGTTAGACAGCTGCCAATCTGTGCATCCATCAGAATCTCATTCCCCAGGTTCAAGGAATCCGTGGCTATCACATGGCTGCATGCTCATTTAACTATCTTCCCCAATAGACCTTCTGGTGCTAACACAGCTAAATAAACCAAATAGAGTCAGAGGTAGCTAAAGACCTAAAACAAAGTTAGGTTTAGTGTCACAAATTCTTACTGCGGGTCTTCAGTTAAACAAACAGAGAGCAAGAGATTTGGGCTGGTAGGCAGTATGCCTAAAGTAGCAGTTGTCGAAGATCATGGAAAGCACACTATGCTCTCTTGAGATCTATGTGAAAGATTTGTTTAACATGATTTTCAAAAGGATTGATTCTACAGAGGTCACCACCAACGTTTATCTAGACCAGATTAAACACTTGCTATCTGATTGGGCTAATTTAGACGGTGGCTGCAAACCTCATAATACACCTAATTTACTGGAATGCACTACCTTGTCTGGCCTCATGTCAAAAAGAGCTGGTGGGACTTACCCTTGGAGAGTCGCTGAAGTGGCCAATGGCCTGCGGTATGTGGTTTAGTGGATCATCTTGGCACCGTCAGTCTGTGACTAATAAAAGCCCATCAAGCCTAATTACAGTCATATCTCCAAAAACATTTTGCAACTGCCACTTGAGGCAACCTCGTATGTGATAGTTCCAAAGAAGGTCCACATCTTAGACCGGACCGTGTATCTAAGTCTACTCTTTTGCTGGTAAAATGCTTGGAGACCTCAGTTGGAATTGAGTATGTTGTATTTTGCAAACTATTGTGCCCATGTTCACTTTTACAAGCAGGCTAGGTGTGAAGCAGGTGAAGGAGATGTTCCTTAAATAGAGCAGCAAATGTGTGTCTGGGGTTTGTTACAGCCCTGCAGGAAAAATATGTTGTAGGGCGGGATGGCGCCCAGTTCATTGGAATTGAGGCTCCCCCCTGGTGCAGCACATCTACCCTGCGTCTTCGAGCAGGAATGGAAGGTCTTTCCTCCTGCTCAATAGTAACGCAAATCCACCCAGTCCTGGAGCTGCTCTCATGCTGTTTTCAGCACAACAGCAGCTCCAGGATTTGTGGGAACAGGCTGGGGGCCTGTGCCAGCAATCCCCTGGGTGTTTGTCAGCCCTGGAATTGCTGGGTCTACGGTGCACATGTCGAGCTGGTCATAGCTTGTCAGCCGGCCAACCCGTCATGCGTGCTGAAAGCGGCTGCAGCCATCCTGCAATTGTAGGATTCAGCCCCACCCCTTGCCCTCATACTCCCACTGTATACAGCGCAAGCTGGTGGCAAACTA
Organism: Pleurodeles waltl; assembly: GCF_031143425.1. Lineage (NCBI taxonomy): Eukaryota > Metazoa > Chordata > Amphibia > Caudata > Salamandridae > Pleurodeles > Pleurodeles waltl. Next base: position 163,244,104 of record NC_090443.1, on the reverse strand, counting down.
AAATGGCATTATTATGCCATTTTATTTATTTGTGTTTGTCTGCTGTGCTCGCAGCAGGCGGCGATGATCCTCCACTCTTAAGGAGGAACCACTCCTGGTTACAGGGTGGGTTTTTGGGGTTATGCAAACGTGGAAATACTTCAGCAAGCCGAAAATGCATGTATAAAAATTGTTAGCAGTCCCATCTAATTAAAGTAATTATCTTTGTCATGGGGAATTGGGTGTTCCCTTATTGGAGGACCAGATCAAGTTTTCTCCAATTTTATTACGGCATGCTATCTAGACGAAACTAGCAGCCAAGGTAAACAGAGAGCTCATTCGGGAGTGTCCGCACATGGATGGGTTGAAATAAATGCCTTGGTTAATTTTTTATAAAGAACGCCTGCGCGAGTATGGGAATGCTGAAATACATTGACAAAGCAGAATCTATTGCGGGACTGGGCAAAAGGGATTTTAAATTCCTGATTACTAACATTGGAACAGAAAGAGGGCAGGCAGTGAGTTAAAACAGTGACAGTCACTGCTGGCATTCAGCCGTCCATAACTATGTTGTTCAATATCTAACAAAGATTTTTATTGACTAGAGTTCTTTTAAATATTGTAAATTTTTTAGAAGACTTATGTTGAAAATGCTACTGGAGCCTTGTTACCACCTGTCCCTGTGATGATTGTTTCTGAGCAAAGCATTTTTTTTGTTTTTTTCCTGTGGTTTTTATGTGCTACAGAGGGAACAATGTATTATACAATTTCTAGAACATTTAAATTTTACGCAATGTCGACCTGTGTTGGTGTATCTGCAGACATTACATTTCCATTTCATACGTTTTTCAATAGCAAATATTCATACGAGGTGAGGAAAATTTGAAATTTTTTACCTAGGGGACAATACTTAGTATGTATTTTAATGATAATTCTTACTAATATTAGTGTAGAATATGAAGTGTATTTAGTTTTTTAGATATTTAAGCATGCATTTTGTTTGATGATGTCTTTTACAGTACCGTAAGGTACCGAATAAAACTGTTTGATTCATTAGGTACAAAATGCATCAATAGTTTACAACTGGAATTCTGATCGCAAACCATTGAAAACTTAGGTGATATTTCACAAAAGAGGATGGGTCTCCTTTGGAAAAATTGCCTTTTTGAATTGAGGTGCATGTTTCAGGGGATGAAGGTAAGTGGTTCATGGACCCTTTGCCAACTCTAACATTTTTGCAAATGCATTTTTTCAAAAGCATCCCTATTTACTTTATGGGAATGAGGCTGCATCAAAAACAAAGTTTTTCATTTTTCAAAAGCAATCACAGGGATGGAGGTCTGCTGACCATTGCAGGCCACTATACCTGTAATTGTGGCCTATTGCAATGAGTCACAATTTTACAACCTTCCTAATGACAATTGATCAGAACCCACTCCTAATCATTTTGCAAACCAACATATTAGTACATAGATCAGCTTGCAACTTGTGACCACTTTTAAGACCAATATATTTAAATAGCAGGCCCTTTTTCCTGTAGTGCGCACACTATAAGCAAAATAAACATATCCTTGGTGGTCATACTCTTAACCTGGAAGGAAAGATAAATCACTGCCATGTGAAAGGGTTTTCTACAGTGCAAACTAATGCAGTACCATTGACATTATCTTCACTTGTCCCAGCACATTGGATAACATCTTGAGTTTGCTTGACAATTGAAAGTTAAAATACTTTCCCAGAATACTAAAATTCACTTATACAAATGCATTATTGTTAACACTGATTGTTGGAAATACCCCTTTCTGCAGGGTCATTCCCAAAATATGTGCCTTCCTCTTCCCCTTTTTGCTGAATTTGTTTTTGCTGGCTTTAGGACTTTAAGGCTCTAATGAAGTGCAATACATGTGCCCAGGGCATGTTAATTAAATGCTACTAGTGGGCCTGTAGCATTGATTGTGTCACTCACTTAAGAAGCCCTTTGACAATGTCTCAGGCCTGCCACTGCAGATCCTCTGTGTGCAGTTTAAACTGCCATTTCGACCTGGTAAAATAAACCTTTTGCCAGGCCCAAACCTTTTTTTCAGTGGCTGTAAGTAATTTCTAAACTAGGCCCTGGACAGCCCAGAGGACAGAGTGCAATGTATTTAAAAAGTAGGACATGTCTTGTTAAGGTTTACATATCCTAGTAGTGAAAAGCTCTTACAATCGTTTTTCACAACTGCAAGGCCTATCCCTCCCATAGGATAACATTGGAGTTGCCTTATTGCATTTTATAAGTGCAAATTCCAAATAGGGAAAATACTTCCTTCAAGTGTGGTGTCTCTGGAACCCCAGTTCAAAATCCTCACATATAGTGAAGTCGGATTTTAAGTTCCATGTCTTAAAATGTCACTTTTAGAAAGTTAGCCTTTTCTTGCCTTAGCCATCTTGTACCTGCAGCATGTCTCTGGTCACATGACTGGCTGCAGTTGGCATTTGGCCATTTGTCCTTCTAGACAGCCACATACAGTGGGAGCTTAGGTATGACTTACTGGGCCATCACTGGCAGGGTGGGACGGAGAAGCTAGGTACAGCTCACTTACATCTGAATAGACTGTGTCCTGTCTCCACACAAAGGGTAACATACCCCTTGTAGTTAGTCTACAGCCAGGACAGGGAAGGCGGGGCATCTGTGCACTTCAAAGGCATACCTCTAAACCTGTTTCCCCACTTCAAAGGCACAAAAGTGTATTAAAGAAGTACCTCAGACACCACCACTTCAGTACACTTCTGGTCTGTGGATAGTCTGCCACTGAAGACTGCTGTGATGCTGAAAGAACTGTCACTCTTCTGGACCGCTATTCTGAAGGAGCTTCTGCCTTGCTATGCTAGGTTGCTACTTGCTGCCTGGAGAGGAAGAATGGGCCCTGCAACTTCACCTTGAACCCAGGACTACAGAGTGACTCAAAGTGCTAGTCTGCTGGCCTTGTAATCTGACCCTCAGCAGACTCCCCACAGCTCCTGCACCCATCCTCACCGATTTACTGACCATAAGAGCTGCCTCTCAGGTCCTGGGCACTTGGTGTGGCTCTCAAACTCTAAAATTCAAGTTCTTGGTCTCCTCCCAACTGCAAATGGGCCCCTTTGCACCAGAACAATACCTTTCACCCACAAACTGAGCGCAAGCGCAGCAAGTCCATCTCTTTGTACAGCAAACATCGTCTGTCCTCGTGGATTGCCTATGCAAGGCTCCAGTCCTCCTGTCCGTGACACCCGTCCTGCTCCTCATGCCACACCAACCATCAGCAGGGAAGCTCTTCTTGCTCCAGGTGAACTTCTTGAGAAGGTAAAACTTCAGCTGGACTAATCTAGGACTGTATCCGACCCATGCTCCATTGTAATCGGCTTGAACTTTTGACTTTGACCCAGTCTGGCACGACCAGATGTCCCCTGTGGGCGTTTTATTCTTTTAGGCGTTCTCCAGTTGGCGCTTTATGGTTCTAGACGTTATTTTACAGTTTATTCCTTAAAAGTTCATAACTGTTTGAAGTGTTGCATATATAGTTTACACATTACCTCTAAAATAGGACTGAATGCTCTGTGCCAAGCTACTAGGGGGTTGAGCACAGGTTAATTTGGGGTTTGCTTGTGACGTACCCTAACTAGGATTGTGGTTGCTGCTTGACCAGGGCTCACACCCCAGTGAACCAGTAACCCAATTTCTAACCGTGATCATCAACTTCTCTGTTCAAACAAGCCTTATGTTAATTCTTTAAAGGAAACTATTCTCATTTAAAGTGGAAAAATCATTTATAACCAACACTTTATGGTAACCAATCACATTCAGTATCAATTTTGGATTCTAACCCATACACGTCAATCAATTGGTGCTTGACTTTATGTAGCCATCTTGCCTTTTGCAGATTGGAATGCTGCTCTGAAGTCTAGTACATGCTTTTAAGCCCTAAACTGAGAATACGCACATCAACTTCTCAGTTGGTAGCCCAAGCACAAAATTTACCACTAGTGTGGAAAGTGTGAGACTCAGACTACCACAAGAAGAAGTAAGGCATGATGACTCAAACCAAATGGTACAAAAATAAAAGCAATATGATACAAAACCCCACATTATTCTGAATCCTCCCATCTACGTGCTTAGGCCCCTCCGAAATGTTTTTTGGTATTGAGTGTATGTTGTTGTCTGTCTAGATATGACCATCGTCTAAATACAATTTGGTTACACCAATGCTCATAAAGGTATCCTACTTGAATGGAAGCTAAAGCTCCTCCAGAAGGTAACGAATCCTGCCAGCTGAATAACTGAGGAGTGACCCCATTGCCTATTCTCAGCAACCTTCACAGACTCCTTGGGAGTCATGATTTTCTTTACTCTTCTATGATAAAAGGAAATCCCTATTTGGGACCTCTCTACTGTATCTGTGTAACCACAACTTCCCTTCATGCAAAGCAGAAACCTTCAATTGTCATGAAATCACACTCCAAACATGAGTAGCACACATGATATGCCTCAATTCTCGCCACAAGACTGTGAAACTGACTATAAAACTACATATGTGCCCTAGCAACCTGTCCACCAGAAAACTCCTAAAGCATTCCTTTTCATGACGTACCGCCAGCCAATTGAGTCCCAAGTGCTTCACTCACTTAATACAGCTCTGTGTTTGCAGTGAAGGTGAGCTGTAATTTGGCTTAGTTGATTCATCTGTAACATGTTGATATACCATCCCGAAAGTGTGCACTTTACAAAATATGGATAAGTCAGTAGGACAATGTATAAAATAATTAACTGTAATAGAGAGAAGTAGTCTTACGTCTTGTGAGAATTATTAGTAAAGTTTGCAGAAAGGCACTTTTAGACTCTTCCAGATAAACGCCATGGCTCTGGTAAAGAGATGAGTATTGGACTAAAACAATATGATAGTGGACGTATGCTCTCCTTGCACATTGTGGTCAGTCACTGTTGCTCCAATAGTTAATTATATCAAGCTGAATTAATAAGAATTATATTCCCTCTCAGCTTCTCAATGATATTTTGTATAACTGGAAGGAACAGAGGTATGAAGAATACATTTAACAGAGGTGGTAATACTAAATTAATAGCATATTTGATGCATTGGGCAACACATTCCTCTCAACCTTTTGCATTCTTTAGTTGAGTGTCAGACTGTTTACACAGACGGAATAACATTACTGTGAATAAACCTTTTTGGAGGAATACTATTCTGAAGATACGATAATGATGAAAAGTATTTATGATGAAAATAAAATGTACATTGAAAATATGTATATTTTAGTATCTCTGAAAAAGGAACGTGACATTCAAATGAACAGGTAAGAGTATTAAAAATGGTAAATGTCTCTCGGAGGGGAAGGTTGGTTAATGGTTTTGGTCAAGCTTAGACCTGGGTTAAGTTAAGGTTTGGATCTAGGGTTAGGGTAAAGTTAAGATTTAGGGTTAAGATTATGGTTAGATTAAAGTTAAAGTTGATTTTGGGTAGACATTGTTGAAATGCATTTTTCATAAATATTTATTACATACATTTGATATTGTATTTCATCAATTGTTATTAATGTAATTATGTTTTACTAGAGGCGTCTTAGATTCAAGCTCTCCATAATGGTATTTCTGGTTTATGAATCACAAAAATAGATCACCAAAGCGAAATTTTGAGGTGATGACCCCAGTTGTCATGACTTCAAAATTATCAATGCTATTTCATTACTTTTTTCGCAAAGGAGACTCCTACAAAAGGTGAGCAAGATAAACCTTCAAAGGGGTGCGGGTAAGAAAGAGATGGTATTTTCATGCACTCCATTACTTGGAAAGAATCAAGAAAGCTTTTTTATGCAGATAGATAGAACACATCTGAATATAATGACTCAAAACCACCAGACAACATTGACAGCACTTACACAACAAAACCAAAAACATCCCTAGAGAAAATCCACAACTAGCAGATGACCCTATTCACAATCATACAGGCTACATGGAAGATCACAAGCCTATCTTTATACTTCCTAAGAATCGACACATCAAGGAACACCCACATCCTAGAAACAATTCCTCCCACACCAGCAAAATCCAGCTGGAATGTTGAAAGACATGCTTCCTCCTACAAAGCACACCCCACTAGAAAATTCCACAACCCTCAGAAGACAGTCTGCACCCTGGGACTATAAACATTGCCAGAAAGAAAGGAATAGAAGGCCATTTCACTAGACAATAACCTGCCCATAAACGAAAACACACTCCCGAATAATGCCAGAGTTTCCCAGCTGCTATGCCCAACCATTTAAAGATTGTGCTTCTGATGTACAAAAAACACTGTGATAGTGCTCAACACCTGCATATCCGCTTAATGCAAGCAGGCCATTATCAGTCCTTTGTTGACATTTCTACAGATAAAGTGTAAGGTCCTGGACAACTAGAGGCCTTTAGAAAATATGTCTGGACTTTCCTGCAACTCCACGACTAAATTGAAAAAAACAATCTCCTTGATACCATATTAAAACAGTAACTATTTAGACCCAGATATCAAAGCGATGATAAAAGCTTTAGATGATTCTCTTGATGATTCCTCCTGCATTTTACTGAAAAGGGAGAACTCATTTTTCCTACTCTTCTAGCCCCAAGATGTGCCTACGATACTGTGCATCATATGCGTGGGTGAAATAAATCATCCTGATATGGGTGTCTCAATTGAGGATATTCCATTCTTAAAGTAATTGGTGGAGCTATGCACGCAAAATACATAACACCATATTTATCTTCTAAAGAATAATTCTCTCTATGAAGTGCATTTCACAGTAATTCTTCCTCTCTCCCTACTTCCTCCTGCTGAATGCATTCCTTACTAAGACAGTGATGCCCCGTGTAGTGCCACGGGGGCTAGATATGTGCCAGGCTTTCATCATATCTATGAATGATAAACTGGCATACAATGAAACTGAATGGCTATCATTTATATAGTGAGGGCCCACCCTGATAATCTGCTAAAGCTTCAAGCCCAGATCTATATTGGGGACTCATTTTCTAAGCAATGTCCTTTTTGTCAGTCCTTGAAAAGTGCAACACTGAAATTTCCCACGTTCAGGCAAAACAATAACAAACGACTTCATTTAAAAGATTAACTAGCTTCACAGCTAAACCCTTTTGGGACACGATGCAGTGTCGCAGCTACATAAATAAAAATAGAATTAACTAGAGTATTCACACCTCAAAACAGAGACATGGATTCAAAACACTGAGGGGACATTCAATCTGGTACATGAGGCGAGAGGCCCTTCGCTTGAGGCCATAAAAGACGCAGGTGGAAGTCATCTGTAAATTACATGTTATGGGGACATTTGGCAAACATATTGCTTAACGCGCAAGTGGTTCTACTTCAAAACAAGGGGGATTCCTGAATGTTCACATTACAGAATGGATCTTTCCATTCCTCAGGTCATTTTGCGTGCCAGTGGCCAACTTCGATATCAAGGCAAGGAGTTGTTTGGTACGCCAGAAGGGTGTTGTCTGAGTCTGCACAAAGAGCATAACACACCCTCCCGTAGGGAAGGATCTGGCCCCCAAGAACTATCAGCCCAATCAAGTGCCGGGAGAGGGTGGTGGGAGTGGTTGGCTAGGCGTGGTGAAAATCACACTGTCTTTCAAAACAAAATATATATAATACAGTTTTCGTGAAATGTGAACTATGCTTGGAGATTCGTCTTTATGAAAACAATAGTTAAGAGTGAAAACTGTTTGATTTATGTTTCGTTCAGTTACATGGTCAACATTGCTAATACAACACATTTTACAGTAACATGCATGCACTTTCCTAGTTCAAGCGGAGCATTTGCCACTGGAAGCAGTGTCCTATGGGGACAAATTACACAAAAATTCATAAGTGTAAAAAAGATTTCACCCAGGTTTTGCTGTGGAACTGTTGCACGTGGACAGAGACTTTTAGGTAAGACACTGATCTCTTGTGGGGAGTGGCTTGCATTGAAAGAGGACGGGGAAACCGAAACAGGACTGTGACTGCACTGCAGTGGTTTTGGGTTGATACAGCTTGGTGCTGAAGTACCAGAAGTACAGTGCATGACTCTAATGAGAATGAGGAATAATGAGGCAGTGTGCCTGTTTTCAGGCAACATGACTCACTGATCTCTGGAAACTCCCCCACCACCCGCTGCAGGCAAACAGTAGGCCTCACCACCTCTTTTTGGGGAGATGTTCCCTTAACTGACTTCGAGATGCACTACCTGGTCCTGGGTGGCCCCTGGGAAATGAATGTTAACTGTAACAATTGGGGTCTTTTACACGTGTGAAATAGGGCCTTCAATTATTGGACCTTCAACTGAGCACCAAACACACCTCCTTAACTCGTGACCTCCAGTGTCGCAAGGCGGATGTTGACTGAGGGACCTAGGGAGGTGGTGTGGTCTGCAAACTCAGACAGAATCACAAATGCAGTTAGTGATTCAGTAGTTTACTTGTAGAATGTTATTCCATCTATACGCACACGCAGTGAATTACTAAGGGGCTTATTTACAATCGCCTCGTGTTCCGGTGCGTCACTTTTCCCCATATAAAAAGTGACGCACCAGCTGCGTCATTGTAAATAAGCCCCTTAAAACATTACCCAGTACTAAAATATAAAAAACCGCGTGCAGTGAGAATCCTGGACCAGTTTTAACATTCTATGATTTGTGATCACCTGTTGAACACACTTTAGACAAAGGCACTTCAAGCTTTCTTTCGTGTTGTTTGCTACAATATGAAAGTAAACTGATCCAGTGTCATTGTTAATTCAAACATAATACGCCGTGGCCACAGCTCACTACTACTAGGTCCCAGGGACATTTGGCCAGACGCCTCGTGCGCAGCCCTTTTCTTTGAAGCGGGCACGCCCCGCGGTAAGCCGCAACAGCCAATGAGCGAAGAACATCGAGGGGCAGGAATCGGAGGTGACTGGCGACTTCAGTTTAAAACCTGCCAGAAGAAGCATTTAATATCACGATTATTTAATGGTGCACAAAATAGCCTGCTTGCCTTTTCTTTATTACCAGCATGAAAACATCTGTCGGTCTGGTGTTGTTTTTCTTCCTTTACTCTGTCCTCATTGCTCTAATTACTGTACTAATACATATTGCTCTATGAAATTAATAAAATACTAGCGACCCCAAATCATCTTTTTTCAGGGGAGCCTCATCATTTTGGTTCGAGTGAATGTGTGGAAACAGAATTAAAAAATGAGAAGACGCGAAATGTAGAATGTGTACAAAAAGCAGTGACAGCTCCAGTTGTAATCTAAATGTGAGAGGCCAGAGGAAAGAAAGAGCGAACGGGGCACGAGAGCTACAAGAAGAGTAAGAGAGAAAGAAAGAGAGTGAGAATCAGTGTTGAAAAAAGAGAGGAAAAGTACCAGGCAATTGAACAAACTGTAAACAATATAGCATAAAAGGCTGACTTATTGGAACAAGAGAAGACACAGCGACTCACAAGCCAACCGAGAGTACTTTTAGATTATGCAAACCCCCCTTCAAACAATCAAAACATGCTCTCACCTCTCCTATATTTAATAATGATAATAGCAATAAAAGTAAGCCAGCTCAGTGGTCCACAGTTTGTCTGTCTAGCCAGAGAGAAAACTGGCATTGGTGACCTTAAGTAGTCTACCACTACAATGCCCCGCCCAGAATTTCCAACTAGTCCTAACCCTTGCTGAAGAAGCTGATTTTAAGTGCCTGTTAACATTCACGGTTGTTTTTACGCCACAGACCGCTCAGGAGCCTTTAATTTTGTGTTACCATTTGTTAATGGGGGCAACGAAGTAAGAAAAGAAAAGAAAAAAGGGAAGGGATGGGGAAGAGAATGGGAAGAGGAAGGAGGGCGGAGAAAGGAAAGGGGAAAGTAAAAGGTAAAAGGAAAGGGGAAAGTAAAAGGTAAAAAGAAAGAGAGAAAGGGAAGCCAGAACATATTTTGGCGAGAGTGCAAAGGTTTATGAACAATAGAAGTAATATTTCATGTATGTATAAAAGCTAAACTTACTATTGGGGGTGCATATCTTTTACTGAGCACAGGCTTTCATGGATTCTGATTATTGTGTTCCCCTAACATGTGTGACTTTCCTTTTTTCTTGCACACATGTCAATTGCATCATTTTCTCCAGAAAGACTTGTCTAGAGCAGAAAGGGGAAACGAGACAGGAAAAGAATGGCGAAGGAAGAAAGCAGGAATGGAAAGGAGACTCCGAGAGGGTGATGTAAGGGCAGCAAGAGTATGTTGGGGAATGGAAGAGGAATGATGTGAAATAACACTAGAAAGCTTCGGTATACGGCAACCCTGATATTTGGTAGAGATGCGGGCGAATTTATTAGTACATTTAAAGAAGAATTTCTAAGGTTTATGCAGGGAGTATGGGTAGAATGCGAAGAAAAGAGCTACTCGATTTAGCATACCACTCTTTCAGATTAGTAAACTGAAAGTATGGTGCAGGGCACAAATACAACTAACAAGGGAACTGGGGAATATACACACGCTCTATATTCATCAGTGTTCATCCTCTGTACAGTGCAATTCGAATCTCTCAAGCTAGGCACACTGAAAAAGGATCAGTGTCTCAAATCATCCAGAGTGGGTTGGCGCTGGATACTCCAAATGAAAGAGGTTATTCATCTATCAGCTGTAATTCTTAATAGCGATATCAACTTATTTCCATAAACAGTGACATGCTTTGCTCACAGCGACTCCTGCAAGGTTATTCTTATCTTAAGTCATATGTTTAATTCACTGGAAATACATAATAGATAATAGGAAGTCACAATGGTACTCAGTGTACTGAGAGTCTGGTATTGGGACACAGAAGCAAAAGGTAAGATCTTACTTTTATAGAAATGGTCTAAAGCGATGGAATGGCATGAGGAGTGTAACTGTGCGAAAACACAATAAGAAACCATAGAAATGTCATAATTAATGTATTCATACTCTTTACATGTGTATTTGCATCTTCCCACATATCGATCTACATCACTTAAGACATTTGCTTATGTGCTTCCATGGAAGGGAGCTCATTGCACTGTCCACACTAAACTGCTTGAGCTCATGCACTTTGTTAAACTGTTCAACCATTTGTGAGATCGACAATCCAAAGAAAGAGAGTATTAGAAGTCTGACCGCAAGGTGGTAGCAATCACAGGTTTAGGGGTGTCCAAGGTTGGCCCTTGCATTTGGAATTTCAATATAGGTTCTAGGGATAAATGTACATACAATTAACATACAATTATTTTAAATAGTCGTTACAACTGAATCATACATCCTGTATTTTTTTTCATTTATCCCACTCTTTTCCACTCCACCCCTACCTCCTCTCACTTCCCTCCCAAAATTAACTTAATAGCTCTTTATGTAAATATTTCACTTTGCTGAATTACTCTAAATGTTTGCTCTGAGTAAAGCGCACCACCACCCTGAGGATAGAGTAGCACTATATAAAAACCTTAAGTAAATAAAAATAAATAAACAGACTAATTTTTAGTCAATGCTTAGCCCGAAATAAGCATTGACTAAAAATTAGTCAATGCAGGAAACTGACTCTATATAGTGGACCAAAATGAAGCACACTGTGCAAAGAGTCCAAACAAACCCCAGAGGTATCACAGAGGCACAAAAAACAACCCCAATGCTCTCTTTTGTGGTAGTGTGGTTGAGCAGTTAGGCATATCAGAGGGTAATTCTAAGCATGTGAAGCACACACTCATACAGTAAGCAAGACAAACACTCAATGAAGTAATCCGACACTAATTTGTAAAAATATCAAATACCTTAATATAAATGTAGATACCCAGATCACCGGAGTCAGGTGAGTATTTTTCAAGTTATGAATTTGTAGAGTTTTTTAAAATTAACAGTGCAATTTTGTGGGTGTGGTAATCTTATCCTACAGGGAAAAAACATGTGCTGCATTCAGACACTCCACAGTGACTTCCAGGACAGTTCGCAAAGACTTAAAGTGAGTAGGGGGCAACGTCTAATGACACACCAACAGGTCATCTCTGGAGGCTCTGGGGCATCCGGGTGCAGAGGTGTGTTACTGTGTTGGGTGTCCCCTTCATTTTAATGGGAAATGGACTGGTTACAAAGTTGCTGCAGTGATGGACAGGGGAACTCACAGGGGGGATCGACCCCTGAAGTCCTCAGGCACATGGGCACACCGTTGGTCCACTCCTCCTCTGGCTGTAGGGCACGGGTGCAGTAGTGTCTTCTGGCATCGGGTCTGGTGCTGGGGTTCCTCGCAGTTACAGATGGTCCCGGAGAAATGGTCTGCAGGCGTGGACTGGGGGGTCCAGTCCAACCAAGTTCAGAAGTGGACCCAGATGTCACAAGGCAGGTCTTTGTCTCCTGGTCACTCACAGTTGCAGAGGGGGTCTGCAGAAACAGGCTACAGACCCAATCAGGAAGTCCACAGAGGATTCACTCAAGATGGGCTTCATCTCTGGAGGGCCTGGGGACCACACTGACACTGTTGGCCCACTTCAGCACTAGGCGGCTCAGGTGCAGTGGTGATGTCTGGCTTTGGGTTTTCAGAGGTCCCAGTCCTCATAATTCTTCCTTGGGTGCCTGGGTATGTAGGGGAGCAGCTCATATACTCCAAGGGAGTTTTTCTTGGTGTTCCATGTGGGTCGGGTGCAGAAGGCAGGCCGATAGAGTTGGCACCAAGTCAGTTTTGCTCCTCGGTTCTCAGGTTCAGCAGGCATCTTGTCCATTCATGCTTTTGCGTCCATAGAAGATCTGAGCAGTGGCAGCTGGTAATTTGAGGTGGGAGGGGGGCGGGCGGGAAGCACACTCACACTCATTCATTCACACACGCACTTCCATTCACAACACTCATCAACATTCAAACATACACGCATGCACCAAACATTCATTAAAAAACACATACACACTTACCTTCAGCTCGGAAGTCCCAGGAGGGTTGGGACTGCTGCCATTCCTCACTGGCTGACCTTAGGTAAGCCAGTGAGGGAGGCAGCAGTCCTAACTTCGGCACAGGGTGGGATGGGGTCAGTGAGACGTCTGACCCCATCCCACTCTGTGACGAGGTGTCACTGATTGACACTCACCCTGGGTGCTTCAGGGCTTAAACCTGAAGCTCCCTGGTCGGAGTCAATGGGTGACGCTTTCCCTTGTCACCAAGGAGAAGGGCCTTGAGGTACCTTTGCTGAGCCGAGGAGGTCCTGCACATAGGTGCTGTGACCTCTTCAGCCCAGCAAAGTTCAGCTCGGGCAGCTCAAATTGCGCATACCTCGCTCCTTGCTGCCTGATATGAACATGAAGAGTGTCTGTCAGGCTGACCTTTGCTTATCCTGACAGGCACTCTTCATGAGGGGCAAAAGGTGGGGGACGTGGCCCCTCCGCCCAAAAGGACGGCCTGCGGCTGGATCTGAGGTCCCCTAAATACTCAATTTAGGGGCATTAAGGGAGTGAAAGGTAGTAGCCAATGGGCCACTTACCCTTGGGGTTACTAAACCCCCTAGATTACCATTTCCTGTGGGAGTGGGCATCATTATGTCCAGAGTTCCTAAATTCGAATACACAGAAGATGGCGGAATGTCCTAAGTCGTGTCCGTTTCAGGCTGGTCACCCAAGGGGTGTGTCCAGCCTGAAAGGGTGACATGCCTCTTACATAGCTAATATCCCACCTGTCCAGGTGCCAGATGGGCCCTGGGGAAGGGGGGTGTCGGCATCCTCCTCTGAGGAAAGCCAGTTCTGCATAGCAAAGGCGGTGGGCTTCTTTGAAGCTCCCTCCTTTGGAATGGAGATTTGTGGGTCATCCTGTTGGGAGGGGTGAGTTAACCCTCAGACCAGAAAAAGCTTTGTTTCTGACTTCTAAAGAGAAGAGGCTTTCACCCTGTGAGGCAGATTCTCATCTATTGGTGGCAAGCTGGCCAGAACTGTCAGTGAGCTCACCAGCAGTTGGTACGTTTTTTAGGGGGGCACCTCTAAAGTGCCTCTGTGTGCATATATTAATAAATTCATCACTGGAAACAGTGAGGGTTCATTAATACAATATGTTTGATAACAAACATCCCTAGTTTCAGTGAAGCCATCATGTAGCTGGAGAACTCGTATTAACCAGTGTCCAGCACATGTATTTAAAATGGCTTCCCTGTTCACTGACTATGTCTAAGAATCAACAAAGACATAGCAGGGGCATATCTACTCTTGCACACATGCCTACACATGTAATGTAATGCAACCTGCCTTGTGGCTGTAAGGTCTGCTGTAAGGGTGACTTACAAATATTACATGCAGTGTTTGGGGGACATGGTAGACAGTGCTTGTACCATGTCGTGTTTTCACTTTTAGGGAGCACCTTGTCATGCAGTCTGCAATGGCAGTTTGCTAACATTTGGTGCTTGGTCCCTTAAAGTGGCACAAGTTGTGCTGCAGCTTAGGGCCACTATTCAGTACCCTTGCCCTATGTACCAGGGGTACAATTTAATTGGATCTTACATAGGTGCTAAAGGGCGTGGTCACTTGGGAATCAAGTGACCAGGTGTCTTGTTTTGGGGAAGAAACCCTGGCACTAGGGACTTGATTAGAAGGAACCCAATGCACTTCAGTCAAAGTTGCATCAAGGACCCAGGCAAAAAGTGGTGCGGGGTACTGAACCAGTCATCATCATTGATCAGGAACCTGGTTTTCTTTAACTAACGTGGGACTGTCTTGGTCTAGTGCCCTACCATTGGGTGCAGCATGAGAAGGCCTAAGTTTTGAACCTTGCTTTACCACCAGAAATTGTTATCCTCATTAAATCACTTCATCACCTTATGCCACCACGACAATGGAAACACTTTGGAAAGTCTATTACAAATTGCGTAGTGACGTAGTAGGCACTAATTTATACAACTTTTTAGTTTTCATGATTCTGACCTGTAAAATAAATTCAGGATCCTAACAATTAAAGGGGCATATTTATGAGAGTATTGTGCCACCGTAGCATCACATTTGTGATGGCGGCACAAGCCTCCCAACCATATCTATGAGGCCACACAAAGTCACTTTGTGTGGCTTTGCATGGCCTCATAGATATGGAGTAAGACAAAGCAGCTCAAGTCACTGCGTTGCCTTACTTTGCATCAGGGAGGCATTCCATGGGCATTGCGGTGCGTTTTGCCGCGCAACACCCATGGATTTTGATGCTGCCCCAGATTTACAAAATCATATAAACATGGGATAGCACCAAAACCTTACGCCTTCCCAGAGCAGGCGTAATGAGAAGAAATATTTTCGTTTTCCTCATTTTTTCCACTCTCTTTGTGGGCTGCATTCTGCAGCCCGCATGGAAAGAGGAAAACACCTCTTTGAATTGTTTTTGTGCAGGAAGGTGTCCCTTTTTGCACAAAAACAATACTACCTGCAACGCAGATACCCTTGCACCATGGTGCTAGGGTGCCTTTGTTTGTCCTAGGCAGCCAGTTGTGCAGCAACACAGACAGAAAGAACGGGAACACGATGTTTCATACATTTGGTGCATTCCTGCCCTTTCACATTGATGTAGGGTTACGTGCCCTACACCAATTTCCCATGAATATGGGCCATAGAATCTAGCAGGACCCTATTCATTTCCATTTCTGAGCTGCAAACAGAACATTAAACAGATTACTTCATTAAGCATTGCAAAATAACAACAAGTCTTCACATCTTGATTACATTATTCTCTTTATTGCTTCCTTTTCTTGGCAGGAACTGGTGGCTCTGCGGATCCTCGCAGAATGCCATGTGGACAGAGACAATTAAGCAGACCAAACATGAACTCTGCAGCATGTAAAAACAAAAACAGAATACAGCCGCTTTGCCACAGATTTTATATTGTTTTATGAGAAGCTCAAGGCGCAGGGAGCAGACACTAGCAAGAAATCGGAGGGTGGGTAGTCTGCCCACTCTGCAGGTGTACAGACCACTCTGAATGCCTCACTCCCATCCGTTTACACTATAAACTTTAAATTTGTCATTGGACCCCTTTCGCCGGTTTTTCATATAAAGTTCTTACCAACCTCACATAAAAGGGTACTCAGATATTAGATCACCGTGCTTAAAATTCATACATTGAAATCCAGCATAGATTATCAAAATACACTTTATTTGGGCCAAACATCCTTCCTAAATTGAGGAGCTTAATAACTATGGCATTTTAAGAATCCTTACCTTACCAGCCTCTTCGTAGGGATACAGAATCAATCAGATTGCCTGTTGCAGGCGATATCAATTTCAAAACCTTGCTATTCACCTTGTAGTCTCTGCATTGTGTCACATATGTCTATTTGACAAAGATGGCTTACTGCACATACTGAAGTGAGATCTTTGCTGATTGCCCAATCCTGTCTTTGTTGTGGTAGCCATAGACAAAACCAGCAGAAGTTTCTTCTTGAGGGCGGGGAGTGACGCCCCCCTGCGAGCCACGCAGGCAAAAATAAATGGCAATTAAAAGATTTCATTGCCAAT
The DNA here is from genome assembly GCF_031143425.1 of Pleurodeles waltl. Classification (NCBI taxonomy): domain Eukaryota; kingdom Metazoa; phylum Chordata; class Amphibia; order Caudata; family Salamandridae; genus Pleurodeles; species Pleurodeles waltl. The sequence goes on along the minus strand of NC_090443.1, from coordinate 163,227,633 downwards.
TTAGTTTTACCTGTGCAGCGCACACCAGCCCAAAGACATGCTGGGCGTGTCTTCTGCTGCCAGTAGCAGAGGACTGGAGCAGTGCCTTAACTGGACATTCCAAAGTGCGCATGACACTTGGCAAGGCTGTTTTGCATCGGCCAAAGTGACATGCTCACTTTGAAGCTCTCCGCTCAGCTGTCTTAAGACAGTTGGGTGGAGACCCAGCAACACAGGCCTCTAGGCCCTGAAGGAGCGTCCAGCCAGGCTGCTCCATCCAACCCAGGTGCTGCTCTCATGCTGGCTATCAGCTTGACAGCAGGGTCTGGATTGGTTATGGTAGCTCTTTTTCTATCGAAGAGCAGTAGGACACGGAGGAGGATGTGCAGCCCGTTGGTAAGTGCAATTTCTCATTTTAAATGTGTAATGCATGTGTGTGTAATGCATGTGAGTATGTAATGCACATAAATATGTAATGCATGTACGTGTAGTGGTTGTGTTTATTTTATAGTGCCATGGTGTTATTTGGACTTTTGGAGGGAGGGATGGTTCACTTTGGGGTTTTGGAGGGAGGTGGTGTTCTTTTGGGGTTTCTTTTTTTGCGAAGTGGTGGGGCACTTCACTCGCCTTGCCACTTTCAAAGAGTGCAATCCACCACTGGACAAAATGTTCATTGTTGTAGCCCAGTTCTCATTAACAAGTGAAAAGTACATTTATGAATGTTAGACTTTTCATCCTTGGCATGGTCTCCCTTAACTTTTTGCCTCTGTTCCCCAGGTTGTTGATGTGTGCTGGACTCTGATTTTGCTGTTTTTGTTACTCTGGGCACTTTACCACTGCTAACCAGTGCTAAAGTGCAAGTGCTCCTTTACACAATGTGTATGTGATTGGTTTGTCCATGATTCACATATTTGATTTACTAGTAAGCCCCTAGTAAGGTGCACAAGAGGTGCCAGCGCCTGTAAATAAAATGCTACTAGTGGGCCTGCAGCACTGGTTGTGCCACCCACCTAAGTAGCTCTGTAATCATGCCTCAGACCTGCCACTGCAGTGTCTGTGTGTGCAGTTTTAACTGTAAATTCGACTTGGCAAGTGTACCCACTTGCCAGGCCTAAACCTTCCCTTTTCTTACATGTCAGACACCCTTAAGGTAGGCCCTAGGTAGCCCCAAGGGCAGGGTGCAGTGTATGATTAAGGTAGGACATGTAGTAATGTGTTTTAGAAATCCTGACAGTGAAATATTGCTAAATTCGTTTTTCACTTTTGCAAGGCCTGTCCCTCTTATAGGTTAACATGTGGGCTACCTTTAAATCTGATTAAAGTGTAGATTCAGTTTGGGAGTGGATGGACATGTGGAGTTTGGGGTCTCTGAGCTCACAATTTAAAAATACATCTTTTAGTAAAGTTGATTTTAAGATTGTGTGTTTAAAAATGCCACTTTTAGAAAGTGAGCATTTTCTTGCTGTTACCATTTCTGTGGCTCTGCTAGATTGTGGATTCCCTGTTTGGGTCAGTTTGACAGTTGGGCTGGTTGCACCTCACATCTGGACAGTGACACAAAGGGAGCTGGGGTGTAGCCTGCATATCCCGATGAGGCATTTGTGCTAGGAGGGAGGGGAGAAGTGGTCCCTCACACCTGAAAGGGCTGTGCCTGCCCTCACAAAATGCAGTCTCCAACCCCCTGGTGAGTGTCTGGGGACTGACCTGGGCAAGGCAGGATTTCACATTCACAAGAGGCTTTACTTTGAAGTAGGCCTACTTCAAAGGAGAAATTGGGTATAAGAAGGGCACCCAAAACCACAAACTTTAGAAAACCTTCTGGAAACAAGAGGAACCTCTGCCTGGTGAAGAGCTGAATAGCTGAGGAAGAAGAGCTGCCCTGCCTGTGACTGTGCTTTGAGGAGCTATCCTGCAGTTGCTGCTTCTGCCAGAGTAAGAGGGCAAAGACTGGACTGTGTGTACCTACCATCTTGAGAAGAAATCTCCAAGGGCTTGATCTAAAGCTTGCCTCCTGTTGTTTGAAGTCTCAGGGACAGCAAAGACTTCTCTCTGCCAGCACCTGGAGTCTCTGGAGAGACTCCTACTTTGCTCTGTGGTGCCCATTCAGTTTCTGGGACCCTGAAAGGAGAAGATGGCAGCCTAAAGACAAGGAAATCCACGCACAGAGCACTGTGCGGGGAAAAGATCAACGCGACTCCGATCTGCGGCTGAAGAAACAACGGGCCGCCAGCTCTGCAGCTGAGAATCGACGCTCGCAGGAAATGCGACTGAAGAATTGACGCACGGAGCAGGAGAAACGATGCGCAGCATAGCTGACGGAGGCCGGGAGATCACAACCCGTGCTGCGGGGTTTTCGGATCAGTGTGCGGCTGGGTTTCCGACTCAAGTACTGCTGGGTGTGGAAAAACAACAAAAGGCCTGCCCGGACCCAAGAGTGCTGACCGGATTGACGCATCGCTCTCCTGCGGAGAGAAGAAACAACGCTCCCCGACCCGGCTAGAGGAGAGATAACGCAAGGTCCCGCTTGTGAGTGGAATCAACGCATCGCAAGCCCTTTTTGATGCGCACTCGCCTGTGCGGGGTTATTTTTGACGCACCAAAGGTACTTTTAACGTTGACAGTGGTAGTGTGTGTTTAAAACTACTTAAAGACTCTTTTTGCATTTTTATTAATAACTTGACTTATGTATTGTGGATTTTTGTAGTTTTGGTCTAGTTTTGTTTAGATAAATATTTCCTTTTTTTCTAAACTGGTGTTGTGTAATTTTGCAGTGTTTTCATTAAGTTACTGTGTGTGTTGGTACAAATACGTTACACCTAGCACTCTGAAGTTAAGCCTACTGCTCTGCCAAGCTATCAAGGGAGTAAGCAGGGGTTAGCTGAGGGTGATTTTCTTTTACCCTGACTAGAGTGAGGGTCTTTGCTTGAACAGGGGGTAACCTGACTGTCAACCAAAGACCCCATTTCTAACATTGGTGGCAGCGGTGGGATTTGGACTTGTATTTGTACTTGACATACAGTGATTAAGTGTACACTACTATTTCGAGTGCAGATGACTACGTGACCACATACTACTTGTTTGGTGATCTTTAGATCTTTTCTCTTTGGCACTGTTTTTGTTCTACTTCCATTTTTTCGCTGATTACTTGATTGACTTTCTTTGAAACTTCATTTGGGAACTTGTATTTCTGCCTTCGGAACTTTGCACTTGTTTTTGAATCTTCTTCATGTCCCAAGCTGGAGATGCATCAGTTGGAGCTGACTTTGACCTTGAGAAATTGGAGAGTTATTCCAAGGCTCAGTTGAAGCAGTTCTGTAAAAGCTTTGACTGTCACATTAAGAGCTCATCCAGGAAGGAGGAGCTGCAAAAGGCGCTGAGGGCCTGGGTGACAGCCAAGAGCACTGAAGGGCACACAGAGGATGAGGGAGATGAGGAGGAGGAGGAAGAGTGTTCGGTACACAATGGTATTGTAGGTGGGCCTGTTATGTCCAGGGAGAAGGTTTCCAGGGCAGGTAGCAGTGTCTCATCTAAGGGTCTGACACCTGAGGAGTTACAGGATAGACAGGTAGAAAGGGATTACCTATTGGAGAGAAGAAGGCTAGCCCTTGAGGAGAGGAAGTTAGTGATGGCTCATGAGCTTAGCTTGAGAGAGATGGATCATAGAAGCCAGTCCAGTAGAGATGGTGGTAACAACCCTACAGTGCAGCCTGAGAGGAGGGTGCACATTCCTAAAGACCTTGTGAAAGATTACAAGAGGGAGGATGACATATACTTGTGGTTCAAGGGGTATGAGTCTGCTCTCCACATGAATCTCGTCCCTGAAGCTCATTGCGGGACGGGTCTGTGGAAGAACTTTGAGGTAGAGGGGAGGGATACACTGACAGCCTTAGGGGATGCTCAGAATCTCACCTACTCTAGCATGAAGGATGCCTTGCTTACAAGGTATGGTCTTACCCCTGAGCAGTACAAGGATACATTTAGATTCTACAAGAAGAAGGAATCCCAAACATGGTTGGAATGTGTTGATTCTTATTGCAGGTCACTGGATGGTCTTGTGAAGGCAGTAAGGTAACTACGTATGAGGGGCTTTACAATCTGATTGTTTGGGAGCACTTGCACAGTTTATGTTTTCCAGAGCTGCGCCAGCCCCTGATTGATAGCAAGCTGACTGACCCCAGTAAGTTTGCGCAGGAAGCGGACAGCTGGGAGAGCACCAGGGTCCAGAAGAGGTATGGGGAGACCACGCCAAGGGTGGGCAGGGTCCCTCTCAGAAGAAAGGGGGTAAGGGTAAACAGGGGGAGTTCTCTAAAGGGCCCCAAACTGATTCCCAGGGTAAGGATTCCAAATCCCCCAGTGAAAAGAAGTCATGGTTTTACAAAGGGGAACTAGTGGCAGGTGGTCCCCCATGTGAGTGCTATGCATGTGACCAGGTGGGTCATGTGAGGGGGGACCCCAAATGCCCCAAAAGTACACCGGCACCCACTGGTGCGCCATCCAAGGGTTTGGCCAGTGTAGCGCTTGGGGAGGAGTTGGTTTCAGGTGGGTGGGAACCAGCTGAGATGACCCTTGTCTCTCTAGGGGACAGTGAGATGGTCCAGAGAACCCTAGTGCCTGAAAACACTAAGAAGTACAGGCAATGGGTGACCATCAATGGACAGAGGGTGGAGGCTCTGAGAGACACAGGAGCCAGTGTGACTACAGTGAGGAGTCAGCTGGTGTCTGAGGAGCAGATAGATCCCCGGGTACTTCACCAAGTAGTTGCAGTGGACAACTCAGAGCACCTGGGCAGAGTGGCGCAGGTTCCCTTTGAATGGGGGGGGGGGTTCTCAGGTTTCTTGAAGGTTCCTGTGAGTCCAACCATGCCTGTTGATTGTTTGCTAGGCAATGACCTGGAGGATTCCCCGTGGAAGGAGGTGGAACACAGGTCTCACTTGGAGATGTTGGGTTTGCCTGGGTGGGTATGCGTATCCACCTGGTCAATGGCAGCCCGTCAGGGTAATCAAGAGCCCCTGAAGCCTGAAACAGTGGCCCAGGGGACAACCAAGAAGAGGAAGGGAAGGGTGCATGGGAGACCGACCCCAGAAGTTCCCGTGGTCCGGGAGGAGGCGGAGCCTGAGGGTGACGTCCCGGATCCTACAGGGGAACAGGTGGCTGAACTAGGGGAGGTCCCTGAGCTGTCGCAGTGGCAGCAGGAAGGGGGGCCACCAGGGAAGCATTTTGTACAGCACAGAAGACATGCCCTACTTTGGAGGGTTTGCGGCAGCAGGCTGCAGACCAGGCGGCTGGCCAGGAGCCAGGATCACACCTGATCTATTGGGAGGATAACCTCCTGTATAGCGAGCCTAAGGTTCCCGAGCCTGGGTCAGCCCATGTGCTGGTGGTACCCAGTGCTTCAGGGCCTTCCTACTGGGGTCGGCTCACGATGTGCCTTTAGCTGGACACTTGGGGCAGGACAAGACCTTTGAGAGGCTTGCCACCCACTTTTACTGGCCCCTAATGCACAGGCACTCAGATGCACATTGCAGGTCTTATCAGAATTGTCATGCAAGTGGCAAGAGTGGGAGGAAATGTAAGGCTCCCCTCCAGCCTTTGCCTGTTGTCAGTACTCCCTTTGAGAGGGTAGATATTAACATTGTGGGGCCTCTGGATCCCAAGACAGCCAAGGGCAACATGTTTATCCTGATCTTGGTATACTTTTTTCCACCCGGTACCCAGAAGCCATTCCGTTGAGATCAATCACTTCCCCTGTGGTGGGTCATGCTTTAATGGGGTTTTTTACCTGCATGGGGTTCCCCAAGGAAGTGGTATCTGATAGGGGTACCAACTTCAAATCCACGTATATGAAGTCTTGGTGGAAGGAGTGTGGGGTAACCTACAAGTTCACCACCCCTTCCCACCCCCAAAGTAATGGTCCGGTTGAGAGATTCAACTGCACCTTAAAAAGCATGATCATGGGCATGTAAGAGCCTTTGAGGTGGAAGTGGGACGTCCTCTTACCATGCCTTTTGTTCACCTACAGGAAGGTGCCTCAAAAGGGACTTGCGTTTAGTCCCTTTGAGCTGATTTATGGCCACCATGTGAGGAGACCTTTGAGTCTGGTTAAGGAAGCGTTGGAGAAAGTTCCTAGTAAACCCCCCCAGGGTGTATTCAGTTACATGCTGGCTTTGAGAAAGACTGCCCGCTTAGGAGTCTCGCTCTCTTGCGGAGAGAAGAAACGTCGCACCCCGATCCGGCGAAAGGAGAAACAACGCAAGGCCCCACTCGTGAGTGGAATCAACGCATCGCAGGCCCTTTTTGACACACATTCACCTGTGCGGGGTTATTTTTGATGCACCCAAGATACTTTTTCACGTTGACAGCGGTAGTGTGTGTTTAAAACTACTTAAAGACTCTTTTTGCATTTTTATTAATAACTTCACTTGTGTATTGTGGATTTTTGTCATTTTGGTCTTGTTTTGTTTAGATAAATATTTCCTATTTTTCTAAACTAGTGTTGTGCCATTTTGTAGTGTTTTCATTAAGTTACTGTGTGTGTTGGTACAAATACTTTACACCTAGCACTCTGAAGTTAAGACTCTGCCAAGCTACCAAGGGGATAAGCAGGGGTTAGCTGAGGGTGATTCTCTTTTACCCTGACTATAGTGAGGGTCCTTGCTTGAACAGGGGGTAACCTGACTGTCAACCAAAGACCCCATTTCTAACAATGAAGATATCATGTCTTTCATTTCTCTTCTTGATGCACGCTACAGGGTATGTAGACATTTTTGTGTCATTAACACCATATTGAATAGTCTGTACATGATAAACAAACAAGAGGACGCTCTCATTCATTCATGGGGTATGTGCACTAAGTCAGATCATCTCCTGCCTCCAAAATGAGGTACTTATCATCCTCGTGAAAAAAAAAGAAGAGCACTTACAAAAAAAAAGACAAGGAAGGCAGTGTCTCAAGAGGAATGGCTGCACTCTGCATGTGCAACACTTAAATGGACACAATAATACACAAAAACCCTCAACATTTATTATACTCATCTAGTAGAATGCCACTGTCAACAGGGAACTGGCTGCAGTGGTTACTGAAGATATTGCAGTTGAAGGGGTGAAAACATAAGGAAAGAGGAAGCATACTGAAAAGAGAAATGTTTACTTGAGTTACAACAATACATCCTATGAGAAATTGCATTATTATTTGGGGTGAGTGACTGCCCAGCTCAAGATATAATCTCAGCTCTCATCATGGTGAACCTTAAAAGTCACTAAATCAACCTGAGCCCAATCCCCTGGTAGCTATGGCACAGACCAGAAAGGCTTAACTTAAGGCAATGTATTTATGGAGTACTGAAACAGTAGCAAACTCAAAACACTAAAAAGCAAATATCCCTAACCGAATCATTAAAGTACAGTAAAATGTAATAAGGAAAATAATACCAAATGACAAAATTCCATTACAGGCAACCATAGGTTTGAATTCTTAAAGTTTTAGGGGAAAAAAATGCATAGCGTCAGTAATAGTCAATGGTTTCGGTAGATGGGATCCAAGCTGCAACTAAAGGTCCAAACCAATGAGGTCCTGATCAGATACAACAATTATATTGGACTAGCTGAAGCCTGGCAGTTTCACAGCTTGAAAAAGTTCTAGGTCCTAATTCAAAAAGAGAATTTGTGACATTTTGGACCTGAAAATCCTTTCCAATCCGATAGAATATAAAACTGTAGCCGCAGAACCACTGATCATATATTTGAAGCAGTTTGGTCCTCCTGACGTTCTGGAGCTTTTCATGTTGCATTAAAAAATCCTCAACACAGACAGGGACTCTATTGTTTTTTGGGAGTTGCTGAGATTTCTGTGCAGGGCAAAGTTGAAATTCATTCAGGTGCTGTGGATCTCCCAGTCGAATACTTTATATGGTTAGTCCCAGTGAAGCTCTGGTGCAAAAGATTTTCAAAAATTCCAAACGTACCTGTTCTGGCCAAACCACAACAGGAGTACACTTCGAAAGCCACCAGGATCCAGGGGACAGCACCTAGAGACTCTCACGGTATCAGTCAGGGGCAAAACAGCAGAGTCAGGCACAAGTAGAGTTGCCACTGGTCAGCTAGGCACCTTAGGAATAAAGGCTTCCTGAAGTTTGTTGCACCCCTATAGCCACACAGGAGGTCATCGAAATGACCCTTAGCGTCAACTTCTTACAGAGGGAGCAGGTCCAATCTTTGAGGGCTCCTCTCAGATAACAGACAGCACATTCAGTCCTCCTTTGATCTTTTGCAGGTCCAGAACTTGTTATGAGGAGGTGCTTTGGGGGTGTTACATCTACCCCTGGGCAGAGATAGTGGGTGGGGTGACTACTGGAAACTCCCTAACTAATGTGGTAAAAAGTTCCTGGGTCAAGCCAACCCAGTTTTTCAATAGTACCTGTTTGCCTTACTGCAAACATTGCTCAAAATGTGAGGTGCCAGGGTTTTTTTGAGATGGTGAACATCTTCGGCCACACTAAACTTGGGCTTTGAGGACTGGGGTTGTCAGTGGGAGTGTCATAGGAAAATCACCAGTGTTCTTCCTCATCCAACATTAAAAATACGGGCCCTGGACCCATAACAAACCAGGAGACAAATGTCTAGTAAAACAAATGAGAGACACTCATTGATAATACGGGAGATACACAATATTTGGGATCTATTCCTGTTTGATCCATTTTAAGAGCACAAAATTTGTATATGTGCTTCAGATTGCCCGGTCAGGCAGAATCTGACACTGCTGGGCCAAGAGGATGACCATAACTGCCACCTTGAAAATTTTGCTGAAGTCAGAGGAGACATTCTTACCCATTCAGGTCAACCTATCAGTCAAACTGGCCTATTGTGTAGCTCCTGGGAGAAATGTCACGCCTCATTCAGATCAAGTACAGGCTTGGAGTAGCTGGAGAGGTAATGCAAATTAGTCTCCAGGAACTCCAGGCAGGTTAAAGGTAGCATTTTAAAAGTTCGTTTTCATTAATATTTATTGGAAATCTGACTTCACGTTTGAACTGGATTTTTAACAACTATTAAAAATATTGTTTTTGTTATTTTTCTAGCTGGTCCTATTCCTCAGATACAGCATTATTATCTTAATCAGTACTCTGGTTTTCTACATAGGACAGATATGCCTGCCACTGTGAAAACTGATTTTTAAATGTTGTAATGTAGGTATATGGTAATATTAATTTTCCACATGTCCCACTTTTGAATACTATGTCCCCTGCCTCGTTGGCCAAAAGGCCCACATAGGAGTGACTTACAAGTATTTAAAAGGGAGTTCTTTACCTGTCAAAAAGAGATTTTTTGACATGTTGCACTGCAGGTTTCACAATGCAGCATTCAGGTTACACAAAGCAGGCCTATTGCCATGTTTGCATTGCCACTAGAGTGGATGGCACAACAATTGCTGCAGTGCACTAGTGGCATTTAACTTGCAGGCCTTGGGTGCACATATACTAGGGCCTTACTGGCAAGTGAAATATGCCAATCAGGAGTAAGCCAGTTTAACTGTGTTTAAGGGGGGAGGACAGCCATTTTACTATTGGCTATCTGAGGCAGAATGCACAGAGTTTTTAAACCCATGAAGTTTAGTGTGTAGAAAAAGAAAAACCATCTGTTGTGACCTTGCAGGAAAGGTAGAATGCTTACACACCCCTTAACAAACATAATTCCACTTGAGAGCAAAAAGAGCTAGTGGTGGCCTGGCTCCTATTTTTAGTGTCAGGAAACAAACCCTTCAGATCATATCTGTGAGCTCAGGCCAACAAACACCAAGCTCCTACACTTTGATTGCCTGAATAGATTGAATTAAGGTCGTTGAAGATATACTTAAGTAGTGAAGTCACAGGAATGAAGGAAGAACAGGTGTGGCTCCTCCACCAAGGTAGAAAAGCGACACCCTCCCCCGCCAGCAGCAGGAGCTGCAAACCTTTTACTAAAAAGCGATAATAAACTATGTTTATTCTTGTTTTTTGATAAAAGAAGCGGGCCACAGGCTGTGTTGTGCACTAAGAGGGAGTTCATAGATCTACCCTTCACTGTGCATGTATGTTTGGCTTGGGGTCTCGGGCCGGCCAAACGCATGTGCAGTAGGCTCTCTCCAACGCGGCCCTGTGTTGCCAGGCTGGGGAGAGCAGGCACAGGCTCCTGGTCTGCCTGAGAGCACCCAGCCAATCCTGATGCTGCTCTGAGCAGCACCAGGATTGACCGCAGGGCAGGCTGGGAGCCTGTGCCTGCAGCCTGTCTGTGCAGGAGAGGAGCAGCGTGGAGGTGACAGCGGCAACAGCGATGATTCAGGTAAGTTAAAAAAAAATATTATTAATTCTCCCCCACCCACGTGCACGCTCCACCCTGACCCTAATTAGTACAGCGAGACGCTCCTGAGGAAGAATGCAGCAAACAAACAAAAATTCTCTGGTTGCAACAATACATCCCATATTGTTGATACCAGGATACAAAGCCTCCACTCATCAGCTATATTTGGAAGCGCTGGCAAAAAACAAAGGTTTTCTCAGTGACAATCCAGCAAAGATAGTGGTAGCACAAGTGTCAAATATGGCTGAAATGTATCAATAACAACTGTAGAAATGTATACAGCAGAAAGCACTAAGGACCTTATGTCCATGCATGAGGACTTTAACATACTGAAAAATTTAACAAAACCACTGACAAAAGAATAGAAGGCTTAGAGAACAAAAACTTCTGGAAATCCTACATTGGGGCACAGGCATATGAAATATGCAGAAAAAATAGTCGTATATTGAAGACAGAAGTAGACAAGACAGCATAAGGATTTTTGGGGTTTGGGAGATGGAATGCCAAGGTGTGATTAAATTCCTTACAACTTTTCTACCTACAGTACTGGAACTGACTTCCATTCCACTTCTATAAGTTCAGATGGCACACAGAACTTGTGCATAAACAAATCTCCAATGCTTTGCCATGGCCTATCATAGTCTGCACATTCCAACATCAATCCACCATATAAATACTGCAGACAACCAAGAAACATCCTTTATCATGATCAAAAGATTTCAGTGGAATGGCTGCAGACTTCTCTTTTGTATCTAATGTCATCTGCAATAAATGTGTAGCCCTCTGCTGCTCCTCAAGAAAAAGACATTAGGTATGGGCTTTTGGATCGAGCCATGATGAAAGTACTAATTAATGGCCAAACAAGAGAATTTCGTGACCCAGATGAACAGAAAAAGATGCTGGACAATATGACAATAGGACCTCAACCAAATGAACCTCTTCCAAACATGATGTTGTTACCCTCTTCACACAATTATGCTGGCAGAGATCATAACAGAATGTAATGGCCCCACAACTGAAGACAGAGATACGCTGAGATCCCATTTGAAGGTGTAGACTACTCAACCAATAGATCCACAACAATGTTCCATATATCATACTAGAAAGCATTCAGCTGTATTTTCTAATAGATAAAAGATACAATATGGTCTTTGAAATCTCAATAAGGTATTAAAAACATTCACATAACTAACAACAACCAGTTATTTAAAGTTAAAGTGTCTACTGTATGTGAGCTGTATTCTATTTAGTTCCTTCTAGACACTTGAGCTTTCCCATCGCATTCACAATCCTTAAGTGATTAAAGACAATCAAACAACTGGATTGCTTCTAACTGCTTAAAGCAGGTTCCCTTGTTATCCTCAACACAGGCTGGTGTTCCCACTTAAAGTAAAATCATGTCTTAATTGGAGCTCATATTATTGTGTTATCTCTACCTGCAAAATTAGTACCTACCAACATAAAGAATTGCATATGTGCCCATAAGTGTGAATCCCTCTCTCTTATATTAGGAGGAAGAAGGTACACTCATCCTTGCCAACTGAAGAACCCAGCATAGACTTCTTATGAGAGACCCATCTCTCAAAGATGGATTTAGAGAAATTAAAATAGGAATGTATCCATAAAGTGAGCTCCTCCTGAGGGTCAAGAGACACTGAGGAACAAACAATCGCAAGCTTCAAAATGAAGAAAGAACAGGGTCACTATTCTTGTACATAAAAGACTAGCAATTCAAATACAGATGACGTGAATGGACGTTAAAAGGCACCATGTCTTTGCTTAACTCATCATGAAATAAATTACTTCTGTGGTTAGGCCCATGTACAATTTGCATTATGCTGGGGTAATTAGAGCAATTTTGGTAATTTTTCATCGCGCTGCAAATCACCTGAAATTATGCTATTATGCTACATCCCTTAATTACGTATATTCACAGTAAAACAATTACCACAACTGCATGGGAGCAACATGAACAACAGAACTTGAGTGTCTGTTGTTCATGCTGCTTTTTTTTTTACAGCAGTAAAATACAACACAAAATGGCAGCACATTCATGTAATCTTGCTGAAATTTCACATAATTACTCAAAAGGAAATTACACTAATTTGCACAGCCCTAGCTCTAGGCTCTGTCATAGTACCTACTGTAGTAAAACAGGAATTATTTTCCAATCTGGACAGGGTCCTTTCAGAATATGGGAAATTGAAAGGAATAGGAAGATACTAGAATAGGATGATAGACCCAATCACTGATACAATGGCACCCCAACCAACAGCCACAAGTCAGACATGGGCCTACTCACAGTCCTTATGGGAGACCACGCCCTAATACACATTTGTTTCCACTGGATACCGTTTGGCAACCAGGATCACCTACTTCCTTTTGAATGTAGTTGCTTTCCCTAAAGTCCTTGACTGCAGCATGGGCAGTGTCTCAGGCCATTCATCAATGTTTTTATTTACTTACACTTTACAATACCCAAATCATGAACCTGGTGAATTAATGTATTTATATATAAGATGACAAAGGCGAAGAACAAATTGTGGCCTATACTCCAAGGGTATTTAGATCTTAACACATCATCGACAACCTCACCTCAGTTGTTATTTTTGGAAGGAAAAGCATTCAGATGAGGTATCCTAATGAGAGACTTGGATTTGTTTCATAAAAAAGACAGCAGGCAACAGATCTGAGATAAATGCACCACAGACGTAATACTGCTTAAATCCTTCAAAGAATAAACTGGGACTATTGACGAAAAAAAACTGACCTTTTCCATGGACTATCTAAAAAAGTTATATTGATTCCTAAATTGGAATAGTGCCCTAAACTAGGTAAACTAGGCGGATGATACGTTACGCACTTTGTTTTCAAATTCGTTTTTTGTGCTAATATGTTTTGGAAACTTTAATGCAACAATTTCAATACGATGAGCATTATTCAAAAAAGTTACTTTTACGCAACTGTCTCACCTAATTACATAAGGTTTATTTCTTTCTAATTTTCTTTTTCGAATCTGCCTAAATGGTTTTCAACATATAAATATTGTGTTTGAAATGAATATTTGATGTGTACCCTGTGGAGTGTTTATTAAAATTTTGAATAAAAATACAAAACCAGAAAAAGACGAGACAGCCATGGTGAAAGTTTGCTGAGAAAGGGTAAACCTCTGAGACTAGCATCGTTACGTTTGCTCAGTGATTTAGTTTAGAAAAATGAACGTGGTCTTAAAAATGAAAATGCACAGGAAGAGGACTTGGTGAATTGAACCAGTCATGTTTTGTAATTAATGGATAGCTTTAGAAAACATTTCCTCACCGAATTTAACAACCTTGTTGTGTAGAAGAAAATATCACCAGTTGTTTTCTTCATGCAGCATTGGCTGGCAATTAATGTTAATAGAACTTGAAGGGCTCATTTGACCAACTGTGGCATAAAACCTCTCTAAAGTGGATGGCAGAGGAATAGTCGCCAAACACCAGTGAAAGATTGTCCTTCAACGGTGCATTTTTATAAGAGCTGGCCACTAGAGCACGGGTGCATGATCTGCTGGACTAACACAAATACATTCATTCTAGGGTTAGTCTATATCTGATTCCACATTTGCACCCTTTGTTCAGACATCAATAGAAAATGGGCGCAGAACTAGCACTAAAAAATACAATTACACACTGGTCTTGAAATGCGTTTTTATTTTCCCATTGCATTCTTGTCATCTTTTAACAAGTACAATAAATACAGAAATGTTTAAAGTGCTGTGCTAGAGTCATTCTGATTTTAGGTTCGAGCCTGCCAGAGCATGCCTTAATGCATGGATCTTGCTTGCGAGACTCTGTTGTTAACTAAAATGGGCCTGGGGCCCGCCCGTAGCTTGAGTGACGCCATTTTTACAGCCTCATCATTCCTTACTGCAGGCCAAGCATCATTTCAGTTCCTGTCTGTTGAGCAGGTACCAAGCCTTGATTAATTCACCCTAATCAGCGTTAGTCCACTGCTCCTGATGTGATTGAGGTGCTTCTTTTTAACTTCCAAGGCCCTGCAAACAGAAGGAGCGCGACTGGCAAAAATGTGTTCAGCAGTACAAACAAAATTGCAAAGTTTTATTTTCTATAGTTAACTCTTTTATTTTATTTTTCCAAGTCTTTTCTCATTTTGCACTCATGTTTTGTTTTGTTTTTGCTCAAGGGCGCTGTTTTCAGAAGATGACAATTATCTTGTTCTAAATATTGCAAAACGAGATTGTTTCTTTTTTATGTGTAATTTCCGAAAATATGATTTAACACATACTTGTGCAGTACACCCCCATCCACCCAACTCCAAACCACGCCAATCCACCCCACCCCACATCACCCCTCACCAATCCACCCCATTCAGTCCAATCTACCACACTCAATCCAACTGAACCATACCAATCTGATCCATCCCAATCAAATCTAGCCCACTCAAACCAAACCACTCAAACAGGAATACAGCAATCCACCACACTCCAATACTCCCAATCCACCCACTTCAATCTGCCCCCTCTCCCCACTCCAATCTGCCCCACTCCAATACAAACAATCTGCCCACTCAAATAAAAACAATCTGTCCAACTCATCATCATCATCAAATACTTTATTCGGTTTAAAAATTCTGGCCCACACCAATCAAAAACAATCTGCCCCACTCCAATAAAAACGATCTGCCCCACTCATCATCATCATCAAACACTTTATCCGGTTTAAAAACGTCAACCATGAAAACAGATAAATATGTATCACATTTCATAGCAATCACAATAATTTTGGAAAAAGCCACTAATTTTCGTAGTTTTTTACAAAAAAAAAGAATACATTCAAAATATTTCATTTCCTATATAAAATTACAGTGAATCAACTTCTCTTCCTAGTAAAAACTTTTGAATAAAATTAAAAAATAGTTACAATACTCCACCAGTTTAGACACATCAAAGACCATGCACAACTAATTTTGAAACTTTTAAAAATTACAATTTAGGATTACATTTCTCAGTTAAAATTTCAATAGTGATAAAAACATATGAACACACTTAAAAAAGGTTAACACTATTCTGCCAGCTTATGGCTCCCTTTAGGAAAGATCCTACCCCCTGACACACCAGCACATCACAGACCATACGCAACCACAGGAAAGCTGGGTGATACTGCACAAAACCCCTTTCACTCAGCAGGGGGAGTAAAAAGCAATGCCTAAAGGGTGCATAAAAATCACAAAACAGAGTAAAATGAAGTAAGGTCTGTAAGGACACGCCATCACACGAGCACAATTGTATAGAATTTTGATCGAACTGGCCTAACGGGAAGCACACATTACTTCTAATTACTCCTAATCGAAATATCGAAATGGGGGTCCTTTTCCATACATCCCTTATCTCCAGAAAGTACGCCCCTGGACCCACACCATTTTTAACAATATCAAATCCCTCACTGATTTTTTCCTTAATTCCTCCACCTCCCTCTTGGTCCCTGAAATTTTGAAGACATTTTCCTTTGCCCAACGTTTATCGGAACATGTTAAGCCCTCTGGTGCATCAAACTTATCTGGCTGCCCAAGTGCAGTGGCTACTTTTCTTATGTATGCCAGCCAGGGAATGTCCCTCGCATGATCACATAACATACAATCCTGCAGGATTTCCCTATTTAGGGAAGCAAACTCATTAGTCCAAATGGAGATCCACAGCAAAAGGGGGGCAATCTTAATGGCATCCTCTAAGAAATCCAAACCAAATTCAACATGCAAACAAAAACCAAAGGTGTTTTGGCCTACTCCTAACAACCTTCTACAGAAATGATTCTCCTCTATCCCAGGGGCCCTATTTTCCATGTAGCCCCAAAGTGGTGCCCATACATTAGGACTAGGAGACATTTACACCTGTATACTTCAAGCAGAGGCTTAATAGGTTTATTACCCACCCTAGCAGCAAATTCAAAGGTGGCACCTACTGTAGCATTGAAAAGCATGCTGTATCTCCAATGCTATCCTGGAGATACAGGATTTCCAAGTACCCTTTTCTTCAAAATTTACCCCTAAATAGGGAAATTCCTGTACCTTGCTAATTACTTGGTCATTTATCTTCAGCCCTCGCACCCTACTCAGAGGTTTACTATACACGATAAAATGTGATTTGCTACAATTGATCTCAAGATCTAAGGCAGACATGAAGGTTTCATACGCTTTAACCACCTCACGGAGTCCATTCATATTACAGGCCATAAGAACTGCATCGTTTGCATAGATCAGTACCTGGACACTCTTACCATTGATTTTAGGAGCATCCTTACATCTTTCTACTAAAAAATCATGCAACCCATCTGTGTATAGAAGAAAAAGGGTAGGAGCCAAACACACCCCTGTTGTATACCCCTATTAAGCTCAAATGAGTCCGTGCATTCCCCATTCGGCCCACACCTCAAATTTGCAATAATTCCTAGGTGAAGATATCGAAGCAGCTCCACAATTTGGAGATCCATATCCAACTGGGTTAACCTTTCCCATAGCTTGCTTTGATTTACTTTATCAAAGGCACAGCTGAGATCCATAAAAGCAAGATACAAAGTACCCCTCTTTGCTTGTGTATATTTGCTAATCAGCATGAGCAGATTTAGACATTGCTCTTGGGTACCAAGCCCTTCCCTAAAACCATATTGCGCACTGCTCAGGACCTCATTTTCAGACATCCAATCCTCAATACACCTTAAGATAATTTGTCCCAAAACTTTTGCTGAGGAATCAAGGAGTGAGATTGGGCGGTACAATTTTGGGTCATTTCGACTGCCCTTTTTGTATACGGGTACAATGCATGCTGATTTCCAAGTAGTGAGGAATCCTGCACTAACTGCTGCATTGAGAACATTGATCAGAATAGGTGCTCACAGCTGAGGACAGTATTTATATAAATCCATCGGGATTGTATCAGGGCCCGGGGCTTTATGGCTGGCACTACTCTGCCCCACTCCAATCCAAAATAATCTGCCCCACTCCAGTCTAAAGCAATCTTCCCTACTTCATTACAAATAATCTGTCCTACTCTGATCCAAAACAATCTGCACAACTTTAATCTTCCCCACTCCAATTTCAATCCAAAACAATCTGCCTCACTCCAGGCTGCCCCCCTAAAATCCCAAAAAATCTTTCCCACTCCAGTCTGCCCCTTCCAATCCAAAACAATCTGTCCACTTCCAATCTGCCCCACTTCAAACCAAAACAATCATCCCGCTCCAAACTCCCTCACTCCAATCCCAAACAATCTGCCCCAATCTAATCTGTCACACGCTAATCTAAAACAATCTGCCCTACTCTGAACTAAAGGAGTCTGCCCCACTCCAATCTGCCTCACTCTAATGCAAAACAATCTGCTCCACTCCAATCCAAAACAGCCTGCCCCACTCCAATCTACAACAGTCTGCACCAGTCCAATCTAAAACAATCTGCCCCACTCCAATCCAAAACAATCTGCCCCATTCCAATCTGCCCTATTTCAATCCAAAACAATCGGCCCACTCCAATCTGGCCCACTCCAGTCTGCACATTCAACTCAAAACAGTCTGCCCCACGCCAATATGCCCCATTTCAGTCCCAAACAATCTGCCCCACTCCAACCTGCACCAAACCAATACCAAAAAACCTTCCCTGCTTCTATATATCGCAATCTTACCCATTCGAATCTGCACCACTCCAGGTCAAAACAATCTGCCCCATTCCAATACAAAACAATCTACCCCACTCCAATCTGCCTTACTCCAATCCAAAACAATCTTCCCCACTCCAATCTGAACCACTCCAATCCAAAACCTTCTGCCCCATTCCAGTCTGCCACATTCCAATCCAAAACAATCTGCCCCACCCTAATCCAAAACAGTCTTCCCCCACCACTCTGCTCCACCTCAATCAAAATCAATTTGCCCCTCGCCATTTCAAAACACTCTTCCCCACTCCAGTCTCCCCCACATCAATTTGTCTCACCCCAGGCCCAAACAACCTGCCCCACTCCAATCCAAAACAATCTGTTCCACTCCAATGCAAAACAATTTGCCCCACTCAGCTGCCCACTGAATCCAAAACAGTCTTCCCCACTCCAATCCAAAACAATCTGCCCCACTCTAATCTGCCCAGCTCCAATCTGCTCCAAACCAATTCAGAACAATCTGCCATGCTATAATCTCCCTCACTCTTTTCCAAAATAATATGCCCCACCCCAATCTGCCCAACTCCAATCTGTCCCACGCCAATCCAAAAGAATGTGCCCATGCCAATCACAAACAATCTTCCCCACGCCAGTCCAAAACAATCTGCCTCCCTCCAATCCAAAACAATTTGCCCCACTTACCAATCCACCCAATCCAACACAATCTGCCCCATCGCAATCCACCCCACTCCAGTCCACCTCAATCCAATCTATCCCAATACAATTCAGTCCACCTCACCCGAGCACAATCCACCCCATGTGAATCCTTTCCACCACAATCTGCCTCACTCCAATGTGCTCCACTCGAACATGCCCCACTCCATTCCAAAACAATCTGCTCCACTCCAATCTGCCCTACTCAATCCAAAACAATTTACCCCACCCCAATTTAAAACAATATGCTCCACTCCACTATGCCCAACTCCAATCCAAATCAATCTGCCCCTCACCATTTCAAAACAATCTGTCCACTCTAGTCTGCCCCACTTCAATCTGTGCCACTTCAATCCCAAACAACCTTCCCCCTCCAAACCAAAGCAATCTGCCCTACTCCAGTCTGCCCCACTTAATCCAAAACAGTCTTCCCCACTTGAATCCAAAACAATTTACCCCACTCCAATCCACCACAATCTGCCCCACTCGAATATGCCCCACTCCAATCCAAAACAATCTGCCCCACTCCACCTGGCACACTCAATCCAAAACAATCTGTGGCATCCTCATTCCAAAACAATCGGCCTCACTGCACCTAGCCCCACTCCAATCCAAATCAAATTTGCCCATCACCAATTCAAAACAATCTCCCTCACTTCAGTCTGCCCCACTCCAAACGGCTTCACTCCAATCCCAAACAACCTGCCACACTTCAATTCAAAGCAATGAGTCCTACCCCAATCCAAAACAATCTGCCCACTGAAGACTGCCCCATTCAAACCTAAACAGTCTTCCCAAATCCAATTCAAAACAATATGCCCCACTCCAATCTGCTCCACTGTAAACCAAAACAAAATAATCTACCCCACTGTAATCTCACCACTCTAATCCAAAATAATCTCCCCCACTTCCTCTCTCCAATCCAAAACAATATGCCCTGCATCAATCAATATTAATTGGCCCCACTCCAATCCACCCACTCCAATCCAACACAATCTGCCCCATGGCATTCCGCCCAACTCCAATCTGCCCCAATCCAATCTATGCCAATTTATCCCAATCCAATTTAATCTACTTTACCCCAATCCAATCTTCAACCACTCCAGTCCAATCAACCACTGCACTCTGTCCCACTCCAGTCCAAAACAATGTGCCCACTCCAATTCCAAATAATCTTCCCCACACCATCTAAAACATTCTGCCCCACTCTAATCTAAAACAACCTTCCCCACTCCAAAATAAAAAGAATTGTCCAATTCAGTCCAAAACAATCTTACCAAGTCAAATACGCCAACTCCAATACAAAACAATCTGCCCCATCACAATCCATCCCACTCCAATGCATCCCAATCCAGTCTATCCCAATCAAATGCAATCCACCTCACCCCAATCCAATCTATTCCACATCAATCCAATCCACCACAATCCAACCCACTCCAGTCCAAAACAATCTGCCCCACTCCAATCCAAAAACATCTGCCCACTTCAATCCAAAACATTCTGCTGTACTCCAATCTGCTCTACTCCAAATCAAAACAATCTGCCCCACTCCAATCCAAAACAATCTGCTCCACTCCTATCTGCCCCACTCCAGTCCAAAACATTCTGCCCCTTCTCCAATCCAAAACAATCTACCCTGATCCAATCTACCCCACCAAAATGCAAATCAATTGGCCCCACTCCAGTCTGCCCCAATCCAATCCAAAAAATCTGCCCCACTCTAATCTGCCTACTCTAATCTGCCTCCACTCCAATCCAATCCACCTCAACCCATTCTAATGTACCCCACTCCATCCCATTTTACTCCACTCCAATCCATTTCACCTCACACCAATCCAATTCACTTCACCCCACGCCACCCCAATCCACCCCACTCAAATCTACCCCACTCTAGTCCAATCCACTCCACACCAAGCTAACCCACCCACACCAATGCTTTCATTTCAGTCCAGTCCACTCCACACCAATCCACACCAATCCAACCCACTTCGATCCATTCCACCCCACCAGTTGGAATCTAATCTACCCCCTCCAATACAATCCACCCTACTCCAACCCACCCAACACCAATCTAATTCACCCCACTCAAATCCAATCCACGCCACACCAATTCAACCCATCCCACACCAATCCAATTCTTCCCACTCCATTCGACCCCACTCCATTCCAGTCCACTCATATTCAGTCCACCCCACCCCAATGCACCCCAACTAATCCACCCCAATTTAATCCACCCCACCCTGATCTCATCCACCTCACTCAATCCAATCCACTTCACTCCAATCCAATCCACTGCAATCCAGTCCAAATCACTCCACTCCAATCTACCCCTTCCCACTCCAACTCAATCCACCACACTTCTTTCCACTCCACTCCAGTTCACCCACTCCAGTACACCTCATCCGTCTAATCCACCCCATTCAATCCAATTCACCCCTTCCCCTCCAATCTACCCCACTCTATTCCACCCCCACTCTAATCCACCCCAATCAAACCCACCCCACCTCAATCCAATCCAACCCACCTCACTTCAATTCAGCCTACCCCATTTCAAACCACCCCACTCAATCCAATCTCCCCCTTTACAATCCACCCCACTCTAATCCACCCCACCCCACTCCAAACTACTCCATTCCACTCTAACCCACCCTCCTCCACTCAAATCTACTTTAATCCACCACATTCTAGCCCAACCCAATTCACCCCACCCCAGATAAATCCATTCCACTCTAATCCAATCCATTGAGCCCACACCACTCCAATCAAATCCACTCCACCCCATTCTAATCCAATCCAGTCTAGCCCAATGCACCCAGCTCCAATCCAATTAATCCAATCCACTCCACGTCAATCAACCCCACTCAAGTCCAATCCACCCCACTCCATTCAAATCCATCCCATTCCAGGCCAATCCAATCCACCCCACTCCAGTTTAATATAATCCAGCCCACTCAATCTAATCCATCACATTCCAATCCAAACCAATCCACCCCACCAAGTCCTATCACTCCAATTCAGTCCAACCACCCCAATCCAATCTGATCTACCTCACTTCAATCCATCACACTCCACTCCACCCCAATCCACCTCATCCCATTTCAATCCATCTCACTCCAATCCACCCCATCCAGTCAACCCACTCCAATCCACCACAGTCTCACAATCCAATTAACTCCACTCTACTCCTCTTCACCAGACTACCTCAATCTACTCCAAGCCATTCCACCCCATCCTACACCACTCTACTCTTTTACACTGCACTGCACTCTACAACACTCTGCCACTGAACCACTGAACTCTACTCCACTCTACTCAACTCTGCTCCCCTATCCCACTCTACGACACTCTACTCCAACAATCCACTCTACAATACTACTCCCCCAATCAACTCTATGACACTCCACATCACTATTAGCCATGCTGAACAGCAGCCACACTGGTGTACAACATGGCAAAAACACATTGCCAAGCCAACAGCTTTAGTGTAGGTAAGACCTATTGGCTTTGCCAAAGCTTGATTATTCTGTTGTGCTGCTTCCCGTTGCTTCGAAGTAGACTTGAAAGGGAAATATAAAATATATAACCCAGTAACTTATTTGTACCTAGATCTCAAGCTCAAGAGAAAGCAACTCAATTAACGTTGCACATTTATGTGGTGATTGCATTTTTAATTAATTAGCTTTGAAAAGCAGCAAAACAATCACGAGGCACCTACTTTGTTGCCTAGCCCGAGGGAGCTGCCCCTCTGTTCATCAAGTCCCAAAAGAGACGAAGAGTTCGCAGAATGAGATTGTTTCCGTGCCAGAGTGGACCATGACCCCAACCTCATTGTTGATTAGGAAGCCAGCAATTACGTATCCGTGTTCTTGAAAATAAATTAGTTTAAGGTGCTACGCGACGTGGAGAACCAAGAATGGCATTTATACATTCAAACATCCACGTTGCAAACCATGTTTAGGGCAGACAGAATGCAAGGCTAACATACAATCCGAGAGCACGAATCAACCATTAGGAACAAATAGATGAATTCAGTCTAATTAAACAATTTCTACATGACTCAAGTTTCACTAAACATTTTCTACAGAATAATAACTTGCCGATGAAACTACAACACCAATGTCGCGAAATCATACACAAATACAAGCCCTTTCTGAAAATGTGAATGTTGATGGGTTTCTTTTTTGGAACATTAGGCTCAGTGGGACTAAATGTACACCAGAATAACTCATGATTTATTTAATAACAAGTATGCATAATTAGAAATAGAAAGACCACCTAATTAATAGGATGGGAAACAGACTAGTTTGGGGATAGAAGATTAAGGACATATGACTTGCATTAGTAGGCGTAAAAGAAACAATTGGTATTGTGAAATAAATGGCCCGCAGATAAATGGTCGGCTGGCAGGCTTTTCGTGCAGGCAGGTGTGCAGGTTGAGCAATTGGGTCTTAAGGGGTGTGTTAATATAAACCTTAAAGTCAATACTGTGTGCAATAAGTAATAGAATGTATTTAAGTGCAGGTGAAATCATGCTTAATGCGTTCCTTTTTGTTTGTTTGCGTGTCATTAAGTCAAAAATATTTTTAGGGGAGTTCTCTTACCCCGAAATAACTAGAGATGTATAATTGTGAATTTAGAGAAATGCAACATGAAAATTTTTTAAAGGAAAAATAATTGTAAAACAGAATAACTTTTCAATGCATATTTGACAGCATTGTTATATAATACTGGGTTTGTTATTGATCACTGAGCAGTGACACCAGAAAATGTACAGCAACTCAATTTAGCACCACCACATTTTTATACCACTGCACTACCATAAACACCAATACAGCACACACAAGACATAAAAAAGAACAACACTATGAAAAAAACAATGTAGTAGAACACTCTAGCACACTCAATATCACAATAGTAACACAACAACACATTAACATAACACACCAATAAAACAACATAAAATTGTTGGGCTAAGCTATTTTTTGTTTAATCATATTATATTGTGGTGTGTTTTGTGTCATGGGGACCGCGGAAGCACCGCCAACAGGCTGGCGGTGCTTCCTGGCCAATTCTGACCGCGGCGGTAAAGCCGCGGTCAGAAAAGGGAAACCGGCGGTTTCCCGCCGGTTTTCCCCTGGCCATAGGAATCCTCCATGGCGGCGCTGCAAGCAGCGCCGCCGTGGGGATTCCGACCCTCTTCCAGCCATCCTGTTCCTGGCGGTTCTTACCGCCAGGAACAGGATGGCGGGAACGGGTGTCGTGGGGCCCCTGGGGGCCCCTGCACTGCCCATGCCACTGGCATGGGCAGTGCAGGGGCCCCCTCACAGGGCCCCATAATGATTTTCAGTGTCTGCTTAGCAGACACTGAAAATTGCGACGGGTGCCACTGCACCCGTCGCACCCCAGCAACTCCGCCGGCTCCATTCGGAGCCGGCTTCATCGTTGCTGGGTCTTTCCCGCTGGGCGGGAGGGCGGGCGGCCTTTTGACGGTCGCCCGCCCGCCCAGCGGGAAAGTCAGAATGACCGCCGCGGTCATTTGACCGCGGTGCGGTCTTCTGGCGGGGGAACTTTGGCGGACGGCCTCCGCCACCCGCCGAAGTTGGAATGACCCCCTTGGTGTGCTGCTGCTAAATGCTATTGTGTTGAGGTTGTACAGTATTCCTATGGATTGTGCTAACGTACGTGCTCGTGTTGTTCTGTGTTGCATTATTGTGTTATTTTATTGTTGTAGTATGCTGTTGTGGTGCTATTGCATTGTACTTTGGTTGTATAGTAATCGTGTTGTTTTTATGTTGCTGTGCTACATTCTGCCCTGGTTGTTTTGCTGTATTGTATCTTGGTATGTTTTTGCTTTTTGTGTTGTGTTACTAGGTTATTTTTTGTGTTTTGTTGCACTAGATTGTTTCTTTATAGAACTTTTTATAGCAACTGCTGCTACTTTGCTGAGAAAGCAGCACATGCTATTAAATTCCCAGTGCCAAACATCCTTTTGCCACTTTGAAAGGTATAGGGGCCTCAATCAGTCTACGTCCATGGGGCAAACTATGCCTTACATTTGCTCCTCCATGCTCGCTTTATGTGTGGCAAATTAATGTTAACAATCTGCCATTAAAAGCAACCTTCAATTTTTGTTGATGACCAATAAAATGCTAACAAGCATGCAATAGTTCATTTTCACTAATCATGTGCCTTTTCCACAAGTTATCTCCTTCCCATCTTTACTCTTTTAAGGATGTGACTAAATATATAGTTTTTTCCCCTTTTACTTTTAGATTTCATTCCTTTTAGTATAAATCGTAACTTACATATGTGGCAGTAAAAAGAAAGAATTGGCAAAATCAATGGGCCTCATCTTTCAGTGGTGTTAGCTGACCTTTTGGCTTTGCCAGTGATTTTGCCCATATTGTTACTCATCAGCAAAAAAACAAATGATTGCTTACCAACACAGAACAGCACTGGCAAACACAAATAAGTAAAGCTGTAAATACGTGCATGCATTATGTCACATGTCTATTTATAAGTCATGATGCTACAGCATCCCCGACACTGTGATACAAGCAACAGCTAATATTTAATTTACCCGTTCAAGATAGTGAATGCCAATATTGGAGTCGTCCATTACAAAAGTGTAAAAGAAAAAGTGTCTTAACACCTCCAAAAAAAGAAAAAAGGAAAAAAATTAAAGAAGATGACTGTGGATGGATGTAGTAGGAGCACTGGAAGTAAATATTGAAAAGTGGTGGCAGCAGTTGGAGGGCAACACAGACGCTAGGAGGGAGACGTTTATATTTGAAATCTTAAATAAAAGCTGATCGTGGAGGTAAGCAATGGATGATCTTGGGCCAGAGCAACACCGAGAGCATGGGAGCGCAGAGGTGTGAGTCACAAACTGCACAAAGGCGGATAGAGTAAGAAAGCGCACGCCATAGAGTTCAGAAAAAAAGAAAGAAGTACCTCCCTGCTATCTAACAATGGAAGGATACAATTCAGCAAATCAACAGAATGATAAAGAAGCTGTGCACCATGGGAGGGAAAATACAAGAAGAGGAACACAAGTAATAACATGTAAGCAAATGTGATTGAAAAGAAAGCCAACCAATGGGGATCTATGAACTCACCCAGAGGCCACTGCATGAACTAATATTACAAGATAACAGCAAGAGTGTCTTGTTGAACCTGGCACTGTGGACAGGTGGATTACTTGCTTTCGGGAGGTGAGAATCAGTTTACTGTTGCATAAGTGCAGATTTGCACAGTAAGAAACGAATTCCAAGATGGCCTCTGCATATTGCATATTGGAACAATGTGTCAGCCGTCTTGGCACAGTAAAGAATGGTAAAGAATCACAAAAAGACATTCAAAGATGACCGCTTGTTCGTACATGTATACAGGCAGCCATCTTTGAATGCTTTGTATCATTCCTTGTATTCATTCCAATTGATGAAGTGTTTGAAAGGAATGCATTGCCATCGTGGAGTTGTAAAAAAGAAGACAAATTAAAAAGAAGTTCAAGCTGACCATGAAAGCAATGGCCAAACAGAATTCGCCAAACTACAAACCGCAAATACAATCGAAGTTTGGAAAACTTTGGAAAAGTGGAAAATAACTTAAAAGGGCACATTGATCCACCCGCACCTGGGACTGAAGCGGGCAACTTTTATGGGATATGTGAACATTGTACAGAAGTACACTGTCATCAATCTTAATGGTGGGAATCTGTGGCTGAAGAGGGCTCACACATTTCCCCCAGCAATGGGTGGAATGCATTCCTAGCGCAGCTTTCTGAATCTGGCTGTAAGCAAAACGTGATTGACCATTAAACAGACCAATGGATGAAGGTCTTTGACGTATCATCCCTCTAGGTACATATAGTATTCATGAATATTTTTGAAAAATAAATTGCTAAAGCTATCTCAGCGGTTATTCCTAAAAATAAGTGCAGGGGAAAAATGTTCTACTTAGGAGACCACCAGCAGCGCTTCTGAATGCATAGGTTGTCCAAAACAAAGGCTACATATGCGTAAATTCATCTACTGCCTTTTTTCTCATGACCCCAGACTTCTTGTGTCCTGATTTCACTTTTGCAGCTTCTTTTTCATCGCTGCTTCATCCATTTGTTACGATTTTGTTTACTTTCTCTTCCTACTTTCTTCTTCCTTTTCTGCTACTCTCTCTCATTGTAGGTCAAATTCTGATGACAAAAAGGAAGTTCTGGTTCCCAAAGATGTGCTTCAGATCTTATCACCTGCACAAATTAAGCATTTCAGCAGCCCCTGGGAACCTTACCAGAAAGCCCAATTTTTAGTTCAAAGCCTACCAGACAGCACAGCTGTCTGGTTTATTAAAGACATCTTGGGGACATTCAGAAAGCTTCTCTGGGAATGCATTGCACCCATTGCTTACCATTGGCTTTGCAGTTTGTAACACACATTTGCTTGCTTTCCGTTTGCTGCCTTTATTTGTTTTAGGCTGTCCAGCATAACTTCATCCCTCGCATGGGGTGTTGCATATGTACTGTATCCTTCTGAGTGCTCCCTTTCTATAAACATGCCTTTAAATCTTGTTCTTATCTTGTCACATTTGCTGTGTATTCAAAGACAGAGGTCAAATGTCAGACTGTCTTCTGAGGTAGCTTGATGTTTACTTTTCTTTCTCTGACTTCAAAGTGAGAGGATTTATTTGAAAATCTTGGTGTGAAAAAAAGGCTTTTTTTCTAGCGCACAACAAATTTTACATATTTGAAATGGCTGTAAATGAACAGGATATACCAGAATTAGGGTAGCAAAAGTAAAGCACATTTTTTATAATTCCAAAGTGTGGTGGAAACAAATATTTTAATATGATCAAAACAAATGTTTACACTAGGTGATGACATTTCCACGCATTAGCGGTATACTTTTATTTGTATGTCTGTGCAAATGTAATGGCCATTTAAATTGCAAATGTTTTGTCTGTAATGACACTGCACTACCACACCATGCACACTCCACTGTATGCCACTCCACTCTACTCTGCACCACTCTACGACACTGCACTCTAATCTGCACCACTCAACTGTACGTCACTCCACTCTATGCCACTCAACTCTGCTTCACTGCTTTCTATTCTGCACCACTCTACTCAATTCCACTGCACTCTATGTCATTTGACTCTATGCCTCTCTACCCTACTGTGCATCACTATACTTTATGCCAGTGCACTCTACATCACTTTGCACCATTGCACTTTCACCACAGCATTCTACACCACTCCAGTCTAGGTCAAGCCACTCTAGTCTTCACAAATCCACTCTACGTCACTCCACTCACTCTGCAACACTGCACTGTATGACAAGCCAATGCACTCTGTGCCAATGTCCTCTGCTCTGTACCACCACACTTTACACCACTGCACTTTACACCAGTCTACTCTAGACCACTCTAATCTGCTCTGCAACACTGCATTCTATGCCACTCTACTCTATACCACTGCACTCTACATCTCTGAATTGTACCCTGCGCCACTCCACTCCACACTACACTTCACTCTACTCTGAAACAACCCACTCTATGCCACTCTACTCTACTCTGTGCCACTCCAATCTATGTTGCACCACTGCACTCTATACCCTTCTACTCTACTCTGCACCACTCTACTCAAAACCAATGCACTCTGTGCCTCTGCAGGCTATGCTACTATGCTCTACTCTGCAACAATCTACTCTACGCCACTGCCCTGTGTGCCACTTCACTCTATGCTATTCTACTTTACACCATTGCACACTTTGTCACTGCACTCTACGCCGCTCTATTCTACTCTGTACCACTGTACTCTACACCACTCTACACTACTCACTTTACACTATGCCACTGCACTCTATGCCACTGTACCCTACAGCAAAACACTCTATGACATTCTAATCTGCAACACTGCACTCTCCTCTACTGAACTCTATACCACTCTAGTCTGCATCACTGCACTCTATTCCACTGCACTTTATTTTGTATCACTCAACTCTACACCACTCCACTGCACTCTATGCTAACGCACGCTATGCAACTATACTCTATGCCATTCCGGTGTGCATTGTTCCACTCTGTGCCACTGCACTCTGCGCCACTCTACTCTGCTGCACTCCACTCTATACCACTGCACTCTACTATACCCTGCACCGCTCTACACTACGCCACTACATTCTATAACACTCTACTCTATGCCACTACACTCTGGGACATTTCACTCTATGCAACTCTATTATGCATCACTCAATCCACTGCACTCCGTGACACTCCCCTCTACACCACTGCACTGTATGACACTGCATTCTGCCACTCTAGTCGACTCTGCACCCGTCTAATTTATGCCACTACATTCTAAAATGCGGTGAGACTGCACTCTTTGACACTCCATTCTTCGACACTCTATGATAATCTGCGATACTCCAATCTCTGTCTTTCCATGCCACTCTCCTCTCTGACACTAATTTTTAGCTACCTTTGACAGCAGCCACGCTGGAGCTCAACTTGGCTAAAACACCTTGGCAAAACCAACAGCTCTTGCCAATGCTTGTCGTTTTACAGATGTGTGTATCGGAAAAACCCACTACGAAGCTACGCTGAACACACCGACACACTCTGGTACCTGTTGAGAGGCCGCATACACGTCTGACATTGCGTTACAAAACCGTCTCTAATATAGCGAACCTATTTAGTTTCTAACACGTTATTAATAAATAATTAGGCTACACCGGGCCTGCCGGGGATTTCTTCCCCTTGCTAACTAGGCTACTTTCATCACGAGCAGCACTTCACAAAGATGTATCAGTTAATGTCATTATTGCCACGTGAGCCTCATTAACGAACACCTACAAAGGTGTGGAACTGTGAAGCATCACAGGAGACGTCTGGGCTTTTGATGGCAGCCTATTCTGTGAACAAAGAACCCCCAAAGAAAAGAGGAGCCCAGGAGGGTCGGGGAAGGTTCTTCGCCCATGTATTCCTGTCTTTTTAAGATTTTAAGACTTTGGAAGAACACTCTACAGTTTAGAAGAGCAAGAACAAGTAGGAATTAAAGTGATTCTTCAGTGGTGCAACAAGTGGCAAAGAATATGTTGCCTTGTACAAATGGCACTTCAGATCCACTCTGACCATATGTATTTAGGTAGCACATTTACAAAAGCAAGCTATAATCCAGGTTGGACACTGCTGGATTTGAAAAACAAATTACTCCGTGAACCCATAAATTGGGGGCTAAGGCACAGGACAGGCTTGGAGTAACGAGGTGCGGGGCTTATAAAGAAGAGCATGACAGTCAACTCATATATGTATTTAAAAACAATCTGCTGCAAAGAAATAAATGTAAATTAGCACTTGTACAGCGCACTACTCACCCGTTAGGGTCTCAAGGCGCTGTACTCATACCGCTATGGAACCCCTCCTGGCTTTTCCCTGTGAGGCGCCCACTCCTGAGCACCCCCAGGGTGAAGCCAGGCATCCAAGCACTGTTGGGGCGATTAAGCAAGCTATTGCCCAGAGTTGCAGAGTGGGACCCATGAATTAGATTAGGCACCGAGGCGAGAATTATCTGGTCAAGGGGAATTGAGCCCAAGACCTGCCGAAGCGGGACTTGAACCCTGGTCTTGAGCCAGATCTCTGCTTCAGGGTCTGCCGCTCTAACCATTGAGCCACACTTCTCCACTTAAATAAAAGGACATCTTAGTATTAGTGTGTTCTAGACTATTTCATTGGTCACAAAGAGGCAGAAATTTAGAATATCTTCCAGAGTTAGGACTTCAAAGCACCTGCTGCAGAGATCACTGTGTCCAACAATTTTGAGGGGGCTATAATAGCAGTAAATTAACAATAGTGATTAACACAGTTCTGGAAAAGCACTTTGGGCCATATTTACAGGGCCCTAGCGCCAACGGAGCGTCACTGGCGTTTTCACTGCACCATATTTACAAGGAGACGTAAAGCCACTTTTTGTAACTTTACACCTCCTTGTAAATATAGGCCTCTCCGTTGCAGCTTTCTGCATCGGAGGGGCATGCAAGGGGTGTTGCTGTGGGCGTTCCACAGCAACACCCATTGCTTTTGATGCTGCCCCAGATTTACAAGAAGGCGTATATCTAAGGCAGCTCCAAAACTAACGCCACCGCTGGGGTGGCACAGCATGGCACAACGAGGAGGAATACTTTTAGCCCTCCTCCTTTTTTGTTCTTTCTATGTGTGCTGCATTGTGCACATAGAAGGAGCAAAAGGCCATGAATGATTGTTTATGTGCAGGAAGGTGTCCTACAATCATTCCAAAATGACTCTTTGGTACTTCTATGTGTGCTGCATTTTGCAGCACTCAAAGAAGTGCCAATTCACTATTGTAGTTTGTTTATGTGCAGGATGGGACACCTTCCTGCACATAAACAATCTATCCCCTCAACGTAGACACCCTTGCACTATGGTGCAAGGATGCCTGCATTGGCACAGGCAGCTTAATTCAGCGCCGGCATAGGGGAAAACATAGAGATGCGCCATATTCCTGTAAATACGACACATTCCTGCATTTCAAAAGTGGTGCAGTATGGCACTGCTATTTTTGGCGCAGCACTGTGCTGCGCACTTTGTCATAAATCTGGACCTCTGTTTTGTCCAGTCACAGTTCTGACTCAAAAAGTAGAATAGATAGTTAATGGGCTTAAATCCTTAGGGGCATACTTAAGAAAAATGGCGCTGCACACAGTTCAGCCCTACTTTTCTTGCACCCCCTAGAGCCCCCTAACGCCTCCATGTGTGCACCGTATTTAAAATACAGCACACCATGGCAGTAGTTAGGGGACTAGCGTAAAAATGGTTGACGGTAGTCTGGCTCTTAGCAGAATTAGCGTAAAAAAAAGTTTGACGCTAATCCTGCAGAGCACCCAGAGGCCCATTGTAACCAATGGAAGCCTCCTTTAAACGCCTGCTCTGAGCAGGCATTAAAAGTGCCAAAAAATGGTGCAAGAAAATCTCTTAGATTTCCTAGCACCAATTTTTTGTCCCCCCCATTAGAGGAACGCCCCCTTTGCATACACTATGCCTGGCACAGGCATAATGTAGAGCAAAGGGTTGCAAAGTGGCGCAATGCATGCATTGCGCCACTTTGTAAATATAGCATGGTGTTTTTTGCCTCGTTGGCCCACCTTTACGTAAAAAAGAAATGACGCAAATGTGGTGAAAGGAGTAACTAGGGGCTCTTAAATCTGCCCCCTATAGTTTGTTTCTCTATCTGTTGCTATTCTAATATTGTAAATATTTGTATAAGTACTCGTACTGGCAGATAAATCTTGCCTAAGGTGCAAACACATATCTGGCATAGGGAGGTGAACAAAGTTGAAAGCCTGTCTCCAAATCAAAGTTTCTCTTAAGTGCTTGTTTAGTTTTCTTTCATAAGGTGTTACGCTCCAAATAGCTAACAAAAGGAGTGTTGATAGCCCTTTAAACCAGTCATAAGTAAGCCCCCCTTGACACCTGGCCTGCAGGTTGCTGCTTTAAAAGGAATGCAGACAACCTGTGGCTGCTGAATTGTGTCTTGGTGTAGGGAGATGACGTCACAATAAATTCAAGGGGTGTCGGGAAAAAAAACTTACAAGTTGGCATAGACTGACTTGGAAGAGTTATGGAAGGCAGAATCCTGCCCAAGAGTAGGCAGACTCAGCAGACTTGGATACATAAGCAAAGTCTAAAAGGGAATCGTTAAATGCATAATTGGAAACACTGAGACAAATCCATATAGGACAATGTAGTAATGTCATAAAACATTATATGGATAAGCAGACAGAATGCAGTTAGCATAGTTAGGTCTTGCATCCCGAGTCTTCCTCTAGGTGATCTGCTTCATGGATTGGGTCTCACGGAAATGGTAAAGAAGGTAGTTCCAGAGGTGAAGGGCTGCTGCAGAGAAGCTTTGACTTCCCCACACCTTCACCGTTTCCATCTTGCATTTGGAGTGACTAGAAGATACTTTTTTGCTGTATGTAGGTTGCTTTTTGATGTACTGCTCTATTGTTTCCTGCAGATATTTGGGATCTGTATTTTCGATGCATTTGTAGATCTGATCGAGAAAATTACACTTGAATCAGTCTTTTACCTGGAGTCATTGTAAGCGTTTTAGGTGTGCAGCTAATTGATGGCTTTCTTTAGGCAAAGTCCAGTCTTTTGATTTGGAAGGCTCCCACAGCAAACGCGGTGC
The DNA here is from genome assembly GCF_031143425.1 of Pleurodeles waltl. Taxonomy (NCBI): domain Eukaryota; kingdom Metazoa; phylum Chordata; class Amphibia; order Caudata; family Salamandridae; genus Pleurodeles; species Pleurodeles waltl. The sequence continues at coordinate 163,194,764 of NC_090443.1, read as the reverse complement.
AGGGGTGGGCCCGAGCTCCATGTGACCCACTCCAGCACTGTGCAGGAGCAGCAGGCCTCTGGCCTGAGGGTTTCTGACTGGATCCAGAGCCTGAGTGGCCCACTCCATGTATTTTGCAGCAGGGCCCCCTCAAGTTTAGTTACGCCACTTGTTAGTAGGCCCTGATATACAGTGTGATTCAGGGTCGTATATGAGTTCAGTTTTCAGTTGACTAAAGAATATGCTACAGAAGGGTGGTACTGAGTATAACTGACAGAAAGGGGTTTTACTTGGAAGTTTGATTTGCTTAAATTAAGTTCTGGCAACTGCTCCAGGGTGTAAATTAAGGCAGAGGTCAGCCTCCCATGGCACTCCCTAAATTTGTATGTATGTTTTGGAAGCTGGCTCTGTATACACTATCTCAAAGTGAAAGATAGTGTGCACAGAGTCCAGGGGTTCCCCAAGAGGTTTGACAGAGGCAATAGTAGATAATACTAATGCTCTATTAGTGGTAGTGTGGTCGAGCAGTTAGGGTTATCAGAGGGTAGTGTTAAGCATTTGTTGGACATACACAGGCAATAAATAAAAACACACACACAATGACTAAACTCCAGGCCAATAGGTTTTTATGTAGAAAAATATTATTTTCTTAATTTAGTTTTAGAACCACAAGATTCAGATTGCAGGTAAGTACATTAAATGTAAGGTACATAGATAAAGATAGGACTTTGAATAAGAATAAAAACAGTAATGTACACAGTTTGGCATAAAATGGCAATACGCTATTTTAAAAGTCGACACTGCAAAACTCACCAGTTCCTGGGAGAAGTAAGTACAGGATAGTTTGTGAGGTAAGTAAAGCACTTACAAGTTCAGTCTCCGGGTTATAGGGGGCCTACCATTGGGGGTTCAAGTCAACCCCAAAAACCCAGCACCAGCAAAACAGGGCTGGTCAGGTGCAGAGGTCATAGAGGGGCCCAGATAACATAGGCACCTATTGAGACTAGGGGTGCTCCTGTTCCAGTCTGCTAGCAGGTAAGTATCTTCGTCCTCAGGGAGAAGACCGGGGGGTTTGTAGAGCACTGGGGGGACCCAAACAGACACACAAAATACACCCTCAGCGGCACAGGGGCGGCAGGGTGCAGTGTGCAAACAAGGCGTCGGGTTTTGTATTGAAATCAATGGAGAGATCCGGGGGTCACTGTGACACTGCAGGCAGGGCACAGGATGGCTTCTTGGGCCAGCCACCGACTGGGCAAGGGTAGGGGCCGCCTGCTGGTCACTGCTGCACCAGTGGTTGGTTCTTCACAGGCCTGGGGTCTGCGGGTGCAGTGCTTCTTCCAGGCATTGGGTTCTTTGTTACCGGGCAGTTGCGGTCAGGGGGGTGCTCTGGATTCCCTCTGCAGGTGCTGTCGTGAGGGTGCAGGGAGGTCAGCTCAGGGTGGACATGTTGCTGGAGTCTCCTGGGAGTCCTCTCTGCGGTGTTGGTTTCTCTGGACACGGGCCATGGGCATCGGGGGTAGAGTGGTGGGGACTCACGCTTCAGGAGTGAGGTGGGAGTCCCTTTAAAGATGGTTTCTTCTTGTTGCTTTGTACAGAACCGCTGTCCACTGGAGTTTCTTGGTCCTTTGGAGTTGCAGGCAGTCCTCTGAGTCAGCAGAGGTCGCTGGGCCCGCAGGATGCGTCGCTGTTGCAGGTTCTTTGAATCAGGAGACAGGGCGGTAGGGCTGAGGGTGGCTAAATCCACCTTGTGCTTCCTCCCTTTAGGGAGGGGAGCACATGCCTATCCCTACTGGGCTAAATCCTCTAAAACAAGATGGATGATTTTCCAAGGAGGGGGTCACTTCAGCTCTGGTCACCTTAGGGGTGGATGTCGCTGAGGGGGTGACTCCTCCTTGTTTTTCTCATTATCTCCCCATACTTGACAACAAAAGTGGGGGCTGTGTCCAGGGGGCAGGCATCACCACTAGCTGGAGTGCCCTGTGGCATTGTAACACGAAGCCTGAGCCTTTGAGGCTCACTGCTAGGTGTTACAGTTCCTTCAGGGGGAGGTGTGAAGCACCTCCACCCAGTGTGGGCTTTGTTTATGGCCTCAGAGATCACAAAGGCTCTCACCCCAGGGGGTCAGAAACTCATCTCTCAGTGGCAGGCTGGCACAGACCAATCAGTCCTGCACTGAAGGATTGGGTAAGATACAGGGGGCATCTCTAAGATGCCCGCTGTGTGCATTTTTTTATAAACCCAACAATGGCATCAGTGTGGGTTTGTCATTCTGAGAAGTTTGGTACCAAACTTCCCAGTATTCAGTATAGCCATTATGGAACTGTAGAGCTCGTTTTGATAAACTCCCAGACCATATACTTAATATGGCAGCATTGTACTTACAATGTCTAAGAATGGACTTAGACACTGTAGGGTCATATTGCTCATGCAGCTATGCCCTCACCTGTGGTATGGTGCACACTTTCTTAGGGCTTTAAGGCCTTCTAGAGGGGTGACTTACCTATGCCACAGGCAGTATTTTGTGAGCATGGCATCCTGAGGGGGTGCCATGTCGACTTTGACTTTTTCTCTCCACCAACACACACAATCTGCAATGGCAGTGTGCATGTGTTAGGTAAGGGGTCCCTTAGGGTGGCAGAACACATGCTGCAGCTCTTAGGGACCCTCCCTGGTCACAGGGCCCTTGGTACCACTGGTACCTTTTACAAGGGACTTAACTGTGTGCCGGGGTGTGCCAATTGTGGAAACAATGGTACATTTATAGTGAAAGAACAGTGGTGCTGGGGCCTGGGTAGCAGGGTACCAGCACGCTCTCAGTCATGTCAGCATCAATATCATGCAAAAAGTGTGGGGGGTAACTGCAACAAGGAGCCATTTTCCTACAGTATGTATATGGTTTTATATGGCACAAACCTAGCCAAAAGGCAGCAGAGCGCTGTACCGTCAAAGACAAGAGTGAAGTCAGAGAGTAATAGGACAGGTCGAAAGGTTATGGACAAGTTAATATATTGTGATGCAGTGATCTTTAAATAAGTGAGTCTTCAACTCTTTCCTGGAGCTGCTTTGGGGATGTCAGTAATGTTATTTCAGATCCTGGGTGCATAGTTAGAAAAAAACGCTTTGTTTTTTATTTTCACTTCTTAGTCTGCAGTCTGATGGTGTCCTGGATGCAGAGGTGCTGAGAACCACCGGAGATGGTGAGCATGGCTGCAAGATAAGTAGGGGTCTTGTTCATAGTGGCTTTGTAAATGAGGCAGCTGGTACGTTCATTTTTATATGGTTAGTGCAGTGCAAAAACATATTTTTAAACATTTCACAAGAATTGAGTGAAATTAAGCATTAAGCAGATAAATGTGGCGTTCTGGTATATCGTAGTGCATACCTGGCATTCAAAACTCATGCAAGATACACAGGAATCTTGTTTCAGGAGAAAATGTCTCTCCTTGAACAACACAAATCACACAAAGTTACTTAATGTAAATCTTCAGGGCTTTTGCAAGTTTCTCGTACTGTGTAACATATTGTAACATCACTCAGCAAATGAAACCTTTAAAGATCTCTTTGTTTACATGTGTTGGTTTCTCTTTGGAGTCTGTTGTGCATGATGTTGTGGTATAGCATGTCAAAGGCAGCTGACAGTTCTAGTAATGTCAACGTACTTTGTGAATCCCTTGTCTGTAGCTGGGAGTAAAACATTTCACAGACTAACAAGTGTAGTTTGTGTTCCATTTTTCGATCTACACCCCTTGATTGGTGACTATTAAGAATGCCCTTGGACTTTGAGTGATCTAGGAGTTGGTTAGTGAATATTTGTTTAAGTATTTTAGAGGCCCTCGAAGTCCTGTGGCAGAGCAGAACATTTTAAGATCAGTGGGGTCTAGAGTGTGTTTGTTTAGGAGGAGATAATGGAGACAGATTTAATTTAAGGGTTTTGGAAAACGTGCAATCTGGCTGGCTGAATTTTATAAATTTGGTCACTTGGTTAACTAGAGATTATGCATGAGAGAATCCTCTGCATTTTATCAGGTCAGAGAACACTAAGAAGTGGGAAATTAAAGTAATCAATGTTGTCCTGTAAAGAGAATTTGGGGAAATGGAGTGCATATATGTTGTTAGCCTTAGTCGCTGCCCAGACTTTTGGGGTTTTCTTGATGAATAATATAGTCAGTGAGTTACACAGTTTCGGGGTTTTTGGTGTGGATGAGACACTGCATTGAGGGTATATAATGTTTTGTATTTCCCTGTTTCTCCGTGTATTTTTTTTTGTACAGGAGCACACGTCTCCACAGTTTGAGTGATTTTCCCTGTGATTGCTGCGGGGATATTGTCTGGTGGAGCACGGGGGTGATGATATTTAGCTTTTGCTATAGTGGTGCTTTGAATGCAGCAGAGTGTAGGTTTCAGTTTGAGCAACAATGGGAGTGGACGTGGCTTTGCTGGTTGCAATAGCGCGGTGGTATTGAATAGCAGGGTACATCATTGTACAGGGAGAGGGGTGACGGGCCGCGCGCAATCAGTTTTGTAGTACTGGATCTAAGGAGTGGCCTTTGACGTAGGACGTGGGATGATTGAGTGGAAAGTATGTTCGGCTTTCGGACTTTAGCAGATACTGATGAACTCTTTCAATGAAGATATGGTTCTGAACTCAAGCCAAATGTTGAAGTCTTCTACAATTATAGCGTGCTTGCAAGAGAGGAACATCTTTGTCATGAAGGTGTAGAAGGGGCCTTGCAAATTGTTGGTAGGGACCGAGGGCAGGCAATGGCTGAATGTACAGGCTGTGATATAAGGTAGCTCTAATTCTAACTGTTGCACAGCTTTAATTTTTGTGAAGCTGTGGTGAGGGTAGAAGAGAGTATCTCTGTGTATAGTTGCCTCCCTTCCTCCTTTCATCTATGGGCTTGTTGGTGTCTGAGTGAGCTATTGGGAAGACTGTGCTCTCAGGAAAGGAGGGAGGAATTGGAAAGGCAGGTCTCTGTAATGAAGGATGTCTGGGTTAAAGTCTAATAAAGGGAGCTGACTCTAAAGGTCATGTTTTCTCAAGATCTACTATTTAGGATAAGAAGTGATGTCAGATCTAGGGCATAATTTATGATACCCTGTGGCTAGGGTAAGCACAGACAGTCCTTAAACAATGATGCACATATGATACACAGAGTCACATAAGCAGCAGTGCTACCTAAAATGTTGAAATAATATGAACTCAGATGAAAATCAGCAATATTATATGACTAACGATGAACACTTGTTGAATTTATGTAACATAAGCAGTAGTACTACTTAATACATCTGAACACATATTGCATTTGCGATACCATAAGTAGCAGTAGTGCCTGTGTATTACTGAAATATGAAATACTCTGTTCTCATAAGCAGATGTAGCATCTAAACCATAGCAAAAGAATGAGTAGTATGTACAACTATTTTTTGTATGAGACACTCTGGTGTGTTTAAGCGATAGCCCTAGCTATTCGATGTTGATCAGAAACTAATATTATGCTTGCATAAAGAATAATACAGAATACATAACTCTGGGCACATGACACTTTCAAGTGTCTTACACAACAGCATTACCTATACAGTACCAAATATATGATACATCTAGATGCCCTTGTACTACCTAAGAGATGTCAAACATATCACACATTCAGAGAAAGGGCTAGCAATGCCGAGGGTGTAATACACTCATAACATATAGGCACCTGGTTGGAAGAGATAGACCACGTCCTTTAAATGTGGCAACCAGACTATTTCACCAAATGACCTTTATTTAGCAAGAAAAGAGGAGGTTATATAAAATCTCTCCTCCTTCAGTTCTGGCGATTTAGCTACATGCATCAGCTTTACAGCAAGCTTCTGCCTTACGGTTCATCCTTTTGCAACGGAGTGTGAAATGCAATGATTGCAGGATGGAAAAAAGTGCTGACAGAGCCAATGTGTCTCAACTTTATAATGCAAGTACCAACATATTGTCTTGTCTTTGTCAATGATTATTCACGAAGCACTGTTTAAAAAAGCAAAATATAAAAAAAATCAAAATACCTCAAGGAAAAAAAGCACATCTTAAAGCTAAGGTATCTCAGAACTTCTCACTGAGTTCAATATGTTTAATCTTTAAAGGTGTCATGCTTTATTTTACAAATACCTTTCACTCATGAAAGGGAACAGAACTGAAAAGAATAAGAACGTGTCCGAAGTTAAATGGAAATGCTTGCCACGGCCCAATTTATTTTCCATAAGTCTTAGAATTGGAACACATTCAGAAGCCATTTGGTTGTTAGCCTTTGCTAAGGGAGCATATTTAATGGGTCTTTGTGAGGAGAGGCATCTTCTTTTAGTCACGCTAAATAAACTTTCTGCTCGCTCAGACACTAGCAAAATGATGTGCCGTATAATTTTGCCACGAACACAATGGCATAACAAGACATGCTATAAATGTGTTATTTTAGGAATTTCATGCAAAAAGCATTACACAAAAGTCTTGAAATTATGAGAATGACGTTGGCATGATTTAAATTTTGCCCTAGTCCAGTTATACAACAGCTACACCTGGGTGTTCCACAATGAATCTATCATCTCCATTGACATAATCTCTTTCCTACCCATCATCTGTCATCCCTCATGTCAGTTCACCCTTCCTCTCATATCTCTGCCTCTTCCCGCTCCCCTCTGTCCTTCTGAAGCATTTGTCCTAAACCAAAGACACCCAAATTCTTCCCCCTCATTTTGACTCCATTCAGTTCAGGCCACTCCAATACATCTCGTCTATTTACTCTTTAATTGCTCTGCAGAAGCAGAAATCCCTCTCACCCAGTACTAAGACACCCCCCCAATCCCTCCCTCCCTGATCCAACATATGAAGGCCCTGGCTCAACTTTCTTCCCACCCAGTTTTTCCTATCCTATTGAGCCCTATTGTCTCTTTTCCATTTCCCTGCTACTTCTCCTCCCTTCTTGGGCATTGAACCAATTTGAATACTCTTAATATGCCCATTCTTTCTTCCATTAATGCCCAAATGAAGTAACCCTTAACCCTTTCCCAACAGACTCCCAACCCCGTCAGAAACCTACTTAAGCTCTGAATGTTTGAGGACTGGCCTGCTATACCAATATTTCTGCCTCGCTCTCTCATTCAACCCAGTTTTACTATCAAAATCCCACTTTCAAACCTCCCTTCTAAACCCTCGCTCACTTGAGCTGCATCCTTATCAGTGCACATTCTATGAACAAGAATCATAGCAACATCTACCACCTGATCCCTACCTCCAACCCAGATCTGCTTTTTATCACAGAAATCTGGCTACGGCTGGATGCAATGCCCATCCTTCAGGATTCCATAAACTTGGCTATGAGATCTTGCCTATCAACTACAATAAAAAGACTAAAGAAGGAATGGAAGGAATTGCTGAGTACTCCTGAATTATCACAAGTTTCCAAGGGTTTGCAAATGTAGACTGTGAACACTATTATTCATCTGATTGCCTTATACAAACTTCTCTGTGCAGTCTTGCTGAAATACAAACTAACACAAAACGTATCAGTTGCAGGCGCGTTACTAAATACTGCTACTTCACTGCAATGCCTAGACTTCTAGATCCTTCCATAGCTCGTCTAATTAGCCACAACTTGTCGAAACAAGGTCTTTCGTCTTAATCCTAAAGGCCCTCAGCTGCTTCCTAATTTTCTCTGGTCTGTCACACCATAGTGACGGAAAATGTAGCAACAACCACATCTTCCTCAATGTCAAGCTGCACATAACTTCTCATAACAAAGACTGGCAAGTCAATTTCGTGAAAATTAAACAAGCTCATTGAAGACTTCCGTTTCTTGAAAGTTTACTCTATTTTATTAAGTATAAGTCCTATATATAGAAACCTCATCCTGTCAGCAAGACCTTCCACTCCAACTGCCCCAAGTGAGGAACCTTGTTAGGTTCTTCACATTCTATGTTCCACATTCTTAGAACGGTCTTGTTCACAGCAATTAGAGCTTTCAATACAAACAAGTATATGTACAGTGCTTATCAACAAGTAACTTGGTACAACAATAAGAGTACAATACCACATCACCTCCCTTACATTACAGACAAAAACATAGTATCATTGGAGACAAGAAAACAAATAAAATTATACATAGTCTCTTAGTATCTCTGGTCTCCGTGTTGATCTTACAGGTCTGAAACCCACCTTCTTTGTTGCATCAACATGAGACCTACCATTAATTACTTCCGGAGTACTTGCCTCCTGAGTGACAGATTTATGAAACTCCTCTGATCTACTGATACCACATTTTGCCACTCTGTTTAAATTCCATATCTTATGATCATTCGTCTTTATTGCATTTTTTAAAAGTTTCAAAACCTTAAATGGACCTATGAATTTGGTATGTGTTTTCTCCCCTCTAGGAGATTTTATCTTTACCCAATCTCCAACATTTATTCTAGTTTCTTTTACACTTTTGTGTGCATCATACCATTTTTTCCTTAGATTTTTTTTTTCTTGTTCTTTATTCCTCCATCCATTCACGTCCCTGCAAAAAGGATCCATACCCAAACGTTTCTCTTGTACCCAACCAGGAGCTACCTCATGACAAGCTAACCTTCCCTTAAATAAGCAAAAGGGTGTCACCCCTGTGGATGAGTGTGGAGTCAAGCGATATTCCCGTACTTTTTTTTTATTTCGCTCTCCCACTTACTACCTTGTCTTTGTGCCAATTGTATACTTTCTTTGAGTACCTTGATGAAGCGTTCTACTACCCCATTGGATTCAGGATGATATAAAGCTGCACTTTTATGTTTAATCCCTCTATCCTTTAGAAAGGATTCTGTAGCATTTGACGTAAATTGGACCCCACTGTCTGTAAGGACCAAAGAGGGAAACCCTTCCCTCTCAAAAAATTCCTCTAAAAAGGCAATTACATCCTTAGATTCCACTGAACTTACTATCTTTATCTCTGGCCATCTTGAATACATATCAATAGAAACTAGTACATACCTGTCTACTGAGCCCAACCTCACTGGCCCCAAAATATCTAAGGCTATATCCATCCAAGGTCCTAAGGCATCCTCCCTTATCACCATGGGTTGTGTTCTACATTTTAAGACTTTGTCTGATTGAACACAAGAGCGACATTCCCTTACCTCTCTCTCTACCATAGTATCCATTGCAGGCCACCAATAAGTACATCTAAGCCTTTCTTTGGTTTTTGAAATACCCATATGACTAGAATGAGCATGTGTCAATAATTTCTTCCTCAAAGAAAGAGGAGGAATCAACTTACTACCTCTAACTAAAATATCATCCACAATCGCTAACTCATCCTTTACCTCCCAGAAAGGCATCAAGTTTTCCCCATAACTGCCTTTAACACCCCAACCGTTTCTAGTACATTCCATCACTTTTTGTAAGGTGATATCTTTCTGTAGTTCTTCTCTCCATTCTGATTCTTGAATAACAGCATTCGTTACCAAACATACTCTAATATCCTGATCAAAGTCATCACTAAACAAGCATTTATCATCAACACTATCATGCTCACTCTCTATTTCTTCAAAGAGATAGGGCTTACATAGTCTAGAGAGACAATCAGCTTGTATGTTGAGTACCCCATGTATGTAAACTACTGTATAGTCAAACTCTTGTAAGGCCACAACCCATTTGCGAATGCGGTGTGAGACTAAATCAATTCCCTTGTTCTTGAAAACTTCCTTTAGAGGCTTATGATCCGTGATGACTTCAAAGTTACAGCCCCACAAACATTTTCTCAATTTTCTTATTGCCCAATAAACACTCAGTGCTTCCTTTTCAATAACAAAATAATTGAGTTCTGCTCCTTTCAAACTTCTAGATAAAAATAAAATTGTCCTATCAACGCCTTCAGCACTTTGCATCAACACCGCACCAATGCCTTTGGAGCTGGCATCACACATCAATTTGATTTCATCATTTGGATCATAACTCCCTAAATCAACTGCACTGTGTAGTAAACGTTTCATATCATGAAACTCATTTGAACATTGGTCATTCCAGGAGAACTCACTACCCTTCTTCAATAAACTTCTCATGTTCCTTGTTCTCTCACCAATTTTTGATACAAATTTATTATAAAATTCAGCCATACCAAGAAACTTTATTAGTTCCTCTTTGTTTTCTGGAGTTGGCATATTTATGATCGTGTTAACTAAAGCCGATTTTGGGCGAATCCCTTTTCCCGAGATCTCATGTCCCAGATATTCAATAGTAGAGGTGTTAAATTTGCATTTTTCAAATTTCAGAGTTAGACCTGAACTTTCCAAACAATGCAAAACCGTTTCCAAACACTTATTGTGTTTAATTAAGTCATTGCCAAATACTAAAATATCATCCTGATAGATCTTAATACCTTCCACCCCTCTTAACACCTTTTCAAGTGCTCTTTGAAATACCGATGCTGTTGAGATTAAGCCAAAAGGCATCCTGAGATACTTGAAGGTACCAAAAGGGGTAATGAAAGTTGTAAGATCTTGAGAAGAAGGATGTAATTCTATCTGATGATATGCAGAGGAAAGATCAAGAGTAGAAAAGTGCTTAGCTCCATTAAGAGAGCACAGCATTTCATTAATGTTGGGAAGAGGATGATGATCCACTACCACAGCTTTATTTAATTCTCTGAGATCCACACAAAGTCTTACCTCTCCATTAGCCTTTTTTGTCATGACTACCGGGGCTACCCATTCAGAAGCCTCAACTTCTTTAATGATACCATTAAATAGTAACCTATCTATCTCTTCTTTCATTTTATGCCTAACAGTGAAAGGGACTGACCTTAACTTTGCTACTTTGGGTTGAGTACCAGGTTTCAAACTAATCTTAAGTTGATAATTATTCAGACAGCCAATTTGTTTTCTAAAAACTCCAGGGAATTTTTCTATCCATGTTTTCCCTTGTTCTTCGACTTGGTCAAGAGTGAAGGAATCTTTAAGAAGTACAGGTGGATCCTCATTCGGGTCAAGATAAACCCGCAAGTCACGTTGGTGAAACCAGCTTATCAAGGAATCTCCTTTCAATGATACATACAGTTTTGCTGGTATTACACGTTTTTTAAACTCAATTGTACCCCAAAAGTACCCAAGTAGTTTGATTGGCACACCCCCGTAGCCTTTGGGAGAAATGTCAGGTTTTTGTAAGCTTAGTTTGTTCTTTAAGTGTTGATCATAAAAGCTCTTAGGGACTAAGGTTATTTTAGCACCAGAATCAAACAAAACTTTTACTCTTTCATCATTCACTAAAATAGTCTCAAGAGGACCATTCAAGGTACACCCCATCTGCAATATATCTATTTCATTCACCAAATCTATTTCATCAGTCGTATCTTGATAATCCACTTCACTAACTTCCTCAATACCCATTTTTGACTTGCAACACTTTGTTAAGTGTCCCTTCTTGCCACATTTTGTGCACACTACCCTCCACGCAGGACATTGCTTGTTATTAGCCATATGACCTACATTGTCACACCTAAAACATTTACCCTTAAATGCTTTTACCCCTTTAGCATCATTCCTCTCTCTAACATGTTTGAATTCTGTCTTAGTATCATATACAGTCTTAACTGACCCCCTTTCTTCCACATCACAATTAAAGGTGGTCGCATTCTGATTTTTCAAAATTTGAACACAATTTTTAGAGTGTTCACAGGCTTTACTCATGGTAAGCACTTCATCCAAGGATGGATTGTCTTTTTGCAACATGTTTTCTCTGACCTTTTCTAAAGAGCAACCCAACATGAATTGATCTCTTAGTCGCTCTTCATAAGAAGGCCCAAAAGAACAGTTAGTGGCCAGACCACGTAGTGCTGAGATGTATTGTTCAATTGTTTCATCTTGTCGTTGTAATCTCTTTCCAAATTGATAACGTTCTAAGACTATGCAAATTTTTGGTAAATAATGCCTATCAAGTTTTTTTATACAAATTTCATATTCATTGAGACCAGTGGAGTCACTGTCTGATAACTCCGGCAGGTTTTCAAAAATTTCTTGTCCCTCTGTGCCTAAACAATGCATTAGTAAGGAAGTCTTCCTCTCAGCGCTAAGAGACGTGCCACAGACTTTAGCGTAGTTCATAAACACCTTTTTCCACTTCTGCCATTTGATAGGAGGCTCCCCCGGAGATATCAAGAAGAAAGGTGCTGCTGGTACATTTTGCATGTTGGAGTTATACTGGTATGATAGAGTTGATGTTTAAATAGGAAACAGCAATATTCCAGTATCTGTATCCGAATAGTAAAACAATTTCTGACATATAATTATTTTGTTGTATCCGTGGAATCAAATCAAGATTTTGTAATAAGGAGTGATATTTGATGTTGAAATTGATTCTCCCCACCCTCTAAAATTATTTTTGTTTTAACTGTTCTTTAAATACAGCAAGCTGGTCTCTGTAACGTTAAACACAGCAGGCAGGCCTCTGTAGCGTCTACACGCGCTCTTTCATTGCCTTGGAGACGCGCTGATACAGTGAACACAGTGCGCGCTCAACACTGTGCGCGTGCCCCTCTATGCGGCTTGTCGACGTGCTTCCTAGCTGTCTTCAAGACGCGCCGTGTACACACAGTTCTCTGTTGTCATGGAGACGCGTCTACACCTCGTGCTTTGTGCGCGAGCGTGAATGCAGACTGACGCCCACGCAGCTCTCCATTGTCTTGGAGACGCGTCTACACCTCGCGCTTTGTGCGCGAGCACGATTTCAGTTTCTGCGCAGTGTAAAGCCAAAAATAGAAAATCCACAATCCTGGCTGAAAACTCACCGGCGATTTAGAGCTGAGATCGTTTTCATCCGTTCCTAATGTTGTGCTGGATCTTGATCGACCTGCTGCCCGAATTCAGGGAAAGAGGCAGCATCCAGTTGAGGCTTCAGCTTCGTGAGTCTTTTTGAGCCTTCGTCGCCAAAATTAAGTAATCAAGACTTCCGTTTCTTGAAAGTTTAATCTATTTTATTAAGTATAAGTCCTATATATAGAAACCTCATCCTGTCAGCAAGACCTTCCACTCCAACTGCCCCAAGTGAGGAACCTTGTTAGGTTCTTCACATTCTATGTTCCACATTCTTAGAACGGTCTTGTTCACAGCAATTAGAGCTTTCAATACAAACAAGTATATGTACAGTGCTTATCAACAAGTAACTTGGTACAACAATAAGAGTACAATACCACACTCATCCTCATCACACTTGACCCCCACCTCGCTGCCCACCAAATAACCCAACCATGTACAACCATATAACCAAAAGGCTTTGACTAACTAGTATCATTTAAAACCTCTTCAAGTACGAATTGCCAACCCATGAGCACCTGGCAAAACCCAAAAGTAAAAAGATCAGAGTCAGAAATTAGAAAGTCAATAAAGGAAATCGAAAGGTTCTAATGACAAGCTCTGATTTAATGTACGACGCCAACACCTGAAATGTTTTTTTGAAGCAAAAAATCCTAAGGTCTGCTGCGGGTCTCACCAGCCAATAACTCAGCTAAGTGCAGATTGTGAAGTGTTCATGAATGCATTACCCCGGTTTCCAGTGTCATTCACACACTCAACACATCAATCAAAACTGGATTTATTTCAAGCTGTTTCCTGGCATCAACTACCTCTTAGAAGCCTTAGTTAATGGCAGGAGCACAAGTTATCCAGTTATAGTTTTGTTTTTGGATTCTGAGGAGGCTTTGACATGGATCACTAGGAATATTTTGACACTATGCTGAATGAAATGAATTTTCTTCATACTTTATCAGATTGATACTATCCTTAAGTCATTTGGCTGCCACAGGTTTGATTTGCAATGTTGAGAGCATTAGCTTATGCTGGTTCAAAAAGAGCAGCAAACGGGTATGCCCCTCCTACTTCACTTTCAGGTGTTTTTCTGGATCCCCATATATACGGTAGCACAAGTGGGGTGGCCACACCAGGGTGAATACAAAGTGACAAATCAATCCACAATTTGACAAAGTCTTGAATTCACCTGTCCTCTGTGTAAAAGGAGGGACAGCAGGATAGCTCTATAATATAAAAAATAGGAGTTGATATGCAGGTAAAGACACAGACCCCCAGCAAATCCTATTTAGCTTTCCAACCTACTAAAGCTAGAACATTTCTGTCTTGTACAGCTTTTAGAAATGACAGAAGTTAGGTATGAAGCACTATGTAAAAAGTATTAACACTTATTATTATTAACTCAGTCTAGATATGGGAATGTGCTCTCGGAATTGTAACCCGTCACTATAAAGGAAGATGACATGCTCCCATGCACTACATGTCCTGTGAGGTTCCTTTTATGTGAGAGGTGGGACACCCATGCGTGCATCCAGAGAGTCAGAAAAATGTTGGAATTTGACGTATCACAAGGTTGTAGCCCAGAACTGATCCTTACTATGTTTGTTATAATTAGACTTTCAAAACTCATGATAGAAAACAACAGGACGTAACAGACTTAAATGCATCACATATTCTACTTTCTATTAATGAAATAGTAACCCTAAATAGCACTACTTTTCTTACCTTCTAACATGGCGTATACAGCAAGAGCAGTACATACCTGAATGGACCCTTACAAACAATAGAGGGCTGCAACCACACAACACAACTCCCCTTTTTGTCTCATCTACAATGAACTCACACGTCAGAGCTCCACAATGTTCCAACAACGGAAAACACTACAATAGTCCCACAATGAATAATGTCACAATGTGCAGGCAAAGGATAGCTCCACAATGCTCCCAGAATAGAGAAATCCATAACGCACATACACTATATAACTGGACATTGCTTCCAGCCTCAGAACTCTATGTTTCTTCAACACTGGAGAGCTCCACAGTGCTCTCACAATAGAAAAATCTACAAGGATCTCAAATTGGGAGACTTTGCAATGCTCAAGCACTAGAGAACTCCACAGTGCATCCCCACTGGAGAGCTCCACAATGCTCCCACAACAGAGAACTCTGCAATGTTGCCACACGTTAGAATTTACAATGCAGACACAATGGATAGCCCTATAATGCTACCAAATGGCGAACTTCACAACAGCCATACCCTAGATAACTCTACAATGCTCTCATACTTGAGAACTCTACAATGGTTTCAGAAAAGAGAACTCCCTACATCTTTACCATAAATGTCTGCTGAACTATCATGCCCATTCTAACTCGAGTTGCTAAGCCTATGCCTACGCCTAGATTTACTAATGCTTTACGCTGGATTTGTGTTATCCTTTTAACACAAACCTGATGCAAAGTGATGTGCAGGGATTTACTATTCACCACAAATCAGGATTAGCATGGGATAGTTTCCAAAGTAATGCAAGGTTACTCTATAGTGCTCTCACTTAAAGCAACAATTGAAGGTCAGAAAATGACATTCTTCTGTGGAAGGATTTGAAAAAAACATTCCCTTTCTAAAGAACTCTTTTGGATTGTCTGAGAACTTCAAATCCGCTGTAGCTGAAAAATTCAACAACTCACCACCACAAGTTGTTTATAACAATATGACCCCTTTCTCAAGTAAAAATCCTAGCGTCCGAGATTCAATTATTAATGGTCCCATTCCTATGCCTGCTTCACAATTTAAATCAATTTTGCAGTCAGTGCGCCACTTATACTCCTTCACACAAACTACACAAAAGGAGCTGGTGCAGATCATAACTGCCAGCTACTCTTCAGCCTTCAGGTTCCCCATATTACCCTTTCACATCAAAAGCCACTCTTTTAAGCCACAAGCTGTATCCTCCTAGCTGTTTTACCAGCTCCTTAAAGCTTGGCATTTTCACAGATCTCTGAAGCCAGCCATAGTTAAATCTCTGCTAAAGGTGCCCACCCTGGGAGACAATGAGATTAACAATCTTAGATCCAGGCCACTACTCCCTTACATGGGCAAACCTCTGGACAAAGAGACTTTGCATCAGCTTTAGGACTTTAGAAATTCTAATGGACAGACAACAACTGGGCTGCTGTCCAGCGCACAGCACCAAGCTGGTGGCCTTCACCAGCACACTGATAAAAGATAAACTGGAAGCACTGAGCTGGTGGTCCTATAGGGCCTCGATGGCCTTCACCAGCATACTGAAAAAAGAGAAACTGGCATACTAGTGCTCTTAGAATTATAGGTCAGATTTATACTGTTGATCAACTGAGTCGTTAAGATCCTGAAAGTGGTAGGTTTCTCTCGTACAGTCCTAAAGTGGATAAACTCTTTCATTTCAGAGAGATTGCAAGTGGTCACTGCTCACCCTTACTCTTTGAAGGTATACAACATTGACTGCAGGGTACTGCATGGGTCAATCCTCTAAACCTTTTTGTTAGACATGTACATTCAGCCCCTTGTCCAATTGCTCCGGTAAGCAGGGGTGCACTCTTACATATATCTTTATGATACTTAGTTAGTCTTTAGCCCACCTAGTGGGCAAGAACCTCCCAATCAAAGATGATACTTTTAACAGACACGATTACCATCCTCAGTCAATGGAAGGCCAAAAATTTCCGGAAGATGATCTTGACCAAAACCAAAATCTTTATAACCTCCACTTCATTGAAAGTGGAAAAGAACACATGCTTTTGGGTGGATTTAATGGGGAGCCCCCAGACTTTTTGGAACTTAGTAGTTCTTTTGAACAGTATCCATTCCCAGAAAGCTCAATACAATCCATGGCAGTGTGTCAACAGACAGAAGGAAAATTGACTGGCAAGAAATGAGGGTGTTCAGGGGCCAGATTGGCTTCACCTACCTTTGCCCCAGCCTATGCTTGCCTTCCAAAAAAAGTTTCCCTTTTTTTATTGATTCCACTTTTCATGAGCCACTAATGAACACTATGTTTTCATCTCATTTTATCTATGCTCTTCAATCTATCTTGAATCTCCAGACAAATGATTTTGTCATCTGTAATTTCCACAGAAGGCTGTGGCATACATGCTTACAAAAATTGGCAAAAGATTGCATGTCATCAGTACTGTTATCTCTACACTGGCTTCCTATTTGCTCGCAATTAAAAGCCTAACAATTGCCCATACAGCCGTACACTTTAGATCTGCCTACTTTCTTGCCAATCAATTTTCCTTCTATCAAATGTGAGACTCCCTAAGATTGTCAAATCAAGTCCTGCTTGCCACGACTGGGACCGGAATGGTCACTTATACAGGGAGTGCAGAATTATTAGGCAAGATGTATTTTTGAGGATTAATTTTATTATTGAACAACAACCATGTTCTCAATGAACCCAAAAAACTCATTAATATCAAAGCTGAATATTTTTGGAAGTAGTTTTTAGTTTGTTTTTAGTTTTAGCTATGTTAGGGGGATATCTGTGTGTGCAGGTGACTATTACTGTGCATAATTATTAGGCAACTTAACAAAAAAAATATATATACCCATTTCAATTATTTATTATTACCAGTGAAACCAATATAACATCTCAACATTCACAAATATACATTTCTGACATTCAAAAACAAAACAAAAACAAATCAGTGACCAATATAGCCACCTTTCTTTGCAAGGACACTCAAAAGCCTGCCATCCATGGATTCTGTCAGTGGTTTGATCTGTTCACCATCAACATTGCGTGCAGCAGCAACCACAGCCTCCCAGACACTGTTCAGAGAGGTGTACTGTTTTCCCTCCTTGTAAATCTCACATTTGATGATGGACCACAGGTTCTCAATGGGGTTCAGATCAGGTGAACAAGGAGGCCATGTCATTAGATTTCCTTCTTTTATACCCTTTCTTGCCAGCCACGCTGTGGAGTACTTGGACGCGTGTGATGGAGCATTGTCCTGCATGAAAATCATGTTTTTCTTGAAGGATGCAGACTTCTTCCTGTACCACTGCTTGAAGAAGGTGTCTTCCAGGAACTGGCAGTAGGACTGGGAGTTGAGCTTGACTCCATCCTCAACCCGAAAAGGCCCCACAAGCTCATCTTTGATGATACCAGCCCAAACCAGTACTCCACCTCCACCTTGCTGGCGTCTGAGTCGGACTGGAGCTCTCTGCCCTTTACCAATCCAGCCACGGGCCCATCCATCTGGCCCATCAAGACTCACTCTCATTTCATCAGTCCATAAAACCTTAGAAAAATCAGTCTTGAGATATTTATTGGCCCAGTCTTGACGTTTCAGCTTGTGTGTCTTGTTCAGTGGTGGTCGTCTTTCAGCCTTTCTTACCTTGGCCATGTCTCTGAGTATTGCACACCTTGTGCTTTTGGGCACTCCAGTGATGTTGCAGCTCTGAAATATGGCCAAACTGGTGGCAAGTGGCATCGTGGCAGCTGCACGCTTGACTTTTCTCAGTTCATGGGCAGTTATTTTGCACCTTGGTTTTTCCACACGCTTCTTGCGACCCTGTTGACTATTTTGAATGAAACGCTTGATTGTTCGATGATCACGCTTCAGAAGCTTTGCAATTTTAAGAGTGCTGCATCCCTCTGCAAGATATCTCACTATTTTTGACTTTTCGGAGCCTGTCAAGTCCTTCTTTTGACCCATTTTGCCAAAGGAAAGGAAGTTGCCTAATAATTATGCACACCTGATATAGGGTGTTGATGTCATTAGACCACACCCCTTCTCATTACAGAGATGCACATCACCTAATATGCTTAATTGGTAGTAGGCTTTCGAGCCTATACAGCTTGGAGTCAGACAACATGCATAAAGAGGATGATGTGGTCAAAATACTCATTTGCCTAATAATCCTGCACTCCCTGTATAGACTGACCTTATTCTACGGCAGCTATCAAACTGTGTAACTCTCTTCCTTTGATTTTGTGGGCAGAAACACGCCTATTTTTTTTAAAATGCTAGTTCTAAACTGAGATTTTTTATAATTATGTTTCTTCCGGCTTCTTTCCCATGTCATTGTTAGGTTTTAAGTGTGCCCTCATATAATGACAAGAAGCATCTGTGTACAAGCACTCTACAAATAAATAATAACATAACATAACATAACTCTCCGATGCTGCTACACTGGAGAGCTCCTCTAAGCTCCCACACAGGAATACATTATAATGTCCAGAGTTTCATATAAACAATCATCAGCCAGTCCCAATGGGTACAATGTGTACCAGGTGTCCATCTCTGACACCAAGACACTCAGGGGCATATTTAAGAAAAGTGATGCTGCACACAGTGCAGCGACACTCTTCTTGTACCCCTTAGCGCTCCCTGTAACACCACCATTTGTGCGCTGTAATTAAAATACAGCGCACCATGGCGGTAGTTAGGGGACTACTGTCAGAATTTGTGACTCTAGTCTGGCGTTTTACAGGATTAGCATCAAAAATTCTGACGATAATCCTGCAAAGCACCCAGAGGCCCATTGTTACCAATGTGAGTCTCCTTTTAACGCCTGCTCTGAGCAGGCGTTAAAAGTGCTGAAAAAAAGGGTGCAAGGAACTCTCTTAGATTTCCTTGCGCCGCTTCATTGGCTCCCCTAATGGGGAATGCACCCTTTGCATACATTGTGCCTGGTGCAGGCATAATGTAGTGCAAAGTGTTGCAAAGTGGTGCAATGCATGCATTGTGCCACTTTATAAATATGGCACAGCGTTTTTGGCCTTCTAACGACACATTGGCATAAAAAAAGTGATGCTAATGTGGCATTCGAATGGTGCTACAGGCTATTAAATATTACCCTCAGTTTCCTTCAAGACATGCAAAATGCAAGCAAGGACTGGCTGACATTCTGCACGCACACCCTTAAGGGAACAGGCCCGGATCCAAGGAGCTATGAGAGTTATGCGGCATATTAGCTCACCACGCCACGGTCCTCAACCAATCTGAATTTGTTCCGACTCACTGCTCACTTCCATTATAGCATTGTTATTATTCAAAAGCAATTTGTAAACACCATCTCCGCCCCCGCTCTCCCCGTTTAATCACAACTTTGCACTGGCCAGTGTTTTGATCGAGCCGTGGCCAAGCTCCCTTCAGAGCCAATCAGGGGATGTGAAATGGGCCAAGCAGCGTCTGGGGACCGCCGGAACACAGGCGTCCGCTAGGGCTCTCTGGATGGCACGTCCTTCACACTAGGCAAGAATGCAAAGATTAACCTGCCTTTTCCGGAGTTTGGTGAGTGGGGCAAGGCCACGTGCTAATAAGCGAGGTACAAATCTCGAGAACTTTTGTCATCTATGCAATGTGCTCGGTATTTCTAGTGTTCCCCGATGCTGCAGGCAGTTATAACAAATGCTGAGTGTAGGAAGTTGGCTCTGTATGTGCTATTTCAAAGTAAGGAATAGCATGCACAGAGTCCAAGGGTTCCCCTTAGAGGTAAAATAGTGGTAAAAATAGATAATACTAATGCTCTATTTTGTGGTAGTGTGGTCGAGCAGTAGGCTTATCCAAGGAGTAGTGTTAAGCATTTGTTGCACATACACAAGACAATAAATGAGGTACACACACTCAGAGACAAATCCAGCCAATAGGTTTTTATATAGAAAAATATCTTTTCTTAGTTTATTTTAAGAACCACAGGTTCAAATTCTACATGTAATACCTCATTCGAAAGGTATTGCAGGTAAGTACTTTAGGAACTTCAAATCATCAAAATTGCATGTATACTTTTCAAGTTATTGACAAATAGCTGTTTTAAAAGTGGACACTTAGTGCAATTTTCACAGTTCCTGGGGGAGGTAAGTTTTTGTTAGTTTTACCAGGTAAGTAGGACACTTACAGGGTTCAGTTCTTGGTCCAAGGTAGCCCACCGTTGGGGGTTCAGAGCAACCCCAAAGTCACCACACCAGCAGCTCAGGGCCGGTCAGGTGCAGAGTTCAAAGTGGTGCCCAAAACACATAGGCTAGAATGGAGAGAAGGGGGTGCCCCGGTTCCGGTCTGCTTGCAGGTAAGTACCCGCGTCTTCGGAGGGCAGACCAGAGGGGTTTTGTAGGGCACCGGGGGGGACACAAGCCCACACAGAAATCTCACCCTCAGCAGCACGGGGGCGGCCGGGTGCAGTGTAGAAACAAGCGTCGGGTTCGCAATGTTAGTCTATGAGAGATCTCGGGATCTCTTCAGCGCTGCAGGCAGGCAAGGGGGGGATTCCTCGGGGAAACCTCCACTTGGGCAAGGGAGAGGGACTCCTGGGGGTCGCTTCTCCAGTGAAAGTCCGGTCCTTCAGGTCCTGGGGGCTGCGGGTGCAGGGTCTCTCCCAGGCGTCGGGACTTTAGGTTCAAAGAGTCGCGGTCAGGGGAAGCCTCGGGATTCCCTCTGCAGGCGGCGCTGTGGGGGCTCAGGGGGGACAGGTTTTGGTACTCACAGTCGTAGAGTAGTCCGGGGGTCCTCCCTGAGGTGTTGGTTCTCCACCAGCCGAGTCGGGGTCGCCGGGTGCAGTGTTGCAAGTCTCACGCTTCTTGCGGGGAGCTTGCAGGGTTCTTTAAAGCTGCTGGAAACAAAGTTGCAGCTTTTCTTGGAGCAGGTCCGCTGTCCTCGGGAGTTTCTTGTCTTTTCGAAGCAGGGGCAGTCCTCAGAGGATGTCGAGGTCGCTGGTCCCTTCGGAAGGCGTCGCTGGAGCAGGATCTTTGGAAGGCAGGAGACAGGCCGGTGAGTTTCTGGAGCCAAGGCAGTTGTCGTCTTCTGGTCTTCCGCTGCAGGGGTTTTCAGCTGGGCAGTCCTTCTTCTTGTTGCAGGAATCTAATTTTCTAGGGTTCAGGGTAGCCCTTAAATACTAAATTTAAGGGCGTGTTTAGGTCTGGGGGGTTAGTAGCCAATGGCTACTAGCCCTGAGGGTGGGTACACCCTCTTTGTGCCTCCTCCCAAGGGGAGGGGGTCACAATCCTAACCCTATTGGGGGAATCCTCCATCTGCAAGATGGAGGATTTCTAAAAGTTAGTCACTTCAGCTCAGGACACCTTAGGGGCTGTCCTGACTGGCCAGTGACTCCTCCTTGTTTTTCTCATTATTTTCTCCGGCCTTGCCGCCAAAAGTGGGGCCTGGCCGGAGGGGGCGGGCAACTCCACTAGCTGGAGTGTCCTGCTGGGTTGGCACAAAGGAGGTGAGCCTTTGAGGCTCACCGCCAGGTGTGACAATTCCTGCCTGGGAGAGGTGTTAGCATCTCCACCCAGTGCAGGCTTTGTTACTGGCCTCAGAGTGACAAAGGCACTCTCCCCATGGGGCCAGCAACATGTCTCGGTTTGTGGCAGGCTGCTAAAACTAGTCAGCCTACACAGATAGTCGGTTAAGTTTCAGGGGGCACCTCTAAGGTGCCCTCTGTGGTGTATTTTACAATAAAATGTACACTGGCATCAGTGTGCATTTATTGTGCTGAGAAGTTTGATACCAAACTTCCCAGTTTTCAGTGTAGCCATTATGGTGCTGTGGAGTTCGTGTTTGACAGACTCCCAGACCATATACTCTTATGGCTACCCTGCACTTACAATGTCTAAGGTTTTGTTTAGACACTGTAGGGGCACAGTGCTCATGCACTGGTACCCTCACCTATGGTATAGTGCACCCTGCCTTAGGGCTGTAAGGCCTGCTAGAGGGGTGTCTTACCTATACTGCATAGGCAGTGAGAGGCTGGCATGGCACCCTGAGGGGAGTGCCATGTCGACTTACTCATTTTGTTCTCACTAGCACACACAGGCTTGTAAGCAGTGTGTCTGTGCTGAGTGAGGGGTCTCTAGGGTGGCATAAGACATGCTGCAGCCCTTAGAGACCTTCCTTGGCATCAGGGCCCTTGGTACTAGAAGTACCAGTTACAAGGGACTTATCTGAATGCCAGGGTGTGCCAATTGTGGATACAATGGTACATTTTAGGTGAAGGAACACTGGTGCTGGGGCCTGGTTAGCAGGGTCCCAGCACACTTCTCAGTCAAGTCAGCATCAGTATCAGGCAAAAAGTGGGGGGTAACTGCAACAGGGAGCCATTTCTTTACACAAGCCCCCCCCAGCCCACAGGCCAGGAGACTCAGCCAACGCTGGAAGAGTCTTCCTAGTCTGTCAGGCGAGGAAGAGTAGAGGAAATGGCTGGTTTGTTGCAGGGCCTACTCTGCCTTACATCCTCCTGTTCAGGTCATTCCCTCTGGGGAACTGACCCACTTCCACAGTGATAGGACCTAGTCTGAACTGCCTCTTGTCTGTGCTTTTTATGTCTTCACCCATTCTCTCTATTTTGAGGTCAGAGGTATCCACCTCTGCTAATCTTATCTTAGCCAGGGTCACCCCTAGCTTACCCAAAGAGGTTACCCAGAGCTGGAGTAACCCCACCATGACCAACAGGGTCAGGGGGCCTAACTTGTTATTTGGCATGGGGTCAGACCACCATGCCAAGGATAGTGCAGCCATAAAGGCTAACACCCAGCAGAGGCCACTGACAGCTGTCAGTGCCCAGAACCACACCTTTAGCTCTTCACCTAAAAGGGAAGGGGCTAAGTTACAGGCTTCTTTGGGTTCAGGTTGCCTGTCTGCTGTATTAGAGTGGGGGGTTACCACATCTTGTAGTAAACACCCTTCTTCCACTCTTTCTTCTGTTAGCTGAGGAGCCACCCACTCAGGTTTAACAGTTGCCGGACTAGCCAGGACTTCTTGTGGGTCAGGTTGGACTTTATCAGGGCCATTTTTGGAGTTCTCCCCTACTGGAGCAGAATCTCCTTGGCTTGCTGTAACCTTGGCTAAAGGTTGTCCACCCTTCCTACTCTGTTTTCTTTTCTTCTTCTTCTGGGGTCTGCTTGCATTTACTGCAGAGGCAGGACTTCCAGAATCCTTGGGAGAGGACTGGCACTGGACCAGTTCCTCTCTTGGGCTCTGACTAACCTCTGGGTAGTCATTTCCAAGGAGACAATCAAGGGGGAGGTCTGTACTGACTACTACCCTTCTCCAGCTAAGAGTGCCACCCACTTCTATGGGCACTAAAGCCACAGGCCTCTTAGTGACCCTGTCTAGGCTAACTCTTACCCTGGCAGTCTCACCTGGGATGTACTGGTTTGAGAGCACCAGCCTGTCATGCACAATAGTGTGACTGGCACAAGTGTCTCTCAGGGCAGTGGTTGGGATTCCATTCACCAGTAGGTGGTGGAAGTGTCTACTTCCCTCTGGAATCTCCAACCCACCTGTTGGGCCCTGTTTCCAGTTGAAGGCTATGAAGACCTCCTCATCTGAGGAGTCATCTCCCATGGCTACACTGGTTACCCCTGGAATCTTGTTCTGGGGTTTGTTTTTGGGACAAGAAGTGTCCTTGGTGTGGTGCCCAGACTGTTTACAGTTGTGGCACCATGCCTTAGTGGCATCCCAGTTCTTACCCTGGTACCCACCTTTGTTTTGGGTTGTGTCTTGGGGCCCACCCACCTGTTCTGGTTTTTGGGGGCCTACAGAGGACTCTTTTTCTTTGTTTCTAGTGTCACCCACTTTCTCCTGGGGAGTTTTTGTAACCCCTTTCTTTTGGTCACCCCCAGTGGAAGTTTTGGTTACCCTAGTCTTGACCCAGTGGTCTGCCTTCTTTCCCAATTCTTGGGGAGAAATTGGACCTAGGTCTACCAGATACTGATGCAACTTTTCATTGAAGCAGTTACTTAGAATGTGTTCTTTCATAAACAAATTATAAAGCCCAACATAGTCACACACTTCATTTCCAGTTAACCAACCATCTAGTGTTTTTACTGAGTAGTCTACAAAATCAACCCAGGTCTGGCTCGAGGATTTTTGAGCCCCCCTGAATCTAATTCTATACTCCTCAGTGGAGAATCCAAAGCCCTCAATCAGGGTACCCTTCATGAGGTCATAAGATTCTGCATCTTTTCCAGAGAGTGTGAGGAGTCTATCCCTACACTTTCCAGTGAACATTTCCCAAAGGAGAGCACCCCAGTGAGATCTGTTTACTTTTCTGGTTACACAAGCCCTCTCAAAAGCTGTGAACCATTTGGTGATGTCATCACCATCTTCATATTTTGTTACAATCCCTTTGGGGATTTTTAGGATGTCAGGAGAATCTCTGACCCTATTTAAGTTGCTGCCACCATTGATGGGACCTAGGCCCATCTCTTTTCTTTCCCTTTCTATGGCTAGGAGCTGCTTTTCCAAAGCCAATCTTTTGGCCATCCTGGCTAACTGGATGTCCTCTTCACTGGGGTTATCCTCAGTGATTTCAGAGGTGTTGGTCTCTCCTGTGAGGGAACCAGCATCTCTGACTATTATTTTTGGAGTCAGGGTTTGAGGGACCCTGTTCTCCCTAGATAGGACTGGTAGGGGGGAATTGTCCTCCAAGTCACTATCCTCTTCCTCTGAGTTGCCACCCTCAGAGGGGTTGGCCTTTTCAAACTCTGCCAAAAGCTCCTGGAGCTGTATTTTGGTAGGTTTGGGGCCCATTGTTATTTTCTTTATTTTACAGAGTGACCTTAGCTCCCTCATCTTAAGATGGAGGTAAGGTGTGGTGTCGAGTTCCACCACAGTCACATCTGTGCTAGACATTTTGCTTCTAAAAGTTGGAATACTTTTTAAGAATCTACAACTAGTTCTAGGTTCTAATTCAAACTTTTACAAACTTTTAAACTCTAAAAGAAATGCTAAACAGGATCTAACACAAGGCCCTAGCAGGTCTTTTAAGAATTTAGAAAACTTTTCAAATTGCAAAAATCAATTTCTAATGACAATTTTGGAATTTGTCGTGTGATCAGGTATTGGCTGAGTAGTCCAGCAAATGCAAAGTCTTGTATCCCACCGCTGATCCACCAATGTAGGAAGTTGGCTCTGTATGTGCTATTTCAAAGTAAGGAATAGCATGCACAGAGTCCAAGGGTTCCCCTTAGAGGTAAAATAGTGGTAAAAATAGATAATACTAATGCTCTATTTTGTGGTAGTGTGGTCGAGCAGTAGGCTTATCCAAGGAGTAGTGTTAAGCATTTGTTGCACATACACAAGACAATAAATGAGGTACACACACTCAGAGACAAATCCAGCCAATAGGTTTTTATATAGAAAAATATCTTTTCTTAGTTTATTTTAAGAACCACAGGTTCAAATTCTACATGTAATACCTCATTCGAAAGGTATTGCAGGTAAGTACTTTAGGAACTTCAAATCATCAAAATTGCATGTATACTTTTCAAGTTATTGACAAATAGCTGTTTTAAAAGTGGACACTTAGTGCAATTTTCACAGTTCCTGGGGGAGGTAAGTTTTTGTTAGTTTTACCAGGTAAGTAGGACACTTACAGGGTTCAGTTCTTGGTCCAAGGTAGCCCACCGTTGGGGGTTCAGAGCAACCCCAAAGTCACCACACCAGCAGCTCAGGGCCGGTCAGGTGCAGAGTTCAAAGTGGTGCCCAAAACACATAGGCTAGAATGGAGAGAAGGGGGTGCCCCGGTTCCGGTCTGCTTGCAGGTAAGTACCCGCGTCTTCGGAGGGCAGACCAGAGGGGTTTTGTAGGGCACCGGGGGGGACACAAGCCCACACAGAAATCTCACCCTCAGCAGCACGGGGGCGGCCGGGTGCAGTGTAGAAACAAGCGTCGGGTTCGCAATGTTAGTCTATGAGAGATCTCGGGATCTCTTCAGCGCTGCAGGCAGGCAAGGGGGGGATTCCTCGGGGAAACCTCCACTTGGGCAAGGGAGAGGGACTCCTGGGGGTCGCTTCTCCAGTGAAAGTCCGGTCCTTCAGGTCCTGGGGGCTGCGGGTGCAGGGTCTCTCCCAGGCGTCGGGACTTTAGGTTCAAAGAGTCGCGGTCAGGGGAAGCCTCGGGATTCCCTCTGCAGGCGGCGCTGTGGGGGCTCAGGGGGGACAGGTTTTGGTACTCACAGTCGTAGAGTAGTCCGGGGGTCCTCCCTGAGGTGTTGGTTCTCCACCAGCCGAGTCGGGGTCGCCGGGTGCAGTGTTGCAAGTCTCACGCTTCTTGCGGGGAGCTTGCAGGGTTCTTTAAAGCTGCTGGAAACAAAGTTGCAGCTTTTCTTGGAGCAGGTCCGCTGTCCTCGGGAGTTTCTTGTCTTTTCGAAGCAGGGGCAGTCCTCAGAGGATGTCGAGGTCGCTGGTCCCTTCGGAAGGCGTCGCTGGAGCAGGATCTTTGGAAGGCAGGAGACAGGCCGGTGAGTTTCTGGAGCCAAGGCAGTTGTCGTCTTCTGGTCTTCCGCTGCAGGGGTTTTCAGCTGGGCAGTCCTTCTTCTTGTTGCAGGAATCTAATTTTCTAGGGTTCAGGGTAGCCCTTAAATACTAAATTTAAGGGCGTGTTTAGGTCTGGGGGGTTAGTAGCCAATGGCTACTAGCCCTGAGGGTGGGTACACCCTCTTTGTGCCTCCTCCCAAGGGGAGGGGGTCACAATCCTAACCCTATTGGGGGAATCCTCCATCTGCAAGATGGAGGATTTCTAAAAGTTAGTCACTTCAGCTCAGGACACCTTAGGGGCTGTCCTGACTGGCCAGTGACTCCTCCTTGTTTTTCTCATTATTTTCTCCGGCCTTGCCGCCAAAAGTGGGGCCTGGCCGGAGGGGGCGGGCAACTCCACTAGCTGGAGTGTCCTGCTGGGTTGGCACAAAGGAGGTGAGCCTTTGAGGCTCACCGCCAGGTGTGACAATTCCTGCCTGGGAGAGGTGTTAGCATCTCCACCCAGTGCAGGCTTTGTTACTGGCCTCAGAGTGACAAAGGCACTCTCCCCATGGGGCCAGCAACATGTCTCGGTTTGTGGCAGGCTGCTAAAACTAGTCAGCCTACACAGATAGTCGGTTAAGTTTCAGGGGGCACCTCTAAGGTGCCCTCTGTGGTGTATTTTACAATAAAATGTACACTGGCATCAGTGTGCATTTATTGTGCTGAGAAGTTTGATACCAAACTTCCCAGTTTTCAGTGTAGCCATTATGGTGCTGTGGAGTTCGTGTTTGACAGACTCCCAGACCATATACTCTTATGGCTACCCTGCACTTACAATGTCTAAGGTTTTGTTTAGACACTGTAGGGGCACAGTGCTCATGCACTGGTACCCTCACCTATGGTATAGTGCACCCTGCCTTAGGGCTGTAAGGCCTGCTAGAGGGGTGTCTTACCTATACTGCATAGGCAGTGAGAGGCTGGCATGGCACCCTGAGGGGAGTGCCATGTCGACTTACTCATTTTGTTCTCACTAGCACACACAGGCTTGTAAGCAGTGTGTCTGTGCTGAGTGAGGGGTCTCTAGGGTGGCATAAGACATGCTGCAGCCCTTAGAGACCTTCCTTGGCATCAGGGCCCTTGGTACTAGAAGTACCAGTTACAAGGGACTTATCTGAATGCCAGGGTGTGCCAATTGTGGATACAATGGTACATTTTAGGTGAAGGAACACTGGTGCTGGGGCCTGGTTAGCAGGGTCCCAGCACACTTCTCAGTCAAGTCAGCATCAGTATCAGGCAAAAAGTGGGGGGTAACTGCAACAGGGAGCCATTTCTTTACACTGAGGGTGCAAGAGAGAAGCATGACACAGAGGAGAACTATTATTTATTACTACTGCTTTAAAGTTAGGGTTGGTTGTGTGCAGTACAGGAGGCCAAATCTGCAGAAGTATAATCACAGATTAGAGACATTCGAGAGGGGGAATAAACAAGCCGATAGGTTTTGCCAATTGGCTTTTTCAATGCGAACTGCTGTGTAACATGGTTCTAGGTGAAGAAAAAAAGCACTGTGATTTGTCACCATTGACCACATCATATCGTGTTTTTTTTTTTACTTTGTGCAATATAATAAAATAAAAAGCGGGAAGAGGGGAAGCAACAGATGGATGGGAGAAGGAAAGGAGCACCAGACGGGCAAGGGAAGTGGGAAGGGGAAAGAAGAAATAAAACCAAGATCACAATGCGAGCAGACAGGCACTAATTAGGTTCAATCAATGTGTGCTTGGTTGTGCTCCACAGAAGGAGGTGGAATAAGGAGTATTAATATGCAATAAAATTACTTTCATCTCTGAAACAGCCCATTTTAAGACAATAGCAAAAAGAACAGATGATGGATGGAATGCTGAACAATGCAAACATTCACCCCAGTCACAATGATCTGGATTTAATCCACTGTTGTTTTTGCAGACCACGGAACCCCCTCTTGGACCCAGCCATATGCAAATCAGTCTTGACCCCGTTCCCCATGGGAACAGTCCAACCCGAACTGCCAAGCCAAGTCATCCCTGGGCCAGAAACAAGCATCCTGGGGACCGGTTTGAGGGTATCACCCTTCATCAGCCATGCTATCTTGAAACCAGTGGAGCAATGAGCACGGAACCCACGTCTGGGCATACCCTACCTCCTTAGGGCAACAAAAGCAAAAAGAACAGATGATGGATGGAATGCTGGACAATGCAAATATTCAACCCCAGTAACAAAGATCTGGGTTTAATCCATCATTGTTTGCACCCAGCCATATGAAAATCAGTGTTGACCCTGTTACTCATGGAAACGTTCCAACACAAACTACTAAGCCAGGCCCTCATTAGACCAGAAACAAGCACACTACTCAACGCACTGACAATTAAAGAAAATGAGTGGGAGGGGGGTGATAAAATGTATTTTTCCCAGGGGGCACCATCTAAGTAAAGGCCAGCTCTGTGGACAGCAGCAGGGTCAGTTTTTGACATGGGTGAGCTGGACCCAGGCCCAGGGTGCCAATCTTCAGAGGAGTCTGAAGAGCTGTTGCATTAAGGTTATCCAAATACCAGAGCCCCTTTTTCTTCGAATACAAAAGGCGTCCCCCCACACCCTTCTCCCCATCAATGCTGTCTCACTTTATTCACCAACAGCAGTGAGGACGCCACATTTCTTTCTGCCTATGGTGATTTCCGACCAAAGAACTGCTCCGGCCAGCAGTGCTTGATTGGCAAAACAGTAAATGCAAGGGCCCAATATATTTCCTACAAACCCACCAAATACCAAGGTGGCCTAGCCTTGAATTCACCTCAGGCTTCTTTCTTCCACCATCCTACATTTCTTGAGCTCATTCTTACAAATTAATTTTCAACACCCTTTTTCACTCTGTTAATCTTTTCCTATCATTATCTTCCGCCTTCTTTTTCTCTTTTCTGCCTTTCACTTTCCTGGTCTGAGTGAAAGAACAGTGATAAAAATAAGCAACCACCAGCAGAAATTAGGCCCTACATTGCAAGCCTGTGGTGACAGAAATGAAGGAGGTTTCTTCACCTGACCATCTCAATCTTCTGCCATGGTTATGAAAAGTGTTACATGTGTAATGCTGCCTGAATGATGAGTGTGTCGGGTCGAATGGCAGATGAAAGCACTGCTATGCAGACAGGCCTGGACTAGTCTTCTAGGCCTTGTTGAGAACCGCGGGCGTCTGACAGAAGGGTTTGTAGTAGATGCTAAAAGCTGGGCCTGTTTCACGTGGAAGGAGCCATCTGTGACTCGGCTTTTAGAAGAAAAAAAAGCAGAAATGCTGGTCCACAGAGGGAGCTTCAGCCAGCCAGAGAACCATCAGGTTAAAGCCTCCCATTGCATCAAAAGCTTCTCAACTTTGGCGGTGACAAAGAAAACAAGTATTTGCAATGCAACGGGTCTCGCGTTTGCTCGAGTTAGAGCTATTAGCATTGTAACTTCCTAACTGGACTTTTTTTGCCACCTAAATTGAAAATGAAAAGTAAAACAGGTGACATAAGCGAACCGATTCAAAGTGCCACGGCCGCCATGAGCTTGAAGGAGAGACACAAAAGGAAAAATAAGTTTGATTGCAGTCAAACATATTGGCATACGTGCAATTATAGATGTAACAAGGGTGGGTGTCCAAGGTGGTAACTAAACCAGCCCAAGGAGGGACAAACGAAAAGCATTTACCAATGATAACAAAGGAATTTTGAAAGGCAGTGAGTGCTGGCAGGGAGCGACACTGGAAAGAGAGACTCGAGATGCAATGCAAGGCTAAGCAGGTTTCACGTCCTTTCCTCTAGGTTTAGTTACATTCTACTAGAAAGGGCATATTGTGGCTTTCCTGAGCAGTGAGCTACACAACTGTGTGTTTATTTTGTAAAATAAGCTTATTTTAGGAGCAAGAGATAAAGGAGGACAGCACTGGAATAAAACCAAAACGAATGTCAGCGACATGGGAGGAGGTGGGAGGAACGGAATGCTGATACAAAAGGCAGAGAGCTATCAGCCTAAAACACCCACACTAAACAGGAAGCAACAAAGAAATAGAAAAAATAGTCAATCACAGTAACAGATAAAGAAACCTGAGTGGAATAGAACAGTAGTTGGTCTCTGCTCTGAAACAGAAAAAAGAGGGAAAAAAGGCAGAACTGACCACTAGGGAGGAAGAATGTTTAAAGGACACTGCAACCAACAAATTAAATTGCTTTAAACCATAAGAAGTGTACTAAAAGTATACACAAGGTCGGATGCTTACGCTTGACCTAATTAAGGGGGCTTAATTGTGTGGTGCAGTGAAAAACCTATACGAGGGGCAGTGGGACCCATCTATTTCTTTTTGCCAAATTCTGTAACATAAACGATATGGGCCTGCATTACACAGAATGCAAAGCGATGTCAGCTAAAAAAATCTGGAGTGGTTGAAGGAGCTATGCATGCCACGTGGCCACTAGACATCTGTGGAGGAAGAGTCTGCATACTGCGCTGAGCAGCAATTAACAAGGAGTTTGAATAGTTTTTTGTCTGATAAGTTTAGCAAAATTTGTGATCTTGGCACTTTGCAAATTTTGCAGAGATTCCTGGTTAATTGTGAGGTAAACTGCATAGTGAGATAACCTTGACTCTTATGAACCGGGCCACTCTGGAAAATATATGTAGCCATTTTCTCTGAATGGTTACTTTTTTCTGATTTTCTGTAGGCACACGAGGGCAAATGTATGCAGAATTTTTTTCTCCAAGTTTATCCTCTGCAACCTTTTTTATGCACTTTGGAATTGCACAGAACATCATCAAGGGGGGTGATTTAGATCCTGGCAGCCAACCAGCCTCTGGATCGATGAAGTCCTTCGCCTCTGCCTGGTGGAGAACCTCACGTCATATTAAAAACACTCCATATGCGGCACAGGGTTGTCCCTTTAAACACACAAAGATTTGGAGTAACTGGTTTAGACTACGGGGTGGATGCTGAGTTGTTGTAAACATACTGCCCTTACAATGCTTTTTATTCCCTTGGATGATATGTTAACTATCATAAGGTGTCTACTTCTGATTGTAAGTGGTGCTCACTAGGGCGTTTTTGGTACTGCCAACATGACTTGTTGTTCTGCTAGTAAAATAATAAAAACATGTTTATAAAAAAAAAAAGAGTGCCCTGATTAGATGGTGGGGTGGGAGGGAGTCACTATATCCACAGTGCCTCCACCTGGGAGTTGGTTACACTGTCTGCACTGTTCAATGTCGACTAAATGCCATGCTTTTTTGGTGCAAGCAGCATTTTTCCCCATTTTTTACAAGATAGCAAAGCAGTCTTTTTTTGAGAAAAATAAAAAAAATCAATGGGCTTGCCATGCAAAGGGATTTCTGCCTGCGGCCAGAGGGCAATTGCTATTTTTTCTTGCCCCCCGTCTGCCAGCCTTGTGTGGTGAACAGGCTCAGGGAAAATCCCTGGTAGTGGTCCGGTCCCAAATAAGGTATGGCTACCACCAACGTGAACTGGTAATGCCTTGGCAGATGGGCAGGTGGGCTGCTGGGCCAATGGTTTCTGGCGATGGAGTCAGCTCAGGTTCCATCATCGAAAACCCAGCAGTCTCCCACCTTTGAAGAGGTGGGACAGGAGAGATTGCACTCTGCCTTAATCTGAAAGAGGCCCTATTTTCTAAAAAGTACATTTCACGCAGAACATTTTTGTTGGTGATGAATGAGATCTGCAAAATATTTTTTTAAGTAATAATGTACATATGGCTGAAAGAAAACATTTTTGCAATTGTCCCTTTACCATAGAAATTCGAGGAGAGTGAAACAAATCTCTGTAGTTTTGCTCAGTGCTATCTTTAATAGCAATGAATAGACAGCTTTTTATTACAAGGTTCACAATACTGGCTTCCAACAATGTTATCTCTGCATCAGACTAAGAATGTTAGACAATGAGAAGCAGCAGAGTAAATGTATGAATGAGCACAATCCTACCGTCACATAAAACCCTGCACTGCTCACATTCACCACCTGAGGTATGAAGAAACACAACACAAGTTGCACAGCTCATCAATCTCTATTATATGACGAGACACATTCCAATATTGATAGGAGCAGTCAGTTTTGCTCACCGTCAGCAACTATGATAGGAAGGGACGCATCTCAAACTAGAGCGCATAAACTGCCCATCTCTATTTAGCAGTAGTGATATGAAGGAACATAGTGTATGCATCCTTGTCACCATTCATACAAGAAGGGGCACACCTCAAAGCAACATAAACATCTCCAAACATAGCATGTGAGGGATGACGGCATGTCTCCAAGATCCGCATAAACATTGCTATACCTCGTCAGCACTTGAGACATGACCTCATCTCAAACTCACACATACAGCTGCCATTACTCAAGTGTATGGGCCATGAAGTGACTTTGCTTTCTGGGGTCCATTGTGCTGTATGTACTTGGAATACATCTAAAATGCAATGGGTAACACCACATAATCACAATATTATAAATGGAGATTACCCAATGCACAAGGTAACTGGTGAAGAGCAGTGTGTGTAGGCAACACAAACAGTCTCTCACCATTAACTAAATTATTTTTATGTGATTGGTTCAAATTGCACTATATCACCCATATTGGTTATCCAACTCTATGCAAACTCAACCAATATGATGTGTCATCGTGGCCAGAGCTGTCGCCTTTGCACCTGGGGAACTAGGTTTGAGTATTGGCATCAAATTAGACAGACTGCAATCCTGGGCAAATCACTTAATCTCCCCATACCTAAACGCAAAAATATGACCTTGTGTAAGTAACTAGTGCTCAAGTAAAGCGCTCCAGCATGCTCAGGGGTTGAGTGCCTGCTATATAAACAGAAAAACATTCACTCAATGAAAGACCATCACTTCACCCCACGTCTGTCTATTACTCACTAGAGAATGCACTAATGGAACGAAATAACACGTTTGTTATACAAAACTCTATTCAAAAGGACTACTGTGACATAAATCAATACTCCATCCTTGCAATAATACTTTCAAAGGGATGTCCAGATTCATCATGCTGCATTCCACTTCCAGTACAATCAAATCTTGAATATTGTAAAACACACCTAAACCATGGTCTTGTCCCGAACTCGAGTACTCCAATGGGTTTACCGAGTAATGAGGTACACTTCTTGGGCCAAGGCCAACAACGTGTTCCTCTAGGGATGGCACACACATCAGAGCACTCACGCTTTCAGATCTGTCCGTCACTCCAGGGTATACTTTTAATTCTGAATGTATACTAAAATACACAGGACTACACATACCACAGTGCAAAGTAAAAACCTGGACTGTCTTTACTACTTATACATGGAGGTGGAACACTTGAGAGCTCTTCCACACTTAGGTGGTGGATAGAGCGGTACCTCCTGTGAGTCCCTGCCTCTATCAGTTGGTGTTGTGAAGTGAAGCCAGGCCCCAGAGAGGAAAAGGGGTCAGGGCTCATCACTCGCAGCCCGGCCTGCCAGCTGGCAGAGCACAACAGACTTAACAAGGTAGCGAGTTCGGCCTAAAAGTTATGCAATAATGTATTACCCCCCCCCCCCCCCCCCCCTTCCGGTACAGAGAGTAAAGCTCCAGCTCCAGGATCCAATCAGCAACAGTAAACGCCGAACCGGCACAGGCGCTAAGCGTATATTAATCAGCAAAAAATCTATATCTGTTGATTGTCATCTTAAGACGTCATGTGGTAATGAGTGATGGTGAGTTATGGCCAGGTGTCAGTGTCAGTACTTGATTTATGGCCTGTAGTATGATTTATGATCTTGGGTCAAGGCAAAGTGTTTCCAGTTGGTCACAAAGAAACAGTGGTATTGTAACAACTGTGAATAAAGCTGCGGCCAAGAGGTTCCACAAATAATACATGTGGACTTGAATTGTCAAGGGCGAGTGTCCGCGTGCGAAGTTTATTATCACTGCGGCTCACGCTGACAGTTCTGCCTGACAATAGACTTAACGTCGTTCTGCGGCTGGATGGAGACTTCCATCTCTGCACAAATAAAGCCTGCCCCGCTAGGGAGAGAGGCCTCTTTCACAGGCAGGAAATGAGCAGACGTGTTAAAGAAACGGATGCTCGCCGGCATGAGAGCCCTTGCACAGCAGTCTAGCTGCAAAGAGTCCAATCCTTAAAAGGCCCTCCCGCTCTCACTTCACAGCCATGACAGATTGAAAAACGGCTTCTTCGCGCCTACACTGGGCGACAAGTAAAGATTCCCACCTGGAAGTGTCAGCCAGCTGCGGGCAGAGTCGTTCCTTGAGGGAGAAACCACAGACGTCCTCCCACCAACCACACCGCCACTTCCTCCCCGGAGAGAAGAGGATCGTAGATTGTTTCATGTGCTCGCCATCCACGTGGCCTTTCTTCAGGTGGGGTGTGTGAATTTCAGTCATTACAAGCAATGCTCGGTTAATAGCTGGACTAGGGACCCCTCCTTCCCACACCACCACCTATTTCTTAGGCAAAGAAATGAAGAGTAAACTGGCAAACGTATGCAGTCAGCGAGTAAGGTACTGGTTATTATGCAACGAACAGCGATCCACAGCGTTAACAAGCCCCAGGAAGGATCTTTCTTGGTACTACGGACTGATAAAGCATGTTTTTGGTACCTTTTTTATTGACCTCAGAAGACTGAAAGTCTGGAAGGCCTGAGCCAGGACTCGAATCTGTGATAATGGGCCAGACACTGATCCATATTGAAGACTGCTTTAGTCTACCAAAATATCCTGTACAGTATATTGACCTTATATTTTGGAAACCGAATGGGTATTATCTATGGATGTGCACCCAAAAGTATCATCAGTTCTAAAATTCTTACTCTAATATTTGGGACATCCACAGGTCAATTCCCATTGTTGACAATCGTGTGCAATTTTGTCCTTGACAATTGGAGAATCACAGTGTAGGTGCAGTGTGCATGCACATTTACGCTTCCAGCCTTCCACTACTATTCGACCGCATTCTGGCTCGTTAGTGCAGCGCAGTGCATTAAGCTTGAGCTCAGCAGAACACTTCGGGGCACTTGGTTACATCTAGCGGATTGCACATTCAGAAGAGGAAAGCTTGCCTGAGAGGGACGGTGCTGATGTTGGGGCCCTGTGTGTGTGAAGGACTCAGAGAACGGGTGGACTGGCAATTGTGGCAGTTTCTGCATTTGTTTTATTGATCTTTATTGCTTTATCAAGAGGGAATTTCGAAGGGCAAGGGATATTAAAAGTGAAGTGCCATTGATACGGATTCACCAACATACAGTGGGTAGGGGTACACGTCACATCAGACCTCCTTGAGGGTATAACATTGACTGCTTGCACCAGCCTCCGAGTCTTCACACGGGTGTGAAACACTGCTGGTCACACCAAGTGTAGCTGAGGATAGATGAAGGTATGTGCCAGGAAGTCAGATGAACACAGTAGCTTCGTTAGAGTAGTAGAAAGAACGAGGGGGGCAGGCCCGGTGGGTGACATCAGTAGTGTGCAGTTCCGGCTGCAACACTGAAGGAGAGTTTTTTGTGCCCTAGACAGTCCTGTAACGAAACTTGAGGGGCCCCTCTGCAAGGTACATGGAGGGGGCCCCAGACCCTCTGACGGAGTCAAGAGCTCGTGCACAGTGCTGGCCAGTGCACGGTACATGACTGCATGCTGCAGATGGGCCCCCTGGAGCTCGGGGGCTCCCCCTGCACTGCGGGAGCTAATGTTACACCACTGGTTGTAGCAGTTTAAAAAAAATTGGCACTGGGCAACTATGACCTTAGGCTGAAGAATTTACTTTTGCTCAGGACTACTTAATGCTACAATGTATTCCCAGGGGCGCAGGGGCATGCAGTCTTGGTGAATGAATGAAAACTATGAAAAAAATGAAAAATATGTAGTCTCAGTGTATGAATGAAAACGTAACTTCTGGCTCTTAAGAAGATCCTAGACAGCATAGACGTGTATGCAAAATAATTGTGTAGAAAGTGGGGAAACTGTGCCGATTAAGTAAAATATCTCACTCTAGACTACTAGCTTAGCTTTCCAGTAAAGACCTAAACCATTCAAAAATTCTGTTAAAAACGCACGAAATGGGCAAGTTTGTCTGGTGGCAAATCATGAGCCTTGGTGTTGAATGGCAAAGAAAGGTCTTGCTTAATGGCACGGGCAGCTCTCTTCCATTAGCTTGTTTCTCTAGGTCTACCCACAAGGTCACCTGTTCTGCCTTAGGCCAGGTTCAGGGCAAACCCCATATGAGTGGCTACTCAGCACCACCTTCCTCTCCAGAAAGCACCCAAGTTGGCTAATCCGTTTCAATACTGGAAATGGACAACGGGGCAGAAGAGACACAGCGTCCTGACCAAATAGAAGATGAATGCTGTCTGGTTGTGCCATGAGGGCCGCAGGCTGTGCGAGACTGTGCCAGGATACGGACGCGTTGTCTCAAACCGGCAGAGCGCGACCAGAAAGTAAATGATGTCCAACCCACAAAGCAATAGATTAGCGCGCCAAGCATGGGACAATTAATAACAATAATCCTTGCAATGTTAAAGAATGCCAGGTAAGGGAGTAATTAAGTAATCACCGACAGGAGGAATGAGAAGTGGCGGTTGCCTGGTAACCGCAGCTCCTTCCCCCCCTGAGCAGGGCAGGGAAGGCGCTCGCTCGGAGGACAGAGATTGCTGGGGATCCCCCGACATGACGCCGTCTGCACAGCTCCGAGATGGGGAAACTCAGAAAGTAGAAAAAGACAGTGCACACAAAGATTAACTCAATCAGTAACCAAACCTCTTCAGATTATGGGCAGACAGTGAAGGCGGGGAATGAAAGGACCCATCCACCTACAAAGAGAGATAACATATTGAGTTGTAATAGGCGAGGTGCATAAAGTTTGATGAACGAGATGATGGAAGCGCAGTGTGCATAAAGTCACTGCACATAAACACGGGTGTATTATAGTGTTAGAATAGGTCCCCTCATGCATGCACGTACCCCACAACTTTCGGGTGGACCGTAAGACATGTAGAACCTCCTGTTGATGTGTATGAATAAAAGGAGATAAACCCATTCTCCATTGCTGTGTACACGGGAAATACAGCCACGGCATCAATGAATGATTAGATTAATACAAGTGGCTAAATATTGATGGACGACAACAAAGCATATGAAGAATTGGGATGAATAACACTTATATGCGTGACTGAATAGAGCAAACTCCTGATTTAGTGAAGTCACAAATGAAGCAGATTTAAAAATGAAACGAGCCAATTCAAAAACAAATACATTAGGACTAAATTAATGAACCAAAGCCTGTAATAAAATCATGGATGCGGTAAACTTAAGGAACATTCAGAAAATTCATGGACAGCTTTAATTGATTTAAACATAGAACAAAGTGAAGAGTAAACAAATCAGTTCTGAACCCGCTTCATTGAACAACTGGAAATAAGTAAAGAAAGCAAGAAGCTACATAAATCATGACATTGTCTAATACAATGAATGAATAAACAAAAAAGTGAAATCCAATTCAATTCAAAATATCTTTATTAGATTTTACAACTAAAATGATAAAGAGCATAAAACATTAAATAAAAGCAACAATACTTCTCATCATCACCTAATGAAACAGATAAGATTTGCTGAAAATGACATAATCCTGACACAGTTATCGAAACACATTTCCGTTAGCTACTTAGGTAACATAACCCTCCATTGATTTCCTGCTTTTAACAGAGAGTTTAAAAAAGCACTTGACACTATGGGAAACTCGTGGGCTACTAAGTAGCTGCAGATACGAAAAAGCATCAGTACATTTATAAAAAGCCAGAGGTTTCATGCAGCCTAAAAAGAAGAATCGATAACATTTACAAAAAACATAACGTGCATCAAAGACTGCGTAGCCGTCCCATCACAAGGGCAATGTAGCAGTCGACGCCCCCTCAGGGATTGAGACTTGAGGGAAGCACAACAGACGCCAGACTTTGCCTGACCTGAACCTGAAAAGAAGTGACATTTCCGAAAGTGAAAGTACCAGGCACAGATAAGAAGCCATTTCACCTGAGGCTACACAAATGTCATAACCCCTGGAGTAACACTTGCTTATGGCATTCTCCGTTCTTAAGGAGCTACTCTACTGTACATAGCGGGATATGAGTAGCTGCTCGTCGGACTTTTGAGGGTTAACCGGAGTTGTGAACATTTCGCGCAGCCCAATGTCTGTGAGAGTCTTATCGACATACTTCAGCCAGGGTGTGGACAAGCCCCTTTCAAGACTGAGGCAGTCCAGGATGACCTCCCTGTTAGAGCTTTGTTCCATGCTAATCCATACTCTAACCCACAGTAGAAGCGGCACCAGCTTGGCTGTCGGAGGCGTAGGTTTGGCTGCGCTCTGAGTGCAAAATGTGATTGGAGGTACTTGGGGAAAGGTTAAGAAGCCATCTACAGACCCGGTTTTCATCCACTTGCATGGAAGGGATGTTATGGAAAGCCCACACCCCAGCGCATAAATCACTGCTGGGACACACTGCAGATTATACATTTGAAAATAAGAAGCGACAAGACCTCTGCCTTCTTTACGAGTGAAGTTAAATATAGAGCCTGCAACTCTACTTAGCATTGGGTTAACGATGTTAACCTGGGGCTACCGAGAGCTGGAGGCCCAGTTATTTAAAGATTTGGACAGAGCTCGTGGATTGATCTAAGATTCTTAAAGACCATAAACTTCTCTTCCCCGGGCCACACACCATTATGTGGTTTATCCTAAAGTAGGTTCTCTGATTCAAGTACCCCATTAAACTAATTAATTATTCAACCAAAACATGCATGCCTTTCGGAGGAGGTGCCATTAAAATGGCATTGTCAACATACAACAATGCCGGGACCAAGACATTGGCTATTTTAGGTATGTCTGTGGTACCGCCATCAGATGATCACTTAATCCATTAACATAAATTATAAACAGCAGAGGGGTCAAAATACACCCCTGTCGCACTTCCCTGCCTAAGGGGAAGACACCTGTAAGTTCCCTTGACTGGCCAAATCTTACCCTCATCCCTAGGTTCCTGTGAAGACTATGCAACAAGTTGACCACTAGAGCGTCCACCAGTAAATCTAGTAGGGTTAACCACAGCTTTGTCCTGTCTGTGGTATCAAAAGCAGTAGGTAAGTCCATGAAGGCAGGTGCGGTGGGCAGCGCTTGGCAGTAGCATACATTCCCAAAAAAATGACATAAATCCCAGGGGGCAGGATGGGTCTGACGCTGGCCACCTTCCACCTGTCTGTTGTGGGTCTGGACCTCCCTCAGGTTAATGATGATCAGTATTTATTGCTATGAAGCAGTTCATTCACTAATCATTTTAAAACAAACAAAGATTTCTCACGCTTCCAGGATGCAGGTGTCAACTTTACATCAAACCATCAGGACAAAAGCTGTTGGTCAGTCCCTTGCTGGCAGTCATCACAGTGAAGTAGAACACTGAATAAGCAGCTATTTTAAACCACATAGTCACCAGCTTCAGGAGATTTGCATCTGAGGGGTTATTGGTTGAAAGGAGTGCACTAACCAAATAATATATATTTGTAAATTTTCAGAGCAATTGTGGGGAAATACTTGCACTGACAAACAAGTGAAAAACAGCATTTTCCCTGACCACTCCAATTTTAAAATAG
This sequence comes from Pleurodeles waltl, assembly GCF_031143425.1. NCBI lineage: Eukaryota > Metazoa > Chordata > Amphibia > Caudata > Salamandridae > Pleurodeles > Pleurodeles waltl. Next base: position 163,154,089 of record NC_090443.1, on the reverse strand, counting down.
ATTTCATACTCAGCAGTCAGTTCCACATTATAAATGCGTTGGCTGACCAATGCAACTGCCTTTGCAATATTGCGACGCACTGGTGCAAACGTATGTAGTCTGGCATATCCACGATACATGAGATTTACATGTTAATAAGGAACTCCTAATATAATCTAGATCAGAAAATGACCAAACCTGGCTCTTCACCTAGCCCCGCCCACGGCTCGAAACCCTCCTGCTTCAGCACCAGGATACCCTCCCGGGTGAATTGTGCACTATACAAATGCACACAAGGTAGCACAACACAACAAAATATAAGAAAACATAACAAAACATAACACAGCAAACAACTAAAAGTAACTTTTCCCTCCTCATTTTCAGTCATTTCAATTCATTTGATGAGGTATATCTATCAAGCAATAATCAGTGCAAAGAAAGCCAATGGCATTTTGTCACTGATGTTTATTTGCATCTGGATCCATTATCAATGCGGAGAGACCTTAATGATATTGTGCACTATACAAATTCTTTTCAATCAGTTTTTGGGAGATTTTCCTTCGTCTGATTTTCAGAAGAGCCACCTTCTTTCTGGCTTCATTAGTTACAGTATGGGTTGAAGAGCTCATGGTCTTCACCTGCATCACTTTCATTAGTGCTGGGTGCAATCGCGTACTTTTTTTTTCATTACATTTTGTACAAATTCCATGAAATTTTGCAAAATGATGGTATCCTAGCGAAATGTATTTTACGTTTCTTGTGCTCTTTTGAATAATGTGTTATGTTTTAAAAAAATCACAAATATCATGTGAAGTGAAATTCAGGAACTTTGCAATGTTCGCTGGTATAATTAAAATCCCATCAAGGCCTACTTTCAAGGCTGCCTGCTTTGAGGGAATGTCGGACTCACTACGCTCTTCCATCCACACTGAGGCATGTGTGCTGCCATAAAGGAAACTACATCACTTCAGGGACACAGAGGAAGAGGGACTAAGTTATATGAAGTGTTCCATGTAAGTCACCAACACCTTACACAATTTCCATGCCAAGAGAAAGAGACCATGATGGTGTCATTTAAAACCTAGAATACTACACCTCAATTCAAAATGTTTAATACTGAGAAGCTTTAAAACCTTATCTTGTGTCTTTAACTGTGTGGGTCCTTGTGCAGCACTAAAAACTCTAGTGTAGTTGGCAATCACCTGCACCCTGGGACAGAAGGCGTTACTTCTCTAGGCAATGACCTAAGATGCCAGGAACCAAAAGTAGCAATGAACTGAATGAAGTAGTAACTTCATTTAAAATGGAATCTCTGGAACTCCAATAGCTTGTTTATACATTTTCTTAGCAAAAGGAATTCCACGGGGGTCATTCAAGAGTTACCTCTGCCTAGACACTTTTTTGGGTTCAGTTCAACTCTGATTGTGGGTTTTCTCACGTGGACTACTATATATCTACCAGATAACCAGGGGGGTCTTTGGCCCTGGACAATTGGACTGGGTGCTTACTTGTTGGTGGACCTTCGGGTGAAATCATGTCTTGACCAGAAAAAAGAAGAGTCTGCCTGTAAGTCCAATATTGGTTCACGAGTGCCAGAGTGAAGTCAATATCTGCGAAAACCATTGATTCTGAAAATGACTTCCATTTAATTTGATTCTTGAAAAAAACGGATTACCTGAAATTCTGGCATGGATGCAGCCCTCATTGACAAATGAACCACTGCTCTAAAAACATTCGAACTGGAATGGTACAAGATCTGTGAGAGAAGAAAGACAGAGTTTCTAAACGTCTATACGCCCTCTGTCACAACTGACATTAACTCAGTAGTTGAAGTGAGAATGTGATCCTACTTTCAATGGGACAGGGTAACTGATTGTGGGGACTGGGTAAGGCACATAAATAAAAATAACAGAATATTATGTAACCATTTTGTCGGTCTTTCACCTACAGGTAATTACATATTCAGGATTACATACACAAATTAAATAAAAAATGCAACTTCAACTAATCTACGGAAAGGCATTGTTCTGGTAGGAAAGATCAATTGGTTAATGCTAGCAGATGTCTGAATGTACAACTGAGGGTTACTGATTTGAATCCTTGTAAGTGCACGGACAAAAAAAACAATATGTGTAATTATAGTGCTAGGAGGTCCTAGCCCCTGGCTGAAAGCACTGTTCATTTCTAAGTCATTACTTAAAATAATGCATGACACTAGATGAAATAGGCTGCTCACATTATAAGATAGGCTGATGCAAGATGCGGAAAAAGAGTGTACTCTAGTAATATAGAATTATACTGCAAACCTTTTTAAAATGTTTTTATTTAGGGGGGCTTATTGCAGTACTGCCATCAGATTAGAAGTTAACTAGCCGCATAAATTTACATTTCTTTCAGCTAGGAGGCTCCCTGAAGAGAAACCTTATGTCACCTTTAGCAGTTTGCCCTCCTCTTCCTTCAAAGCACAGGAAGCACCCCCCTTCTTCCTTTTCAGTCTCGCTCAGCTTTGACTGTGCAGGGAGGAGAGTATTTAAAAGAAAATGTGAGAGACCCCTGGCTTGCCCCTTGTGATTCTGCCACTGCCTTTTGGCCCTCTCTCCTCACAGATGGCAAAGTCAGTGCCACGAACACATGGGCAGCTCTTCCCTCCTTGTTTTATGTATATTTTGTTATTACTCTAACAGTGATTAATTATTTACTATTTACTTTATCGAAATAAAATTCGGGAGCCAGGAGCTTATCTGGGACCTTCTATGGCAGCGAATTAAGTAAACAATGCTTTTAAAAGTATTTTGTGTGCATCCTTGTGGGTTAGAGTGTATGCACGAATGATAAGCATGTTTGCGTGTTCGTGTGTGTAGTCAGTGTAAGTAGGAGGGAATCAGAGTAAAAATGAGTGAGACTGATGAGTGAGAATGAGTAATATTTTATACACGGGAGCGAGACTGAATGAATGAAAGTGAGTGAGAATGATTGAGCGAGCGTGATTAAGTGAGAATCAGTGAGAATGATTCAATGTAACTAAGTATGAGTGATAATGTTTTGTTATGCTTGTGACTCTACCTTTGCCCCTGGCATACCAAAGGTAATTCTTGGCTTCTAGAGGCATAAATGCAAAATACTGGTGATGACACGTAGGAGGCTTTCTTAACATGAGAGGCACCTGTGAAAAAATAGTGGCATACTAGAGGTAATACTTAACATATAGGACAAAATGGCAAAACGGCTGACCCTGGCATGCAAGGGGCAATTCGTGGCATAGGGGCACCCATGGAAAAGTGCTGGCACTTCCTAACTGAAATTATTTCTTGGCATAATAGGCACCCTTGGTAGAATACTGGTCCTGCAAACTAAAGGTAATTCTTGGCATATGGGGCACTTGTGAAAAAATGCTGGAGCTGGCATTCTTCAGGAAATTTGTGGCATGGGGCCCCCGTCAAACATAAAAAAAGGTTTAAAATTCATGACATTATGAGGATCTGTGGTAGAATAATGGCAGTAGCATACTAAAGATAATACTTGCCATATGGGCACCTGAGGCAGAAGAGTGAAGACACATGGGAGGGAGGCAACCATGACAAAATACTAATATGTTAGAGGTAAATTTTGACAAAAGAGTCACCCATGGTATACAGATGACATTAACGCAAAAGTCTGGGACAGCATGTACATAGTATTTGGCATAAGCGGGAACCCAAGGCACATGGGACAAAATCATAAAAAATGCTGGCCCTGGCACAATTGAAATCATTCTTGGCAAATAGGGGTTCCCGTAGAACAATCAGAAAAAATTGCATTCACTTCTGTGGAGCTTCAGGTTTGATTGTAATTTAACAAATGACCTTTCTGAAAGGGTAACTTAAAATGCACGATTTGACATGATTCTTCTCAACATACTGCTCCCCTCCAAATCTCCTTAGAAGAGATCTGGCTCACTTGCTTCATTCGCTTAAATGTAGCGTTACCATTATCTTACAGCCCATTACTTTCAAGGATTACATCTGCAGGCTAATGTAGTTGTATGTAAAATAGACATATGTGCTGTGGCGTTATATTAATCACAGTTTTTATAGAACTTCTGTGATGTCATCTATGTTAAGGTCAAGTGACTCAACTTCTTGGGTCACTTTCTTTGATCTGATTAAGGTCAAAGAGTGTGTGATGTCAATTCCGCCACCCCTGGCATTTGGTTAATTGATGTCCTTGGGGCCATCAGGCGAGACGCAGTCTTGAGTGGGTTATGACTCTCACCTACTCCCTCAACAAGGGTAATAAATAGCAAATTATATTCAGCACATCTGCATATATAGTTAGTGCTAAGATTTGTTTTTCATGTTTGTGTTTTTTTTTCGAAAAAGACATGCACCTAAACTAGGAGTCAAGGGTCACTAAGTCTCTCCAATTTGGTTTTACCGTTCTGCACACATTTAATCCCTTAGCTCCTGAAGGCCCGCTCCTCCCTCTCACAGTGCTAAGCACTTTTTTTTAAATATTTTGTGCTTACGCTTCATAACGCTTTTCCACAAAAGGTATCCTGTCCGAATTTGTATCCTTTAATTCTCATGTCTCGAGGATACTAACATGTGCAGGGTTTGTGAATGTTCCTGAAGGAAAGCAAAAAAATAGCCAAAAGACAGAAACACTTGAGACTTGCTTTTGGAAAAAAATACAGTACAGGAAAGTGTGTTTTTTGCCTAAAAATTGCACCAACATAAGGTCGCCTTGCTAAGATCAGCCTCCTCCCAGCGTTTAGGAATAAGCAGAGTTGTAAAAAAATGTATTTTTTTCAAGGCTGCTTTTGCATTTTTCTAAGTGAAAGTTGATTTTTTTATCTGTTTGTAGTTTTTATATGCTTGCAATTTGTTGTGGTCACAGGTGTGCAACCCTTGGTTTTACACAGAAAGTTAAACATTTCTGAAATGTAGTCACAATTTGGAACTCAGCAAGGGGTCTATTGTGTAGATCACTCATTTTTGTCAAAAAAACTAATGAATACATTACAAAATAAGCAAAATAGGTAGGAAAAAATAGGAGTTGATGACAGTGTTTTCATCTGTACATTTATTGCACTGACAGCTGATGAGAGAAACTTTCAGAATCTGCTAGAATCCATGAAATTCCTACCACCTGGTGTTTTCAACGTTCTCTTGATAACGATGGTATCCCACTTGTGTGGCTGGCCCTAAAGTTCGCGACAAGAAAGGCCCCAAAACAGTTTGTAGGGGTGGGGGCGGGGGTGAAGGAGTTGGGGTGGTTAGGCCCTTTTACTTTTTTTAAGGGGCAGGGTTGGGGGGGTCGGGGTTATTTTGTTTTTATGGGTGGGGGTGTCGGGGTAATTTTCTATTGTGGGATAGGGGGTCGGGTTTTTAGGGGCAGAGGTGGAGGGTTGAGGTAATTTTCTATTCAGAGTTGGGGCGGGTTTTAGGGGTGGGGGGGTCGCTGTAGTTTTAGGAGCGGGTGGTCAGGGTATTTTTAGTTTTTGGGGGTGGGGGTTCGAGGTAGTTTAGGGTTAGGGGCGTGGTGGGGGTCTGGGTATTTTTATTTTTTAGGGGCAGGTGGTCAGGTAGTTTAGGTTTTAGAGGGGTGGGGGGATGCAGTAGTTTTAGGGGTGGGGTGGGGGGTCAGGGTATTTTTAGTTTTTAGGGGTGGGGGTCGGAGTAGTTTTAGGGGCGGGTTGGGGTAGTTTAGGTTTGAAGGGGTGGGTGGTCGCGGTAGTATTGAGGGTGGAGAGTCAGGTATTTTTAGTTTTTAGGGGCGGGGTGGGGAGTCGGGTAGTTTTAGGGGCGGGGTTGGGGGGTCAGGTAGTTTAGGTTTTACAGGGGTCGGGGTCGCTGTAGTTTTAGGGGTGGGTGGGGGTAGTTTAGGTTTTAGAGGGGGTGGGGGTCATGGTAGTTTTAGGGGTGAGGGTGGGGGGGTTCAGGGTATTTTTAGTTTTTAGGGGTGGGGTTGGGGTAGTTTAGGTTTTAGGGGCGTGGGGGGTCGTAGTAGTTTTAGGGGAGGGGATGAGGTGGTCAGAGTATTTTTAGTTTTTAGGGGCTGGGTGAGGTCAGGTTTTTAGGGGCAGTGGTAGGGGTTGGGGTAATTTTTGGTTTATTTTTGGGGGTGGGGGTTGGTCTAAGGGCTAAGGGTGGGTGGGGGTATCAGGGTAGTTTTTAAGGGTTTGAGGTTTTGTAAGGGAGGTCAGATTACTTCTGTTTTTAGGGTGGAGGGGTGGCATGCGACAACCAAACATGCCGTTTCCACACATGCCTTTACTAGGCATGCCTTTACAACAAAAATTCGTTGTAAAGGCATGCGTAACTCCGACCGCGTTGTTCAGGCATGCCTGGTTGCCGCATGCGTGGTTCCATCATACAACGGTCTCATGACATTTTCTTGGCAGAATGTCCTGCAAACCTCCACCTTGGCTAAAATGAAGCATTTTTTCACATTTCTGAGAGGTACACACCTGGAATATGTAGGAAGCCACAAAATAGCTATCACCCTGGATTCCCACACATCTCCTGATAAAAATGGTACACAACTTGTGTAGCTGGGCCAAGCACCCATGATAAGAAAGGCCCCAAAATGCAAAATTTAGTTTTCGGCTTCAGAATTGACCCATTTTGGCGATGAGAGTAGGTGCGGTATTTGGGCCCAGGCTCTGATGCCATCCAGGGAAACCTACTACAACCAGATATTTCTGAAAAGTAGACACCCAGGAGAACCCAGAGCAGAGTGAAGTGAGTGACTCCCACAAGGTTTACCTAGCCAGAATGCTGTGCAAACTTCACACTTTGGCTAAAATCAATCATTCTCCACACATTCCTGTCAGGGGAAATTCTGGAATCCGAAGGGATCTACAGAATTCTTATCACACCTGCATTCCTACACTCCCTCAACAATGGTAATAACAAGTACACTTTGGTCATCTGTATGTAGGGTTTACACTACAACACTTTAATGGATTTATATTTTAACAAAAGCTTTAACATTTTAACATTTAACCTAAATCAGGATCTAATGCTGGTTGCATTGTACAGCACACATGAAAAGTGGGAAATGTGTTAAAAGGATAGTTTTTGTACTGGAAAGGTCCACTTCCAGTACAAAAATGATTCCTTCAAAAATGCACAGACCATTGCACTGTGGCTCAAGATGTGGGTATTGGCGAATAGCAGCTTGAAGTGTGCAAGTGCAGGGAGAGGGGAAAGCAATACCATATCTTAATAGGTATGGCATTGTTCGACTTACTCCCCTCTCACGCAAAACAGTGCAGCAACATTAGTTACTGTAGTGCATTGCATAAACTATTCTTAAATCTGGGCCATTGTTTATATCTTAAATGGATAAAAACAATAACGACACAGAATGTGCCATATAATTTTTATCTTTTTATCTTATTTTAGATAGCCTCCAAGCTACACGATGCTAATGACCCTGATAATATGTTTTGGAGCTTTCATTATGATGATGAAATCTATATTTCACAAGTAACCATAAAATATTTCCCATATTCACAATTACCTGTAAAATATGTTTTTGTGCAATAAATGCATGGCATAATCGCAGAACAACCCAAGGGCTTGTGCAGAGTGCACTAGACACAGAAGACGAGGTTATGGTTCTAGTAGAAAAACATAGGAATCATCCTTCTCCTCACTGTAAGGGTGATCACATGAGATCTGCCTTGTTGTTGGGATCTCTTTTGTTTCTCTCCATCAATGAAAGAACTGTGAGAGGATACGCACTGCTCCTAGCAAGAAAAACTAGAAATAATAGGTAAGAGATAAATGAAAGAAAATGATACTTGGCTAGTGCAAACTCTCCTCATCAGTGTTACTATGCACTATATTTACCCATTACGTAACATGAAGTTAAAGAAAGGTCTCTACCACTAGAGGGCGGTACTGGGAATAAAAGCTTTGTGGACTTTTATGAAAGTTAAAGTTCTCAGTAAAATGCAGACTGCTATGCATTGAAATGCAATACTTAGGTGGAAGATAAGAAGGGGAGAGTCATTCTCTATAAGTCTATCTAATTTCAGGCACCACAAGGTAGTCTCAATTAAATGAGCACAAAGTACAAGTTTTTGGCACAATGCCTTAGCTTACTGTCCTTCTTGCAATGCACTCTGGCTTTTGCAGAAGACAGGAAAAATGAGGCAGTCTTAAAAACAGAACAACAGGCCAATACTCACCAGGCACAAATAATCTACTCAAACCATCTGCGGCCCTCCAAGCATCTTCTCATCAGACAACGTCACATGGCAGTAGAGGTGGGTGAGCCAATGGAAGCTTGAGCCAGATGCTTGGCTCTGGCTCAGCATAAGGTCCTCCTGGAACCTCAAGCCAAAAACGAGTTGAGTTTTCATTTGACGCCACCCGGCTTAGAGGCTACAAATGACAAATATGTTAAACGGGAACGATGTTCAGACCCCGACCTCTGCTCTGCATCCTGTGAATCCCAGCAAATTATCCTGTGCCATAAAAAATATGTAACATAGTCTGTGTCATGAGGAGGAATGTCAGATGATGAATGTGCTATTTGTGAACCGTAAGTATATTGTGGGGACAATCCAGTGTGTGGTCCTGCAACTATCATATGGAGTTTTCTTGGAGACTGTCAAGTTGGGACCTATGTTGGGGATTTCTCCTTATGGAATAGGTGGTCTCACATACATAATAGTGTCATGCTTCATCACTGGCAACCTGTCCCCATGCTGGTAGGACAATGCCACCCGGGCGGACTTAACCTCGTGGTTAGATACACCCAGGGGGAGGTCTAAAAAAATCAGTAGGCCAACATGTTTCTGCCCTCGCATTGATCCACAACTGGTCAGGGGCATTCTTCAGGGCCAAAGATCCCTATCTATACATCAGTGAGATGGATCCTATTCTATCCTTCTGCTGGGAAAATATACTTAACATCCAAATACTCAAGGCATACCTGAGCGTTAATGAAAGGTTGAAGTTAACCTAACCTTTGGGATACAGGCCCCTGGGCTGGGGTGGGGATGATTCCCCTTGTAGTCACACATTCATCAAAGTGTGCATCATAGTTCAGCACTTACTCCCAGCCACTTAACTATGTTAATTTTTTTGACGTAGTGAATCATTATACTCACATATACCGTCTAATTATGTTTTATCCTTACCAATAGACATCGCTATTAAAGGAGTAGTTAACACTGGTAGCCTGTTAAGTAATTTTAAATACAACTATTATGTGTGTGAGACCACCTGTTCCATAAGGAGGAATCCCCAACATAGGTCCCAATTTAACGGTCTTTAAGAAACTCCAGACGATTCTGGCAGGAACACAACCAAAGTGGTTGTGGTTGACAGTTTTATCTCCTCCACACCTGCTGTGTTACTGTTGCAACTTTGGGAGGAAGTGTGCAGGGCACACCTCCCATCTCTCAGTTTTTGTAAGGTGGAAGACAATCCAGTGTGCACTGGATGAAGTATATAAGTGGGATGTTACATTCTTCTTTGATGATTGTTTATCTTAACATTTTGTATGCATTGTATTGCAGCTGCATATGTTAGCCTGTTGTGCTCAGTATTATTTCATTGCTGACAATTCAATGCAATTGCGGCTTTATATGTTAGCCTGTGTGCTCAATGTTATTTCATTGCTGACATTTCAATGTGACCCAATACTACCCAAAGCAACCCAATGCTGCCCTGTTACCTGTTATGTACAAAAAGATAACGTTCTTTTTAAATAAAAACACAGTCTGTATCAGTTGTGAAGTGCTTGTATGCGCTTGGGCATAGTTCATGCTATGTGAAACTGCCAAAAGTAAAATGTGGATTTTGCCCTTCACCCACATCCCAATCTCATCTTCCAAGAATTAAAGACAAAGCATTAACCTTTGCTGTCAGAAATAGATACCGATCTAATGGCATAATTTAACAACATGAAACTGGAAAATCTGGTATAAATCCTTGCTTAACCAAATTGTGTGGACCTAAACAAATAACATGTCACTGAGCCTCCTTTTTGTTCGTTATCACATATCAGAGCACACAGGACACAAGTCCTAAAAAAATAAGTTAGGCAGTTTGCAGGTGACATTGTGGTGTGTGACATCATGGGGTGGCATTATGGCATCACAGGAAGTGACATCACAACCCATGACTTCACAGAAAGTTACATCATAAGAAGTAACATGGAATATTATCTCTTCACACACTTTTTGCAGGTCTATCATGAGTACAATTGAGCGCATTATGAGATTTAACATTTGGGATTTTGTGTCTGGGTTGTGCCAAAAACGTGACGCAACCCCAATGCATAATGTGGGCCTCAAGTTATACATTTTTTTTTTAAACTATGTATCAAAGAAGTTGGCAACAAGGAGAAAGATATCAGTAAATCTATTCTGCTTAATTAGGTCCAAAGTCCGCATTTTAAAATATCTTATGGGGCTAAGGCACCTGTTGCAGAGATCTTTCTGTGCCCAGTAAATTCCAGGGAACAATAAAAATGGTATGATAGCTTTGGAGGGTAACGCATTTGCTGGAGAGACCTGTGCTTTCTCTAGTCCCAGCTGTGAATCAAAGTAGCATAGAGGATTAATGTGTCTCCTGCAAAGCAGATCATCAAACATGCAGATGACAGATTTTTATTTTATGTAGATGGGTAACACAGAAATGCTTTTGTTACTTGCAGTTCATAAATTGTAATCCTTCTAATACAGTACAGCAAGCTATGAAATAAATTGGACTCATCTTGTACATTGATTTAACATTTATACTCCCTCCACTGGGATTACTAGCACTATAAAAAAATAAAACAAAATAGTGGCTAAATTGTAATTTATGTAAATACTGGAACAGACCAACACATCTAACATTCTTAAGGTACATGCATATCTCTTGTATACAGTTATTGAACACCTTAAAACGCATGCCTCTCTTAAATATTTGTGAAGTGATAGCAACCAGCTGCATGGCTTTGTTTTCCCTATTTGCATCTAGGTATCAGGATCAGAAAGCTACCGGTCAGGACAGTGGAACAAAAGGAGGCCTAATGGCTTATTAAATTCAGCCTTTGTTATGGGCCTATCTGGAGTCTGAAACCTGAAAGCCCCCTCACCGCCTGCACGTTGTTGCTTGAAACGAGAGCAGACAAAGTGCAGGTTGTGTCCTGGTGTCAGAAAATTACACTGGGACATGTTCAGTATATTTCAGTAGGGCCCACACCTTGCAGGGTGGGTGGCATCCACCCTGTGAAGATATTGGATAGATACCTTGTACCCGCGTGTACCCACGACTTGTGCCCCTGACAGCACATGAGTTCAGGATATGCACTGTACAAAATCTCTTTTGCATTTGATTTAGTAAACTATAGTGTTGCTCTGTCTATGATAAGAATCTACACCACATACAGGGCACAAATGACAAATCAGTTGAATTTTAGTTCACTAATATCATTGCCAACACAGTGGGGACACAAATGTTTTTCAGATACACATAAAAAATACCTCTCTACAAAGAAAAATAATCTGATGGACTAAGGTGGAATGCTTCAGTTTGATAAAAAAGATACGCTTTTTTTAAATATATGAATTTTGAAGACAGCTTATTATATTCTAACACGATCAGGGTTAGCTTTTGGCATGGGCAAGCGAGGCCCAGGCCCTGGGGGCCAATCTTCAGAGGGTTGTAGGAAGGAAGATGTCTGTGCTAATGGCATGCGGACAGCAGAGCCTGGGTCAACTGGCCTCTGTGTTGCAGCTCAGTTTTTAACACATCATGAGCCTACTTTCTTTTTTTCCCATCTACCCTCTCACCCCCTGCTGCCACACACTATTAACCACCACCAACAAACAAGTTGGAACCAGCACAAGGAGCTAATCTGTGAGTGATTTGGGTGAGCTGGGGAAGTGCAGAGATGTCCGTGCTCAGAGGGGAGGCCAATCACAACACTGATGTAATCAGTCAGGAACTGAACTCTGCACAGAAAAAGGGGTTCCCAGCTGCATCATTTTGTTCACCAACACCAGTGAGGACACCAAGGCCCATATTTAGGAAGCACCAGCGCCACATTAGCCTCCTTTTTTGACACTAATGTGGCATTAAGCTTAAAAAATCACCGAGCCATATTTACAAAGTGGCACAATGCATGCATTGCACCACTTTGTAACCCTTTGCGCCATATTATGCATTTGTCATGAATAATGTACGCTAAGGGGCCGTTCACCTGTTAGAGGGACCACAAAAATGGCACAGTGGAATCTAAGAGGTTCCACTGCATTCTTTTCTGTGGCTACTTTTAATGCCTGCTCAGAGCAGGCATTGAAAGGGGGCACATCAGTGGTTACAATGGCCCCCTATGTACTGTTTGGTGATAACCCTAAACAGTACACTAATAGCGTCAAAAATTCTGATGCTATTGCCCCCCCTACCCTGTGCTATTGTTCACTGTATTTTTAAAAAGGCGCACACATGGTGGCGGAAGGGGGAGCACAAAGGGGTGCAGCGCCACTTTTCTTAAATATGCTGCCAAGTGTCTTTCCCCCCAAGGCCACCACTAAACATGTTTGTTACACACCAACAGTGGCGGCCCCTCCGTTTGGGTGAAGGAGCGTCGCCGCCCCTCCAGCAGCAGAAGCTGCAAACTTTTCACAAGAAAGGGACAATAAACTACGTATATTGTCCCTTCCTTGTGAAAGCGGCGGGCCATGGGGTGACGAGCAGTGAGGGGAGTGCACTGTATACTCCCCTCACTGCGCATGTATGTTTGGAAGGCCGTCTTGGGCCGGCCAAACATACATGTGCAGTACGCTCCCTCTAGTGCGGCAACACAGTTGCTGGGCTGGATAGAGCCTGCACAGGCTCCCACTCTGCTTGAGAGCGCCCTAGCTGGGCGCTGGCTGCAGGGCGGGATGGGAGCCTGTGCCTGCACTGCAGGACGGAAGAGAGGAGCGGTGCGGTGAGAAGCGGCACGGAGGTAAATTTATTATTATTTTTTTTAATTAAAATTCCTTAATTACTTTCCCCCTACAACCCCAAACTGCCCCCCTCCCCCTGCACACACCACCCTGCCCTGCCCCCTGTAGCCCTGGCGAGCCGCGACTGCGCACCAAATATTTCACGTTCAGGACATACATGGGTTCTTAGAGCCAGAGCTGATGCTTGCCTCAGCTCTTCCTGGAAACTTTTTGGGAAGCCCTCAACGACACGACAGTGCATAAATACCGAGCCAGACGTGGAATCGTACCATTGCATTTCTGGATCTTTATCATACTTTTTTTTTGCTTTTTTTTCCATAAACGATTCAAGAAAGCTGAGTTGTACGCTTAATCCCAAGCAAAATCATGTAAATGGGTAATACAACTTAATCCCAAACAAAATCTCAGAATTTTGTAAAGTGTCTCAACAGTGATGGTGTAATTTTAACAATGATCTGATCAGTCTCAGACATTTTTCTGCTAAAAAAGAAAAGTGTGACTGTGATTCAGATTTTCGCAGGACAAATAATTCAAATGATGCTTGCGCCTTTTAGATATGACGTTTGATTTTACAGGAAATAAACAAGTAACTTTACAAGATTGGTTCGGCAAACGGGGCGAAAACCACCCTGACATATAGCCGCAAAAGGGGGTGGTTGGTAGACGAAAATGTAAACTGCACTGTGTCTGGGGCGTCGTCATGAAGCACTGTGTTTGTTATAGCAGCAAATCCTCAGTGTATTGTTTTCGTACGCAGTAACAAGGATTCTCTCTCCACCTTCCTAAAGCACCTGGTAATCGGAAACCAGGCTATGCTCAAGCAATTAGCACAGATCACGTTTGCACGCGACAACTTCGTTGTTTGCCTGATAGGAATGTCATATTTTTTCAGCCAGGGAAGGGTCTACAAATGTAATTTCGTTTAACAAGCCTGTGCAATGAGCTGTCGGCTAGAGGGCATGAGTGCTGCTTCCTGCCACAATGCATCTGCTGACCCTCAGATGTAATCCGTCATGTGCCTGTTTAGGTACTTCTCAAACCCCTCCTCGCGCTGCTGATGCACTCCGAGCTTTGCTGCTTGCATCTCGAGCCCGAGACTGCTGTTGCTCCTGAAAACACTCTTAGGCAGACGGTGACATTTGCATACTGGTGGGGGCGTGAAAGCAGGGGTTCTTGTTGGTGGGAAAGTGGATGCGTATGGACAAAATCAGTGGCTCCCAACCTTTTGACTCCTGAGGACCTCCACTAAATCTATACTGGAAGCTGGGCCCCCCAATCAAATTATAGGATTTAAATTTCAAACAGGCTAACTTTAACTAAATATTTAAATGTGCATTTCAAATACAGGGTTGCACATGTATAAATTTCAAAATAAGTGCAGAAAAAGAATAAAAAATGCATTTTACTCCTGCAAATACAACTTGAAGTGTAAATATAAAGCATGAATGATTATTACATGTAGCCCTTTAAATGAACAATAGCGCACACAATTATAAAGCTTCAGTTTCTAAGAAGTTCAATTCATGAATGCGTTAAATGTTTCACATATGTTAATAAATGCATAATGGTGGCGTCTAATTTGCGCTATTCCAGAAGGAGGAAGAGAAAGATGGAAAAGCAGGACAAAGGAATATTTTCAGGAATGAAAAATAACTTGCAAGTGAGATAACGGAGCAGGGAGTGTCTAGTGGTAGGTGAAAGAGGCATGAGATGTCATTAAACCTATGCTGCGCTGCAGGCTCCAGAGCAAAGCTTTGGGCCAAGCATCTATTCTTTTACAAAGTAAGCACTGGATACAGCTGTCAGTATGAAGGACCTTGTTAGAGCTACAAAAGCAAAAATAACAGATATTGGATGGATTGGGGGAAAAATCAAATACTCATCTACAGTCACAGATCAGGGTTTAATCCATCATTTATTTTGCTCACCACGCCAACCCCGTTTGGACCCACCCGTATGCAAATCAGTCTTGGCCCTGCTCCCCATGGAAACAGTCCAGCCCAAACAGCCAGGTCCTCCCTGGACTGAGAGAATTGTCCTGGGACTGGTTTCAGGGTATCACCCCTCATCAGCCAGGCTAGCTTGAACTCAGTGTCACAGTGAGTACGGGACCCACGTCTGGGCATACCTTTCCCACTTAGGGTGATAAAAGAAAAAATGAACAGAAGATGCTTGGAATGTGGAACAAATCAAACATTCACCCAAGTCTCAGATCTGGGTTTAATACATCAGTTTTTTTGCTCACCACACCACCCCAGCATGGACCCAGCCATATGCAAATCAGTCTTGACCCTGCTCCCCATGAGAACAGTCCAGCTGAACTGCCAGGCCAGGTCCTCCCTGTACTGGAAAGAAGCATCTTGGGATCAGCTTTGGAGTTTCACCCCTCATCAGCCGGGATAGCTTGAATCCAGTAGCACAGTGAGCACAGGACCCACGTCTAGACATATCCTTCCCACTTACGGGAACAAAAGCAAAAAGAACAGATGATGGACAGAATGTGGAACAAATTAAATATTCACCCCCAGTCACAGATCTAGGTTTAATCTATCAGTTTTTTTGCTCACCACCCCACCCCAGTTTGGACCCATCCATATGCAAATCAGTCTTAACCCTGCTCCCCATGGGAACAGTCCAGCCCAAACTGCCAAGCCAGGTCCTCCCTGTACCGGCAAGAAGCATCTTGGGACCAGTTTCAGGGAATCACCCCCTCATCAGCCAGAATAGCTTGAATCCAGTGGCAAAACTGAGCAAGGGACCCACATCTGGGCATACCCTTTCACCTTGTTAGGGAGAACCTTCTTACACTAGCTCAGCCATGAGGAGGGGTACACCTCTTGAAGATAAAGAACATGGTGAGCAGCATCCACCCACTCACTTGTTCATTTAATTCCGCTTCCACCAAGGCTGTAATTCTCTACCTTTCGTAATGATTGATCCCCGGAATCTGACAAGCTGCACCTTGTCTCTTCTTCACTAAATCCTTTGACCACAACAGTTGGCTGGACCAGCGGTGGAACCCTGGAGATTCTGGAAATAGGGATGGACAGGTGTACCAGCTGTTATCTGTGGCTTGCCATTTTGTTCCACTGATGCTGCCCTCCCTCTCCCTTGCCTCAGAGTTCATGAAGTCAAGAGCAGAAAAAAGGTAGATAACACAGATCTCTGATTCATGTCCATGGCCTAGTTTTAAAAGGCTAAAAGGACACTGGACTGACAAAGTATGGAGGCTCTATGACAAACCCACCATGGACGGACAACCTCTGTTTCACACAGCTGAAGGATATACACAGTGTAGGGTTACCAAGCATAGCTGTATTGCACCAAATACTTTTTTTTTCTTTTTTCCAAGAATTGTGAAATGGACATGAATCCTCACATCCTTTCATTCTTGACAACATTTTGCTCAAGTTGCTGCCAGCCAATCTGATTGTTTTGGTTTTACACACCCCGCTTTAGGTGCCTTTGTCAGGACTTAACTTCAATGCCTGCGTTATTTAAATTCAATTACAAGTTCACTCTTTGTGATCTAAGAAGTGAAAATGTTAATGGAGAATGGATATTGGTATTTATATTGTGATTTCCATACCCCTAGTGTTTTTCTTCAGATGTATTTTCTTAAACTCCACATTCTTTTTTTGTTTAACCAAGGTTTGTCGAGACCTTTTGTCTTCGATCTACTAGTGTATGACTTAGTAAGCAGTAGGACAACCTCTACGCATTGGTTAGATTTTCTAGGATGAAAATTAACCGGTCCTTGCAGTGTTTGATCTCTCACCCAGAATGAAGGATGTCCTTTGTGCTTACTTCACTGAATTGATCTGCTAGCTTTCCGCTGATCTCACTAGCCATTGGCTCAGTGAATGACCAGTGCCTTTCTGTGAGGGATTGCTCTGCTTTCATCAGGTGCATATGCCCAACACAAATCCTTCCCATAAATGCTATGGTCATCTCTTTGCTGTCGTTCTGTGTCAAAGGGTGTTGTTTTATGACCTAGGCATTTTGGTGAATAAACATTCATGGGTGAAAACTGAGCACTGCCAAAATATTAATTCTTGCTGGTGGTTGCAGGTGGTAAGTCCTAGCACTCATCTTCGAGGACCAAGACCTATTTTTCTTCACCAGTCTTTGAATCAGCGTAAGAGAGAAAAAGGAAGAAGGAAGTGAAAGATAGGGCGATGAAAAAGAACCTGCAGGAGTGATAAAAAATTGGGCTTATAGGAGAATCTTTGGGCCACTTCACTTATTTCTTTTTTAACAAATTGAGAGCTGTCACAACCTTGATGTTGGATATTCAACAAGTTCAATGCTATCACCCACAAGCGCCAACTGCAATTACACCTAGAGAACATAATACAGGAATTTCAGTTTAAATAGCCATGTCTGAATTCCATCCACTACCTGGAGATCTGTAATAACTACACAACACATACGCCACAAAGATGTCCCTGTACCTAAAATAATATGAAGCTTATTTTATGAAGCATTTCCACTGAAAAAACTTGCTCATGTAAAGAATGGTAATTATATGAATGTTCCCATGGGAAGAGGATTACAGAATTGCAAATTGTCCACTTATTAGTTTGGTCAAGCTCAGAAGATAACCAGAGAGTTACATTAATGAAGAAACAGCTTGCCATACTAGGCACATAAGACAGAATAGGCCTGCATCATATAATTCGAGGGAGACCGTGGCAGGACTGAGCAGACACATGGGGACACCTTCTAAAGGTTGCAGAATTTAGTCCATCACGTGGGCCCATTTTCTGAATTCCAATGCTTCTCCGCAAATACTTGAACGTGTAGGGTAATCGATGCGCTCTGCTTGTGCCAGCAGTATCCCTGCCTCACTCGTCACTTCTAAAATTATAGACTGCAACCTTTGCATCAGGCAATATACACCAGTTACAGTTTCCATGGCAGCACGGAATCTAAACACGACTTCAGTAGAACATGCCAGGTTCTCTGTGATGCATGTATTGTTTTTACCAACTGGTAGATTTGCCTTCACGCATCATAGGAGACCTTTAGACAAAACAGATCGCAAAAATAAGGAAAAGTGTTACTCGAAAAGGAGCTAAGAGCTAAAACTGCAGTTATAACAGCAGCCATCCCATGAATTATATTTCAGAAAGATTTTCACTACAAAAAGCACAGTTTTAGGGGTGTGAGAAGTTGTGAAGCCAGCCAAAAGTATTAAAAAGGTAATCAATGTGGTCTTACATGGCTAAGGGATATCATGTCCACTGCTTGTGCAAGACTGCTTGGGGCAAGGTTCAATTGCCAGGGTTCACCTCCACACTGTAGAGTGCCACCCACCCTCTACAATACATTGTATTTTGAGTCCCCACCCTGAGGGCTGGGCGCATCTGCACATTGCAGACGTCACACTGGTGACGAGGACGGTGGGGCCCATGTGTGCTGTGTGTGTCCACCGCCAAGCACTCGCGTCCTGGAGTGTTGTGAGAGGTGTGACCCTGTGACACGGTGGTCGAGTGTCTGCTGCAAGAGGAAGAGGCTCATTACACCTCCCCAGGCACAGTGAGCTGGCGTATCCAGCCCAGCATGCAGTGCCAATTTGATGGTGTGTGGTGTGCCCCTGCTCAATGACGAAAACCGTGCTTCTGGCAGGTGGGCCATGCAATTCAGTTGAAGCACGGTAAGCCTCCAACTCCCTGCCCATCCACAGGACGCCACAGAGGCTACTTCCTGTATTGCGGGCGTTGTCAACCTGGGCCAGGCCCTGTGCTATGCTGGTGTTCTGGAGCAGCGTCGCCTGACTACATGTGAGTGCACCACACCATGCCTTGTGGCAAGCCTGGTGGTGTGGTCGTGTGAGGCAGTGAAGTGCTTAGGTGCGAAAAGGCAGGGAAGGAGGAGATGTTGTTGTGAGGAGCACCTGTACAATACGCCCCTGTGAAGGTGCTCTGATAAACAGGGCACAATAGTAAGTGGAAAAAAACACAGTGGAAAACAGATGACAAAGACAGTAGAGGAATATAGAACTTATCACTATTGCACTATATATGGAGAGTGGTTTAACTGAAAAAGGCTGCATCAAAAAGAAATTAAGACAGTAAACAAAGACATTGGGTGGCACATACACATAAGAGTGGCATGAGGATTGATGGCATTTCTAGTGGAGACCCTCACTGGGTCCTAGGGCACCTCACCAGATTGCCTCAAGGAAAGTGGCCCCGCTGACACTTGGCAACCACACCCCATGCACCATGAGAGGGAGACTCTAGGATCACGCACAATTTCCCAGCAGCAGATCCCTGCCCTAATAACTCCCATGCACTGTGCCCACTCTTCACTCACAGCAAAGCTGCTCTTCAGAGAGCTGGTAGGCCCTGCCACAGCTCCCTTGCACTGGCACATGTTGATCGGTGCCCGCAACGCTATTTTCACACCACATGTGAAACCCATGAAGAGCTAATGAGGTCACTGATGCTTCACTTCGAGGGTGCAGAGTTGTATGACCTGATTGAAACCCTCCCTTACACAGGTGGAGACGATAACTTTGACATAGTCGTGGGAGTCCTAAATCACCATTTTAATCCCCAGCCCAACCCTGTTTATGAAAAATGTAAGCTGTCAGGCATGGCAAACAGATGACATGTACTAGCACTGACATTAACCAGCCGGATGAGATCAGGGCCCAGCTGATTCAGGGATGCAGTTCAGCCATCCCACCAGAGCTCATACTACGCCAAGTGGGTATTTCTTTGGACAACCTACTGATCCCAGCACAGTTGCACAAGCTGGCAGAAAGCTGGGCTGAAGAAATTAAGGTGTTGTTGCAGAGAGAGGCAGAGAGGGCGAGCATAACCCGGGCAGTGAATGTGAAGGAGGAGCAGGTGGATGCTATCCACAGTTGATTTGCTCGGCCCTATATTTCGAACATTCCTAGGCTGCCTGAAAGTGGGTGTGGCAACTTTGGCTTGACACATCGAACAACCAACATATGCCCAGCTAAAAAAAAGTCATGTTCCCAGTGTGGACGCATGAATCACTTTGCCAAGGTGTGTTGGAGCACTAGGCAAAGCTCGACTCGAAAATTGGAGACTGACCCTATGGCCATTATCCCTAGAGGATGAAGGAGCTGGGTGCCAGGCAAAACTGGCCAGCCAGGGGGAACACCCTGATGATGATGATAACGATAATGAAGTGTTCACCATATACTTCGCCATCAGAGAGGGTGGCTGTAAGCGATCACCGACAATGTGCACCATGGACATCGAGGGCACCAAGGTGACAGCACTCTGACACTAGTGCCTCTGGCAACTTAATTGCCTCTGCCCAGTTCAACAAGATCACACCAAGCCCCAACCTTGCTCCTACAAAGGCCAGGATTTATACTTACAGGGGCACTGAACCATTGCTGTTGAGAAGGGGGGGGGAGGTCGTGGTGGTGAGGTAAGGGAAATCAATGCGAGCATGATTTCATGTGACAAAAGGTGACACTAGCACTCTCCTTGGGTGCCATACATTGGAAGACTTAGGGTTCGTCTTCTTTGCTAGACAGAGGTTTATGAATTCCATGCCACAATCATGATGCAAGAGCTTCCCCAGCTGTTCAAGAGGTTGGGGTGACTGAAAGGCCTCAAGGTAAAGCTGCACACTGATGAGACTGTGAGGCCCATGGCACTCCACCATCGGAGGGTCCCCTTCCATTTGCGGCTGTTAGTGGAGAAAGATCTGTGGCACCTGGGACAATAGAGAGTGATCGAGAAGGTCACAGGTCCCACTCCCTGAGATTCTCCTCTGTGCGTTGACATACAGCTCCAAAACAAATCCATTTGCAGGGAGAGGCATATCAACCCTACTGTTGATGGCATAGTGGCAAACCTCAACGGTGCTCAGTGTTTTTCAAAACTAGACCTCAATGGAGGGTATAACTAACTCGAACGTGACCTGTCAAGCTGCTACATAACCACTTTCTTGACGTATATAGGACTCAGAAGATACAAGCAATTACATTTTGGAATATCATCAGCAGCAGAGGTATTCTAGAACATTATCCATGAGACCCCCTCTGGCCTAGTAGGAGTGTTAAATATTAGTGATGACATTTTAATATTCTCCGACACTCTTGAGGAAAACCATGTGCAGCTTAGAGTCATCCTGAAGTGGTTAGCAGTCTGTGGGCTGACCCTACACAAACTAAAGTGCTCCTTCTATGAGAATTCAATAAAGTCTGTTGGGTACCTATTTTCCAGAGAAGGGCTGAAGGTAGACCCAAAGAAGGTAGAAGCCGTAAGGAGCAGGCCTATCCCACAAAACGCTTCAGAAATGAGGGGCTTCCTTGAGATGGCCACCTACTGTGGATGTTTCATCCTGAATTTGTCCACCCTGTTGGAGCCACTGCAGCCTTTGGCGAAGAATGAACTCCCATGGGAGTGGGACTTCAGCACTGGCCTGGCATTCCAACAAATCAAGGAGGCATTGGTGGCAGTCGCCACTATGGCCTACTTCAATCCAAGGTGCTGGACAGTGCTAGTAGTGGATGCGAGTCCCATGGGGCTTGGTGCAGTTCAGTTAAAGGAGAAAAGTGAGGGATCAAGGGTCCCCATCGCAATGCAAGCAGAGCACTGATGGACACTGGGATGAGGTAAGTGCAGATTGAGAATGAGGCACTGGCGATCCGGTGGGCCTGCTACCATTTTCATTTGTCCCTCTGTGGTCAGCAGTTCTGGATCATAACAGACCATAATACTTGGATCCCACTGTTTGTTGGGACATCTCAGAATGCTCCTCTCGGTATCGAAAAGTGAGCTGTGCAGCTACAGCTATACATGTTTGACATTGTATATCATCCTCAGATGACTAATCCAGGGACTATTTGTTGAAACATCCACAGCTACAGACTGGTCCCGGGGAAATACAGGAGGATGAAGAAGCTGAAGACTTTGTGAAAATGTAGTGGATGATGCCTACCCTAGGCATATGTCTATAGAGGAGTTCAAGGAGGCAACAAAGTTGGACATAAGCTTATTGAAAGCGCAAGAAGGACTTCTTAAGAAACAGTGGCACAACTTCCTGAATGGCACTAAAGCACTGACAGCCATTCAAAAGGTGGCAATGATCCAGCTCTGGAGGGTCAGAGATGAGCTAAGTGCCAGTGGTGGGAGCCTGCTTCCCCCAGGGAGGCAAATCATAATACCCAAGGGCCTTTGGGCACGAGTTGTTGATCTTGCCCATCAAGGCCACCAAGACATTGTTAAAACAAAGGCAAAGCTGAAGCACAAAGTATAGTTCCTTGAAACGGACACATTTGTGGACGACAAAGTCAGAGGCTGTCACTCTTGCATGATAACAAGTGGAGGATCCCAATCTGCTCCAATAATCACAGAAGAGTTGTGTCTGATGCCATTGTCCTACGTCAGTATGGATTTTGGCAGTATCCTGGATGGCCGTCTCATGGTTGTGATGATTGACAGCCACACTAAGTATCCCATCATGGAATTGGTATCTTCAGCAGCATTTTCAAAAGTCAAGCCAGCACTGGAAAAGAGATGTTTACCTTACTGGGGATTCTGGAAGAAATCAAACCTGATAACAGGCCCCCGTTCTAAGGGCAGGACTTCTAGTCCTTTGCGATAATGGCACATCCACTGGTCCTAAATTTATATGGCTGCATGGAGGGTTGGTTAAAACTAGGCCTAATTTTTACAACGCTTGTTTAACCTCGCACAGATCCCTTTTATTGGGCTACTCAGTAATTGCAAAATCTATACTGGCAAATAGATGGTAAAAATGAAAAGCATTGCAAAAGTCCTGAATTTTACATTATTGGCCACCCCGCACAGCACATCTAAAACTCATACTTATCACTACAATTAAGCATATGTGAGAAAAAAATATGCATCATGCCCATCCCTAGTCAGAACCCAGACTTTATCCCCAAACCCCTGGCTTTTTTTGGCCCATGTGCACACAGCCCATGCTCACCTCCCTAGAATGGGTGGGGGTGTGGTGGAAGGAAGGCTTTACTTGGTGGGCACCAGGATTGACACAGACTCCCCAAATCACCATGTCTGAATCTGTTGTGCATTCTACAGGCCCACCACCTAAACGGCTCTCTAAATACAGTCTGTGGCAGTGGCTCCCAAAATTATGTTTTTTATTTATATTTGTTTCTGTATGTTTTGTGTATTATTTTGCAATTCAAATAATCAACTATGTTTAGGATGGGGCCCCTGGCTTCCAGTAATGACTCAGTGGATGGTCCCTGGATTCCAATAATGAGTTGGTGGGGTCCCCGGGTTCCAGTAATGATAATGTGGGTGTCCACAGAAGTCAAAAGGTTAGGAACCACTGGTCTATGGAGTTCCACTGGATGCTTCTCGCAGTTAAAATACAGCAACAAAATGAAAAACCTTGCGCAATCCAAGATGTTCAATGCCCACGTCTGCAAAAGCACCCAGGTGAAGCTGTTATCAGGCTCTTACGGGTCAAATTTCTAAAGAAATCAGTCACCCAAGGCCCACAGTGTGACATCTCGACCTCTCAAGATGGCATCTGGGGCTGCAGGTCCAGCATTTCCCCTACCCAGTAGCAGTTCTCAGTAATTGTGTCTCTGAGAACACTGATTCTTTTCCTCATCACCCCCCTAATGTGGTCCCCAATAGAAGTAGCAGAGAATGGGAATGAGCCTCCAGGAAAAACAAGGGCAGCAGGCTAGAGTAGAGTCTAAGCAGAGCACATCGTTGTTAAAGGTACCCCTGGCCATGCTAATCAATCCATCAACCAGCTTTATTTTTACCGCTTTGGAATGCTATGTTAGTATTACAAAACACTGGTGTGTATATATTAGTAGTTCTCTACTCTAGGCAGAGGGTAGCATAACATAGTCTTTGTTCGATTTTCAAAAGTGGTCATCTGTGTGATCAGTGGAAGCTATAATGCAGTTCTGGGTAGGCAGCTGATGGTAGGGGCTGTGTGGGGCAGGGGTTTAAGCTGCTAGATCGGTTTTGGTTATCAACAACAGAAATCTTGTCTCCAACAATCTTCGTTTCTGTGCTTGGGTTCTTTCTTTCATATTTAGCCAAATATTTCACCAACTAACAACACCCATCAAAATATGAAAACATATTTGTTGCACCCCAAGAGAGAATACAATTGCCTTTGAATACCCACATTTATGTCACCATCCCTATTTTACCACCGACAAACATTTCTTATCGGGCTCTTGAGTGGTATCTAAAAGGAGCCTTGGTAAAAACAGTTTAGCCGACCAGCTCCACAATACACCGAGCTAACACAGAGGGTAAGCCGACATACTCTCCAAGAGGGCTTGCCTGGGACTCTAATCCAAGTAAATGTTGAACAAAAATGAGAACACATATTGTGTAGATGAAATCACAATATAAAATTTGAATGAGTCCAGCATTTATTAACATTACTAGGCATCCATGAAATGTTAATCAGTTTAGAAAAGTTGTGACATTTGCTAATTTCGAGTTACGTGAAAGGTGAAATTTCCTGATATTTTGCTTTACATAATTTTCAGCATAGGGAGGCTGGTTCATACAGAAGTGTTTTGCATTAGAGGCTTCAATGCCTCATCAGGTGTAGTAAGCACTACATAAATGCAAATGCAGTGTGTAATGCCAGTATTTCACATGACATTTTTACACATGAGAATCATATCAAATTTCACGTGACATACCTGGAAACCACTTTTTGTGTTGTTTAGCCCAATGTTTCCAAATTTTCATGAAAGAATTAACTTGATTTTACACAAATCTAAATATTACAGTCATTGGGGCAAAACTGTGTCACTCTGAATTTCCACATTAAAAATAGGATTGTCTCATACAAGCAATCTTATAAAGTGTAAATCTCACACTGGCTAACTGAACACCTACCTAACGTATAAGCCAATAAGCAGGCTGCAATCTAGGCAGCTCCACAGCACACCATTCCACACTAGAAACACTCCCAAACAAAGATGCAAGCACAAGCACCCAACCATTCAAACAGTCCCCACCACCATTTGGAATTAAGGTAATATTTTTAGGTCAACTGTAAGCACACAACATCTTGCATGCTTACTTCTGTGGGATTAAAGCCATTGTATTTGCTCATTTCCGTGTCAGTCATGCCTCTTTGTCCCTCATTTTTCTCTTTGGGTGCAGGGATTAACTACTCTATAATGACACTTTATCGTGTTTTTCTGTTCTTTGGGGGTTTTCTTGGTTTCCTGCTCCTGTGAGCCAATGTGCTTACAATGCTGATCTCGGGGGCACTGTACACGCACCCTCCTGCTTCATCGATAGCACTTGAATTGCAGTTCCCCACACCATATTCTTGCTGGTCCCAGGCTGTCGCTTCTTAACTCCTGTGCCACCATGGCTGCTCGCTCCGTACCTCCTTGTTTTCTTTTTCCTCAGCGCTATGCGTTCATGGTGGTATGTTGTTTCTTCATCTTCTTTGGTTTCGGGGATCTTGCTGTTTCTTTCCAATGTCTGCAAGGTCTTTGTTTTTTATTTTTTTTTGCAGGGCAAACTCGACAGGAAGGTATTGGATTCCTTTATTTATTGTGCAGTGTTATATGTCACAAACTCGAAACAAAAGTATTACAGCGCTTTACGTGAGCACTGGTTACATTACACAAGAACACATTCATTTTTGGTAGGATGGGGAGATTAAGTGATTTGCCTAGAATCAAAGGATGTTGAGGCGATGCTGAGACTCGAACCATGTTCCCCAGCTCAAACGTCAGCAGCTCTGGTCCTCACACTACAGCCTCTTCACTAGGGTTTTTTGTCTGGTGCGTGTTGGGGCAGTCTTGGAATAACTAACTTTTTTAATATATAGCTCTTGGTAATAGAGGTTCTGCCATTTCATAGCACTGCAAAGCATGTACCATTCCTAACAAAATCACTATAATTCATTTGCATCAACCTTGCAGAGATGAAGAGGTGAAAAAGCTTTGTCAGGATTGTAATCTGTGACATTCTCGCTCTGTCAAGATCTCTGCTATGGGTGCATTAGGCAAATGACTTGAGTAGAGCTTAACACTAGGTGATAGCATTTGCTCTTGATAACCTCCAGAGGGTCACCAACCAAGCACATAGGTTGGTTCTAGGCAAGGTTTGGCGCAAGGTGTTGTCTCCAAAATGGTAAAAAGGGAGTGATGACTGCAGAACCAAGCACTTCACTGCCTGACGTTTGATAGCGAAAAACATATAGCCTTTGTATGTAAATTAGGACTCTTCAAATAGAGTTCAGTTAGTAGAGGCAGCCATTTTTCCTAACCCTATAGTGCAAAGAAACTAACACAAAGGCACCACAATGAGAGGAGTAGAGTATCATAGGGCACAAAAGTGGGGCAAACCCCATCACTTCCTCCTCTCAGAATTCACTGCGTTCATGGCTTTGATGACAGTCCTGTCACAGGTACTGCAACCTTGCAGATGCCACTTCGGGAAGTACTGTCTAAAACAACACTAGAACAGCACTGCTTCCTGTTTGAAGAGTCACCACCTCGAATACCCAGCCCCCCAGTTGTTGTCACAGGCACAGAGTGCTTCCCCATCACCCTCTTGACTCCTGTATATAATGATCCATGCATCGTCTGTCACAGTCCTGTATTGCTTAACCAGCTCTCCTCTCTTCCAACCCCAGGCTACATGTAACCACTCCACTAAGATCCCATGTATCATTTGATGTAAACTCTATGTATTATTTCTGTTTGCTGTGGTTACTAAGTACATGGAAAATCAATGTCAAGAAAGTATCTTTCTGACCCTATCAAGTGGTCCTTTACTCACTCTTGCTTCTACTGGTGTTTCTCTCAGTGCTTCACCATTCCCCCCTGTGTCTATAGGAATATACTTGTGTTTGTTTATATGGATACAGACCACAAGGACTAGTCAATCCTGGACAGTAACAGTTAAAACTTCATAGGCGGGAGATGTTTTAAACAGGAGAACTGTTGTTTCACAAACTGTGGCCACCAGGACCAACAACTGTTTGTTCTAATCTAACCCAAATGTGTTGTTGTCACTGAAGTCTTTTTTTGTATAAGAAGCAAACAGGCAGGATCCATGCCAGGCTTGCAGAGTAAACACTGTGTAAATAAGTTCCATTTAAATTATTTCACGTAATTTATCTTATGTGGGTATAACGAAATTCTGACAGCGTTCTAGACCTACCTGGCATTCCCCCAAAAACATCCATATGAATCATTTTCATAGCCTGAAAAAATGCGAATGTACCAGCCCTGTAGGAGCCTCACTGGGCACGCCTGGTCTAGGCGAAAAAACCTCTATCAATCAAACCCAGGCTTCCCTCTCTACTCTGAGTTGTCCAGATGGCAAGGCGAAGACTTCAAATTTGCAGTAGCCAGCCCAACAGAGATAATTCTGACTTCAAAACCATCAAGCAGTGCACAAATATATGCACCGAAAATACACTGTTGAGGCCCAGGAGTTACACGTCTCTGTTCTACAGTGTCCAGTTCTGAGCCGAGGGATGTCATAAGACTATTAACCCAGGCCAGTGCATTAAATGAATACAGAGTACCAGCCCTTCTATATATTCCATTTAAAACACTGACCCAAGGTCACAGATGTCACACCTCTGGAACCTATTCTGTCTGCCCATCTACCACTGAAGCTCTGTTTAACCAATCTGCACACATTTAAAGCCTCCTAATTAGTTAAGCTGCCTCTTCTTTTGTTCTCTCAGAGCAGGCATTAAAAGGAGGCACACCATTGTTTACAATGGGCCTCAATGGGCTTTGCAGGATTAGCGTCAACATTTTTTACCCTAATCCTGCCAAGCTCCAAACTACCATCAACAATTTTGGCACTAGTTTCCCTAACTCCCACCATGGTGCACCATATCTTAGATACGGCACACACATGGTGGCGTTAGGAGGGCATTAAGCGGCGCAAGAAAAATGACGCCCC
The DNA here is from genome assembly GCF_031143425.1 of Pleurodeles waltl. Taxonomy (NCBI): domain Eukaryota; kingdom Metazoa; phylum Chordata; class Amphibia; order Caudata; family Salamandridae; genus Pleurodeles; species Pleurodeles waltl. Next base: position 163,126,243 of record NC_090443.1, on the reverse strand, counting down.
ACCAGGTGCAGCACCACTTTTTAAAAATCAGGCCCTTAAAGCTATAGGCTGACAAAATGTGATTGATTCAAAGATATCCTTGCAATAAGGGGCTAATTCACCACCATCATTGATGTCAAAGATCCCTATGTCAAGTGGCACCCAATGTCTACCTAACTCTGTGTGATCATTGAGTCTGTGTTTACAGTCCCTGGCATCCGTCTGACAACCTAACATTTATCTGGGTGTTGTAGCTTTCGTTTGCCTTCGTGAAACTAACTAGGCTGACAAATGTATTAGCAATAAGATTGAAAAAACAATTGTGTGCTGACATGCAGTAAGGTTACCACCCTACAAATGTGAAATCATCAGACAGGCCATGCTTTTAAGCCAAAATCAGAGACATATACAAGCATACATATTTTAGAAAAAAATGAAATAATCTAAAATACGAAGGGCAATTGGAGAAAAAGCTGCTGATAGTCTTAACCTCATGCCTGAAGCTGGCAAGCAGGACTTGAGATTCCTAGCAGCTATGAAAAAGTCAGTTTGGTATTCTTTATAAAGCACCAAGAATTCAGCACTGCTTCTTCATGACACAACGGTGCAATTACATTTAGAGCTTGAGAGGGCTAGCAAGAGGAAATAGGAAGTGAATGTTTAAGTATTGTTATATTTAATTATTGCGAATTATTTATACACTCTTTGACAAACTACGGTATAGAAACAGCTTCACAGCTGAAACAAAAGCCCTTGCACAATCTTGCCTTCCTGCTGCTACTTCTGTTCAATCGGACGTGCTGCAGCAAGGGGAGTTATTCCCTACTGCCGCCCCTTCAGAGCATGACTTTTCACAGTCCTCTAGGACTGCTCTGCGAGCAGTGCAACAGCTATATAATTATTAACAAAAAATAATAGCGGGGTAGTGGGGTTACTCTAGAAAGCTGACGCTTAGCCATGGGAATACTGCTCATCTGTCCAAAGTTCATCAAGCTGTGATGATGATTTACCTAAAAATGCTGTCACATGCTGCTATTACTCAGGCAGTGGTCCTTAACTGTCTGTAGGACACAAAGGTGATCAATCAATCAGTATTTGTAGAGCACAGCATTGTCACACTAGTGGGTGTATCGCTGCAACAGATGCAGGGTGTGTGTGCAAAGGCAAGTGAGGAAGAGAGCCGGTGTCTGGGTTAATGAAAGTTCAGTCGGTGGTTGATGTAGGCCGGTCCTTGATCATGTAAGGATCTTGAACTGGCATCTCTTCTGGACGGGGAGCCAGTGGAGGTTCTGAGGTGGGGATGATGGGGGTTCATTTGGGGAGGTCCAGGATGAGTCTGGCTGCAGCGCTCTGTATGATCTGGAGTCTTTTGAAGAGATAGGTGGAGAAGTTGGAGTAGAGTGCCTTGCCATAGTCAAGGCGGCTGGTGATGAGGGCCTGGGTGACAATCTTTCTGCTGTTGGTGGGATACATCTGAAGATTTTGCAGAACAGGCAGAAGGTATGGAAGCAGGAGCCAGCTACTCTGTTGATTTGTCGCTTCACGGTCAGTTCGCTGTTGCGTATGATACATGTGTGCATGGTCTGTTGACATGGGTGTGGGTCTGAGTTCGGCTGGCCACCAACTGTAGGCCCATATGGTGCATTTATCCTGAAGATCAGTACTTCTGTCTTATTGGGGTTGAGTTTGAGGCAACTTGCTTTCATCCAGTTGACTGTATTGGTCATAGCATCACGGAAGTTAGTTCTGTTTGTGGGTAGGTCTTCGGTGAGCGAGAAATGATCTCTGTGTCATCTGCCTAGGATATGATGTTGAGACCGTGAGATCTGATGATGTCTGGGAGGGAGGTCACGTAGGTGTGGAATAATGTGGGGCAGAGAGACGATCCTTGGGGTATGCTGCATATGATGTTCTTAGGTTTGGAGGTGAAGGGAGGTAGCCGGATGCTCTGCATACGTCCTGTAAGGAAGGAGGAGATCCACTTGAGGGCATTCTCCTGTATGCCGATGTTGTAGAGTCTGCTAAATGAGGGTGTGGTGGTATACAGTGTAGAATGCCACCAAGAGGAGGGTTCTGATGTCGTCTGTGGCTGTGATAAGGGCAGTCTCTGAGCTGTGGTTGACTCAGAATCCTGACTGGGAGATGTCAAGCAGGCTCCTTTGTTTCAGGTATTCGGTGAGCTGTTGGTTGATGGCCTTCTTGAGAACATTAGCAAGGTACAGGAGCAGAGAGATCAGTTGATAATTTGCTGGGATCAGAGGAGGATTTCTTTAGGAGGGGTCTGCTATCTGTGTGTCTCCATTTGTCCAGGAAGGCTGACATGGTGATGGAGGTGTTGAGGATGCATGCTGGTAAGTTATGTTCTGAATTGATTGGTTCTGAAGTTGAAAAGATGGTCTGGGCATGGGTCGGTGGGTGATCCAGAGCGGATGGACGACATGATGGACAAGAATCTTTGCAGAATTAAATACTTTGCAAAAGGTAATGCATGGTGGCTTGTTTCTACACATAGTCTACACAGTCTAGGTCAGAAATACACTGGCGGGGACGAGTGCACAGGGCTGTCATCTTGTAATTGTATTTATATAGCACTTACTACCCCTGACAAGGCACTGAAGTGCTTTTTGGGGAGCAGCACAAGTTTTAATTCAAGAGATGGACTTGTGAGTCTGTTAGTTTGGTTGAATAGGATAAAGTAGGGATAGAGGAGGGAAACGTCTAGAAAGTGTTATTTGGGAGATCATAGTAATACAATGAGGTTAATGAGTCAAATGAGGAATAGAGGAAGGAAGAGTCTAAAAAGGATTATTACTAGATCATAGTAGTACAATAAGGTTTGGGATGAATCAGAAAGTGGTGGTAAAGGATATATTGAGAGAGATATAGGGTGAGAGATAGAGTAGTGAAATTGACAGTTGAAGGGATTTTTTCTATAGAATGAGTAAAGTAATAATTATATAGATGCATAACTAAGATCATAATAGTACAATAAGGTTTGGGATGAGTCAGAAAGTGGAGGTAAAGGATATATTGAGAGAGAAATAGGGTGAGAGATAGAGTAGTGAAATGGATAGAGTTGAAGGGATTTTTTCTATAGAATGAGTAAAGTAATAAGTATATAGATGCATAACTACATAGGCATAAATCTATATGGAAAAAATAAAGGGATATAAAGTTCTAGTATATAAAGTCCTAGATGTGCATGTATGAATACATAGTTAGTAAATCAGGCTTACAAGTTTTTCTGTACATAAAGCTAATTCATTTGTGTATATTTATCATCTTTAAACAAAATGCTATTTCTTTAATTTTTTGTTTATTTAATTGTATTTATTTATTTTACATTATTTTTCCCCAATACTTCAAAAGTGAAGCACTTATGGATACATTTGTCATGAACCTATTCACACATTGTGATAGATAAATTTAAATAAAACAGAGACCCATAAGCATATAGTGAAATACCTAATATATATATAAACTATGCAATGACCTACATATATGTTAAGCATAAAATAATACATACATATATATTACCATAAGTAATAATACATTTGTTAAGCAGACCTATAAAATATATATTTTTTTTTAAGCTGTAACTAGTATATATATATATTTGTATAAAGAAATGCATATATCTAAATACATTCATATAATCAAAGTATACATGTTAAGATACACAGGCATATGCTGCACATTGAGTATGGTGGTAATGTAGGAAACACTAACTCTTGAGTAGTCTTCTGAAGATGAGTTATCTGTGGATCTTATGTATGGGGGTAATGAATTTCATAGTTTGGCTCCTTGAACAGAGAAAGATGTACCACCCATGTTTTTTATCTTGCATGTGGGAGTTTTGATGCAAGGTGCCAATCTAGAATGGGCTTTCCTTTGTTGTATGTATTTGGTGATTTTATTCCTGTTGAAAAGAGGTCCTGTTTCATTTTGTAGGTGACACACAGCAGCTTGAAGGTGGAACTTCTGGCAACCAATGTAGGGCCCTCAAGGCAGTGGAGATGTGAGCTTGTGGCTTTTCTTGTGGGAGTAGTGGGGCAGCAGAACTCTGAATTCATTGCAGGCTTTTCAAAGTTGATAAAGATGATATGTGGCACAGGACAATGATGTAATCAAGAGAAACAGAAACTTGGACCTTTTGTGGAAATCCTAGGAGGGGAGAGATGTGTTACAAAGTTTTGATAGTAATGAAGCTTGATCTTGCTAACTTATCCACTTGGGTATTCATTGATAGCTTGGAGTCCATGATAATTCCAAGGTTTCTTACTGCCTTGGACACTTTAGGAAGTGGTCCCAGATTGTCCGGCCAGGTGCATATTGAGTATTTTAGTTTTGAACACATTCAATTTGAGATGGCTCTATATTGTCCATTGATCAACCTCTCAAAGGAAACTGAAGATTTTCAAGTTTCCACTGTCTTTGGGGATTTCAAGTTTAAGAAATATTTGTATGTCATATGTGGTTACAGCATGTGAGCTGAAATTCAGTGATCCTTGCAGGTAATGACTTCATATAGTTGTTGAAAAGCATGGGTGAGATGACAGAGCCTTGAGGAGAACCCTGTTTTGTGAAGTATGATTTGGATGCGAAAGGGGGAGTATGGATGACATGTGTTCTGTTTTGAAGAAAATATGTGATCCAGTCAAGAACAGACCGTCTATGCCAGCTTTGTAGAGTCTTTTTATTAGCTTGTCATGATCAACTGTGTCTAAGGCAGCCGAGGGGTCCCAGAGAAGTAATGCAATGACTGTGGTTTTAAGGTCATACCAGATGGTAATGAGGGATGTTTCTGTGCCTCTTCTTTGATAGAATGCTGTTTGGAAGTCGGAAAGTATGGAGTTTTCTTCAATGAATTGTGACATCTGGGTGCATGATGCTCTTTCTATCAGTTTACCTAGGAAAGGTATATTCCTTTGTCATACCTAACTGTGGCTACTTTTCCGGGGAACATTTTGTAAGGGATTCACAAGACCACAGGGATCAAGCTGGCGAAGTGCCAAGAGGTGATCGTGTTCAGACACCCATCTGAGGTGATACATCGTCTGTTCACTAGCAACGTAATACCACACCTAACTATGGCAGCAAACCAGGCAGTCCTATGATTGCAGAGATCAAGAAGGACAGCATCCCAGGACACAGGGCTCTGATAGTGGACACTCTTGGGTATGTACTGGGTTGTTCAATCTATATGTGGCTTCCTTTACAAGACTGATTGAGTCTTTCGTTCAAAAACGTTTTGCTTATGCAGATAATACACAATTCATATTAAGTCTGGATAGAGATCTTCAGCAGTTCTCTGACTATGTGCATAAGTCACTGATTGGATAGAAGTAATTCCCTCACTTCAGAAAGGGATAAAACCGAAGTAGTCTTTGAAGTCCTTCCCCACGGTCCCAGAAATTGTGGTCATTAAAGAGCAGCCCTTTACCAACCCCAGTAAAACAAACCAGAAAGTTGGCAATTATTTTTGACTTTAACTTTTAACAGCACATGCAATTACATTCGCATGTATCCAGTTGTTGAGAGTTATTCTAAAGATTCACCCTCAGCAATCACAGTTGTCTGAGCCTTGATACTCTGTTGACTGGAGTACTGCAACTTCTTATTGGTTGGTCTCCTAAAATATGCAACTTATAAAGTCCAAGTAGTCCAGAATGCAGCAGCAAGGTTGGCCCTCAGACTGAACCACAGAACATCAATCTCAAATCACCTCCAGCATCTCCGCTGGCTTCCAGTGGCCAACAGAAGCCTTTTCATTGCACTATATTCATCCCACAAAATGCTCCAGGACACAAGAAGGGACAATTGCACACGCCATCAAAGGTTTTGATCTCTGCATGTCAAAAGTACAAAAAACTTGGAACATGAGTAAGATCTCTTTCAAATACCACCTTTACGTTGTATACTCCAATGCTTATCTCATTGAGGTCCCAAGACATTTTTTTGTTTTTTCAAACCTGAAGGCTTACTACTTTGACATAACTCTCTAAGAGGAAATGACGTTTGTTTTTCTCTGTCTCATTTTCCACTTAAGAGAAGGGTATACAAAGCGCCTGAATACCTCTTGTTGAGGTTATTAATGCACTATAAAAGGGGCATAAAAATGCACTGAAGGGGACTAGTGCACAGGGCTGCTATCATGTATCTCCCTTTGCCATACCTGGCTGTGGCTGCTTTTCAGAGGGATAATTTTGCAGTGTATGCACAAAACCACAGGGATCGAGCTGGCAAGAGGTGATCCTGTTCAAACACCCATCTGAGGTGATATATCCCCTACTCATTAGCACAATAATACCACACCTAACTCTGGCAGCAAACCAGGAACTTCTGGCATTGAGGGGAACAAGAAGCACGGCATCCCAGAAAATGTGACTGAAAGTGTGGACATGCCTCGGTATGTAGAAATCAGTTACTTATTTGGTTACGAACTGTAGGGTCTTTGCTTGGTTTAGAAGATTCTAGGTTCTGAACATACAGGAGTAAGAAGGAGTTTAAAACACATAAGTGGTGACATGAGAAGGGATGCGGAATGATTGGCCCTCAGGGCACACAACACTGAAGTGGGATAATGGGTTTCAAATACTGCACAGTGTGGGATGGGTAGAGAGAGGTGCTGGGGGGTGCTATGGAAGGTTAGAGATAGAGGTGGTGAGGGCTTGATTTTGTTTTGAAAAAAATTCTTTTCAACCTCCAATGCTGTCATTTCAAAACACAAAAAAAATATTGAAATATAAAAGGTGTTAACATTCTTACAACCTATAGAAGCATTTCACTCTATGTTTATTGTACAAAAAACATTTAAATTAGCATATAATTAGGTAATGAGTTGAGCAAACAATGTAACTTGCAGGTTTCTGCAGTGTCAATCTTCAATAGAGAGCTTAGGCCTCTATTTTACTTCTGTGAGTGTATCATGCCGGCCAAAGTTTCCAATGATGTTTAGATTACTTGGTCAAGTAAGGCTCCTGCTGCAGAGATATGTAACCTGTAGGTTACTGTTAGAAATTGGGTTTCTGGTTGGTTGGCAGGGGAATGTACACTGTTCACGATGAAAGCACAATCCTGGTCAGGGTAAGTCAGATACACACTAAAAATTATCCTATGCTCACTCCCTGGTAACTTGGCACAGAGCAGTCAAGCTTAACTTTAGAGGAAAAGTGAAAAGTATTTGTGCAACGCTTCAAACACTAAAACAGTGAAAATACCTCACAAAAAGATATCACACCTATTTAGAAAAGAAAATCTTAATTTAATGAACAGAACAAGACCACAAAGGCAAAAATCTAATTTGTAAAAGTCAAGATATTAATTTTTAAAGATTAAACTTAGTGGTAGTGCCAAAAAGCATAAAGTACCAGTCAGGGATACCTGGTCATGCTAGACTGGGTAAAATCCAAGTGTTCTGGGTGACTGAGATGGATCGTGGGTCAGATGAAGTGCCAGACATGTTCTGCTTAAGTTTTCCCTTTCAAGAACTTAGCCAAGAGTCCAGTTTGTGGAGAAGAAGTTCGCCGGCTGCAAGGAGAGAGTCACTGTTGGTGGTCCGCAGACGCAAGGAGTTTACCCGACACCGTGGACGGATGAGTTGGAGCCTCACGGCAGTGAGTGGGGATACTTGCTGTGCAAAGAGATTAACTTGTGGCGGCTTGCGCTGATTCTTCCGTGAGTGGCACTGTTCCAGTGGACCCATTTGCAGTCATGAAGAGCCCAAAAGCTATATTTCAGGAGCCACAAAACCACATACAAGGGCCCAGGACCTGAGAGCCACCTCTTGGGGTTCAGGAGCTTGTCGAAGACGGGTCCAGGACTGTGGAGGCCCTGTTATGTTGCTGACACTCAGATGAGTAGGCGGGTAGACTAGCCCTTTGAGTCACTCTCAGGTCCCAGGTTCAAGATGGAGGGTTGCAGGTCCAGTTATCCTTCCCCAGGCAAGAGGAGAGCGTGTCAGCTCAGCAAAGCAGGAGTCCAACAGACTGGCAGAGTAGAATCTCAGCAGAGTGGCACTTCTTGCAGGAGCACAGCAGTTCTTCTTCCTGGCAGAGTATCCACAGGTCCAGAAGTGTAATGAGTTGGTGGTGTTTGAGGTCAGGTATATATACATTGGTAGTCTGGTTCTGGAAGGTGGGAGAATAGTCTAGACCAAGGGGCCTTCAAACAGTGGGCTGGGACCCGCTATGGGGGATTCAAATGATCCCAGGGGACGCCAGGTTCTGGCCAAAATAAGCATCATGCTGATGACAGGGCTTTGTTTAACCTGAAAAAAATGAGCAGCAGTAAATTGCTTTGTAATGGGCCATTCCTAATATGTTTTGTCATGTATATCCAAGCTGGGAGTGTGTGTCAAAAGGGAAGAGACTCCAAGTACTCTTCAAAACCCCACCCCTAATAATCCCCTACTAATCACACTGTGGACACTTTTACATGTTATTAAGGCCTGCATGGACAGAACAGTATGTGTTGTATAATATATTTGATTGCATTTTCAAAACAATAACATAACTTAACTGCAATGTTTAATTCTGTCTAGACATATTTAAACATTGTCAATTTATTAGATTAATTGTGAAAAATTCGGAGGGGGGCCGATGATTTATTTTTCAACTGGGGAGGGCGGGATTAACAAATTTGAAGACCACTGGTCTAGGCAGTGGCTTTGAAGTACAAGGACTCCCCTTTCTCACCAGGTGTAAATGTGAGGCTGTGGCCGATTCCTCCCTCCACCCTGACCAGGATGGCCCATCAGTGACACATAAGCTCCCATTGTGTGTGGCTGTCTAGCAGGAATGCACAATCCCAGCTGTCACCCCATCCCAGACGTGTATTGAAGACAGGCTGAAGGCACACAGGGCTAAAAGCAGGAAAACTGCAACTTTCTAAGAGTGGCATTTTCAAAATTGTAACAATAAATCCGACTTTGCCTTTTAAAGAGGATTTATCATTACCTTCCCAATGGTCCTCATCATGACACATCTACCCCTTCCCAATATCACCTTATTAAATGTAATAAAAAATTGCCAGTGTTATGCTATGAGAGGCATAGGCCTCATAGTAGTGAAAAACTGATGTGTTTTTTCTTTTTCACTACTAGGACATTTAAAACTTCAAAGTACATGTACTACCTTTTAATTACACAGCACCTTGACCTATGGGCTACCTAGGGCTTTCCTTAGAGGTGACTAATGTATGTTTAGGGCTTGACAAGGGGCTTTACATGCCAAGTCAGCATGGCAGTGTAACTATGCATTCGGGCTGCAATTGCAGGCCCCCTAGTAGCATTTAATTTACAGGCCCTGGCACATGTAGAGCACTTTACTAGGGACTTATGAGTAAATTAAATATGCCATTCAGGTATATATCAATGGTGGTGTAACAATGCATTCAGGAGGCAATGATAGGCCTACTAGTAGCATTTAATGTACAGGCCCTGTGGACAGGTAGAGAACTTTACTAGATATGGTTGAGTAAACTAAGTATGCCAATCAGGTATGTACCAATTAGACCATGTTTTAAGGAGAAATCACATGCACTTTAGCACCTGTTAGCAGTGGTAAAGCGCTCAGAGTCCTAAGGCCAACAAAAAAGGAATGAGCACAAATGGGAGGAGGTGAGCCAAAAAGTCTGTGGGAAGACTATCCTAAGGCTGACAGGTCTAACAGTTACATAGTCTGGCTGCGGTCGAATAGATGTAACATTAATGCGCCCCTACGGATATATTTGTGCAGCTTGCAAGTTGCACTGTCTTTTGCCAATAAAACAGGCAGCTCAGGTTCTGTAGCCATTACAGGAACTTCCAGATAATCTGACAGGTCCCAATCTAATTTTAAGTAACCTTCAGGGAACCATCACAAGCTTTACTAAGACAGGACAGAGGTTTATCCTGCTGAAGAAATTTGTATGTAACTGTTGGAAATGGGCCTTTTTGTAGGATTTCCCCTGTCTTTTTGCCTCTGACCTCCTGTTTGTGTGCTGCAGTTTGTTTTCACTGGGTTTATGACTCTGGGCACTTTACCATTAGAGACCAGTGCAAAAGTGAATGTGCTCCCTGTTAAAATTGTATTGGTGATTGGTTTATCCGTGGTTGGCATATTTGATTTACTAGTAAGACCCCTAGTAAAGTGCACTATGTGTGCCAGGGCCTGTAAGTCAAATACTACTAGTGGGCCTGAAGCACTGATTGTTCCTTCCACATGAAATTGCTGGTAAACATGTCTCAGACCTGCCACTGCAGTGTCTGTGAGGGTAGTTTTAAAGTAGCGGGTGCACTTGCCAGGCCCAAACCTTCCCTTTTACTACATATAGGTCACCCGTAAAGTAGTCCCAAGGCAGCCCCATGGGCAGAGTTCAGTGTATTTAAATGGTAGGTGATTTACATGTCCTGAAAGTGAAATACTGCTACACTTGTTTTTCACTATTTCAAGGACTATCTCTCCCATACGGTAACATGAGAACATTGCCTTGAAATATCTTTTAAGTGTAATTTCCCATTGGGAGCAGATGGGGATTTGGAGTTTGGGGTCTCCAGACTCACAATTTTAAAATATACTTTTGAAGAGCCTGTTTTTTAAATTGTAAGGTTAAAAATGCCACTTTTAGAAAAAGGACATTTTTTTGCTTAACCATTCTGTGCCTCTGCCTGCCTGCGGAATACACATCTGGGTCAGGATGACAGTTGGGCTGTTTGTGAATTCACTCTAGACAGTCACACAAAGGGAGTTGAGGTGTGCCCTGTATTTCCTGAAGGGTCTTCCTGAGCTTGAGTGGTGGGAGTCACTGACACTTGTACCTGAATAAGGCTGTGCCTGTCCTCACACAAAGCAGTCTCCACCCCCTGGACCGTGTCTGGGGCCAGAGCAGAAAAAAGCAGGGTCTTGTGCACTACAAAGACTTCTCTGTGAAGTTTGTCTACTTCAAAGACAGAACTGGGTTTAAGTACTGGACCTCGGAGAGCACAAAGTTAGAACACTTCTGGACTGAGGACATTCTGCCAGGAAGAAGAGCTGGATGCTGTAGGAGGGACTGCCACTCTGCCTGTTGCTTTGTTGTACTGTCCTGCTGCTTGCTGCTTCTGTCCTGGGAGTGAAAGGACTGGACTTTGCTTTCTACATCCTACTTTCCAAGGTTCTTTATGGGCTTGAACTGAGCTTGCCTCCTGTTAAGAAGCCTTAGGGACTTCAAATACTTTATCTACCAGTGCCTGGGCTCTTCTGCTGAGAGTCTTAACTTGCCAGGTGGTGCCAATTCCTGTCCCTGGGCCCTTGGAAGTGTAAGCTGGAGACCTGAAGGAGAAAATCCATGCACTGACGCGCCAAGGAAAAAAAATCCAAGCAACGCATGTCATATCGAGTAGCGCCTGTCTTATGGTTGAAAAATTGACAGAGCCCCTGCAGGATCAATGCAGCGCCTGCTTCACATTGGTTCCATTATCACAGCTCGTCAGGATTTTCCATGCTTCATCCCTTGGTGTCAATTTCTCATTGGCCTTGCACCACAGTGAGGAACCGAGGCTGCATGTCCTGAAATCAAAGCATTGCCTTTTCTGCGAGAAAAGAACTGATACATCACCTCCCCTGCCAGTAAGGAACCGACGCATTGCTTCACCAGTGAGGAAGGGATCGACACATCACTTCCCCTGCACAGTAAGGAGCCAACACATCGCTTTGCTTTTCGGGACCTCACCTCCCCTGCAGCCTGCATCATCTTTGTTTTTGACGCGTCCCAGGTACTTTGTGCTAAAATGATACAACCATTGATTCCTATGAACTAAGACTCATTTAATCCTTTACAAAGTTATATCTTTACTTGTTTATGTTGGATTTTTGTCATTTTGGCCTTGTTTTACTCAGAAAAATATTGGCTATTTTTCTAAACTGGTGTGGAGTACGTTTGTGGTGTTCACTGTATGTGTGTGTGTGTGTGTGCGTACCAAGTGCAGTTACACATTGCCTCTGAGATAAGCCTGGCTGTTTGAGGCAACTACCAAGGGGGGGGGGGGGGGGGCAGGGCTTATTTTAGCTGTGTGGCTCCCTTACGCTGACTAAAGTGAGGGTCCCTACTTGGACAGGGTGCAAATCACTGCCAATTAGAGACCCCATAACAGAAACTTATGAATCATTGGGTTGAATCCATAGTAAGACCAAACCAGGCTTTCTGCCTTATAAGGTCAATAAAAACAAGTACATTTCAATAAAATGGTGGTAACATGAGAGTGTAAAAAAACACGCTAGTTTGTAGAGCCCACTGGAAGATGCGTCTTTAATAAAACAATCGAAATTATATTGCTAATAAAACTGGGTAAACTTTGGTTGCGCAATTTCAACTTCCGAAATTACATTACTTACAGTGAGAGCATTAACTTTTTAGAATGAGTTCTTCAAATTGGGAACTTGTGATCGTTTCGAAGAGTTATCAGGGAAGGCCTTCGAATTTTGGATTGTGTGTTTTTGTTAAAATAATAACAACCTAGGAGCCATCCTGAATTTTATTTTTAATCTAATGTTTCAGGTCAAAAAAGGATTTTCCTTCTTCCTACTTGGGGCTAACGCTCTCCGTGGATTCACAGGAGTTTTTTTCTTGACTTCCTCCTAAAAAAGATAAGGAAGTTACCTAAAATGAGGCAGTGGCAGGACTTAATTTGTGTTTGTTGTTTCCGGTGCTGGGCACCGACACTTATTTTTGAGGGCCTGCGCTTAGTTTTCTGCCACCAGCATTTACTGCGAGCAAAAGACACATTTGTGAAAGACGGAGGAAGAGAAAAACGAAAAAGCGTCAGAACGAGGGAAAGCAGGAAGCTGCAAGAGTGAGCTGAAGAGGCAGGGAGCGGCTCTAAATGGATTTAAGAGGACCGAGGTGGCTTCAGGATTAAGCTGCCTCGGTATTATGTGCTCGCGCTTTTAATTATAACAGCTGTGTGTTTAAGAGGAGAGCTTTGAGCACAGGCACCTTTTTATTTACAAATTAAGCACTGGGCAGTGGTAAGGAATCTGACCATGTGTGCTTGAAAAAATGTAACTACGTGAAACACGGTACCTTACAGAAAAACAAAACTGGAGCAAGCCTCCCCGATCCTGTCCTCACAGCCACTCATCTAACAATCAGAATCATCTGCATTAAGAAAGCCTTTGGCACTTTGCAACTCTGCTGGCTTATTGCAGCAGACACTGTGCATATCAAAATACATTCCAGCCCCAGCTATCCTGCAGAATGTGCACACAACACCTCCTATTTTAGCACTTAAATGTACTGTCCTTAACTTTTAGATCTATTTTTTCAAATACAACAGCTCAATCCTTTAACCCTACAACAGCTGTGCATCGGAAACGTGAATTTAATTATATTAACAGATAGACACAATAGGCTTTCTAATAATTCATACTTTTAAACCTCACATCTGCCTTTAACAATCACTGTATATAACTGAATTGCTTTAAGGGATACTCATGTATCCGCCTTGTAAAGATTGAAGGCTGTCTCTGGATTGCTAAAATCTCAGCTTGGGGCCTCCTTATCATTTCAGATATCTGGAACGATCGATCTCTCACCGAGCCTCCATGCACAAAAATGGCTATGTTCTTCTTTTAAAACAACAAAAAATCTGAGATTCAGCAGCTGCAGCGTTTACTGCATAAATACTCATTTACTGCACTTACCATATAAACCAATACCTTCTGCACATTTTGAAATCTCGACATAAAACATGTTTCTAGGTCAATCGGATCAAATTACACATATGAGGTTCACCATATGTAGAAATGAAGTGGCAGATTTGCATAAGTAGACTGGTCAACTTTCCGTGTGTGATTGCTGTACTCAGGCATTAAACTTGTGCTAATAAATTGAAATGTTTGCCCAAACAGAATTAATCTCTAGAAAATAGTGAAATAACACTGACACGGAATGTGACACATTAAGCAGTATAATTTTTCCTTTCTCCCTGCATATCTTAGTCAAGCTTTACATAATTTGGCACATCGTTACAGCATAATTTCAGTGGTCACTGATTTGATTGATCCCCCCTTAAGGACAACTACAACATCATCACAACACAATAAGAGCACCCTGGCGCCATATTACAGAAGTGCCCTGGGGGCACAATGGGCATGTGTGCCTGCTTTGCATGCCCCTGATGGCACTTTGGTAATACAGTAGGTGCCGCAGATGCTTGTGCGGCCCCTTCTGTAATACCGAAAGGGCTGGCGCACATAAAAGTGATAACGCTATCATCAGAGGGCGTTCCCTCGTTTGCATGGGGCTGTGGCCCCATGCAAATTAGGGCATCCCTTAGAGGGTGGCAAGAGGCAGGATCTCTAATCCCCTTTCAAAGTGCAGGCAGGTTGCCACTTGTACTGTGAGACATGGAGCAACTTCAAACAGCTATTCTGTTTTTCAGATGGATGCGCTCCCCTGGGGGCAGCGTGAGTTTGCGACTGGCCTAGGGGCAGCGCATTATATGTAATAGGACGCACTTTGGCCCAAATGTAAGAAAAGTGTCACTGTTTCCAATGTAGCGCCACTTTTCTGGCACCCTTAGCACCCCCCTACCGCCACCATCAGTGCGCAGTATTTAATATACAGCGCACCAAGACACAGGGTAGGGGCAATAGCTTCAACATTTTTTACGCTATTAATGTACAGTGGCGTATTAGCGCTGATACTAGACTTTTGGTGCTAATCCTGCAGAGTACATAGGGGCCCATTGAAAACAATGGTATGCCCCTTTTTAACGCCTGTTCATAGATTTCACTGCGCCATTTTTGCAGTCCCCCTAATAGGGGAATGCCCCCCTTGCATACATTATGCCTAGAACAGGCATAATGTGGTGCAAGGTGTTACAAAGTGGCGCAATGCATGCATTGCGACACTTCGTAAATATGGTGCAGAAACTTGGCATGTTGGGCCACATTAGCGTCATCAAAAAGTATGCTAATGTAGTGTAACGAGGCACTAGGCCCTCTTAAATCTGGGCCTTTCTCTCTTGACACCCGACACACCTGTTTTCAAGTGCACCGGGTGCAAACAGAGAAAGTGCGCCCTAAGTATAATAGGGACTCTGGTGATCACCATGTCTGCTATCAAAACCCCTACCTAAGGGCATTTTCTACCTACGCTAGTCCAGTCAAGCACAGCCAATTGAATGCACGCCGGGGCCTTGTCAGGGGTCTGATGTGTTTTGCACATGCAATTGAGCACTGTAACACACATCTGACTAAAAAAACACATACGTGTACTTGCCTAATCCCCGTTTGTTGCAAATGGGTGAAGCGAGCAAAGCCGGTCAGAAATAGCCCTTCTTCAGATGATAGTGACAGTACACATACATAACAGTTACCTAAGCAGAAGGTTTCTAAAAAATTATAAAATCAAACGCATAGTACAAATCGGTGAGATCATCAGAGTTCGCAGCAGACTAAAATATCAATGAGAGATCAAATTAGGTCGATTTTTCCAAAACCGGGACTTACAATATCAGTAACTTTGAAAGAGGCTGAGATGCAACTTGTCCACACCGATCTGATATAATATTAACATCTGTCACTGTAATGGCTACTAGTTCAATGTGACGGTTCTCCTTGTATTTATGCGCTATGTAGGACTCATGCAAAAGTTGGCTTCTGCATTTATGGGCCTTGTTAAGTGTTCTGTTGACGTTTTATCCATGAGACACAATGATGTTTCCATTCCTGGGCTTTCATCTTACAAGCCTATGTAACGCAGTCTGTAGTTAGATTTGTTCAGCAGAAATGAACCAATGTTATAGCTCTCAAAATGCAACTGTTTTTTAAAAAAATTGCTCAAGACTAAACACATGTCGCAGTAACTTACTCCCGCTCCCGCTCCCACTACCCCATAGATGTCTCAATAGACAACCACAGTTAGAAAACATAGATTCCATGGTGAAGAACATGCCCATCAATACTGCCATCGAAAATAGAAGAAACACACTGAACTAACAGGAAAAACTGCCCCTAGGATCAGAAAGCAGAAATAAAATGGTTAACATGTCAAGATGCCCTACTTTGAACTAAATAACATAACATAAGGCAACAAGAAAGGTCAATAAGCTGAATCTTAAATTAGGTTTAATTACAGTAAAGCCGCAACACAATACAAATGTGTACAGGAGGATACCTTTGTAGGGAATAATTCGTAAACTGTAATGCTTCAAACAATGATATTGAAATCAAAACAATGAATTGAAAAACATGGTTACATTTATTATTACTGTAAACCAGACAACGTGACACAACAATGCAAAAACACAGACTCAATAAACTAGTGGTAAGTCTAAGCCTAACTCTCAATATAAACCCAAAGACCATATCTAATTCTTGCCTTCAACCTATTTGTGACCCACCCAGCACTGAATATCATTCTAGCAGTATCACTTTGTTTCCATCTAGCCAGTAACCCTAAAGCTAAGGTTAACACTACAACTTACCATAGCCCTGTGTACTGACCCTAAGACTATAGCTAACCCTAAGCTCAGAATCAAAGCCTAATGCTGAACATCATTTTAAATGTAGGCCATTTGAGCAATAAAAGGGTGAGTGAGGAGGTACTTTATAAGTGGCAGGTAGAACAACAAACCAATGGATTGAAGGAGACTCCAATTTTGATTGCTCCACAGCCACCGGCCTGCGATATTTGAGTGGCCATCACATGAGTGGGGAAAAGGTGCTTCTGTCACTGCAGTGGTTTCACTTAAGGCAAAACTATTAAAATATGGTGGCTCACAATGTTATTGTGACTTAATGGGCTGGTCTGATTCCTTTTCACTGAAATAAAAACAAAGTGGGAATTTTGTTTAACTACAAACACATATAAATATCAATGTCCCTGGAACACTGGAACTTTTCTTTCAGTGCCCTAGGGACATTGCTTGTTTTTAGGTCGAAGCCTACCAGACTCTGGTTTGCAAGGATATATTGGGGGCATCATGATCGCCTCCCTGGAAATGCATTCTGCCCATTGCTCACCATTGGCTTATTTGTTTGCATGCCACATTTGTTAGCTTTGTATTTGCTGACTTTATTTGTTTTAGTCTGTCCAGCAGGTCTTTGTCTCTCCCCTGCAGCTTAGCCTTTACACCATTGCTCCCTGTATTCTTACACGAAAGCTCGCTTTCGGTAAAATGGCCTTTACATTTTGACCTTATCTTATTGCACTTGGTGTGCATAAAAAGACAGAGGTCAAATACCAGGCTCTGTCTTCCGAGGGATCTTGGTGTTTACTTTTCTTTTTCTGACTTCAAAATGAGAGGATTTAAATGACAATCCTGCTGGGTACCCATGTGAGATGAACTGTCCTAGGATGTTATTTTTTCTAGTACACAACAAAATGTATATGTCTGTAAAAGAATTGTGCAAATAATAAAGAATATATCAGAATTCGGAAAGCACAAATGAAGCCCATCTCTTTGTAATTCTAAAGCGTAGTGGAAACCAATAATTTAATATGATCAAAATAATCAGTACCCTTGGTGGTGCCTTTTTCACACATTATCATTTTTGCAGGCTGTATAGTTTTATCAGTAAAACCATACGTCTGTGCAAATGTAATGTTCATTTCAATTGAAAATGTGTTGTCTAATGGCAGTGCCCTACCACACCATGCATGCTCAACTTTACCCACATCCACTTTACTCCACTTTGTACCAGTCCACTCTACAACACTCTACTCCATAACACACTATAACACTCTACTCTACTCCGTATGCTATGCCATTCCCCTCTATGACACTCGACTCTATGACACTCCACTCTATGAAACTTTACTCTACGCCACTCTACTGTACTCCACTCTACTCTGCTATATGCCTCTCCACTGCACTCCACTCCATACCACTCCACTCTACATGACACCACTCTGTGCCACTTCTCACTATGATACTCCACTGTACGACACTCTACTCCACTCCACTCTACACCACTTACACACCACTCTATGCCACTCAATGCCACTTCACTCTAGCCCACTCTAAGCCTCTCTAAGCCACTCTGCTATACAACACTCCAGTCCATGATATTACGCTCTACTCCGCTCTACTTCACTCTACACCACTCCACCTAACAACACTCTATGCCACACTACAACACTCTACCCCCCTCACTCTAGGCCACTCCACGCCACTCAGTTCTATGACACTCTACTCTATGACACTTCACCCTACGACACTCTAATCCACTCTACTCTACTACACTTTACAACACTTTTCTCTGCTCTCAGTACTTAACACTACAACACTCCATGCTGCACCACTTCACTCTACTCCACACTACAGCACTCCACTTCACAACACTTTATTCCATTCTTTGATATGCCTCTCTACACCCCCCCAGTCTATGTCAGTCCACTATATGCCACTCCATGCCACTCTTCTCCACTCTATGCCACTCTACACTACTCCACTCTAAGCCCTTTCACTTTATGCCCGTCCACTGTGTGACACAACACTACAACACTCCACTCTATGCCACTCCACTCAACAACACTCTACTCTACTCTACAACACTCTACTCCTGCTCACTCTAGGCTTTTCCACACTAGGCCACTCGGTTCTTTGGCACTCCACTCTATGATACTCCACTCTTTGACACTCTAATCCACTCTACTCTACTACACTCTAAACCACTTTGCTCTGTTCTATGGTACTTAATGCTACAACACTCCATGCTGCCCCACTCCACTCTACTCCACATTACAGCTCTCCACTTCCCAACACTTTACTCCACTCTTTGCTATGCTACTCTATGCCCTTCCACTCTATGTCACTCCACTAAATGACACTCCAAGCCACTCCACTCCACTCTATGCCACTCTCCACAACTCCATTCTATGCCTTTCAACTCCATGCCAATCCACTCTATGACACAACACTACACAATACAACACTACAACACTCCAATATATGCCACTCCAATGTAGGACACTTCACTTCAATTTACGACATACCACACCATCTTATGCCACCCCACTCTACAATACTCTACTCCACTTTACTCCATTCCACTCTACTGTACTCCACTCTAACCATGTCACTCCATTCTAAGCCACTCCACACTATGCCACTCTACTCTATGCCACTTCACTCCATGACACTTCACTCTATGACACTCTACTCCACTCTACTCTGTGACACTCTCTGACACTCTACTCCACTGTACTCCATGTTGCTCTACTCTACTGCACTCTACACCACTCTACTCTGCTCTATGCCACTCCACTCTACACCTCTCACCGTACTCCACTCCACACCCTGCCAAGCCACTACACTCTACACCACTCAACTCCATGCCATCCTACTCTATGCTACTCCACTCTATGCTACTCCACTATATAACATTCTTCCTCACTTAACTGTACAACACTCTATGCCACAGCACTCTGCTCCACTCTATGCTACTCCATTATACATCACTCTGTGACACTGTACGACACTCTATGCCAATTCAATATATGCCACTCAACTCCAATCTACAACACTCCACTCCACAATACTCCACTTTATGACACTCTACTGGATTCCACTCTACGACACTCTACTTTAGGGTACACCACTCGACTCAATAACATTCTACTCCACTCTATGCCATTCTACACCACTTTACTCTATGTAATTTCACTCTAAGCCACTGTATGCTATGCCACCCTATACCCCTCTACTCTATGACACTCTACTCCACTCTGTGCCATACCACTCTATGCTACTGTACTCCAATCAATGCCACGTCACTCTATGCTACTAATTCTATGACACTCCACTTCACAATACTCCACTCTATGACACTAGAGTTCATTCCACTCCAAGACAGTACTTCACTTGACACTGCTCGACTCTATATCACTCTATTCCACTCTACACTATTCTACTCTATTCTGCTTCACTCTATGTCACTCCACTCTCTGCCACAACACTGTACTCACTCTATGCATCTCTACGCAACTCCACTCTATGGGACTCTGCTCCACTCTATGTGACTCCACTCTACACCACTCCACCCCATTCTATGACACTCCACTCTATGCCCCTCCCCTCTACTACACATCACTCTATGCTACTCCACTTTATGACACAACAGTCTGCTCCACTTAAGTCCATTCTACTCCACTCTATGCCAAGCATGTTGGAAAGTGGATTATTGGTAAGGGCAGGTAAGTACCTACACTTAGCAAAAGGCCACTAAGCTCCACTGGGTCCAGTCAAGTCTCACTAAATTAATCCCCGCTCAACCCTGGGTAGCTAGGCTAGGAGCGACAAGGCTTGGCTTAGAAGACAGGTGTATTTATCTTTAAAATGACACCAAAATGATTAAACTTTGATAAAGGGAACCAGAGATATGAATTGGTAAAGAATTAATGTTTTCTAGTGCATAGAAACTAAAAGCGCCAATCTGGTTGTCTGGTCCCACTGGACTGGGACAAAGTCAAAGGTTGAGGCCGACCGTGATGAAGCCCTGCTCGGCTACAGCAAGCAGGAGGATAAAAGTTTACTTTCAGATTTAGGCCCATATTTATACTTTTTTAGCGCCGATTTCCTTCAGTGGGATGAAGTCACCAATCCGAATCAACCTCCCTGGAACCCTCTTCGGATATGCGTCGCAGAAGACCTCAGTGAAGAAGTCTACCTTTGGACTTAGTAAATTTTTCAGGATGAAAATCTTCGTCTGGGCTGAAGAGGAATCTTGATCCGACATTCCTGGAGCTCTCCTTGGATACGCTGCGTAGGAAGTCCTGGTCAACTTTTTACGTTGGACTTTGTCACATTTTTAGGAGTTTTTCCTTCCAACGGTGGTTGACCCTCCACAGCAAGCCGATTTTAATGCAAGTTCATCAGATTACCATTTTAGGAGCCCCCGGTGAAATCCTGTAAGTCTGGGGCTCCTGAGTTCTTTAGCTGGACAAACCTGCAAGTCAGGCTGGGTCACAGTTGAAGTAAATTGGCTGCGGGTCGGTCCCTTTATGGGCCTTTTTACCAAAAGTTCTCCAAACTTCTGGATCTTCTTCCAGAAGGTTCTTTAAGAGTCCACAGCTCACACCAAGATCCCAGAAGCTGTGAGTTGCTCCTTAAGGGTTGGACTCCAACTCCCAGAATGAACCTGGCTCAAACTCCAAAATGACCACTGGACAGTGGTCAGCTGGTCAGTGTCTTCAGGATTTGATGCAGGGGACTCTGGTTAGCTACTTTTCACCTGTAGCAAGCAGGGAGTCCCTTCTTAAACCAGTGGAAACCAGGCAAAGTCCTTTTTGTGATGGAGCCCAAGTGTGCAGCTGGTGCAGTCCTTCAGAGTGCAGTGTCCAGGCGCAGGTCAGGGGTCCAGCAAGGCAGTCTCTCTTCTTCTGTCGTTCTTCCTTGTAGGGATCTGAGGTGTGGGTGCAGCTCTGCCATATTTATCCTTGCTCCTTGGGGGGGGGGGGGGGGGGGGGGGAGCAGGGAAGGCCAAAAGCCAATCACAGGAGGCCACCACCCTCTTTGATGACCACTCCCTGGGAAGTATGACAAAAATCAATCCCAGGGAGCAGCATTCTTCAAAAATTCAAAATGGTAGAAGCTGAATTTTGGAGGTTAGGTCTGGCCGAGTCCACCTACTGTGGCTAATAATCCTTAACAAACCCTTTCCTACCCTCTCCTAAGGTAATCAAGTGGACACTTGGTTGTCTGGGTTTGCATGGAATGGGGGAGGTCCTGCACTGCTCAAAATGTCCTTCCCTCCATTTAAGACCAGTTTGGCTGCTTTCCCCCCATCCTGTTTTCACCATCTGCTGAGGCAGATAACCTCTCCCCGGCACTGTCATTGTCTTCAGCCCATGCTACTTCACACTTCATTCAAGGCACCCTGGCCAGGCTGCCTGAGGCTGGCCAATCAGAGAAGGACACTACAGAGCTGAAGTTGGCAACTTTCAGGGAGAGTTCGAAAACTCTTTTCCTGAACTAGTTATATTAAATTCAACAATGGCGAGTTGTTGGATTTATTATAACGATAAGTTTGATCCAAACGTGACATAGTTAGCTTTGGAAGAACTTTTAATTGCAAAGTCAAATTTGCATGTACCTTTAGTTTAAAAGCAGCCAGCGAGGCAGACCTGCCTTTAAAATGACACTGGGCACCTCAGCAGTGCACCTATGGGTGCACTACCTATGCTGGGGTCCCTAAACGTGCATGCCATACCCATATACTAGGGACTTTTAGGTAGGGCGATACAGCCAATTATAATTAGCCTAATTTGCATAGTCGTTTTAATCAGAGCTCAGGCCCTGGGACTGGTTAGCAGTGACCAGGCCACCATCAGAGTCAGGAAAACACCAGCAAAAAGTAAAAATGGGATGCAAAAGTTAGGGGCCTTTTGCAATCAGCCCAGGTTTCCCACAATTATACTCTACAACACTCTAATCAAAGCTAATGCACTGTACGCCACTCACTTCTAAACCACACAACACCTCTTCACTCTATCACCCTCCATGACACTGTACGACACTCTAACATTCTACTACCCTCTAAAACACTCTACTCCACTCTACTCTATGACACTTCACTCTACGCTAATCTATGTCACTTAACTGCACTCCACTCACCAACAGTCTTCTCCACTTTACTCCATGGCACTCCCTTTTCGCCACTCTACTCCACTCTACTGTATGACACTCTACTCTAGTCCACCCTATGCCACACTACTTCACTCTATGACACTTTACTCCACTCTATGCTACGCCACTCTATGCCCCTCCACTCTATGACATTGTACTCCACTCTACAACACTCTGCTCCACTCTATACCACACCCCTTTATGATCCTCTAATCCATTCGGTGACCCTTCATTCTCCACCTCTCCACTCTACGTCCTTCCATTCTATGCCCTCAAAGACACTCCATTCTATGCCACTCTATGCCACTCTACAACGCCCCACAACATCCCACTCCACTCTAAAACACCCCACATCACACCATTGCACTCATCTCTATGCCACTCCACTGCATGCCACTCTCCTCTATGCCACAAATATGTATTCATGCTGAACAGTAGCCAGTCTTGTGTACAACATGGATAAAACACATTGTCAAAGCTCTTGCATAGGTGTTGAAGCATGCAGTGATTGGATTGCTATCAGGTTCATGAGCATAATAGGACAGCATCCCAGTCTCCAGACAATGGCATAGCTCCTTAGTAATGCAGTTGATACTCCTACAGTGATAGACAACCAAACATTACCACTTGTTTGACAAAGAAAAATAGGACCTTAAATCTCATAGTGTCCTACAGAGGTATCTAGTTTGAGCCAATGAAAATCAATTCCACATTTTCAGGACATCCACATGAAATATATTAGCACGCAATTAATCTGGATGATCTTGTTAACAGACTCTGGCACAGACACTGACACGGATTTTCTGGACCTTTGATAGACATCTCTTGTTTGCTTGGTGGGTTATAGGTGTTGGGTGCTACAACGCTGACGGTTTCATTCATAACTCTCCGGAGGGAGACAGCCCCAAGCTTGATGGGCATAACAAGGGGCAATCATTGTACGTAGTTATATTGCTCTTAATCAGCAGAGGACCAGCCTTGGAAGCTTTGATGCACCTGGTCAACCAGACACTTGACTAATTAGTTCAGTAGTCAGTCTTTTCTGCACTGGAGCCTATGTTAGAACCAATGTTCCTAAGAATCGCCTTCATTGCTCCTGTACACCAAGAAGAATTTAGACTGCCATTGAAAACGCTTGTATCCAGTTGGATAAGAAAGGGCATCACGCAGGGACCCGCCATTTACTGAGGAACAATAGAGGGAGCGAGACTCGTGTTCAAATCTAAGAGCAAATGCTTTATATATAATATTCTAATTCATACCAATACTTTTCAAATATTATTACTGCTCACAGCTTCAGTGCAATTATCTCAGCAAATAGTTCCCAGTGTGAATATTTTGTCTATTGACAGTAAATATTGCTTAGAAATTGTAGACCTTGATTCTAATTACATGATGCATTATCGCCATACATTTCACTCAACGCTTGTGTATATCAAAGGCTTGCAAAAGGTGTCAAAAGCCTGTTAAATAAAGTTGTGTCTTATGTTTTAATGTGTTTTACGGTGCAGTCCTGTGAGAAAGATTTTTTTGTTAAAAAACATGAAAAATTTAAATAAAGGTTCGCTGCCAGTGAGGAAGGAACAAACACAATGGTTTCAGACATGTTGCAAGAGACAGAAAACATAACTGCCAAGTCGTCCCATGTTGTGTGACACCTTCATCGGGCATCACTTCTTCTCCTAGAGCACTTTATATTCTGGAAGTTGTAGTTTCACTTTGTACTTATCAAGTGTAGGCATTTTAGGTGTTGGCAAAAATAAGGACTCAAAACCACTGTAATAGCATGAGTGTCAGTGGGGGGGCTAGGGGACTCTTGTCCCCTCTGAATTTAGGTACAGCCTGGTGTGCAGGCTCACAGTGCACCATAATACTACGGCTGCCATAGTGTTAGGCTGCCTGCACTAGTATGGCTGCGGCCCCCACCAAGAACAGTTCAGGATGCCGCAGACAGTCCCCTCCCCCCAAAAAAAAATTCTGCGGATGCCCATGGTTAACAGCTCTATAATAGAGAACACTTGTCTCACGTGGGTACAAAATAGAATAAAATACTTAGGAATATGATTTCGTTGAGACTTAAAAGAAATATTTGACCACAACAAGAAAGTTACCTTAGCTAAGATAATAGAGACCTCCTAGAACAATGAGCAATTAGATTCATCCCCCGGTGGGGCCGTAATGAAAACATCCACATGATGATCTTGCTACTTATCAACTTTTGAATAGGCATGTTGCTGATCCCGTTAGCAGACTCATTCTTCACCAAAACTGACCACTTATTAAATTATCTCCTTTCAAAATCAAAAAAATGCACATCATTCTCAGAAAGCTGAGGCTATCCAAGGTATTAGGAGCCTTATATATTCTGGATTATAGAAGATACTAGACGGCACATTTAGCTAGACAAGGACACCTCTGGTTTAACTCCATCCTTAACCTCTCTCTAACATAGTTCACAATAGAAAACAGGCACTCCCTTACATCTATACTTATTATTAAAAAGATATTTGTGGAACACGCTTCCCTTATTTAGCACTGGAACCTCTCAAACACTCCAGAAAATCAACTGCAAACTTATAAATAAAATGAAGTACTCTACTTTAGCTTCATTGTGGCACAATGACAATATCGAACAAGATGGGAAATCGCTTTACTTTGAGAACTAGGCTCAAAACTATTTTTTTTACATTGAAAATGTAGGAACACCCTAGTGCACCTAACCGCCTCTCACATTAAACAATTTTTTTACCTAGAAGACATTGACTTCTATAAAACCTCCCAAAACATCGGACCTTTATCTGTACAAAATATAATTGCTACTGGTGGGCATACAGCCTCCAAACTATATGCCTTTTGTCATGTAAATCAATATCCCTAACAAAACCAATACAATATAAATGGATGCCTTTGCTAAATACTACTCATACACCTCACCTCAAGACCCTAAACTGGTCCTCCATTTGGGCTAACCTAACGGCCAACAAAATCTCCCATTCCCTAGCACAATGAAGATTTTTGACTGCTTATATGTCCCACCGGACCCGCACCAAACTATTTATACTTGGACTCCAAGACACAAATCTCTGTTGAGCTGTGGGAAAACCCCAGGAGATCTCCAACACATGCTCCTCGACTATTTGTTCATTACGGATTTCTGGTCTGAGGTCATATCACAAATACTACATAATAATTAGTCTCCTGACCTCTCTTCCATTGTCCTAGGATACTACCCCCTGCAGTAACTTACACCTTGAGCTTAGAAGAACACATTCTCCTGGGCACTCTAGTAATGATAGGTCTCTAATCCATTCTAGCCAAATGGAAGAACATTTCCAAAGTATCAAGCCATACCTGACAGGCGTGGATTCAATTTAGTAGAGGTGCAAATAACTTTTCCAACACCTTCTTGTGAACAATTTTAGAAAAGAAACAAAAAATCTGGGCATGATTAGTTTCACATATCTCTGACTTACTATGACCATAGATCCTCTTCACCTTCTGGTTCTAAACCAGACTTCCACAACTCCCTAATACATACACCCCCTCTATGTAACCTCTCATCCAGCAAACCCTCACAGCCACAAAAGGCAACTTACACAGAGACCCATCCTTACCTTAACCTACCCCTCACCTTCCTGTTCCTAACCATTACCCTTACTGCTCTCCCCTCCCCCACATCTCCTAATCTAGCCCCTTCTTGCCCCCCCTACAATCCTCTCTACTATTCTCCCTGCCACTCTTCATCTGCTCTATCCCTTAGTTCAAACTCCCTCTCTCCCTCAAAGATACTTTCCCATCTACTCGGGCTTACATTTGACATACACAGCTGAAACTCCGATACTGTTTTTGCATTCACACTGTACCTTTTTCACTCAGACCTTAACTTTGCCCTTTTATCCCACCATGTCAGACTGTGATTTCTGTTTTATTGAATTGTTTTTTTAATGTTTTTAAACTCAGTAAGATCTTCCTAAAATAAAGAAAACATATTAAGAACAGTCTTTACAAGGGATTCATCATTCTCAACTCCCTTTTTAGCTCCTTACTCACTGCAGAGAGTAGTTCATTTTGTTATCCTTTGCAACAGAGTTGTGAAGCGTATAATACGAGGCTCTGCTAATTACACTAACAAAGCAATTCCAGGTTAAGAAACAAGAATGCCCCAGTCACAACTTTGGTATCTGGTTCTTCCCCAACAATACTTTGCTTTCTCGCCACACGTTTTACTCAACAAGTTGTCCGACCCGAACTTTGAATCTTGACATAGAATTCCTTACAATATCAGTTATAAAACAGATGAAAATTACTGAACGTAGATCACGTTAGAGACAACATTGTTTTGGGTTAAAAATCAAGAGAAACAATGAGTGAGTAAGGGCTTTTGAAGTCGCAATAGGACAAGGGTGGAGTTGTTTAGATGCCATACAGTGTGCAAGCCATCTAGAAAATCTGGAGAGGAAATTAAATACAGAGTGGCCACTGCCAGTGTTAGGAGGTTGGTCCATGCTTGAAACAACATAGCATCCAGGAATCTAGTGGTGGAGCCAAATTTTGTGAGAACTAGCAGTGTGGCTCCGCCATTGAGGTGCACTGATACAAAGGTAATCTCCTCACATACAAACCATCCATAAGGAAATTGGACGATTCTTTGACCTCTCTAAAGAACCAACAAACCAAATCCTCCTCACAAACCCACAGAACCAACACTCCTGAATTACTGAAACAGTACAACTGCCTCCTTAGAACAGCACCAGAATTTTATTCAGAGATTAAGAGCCAGAACCAACTAATGTCAAAACCATTCTTTAGAGCCATTCCTACCCTGTATAATCAACAGTAGCTAGTCCCTGAAACGTTTGTACACATCAACAAGTCAGCAAAGAATGGGCAAAACAAATCACTTAATGAAGATACCCCTAAACTAACATTCATTAGAGATCCAACAAAACAAAACTATATACAAAAAACACTAAACACAACTCATATACTGAGGGGCCACCAAAATTACCACTCCCTGAAGAAGAGCATTAGGTCTTCAGACAACACAATCAGTTATATTCCATGACCACAGCCAGTTAGGCCATATGGTAAACAGACCATTGACCGACGGGCCTCAGCTTATTTCCTCTCAAGCTTGGACCTCCCTGAGTCATGCTAGCAGGCTAACACAGCCTCAGTGGCGCAAGCTCTGTTGCTCATCTCACAGTCATGTACCAAGTGAAGGAGCTGGTCTGGATGGAGCCCAGCATAGCCTTTGATGTGGGAAACGAGGAGAGAGCAGTAGTATTTTGTGTTCTGTTGTACTCCTATGAATGATTATATTAGTATCCAAGTTTGCAATTTTTCGGGGGTGCAGCCGATTCGGAGTGTACTCCGTCTCAGAACACTCTGCAATGTGCAATATTGCTTCTCTCAATAGTTTGAGAAGAGTCCCGAGGTGCACTGTCTCTCCATAGGCCACTCGTTGGTTTCTTTCTCTCGGTGTTTCAATGATGTAGCAAATGTATTTAACTTTGAATGTTTTATTTTATGAGATGATTGTCTACACGAGCTTAAAAAACTGGAACCATCTTTTTTGCAAGAAGCTTGTTCATGCGGATTTGTCCACAGAAGTTTCACTATAATTGCTATCGTTGTGTATCTCGTTTATACGGCTCGAGTATTAACCTTTTAGTCATCTTTACGAATCATTCCTTTTTGCTTTAGTACATTTGATTGCATGCCTGTATCATTATTTTCAGCAAAGTCCCCTTGTCGAAAGACCTGAAATGCTTTGGAGACAATGTTTAAAATTTTTATGGATGAACATCCAGCAACATGCTGCAAACACGTGTACGTGTACAGTGAGTTTTAATATATTTCAACGAAAATAAAGAAGTGAAAAAACAGAAGAAATGGTTTAAAGTATTCATTTGAGCAATTAGCCTTAAAGGCATTTGAAGAGGCAATGCACCTCGAGATCTTCTCAAAGTATTGAGGGGAGCAATATTCCACGAGGAGAGAGCGCATTTTACCTTTTTCTCCCACACTTAAGTTATTTTGAGTGATCAGAGGAATGACTACCCTAAGCGCCTCCAGACCGTTCTTTAATCACTTCTGTGATGCATGTCACTTAACACTCTAGAAGGTTGTATGTAGGACACTAAAGTGCCCTGGTCGTAGGTGGGAGGTACTCCCTAACTCTTTTAATATCCTCATTTTTCATTCATAAGTGAGGAGAGAGCTCACTAGAGAGATTTCAGCATAGTGTACATTTGGAAATTCTATAAAAAGATTAACCATTTTCTACCTGCCAGTTTATTAATAAGAAACATCAGAAAGTTTTGAAGAGGTGCTGCACTTTGTCTTTTAAGTAAGCAAGTAAAATAGGATAGCCGCTGAAAGAACTATATGTGTACTGTAGGTAAAGGTACATTTTTAATCTAATAATTAAAATTGTAATTGTATTTATATAGCACTTACTACCCCTGACAAGGCATCAAAGTACTTTCGGCGAGTAGCACGCTACTCTGAAACCCAAATGGATTCGTGGTGGATTATTATAGGGAAATATGAGTATAGTATTAGTGAAGGGAAACATGGGTTAACTTGAGGGGTGGACATGTGAGTCTGTTATTTGGATTGAATAAAAAAGTGGAGGCCTAGAAGAGGAAAGAATCGAGAAAGTGTTAATGGGGAGATCATAGTAGTAAGATGAGAATGGCAATGAGTAAAGGAGAGATGGAGGAGAGAAGAGTCTGTAGAAAAGGATTAGGGATATCATATTAGGAAAATGAGGTTTGGGTTGAGTCAAAGGAGAGACACACGAAGAAGAATTTAGTGGAGTTGTTTGGGAGATCATAGTAGTAGGCTGAGGTTTGGGGTGAGCCAGGAGGATTAGAGGAGGGAAGAGTCTAGAAAGGATTATTTTGGAGATCATAGTAGTAGAATGAGGTTTGGGATGAGTCAGAGAGTGGACATAAAGGATAGACTGAGAGAGATGTAGAATGAGGCAGAGTACTTCATTGGATATCGATATTTTAATTAATTTTTTTCTCTTGTACAGTGGGACTAAAGTAATAAATATATAGATACATGATTAAATAGAAAGGGAATATATGTATAAGGAAGATAATATCTTGTGATTTAAAGTTATACTGTATGAACACAGACTTTCAAGTGTTGCAGCATTTGAAGGTAACTTACTTGTTCGGGCTGGACTGTTCTAATGGGGAACAGGGTCAAGACTGATTTGCATACGGCTGGGTCCAAAATGGGGTGGCATGACGAGCAAAGGAATTGATGGATTAAACCCAGATCTGTCACTGGGGGTGAATGTTTGATTGGTTCCGCATTCCATCCATCATTTGTGTTTGTTTGCTTTTGTCTCCATAAGTGCGCAGGGTATGCCCAGAAGTGGTGTTCGGGCTCACTATGCCACTTGATTCAAGCTAGCCTGGCTGATGAAGGGTGATACCCTGAAACCAGTCCCAGGATGCTTGTTTCCGGTCGAGGGAGTACCTGGCCTGGCAGTTTGGGCTGGACTGTTCCCGAAAAAAAGAAAAAAACATATTTATTCTACATATTTGTACAAAGACCTACACTTATCTAGATATATTCATATAATCAATTATAAATGTTTACATACACAGTGAAATGCAGTACATTACTGTTTGAGTATGGTGGATATGTAGGAAAGAGCAAACTCTTGAATAGTCTTCTGAAGATAGGATAGTTATCCATTGCCTTATATTTGGGGGTAATGAATTCCATGGTTTGGACACTTGAACAGACAAAAATGTACCACCTATTATCTTTTTCTTGTATGGTGGGGTTTTGAGGCGAGGTGCCTATCTGGAGCGGAGGTGCCTTTGTTGAATGTATTTGGTGATTTTATTCCTGCCGAAAAGCGTTCCTGTTCCATACATTGCTTTGTGTGTGATACAAAGCAGCTTGAAGGTGGATCTTCTGGCAACCTGTAACCACTGTAGGGCTTTCAAGGCAGGGGAGATGTGGGCAAGGTGGCTGAACATGTAATAGTAGTCTGACAGCAAAGTTCTGAATCCGCTGTACTCTTTTCATAGTAGATGATGTTCCATGGTAGAGGCCACTGTGGTAATCCAGTGTAGACAGTACAAGAGAGATAGTAGCCTGGACCTTGTGAGGAAATCCCAGGTGGGGGAAGGTGCGTCGCAGAGTTTTCATGGCGATGAAGCTTAATCTTGCTAATTTGTCCACTGGGGCATTTATTGTTAACTTGGAGTCCATGGTAATTATAAGGTTTCTTACTTCCTTAGATACTATAGGAGGTAGTCCCAGGTCATCAGATCAGGCGCAGAGTGGGTCATAATTGTTCCAATTGCCACATGTGAGTATTTTCGTTTTTGGAAGCATTAACATTGAGATGGCTCAATGTCATACAATGATCAACGGCTCTGAGGCAACTGAAGCTTTGTGAGTTTCCAACGTCCTTGGGGCATTCCAGTTTGAAGAATATTTGTGTGCCATCTGCATAGTTGTAGCATGTAAGCTGAAATTCATTGATGATTGCCGGTAATGATTTCATGTATATGTTGAAAAGCATGGGTGAGATGATTGAACCTTGAGAGACCCCTTCTTTTGTGAAGTACAGTTTAAATGAGAAAGGGGGAGCCTGAATGATATTTGTTCCGTTTTGAAGGTAGGATGTGATCCAGTTGAGAGCAGTTCCTTTATGCCGGCTTCGTAGAGTCTTTGTATTAAGGTGTCATGGTCCGCTGTGTCAAAGGCAGCGGAGAGGTCCAAGAGAAGTAGAGCAGCAACTCCATTGTGGTCTCCTGTGTTTTTAAGGTCGTCCCAGATGGCGATGAGGGCAGATTCTGTGCCTCTTCCTGGGCGGAATCCAGTTTGGCAATCTGAAAGTATGGAGTTATCTTCAATGAACTGTGACATTTGGGCGAATGGTGCTCTTTCTATCATTTGCCTAGAAAAGGTCCATGTGAAATTGGTCTGTAATTTTTGGGGTCATGTGAGTCCAGGTTTGTTTTCTTTAATCGTAGGCATATGTAGGCTTTTTTTAGGCTTTCTGGAAAGATTCCTGTAGTTAAAGAATTATTGATGATTCTTCTTACTGGTGTAGCACCAGAGGTAGATAGAAGAATGTTCTTGAAAATGTGTTGTGGACAAGGGTCAGAAGGCCTGCTTGCTTTGATCAGATCCAAAAATTCACTTTGTGATATTTGTTCGAAGGAATGCAGATGCTGGGTTGGCTTACTCTTGAAAGGGATTTTTGGAAATGGGTTGGTGCTAATGGTTTTCCTTTGTTTTAAATAGGAGTCCAACATGCCTGCTTTGGCTGTGTAATGATTTGCCAGTTTATATGTGAATTCTTGAGTAATTGGATGGGTTCCTTCAATGCATTTAGGTTTTCAAAATTAAGTGAGAATTTTATACAATTCTTTATTTGCAGATTTAGCATTTTGAATTCTGTCTGAATAGTACCTCCTTTTATCTTTTTTGATTGCTTATTTATATATTCTGGAATGTTTGCATAGGTGAAGTTTGTCTTGATTGCTGTTTGTTTTGAGACAGGTTCATTGCAGCCTTCTGATTTGCTGTGTCATATTTTTTTATGTCTGTATTTCTCCAAGGTGCTTGTCTTCTTATCTCCTGTTTCGTTGTTCTTAGTGGAATTAGTAAATATTGAAAGCTTCCTGTTGCTACTCATATAGTTTTTGAATGAAATTTAATGTAGCTAGATCTGTGTTGGCTGCCAGTTGTGTTGAGATGAATTGAGTTTGTTCCATGGTCAATAGGTGGATGCATGTAAGGTGGTCTTGAGTGTGTTGATTTGTAGTGATTTATGTTGGATAGCTACCAGATGGTAGTCTGCCCATGTGACTGGAGTACACATTTGAAAAATAACTAGTTCTGGATTTGCAAAAATTACATTGATTATGTGTCCAGCAATATGTGTGGATTGTGTACAATCTGATGTAGGTTCAGTGTGACTAGGTCAGTGATGATAGTTTTTTGGTGGGGTATATTGGGTTTGTCAAATCAAATGTTTGGGTCCACAGGAATGCATAGGTTGGAGTATAGTGTTATAAGGTTTGAAACTGTGTCTAGAAATGTGTCTGGGAATGTTGCATTGCTACGTGGTGGTCTGAAAGATGCAGGAAGAATTGGGTGTAGGGTTGCATCTGGTGATGATGGCCTCACAACCTTGAATGGAAATGTTGTCCGTTTTGGTGACCTTAATAGTTTGCTTGAATATAACAGCTAGTCCGCCTCTTCTTTTGCCAATATGACTTTGTGTAATGGTTTGATAGCCTGGAACTAGGCTGCAACACTGGAGCCATGTCATCTCCCAATCATGATTAATTTACCTAAAGTAAGTCAGGTTGTGTGTCAGTCAGTAGGTCATAGATGTGGTGCTTGTTTTTAGAGAGCAATCAAGTCTTTTTTAGTAGGCAGTTTAGAGATTGTGTTTTGGTGGTGGTGTGACTTTGTTATGTAGAAGGGTGAGCAGTATATTTTAAACTTGTAGCTGATGTGTCATTAGTGCTGGTATTATCTGTATAAGTTCACAATAGTGTTGTTTTTCTATATCATGTTCTTCATCCTGCAGGCATTTTGTTATGTCTGCATGTATCAGTGGTGGAGAGGGTGGTTGAGAGTGAGACAGCGAGTTGTTTTGTTTTTGTAGAGTAGCCTTTTTTAATAGACATGGGGATGTGAAGTTGTAATGTGTGGCATGTTGTTTATTTTGTTTGTGTCTGTTTAGGCTGGAAGGAGTATTGGGTAGGGGTTGTGGTGGAGCATGTGGATCATATTTCAAGGATCTAAATTATGCAGTGGGTGAGAAGCGGGTGAATAGGAGTTACTGTGATGGTGTATCTGTTGTTGGTGTTGGTAAAGATAGAGAATTTCAGAGTAAAGATGGATTAGGATGTGTGCTATTTGTGTAGTCATAGGGGAGTGAATGACTGTATGTTTCTAAGTTGTGAGGGAAAGTATTAGGAAAGTGTGTGTGATTTTGATGTGATGGTGTGTTTATTTTGTTTTTGTCGAGTAGTGAGAGAGATATTGATGTAGTGGTTTTCTGAGAAGGATTTGTATGTAAAGTATTCCTTGTGAGTGGTATTTGAATTGTACAAGGGGTGGTGATGTCTTTTGGAGGAGTGTATATACCACATAGAGCATTCATAACATAAACAACAAAAGTGTTTCTTCATACTTACAAATAAATGCCACATGTTCTCAAACTCAACTGAGCTAATGTTGCCCACAGAGGTAGGACAGTTAGAGTTGGTCTCTCATTAATGCAGTCCTACACCTCCTACATCACATGCAGATCTTAGCATTTGCATATTACACTGAGCTGTTTTACTGTTTGTATCTTGTAACCTATAGGTTACTTCCATACCTCTGCAAAAATGAATGAATCAATTAAACAGCCTTATAGGAATTAGCTTTGTGATCTGCAATTTTATATACTCTACAGCAGACACAGAATTCATCTTAGCAGTTTTACCAGAACTAGAAACTGAGCCCTGCTAGATACATACAGAAATCAGCAAAGTGTTCCCTTAACTTTCTGAGCCACAGTACTCGCTGCTGCAACTGGCAAGTGGTGTTAGTTATTTAAATGGTGCAATGGTTTAGGAATCCTACTGTGAACAAATGTGGGCAATTTGAAGGTCACTGAATCAAATTTCGATGTGCACCTTTCAGCTTTTCATCCTTGAAATATTGATAAAGTGAGTGCCACTGATTTGATTAATACTAAAAGCCATTAATCAGAAAGCTTTTGTACTAAAAAAAAGTGCCATGCTTGAGTGTGTGAGAATCTGTGTGTTTGTGACTTTTCCATATGAGTGGGAATTAAAGTCTAGGTTTTGCTTTTTTTGTTCAGAGACTGTTTTATTGAGTTTCATTTAAAATAATACAGCAAAATAAAGAGAAACAGTACTATGTATAGTAAGAAAGGCATGTACCTTGTCAACATGGGTTACAACAGCCAGTGCATAGTATAGCCCAGTAGAAAAGTAGGAAGCATCTTCTGGCAAGTAGAGATTGTGGAGAGGTAGTACATAAGGTGATGTACACTGAGAAGGGGTGAAGGAGGGGAGTAAAGGGAAAGCGGTGGGATGAGAGGGTGCGTGGGAGATGAAAAGGTGTTGATAGAAAGGATTTAATAACCAGACCATTTGATGTTGAAAAGCAATGTATATCTAGGTGCTCACATGTTCAGGGGCTTTAATCTTTTCTACATATCCAGATTGTCCAGATTGTTCTATAATGCTTTGAAAGACTAGGAGGAGAGATAGTGATTATGAATATTGTTCCAGCACTTTTATAACAGGTCCATGCCCACCAGGTATGGTGGGAGATATTATTTGCGTTTTATTTCAGTCAGACAGGATGATTTTGATCCCTTTGGTTAATAACAGGTCAAGAAGATTGAGTTCCCATTTGCTGAGTATAAATCATATGTTTGAACTATATAGCCCAAGAGTAACCATAGAATTGTTAAGAGCGATGTTAGTGTGTAATATCACTTTCAGTGTGGGTTCAGTGTTATTCCAATAGACTTAGATGATCTTGCAATGAAACAGTAACTGATCAACGTCTCCTATGTCATCTGAGCAATGGCAACAATTACTGGAGTTTGTTATTCCCAGTTTGTGAAGGCTTTCAGGGGCCCAAAAGAATCTAAATGGTCCAGAACATATTTACACTGATAGAAAACTGAAGAGATATTATATGAGAGAAGGGAGTTCCATATGTGCTCCCTTTCAGTCCTGGACGGGAAAGGGATATTACTGAGTGTGCAGGATTTCTTCCAATTTACTTGAATGTAGTTATTGTTTGGTGCTAGGTTTTTGTCTCTAAATTTTTATATTCCATACGCTATGTGTTCTTTGCAAGGTTATTCAGAAAGTTGGTACAATCAGATGGGTGTGTATTCCCACTCTTCCTAAGTGCAACCATAAGTTTGAGAAAGCTATAGAAGTCAATTGGCTGGCGCTGGAACTTTTCACATACCATCGGTAAAGATAGCGGAATGTCAAAAGTACAAAGATCTATAACCACAAAAATGCCTGCAGAGGCCCATTTCTACCAAAAGACTGTATGGATCCCTATAGTTATTTGTGAATTAAACCACATCTAAGAGTACTCTGAATCTTTTATTTTATTCAGAATGTGTTTGTCCAGATTTTTAATAGCGGTTATTGTATCCTTAATGATCAGGAACCTGTCTGGGACTTTCAGGGCCTCATTTACAAGCCTTGTGGAGCAGGGCAGAGAAGCAAATGCCTTCCTGCACCGCTCTGCACCACAGGGAAACAAGATATGACGCATTTCTGTCCTCTACCCCTTTGCTGGGGCACAAATTGCTGCCTAGCACCACAGCAGGCACCCTGCAAGGTTCAAGATTGCCTGTGTTGTGGGGATCATTTTTTTGTGCAGGTAGGAACTTCTTCCTGCACAAAACTATCACAAAAGGTGTTTTCCTCATTTTATGTGTGCCGCAGAATGCAGCACACCTATAAAGAGGAAAAACGGGGAGAAATTAAGATATTTTTCCCGATTATGTCACTTTTACGCCACCCCTGAGGTGGTGTAGGAATCTGACGCATTCCCAGACTGTAAATCTGGGAATGCATCAGATTCTTTCGGGTTCCATGGGTGTTACGTGGGAACACCCCAAGCAAAACCCATGGAACACCACTTTCATGCAGTGTTATGCGTGAAAGAGGTTCACAGTTACACAGCTATGAAAAGCCATTCGTGGTGGCGCTGTGTGGCCTTGTAAAATGGGCTGGCACACTGCGCCACTGGAGCATCAAAAACAATTATGCACCCGCGTCACAGTGTGCCACTAAGGCCTTGTAAATGAGGCCCTAAGTCTTCTTAGTACAAGCAAAACCCAGGTTTTGCTTAAAGCAAATGCGGTAGCCAACGAACAGCCATCCTAGGCTAGCAGCCCCAACTATGGCCAAACTTAGCAATGATAGGGACTGGCATAGGATTTCACATTGTATCAGGGATGGGTGAAG
Source organism: Pleurodeles waltl (assembly GCF_031143425.1). Taxonomy (NCBI): domain Eukaryota; kingdom Metazoa; phylum Chordata; class Amphibia; order Caudata; family Salamandridae; genus Pleurodeles; species Pleurodeles waltl. Next base: position 163,089,646 of record NC_090443.1, on the reverse strand, counting down.
GAACTCTGGTCCAGCTAATCAATCAGTCTCCTTTGTTCCTCCTAATCCTCCTTATATTAAGTTGGTGAAAATGGGAAGGAAGTAACACATTAGCTATTGATGTAGAGATGTGCCTGTTTAGCACAAAATGTAACATGAAATGATGTGAATATAACTGCCGATTACTAATTGTTTAAAGTGACAACTTGGAGGTTCACGGAAGTAAAACAGTCATTTTTTTCATGAAAACAAAGTTTAAAATGCAATGTTTGAAGAGACTTTTATGCTGTGTATTTTTCAATTAGCTACTAGGACCCACCAAATTATCTATTTCAAGTAGGAACAGCCATTGAGGAGAAGACATTTACTATGCTTTGAAGGATTAAGGACAGCACGTCGAGATACGTGAAGAAGGGTAGGGAGAGGGGGGTAACAGGGATGTGTATTGTTGGCCTAATAATGAGGTACTCGCGCTAGCCCTGGGGCTAGGGAGTGGCAGGTGTCTCTGCTGATGCATGTTCCCATGTAAAGCACAAGGAGTGATGCTCTGCCTACTCAGATACATTATTGCTAACTGCTTGGATAGGAGATGACGTCTAGCAGCTAGAACTTTGGAACTGGGGAGCCATGTTCAAATCCTAGCTTTGTCTCAACTTCCTGTGATCTTGACAAATCACTTAAACTCCCCATGCTTAAAAAAATGTGTCATGTCTGGTTCTTATGTAACACGTTCTAACGCCCTTGGGACAAGTTCACACTATATAGGAAGCCCTACACCAAAATACATTTTAAGGGTTTTAAATATATTTATTATACATCGTGTCAGCTTGCTCATTTTTGGAAGGCTCTCTGTAAAAGGTTAGATATAGTCAGTATTTTTCTAATAGACACATACTTGTCAGCAAATGGCTTTGGAATCTGATCAAATCCCCCACCGCATTTACTCTCCATTCCCTCTCACGTTATACGCACCATCAGTGATGATCTGGGTACCCTATTTCCTCTTTGGTCTCTCTACTACCCCCTGCCAACGAAGAATGTTGCACAATATGTAGGGATTTATAGCGGGGGTGGGCGTTTTTTCGTGGTGCCCAGGTATATTTCCGGTCCGAATCCGACCCCACTCCTGACACGCATTTTTCTTTCCCACGTGAAGGACGTCCTGTAAGAATCGGGTATCTCCGAAACTGGGTGTTGATTTAGACCAGCCCCAGAAGCCCTTATTGCTAAAGGATGCTCCATAAACACAGTGAAAAGAAAAGCCGGAATCACACTCTGGCTGCAGTCTGGCCCGCGCCCTTGGGAACCTCGATTCTCCATTTCAAACACAGACAAGAGACACATATTCCAAGAAGCCAACGGAGCTTCGGCAAAACAATAGACCTTCCATTTGCAGAATGTGTTTGCTTTATGTTGTTCTAATATGCACATCTATCACAGTTCGGCCTCCCACGGGGAAATGCCGTGAAGAGCGAAGGAAAGGCGGCGGCCGCGTGCGCATCTATATGATATATATATTTCACGCGATGCCTGCCGGAGCCCACTTCTCGCGTCCTGCAGCGGCTGCTGCGGAAATCACTCATTAAAAGATTCCTCCTGGTAATCCGAGTCGGTCGGTAAAAATGAGCCTGTCACCTTTGCGTGTTTGCTCGATGAATTTTCATCAGATCTTTGGAGCCTAATGCTAATACATCAAAACGTCCAGTGTTTGATAAAGCGTGCTTCAAAAGAAATGAATATATATAGCAGGCCGAACAAACCAACGTACTGCAGCACAACTGTGAAAAAAGTAAGGCAGCGTGGAAAAAGGAAACAGAGTAAATGTACAAACTCCCAGCAAAACAGGGTCAACAAAAGTGCGGGATCAGATCATGGAAATGCACTGTTCATTGTATTCCGGTTCTGTTGAGCACACAGGCTTTAGCTACTGCAGAACCTAGAAGTCCGTTTACTCCATGGCCTTCAGTAGCTCCTAAAAAGTGCCACGATCAGTGTTAAACAGCTGGTGCTAATTCAAAGTTTCATGAGGCGCTCAGTATCCACTTCAGTACCTGGGCATTTAACAAATGCAATCGAAATAACTTTTCTTGACGCTCCGGTGGCGCTAAGCAGTGCTCCATATTTACAAGGAGGCGTTACGCCACTTTTTTGTGACGTTATGCCTCCTTGTAAATATGGGCCTCCACAACGCAGTTTTCTGTGGCAGAGGGGCGTGCAATGGGCGTTGCTGTGGGCATACCACTGCAACACCCATTGCTATTGACGCTGCCTCAGATTCACGAGTTGGCAATTCAAGTAGGAAGGCTTTTATTCCTCCTTGTTGTTTGCTTTTTCTGTGTGTGCTGCTTTCTGCAGCACACACAGAAGAAGCATAATGCCTTGGACGATTGTTTATGTGCAGCAAGGGACACGTTCCTGCACATAAACATTCATTCAAAATGACGCTTTGTACTTCTGTGTGCTACATTTTGCAGCACACATAGAAGTGCCAAATCGCCATTACAGATTGTTTATTTGCAGGAAGGTACACCTTCCTGCACATAAACAATCCATCCCATCAACGCAGACACCCTTGCACTATGGTGCAAGGATGCCTGTGTTGGCGCTAAGCAGCTTAATTCAGCTCCAGTGCAGGGGGAAACACAGGGATGCGCCGTATTTCTCTAAATATGGTGCACCCCTGCGTTCCAAAAGTGGCACAGTGCGGTGCTGCTATTTTTGGCACACCACCACGCTGCACCACTTTAGCATACATCTAGGCCTTAGGGTCAGATTTAAGAGCCCCTAGCACCTCCTTGCACCATATTAGCATCATTTATTTATAGTAATGTGGCCCAACGAGGGCAAAATCGCGGTGCCAAATTTACAAAGTGGCGCAATGCATGCATTGCGTCACTTTGTAACCATATGCACTACATTATGCCTGTGCCAGGCATAATGTAAGCAAAGGGGGGCGTTCCCCCTTAGAGGGATGAAAAAATGGCGCAAATAAATCTACGCGATTTCTTTGCGTCATTTTTTCAGCACTGTTAACGCCTGTTCAGAGTAGAAATTAAAAGGAGGTACACCATTGTTTACAATGGGCCAGAATGGGCTTTGCAGGATTAGAGTCAACATTTGTTATACTAATCATCATAAACTCTGAACTAGCTTCAAAGATTTTGATGCCAGTTCCCTAACTACCGCCATTGTGCGCCGTGTCCTAGATACGGCGCACACATAGTGGCGTTAGGGGGGCTCTAAAGGGTGCAAGAAAAGTGGAGCTGCCCCGGGTGCAGCTCCACTTTTCTAAAATCAGGCCCTTAATATTACAAGCCTATCTTTTACATGGAGATGCTGCTGCGATCAGCCCGTCTTGTTTGCAGCTTAAGAGAATGCACATGCAGGACCTGGTAAACTATGGATCTTAAATCTCAAGGACTATGGAATAAAATGTCCAGTTTATATTTAAGGTGATTAGGATAATGGAGTGAGACCCTCATCTTCTGGCTGTTCCATTGTTTGAAGTCTCACCTCAGTGTCTCATGCTATCCACTCATTGAGCTATGGAAGTGCACAATATCTGACATGTGTGGCTCCTTGATCAAATCCTGATATGTAAGCCAAGATCGTTTTGCCTGCTGGGGTTTGTGGCTATGCTTTTGCTAGAAGCCCAATCATGCAAAGTGTGGTTGGCTAAAAATCCAGGTGTCACACAAAATACCTGACATAATGCCTCTTCGTAGCTACAAAACAAGTATTCAGTCTTATTACTTTCTCGTTGGACTTAATCAGTGAGGATAAGCTGTTTCTTAATGAATCAATCAGAATAGTGAATCCCTTATGAAAATATAGAGTTTGGATGGAGATTTGTTAACATGGACTTCAAACAAGTCTCTATGGAGGTTCAGGGGAGAAAAAGAATAAGGAAGGAGAAAAGGCTATGTTAAATCAGACTTGACATAATGGAGAGGGTGAGAGCAGTTGGAACAGACGATAAACAGAGAAAAAGTTTTACAAACTAAAAGTATGTGTCTTATCAGATAAAACTTTACAGCTGTAGCCTCCCAGGAGATTGCATCTAATCAAGTCCTGAATATTTTGTTTTGCATTCTAGCACTGGTTATCTTGCTTTTACAATTGGAAGAAATAAAAATAACAGAACTGGACGAGCTATTCTCCTTTCTCAAGTGCCGATAGTCCTAACCCCAAGACCATTGTCAGTTTGAGACTGGAAAACAATGAAGCTGAATTTCCATCTTGCTTGGTCACAGGTTTCATCTTAGCTTTTCTCCTCACTATGGATCTCTCATAGATGGCAGGAGGACCTCTTGTAATTCATGAGAAAACATAAAACTCACCTGTTTAACTGCAACCTTAGCAACTAATTCTTTAATGGCACTCTCCTTCTCCCCTTACACCCTTGTTTTTATTGATAAACTCCCTCCAGCTATTCTTGATATATTGCATCTAATCCTACCTTTGCTAACATGATCAGCGCATTTATTTGTTGAATTCTGCCCAACCAACACTAGTTTCTCATTTTTGTTAATTTTTGATGGCTTTTTTGTTGATATTTATGATGATGGGTTAATTGTAATAATACTAAGTTCTTTATGACTATTGTACCATAAAACACACAGAAACTCAACATATTGTAAAGCAATAGAATCAAAAAAATATAATGGAACAAGAGGATTATAAGTACCAACTGAACTGGGTGAGTTACTTGTGGATGTATCAGGAAATTTGAGATCTCTAGAAATGGGGTTTCCTGGCAGGAAAGCGATACAGGCAGGATTGTAGGACTAGGGCAATAAAAAGAAAACTCACTTTTATTAATTTATGATCCAGTCACCTGATTATTTAACTCTGACCTACAGTCTGCCTTTAGCTTTCGCTTGCAAAAGACCTCTTTTTCACCGCACCAAACATTTTCTGTGGGCTTGAAGGCTGCCTATTCCTTACCATTGATTGACTTTATTCTCAATCTCATTTTTGTCCCTCCTATGGAGCAGAGCCTCTTTGCCATCCTTTTGATTGGATGAATTGTATCCTCCCACTGTTCACTTTTAGGGAGTTAAATGTTTTTTGATTTTTCTTGAAGTACTCTATGAGTCTTCATGCAGTTTAACTCTCCTTCTTGTGTACTAGTCTCTTCCCCTCAAATACCTGCCCCCTAAGCTCATTTTCCTGTCAAATCAAATCAAATAAGCTTTATTCAACAGAGGTTTGCCATAAAAGCATGCATACAGAAAACAAAGTCAATACATTAACCACAAACCAAACACATAAGTAAAACATTAAGACGGAGGTAGAATGGATAATGTTGAGACAAAATAAAATTGTAAAATACAGGGTTTTGTAATTAAAAACTGTGTAAAAAATATTACAAGGAAAATATTATATATATATATATATATATATATATATATATATATTAACTATTCAGAATAATATCATAAAGAGGCAAGGTAAAAAACAGTAAAAATGATTAAGAATCAACCAGCAGATTGCATATGGCAATAGTTATGGAATTTACTTCTGAGTCGATAGCTATACGTTTTTTTTTTTCTGTTTCTAAGGATAACCCATAGGAATTTAGACATGATGTTACAAATGTATATGGTTGGTAAAGACAAATCTAAATGGTATGTATGATTGTTTTGTGACCGCAAATGCATGCTAACCCATTTGTAAAAAGAGAAGGGGTCCCTATTCTGAATGAATGCGAAAACATTTTTTTCAGAGCAGGCAGTGGTCTCCATGGACCACTGCCTGCTCTGAAACAATGAAAAGAAAACTTTTCATATTTTTTTTCGAAATGCATTCCATTTTCCTTTAACGAAAACGGGCTGCATTAAAAAAAAAAAAATACTGCTTTATTTAAAAGCAGTGACAGACATGGTTGTCTCCTGACACCAGCAGGCCACCATCCCTGTGAGTGCCGCCATTCCCAATGGGGTCGCAAATTGAGAGCTACCTCATGAATATTCATGAGATAGGTCATTTGCAATCCCATTGCGAATCGCAGACAGTGTCAATGACACTGTTGTACATCCGGTTTTGCGAGTCGCAAAACTTTATCGTCGTACATGTGGCCCTGAATGAAGACCATAATTTCCCCGTTCACCCCAAATATACAATTGAATTGTATAATGTGCAGACTTTGGATAGCAGTATGCAACTTTTAGGGCGTTAGTAGGAATGACAGGTTGCTTCATGCTCTGGTTTTATTGTTCAGTTAAAACACGTTTTCACCATTTTTAAACAAATGTTAAAATGTTCATAATTATTAAGAAAGTTAAAGGTTCCCCACTCTTGTGACCTGTTTTGCACACACAATTAGACAAATTAATGCCCAAATACAATAAAAACAAGCAGGTCCAATTACATTAAACAAAGAGTGCAACTGACAGAATGCGCCGATTTGTAATATTATATCCCAAGTCTTCTGACTGTTTTCGTCTGACATGGAGAGAGCTAGCAGGAACTCTCGACAGCTTTTGCTCTGGCGGCGGACTGACCATTAATGTAAACAAGAGATGTTACTTTTAAGTAATTCTGTTTATATGCTCATTTTATTCACAGGCTCAGTTATTTTATATTGGGAATTATCAGTTTAGTGCTTCCAGGGTACATTAGTGAGTTACAGGTTTATATCCTTGAATCAAACATTCACCACTCAGTTGGTTGCTGAATTTGGCTGACGCACAATTGTGGTGTGTGTGTCACGCTCTATTATTCCATTCCCATATGTCCCTTTGAGCAATCTGTATTTATTTGCATCATTGGCATGCTTTGTCTTGCCTGGCTTGCCCGCAGTGTGAATTGCCATCTGGGTCCAATAAAGTGGAAAAATAAAACCGAAGAATGAACATCCATTTTTGTAAAAATGTTTCGATCAATGTCATCACAAGTTCCACATCTTCATTTACAACAGATTTTTAATTTCAACTATGAAATTTATTATAGGAAACAAGGTAGCACAGAACATTGCTGACCAGTAATGCTTCATGAAATGTTTGGCTTGCTTCATTTGCTTTGTAGTGCATATATTTATTATGGCAAATTGAAAAGCATTAGGATAGAAAACCGCAAACTTATGATGGGAGCCCAGTGTGTCCCATACCATCTAATTAAAAGGAGAGAGAGCTTACAAAGTGACTGCTGGGATGGAAAAGTCCCCTGCTTGGTGACAGAAGTGTATACAGCCCCTGAGTACCCAAGTTGCTTGGATATCTGGAGCCCTGCTAATGAATTTTGGTCATAGGTGGACACGGATCATGTGTGTGCATCATGACCTAGGCCTGTCTCCTAGTAAAACAGACTTGCTGGACGTGTGGGGGTACACCAATTGGTATCCTCATGATATTAGAGGGCACAGCCCTTACCAGGATGTATGTGATGACCAAGGTGATGGCCCTATACTCATTTTGTTTCTCATAGTGATAAGTGGTGTGGACTAGCCTTTTACCTTTGTTCATAATTTACCTTGGGCTATTTTTGGGCTCCATAAAGTGCTATCTGATTAATCAAAATTCACAATTGAGGCTGTTTGATAAGTCAATACATTCTATAACCATGAAGAATATCAGGCTCCACAAGACAGACAATGATTTTGTTTCAAACCGTGAAAGTTTATTAAAGGTTACTAAATTACAGAAGGCAACAATCATCAAGTTACTCTAAATAATCAATATATTAATTAATTAATTATTATAAAGTACAAATAAATTCAAAGTCAAATAAGCAAGCCAGTACAAGGTTGGCTCCAAGGGAAAGCAAAAACCAGTCAGTTCTTTCATAAGAAGGTATCCTAAATCTCATGCTCTGCTCTAAGCTACACTGAAAAATGGACTGACTCATAATTTACTCTGTATTAACTTAAATCATACAATTCTAACATTGCTACACCTACAAACAGTTATTTTGAACCATTAGCTTCTCAAGGGTAAGAAAGCAAAAAAAGCATTTTATTCCCTAATTATGACTTCAGCTCCTTCTAGAAATGATAACATATCACAAAGCAAGATGGCAACCAATGTTAGCTATTTTAAATGCAGACCTACGTTAACCATGGTCAATTTAAATGATGTGAATAAACCACAGTTAATACCATTTACATATTTATGTGAATGTAAAACACTTTATATGAAAAAAACTTTCACCTGCATCACAGGAGTGGTGCCTACTGACTCACTCATTCCAACTTCAGTGCATGTGTTCTTAACTCAGCTTTGCCTGCATGGATTGCAAGTAGAGCTGGATGGCATGTGATATTTCATGTGCATGCTGGGATGGGTAAGTGTCTGCTACATAATCTAAGATCACTTACAAAGAAGAAAGGATTTTTTTTTCAAATACCACACCTGTCTCTAATATATCACACACAAGATGATGCAGTCACAGTTCAATTGGGTCCCTGATCAATTGTTGTATTAGTCTACCTATACTTATCCAGTTATCTCCATTTCAGGAAATTCCAAGAATTGGATGAGGTGAGCTCATTCACGTAATGTGGCATGCTTCATTACTGCCCACCTCACCCCGCCCTGGTAAGGTAGTACTACCAGGACGGACTCAACCTCATGGGGGGAATTTGCTTGAGGGATTTCTTAAAAATAATCTAATCTGGATACATTTCCAGGATCAAGGTATGCCTATTAAAAATACCTGAGAGTAAACCACAAAATTTCTCTTTCTTCAGTGGTACCCTCGGTATGCCTAAAAAATACCATATGGAACTGTTAACGCGTCCGTCTATGTCAATTTATACACATCAGGACTCGTTTTAGGACGATGAATCTTTGGGCCCAGTGGTGAGACACCGTAGGACGAGATAACTGATCAAAATATCAATCAATACGTCAATAACATTGTCAATAGTTAACACCAAAATATATCTTACTTTAGTCATTAATAAACCTTTGGCGCAATCATGACCTTTCAGTCACGAATAACCACACCTTAATGGAGTTTTATGAATTTTATTCCCTATTGTTTACAATCTAAGAGTAAAAGCATCAATCTCAAAGCCAGGAAACATATAAGCGCAGTCACAAGATGATAATCATAATAAGCCTTCAATAATGCATAGATCAGTTGCATAGATAATCAGATGGATATAAGTGAATCGTAATACGTCGAATACATCGAATGTTCTAAGATACTAGTTCAGCAAAACATCACGTCAGTCACATTGGTTTGTCAGTCAAAATGAATACCTCGTCTAACCTCTAATTAGCATTAGCATGTTGGGCTTCATGCAAAACAATTTGAACACCAATTTGGAAAACATCTAACTAAGGTCTCTAATAAAAAACCTACAGCAGTTGGTACCTAGAAAGAAAAGGCAAATAAATGAATTTTCATTAGCAATTTTATAATTACCCTCCTCTGATTAAGTCAGCATTCAGGATCAGTCTTCGTCTTCAGGACATCAGTTAGATCGCCAATAGTCTATCTAAGTTAAAGGCAAAGACACTCTCCTCTTACGGAGAAAAATGTAAGGGGCAGTCTATGGGCAAAAAATAGATTTCTCTAAGTCTCAAGTCACCAACTTGAGTGACAGAGTTTCGAGATGCAATCAATATCATTCCCTACCTAATGAGCCGTCTGTTCCCTGTGTCATGGGTTTTTATCCCTTTCTCTTGATTCATTCCCCCAAAATTCTATTGGTCAGTCAATACACCCCACCATTGTTAACCTATCAAATTATACATTAAGTAATGCATTTGTCATTTCTTGATATTAACTCGTCTTTTGATTGGTCTTCATAATCGACATTTCGTAGGTGGCATATCCGGGGTTACTTCACCATCTTGGCACAAGTCTCAGGTTAAAAGTTCTCTTTCCCTCGTCTCATTCTCCTTGGAAGTGTCCATTAATGTTTCGAAGCACATCATTTTATACTAAAAGATGCTAGCATGAGGATGAGAAAATTCCTTCATGTTACTAACAAAATACAGAAAGAACAATAGCTGGGTCATGGTCGTTTGCAAGTCCGCACACTGAAGAGACAGAAAAATACGCTTTTAATATGAGAGCTACACAGCTTTGCTTGGCTCATGCTAACTTAAGATATACGAGTTCTAATGAATGCAGTTTTATACTTTTTAATAGGCATAGTTTGAACGATTATCTCTTATAGTTGACATTAGTTTACACACATAAAATCATTTATGTTAATGTACATATTTCAATGAATATTTTATTTAATGTAGCATTGTTGATCATAAGCATTTCACGTCTATAATATGTAATAAAAAGCTACGCTCTCTCAGTCCCTACTCTGATGAAGCTCGTCATCACAAATCTTTTTGGTCTTAATTTTTCCCCTTGCGCATAATACGCATTTCAACATCCTGCCCTTTATGTGAGCTTTCCCATATTTCATTCAACATTTTCTCTCTTTCACTTTCTTCGTTTCTTTGGGTTGTTTTAGTCAAATTTCTTTTCACTTTATCATTAATCTTGCATATTCCCCAAAATCCCAATAAACAAATCAGAACAATTAGTAGTCCCATCATGATTTTTGCAAGTACCCCATTCCAAATGTTGGTAAACCAGCTTCCCACTCGGGCAATTCCTTTTCCAAATTTCTCCCAAACACCAAGTTCTTTTAGACCCTTTAAATCTGTACTATCTCTAGTCAGGTTAGTAAGCATGCTTCTAATTTTCTTACTGTTATCAGGTATATATGAGCAGCAATGACGTTCATTAAGCATTTTGCACACACCTCCACTCTTTGCTAAAAGAATGTCTAAAGCAAGCCGGTTTTGAAGAGTCATAGCTCTTTCCGCAGCAAGTTCAGTATCCATCAGAAGTATAGCTCCTGTAAAGTTTGTCAGCATGTTATCCACAATAGTAGACAACTTTTGAATTTTCATAGAATTTAGGATAACCCCTACTGAAGGGATTATAGCTCCAAATATGTCACCAATGACAGCCGCCACTGATTCTCGTTTTTGTCTGGCATGTTGTAATTCAGATGTTTTAGGTAGTTGTTTTAAGTCATCAATCTGGTAAATCTTTGGGAATATTATTCCCAAATAACATGTCCCATACCATCCCTTAGGGAGACGGTAATATGCATTTAACCCACAGATGTAATAGATTCCGGGAATTGCTGGGTCTTGTCCATTTAACATAAAGGTCCATTTGCTCTGAAACAAAAACACATGCCTACATTCACTCGTTCCCACAAACAAATTATCTTGATCAGATTTTGGTCTATATATGCAGAGTCTACCTATGTGTAATGCATCTATAGCTAACTTGCCTTGTGTTTTAATTTCAGTATAAGCATAATCATTTGCATAAGTGCGTTTTTCTAAACCTTTTTCTAATCTTTCTTTTAATGCTTTGCGTCTATCATCTGTATGATCTAAAAAGCTTTTCTCTACAGGAGACAGTAAGCATGTTAAGTTATTGCGATGTGCATAAGCAGTTCCAAATGTTAGTGTTGGTTCAAAGAATCCTCTAACTAATTTTATATCATGCTCTTTAGCTAGCTTATTTAAGAATTCAATAACAGGCACAAAAGAAAACACAACGTCTAAATTTGAATAAAAATATTGCACATGCTCTTGATCATAAAATCTTGTTAGTAGCAAGCTACAGCTGATCACATACGTAAGAGGGAGGCTATGATAAGTAACTCCTTCCTGCACCGATGAAGGAATTTTAGTGCATACATAACAGTCTTTAGCATTCATAGTTTCCACATACTCATTTAGCAAGCGATAGAAAACATTAGTAGAAAGCTCCCCTTTTGCATTAGTTCCCTCATGCAGATGTCTTGTGTCTTGCTCAAATTTCTCCCATGGTGATAGTTTATTAGTTGTAGTAGTAGTCTCAGGTTTTGAAGTTGCATTAATAGTTTCACTCTCTCTCCATGGCATTCCCACAATCACTCCCACAATCATAATAGCGCATACAACACCTATCATAAGTCCTAACCAGCCACACACTTTACTTCCTTTGTTACTATAAGCCATGTTTGTATAGAATCAGAATAGCAGAACCACAATCAACTCTGGGCAGCAAACTCTTTCTGCGTAATTTACAGCGTCTTCACTCACTCCAGGACCCTTTTCGTCAATTCAGGTTAGCAGCTTGTCGTAATCAGGTTTCTATAAGTCAAATCCAGGTTTAATGTCACTTTCCGGTAGTTTATTTTTTTCTAAGATTCTTGATTATTATTCTTCAGCTTTCACAATTTTAATCTTTTATCTTCAGTTTTTCTTGTTGTATATTCTTCAGGTACTGTAGTACTGACCTGGTATTTCTCGATCAAAACAGAATGCTAAGAATTCTTGTTGCCATTCAAAGGTTGTAGCATATGCCCATTCAGGACCGGTATATCTTCTGTTTGCTATTCTTTTTCTTTTAATTTTCGTTCTCCTTGCTGTTCTCCTTCACTCAGATCGTCTGCTCGTGAGGTATCGCTTTCCTCTATTATTGTTTCGTTTGCTATTTCTCTTATTCTAAAGTGTGATTTGTCTGGCCAATGGTCACCTCTGTTCGTCTTACTTCGGCGTTTCCCTTCAGTGCCTTGGACAGCACCCTCCTCTTGCAATATGGTGTTTTCTCCTGATAGGCTTGAAACTTGTTCAGGAGATTCTGATTCGTTCTGATTTAAATTTGCCACTTCTTCATCTCTCTCTCCTTGTTCGACACTGTATTCAGATTCTGAATTGTATTCGTCTGCTTCTGGGAGAACCTCTCCTTGCCTTTGTTCTCCTGCTGCCTCCACTGAGATTGGCACTTCGTCACCTCTCTCGAACTCACTGATAGTTTGAGGGACACGGCTGTTCTCAGCGGGCTCTCCTGTAGTCTCAGATCTTTCTTGACTGATCTCTGACTCTGAGACTTCTCCACTTGAAGTTGCTGTACCGGAATTTTCAAGTTCCTCTTCAACAGGACACGCTACCCTTTTTGTATGGCTGGCATGTATCCAGTTGGGAACCCCGGCACACTTCACAGCAGTAATGGTCGTCAATATCACTTGATATGGCCCTTTCCAACGCGGCTCAAGACACAATTTTCTTACGTGCCTCTTGACAACCACCCAATCTCCAGCTTGCAGAGAGTGTCCTGGTTCGCCGATTGGTGGTAACGTGTTAGCTTCCACCTGGTGAGAGAAAGAGCGAATCACGTCAGCCAAACTTTTGCAGTAATCCAACACCATATCATCTGTAATATTCACTAGTGCATTTGCAGGTACCGCCGGTAACCTCATTGCTCTGCCCATGAGGATTTCATGTGGGGACAATCCCGTTTTCTTTTCTGGCGTGTTTCTCATAGACATCAGCACTAGAGGTAATGCATCTGGCCACTTCATGTTTGTTGCTGCACACATTTTTGCTATTCTTGATTTCAAAGTACCATTCATCTGCTCAACTAGTCCTGAGGCTTCAGGGCGATAGCTACAATGCAGCTTTTGTTCAATGGTGAGTGCGGCACACAGAAGTTTAATCACCTCATTGTCGAAGTGTCTTCCCCTATCTGATTCTATAGAAACCGGAAACCCGAACCTGGGTATTAATTCTCTGAGTAATAGTTTTGCAACTGTAAGACTGTCATTCCTACGTGTGGGATATGCCTCAATCCAATGGCTAAAAACACACACAATCATCAACACGTACCTCAAACCTCCGCAAACAGGCATTTCAATGAAATCCATTTGTATCTTATTAAATGGACCACCAGCTCTCCCAATGTGGCTCAAAGTTACCACAGTTCCTTTTCCCGCGTTCATCTGTTGACAAATGACGCACCTGTGACAAGTAATTTCTGCGGCATGTCTGAATTTTGGATTGAACCAATCAATCTTAAATGATCTGATCATGGCATCTCTTCCTAAAGGTGCCTGCCCATGATACAATCGGGCAAATTGTGACAGAAGACTGTTTGGCAAAACCAGTTTTCCCTCTCCTGATACCCAAATATTGTCTGCTCTTTGTACACACTGTATTTTCTGCCAGGAACGTTTTTCTTCCCTACCAACGTGGCTTTGTAATGTCTTTAATTCGTCTAAAGTATCAACCACTCGTAATGCTAGACTTAAGGTTGTGTCATTCTCAGGTTGTGGTAACAATTCCCACTGCTCTTTAAAAGATATACAGTTCAATGCACAAAATCTGGCAACTTGGTCTGCATAACCATTCCCCATTGACACAAAGTCTTGTGATCTGGTGTGAGCACTGCACTTCACCACAGCAATTTCGAGAGGCAACTGAATCGCATGTAACAAATCTCTTATTTGTTCTCCATTTTTCACTGGTGAACCAGAGGATGTCATGAACCCTCTCTGTGACCAGAGTTGACCAAAATCATGTACAATTCCAAATCCGTATCTGCTGTCTGTATAGATCGTGACTTTCAGATTTACAGCAGCATGGCAGGCTTTTGTGAGAGCTATCAATTCTGCCACTTGTGCAGAAAACACTTTCTCGAGCCAGGAGGCCTCGACTATACCAGATATGGTACATACTGCATAACCAGCTCTCAAGGTTCCTGTTGAATCTCTTAGACAGGACCCATCAACGAACATAATGTAATCATTTTCCTCTAACTGGGTATCTTTTATATCTGAGCGAGGTTTGGTACTGAGCTCAGTCACCTTCAGACAATCATGCTCAAACTCTTCCCCATCCTTTATTTCTGTATTCTCAATGGGAAGTAGAGTTGCCGGGTTCAGCACAGTGTACCTTTTCAATGTGACATTGGGTGACCCCAGAATAATTGTCTCATATTTGGTAAGTCGTGCATTTGTCATGTGTTGTGTCTTAGTTCGTGTCAGCAGAATTTCAACAGAATGTGGAACCAATACTGTCAAAGGGTATCCCATGACTATGCCCTCACATTGTGAAAGGCTTTGACCAACTGCTGCGACTGCTCGCAAACAACCCGGTAAGGCTGCTGCGACAGGGTCCAAAGTAGCTGAAAAATATGCTACAGGGCGATTTGCATCTCCATGGACCTGTGTTAAAACAGACAAAGAACAAGCATCACGTTCATGACAGAACAACAAAAATGGTTTCTCATAATCAGGCATTCCTAATGCTGGAGCTCTGCACATGGATTCTTTCAGCTCTAGAAATGACTCAAGCTCTTCTTTTGTCAATGCGATTGTGTATGGTTCATCCTTAACTTCCTTTCCTGTCAGTTTTGTTAATGGTTTTGAAATGATCGAGAAGTTGGGTATCCACTGGTGACAGTAGCCCACCATTCCCAAGAACATCCTGACATCTCTCTTTGTTGTTGGGGTATTCATTTGTAAAACAACTGTTATTCTCTCTTTTGATATTCTTCGGGACCCTTTTTCAATCAGATGCCCCAAATACTTCACTTCTTTTTGACAGTACTGCAGCTTTTTAGGTGACACCTTATGTCCGTTTTTCCCTAAATGATTCAATAAGGCAATGGTATCATATTTGCAGCTGTCTTTGGTTTTGGACGCAATCAACAAATCATCAATGTACTGTACAAGAGTCGAATTGTAAGGCAGCACAAGAGGTTCCAAATCCTTCTTCAATATCTGATTGAAGATGGATGGTGACTCAGAAAACCCCTGAGGAATTCTGCACCAACTGTACACCTTATCCAGGAATTTGAAACTGAACAAAAACTGGCTGTCTTCGTGAAGTGGTATCGAGAAAAACGCTTGTGATAGGTCTACTACGGTAAACCATTCAGCATCACAAGG
Organism: Pleurodeles waltl; assembly: GCF_031143425.1. Classification (NCBI taxonomy): domain Eukaryota; kingdom Metazoa; phylum Chordata; class Amphibia; order Caudata; family Salamandridae; genus Pleurodeles; species Pleurodeles waltl. The sequence continues at coordinate 163,073,973 of NC_090443.1, read as the reverse complement.
AACCTGGTACATTATTACCGCTGGGTTGGGAACCACAGGGCAGCATTTTATCACAATTTCGTTTATTTTTCTCAAATCCTGCACAATTCGAACTTTCCCACAGGGCTTTCTCAAACCCATAATTGGAGAGTTACACGGACTGCTCAGGACCTCTTTCAAAACTCCCTGTCTGAGAAAATCTGCAATTATCTGTGTCACTTCAATAAGGACATCCTGAGTCATGTGATATTGTGACACTTGTGGGAACACTGCATTCGGCTTTATCTGCACCTTGACTGGACCTACTCCCTTTATTAATCCAACCTCCTTTCCAGTCAAATCCCACACCTTCTCTGTTACCGATCCTTGCAGATCAGCAGGTAGATCGATCAAGGTAAACACTGGGAAAAGGGTAATTAGAGGGTAATCTTCATTCATCTCTCCTCCTTCTTCTATGAGTTGACCCTCATCTCCCTCATCATCACTGTTTGTCTGTACTTCTATTCCACCATTGGAACAGGTAATCGAGAATTTGGTTTTGCATAATAAGTCTCTTCCTAATAAGGATACTGGGCTTGAGTCGCATACAACAAATCTATGCAGGCCCTGGAAATTTCCAATTTCAACCTGCACTGGGTCAGTGAGTGGATTAGTCAGGTACTGATTAGCCACACCAACCACTCGTATGGTGCGCCCTGAGAGAGGTAATCTTGGTACCTCTGCACTGCGAACCGTAGAGCGTGTAGCTCCTGTATCGACTAAAAATGAGACTTTGTAGCCCATTACTTTTCCCTCCACATATGGGCCTCTCTGGTCTACCTCTAAGGATGCGGCGAGTCTGCACTCTTCACTGTCTGAGCTATCATCTGACCAATCCTCATTCATCTCATTTTCACCTCGTAATGGGAATTGTTGTACAGTGTTGTTTTGATTTGTTACCTGACCTGTGACCTGTTGAGGAAACGTCACCTGTTTCTGTCCCATCGGAGCCAGGGGTAACTGCATTTGCTGTCTGGGGCACCATAGGGATCTGCTGTTGTATTGGTTGTACTGACACTGTTTGGAAACGCAGAATTTGCATTTGCTGCATAGGTTGCACCCCTGACATTTGCACCAAATTATTTTGAGAGTTTTGATTCTGGTTTCTCATTCTTGGACCTCGTGAATTTTGCAGTGTACCGGCATTAATATTCTGCTGAACTGTACCATCCTGCATTATATTTGGACAATCCCGTTTCCAATGTCCCACGCCCCCGCACGCATGGCATGGTGACATCTTTTTCACTGCTTGACCATCGCCTTGAACAACAACATTATTCATGTCCGAACCACGGTTCACAAACCCTCGACCTCTACCTCTCAGCTGAGCCTGAAACACACCATTCAAATGCGGTTGTTGCTGTATCATTTGCTGAACACCATTTCCCTGTATTCCAGCCTGTGCAGCCCTTATCTGCATCACCATCACCTTCTCCTTCAACTTTTTCTGCTTTAACTCAATTTCGTCACTACAGTATTTCGCGTACTGAAATACTTCATCAATCGGTTTAGCTTGCCAACAAATCAAAGGATTTTTAATCATTTGGCTGACCTCCGGTCTCAGCCCTTCGACGAATCTGAACACAAGATGATTCATGTCCTTCGGCTCAATTGTTTCAGTACCACTGTAATGTTTGCATGCCTTTAACAACCTTTCATAATAAGCATGTATTGACTTTTTAACCTCTTGAGAGGTCCGGTCGATTTTCTGCCAATCGGTCACCTTCGGCGACACCTTTTGTTTCAAAAACTCAATTACTTTATGATAATATTTCATCACCTCTTCAGAAGGTGCTCCTGTCACTTTATCCCTTGCTGGTTCCTTTGTGGGCCAATCTACCCCTCTCTTACACTCGAGCCACAAGTCTGGCGGAACAATAATCTCAAACAAGGTATTTAAGTCTTCCCAGAGACATTTCGCAAGCTTCACAAATCTATCTGTCTGTTGATACCACTCAATCGGTTTTTCTCTTAACCTAGGATAATCATTCGTAAAGGACAAAATATCTCCCCTGGACCAAGGCACATGCACCAAAACACCACCAGCTGTTTATCTCTTAGGTAGGATTTTCACCGTCTCTAAATTTGGTGTGACTGTTGTTTCATTAGATCCTGGACTATCTCTTTTTCCCTTATCTCTTTTCTTTACCCATCGGCCTTCCCATTTCTCTAGTGCACCCCAAATGTGTGCGCTTTGCAGCAACTCTTTCAAATGTGTCTTCATGCCTGCAGATCTCATGTGTTCAAAATCCTTTGTGTCAAAATCTAATCTGTAACTCCGTTTCAAATGTTTCGTGTTTCCAATGTCGATATTGTATTTGTCTGCCAAATTTGTTAATTTCTGGTGTACTTTGCCTACCTCTTTGGTGATTTTAGGGCATAAGTACCTTAATTCTGCCTCAGTGTAAGACTCTAACCTATTTACTCCCATTGTTCCATCCACCAATTCAGCAGCTTCTGCTCCTAGTCGTACTATATTTAGGTATTCATTGTGTTTTTCTTTCTCAGGTTCGATTGTAGTCGCTGTAGTCTTTTGTGATGTGCATGTTTTCTCTAACCACTCATTTAACTGTTGTACTGTAAAACCCTGCAGTGAAATGTTCTCTGCATGTATCATTGGAGTGTATGAGGTATTTGTACTCATAGTTTGGGGAGTCAGGACTCCCAATCCTGCTTGTCGCATTGCCTCAAGAGGTGCCCCTATTGGACTAAGGTCCATTAAGGGTCTTGATTGTTCACAAACCTGTCCTCCCTGGGCCATTATTTGTGGAGTTATAATAGGCCCTCCTCTTATCGTTTCATGAGTTATGACTCCCTGTTCACACGTCCTTGTTTTCTCCTGTGCATATAACGGCACCGGGGGACCAACCGTAATGGGTAGTGATATAGCGGCAGGTGTCTGGCCTGCTCCCAAGCTTCTTGGAGCTTCAACACCATAAGTCTGCTCTAATAATCCTGGTGCAGGTTCTTTTAAAGGACCCGCTACTGGGTTATACCCAGGTATCAGTTGTGGCGGTTGTGACACTAACTGTGGAGTTGACTCAATCTGCATTAACCTTGGCTTTGTATATATCGGGTCTGGTGGTACCACCAAGTTCGTAGTAGTCTCGAGTACTGGAACATTGGGATAAATTCTTTTTATCTGTGGTGGAGGCTGTAACTGTATCTGCGAGTCTGGTGCAGTGGGTACACTGACACCATTCAGTATCAAAGCTGTATCACTAGTCTGCACTGTATCAGTAACACCCTTCTCCTTCGTCTGGTTCCCAGGATCCAAGCTAGTACTTGGTGCACTGTCGTTCACCGCATATGGTGGCGGACGATCATGTAACAATCTATCCATAAACGCCTCATCATCTGAATCGTCCTCTTCTTCCCAAGATCTTTTATTCTCTTTGTGTTTGCCTGGTTCTTTGTCAGTTTTGCAAGAAGCTTTCTTTCCCTGTGTCTCCTCTCCCTGGGTTATTGCCGGAAACAGCTTTAACCCATCCACTATTCCTCGTCTCCACATTTTGTTCTCATTATCCCACCTAGCCTCTGCATAGGATTTTTCTGCCCTTGTCAATCTTCTGTGAAATCTTTCTTGTCTATGTTTAAGAGCCATCAGGTCCCAAATTGCCAAAGCCTCATATTGTGCCGGTCGAGGAGGTGGTTTCTGCGTACTTAACATCCACCTCAAATTTTCTAACACCTTTTGATTAAATGTTCCATGTTCTGGAAACGCTAGACACCCTTCTTTCTCTGTTAGTTTGCGCCATTGTTTTATCCATAAACACGGTGCAACACCCTTTTCCTCCATAACCGTGTAAGCTGGTGTACCTTCAGGTGGTGTAGGTTCCCCATCAGTTGCAACGATATACACATCTCCTTTCAAAGCACTTTTGAATGCCTTAACAAAATTCATTTTATTTTATATTTACTCAGAAAACGGCTTAGTTCCCAGGACACTATTCACCTACCCTTTGCTCAACCTATTGTCTCTCACGGACAGTAACCAATCCGTGTGCGACCCCTCTCGACATCTGACCTATCCCAGCGCGGCACCACTGACGTCACACTCACACACACTGCAGCTGACAAAGTCTTGCGGCTTGTCCACACCTTGCTAACTCCTCACAACTCATACAAACTAATGCAAATTATTGCTAGCACTTCAATGACAACACAAATCTGCCGGTTTACTACAGGAAGGGTAACACATTCGCTTCAGAACTTTACAGAGATTTCACTTGAAGCCTCGGCCGCTACTCTCTCCTTCTCAGTTCCCTCATACGCAAGCAGAATTCGACCTGCAAATCCTACTCTCGACTTGTCAATGACTCCTTCTAGTGCACTTTAGAACTTGTCAAATCTCCATCGAAGGTTTCACACATGTATCATAACTCGAAACTTGACTTGTCAACCACGCCCGATTGACCTACTAAACCACACAGATTACAACATGAACCATTTTAACATCATACTCCGGAGTCTTAGACCTCAATAGGCCCGTATACAACAACCAACCACGTGGATAATTTTTGAGCAACAAGCGCTGCATTCACATGAAGTACGCCGACTTCCCTACTCTCATGCTGTGGAGTACGCCCACTCCTTCTAAACAACACTTAATTTGGCCTAATCGCACTCAAATATTCACAATCGCCTGCAAAGTGCATAAGATTTAATAAGCGCAAGAGACCCTAACCACACATACTATGGTGCTGAGAACATTCCCAACTCATTTAGGCAGGCTCCGAGATCCCGGGAAAGCCCATGGCAAATCTAGCAACTCATCATCTTTCCAGAATGCATTATTACAAGAAAACAATTAAACAATGAAAACTCCGTCCTAGGGCCCCCAAGGGCCAAACCGTACTCTGCTACCAGAACTGTTAACGCGGCCGTCTATATCAATTTATACACATCAGGACTCGTTTTAGGACACCGTAGGACGAGATAACTGATCAAAATATCAATCAATACGTCAATAACATTGTCAATAGTTAACACCAAAATATATCTTACTTTAGTCATTAATAAACCTTCGGCGCAATCATGACCTTTCAGTCACGAATAACCACACCTTAATGGAGTTTTATGAATTTTATTCCCTATTGTTTACAATCTAAGAGTAAAAGCATCAATCTCAAAGCCAGGAAACATATAAGCGCAGTCACAAGATGATAATCATAATAAGCCTTCAATAATGCATAGATCAGTTGCATAGATAATCAGATGGATATAAGTGAATCGTAATACGTCGAATACATCGAATGTTCTAAGATACTAGTTCAGCAAAACATCACGTCAGTCACATTGGTTTGTCAGTCAAAATGAATACCTCGTCTAGCCTCTAATTAGCATTAGCATGTTGGGCTTCATGCAAAACAATTTGAACACCAATTTGGAAAACATCTAACTAAGGTCTCTAATAAAAAACCTACAGCAGTTGTTACCTAGAAAGAAAAGGCAAATAAATGAATTTTCATTAGCAATTTTATAATTACCCTCCTCTGATTAAGTCAGCATTCAGGATCAGTCTTCGTCTTCAGGACATCAGTTAGATCGCCAATAGTCTATCTAAGTTAAAGGCAAAGACACTCTCCTCTTACGGAGAAAAGTGTAAGGGGCAGTCTATGGGCAAAAAATAGTTTTCTCTAAGTCTCAAGTCACCAAATTGAGTGACAGAGTTTCGAGATGCAATCAATATCATTCCCTACCTAATGAGCCGTCTGTTCCCTGTGTCATGGGTTTTTATCCCTTTCTCTTGATTCGTTCCCCCAAAATTCTATTGGTCAGTCAATACACCCCACCATTGTTAACCTATCAAATTATACATTAAGTAATGCATTTGTCATTTCTTGATATTAACTCGTCTTTTGATTGGTCTTCATAATCGACATTTCGTAGGTAGCATATCCGGGGTTACTTCACCATCTTGGCACACGTCTCAGGTTAAAAGTTCTCTTTCCCTCGTCTCATTGTCCTTGGAAGTGTCCATTAATGTTTCGAAGCACATCATTTTATACTAAAAGATGCTAGCATGCGGATGAGAAAATTCCTTCATGTTACTAACAAAATACAGAAAGAACAATAGCTGGGTCATGGTCGTTTGCAAGTCCGCACACTGAAGAGACAGAAAAATACGCTTTTAATATGAGAGCTACACAGCTTTGCTTGGCTCATGCTAACTTAAGATATACGAGTTCTAATGAATGCAGTTTTATACTTTTTAATAGGCATAGTTTGAAAGATTATCTCTTATAGTTGACATTAGTTTACACACATAAAATCATTTATGTTAATGTACATATTTCAATGAATATTTTATTTAATGTAGCATTGTTGATCATAAGCATTTCACGTCTATAATATGTAATAAAAAGCTACGCTCTCTCAGTATTAATGAGAGGACAACACTGGGTATTAGGGTCCTTATGTGCCTCTCTTTAGGCCAACATGTTTCTGCCCTTTTTGAAGCCTAATCTAGTCTCTGGCATTCTTCAGGGCTACTAGGTATCCCTACGTCGCCAAAGATTTTTATGATAATAGAGGAAAGGACCTACCTTTTTATAACAGGTCATTAACCTAGCTTTTTAGGCCCTGTGCCTCATGGTCTGTATGGAGCACAGTACGAGTATGAGACAGCTGTACAAGGAGGCAGGGTTGGAATCCTGAGGGCAACTCTCGTTGATGAATGTGTGACTACAGAAGGCCCCAAGCCCACCCCTCTTCCCCCCCCCCCACCTTCGGGCCTAAAAACTAGGTTAAGGACTTGTTATAAATCCTGGTCTGTATGACCGGGAAAGGGGCCACTGTGAAGTGCAGGATGTCGTCCACGGTGGTGCCAAGGCTGTCAGCAGGGGAGTTAAAAAGGAGTTAGAGCTGTTGCCCTGGTACATCATGCTGAGGAAACCATGAGGAACACTACCCAGTCATTGCAGGAGCTGGTGAAGATGTCTGACACTGACGCAGCCATTCGAGGACTCAGGTGGGCCATGCATCATGTAGGAAAGGCTGTTGTCTGGGGCCCTCAGCGTCTGGAGACTGGAGCCCTTCAAGGGATGACCCAGTCCTCCCAGGATTGCCAGCTGCCATCAGGTCAGATGAGATTGTGTTCCAGGCCACCAGGCCTTGTGGGGACTTACACAATCTTACCACTTAAACACTTATAGCATTAACCTTATTGTAAAGGGTCTAGAGTCTGAGGAATTTTGGCAGCATTTGAGAATTGCCTCCAGTATATAATGGGGAATATCCAGCCCCACTAGTGAGAACAGAGGGGCTTGAGAATGGCATGCTGACCTTAAGAGGATGTGGGGATTTTTAGTGTTGATTCTATATTTTGTGCGATCACATAAAAATGCTCTTTATTTTATAAAAACAAGTATTTGTATCGCAAATCATCTTATTGTGTGTACTTTCAGCCTGTGTATGCCTCACACCTACCACCTCCCTGAAGAGCCTTGGACTGCTCGACCTCTCCTACCACTACAGTCAAGTGTCTAAAGGAGTCGTAATTGGCTCAGTTACCAAAAACTCCTAGTAGGTCGGGTTCCGACATCAGGAGTAAAAGCCTTCAACAGCCACACTTGGGCCCAGTAACTCCTGCCTTCCCCGTGCTCTCTGAAAGAGATTCGTCAACTCACTGACAAACAATGACAATAATGTTGTAGGAGGCTGGCCTGGTTTGTAGTGGTACCAAGGGGTACTTACACTCTGCACCAGGTCCAGTTATCCCTTATTAGTGTAGAGGAGGTGTCTAGCAGATTAGGCTGAAAGAATAGGTAGCTTAGCAGAGCAGCTTAGGCTGAACTAGGAGACGTGTAAAGCTCCTACTATACCACTGGTGTCATATGCACAATATCATAAGAAAACACAATACACAGATATACTAAAAATTAAGGTACTTTATTTTTATGACAATATGCCAAAAGTATCTCAGTGAGTACCCTCAGTATGAGGATAGCAAATATACGCAAGATATATGTACACAATACCAAAATTATGCAGTAATAGCAATAGAAAGCAATGCAAGCAATGTACAGTCACAATAGATTGCAATGAGAGCAAATAGGTATAGGGGCAACACAAACCATATACTCTAGAAGTGGAATGCGAACCACAAATGGACCCCAAACCTATGTGAGCTTGTAGAGGGTCGCTGGGACTGTAAGAAAACAGTGAGGGTTAGAAAAATAGCCCACCGCAAGACCCTGAAAAGTGGGTGCAAAGTGCACCTAAGTTCCCCAGAGAGCACAGAAGTCGTGATAGGGGAATTCTGCAAGGAAGACGAACACCAGCAATGAAACAACGATGGAATTCCAGGCGAGAGTACCTGTGGAACAAGGGGACCAAGTCCAAGAGTCACGATCAAGTCGGGAGTGGGCAGGTGCCCAAGAAATGCCAGCTGTTGGTGCAAAGAAGCTGCCACTGGATGGTAGAAGCTGTGGATTCTGCAGGAACGAAGAGGGCTAGAAACTTCCCCTTTGGAGGATGAATGTCCCACGTCGTGAAGAAGCTTGCAGAGGTGTTTCCGTGCAGAAAGACCGCAAACAAGCTTTGCTAGCTGCAAGGGTAGCGGTTAGGGTTTTTGGATGCTGCTGTGGCCCAGGAGGGACCAGGATGTCGCCAATTGTGTGAGGAGACAGAGGGGGTGCCCAGCAAGACAAAGAGCCCACTCAGAAGCAAGCAGCACTCGCAGAAGTGCCGGAACAGGCACTACGAAGTGGAGTGAACCGGAGCTCACCCAAAGTCACAAAAGAAGGTCCCACGACGCCAGAGGACAACTCAGGAGGTCGTGCACTGCAGGTTAGAGTGTCGGGGACCCAGGCTTGGCTGTGCACAAAGGAAATCCTGGAAGAGTCCACAGGAGCCGGAGCAGCTGCAAATCACCCGGTACCCAGCAATGCAGTCTAGCGTGGGGAGGCAAGGACTTACCTCCACCAAACTTGAACTGAAGAGTCACTGGACTGTGGGAGTCACTTGGACAGAGTTGCTGAGTTCAAGGGACCTCGCTCGTCGTGCTGAGAGGAGACCCAGACGACCGGTGATGCAGTCTTTTGGTGCCTGCGGTTGCAGGGGGAAGATTCCGTCGACCCACGGGAGATTTCTTCGGAGCTTCCAGTGCAGAGAGGAGGCAGACTACCCCCACAGCATGCACCACCAGGAAAACAGTCGAGAAGGTGGCCGGATCAGCGTTACAAGGTCGCAGTAGTCGTCTTTGCTACTTTGTTGCAGTTTTGCAGGCTTCCAGAGCAGTCAGCGGTCGATTCCTTGGCAGAAGGTGAAGAGAGAGATGCAGAGGAACTCTGATGAGCTCTTGCATTCGTTATCTAAAGAATTCCCCAAAGCAGAGACCCTAAATAGCCAGAAAAGGAGGTTTGGCTACCTAGGAGAGAGGATAGGCTAGCAACACCTGGAGGAGCCTATCAGAAGGAGTCTCTGACGTCACCTGCTGGCACTGGCCACTCAGAGCAGTCCAGTGTGCCAGCAGCACCTCTGTTTCCAAGATGGCAGAGGTCTGGAGCACACTGGAGGAGCTCTGGGCACCTCCCAGGGGAGGTGCAGGTCAGGGGAGAGGTCACTCCCCTTTCCTTTGTCCAGTTTCGTGCCAGAGCAGGGTTGGGGGATCCCTGAACCGGTGTAGACTGGCTTATGCAGAAATGGGCACCATCTGTGCCCATGAAAGCATTTCCAGAGGCTGGGGGAGGCTACTCCTCCCCAGCCCTAACACCCTTTTCCAAAGGGAGAGGGTGTAACACCCTCTCTCTGAGGAAGTCCTTTGTTCTGCCTTCCTGGGCCAAGCCTGGCTGGACCCCAGGAGGGCAGAAACCTGTCTGAGAGGTTGGCAGCAGCAGCAGTGAAACCCCGGGAAAGGTTCTTTGGCAGTACCCGGGTCTGTGCTAGAGACTCGGGGGATCATGGAATTGTCTCCCCAATGCCAGAATGGCATTGGGGTGACAATTCCATGATCTTAGACATGTTACATGGCCATGTTCGGAGTTACCATTGTGACGCTATACATATGTCGTGACATATGTATAGTGCACGTGTGTAATGGTGTCCCCGCACTCACAAAGTCCGTGGAATTTGCCCTGAACAATGTGGGGGCACCTTGGCTAGTGCCAGGGTGCCCACACACTAAGTAACTTAGCACCCAACCTTTACCAGGTAAAGGTTAGACATATAGGTGACTTATAAGTTACTTAAGTGCAGTGGTAAATGGCTGTGAAATAACGTGGACGTTATTTCACTCAGGCTGCAATGGTAGGCCTGTGTAAGAATTGTCAGAGCTCCCTATGGGTGGCAAAAGAAATGCTGCAGCCCATAGGGATCTCCTGGGACCCCAATACCCTGGGTACCTCAGTACCATATACTAGGGAATTATAAGGGTGTTCCAGTATGCCAATGTAAATTGGTGAAATTGGTCACTAGCTTGTTAGTGACAATTTGGAAAGAAATGAGAGAACATAACCACTGAGGTTCTGATTAGCAGAGCCTCAGTGAGACAGTTAGTCACTACACAGGTAACACATACAGGGCACACTTATGAGCACTGGGGCCCTGGCTGGCAGGGTCCCAGTGACACATACAACTAAAACAACATATATACAGTGAAATATGGGGGTAACATGCCAGGCAAGATGGTACTTTCCTACAAATCTAAGAAGGTTTTCAGTATGAAAGGCAAATAAATGGAACTACCATATTAGAGCATACCAGTGCATTTCATGAGGCAAGGCCTTATACTCTTTACCCAATAGAAAGCAGTAGCCAACAATGTAATTGGGATTTGTTTCGAGATTAAGTGGCACCCTGCAATGACCCCGTATGCCTGAGTGCAGACACACTTAGCATGAGCATGACCAAGCACAAACCACAAACTAACTGCATGGACTTCTCTACGTGCCTAAATGTCAGCTTTGTAACCTACTAAGGAACCCACATTGTAATCGCTGATGAAGAGCATGACGTCAAACAGCACACCTATAACATTCAGTTGCAAGGCAATGTTGGCTTTAGCGTGATACACACATGCCAGTCAGATACCGAACGTCGTTTTATGACACGAGCTCAGTAAATCTCAATGAAACGACAACGCGAAATATGACACTATGTGCAACAACATGCAACTTATAGCATAACCGTTAACTAAACCACTATCTCTGGGTTCCCAAAAGTAGCATCTTCCTTGTCCAAACCAATGCTTCCGTGTCTCATCAGGTCTAGTAAGCAATATATAAATGCTAATGCCATTCTGTAGTGTATGCCAGCATTGCCTATATTGGTTAGAATGCGTGCCCTCGAGCTCCACGGAAATTCTTCATCTTACTTGCATTATTTATATTTTATGCACTACATGTGAGAAAAATGTGTCTGGCACAATGGCGGACTGGGTTGAAACTATTTTACACGAGAATGGGCACTGCCTTAACATTTTGAAAAACATTTCTGTACCTTGTTTGGTGTTGGCATTTGCCACATGATGAGAATGTATGGCGCTTTGTTTTGCACTTTTTGACCTTGATATCCAGGTACTGTGGCGCTGTGTGCAGAAACCCAAGAGTGAAAAAATATTAAAAACCATTGTTAATTAATGCTGCGTAGAGAGTGTCTCAAATCTCCGTGGACCGACGTTAGTGGACGCGAGATAAATATACATTAGTTTGGGATGACCATAATAAATCTCATCTTAACAAGACGTAGAGAAAGGAACTCAAGTGACAGTGCCCCGTGCTGCGGACTCCAAACCAACTATTACAGTCACAGGCACGTGACAACAACTCGGCCTCGCACGCCCAAGCCCTAATCGAGCTCTCACTACAGCCCCAAGGGCATTAATTACAGGGAAATAATAACGGTTCCAGACACACAGCCTCCGGCGCTGAATAACCTAGCTAATTTGAAAGCACTGGCAAACTCCAGCTCTTCGAACTTTTCTAATAGAGAGGCAGCCTTCGCACGAACTCTTAGCACAACCAGATCCCTGGCTTCTGAAACATCCCCGCTGACGTGGAAAACTCTGCCCATTTGCAACATCCCCAAGGAGCATTCTTTACCGCACAAGAGCTCGCCAGACCCTGTCAATACGATGCACTTGAAATAAACAAACGCTCCAGCACGTGGCAGAACACGGCATAAGCCGACGTCCACAGCAATACACCCCTATTAGAACCTTTCTTGGAATCAACACATGCTCCCGCTTGTATAAAGACACAACCAAATTTAAAGGATGCAACCATTACATATAGGGTGTTCAGTAATTCATGTGGGAAGAGGTAACCTCACCAATCTCAAGGAAGAGAGCATTTGGATGAGACCTTTACTTCAACACACTTGGGGTGCAAAGCACTACATGATCGGGAGAAACCCCCTCAACACCTCATCTTGAACATGCATTCAGACAAGACATGTCTGGACAAGGCCATGATGCCAGCAATTACTGAAAGGTGGATATTACACTAAATATAGAAAAAAGCCACTACAGCCATCTCACGGAAGAGGAAGCTGTAATCAGGGCTTTATTGTGGGATGAAAAAAGCAGGAATCTCTAAAAGGGAGTGGTTTAAACGCATAAATTAAATTTCCGTGATTCCCATAGTGTGCCACCCTACCAGTATTTTGGTGCCTCTCTGAGCTATTGTATTCAGATATAAAATGCAACAACCCAAATACTCCTAACACCAGCCGGGACTACTGGCTTTTTCAATGGTTGTTAGCTGTAAATGAGTTATAACAGTGATTTTGTTTTAAATAATAAATATTGAAAATATTTTAATTTTGAAATTGGGAGACTCAGCAGTGGCTCCTCAGTTATGGCAGAGGAACGTTGACCCACTAAGAGCCGGCAGATGAAAAATAAAAAATGATAATAAGCTAATTTAATTATCATTTTGTTTTTCACTGAATGAGCTGGGTCTTGGCAGAGTCTAGGGTGGGACCACCCTCTATGGACCACAATTGTAGGCACTGCAAGTGCGCATGTCAATTTGGCCAGTGTCTTAGGAAGGAAAAACCAACATGCACACTTAGATTTCTCCAACCCGAGCTGTGTTGCACAGCCAGGTGGGGCAGTGGCACAGGCTCCCTGTCCTGTGCAAGCAGCAAACCAGCCCACTCAGACCAATCCCTGCGCTTCTCTAATACTGGGAAATAGCATTACTGAGGCTTGTGGAAGGAATGGTGGCCATCACTTTCTGAGTCACTTCTGTTATGTTGACTCTCTGTTAGACATATGCACCCTTTTCCCCTCCACAGCTGCTTCATTTACATATCACAACCTCATCTTTCTTTTCTCTTCAGGACAGTCATTTCACAGTCTCCCGAATGCACTTCCTCGCATCTCCTTTCCTTCACCACAACCCAAACACACAACGCCCCCACTCACTTGTAAGCACTGTATTTTCTTTTACTTTTGCATTGTCAATATTTTACCAGCTGTGTACCTCCTTCACACACATCTGCACAGAACTACAACTCCAATTGAAATATTTGATCACTTCTGTGTGCGCTCTGCAAAGAGGCCAATGATCAGGAGAATGTACTTTTCCCATTGACTTCTATTGAAGCAGAGACAATTTCAGCCGGGAGACAAAAAAAATCAAGCTATTTTTGGCTTAAAAAACGTGAGTCTGCTGCTGAAAGGAAAAAAAAAGAGAAACACAGCATCCTGGAAATAGCAAACACTATTAGGGAAAGCAATAGTACCTAAAATGTGTGAAATGTAAACGGAAACCAGGTCGCTGATATGGATTGCATAAACATTTTTTCACATTCATTGTTAAATAATAGATCAGTGCTTTTTGCCATTGCAGTAAAGGACAGGACTACATGGCCCGATGGGGAGCCGTTTTGATGTTTTTTTTTAATTACCTCCGGGCCTGAGACTCGGAGGAACCCGGCCTACTTAAAGGCCTGGCAGTAATACCTGGTAGTAAGTAGTTTAGTTTAGTTTAGTTTAAGAATTTATAAAGCGCGTAGTGACCCGAAGGCATCCCAGCGCTAACCTAACCTGACCGGTGCTGTCACTAGGAGAGTTGAGAGCGCTACCTACAGAAAAGAATGGTCTTGAGTTTTTTCCTAAAAAGTAGTTCTGAATGTTCCTGACGTAGATCGGAAGGAAGATCATTCCAAAGACGTAGGCAGTAGTAAGGCCTGGGAAGCCACAATGCTTTGAACAGCTGCATAGAGGGCAAAAACACATCGATTGAAGGGCACCCCCTTTTTTGCTATCTTTCTGATAGCAAGCACTATAGAGTAGTATACGGCAACTTTTTTTTCAAAATCTAATGTGGATTTGATGCAGCAAGAACTCGTTTTTCCATCAGCATGACGTGCAAGAGCAATTAAAGAAGAAACATACTGCGTAAATCCTGAGGCGGCAAATCTCTCATCTAGTTGTCCCACATCAATTTACCTGATAACTTTCAAACAGTCACGGGTGGAGGGGTTGATGAAATCTACTCAACTTTACCCAGAGTTGAAGAATTCACCATTATTCTATTTCTTATGCACCTATTGTTGTGCTGCATCACCTTGACACTAGCATCTTCATTCTGAGCTGGGCGTAGGGTTTAAAAGTTAATGGAAACCATTTGTGTGTCCTTTTTTACACTATCGCACTGTGAAATAAGAGAAAACACCTCTCACCTCTATTTTTTTTAGGGTCAGTTAACAACTTGTTCAAATGACCGTAATAATCCATTAAAACATTTATTTTTGTAACAACATGGACAAAACTAGGTAAAATGCCATGTGCATACATTGCTCCAATTTCTTTTAAATGTCAGAAACTGAGCAATGTTATGGTGGAGTCATTTTAGCTCTGTTTTAAGGTCTCCGCTAGACAATGCATGCCCTGTCTTTTCACTACATTTTGTTGGGCACAGTGGGCTTTCAGCCCGCCCGCAGCTTTATCACTGGCTTGCTTCAGCATTGCCCTCATTTCCTTCGCTCCGGTTTGTGACGGCATGCCTATGATACTGCTGTACAACATTGCTAAAAAACATTGACATTGACAAAGCCAATAGCCCTTGCAGTGCCGGGTCCTTTTGGCTTTCCCAATGCTTATTTCAGCCATCTAAACAAGTGGCCTATTTAGTGGACTGAAAAATCTTGCAACACAATCACATCACTCAAAATTTATTTGGCAGTACACAACATCCCACCCTGAAGGGAGGCATTGATACACCCTACACAAGGTAATAACAAGTAAGGGGAAGATGTTCCTAGAAGCTCCATTCAGGACAAGTACATTTGAGGTGGGGTGACAGTTCGTTAAGACACTCGACACCCTACTATTGGGTGCAACAATAAAGGTTATGAGTGTGATGTTCACTGGAGGGAGGCCTTACAAAGCTCCCAGGCCCTAAGACTTATAGCTCTGCTTTGACAATAAATGTGTGAGGAAAGCAGTGCCTTTCGACCCACATGCGTACCAATGGCAAAACGAGAGGCTCTTCATTTGATCATGTAAGGTTAGCATGGAGCACGATCATCTTAGGACTCTGGTGTCAGGAGTTTAGCATCCAGTGTGAATGGTTATCGAGGCTCTCTTGCATGTAATGTTAAACTGAGAGTCAAGCGCTCCGTTCTCCATCTTGAACCTAAAGAACAAGAAGATGCATTTTATATTTAGCAAAAAGGAGCTCCCAAGGGGGTGGTTACATTTTGCATGCAAGCCCAGCACAGTCCCTTTCGATACAAGAACCCATCTCACGACAGGCTAGCTGAAGACTGCCTCTTGTTTCCTGCCTGCCATCTCAAATCCCTTGGAGATTACTTGAACTTGCTCAGGCATCCCGTCAGACCAATCGGCGAGCTGCTCTTCGTGGTCAGTGGGAAAGGGGAACACAGCTCGGGAAAAAGCACTTTAAAAACAAAAGCAGTGCCTCCCTCTTGACCTTCCTTTCTGTGCCAAGTGTTTGCAGAGTGAGTGAATGGAAATTCACACAGAAATGTTCTCAATATGTAATATATTATGTGACTTTCCGTGGTTATGCAAGAGACGCTGCTGTTTCAATGCGTGTCCACTGAGTCCAATAAAACACACAACAATATCATAAGAAGGAGCCCAAAAGAGCTGGGCAGCGCTCGGCTTGGGCAGTACGGGCAGTTGCCCAGGGCCCTTCTCTCAGCCCACCAAGAGACAGATTACGGCCCACCGAGCTGTTTGTCCCCCTACTAACGTAGAGAGAGCTGTACCCCATTGCAATTGGGCCCAAAGGAGGGTGTTCTTTCCCTGGGCCTTGCAGCGCTACAGAATAGCTGCTAGGCCCACCGATGGGGCTCCAGCCGTGCGCCCCTTTCAAAATGACACATCCTGAAGGTTTGTCCAAAAATCAGGGATCCTGTCCCACAGACCAAAAGAGGCACTTCAGGAAGAGAATGATCATGCAGTTAATGCCCCGCCTGCTTTAGCCCTTTCAAAAGAGAAGCAACTTTCACTCTTTCGGCCTTTTACGAGTTGTGAAAGAGAAGTTTGTCGACAGCTGGAAGAGAGGAGCTGTACTAAAGGGGTGGTCCTGTACAACGTACTTTCAGGCACTGTAAACTATTGGAAGGAAAAATCATCCACCTGCTTATAAAGTGTCCTAAATGTGCCAATTAAAACCCTGCTGTGCACCAGTCTTGTGATTATACCCTTAGGGCCTCATTTATGGAATGACCTGCGCCATATTTACAAGGCAACGTTAAGCCACTTTTTGTGGCTTAAAGCTGCCTCGTAAATATGGCCCCTTCAAACGCATCACTTACCGTGGAAGGGGTGTGTAATGCGTGTTGCTGTGGGCATTCCACTGCAACACCCATTCCATTTTGACGCTGCTCCAGTTTTATGGGGAATTGTGAACCTGAGGAAGCGCCAAAAACTAATGTCACCCCAGGGGTGGCATTAACATGGTGCAACAAGGAGAAATACTCTTTCTGCGGCACACATAGAAAGAGCAAAAAGCCATTAATGATTGTTTATGTGCAGGAAGATATCCCTTCCTGCACAAAAACAATCACCAAATCATGACAATTTGCTACTTCTATGTATGCTGCAGGATGCAGCGCACATAGAATTAGCAAACCACCATAATTGATTGTTTATGGGACACCGTCCTGCACATAAACAATCATTTCCTGCAGCAAGGCACCCTTGTACAATGGTGCAAGGGTGCCTGCGTTGGCGCTAGGCAGTTAATTTTAGCACCAGTGCTAGGGGAAACAGCGGGGTGCACTGTATTTTAATAAATACGGCGCATCCCTGCTTTTTTAAGTGACGCAATGCTGCCAATTTTGGTGCAGCGCCACGCCACTTCCTCATAAATGAGGCCCTTAGTGTCTAGTTCTACTATTAAGCCTGTTTCAAAGTAGGGACATTGTAAGATCAATGGATGGAGGGAGAGATATAGTTTTATTTGCACAGGATCAAATAGTTTATTTAATTACTAGTCCAAAGATTGCAGCAGACTGCTGTGTGCTGCAAAGTCTATCACAATGCATCCTTTCACTACAGATCACTGAACCAGGTCACTGTAAGTCACCCCTATTGTAGTCCCTCCTAGCTCAGAGGGCAGGGTACAGGTACCTGTGTGTAAGGGCACCCCTGCATGAGCAGAGGTGCCCCCCCAAGCTCCAGCTCCATTTCACTGGACTTTATAAGGGCGGGGAAGCCATTTTACCCATGTGCTGGACAGAGGTGTCCTGTGTCCAGCTACAAAATGGTAACTCCGAACCTGGGCATGTTTGGTATCAACTGTTGCCAGCATTGGTTGTATGATTCCATGCACTCTGGGCACTCCTTAGAGGACCCCCAGCCTTGCTCGTACTTTACTCCCCTGCATCTGCAGGCACCAGACTTTGACCGGATGCATGGATCCTCTGTTCTCCGGAATTGCGTGGATCCTGCATCACAGGTGGTGGGCTGAAGTAGTCCCCTTGGTCCTCTCGACGAGCTTTCCAACTTGGGAGACAGTGAGCCTTTGCCTCTCCTAGCAGGACAGTACTCCTGTGCACAGCAACTCTTTCAGCTACCAAGGCTTGTTTGTTCCTCCTCTAATGAATCTTTAGGCTCTGTGTAGTCCCGGCCTCCAGCACTTCTTCCTGCAATGCACAGTCTCCTGCTTGCTGCTCCAGCGACTTGGGACACTGCTCCAGGTGTGTTGAGTGAGCCTCACTCCGACTCCTGTGCCTGCTGCCCATGTGACGCCTGTGGGGGCAGCCTCCTCTTATTGTGACTCTCCTAGCTGCTGGTCCTCTGCAGCCTTACAAAACCTTCTTTTCCAACTCTTGCATTTGCCAATGCTTGTTGGTGGTTTTCCAGCACAACTTACCGACTGCATCGTGACTACCGACGTGGGATATCACTTGCATCACTCCTGGAACGCCTCTTCTGCTCCTGTGCTGCACTGCTGACCTTCTTCATCCACTGTCGACCTGGTCCTGAATCCACAGAAGGGTGGGTAGTGGCTCCTGCCACAGTCGGACACTCCAACGCAAACTGGACTTGGTCTCCTTCCTTTGCAGGTCCTCTTCTGTCAGGATCCACCTTTGGGTTCTTCTAGTCTTGTTTGGGTCTTGCACAATCCTCTTCAAAAGTCCTCCTGTTGGTTTTAGGGAAAACCCGGTACTTACCTCTGCTCTCCTGGTCGCTGAGGGTCACTCTGGTAATAACCTCTTAGGGTTCCTAGTTCCCCCAGCTCCCCCCTACTGATTCCACTTCCTTGGTTGGGGGACTGCCTTTCACATTCCACTTTTTTAGTATATGGCTTGGCCCTCCCCTAGTGCCCTCACTATTTGCAATGGCTTTTACCAATTTATATTGCTTTCTATGACATTTACTGATTGCCAATGTGTAAATATTAGTGTGTTACCTCTAGCTGGGGTATTGTCTATACGGTGTTTTAGTTTTTGTGTTACTATAATAAAATACTTATTTTTTTGTAACACTGTGTGGTTCTTTCATGTGTGTAAGTGCTGTGTGACTGTAGTGCTATTGCATAGGCTTTGTATGTCTCCTAGATAAGTCTTGGCTGCTTCTCCACAGCTACCTCTAGAGAGCCCTGGCTTCCTAGACACTGCCTACACTTCACTAATAGGTGATACCTGGACCTGGTATAAGGTGATAAAACACTAGGTGCTCACCACACTCCAGGCCAGCTTCCTATCCCTGGCCTTGAGTTCTAGGCCATGAATGAGATGTAAAGGCAGTAGAGCCCTCTCCTATAGGCCTCACATACTATCCATGACTACCATGTCCTAGGAGAGTCTTCCACGGGCCCTGCAGCACTAGACAGTAGATGTGAAGCCCAAGGGAAAATGCTTCACATCTCCCTCTCCTGGGCCTTACAGCTCTGGATTATGGTGGCAAGTCCCAGGGGAGTGAGTCCCCCTACCCTGGGTTTGAAGCACTAGAACATTGCTGGAGGCCCAGAGTAGAGGACTGCACTACCCGAGCTCCCATCTACTGGGCTTTGCACCTCTAGAATATATTTGCGAGGCCTAGGGAGTAGGGCCTCTATCTCATGCCTCGTAGGTATGTGGTAGGGTTGCATGATCTTGGGTGGTCCTCCCCTTCCCAGCCTCAATTACAAGTGCTTGACAGGACTGTACCGTGAGTGCTTGCATTGGTCTGTATCAGGGACAGAACAAACAGTAGTGCAGAGTGGCACTGGGTCTCAGAGCTATTAAGTGGCCAATTTACCCAAATGATGCCTGTATTTTACTACGCAATCAGCAGACAGGGGGAGGGGACACTTTTATGCTCAGGAAGGGGGTACCAAACCATACACTTTGTAATGCTGGGTCATGGCTCTGAGGCCCATATGATGGGGTCTCTCTCAGCTATCAATAGTGCTACAGTGGTACCAGTGCTCAGGAACGTGAGGCACCCAATACACCAGAATTATGGCTGTGCTGTACTGTCCAACATCACTTGCTTCCATTAGGGGTCATTGCACCATTACTATGCCACTGGGCACCTCTATAATTCCTCTCCCAGCCGTCATACAGAGCTACAAGACCCATCAACCCTGGGCCTTGCAACCGTGGTCCAGTGCTATGAGTACCAAGGAAGGGATCCTATTCCCTTGGTCCTCATAGTATTGGACACTGGCTGCGAGGCCCAGGGGAAGAGCCCCTTTGAGGGGCATAGCTATTAGTAGTGTTGCAAGTGCAGTGCAATTTCGGTTCTTTACAGTCAAGTTGTAGTTGTCTTTTATGTCCAGTCGTTGACTGGAGTTCAGAAGCCCAACATTTTACCTTGCTTGCACCAGAGCCCATTGCACAATTGATACACCACTGCCTCCCCCAACCTGTGCCTCTCAGCCATGGTTTTCTTCTGTGAAGCCTAAAGAAGAATGGGGTACTTCCCTAGACCCCGCAGCAAAGAACTATTGCTGCAAGTCCCAAGTGATGATGACACTCTCCGGGCTGTTACTAGCAATACTGCAGCAGATGCTCTGGCGCTGGTGCCCAGGAGTTGTAGGCCCCTATTTACCTAAATTATGACCGTAATTTATTGTCTAGCCAATGAGTTAGGGGGAGAAAGTGATCCATTTACTTTAATTTACCAGGTTCATGGCACAATTGTTACTTCACTAGGTTCTCTCCCATGGGTCTTGCAGCGTTAGCCCAATGATGTAAAGTCCAGCATAGGATGGCAGGGTGCATGATTATCCCTCATTTTAGATGTTTGTCCTGCATCCTGCAGTAAGCTCCTGCAGGACAACAGATTCCCAAGTTTTTTTGTTTGCCACGGAAACTGATGCTGGTAAACAGGCTAATCAATACAGGATATAAAGCAAACAACTGAGCTGCAAAGATTGTAATCGCCCAGCACAGTGGGATGACCCAGCACTGACTCTGAGAACAATCATGGTGCAAAGGTGCAGGAGGCCAGCATCTGTTAGCTTGGTAACTGTAAAGGGGAACATTCAGCAAACGAAGCAACCTACATGGGCAATTTTATTGAAATATTCACCGTTACATGTGCTATAAAGGACGAATGAAAAAACTGAAAATGAAAAAGACCTCCAAAATGAGCAAGAGCGCACCCTAAAATCTTTACTCTAAAATTATGACCAGTCAAACCATGCAATAGTGGCAAATAAGGAGAAAAAGCCAAGGAAGAGCGCAATGTGCCCAAGATTAAATACTTTGGTCACGTAGGAGAATCAAGACTGCAACACAATATTGTATTTTTTAAAAAGATAACTGTAAGGAAATGCCTCCTTGGCATGGTTACCCCCTGACTTTTTGCCTTTGCTGATGCCAAGTTATGATTTGAACGTGTGCTGAGGCCTGCTAACCAGGCCCCAGCACCAGTGTTCTTTCCCTAACCTGTACCTTTGTTTCCACAATTGGCACACCCTGGCATCCAGGTAAGTCCCTTGTAACTGGTACCTCTGGTACCAAGGGCCCTGATGCCAGGGAAGGTCTCTAAGGGCTGCAGCATGTCTTATGCCACCCTGGGGACCCCTCACTCAGCACAGACACACTCATTGCCAGCTTGTGTGTGCTAGTGGGGATAAAAAGACTAAGTCGACATGGCACTCCCCTCAGGGTGCCATGCCAACCTCACACTGCCTACAGGTATAGATAACTCACCCCTCTAGCAGGCCTTACAGCCCTAAGGCAGGGTGCACTATACCATAGGTGAGGGCATAAGTGCAGGAGCACTATGCCCCTACAGTGTCTGAGCAAAACCTTAGACATTGTAAGTGCAGGGTAGCCATAAGAGTATATGGTCTGGGAGTCTGTCATGCACGAACTCCACAGCACCATAATGGCTACACTGAAAACTGTGAAGTTTGGTATCAAACTTCTCAGCACAATAAATGCACACTGATGCCAGTGTACATTTTATTGTAACATACACCCCAGAGGGCACCTTAACCGACTACCCGTATAGGCTGACTAGTTTTAGCAGCCTGCCACACACCAGACATGTTGCTGGCCATATGGGGAGAGTGCCTTTGTCACTCTGTGGCTAGTAACAAAGCCTGTACTGGGTGGAGGTGCTTCTCACCTCCCCCTGCAGGAACTGTAACACCTGGCGGTGAGCCTCAAAGGCTCTCCCCCTTTGTTACAGCACCGCAGGGCATCCCAGCTAGTGGAGATGCCCGCCCCCTCCGGCCACAGCCCCACTTTTGGCGGCAAGGCCGGAGGAGATAAGGAGAAAAACAAGAAGGAGTCACTGGCCAGTCAGGACAACCCCTAAGGTGTCCTGAGCTGAGGTGACTCTGACTTTTAGAAATTCTCCATCTTGCAGAAGGAGGATTCCCCCAATAGGATTAGGGATGTGCCCCCTCCCCTCAGGGAGGAGGCACAAAGAGGGTGTAGCCACCCTCAGGGCTAGTAGCCATTGGCTACTAACCACCCAGACCTAAACACACCCCTAAATTGAGTATTTAGGGGCCCCCAGAACCTAGGAAGATAGATTCCTGCAACCTGAAGATGAAGAAGGACTGCTGACCTGAAGCCCTGCAGAGAAGACGGAGACACCAACTGCTTTGGCCCCAGCCGTACCGGCCTGTCTCCCCACGTCAAGAAAAACTGCAACAGCGACGCATCCCCCAGGGACCAGCGACCTCTGAAGCCTCAGAGGACTACCCTGCATCTAAATGGACAAGAACTCCCGAGGACAGCGGCCCTGTTCCAAAGAAACTGCAACTTTGCAACAAAGAAGCAACTTTTAAAGACCACACGTTTCCCGCCGGAAGCGTGAGACTTTCCACTCTGCACCCGACGCCCCCGGCTCGACCTGCGGAAAACCAACACTACAGGGAGGACTCCCCGGTGACTGCGAGTCTGTGAGTAGCCAGAGTTGACCCCCCCTGGGCCCCCACAGCGACGCCTGCAGAGGGTATCCAGAGGCTCTCCCTGACCGCGACTGTCTGCTTCAAAGAACCCAACGCCTGGGAAACACACTGCACCCGCAGCCCCCAGGACCTGAAGGATCTGACCTCCAGTACAGGAGCGACCCCGAGGTGGCCCTCTCCCTAGCCCAGGTGGTGGCTACCCCGAGGAGCCCCCCCCCTTGCCTGCCTGCATCGCTGAAGAGACCCCTGGGTCTCCCATTGAAACCTATTGCAAACCTGATGCCTGTTTGCACTCTGTACCCGGCCGCCCCTGTGCCACTGAGGGTGTACTTTCTGTGCCTGCTTGTGTCCCCCCCGGTGCCCTACAAAACCCCCTGGTCTGCCCTCCGAAGTCGCGGGTACTTACCTGCTGGCAGACTGGAACCGGGGCACCCCTCTTTCCATTGAAGCCTATGTGTTTTGGGCACCACTTTGACCTCTGCACCTGACCGGCCCTGAGCTGCTGGTGTGGTAACTTTGGGGTTGCCTTAAACCCCCAACGGTGGGCTACCTTGGACCCAACTTTGAACCCTGTAAGTGCTTTACTTACCTGTGAACCTAACAAATACTTACCTCCCCCAGGAACTGTTGATTTTTGCACTGTGTCCAATTTTAAAATAGCTTATTGCAATTTTTGCCAAAACTGTACATGCTATTGTGATAAAGTTCTTAAGATACCTGAGTGAAATACCTTTCATTTAAAGTATTGTTTGTAAATCTTGAACCTGTGGTTCTTAAAATAAACTAAGAAAATATATTTTTCTATATAAAAACCTATTGGCCTGGAATTGTCTTTGAGTGTGTGTTCCTCATTTATTGTCTGTGTGTGTACAACAAATGCTTAACACTACCATCTGATAAGCCTACTGCTCGACCACACTACCACAAAATAGAGCATTAGAATTATCTCTTACCTCTAAGGGGAACCCTTGGGCTCTGTGCATGCTATTTCTTACTTTGAAATAGTACATACAGAGCCAACTTCCTACAATAACTTTCTAAATATACCACATGCTTGGGAAGAAAACCCCAGAATGAATGCAGCGATTTTTGGCAACCTCCATACAAACATCTTTTAGGTGAATTTGCAAGCGCACTAAGGGTTCTGAGAAGTGATACTGGAAAGTTGGCATCCATACTGGGGATGGAGCCAAAGGGATAGGGTGGGTTGGGGTGGCACCTGTTCTTGAATTTTAGAAGTTAGGAATTGATTTTTGCCATCAAGGACTTCCAGGAATGAACCAGTTCTGCAATGCCTAGAGGAGGAAGGCCCTCCCCTGGGACTCGCAGCACTGGACTATTGATGTGAGCCACCAGGGAAGGCCCTTCCTTCTTTCTTTGGGCCTCACATATATGGTCAAGTGCTGAGAGGCTCGAGAGAGGGGCATATCTTGTCTTTGCAGGGTTGGACAATCAGTGCGAGGCCCAGTGGAGGGCCTCACCCTTTTTACCTTGCAGCCTTCATTGAGCACTCTGAAGCCCAGATAATGCAGTCCTAGGTTTGCCTTTGATTATTTCTGAAATTCAAAAATCATTTTGCCCTGCAATTTCATGTCTGCAAGCTCGCATTGATGTCCTGAAATCCCACTACCATGTGCACAAAATCTCTCTCTAATGGTTTGTTGCACAGTGACTTTTCGGATAGCGCATTGCCATGTCTGTTCAATAAAGATTTACCTTGGTTATGTGAATAAGTAACTAATCATTTATGTTATGCTAAAAGACAATCCACATACTTGTACTAGAAATGAATGATTGAAATTGTAAAAGATATCACTTATTGCACTTAGGATTTGCCCTGAGTTGAGTTGATGGCATACATTGAACAGAGAAATTTTAAGCCTTCCAGTTTCCCACTTTCTTCATATATACTTAGCCTCCATGGTCTTCAATTTTATCCTTGTTTTCTTACTTTCGCTTTGCACAGGTCTGGACACATAACAGATGTTATGTTTTGCTATATTAAGTGCTTTAAATGGGCTGGTACTCATCGATACAGAGTACCAGCATTTTTTTATTTTCTCGTCTTGAGTACCTCTTGAGAACTTCTCCTCAGACAAGGAGAGTACAGGTACTCATACGAGCTCGGCATCAGTGCAGGTGTTGTTGTGCTGAACAATGTATTTAAGCCTTCACGGTCAGTGCACCAACAAACTTTACTATACACCAATCCCCAACCCAAGGCTAAACCACCCAGAGACATGCTCCATTACTCTTGGGGGGCTGCACCAGCCTACCTATCCTAGCTGCTTTAATTGGCTGATTAGGTTCAGCCTGGATAGAATGGGCATGCTATTTCAGGAGCAAGCTCTGCCGACCTCTGTTGTTGGGTCTCTGTCTACCCTCGTGCCCCCTGCCTAGGAGCACTCAATCAGGTTCACGTCAGTTTGCTGAAGGACCGCAGGCTTGGGCTGACTACGACACAGCTCCTGGGCTTTATATCTAAACCCAGGAGGAGACAGGATGATTAAAATCACCTTCAGCTTCCAGTAAACTGCAGGCAACGAGTTAGCAATTGGCTTCGCAAATGCATTGTTAGTAAAGTGACAAATTTTCTTAAGGCCAATGACAGCTACACTCTGTTTCTGTATTTAGCCTGTAATATGTCTGAGTGTTGCACACTTAGACCAACATGAGGTTAGCCAGTCGTGTGTGCCTTGCGCAATGTGAAAATGGGAATCAATTCAAAACACTATTAGTGAATAGACCTCAGGCTCCAAACTCTAACATAAGTAATCTGATATAAGAGTGCACTGGAACTGGAGGAGAGGAGGCCTAATGGTCAGAGCTGCCAATTTTCAAACTGGGGGTACATATGATTGAGACCTGGCATCAGCTTAATATCCTTTGATTCTGGACAAGTCATCTAATCTCTCTGTGCTTAATAAAAATGAATATGACAGTGTGTAATGTAAGCTGTTATATAAATATACCGAAATAAGAAGATTAGATTTTCACCAAACGATTTACCAATAGCAAGTCTTATTATTACAAAATCCTGTCCAGCCTAAGTTTTAAATTGGAATTTGCTTCTGGTACAGAACCTGTACCTCCAGAACCTGTTCTCGATGCAAAACAGAGAGTAGGACACTGTTTTTTTACAAAAAGAGTAGAACTATTATCTTTGCATTACGTGTTTAGGAGCCTGATTTCTTACTAGCTTTCCCGTTTCTGTCTTAGATCCCTTTAATCTTACCAACAGGAAGAGATGGTGGAGGCAGAGCAACCAATTTTCCTTGATCCGTAGCTCACTGAGTCTTAGATTTTTCTTTTCATTCAGTTACTTATTGTGTTGCTTTTAGAATTAAATAAACAGGCTTATAATTCAAAGTGCAAATAAGAAACCTTGACTGGATGAGCAACTTACACATCAACCTGGGACACTCCTAAGCTCCTAAGAGAAGGAGAAAGGCAGAGCGAAAATGATGTTTTATTGGAAAACCCCTCCTTACAGAGCCTCACTGCAACCATATTGACACAATAGCATTCCAAACGTGATTTCAGGTGCCCTAAGCAACAACAGTAGGGGACGGTGGTGCCTACACAGCAATAGAAGATGGGGGGGGGGTAGTACAGAGGCAGGAAACACCCACCATTGCTGAGTTATCAGGTTATAAACCAGCTCAAATCACATGCCAAAGATTTCCTCTGTATTGTCCTGACGTGCTCCTGAACTTGTAACATCCTGAAGACTTCTCTCTCTGCCAGTGTTTTTGGTGAACTCACGATTGTACATGAGAGATGAGGAAAATGGCTCGTGGGCAGAGAGAGTCATGAAGCGCAGTCTGTCAGTCAACGTATAATTCATGTGTTTTTATAACTCTGCCCTAAAGAAATTAGGAACACAGAAAAATGTGATTGTAAATATTCATCAGGATGTTAGCATTTATTTAATTCAGGAATCTGGTGACCCTCTCAGTTCCTAGCATTGTTATCAGGTTGTCAAATTGTATTTGGAATTTGGAATATTTCACTTGGAGATGGCAGCCCCATTGCCCAGATAATTACTTTGTGTGTGACTAAACATAGAAACCTGGGGAGTTAGCCATATTTACTGACTACAAGAATTGCTTAGATGATTCTCTTTTGTCCACTTCTCACTCGACGTTTTTACAATGCCTGCAGATTCCTTGCATTTAAAACTTGAAAAATGTATCAATCTCGCCCAGTCTCCTGCCTCGCCCTTATCTCAGCCACAAACTCCACCCCTGGTTCACTGCTTCATTTGCTGAGTGCCTACAATTATTGCTTTTCCATTTAAAGCACTTGAGTTATCAGGAAACACCACCTACGCAGACATAAATATTCTCCAGTGGTGTTCAAATACAGAAGTATATTCAATTTTCTTCACAAATGTATATGTAAAATGGTCTAGTAGCAAGTGAAAGTCTGAGTTCCAGTGTAATAAACGTTAAACAAAGGAAGCTGTATTTCATAAGTTCCAGATCGAAGATGGCGATACTGACTTTCTTGGAACGCTAAGACAGGCTCCACATTATCTTTTAATTTTGTTATCGTGGTAACCTTGAGATGTCTGAAAAATCACAGCTAAAACGAATGCTGATAAACCAACACGTTTCACATTCCAGAGAATAAAAAAAGAACAGAACAAAGTATGGCCATGTTGCCTCTGGGATATTTGCATATTTCCATTTCCCAAGGCTCGTTGTATTTTTTATTTGAAATATGACTGGGTTGCTGCAGCACTACATCGCATCTTCAATTGCGTGTAGGTAATCTACCCAAGGTACCCCAAGTCAGCAGTGAGAATGTGCTCTCTTCCTCCACTCGGAGGTATGCATACGTTGTACCTAGAGGGACTGGCCATCTATGCTTTCTGCCCACAACTTGTTGAACCAATTTGCCATGTTTCGTCATGCAACTGGAAACAGACTCGATTTCAAAGACACTTCCTGTGACAAAACAAGATAAAAATGGAGTATAGAGAGCTATACAACATTGTTAATGTGCAAAAGGTTCTATGTGATAATGAATCAGTGCCTCCTCTTATGAGAAAGTAACCATTCATGACTGTAACTTAGTCTGAAATCCAGCAAGATTGTTTTAGAAGAACAACATCATTTTATTTGTCTGGTACATCTCCTCCGATGCACAGACGAATGACTTCAAACCTCAATGAAGGAGGAGAATCAGAGAATGAAGGAGGTCAACATTGACTATAAGAACCAGGTGGTGTACTCATTTGTGTACTGTGTGATGGAACTACAGGGTTATGCATAGTGTAGTATAGCTGTATAGGTAGGGTGCTAGTGCTACTGTCTCTCGTGTACTGTGGTGGAGTAGTGCCCAAAGTCAGCAAGATTGACACTGTTTAATCTCAGTACATTTTCAGAGAATTTTAAGATTTTATTTTTTTATCGAAAGCCATGTTGCTCTATTTTACGTTGAAATCTGCATTATAATGAAAAATATTAGACTGACAAATATTAATTTGAAATAAGGTATGGATTTACAAAGGAATGTCCATCTTTTACTTTATTAGCGTTTGTGAACGTCATAAAATGCATTTTTAGAAATGCCGTGAAACCTATCCTCTTCCTAATCAGAGTTGTTTCACTGATATTTGACTAAATCTTAATTCTACAATTGCCCAAACCTTTATCTTACCCGTTACCCTAGCCCAAAGCCTTCCCCTAATTTTTAAATGGCAGCAAACCTAATCTTCACTATAGTGGAAATCTATTCGTTTTTGGATTATCCCAGAGAGATATTAGCGTGCAAGTCTGATTTGAGAACCTCTAAAGATGCTATTTAGCTAGTGTTACAGACTGGTAATTAACAAGTATGGTAATTAACAAAAAACACATACAAGCCGTTGCAAACAAGCTTGAATGCAGTTCTGTATACTGTACAAATTGCTATGGAAATCTCAAGGGAAGTTTGAGAGTGACAATTCATTTGGCACATGTTGCCCTGAAAAAAGCAACACTTATGTGTCATAAAATATATGCTGGCGGCCTACACGGGGTGAAATGGTAATTCTACTGATCAATGTGGCCAATAGTGTTACAGTTTGTCAAAAATAAACTCAATCAGCCAACCCAAAGGCAAATTGGAATACCATGTTAAATGAGTGCATCCAGTCCTTAAGAAACACAACAGGACTTAGTTTTGCAGCAAGTACAAAAAACTAAATGTTAGTCCACACTTTAACCTAAATGTTGCCCTCCCCTTACCTTAACCTAATTGCACCCTTAACCTTTACCATAATACTAACCTCGATCCTAACATTTAACCAAACTCTGAATCTGAGTCAAACCCTTTGTTTAACCTATCTTTCATCTTCTCATCCTAATTTTGGTGAAATGTAGTTTTTTTATTAGTATTTCAGCCTACTTTCCAATTAATCATTTTGTTTCATTAGGTATTTTCAGAGTGAGAGTGTCCCGCCTTCTATGTAGGGTCGTGATGGGATTGTCTTGTGTTTTGATTTATTAATGCAATCACCATCATCATAGTATGATCTGGTGGTATGTCCACTTCTTTTCACAGTATGTGTTGAAGAAGTACATTTTGAATTGTTCTTTAAATGTCTTCTTGCACTTTTAGCTTCAACTATGAAGCTTATTTTGAGCAAACAAGGGAACAGGTAGTTCTTCTTGAGTACTAAAAGGAAACTGTTTCTCGCCTCATTGAAAGGTGCATAAACTATGTGATGGAGCATCTCAAAATGCACCGTACACTGACAGAATGGGACAGTTTGGCCATTCTAGACTTCCCATATCTTTGTCTTCTTGTATACCAGAGATCATATATGATTTCCATCTACATCTTTACTTTCACACATTCCTATCTGCAGCTCATCTCAGCTTCAGGAAGATTTTGACCCAACTCTTCTGCTCTTTGCTTTTTCCACACTCCATACACAGTTTATCCTTGTTTCGCATGTGCGCATGCCAACATGTCCTTACCCATGAACCAGTTTTAGAATCGTACCTTTACATCATAAGTTGAGCTATTTAAATTGTTTGTTCCAGGGATGAACCCTAAATACGAAAAGTGATGGGAAAACAGAGTCTTCCCTTCATCACCCACACCATTTTTTGTGCAATACAACTTCCTCTTCACCCCACCATCTCAGATCCCACTGACATGGGCCCATGTACAGTAACATGGGCTACTAGGGGGTCTGACTCATACACTGACTTGGCCAATGCATGAGCAATGCTGTGTGTTCCTTAGCAACAAACTTGGTCCCTCCAACTCTCTCTCGAGATGGCAAGAAAGCTAGTGCTTTATAAGATTCCCCAGGGATCTCATAATTCTCCAGTAGGGCACATCCAGTGGCAAAATGCAAAACAACAAGTCACTTGGCACCTATTCAAGTGCTCAAGATAACAATTGAGACATCTGCGATAAGAGCAAATTTTACTCCTTGACACTATGGCCCTCATTCTGACCTTGGCGGGCGGCGGAGGCCGCCCGCCAAAGTCCCGCCGTCAGGTTACCGTTCCGCGGTCGAAAGACCGCGGCGGTAATTCTGACTTTCCCGCTGGGCTGGCGGGCGGTCGCCTTCAGACCGCCCGCCAGCCCAGCGGGAAAGAGGCTTCCACGATGAAGCCGGCTCGGAATCGAGCCGGCGGAGTGGAAGCTGTGCGACGGGTGCAGTTGCACCCGTCGCGTATTTCACTGTCTGCGCAGCAGACAGTGAAATACATGTAGGGGCCCTCTTACGGGGGCCCCTGCAATGCCCATGCCAGTGGCATGGGCACTGCAGGGGCCCCCAGGGGCCCCGCGACCCCCCCTACCGCCATCCGGATCCCGGCGGTCGGACCGCCGGGATCTGGATGGCGGTAGGGGGGGTCGGAATCCCCTCGGCGGCGCAGCAAGCTGCGCCGCCTTGGAGGATTCAATGGGGCGGCGGTACACTGGCGGGAGCCCGCCAGTGGTGCCGGTCCGACCGCGGCTTTACCGCCGCGGTCGGAATCCCCATTGGAGCACCGCCGGCCTGTCGGCGGTGCTCCCGCGGTCCTCCGCCCTGGCGGTCTTTGACCGCCAGGGTCAGAATACCGCCTATGTTTCTGGAATTCTCTTTTGGGCCTGCTGCCTCAGAACCCAATACTCAACGGTAATGTCTAAGGACACCAACATCATACCTCTTGATACTGAACAAAACTACATAATAAAGGTCGCTGGCCTGAGTTTGAACTGGAGACTAGGTGAATGCTTCACTGACTGTTGGACCCAAAATATAAGTTTCCTGCTTCGTTTGCAGGGACAGTTATAAGGTTTGTGGCCCCCCGAGCAGAAAGAGAAAGTGTGAGGCCTCTCTGATTTGAATACAATGTGTGATAACCTAGGAAATTACATCACAGGAAGTTTCATCAGTTGTAGTCTTCCTGAATCGTGCTCTCAGCTTAGAGAGAGTCCCAGCTGCAATTTGCTCAGAACCCTTTTTTAATAAATTCAGAAAAGCCATCAGACCATGGCTTTTTAACTATTAATTTATTTTTCTCTCTTTTTATGCTAGTTACCTGATGTAACGCCAAAGAGCTTAGTGTAATTGCGCTCTATAAATAAATGTAGCAAGTGGAATTTTAGGAGTGAAACTGGGGGTAATCGACTGCCCTTAGAAGACTTTGATTCCCAATCTTCATTCTGTCCTTGGTATTTGTTTACAGTTCTCGGTTAACGGAGCAAGGTTGCCAGACAGAACGAAACAATCACAGTGTGTGTAAAGGTGAAAATCTGACAAAAAAGTCACACACATGCAAAACGTTCACAAATGCCCACAACTCGAAAGTGAAGCACAATTGCCAGCCACGGAAAAATGATGGTTTAGATTTTAAATAAATGATCTAAAATAAGAACTGTAGTCTTGATTTAACGACGTCAGTGGACTCCACTGGTGAGCAATAGGACTACTTAACAAAGTTCAATGCAAGACCAGCAACTCCTCCGTTTCCAAAATCAAAGTTCATACAGAGAAACTACTGCTGTTGGAAATGTACTAGCATAATAGCAGTTCGTGACCAAGCCTCTTGATGTTGGTTTTTTACTGTCCCGTAGGCTTCACTTCAGGACTGGATTGTGATTGCATCCAGAAAACATATATACATGCACATTCCCTGCCCTTTAAGGACAGGACAGTTGGAGTCACGATCACCTTGTGCAGGGTACCACAATGAGGTCATGCATGAATGGTGTCCTCACAGACACTACTGTGCATAACACAATGTCTATGCAGAACAGTGGCACAATACCCTCAACTGAAAGCCAGGAGTCTTAGTAATGGAAGATTCACAGAGAGGTTCAGTAGACGCCCATTGTAGGAGTACAGATAAGAAGGCATGCGCGTCTGTTTATCAATCGACTGCTAACAACAGTTTCCCTAAAATCCGATGAGGTGTCTACCAGTGGGGTAACAAAGGCCCCCAGCAGCCCCATGCTCCAGGCCCCCCCTCCGCAAAGTACACTGCCTTGAGACCTCCTGAGTGAGTCTGGAAAGGGGGCCCCTCCATGGACTGTGCAGGGGGGGGGGGGCTCAAGTTTCGCTACACACTGGTATCCACAATGGGTGAGATTAAACTACAGCTGAAATCCAAAGTCGAAATGGCTGGAGCACTCTGGCCGGAGAGTAACTACATTATTGTGGAGAATCGCCCTGTGGGTTTGAACATTTAAGCCTCTTGAAAAGAAAAGCAGAGAATGCAGGGTAGAATGCAAAAAAGGGAAAGATATGCCACAGAGTGTGTTCTATGAGGACTCAGTTCAAACACAGTGTGTTCTATGTTTATTTATAGTGTAGTGTGGTCAAAATCCAGGTTGTGCACAGTAGTAAAGGGCTTAATTTTGTATACTTTCATGAGTGGAGCTGTCTTATGTTATGTTTGTTCTTCACGGCAATGCAATATTAAGATTATGTATTTGACATTATTGTTGTTCCCTGTTGTTTACTTAAAATCCCACAGCAAAGAGGAAGCACTATTCTTGTTTTTTACTATGGAAGCGTGGATAAAAGCTTCTTCAATGCAGCACAGCTCACAGGTTGACAAGAGCTCACAGAAGTCCCTAGTGACAGATCCAGTGGCGCTGTTTTCTTTTCTCTTCTCAGGTGCCACCAAACATGAAAAGAGGAGCAAGATGGGGTTAGTTGTCCTAATCCCAGAGACCCATCAAAAACCTAGTATGCACCTTACTTTAGAACATTAAGCATGCATTGCCACAGACGTTCTTGTTCAAGATCACTGACTTTCCAATGCCTGAACTTAAAATCCTTATAAAACAGCATGCAGTGCTCTTTTTGCAAGTACTCATCTATTTTTGGTTTAGGAACACCTAAAAACCAACACACACTCATTCTGCTATCACATATCCACAGATATTTGACATCCACCACCAAAACATTAGCTCTTTTTTAACACAAGATCACCTAGCATCTACAAAAAAATATTGTAACGGGACAACATATACACGCACACACACATACTCACAAACACATACACACACGCACCCCCATCACCTTAGCCCCAACTCCAGTCAAAATCCTTGAGCTGGTTTCCAGGACCACTTTTGATAATGGACATGCTTACCTGCTCGAAAAAATCGTAGTTTGCAGCCCAATATGATAACACTGCTACATCGTTCAAAGTACAGATCCATAGATTACATAGCAATATCTGTCATAACTATGGAGCTTAACAACTTTCTAAAGAATATAATAAGTCAGACTTCAGCACAGTTACGAATGTAAGAAAAATAGGTTACTTTAGGCCCAGTCCAGAAAATGAATTACCGCCTACCTCTGAATCAGAATTTAGCAGGAGAATTAACTAAATGATCAAGGAGAGTGAAATAATTTACATCAATTGACGGGGAAGCAATGTTTTTAAGGTCTTTTTGCAGGATGCTTTTATTATTCATCTGCATTTTGTACTACTGAGTGATGATGACGGACGTGGAGAAAGAAGGTAATGAAGGCCATCCATTGGTGAGACTGTGAGAAGGAGATAAGTGTATCTCCAGATGGGGCTCTGCCATCCAGTAATCTAGTACAGCCATAAATTGTCAACAGTCTTGGTTCTAGAGATAGCAACAGACTATTAAAGTCGGCTCTGTTTGTTTTGCCAGAGGAAGAGAAACATATTCTTCCTCTCTGAGAGCCGAATTAGGGTACTGAAAACGTTTCTGAGGAAAGTATGGCCTGCTCTCGATAGCAGCACTGAGAAGGGAAGAAAAAAGAAACAAGCATCATCAAAGCCAATGGGTCTCTCCTATGCAAGAGCTATATTTAGCCATGTTGTACACCAACTTTATTGCTGTTCAACATGGCTAAATGTTAGTGGCGTAAAGGAGAGTGACATGGAGTGGAGTGTTGTAAAGTATAGTCTCAATGAGTAGAGTGGAGTGTTATGGAGTGGTGTAGAGAGTGGTGGAGTGACATGGAGTGGTGTAGAGTAGAGCTGAGTAGTGTGGAGTGAAGTGGAGTGTCACGTAGAGACGTAGAGTTTAGTGTCATAGAGTGCTGTGGGGAATCTCGGAGAGGCGTACAGTTGAGTGTCATAGAATTGAAGGAGGTAGACTAGAGTAGAGTGGCATGGAGTGGAGTAGCATACAGTATTGTGGAGTGGAGTGAGACAGGCATCTGATTCTTTACAGGAAAATACATTTCGGCCGACAGGCATTGCCGATTCCCCCTACGTTTGTGCACACCAAGCTAGCACTGATATTTCTACAGCCTCTGCTTATGAAAAAGTTAAGGGGTGTAGAGGCATAGATTCCTTACCTTTAAACAGGCTCCACTATGTAATATCTCATGATTGAAGGGCGTTGTTACAAGTTTGCAGTTACTGCCGGAATGTACCCCCTTTACAATGATTCTTATGGGAGTACCAACTTTGAACGACAGCGCAAAAGAAAATCGTGAAAGCCTCAGTAACAAAGCCAGCCGCTCATTGGTGCAGGAGGAATGCAAATTGCCATCCGGCAGCTATAGATAAAATAATAATGTCCCGCAGAGTAAACTGGGTCGGGCCGACAGAGAAATCTATAATGGGGAATTGTGTAGTCTTAAATTTTAGACTCTAGCTGTGTTAGTTACTTACAGCCTCAATTCTGCAATGCGAATTCAAAAGGTGGCAAGATAAGGGCTTGTCCCTTAGGATTTTTTTTATCCATCCACCAGGGTGTCCTGCAGTATGATCACCATAGCAGAACTATAAAACCCTCCCATAGGTTGCCAATCCCAGCACCCTTTGTTCATCCTAATCGTTTCTAGGCTTTATCAGGCTCATTGAGATTGATTGATGCCGGGCATCCATAATTTAGGATAATCCCCCTACAGCGGATGCCCCTAAATCTTGCCACCCAACATACATTTTTTATCTAGGTTATGGGGAAGAGCCATCCCTGGCTCTGCCTGTGACTTTTACTTTGTCAGAACCTCGAGAGGCTGAAGTTTTTTCATTGCAAAAGCTTGACTCTGCCACTGCAGTATTGTCTTGGAACATTGCGGGAATCCGGGCGAAGCTGGGAAATGAGGTCTGGGTTGGCTCTGTCTCTGGTTTCGACATTAGTTGTCTTCAGGAGACTTGGGCAGTGAATGGTTTCCACCTAAATGGGTACTGTTCTTATTGTACAACTTCAGTTCCTGCCCGTTCAGGCAGGGCGGTACTTTTTTATGTTAAACTTGCATTGGTGAAAGTCAAATTGTTAAGTTCCTCAGTTTGGTACCATTTGTTTTTAGTCACAGGCCTAGCAAAGGAGGATCTTTTAACTGTGAATTTCTATCATAACATTTTTGACCCTCCTATTTTGCAGGTGGCTGATAAACTACAGGAGGCTTTTCACGCGGTAAGCTTTTCTAGACAGCTATTAGGTTTTATGTGGTTTGGGGATTTTAACTGCTCAATGCGTGCCTTGAGTTCTTCCAGAGCATGTTGGGTGGTGAATGAGGATGGAGAACCCATGTTTCAATTCTCACATTTGGCTTCTGGGGACGCATTAAATCGTATTCTGATCTCTAATGACTTGATCTTTCTAAGTGTCTGTGTGATGGACAGTACTAATCATTGTCTGACTTTCGTGGGGGGGGGGGCAGGGAGGGGGGGTACTAATGTAAGCACTATTGATTTTATGTCAATTTCTAGTAAATATGCTCATCATATCCAGAATTTTAAAATCATGTCTAATTGTGCTAGTAATCACAATCCTTTTAGTAGCACATTTTAATTTATTTTCTTGGTGTGGGGTCTAAGAAATCTTCCAACCTTCTTACAGGGTACAACTTGAATAAAGGCTTAAGGACAAAATGGGATAGGGTGAATCCACATGACTTTTCATACAAAATATTGAGTAAGAACCCTGCACTTATTAATAGTTGCCTGGATGTTGAGGGTGCTCCACATGTGCAAGTCAGGATTTTGAAATTTTTGTGCTACCATATCAACAGCTCTGCTAACCTACAGCCTGTCCAACAGAGCACCAATTGTGCGCTGGTTTAACAGTATTTGTAAAAACCCATAGGAAGCTAAAATGGGCTTTGCATACTGTTCCCTGTAAAAAAAGATCAAGTCAGGGCAGCAAAGATTATTTACAAAGCAGTGATTAGTATGAGGAAAAAATCAGCTAAGGAGAGAGGCTTGGGTGGACCTAGAGGCAGCTGAGTCTTTGAAGGATGGGAAAACATTTTGGGACGTAATTAATCGCCCACTGTTTCAAGAAGTAACCCTTGAAAAGATGGATTTGGTGATCCTAGGGGTCGTTTGGGTGGCACATTTTTCTCGTATTTTTAATCCTTCTAATAAAGTGTTTAATCAGGCAAAAAGTGACATAGACATGATCCAAAACATGGATTAGTCATTACAGCTAAGCCTGTCAATTTCTGTAAAGGAGGTGGAGGACACTATGAAGCAGGGTACTCGGCTTAGAGTCCCAGGACCAGATGGGATGTCACTCAATTTTTTTAAGGCCACTCAGTCTGTGAGCCCTGCTGCTTACAAATATCTTTAAAGCCTCTATTATAGGCCCCTTACCCGCTACCTGGAAAGAGGCTGTAGTGGTGCCCTTTTTTAAAAAAGGGGACAGGAATAACCTGGTGTGTTATAGGCCAATTTCATTAATTGATGCCATTACAAAAAGTTCTGGGAAGGGTTTTATTGGCTAGACTAGAAGAGTGGGTGTCTGCTAATAAAGCCATCTCAAAAATACAGTTTAGTTTTAGGTAGGTGAATGGGCACATCAGACCAACACCTTAATCGGTCACTGATTGTCAGTAAAGACACCAAGTCCATGAAGAGCTCTCTACATCTGTCGTGCATGGACCTTTCTAGGGCTTTTGATACCGTCAACTGTTACAGGTTATGGACCATGAGGAGGGCGGTGGGGGTGGAGGAACCCTAGTTGTCCTACTAGGTAGGTTACATTCTAATACTATGGTTAAAATAGGAGATGGGCGTGATAACGAAACAACACAATCCAGACTTTCGACAGAAGGGTTGTATGTAGGCCTCGTTTTTGTTTCTGGTTTATGTAAATGGTCTTGAAACGTACCCGATGAAAAAGAAATTGGATTATTTCTAGCCAGAACATCAATGATCCTGCAGAAATCCCTCAATGCTTTTGTGGATTTCATGGCATCTTTAGATTTGAAAGTGACAAAGTCAATGTTAGTGCAGGGTAAGGTGATTAAGAAGGTTCAGAATTGCTCCTACCTGGGGATCCTCTTTAATACACATGTATCATGGGACCCTTTCCTGATCTTAAGAGCACAACAGATAAATAAAGCAGTGGAAGCACTATTTAGATTGACGGCTAAATTCAGCCAGAAGCCTGTTAAGGAATTATTAACATTATATAAGGCAAAATGTTTGTTGATCGCCATGTACGGGTCTGGAGTATGGGGCCATGGTAATAGGTTGCACACGATGAAGAACAACTTTTATTACAGGAGGCTTTTGATGGTTTCTAAGTCAGCATCAACCTCTTTTTGCCACTCTGAATTGGGCCTTGAGTATGTCAAGGATGGCATTTGCCTTGCCCTGTTGTTATCATGGGCAAAGACTTGGCTATCTTCGGAGTTAGACTTCTCCTGTTCCATCATTAGGCATTGTCTTGCCTTATCTAATGCCAAAAAGTTCCTTTGGCTCAATTATTTGAAAATTGCTTTTAGTGAGTTGGGTCTTTATGAGTTTTCTGAAAGTTCTTCTATGATACCGCCCCAAGCAAAATCAATAATTAGATTTGCATATTTATCAAGGTCCAGTCTACAGCATAAGCATACTTTGACACAGAAGAGATCATTATTTTTGGATATGTGACCCTTCCTTCCGACCAGGCGCACCCTTGCTTATCTTTTTTTAAAATTCTCAACATAGGCTTTATTTGACTAGATTCTGTTTAGGTATTGTGCATTTTTGGTAGCCTTTCCAACTCAAGAAGGCTAGTCAGAAAAATCTTGATTCATTATTATATTGAGGTTTTTAAAAACCTTAAAAATGTGGTGCTAATGTGCTTTGTTATTGTTGATACTGTGCTTTTATGGTTTAATTGTTAAACCAAAGAAAAGTTGTTAAACTGTACTGAACTGAGTAGTAGAGTAGAGTGTAGAAGTGTGTTGTAGAATCGTATAGTGGAGTAGTGTTGTAGAGTGGCATAGAGTGGAGTAGAGTGTTGAAGAGTTGGGTAGAGTGCCACAGAGTTAAGGAGAGTTTAATGGGCCAGAGTGTCATAGACTGGAGTGTTGTACGGTGTAGTAGATGGCCTACAATGAAGTGGCGTAAAGTACATCGGTGGAGAGTAGATTCAAACAGAGTGCTGTGGTGTAGAGTGAACTAGTTTTGAGTAAAGTGGTGTAGAGTGCATTGGCACAGAGTAGAGTGGTGCAGAGTAGACTAGAGTGGTGCAATGTAGACTGCAGTGAAGTAGAGTGCAATGGCACTGGGAAGAGTGGCTCAGGGTGGTATATAGTGGCATAGAGTGCAATGGTATGCAGTAGATTGTTTCAGAGTAGAGTGAAGAGGTGCATGGTAAAAGGAAGTGGTGCAGGATAGAGTGCAGTGGTGTTGAGTAGAGTGACAGAGTGCAGTGGCTTGGTGTGCAGTGGAACAGAGTAGATTAGAGTGGCATACAGAGTGCAGTGGCGTGGAGTGAAGTGGTGTAAAGAAGAGTGGTGCAGAGTGTAGTGACAGAGTGTAGTTGAGTATAGTTGAATGGTGCAGTGGCAAAGAGTACAGTAGTGCAAAGTAGCATAGAGTTCAATGGCGAAGAGTGCAGTATTGCACATTAGAGTGTCTTAGGGTGCAGTGGCACAGAAAGCAGTGGTGTAGGGTGCAGTGGCATAGACTAGAGTGTTGCAGAGTAGGGTGCGGTAGAGTGCGGTGGCATACAATACAGGGTTCCTGAGTAGAATAGAGGGGCATAATATACAGTGACCTGGAGTAAAATGGTGTAGCGTGGTGTAGCGTAGAGTGGCATGGAGTGTAGTGGCATAGATTAGAGTGTTGAAGAGTATAGTATAGTGTGGTAGAGTGCAGTGGTTAGAATGCAGTGGTTTAGAGTATAATGGTGTAGAGCACTGTAGAGTAGAGTAATGCAGAGTAGAGAGGTGTACTGTAGCACAACATAGAGTAGAGTGACTAGAGTGCAGTGGCATAAAGTGCAGTGGCATAGAGTAGATTGTTTCACAGCAGAGTAGATTGTTCCAGAGAAGAATGGCGTAGTGCATGGTAGAGTGGCGTGGCATACACTTGTGACGTGGAGTGCAGTGGCATACAGTGGAGTTGTGCAGAGTAAAGTGGAAAGGCCTAGACTGGAGTGATGTATAGTGAAGTAGAGTGTATCTGCATAGTGTAGAGTGGAGCAGAGTAGAGATGTAAAGAGGGAAGTGGTGTAGAGTGGTGGTGGTGCACAGTAGATTGGAGTGGAATAGAGTGGTCCAGTGGCTTAAAGTGCAGTGGTGCAGAGCAGTGTAGAGTTCAGTGGCGCAGAGTGCCAACTTGCAAAGTAGAGTGCATTGACGTATAGTACATTGGTGTACAGTGTTGTAGCAAGTAGTGCCATACAGTACAGTGGTGCAGAGTAGAACAAAGTGGCATTGAGTGCAGTGACGTAGAGCACAATCACTTCTGATTGTGAATGCACATCACATGTGATAAGTTAAGAACAAGATTTAAAGGCCTATTTACAGAAAGGGAGCACTCGGAAGGATCCTGGAAATAAGGTTTGGACACTGGAAGGGATATCCTACAACAAATAAACCCAGCATATAGAAAGCAAGAAAATGTGAGCTACAAACCACTGTAAGGAATTGGCAGAATGTGTCCCCATGGAAGCTTTCCAAATGTCCTCAAGATGCTGGCATATGTTTACTTAAAAAAAAGTCTCGAAGTGCGGCTGTAAATACAAAGCAAATCCTCTAATAGTTGTAGTACTGGGATTTTATCAGATTTTAAAATATCAGATGTTGACGTATTACAGAGAAGGGAGGAGACATTATTATCTGTGGTACAATCTGCAGTCTTTTAAGACTGTAATGGGTTATCAGTCGGAGAATCTTCCACTGGCCAAAGAGGACCTCGGGACATCGTGTCCATCACACTATAAATTAGAGATTTAGGCACCTACGAGACTACCTGGGTGGTGATCGCGAAGCTGACAATAAATTAAACAGCAATGTACTACTGGTCTGAGCAATAAACATTCTGGGAATTGTAGTTTTTCCAGCCCCATTGTACATATTCTCCTACAAGTCTTATCATGCCTAGTACTGCTGGCTGAAAACCCAAGCCTGGCTGAAAGTCGCCTTGTCGTAATGCCACGAAACATCAATGTATCCAGCACCTCTTTACCAGCAGTCAATGGTACTGTGAGCCTTTAGGCCCAGCATCACTTTTGTACGTCCAACTTCAACAGGACATGGCCTTTCTGTAATGTCACTGTCATGCTATGACTAACCCCATATTAAGCTCCGTGATAACAGAGACACATAAAACAAAGTCACAAATAACATAAGCTTACACGGAAGCCGCACAGTCTAACTACGAAGGGTTAAAATATGACTCCGTATCACAGGAGCAACTCACATTCATTCAAGATCTTTCAACCAGCACATAAGCGCATTCTCATGGATGTGCATTGGTTTGGTTCAAATATGCGCACAAAACTATCACTTGACGACCATGATTGATAAAAGGAAAGTCAGGAAACTGAAAAGTTGTGTGTCCATGGTAAAGATTGATATGATAACCCCAGCACAAGCTCACAAAACAAGTTCATATGTACTTTGGATACTTCATCAACATAGAAATGCAATTGCGTAAATAACAATCTGCTCTTCTTTGTTTGTGCTGCTCTGTGTATAGATTGCACCTAGCAAAGGATCACTGCAGTGTGCCCCGTCAATAGAGAGTTGGTAAGTAAATCGAGCCTGTGTACATCTGGAGGGGTTCATAAACAGTAAATTTCACTTCATATGTTTATGTATCTTTAGACATAATGATGTCCACTGTTTCTAGCACAATAATACATCTTTTGGTCTAAAGTCAGTACTGAGAATGTATTTAAGGTTTCAGGGCTGCAGGTTCCCCAGTAGAGCACGTTGGACCTAATTTGGGAGGCCACAGGGCAGACAGGAGCACCTGGCCTCTACTGTTTTAGTGTTGTTTGTTTGCGATGGGTGTCCTGGGATCTGTCCTACTATGGCTCTGCAAACCAAACTGGGCCTAATACAAACTCTTCTGCAGTTCTCTCTCTGGTTAGTGAGAGCAAGCAGTCACAGGCTTCTCATGGAGGTAGTGCACGGGGCAAGAGTTCAGGACTCAACAATCAACCAACAGACACAATAACTAAATAATGTAAATTCCAGTGCTTGTCTTTTAGAAAAAAAGGTTACTTTAATCACACAAAAAAACAAAATGCCACACAATTTAATTTATGGTACTCAAATAAGGGTTTTAGTTCTAATTGCATTCAGAAGGTGCTACTATTTCCTGATCCACCATCCTCCCCCCAACCGGGTAATCCTAACCAGGTAATCTTAAAATTTACAGTCCCCTATATATAATAGCAGAGGCATGACTTAGGCACAGGTGAAAATTATCACTGTTACCTCTGTGGCGCATCCAGCACAACTCAATCACATGTTCTTACCCTTGGTTTACTTTAGGCAGAGTGTCTCAAGTCTCTGCTCGACTCTATTGGATTGCATCACAGTACTTTTGCTCCAGTCTCTTTGAAGCTTTGCAAAGCTTGTGTGCTGGTTCATCCAGGTTGGACGACGCCATAGCCCATGCCACCTTTCTTCACAGTAGCCTCTCTTTGGTGCTGATGTCATTGGATCAAGGCAGCACAGCTGGCTTCGGGCGTGACATCTGCCCTCTAGTATGTTTGCAACCTGATCAGGTTCACAGCAGAGATTTCCAGTTATGGCACCCCAGGCCAATCAAGCTCATAGCAGTGAGGTGCAGTTGTGGTTTCCAAGGCCAAACAGGATTACAGTAGTCCAGCGTCCTAGGCCGATCAGGCTCACAGCAGCGAGGTGCATTTGTTGATTCCTAGGCCCACCAGGCTCACAATGGTGAGGTGCAGTTGTGGCCTCACAGGCGGAAGCAGGTTCACAGCTGTGAGGCGCTTATTCATGGCCTACAGTAGCTGACCATCATGTTTGATTTGGTGCAGTTTTTTGGGCAGTACTCTAATAGGAACTGTGTAGGGAACCTATGGACACATTCACAATGCAGATTACTCCTGGCTTTGATCTCCAGCTCTGTCTGCTTTCTCTGGATGCTCCACACACACCATGAACATGCTGTGCTTCTCAGCCTCTCCTCCTGTAGGAATAGACACATTTCTTTCTTCACTCAGCAGGAGACGTTTAGGCCAGTGGACATCCTTAGCCCATCCAGAAGAAATTACAGACGTCAGGTGATTTCCCCTCACCTCTGGAAGACTGGCTATCATGAATACACCAGCCCAGATTATTCAGCATCTCTAGCGACCCTCCGTTCTATGGTCAGTACGAACTTGGGACTGGAATCAAGTGGTGTAGATTTGATCCCACTTCTACACACATTTTCCAGACATGGGATGTGGATCTACTGCCTTAAACTCCTGAACCAGTTTGAGTTGATTCTACTTTCAAGAATCCTTCTATAGCTACCCTAGATACAGCTTTTGTATAAAATGATGCTTCCCACAGCAGGTGGCACACGCTGTTTCCAAGAAGAGCACCCTCTACATGGACACAATTAAGTATAAGTTCTCTGAACCTGGCTGTCATCAGCCTTCTAAAGCAGTTATCATGCACAGACAAAGGTCAATCCTGGCCTTGAAACTTCCTCATCTTGAACAACAGAAACTGATATCTCATCATCCAGCCCTACCACCACCAAATGGCAGTGCTCATGAAGGATTAATCAGCAGCCCCTTGCTAACAATGCCTTCATGGAATATCCAGATGTAGTCTTTTGTCAACTCTCCTCATTTCACTGTCTCGATCTCCACCCACAAGAAAACATGCATTAAACACTCACTGTCTGGGGAAGCTGTCCTCACCCTCCATCTTGTAACACTCTAAACCAGTAATATCTAAAATGGATCCCACTGGTTTCAAAATATAGACTTATACACAAATATGTCCCTATAACCACAAACATATTGCACTAACAATATATACATCCATATACAGGGTATGTCGAAGCAACTTTCTAGGTTACACCTAACAGCAGAATTTACAAAAGAGAGATTAGTAGATGACACTTTCATTGACACAGATAAAAAGGACAGGTCATAATGAGGAGTCACAAAATATGGAAATCTGCCACCACCGCTCTGTGTGCTACAACGAACTTGAGACTAGTCCTCTGCTACCTGTTAGGGCATGCTTGGGGCACGGTTATAAATTCGATTTATGGTTGGTTAGGGTAGGCACCTCAGCCAGACAGAAAACAACACTCTAGTCAGGGGAAGTAAGTTACACACAAAAGGTAACCTGTGCTCACCCCTGGTAGCTTGGCACCGAGCAGTCAGGCTTATCCCCAGATGTCATGTGTAAAATGTTTGCACAACACCAGTGACACCATAAATACACCACAAAAGAGACTCCACACCATATTATATAAAAATACAAGTGTATTATGCCTAACTCATAGACCAACATGACATAAGTCAGTGATTACT
This sequence comes from Pleurodeles waltl, assembly GCF_031143425.1. Classification (NCBI taxonomy): domain Eukaryota; kingdom Metazoa; phylum Chordata; class Amphibia; order Caudata; family Salamandridae; genus Pleurodeles; species Pleurodeles waltl. The sequence continues at coordinate 163,029,991 of NC_090443.1, read as the reverse complement.
TTGCCTACTAGGCAATTGTCCTAAACATCATCATAAGTGCAACAAAGGAATTATTGTTGGTTTGCCAAACATTCTGAAAGAAAACATTACTGTGCCTATTATGCAATTACTGAAAAAGGTATTTGTGACCCTGGAAACTGGGTGGACCAAAATTCCATGGTAATGTTACCCATTATATGGTAGGTATCTGCAAAGAACCATGCATGGTTACGTAAACAAAGGAAAGGCTGAAGCGGGGTTAAGGGGCACCTTATAATACAGAGAACATGGTGCGCCTATATTATAGATTGTGTCTTCCTGACACGCCCAGCACAGAGCAGATCCTGTGCTGAGCAAGGTTGACGCTGGGTTGTGGCTCCTTCTTCCAGGGAGGCTCCCAGCCTCACTGGGCGGCAGCGCTTGGCACGTGCTGGGTGTAGACACAGAGCAGGGAGCATGGGGGAGCGTTCACCATGACCTCATCACAAAAATCCAGTGTCCTCACCCTCTCCTTCCCCTCAACGTGGCACACCAAAATTCAGGAAGCACCCACCACGCACTTGGTTTACTTTAGTTCAGTGCTACACATGCGCTAATTTAAAGAGATAAACACTATCAGCCCCAGAACCCCACTGGAACAGGGACTCTGAGGAAGCAGGAGTTGTAAGCCCCTGGAGAACACTTGCAGTTGGGGGCAAAGCAGACAGGCTGCACATCAGGGCATTAATGGCGGTTCCTCTGCCAATCCCACAGAGTCCGGTGACCCACAGTCACAGAAGAGCTAGCAGTAGGGAAACAAGCAGAGAAGCAATCCAGATGAGTCCTTTGTGCCACCTAGCAGCTACCAGGCAGTAAGGCAACAAACAGAAAAGAAGTCCAGTTTTTTTGCAGCTCAGCAGTCCTTCTGACAGAGGTTTGGTTCCAATTCCTAAAAGTACACTAAAAACCGGGGGCAAGAGCCCCTCTACATATATTCAAAAATGCCTTTGTTCAGGGAGTAACTTCAAAGGAGTCCTTTAAAGTCAAGCACAACACCCACGGACATCAGTAGGGGTAATCAGTCCATTTTATGAGGGCATGACACAGCCTATTTCCATGTAAGGTGTAAATGATCCTTCCTCTCTCCAACCCAGGAAGACTATCGGCATGCAGATGCCTCTTCTTTCACACCCAACCCCTCCAGTGTGATGGCTGTCTGGAAAGTATGCACCAAGTGTAGCTGTCACTCTGCCTCAGATGTGGATTGGAGTCAGGCTACAAAAGTGTAGAAGGCTGGACTGGCTTGTAGTGAGTACCTAGGGGTACTTGCACCAGGCCCAGTTATCCCTTATTAGTGTATAGGGTGTCTAGCAGCATAGGCTGATAGATAATGGTAGCTTAGCAGAGCAGCTTAGGCTGAACTAGGAGACGAGTGAAGCTCCTACAGTACCACTTAGTGTCATATGCACAATATCATAAGAAAACACAATACACAGATATACTAAAAATAAAGGTACTTTATTTTTATGACAATATGCCAAAAGTATCTCAGTGAGTACCCTCAGTATGAGGATAGCAAATATACACAAGATATATGTACACAATACCAAAATATGCAGTAATAGTATTAGAAAACAGTGCAAACAATGTATAGTTACAATAGGATGCAATGGGGACACATAGGGATAGGGGCAACACAAACCATATACTCCAAAAGTGGAATGCGAACCACGAATGGACCCCAAACCTATGTGACCTTGTAGAGGGTCGCTGGGACTATTAGAAAATAGTAAGGGTTAGAAAAATAGCCCACCCCAAGACCCTGAAAAGTGAGTGCAAAGTGCACTAAAGTTCCCCAAAGGACATAGAAGTCGTGATAGGGGAATTCTGCAGGAAAGACACAAACCAACAATGCAACAACAATGGATTTCCAGTCGAGGGTACCTGTGGAACAAGGGGACCAAGTCCAAAAGTCACAAGCAAGTCGGAAATGGGCAGATGCCCAGGAAATGCCAGCTGTGGGTGCAAAGAAGCTGGTACTGGACAGTAGAAGCTGAAGGTTCTGCAGGAACGACAAGGGCTAGAAACTTCCCCTTTGGAGGACGGATCCCTCACGCCGTGGAGAGTCGGGCAGAAGTGTTTTCCCGCCGAAAGACCGCCAACAAGCCTTGCTAGCTGCAAATCATGTGGTAAGGGTTTTTGGATGCTGCTGTGGCCCAGGAGGGACCAGGATGTCGCCAATTGCGTCAGGGGACAGAGGGGGCGTCGCGCAAGACAAGGAGCCCTCTCAGCAGCAGGCAGCACCCGCAGAAGTGCCAGAAACAGGCACTACGAGGATGCGTGAAACGGTGCTCACCCGAAGTCGCACAAAGGAGTCCCACGTCGCCGGAGAACAACTTAGGAGGTCGTGCAATGCAGGTTAGAGTGCCGTGGACCCAGGCTGGACTGTGCACAAAGGATTTCCGCCGGAAGTGCACGGAGGCCGGAGTAGCTGCAAAAGTCACGGTTCCCAGCAATGCAGTCTGGCGTGGGGAGACAAGGACTTACCTCCACCAAACTTGGACTGAAGAGTCACTGGACTGTGGGAGTCACTTGGACAGAGTTGTTGGATTCAAGGGACCTCGCTCGTCGTGCTGAGAGGAGACCCAAGGGACTGGTGATGCAGTTCTTTGGTGCCTGCGGTTGCAGGGGGATGATTCCGTCGACCCACGGGAGATTTCTTCGGAGCTTCTGGTGCAGAGAGGAGGCAGACTACCCCCACAGCATGCACCACCAGGAAAACAGTCGAGAAGGCGGCAGGATCAGCGTTACAGAGTTGCAGTAGTCGTCTTTGCTACTTTGTTGCAGTTTTGCAGGCTTCCAGTGCGGTCAGCAGTCGATTCCTTGGCAGAAGGTGAAGAGAGAGATGCAGAGGAACTCGGATGAGCTCTTGCATTCGTTATCTAAGGAATCCCAAGAGACAGAGACCCTAAATAGCCAGAAAAGAGGGTTTGGCTACCTAGGAGAGAGGATAGGCTAGCAACACCTGAAGGAGCCTATTAGATGGAGTCTCTGACATCACCTGATGGCACTGGCCACTCAGAGCAGTCCAGTGTGCCAGCAGCACATCTGTTTCCAAGATGGCAGAGGTCTGGAGCACACTGGAGGAGCTCTGGGCACCTCCCAGGGGAGGTACAGGTCAGGGGAGTGGTCACTCCCCTTTCCTTTGTCCAGTTTTGCGCCAGAGCAGGGGTAAGGGGTCCCTGAACCGGTGTAGACTGGCTTATGCAGAAATGGGCACCATGTGTGCCCATGAAAGCATTTCCAGAGGCTGGGGGAGGCTACTCCTCCTCTGCCTTCACACCATTTTCCAAAGGGAGAGGGTGTAACACCCTCTCTCTGAGGAAGTCCTTTGTTCTGCCATCCTGGGCCAGGCCTGGCTGGACCCCAGGAGGGCAGAAGCCTGTCTGAGGGGTTGGCAGCAGCAGCAGCTGCAGTGAAACCCCGGGAAAGGCAGTTTGGCAGTACCAGGGTCTGTGCTACAGACCACTGGGATCATGGGATTGTGCCAACTATGCCAGGATGGTATAGAGGGGGAAATTCCATGATCATAGACATGTTACATGGCCATATTCGGAGTTACCATTGTGAAGCTACATATAGGTAGTGACCTATATGTAGTGCACGCGTGTAATGGTGTCCCCGCACTCACAAAGTCCGGGGAATTGGCCCTGAACAATGTGGGGGCACCTTGGCTAGTGCCAGGGTGCCCACACACTAAGTAACTTAGCACCCAACCTTTACCAGGTAAAGGTTAGACATATAGGTGACTTATAAGTTACTTAAGTGCAGTGTAAAATGGCTGTGAAATAACGTGGACGTTATTTCACTCAGGCTGCAGTGGCAGGCCTGTGTAAGAATTGTCAGAGCTCCCTATGGGTGGCAAAAGAAATGCTGCAGCCCATAGGGATCTCCTGGAACCCCAATACCCTGGGTACCTCAGTACCATATACTAGGGAATTATAAGGGTGTTCCAGTAAGCCAATGTAAATTGGTAAAATTGGTCACTAGCCTGTTAGTGACAATTTGAAAGAAATGAGAGAGCATAACCACTGAGGTTCTGGTTAGCAGAGCCTCAGTGAGACAGGCACCACACAGGGAACACATACATATAGGCCACAACCTTATGAGCACTGGGGTCCTGACTAGCAGGGTCCCAGTGACACATAACAAACATACTGAAAACATAGGGTTTTCACTATGAGCACTGGGCCCTGGCTAGCAGGATCCCAGTGAGACAGTGAAAACACCCTGATATACACTCACAAACAGGCCAAAAGTGGGGGTAACAAGGCTAGAAAGAGGCTACTTTCTCACAAAAAGCACTAGAGTTATAAGCACAGAGAAATGCTCACTTTTTAAAAGTTTCTACAATGGTAATAAAACAATCCACCTACACCAATAAGCAGGATTTCTCACTATCATTCCAAAAATACTAAACATGCCCACGCTATTCCTCATAGATCAGAAGATACCACTTAGACATATGACAGGGCATTTCCAATGCAATCCTATGCGATGAGCAGCACTCACAGTAGTGAGAAAGTAAATAGGGTGTTTGTCACTACTAGGGCAAGTAGTATTTAAAAACACATGCCCTACCTTTTACATACACAGCACCCTGCCCACAAGGCTATCTAGGGCCTACCTTAGGGATGACTTAGGTGTAGTAAAATGGGAGTTTAAGCCTTGGCAAGTAGTTGGACTTGCCCAGTCAGTGTAGTAGTAAACTGTGCACGCAGGCACTGTAGTAGCACACCTGAGATAAGTTTGAAAGGCTACTTCTATCAGAGTGCAATCCGCACTGCAGGCCCCAGGTACTTAGTATACCACTTTACAAGGCACCTGTAGGTAAATAAAATAAGCTAGACAGGTGTTAAACCATTTATACCTTGTTGTACGGGAGAGCTCACATGCACTTTAGCACTGATTAGCAGTGGTAAAGTGCCCAGAGTCCTAAAGGCAACAAAAAGGTCAGAAAAATAGGATGACCTCTGACCCTGCATCCTTGCAAGACGGTCACTTCCTCCACACCACTGCTCCGGTTTAGGGCTTGTTTGGGCTTGTCTGGGCTTGTTTGGGCTTCTTGGCTTCTCCTCTCCCGGAAGGCCCCGCCCCCTTCCCTCCTCCTCTGAGCTCTTCCCGCTCCTGACTCCTGCTGCCCCGCAACCCCGCACTCCCATTGGAGGTTTCCCTCCCTCCTCCCAGCTGCCACTCCCTCCCACCTCCCCTCTTATGCCGGCCGCAGCGCGGACACGTCGCTGATGTGCAGAATGCGTGCCAAAGGCAAGCCCGTCTGCGCCCGTCTGCGCCCGTCTGCGCCCGTCTGCGCCCGTCCGCTCCAAGACCGTGCCCAGCGCCAGACCCCCTGGCCAACACGCCTCCCGCGCTACCGAACACCTTTACACTGCCAACGAACTCCAGGCCCTTAATCCAGACTGCTCCTCCATCTGCTTCCAGTCCACACCGACGCGCATCATAGGACCCTTCTCCTGCAAAGCCTGCAATTTCACCTGCAACCTAACCTCCAAACCCCAAATCAAAACAGAAAACCGCCTAAGATGCATCCTACTTAACACCCTCTCCGTCCACAAACATGCAATTGAACTCTGGGACCTCCTGACCACATACTCGCCCGACGTCGCATTCCTCACCGAAACCTGGATGAATTTGGCCTTGGAACCAGACGTAGCCATATCCATACCAGAAAACTACAAGATCACCAGAAGAGACCGAATCGACAGACCAGGAGGAGGAATCGCCATAGTCCACAAAAACACCATAAGAGTCTCCACCAACTCCCACGACACCATCAACTCCACGAGCACCTCCACTTCAAAATCCACATCAACGCCAACAACACACTCACCCTGGACCCAGCCTCAAGTTCTGCCACGACATCGCCAACGCCATCAGCTCCCAAGCCCTCACCTCAACAAACTACATCCTCCTCGGTGACCTAAACTTCCACCTAGAAAATAACAACAATATCAACACCACCAACCTAATCGACAACCTCGCCAACTTCGGCCTCAAGCAACTCGTCACTACACCCACCCACTCCGCAGGCCACACACTTGACCCCATCTTCTCAGCAAGCAACCACGTCTCTTTCAGCCACACCACGAACTCAGCTGGACAGACCACTGCTGCATCCACTTCTCCTACCAGAAACCAGTCCCTCACCACCACTGCACACAACCCCCAGACGCAACTGGAGCAAAATATCAACGGATCGACTTATCTCCACTCTCACCCGGGCCCCACCCCCTGGGACCCTGGACCCCAACACAGCCACCACCAACCTGCATCGCTGGATAGAAGATTGCGCCAACACCCTCGCACCACTCAAAAAAAAAAAAAACACCTCCCACAGAATCAAGGCCAGCTGGTTCACCCCAGAACTACAGGAATCCAAACGGCTATGTTGCAGAATGGAAAAATCCTGGCACCCTGACCCTACCAACTCCAACCACATCACTTTCAAGGATGCCCTACGCAAACATCACCAACTGATCCGCACCACCAAAAGGACCCACTTAAAAAACCGCATCAACGCCAACGCTCACAACAGTAAAGAGCTCTTTGGCATCATCAATGAGCTCTCCACCCCCAGGACCTGCTCCAACGAACCCCCGCCATCACAGGAGTTCTGTAACTCACTGGCAACCCACTTCTGTCTAAAGATAGAAGAAATCCACAATAGCTTCAAACCCGAGACCCACCAGCTGACTACAAACACCCAAGAACCCAATGCTCCAATCAACACCCACCTCCTCCACACCTGGACCCCCATCAACATAGAGGACACCGCCACCACCATGGCCTCCATCCACTCCGGATCACCATCGGACCCCTGCCCACACCATATCTTTAATAAGGCAAACATCATCATCGCCCCCACCTCAGCAAAACCATCAACAGCTTCTTCGAGTCAGCCACCTTCCCAGAAAGATGGAAGCACGCAGAAATCAACGCCCTGCTGAAGAAACCAAAGGCAGACCCAGATGACCCCAAGAACTACCGGCAGATCTCCCTCCTCCACTTCCCAGCCAAGGTCATCGAAAAAATCATAAACAGCCAACTATCCCGGTTCCTGGAAGACAGCAAGGTACTTGACACCTCCCAATCCGGATTCCGCAGAAACCACAGCACCGAGACTGCACTCATTGCTGCCACACACGACATTAGGACCATGCTCGACGAAGGAGAAACAGCAGCACTCATCCTCCTGGACCTCTCCGCAGCCTTCGACACGGTATGTCATCACACTCTCCGCGCACGCCTCCACAACGCTGGAATCCGCAACAAGGTACTGGACTGGATCTCGTCATTTCTCTCAGGCAGAACCCAGAGAGTCCGCCTCCCACCGTTCCTGTCAGAAGCCTCCAGAATCTGTGGCGTTCCCCAAGGATCTTCGCTCAGCCCCATGCTCTTCAACGTTTACATGGCCCCCCTCGCCAACATCGCACGAACCCACCACATCAACATAGTTTCCTATGCAGAAGACACTCTGCTCATCCTCTCCCTCCTGAAAGACCCTACAACTGCAAAGAACAACCTCCACAACGGACTTCACGCCATCGCCAGCTGGATGGAATCAAGCCACCTCAAGTTAAACACAGACAAGACAGAAATCCTCATCTTTGGCACCAACCCCTCAACTTGGAATGACTCCTGGTGGCCCACCTCCCTAGGAACCGTGCTCTCACCCACCACCCACACACGCAACCTAGGCTTCATCTTGGACTCCAGACTCAGCATGACTCAGCAGGTCAATGCCATCTCCTCTTCCTGCTACAACACTCTCCGCATGCTCTGCAAAATCTTCAAGTGGATTCCCGTCGAAACCAGGAAAACTGTCACCCACGCCCTGGTCAGCAGCCGATTGGACTATGGAAATGTTCTATATGCAGAAGTAACAACCAAACTCCTAACAAAGCTGGAAAGAATCCAGAACGCATCCACCCGCCTCATTCTGGACATCCCACGCCACGACCACATTTCCCCCCACCTCAGAGACCTTCACTGGCTACCAGTATCAAAGAGGATCACCTTCAAACTCCTCATCAACGCACACAAGGCCCTTCACGACACAGGCCCAGCCTACCTCAACGACAGACTCACCTTCCAGACCCCCACCCGCAATCTTCGCTCCGCCAGCCTCGCCCTCGCCTCCATCCCCCGCATCCGCCGCACCACCGCCAGAGGAAGATCCTTCTCTCACCTAGCCGCCAAGACCTGGAACTCCCTACCGCTCCACCTTCGCCAGATCCAAGACCTCTTGACATTCAGGAAATGCCTCAAGACATGACTTTACAACCAGTACCTCCCCCCCCACCCCTCAGCGCCTTGAGACCCTAACAGGTGATTAGTGCGCTCTATAAATCCTTGATTGATTGACTGATTGAGGAGAAAGGCAAAACTTTGGGGGATAATCCTGCAGAAAGGGCCACTTTCAACAAGCACCCTTTAGGTCTTGGACCTCACATTCTCATGAACAAGCCTTTGTGCACACTCTGGAGCAGCTTGACACCTGATCCACAATAAAAGCCACAATACCAGATTTACATACATCTGGGCACTCAGTGCAGACAACATATCTGTATACGCTCCAGGTGACATCCCTATCCCAACACCACAGCTCTTACGTCCCTTTTCTTCTACAAGATTGTCACTTTGCCGGTTTCAGAGCATAGCTGCTAAATAGCTCCCTGTGTAGTGTGACGCCTTCAGTAGTCTTTGCTTTTTTGAATCTTTATTTACATTTTAGAGCAATACATGGTAGTGTAATGATTCTGCGGAGCAATGTCATATTGTCATTAGTCAGTCAATTAACATGTATACTTGTGAGCATTAATAAATATAAATATTGCCTTCAGCTGGTCGGATGTCCCCATTTCCATATTATTAGCCATCTCCATATATCTTGGGTAACCTACTGCACTAGAAGGGAATGTTATCGTCACCAGTATTATGTAACGCCATCCGCTTCACTCATTATACACAATGAATTGTTGGTAAATAAAAAGCAATTTTCCATACCACACATATCTTGTTTTTTACTGCACATGCGCGCATTTGAGGCCATACCGTATAGGTAAACCAGTGACTACACATTCCAAAATTTCACATTTCTTATTATGAGTGTGCTGCTAGTCCCAGCAAGTTTAGTCACCCTGACAGAAAGAACAGTACTGGCTATAAAACACCCTAATGGCAAGAGGCCCGATGCCAGCTCTGCCTGTTCAGAAGATGAAGTGAGGGCAGTCATTATGACTATGACTTGAGGTTCATGCCCACCGCTATCCCCCGCTGCAGCCTGCTGAAGACATCAGCTGTCAATCAACACACACACACTGGAGGAAGCAGAGGAATGTGCCAAAACTGAGCAATCAGTTAAGAATGAGCGTGATAAAATCCAACAGCAGCTGTCGCCGAAGAAATAGCCGAACACCAGAACCTTCTGCTTCTTATAGTGCAAAATGCCAAAAAGAACAAACATCTTTGTGGATGACTCGTCAGAGATTCCGTTCAATAGAGTTCATAAACCTATGATATGCGGCGATGTGTGTTACACACATGTTGGGGAATATTCTTTAAGGTAAGTCTTCCACGCTTGCGTGCCAGCTCCATAAAAATCAAACATGTCTATGAAATGGACACAAATGTGTTCTTTTCCATCTGGACCACAATGGTATTTTCATAGCCAACCAATTCTTCAGTTGTATCGCTGGGAGTTTAATGCACACAGGAATGAGAAAAGCTGCAGCTGCGGCCAGAAACTGTTGATAGTGGACCACAAAAACAGGATCTGTATAACTGTCCATGTGCAGATTCCACTAACAACAGTGGAAAATCCATTGAATTGCCAGATTATCTGTAGTCTTAATTTTAAAATGGACATGAAAAGCAGGTGTCCCCATGAGAGTTGTCTTTGGCAATCGGGAGAATATCCTCAGTGTTTTAAATCTGTGGATATTCACAAACTTGTACAATGCATTTCCCACCCCTCACTAAAAATGTTTAAAGACGAATTTAACTGACAGTGTACATTTTTTTCTCTCTGAACAATCTGTCACAATTTCACCTGGGGTATGTCTGCCACTGCTTGGCCATATTTCATGGGTGTATAAAAAAACACTTCAGATTCCTTTGCACCATTGTAGCTTCTTGTGCAATGAAACAGATTTTTCTACTGTCTATGTCACAGTGAAGTTGTTTATCTCTAGAAATTGGTGAAGGATCCCGAGTGTGAAACCATATGTAACACACAAACGACTTACTAAATAAAATAACAAGTTTTATCGAAGAACATTCTACTCATTGGACAACCTTTTGAAATGAACCTCTTTTCACACTAATGTTTGTAATTGTGTGATAGAAATGGAAAAGTAAAAGTGGACGGAATGAGTCACATCCACTTCGCATTGTGTCAACAACAAAACTAGAGAAAACGTTAGCTCCATGAGGGACGTTTTTACGAGTCCTGAGGCAATCAAGGGTTCTTGGGCTGAGTTAAATGAATCCGAGCCGTTTAGCACTGGTTTCCGGGGCTTCACCTTACTATTGGACCCATACCTGATCACAAATACACGGCGTTAGAATATGACGCTCAAGGGTACGGACAATAAGCAGTCCAATGCTTACCAAAAAGGCGCTATGGAGCTAGAGAATCAGAAATTAATAATTCACTGTCCAGTCGATACTTCAACTTGCAAAAGAAAAGTACTAACAAACACGATGGAATCACTGTACAAAGTAAACAGAGGGCATTTCTCAGGGACACTAATGCGAACAGTACCTGTGGTAATCTCAGGGCCAGTGTGCAGTGGTAGAGTACACTGGCTGTTAATCCTCCGGGGGCATTCTAAGTGGCCCACTGGGCAGCCCCTGAGGTTTGCTCATGCACAGTTCTGCGAGAGTCTCCCAACAGGGGTGTGCGCTTGTCCCACCTCTCCCGACTTTCACTGTCACTGCACTCTTCGGTTCTTGGTGGAGCAGATCAAATGGTCAGGTTCATCTGCAGACCGTGGTTGCCGTTTGGTGAGGGCTGCTCCACCCTACCATGTGTGCATGGCCCACGGAGTTTAGCAATGTCAGTACTGACCCAGGCCAAAGCAGTTTGATTGTGCTCAGCAAGGTGAGTGCTGGCACCGTAAGGATAGCATCAGCTGAAAGGAGGCTGCACTGTGCTGTGTCGCTGTGCTTGCCGTCACAGTGATCCCACAGGTGGGATGCTTCCTCAGGCTTAATGACAAAACCCTCTACCGAAACAAGTTCAGCGACCACCCCAAATCACAGCAGTGACGAACGGTATTTTTCTTCATTTGCTCTCTTCCGAGTTCAGTTTTTCTTCCTAGTTTCAATCACTGAGCTCCAGTTCTTAGGCTTCTTGGCACTACAGATTCACACTGGAACTCACTCCTTCACAGCCCTGGCTTCTTCAGAGCAGCTTTGCTTTCATACAAGTGTACTTCCAGGCCCTCTTGAGCAGCTAGTCAGATCTTTCTCCTGGACCAGGGTCCAGACAGCATATCCTGGCAGACTTCTCGACTTTTCCACAGGTTACTGGTCCAAAAACTGGCTAGAGGTGTCGGTGGCGGATTCTCCAACCCTGGAACTCTAAGAAATGTCATGATTACCACTGGTGTAGGATCACCATGCTTGAGGTCAGGAAATCTTTCATACCAATAAGAATTGTTTGTTCCATCTTTATACACAAGTTGTAGACAATTATTGTGTATTTCAGAAGTTTAATTATCACTGCTAGGCATTTCTGCTTTTTTCTTATTTCCACAGAGACTGGTCCAGCCATGACCTTTGTCACAAGCATGAGTAAGAAGTCAAGAAGGAGCAGGGGGTCTCTTCGTAAGAGCAACACAAAACGTGAATAGAAAAGCAAGGGAGAGTGCCCCTCAACAACTTGTTACCCTGCTGAAGGGTATCCTTTCCTTGCCAAGAAAAGGCCAGGAGGGGCGTGTGAAAATCCTATACCTTCAAAGGGCCCCCCTGTCTTGTTCTTTAACATTCCTTTTTCTGACCCACTACAAACAATCCCTAGATTGTTCTGCGAGGTAAGCCCTCCAATTCACATCTGCCTCCTTCCAATCCTCCATCTTAAGTACCACTCACAAATAACTAGTACAAAATGGCACCCTGTGTGGCGGAAGCTACACATGTCATAAGCTCTAAACATGCATCCCTACACACGTCATTGATGTACAGTCTCACAGCATCCCACATGGATGGGTGAAGGAGCCAGTTGCAGGGAAACTCAGGAGCACAATTTAAACCACAGGAGAGGCTAGCAGGCTGCAGCTCTTAGCAGGTGACAGGAAAAAAGCCTTCCTCGTAGTAATGATTATTTAGCTGCCACCGCTCTCAGTCCTCTACAGTCCAATGATATGACTGAAGTCACCCTTCCGAAAGGGAGGTCAAAGTGTGCTGTTTGACTACAGAGACCTGCTCTGGATTTCACTGTAGAACCTAGAAAGGTCTCGGCACACAATTGCCTATTGTAACGTGTGGGTCAAAAACATTTAAAATTGCTCTGGGGAACTCGAGGCAGGAGCACATAATCTCTAGAGCCATGCGATATAATTTTCATCACTGCAACCATCCATAATTTGCCATTGTAAACTGAACGAAGTGTGTTCCGTATTACAAAAGCAGAACAAGCAGCTCAAATGGATTTGTGCTGCATTCGTTTTTTTTTTCCACCAGAGTAATAGATAGATGATATGAACCTATTCGTTTAGCAGTTTTCGGTTTGGACCTGTATAACGTTTCCCCACTTGCTGAATATATTTTTTCAGGAGTTAAAATGGTTTACAATTTATAAACAAATAAATAAACCCAAATTTGGTTCGTAGTTTGTTGCATAAAGGTGTGTTTGGATTTGGGAATGATGAGGCTTTTCAGTCCTAAAATGAGACTTAATGTAAACTTTGCTAAAAAAGAATCAATGTATTTATGAAGCATATTAACTACGGTAAATCGAATTAAAATTTGCACCCACCTACAAGATATTATTCATATAAGTGGGTGGTATGCACGAAAGCCTCAAACTTGATGAAATTGTAGTTTCTTGCAGCAAAAATTAGTACTGTGTTCCAGAAGCTATAGTTTCAGCTGTACAGTAAGAAAGTTCAGTTTTTGCCGGGCTTCAAATTGCTGTTGAGAAAAGGTTAGGCCCATATTTACACTTTTTTAGCGCCGCATTTGCGTAATTTTTTGACGCAAAAGCGGCACAAACTTACAAAATACAATTGTATTTTGTAAGTTTGCGCCAATTTTGCCTAAAAAAAGTACGCAAATGAGGCACTAAAAAAGTATAAATATGGGCTTAGTGTCAGAATTGAGCTCCTCTCTATGATATTCACAGTCACACGTTTGAATGCTAGCATTTGCTTTCTAATAATATACTAGTTTTTTTGCATATAGTTTAGTTATTTGCTAATTTTAATTTAGCATAACAAGCTCTTTCAGTGGTGCGTCTGGCAAGGCGGTTCTAGAGGAGCTCATTGTGGCATTCAGGGCTGGTTTTTCCCTGATGGCACCTGGTGCGACAATCTTCTCATCTGGATTTCCTCACTTCCACGCAGCAAAGAAAGCCTCACAACTCTGCATAGCCCCTCTCTCACCCTCTCATGCATTTCTTTTGTTTTGAAGTACTGGTAAGGGCTGGATTTACTAATTCACTCAGGTAGCCACATAAAATACAGATCTGTTCTTTGCAGTAGGCTGGTAACCCTCTGCCCTACATTATGGTGAGTTAAAACTGCCACTAGACAAAACTCCAATCCCTCTCTAGCACCGACATCAACCTCTAGAGTTATCTTGACATCTTTATTGTTGCCTGAAAGCTGGATGCACAAGGAACTCTGAAGTAGGTGCATTGAAATTGCAAGTTATTGCTAAACACAGTAAATCCCCCCTCCTCCTCCCAACTGTACTGGCATCATCAGGGAGCTGAAGGTTATCAGCAAGAAAAAGGAATATTCTAAAGAAAATATTTACTGATCGAAGAATGTTATATTATAGAAGGAAGGGAAGATAGAGGAAGCAGGGAGAAATGGGTCTACAGAAGGATGCGAGAAAGGGGGAAATAGTCTGAAGTCATAAGAACAAGAGAGAAAGGGCCGGCGCCTGACACCTGCTCTATATATACCCACATTATATGGCAGTCACCTTAGAGAAAGCCCCAGTCCCTGCATTACTTCAGAAGGTATGAAGTTTAGCACATGGAACTCTGCTCATGATTTAGTGAACAAGGATCACAACTTATCCTTACAAACTGCAAATGTATTGTAACCTATGGTACCTGGAAGTGAAATATTGAGCAAAGTCTTCGTTCTTCAGAAAAGTATGAAGGTCGATATCATAGCATATCGAACTGATCAAACCTATATGGGAATATGAATCAGTACTTTGGAAACCTTGCAGAAGACAAGAATCCCCTACCATTACAAGAAATTGTGTTCTGTACTTTAAATGTTCCTCAGCATTCTACTAACAAGGAACTCTGAATGTATTTGCTTTTATGAGGTTGTTGAACCTCTCTCTTTGTAATAGTGAAATCTCTGTGCTCAGATCACACTAACCTATTAGAAAAAAAGGAACGCCCTGTTGTGTAAGCACTTTTAAAAGTCACAGGACTGACCACAAAACAGGCAGAACAGAAATGTGATAACACAAACTACACTCATAAAAAAGGAGCAGCCAGTCGAATAATCTTTATTCAACGTATAAAAGCCATAAGAGCACACAATAAAAAAAATTATTGTTACAAAACATCAGGCATTCTATAAGAGCAACATTAAAAAAAAATAGTCTTAAAATGATCAGCAGTAATATATATAAAAAAGATCAAGTTGCAATATGTACAGTACATTACATTGCCCGATACCTACTTCTAATTTTAAGTGAACATTAAACAAGATTTACCACTGCAACAACAAGATCTGTTTTACACAGTTTCTGCACAAAAATAAATGCCTCCCGATGGGATCTTATTTAGGATTGGTGTAAGATTGGGGTCAGAAATCAATTCCTGGGGTAAGAATATGTGACAGAATAAAATAAAGTGCAGAGTGCTTTGTTCGGATGCATTGCATTGTCATAGGGATAGCTAAGCAAAAGTGAACTCCAATCAGCATCCTTAGGAAATGCTACTATAAAGTACAGGATGTTAAATGGGAAACCTTGTAAGATAAAACTTATAGTTCATACTAAAAGTTGATAAGAACATTCGCAGCCCAACAATGTTTTATTTAAATTGTAGTTGGTGATGCAACAGAGTTTGACAACATTTTCCCGGTGGATACTTCCCTGTCTTTCCTTAAAAGCCTCTTTCTCTTGTGATATAACATTTCCCTTTATGGTATCAGGTATAGAGAATAGCTCGGGGAAACACAGATCTGTAAAGCCTTTTTTAATACATTTAATCCATGGGATCTCCAAAGCGTTATCCTGTGAAAGACATTCTTCCAGCACATTTTTTGAAAAATGAGCGCCCGCAGTTCCCCATATCCTGAGCCAAAGTTCCAGGAGTTCCAGCTTGATCCTGTCCTCGTTGGGAGACAGACCTGCACTTTGCGTAGCTGGCTACATCAGTAGCATTAAACTGTACCATCAAAGAAGACTGAGAGAGAAGATGAAGTTGCACTGGACATGTTAAACGTAAAACGTGTACATAGCAAAAATATTGTATACTAGATTCTATTCACAAAGGCCAGTATTTTCATTTCATATTTAAGAAAGTCTGTGTGGAGATGATTCCCATTATTTCTTATGATGTACTGCTTAGTGGAATGTAGAATGTCATGATGTAGGTGGTGAGATCAAATAGAATGTGAGGCTAGAGGGAGAGAGAAGGTTCTGGAGGAGAGGAAGGTTGAACAGTGGTGAAGAGCTGTGCTGAAGGTGTTATGACAATACGGAATCTTAATAAAGGAAGATACACAAAAAGAAGTTTTGAAGGAGTGATCTTTACAGTCTGTGCTCATATTCCTCTTTATTTTGTGTTTTAGAACAAAAAAGTAGAAAATCTTGTAACGTTAAGGTCCAAGCAAACTAAAACAAACGGATGCTCGAGACAATTATTGAATAACTCAGTGTATAATATAAGTGCATCAAAAAAAGAACACAGGCTCTTATATCACATTTGCAGTCTAACAGAAGGACTACTTCATGTCTCATCACCAAAACCTAATTGAAACACAAATGGAACTGCGTACACATTCTCAAATTGCCATAGGGGTGAAATTTATGCACCCAAGCAACAGCGAACCGTGAAAAACCGAAATATTAACATGAGGTCATTCCTACAGGTAAAGTTGTCTGTTGCCAGATCTAAAATTGAAATTTAGCATAGCACTATAACGGATTACACCTCAGCAGAAAACCTGTTTATAGACAAAGATCACAACACTATGGGCCTGATTCTAACTTTGGAGGACGGTGTTAAACCGTCCCAAAAGTGGCGGATATACCACCTACCGTATTACGAGTTCCATAGGATATAATGGACTCGTAATACGGTAGGTGGTATATCCGCCACTTTTGGGACGGTTTAACACCGTCCTCCAAAGTTAGAATCAGGCCCTATGTAAGTAATGACCGAGGATAGGTTCAGTGTGCACTGGCTGGAGAATGAGAGAGGCCGACAGAGACAGTGGGAAAACAAACCAAGGATTGATATAGGAAGAAGAATAGTGAAATAATGTAATTCATGAATTAATAAAATCATATTGCATTTATTTCATGACTGCATACATATAGTGCTTCATACCCATGTCGGGGCCAGAAAGTGCATTGATGATCTATCTGAGCAAAAAAACGAAAACGTGTGCTAGTGGACTCTCTTGAGGGACCCCTGCCTTTACAAAGCTGGAAGATGAACACCAGATCGCCACTCTGCCAGAGGAAAACGTAGCGTTTGCAAAAAATTTAGGCTTGGGGCACCAATAGAGCCTCAAAAACTTAAATGTAAACTGATATACTGATGTTAAATCTATAAAGCTTAAGCAAGACACATGAACACATAAGTTATGATAAAATAGTATTATTGACAAATTCAATTGAATTGAATGGAGAGTTAAAGACCAAGGACATAAAATGGAAGATGGGAGAGAGACAGAGCTAGGACGTGGGAGAATCTGTGGGAAAAAGCATGAAAAGGGTGATATAATAAAACAAAAAGAGAAAGGTAGTGAGAGAGGGAAGGAGAGAGAATGGGAAGGAAACAGATAAAGATGGATTGAGAAACAAAGAAATTGAGGACTGCACAATCGTTTAATCATTTCCCCTATTACTATCTTCATCAGCACCAATCCCGCTGAACAGATCATCGGGTCGGATTGACCTATGGAGCAATCAGGCAGTGCTTGGGAGACTGGTCTGACAGGTGAATCTGTGAGCCATTCTTTTTGGAGGTTTGTGGGCCTGTTTTATGGTCTGAGGGGCTGTTTTTAGGTCACACCTGAGACAGCACATGCGCTGTCAGCGAAATCGTTTGTAAACTAAACAAAATGTAAAACAGGCTTAGAGTCCACCCATTACTGACCACTAATTAGCAATGGTTGACTTTCACATCACTCGTTTCATTTTGGCTAGCTCCTCTTGCTCTTCTCCTCCTTCATCTAGTACTTCAGTGTTTCTCCGTGTTGTTGAGCATGGACCACCAAATGCAGTTTTCGTCTGAGGCCATTGTCCTACTGGAGGTACTGCTTTTTTCACTTTTTGTCATCCACTCTATGAATGTGCATGTTTCATCTGCAGTACATCCCTCCTCCTACCATCCTGGCTCTTACCCCAACCTCCTTTCCCTTTCTCCTGCTGTTCATTGTGTTGTGCTTCCTTTCTCCTACCTCTCACCTCCCTTCTGTTGTTTACCCCCTACTCCCATTGTCCTTGCGTCTGCTCTTCCCTTCCTCCACCCCCTCACCTCCACCATGTTGTTTGTCCTCCTGGTGTCCAATGTTGCTGCTCCCTACCCGTTCTCCTGCACTTCCTGCATGTTTCTTCCCCCACTCACCTCCCCATCTGTTGTTGCTCCTTCCTGCCACTACACACTCATCATGTTGCTTCCCCATCCTCCTTCCGCTAACCCATTGTGTTGCTGCACCCTCCCATCTCCCCACCACCTCGTTTGCATTCTTTACCCCATGTTTTTTTTTTAGACAGACTGCACAGCAGTGCAGGCTGCTGTCCAGTATGTCTTAAAGGGAAAAAAACAATATGGCTTTGTCAGCATTTTTTACTTCACTTTAAGCCATGTTGCACAGCAGCACAGGCTGCTATGCAACATGTCTAAAAAAAGACTGACAATGCCAATGCAACTCGCATAGGCGAAACCAATGGGCTTTGGCAATGCTTTTTTTTACTGTTGATTTCCCTGATATTACCACAGATATTGGCTGTAGCAAGCCAAAGTCCATGCACTCTTCCATGCCTTGCAAAACACCTATACAGGTTCAAAGATGCCAAGATTTGCAAAAGTGGGCCACTTTTATAACTATCTAATTTGTTAATATAGGCCACTTATATTTTAGTGCCAGGGACTTATTTCTGTCCCAGTCCGACTCTGTGGATAATTTCCCCTTAGTATTTCCTTAAAGGAAATGCATTTCGGGAATCACACAGCACATTTGAAAGGGAAATTGGCTCATATAATTAAAAAACACGTGTTGGATTGGCAAGTCCCTGTCTTACTTTGTAACAAACATGGATGAATAAAAAAAATAGACCATTCTAGCAATTTGATTCCTAATTGGTACAACTGTAAAGGTAGGGGCAAGAAGGACCCATAGATAAAGGGCCTTCTGAAATCGAGGCTCTGCGCAGTCAGTTAAGATTCGTTTTCCACAGGTTGAATGTGTGAACTTCAACATATGCTTTCTTTCAGACAACCAAAACCAGATTTGTTTGAGGATGTATTTCCCAATTCAGTAGCATTTTCGTTACTTTTGTACTTGATGAAGGTCATATTAAAGAACATGTTAAACTGTGAATTCAATCAAAAGTACTGAAAACAGAATATCATACATTGTTAGGCACAGTGTTAGTTTTACCAAAATTCGGAAGCTCCACGCTGTAAATTGCAATGTTTCTATTGTCCAACTTAATGGTGCCCTATATGTCAGGAAGGATGAAAAGCCTGTCGACGCTATGATCATGCAGCCAGCCATGTAACAAGACAAGATTCAATCATTTTACCATCCCTCCTTTTAGTATGTAAATTCTCTAAGCTATCCTAAAGCCCTCATGGGGCCTGGAAGCTTCCCAAGCTTGAAAATCATTTGATTTCTCAATACGGAGGTCATTGCTTTGCCCATCTACATAATTAATTTGTCAAATCTTGATAACAAATCCCCAGGTGTCCACTTTCCAGCTACATTTTCCAAGCATTAGCCCTCGAAGAGTTTCTAAGAAATGGTTTATATCATGTATGTGTAGTGCAGAATGCAGGTAAAAGCAGTGGTGGCTGGCATCTATGGAGGAGAGGGGAAGACAAACGGGTGGATGCGGGCGCACGCACGCACACAAATACAATTTTTTTAAAAAGAAATGAAAAAACACTTACCGAATCACGTCTTTCTCCTGCTGGACGTCTTCTGATGAGACTGAAGCACGGTGTGCATGCCAAAGCAAACTCCCTTGACCAATCCTAGTGCTGCTCACATGCTGATAACCAGCAATGGAGCCGCACCCTGATTGGAGGAAGCAGGCAATCTCGGCGCTCCACATCGCAGTGGAGGCCTGCACTTGCTCTCAATCCAGCTGTTTTATGAGGTTTAAAGTGTGCATGTCAGGCTGGCGTCACAAGACGGCCAGCCAGAGACATGCGCACTTTAAACAGTGCACAGGAAGCCCTCTGCCCACCACTCCTCCCTGCTGCCACTCAGCAGCCTCTGCCCCGTCCCGACACTCGGTTCAGGACGGGATGATGAAAAATAAAAAAGTAATAAATTACCCTTTAATTTTTCATCTCTGGGGCTTTGGTGGGTATTTAAGAAGGGTGACACGCCTCCGCTCCGTTGGAGGAGCCACGACTGGGTAAATGGTTCAAATACTTGCAATTCTGTTGTGTCTATTATTCCCTAATAAGTAGGAATGTCTTAAAACATGGATGCCAGCATTTTGTCCATAAAGGCAGTAGCCCAAGCAGCCTGTGGCAACATATACATGACATACACTGACATACATTCAATAAGTGCTTATCCTTAAAACCTGGCTTAGCTCTGCCACCCGTGGACCAATGCTGGACACTTCCTTTTATAATAAAGTACACAAAGTTTGCTTCTCCTTGATACACATACGATGGTGTCTATAGATGAGGCAATATCACCTAGTGGTCTTATTGCAGAAGCCACCCTTACTACACAATGTCTCTTTCAGTTGGCCAGTAAGTGCAAGGGACAAAGGAGGTAAGTAAGGTACATGAGGACACCTGTATGGTGGAGATTAACTCCACCAATACGTAGAAGAACAGTGAATTAGTGGGTCGGTTCTACAAACACAGCACAACATTGAAAAGATACTGATGGTCTTTCTGATTAATGGGAGCAAGGTGTCACTATTCTAAACCTGTTCTAAACACAGGAATCTGTGCTGAACAGTCAAAGGAATTGGTAGCACGATTTAAAACTAACTGTTGGCTGACAGGTTTCAAGAGAAAGATGCTCACAGTAGTATCAATGTTTGTGAAGCACATGTCTTAAATGAATGTAGTAGTTTAAAGTGCAATAGTGTGAAACACCACTCATGTGCCAAGAAAATAAGCATACACAAATCAGTTAGTCAAAAGATTTCTAATGTGTAAGTTCTTATTCTGAATTGTTAAGAGCAGCGAGAACAGGAACCCACCCCAAACAGAAAGAAAATGCCCGTGAAGTTCAGGTAAGCGAAGTCCTAGCTCCAAAAGAAAGTGATTGGCCAATCTCTTTTAGGCCTACGATGACCGAAAATGCTAAGTGAGGAAAAAGGTCAGGATGGAACGGACTGGCATGGTTAACTACAAGTGTTCCTTGAACCTTTCAGTCTCTGCTAATTCCGGTGCTGATGAGGGTATACAGACAGGGGACACTGTCAATCGTTATGGTGAGATGAGGGAATGTTGTGTTTCGATCTATAAAGACTTTCCAAGAGGAGTTTCGAAAGAGAGATGTCCAACGAAAAGGAGACAAGAACGGAGACCAGGGTGCTATTACACTGTGCTATATGCTCTATTTCCCTAGGTTTGAGATGTCAGGACTACCTGAACGGTGATTATGGCATTAGATGTGAGACTGTACCAGCAGAAATACATTCGGTTAATTTCTCATTGTATTTCAGCAGTGAAGCTATTTCGAGAAGCATCTTGGTGCATGTAAACAATAACTCGTGCCCTTTGGTAATTATAACTTGCCCCTCACCATGCTGTTTTCTCATCCATGATTTCACTAGAAATGTTATAATAATATTATCAATGATGTCTCAGAAGATGTCATGCGTGATGTAATATGTATTGTAAATAGCAGGGCTTGGCAAAGCTGTGAGTTATAGTCACCTTAAGGCTCAAGTTATTGTTACTTGCATTAACTCTAACAGCTGAATTTCTATGATTTTGTGTGTCGAAATTCTGAACCAAACTATAACAGCCCTTTAAACTTTTTTTTTTTTGGGTGAATTTCGGAGGTTTAAAAAAAATTCTAATTCCTAACGAGAATGACCCTGTAACCTTTGGTTTTTCAGTGAATTTAAATAATTTTTAATGCTACTTCCTAACTATAATGTCCTTGAAACCTGGGCGTGTTACGGGGTCTGTGAGTGGGTGTGTGAGTGGTTGCATTAGTGGGTGTGTGTGTGCGCGCAGTGGGTATGTATCTCGCTGAGTAGGTCTGTGAGTAGGTGTGGGGGTGGCTGTGTGAATAGGTGTATGAGTGGCTGTGTGGGTGTGTGAGTGATTTTGTGAGTGGTTGTGTGGGGTGTGTAAGTGGATGTGTATGAGGGTGAGCAGTTTTGTGGGTGGTTGTGTGGGTGTGTAAGTAGGTGTGTAGGTCTGTGAGTGAGTGTATGTGTTTTTTTAACTGGGTTCTGGATCCGCAGATCCACCCAAATCCACGATCCGGATGGATAGGTAGAACCTCACATGGTCTAAAAATAAAACTTTTTTGAACAATTTCTTGCCTATGAGGGTTCCCTCACAGACCCCTCGATTAGGCCCAGGGAATAAGGGTACCTCTACCCTTACCCCTTCTATCACTTTTTAATTTTATTTTCCCAGCTGGGAATTGAGTCCCAGCAAAAAAAACTTGCCAGCAGCAACTTTCCTCTCAGGTTGCTGCCAGCCAACCACAGCATTGTCACTGGCCCGTGCATTCACAAACCCACCAGGATCCCCGGAGGATCCATGACAGATCTGCAACCCAAGATATACAAATGTATTTTTACTTTATAAACTCCTAAACTACTGAACAGATTTACACCAAATTACAAAAAAAGCTCTTTGTTGAACAAGAGCTACTAGGTTTCTAGGTTCAAATTTGGTGTCATTGCATGCAGCAGTTCGGGCTGTAGTTGTTTCTAAAATCCCTTGATGGATCACCACAAAAGATTCCACACAGCAGCTGAAGTGAGTTTTGCACTAGTTTTGAAAAATTGGTGAAGATTTCTCAAATGGCGCCAAAGTTATTAGCAAACACCACAGTGGTGGTCACAGTGTGTAGTTACAGTTAGGGCCTAGTTATTATAGGAAGAGCGTTTTTTGGTATACTAATAACTTTGGCACCATTCGACAAATATTCACTTTCCGAAAAACATTGTTCAACCCCTCAGCTCCTTCATGAAAGTTTTGGAGTGATCCGTTAGGCTAGGGCTGAGGAAAAGTGGGGGATACCAAAACAAAATGTCCCCATGCAATTTTCAAAGGTATTTGTGAGGAGAGTTGCAGCCCAAACAACTGAATTGAATGACACCAAATTTGGCAGGAATCTAGCTCTTTACCAAGAATGAATGCTTTTTTAAATTTGGGATAACTCTGTTCAGTAGTTTTTGGAGAACTTAAGCTTCAGTTCAAATAGTTAAGCCCTCTGATTGGCTCAGGGGGCTTTTTCAGAGTGTGATCTTTGATTGGTTGGCCGCAACATGAAAATAAATCTTGCGCTGTTCATTATCACACACCAATGGTTAATATTAGGATTTAGTTCTAGTACACCATGGCATAGTAGTTAACTACACTTTAGTTTGCTTTCAGTCAAATAAGGATTCTCAAAATGAATTGGAGTAAGGTAAGGGTCTGTTTGGGCAGCTACAGAATCAGCAACAGAAAACATATGTTGAATTTATTTACATATATTAGAGTTTGTAAATCCCTTTTTCAATTCTTCAGAATGCTAAAAGACTTGAAGAGAAAAATGTCAACTAGATTGCTGTTTAGGTTGTCAAAATTTGTTTTGGTGCTCTTAAAAAGCAAATCTTTGCTGTAAAAAAACAGTTGTAGGGAAGCTCTAAAAGGTGTGCTTTGTAATGTTTTCTGAACTGTATGTGGTTTAATTCGGCTTATGATTTTTGACATTCCATACCTTAGGCTCCCGAATCTGCAAACTTGCCTCAGTATTTTTGCTATTCAAAAGTTCTCTGGATGAAGGCGTACACAGTTAATGAGTGAACGTTCCTAACTGGTGAGTAGTCGGAGCTGCCAAGTGATGTTATTTTCCCCACAAGACTTTGTGGGCTTTGCAGAGGACCTTAATTCAATCTTTGCTTCCACCGGGATACATTGAAGGGCATTCAATGATGATTTGATGTGGTCATGTTTACAAAGTTTCAGTCACATTCTAGCTTACTTACTATAAAGTTTCTGAAACATACCAATGAATTTGTTAGGAAGCTTTGAGTAGATGACATTGCAGTAGACAAGGCGTGACATGACCAACGCTCTTGGGACCTCCACAGGATTCTGGGGGTCGGGGATTTTTGGAGAAGGAGAGATGCATGGTAGATGATTCAAAAACTGCATTGTTTTGATGCACAAATGAGAGTTCAGTGTTAAAGATAATCACCAAATTTCTTAGTTTTGGTGAAGTTGTCGTGGTGTTGATAGGACTGAGGACAGTGACTATAGTGGCAGATCAAGCAGTCTGCTGGATTCAGTAATGACAATTGTAGACCATACAGTTTACTGGGGTTAATGACGGCGAGAGTGGGGTGCAAAGGTGAATGAATACAATTATAGACTATACACCCTGCGTTGTCAATAAATAAAACAAGAAGACCATGCAGATTGCCAAGGTGTAATGCATATCATAGAGTTTGTAGAGGGCAGTGACCTGGAAAGTAAACCATTAAGAGGGTCATTCTGACCCTGGCGGCCGGTGGCCGCCAGGGCCACCGACCACGGGAGCACCGCCGACAGGCTGGCGGTGCTCCAATGAGCATTCTGACCGCGGCGGTTCAGCCGCGGTCAGAAGCGGAAAGTCAGCGGTCTCCCGCTGACTTTCCGCTGCTCATTGGAATCCTCCATGGCTGCGGAGCGCGCTCCGCAGCCATGAGGATTCTGACCCCCCCTACCGCCATCCAGTTCATGGCGGGAAAGCCGCCATGAACAGGATGGCGGTAGGGGGGGTCGCGGGGCCCCTGGGGGACCCTGCTGTGCCCATGCCAATGGCATGGGCACGGCAGGGGCCCCCGTAAGAGGGCCCCAAAATGTATTTCACTGTCTGCCTTGCAGACAGTGAAATACGCGACGGGTGCAGTAGCACCCGTCGCACCTTCCCACTCCGCCGGCTCGATTACGAGCCGGCATCCTCGTGGGAAGGTCGTTTTCCCCTGGGCTGGCGGGCGGTTTAACTGGAACCGCCCGCCAGCCCAGGGGAAAACTCGTAATACCCGCCGCGGTCTTTTGACCGCGGCACGGTAATTTGGAGGGCGGGATCCTGGCGGGCGGCCTCCGCCGCCCGCCAGGGCATAATGAGGCCCTAAGTCTCTTGTGGTCAGTAACAACTAGTGTAGTCTTTGCTGTTAGCTGGGGACATTGACTATGAAAGTAGATTCTATACTCAAAAGTGCTTTAAAAAAAGAGCCCAATTATGCGTGCTGAGACGGCTACCAACAGGAAAAAACTGTGCACCTGCCTGAAATGGATGTCAGAATCCCTCTCATACTAAAGAAGATGCTGATCATCCCGATTTTATTGATATCACAGCATATTGAACTTCTTGTTTTAGAATGTGGGAAAAGCTTGCTAGTGTATTAGTTCAGAATTTTCAATATTTAGTTGAAACACAAGGCGTTCTGTGACTTATAAGCATTGATTATCATATTTAAAGGTTATTAAAGGTATAAAACATAGTGCTAAAGCTGACAGATTTCCTATCCTAATATGTTATTATGCCTGTTTTAATGAAGAAACATAACAAGGTTATAAAAGCATTCTCAACAAGCTAAAGAGAACTTCTGCCTGTGCTTAATGGCGCCTGCCATTCCTCTGGCTTAAACCATATCAATGTTGCATTTTTTCAAAGACAAAGCGACTCTGGGTTGTAGGCATCAGAGCCTACAGCAGAAATATGCTATACATTTTGCACTTTTCGTTGAGAGGTGGTTCTCATACGATTCAGAAGCAGTTCACATACAATTCACTTACAGTATGGGTCTTGTTAAATGAATCCATGACACTGCACCCCAACATTTATGGCATTCACACAATCCTACTAAGGCCTTGACTGCGAGTGCCTACTAAACTCTGCTGGGGCTGGTAGCAGAAATGACTTGCCCCATCAGAATTGCAGGGCATTTTGTAAATTCAAGGACCAGTAAATTTCCCCTGGAGACTTGGGCTAATGAGTCTTTGCTAAACATCATGATCCACCTCTAATCCGTGCTAACTCTCCTCTCTCCCTCTCAAATCCCCTGAAGTTAGCAGTGTTCACTATATCTGTAGGTTTGGTGGAGCATAGTTAAAAGGACAAAATCAGGAGACACCAGAATGATGCCCAAGGTACTACATTCCTAGCTATAGTAAAACCTCTTGTGTATGCCAAATACACATAACTAGTAAGTTAGCACTGTGAATTAGTACATCAGTTTCAGGAGTCTATGTGAAGAATTCATTCACAGGTTCAATCCCTGGTGCTGACTCTGGCTGACTCTGAATTGCATCCTTTACAGGACAATGCAATAAATATAAATATGGTTGTTAACTGTAGCACCTGCTATTGGCAGTGCCATAAAGCACAAGTATGCACACAGCTTTTCCAATTCCTTGTCAATGCACCATCATAGCTGTAGCAAAGTTGTCTTCTCTGCACAGTCACATTGGATCTTTTTACCTCTGGTAGACCCTAGTTTTGTTGCTGTCTTTAGAACTCTGTGCAGTTTACCCCTGTGCAGTTTATTTCACAGTAATGAAGTTCTTGTGCTCCCCCTTTAAAAATGGTTAAAGGGGCATATTTCTAACTGGTGTTTTTAACTTGCCTATTAATTCCTATCATACAGTACAAAGTGCACCCAGGAGATGGAAATTAAATATCACTCGTGGAGTGCTGCGCCTATTGTGCCATCCGCTTCAGTACCGGTGCAGACATGGCTTCAGGCCTACCACTGTAGTTTGACTGTAGCAGTCTACAAACTGCAGTTCAAGCTGGTAAAATAAACCTTTTATACAGGTCAATATTATTTCCCCTTTAAATATTAATAAGTCACCCCTGTGTGCAGCCCAAAAGGCAGGGTGCATGACATTTACAGGTAGGACACGTAGAAATGTAATACTAACATGTCCTTATAGTGGCCTGAAACTATACTCACTGTGGGAAGGCTGGCTAGCCCATAGATAAATACTAATACTGTAGCTTTGGAATGGGATAAGCTAGAAATATAATTAAACAATTGTTTTTAATAGTTGCTAAAACAGAATTCAATGGTGAAGTCCGATTTTTAAAAAATATTAAAGAAAAGTGACTTTTAGAAAGTTACCTTTTCCATGCCTGACGTTTTTGGAGGCTAATTTGCTTTGACTTTCCAGCTTCTCCCAGCCAGTGATTAGCCTTCAATAGGTGTGAAAACCCTGTGAAATGCCGCCCAGAAGCAGATAATAGCCTGACCTGAATGGGCAGAGATGTATCTTCTGAAGTTCACAGAATATGAAGGGTGGGGGCTGTGGGCATTCTTTTTTACACTACTATATAAAGACCTTCATGAATGTCAAGTCTTGTTTGACAGGTCTGCTGGGTTTACACATAAAACTTAAGGCACACTTGAAAGGGATGCTGAAGACAATTCTTGTGTATCAACAGTCTGGTTGCTGGAGGCCCCTGCTTTTGTCTTACCAAACTGGTGGGTACAGTACCTGCTCCAAACTGGATTTCAGCATTCAACATGAGAGGGCACTAGGATTACCATAGGACACTCTACACACACACCATCAGCCCTCAGAGCCGAAGCTGAAAGTGCCTGAAGACATTCACCGTCTTGAAAATGCCCTGGCATGTGGCATTTGAGATATGTGAAGTAAGCCAAACAGGAACTACTGAAAAAGTAGGTAAGGTTGGCCTGGAGCTTTACCTCCATTGGTTAGGGAGGGGCCAGGAATGCCCACCCATAAGCTACTGGCAGGCATGAACTTAGCACCACTAGTCCCCTATTTCAGAACTCTCGATCTGGAGATCAGAAGAGGACTGGACTTGATGTTTGTGACTTAAGTGAAGCCTTGAAAGACAGTAATGGCTCCCTCTTGCACCCAGGACAATGATGTGAATTCAAAGGGTCAACTGGCTGACCTACTGTATGGCTACAAGGAGACAACACGTACCAAGAGGACTTTTCATGGAAGTACCCAGCTGACCCGTGGCAACAGGACCCGGACTGGACTCTGCTGTTCGCTTCTGCCTGATACTCTGTAAGCCTCTAAATGCCTCTACTGAGTGGTTGATTGGACATTAAAAGAGGGCCAGATGTACAACCATTTAATTTTGCAAGTCTCTAATTTTGAATTATTGAGATTCGCAATAGAGACTTGCAAAATGAAATGTACAAATGTGTCTCAGACACATTTAGTGATTCCCAATGGGCTTGCAATTTACCTAACTCATTAAAATTCATGAGGTAGGTTGCAATTTGTGACCCCTTTGGGAATGTCCACACTCACAGGGATGGTGGCCTGCTAGGGCCAGCAGGCCACCATGTCGGTGACTGCTTTTCAATAAGGCATTTTTTTAAAATGCAGCCTGTTGTCCTTAAAGGAGAACGGGCTGCATTTCAAAAAGAAAAATGAAAAGTTTCATTTTCATTTTTTCACAGTAGGCAATGGTCCGTGGCACCACTGCCTGCCCTGAAAAATATTTTTGTATGCATTCAAAAAGGGGAAGAAGTCCATGGGACCCCTTCCTGTTTGGAATGGGTTAAAACCAATTTGAAATTGGTGTTAACTGCGATTGTTTTGCAACTGCATTCATGGTCACAAAACAATCATACATACCACTGCGACGCGCAATTAGAAAGGATGCCCTTGGGACGTCCTTTCCTAATTGCAAGTTGCAGTCTCTATTCTGCGAGTCAGTAACTGCGTGCTGACTTGCAAAATAGGGATGGTACATCGTACCTGGCCTTTTTGTGGATGCAAACGGTGATTTCTGCCTTTTGTGACCGCAAAAAGGCATCGTACATTGGGCCCTAAGTTGGAAGGTAAAATCTTTAACCAGGATATTAATACAGTCAAAGTGTCAAACAATAAAAATCCCAAATTAAAATTTTTTGGGAGTATCTGCCCTGTGAGGACTGCGGTCAGCCTCAAATTTCACCTAGCTCCATGTCTATCACAACCTTTGACTATCATTGGCACTTTCTGATACTTGCCATTATTTCTACTAAAAACTTTAAAAATTCATATATCCTGTTCCCTGTATTAGATTTTTGTCATGGAGGTGTAATTTTGTTCATTAAATTTTACTATAGTGTTTTTAATTTGGGATTTTTATTGTTTGACACTTTGACTGTATTACTATGTTGATACTGCATAAATACTTTCTAAACTGATAAGCCTGTATGCTCTGTATCATGGCTCCAGGGGGTTGAGCTCAGCTTAATTTGGTGACCTGGAGGGTTCACCCTGACATATTTTGTGATTATTCCTTGAAGAAGGCAGTCGCCCACCACAAATAGTAATCCTATTTCTTACAATAGCATTAGACCCTGGTAATCCGAGCCACATTATTCACATAGTTCTGCCAATGTATAATAGCCCTCATAGCTTTCAATACTGTTGTTCTAGCACTAAGGCCCTGTTTTTTGCCAAAGTGGCACAGCGCGGTGCTGCACCAAAAAAAAGCAGCGCCATGCAGCACATAGAAAAATCTAAAAGCAAGGAACAAGAAATGCATGACACCTCCTCTTGTCATGTTAACGTCCCCTGTGGGGTGGCGTTAGTTTTTGGTGCTGCCAAAGATTTAAGATTACTCGTAGATCTGGGAAAGCGTCAAAAGTAATTGGCGTTGCAGTGGAACGCCCACTGCAACACCCATTGCACGTCCATAAACCAAGAAAAAAGGTGTTAGTGCTTGAGACTTCGCATATCCCAAATGTACAAAAAAGTAATGGGGAGAAGAAATAGTTTAGCAGAATGCATGAGGTCCAGTGGGTGCCATACTGGTATAACCACCCAGCCACCATGGGTGTAACTGTCCCAGCTGGAAAACTAGTTGGGACTGATCTAACTTATTTCCAAAACCAAGGCACAACCAAATACTCCAATAGATTTGTAGTACGTGAGGCAAACCAAAGAAGTATTCTGGACACGTCTTATTCTTGATTGTGATTTATTCTCTTCACAGAATGATAAGTTGGATAACAACAGCCGACACATGTTTCGTCTTCAAGACTTTTTCTAGGCTAATGGATCATAAGGCATCCATATTCATATCAATATCGATCTATGCCGTATGTAGAAGAAATCCATACTAAAAAGGTGTTCTATATTAAGCCGTAGTCAGTAACAAAGTTCAAAAAAGAAAAAGGCCACAATAAACCACATGTTATTAACTCTTGCCATATGGAGCCATGGTTAGCGCCACTGGAGCGTCATGAAAAGTGATGCTCCGGTGGTGCTAGGGGCTCTTAAATCTGCCTCCAAGTAAGCACACTAGGGGTGCATAAAGTTGCAAAGTCAAAGCCACTGAAGAAGTGTGAAGTTGGGGAAACAGAAAAAAAGACTAAGAAAGATACCCCTGTGCTGAAGGGTGTCAGTTCACCAAATTGTCTGGTGTAGAAGTAATCACATTACATAATGTTTAACACCACTGACATTACAGCGTTGGTCACTGGTCCCATCTAGATCCCTTCAACAGCTTCCGAATTGTTGCTTAAGGCCTGAGGGAGAGGCAGAGAGTGAAAAATGTTGAAAGTTATAAAATGATCCAAGGGACTTACATTGCTGTTCCTGTCACTGGGACCCAGGATTACAAACAAGGTGTATTGTTGGCTTTCCTTTTGCAGGTGCTGTAGTTAGAATGTTGGTTTCTTAGTCCATAAAGGTCACACCCACAGTGGGCCATGTGCTTAGGTTTCCCCCCTATAAATGAGAAGAAGCTTTTAAATGGGCTCTGTGCTTCACCTAATTCCTTCTGCTTGACTTCTGCTCTTCCAGTTGAGAAAATCTTCAAGCAAGATGCCAAGTTTATCTTCTCAGAAGATGTCTGCTAGTGGCGCATCTTGGAAATTCTTTTGCAGCATAACTTCAAAGAATTCTGTAAAATGCTTCGAACTCTCCTAATAATGTCCTTGCATCCTTCAAATTATTTGACCTCTTCTAGCCTTGATTAGTAAGGGGCTAGGGAGAACTGGATTTGTTTGAATTGTGAAAATTACTATTGAGATTATTGAACTGACTTTGGCATCTATGTACTGGAATTCTGTTTTCAGCCTTCACAGTTATTTACAATTCCTGAGTGAACTTTTGTTTTTATTTTGTTCCTCGTTTATTTTGTGGAGCTTTAATAATTGTAGCAGGACAAGTCTCACAACGATTCACTTGTTAGAGTGATTCTTGGGTATTTTTCCATTTTCTGTAGAATGCTACCATTCATGTGAATTCCATGTACCTGAAAATGAAGTAAGAAAAGAGATGAAGAGTAGTCTTGTGTTGTTTTTAGTATAGAGGAACCATCAATCTTGAGAGACGGGACAACATTGAAGCAAGGCTCCATAATGTAGGAGGCTGGCCTGGCTTAAAGTGGGTACCTTTGGCGTAGTTTGGACTCTTGCTCGGAGCAAGACTGCTGGTTTAAGGATGACAGTACTTTTGTTTGTAGGCGACTGTGTCTTTCTTACAACAAGTCGCAACTGTTATCCCTACCTTACCGGCTCACTAGCAGCACCTCACCAGAAACACAATAGTAAAAGGTGATTTATGGCAGCCGTTTACGCATGGACTCAAAAATAAGACATCTCAGGGAGTGTTGTGGTTAAACGGACATTACAATTTTCTCACAGATACTTTATGACTCATACAAACACAGGCAATGACACAGATGCAGTAAAGTTATAATAGCTTCTTATTCAACATAACGGCAATTTGCGATAAGTTGCATGGACTGCAATGATTAGGATAATGAATATAGCAAGTAACAGTATTGTGAAGACAAGAGTCATTGTTACGAAGACCCCCACCATTTTGCAATACATAGAAAAGATATGTGAGATGTAAGATGCCCTACTATCCTAATAAAAAAGGCCTAACCTCCTACCTAAAGGAGAGCTGGGTTCGTTAAACCTAATCTGCCAATGCCGTGTCCATGAGAGGAGCCCCCAACCCTCGTTACCTTGGAATGAGGTCTCTATCTCAGACTCCACAGGGACACGAAGACTGGGTCAGCGTCAAGACGACTGCAGCATCGGTATCAGCGAAGGTGGCGATGCCCTCTGGTCGCAATCCCTCGGATTATCTGTCTAAAGTGTGATGTATTTATACAGTCCTACAAGGTCCCCTGACGTAGGTGTATTCCTAAACAATAGATAACAGGCATGCTTGGGACGGCAATTAATATCAACAATCCCTCAAAAGTATAGAGAGGGGAAATCCCTAAGTGTGAACACCTACTGTTTGTTTGTCTTTGGTGCTTGATCTTGACGCCTTGGCGCGGTGACACTGATAATGTAACTCATAACAAGTGGCTTAACTATAAACAAGGCAGCCATCATAAAAGAAATAAATAATTAAATGGGCTAAGACAGAGCAAGCTAAGTAGGTTAAAAGTCACTAGGTGACGGTGGCACGAGTCTACAAGCCAGAGGCTAAGCTAACTCCTGTTATCCCATTAAAAAGAACTAGGATTCACTACACCCTCCCCATTGCCGTAACAGGTATGATGAAGGTACAGGAACCCAAATGCTAAAAGTTGCGTCTGAACTAAAAAGCGAAAGGCAAAAACAAGCTAAAAAAGCATTCGCATGTGTTAAAAATATGTTAAAACAAATCCGTTTAAAATTCATACAGAGATGTTAATGTCAACTATGACAAGTATAGCGGGCAACAGCAAATGTCAATTTAAATGCATAATTTGGAATCAGGAAAGGCAAGTCAATTCATCAAATTATTTGTTATACGCATGATCTTGAAGAATGTCATTAAAGTCACCAGTCAATGATCTTAAAAATGAGTCAACATTGTCCGAAGTTAAGTTGAGTGCTGGGCGGACAAACGGATCCACAGTGCAGAAGTGAGCCGTATTTCCTGGTGTATCGATACTCGTTGCAGAGTCCTCATCCATGGTAGATCTCACAACGGAAGGCTCGTAGGTGGCCTCACGGAGCAACCTCAGTCTCAAGGGGCATGACCGTGTATGAACCCTCATCGGGGACATCAGCAGTTCGTGGTCCACAGGAGATGTCTGTGCAACAGCAAGACAGACCATAGGCAGATGTTCAAAGAGACACCATATGCAGCGGAAGACTGGTTGTACACACCAGAGAAGTGGCCGAAATGACAACGACCAGTCAAGCTCCAGTTCCACCAGCAAAGGTGCACCGAAGATCCGAACCATGCGCTCACGGCACAGTGGAGTTGGCGCGAGCGGCTCCATTGCTCTGCGTTGCTGGAAAGAAACAACCACTGCGAATCAGAAGAAATAGCAGTAGTAGTCTGCCTATTAAAGCCAAAATAATTGGAAAGCCACCAAACACACTTGAAAAGAGAGAATGGATGGCTGATGGGATGACTCCGAAGACAGTCTGGAAGATGGACACGAAACCAAACCGACAGTCTTAAAGAAATGAACAATCCCAGTGGTGCTCGAAGCATTGAATATTCTGGATACCAGCTCTCCAAAGTGTTTGGGGAAATTGGTATTTAAAAGGGATTGTATCTCTGCTGATGATATCGCAATCTGGAGAGCACACGTCTCTTTTGCGGATGTCAAGCAGACCTGTTTCTGAAACAAAAGTGCCTTTAGCCTACCCAGCTTGTCATAGTTCACATTAATAGTATCTATGTGGGGCCACATGTCAGATACTTTTATCTCTCGTGTGGGGGGGGGGGGGAACAAAACATGTCCACAACACGTAACGACCTTCGTGACCGAGATTGCGTAGGCAATTCCAGAACGCATGCCGCAACAGCTTTGATCGTTCAGTACCACATAACTTCCATTGGAAAGTACATGAAACACTGGACGAATCAAGGGGACGGGAGTACCCTTCAGAAAACAGGCCAAATTTGCGACCCCCGCATTGCAAAGACCGTGAAGAGACACCTGTTTGCATATCATAGAACCTTACTTACACCTTGTGCCAGGTCCAGTTATCCCTTATTAGTAGAATAGAGGTGTTCTAGCAGCTTAGGCTGATAGAGGTAGCTATAGCAGAGCAGCTTAGGCTGAATTAGGAGACATGCCACTTATATCATATAGCACTATATCACAAGAAAACACAATACTCAGAGTTACTAAAAATAAAGGTACTTTATTTTAGTGACAATGGGGGTTATTCCAACTTTGGAGGAGGTGTTAATCCGTCCCAAAAGTGACGGAAAAGTGACGGATTTACCACCAGCCGTATTACGAGTCCATTATATCCTATGGAACTCGTAATACGGCTGGTGGTATATCCGTCACTTTACCGTCACTTTTGGGACGGATTAACACTCCTCCAAAGTTGGAATAACCCCCAATATGCCAAAAGTATCTCAGAGGATACACTCCTTCAGGAAGTAAGTAATATACACAAATTATATGCACATAAACCAAAATCAGGTAAGTAACAGTTAGAAAAGTAGTGCAAACAATGTAGAACACAATAGAATGCAATAGGGAGAAATAGGCCTAGGGGCAACACAAACCATATACTCCAAAAGTGGAATGTGAACCACAAATGGACCCCAGGCCTAGTGTAGGTTGTAGAGGGTCACTGGGACTGTTAGAAAACCCTAAGGGTGTCCAAGATACCCCATCCCAAGACCCAGAAAAGTAGGAGTATACCCTACTACTGCAGAAAGACAGTAAAGTCGAGATAGGGGATTCTGCAAGGACAACAACTGACTGCAAAACACTGAAGACGGATTCCTGGACCAGAGGACCTGTAAAGGAAGGGAACCAAGATTCCTGGACCTGAGGACCTGTAAAGGAAGGGAACCAAGTCCAAGAGTCACGCAAGTGTACGGGGGAGCAGGAGCCCACTAAACCCCAGAGAAAGGTGCAAAAGGGCTGCCTCCGGGTGGAAGAAGCCGAAGATTCTGCATTAACGGAAGGTGCCAGGAACTTGTGCTTCGGTCAGAAGATGTCCCACGGCGTGCTGGAGGATGCAGAGTTGTTTCCACGCAGAAAGACATCAAACAAGCCTTGCTAGCTGCAAGAGTTGCGGTTGAGGATTGTGGGTGCTGCTGGGGCCCAGGAAGGACCAGGAGGTCGCCCCTTGAAGGAGGAGACAGAGGGGGCACTCAGAAACTCAGAGAGCCCCTGCAGAAGCAGGTAGCAATCGCAGAAGCACCTGAACAGGTACTTAGAAGAACTGAGGACAGCGGTCAACTCAGAGTCACAAAGGAGGGTCCCACCGACGTCGGAGTCAAATTCAGCAAGTTGGGCAATGAAGGATGGAGTGCTGGGGACCTGGGCTAACCTGTGCACGAAGGAAGTCTTGCAAAAGTGCACAGAAGCCCGAGCAGCTGCAGTTCACGCAGTACACAGGATTACTGTCTGGCGTGGGGAGGCAAGGACTTACCTCCACCAAATTTGGACAGAAGGGTCACTGGACTGTCGAAGACACTTGGACCAAGCTCCTGTGTTCCAGGGACCACGCTCATCAGGATGAGAGGGGACCCAGATGACCGGTGATGCAGACGTTTGGTGCCTGCGTTGGCAGGGGGAAGATTCCGTCGACCCACGGGAGATTTCTTCTTGGCTTCCAGTGCAGGGAGAAGGCAGACAGCCCTCAGAGCATGCACCACCAGGAAACAGTTGAAAAAGCCGGCAGAATGAGGCGCTACAATGTTGCTGGTAGTCTTCTTGCTACTTTGTGCGGTTATGCAGGCGTCCTGGAGCAGTCAGCGGTCGATCCTTGGCAGAAGTCGAAGAGGGAAGTGCAGAGGAACTCTGGTGAGCTCTTGCATTCGTTATCTTGTGAGATGCCCACAGGAGAGACCCTAAATAGCCCACAGAGGAGGATTGGCTGCTGGGAAGGGTAAGCACCTATCAGGAGGGGTCTCTGACGTCACCTGCTGGCACTGGCCACTCAGAGCTGTCCATTGTGCCCTCACACCTCTGCATCCAAGATGGCAGAGGTCTGGGACACACTGGAGGAGCTCTGGGCACCTCCCCTTGGAGGTGCTGGTCAGGAGAGTGGTCACTCCCCTTTCCTTTGTCCAGTTTCGTGCCAGAGCAGGGCTGGGGGATCCCTGAACTGGTGTAGACTGGCTTATGCAGAGAGGGCACCATATGTGCCCATCAAAGCATTTCCAGAGGCTGGGGGAGGCTACTCCTCCCCAGCCCTTCACACCTATTTACAAAGGGAGAGGGTGTAACACCCTCTTTCAGAGGAAATCCTTTGTTCTGCCTTCCTGGGACCAGGCTGCCCGGTCCCAGGGGGGCAGAAACCTGTCTGAGGGGTTGGCAGCAGCAGTAGCTGCAGTGGAGACCCCGGAAAGTTAGTTTGGCAGTACCCGGGCTCTGTGCTGCAGACCCGGGGATGCATGGAATTATCCCCCAAATACCAGAATAGTATTGAGGTGACAATTCCATGATCCTAGACATGTTACATGGCCATGTTCGGAGTTACCATTGTGACGCTACATATAGGTATTGACCTATATGTAGTGCACGCGTGTAATGGTGTCCCCGCACTCACAAAGTCAGGTGAATTTGCCCTGAATAATGTGGGGGTACCTTGGCTAGTGCCAGGGTATGCACACACTAAGTAACTTTGCACCTAACCTTCACCAAGTGAGGGTTATACATATAGGTGACTTATAAGTTACTTAAGTGCAGTGTAAAATGGCTGTGAAATAACATGGACGTTAATTCACTCAGGCTGCAGTGGCAGTCCTGTGTAAGAATTGTCTGAGCTCCCTATGGGTGGCAAAATAAATGCTGCAGCCCATAGGGATCTCCTGGAACCCCAATACCCTGGGTACCTAGGTACCATATACAAGGGAATTATAAGGGTGTTCCAGTGTGCCAATGAGAATTGGTAAAATTAGTCACTAGCCTGTAGTGACAATTTTAAAAGCAGAGAGAGCATAAACACTGAGGTTCTGGTTAGCAGAGCCTCAGTGATACAGTTAGGCACCACACAGGGAACACATATAGGCCACAAACTTATGAGCAATGAGCAGGATCCCAGTGACACATATCAAACACACTGACAACATAGGGTTTTCATTATGAGCACTGGCCCTGGCTAGCAGGATCCCAGTGAGACAGTAAAAACACTCTGACATTTACTCACAAACAGGCCACACGTGGGGGTAACAAGGCTAGAAAGAGGCTACCTGCCTACACATTTGATGAGGCAAGCTGCGTGACTTCAACCAGACAGCATATCTTCTGGATATTATCTTGTATCCCTAACCCCTTCGCCCCTTCTCATTGTCAGTATTGAGCACAATGTTGAAGGTGTTGAGCATTGCTGAAGTGGAAGGATACAGGTGGGTTCCACATCAACTCTGTATCAACATTAGGATTTACTGGTAACTCGAGTCTTACAGGATGACTGCATTGAAGCAAATGGAGTTGCACTTTGACAGTGCTCAATAAATCATAATGGAGAGGCGCAATGTTTGTTATGTTAGTGGATGTATATATTGCAACTCATAGATGTTATAAATACGATGTGCTTTTGAAGATACTAACCAAAAGGAGTTTTTATTAAATAGTTATGCATACTACTCATGCCAAAGCACCAGTCAAAATTTGATTGCCATCTTAAAATGTGTTGAGACTTTTGCTAAAGGAGAAATGTAAATTCATGGAAAGAAGCACTGAGTACATAGGACATGTAACTGGTAAAGAGGAACCCCATCCAAAGCAATCATTACAATCTATTTTTATGGAATTATCAACAACTACAGGGAAAACGAACATCTTTCGAAAGGGATGTGAAAATTGCATTCAAAGTTCTTCTAGAGCTATTCTGATAAAGTTGAACAAATGTTAAAACCAAAATATGAGGGGAGTTTTAATGGGATTCTTGTTATGATATTTCTTAAATGTAACCTTCTTTAAAGTCTTTGGATATAACTTAGTATGATTTTGCTGACTTATATGTGGGTGGTCAACAAATTTAAAACGTTAATTTGGGAATACCATTTTTTATTTGTTCTGGCCATGAGCCAGAGGGTGAGTATATG